>NC_137286.1:100435000-103025000 GCF_054371585.1 Giraffa tippelskirchi | reverse complement strand
AACTGTCACATCCATACTTGACTACTGGAAAAACTATAGCTTTGACTAGACGGACCTTTGTTGGCAAAGTAGTGTCTCTGCTTTTTAATATGCTGTCTAGGTTGCTCATAACTTTCCTTCTTAGCACTGGGGGAAGACAAACCCCGGTGCCTGCAGTTCCTGAAGACCACCCCACCATAGGCATGTAACCCAGGCACCCACCTCCATCTGCCCCAACCAATGCTGCAAAGGCCAGGAGCGCCCCTGCTGACAGATCTAAGGAGCAGGAAGGACAGAAAACAACGTGCCTCTAACCTCCAGCGGCTCTGTGGTTAGGGTGGGTGGCAGCTGCCCCCAGACGGGAGAAGGTCCAGCCCCTGGGTTAACCTCTTTAAGCAGATGTTCTGCACACACGTCAACGATGCATAGCTGCTGACATCAGGCATCGCCGGCGGAAGCCGATGGTGAAGCCTGGCGTTCACCTCGTGATAAAAGGTCTATTGCTAGAGAGTGGCACAGAGGAGGGAACCCACCTGCTCGGTTTGCGGCCTGACCCATACACACGATCACATGAAATGCTATAAACCTGTGTGTTCTCTCGAGGATGAGCTCTAGAACTGACAGCCTGCCTTCAGAGGGTGAGCTGCCCCGACCACAGTTCCCATGCTGGTGAAAGCCCGGCTCCAGGGCCCACGGGACGCTCCGAGGAGGGCCAGCCCTTGGAGGGACCTTGTCGGCGCGGCCCTGGAGTTTGCGGGCCTCCAGCACCTCCTCTGCGGAGTTGAGACTCACCCCGGCGCCGCCGCGGGCGGCTGGAAACTGTGGAGCGGCAGCGCCCCCTTCCGGCGCGCGGCCGCAATAGCTAGGATGCTTCCAGAGCAGAGCCTGGGGAAGGACCTCGCACAGGCTACGGGGGAGCCCTGCTCCCACGGGAACCCGGGGCTCATTTGAAATGCCGGGGGACGGGCTCCGTCCTTCCTTCTCCCTCTTCCCCACCTCCCCAAAGTGGGCTTCATGAGCCAGCAAAGGATGTAGCAGGGTCCCCCTCGTGTTCTGAACGGTTGGCCTGACTCCCAGCCCTCCTGAGTCCCTGCTTCCTTTGTGCAGCCCTAAGTTAACTGGATGCCGGAAAACTGGATGTCACCATTAGTATTACAAGCATCTCTATTATATTCGAATTGTGGTGCTGGCGAAGACTCTTGAGAGTCCCTTGGACTGCAAGATCAAACCAGCCAATCCTAAAGGAAAGCAACCCTGAATACTCATTGGAAGGACTGATGCTGAAACTGAAACTCCAATACCTTGGCCACCGGACTCAAAGAACTGACTCATTGAAAAAGACCCTGATGTTGGGAAAGATTGAAGGCGAGAGGAGAAGGCGACGACAGAGGATGAGATGGTTGGATGGCATCACCGACTCAATGGACATGAGTTTGAGCAAGCTCCGGCGTGCTGCAGTCCATGGGGTCGTAAAGAGTCAGAGACGATTTAGTGACTGAACAACAACAACTATTATACTGAGCTCGCCTCACATTATGAGCATCTCAGTTACTGCTCAAAGGTTAGAAACAAGTTGTCAGAGCTCCTTGGGATCTGGTTATTCTCATGTCAGGGCCCCAGCAGTCCTGAAAAAATTCTGAAAGACAGCAAAGAATCCGGTCCGATTCCTGCCTTGACTCGGATCTTCCCTTCTTCCCAGGCCTACCCACTATGTCTTTCTAGGTCCCGTGTTCACTTGAGCCCTCTGCCAGAGTTAAATGTATGTCTGCCCTGTCTTTTCAGTTAAAAATAAAGTTAAAATTTGAACTTGTCACATTAAAACACATTTCTCAACTTTCTTTCCATTCTATCCTAAATATAAAAAAATAACAAACAACAACAACAAAAAACCACTCAATAAATGCCCTCATCAAGAGCTGTTAAGGGACTTCCCTGGTGGTCCAGTGGCTAAGACTCTACTCTCCCAATGCAGAGGGTTCCCTAGTTGGGGAACTAGATTCCACATGCATGCTGCAACTAGGAGTCTGGCATGCTGCAATGAAGGTCTTGCGAGCTGTGCAACTAAGACTGGGCAGAGACAAAAATAATTTTTAAAAAAAGAGCTGTTAATACACACGTTTGGTACCAAATGTGCCTTCCTGGAGAGTAATGATCTTGAGTACATTTCTCAACAGTCTCCCTAAGATGTAGCTTTGACTGCCCCCCATTAAGTCTTCCTGCCATAGTCAGAGACCCAGAAGCTGCCCATGGCCACCCCCTTCCCCAGACCCACACCCACCTGCAGGATGTGCTCCCCCTCTGGTTCCATTCAATGGTTTCCACTTCACTCTAGGATTTCATCTATTTGCTATTTGTGTAGCTCAGCCTTCAAGGCTTTGTCTCTCTGCCTTTTGTCTGTCCTCCTCACTCCTGATGACTCAGCCACACAGCCTCTCCCGGAATTTATGACACCTCCTGTCTCAGTCTTTGTCCAACAATTTCCACCTGGGCTATTCTTATTTATCCCTCAGGCTGAGCTTGCATGCCCTGGCGGTGAGGTCTCAACCTAAATTACTCTCATGTGTCACCTTCCCTATAGGGACACACAACCGTTTGTGCTTTTATTGGTTTTCAGCTCGGGCTCCTTCCTTGGGTGGTAAGTTTCAGGAAGTAAAGAAAGCATCTGTCTTGTTCACTGACATATACCCCCAGCGCCAAGCCCAGGGCCCAGCTGGGATAGGAGAATGGCTCAGGTGAATACACGAGTGGGTTTGGGGAGCCCGATATTGTTACCACTGAGAGGTTTAGTGATTTCCTGCTGCTGCACATCTGGGCTGGTGGCGCTGGTAGTAAAGAACCCGCCCGCAAGAGATGCAGGTTCAATCCCTGGGGAAGAGACGCAGGTTCGATCCCTGAGGAAGATCCCTTGGAGGAGGGCATGGCAACCCACTCCAGTATTCTTGCCTGGAGAATCCCATAGACAGAGAAGTCATAAAAAGTCAGACACGACTGAAGTGACTTAGCACACACGCACACACATCTAGCAGGAAGACGTGCAGTCTAGGTGAGGGCATCCCCTGGAAAATTGAAGGGCGGTGGGAAGGGGGCGGGGGAGCAGGCAGGTGAGAAGATTCTAGAGGGGTCATTCTCTGATTCAGATACCCCCTCGAGCGGGGCTGTGTAAGAATACGCGAGAAGCACATTCAATGCTTACACTTAACTGCAGAACGTATTTTTGTTTCCATCATTCAGAGTGCGCAAGGGTCTCCCCTACAAGCACTCCTCTGTCTGGGGAAGGACAGCAGACAATACAAGACTTCTCCTCTGAGAGCAGATTTATGGGTTTGAAGGAAGCTCGCGGGTTTAATAGGCGACTGAGACACTGCTCGAGGCCTCTCCGTTCCCTGGGGACCGCGAGCGCCAGGCTGCGGGGCGCAGGAACGTTGAGTCGTGGAGACCCAGCAGGTGGAAAGCTGCCCCGGGCCCGGCCAGGCGGGCGCGCCCGGGGAGCGCACGGCAGAGGGCGCCCGAGAGCCGGGCCAGGCGCGCTCGGCAGGTGCGCCTGCGCCACCAGGTGACCTGACCAGCGCGCGCGCCGCGAGCGCGCCGGGGACCAGCTCCTTCTCCCCGCCCTCCTCTGCCCCGCCCGGCTCTCCCTGTGCTTCTGTGTGAGAAAGTGCTAAGACACCCTCCGGCTCTCCGAAAAACATCTGCTGTCTATTGTTACTATTATTCCGGTGTGTAGGTGACAGGTGATCTTAAGAAAGACGCCAAGGGCCTCTGGGATCAAGCCAGGACTGTGGGATGTGTTTGGGGAGCTGGTTTTTCTTTGTGAAGTGTGTTGTTTCCATGGGTAGTGGGTTTTGCTTGTTGATTTTTTTTATGTATAGGTTAAAATTTGTCATTCTAGAAAAGCGCTTTTTTCCCAGAGTGACTTGACACATCTCTGGCAATTTCCCTTCTTAAATAACTGATGGAAAAAGAACAATGCGAATAGGTAAAAATAAGAGAGAAACTTCCCAAGGGACTGTTTATCAACCTTTGACTCCCCTCTTGCCCCCACTTCCATACACACTGCTACTGGAAATGAGATTCATTAAGTCAAAAAGCAATGTCAGAGCCGGAAGCCGGTGTTGAAATTAAACCACCTTCTCATTGTTAGGTAGATGGAACAGGAGGCCCAGAGGGGATAAAGGACTCGTCCAAGGTCACAGCGCCCTTGAGCATGGTGGGACTGAAGCTTTCATGGTGTGTGTGAAGCTTTCGTTCTACACCTTTCTATAACAAGATCACTGCAGGAAAGGAAGGGAAAGTGAAATGATTTTAACATCCTAGAATCCTATCGTTTCAAGGTGGTAGATGTTTGTATTTTTGCTGTATAATTTTCCATAATTTTAAACTTATATCAATCACTTCAGTTCAGTCGCTCAGTCATGTCTGACTTTTTGCGACCCCATGGACTGCAGCACGCCAGACTTCCCTGTCCATCACCAACTCATGGAGCTTACTCAAACTCATGTCCATCAAGTCAGTGATGCCATCCAACCATCTCATCCTCTGTCATCCCCTTCTCCTCCTGCCTTCAATCTTTCCTAGCATCAGGGTCTTTCCCAATGAGTCAGCTCTTCACAAAAGGTGGCCAAAGTATTGGAGTTTCAGCTTCAGCATCAGTCTTTCCAATGAATATTCAGGACTGATTTTCTTTCGGATGGACTGATTTGATCTCCTTGCAGTCCAAGGGACTCTCAAGAATCTTCTCCAACACAATTTGAAAGTATCAATTCTTCAGCGCTCAGCTTTCTTTATGGTCCAACTCTCACATCCATACATGACTACTGGAAAAACCATAGCTTTGACTAGATGGACCTTTGTTGGCAAAGTAATGTCTCTGCTTTTTAATATGCTGTCTAGGTTGGTCATAGCTTTTCTTCCAAGGAGCAATCATCCTTTAATTTCATGGCTTCACTCACCATCTGCAGTGATTTTGGAGCCCAGAAAAATAAAGTCAGCCACTGTTTCCACTGTTTACCCATCTATTTGCCATGAAGTGATGGGACAAGATGCCATGATCTTAGTTTTTCGAATGTTGAGTTTTAAGCCAGCCTTACTCTCTGAACAAGAGCTCCTGGAATTTTGTGAAGATGTTTTAGGTTTGAAACTTCAGTTGCTAAAAGATATTTCCATGTTTTTCTAATTAAATTGAGTCATTGACTATGTCCACAATGTAATGCCAGTCAAAAAAGAGAAAAGTACCCTAAAGGAAGGCTGCCCTGTTTCCCAGGATTCGCTTCTCCCTTCAGGTTCCGAGTCAGGGTTGGACACAAGGAAAACGTGTGTCAGACTGGGAGGTGGAGGTGAAGCTCACCATGATGTCCTGGAGGTTGGCCGGGGACCCGGCGTCAGTGCCACCCGCCCACAGTGGCAGCACGCATGCAGGGGTGGGCCACACCGGGGCCTAAAGTTGCCCCAGCTCCCACCACGTCTCCTCCCAGAACGTCTCCGGGTTGGGTGCATACAGCTTCAGGCCCGCAGGCACCAGCTCCCGTCTGACGGAGGCAATGAGACACAGATGCAGGGTCCAGCTTGTCCCCACGGGTTCCAGTTAATTCCTGCAGGGTTGAGTTTGTCCCTGTTCTCAGCCGCTTCACATCCAGCTGTTCATCCCCACTAACCAGTGTCGATGGTGACTTCAGGCCACCAGCAAACACAGAGGTCTCAGCCTCACCAGCTCCCACCACTGATTCCTATAGTACATCCTCTACTCCTTTTAGCCCTGCTTTTCTACTTCTGGGAACTTATCCACAGGAAACAAAGCCAGCATCTCAAAGAGTACCTGCACCCCCATGTTCATTGCAGCATGGTTCACAAAAGCCAAGATACGGAAACAACCCAAGTGTCTGCTGACAGATGAGTGGATAAAGAAGATGTGCTGTGTATGTGCAATGGAATATTACTCAACCATAAACAAGAATGAAATTCTGCCATTTGCAGCAACATGGATGAACCTGGAGGACATTATGGCAAATGAAAAAAGCCAGACAGAGAAAGATGAATACTCTACCATGTCACTCATATGTAGGATCTAAAAAGGTCAAGCTCATAGAACCAGAGAATAAAAACAGTGGTAGCAGGGGCTGGGGAGGTGGCGGGGGCGGGGGGGATTGGGGATATGTTAGTTAAGGGCACAAACTTTCAGTTTTAAGATGAACAAGTTCTGGGGATATAACATATAGCCTGGTGACTATAGTTAATAATCTCATCTTATATGCTTGAATGGGCTTCCCAGGTGGCACTAGTCATAAGGAATCTGCCTGCCAATGCAGGAGACCCAAGAGATGTGGGCTCAATCCCTGTGTCGGGAAGATCCCCTGAAGGAGCAAATGGCAATCCACTCCAGTATTCTTGCCTGGAAAATTCCGTGGACAGAGAAGCCTGGCAGGCTGCAGTTCATAGGGTCGCAAAAAGTCCCACACAACTGAGGGACAGAGCACGTGCTCATATGCTTGAAACCTGCTAACAGGGTGGACCTTAAATGTTCTCACCAGGCACACACACAAAGGTAACTATGTGAGACGTCGATTAGCTTGACTATGGTGCTCATTTCAGAAAGTATACATACATAAAATCATCACGCTGTGCACCTTAAATATATACATTTTGTTTGTCAATTATACCTCAATAAATCCTGAAACGGTTTTAATTTTTAAAAAACTGCAGCAAATGTGTCTTTCTGGTGGGAGATGTTGACACTGTGGGAGGCTACGCATGAGTAGGGGTAGGGAATGTATGGAAAATTTCTGTATCTTCTGTTAATTTGCTGTGAACCTAAATATAAAGTCTATTTTTACAAAAAAAGAAAGAAAAGCAAGAGAAGTTTTCCAGTGCCTCAAAAATGCGATGTGAGAACTACAATTTGAGGACAAGGAAAAGTGAACAGCACAGTCCTTGAAGCAGGGGTTCTGCTGAATGGCCCGGAGGCAGGCAGCTCACGTCAGCGGCCGCAGGGAGAGGAGGACCAAGTGACTTGGAGGGATGCGTGGATTAACACACCCAAAGCGCTGAGAACACTGCCTGACACACAGTAGGGGCTCAGGGTGCTTGCTATTACTGTAATTCTGCATTTTAACCCAACAAATAGCACTTGAGCAATTAACCATCTACCCTCTGAGAGAATGATCATAAAAGGGCTTATTTGCCAAGAGAACCTTGAGAGAAAGCTGCAAGGCTGAATTCAAGCAATGCCTCCCTTGAGGGGCCCTTCCTCACCCCAGGCTGAGTTTCCCATCCTTTCCTCTCTGTTACGTCTTTTTTTTTCTTTATATCTTTTATTTCTCCAGGCCAGAATACTGGAGCCGGTAGCTGTTCCCTTCTTCAGCGGATCTTCCCAACCTGGGAATAGAACCAGGGTCTCCTGCACTGCAGGTGGATTCTTTACCAGCTGAGCTACCAGGGAAGCCCGTGTTTAAATAGATACAACTTATTTAATCTATTAAATTTTTTTAAATGAAGCAGTTTATTTGTTTTATTTTTAACTTAATTTTTATTTTATGTTCGAGTATAGTTTAAAAGGGGCTTCCCAGGTGGCACTAGTGGTAAAGAATCCACCTCCCAGTGCAGGAGACGCAAGAGATGTGGGTTTGATCCCTGGGTTGGGAAGATCCCCTGGAGAAGGGTATGGCAACCCACTCCAGTGTTCTCGCCTAGAGAATCCCATGGACAGAGGAGCCTGGCGGGCTACAGTCCATGGGGTCGCAAAGAGTCGGACACGACTGAGAGACTAAACAACAAACAAGTACTGCAAATGCTCCCTGACCCCCATCACTCAGGATGCTGGTGCTGGACCCTGGAAAGGATGGTGCAGCCGTGGCCTCACTGCCTGTAGAGCTTATCCAAGAGCATTCCCGGGGACCTGTGCCAAATTCCTGTCCTCCACGTCCATGCGAGTGCATGTGGAATGTAGCCTGGTGCATTTTTGGCTGCAAGGGAGCAAGGAAAATAGGGTTTCAGCTTTGCAGGCTCTGAGATCAGAAAGGCGCCCTTGGAAAGAGATGGAACTGGTTGGTAAGTGCCGGTGGACCCACCCAACAAAAACCCAGATAGCGTTTCTTACCCTCTAATGGACTAGGAACCTCAACAACTGGAAAGGGCCAAGCAGCCTTGAGAAACACTATTTATAGTAGGAATGAGCAAGACAAAGATTTTATTTTTTTGACATTTATTTATTTATTTGGCTGCAGTGGGTCTTAGTTGCACCATGCTGGGTCTTCAGTCTTCACTGTGGCATGTGGGATCCACTTCTGTGACCAGGGATCAAACCCCAGCCCCCTGCATTGGGAGTATGGTGTCTTAGCCACTGGACTACCAGAGATGTCCCAAGATTTTGTTTTAAATTTACTTTCAGATTCTCTTAGGTTTTGGTTAAGCTCTTGAATATTATCTGCTTCCCCCAACACTGAATCTGCCTCTTACAGACACTCCTGAAATCACAGCCTGATTGTGCAGGTACCTGAATGTTTTTTCAGGAAGGTTTTTATGTTTTAAATTTGTTTTAAATTTATTTTATTTTTATTTTAAAATTTTTAATTTATTTACTTTTTGATTTGCTTTTTGATTGTGCTAGATCTTTGTTGCTGGGTGATGGCTTTCTCTAGTTGTGGCAAGCGGCGGCTACTCTCTAGCTGTGGTGCACAGGCTTCTTTCTCATTGCGTGGCTTCTCTACTTGCAGAGCACAGGCTCTAGAAGCATGGGCCTCAGTAGTTGCAGCATGCGGGCTCAATAGTTGTGGTTCACAAGCTTAGTTGCCCTGCGGCATGTGGGATCTTTCCAGACTAGGGATCAAACTTGTGCCCTGTCCCCTGCATTGGCAGGTGGATCCCTACTACACCATCACGGAAGTCCAGGAAGGTTCTCAAAGGTACACAAGAGCTAAAAAGGTTGAGAAACACTGTGCTGAGGGCAGTGGGGTTCACTTATGACACCCCTGAGCCTGAGTGGAGGCAGGGACCATATGGGCTGGTGGCCACTGTGAAGATAGACACCCCCAAGTGTGTGGTCTTGTGGGGGTCCCCAGCCCCCTCCATTAGCAGCTAAATTTGGGTGTGCCTCATGGTCACCTGCAGAATTTGTTCACATATAGAATTCTGGTCCCCACCCTAGCCCAGACCTACTGAGAGAAACCAGTTTGACCAGACATCCACATTTTTAACACACTTGATGACTAATTTAGATACAGCTCCAAATTTGGGGACCAAGGCACAGAGAACCCTGCGCTTTGTTTCTTCTAGGTCCTGGCTTCCTCTCCTGGTACACCCATGCTGACTGCCATCCCAGTGACTCAGGGAAGTCCGGGTACCTGCCAGGGGCAAGTGAGCGCTCATCAGCCACTCAGTGACCCCTGGGGCCAGTGCCCAGCATGTGCACAGGCTCCTTATCTGGAAAAATGAAGGCTATCACTCATAGGAGGCACCAGGGTGGAATGACTCACGTCAGGAACCTTGAAATCTGCAGATAAAAGGCAGCACCGATTCCCCACTGGAACTGCAGTCACAGAGACCACTCTCCTGGGAGGGCACGAGGTCCTTGCAGGCCATCTGTGCGTGAAAACACCCACCGCTCCATAGCCAACACGGCCGCGCCCTCCGCCATCGAAGTCACCATCCCCACTGGGTGTTAGTCACTCAGTCATGTCCAACTCTATGCGACCCCATGTACTGGAATCCACCAGGCTCCTCTGTCCATGGGATTCTCCAGGCAAGAATATTGAAGTGGGTAGCCATGCCCTCCTCCGGGGGATCTTCCTGACCCAGGAACTGAACCCAGGTCACCATCCCTACACCACGCTGAAAAGACACATTGTTGCATGAGGACCACTGCAGGGCATTTCTTCCTGAGTTTCACTCCAAATGTTTCTGCCTGGGATCAACCCCAGCTGTGGGACCTGCTGGTTGCATTGAACACTGTCGTCATGTCCCCGTGGACCTTACACTCTCTTTATTGCACCGAACAGCAGTCAGCACTCCACGGGGTGAAGGGCACCGGATGACGCCCTCGCCAGGCGGCCAGATGTCGCCATGGGGCCAGCGGCTTTTATCCTGTGGCTCCTGAATTTCACGTATATCATATTTATCAGCAGGAACGTTGTCAGTTTTATAAACGGAAACTGAACGACCATAAATCATTCTGCAAGAGGTAACTGTAGGGGACGAGGGGTAGGTCTGCTTGTCAGCCTGCCAGCCAGGTGTGTTAGTCCAGCAAGCGAGCAAATCTTCAGAGTGACGACCCCCGCCCTGACCACTGGCCCGGCTGGTGTCCACCATTCTTTCTGCTAGGAGACACACCCTGGCAGACGGGGCAAAAGCCACTCGCCAGCCTTGAAATCTTCATTGGCTTATCTATAAGATGTTCTTATATATTTCCCTGTTCTTTCCACAGCGTCAAGGTCACAGGATCAGAGTAACTAAACATATGTCTCAGGGTCTAAACATATACACAAGTATTACTGTTTGGTCTCCTAATTTGGGGTTATCCTGGTGGCTCAGACAGTAAAGAATCCGCCAGCAATGCAGGAGATTCAGGTTTGATCCCTGAGTTGGGAAGATCCCCTGGTGAAGGAAATGGCAACCCACTCCAGTATTCTTGCCTGGAGAATCCCATGGACAGAGGAGCCTGGCAGGTTACAGACCATGGGATTGCAAAGAGTCGGATGTGACTGAGCGACGAACACTTTCACACTTTTACCTTGCCTGCCTTCCATACCCATCATTACAAGTTGATTTCCTCGAGGTCTAGTCTAACTTCTTCAAGTTTATTTTATTTTTTGGCCTGGCCGTGCAGCATGTGGGATCCTTGTTCCCCGACCAGGGATTGAACCTGTGCCCTCTGCAGAGGAAGCACGGAGTCTTAACCACTAGACCACCAGGAAAGTCTCAAACTTCTTCAAGTTGAGATGACACTGCATGACTGACGGATCATACCCACCTCTGAGCATTTACTGTGTGTACACAGCGCAGGGACCTTCGGGAAGCCCTGGTCAGTTGGACCCTATGATTAGCCCCATTTTACAGACGGGAAAACTGAGGGTCAGAGAGGTTAAGTAACTTGCTGGGGTTCCCCCAGCAAATTAGTGGCAGAGCCAGGGTTAGAAATTGTATTCAGTGTGTTTTCAAATCGAGACTGTCACGATAGGATGACGAGGGCTTCAGTAGATGGGGCCAGGGGCAAGGATCCCCAGAGAACATTCCAAGGTCTGAAGCTTCAGTCCAACACAACTTTGTCGTGACAGCTTTTTCAAGGGCAGAGAATGTCAGGGAGTAAAAGACAGTCAAGAAAACAGCCCTCTGTCACTCTTCCCAAACAAGCTGTGTTTGTTTCTGAGCTATGCAGAAAGCATTTATAAAATTAACAAGCTGTTAGATTTTGAGGGGGCTATATTTTTTGCTATGAATTCCTGTGGGTCTTTGTCCTGTAGTTATTGAGATTTTCTTTGCTTTACGCATGATCAAGTTTTGTAATTAGTTTTACGATCACATAAAAGAGTGAATGAACTCCTAAACATTCCTCACTCAAAGCTGTCTCTTCTTTCTCTCTAGATGCAATGTTCTCTTGAGTTTCACTGAGAAGAGTAATATAATCAGTATTTAAAAATTCTTTTAAAAAGAAAACTGTCGTTCCCTCAGAGGCTCTCAGACTTGGGTGTGAGTCCGTGTTACCTGCAGGGCTTGTTCAAGCCAGATTGCCAGGCCCTACTCACAATCTTCCGACTGAGCAGATCTGGGCTGCAGCTGGTGCGGGGCCAACACGGCTGCTCAGGGCTACCCAACAAACAGGGTCCCAGCCTCTGCTCTTCCCACCCTCTCACTCACACCCCTCCCTCATCCACGCTCCCCAGGGGGGTTGTCCCCCAATGCCAGGTCCTGCCTGCAGGGAGGTTGGACAGTCACTGTCACCTGCAGCCGTCATCTGTCCCAGGGGTCGCTGACACAGAGCACAGGAGGGAGCGGACGGCTCCTAACCCCGTGGAACAAACCGGGGAGGTGACATTTCAGGCATCAGGCCTGCCTCTAGGCTACCTGGGTTTTCCCGGTCCCTTGAGTCGCGTTCCATGTGGTCCACATCTCTTCCGCAGACTAAGCTCCTTCCCACAGACTAAGCTCCGCATCGCAAGCTTGAGGCTACTGACCCAGATTCTACTTTCAAGAAAAAGGCACAATCAGGCATGTGTCAGACAAAAGTACAAGAATAAGCTTCTGGGAGGTGGTGTGCCATTGGTGCAGCTGAGAGGAACGACAAGTTCCCAGCTCCAGGCTGGTCTTGCCCACGTCAAGCTTAGGTCTCTGCATGGGCAGCAACAGCAGGGGTGGCTTTTCTCCCCTTATCTTCTCTCCAATCGAGTCCTGCGCTGCTTTCAAGTTACTCCTTGGGACGGACCCTGGACCTCTCTCAACCCACGCCCTCCTTTCATCTGCTCCGTCCGTCCCCACACCCTCCTCTGCCTCAACGTGACCTTTCCTCACCCAGATTCCATTTGGGTCCCTTGCTGGCTGCTGGTCACGTAGGCGGGATGCACTTTGGGAAGCTCTGGGCTTCACCCCACCTCCTGCAGCTCCTTTGAGCCCAGGCTCAGAGGTGCCAAGGAGGGCTTCGGACAGTAAAGAATCCTCCTGCGATGCGGAAGACCTGGGTTCGATTCCCGGGTCAGGAAGATCCCCTGGAGGAGGGCATGGCAACCCACTACAATATTCTTTCCTGGTGAATCCCCATGGAGAGAGGGCTGCAGTCCATGGGGTCACAAAGTGTCAGACACGACTGAGCAACTAAGCACAGCAAGGTGCCCAGGAAGCCTCCTCAACCATCAGGGCCCCCAAGAGCCTCAGCTGCTATAGCCTCAGATGAGGAATCAGACAGAGCGGAGACGACAGCATGCAGAGAGGACAGCAGGAAATGAGGTCAAGGGGACGCTGCTCCCCTGGCAGCTCCGAAGGGTCCCACTGCAGCCCAGAGCAGAGGGATGGGTTTACATAGGGATTGCAGGCTCCAGGGCTACCACCTGTCCTCCCATGAGCAGAAACAGAATCCAAGCCAAAAAGGGGAGTGAGGAGTGACTGTCCCTCCCTTTCAGGGCACCCCAACCCGGCCATAGAGAAGGGCAGGCATTAGCCGGTCAGATGTGGGTCTTTTCTGGGCAGGTCAGAGAAAGGACAGTCCTGCCCATGCGAGCAGCAGCATCGGCCTGTGCTGGCCCAACAGTCACCTCTGCCACCCCACAGAGACGCCCAGGCCCTCCCCCACCTGGCAAAGGGCTAGATTGCGATGGGCTGACCACTGTTATTTGGCCAAGTCAGGAACACAGGGGCCTGGCAGCTTACCCACAGTGGGGTCGACCAGACATCCAGGGGCTGAATCCTTGAAAGCACACTGCTCAGAGCCAGCCTCCCATGTACACACATTCCCAACATAACACAGGCCCAAATTCAAGTGCCTGCATTTCATTCCAGCTGTCAGCATTGTAGGAGGCCAACAGGTCTCCACTGCTTGGGAAGATGGCTTAGGGTCCAAGGGAAATCTTATCAAGATGGTTTTTGCCAGAAAGGGTCCAGGTCGTGGTCTAGGATTGGGGGTTCCCACTCTAGGACCCTGGCTCTTTGTACCCACCTGCTGCCAACCCCCTCAGGGTCTTTCTGAAGGGCTGGCCATGCCCACACCAAGCACCTAGATTCTTCCCTGACTCCAAGCAGTCTAGTGTTGCTGTTGAGTCACTCAGTCATGTCCAACTCTTTGCTCCCCCACGGACTGGAGCACACAAGGCTTCCCTGTCCATCACTGTTTCCCAGAGTTTGCTCAAACTCATGTCCATTGAGTCAATGATGCCATTCAACCATCTCATCCTCTGTCACCCTCTTCTTCTCCTGCCCTCAATATTTCCCAGCATCAGGGTCATTTCCAATGAGTTGGCTCTTCACATCAGGTGGCCAAGTATTGGAGCCTCAGCTTCAGCATCAGTCCTTCCAATGGAAATTCAGGGTTGATTTCTGAGTGACCACAGACAAGTTCGCAACACTGAGTCAGACTGGTCACAGACCAGCCCACCAGAGTGAAACCTACAGGACAAGCCCATCATCAGGGGATGAGTTAGTAAATGTAAGCGTATCCACACCACAGAACCCTACATCATCATTAAAAAAAAAAAAGTACTGATACAAAATGAACTCCAAAATGTGAAAAGAGCTGGGTGCAGAACAATGTAATGTATATGAAGAGGACAAAGAAGGTATTTGCATACATTTCCATATTACCTCTGATTTTACAGGAGACTGATAACACGGGCTGTCTCTGAGATGCACAGGGAAAAGACAGGAGGAAATTCTTTCAATCTTTACCCTTTTGAATTTCAACTGTGGGAATATGTTAGCTCTTCGCTAAAAACTTTAAAGTTAAAAAAAGTCAGGAAGGGATAAATTAGGAGTTTGGGAATAGCAGATACAAACTATTATATATATAAAATAAACAGCAAGATCCTACTGTATAGCACAGGGAACTAAGCACAGTATCTTGTAATAAATAGAATGGAAAAGAATCTGAAAATAGACTGTATATATATGAAACTGAATCACTTCGTTGTACCCCAGAAACTAACACAACATTGTAAATCAACTATGCTTCAATTAAAGAAAAATGATGACTCTGAGATGTGAGATGTTAGTCTGAACGACTCGATTGACTAAAAATATGGAGCCAAGGAATAAAGGGAAGTTTTCGGAAAGAGAAAATAAATTTAAACTTCAACTATTGAGGTGGAAATGCAAGAAATATCCAAATTAAGATGTTTAGCAGAAAACTGAAGACATGTCAAGAGAGCTCACAAGATGACACGGTACTGAAAAACGGAGACTTGGGGCCATGATTTCAGAAGATGTGGGATTGGATGATGGGCTGGTCTTCAGGTGAAAAGGGGCAGAAACCTAAGTCCACCTGCCTTAAAATATAAAGGGGGGAGGGACTCTATTAGAATAAATTACTGTGAAATCCAAGGAAAGGCACAGATAGGGCTGAACCTAGGCACTGAAAAAACATCGTCAAAATGCCGAGCGGGGAAAGGCAGGTCCTATTACATAAGTTCAAGAAAGAATAAGGAAATTGTTACTTAGCTCTAGTCCCAGGGCACGAGCACGCAGCCACGCAGAAAGTTTCAGAGGCACCCCCTCACTGGGTGTACATCTCACACCAATGCCACACCTTCCCTCTGAAACCAGAGGGCACAGCTGACACACAGATCAGCTAATCCCCAAACCCAAGCTGCCCACAGCTGTACACGAGGACAGTGCTCGCGTGGTTGAACAAGCAGCACAGTTCTCCCGGGTGAGCAAGAAAGTCGACGCACACACAGAACAAGCATGACGCGCCCTCTCCCTACCGTGCTCCCTTGGCTGCGGCCACCTTCCCGCTCGCCTCCGTCCACAGATGGTCCCGGCCACTTGTCCACGAGTTGCTCCCCGGCCGCTCCAGGCTCCCATGGTCCACAGAGCTCTAGTCCCAGGATCCCTAACGACGCAAGGAAGAGACACGGAGGAGTCTATCAGTTCAGTTTAGAGCACACGCTCAACTGAGTGGAAAAGAGGACAAGGCCCTAAAAAATGTGCCCCCTGCCCATAATTTACATTCTTCTCATGAGGGGTGGTGCCTGTGACCCTTTGACTTGAATCTGGGCTGGTTTACAACTGTTCTAACCAACAGAGTTCAGCAGAGGAGGGCTTGTGTGGCTTCTGAGGCCAGGTTAGAAAATGCCATGAAACTGGAGGCTGGCCTTCGGATGCTCGATTTGGGCGAAACCAGACACGACGTCAAAAGTCCAAAAGTGCTGCATCTCCTGGGCTGGTGCCTCAGGTACCAGCCTGGAAGAACCACACAGGCTGTCCCCTGCCCTCCACAGCCAGTGTCCACTAGCGGCCATGCGAGTGAGCCACGCTGAGCATCCAGCCCCATCGAGACTTCACGTATTTGGTCTACACAACACACAGGTCACCTCAAGCAAGAGCTTCCCCTCAGTCCTTCCCAAATTCTTATTCCACAAAATCATGAGAAGAGTTATATGGCTGGTGGCTTTTTTTTTTTTAATTGAAGTAAGTTGATGTACAATATTATATAAGTTACAGGTGTACAATATGGGGATTCCCACTTTTTAACTGTTATACTCCAAAATAATTATTACAATATATTGGCTATATTCCCTGTGTTGTACGAGTTACCCCGTGGCTTATTTTATACATAAGCGTTCGTACCTCTTAGTCCCCTTCCCCTCTATTGCCGCTCCTCCCTTTCTTCTCCCCACTAGGAACCACGAGTTTGTTCTCCGTGTTTGTGTATCTGCTTCTTTTTTGTTATAGTCACTAGTTTGTCATGCCTTGTCTGTTTTGGGGGTGGGGAGGGGGAACGCTGCATCGGGTCTTAGCTGTGGCTTCTCTAGTTGTGGTGTACAGACCTCTTTGGTTGTGGACCTTGGGCTTAGTTGCTCCGCACTATGTGGGATCTTGGTTCCTCGAGCATGGGTCAAACCTGTGTCCCCTGCAGTGGAAGGCAGATGCTTAACCACTGGACCACCAGGGAAGTCCCTGTTGTATTTTGCCATAAGTTGCTAAGTTTTAGGGGTGGTTTGTTACACAGCAATAGTAACAAACAGATTCTGGCGCTGGAGGTGAGGTGCTCAATATGAAAATCAGTCTTAGACGTGTGGGACTGGCTTTGGGACTAAGCCAAACAAAGCTCAGGGGACTGGAGGAGACTTAGTGATAGTCTGATGGACCTCAAAAGATCATGTCAGTGGTGGCTTAAAAGGAGAATGAGGGAAATGCTCTTGGAAAAAGGAGGAAAGCAGACCCTTGTTATAAAGTGGCAAAAAGTTCAGCAAAATTCTGTGCCTCCCATTTTCCAGTTTTTAATTTACTTTATTTTTTAAAAATGTATTTGGCTGCTCTAGGTCTTATTGCAGCATGTGGGATCTAATTCCCTGACCAGGGATCGAACCTTGGCCTCCTGCATTGGAAGCTTGGAGTCTTCGCCATTGGACCACAAGGGAAGTCCCCCATTTTTAAAATAGGAGTATCTATAAGCAGTTATCCCATGCCCAACACAGTAGTTTAAGTGAGTGGAAAGTAAATCACATGATCCTTTAGTTCACAGATCTTCAGAGAGGCACTGTACTCAAGAAAGCTCATTCATAAAGCCTCTTCTGCTTGGGGACCCAGCTTAGATGGCAGGATCCAGCCTTGGACTCGGATGCTGTAATGGTATGAGATTTTAGTGGGTCAAGAGACTTCAGTGGATTCTTGGGAGAAGAGGAGCACTTTCCATGTAGGAGAAACGTAAATAATTCATGACCAGAAGGTGGACTATGGTCATTTGAAAACATGGTCCCAAAATTTTTGACACTGCTCTCATTGAGAAGTGGGGTCCACTCCCCTCTCCCCTTGAATCTGGGCAGGCTGATACAGATTCAGTAGTGGAGTCATGAACCAATACAGTAGTGGAATCGTGAAAGTGACCTTGTGTGACTTCTGGTGTTGGAGTGAAAAGAGCAGCTTCTGCTGGGGCACTTCGGGGACACTGCCTCTGGGTCAAGCCGGCTATCATGACCCCCTGAACCTGCCAGATGGAGAGGTCAGATGGAGGTCTTCCAGCAGACAGACCCAGCTGAACTTTCAGACAAGTCAGCAGTAACTTCTCAGAGCTGTAATGACCATTAAACAAGTTAACACATGGGAAATATCCCTGAAACGTGCCTGGCACATGCTAAGTGCTGTATGAGTGAGTGCTGTTATTACTTATTATAGTGGAAAACCACTAGAAAATGCCTCAACTGAAAAGAAAGAACACGTAGCCATTTAATTATTTCTAGACATGGATATAAATACCAAAGTAATTAGGTAAAAATGGTTGCCTTTGAGGAAAAAGGAAGAAAAGAAGAAATAAATAGCTTATCCCTTCCAACAAAACAGTAGAAGTGGTTGATTCTTATGTGCGTTATAACTCTGAGAAAAATTAAAATTAATAATAAAGAAAGATGAAAAGTGAGAAGATGTCAAGCCATGGATAAGGAAAATAGCCACTGTATTTCTTGGGTGGTGGAAAGTCAAATGGTTCTATAATGTTAGAAACAGAAGGTAGAGATCAAAATACCGAGTTCCAGCAGCACATAGAAGGTGTCTACAGAAGGAAAGACTTGCTGATTTTTACTTAATCCAAGACACAATATTATGTTTTTAATCAGAAAAAAACACAACAGTTGGGCTCAGTAATGTCCTAACTGCTGCAACACAGTATTCGCTATTATTTAATGCATTACTCTAGTCCTCCCTCTCTTCTGTTCATTTGGGGCACACTAAATAATCTGTGAATCAGTTCAGTTCAGTTCAGTCACTCAGTCATGTCCGACTCTTTGCAACCCCATGAGCTGCAGCATGCCAGGCCTCCCTGTCCAACACCATCCCCAGAGTTTACTCAAACTCATGTCCATTGAGTCGGTGATGCCATCCAACCATCTCATCCTCCGTTGTCCCCCTCTCCTCCTCCCCTCAATCTTTCCCAGCATCAGGGTCTTTTCAAATGAGTCAGCTCTTCACATCAGGTGGCCAAAGTATTTACTCATAGGCATAATGTACTTTTTTGTTTTTCCAAATTAAACCACTGAATATGAGAACATCAAATAAATTTGGAGGTTTAAAGCAAATTCATTCTATTAAAGTTCCACTTTTGTCAATACTGCCATTCTCTTACAACTTTTATGTTCTAGGTAGTTTAGTTCTTACCAGTTAAAACAATCAATCCCCTAAAAACTTTTCATAAAAAAAAAGAAAGAGAAACAAAAGCTAACCAGATCAGCCAGAATATGAAATCACTTCATATAAAATTAATATTATAAGGTAGTCTGACAAAAGTATATAAAAATATGTCCCAGATTTTTAAAGAGAGAAATAAATACATAACTTCAATTGAAAATGAAAAATAAAATATAAAAGTGCATAAATTTAAAAAATAGATCTATTTTTAAAAAGAAACCACTAGAAATCTTAAAAATGAAAAATACAACCATCGACATAAAATATTCAACAAGTGGGATATGCTCAACACCTGACACGGTCAAAGATAAAGTCAGTGGACTGAGAAATGGTCGTGAGGAATTAACTCAGAATGCAGTACAGAGAGGCAGTAATGAGAACTAAAGAGACTTGGAAAAAAAATCGAGAGAGTCAAAGAAACATGTTAACAAGAGTTCCAAAATACACAAAAGCATGAATGGCATGATGAAGAAGAAACATTTTTAAAAACACAGATACTTTGTGAGAATTAAAGAAACGTGTTCTCCGTGCATGTTGAGTATCAAGCAGAGAAATTTTTTAAAATAAATTTCACACAGTGAAACTTGAGAACATTAAGGATAAAGGGACAATAGTAGAAGAAAAGATAGAAGAAAAAAAAAGATACATTATCTACCAAGGAATTTCAACAGACTTCTTATCAGAATAGTAAATGCCAGGGTAATAAGGTAATAGTGTCAAAAGTGCTGAAAGACATGTCTGCCTAGCTACTATTAACATCTCTTGAGGAGTAAACTGAGATACTACTAGCTTAAGCAATTTTCTCAAGATTCCACAAGTGGGATTTAAACCCAGAAGGCTTAGCTCCAAAATTCTTAGTGATGGAACTGCCCTGCATTTATAGGAACATAATAAAAGAACAATTCACCAAGCAACAACTAGACTAAATACTTAACAACAGGAAATGAGAAAATTATGGTATGGTCACATAGCAGATGACTGAACACCAATTAAAATGAATAAAATGTACCTACACCCATGCACATGGATATATCTCTAAAATATAACGTACCCTCTGCCAGAAACATGCATCTAGACCTCTGAACCCTTCAGCTAAAGAAGCACTGGAAGACTGATAAGAATCATTAATGGTGAGGTTCAACACTTTTCTTCTGAAAAACTTCCTCCAGGGAAATTTACCTATGTTACATCTTTTCAACAATTTTGAGATTTGAAGGAGAGAAAGAAATAATAGAGTCTATTGTTTAGACAACAGAGAATGTTTAAGACATCTTAAGCTTAATATGGTAACAATCTAATCACACCTATAGAAGTAATGTGAACAAATGAAACTCACAGTCAATTCAAAATCCACATGATCCTTTTTATAACTGACCTCTTCTCAGTCTTGATTAGAACCACTTATATATAATTTGTGATTGATCCTCTCCTGTTGATTTATGATAGAGATGCAACAGATTATCTTGTAGTTGTCTGGAACAAGGAAAAGTCGAATTTGAGAGTGAAGTTAAGGTTATTCCTAAGGACTCATGTGTGTTCAGTCACTTAGTCATGTCCAACTCTTTTTGGCCCCATGGACTGTAGCCCACCAGGCTCCTCTGTCCATGGAATTCTCCAGGCAAGAATACTGGAGCGGGTTGCCATTTCCTCCTCCAGGGAATCTTCCCAACCCAGGGATCAAACCCAAGTCTCCTGCATCTCCTGCATTGGCAGGCAGGTTCTTTATTACTGTGCCACCTGGGAAGCCCTAAGGACTTATATTAGGAAGCTAAAAATGCTTGACAGCAACCATCCATAAGATGATTTCACATTGAGAGACAGTCCTTAGAATCTCAAATATTTGTTTAAAATGAATAATTTTGGCATGATATCCCTAACTGGCCTGAGGACAGGCAACCAATGCAAATGCGGTAGCTTTTCCCCAACTATTCAATGACTAGACAAATAAATACTAAACTTTTGAACTTAGAAAGGGAGTTTTACGTTTGGATGGCTGAGACTAGTTTATTAACAGTCTAACTGGTCTTCTTGTCTGGAATCTTGTTTCTCTCAAGTCTGTGCTAAAATACAAGTGCTAAAATGACACATGTATTTATGACATGTTCTTCTCACATCACACGCCCCAAGTAATGTCCGTCTTCTCAGCTAGACTCAAAGTTTAGTCATGGCAGGGACTGCTTTATTCATCTTCAGAGCTCTAGTGTTTATGCTTGATTCAAAAAGTGTTTGCTTGTAAAGCAATTATCCTTCAATAAAAAAATAAATTAAAAAAAAAAGTGTTTGTTAACTAAGCAAAACTCAAAGAACTGGTGATAATGTAATGCTAGAGGGCGCTAGTAGGTGGTGTCGGGTTTTCTTTTTGAGCTGAATTTTTAGAATCCCTGTATATTTGAGAAAAGAAATTCAAGAGCACAGGGCATTTACGCCACAGAAGCAAACTTACTAATTGACACACTCACACGGGGACCTGGGAAGAGATACCTGTACAGGTGTACTACCCAAAGAGCCTCCTGTGAAATCTTGCTGTTAATAAAAAGTCCCTCTCTGAGAAATCCGTTTCTGCAAGATGTGAGAACCCAAGGTTGAATTTATGACATTTTATGGGGTCAGTAACTCTTTCCAATTTTAGAATCTGCCCTTTATAAAAAGATACACCTAAATTGTGCCCTGGTGAAATTACAAGACAATTATGCAGGGACCTAAAATAATCTGAGTAGGAAAATTTCTTACACTTTAATGTAAGAAAAGCTCATACAATTTTTTTAAGGAACCTAAGCAGAAGTGATTTTAAAACATTTGTTGACATATGAAAGTTTTAAAATTTGACTTTGGTGCCAAGAAGACATCTAGCTACACCAATATCTAAATTCTCTAAATATTTCCTGGAAAATGTAAAGCCCAGATAATTAATGAATTACTCTACTCATATGTATCCAAAGATTAAGAGTTATGTGGATCAACTTTTAAATCCCTTTCGGAAACAGAGGATTCTAAATTTTTTTTTTTTAATTGTGGGTGGGCTAAGTAACCAGGGAACAATTCAATTTAGCAAATATTTATCATATGCTCCCTAGGGACCAGGCACAGGGTTAGGTATTAAGCAGCCTGTGTTAAAATAAAATGAATTATTTTTTAGCTACAAAAATACTCATGGTGCATCACTGGAAAATTAAGAAGGTGAGTAAGAGCACCCATAATACAACCATCCAATGATAGCTGCTATCAAAACTGTGATGTGCTTCAACCTAAATTTCTTCCCTGACATTCCTTTAAAAATCTAAGTTTTTAAACTTCATTATAAACAACTTTTTTTTTCCATCGAGCATTTTAACAAAATTTTTCTCAGGTTACCAAAAAGCTTTCTAAACAAAATTTTAGTCTTGTGTAAAAATATACAGATTTTTAAGGCTTTGTTACCTATTGTCAAATTAACCTGCAGAAAAGTTGCATCAATCAACACAGCCACCAATAAAATAAAAAAATACTCATTTCCACATATCTTCATTAGTGGCTATTAAGATTGCTTTAAATTTTTGCCAGAGCACTTCCCTGGCAGTCCAGTGGTTAAGACTTCAAGCTTCCACAGCAGGGCGGATGGGCCACATCTCTGGTTGGGGAACTAAGATCCTGCATACTGCATGGTGCAACCAGGGAAAAAAAAAAAACTGTCTCTGTTTGCACATCACAGAACAGCATATCTGGAAAATGCTAGAAAATCAAAGATAAAGCAATCCAAACAATAAAAGAATTCCATAAGATAGCAGGATATAAAATTAACATGCAAAAATCAATAGCATTGACTTCAAGGTTCTCGTCTGACATGTAAAAAGCTTGGAACTCATCACTCTCAACTCCCAACCTCACAAAGGAAAAAAAAAGCTGAACGCACTGCTTCTCAGACCAATCAAAGAATTGAGGCCACAGGGCAAGCTGACACCCTGAAAACTGGAGGGACAGACAGGAAGATGCAGAAAATCACAGCTACCAAGGAACAGAGCTGCACCTGGAGTCTGGCAGGAACACCTGAAAGTAAGAGACTAGTTCTTAGAGTCTGAGCATGGGGTTGCTTGAGAGAGAAAACTCCTGAAAGCCTAGTCTTAGGGACACCACACTCTCCTGCATTTTACCTCCAGGAATCCCACCAGGTCCCCAGAGAGAACAGAAAGGAACCACTCTGAGATAAGCTCAAAGCACTCTGTCCTCCTCAACGGCCTGCCCTCAAGAGAAAATATTTTACCAGACCTGAGGAAAGGGAAATACCCAACCCCAGCCCACTCTAGTTTTCCTCGATGAGGACGGGGTGAGGGGTGACTTGTGAATGTCACAACTCAGGGCTCCTAAAAGACTGATACCTAATATAAGGCTCTATATAAGGTTTCCTCTCTTTGCATACTTCACCACCACAATGGCAGTTCTCCTGGAGAGCGCAGCTGAAAGAGCTGCAAAATTCAGACGCTAGTTAAGCATCAGTCTCTAGGGATTTCTCCAGTGGTCCAGTGGCTAAGACTCTGAGCTCCCAATGCAGGGGGCTGGGTTCGATCCCTGGTCAGGGAACTAGACCCCACATGCCACAAGGAAGAGTTCACAGGCCAGTTCACAGCAAAGATTGAAGATCCGCATGCAACAGCTAAGACCCAGCACAGCCAAATAAAATTTTTTTAAATATATTTTTAAAAAGAATCAGTCTCTAGAGAAACCTAAAGACAACTAGGGAGACAAAAACAAGGACATGAGAAGACATTTTAGCCTTGGAAACCATAGCTACAGCAAAGAGTAAACACAGCCAATTTCCAGAGAGACTAACATGACATCTCACTTGAAAGGCCTATTTATCTCAGTTTCTTTTACCCAATATTTTATCATAATATATATTATTTGCTGTTCAGTCTCTCAGCCGTGTCTAACTCTGCAACTTCATGGACCACAGCATGCCAGGCTTCCCCGTCCTTTACCATCTCCTGGAGTTTGCTCAAACTCATGTCCATTGAGTTGGTGATGCCATCCAACCATCTCATCCTCTGTCAGCCCCTTCTCCTCCTGCCCTCAGTATTTCCCAGCATCAGGGTCTTTTCCAATGAGTCAGTTCTTCCCATCAGGTGGCCAAAGTATTGGAGTTTCAGCTTCAGCATCAGTCTTTCCAATGAATATACAGGACTGATTTCCTTTAGGATTGAATGGTTTGATCTCCTTGCTGTCCAAGGGACTCTCAAGAGTCTTCTCCAACACCACAGTTCAAAAGCATCAATTCTTTGGCGCTCAGCCTTCTTTATGGTCCAACTCTCATATCTATACATGACTACTGGAAAAACCATAGCTTTGACTAGACGGACCTTTGTCCACAAAGTAATATCTCTGCTTTTTAATATGCTGTCTAGGTTGGTCATAGCTTTTCTTCTAAGGAGCAAGCAACTTTTAATTTCATGGTTGCATATAAGATAAAGCAAATGAGTAAAAATGTTGATGCTGTTGAGATCCAGTTCTCGCTACAGAAGAAGTTCATACAATATGGAATATGGGAAGCTCAGAAAGAACTCTGTGGAGACTGGAGACAGTGACGTAAGCTCCTTTTTTAAATGTACATATATGTAGATGATAATGTACATACGTACCTGGTAAGTGTTCACATGTGTGTCCGTGCATCTGTTTTTGTGTTTGTATATATGTGTGTAGATACATGTCTCTATTTCTCAGAACTATCTACTGAAACAGCTAAGAAGCAAGGTGAAAGTGAAAGTCGCTCAGTCATGTCGAACTCTTTGCAACCCCATGGACTATACAGTCCATGGAATTCTCCAGGCCAGAATACTGGAGTGGGTAACCGTTCCTTTCTCCAAGGGATCTTCCCAACCCAGGGATCGAACCAGGTGTCTTGCACTGCAGGCGGATTCTTTACCAGCTAAGCCACAAGGGAAGCCCAAGAAGCAAAGTACCCCAGTAGTAATGAGCACCCAGACCCCAGAGCTTGATCTCTATCTCCATGCCCCAGCAAAAAGAACAAGAGGATCTCAGAAAATGGCTAATTCCAGGGCTGACAGAATGGATATCAGATGAGCCTGGAGTGTCATGTAATGCCAGAATGTAACGAAACCCTTTGTAAAATATAGTGACACATGTCATGAAAATCAGTTTGAAAGGGCTCCTACTGGCCACATCTGGCATAAAATTTGAGCCCCAGAATAGTATAGTAACGAACTAGAAATCACTCCAAAATAGGGATTCATGAGTTTATAACAATGATAAATAGATAAATGAATGGTGAAAAAAGAAAGAGTGCTGAGGGCCAACCGGTAAATGTGGAGGGGATTCCAGAGCTGGAAATCTGTCATTCTGCAAACAGGGTGGAGACTGGATCAGCCAAGAATCACCAGTGGATGAATGAGTAAAGGAATGTAAGGACACACCCGGTGGAATCTCACACAATCTTAGAGAGGAAGGAGAGTCTGACACCAGATCCAACACGAATGAATCTTGAAGACATTATGCTAAGCAAAATAAGTCAATCACTATCAGACAAACATGGTGTGCTTCCAATTACATGAGGTTTCTAAAGTAGTCAATTCACAGAGACAGGAAGTAGAATGGTGGTTGCCAGGGCCGGGAAGGATGGGGTCATGGTCTAATGGGTACGGTTTCAGTTGTGCAAGATGAATGGAGATCTGTGGGTGGATGGTGGGGATGGCTGCACACCAGTTTGAATGTACTTAACGCCAAGGAGCTGTGCACTTAAAAAAGGATACAATGTAAATTTCATGATATGTATTATCGCAATTAAAATAAATAGGTTTTCAAAAGTAACCATCAGGGACTTCCCTGGTGGTCCAGTGGTTAAGATGCTGTGCTTTGAATGCAGGGGTCATGGGTTCAAACCCTGGTCAAGGAACTAAAATCCCACATGCCACATAGCCAAATAAATAAAATTAAAAAAAAAAAAGTAACCATCACTAGATGCCAACATCAGAGGGAAATTTTGATGAGGAACAGGATTTTTCATTTTTTGAAAATGGCTCCCCACAGATTGTTAATTAGTTGCAATGACTAAATCTGGCACCAACTTGATGATTAAAATTAACTTTACCAATGAGAGACAACTGGACATCATGTGTCTACAGGTGTGACACCCTTAGAAGACACAAGAAATATCGGACAAACACAAAATGGAAAATGTTCTATCAGGAAAATGGGAGAGGGGGAGGGACTGAATTCTCTAAAATTGTCAATGTTATAAAAGACAAATAAAGACTATGGAAATGTTCCAGGTTAAGAGAGGCTAAAGATACAAGTGAAACCCAACAAACTGGAATACTAGCTCAACTGATGAAACTGGAATTATATCAACAAAAAGGTATCAAGTTGATAACTGTACCGTGTGCTTCTGTAAGAACATATTCCTGTTCTTAAGAGACACAGACTTAAGTAGTTAAGGGCCATGACATAGAGCTGACCTGCAAACAACTCAAAAGAAAAAACTGGATATGCTTGTGTGTGTACCCTCAGCACCTGGCACCTAATAGGAACTCGATAAATGTTTGCCAAATGAAGGAAGAAACGAATCAAATAACTGGTTATCTTAGTCAGCATGGGCTACTGTAATAAATACCATAGCCTAGGTGACTTAGACAAAAGACATTTATTTCTCCCAGTTTCAGAGCCTGGGAACTCCAAGATCAAGGTGCCAGGAGATCTGGCTCCTGGTGAGGGCCCTTCTGCTGGCGATGGCCAGCTTTTTGCTGTGTCCTCACATGGCAGAGAGAGCATGCTGGCCTCTAATCTTCCCATAAGGACACTAGTTTCAACGTCGGGGGTCTATCTTCATGACCTCGTCTCAACCTAATCACTCCCACTGCACCACAAACACAATAATTAGTACTCTGATGGTTTCCTCCAATTTCACTTCCTAGTTCACTTCCTGTGCTTAGTCGCTCAGTTGTGTCAGACTCTTTGCAACCCCTCTGTCCATGGGGATTCTCCAGGCAAGAATACTGGAGGGGTCACCATGCCTTCCTCCGGGGGGTCTTCCCAACCCAGGGATCGAACTCAGGTCTCCTGCATTTCAGGAGGATTCTTTACCATCTGAGCCACTGGGGAAGCCCAAGTTCACTTCCTAGTTCCTAGTAAAAAGGAAACTTTAGTTCAAAGTGAAAGACAAATAAGTCAATGCTTCTATTTACAAGTAACTTAAGTAAAAAAAAAAACAGCTTCCACCTATTGCCTTTAGTGGAGTTTACTATTAGCCTTGGGTTCTTTGCATGTATGTTATCCACCAAGATATAACTCATTTGTCCAAAATTTTTTCATTCTTCCATGTTCCCTTCACAGAGGAAACCAGTTCGCAGTAAGTGAGAATTGAGCCAGTTCACCAAGAGAAGTGCCGTTAGGGCTTCCCTGGTGGCTCAGTGGTGAAGAATCCATGGGTTACATCCCTGGCCCGGGGAAGACCCCACATGGCGAGGAGCAACTAACCCCTTGGGCCATGACTACCGAGCCCGTGCTCTAGAGCCCGGGAGCCACAGCTACTGAGCCCACACGCCCTAGGCACTGGTGCTCGGCAACAGGGGAAGCCACCATAATGAGAAGCTTGTGTGTCGTCAGCTAGAGGCGAGCCCCCGCTCACCGAAACTAGAGAAAGGCCCATACAGCAATGAAGACCCATACAGCCAAAAATAAATAAACCAAGTGATTTTAAAAAAATAAAAGAAGTGGAGTCAGACGTAGCCGCTGAGAGCCCTGATAACTAGCCCGAGGCTTTGGATCTAGTGGTACCTGAGGTCTCCTCCATGTTCCAGGTTCCCGAGCTAATTCCTGAGGTTATTTCTCCATCCTCTTCCCGCACCTTCCTCTTTCTGAGCCTACGCACAATTTTGTCACTTGCAGCTGAGAGGATCCTGACGTACAGGTTACCGTCATGAGCGGCACCACGAGTGACAAGAACACGAAAACTTCTACAAAAAGTCAAAGCTGTGGGAGTTCTCCTTCTCTGGGGAAGATCTGAGGAAAATGGCATCTGAGCATATTCCTAATGCGTTACATCTTTGGTCAGTGAAAATAGCCAAGAGAACATTCTAGGTAGAAGGAACACAGGGAAAACAGTAAAAAAAAAAAAAAAAAAAAAAAAAAGTTGCCTAAAGCAACAAGAGTGTATTCACAGCAGAACAGTGTGGGAGCCAAGACTAAGAAGGTGAGTTTGAGCTGCTCCGTGGAGGACCCTGCACTCTGACAGAATATTCCAGGTCGTACAGTCTAGCTGGAAAGGAAAATGTTGTCCTGTAGCTCAGGAGAATGGCTGGGGCTGGAGACTTGGATTGGGACTTGTTTGCAGAAAAAAAACTATAGCTCAAAGCCTGAAGTGCTGGAACCGCTCAGGCTCACACTAGCAAGTGTATCTGGAGAGTCTGTTCAGGTTACATTGTGCTAAAGGATGGTGACAGGATAGGTTCGTTTACTCCTTAGAGAAACCCTGTAAGGCAGCCACTATGTTCTGACCTCATTTGGGAGCTGAAGTTTGAAATAAGCTTAAAGAGTTGGCCTGTTCAAAGCAGCCAGTGGAAAGATCCAAAGCAGTTAGTGCTGCAGCACTTGGATCTGACCACTTCCAATTTGCCTTGATTCATGGACCTAACATTCCAGGTTCCTATGCAATATTGCTCTTTACAGCATCAGACTTTACTTCAATCACCAGTCACATCCGCAACTGTGTCTTGTTTTTGCTTTGGCTCCGTCTCTCCATTCTTTCTGGAGTTATTTCTTCACTCTTCTCCAGTAGCATATTGGGCACCTATCGACCTGGGGAGTTCATCTTTCAGTGTCCTATCTTTTTGCCTTTTCACACTGTTCATGGGGTTCTCAAGGCAAGAATACTGAAGTGGTTTGCCATTCCCTTCTCCAGTGGACCATGAACCTCTATACAGTCAGCAAAAAAAAAGACCAGGAGCTGACTGTGGTTCAGATCATGAACTCCTTATTGCCAAATTCAGACTTAAATTGAAGAAAGTAGGAAGAGCCACTAGACCATTCAGGTATGACCTAAATCAAATCCATTATGATTATACAGTGGAAGTGACAAAATAGATTCAAGGGATTAGATCTGATAGACAGAGTGCCTGGAGAACTATGGACGGAGGTTCCTGACATTGTACAGGAGGCAGTCAAGACTATCCCCAAGAAAAAGAAATGCAAAAAGGCAAAAAGGTTGTCTGAGGAAGCCTTACAAATAGCTGAGAAAAGAAGAGAAGCTAAAGGCAAAGGAGAAAAGGAAATATACACCCATTTGAATGCAGAGTTCCAAAGAATAGCAAGGAGAGATAAGAAAGCCTTCCTCAGAGATCAGTGCAAAGAAATAGAGGAAAACAATAGAATGGGAAAGACTAGAGATCTCTTCAAGAAAATTAGAGATACCAAGGGAATATTTCATGCAAAGATGGGCACAATAAAGGACAGAAATTGTATGGACCTAACACAAACAAAAGATATTAAGAAGAGGCAGCAACAATACACAGAAGAACTATACAAAAAAGATCTTCATGATCCAGATAACCACGATGGTATGATCACTCACCTAGAGCCAGACATCCTGGAGTGTAAAGTCAAGTGGGCCTTAGGAAGCATCACTATGAACAAAGCTAGTGGAGGTGATGGAATTCCAGTTGAGCTATTTTAAATCCTAAAAGATGATGCTGTGAAAGTGCTGCACTCAATAGGCCAGCAAATTTGGAAAACTCAGCAGTGGCCACAGGACTGAAAAAGATCAGTTTTCATTCCAATCCCAAACAAAGGCAATGCAAAAGAATATTCAAACTACCACACAATTGCCCTCATCTCACATGCTAGCAAAGTAATGCTCAAAATTTTCCAAGCCAGGCTTCAACAGTACATGAATCATGAACTTCCAGATGTTCAAGCTGGATTTAGAAAAGGCAGAGGAACCAGAGATCAAATTGCCAACATCTGTTGGATCATCAAAAAAGCAAGAGAGTTTCAGAAAAACATCTATTTCTGCTTTATTGACAATGCCAAAGCCTTTGACTGTGTGGATCACAGCAAACTGTGAAAAATTCTTAAAGAGATGGAAATACCAGACCACCTGACCTGCCTCCTGAGAAATCTGTATTCAGGTCAAGAAGCAACAGTTAGAACTGGACATGGAACCACAGACTGGTTCCAAATAGGGAAAAAAGTATGTCAAGGCTGTATATTGTCACCCTGCTTATTTAACTTATATGCAGAGTACATCATGGGAAATGCTGGGCTGGATGAAGCACAAGCTGGAATCAAGATTGCCAGGACAAATATCAATAACCTGAGATATGCAGATGACACCATCCTTATGGCAGAAAGCGAAGAAGAACTAAAGAGTCTCTTGATGAAAGTGAAAGAGGAGAGTGAAAAAGTTGGCTTAAAATTTAACATTTAGAAAACTAAGATCATGGCATCTGGTCCCATCACTTCATGGCAAATAGATGGGGAAACAATGGAAACAGTGAGAGACTTTATTTTTGGGGGCTCCAAAATCACTGCAGATGGTGAGTGAAGCCATGAAATTAAAGGATGCTTGCTCCTTGGAAGAAAACCTATGACCAACCTAGACAGCATATTAAACAGCAGAGACATTACTTTGCCAACAAAGGTCCATCTAGTCAAAGCTATGGTTTTTCCAGTAGTCATGTATGGATGTGAGAGTTGGACTATAAAAAAAGTTGAGCGCCGCAGAAGTTATGCTTTTGAACTGTGGTGTTGGAGAAGACTCTTGAGAGTCCCTTGGACTGCAAGGAGATCCAACCAGTCCATCCTAAAGGAAATTAGTCCTGAATATTCATGGGAAGGACTGATGCTGAAGCTGAAACTCCAATCCTTTGGCCACCTGATTCGAAGAACTGACTTGACTGAAAAGACCCTGATGCTGGGAAAGATTGAAGGTGGGAGGAAAAGGAGACAACAGAGGATGAGATGGTTGGATGGCATCACCGACTCAATGGACATCAGTTTGAGTAAATTCCGGGAGTTGGTGATGGACAGGGAAGCCTGGCTTGCTACAGCCCATGGGTCACAAAGAGTCGGACATGACTGAGCAACTGAACTGAACTAAACTTGGATCTGATCTCGCTTCTGGGGACAAGCTCTTAACTACCATGCACACTGTGCTCCCTGGTGCGAGAATGCAAGCACAGGAAGAGGGCAGAGAAAGAATCTCAGGAAATAGGTAGCAGAAGCAAGATTCTGGCCACCTCCAGGTGAGCTGGGAACCTGGACCCTCAGCTCCTATTTGAAGGTAGAAGAGCCAGGCAAGGATTTCTGGTTTATCTCCATTTGCTGGGGTACATGGCTATCACTTCTGCTCCTCTTTCAATAAGAACTTAGCCTAAAAACTCACCCACCTGCTTTCAGATGCCCTTCTCACAATGTCTCAATCTATCTTTTTAAAACAAATATTCCCTCATAGCTCAGTTAATAAAGAATCTGCCTGCAATACAGGAGACCTGGGTTCAACCCCGGGATCGGGAAGATCCTCTGGAGAACGAAGTAGCGACCCACTCCAGTATTCTCGCCTAGGAAATCCCACAGACAGAGAAGCCTGGCGGGTTACAGTCCATGGGTTTGCCAAGAGTCGAACACTACTTAGCGACTAAACCAGTAAAGATGTCAGAGTTTCCATCGGTACAGGTACCTGAATGACTGCAGGAAATAGACCCTTCTCTCTACTATAGGCCAAAATTTGAGAGGTTATTAGTTAGAGTAACTAACATTACCTTAGTTAGCATTTAAGGAGATTCAGTGAAAACATTAAACCAACTAACTCCTGAAATTTAAAGATAGAATTCTTCCCAAACTGAAAATTTCAATAGGCAAATTGAAGGACAGAATTGCCACTCATGAGATTAAAAAATCATGGTCTTAAACACCACATGGAAGAAATCACTTCAAAAACTAGGACAGATATGCAAAGAGAAGGAATATGCAAAAGAAAACAAAAGTTATTTAGAAGATAGGTCCTAACGATTCAATATGCAAGTAACATGAACACTAGATCAAGAACAAAAAAATTGTAACAGGTGGGAAAAGTAATGACCAGAGAAATGTTTGTTATTTGCAGAGTTATTTATGCAGGTTTAGGAAAAGGCACATACCTACGCATATCCTTGTAAAATTTAAAATGCCAAAGTTAAAGACAAATTTTGCATGCTTCTAGACCAAAAGAACAAGTTACCTACAGAAGAAGAAAAAAAATCAACCAGCACTGGACTTCAATGCAGCTGCACAAGTCAGTGGAATGGAGGATTAATGTGGACAAATTGCTAAGCGAAAAAGACTAGGATGTATCATATGTCAAGATATTATCTAGTTGCTAGGGTGAAAGATATTTTCTGCAATGCAAGGATCCCAATACCATCCTTTACATAACCGGAGGAAAAGGTTCCAGAAAGCACTCTGTCAAGAGGAGGGAGGAGGAAGAATGCGGATGAGAAGGAGATGAAAAAAACTGATAGAGGAAGGAAACAGGAAAGGAGTCGATGGTAGGCAAAGAACTTTGCAATATAGGTTGTTTATCTAACTGGATAATAATTGACTGGGAATGTGTACTATGAACACTAAGGAACCTTGAAATATGAGACATACTGCAAAGGAAGCCTAATAATAGTCTAGGGCAAAAAGTAATGTTCATCTCAGCAATATCCAGGAATTGGGAATTGGCAGGAGGCATATGTAAAAAAGTGGTAACACTAAAATTGTCTTCTAGTGGAGGCTAGGGCGAGCACGGGGGAAGGAAACTTAGTGAAGTGATATCATCTTGGGTAAGATTTCAGCAGTAAGGACAACGATTAGGAATAGGAATGCTGAATGGGAAAGCACAGGAAAAATTCCAAATTAACATCAGGGAGAGAAGAGAATAAAGACCAACTGGATCAATCAGTTAAAATAAGCAAATAAAAAAATAAAATATGGAAGTAAAAGAATAAAGAGGGTAAGGTAAAAGATGAGGATGGTCTCCTGGGAAAAGACAGAAAGAAAAGCTTAGTTATATGTTACTTATGGGCTTCCCAGGTGGCTCAGTAGTAAAAAAAAAAAAAAAATATGCCTGACAAGCAGGAGACACGGGTTCAATCCCTGAGGTGGGAAAATCCCCTGGAGAAGAAGAAAATATCCTGTACTCTTGCCGGGGAAATCCCATGGACAGAGGAGCCTGATGGGCTGCAGTCCATGGGGTTGAAAATAGTGGGACACAACTTAGCGACTGAACAACAGCAACCCACTTTTAAACACCATTGTTTTGAGTACCAGATATTGTTATATTTTTGTTTCATTCACCAAATATAATTCATAAAACTCTGTACCCATCTTTCTGCTCTTTCTGTTGCTCTTCCTTCCCAGCATTCCAAGATTCCTTCTTTCATCCTTTAATCTCTGGTTTAACCTGGTTTTCTTCAGCAATTCTTTTTGGGTAGGCCTGTTAGCAGCAAGTTTCTTCAGTCTTCTTTCATTTGCAGAGGTCTTTTATTTCCACTTCACTTCTGAAGGATGGTTTCACCAGATACAGTATTCATAATTAACAGTCTTCTGCTTCCAGTATTTTTAAAATGTGTCACTTCCTCCTGGCCTCCAGGGTTTCAGATGAAAACTCTGTTATCTTTCAAACTGGTGTTTTCCAACAGATGATGTGTCTTTTCTCTTGGCTGTTTTCAAGGTATTTCTTTGTTATAGTTTTCAGAAGTTTGATTATATATCTTGGCGTGGACTTCTTTCAGTTTATCCTACTAAGAGTTCACTCATCTTCTTGAATTTGTAGGTTGATGTCTTTTACCAAATCAAATTTTTAGCCATTATTTCTTCAAACACTTTTCCAGCCCCTCTTTTACATCTTTCCGTCTAGGAGTCCCATGATACAAATGTTGGATCTTTTATTACTATTTCACACATCCTTGAGGTCTGCTTTTTTTTTTTTTTTCCAGTCTATTTTCTGTATCTCAGACTGTGCAGATTCTATTGATCTGTCCTCAAGTTCATTGATTCTATCCTATCATTTCTACTCTACTGTTGAGCTAAGGTAGTAAGAGTTCTACTGTGATTACTTTGCTTTTCAGTTCTATCATTTCCACTTGGTTCTTTTCTGTTAATTACTTCTTTGCTAAGATTTTTTTTCATTCATTTCAATAGAACCTATAATTACTTGTTGAATATTTTTATGATGACTGTTTCGAAATACTTGTCTGATAATTCCAATATCTGACTCATCATGGTGTTGGTACCAGTTGATGGTCTCTTATCATTCAAGTTGTGATTTTCCTGGCTTTTGGTAATAGGTGATTTTGTTTACTTATATCCTTGACATTTGATTTTCATGTTAGAAGGCTCTGGGTCCTATTTAAATCTCTTATTTCAGCAAGCAGTCACCTGGTTTAGATTTAGCACACAGACTCTTGTCTAGTTTGGGGGCCCCTGGTTCTAAGGACAGATAAACCTTTAGAGCTCTTGTAGTGTTATCTGGGTCAGCATGGCTCACCTGGTGCACCTGGAGCTTCTGCTCATCTCTGCATGCATTGTTTAATGGGACGGAAGGAGCTTCTGGAGGCCAGGGTACCTGTACCTCTCAGGGGCCAGGGGGTGGGACGTGGGCATCTCAGGCCCATAGGAACAATAAGGCTTCCAAGTTGCCCACTTGTGGTAGGATCCCCTTGGTCAGTGCCATCCTGCTTCTTGGTGTCTCTCAGTGGCAGAGGGGCCCTCTGGCCAGGCAGAGAAGAGAATGTCCCTTGGTCACTTTTTGTCAGTGAATTTCTGGATTTATCTATCTCACTTGCCAGTGCTGCTGGGTTCACCTGGTATGGTCTGTAGGTCTTCTGTCTGATCCAGGAACCTACCTCAGCTGTCTTCTGTTGCTAGACTGGTGGTCAGGAAGCATCTGCCTTGAGTCATATTTCTCTGTCGGTTGAGTGGCTGTCAGACACCCACGTCACCATGTTGTTCCTCCTGTCCTGGGGCGCCCAACCTGTCCACCTGCTTCTTTCCACCTTTCAGAGCTGCCCTTTGGGTCTCTTCTGTTGTTTTCGGAATTTACTGTTGTACTGGGAGTCAAGGAACAGAGAGAAGCGAGTCTACACCTCTACTCTAGACCCCAAGTCTGATCTCCTCCAAGAGCCTTTTATTAACTAAACCCAACTGCCAATGGGAGAGTAAAAGAGCGTGTCAGTGCAATACAGCCTTGGCGGTCCAGTGGCTAAGACTCTGAGTTTCCAATGCAGGAGACATGGGTTCGATCGCTGGTCAGCGAACTAGGATCCCACATGCTACCTGGCCACAGCCAAAAAAAAAAAAAAGTCAACTTCCCAGAGCACAGCGCAGAATGAAGAAGGGTGAAGAGTGGGCTCAGACGGACAAGCAGAGAAGATCCAGCACAACTACCACGTTTTGGAGAAGGTAAAATCAAAACATTTTAAATATGCAAAGAGTATTTATCTATCCCATAAGTGTAAGTATTAGTTGCTCAGTCATGTCTGACTCTTTGTGGCCCCATGGACTGTCGCCCACCAGGCTCCTCCCTCCATGGGATTCTCCAGGCAAGAATACTGGAGTGGGTTGCCATTTCCTCCTCCAGGGGATCTTCCACATTGAGAGCAGATTCTTTACCATCTGAGCCACTGGGGAAGCCCTACCCTATCCCATACTCTCTTTAAAAGAATATCATCTGAAGAAGGAAAGTAACTTCAGAAGGAAGGATGGAAATGCAAGAAAATGAGACAAGAAATGAATAAAATAAGTTGGTGTAGTCAATTAAACATTTGTTAACCACCCAGAGACCTAACTTTGGGATTTTAGAAAGATGATACAAAGTCCTTAGATAAAACAAGGAATACAAAAAAACAAAACAAGGAATACAAGGGATGGTTCCCTGGGTAATTAAACTGCAATGTTGTCCCAGTCTTGTTCTGATGTAGACAGCAGTCTCAGATGACTTTAGACTCTGTTGGAAAATTTGGGGAAGATTCTCTGATGGTCCAGTGGTTAACAATCCACCTTCCAACTCAGGAGGTTCAATTCCTGGTTGGGGAACTAAGTAAGATTCCATATGCCTCGAGGCAGTTAAACCCAAGAGATGCAATGAAAGATCCTGTGTGCCTCAACAAAAACCTGATACAGCCAAATAAATAAGCTAATTAACTAAAAATAATCCTTGTTCATTAAAAAAAGGAAACTTCTGATCATAATGGATGTTAAAAAAAAATTAAGGCAACTACTAAAAGAACAGCTATTTAAGATATAGTTTCAGTCACATACACAAGGGAAATGGGAATTATAGAAATTTTTATCAGTTTTAAAGAAGGCAGGTAAAAAGGAGGGGGAAGCGAAACACGGCCAAAAGAGATGGCAAAGGTACAGAAAACAACAAAATTCTGTAAAGCAATTATCCTTCAATTAAAAAATACTTTTTTAAAAAAGCTTAAGAAATTATAAAAAAAAAAAGTTTAAAGCTCCATCAAGTAGATGGATGAAAAAATTAAAAAAAAAAAAAGGCGGTAAAGGTAAAACACCTGTTATTTGCTGTAGTGACTATTCTAATGGACAAATCATTCAATTCCACAAAATGCCGATGTTTCAATGAACTGAAGGCATATCACGTATAACCTGCTTTGTGTTCAAATGAATTTAAAGAGTTAGGCAGCTTTGGTTTCTCATGAAAATTGATAATTAACCAGCTCTGTGGAGGATACTGATGGGGGTAGGGGGTGGTTAAAAATCAATCCCTGGAAAAGCTGTGCCCCCCGCCCCCTCCCCTGCAGTCCTCTTTCCCCGGCCACCCTCCCACCCACCTTAAACCCTGGATCTTCCAACACAATCCATTCCTGCACTCGTTTTCTCCTTCCTTTCAGGCCTCTGAGCCAAGCACTTGCTCTGCCTCAGGCGGGGAAAAAAAAAATGGGTGAGGAAGGCAATAATTAGTTAGGAATCTCTTTTGCTAGAATTTTCCAAATCAATAAAACAACCGATAGCAGTGGCTATGGCTAATCCATCTTTAAATCCTCAGGACCTAGCATAACAGTGACCCCGAAGTTAGGAATATAAGAAGAGGGGGAAGCCTGGGAAGCTGGGAGGGAGGGTGAGCAGGAGAACCAATAAACATTTCCTGTGCACTTGCTGCCTGCCTCGCAGTGAAGAGACAGAATGACCAAGTCACGGCATTAACATCTGGGGGTCCATATCTGATGGTGCCCACGGTCTCAGCTCCATCGGCAGGAATCCAGCATGCCCTTGACCAGACAGAAGTGCTGAGCCAGGGCACACTGACACGGCTTCGTCCTGAGTCTTGGCCATTCCGGGGGCTACCACAGAACACCACAGATCAAGCGACTTACAAATAACAGAAATCTATTTCTCATAGTTCTGGAGGCGAGGAAGTCCAAGTTCAAGGCACTAGCAGATTCAATGTCTGATGAGAGTCTGCTCCCTGGTTCACAGGCTTCCACTCTCTGTGTCCACATGGCAAAGGACCAAGGAGCTTTCTGAGGTCTCTCTTATACAGGCAGGAACCCCACTCAGGAGAGCTCCATCCTCCTGACCTAAGCACCTTCCAAGGGCCCCTCCACCAAATACCCTCGCATTGGGGGTTGGGATTTCACCACAGGAATTTGGGGAGGAGACATTGGGTCTAAAGTAGCCTGCAGTGGTCCTCCCTCCGTCCACTAGGGCAGAGAGCATCAGGGTCACGGTGCAGTGACAGTAATGTGACAGAATTCCATCACTGCTCTTTCCTCTCACTCTTGTGCAGGGTGAGAAGGTGACACGTGGAACTGGTTTGTGCGTGTCCTCAGTCATCCCCGCTCAGTCTCAGGACCCATACCTGACTCAGGTGAATGTCCTTCTAGAGCCCAACCTGAGGGCGTGCCCTCAGTGCTCAGCACACAAGCAGAGTAGCACAGTATTTTTATCAAATGAACAGGACAGTAGGGTCCTAAATGAAGGAACAGTTGATAAGAACTGAGATCGAACTGAGTCAAAGAACCTGAAAAGCATGGTAATTTCAAAATAGTAAAATAGTGTTGGAGAAGACTCTTGAGAGTCCCTTGGACTGCAAGGAGATCCAACCAGTCTATCCTAAAGGAAGTCAGTCCTGAATATTCATTGGAAGGACTGATGCTGAAGCTGAAACTCCAGTACTTTGGCCACCTGATGTGAAGAACTGACTCATTGGAAAAGACCCTGATGCTGGGAAAGATTGAAGGTGGGAGGAGAAGGGGATGACAGAGGATGAGATGGTTGGATGGCATCACCGACTCAATGGACATGCGTTTGAGTAAACTCCGGGAGTTGGTGATGGATAGGGAGGCCTGATGTACTGCAGTCCATGGGGTTGCGAAAAGTCGAACACAACTGAGCAACTGAACTAAACTGAAGCTTTAGGAAAAAGAAGAATTTTAAAAAACCTTCTGTGTAACAGTAAATATATGATAGGTGCATTTAAAACATCCAAAGGTAATTTCCTGAGATAGCTCTATCGCCTTAGTGAATTCATTAAATTTTTATATCATTTTTTAGCACTTCTAGGTCTAAAAGCTAAGATCCTTTGACCATCTCTGCCAAGTATGAGAAAATACATTAGGAATGGCTCCCAGGTACACTTGAGGACACACTTGTGTGACAGAGGTGAGGCCACTTTGTTACAAAAATAACTGATACCTGGATAGCCAGTTTGCATATCCATCGTAAGAACTTATTCATCCTCCTTGAAGTGACTGGAATTTTCCAGGCTGTAGAGGTTCAAGAATATCTTACTTGAGGTCTCAAATTCACCTAGCCATCAGGTATGCTCACCTTTGTGCTGGGAGGTGTTTTTCCCCATGTTAGGAGCTATACAGTGAAATAGGGAAGAGTAATGAGATAAATCATCTGATCTTAAAAAAAACAATTGCTCAAATGTGAACAAAATAGGAAGAGCCTGCAAATTTTATCTGTGTGCCTCCATCAACAATTTCTCTTTTAACCCTCACAACAACCCCATGAGGTATTATTATTATTATTATCATTTCATGGGTAAAAAGATGAGATTTGTCTCTTTTCATTTCCTAGGGTCGCTATCACAAATTATTACAGACTGGGTAGCTTAAACCAACAGGAATTTCTCTCACAACTCAAGGGTGTCAGCACTCACCAAGTGTTGGTAAGGAATTGGTTTTATGGGCAGGAGAGAAAATAGCTTTTAGACTGAGAAATTATAAAATATATAGTATAAGAAAAATAATTCTACTGGTAATGTGCACATGCTGGGTGTGAAGAAGCAAGAAGCAGAGAGCCTCGGTGGACACCAGTCACAACAGCCTAGTGAGACCTAATCTTTGCTAAGGCAGTGCCCATGACATCAGGGGAAAAAGAAATAGTCATTCAGTTATGTCTGACTCTTTGCAACCCCATGGACTGTAGCCCACTAGGCTCCTCTGTCCATGGGATTCTCCAGGCAAGAATACTGGAGTGGGTAGCTATTCCTTCTCCAGGGGATCATCTTGACACAGGGATTGAACCCAGGATTGAATCCTGCACTGGCAGGCAGATTCTTTACGACTGAGCCACCAGGGAAGCCCTTAGCGCAGTGTAGGCAATCCATAAATATTTATTGACTATGAATGAACGAAGGGCTAGACACTCTATGTGTGTGTTCTTTTTGGAATGTTTCTCAGGTATTTATTATTCACTCACGGGATACAACTCTGTGGTAGGTACTATCATTACTCCCATTTTACAGAAGGAGAAACTCAAGCACAGAGAGGTTAAGACACTTCCCCAAGGTCACACAACTAATGAGTAGTTACACTGGGATTCAAACCAGGACAGAGTTCATGCCGTTAACCACCGGCCAAGCTGCCGCCTGGTAGATGAGAAATTTGAGCCCTGGTCAACTGAAAGTCCAAAGTCAAATGGCTAGTAGATGATGGGCCCAGAGGATGCCCTACCTGCTTTCAGGGAAAAACTGAAAACAGGGCCCCACAGGAAAGCTGAGTGTCTCTTTCTGTGAACAGTGTGATCACCAGCTTCCAGTAAGAGGTTGCAGAGCCACAGTCTCAGGGCACCTGCAGTTCTTTACTGTGTGTTTTTATGAGCTTGCTTCCTTCCCACTGCTGGAATTGAAGACTGGATCCCAGGGTGGGGCTCATGTCCTATTCTGCCCTGTCCCCACAGCCTGCCACAGTGCCTAGTACTGAAATGACACTCAGACAAGAGTCTACTCAAAGAGGGAGGGGAGGACAATCTTTTTGTTTGATTTTTGCTTTTTTGGCTTCACCACGAAGCATATGGGTTCTTAGTTCCCTGATCAGGTATCGAACCTGCACCCTCTGCAGTAAAAACAGAAGTCTTAACCACTGGGCTGCCAGGGAAGTCCCTTTTTCTTTCTGTTTTTTTTTTGTCAAGGGGAGAACAATCTTATTAAACCCAACTGCCATTTATGACAGCAGATCGAAGTCACAGCTCAATGTACCTGAAAGTCTATGAATCCCTAACCAATCTTAGAATTGTAAATTCACCTCCTCCAAACTCACCATTTGATCTCATTACATTTATTATCCTCATGGAACAGGTAACTACAGCTGGAAAGTTGAGCAGTAATTATCTAATGTATAAGTCCTCTGTACATAGCATGAGTATTCAGTCAAATAAACAAACATGATCATTGTGAATATTTACAAGGCAGCAAGGCTACCCACTCCAGTATTCTGGCCTGGAGAATTCCACGGACTGTATAAGTCCATGGTGTCGCAAAGAGTCGGACATGACTGAGTGACTTTCACTTTCACTTTCAACATTTGCAAAGTTCCAGCTCGTGCACTGTACCAGCAACCCAAATTCCACAAGTGGGCACAGAAAGCACAAGTTGGGCATGGACTGGGTCCAGGTAAACCTTTCCTTGTGAAGGATGGCAGTGGACAGGTCTGGATAGGCAGGGAGTTATGAATTTCCTGAAATCTCATGCAGAATTTTGTGTGCTTACACACTTGTGCCTTTTTCTGGGGAAATGATTGGTGGCATTTAATACAACCTCAAAGAGCTACTTGAGTGAAACTACAAAACCAGAATTATGGCTTCAGTGTCTTTGCTTACTGATGGTAATACAGTGTTTCCTTTCCAGGCACCAAATGAGAAAGAACTACAAGGACCCCTTGGTATAAACAGAAGTGCTTCAGGGCCCCTCGTGGATGAAGAAGGTGAGAGAAAGGAGATGAATCTGGGAAACATAATAACCTGATAGATGTGAGGCTGTGTGCAAAATTTGGTGCTAAAGTGCTAATTGCTTCTATTTCCCTAATTAGTTATTTTCTTAAGAGCTGAACAAAATTGAGTCTTTTCAAGTACATTTTTTGAGAAAAGCGAGCTTGAATTAGATGAAGGAGCCGATCTGGCCTGTGCCTACCTACTTCTTTTCAAGACCATTCCACTACCTTTTACCTAATGTATTGGGGGAAAAAAAACTGGTGGAAACATCACTCAACTCTGTTAACTTACTTTTTCAGCTGAAACATATTACATAAACCATCTCCATTTCCTCCCTCTCCTCCTGTCAAGCAGTAAGCAGAACCCAGGTCCTAGAATATTATAAAGAATAGACGGAGTACTTCCTTGGTGGTCCAGAGGTTAAGAATCCGCCTGCCAAGCAGGGGGGACTCGGGTTCAATCCCTGGTCCGGAAAGATCCCACATGACACAGAGCAACTAAGCTCTTGAATCTCAACTATTGAGCCTGTGCTCTAGAGCCCAGGAGCCACAACTGCTGAAGCTGCATGCCCTAGAGAAGCCACCAGAATGAGAAGCCCATGCACATCGCAATAAAGAGTAGCCCCCACTCGCCGCAACTAGAGAAAGCCCATGCACAGCAAAGAAGACCCAGTACAGCCAAAAATAAATATGTAAATAATAAAACAGTTTTTTAAAACTGTATATATGTGTATAACTGAGTCACTTTACAACAGAGATTGGTACAACGTTCTAAATCAACTACACTCCAATTTTTAAAAAGAAAAAAAGAGGGGAGAAGAAGTAATGATAAGTGCTAATCAATTATTGTGCAGGGGAGAGAGAAGTAGTAACTAATAAATCTTTAAAAAAAAAAGAGTAGATGGACTAAGATCAGAATTCTCTTTAAAAATGGCCCTGGGGCTTGAAGGGGAAAGGTTCATAAGGAACTAGCAGGAGAAAGGGGGAAGTTTGAATGTTTCCCAGGAAGTACTTCTCCTTACTGAACTTCTCTAGTTATCATATTTAAGTTGGGCTACTGGTCATATAAATAAATAAAGGTAAATAGTGTCACTCCACTCTCTTGAGAAAACTTCAAATTCTGTGTAATTACAGGCCAGGCGACAGATAACACCAGGTTAGGGGCTGGAGACTGTGTTTGCTTTTTTGTTATCATCTGTCACAATTTGCTGGGAAGGTAAGAAAACACTGCTGTTTATCTGGGTTCATGGCAATCTCTGACTCCAACTTTCAGAAACTTCAAGGTTTGACTGTGACCATGTTGGCAGCGTCTAATAAATTGCTTTGTAAATGAAGCAGACAACGCTGACTGATTATGTTTTACAATACAGCATTAGTAAAAAGAGAAAAAGATTTTCTTCCCCTAAGTTGAATTTTAGGTTCGTATGTGTGTACCTTTTTCCCTTTCAAAAAAACAATAAAAATTAGATCAGTTTACGTATATATACAGGCTAGTCCATAAAATCTGGGATGCAGAGATAAAAATTTTTTGTATGCATGGAATACAAAATGTCATGTACATTTGCTTGTGTTCAGACTTTAAGGACACGCTATGTAAGGTGTTAGAATGACAATGAAATGTGAACCAGTTGAAATTCTGAAAGCCTGGCATCCAAGCGACAACTTGGGTGTGGGTTGGAGCAGTAAAAACAGACTAACGTGATCATTTAAGCCTCTGAGCTTCTATGTTCCCTTCAACTATCCGAATGAATGAAGCCAGGAAAATCTCTGTGCTTGTGTTATCATGAGTTAGTTGCTGATATGAATGCCTGCATTGTAGGAGAGATGGCTCTCTTCAAACCAAGATATATTACTTGACTCTTGAACAGAGTCACAAATATTTACATGCAAAGAAATAAACAAGGGAAGACCCAAATCAAACCAGGCCCACTCCCTGCTGTTTTATTTTAGATCTTTCAGCACAGAGAGCCCTTCCTGACTCTGAAGACTCAGGTGTGAACCAGGAAAGCCCTCAGAAGAGCACACAAGCAGGTAAGAACGGACGTAGGAATGACAATCAGGTTGACCAGAGGACCTGGATACTTAAATGAGAGTTTCACATTTAAGGTTCACAAAGTTGATATCATTGTACAATTGCTGATGTTCTATCAGATAAAAAGAAGAAATAGGGACTTCCCTGGTCGTCCAGTGGTTAAGAATCTGCCTTGCAATGCAAGGGACACCAGTTCAATCCCTGGTCCAGGAAGATCCCTCATGCTGCCTAGCAACAAAGCCCGTGTGCCACAACTAATGAGCCTGAGCCCTATAGCCCTTGAATCACAACTATTGAGCCCATGAGCCACAACTACTGAAGCCCACACACTCAAGAGCCCCAGCTCTGCAACACGAGGAGCCAGCGTAATGAGAAGCCCACAAACGGCAATGAAGAGTAGCCCCTGCTCACCACAACTATAGAAGGCCAGCATGCAGCAATGAAGACCCAGCACAGCCAAAAAATAAAATAAATAAATCTTAAAAAAAAAAAAAAAAAAAAAAGACCGAGCAGGACACAACTAAGCCCAGAGGCAATGAAATATTCTTTTTAAAAAAAACACTGAAAATTTTTTACAGAGTAATAATACATATTAGATGTAAAAACCCAAATTCCTTCCCATGTTTTAAAATATCGTGTCTAAGTGGTTTGGGTCTGGCATGGTTCTTTCCTTGGGCACTTTCTCTAGCAACCTAATCCAGTGAGAAACATTCTGTGAAAAATAATTTACTATCCAGAAAGTTTTCCTGTTTCCAAGATAAGAAAGCCTGTTCTGCCGTCCCGGGCGGGCAAGGGCTGTTTAAGTTACTAGATAACAAAGTTGTTATTGATTCTATTATTTTTACTCTTCCTGATTCCCTGTGGTCCAAAGGGAGTTTGTCAGGCTAAGAATGATTTTTATAAAAAGGAGTAGTTGTTATTGTTGTAACTGGCCTCATTGTGACAGATGGGATCCCAGTGTTTTCTCACCGCTCTTTACTCAGGAGCCAAGAGAACAGAAAGCAAACAACCAAGAAACCAACACACTCACAGTAATCTGGACTTCTCAGCGCTGAGCCAGACCACTTGGAAATCAAACACCAGCCTCCTCCTGAATGCCCCTTTTAGCCTGTGGTTATTGACCAGCCTAACATTCCCTTATCACATGTGCATGTGGGCAGAATTAAATGGAATTAGTTGCAAATTATATAAAATTCATTTACCTTTAAAGGAAGCTATTTGGTCATGTTCAGCGTAGGGAGCGTAAGGCATTAAGACACAAGTTAATGGTACTGCCTGGAGATGGATCAATCTGCTTTGGTTTTATTGTCTCCCTTTATTTGCCCTTGTGGGTTAGCTGCTGTGGCTGGAAATGCCCAGCTCAACTTCTCTGAGCCCACACTGGAGCCATGTTAACACCCTAAGTAGAATCTCACTCTTTCTAAAGAGCTCAGTGTGTAAGCGTGAGTAAGCGTGATAATAAAGTAAGGTCACGATGATTCTTTCCAAATCTTTACTCAAGTAAAGAAAGAATGAATGGAGACTTCTTTGGTGACCCAGTGGTTACAAATCTGCCTTGCAATACAGGGGACATGGGTTTGATCCCCAGTCAGGAAACTAAGATCCCACATTCCGAGCGGCAACTGAGCCCACGTGCCACATCTAGAAAGACTGAAGGCTGCAAACGGAAGACTCTCCATGATGCAACTAAGACCTGAGGCAGCTAAATAAATAATTTAAAAAAAAAAAAAGAAAGAAAGAAAGAATGAATGTGCAAGAGAGAAAGGAAATCTATGAAAATGTTTAGGATTTGCATGTATGCTGTCCATGCAGAGATTCAAATAACATGCCTTTTGCACTAACCTGGGCTTTTTTCCATACATTTCCTCACTTTCATCTCCTGACAATCTTACAACACAGATTTTATTTGTGATTTTAATTTGAATGTCCGTGCTTCATGCTTGTTCCTTAAGAGTATCTATAAGCTTCCATAGAGCAAATAAACTACTGTTTAAGTGTTTGTGGTTGCTCAGTGGTGTCTGGCTCTTTGAGACCCCTATGGACTGTAGCCTGTCAGGCTCCTCTGTCCATGGGACTCTCCAGGCAAGAATACTGGAGTGGGTAGCCATTCCCTTCTCCAAGGGATCTTCCTAACCCAGGTCTTCTGTATTGCAGATGGATTCTTCACCATCTGAGCCACCAGGGAACCCCAGGAGAATGACCCTGGATATGTTTAAAAATGCAGATTCCCAAGGCCCAACCCCCACCATATGGTTATTCAGTAGGTCGGGATTGTGCTCAGCATGACATGTTATAAGCATCTCAGTGATTTCACACATACAGTTCATGAATCACCCTTCCAGAAACACTAAACCCGTGTGATTTCATTGATTGGCAGCAGTCTGTACCTCTGTGAGATTTGCCTAAAGATAGAATGTTGCAATATGCAATTGGAGAAAATAAACATATTCAAATACAGCTTATCTCTGCATGAGGATACATTGATAAGAGACACCTACCATGGGAAGAATTACTAAGGGGCAAACTTGGTGGGGCTGAGACCACAGTCAAACAACAAGCCTTTACTTTAATCACTGCCAGAGAAGGCATGAATCAGCCTTGGGCAACCAAGACTGAGGGTCTCAGCTGTGTGTCCTGAGCCTGGAGTTGACGCTCTCACATCCATCCCCATAGATTTCCAATTTGAACACTTTTGTCTGCATCTTAGATTTGGGCGACAAGCAGAGGAAACATTTTGACAAGGGTGTTTCTACAGCCTCACAAAGAAGACCAGGGTTGCAATGATCATCTTCATGACCTGGAGGAGGCAGGAATGAAGCAGGATTCCTGCCCTGCCTCAGTCCAGACACTAGAATCCTCCTCTGGAATCCTTTTCTCTTGGACCACTGGAGGGCTTCCTCTGAGTTTGTGAGAGCAGCTTAGAAATGGAAAATGAAAGTGTTGGTCGCTCAGTCATGCCCCACTCTTTGCAACCCCATGGACTGTAGCCCGCATGGCTCCTCTGTCCATGGGATTCTCCAGGCAAGACTACTGGAGTGGGTTGCCATTCCCTTCTCCAGGGGATCTTCCCAACCCAGGGATCAAACCCCAATCTCCTGCACTGCAGGCAGATTCTTTATTATCTGAGCCGCCAGGGAAGAACCATGGTGGCAAGAAGGCCTTTTGTCTACCAGAGGGGCTTAGATCCTTCGTTCTTCACCTACTGGTGATGGGGGTGGGGGTGAGGGGTGTTCATCCCTGCACGGATGTGATGGGCTCAGGTCATTCTTTCAGGTTCTCCTTGAAGAAGAAGAGGAGGAGGAGTGGAGAGAAGAAGGAGGAGCCCCCGCATCTCCTCAGTCCTGTTTCTCCCCATGTGATGTCTTCAGGGCTGGCTGGAGCTGGTGCCAACAGCCTCTCCCCCTCCTCTCTCCCCTTTAAGTAGAGGGCACATTCCCCTAAAACACAGGCATATATCCACCCAGTGCTTTCTCCGTGTCCTTGAATACTTCTCTCCAGGCCTACCTGTCTGGGAATGTCTGCAGTCAAGTGCTCCTGGTAACGGCTCTGAGACTCTCAGAGTCTGCAGTGATTACCAATAGTTAAATGCTTGAAAGTGCATGAAAGGGCTTCCCCCAGAGCTCAGCAGGTAAAGAATCCACCTGCAATACGGGAGACATAGCTTCAGTCCCTGGGTCGGGAAGATCCCCTGGAGGAGGGCATAGCAGCCCACTCCAGTGTTCTTGCCTGGGAAATCCCATGGACAGAGGAGTCTGGTGGGCTTCAGTCCAGGGGGTCACAGAGAGTCGGACGTAACTGAAGTGACTGAACACAGCACAGGCGCGTGAAAAGCAATGCCAGGGGAGAAAGGAAGAGATGGGCCATTTACTGAGTGCCTACGAATTGCCACAAACATTAGACATTTTGTCTCTTTGAAATCTCACAAAAATAATCTTAAAAATTAGTATTTCCTAAGTGCTACTACACAGCAAGAGAGTGTGATGTTATTATTATATGGGTATATGTTATAGAGCAGTGCCATTGTTTTCATTTCACAAATTAGGGTTTTGGGAAGTTGTATAACTTGCCAAGGGACATGGCTGGTGCAGAGCAGATTCAGAATACAGGTATACGCAGCTCCTAAGATTTCTACGTGATACACCAAAGTCCAAACTTGTTCACTCCTGACTTTCTGTAACTCAAAGAAATTGCAGACAGGCACAGTAAGAACTGTATAGGTATTTGATGAATAAATATTATTGAAAGTATTCCTCCTTCAAACCAATAAGCCAAGTGAAATGCAGAATGGTTCAGGAAAGTGTGGGTCAAGGCTTCCTTGGGCTACAGCAGGAATATGGAAGTAAGGAAAGGCTCCCAGGAGATCAAAGGATCAGTGAGGAAACGGTGAGGCGGGGAGCAGGGGGCTAAGAAAGGGAAGCTCAGTGACGGCAAGAAGCTGGTTATCCAGGACTAAGATGAGAAGAGAAATGAAAGGCCTGGGGTTTCTAAAGATGGCACATTGGGATGATGGAGCACCGATGGGAGCCTGGGTGAGGGCAGGCCAGAGGGGAGAACCCAGAGCTGCAGGGCTGGCCACAGGGACGCTGGATGGAAGACAGGTGAGCTTAGGCCCGCTGGAGTCTCCACTTTTGTGAACACTTTCCTTTCAGCTGCAGAGTACACTGAGGGCCTCAGAAGGATGAAACAAAAATCAGAGGAAAGGGCTGGAGTCTCGGGGAGAGGGGCACCAAGCCCAGTCCTGGGGCACAGCCCCCCCCTCCCCGCCCATATGCCGGTTCCACTCTTCCCTTATCATAAAGAGAGCCGGTGACATAGGGAACAAGACAACTGCCCAATTAAATTAGGTCTTTAGGCTGTATTTACTAGACATTTGGGCTTTCCTGGTGACTCAGATGGTAAAGAATCTGCCTGTAATACAGGAGACCCAGTTTGATCCCTGGGTTGGGAAGATCCCCCGTAGAAGAGAATGGCTACCCACTCCAGTTTTCTTGTCTGGAGAATCCCATGGACAGAAGAGCCTGGTGGGCTACAGTCCATGGGGTCATAGAGAGTCAGACACGACTGAACAACTAACACTTTACTAAATATTTAGAGTGGTAAACTGACCGAATTATCTGGAAAATAATTTCAACTCGCCACTGAATTATGCTTGATTGTTTTGCCCTAGCAGTCAATGGAAAGCCTTTGATTCAAAGTCTGGGGTCCTTTTTCCTGAATGAGTTAGGTTTTCCTTGGCCCCTCTCAGACCCAGGTGCCAGAGTCTGAGGAAACCCCAGAGTAGGAAGGAAGGATGATGGACCTGGGGGAAAAAACACTGACTCATCTACCCAAATTCAAGGTACATTATGGAAGGAATGTCCTCATCTCATAGAGTACATCCTTTGCTTTAGTGCTTCACCTCCGGGTATCATTTAATAGCAAGTTAACTATAAAGAATACACTCTAACAAATTAAATTGCACACAAATACATCACGAACGCATCCTCCAAGCCAAATGACGACCATATATTGTTTTCCCTTTATAATGGAATAAAATTTGCTTAAAAATTCTCATCGCCGAGCCAAATTCATCCTTTGGCACGCTTGTGAAAACAGCGAGGAAGACTCAGTCACTGATGGGAGGGCAAGGTGACCTCCGTTGGCGAGCCGGGCCTCGGGAAGTGGGGAAGAGGGCAGGCGAGGACCGCCAGTATCAGCCATCAGGACGTCCTGCTAATAAACGACTTTTTCACTGTCCACACTTTAATTGGTTTACAGCCTTTTCTGTTTATTTATCCATAAGAGCTGCTGCTAAATGGCTCGAGAAGGCGCTCGCCTAATGGCTCGGTATCGCTGCCTGGGCTGTGGGAGGCGAAAGGGGCGCGGGCGTCAGCGGGAGTGAGAGCGGAAATGCATTTCACCTTTAATGGACTTGGCGCTTTTATGACACCCTGAGCCCGGTCCACAGAAGAAACGCAACGCGCCACCCAGCTCGGTGGCGAGGATCTGTATTAGCCTGATAATCAGGCGATCCCCAGATCTTCTTACTCTGTCCCACCTAATAACAACCGCAAACGGCCGTCTGATCTCGGGTTCCCGGGCCACTTATTTGGGCAGGCAGCAGCAGCAGAAAACGCTTACTGTGGGAGCGGGAGGGTCCGGGCGGCCCACCTTCAGCCCCCACCGCCCCCTCCCCACATTTGGCGGCGTTGGTCCTGGCCCCCTGGATTCCCGGATTTTGCCAGCGAGCGCAGGGGGCGGGTTGGCTTTCTGCTGAGTGCCCCTTTTCTTTCTGCAGGACCGAGCAAAAATATTAAATGAGAGCAAATGAAGCATCGAAATGGAGACCAATTTACAGAAATGTGCAATTAGAAGAGAAGTGCAAAGTAAACACGTTGAGGAGGGGGGAGGAGGAGAGGGCCGGGGAAGGCGGGAGTCAGCGGAGAAGAAGGCGGGGGCTACCGTGCGGAGTAGGGGGACTGCGGAGGGGGCAAGCGAGAGGAGGAGGGGGGAGGGGAAAGGTGCCCGATCTTTGTCCCAAGCGGTGCTGCCGCCCGCTCATAACCACGTCGCCAAGTCAACCCGCGGTGACCGAGCCGATTATCTCTGAGGGTCAACACTCGGCGGCCCGGCCACCCCTCCGGCCCTGCCCTCCGGATCGATGTGGTCGCTCGCGGCCGGCGATAGCGGGTCCTCCGCGGACGCCGGGAACAATGGACTCATTGACGGGGGCGCGGAGAGATTAGGGGCGCGGGTCCCACGGCCTTTCGCTCCCCGGCCCCCTTCGACTGCAGGTGGCCCTTTTCCCTGAAGAAATCGCTGGAACTGCCCCCCGCCGCTCTCAGCCGGCCCTTCGGTGAGAGGGGCGCTCGGAGGGCCCCGGAGCGGCGAGCGTGCCTACCCTCGGGCGGACCCCTAGGTGCCCAGCGCTTACTCACCCCAGCACAGATGACGCCCGCACCAACATCTCACCGCAGAAGGAATCTGCCAAGAAGTTCAGATCCCCAACTAAGTTTTGCTTTTTAATGAAAACGAGGCATATTTCGCGGGGTAGCGCACGCACTGCATACGCATTCGTGTTTTCCACCAGTCTGTTAAAATCTGGTCAAACCTGGTAAAGGACTGGACGCAGTCTGCAGTTTAGGAAAATCAGTGCAGTGATTTTCTCTTGCTGGTTCCTGGTGCTCCACGCTCTTGCTTGCCCAGGCTTCTCTGCAAAGGGGTCCAGGGTTTCTAAAACCCGCCTAGGGTTGGAAGACTGCGGTCATTTCGTCAGGACTGTCAGAATGCCCAGGGCGAAGGGGTCGGTGGCGTGGGTCCGCGGTTTGGTGCCAATGCGACCTCGAGATAGTCCGTGGGCACCACTGGTTTCGAAAAAGCGTTTCTATTCAGTGAGGACCCCAGAGTGCTTTTCTGAGCACTCCCCTCCCGGGCCTACCTTGTTTCCGTCGGACCCAGGAGTCGACTTTCTGCAGCCGCCCAACTCCGGCCAGGTCTCCCTATTCCTGGGGGTCTAGCAGATCTGCAAACAGGGTGCCAGCCCCCTCCCCCGGCCAGACACAAGAGGGGCCGCAACTTGCAACTAACTTCGTTTTCCCCTTGCCCCAGTAGGAACCTGCATTCTGAGTTGACCAAATGAGCCTCAATTCCCCCAAATCAAAAATTAATAGTGCCTTTCAATTAAAAAAATTTTAACCCATTGTGAATGCTTCTGAAGTTATAGTTTACACTCCAGAAATCCCCGGAGCACAACCATAGACAAAAACACACTGCGAATCCTGGATCTTTATGTGTTAGCTCACTGACATCACTCATGGTCGTGTACAAATTGCAGAAATAAAATAGAACCAACGGTTTCTGACCTGCAGAGCTGAGGTCTGTGCATTTTGGGGGGCCATATTCCCTAACAATATTTTTAAAGTCTGTTTACAACCTCAACATATATACTTGTAAATTATATCAATAAACTAATATGTACAGTATGAAACATACAAGGAAAAACAGACTGTTTATGATGAAATATATTCCTATAAACGAATAGAAGTTCCTGCCCCACTTTGAATGTTCATTCCTGCCCCACTTTGGCACTGTCCTTTCAAGTGTGTGCAGGAAACCGATCGGAGGGAGAAAACGGAAACATCCAGGGGGCTCGTGGGGACCCGGGTCTGGCTTCTTAAGGCCGCGGGCCAGGCCAATAATGGCCTCAGACAGAGCCACGTGGGGCACAGCGGAGCCTATGGCGCGGCGGCCGCCCGCCCGTCCCGCCGGCCCCGGGTGCCTCTGCGAGCCGTGCCGAGCTGTCAAAGCTGCAGGGGTGGCGCCGGCAGTGCCAGCGCCGCGCAGCTCCAAGTCCCCGGCCCCAGCTCGTTCTCCCGGGTCCCCAAGCCCGGGCGGCAGCCATGAACCGCGAGGAGCAGTACTACGCGGCCACGCAGCTGTACAAGGACCCCTGCGCGTTCCAGCGGGGCCCGGCGCCCGACTTCAGCGCCAGCCCCCCTGCGTGCCTGTACATGGGCCGCCAGCCCCCGCCGCCGCCGCCGCCGCCGCCGCCGCCGTTCCCCGGAGCCCTGGGCGCGCTGGAGCAGGGCAGCCCCCCGGACATCTCCCCGTACGAGGTGCCTCCGCTCGCCGACGACCCCGCGATGGCGCACCTCCACCACCACCTCCCGGCTCAGCTCGCGCTCGCCCACCCGCCAGCCGGGCCCTTCCAGGATGGAGCCGAGCCGGGCGCCCTGGAGGAGCCCGGCCGCGTCCAGCTGCCTTTCCCGTGGATGAAGTCTACCAAGGCTCACGCGTGGAAAGGCCAGTGGGCAGGTGAGTCTGCCCCCCTCCCCCACAAGCCGCTCTGTCCTCACCCGCTCTCCGTTCGACTGCCCCTGTCTCCAAGCGCTTCCCAGGACCCTCTCTCGGTCTGTGACCCCAGCCCCCCACCCTGGATAACCCAGAGTCGGACTAACCCATAGGGAGCTAACAAGGGCATATCGCACAGAAGCATGTTTTTCTGGCTCAATCTGGAGCGGCCTTTCTACTCAGCGCTCTTCCTGGGAGTTTAAACCCCTTCCTCCCCTGTCCGCTGAACTCCAGGAGCCTGCGCTTCCCGACAGCCTAGGCCTGGCCGAGTTCAAGGCTTCCGACCTTCCAATCCTCCTCCAGCAGGGGTTCCCCAGCCCAGGACTCCCGGGGTGCTGTCTAGGGAGCCGAGCAGGGCTCTGGGATGCTCTGGACCCCGGCTTCAGAGCCCCGGCCTCCTTCTCACTCTGAATTCCACTCCCCCCCCTCCCCTTACTGGCGGCTTCTGTGAAGCAAGCCAGACCATCTCAGGGGCACCTAGTAGGTGCAGAGAAGCAAGGAAGAAAAACTGTAGCCAGGCATGCAGAGGTGTCCAGCAGCCGGGTCTGGGCCAGGAGGGGGCTCACTGCAAGGCCAGAGACTGGCCACTCAGCCCCCGGTGAGGCAGCTGGAGAGGCATTGGGGAAGCTCACTCACTTTTGAACAAACACAGGCTGCTTCCCAGCAAGGCAGTTTGAGGAAGGAGATGCCCTCCTGGCACAGGCGGCTCGGGAGGCCCCTAGCACTGGCCAGTACCGGAAAGTTGGCCTGGAGCAGCCCCCAGGTCCCTTCCCGGCCCGACCCGGTGGCGAGTTCCCGCCGCGTGGCCTGCACCGCCAGCACTGTGTGACCACTTCCGTACGGAAGCCCCTTCCAGGCTCACCTGCACTGCAAGTCATGGACTTTTCTCCTCCTCCCAGCTAACAGTCGGGAGTCGGGGGAGGAGGCTGCAGGTGCCCCCACCCCGGGAATCCTCGGCCCCCAGTCTGCCCGGCCTGACTGGCCTGCTTGCCTGTGAGCTGGCGAAGCCAGGCGGGTCTTTGTGGGATCCGGGCATGCCCAGGGTCCCGGGGCTCGCCTCTTTCAACCTTTCTCCCGAAGGTTCCGTGGGGTCTCAGGCAAGTCCTGAGGCAGGACAGAGTCCAAACTCAGGCTGTGATCTTTCCCCGTGCCAACCAAACCCTGGATGGACCCTTATCCAGCCCGCTAGAGGTTGCAGCCAAAGGCCTAGGAGCCTTGGGAAATGCGGGGTTCTTGGGAGGCGGGAGGCCAGCAAGCCTGAACTGGACGGAGTTTGCTGCCAGGAGCTGCCTGGTGCGCTGGGGACACGTTTGTCCAATTCCTGGCCCTCCCCTGCAGCTTTCTCAGGAAAAATGTGAGGGAGGTTCTGAAGAAGCCTTTTTGAGGTGGAGTAACTTCCCTACCTCCTGGACTCCTGTGGACGGAAGAGGTCAGAGTGTAAAACCTGAAGGAAAGATGGCAGCGGGGGTGATGGGGGGAGCTCTGGAAGGGTGACATCCCTGGATTGGAGGACCAGGGTCAGAGAGACCCGTGCCGGTGGGGCCTCCGACCTGGGGGAGGGCCCCCTCCAGCCACGATGCTGCTGCACCAGCGCAGTCCTCCCTGGAAACTCTGGAAGGAACCCAAATTCAAGGTCTGTGACCCCTGCCTGGCCGCTCCTAGAGGGGCCTCACACCCCTGGGGAGAAAGAAGTGACCCGAAGGGCTTTTATTCACAGATCAATCGGGTATGATTATTAATAACAATAGGAACTTCCAAAACCCTCAACCTAAAAAAGGAACTACATCCACCTAACTGGTGGGCTTGCCCCTAAATGCCGCCCCTGCCCCGTGCCTCAGGGAAAGGTACAAACTGACCCCTTCCCTTTCCTGACCACCAGCGGCCTCCATCCAACACCTTCGCGTTCACTCAGTCGCGCAGTCATGTCCGACTCTGCAATCCCATAGGCTGTAGCCCGCCAGGCTCCTCTGTCTGTGGGATTCTCCAGGCAAGAATACTGGAGTGGGTAGCCATGTCCTCCCCCAGGGGATCCTGCCAACCCAGGGATGACCGCTCATTACCGGCAGGCAGATTCTTTACTGCGGAGCCACTTCGGGAAGCCCATCCTACACCAAGGCCCCTGAGCTAGTGGAGCCTCTTAGAGCACTGTGGTGAGGCTGGTGAAAATGGGGCAAAGCCCTGCAAGATTGAGGGTTGAATTTACGAACTCTGAAGGACCTTTTTAGATGTTCTTTTTTTTTAATTTTTTTAAATTGCTTTACAATATTGTGCTGGTCTCTGCCATACATCAAAATGGCTCCCTCATTTCTCTTGAAAATCAAGAAAGGCTTGAAGTGTTAAAATTCTGAGATGCCCCCAGCAAGCAGGACTCTGCTGACTCAGACCTGAGCCTCCGCCTTGGCTTCTGGGCACCCCCTTTCAGTCTGGGGGAAACCCCAGAGGATTGTACAGGGTGGTTAACCCTCCTAGCAAACACACACACTAGCTTTTCAACTCTAGCCGACAGGCATAGGAGAAATGTCTGCCCTACGCAGGAAAAGATGACTTCGGCCTGTTCCTGATGTTCTGGTGGAACCGACTGCCCCAGAGTCCACAGCCCGGGTGCAGCAGGTGTCTCATCCAGAAAGGAAAATATTAGGGCCTGGAGGCTCGCAGCCACGGCCACAAACTCCGAGTGAGCAGCGCTAATCCACCGGGCTGGGCCTAGCTGTTGCCTTTTTGGCCTGGAGTTCCTCTACCACCCACCACTGCCACCTCACCAATAGGGTACCCAGCTCCCCGGTAGGGGCCCAGCCAAGGTCAGAACGACAATTGCAGAGAATCTACCAGCTGTTGAGTTGGTGCTGATCACAACACAACTCTATAGAGAGATAATATGTGATATAACATATGAGATACAAAAATACATGTCATAACCTCCAGATTCTTATTAGCTCAAGGTCTTTCCAACTGAAGGTTGCACCCATTTGTTGGTGGTGAAATTCATTTACTGTGTTGAGACCTCTTTATTTATTTTTTAATGAACTAGTAAACTCCAGAATGTGCCCAAAATGTGGGAGACTTGGGTTTGATCCCTGGGTTGGGAAGATCCCCTGGAGGAGGGCATGGCAACCCACTCCAGTATTCTTGCCTGGAGAATCCTCATGGACAGAGGAACCTGGTGGGCCCCAGACCATGGGGTCACAAAAAGTTGGACATGACTAAGCACAACCCAATAAACAATAGGGAAAATCAGACAGCATCATATGTGGTAAATATGCCTGGTAAGTTGCCTGGAGAATCCCAGGGACGGCGGAGCCTGGTGGGCTGCCGTCTGTAGGGTCGCACAGAGTCGGACACGACTAAAGCGACTTAGCAGCAGCATATGTGGTAAAGTTTGGTTTAATGTCCTAGATTTTTTATATGTCGATTATATATCAGTGTGTGAACTGAGTGATGATTTGAAATACATTTCTTACTATGAGTCGTCATCAGAAAGTTTTTTTTTAAGTCCTTGTTTAAAGACATTTTTTGCTTTTGTAGAATCCAGTTGGTTTAGATCCTTATTATGTGCATTTTGGGCTTACCTGGGAGCCCAGACAGTAAAGAATCTGCCTGCAAAGCAGGAGACCCGGGTTTGGTCCCTGGGTGGCGAAGGGAAGATCCCCTGGAGAAGGGAATGGCAACCCACTCCAGTATTCTACCTGGAAAACTCCCTGAATAGAGCAGTCTGACGAGCTACTGTCTGTGGGGTCGCAAAGAGTCGGACAGGACTGAGCCACTAACACTTTCACTTTTTCACTATGTGGATTTTAATCAGCATCAACCCAAACAGGGTGATTCTAGAACCACTGGTTGATAGAGCCACTGGGAGATAAAAGACCTCCAAGAAAAGACAGCCTTACTAGGGAAGGCCTTTGAGCCCCAGACTGTACTCTTGCATAGATAGTTGGACCTCAGCAGCCAGAGCGGCTGGGAAAGGGCCAGAGCCAAGGATGGGGCTGCTAGGGTGGGAGCAGGCGGGAGGAGCCTGGGGTCGGGGGTCGGGGGGCCCATATTCACGTGCGGTGTCGCCCGCAGGCGCTGCCTACGCCGCGGAGCCGGAGGAGAACAAGCGGACACGCACCGCCTACACACGCGCGCAGCTGCTGGAGCTGGAGAAGGAGTTCCTATTCAACAAATACATCTCCAGGCCGCGCCGCGTGGAGCTGGCCGTCATGCTGAACTTGACCGAGAGGCACATCAAGATCTGGTTCCAAAACCGCCGCATGAAGTGGAAGAAGGAGGAGGACAAGAAGCGCAGCTGCGGGCCCCCGGCGGCGGGAGGTGGGGACGCGGAGCCTGAGCAGGACTGCGCGGTGACCTCCGGCGAGGAGCTGCTGGCGCTGCCGCCCCCTCCGCCCCCCGGGGGTGCCGTGCCGCCAGCGGGCCCCACCGCCGCCCGAGAGGGCCGCCTGCCGCCGGGCCTTAGCGCGTCGCCGCAGCCTTCCAGTGTCGCGCCCCTGCGACCGCAAGAATCTCGGTGAGAGACTCGCCCAGGCGGGAAGAGCGGACCCAGGACCCCGGGTGTGCCACCGGTCCAGGCTGCAAGGGAGAACCCGGGGGCTCTGAGGCGCCTGTGCCCACTGGGAAGAGGTGGGGAGACGCTGCCCCCCCCTCCCCCTGAAGAAGAGACGTTCTCTGTAACGTCCGGGGCCCCTTCGGGTGAAACTGCTGGGACTGGCAACGTCTGGGCTGTTGGACCTCTTTTTAGAGAAGCCAACTCTTCAAAAGGACTATAAAAACTATACAGATAGGAACCTTGCCCCAACGCAAGCAGGCGAGCCGGCTGGAGCCCCTTCATCTGCCCGGAAACAGAGCCATTTTTACTCTAAAGGTCTCTCTGCCTTTACCTTCAGAAATAATTGAAAGGAAACATCCGAGGTTTCAAAGACCTAGTGAAATGGATGCCGGTGGAATAGAATAATTCCTCCTCCTCTTCTTCTCTTTTAATCTTTTCATCAGAACCAGGCACCTTACTGCACATCCTTCGCCTCCACTTCTTTTCTCTGAAGAAGAGACCGCCTTGCAGGGGTCACTGGGCAGCAGCATGGCTAGGGGGTAGGGTAACCCCCCTGTTCCAGTGTACACCCCCGTTGGTGAGGTGGGAGGGACCTGGAGGTTTGGGGGAGAAAGAGGCCCCCCAATCAATCGCTGAACCAGAGATATGTGGGTGTGCATTTAGTTCCTGGCCTCCTGGCAGGGAAGACTGTGCGGAGGCAAGCAGGGGGGCCTGACTCACCTTGAAAACTATCGAGAGTGTGATTTCCATATCCTCAGAGATGATGAAAGCTTATGTGGTTGGGAAACTTTGGGGGGGGGGTTGGCTATTTTTATTTAAAGTTTTTAAATTACCTCACAGTGCTTTACAAACAGGTCTGTGGTTCCCAGGTTAGTTGGTTGTTTCAGGGTCTGGGTCTTGTGTTCAGGTGATGTTTGTGGGAAACGATGAATAAATACAGATAATTGGAAAGAGATCAAGACTGATTCCCCTTGCTTTGTATCGAACCCATTTTGTGGCACAATGATTCCAATTCATTAAAAAAAATTAAAGCATCGTATTTTCTTTGGCACTAACCAGAGAAAAGTCGGTAATTAAGACACCACCTTTGGGTTATGAGGTTGAGAAAGCCTATCAGTGGGTGGATTTTTGGATTTGTTTTATTTTAAAGTTAGGAGTCACTTGAAGATGAATTAATTTCTTAGGCAACAGAGCCCAGAGATGGGGGTTTGGAGATGGGGGGGCTGTCCATGAATAGGTACAGTGTCAGAGCTGCCTCCCTGTACCGCTGGCACCCAGGCCGTCAGAGAAACGCCCATAGCTGGCGGTCCTGGATGAGTCTCCGCCCCTGGAGGCCGGAGGCCAGGAGGCTTGTGTTGGGGGCACATAGGCCGCAGTTCTGTGGCTCCAGACCTCCAGACACCCCCTCCTCCCCATGACCCTTGGACGGGCTGCTGGCCCAGCTGAGCGCCTGAAGGCGCCTCCCAAGCGCTCCCACCAGTTGGTCCTGAGACATGGACTCACGACCAAGAGTCGATGATATTTTCTTTAGCAAAAAGACGAAACGTTTGTTTCATTGGTGGTTTTTGCTTCTGCTTGTTTTGCTGTTTTGTTGTCATTGGGTTGTTTTGCTTTTTGTTTTTCTGAGAGAAATCGAGTCGCAATGTCCAAAAAAAAGCAGGTTCTGTGGATCAGAAAGGAGCTCTTCCTCGTCAGTGAGACACCTCACAAGGCAGGCAATGCCCTCGCCCTGCAGCCTCTGTGCACCTGCCTGGGCTCCGGAGTCCAGTACCTTTGGGCTCGGACCTGGGGTCCCTCAAATACCTGCCGCGACTCTGATAAAACGACTCCACTTCCCCGTGCCTGGGCTTCCTCATCTGACACGTGAACGCACCTCACAGATCTATGAGGTTTACACCAAAGAACACAAGCAACTCGCTTAATTCAGTGTCTAGAAAATAGTTATCCCTGTAAAATAGTTGTTTCACAACTGCGGTCGTTTTCTGGGGAACTGCGGCTGCCATCTTCGCGGGTCCCCACAGCCTCTCTCCTTCGACAGATCCCTTCTTGGTCACGTACCCACTGACCTTTACTGCGCGCGTCCTAGTTTCACGCCGCCCCGCCTCGTAAGCACACTTAGACTGCCCAAGGCATCCCTGACCAAGCGAGCTGTCCGAGCTGGACACCGGGGGAGCTGATACTGGGGAGCAGAGAGCGGACCCTCTGGAACTAGGGCTCCCAGTTGGTGGAGGTAAGGAGATTTGAGCTCGGAGACTAAGGAGATGTTGAGGTTTCCCGCGGGGACTCGGGGTTCCAGGGTTCCGCATCCCGAGGAGAAGCCCCGGCCGCCGGGGCGGACTCAGGAGTGGAGAGCGCGGTCTGCCTCCGGCCTGCCTGCGGCCTCCAGCTTCGCGGGCCGGGGCCTCAGCATAGGAGAAGCCCAGCTTTCAGTTCTGCCTCCCCGGTCTCCAATCACCCTCTACCCCTTTAGCTACGCGGGCCCCGGGGCAAATTCCTGAGCTCTCCGTTTCCTCTGTCTTCCCTGGTGCCTCAGAAGGTAAAGAATCTGCCTACAACGCAGGAGACCCAGGTTAGATCCCTGGGTCAGAAAAATCTCCTGGCGGAGGACATGGCAACCCACTCCAGTATTCTGGCCTGGAAAATTCCATGGACAGAGGAGCCTGGTGGACAATAGTCCACAGTCCATGGGGTCTCAAAGAGTCGGACATGACTGAGCGACTAACATTCTGGAATATAATGGGCTCAACGCGAGGATGAAATGAGATGGTGTCTTTCAAGTTTACTGCCGGCCCGGCGCACAGTGGTGGGGGAGGCCGAGAGGAGATGCTGTTGCCAGTGGAGGCCGCCTCCTCCCCACCCCCTCGCCCCGGTCCGCCCCGCCCAGGAGACCCAGGAGACCCAGGAGACCCAGGGAGGCGGCGGAGGGCGGGCCGACTCTCCAGGTGGGCCTGGAAGACAGCGAGGAGGGGACAGAGCTCCGGCCGGAGCCACGCGGGGCCTCACCTGACCGGATGGGGCTTGCGGTCCGACACCCCCGGCCTCCCAGGCCCCAGACCCGCGTGCGGCTGGACGTGCGTTCCCAGTCCGCGTGGCCGCTCTCGGCCATGGGCTGGCGGACGCGAACCGCGGACCGAGGGCGCCCGGAGCTACCAGCCGAACCCCCGCGTGGCCCAGGTTCCGGGTGAGGAGGCCTGAACGACGACGAGCCCTCCCTGGAGCCCGAAAAAAGAGTCAGCCGGCCGGGGCTCAAGGGACCGCCGGGTGCCGGGACCCACAGTGACCAGAGTACCTACCTCCCCGGTGGGGCCGGCGGCCTCACTCCGCTCCTGGGCTTGGTGAGCTCGTCCCCGCGGTGGACACTTGGAGCCCTGGCGTCCAGACAGCGGCCCCAGCGCGGAAGGAGACGGCGCCAGTCCACGCCTGCCGTCCGGCGCAGGACCTACGCGCTGGACCGCGGACCCCACCTCTCCGCCTGGAATCTGCCGTCTGCCATGAGATACCATCGTGGAGCCGCGGCACCGTCCAGGCTCAGCCACAGCTGCCCTCTCTGATTCCGGAAACCCCGCCCTGGCACCGCGCCACACCACCAGCCACCAGGAGCCATGGAAGGCGCGAGCCGCGGTAAACTCCGGGTCTCCTCGTGCAGAGCATCGGGAAATCAGGGTACCGGCCACACTGCGCAAAATCCCCTTTTCTTTTGCGGTATTATTCCTTCCTGTAGATCTGCTAACGGTTTCACCAGGAAGTTCTCACCTTGAAAGCCAAGTTCATACCACGCAGTAACCACAACTGAATTCGAGGTGATTTGGGGGATGAGGGTGGCATCTGTAATTCTCTTGCCCCTTCAGATCCGGGCCTGGCGCCTGAATGCGCTCTTGACTGGGCTCCTCCTCTGGGCCAGCACCTCCATAAGCCTGCAGTGTTTGCCCTGAAAGCACCCAGTTTTGGAAAGCAGGGTCACCTCTCCTCCTGATGTCCCTCACGGTCACGCAGATTGGATAGATTACCGGTGAATTTATCACGGTGAACAGGAGTCACTCGGGTTCCCCTAATTTCTCCCTGTACACAACAGAGGGCTGTGTTGATTTCCCAGATTAATCTTGACCCTCTTAGTCCAGCGCTGTCACTCTCTCCATATGCTCTCCTTCAACTAATTCTGTTCAGTGCATTTGCTGAGGTGAAATCTAACTATTACAGTGCCCTTTGCCTTTGTTCTTTCATTCCCATTCTCTTCCTCCTTTTCTTTCCCTCCAGATCTGTGTTTCTATGTAGGTGTGCGTATGCCTTAGGGTGAGCTTCCATCTTCATTTCTCCGTTTGTCTGTTGGCCTGTGTGCATTTGTGTGCATGTGTTTAGGATGTGTCTTACGTGGGTTGCAGTGGTGGCACTGATCATTGTGTGTGTAGGGACCAGGGACACCTTCCTATACACTTTCTCCCCCCACCCAGGACAGCTTGATGACAGTGCTTCTGATGCAAACTGGCCCCTCAGGTAATTGTGTCAATTCTGTGTGTTGACACTGTGTTTTCGGGCAGGAAAATCAGTCTTCAGAAGAACACATGTTGGGGACTTGAGTAGAAGCTGGCTGATTGCTCAAGTATTGCACGATTGCCTAAGGAATTGAAATTGTTTTTCTTTCTAAGAAAAAAGTTCACAACTGAGTCTTTCATACTTCAAAGACTGAGAAACCATCCTGAAAATCCAATACTTTGAAGGGTCGGAAGAGGGAAGTACAGAGTTGACACTAATCAAATTTTACTCAAAGCTATTCTGACAAGCTAGATGTGGGAGCAATGAGCCTAAGGGGACACTGAGGCAGTGCAGCAGGAAGCAGAAGGGCTTCCTGGCAACAGAACTGGGAGTGATGGAGCCTCTCAACTGGCAGCCAGCGTTCAGGAAATTACCACCGGAGGATGGTTTGAGCCACAGGAAGTGATCTGCTGTTGACTCCTAGTAGGAAGAAGAGGTGAGGCTATACAAATAGTGGCTACCACTAGCTGTTTTAAGAGTGAAAGTGACTGATATGGGTCTTTTGGATTACCTAGTGATTACCTATCAATACCAAGTTCCCTTATTAAAGTGTGCTATGTTTATATATCATGAAAGAGAATAGGTGTAATCAAATTTTATTCCTTTTTAAGTTAAAATTATTTTTCTTTATAAGTGAAATGCCATGACTTTTATAGTCTTTATTTTTTTGGGCTGCATCATGTGGTATGCAGAATCTTAATTCCCTGACCAGGGATGGAACCCAGGCCTGCTGCATTGTGAGCATGGAGTGACTGGCCTGCTGGGGAAGATCCTAAATTCACTTTTCAGTAGAGTTGCTTAGAGTCTTTCCCTAAATGCAGAACATGTGGACACCTTAAATATATGCCATATTATCAGAATGCAGTCAAGATTCTTGCCTGCATCATAGAACACACTGAACTCTCACATCTAGATAATTACACACATAAAGTTGTAACAGTAATTTTTCTGTGATTAATTTATAGCAATTGAAAATCTGTTATTTTTCTGAATTCTCAATTAATCTTACACCCAAGGGAATGAGAATTTGAAAAATCATTTACCCTATTTACACATGCTCTAAAAAATTCAGAAGTTTCACACCTCTAGATATGTCTGGAAATACTGCCAATTTGAAATTGATGTATTACATGGAACTATTTCCTCCTTGGTAGTTCTAGAAATGCAATAAAAGGTATAAAATAAGCTCCAAGGTTTAAAAATAAATAGAAAATACAACTGAATTTATTACAATCAACAAATATATTATTTTAATTTAATGTTGAAAGTCTAATTTGCTAGACCAGAAGTACAGTAGGTTATTTTTCCTCTGGATGAGGAGACACAAGAACACACAGATGTTATAAAGCACAAGCCAGCTTTCACGCTGCCAGATGTCCTGAGATCCAGTGGAGGAGAGAGGGAAGGATGTCTGGACAAATACAGAGATTAACAGTGCTGTTTCTCAGTGCTCTGGTCAGGGTTTAACTTCTCCTTTTGCATCCACTATTTATGGCAATTTTGAATGAGGGCAAATAACTTAATCCCTTTGAGCTTGTCTACTTGCCTGTGAATTACTGATAATGACACCTCCTGTGATTGATCTGCAATCTGCATGCATGCTCATTCATGTCCAACTCTTTTTGACCCTGTGGACTGTAGCCTGCTAGGCTCCTCTGCCCATGGTATTCTTCCAGCAAGAATACTGGAGTGGGTTGCCATTCCCTCCCGCAGGCAATCTTTCCCACCCAGGGATTGAACCCATGTCTCCTGCATTGGCAGGCAGGTTCTTTACCCCTTAGCCACTTGAGAAGCCCATTCTCATGTGATTGCTGAGGGTTAAATGAACTCATGTATGTACAGTGCAGACATGAGTGATCATGTGTGTACAGTACATTCAAGGTTGGTTGGTATGTTTCCTCCAGAAACTGAGATCATTCACATCTCACTTGAGCAAGAACAGAGCTTTGCTCAGTGGACCTCAGAGGTGACAAGTGACACAAAACACGTGTGTGCCCTTTTGTCAGGGACCTCAGATCCTCCCTCTGACAGGGGAGCTAGGTCTCATCCCGTATCTTCACAAGAGAGTGTCTGGGCTGAAAAACCACATTGGTGATGACCAGGCAGAAGCAAAAATCAACCACCAACTCTATCATAGAGGCAGAAGCCAGTCATGCTGAAGTTACACTTCAGACAGTACTGATGCCCCAGTTTATCTAGCGGTATGTGTAAGGCACATATGTTTTAACTAATTTAGGGATTGTCTGATGACCAAAGAAAGTGTCTTGACAAAGGGGAATTTAAACAAATTTAAACAAGGGGCCCCCAAGCTCCCTAAGATAGGTGATTGTCCCAGACCTCCTTAATAAGTCATTTCCTTTGATGTTATTGTGTGGTTAGGTTTGGCTGTGACTATTGGAAACCCCAAATAGCCGAGGCTGAAGAGTGAAGTTAATTTCGCTCCTACATGGAAGTGTGGAGGCAGGTGATTCAGGACTGGAATATTGCTTCAGAGTTGCCTGGGGCCCAGGCTTCCCAGGTGGCTCAGTAGGTAAAGAATCCGCTGCCAATGCAGGAGATACGAGTTCGATCCCTGGGATGGGAAGATACCCTACAGGAAGGCATGGCAATCTGCCCCAGTATTTTTGCCTGGAAAAAGTCCCATGGTCAGAGGAGCCTGGTGGGCTACAGTCCATGGGGTCACAAAGAGTCAGATGTGACAGAAACGACTGAACTCAGCACAGGTTATTCTGACTTCCCTTTCTGATACCATTAAATTTGCCCCCATTTCATGGTTCCATAGGGCACTCCAGCTACGACAACCACTTTCTAAGCATCAGGAGGAAAGAAACAAGGACAAAGGGTAGGCCCCTGTGATGGGTGGAATATTGATCCCTGAGAGATGGCCACTTCGTGATCCCTTGAACCTGTGGATGTGTTCTGTTATAGCACAAAAGGGTCTTTACAGATGGAGTTAAACTGGGGACCTTAACTTAATCCTGGATTATCTGGTGGGCCCAGTCTAATCATACAAAGCCTTAAGAGCAGAAAGCTTTCTCCAGCTGGATTCCAAGAGATGCAGCAGCAGAAGCATCAGATTCCATGTGTGGCAGGTGCTACTGCCAGCTCTGGGGTGCAGGACCCGTGAGCCAGGACTGGCCAGAGGCCTCCAGGGGCTAAGGGCTGCCCTCAGGTGAAGGTCAGCAAGAGAGTGGTGACCTCAGTCCTGCAACCACAGGACCTGGATTCTGCCAGCAACCTGAGTTCTTCCCAGAGCCTCCCAGCAGAGCCCAGCTGGCCAGAAACTTGACCTTGACCCTTGTGAAACCCAGAGCACAGAAACTTGCTGGTTGCAGAAACTGAGAGGTAACACATTTGTGTTGTTCTGTGCTGCTGTGCAGTGATGTGTATGCAACAATAAAAAAGGAATACCGTCCCCTTTTCTTGAATGACACTGCAAGGAGGTGACACCACACCTGCTTACACGTCATGAACAGGATTTCAGTTACATGAAACCACGTGGCTGCATGGCAGGCTGGAAAGTATAGTCTTTATTCTGCGTGGTCGTTTGTCTAATTAAAAACAGGAGGGGCAGCATTAAAGGAAGAAGGGTATCACGGATACTGGGGACAGCTTGACGTCTCCACCACTGTTACCAAGAGTCTGCATTGAAAACTTGACATCATAACTCGGTGCCTTCTGCAAAGCCCCCAAAGAAAACAGTACTCATTATACAGCCCTCGTGCTGGGATTTAGTGTCAGAAGGAAGTTTGCTTGGACAAACTTGCTTACTTTCATCAGGCCGTGAACACTGTACAAGGTATTGTTTGCCTTGTCAGTTCGAAAGCTAAAAGCTTAACTGTGTCTCCCAGCCTGGCAAAATGATTGGCTTCTATTTCTGCTTTCACCATTTGTCGCTCTTCTAGACTGTGTGTCAAATGACTGGGTATCTTTAAGTCTGCTTTTTCACTGGTAAATTGGAAGAAATACCCATCTCACAGGACTGTTGTAAGAGTTAAATAACGTATGTAAAAATTACTTTCTGGCATGGAAATGGGCCTTCAGTGTCTTTCATGGTGGTGGCGGTTTAGTCGCTCAGTCATATCTGACTCTGTGACCCCATGGACTGTAGTCCTCTAGGCTCCTCTGTCCACGGGATTCTCCAGGTGAGAACACTGGAGTGGGTTGCCATTTCCTTCTCCAGGGGATCTTCCTGACCCAGGGATGGAACTCTGGTCCCTTACATTGCAGGCAGTTTCTTTGCTGACTGAGCTACCAGGGAAGTCCCATATAATGTATTCTTTTATAATAGAAGTATATGGAGGGAAATGCCCCATATTAAGATAAATGTCCTCTGATGTATTCAAATCCTCTTGTGTATGCGTGTGCTAAATCACTTCAGTTGTGTCTGACTCTTTGCAATCCTGTGAACTATAGCCCACCAGGCTCCTCTGTCCATGGGATTCCCCAGGCAAGGATACTGGAGTGGACTTCTCTGCCTTCTTCCGGGGCATCTTCCTGACCCAGGAATTGAACCTGTGTCTCTTGTGTCTCCTGCATTGACAGGAAGGTTCTTTACCACTGAGCCGCCAGGGAAGCCCCTCAAATTCTCCTAGGCACATCTAAATCATAGAATATTGGGTCTGTTCATTCTCCCCTCCAGGACTGTCTCAAGTCTCTTTCCTCCTCAGCTTCCTCACCACCTTGGTTCCCCCTCACCCTCCTCCCTCCTCACCAGTCCCACTGTGGGAGTCTCCTTGGCTCAGGCTGCACCTTCCCCTCCACCCCGCTCTTGGCATAGGCCAGAGGGTGGTCGTGCCTCTCCATGATGCAAAGCTGCTCAGGGGCCTCCACAGTCTGAAGGTCAAGTCCAAGTCCCTCAGGCTGGACTCTCAGGCCCGTCGGTTCTCTGAGCCCATCAGTACTCGTGCAAGTCATGAACCCCCAGGGCTGCCTCTAAACAACATTCTTTTCCCTCTGACTGGAAAGGCTACCGATTCACCCTTCCTGTGCTCACCTGCCTTCCCTTTTTTCCCCCACCCTTCCTTACACTGAGGTTTATCAAGTAATAGCTCTGCCGGGCTCTGGAGCAGGCCCTAGGTTCTCTGTCAAGTCCGCTAGCTCATCAACCACTGGACGTTCTCCATGGATTTCTCCACACTTCCAGAGCATCTCTCTGTGGCAGCTCATTTCTGAGATGCCTGTGAAGCAGGTTTCTTGTCTCTACATCTTGATGTAGCCCCAGCTCACTCCAGCTGGGCCAGGCCGATGACTTGAACCAGAAAACTTCAGTAAAACAGATGCTGTGCCAGTTTCTGGCCTAGAGGAAGGCCTGGCATGTGTGCTTTTGGAAGCCACCTTGCTGATGAGGCTATGTGAAGAGGCTGCGTGGAGAGGAGCTGCCCTGGGACAGATGGAGACAGAAGCCCTGGCCTTGGGATGTCTCAGCAGAGCCTCTGGAGAGCCCCAGCCCAGCCACCATCTGACTGCAGTCATGTGAGGTCAACAGAGTTGCCCAGCCCAGTCAACGGGAAAAACTGTGAGCGGCATGGACCCCTATGTCTGCAGTGCAGTAATGGATGCCTGGGACACCCCTTCCCCAGTGGCTCAGTGGTAAAAAAAATCTGCCTGCAATGCAGGAGATGCAGGAGACACGGATTTGATCCCTGGGTTGGAAGATCTGGAGGAGGGCATAGCAACCCGCTCCAGTATTCCTGCCTGGAGAATACCATGGACAGAGGAGCCTGGCGGACTACAGTCCACGGGGTCACAAAGAGCCTGACACGTCTGAGTGACTGAGCACACACCGCACGATAGACACCTCAGACACTGCTTCCCCAGGCCCTGCTCCCACTCTTCACCCCCATGGTACCTTTGCATCCACAACTTTATCATCTTCCTCATCACCTGGCATGGTCTTCCTCCTCAAATAGAGAGTGAGTTTCTTAAGGGCAACCCTATTTCTTTCTGTTATCTGAAAAGATTCAGTATGAAAATAGAAACCACTTGAAGTATTTCAAACTAACAGTAACTCAGCACTCACAAAGTCATGGGAAGACAAGCTCCCGCTGGACTTTCGGCTTCAGAGTCTTCTTACCATGGTTATCAGAAGAGGTCTGGAAGCCCTGCTCATGGCAGCCCCACCTCCAAGAAGACAATGGCCAAACAGTAGAGTGTGGAATGTGGCCACGGAAACACTCACAGGACAGGTCAGCCATGACTATCACAGGAAGAATGACTCCTGCCCTCTCTTTGTCTTCCAGATACTACATGAGTGCATCTCACACTGGAAACTTAACTATGCCCACTGGTCGTGCTCCTAAGACTTCTGGGAAATGTAGGTTTCAGCCTCCCAGCTAATGCTCAACAGGGGAGACAGGTTTGAGAGAATCATGAGAGCCAATAGACCACACTTGTGCACTTCCAGCTCCTAACACAACATCCTGGCCGGTGCAGAGTCTTCAGGATAGACTTGCTGAATGAATAGATGAAAATACAAATTAACTGGAGTATCAGTCAGTCAGTCTAGGGACTTCGCTGATGGTCCAGTAGTTAAGACTCTGTGCTTCCAATGCAGGGGGTGTGGGTTCCATCCCTGGCTGGGGAACTAAGATCCCACATGCTACACAGTACAGCACACAGACCCACACACACAATCAGTCAGTCTGCTCTACAATTGTTGTTGTTCACTGGCTGAGTCAGGTCTGACTCTGCGAACCCATGGACTGCAGCAGGCCAGGCTCCCCTGTCCTTCACTATCTCCTGGAGTTTGCTCAGACTCATGTCCTACAATTACAGGCCTGTTATGAATTCTTTCCTGTGTTAGATGGTGGGAAGGAAAAGGTAAATATATAATTTTTAAAAAATTTTTCCCAAGAGCAAAATCTGAGCATAGAGTTGAGTCACAGCAAGGGTGGAACACAAGAATGAATTTTGTAAGGTTCTCACTGCAGTTTGTTGTGGGGTCTGCATCTTCTCCCTTGTCATAAAAGTGGTGGTGGTTTAGTCACTAAGTCATGTCCAATTCATGGGACCCCATGGATTGTAGACCACCAGGCTTCTCTGTCTATGGGATTCTCCAGGCAAGAATACTGGAGTGGGTTGCCATTTCCTGCTCCAGGGGATCTTCCCGACCCAGGGATTGAACCTGGGTCTCCTGCGCTGCAAGCCGATTCTTTGCCAACTGAGCTACGTAGGCAAATATGGAATCCATTTCAAATGTTAACTTTTCAAACTGTTTTGCAAATTGTAACCAATTTCTCCTGGAAATAAGGACGTTGCTTTTCCAAAGCCAGCCTTGTAGCTGATTCTGGAAACACAAAGTACGTTTAAAGAAAATAAATCAGCCACAAAGATCAGGTTCTTGAAAACAGTCACAACTAAGTCCCATATTGACAGGTAAACTCTATGGCTTCACCTTGAACATTATTTAACCTTGGAGGTTAAATAAAATCTCTTCACACATACTATTTATCAGGCTATCACTTAGGGTGCCATGTAGTTGTCATTTCCTCAGGGATGAGGAACTCTAGGTATCTTAGTTCAGCCAGTAATTAGTAAAGGCAGGTGAAGAGCTCATTTCAGCTGTGTTATTTTCACTGTTTAAAAAGTATTTGTTGAGTAACCAAACATATACTAGAAGAGTCTTCATCAATTCCATTAACCTCTAACCTTGTCCACTGTATATCAAATATCTGAAGGTTTGTGAGACCATATGGCCCACGTACAATTATAAGCACATCCCCCATGCAAGAGGTCTAGCCATTTGTGAAAACAAGACTAAGGGGTTTTTTTTGAGAAATTAATTGACCTGTGGAATTTTTGTCATTTATTTACATTACTGTTGTTGAGAACTTTGAGTTGCTTTATATTAATATGGGCTTCCCTGATAGCTCAGCTGGTAAAGAATCCACCTGCAATGCGGGAGACCTGGGTTCGATCCCTGGGTTGGGAAGATCCCTTGGAGAAGGGAAAGGCTACCCACTCCAGTATTCTGGCCTGGAGAATTCCATGGACAGTATAGTCCCTGGGGTCGCAAAGAGATGGACACGACTAAGCGACTTTCACACTTTATATTAACATATATATAAGGCTAGACAAAAGTACAGCCAGGGACTTCCCTGGTGATCCAGTGCTAGAACTCCACGTATCCAATGCTGCTGCTGCTGCTGCTAAGTCACTTCAGTCGTGTCCGACTCTTAGTGACTCCATGGACTGCAGCCTACCAGGCTCCTCCGTCCATGGGATTTTCCAGGCAAGAGTACTGGAGTGGGGTGTCATTGCCTTCTCCAGCACCCAATGCAGGGGGGGCCTAGTTCAGTCCCCGGTCTGGGAACTAGATCCTGCATGCCGCAACTAAGAGTTCTCATGCCACAATTAAGACCTGGCACAGCCAAATAAATACATAAATAAACATTTTTTAAAAATATAATCAAGTATTAATAAGTAGCTAACCCTGGGTTGTGGAACTGGGTATTCTTTTATATTTGACTTTAAGTTCTTCTGCATTGTTTATGTTTTTGACCATAGGGTACTCATTTTAACATTAATAATACTATTTTTAATGTTATTCATGATTGAGAGAGATTACAGATGATTTTTAAACCTTTTTCTTATTCGAACCTTACTTTTTGTGTCCAGAAGAAGTGGACATGATTTAGAACACTTTCTAAATTGTCTGCTTCTCCTACAAAAAGTGCAACAAATGTATCACATTACAGCAGGGACTGCTCTCAGAGGCCCTAAACCATTCTCCACCTCATTTATCATCCTCAGAGCTGGAAGCCTCCACAACCAGGCGGCACAGCACGTGGGAAGCCATCAGACTAAGGAAGCCAGCAGCCTGGAGAGGTCAAGGTCAAGGTGCCTGGGGGAGGGAAGGTCGCCTCTGGGGGTGGGAGGGTGTGGGGACAGGAAGACACAGCCCCACCCTTCTGTGCCTGTCATATCCCGGTCCTAGAATCTCAGGACTGTGGATTGAGTCACCTTTATCATGGGCTTCCTATGCTGTGATTTCTTACTGTGGTTTCCTGTTTCATGGTTGGTTTTTCTTCCATAAACTTGGATGGACTACGTACTATTTATCAGACCCTGTGCCAATTGTGTTAGTCGTTCAGTCATGTCCGACTCTTTGCGACCCCATGGACTGTAGCCCACCAGGCTCAGAGGAGGAATTCTCCAGGCGAGAATACTGGAGTGAGTTGCCATTTCCTTCCCCAGGAGATCTTCCTGACTCAGGAATCGAATCCAAGTCTCCTGCATTGCAGGCAGATTCTTTACCATGTGAGCTATAGGGAAGTCCCTACTGGGGGTAGAAAAAGAGAAAATATAGGATCCTTACTTTCAATAAGTCCATCATCAAATGCAAGAATCAGAGAAGGGAAAGAGTGTATTATAACACAGTGCAATGGTGCTTGCACACAGATTTATGCAAAGTGTTCGAGGAATACAGAGGAAGGGGATATCAGGCCTGGGGGACCTGGGGAATCTTGGCAAGAGTTTGAAGGAGGTGAATTGGAGAGAGGGGACCAGGGGAGGAAGTTTCATGCAGAGAGAGGAGAATAGACCAAGACCTGGAGGCCAGAGAGAGCACAGAGAAAAGACACAGGTGAATCCTAGAGTGGCTTTGAAAGTATTGCTGCTGTCAAATTACTACAAATTTAGTGGCTTTTGTTTTTGCTGTTCAGTTGCTAGATCGTGTCGGACTCTTTGCAACCCTATGTACTGCAGCATGCCAGGCTTCCCGGTCCATCACAATCTCCAGGAGTTCACTCAGATTCATGTCCACTGAATCGGTGATGCTGTCTAATCATCTCATCCTTTAGGCAACACAGACTTATCCTCTAACAGTTCTAGAGGTCGAAGTCTAAACTGTTGTCTGAACACAGGTCTGGAGGCCGTGGTCCTCTGGGAAACCCTTCCAGCTCTGGAGGCCGCTTGCACTCCTGGGCTCCCACCCCTTCCCCCACCCCACCAGCCTCTGCTTCCACAGTCAGCACACCTGTCACCAAATCTCCCCTCTCCCCACATAAACACCCTCGTGATGCTCCAGATGGTTGTCCGCATCTAAAGATCCTTAACCACAGTCCCTTCACCCTGTAACAAAACACCTGCGGGCTCCAGGTTAGGACCCCCAGCCTTGCTTGGGGCCGTTAGTCAGCCTGCCATTGTCCCCCCTGGCATGGATATCTCACCTCTTATATCAACTCTGACAAGAGTCCATCATCCGAGAAAGCCAAGTGCATCCCACTCCTGACCTGCAATTCTGGAACAGGCTAAGCCACACAGACTTCCAGGGAACTGCACCGAGTCTCCATGCTTCTTTCCCAAGCATTTCCTCCTCCTTTCATCTTGACTTTCCTCTAGTAGTTCTACCACTGCTGTGACACACAGCATACAGTCCTGTGCTTGGCCGGTGCTTAGCAAATAGGAAGGACTCGTTACAGGAATGAATGCATGAAGGAATTCAGTGCAACTAGCATCTCCCTTCTTACCATCCAGTCCTTTTGCTTCTTTTTGGATTTTCATTGTTGAGGTTATAATTTCCCAACGCGTATGATTCTTTCTGATACCAACATGGTCCATGGATTTCTTTACACTTTTCACTTTATTTACCACTTCTATGCTCTGATCCACTTTAATGTAGTTTCTGGAGAGATTTCAGGAGGCCTGTTTGGATTCCCCACTTTTGGCTAAGAGATACAGTTATGTTTTCAAAGAATAACTCTTCATATGTGTTGTATACCTCCATTTATCATTTATCTCAGAAATGGGGAATACATTTCTATATTTATGAATATAATCATACAATTATTAATGATGATATAATCAGCAAACCAGAGTGTAGACTACTCCATGGGACAAATAAACCTGTTCTCTTCAACAACTAAATTGCTAAGATATTTTTAAGAGAGAGATTGAAGTGTTAATCTCTAATTAATATAAACCAGTGATGGCTATGCATTTCTATTTTCTCCGCTTTAGAACAGGAATATCTATAGCAGTTATCCTATACTTGTCCCACCATTGTATTAACGCATGCATGCTTAGTCACTTCAGACATGTCTGACTCTTTGAGACCCTATGAGTGTAGCCTGCCAGGCTCCTCTGTCCTGGGATTCTCCAGGCAATACTGGAGTGGGTTACCAGAAGATCCTCCAGGGGATCTTTTCAACCCACGGGTCCAACCTGCATCCCCTGCATTGGCAGGAAGGTTCTTTACCACTAGCGCCACCTGGGAAGCCCCAATTATATTAATATGTAAGGCTTATTTGAGGGAGAAAAAGTGACAGAAAACTTGTCTCTAATTCATCAGTTTTCAGATTAAGTGGAACCAAACCCAAAGAAAGAGCTGAAGTCAAGGAGTCCAACATCCACCGGGACCTGATTTGTATCAGGGGACCCTGTCACGCGAGCCTGAACCCAATGCCATAGTAGGAAAGATAAAACTTGAGGAGGAGAGAGCTTGCACATGAGGAATGTAAATAATTTGTGCATGGAACTAACTTGAAAATACAGCCGCAAATCCTTTGACATTCCTCCCATAGAGAGGTGGATTTATTCTCTTCCTCTTGAATTTGAGAAGTGTGTCAGTGCTTCAACCAATGGATTGAAAATGACACTGTGTGACTTCTGAAAGTGAGTGAGTGAAAGTCTCTCAGTCATGTCCGACACTTTGCAACCCCATGGACTATACAGTCCATGGAATTCTCCAGGCCAGAATACTGGAGTGGGTAGCCTATCCCTTCTCCAGGGGATCTTCCCAACTCAGGAATCAAACCAGGGTCTCCTGCATTGCAGGTGGATTCTTTACCAGCTGAGCCACCCGGGAAGCCCTAACGTGACTTCTGAAGGTAGATAATAATATGCCACAGAGCCTCCCTCCTGCTCACTGGGATCACAAACTTCCAGAGTTCTGCACCACAATGGAAAAAGTGGATTTTACACTTTTTAAGTTTGCTGGGAGGAGGTCCAAGCCACAGGAAGAGGTTAACAATCCACAGTGATCCCAACTTTGGCTCCTTTCAGCCTGTCCACCAAATAACTGAATAAAAGAATCTCTAGGGAATTCCCCGGGCGGTCCAGTGGGTTAGGATTCATTACTTTCACTGCGTGACCCAGGTTCAATCCCTGGTTGGGGATCTAAGAACCTGCAAGCTGAGTGGTACAACCAAAGAAATAAAAATGTAAAATTAAAAAAAAAAAAGCAACCTCCAAATGATTTCTGCCCCGGGCACTCAAGTCTTCCTGAGGGTCCTGACATTGTGGAGTGGACACAAGCTATTCTTGCTGTACCTCATGTGGGTTCCTGACCCACAGAGTCCATGGACATAACAAAGTGCCTGCTGTATGACACTGAATTTCAAGTTGCTTGTGATACAGCAGAAGAGACACCACCGTATTAGTTTCCTGTGGCTGCTGTAAGAAATTATCATATATGTGCTGGCTTAAAACAACAAATTTATCCTTTCACAGTTCTTCAGGCCAGAGTCCAAAACCAGGCTGAGAACAAGATGCGGGCAGAACGCACTCTGGAGACTATGGGCAATGGTCTCATCCTCGCTTCTTCCAGCTGCTGCTGGCATGTCTTGGCTTGCTTGCAGCTTCATCAACCCCGTCTCCCAGGCCAGCCTCAGATCTCTCACTGCTGCTTGTTATCACCTTCATGTGTGTGTGTGAGAGAGAGAAATCTACTTTTGCCTCTCTGAAAAGGACACTGACAGTGGCATTTAGGGCCTGTGTGAATAATCCAGTGTAATCTCTCCATTTCAAGGTCCTTAATTTAATCATATCTGCACCGATTGTTGGGGTGGGATTTCTGGGTTTTTGTGTTTAGTTTGGTTTTGATTTCAGTGTCTATTTTCTTGGCTTGTTTGGTTTTTGCCACACAAGGTAACAGTCACTGTTTCCAGAGCTTGGCCTGTCAATGTCTTTTAGAGGGCCATTTTTCAGCCTAGATACATAAGTACATGGAAGAGGATACTGTGTAATTCTTTTGTGCACTGCCTTTTTCGATGTATGAGACAAAAAAAAAGAAAATTACTCAGATCACTAAATATTCTGAAAACTTAAATAAAAAACATTAAATAATACTGAAAACAGTGGCTTTAATGGTTATACAATATTCTACTGAACGGGTATACCATAATTTAGTTGCTCAAAATATTAATATTGAACACCTGTTTCCAACTTCCCATTTCTGGTTATTTCCCTAGATTAGTTCTAGATATGAATTTACTAAACTTGAGTGTATTTTTTAAGACTTCTAAAATATATTGCCAAATTGCCAAAGATATATCAATTTACAGTTTTATCATTAGTATAGGAAGTGCCTGCGTATCTTTCTCTCACCAGCACTGAGTATTAGACTTTTTTAAGTATTAAGTTATTTGATGATATCTCATTAGCAGTCTAGAATTTTTCTTATTATTTTGCTTTGAATTCTGTATATATCAAGGAAAATAATCCACTGACATTTTTGTAGCAAATACTTTTGTCATTTTTATTTGCTTTTAAATTTTAAAAATGATATTTCTGATAATTATGTACCATTTTATGATTCTTCCTTTGCCTTCATACTTAGAAAGTGGACCACATTCAAAGAGCAGATTCAATGGTGGCTTAAATAACACAGTGTTTGACCCCAGAAGGGCTTCCCTGGTGGTTCAGACAGTAAAGAATCTGCTTGCAGTGCTGGAGGCCTGAGTTCGATCCCTGGGTTCTTCTGTTCCTGGAGAAAGGAATGGCAACCCACTCCAGTATTCTTACCTGGGAAATCTCATGGACAGAGAAGCCTGGCAGGCTATAGTCTGTGGGGTCACAAAGAGTCAGACACAACTGAGCAACTAACACTTTCACACACACTTGACATCAGAAAGGCCTGGATCATAATCTATGTCATAGGGCTAGACGTTGGGTTTTGCAAAGATTTTGTTGTTGTTCAGTTGCTCAGTCGTGTCCGACTCTTTGCGACCCCGTGGACTGCAGCATGCCAGGCTTCCTTGTCCTTCACCATCTCCCGGAGATTGTTATTTCATTTGCAAAGATTAAATGAAATCATTTAAAGGATCAAGCACAAGGCCTGGGATGCGTAAACACTCTGTTTCTTTTCCATCTGTTTACTAGAAAATAATAGATTCAAGCAGAGCACAAAGAAATGCAAAAAAGAAAAGAAAAGAAAATATGCTCAACCTGCTTAGTAAATTATGGAACATAAAATTAAATTAGTTACCATTTTCTGTCTATCAGAGTTAAAAAATGTAAGCAATAATTTCTAGTGCAAAGAGGCCATGGAGAAAGGCAAATTCACTTATAGGCAGCTGGGAGGTACTGTGACTTGTTAAACCCTTTTGGGAAGCAATGTCTATATTTATTAAAAAATGAAAAAAGAAGTTTAAAATAATAAATTTCTCTGACCTAGGATTTCCAATTTGAGTTATCTAGCCTTTAAAAATATAAATATACAAAAGAATATATGTAAAAAGATGCTTACCCTTGTACCATTTATGATAGAAAATGCTGACAGAAACATGAATATCAATCAGTAGGAGGGAAGTAGTTGAAAAAATGTTTTCAGTCTCTACTCTCTAGAATGTAAGCTTCCCAAGACCTAAGATTTTTATCTGTGCTCTTAAAGCTGTTTCCCAGCACCTAGAACAAAATAAACATTCAAAGAAATTGGTGAATAAGGAATGAGTAAAGTTTTGGCATATAAATTTACAATGCAGCAGCCATTTAAGAGAGTCAATTGGGTTTACATATAATGACCTGGGGAAATGCCCTTGATATCTTTGTTGTTGTTTAGTCAGTTCCTGCGGTTTTGAAGGGGAGGCAGAAATTAACACAATATTGTAAATCAACTATGTGTGTGTGTGCTCAGTCCTGTCTGACTCTAAGCGACCCCAGGGACTGCAGCCTTCCAGGCTCCTCTGTCCATGGGATTTCCCAGGCAAGAATACTGGAGTAGGTTGCCATTTCCTCTTCCAGGGGATCTTCCCCACCCAGGTATCCTCTCCTGCATCGGCAGGCAGATTCTTTACCATGTGAGCCACCAGGGAAGCCCCCAAGATGTATTATTAACTGATAAAAGCAAGTTACAAAGAAAAGTATGGCTTCAATTTTTTTTTTTTTTAAAGGAGAGACAAAGGAAGAACAAGAAAAGAGATGTAAGTTTGTAAGATGTGATACATGTTTGCCTAAGCACAAAAAATTCTCGGGTTGATGTAGCCCAGGATGTTAACATTGGTACCCCAGAGGGATGGGATTGAAAGAAGTGAAAGTGGCTCAGTCATGTCCGACTCTTTGCGACCCCATGGACTGTATAGAATGGAATTCTCCAGGCCAGAACACTGGAGTAGGTAGCCTTTTCCTTCTCCAGGGAATCTTCCCAACCCAGGGATCGAACCCAAGTCTCCCTCGTTGCAGGCAGATTCTTTACCAGCTGAGCCACAAGGAAAGCCCAATGAAAGAAGAGGGGCGGGAGTTTTAACTTTTCCCACATCTCTGCCTTGTTTAAATTTGTTGGAAGGAACTGTTTGTGGAAAGCCTCAACTGGCATGGGTAAAAACTTAAACCCAACCAGGCTTTGCAGTGAGGACAGCCTGTTGGCATCCTTTGCCATGCTCTAGAAAAACGTGTCCGTGGCTTTACTAGGAACTCTCTCCACAGTTCGGGCTTGTTGCGCCTGTAACTTTTGTGTCCCTCCCCCCAACACACACCCCTCCCGCGAGTTTGCTGAGCCCGTCCCCTTCCTGCTGGGTATCTTTCCCGTCAAACCTGCTGACTCGCTTGCGCGCTTATCTGACCCGGTGCCCTGCAACTGAGCTGGGCGCGCGGGCGCTGCTGCCGCCGGGTGCACGCCCGACCTTTGCCACTTTCCGCGCCCAGGGAGACTGCAAGGAGGATACGGTTTACAAAGAACGGTTTACAAAGAACGTGGCTGCTCACCCCAGCCCCCTTATTTCAGAAAGGGTCTCCCAGGCACAAGGCCATCTCCAATTTTACAAAGGGGGCTTGAAGGAGGAGTCTGGGCCTGGAGGAGGAGGGGGCGAGAGGGAACGAGGAGGTCTGGAGAAGCACCTGCCGGCGCCTCCACCGCTATTAATATTAACTTTTATGTAGACTTGGCCCTTCTTTCCCCGGGGCTGCACAAAGCAGGAAGTCGGGAGCAGGGGTGTAGGGGAGGGAGTTGGCAGGAGGAGAAAACCCTGGGTAAATTATTTAGCAGCGAGTAAATTATTTAGATCCAGAGTGATCCCGCCCTCCCTCAACCCCCCAAAGCGGGCCCGGGTCGAGGATCGGCCCTCACTAGTCGTTAAGTTGGACGCTCTCTGGAGTCCCGTGCAGGGCAGACCAGGGATACGTCTGTCTGGGAGAAGGGGCTCGAGGACGGCGGGCACCCACCGGGCCCGCGGCTCTTGGGAACGTGGCCCTTCGCCCGGCCGGGAAGGGGCCCCCGGGGCAAGGTGCCCGCGAGCGGCCTTGAGAGGCGGGAAGGGTGGTCTCGTCCGCACCCGCGGTGCCGTGCGACCCCGCCGGCCGTGGATCCCGGGCCCGTGCCCCTCTGCGGGGAGGCGGGAGAGGCACCGAGGGCCGCCCCGGCTGTGACCCCGCTCCCCGCCCCGCCCGTTCGGGCGCTGGACACAGCCGGCGCCCCAGCACCCGGCCGCTCCGCCGGGGCAGCAGCGCCGCCTGCCGGGCCCCTGGCGCCTGCCCGGCCCGGCGCGGGGCTGGGCGCGCCCGCTTCCCACCTCGACTACCAGGTCAAGTCCCTCCCGCGCGGGACGCTCAGGAAGCTCCAGGAGGCCGCCGCGCGCGCCCCTCGCCCGGGCCCGAGCCCCGGCACCACCCCACTCCTAGCGGGAACGCCGTGAAAAATCAAGAGTTCGTTTCACCGTGACGACCACGGCGGCGGTGGAGACCGAGCTGCTCCGAAGAAGAAAAGGAACGTGCCTGGAATCTCCCCGCCGGGTCCTCGTTGCGCCTCCACCTCCGGAGGCTCCCGGCCGCGAGCAGACGGTCTTTCCCCTCCGGGCGAGGAGCCGGCGAGGCGTGAGGGGCGGGGAGAAGCGACAGCTGCGCCCGACGCCCGCTGGGGGTCCGGCTGCCTGGGGCAGGGGTTCCGCCGCTTTGATCCATGAGCCCGGGCCGCAGGGGGAGCGGCGAGGCCCCGGCCACCTGAGCGCATCTTCCCTGATCACTGCGGCCGCGCACCGACGCCTCCATACTTGGACGAACGCCGCCTACCCCCAAGCCTGTTTCAGACGACTTGTCTATATGGGCTTGAGCAAAGTTTGCTTTCTTTTTTTTTTTTTCCTGTCTAAAACGTTTTGCAAAGACTCGAATCCAGGCAGTCGATTCTCTGAGATAAAGGTGTGAGGTGAAGACAAACTAAAGTTCCCACTAAGGGAGGAGCCTGCTGCCTGTTCTGTGTGGCTTGACATTTGTAAAAGTAGCGCCCAGCTTGGTGCGCTAATACATGTCCCTCTAAAAATTTATTCCCTAAACAGCTTCAGACGGCCCGATTTGCCTTCTGGTTCGTGTTGCCTTCTGGTTCCCTGTTCTGGCCATGTGTCCACCCCCCGCGCAGCCATCATAACCACATGGGTGAGTTTCAAGACTCCAACCCTAGAAATGAGGAATAAATGCTGGTTGTTGGCTGGATATTAGGACCAAAAACTGTCACTCTGAATCAACATCTATTGTGTTTAACAATATATCACTCACAGGTATCTAAAAGTATAAAGGCGGTTATATGAAATTCATAGCTATGATGAAAATTGTAATAACAGGAACACATGAAAATAACTAGAATAATTTGGATTTCTGAAATTTACATTCTTTTCAGTAAGGTGGTTTGAGCAGGAACGTTATGCTTTTTGTTTTTAATACATGTGGATTCCAGATAGCAGTCTTTTTTTCTCCTTTGTCCTGCATGTATGCTTCTGTATTTCTATGTATTGGACAATGGTCTCTTGTTCTCAATTAACTGTGTCTTTTTTCTGTTTGCCTCTGGCAGGGCACATACACCCTACCAGAGTTTTGCCTAGAAAATAGAGGGAGGGCTAAAAATAGAATCTAGAGCCATTGAATTTTGTCCTGGTTGTTGTTTTTAATACACTAGATACACAAAGTGAAAGAACATATACTATCTTTCACGAGTAAAAGACAGAGCCTGCCAACGTCGATTTTTACAGCTCCTAATCTGCAGTTTAGGTATTAATACTCAATCTTTGTCATTGATTCTACTAATTGTCAGTAAATTAAAATTATTCAGGTGCCAACCAACAAGCCATTGTTTGCGTATACTACAATGACTTTAGCTCCTACTTTGTTTTTCATTGTTTGCTTTCCTGAGATTGGAGAGGAATTTATCAACTACCCCTTGTATAAAACCTATTATTGCCATACTGCAGATACAAAGTGTTATGAGAGCAGACTGTCCTGAAAGTTCTGAGATAACACATGAACAATTAGAAAAGAATTTCTTTCCTAGAAATTAAAACACGGATATTAAAAGGCATGCAATGGGAAAAAAATGTTCTGGTATTGATCATGAAAAGGGGCGGGGGGCATGAAATGCCTAGGTTCCTTCTTACCAATAAAATTACTTGACCCATAAACCCAGCACATGACCTGAATATTATTTGAAGTATGTGTGAGTGTGTGTGTTGGGGGGACTGTTTGATTATCACTGAATCCCAGGGAACTCTTCTTCATGGATCAAACTGGTGGTGTTCTGGTTTATGGATTAGATTTTGAGCACAGAATCACCCGGATCCTGAATAAAGAAGAACAAGTGAAAGCGTTAGTCACTCAGTGGTGTCTTGACTCTTTTCAACCCCATGGACTATAGCTTGGCAGGCTCTTCTGTTCATGAGATTCTCCAGGCAAGGATACTGGAGTGTATTGCCATTCCCTTCTCCAGTGGATCTTCCCGACCCAGGGATCAAACCCAGGTCTCCTGCATTGCAGGCAGATTCTTTACTTCTGAGCTACCAGGGAAGCCCACACCAGTCATTATCTTTGGAGCTCTGGGAACTTAATTGATATTATCCATATCAAACAAGGTTAGTGACAAATTTCACTTTGAAAAAAACTGTTGTTAAAATAAATGTTTGAGTAGTAGAGACACAAACCCGAAAGGTCACCTATGTGCTTGTTCCCACCTTCTCTAAACTGATACCTCCAAGAAGAATGTCAAAGTAAATGTGGCTATAATCTCTAGAATTGACAGATTCTACTTTCTTTATTTGGAATTTGAGGGTATTTTCCTAGATCTAATTTCATAAACTTCAAGAAGTGAATGATAGAAGAAGTATGTATTTCCTCTGGTGTATAAGTAAATATTTAGTGATTGTTTTGGCCCATCACTCTGCTTGCCTCAGTTAGCAATAAAACCTGCTTGATTTCCTAAAATCATAGTCAACTCTTGAAGAAGAGGAGGAGACAAAAGGAAAAAGTCACCCCCCCCCGAAAAAAAAACAACCTTAAATGTGAGAATTGTGGGGGTTGGAAGACTGTATAGTCTAAATGGAATTTAAGAAAATAATTTAAATGCTAATTTAAAATACTTTCAGGGTAACCTACATTATTTAGATATGAATGTTTTCCTTATCCTCCAAAGCAATACTAATTTAAGGCAAAATCTGCTGCTATAGTTTCTGTGTAAGGGAAAATTATGGGTGTTAGAAGAAAATGCTCATATTAAATGACTTTAAGGGAAGGCTTGAAGAATTGAACCCACAGCAGCTGGTGAGGGGGTGGGGGTTGGGTGGGAAGCCCAGCTCCTGGCAGAGTACAGAATTGATATTGAGGTATTAGACTGGAAATTATTTCAAAATAACAAAACTTTTAATACCACCTAGGTAGAATTGGACTACAAAGAAAGCTGAGCACCAAAGAATTGATGCTTTTGAACTGTGGTGTTGGAAAAGACTCTTGAGAGTCCCTTGGACTGCAAGGAGGCCCAACTAGTCCATCCTAAAGGAAATCAGTCCTGAATATTCATTGGAAGGACTGATATTGAAGCTGAAACTCCAATACTTTGGCCACCTGATATGAAGAACTAACTCATTGGAAAAGACCCTGATGCTGGGAAAGACTGGAGGCAGGAGGAGAAGGGGACAACAGAGGATGAGATGGTTGGATGGCATCACCAACTCAATGGACATGAGTTTGAGTAAACTCCGGGAGTTGGTGATGGACAGGAAGGCCTGGCATGATGCAGTCCATGGGGTTGCAAAGAGTCAGACACTGACTGAGCAACTGAACTGAACTGAACTGAGGAAGAGTATCTGCCTCTGTGCCTCTTCTGGGTTAAAGGATTCTGACTGATATCCTCAACTAATCTGAATGTCCTAAACACAACTGGAATTCCCTGTGTCCATCTTTCCTCTTAGACGAAAGGACAGGTAAGCTGGGCAGAGCTGTAACTCATCTCATCTGGAATGTTCGTGCTTTGCTACTTGAGATTTTGTGCAGACACATAGGCAGTGGAAATCAAGAGACAACAGATTTGGGGCTATTTTGACAATGTAAGCAAAGCTAAATACAGGAGGGAAACTTCTGGAAGGTAATTATTCTCTAATGATTTGAAAAATGATCCTTGTTCAAACATCCACTGTAAGGACCCTTGAGCACTTCAGAGAAGATGGTTCATGACTAAAAAAAGAGGAGGAGTTCATGTCATTATTGAGGTCTAATCATAAGTGTACCCCATAACTTGCATCTGCTTACATTGCATTTGTTCTCCATTTACAGATGAGGAAATGGTGGCTGGGAGGTTGTGATCTTCCCAGGGTTCTTAAACTGATTCTAAAACAAGATGTGAAGAGTGCTCTTAAAAACCTAAAATCTCTTCCTAAGATTCTGTAGCTGAGATTTATTTCTGGTCCTTTCCTCCTCTTATTTTCCCCAGGTGGTTGTGAATAACAACAGCCAGAATATTGCTGTTTATGTGTTTAGATTTCTATTTAAGATCAGTATTCTTGATCATTGTCAGCCTCCTGCCTGATAGTATCAGAGAGCAAGGAAACTCATTGAAACTTTCATGGCTTTCAACTAGCAGCCCATCTTGTTAATTTTATGAGATGAGTATGATAAAATTATGAATTGTTTACAGGAAAAAGAAAGACTTGGCCTGCTTTCTCTACATATATACCTTCTTTTTTACATGAGTTCCACAATACTGCTGCACTTCCCCCTTTGTTTATCCTAAGTTCTTGCTCTTCCCATATATTAATATCATACCTATATTTCTGTAAATTTTTTATAAAGAAACGTCTTGTGCAAAAAAACTTTTGGTGGGAGTAGGGCGCCCTGGGATCTTAGTTCCCTGATCAGGGACCGAACTTGCGCCCTCAATAGTGGAGGAGTGGAGTTTTAACCACTGGATCGCCAAGGAAGTCCCCAAAAGACCCTTCTAGAAGAGTGGACAGCTCCCCTCCCCTAAATTTGCTTTTCTTAAACATGCACCAGATCCAAGAATTTTCTGCACCTGACCCAGTGTGCACCTAGCTTCCTCGGGCCCTTGGCCGCAGCGGGAAGGCTCTCCACGCGGGTCTGGGAGCAGCGGGATGGGAGAGAGAAGTCTGGGGCTTGCACCCCTGGGTCTCTACTGCGTCCCCTTCCTGCAGAGGCGGCGAGCAGCGCGGTCCGGGCTTCGGCTCTTCCCAGGGTGCGCGCGCTCCCTGGCGGCCGGAGCGGGCACAGGTCGCCGCGGGGACCCATGGGCTCGCTCCCTGCGACCCTGGGCACAACGCCAGCGGCGCTGGGACCCGCGCGGCCCTCTGCTCACAAATGAACCCTGACGTCCGGACGCCGGCCTTCCCAGGCCTCTCCAGGCCGCACTGCCCGCTCGCGCCGCGTCCCCGCGTGGGTTCCCTGGGTGTTGGCTCTCGGGGCGGTGCCTCGGCGTAGGGGGGCGCGGCCCTCATTCCCGGCGGCTGGGATGAGGCGACAGGCGGGCAGCCCGCCGCCCCGAGTGGGGGTCCCGGCGAGCCCTCCGGACGCGCGGGCGTCGGCGCTAGGGGCCCGCTCCCCGGGAAGGGGAGGCCCATGTGATTGCTCGCAACGGGACCATGCCGACTTTTGGACCTCTAACCACTAAGCAAACAACCCTTGTGCTCGAGCTCCACTGTCCAAACAGGCTTTATTGACAGGCGTTTCACGGCAACGCATAGCAACCGCGCCGGGCCCCCGGGGACCACCGGCTGCCCCGCTGCCCCCGCCCCAGGCACCGCACGCGGCCCCTCGCCCCCAGCCCCCCGGTCCTAGGCGCCGAGGGGAAGGCGCCTCCCGGAAGCGCCGCGGAATCGGGGCGATGCTGCAGGGGGCATTCCTGCCTCGCAGCTCGGCCCGTCCAGCCCAGCCCTCGGGGCACCTCCTCCCTCGGTGGAGGCGCCGATCCGGGCCCGGAGCGGCCGCGTGGGGGGCACAGCCTCTCTTCCCGCGCCCCGCCGCCACCGAGCGCGCCCGGCTCCGCGGCTTCCAGGACCAGAAACCTCAAGGGCAGCAGTCCCGTGCCCAGCCAATCTCCATGAGGATCTCACTTTGCTAGGTTTCCAGTTCTTATCTGGGATAGGGGCGAGACCAGGGAGGGAAGGTGGGGGAAAGGAAACCGCACGGGACAAGATAGGCCATGTACAGAAGGTGGTCGTGGGAACCTGGGCTTCCCAGGTGGCGCTAGTGGTAAAGAACCCGCCTGCCGATGCAGGAGACGCGGGTTCGATCCCTGGGCCAGGACGATTCCCCTGGAAGAGGGCATGGCACCCCACTCGAGTCTTCTTGCCTGGAGAATCCCCATGGACAGAGGAGTCTGGTGGGCTACAGTCCATGGGGGCAACTTAGTACGCACGTTCGCGGAACTCTGCCTTGGGGAAATAGACGATCCAGTATTTTCACTTGAATGCTGGGCATCCTGGGGAGAAGAGACTGACCTATGAAGGGACTGCGAGTGATGGCCTCCGTGTGGACTTGACGTGACTCTGTGAGGGGCTCTCTCGCGCCCACTGCCCACCATTCCCCTCGCTGAGAAGCAGCTGGGCTTTCAGCTGTGTCCTGCCTACAGGCACCCCCAGGAGAACCACGCATTCCACAAGGCAAGGCTGGGCTGCGGCTTGGGGGCAGGGCAAGTCCCAGAAACCGCTCCCTCCGGCTTCTGGTGCTCTGGGGTAAAATGAGGTTGTCCAGATAACCTTCTCCACCCCCCACCCCCATCCCGATTTTCCTAATTCTAGCTTGCAAGGAGAGAGGATATTTCATTTCTTAAAAAAAAAAATAATTTCAGACAAAACCTGATAGGCGATAAATACAGAATCTGAAATCTGGAAAGCTCCTTTATCTCTTTTCTTTTTAGAAAAAAAAAAATTCAACTGTGTTCAAATACCACCCCCACCCCCACCCACCCCCATTTCCCTTCACCATATCACTTCTCTCCCCATGGATCCAGAAGGCTTTTAAAATGCTGGCTTGGATGTTACACAGACCAACAACCCAAACAGCAGCAACAACAACAGAAACTCCCCCTTTTTCATCAGCCCCAAGATTGTGAAAATCACAGGAAGTCCAGGTTGGCTCTGGCATTTATAGCACTGACATACATTCAGCCCAGAGAGGCTCTGGTGACAGGCATTCTAAACAAGGCCCTGTCCCAGCTGCACCACCACCCCCTCCTTGTCAGGCCTGGAGTCCAGCAACCACCCTCTCACACTACCATAGACGGTGCGCATACACCAGCCAAGCCTCTCCTGCACTTGGAAGGGAAGAGAAGAAAGACAAAGACCTGGGGGTTCTGCACACTTCGGTGGACCCAGGTCTCCATCTTAGCTGTCTCTGGCTTCTGCAGCTTAAATCTTGCCTGCCCTAGAGGTGAGAGGGGCCAGCGGGACCTTGGAGGGCAGTCAGTAGACCTAACCATCTTGGTTCCATCCCTGGCCGTCCCCTGAGCCCCTTTCCCGCCTCAGCTCCAACCGGAGATGTATGCTGCAGATCTGGGAGGCCACAAGAGCTGAGAAGCAGGGGGTTGAAAGGCTGGTCTTTTTCGCCAGTTGCCAGTTCAGGCAGCGTGTCCGCCGGTACTAAAGGAAGCACAGGTGTCTTTTGCCATCTCCTCACTTGGCAGAAAGAGTCAGACGGAAAAAGTCGAAATCTAGGAGAATGTCATCCTTGAGGCCCCCAACCACACTCGTCTTTCCCCCAGGCCCGCGTTTGTTTCTGCTCTGAGGGCTAGGTCAGCTGGTGAACATTTGTGGGTGAGAGGGGAGGGGGTCTTTCCTGAGGGTTCTAGCAAGAGTCCATGCTCCTCATGGCTCAGCCTGGAATTGCTACTGCAGGCTGCTGCGGGTCACTGGGTGACAGTAGGGTTTAACACCCCCCCAGCTGGCCCCAGAACCCCAGACACCGAGCCTTGCAGAGAAGACACAGGACTCAGGGGCTCCGGGACACTTCTCAGCGGACCTGGCTGTGGCTGGGGAGGCTGCGGCCCAGAAGGCGGGGGCGGCTGTTGCTGCTGCTGTTGCAACTTCTTCTTGTTGATTTTCCTTTCCTTTGCTCTGCGGTTCTGAAACCAAATTTTAACCTGGAAAAAAAAAGTGGAGAAAAACAGAAGGCAGTGAAGAAGATAGCGAAAGCATAAAGGGACAGTATTTGACAATAGATCCAATGCCTCCTTCTCCAGCCAAACAGGTACCCTCTGCACCCACAGGACGCCAGCCCTTCACCCAGCTTTTCAAGGGACAGCCCATATAACAGCCCAGTGCTGGAGCTTCTCCCAAGCCCAATTCAGCCTCAAGAGGCAAGGGCCTCTCTCTCCCTCTTTGTTCCTCAGGTTTCTTTCCAGAGCAATCTTTATCTACAACTTCACTGGAAAAGTTCAGAGTCTCAGAACCAAGGAAGACAGAAACTGCCAGGCCCTTTCTACACCAAGCAAGGAGGCTAGGGCTGGATGTACTTCAAAATGACAACCTTTGGCCTCTCAAAGCTAAACAGAAATGTAATAGTCCTTGCCTTGGGGCTGAGAATGAGTTTTAATGAGGGGTTTCCTGGCTGTGAATTTGACAATATAGAGCATTCAGGAGCTAAGCCTCACCCCTCCATAGTTTTTCTGGACAGGGGCTGGTATCCTACACTAATTTTTCCCCCAATACAGAGCTGGGTACAAAAAGAGTAAGTCAGTCTTTATTGATCCAAATTGAATTCTGCATTAAACTACACTCAGTTTTTTTTGTTTTGTTTTTTACCTCCCAGATCCCCCAAAATAGAAAAAAAAATAACAATATACATATATTTTTTTAAAAAAGACAACTAGACGTGAAAGAAGCCTTTTTAAAAAGCATCTAGAAGGAAAAGTCTCTCGATCTTCTTGCTTTAATCTGCCCACAGAACTAGGTGGATCCCGGGGCCTGGCTTCTAATGCTCCTCACTGGACTGTCCCAGGCCGTGACAGGGCCCTGGAGGGTTCCCACCTGCCTCTCCGAGAGCCCCAGCGTGGCGGCCAGTTCCGCTTTCCTCCGGATGGTGATGTAGCGACTGTAGTGAAACTCCTTCTCCAGCTCCAGACGCTGGTGGTCCGTGTACACGACCCGGTATTTGTCTTTCGTCCTGGTTTTCACTGTGGAGAAAGGTGAAGTTAGCTCGGAGAACTGCAGGGCAGCCCATCAGTCATGGGTAATGACAAACCTCCCTAACCCAGGAACAATTTCTCTTCCTCCATCGCCCTGGGGGGCCGCGGTTTGGCTGGTTCCTGCTGAGTCTGACAAGACCCCCCCAGAGGGTGTGGGCAGGGCGCTATTCAGGACAACTAACTTAGTCTTGGAATTAAGTGGTTTTTGAAAATTAAAGAGAAACTAAAAATTCATACAGGTAGCAAAGATTCAGACACGACTGAGCAACTGAACTGAAAAATTCATACAGGTGATAGCAGAACCCCATCAGGGGTTTTGTAAAGCAAATACAGCACCTGAGCTGATGAGGCCCAAAAAGAAAACAGTCCTGGGAATCTTCAGATTTTCAGGCCCATCAGAGGCAAAACAAAAAACAAACAAAAAAAACACCTCACAGTAAAAACAGCTGGGATTGTGGGTATGTGGGTGGGGGGGCAGATTCCCTTTCTGTTTGTTTTATTAGAAGTGGAAAGGGGGTGCAGCAGCTGACAGCTGTCCCCTCAGGTCACTAGAAACGCACCCGCCCGGCGGCTCACCAGCCCTATCCGGTGGAATTCTGAGCAGGGATCTGGCAGGCCGCTAATTCCTCTCGCTGGGGACGCTCTATACCTGGGCGAACCTGGGTTGGCACACTTTTCTTTTTAATCCTCCATTTATTTCTGCTGCAAACCCTGCCAGAGCTATCCTGACCAGTGATCTATTGCTCATTGGATTGAGTCAACATATTAAACCTTGCATTGATTGTTTTACTGAAGGGCCTTGACAAATAGTGCGACTGCAGTCGGAGCAGGCCGGAGCCCGGCGTCTCCACCGGGTATGTCCCGGGTCGACCCTCGGCAGAACCCCCCAACTCAGTAGCTGTTCTCGCTCGGCCCCAGGTTGGGGTCTTCTCCCCCAAAAGAACAGGTTCAATCGCCCGGTGCCCCGGGGCTGCAGGAAGATCTAAAGGGTCTGGAGAGTTGCTCGGAGGTGTTTAATGCCCCGCAGGCCGACTTTGTTCAGGTAAAACCCTTTGCAAACCACAACAAAAGCGCCCTGGGAAGATACAGGCCGGATCAGAGGGAGCTCCCCGGAGCCGCTGAAAGGAGAACACAGCCTCAAACAATGCAGGACAAGGCGATCTTATCAAAGAAAAGCCCTTTCAATGCCTTAATAACAACCGCGTTCTGTTTGAATTACCACTACTGAGCAAATGGCGGGCCGGCCTTCATCCCCCTCCCCGCCAGGAGCATTAACATCAACACGGCGGCGGGCGCATTTGAATGCGCGCGGCGGCCCCGACCCTGCGCCCGCCGGGAGAGGAAAGGCAGCTGACACGTCCTGGGAACCTGCGCTACCGCCCCCAGCCCGCCCGCGGTGGTGGCCCCTTCGTACAAGCGGAAAACTGAGGATCAGACTAGATCACCACGCAGATGGTGTACCGGGGCCAGGTGGGAGCCACAAAGGATACCTCCCCGGGCCGGAGAGCCAGGCGCAGGGGAGTTCTCCGAGCCGGACTCTCCAAGGAGCGGGACTCGCCTTGGGGCCCTCGGGAGCGGCTCTGGCTGGGGGCTGTCCTTTCAGTATCCGGAGAGGCAGCGCGACCAGGCCCCCAGTGTTCTCTGCAGCCCACGCCCCGAGGACCTTGGAGATGCCCCGCACCCCCTGGGAACCAAGGAGGGGGCTGGAGTAGGGGAGAGATGAGAGGGACTTGTCAGAATTCATTATTGACTGCGAAAGTCACCACCCTCTTTCCGGGCCCTAAAAGAGACAATGGCAGGGCTGGGAAGGTGTATATCAAAGCGGACCGGGTCGGGTCCCACCCGCCCCCCCCCACTCGCCCCATGACGGATGAGGCTCCGCGGAGGAGTCGGGCTCCGGCCGGCGGGCCGCCCCACATTAACATCACAAGGGCGCCCGGCGCCGACTGCGGCCTTGCCACCTTGGCGCGGGACTTCACAGCGGCTTCTCCTCCGCTGACCTCGCGGCCCGGGCTCCGGTGGCACGCCTCCCTCTCCCCCCACCCGGGCCTGCTCTGCGCGCATTCTCCCGGGACGCACCAAGGGTCTCCCTTAGGCCGCCCCGGCCCCGCGGGCCGGCGCCCCAGGCAGGCTCAGGATAGCCAAGGGCCTTCCTCGGGCGCGCTCTCTGTCCAGGCGAGGTCGCCTCCTCTCGGGGGAAGGGACCCAGCCGACCCTCCAGGTCGGCCCCGAGGCCTCCTCCCCGGACTGCCGCAGTTCCCCGCGTGGTGGGTCCCGGCTTGTGCGCAGTGACGCAAAAAACCGATCCCCGGAGACAGCCCCCAACGGCTGTTCTGATTTATGCGGCTGTAATCGGCTATAAAACCCCTGCAAAGTGGTCATAACCTGCATGCCGGCCGGGCTGGGCCTGAAAGGAGGGAAGAGGAAAAAGCGGAAGTGCAGAGAGCTGGGAAAGACTTCATGGAGGGAAAGTGGAGCCAGCAGGATTCTCCCACCACACCTACTGGAGCTCCTTCCCCACTGGACACAGTTAGACGCCAGACGGGGCAGACCCGGAACCCACGAGCCTACCCAGTCCCGCCAACCCGGGATCTTTGCAGAGACATCTCTGGAGCAAGCTCGTTAAACGATGTGCGCGCACACACACACACACGCGCGCGCGCGCGCACACACACACACACACACACACACACACACACACTAGACCCTGGGAAGGAAGGTTCCGGAGAAACGATCTCCGTCTGGAGCAGAGGCTGAGCGCGCACCACTCCTTCCTCCCCTTCTCCCTCTGCAGACACGAGGGGACTCCCGGGGTGTCCTGTCCCAGCTTTCCGGCTTTTGATTGAAATGACCCCTGCGCAGATCAAAGGTCTGAAGACCAGGGTGCTCCCCCCACCCCCGCGCGGCACCTCTTCCCCACTGAGTTCCCGGGACCAACACCTTCTTTCAGCTTCGGCAACTTTGGCCGGTTTCCCCAGAGCGAGAGCTCGGATCCCTACCTTTGGCCCCAGTGGCTAAACCTGGTCCCTCGCGCGACCGTGCCGCCCTCCTGGGCCCCCCCACCCCACCGTCTCCTGCTCTTCCCGAGTGGCTGGGACGGGGAAGGACGGCGTGCCGCAGATGGTCTAGAGCCCGGCCCTGGGGAGCTGCAGGGGAGCCGCTCACCAAGCGAGGGCGGGCGGCAGGAAGCCGGGAGCACGCGATCACTGCGCTGCAGCCGCGCTGCGCCACGTTCCCGGGAGTCTCCCGAGGGTCTGAGGACCCGACCTTACGAAGGAAGGGCGGTGGGAAAGAGGGAGCCTCCCCTTTGCCTTACGCTGAACGCGGCTCGTGAGACCAGAACCTCCACTCTCGACCCCGCTAGCCCCCACGCAGGGGCTAGAGCAGCAACCCCCGGGGGGAGGGTCCAGAGCCCCTAGACGCGGTCGCCCCGCCCCGTCCCCCTTGCGCGGAGTCCCCGGATTGCCCGGGATGCATGGGGACCGCGCCTTCCCCCGGCGCCCGCCGGCTCACCTTGGCTGCCCAGCGCCGGCTGCGCGGGCTTCCGCATCCACTCGCACAGGTTCCGCCGCTGGCCGCCCGGCGACAGCTGCTCGGCGGCAGCGGTGGCGACCGGCCCGGGGGGGCCGGGGTTGAGCGTCTGCAGCAAGCCGGAGGCGCAGGAGGGCGCGGCGGCCGGGTGGTGCGGGTGGTGATGCGGGTGGTGGTGCGGGTGGTAATCGGCGGGCCCGCTGTAGCCCATGGCGGCGGCCGGGGAGCCCCCGTTGAGGCCGTGCGCTACGGCGTTGGCTGCGGCCGCCGCGCCCCCCGGCGCGTAGCCGTTCCAGTCCTCGCGGAGCGGGGCGCCGTAGGCGGCCGGCCAGGACGGCCCCGGGGACTGCGCGCTGTCCAGGTTGGCGGCGGCGGCGGCCGCGGCCGCCACATGGTAGCCGCCGTAGTCCGGGTACTGCGGGGGGCTGACGAAGTTCTGCGGGGCCAGGTTGAGGCTGCCAGAGTGGCGCACGGAGCTGGGATACATGCTCACGTCCTTGTCCAGGAGGTAGCTCACGTACATGGTGGCGAGGGCCCGACGGCGAACCTCACCATGCTGCCCGGGGACCGACACTGGAGGCTGCCGGGGGGCGCCGCGCTGGCCAAGGGGGCGAGGGGGCGCCGGAACGGCGGGTGGCTGCTCCCCGGCCCGCGGTGCTTCGCCGGCTCCTCGCGGCGCTTCTGCCTCTGAGGCGGTCCCTGCCTCGGGCCTGCCTCCTCCCTCCCTCCCTCCCTCCCGCTCTCTCTTCCTTCTTTCCTCCCACCTCCTTTCCACCAGGCTGCAGAGGCGGGGAAGACCCGCCACCGGCTGGCGTGCGGAGCCCCAGGCCGGCAGCCTTACGTGATTAACGAGTGTTTACAAGACTCTATTAGTAATGACACAGACACCAATGGCTGGAGACGTCGAGGCGCAGCGCGCACCCGGCGCACAACCCCTAGAAACACGATTTGCATTTTAAAAGATTAGGGAGGAGGGGGGAGCTCTTGAGAGGGCTGCGACCCATCACAGCTAAATATTCAAACCTTTATTGTTAAGAGCTTCCTCCTTCCAACCTTGGTGCACTTTAACCTCCAATCACAGGTTCAAAGAATGAAATCAAGAGACTTGCAAAAGGGGGTGGAGGGGTGGGGAGAGCTATCTTGGTGGGAATCGGGGTTTAGGGACTGAGAAGTAGTGTTTTTGCATTTGCAGGGAAGGGAGGGGGTGTCTAGAAGAAGCTCCTTCCATCCCAAAGAGAGAAAGGGAAGCCATTGCTTTGATGACAGAGTTTCTGGCCAGCCCGAGAAGTGACCGGTGGAGCCGGGAGAAATAGGCCTGTTCCTTTCCTCTCTGCACCCCTGGCCAGGCTGACTGCGCCCCTCAAACAACTGTCACCGCTGATCATTTGTTTTCTTCCTCAAGGAAACAGCTGGCCCTCCACACGAGATAAATTAAGACCCTAGCTGCAGGTCACATCTCTGAGTTCATCTGACATTTGGGACTCAAATTAAAGCTATTAATTTTTTGAAAAAGCATTTACACTCCAAACTCAGAAATCTTAACTGCAAACCAAGAAGAGAGTGGTAGTAGTCAGGCTGGTTGGGGGGGGTGGTAACGGAGGGGAAGGGAGGGTTTGCTAGGGTTCTGGTGTTTCTTGAGCTGGGTCCTGGTGTGTTTGTTGTCTGTGAAATTAAATACTTGGTTTAAAATCAAGGAAAAGGGACTCGAGGATTTCTGCTAATGTCTACCTAGGTATGTATATGTCATACAACATACCAGTGGCTTAAAACCATTCTCATTTGCAAAGTAAAACATTTCTCCAGAGAAAATAGTTTTTCATCTCCAGGGGATAGGAAGAGACCCCCGAGCCATCATTGATGATTGCTTCTGAAAAGCCCCGAGTGGGGAAGGGTCTTGGATTTGGTGGCACTGTGTCCTGGGCTGAAAGTGGCGGCCGTGCAGACCTGTACTGCACGGCCTGGCTCGGGACCCGCCAGGACGGGTCAGAGGACAGGAGCTCAGGGTGACCAGATTGGCTCGGGCAGGCGCCCATCTCGGTTCAGCGACCACGGGGAGTGGGGCCTGTGGCTGCCTTCTATCTCCGCTCCGAGCCCAGACAGCGCTGCTAGACTGGGGTCTGAGGATCGCAGCGGCCCGGGCAGTGCGCTGGGCGGGCAGGCTGGGTGGCTCTGAGTGCTCCAGGAACCAGGGGGGCGCAGTGGCTCTCCTGCAGGTCCACCCTGGTCGGTTCTTGCCGCCGAGCGGTCTCTGGTGTTTGTCACTTCCTCGTGTGATCTCTGGAGCTCCTTCCAGTGTCCTTTATCTCCTAGATCTTCACATCTCCCCAGATCAGGAATAGAGCGGGTCTTGTCATCTTCTCCACTTTACAGAGGACAGCCGGCCAGCCGCAGAGCTCCGAGAGGCCAGGCCCCAGCTGAAACAGGGCTTCAGATCTCCTCCTTGCTGATCCCTCCTGTCCTCTGTGTTTCCTAAGGAAAGAGGTTAAAATGGAGGGGGGCGAGTGGTAACAAACTGGGCAATCAACTGCTGAAGGCTGTAGCAGATCATCTTTGTGACTCTCTCCGGGCCTGGCCTGGATAACTGAATGTCATGGACCTCTTGAGAAATAAAATAGGAAACAAATTACAAAGCCCACTACAGAATCCAAGTCACTGAGTTGGGAGGGGGGTCACGGGGTGGGGGGGGGCGTCTGTGGACCTGGATGGGGTCGGGATGTGGGAGGTTAAGTGGCGGGAGCATTGCAGACGTTTGATCTAACAAACATCTTCCTCCTCTTCCTGGGAGACACAATCCCTCTTTCCGCCTCCCCCCCCCCCGCCCCCGCAGCCCCCTCCCAAGCCTCCAGCTCTGGAAGCCAAGGCCCAGGCTTGCGCCCGAGTCTTCGGAATGTGGGCATTCTTTGGGACAATCGCTTTATTGGGGACAGCCAGCCCCCTCCGCCCTGCGGTGACCGCTTCCTGCGTTTTTATGGCCGCTGGCCGCTGGCTAATTGTCCGGGTTTTCCAGCTGTGTCTCCCCTCTGCCCTGGAGAAAGGGCCCTGGCCTGCCTGCCCAAATGCTTTGGGAGCGGCCTGGGTTGATCTGGCCCCAGGGGTCACGCCAGATCTCAGAGAGGCCCATGCTCACTTGGGGTGTGGAGTGTGACGGCTGGAGAGAGGACACTGGCTGGTGTCCTTCATGAGGAAATGGGCCCTCATGGCAGTAGCATGGCCCCACCGTGGTTCTGAGCCCTGGGCTGAGGGTGAGGGGTAAGGAGGCAATAATTATGTCCTTGGACAAACTCCTTGGAGTGGAAATATCCCCTTGTGTCTGGGCTGCTCCCTCAGTCAAGAGGGGGCCCATCTGGGTTCCTGCAGGGGCAGGCTGTCGGGAGCAATCAGAGAGGGGTGCAAGGTGGCTGATGGGAAGAGAGCCTGGTGTCTTTTCATCACCGTGGCTTAGCCTCTGAGAGCCCTTTGTCGGGTTCCTGACCCCTGGAAACCTACTCTGGGTGGGGAAGGGGAGGCAGCTCCTCCGGCCTCTGGGTGCAGGTGTGTGGCCCTGGGGGAGTGCAGGTGCCACCTGGGCCAGGCCCCCAGCAGAGACCAAGGTGCCTGGTGGCTTTCTTAGAGCCTCTTGGCTTGAGCTGAGAACCACCCTCAGTGGTCATCCCCAGCCTTCACTCTTCAAGGCTCTGGCCCAGCTTACCGGTACCTGGGTCTCCAAGTCTTGGGAATTTTGGGGCTTGGGTGGGGCTGGGCCTGAGGCTGTGACCCCACGGAGCTTGAGTAGGCTTCTTAGGGCAGGCCAGGGTGGGAAGAAAGAGACCCAGGTAAATAAGAGGGTCCGGAAGACTCCGGGGGCAGGCTCCACTCAGGTTATCAAAGGGATGTCTCTTTGTTACTGACAGTATCGGGGCCACTCCACATCCCTCGGAGAGGGTCCGGGCTTCCAGGATCCCAGCTGCTGGCAAGGGCAGGGGCACAGAGCTGGGTAGGGAGCAGGAGGCACCGGAAGGGGTGGGCCACTCTTCCAGGGAGATGAGACACTCCTTGAATCCACAGATCATTGACAGGGCTGCCTCTCTGCTCAAAGGTCCCCAGGGTTTGCTCCAGCCTGGGGGGACCCTGCTTTTCCCCATATTTGTGGCTTCTGGAACTGGGGCACCTGTGACCCTTGACATCTAGGTAGGGCAGGCTGTCTGTTCCACCTTACCAAGCAAACCTACTTTCTGAAACCCTTTCAGATCAAGGAAATGATCCAAAGAGCGCTGCCCTTGCAAACTCCCTCTCTTGCCCTGCACAGGAAGCCTTCACCCTGCACTGACCTGAATTCCCAGGAGAAATAAGGAAGAGCAACAAGGAAGAGAGTGTTGTCTGATAAAACCATTCAGCTTGGCAGTCTACACTGCTGTGGGAAAACCACTCAGTCGCTGTGTAGTTTGGAGTTGGAGAGTTTTGGGGCCAACAATGGCATGAAGTCAGCAATCCCCTCACAAAAAGGAAGCCTCTATAAGGGGTGATTTGACCCCCAAGAAACCCTGCCCTGCTGCTCGGCTAATGTCTCTTGGAGGGAGATCAATCACAGTGTCCTCTCTGTAGGGTCTCCCTAGAGTCCGCTGCCTGCTCAGTTCCATCAGGTCACAAAGGAGCACAACGTGTTCATCCTGAACAGCAGGGAGGGGCTGCAGCTGCCCACAGCTGCCCGGCTTCATTCACAGGCACGTCCCCACCCAAGGGAGTCAAGAATGTTCCCCCCAAGCAAACTGAGTCTCTGGTCCTGCCTACCTGTGGGAGAGTTCCTGAAATTGTGGGAGGTCTTCGGTGGGCTAGACGTTTAACACTCAGGGTGCATGAGACTGGAGAAAACAGTGAGCTTTCTCATCCAGGGGCAAGAAATAATTTTTTTTCCCCTCCACTCAAGGAGAGCTAGGAAAAGAAAAAGCCTCAGACGAAGGGCTGATATTTTGGTGCAGAAATCTGGTTTGGCCCACTGGCTGCAAATTATGGAAACAAATGGTGGTTGCCCATTTTCTTCACCACCACCCCCCGCCCTCCCCACCCAACCTGCTAGAATCAGTCCGTGGATGTTGTACGACTTGCTCTAATTCTGTGTGATGCGTGAGCACAGGGCAAGAATTAAAAGCCTGAGAGGGAGCACTCACTGTGGGGAGGACCCGGCCCCCAGGCCTGCAACACCTAAATGCTATCACATGGCTTTGGCGTGGAGTTACCGCTTGTTCCCTCACCGATGTCTCGTGCCTAAAGTGATAACCTTTGTTTGTCATATGAAAATATGTTCCCGGGAAGCCCTACACAGCAGGCTCTATGTGGCGGGCTCAGGAAGGGGCTCAGGTAAGGGTGCAGCTCTTCTTGGGCCACTGGGCCCATTGGAAGCTACTCTCTTGAGAGGAAAGTCGAAAGTGAAGTCGCTCAGTTGTGTCCGACTCTGCGACCCCATGGACTGTAGCCTATTAGGCTCCTCTGTCCATGGGATTTTCCAGGCAAGAATACTGGAGTGGGCTGCCATTTCCTTCTCCAGGAGATCTTCCCAGACCAGGGATTGAACCCGGGTCTCCTGCATTGTAGAAAGATGCTTTAGCTTTACCGTCTGAGCCATCAGGGAACTCTTGGGGGGTGGGGTGGGGGTGGGGGACAAAGGACTTCATGTCCGTAGCCTTTGCATTTTACAAAGGAGCACTCTGAGGCCCAGAGAGGTTGGGTGACGTTCCCAAGGTCACACAGCTAGCTGTTCCAGTCACTAACATGAAATGAGCTATATACAGGTGCATTCTTTGTAACCCAGAGCACTCTGTACAAATGTTAATAATTACTAAGGCTTCGGGTGCCACCCTGAAAACTGCCTCCCCAACCCCAAACCGACTGGTGTCACGGGGAGGGGGAGACCAAACTCCCCACCCCCACCCCACGCACCAAATAGTTTCAGAACAATCAGATCGAGCTGTTGTGACAATTCTGCTTTCCAAGTCCTATTTATTATATTTCTCCCTTTCAGGGGCACCTGCTAATTGCGGTGTATAAGTTTATTGAATTGAACTCCATCCAGATGTTTCTTCAATTGCCAGCAAAAGTATCCATCTATCCCACAGTTAATAACTTTCTGTAAAAGAGCTCATCTTTATTTTTTGAATGGGAACCCACATCCTGTGGCTAACCCCTGGAAATGTGTCAAATTCAAAATGAGTAAAGGGAATGCAAAGAAATCGGCTTGTCTTTCTTCTCGTCCTCTACTTCCCCAGCAGTGTCCCTACACCTCTTTTGGACACACGACCCTAAAGGTACCTGTATGGGTGGCGGAAAGAGACCCCCATTCAGTTTCCTGTCACATAGGTGAGTGGGACCTGGGCTCAGCGGTTCCCAGCGGGAGCATTGTCCCGGCGCCTCCGCTTGCCAGCTGGTCTTGAACATTTCAAGGGGGAGTGACAGTGGGCAAAGCAGCACCCCTATCTCAGAAGGCAGTGTGTGTGGAGGGGGTTGAAGAGTTATTGAAACTGAAATCAGCTCTTTGCTCTCCAACTTAGAGTTGCTATCATAGTTTTTTTTTTTTTTTTAATGAATTAGTAAGTACGAATATTAACTATTCACCCCGGAAACCACACCACCACTTCTGCACCCCTTCCCCCGACATCTCCAGGCCACCCAGCAGTCCTGGCTGGTGCCTCCGCTGAGGCTCGAGTCCGAGTCCACAGTCTTGCTGTCGGGTTGGTTTGTCTCCCGCATCCTGCGCACCGGAGCACAGAAACCAGAAAACATTCCCAAGCCCATCACTATCTGAGCCAAGATGTGGCCAAAGAAAACTGCCCTGCCAGACCTCAGCAGCCTCAGGAGAGCCGCGGCAGGAAGACAGCGGTGGGTGTCGGGTGTCCAGGGTCTTCCTCACACCCCCTGGGTCCACTGCCAGCGCTCAGGGCTTAGGTAGAGGCTCTCCCCCTTTCTCCCCCAGCTCCTTTGAAGGGGCAGGTCCAGCACCTTCTCCCACCCCGTATCCCCTCCTGAAGAAACAAACAATTTTGCGGACAGTCTTTGAGCCCTTGAAATGTTAACTGTGTAATAGTAGACACCAGATGGTCCCTGAGCTGCAAAATGCAGCTCCTCACCTCTAAAAATAGGGCTTCGGATCTGGCCCTGGGGATTCCAGCTTGTCTTAGCCTGAGCATATTTATATAGGGGTCCCTCTGTCTAAGAGGTGGGCTCAACCTAGGGTTGGGCAGGGTGCCTTCAATACAGTTTATTATTCTCAGTCACAGGTCCAGCCCTTGGTCCTTGTGTCCGGGGCCAGAAAACCTTCTTTTCCAAACAGCAGGTTTCTCTCTTGTGTCAGGAAAGCCCCCAGGTTACCCTGGCTAGAGGGAGGCAGGCGTCTAGCCCCAGGCCTAGGGGCCCCACCTTTGCACCCAGGTGCTTTGTAATATACACCTGGTGCTCCCACATCCAGAGAAGGCTCTGGGGACTCCCCTGGCCCCGCTGCCCACCCATGGCAGGGGAGACCCTGGTCTACAGCAACAGTGGGGCCTCAGCTCACCTCTTGGCTCCCCCACCTCCTGCCCTCCCCAGCCTCCGGCCTTCACCCTCACCACTAGCAGGCAACACCTGTAAGTCGGCAAAGGAGAGCGGGGTTCCTGGATTAAAATTCCCGAGCTACCACAGTGGCTTCTCTCCGTGGAATTTAACCCCCAACCAAGGGTGCTGCTGCACCGCTTTTTATGGAAAGGTTTTATTGCTCCTGTTGCCCTACAGACCCCGGCTGGTCACTAATGGAGGTTCGTGTCTTCAGAAGGGCCAGTTCTGCTTTCATGTCTTACTCCCTCTGCGGTGAGGAGGATGGCATGGCTTGTTTCTCCTCTGCCAACAGAAGCCTAAGGAGCGTTTTGTTGGAGTTTGTTGGACCTTCTGGTGGGTATGACTGGGAGAGAGAGAAAGGTGGTGGGCGCCTCCTGTGTGAGCGGACACACTAGACACCAGTTCTCTGAGGCTCTGAAACCCCAGGTCCGGCCTCCTCTGGCCAGAAAGCTTGCTATGAGAACCGATTTTCCTCCGTTCCCCGCTTTATCAGTGCTATAGGGCCGTGAACCTTCAGGCCCCTCCAGCTTGGAGAAGCCCCACTGCTAGCCTTTTCTGCCGGCCCCCACCAGGTGCCTCCCCAACGCCGGCCTCCGCGGGGCTCTCTCCCGCCCCCCATCCCCTCAGGCCGCTTCGCCAGTCCCAGCTCAAGCTCCTGTGTTTGTCCAAGTTCCAGAGAGACTCCTTCCACTCTCATGTAAGTGTCGGCGCAGCAACTAAGGTGGGAGAAAAAAAAAAGAACAGACAAACCGCTGGAGAATAAAAGATTCCTTTTCTGTCCGTTTTGTTTTGCGGCCGGGGGTATAACAGGAGAGGGTGCGGAGCCAAAACGAGCTGGATAAGCGCTTTGGAATCCGCATAGGCTGGTGGTGTCAACGGGCCGCAACGGGAGTGAAGAATTGGAGCAATTAGCTGGATACATCGGTGGCAAAGCCCGAAACTATCAACAGGTATTTTGGCAAAGGGTGTGCGTGTAGGGAGGGGGACAGAAGGGCTCGTTATTCGTGCGACTGTCTCGATTCGCCCTGCGTGCACAGGGATGGACTCCGTTCCAAGCGCATCGCGCGCGCCCACGGCCCTGGCGCGTCCCAACGTGCGTTCCGGGGTCCCCGGCAGGCGCGGCCGCTACGGCTGCTCCCCGAGCAGGTCGGCGAGACGCAGGTGGCAGATCTTCTTCACCTCGCCCAAGGCGGTGCGCAGCTCCTGCGCCGGCGGGCACCGTAGCCGGCGCGCCAGCTCGCGGGGCGCCGCTGCCGGGTCGCTGAGGCGCACGGCGAGCACGAAGGGGAAGCCGAAGCGCGCGCGGTACTCCGCGGTGAGCTCGGTGAGCCGGAGCCGCTCGGCCGCGCCCAGGTTCTGCAGGCCCGCGGTGCTCTGCTCCCGCTGCGACTCGGCGGTGAGCCGGCCCCACTGCAGCTCGCGGCCCGCCAGCTCTGGGTGGCAGCGCAGGACGCCCTCCTGGCCTGCGGAGAAGCACAGACAAACGGCGGCGGGGGCGCGTTATCGCCCCCGAAGGGCTTCCGAGAAAAGCAGGGTCCCGGGACGTGATGAGTGGCAGCTCGGGGCGCCCAGCGCACCCGCCCCCTCCAGCTCGTCCCAAACCCTGCGCCCCTCCAGCCCCGCTTCATTCGGCCTCGGTCGGGGCCCCGGGGGCGGGGCGGGAAGTGACAAGTCTGTCCTTTGAGACCTTGGGGCCAGCAGAGCGGCGGGGAGCGGCCGCGGAGGCTCGGAATTTACGACTTGCTCGGGAGGGAGCGGGAACGCGATAAGAGAACCCGAGCGTTTCGTATCTTTTCAAAGTCCTTTGCTCTCAGGGGGGCTTTGATGTCGCAGAGGGCCGGACACAAGGGCCTGAAGACTTCCTGCAAAAGCCACGGAATGGGTTTCGCTCTGGAAAGAAGGGCGGGGAGGATCCACAGGGATAACATCCTTGGGGCTTGGCAAATAAATGCCCAGGGTTTTGTGACCCTAAGTGTGAGTTCTGGATTTCTGGAATCAGGCGTGCAAAGAGCTTTGCAGATGATTAACTGGAAAGAAACCCATTTCCAGCCGAATCCTACGGCCCTTTGAACGAAAGTGGCTTCCTCCTTTTAGGAAAACAGCACCACTCACCACCCACCGTGTCTGAGGCTCGTTTCCCTTCTCCCACGGTAGATCTCAAAACAATTCTTGGAGAACAACCTTTCCTGGGAAGGCAGCTTCTCCTCATCTCCAAACACTGGCCTGAAATTGGCCACCCGTGGTGTGAGTCCTGCGATTTCAAGTCCTAATCCAGGGGGGTTTTCCTGAGCCCTAGCCAATCATTTTACTTAGTTCTCTAAAGGGAGATTTAGAATCCGTGGGGCTGGGCAAGATTTCAGATATGCTAAACAGGGAACCCGATGCGAACAATGGGGCTGATGACACCTAGCTTGGTGAGGAGTGGCAAGGATTGGAGACAATTCATTTACCCAAACAGCACCTGATGCTAGCAGTTTTTCAATAAATAGCCATATTACCTGTCCTAGTAAACTCAGTGTAACTGGGCTGCTCTGCGGCTGGAAGCTTCTGTCCCTGGGGCTGAGGAGAGGCATGGGGCTCCTCTGGAAAGGGGGATCGCGGATTCTTCCTTTAATTAGGGTATAAACTCCCCCTGCTTAAATCTTATAGTTTCTGCCCAATTAAAGGACGACTGGGATTGTTGACTTGTGGACCCGTGTCCTGAGAGGTGGGAGAACTGGGGTGGGGGGGACTTCTGCATTGAAGAGAGGCTTCATCAGAGGCTCAGAAAGGAGTAGGTGACCTGCCCAAGGTCACTGAGTCAGGAAGCTGCCTGCGTGGGGCTCCTGGGCTCCAAACCACTGGCTTCGGGGCACTGGCTGCCCCTTCAAGATTAAAGGTAGTTTAAAAGGAAACTCAGGTCACCAGTCATCCCATTTAGGTAACACCCCCCATGTTAGAATACCTCTCCTGGGCCTTGCAAAGCTGGGGTGCTTAGTCCCCGCTTCCAGCGCATCCGGGTGGCGCGAAAAGGTAGGTAATAAAGTCCCTACCTGGGTGCCCCCAGCCCTGGGCCGAAGGGCGGCTGTGCCGTGGAGGCTGCCCAAGCCTGAGACTGGGCGCCACCTGAATCCGCTCCACACACACCCAGTCTGGACCCCCCCAAATGGACGTGGGCGGCGGGGGCCTGGGAGGGTCACAAGCCCTAACTGCAGGCCCGCCCTGCGCCCCCTCCCTGTTTATTCAGATTTTCAAAGGGTGGGGAGGTGAGGGGCTGAGACCCCGCCTTCTCACTGAACTCCTCAGCTTCCCCCCACCCCCATCCCCACCCTCACCCCCACCCCCCATTTCTTACTCCGCAGAGGCCCGGCTCCAGCGCAGGGGACGAGGTTATTGCTAGGAGGACCTGGCCGGGGGTGGGGTCCGTCCCCCAGTGGCCCCAAACAGAACCCTGGTCCTGTGGGTGGTCGCCTGCATCCTGGACCTGCCTCTTCTTTCTGGCCCTGACACCTGGCTTCTCTCTCTGCTGGGCTCGTCCCTCTCTTGAAAACATCACCTGGGGTTAATGTTTGCCCAGGACTGAGCCTGTTTTCCGCTGGTGGCAGGAGACAAGGGGGATGAGAGAAGCGCAGAGCAAAGAGAAGAAAAGAGATCAGAAAAGAGGATTTACACACACACACACACACACACACACACACACACACACAGCCCTCAAATATAGGTAAAAGAAGATGGTGCGGGGAGGCAGGCAGGGAATGGTAGCTCTGGAGAAATAGAACCTGAGCCCATTGAGCCAAGGACTCCATCTTTATTGTCTCAAACCACTGATAGGCCCCTTCCAATCCTTCCTGCCGGAGAGCTCTGTCCCCCCTCCAGTGCTGCATCTTCAGTGGCCTTAAGCCCCAATAGGAGGCTGGGGACCACGCCTGGGTACTCCCCGCCTCCCCACCTCAGCCCTGCAGTTCCCCTACCTGGAGTGCCCAAACCTGGCTGGGTGTCTCACTTCAGGCCTTTCAGTACTGTCTGTCCTTCAGTCTCTCCTAAAACCTGAGACAGCACCGCCTCTGCCATTGGCATGGCACGGTCTGGAGATGCAGGTGTGGACAGGCATTGTTTGCTGCGACCACAGACCAAGAATCTCGGCCCCTTGAAGAGTTCCTGGCACGGAGCCGACAGTCCTCATTTTATTAGCAGACGGTGGTGGCCTCTGAAGAGCAGGCGGTTGACCTGGAAGCCCATCAACATCCTCCAGCGTCCCCACACTGTCCCAGCTGGTGTGCCCTCACTCCTGTCCTGTGCATAGCCTGGGCGAACCTCTCTATCCACTTGTGTTCTGGGAGCCAGCGCCTCCTTCCATGTCAAAGGCTACGATTTCAACCATCAATCCCCCCGCAGCCCCCCCCCATCACTGTCACTTCATCAACATGCAAACCGGCCCTAAAACACTCAACCCTTAAACAAAATGAGCACCGTCTCTTGATTTGCCTGTGGTCCTCTAGTTCCTCCTCACGTCTCTGCTCCTCCTCACAGCACAGCTGCTCGAGGGGATTGTCTCCTCGGCATCTCCACTTCGTCTCCTCGCCTTCCAGGTTCACCCCATCACACTTCCAGCCCCACCTGACCTGCCAGGCTGCACTGCTCAGGTCACAGGTGACGGACAGCTTGATCAAGCCAATGGCCAGTGCCCTGGCCTCTTCTCTCTCAGCCTCTTGGCAGCGTGTCACGTGGTTGGCCCTCTCTCCTTGGAAGATTCCCATCATCGCTTACTCTCATCACTGGTCCAGATCAGTGACACAAGTGCTCCTGGAGTCAGTCCTCACACCTCCTCCCTTCTGATTCATACGGATGCCCTAAGTGTTCTCATCTAGCCCCCTAGCTTCAAATGCCATCGATTCTTTCACGACACCTGGGGCTAGTCTAGTCCCCAGCTTTCCCCTGAGTTCCTTTATTATGAGCCAACTGAACACTCAGTATTGTCCTCTGGGTGGTTACTTGGCATCTCAGCTTTGCCAAGCTCCCATTCTCCATCCTGTCCTCTCAGTGCCGAACTCTTCCTTCTTGCAGAAAACAGACCAGCACCCACTCAGTTGATCATATAAAAAACACAGGTGTTATCCTTCATTTCGGGCTTCCCAGGTGACTCAGTGGTAAAGAATCTGCCTGCCAATGCTGGAGCCACAGGAGATGCAGGTTTGATCCCTGGGTTGGAAAGATCCCCTGGAGAAGAAAATAGCAACCTACTCCAGTCTTCTTGGCTGGAGAATCCCATGGACAGAGGAGCCTGGCAGGCTACAGGGTCACAGAGTCAGACACAACTTAAACAACGATACAATAATCCTTCATTTCTCTTTGTTTCTGACCTGCCTTCCTGCCACAAATCTATCAAAAACACCTGTTGGCTCTAACTAAAATTCATCCTGAAAATCCAGCCACATCTCTTCATCTCTCCTGCTCCAACCCTAGTCCACCTGACCATCACCTCTCGATTTTACTGGTACTGCAGGCCCTCCACCTGACCCCTTTCCTTACATCCCTCCACTCTCCACCATTCTCCAACTGCCTTGGTCTTTCTTGTCACTTCTTTAGAAAGACCTCTTTTATTACATATGTTCTATCCTAATACAAATGTTCTTCTAATAGTTTCTAGAATTGAAATGATCCCTTTTAATGTATGTTAATCCTGCATCTCTTCACTGGAATGTCAGCTCATTGAAGGCAGGGACTCGTCTTGTTCATGGCTCTGTCTCCAGGGCCGGGGACAATTCCCCAAGGAAGAATAGGCACTTAGTGTTTATTGACTGACACTCTGTGGAGAAAGTGCTGTACATTCTTTGACTGAACGAACACATCTTAATAGCCTCATATAAATACCTTACAGCCTGCATTGAAGGAAGTTATCAGTATCCAACTCTTTGATGCTTTCAACAACTATCTTCTGAAATAAGTATTAAGTAATGAATCATGGCATTATTGCTATTCTGAAATGCCACAGAAAGATGCATGATTAACTGTTATGACATTTTTATTGCTCTTTGATGTTTAATACAAATCACTATTGAATTTGTTCATTACTGGCCGTGTGTGTGTGTGTGTGTGTGTGTGTGTGTGTGTGTGTGAACCTTGTTCCCTTTATTGTTGCCATTCCTCTGGCTTGGGAATCAGGAACTGATTGGCTTGAAAAGGTATTTTGCCAATTAGTTTTGGAGCTAAATATTAGTCCTATACTGCCACCTACTGGTCAGTAATCACCATAGTGTCTCCGAAATGAACTGTCAATCTTGGCTTACTCTTGAAACAGAATTTTCAGTTTTCTTTAAACGGTAGAGGGTTTTCTTAGATCATCTAAAACAAATCCTTGACCAGATAGATCATCATAACCTGAACATCTCTATAAGGGCCCTTTTAGTTTTAGGATTCAAAGACTCCGTTACATCCAGTTTGTTGTTTACTATCTAAGGAGTAAGGCGTCCCCGATGGCTCAGTGGAAAGAATCTGCCTGCAATGCAGGAAGAAATGGGTTCAATCTCTGAGTCAGGAAGATCCTCTGGAGCAGGGAATGGCAAGCCACTCTAGTATTCTTGCCTGGGAAATTTCACGGACAGAGGAGCTTGCGGGCTACAGTCTATGAGGTTGTGAGTACACATCCAAGAAGAAAAGCTAGACTTTTACTTGATTATTTTAAAAACTAGGGAGAGGACTTCCCTGGTAGTCAATGGTGGGGACTTCACCTTCCAACGCATGGGGTGTGGGTTTAATCCCTGGTTGGGGAGCTAGGATCCCATATGCCTCTTGGCCAAAAAGCCAGAACATAAACAACAGAGGCAATATAGTAACAAACTCAATAAAGACTTTTAAAATGGTCCACATTAAAAAAAAAAAAAAACTTAAAAAAATAAAACCCAGCAAGTTCCCTGGTGGAATTCTGGATTTTCACTGCTGCTGCCCGGGGTTCAATCCCTGGTCTGGGAACTGAGATCCTGTAAGTCAAGAAATGTAGTGAAGGGGAAAAAAAAGATAAAAAAAATAATAATAAAAATAAAACCCCAAATATCTGGTACATCAAGCATTAACGTTATTGAATAAATCAGTGAATGAATAGATGAAGTCCCTAGAAACTGTTTCTAGATTTTGCCTTTGAATTTCCAGAAAATTCTTCAAAAGCTTTTGGGTTGATTATCAGGGTTTGTCTCAGTTTTCTTATCTGTAAAATGGGGATAATAATGATAATCCTTATTTTATAGGATTATTATGTGGATTAAGGGGGTTAGTAAATGCCAAGTGTTGGGAAAGGTGCTTGAAAGACAGCAATAGTAAGGCGAAAATGCATCATCAGGGGTTGTCATCATTATTTCCACCACTAACTCCACTTGCCTAATACCATGAAGATGATTAGATAGAAGGAAGGTGATTAGAGAGGGCTGCGCTCCCGGCTGCCCCAGGCAAGTGTGGCCGCCAGCACAGGGCTGAGAAGCAAGCTCTACCAGCAGGGAGGTCCCTGAAAGAACTGCCTGGAGTGCAGAAGCAAGCAAACGCCCAGGTGGGTCCAACTCCCTCCAGTGGTTTTGTCCACTGACACGCTGCGGAAGTCACCCCAGTTAAAGTGTATGGGGAAGGGTAATGCCAGGCTCCACCATCTTTCAACATCCCCTTAGGAACGATTTCATTCATTCCCTTAGTAAACCTTGATCATGTTCTAGTGTTCTGTCCACGGAGTGGGATGGGATTCTGACACTGGCCCAGATACAGTGGGTCCCTCATGTTTGCAGCCAGCTGGGCTGCGGGGTAGGGGTGGGGGTGCTGCAGGTTCAGCTTTGGACAGCCAGTGGGTGAGGGTCAACAGGGCCCCTACATTCCTACTTGTGGCAGGTGTGGGATCTAGTTCCCTGACCAGGGATCAAACCTGGGGCCCCCCTGCCCTGGGAGCTCGGAGTCTTCACCACTGGACCACAGGGAATTCAGGGCCTCCACATTCCTGTCAGCTTGGTTTAATCCCCCATCCTCCCCTCTTCCTGAATGTACCTAAAATGAAATAAAGGAGCCCCTTGTTTGGGAGGCTCCCTCTGACCTCTGAAAACCTTGCCAGGCCGGGTGTCAGAGCCCTGGGCTCACAGGCCAGGACTGTTGTGCAAGAGAGCGCCGTGCCCACAGCCCAGCTCCCTGTGGAAGCCCCTCTGTGAAGACAGCTTGTCCCCTCGAGATCCCCTTAGCCAGTCCAGGCTTCTCCAGGGACCTTGAGAACAGCCCGGGAGGCAGCCTTGGCCGCTGACCTTTGGCCTGTGAACCCCTGGGAGGCCGTGTGTCCTTCTGAGTCACCTGGGATTGGCCTGACCCCAAACTTCCCTCCTCTCCCCACCCCACACCCGCAAGGGCCTCCTTTTCTATTTCCACCCGAAGGAAATCGGCATTTTCTACCCCTTTCTCCAGAGGGATTTCTTCAGACTTGTCTTTCCTCCCCCACCTCACACCCACAGGGAGCTGCTGACCTGAGGGACTTTACTTTCCTCAGCCACCTAGTCCAAACTGGCCCTTTCTGGTAAAACGTCAGCCATTCTCTCTTTCCCCCCAGGCTCCTCAGATAGTCTGATAATGGAGCAGTCTCCTCTCTTGCATAAGGGACATTCCCAAAGCCAACGCAGGGCCGAGGTGGTGGGGTGGGGGGGCAGGCACCAGCCTGACCTTTGATCCCTGAGCAGCTTTGAGGCCAGAGGAGGCAGCCACCGGTTCCTCTTTCCTGGTAACCCCGGAGCTTTAATATTTAACAGCCAGTTTACCTGAGCCAAGGAACCTTGTTTCACTCTACTGTCCACTTAACACTGCAAGGGCTTGACTCTCATTTGCAAAAGTCTGAAGAAACTCACCAAGCCTTACAGCAAAAATAAATAACTAAATATACCAGGGATAAGCAACTAGGATCAAATATCTCAAAACAGTTTGATAACAAAAAAGAAGTAGATTCACAGATGAGAAAACTAGAGGTTACCAGTGGGGGGGGGCACTATGGATGGGGGAGGGGAGGCTGAGTCGATTGGGTCTAAGATAGACTCGGGAATATATCTTACAAGACGGAGAATACAGCCAATATTTTGCAATAACTAAATGTAAAGTAACTTTTAAAAACTGTGTTTTAAAATCAAAAACAGCCACAAGACCTCTCTTCCCCCCATTTTAAAAGAAATTTTTTTTGGCTACACTATAGCTTGTGGGACATAAGTTTGAGCAAGCTCCAGGAGTTGGTGATGGACAGGGAAGCCTGGTGTGCTGCAGTCCATGGGGTCAAAAAGAGTCAGACACGACCGAGTGACTGAACTGAACTGAACTGATGGCTTGTGGGATCTTAGCTCCCAATCAGGGTTCGAACCCAGGCCCTTGGCAGCGAAACCTCAGAGTCTTAACCACTGGACCATCAGGGAATTCCCTCCCCCATCTTTTTGATAACCACACCTGAAATCCCTCTGTGGAGACTCTCAGCGTCCAACCCCAAAGCCTTACCTGACTGTGGAAGACCATCAATAAAGGCAAAAAAGTGCTTCTCTAAATCTCCCAAGTCAGAGAACGGGCGCTTGGACCAAACTGCAGCTGCAATCAGAGGACATCTCTCAATGACATTTCCGAACACATCCACAAATTCCCCAAAGTCCATGGAGTTGACCTTCTTAATGTCCATGGCTTGTGCTCCACTGGCGGTGGCAGGACTGGGCTCCCCTCTGGGTGAGTGACTGACACGTCTCTGCTCGCCGAATTATATTTGCTGAATGCACAGGCTTGGTTGTTTTTTTTTTTTTTTTTGCAACACCAGCTTGGCATGTTTTAAATGCCTCTGGGAAAAGCAGAGATCCAGAGTTCTTGTGCAATCAACAAACACAGGCTTAAGGTCTAATCCAGGGAGCAGAGATCTTGCAGAGGGGGAAATGTGTCCAGCCAAACTCTTCCCACCATCTAAGCAGGCAGAGGCCATATTCAGCCTCAGCATTCAAGCCAATTAGCCTTCTGGTGCCATTAACATTTTAGCCTGCCTGCTTACTGTATTTATTTCATGACTGAACGACTGACAGCAAAGAAGTCAAGGAACTTCGCTTTTCAAAGGGGGTAAGTCTGGTGCCAGAAGTACCATCATTACAGGCCATGTCTTCAAATATGGAGGAAGATAAATATGTATAGGCACACACACACACAGGGCTTCCCTGGTAGCTCAGTTGGTAAAGAATCAACCCACAATGATACAGGAGATTGTCTGCAATTTAAGAGACCCACGTTCCATCCCTGGGTTGGGAAGCTTCCCTGGATATGGAAATGGCAACCCACTCCAGTATTCTTGCCTGGAGAATCCCATGGACAGAGGAGCCTGACAGGCTAAGGTCCATGGGGTCGCAAAGAGTCAGAGGTGACTTAGTGACTAAACAACAACCATATGCATGTGTGTGTGTGTATGGGGGTGGGGTGGCTAAGTTGTGTCCAACTCTTTGCGACCCCATGGTCTGTAGCCTGCCAGGATCCTCTGTCCATGAGATTTCCCTTGCTCGAGTGGGTTGCCAATTCCTTCTCCAGGACCTTCCTGACCCAGGGATTGAACCCATGTCTCCTGCATTGGCAGGCGGGTTCCTTACCATTGAACCACCAGGGAAGCTGATATATATGATATGTATTGCCTATCATATACGTTGCACAGATATGTGAACACACACTGGATCCTGTATCGTGTGTGAAGTTTCAGGCAAGCAGCCCAGTGTGGAGGGCCTACTCCCAGGAGAGCTTGGATCCAGGCTCTGCCCCCTACTAGCTGGCATTCGTCAAGTTATTAAACTTTTCTGAACCTCAGTTTCTTTGTCTGTAATGTGGGGATAATACCAGTATTTGCCTGATGGGATTTTTGCAAAGATAAACAAGTTAACGTAGCAGAGTGCTCCTGTTAACATCGCACTGCAGAGGTGTCGGCTGATACAACGTTGTCTGTGCACGAAGTCTGCAGAGGACCAGCCACAGAATGTCCTGTCCTCTGCTGTCCCTTCTGCCACCAGAGCCAACACAGCCCTTTCCTGTCCCCTCAGGTTCCCTGCAGACAGGCTAAGAGCCAGTGTGAATTTCTTTCCGATCTCCCTCCCCTGGCGCCCTCAAAGCTGACTGTAGGGAAGGGAGGGTGAAGTCTGTCCAGCAACCATCACCTCCCCTCCGTAACCTTCGCAAGTCTTCCTCCCTTCCTGGTCCCAGGGGTGGGAGTGGGAACCTGAAGACGGAGCAGAAGGCAAGGGAGAAAGGGTTCCCCTCCCCATGCGTGACCCTTACCTTCCTCCTCCTGTTATTCTGCACACAAAGGGTCCTTCCTCCCCACCAAGCCCCAGGCACTGGCAGCCTCGGCCTGGAGCCTGGCGGCTCTCAGCTCCTCTGAAGCAGTGGGAGAGATAGACATCTGAATTTGCAAGTGGAAACTTCTTCGCTCATGGAAATGCTGATACACACGATGGGAAGGGCCTTGCATTTGGGGCAGAGACCAGGAGCCTAACCTTTTATTCGGTGTTATCTGTTGCATAACAATGGAACTCCAAACAGCCTACTAAGGTAGGAAGCCTTAAGGTTAAGGTATTAAACAGTCCTGAACACAGAAGAACCGACTTCCCAGGTGGTGCAGTGGTAAAGAATCCACCTGCCAATGCAGGAGATGTAGGAGACACAAGATCCTCTGGAGGAGGACATGGCAACCCACTCCAGTATTCTTGCCTGGAGAATCCCATGAACAGAGGAGCCTGGCAGGCTATAGTCCATGGGGTCACAAAGAGTTGGGCACGACTGAGCACAACACCCACAAAAATCCAACCAAATACCTAATATGGAACCTGGCCAGCCAGGCCACTGAAGGACTCTGGGCTCAGTTAATCCTGTCTGACTCCTCCAGTCAAATTGAAGAAATGTAAAGTGGTCAGAGGTCAGGCCATTCTCATCCTAGCAAAAGTTAAGTTACTGAACTGTACAGTATACGTAAGGAAATTGTATGTTTGAATTACATATCGATAGTTATTTTCTTTTTAAATTTTACTTTATCGATTTATTTTTCAAGATTTTTTTTAATATAGACCATTTTTAAACACTTTATTAAATTTGTCACAGTATTTCTTCTGTTTTATGATTTGTTTTTTTTGGCCTCAAGACATGTAGGATCTTAACTCCCCAAACAGGGATTAAACCCGCAACCTCTGCATCAGCAGGCGAAGTCTTAACAACTGGACCACCAGGAACATTCCAAAGCTGTTATTTTCTGAAGTTAATTTATGTAGCTTCATAATTTCCATTTAACCTATAAGATATGATTCTTATGTCCTGGGCTGAATGTATTATTGTATCTGACTTTATTATAATTTTTCTTTTAAGGTAAGAGACTTTTAGCAGTCCATGGAGAAAATCCTTAAACAGTCAAATTTTTATTTCATTTTTTTTTAGTTGAACCATTTCAAGAGTCTGTTCCCTTAGCCCTTATGTTTTCTTGAGCAGAGTTTAGGGAGATGATTTTTTTTTCAAAAAAAAATTTCTTTTTGGATAAGCAGACGTTCACTCAATAGGATACACCAGAAAGGCAAATTGCTTTCCTGCACCTACTTTTAAAATTTGAGGCAAATTGCAAGTTGGAGCTCCTGTGATCCTCCTCTTACCGGACTCCTTGCATTGGCTGAGCAGAAGCAACATGAAGTTCTGGCCAAAGGAGCCCAGAGTGGTCGGTTCGGCCATGAGGAGGCAGCAGGCCCAGGGGATGGGTCAGGTCTGCAGTTAGTATCTCGGTGGAGCTAAGTGACTTAACCTTCTTAAGCTTAAGCTTTGGTTTCACTGTCTGTTAAACTATCACAGAACAAGCTCCTACCACCCAGTTTGTTAAATGAGAAAATCCATGTGACGCCTTCAGCACAGCTCTGGAATAGTGTTATGGACAAATCAAGATAATATACAGAATTTTTCAGAGTGAACCTTGAGGACATTATGTTACAAAAAGACATGTACTGCATGATGCCACTTATATCAAGTTCCCAGAGTAGCCAAATTCAGAAGAGCAGAAAGGAGGACATGCTGCCAGGGGCTGGGAGCCCGGGTGGGGCGACACAGGGAATAGGGAGTCAATGTCTAAGGGGGACAGCTTTGGTCTGAGAAGATGAAAAAGTTCTGGAAATGATGGTGAGAATGGTTGCTCAGCAATGTGAATGTAATTAATACCACTCAGCTGTACACTGAAAGACGGCTAAAAGGTATACACACTACTATATACAAAATAAAGAAATCAGGACCTACTTATAGCACTGGGAACTATATTTAATATTTTGTAATAACCTATGATAGAAAAGAATCTGAAGAATATATATACATATCTGTAGCTAAGTTACTTTGCTGTACACCTCAAACTAATACAACATTGCTAATCAACCATACCCTAATATAAAATAAGAAAACAAATTGAAAAAAGAATATATACACATATACATATGTATGTAACTGAATCACTTTCTTGCACACCTGAAACTAAGGCATCGTAAATCAACTATACATCAGTTTAAAAAGTGGCTCAAGTGGTAAATTTTATATTATGTATATTTTACTGCAGAAAAAGATCATCAAAGACTTTTCTGCCTCTTTAAGATAATTGGAATTTTAATACATGTTGGGTCTCCAGGAGCTAAAAAAAATATGTTTTTCCAGGTGATAACTACCCCTCCTTTTTTTTTCCTGTTGCTGAAGGTGAGGGTGGTACAGACAGTTGTTGTCTAGTCACTAAGACACGTTTGCCTCTTTGTGACCTCCGGGGCTGTAGCCTGCCAGGCTCCTTGGTCCATGGGACTCTCCAGGCAATAATACTGGAGTGGGCTGCCATTTCCTCCTCCAGAGTATCTTCCTGACCCAGGGATCGAACCCGTGTCTTCTATGTCTCCTGCTCTGACAGGTGGGTTCTTTACCACTGAGCCATCTGGGAAAACAAATGTTAATTCTAACAAGTCACTTATTTTGATGAAAAGGATAGTGGGCGTGGCAGGTGAGTTCAGACAAATGTTACGGAGCCGGTGGTCCTTCATGAAGAGCTGAAGAGCAAGAAGCAAGATCAGGAAGGGACACAAAGGGTGGGAGGAGGGCTGAGGTGGTAATGAGGTCACCCAGGCATCTTCCTGCTACAGACCAGCCCCTCAGGGTGTTTTTCTTCCTCATGGAAATCTCTAAGAAACAGAGCCTTTGTTTTCAGGACAGGAAGCCAGTCCAGGCTCAGACAACATGAAGCAGAGCAGGTGCTCCAAGAATATGATCAGAAGTCCATCCCGGGGCAGATGAATGCAAGGTGTAGAAGGCAGTGGTCAATTCCAGGTCCCAGGAGAGAGTCTGACCCCAGGCTGCTCCACTACTGGTGTAAATAATGCACATAAAATGGACCGTCATTCCCACAGTAGGTGAATAGACGAAGTCATTTGCATAGAGGGTTATTCTTCCTTCTAATCAACAGGTTGGCTTTTTCTGTAATTCTGCTTCTTAAAATTTGCTCTTCCGGAGGCAGGCTGGAGTCCTGGCGGCCAGGCTGCGGTGATAAAAACAGTGGTGCCAGGGTGCCACCTACTGGCAAGACTCCTACAAGGGCCAGGAGGCAGGAGCTGACCAGAAGGGAGCGACACCCCGGCCCCAACCTCCGGGGATCATTAATTGTGTTCTGACACTTTTTAAAATGTGTAGTCATGTCCGGGACAGAACTTGACCCAAACGAAAACTGACTTTGTGCTAAGAGCTGGGTTTGAAAAGAATCTAATTTCATTTTCCCTTAAGAGGTTATTTATTTTTAAAATTTTATTGAAGTCTACTTGATTTAAAATATTGTGTTAATTTCTGTTGTAGAGCCAAGTGAAAAGTCATACATATATATATATATTCTTTTTCATATTCTTTTCTATTATGGTTTATCGCAGGATGTTGAATATAGTGCCCTGTGCTATACAGCAGGACCTTGTTGCTTATCCATCCTGTTATACTAGTTTGCACCTGCTAATCTCAAGCTCCCAGTCCTTCCCTCCCTCACCCCCTCTCCCAAGAGGTTTTGAAATGCCATCCTTCCTTGGATTAGGAGTTTGGGATTAGCAGATGCAAACTATTACGTGGACAATGGATAAACAAGGTCCAGCTGTAGAACACAGGAAACTGTGACAAACCACAATGAAAAAGAACAAGTAAATAAATAACTGAGTCACTTTGCTGTATGGCAGAAATTAACACTGCATTGTAAATCAACTGTACTTCAACAAAATAAGTTTAAAAGATAAAATAAATGCCATCCTCCCTAAGAAAAGATTGCCTTTTCAATATCATAGTTGGTACATACAAAAGTTATGTTATTAAGGATAATACCATGAGCAATTATGGTATTATTGAGTTCACATGGCTGTGCAGCATGACCCCCCCAACCCTAAAAACTTCAAATGTCATCATGTGAAAATGAATAAATAGTGTTAATTGTATATTCACAGCTCCATGTAACATCATGAGTGAATCTCAGCATAATGTTGTTTTGTGTTTTTGTTTCTAAAAAGAAGAAGGCTCTGGAAGTCTACAGTGTATGACACCTTTTTCTGTAATGCTCATGACCATCGGCTGTTCTTCACCCAGTCTAGGGGCAGGAGTCATGGAGCCTTTCAAAAATCTGATGAAGGAATCAGCCTTCTTCAAAGGAAAAACACACACAGGCATAAGCAACGTATCTCACAGGGTTTCAGGAGGTTCATGACGCCCATTAAGTCTCACCCTAAATCTGCCATGTAAACACTCAATAATGAACATTTCTATAGTAGAAATTTTATTTCCATTCATAAAATATATCACTAAATAGCTGAAAAAGTTACATATTATTTTAAAACAGATTTAAAAAATCATATTAGCTTTTCCTTAGCAAAATGCTTTTGTCTTCTGTATTTACAAGAGTATACTATACTTCAGGTAGACAATTTTCACTCAAGCCAGCCTGGGAAGGCCTTTGGATGAAGGTAGATGCTTCGGTAACGTTATCAGCTCTTCTTGCCTTGTGCAAAGGATGACTGGATTTTACAAAAGTCCCTTGGAAACAAGAGTAAATACAGAGAGCTTCTAGAGAAAAGTCCAGCAAAGCAGCAGTTGAGAATATATTTTCACTTAGTGATGAAATTAATCTTATTTTGGTAATCTACACAGCCTGTTTAAGGTAGGTGGAGGGGATGAGGTCCTTAAGACTAAATCATTTCTCTAGGAATCTTCAGTGTGAGCCTGAGGAGAGGGTAGCCCCAAGTCCACCTCTCTGCTGTAAGTTCGCCTGTTTTGGTAAACAGAAGGACGCTCTGAAATACGGCCATCCATGTTCTGATACATCTGTGTGTGGGAAAGAGATGGACACAGATCACCACCTAATGACTAAGACTGACGAGTCACATGCCTACATTGCAAATTGTTACTTGCTTTTATTACATATAGATCACAGAGGATGGTCTACATATTAATTGACAAAGCCACAGTGGTCCTTTTATTAAGGGAGAAATCAAGTCATAGTCAAATATTTTATTTCATTATTGTTTCTTCTCTTAGATATAGAATCTCAATCTAGAAATGCTAATGCCACTCAGAAAAACCATAAAAGAGAAAGGCCATTTGTATAAAGAATAGATAAACAACAAGGTCCTACTGTATAGCACAGGGCACTATATTCAATATCCTGTGATTAAGCCATAATGGAAAAGAATATGAAAAAGAATGCATATATATGTATACCTCAATCACCTTGCTGTACAGCAGAAATTAACCCAGCGTTGTAAATCAGCTATATTTCAAATAATATTAATTTTTTAAAAAAAGAGAAAGTCTCCCCAAAGAGATCTGTTCTTTATACAATAGATACAGAGAACAGATTTCTTGGTTTTCACTTGGGAGTTTAGTGACTTTAAAATTTTTGTCCAAATGAAAACAGCTCTACTTTTTTTGTCTCACTATAAAGTTAATACACATTCATATAGATAAACTAAGCAATTGTTGGTCAGTCGCTAAGTTGTGTCCGACTCTTTGCGACTCCATGGACTGCAGCACACCAGGTTTCCCTGTCCTTCACTATCTCTCAGAATTTGCTTAGACTCATGTCCATTGAGTTGGTGATGCTATCTAACCATCTCATCCTCTGCCACCCCTTTCTCCTTTTGCCTCCTAAGCAATATAGACAGATTCATAGACAAAAAAAAGCTGAAATCACCATTATAGTAGATTGCTGTTCACACACAATTTTGTCTCAGGAGGCTCAGACAACAGATTCTCTTGCAGATCCTTGTTAAGAATTACTAATACGTTGTTCCTATGTTACATGTGTTACATCTTTTCACTATTTACTACACATGGGCACTTGTCATCTTTTTAATGGCAGCCTAGGGTTTCACGGTACTCAGGTACCATAGTTGAGCTTTTGATGGATTGGTCACAGCCGACAAACTGAAAAGTGCACACATGACCTTGTCTGTCTTTGGGATAAATTGTTGTTTAGTTGCTAAGTCATGTCTGACTCTTTTGCGACCCCATGGACTGTAGCCCACCAGGCTCCTCTGTCCATGGGATTTCCTAGGCAAGAATACTACAGTGGGTTGCCATTTCCTGCGCTAGGTGATCTTCCCGACTCAGGGCTGGAACCTGTGTCTCCTCCATTGGCAGGCGGATTCTTTACCACTGAGCCACCTGGGAGTTCCAGGCTCCCAGAACTCCAGGCCTGTGCTCTTTATTACCTGATTGAGTTGTACAATTATTCCACATGAAGGCTTGCTGTTGAGTTAGGAAAGCTCAGTGCCTTCTGGAGATAGGGATTACGTCTTATTTTCTGGTCTCGTCCTCTGCACTGGTCACTTAAAAGCACTTCACTTCTTAATCAACTGATTTAAATTTTCAGGAAAAGTCTTTTTAAAATTTTTCCCTTTGAAACACTTGTCCATAAGTATATTTAACCCCATATAACTTTTAAGGAGTGATCAAGACCAGTTGTGATGAGGAAGGCAACCTGGTAACTAAATTTAGTGCTTAGCGAATCAGCTATGAGAGTTCTGAGTGACAGAGTTCTTTCCTTTCTAAGGATGTTTTATGAAATACTGTACTGCTACCTACCGCTTCTTCTGCATCTGCCAGCTGACACCCTAAAAACGAAGTCAGGTTAGGGAAGGATGGTCGTTTCCTGGAGTCAAAAGCCCAGCAGGATTGCATTATAAAGTATCTGCAAAGACAACAGAACAGGAGCAAGATAGGAAATCTGAATGAAGCAAAATGGGTGACTTTCCACTTAACAAAGCACCATTTATTACTGCGGAGCGATTTATTTATGGCGTGTTTGTCCTGAAGCAAGTACTGTCCTAGACTTAGAACTCATATCAGAAAGGACAAATTAGATGATGCCTTTGGACAAATACAATGTGGACCAGAATTCAGGAGAAGTGCCCCTCAAGTAAAAACTGAAACCCAGAAAAAGGTTCAGTTGTGTCCAGAAATTCCTGAAACCAAAAGGAAGCATTTCTTTTCCTTTTCTTAAGAGGAACCATGGGAACTTCATGCTAAAGAGTTTTAATTTTTTTCTCATGCATTGGGAACTAGACAGACTGTACATATCCGATTTCAGCCACTTTTCAGTCCAACCTGTACTTACATTTCTTCCGTGGCATAAAACGGCTGGTCCATCTTGAACCCACTCTGGATGAGTTTGTAGAAGTTAGCATCAGCCGGAATCCCGGGGTAAGGATTGACACCTGGAAAAACAGGAGGGCATATGACCATCTGCTCACCCTTCATTTCTTTATTATTTATTCAATTAGCACACACTTGGATCCTTGCTTCCTGGACCAGCACTGTGAGGTGCTGGGCTCCTGGCAGAAGCCATGTTCCTGCTTGAGAGCAGGTTATAGGACAGACAGACAGACATCAGCGAACAAACATAAAGGGGCTCAGGCTGCAACAGAAGTAAGACTGGGGGGCTCTGGGAAGGGGCGTTTCCTCTACCCTTTGAAATAGGAGTGGGAGAGGGGTGCAGAGGACACGGAATGCACAAGCCCAGGGAACTGCAAGTCTTACCAAGCGAGAATATTTCCCAGAGTAATATTCCGTATGACCAGACATCGCTCTTAATTGTGTAGACGCCCTCAAACAAGCTTTCAGGGGCCATCCACTTCACAGGCAGACGGGCCTGCATAAAACCCAAGCAGAGGTCGATGGTGAATTTTCCATGAATAAACATCCCTTCTTTCCTCTAGTTAGTGAGATGATCACCTTTGTTTTCTCCCTAGTGTTAGTCGCTCCGGCCTGTCTGACTCTTTGCAACCCCATGGACTGTAGCCCGCCAGGCTCCTCTGTCCACGGGACTCTCCAGGCAAGAATACTGGAATAGGTTTTGCCATGCCTGCCTCCAGGGCATCTTCCTGACCCAGGGATCGAACCTACATCTCTGGCATTGCAGGCGGATTCTTTACCATCTGAGCTACCAGGGAAGCCCATTCTCTCCCTAAGGGCACTCTTACTGCTTCCCTGAGAAAATCTTATTTCCCAAGGGGACATTTCTCACTGTCAAATTAATACTGTAACACATTAGCCTTAGACAAACAAACTTGTTATTTCTTGAAAACTCAAGCTTGCATCTGGCTTTGGCAAGTTTACAGTAGACTTTCCCTCCCGCATCCCCACCTCCTTCCCCCTCTCCTCAGCAAGGAGCAGCCAGTCACTTCCCCATAGGTAAGTGGATGCTGGTGAATTAGTGGAATATTTTGTCAAAGCATTTCTTGGAAGAATTTTAGTGGAAATCTCATCCACAGGAATGCGGTGAGGGAGCACACGACATAGCTTCCAGAAATGACGACAGGTGGTGTCTGTGGCTTTAGTCACTCCCGGTAGCTTGAAAGTGGAGTTTCGAATGGGTGTAGCCTCAGATTGGAATCAAGACACAGGGACAGATAGGTTCCTGGGGCTGAGAGTTTTGTAGAATTCTCCATTTCATGGATTGAGAACCCTTTACTGAGCACGTTTAATCTGCCAAGTAAAATCAAAGCTCGAGAAAGAAACTCTGTTTTAAACTCTTTTCAAAAGGATGAGCTGGGAGAATCAAGCTGGACAGTCTGGTTCTTTTGATTAATTAAAGGACTTAATTGTGGTTCCAAATAGAATTGGCTTTCCTGCTTAAGAAACCACCAGCTAGGAAGGTGAGGACTTCAAAGTCATTAGTTCATCCTATTTATTACTGCAGCTACAATAAGGGAGGCACAGATCCAAACTTAGCTGAGTGTCTGATTCTAGTGGGAACACAGTTTAATTTGATTTGTAAACTTTATTGCCTGTTTACCCTCCACGGACCCTTCCTTCCCTGTTGGTTTTGTTAGTTTATTCCCACAGTGCTACGAGGTAAATGAGTAATCCTCATGGAAACTCTGAATCATTGTGGTTGTGCACAGACTGTGTGGTTTAGACCATTCACAATCTAACCCGTGTGCTGTGCAATATTCAGCAAGTGACGTTTCTGGGCTGCCCATTTCCTCAACCACAAAGGGGTACTTTGAGGACTGAGTCAATACCTGGAATACTTAGACTAGCACTCACCACCTGGAAAACACAATACCAGCATTCGTTGTTATTATTCTTACTCCAAGAGTAGGGACAATAAAGCAGATAGAAATCATAAACATGAATAGCTAGAAAGAAGAGGAGCTGAAATCCAGGTATTGTCATTCTTAAAAACCATATTCGTTCAGCTATACACAATTTTATCATCTAGTATTTTTAGGAGTTCTCTTATAAGTAACACACCTGTCCTCAGTGTTTTTTAACAAATAGATTCAGTGATGTTTTGGCTTCCCAGGTGAGTTGGTGGTAAAGAACCTGCCTGCAGGAGAACTGAACCGCCTGTGGGTTCAATCCCTGGGTTGGGAAGAGGAAATGGGAACCCACTCCAGTATGCTTGCCTGGAAAATCCCATGGACAGAAGAGCCTGGTGGGCCTCAGTTCATGGGGTCGCAAAAAGAGTCAGACACAAGTGAGCACACAAACTCAAACATCAGTGATGTTTTAGGACTCCTTGCATGATAGTAACAGGATGACAAATATTCAGCAACTAACATTTGATTTTAATACTGTGCCTTTTAAAAATGTATATTAATGTTTAATTTATATGTTGTATTTTGTACATGCTGTCTTGTAATGATGACCTATTCCCATGATCGAAAGTATAACACAATAGTCACTTTATACCTAAAGGAAATTAAATGAGTACAAGTAACAAGATTTTTTGGTTTTTTAAGTGTGGATTGCACTCAAGGCCCTAATTGATAGGTGTGATGCTATTTTGTTCAACTTTTGTTACAGATGGAATAGTCCTTGATGCTGCAGAAAAACCTTCGAAGCATAAGGAAGTAGACTGCTGGGAGGAAGTTTTCTGAAGTTATCATAAATCACAAATGCACTACTGTGAGTACAGATATTTAGATTAGTAATGACAAAACACAAAATGTAGAGCACAGGGAACTATACTTGTGATAAACCATGATGGAAAATAATATGAAAAAGAATGTATATATATATATATGTATATGTATAACTGAGTCAATTTGCTGTACAGCAATAACACAACATTATAATTCTACTATACGTCAATAAAAAAGAGTAAAATTATATTAAGTAAAATAAAACTCCCCCCAAAACAGGATAAAACTACATAAGAAACAGGAGTCTTACATTTCCCCTGATGACGTAGTTGGAATCACTCATAATATCTCGAGCCAGCCCAAAATCACCGATCTTCACCACTTTACCGTGGGTCACTAGGACATTCCTGGCTGCCAGGTCTCTGTGAACACACTAGAAAGAATGAGATGGGAGTGTGATTTACCAGGTTGTATGTTATCACAGAGAACAATCTTTCCTATCATTTCAAGTTCAGTAGGAGTTACAGAGGGCTTCCCTGATGGCTTAGATGGTAAAGAATCTGCCTGCAATGCAAGAGCTGCAGGAGACATGGGTTCAATCCCTGGGTTGGGAAGATACCTTAGAGGAAGAAGTGGCAACCCACTCCAGTCTTCTTGCCCGGAGAATCCCATGGACAGAGAAGCCTGCCTGGTGGGCTGCAGTCCAGGGGGTGGCAAAGAGTCAGACACAACTGAGCAACTAAGCCCACAGGAGTTACAGATGACGGAAGGGCAGATCATAGAGGCATCTTATCTTTACTGAGTCCTGAGCAATCATCACAATGGGTAACACAGTGTTTGCACAAGTCAGCTGTTGTGACTGCAGCCACTGATGCTCCTTGGGGAACATTCCCAGAGGCCAAGGGGCCGGGTTCTGAGAAAGCAGGTCAAGCAATCCAGGTGCACGTCTGGCTGTAAATAAGAGACACAGCAGCCCTGCCTCTGCTGGGCTCCCAGAGGGGTGAGGGAGCTTCTGGCAGAGATAAGCGTGTTTTTCCTGACTGGAATGGAAAATAGTTTTGACAATAAAATGGTATAATATATTTTTAAAAATTCGGGAAAAATACTAGAAGTTTGGAACGGTTGACTGAAGTGGAAATGAGAAGCAGCCCTGGGCTTCCCTGGTGGCTCAGTGGTAAAGAATCTGCCTGCTGGGACTTTCCTGGTTGTCCAGTGGCTAGAACTCCATGCTCCCAATGCAGGGGGCCCAAGTTCGATCCCTGGTCAGGTAACTAGATCCCACATGCTGCAACTAAATATCTTGCATGCTGCATCAAAGATACTGCTTGTCACAACCAAGACCTGGCACATCCAAATAAGTAAAATAAAAAATATTAAAAAAAAAGAGTCCACCTGCCAATGCAGGGGACATGGGTTCGATCCCTGGTCTGGACTATTGAGCCTGTACTCTAGAGCCTGGGAGCCACAACTACTAAAAAAAAATTTTTTTTTTCTCCAAAATATTACAAAATAAAATCTCTGCCAGCCCTAGCATGAACTCTGTTCAGAAAATCTTTTTTGCACAGCCTCTCCGCCCTTGGGCCTGACATGCCTGTTTCTCCTCTGGGTTCCCAGAACTTAACTGAACATAGTATTTATCTCAGTCTAGCAGCATCTCTATTTTCTTTTTCTCCCCATCAGATATAAGACCTGCCTCTGTATCTTGGCACCTATCATGGTGCTTGGCACCAGTCAGCAGGCAACGCAGGATGGATTCACGGAGCCATGGAGGAAATCAAGGGGCAGCCAGAGAAGTAGGGAGGAAACAAAGGGGAGACAGTGACAGGGTGACTCAGAGGGACCTGCCTAGAGGGAAAACAAGGGAGAGAGTTCCAAAAAACCAGATTTTCTGCAAACATTCTTATCAAAACAAGCCCAGGGGGGTAAAAGGCAGCGCCCCTTGACTTCCAATCCTGAGTAGTTTGAATATTTACCTAACAACAGGCAACCAGGTCCCACAACAGGTCCAGCAATCAGGCTGGACCATCTAGGGAGACGCCATCAGCGTGTGTAAAGAAACTGGTGAAAGCGCTAATGCAGATGCAGAGGTGAGAAAAGGACTGACTCAGCAGCATGCTATGAAGACAGGAGAGGAATGAATCCCGGGATGAGGGGTGGGGGAGGATTAGGAGACAGCGATTCTTTTAACTATAGAGCAGGGATGCCCAACTTTGGAAAAGCAAAGCAGAGACGTCAACATATATTGACTGGGTTGGCCAAAAAGTCCATTTGGATTTTTCCTTTACGTCCTAGGGAAAAACATCCGAACGAACTTTTTGGCCAACCCGATACTTTCAACATCCACAAAAGAAGAAAAAAAACCCTTGGGATTCTAATTGGGGTTAACTAGAATTAATCTGGAGAGAACTGACTTTTAAACATAGACTCTCTCCTCTATGAACAAAACAGAACTCATTATTCAGGTCTCCCTTTTTGCCCTTTAACCAAGTTTCACAGGTTTCTTCATGTAGATCTTACATGTTTCTTATTTATCTCAACCTGTTTCATAGTTTGGTTGTTCTTGTGAATAGAAATTTTTCCTGTCCTTCAAAGCTACTGATTTATTCCAGGTTCATCTTTTTCTTAAACCTGGGATATAGTTGGCGTAATACATTATATTAGAGACAGCACATTTTTTAAATTTTCATTTATTTATTTATTAAGTTTTTTGGCCACTCCACCTGGCATGTGGGATTAGTTCCCCGAGCAAGGATTGAACCCGGATCCCCTGTGGTGAAGTATGGAGTCTAAACCACTGAGCACCAGGGAAGTCCCTGAGATAGCACATTATTCAAGAAAGGAAAAAAAAAAAAACAGTTGAAATTATCCTCTTCAAATTCAGGGGGAAAGAGGAGAGTGCAAAGGAGGAGAGGGAGAGACCTAGGAGACACAGAAGGAAAAGGAAAGGTCGTGGGAGAAAAAGAAGTTGGGGAAATAAAGAGAAAGTAAGAAGGTAAGAAAACAGGAGAGGAAGTAGCCAGGCAAGTGGCTGAAGTCAGCTTACAGGCAACAGAGAACGGGCAGGGCTGAGAGACTATTACAGAAACAACGCAAAATTAGGGTCGAGTCCCTGGAATGAGGAGGCTCTGAGGTGTCTGTGTCGCAGCCCCAGTGGATCGGGGATTAGCAGGCTCTCACGGCAGACACAGGTGGCCAAGGTGGCCGGCCTGGCCAACAAGGCACCCAGGATCTGAACCTCCACTCACCCCCGGGGTCAAATGCAGGACACAGGCTGAACAACCTGAAGTGACTGTCTTGGCCACGACTCTACGTGGCATTGAGGTGGGATTCCTGAGGACCTCCTGTCTGGAAGTTTCGAGGACTTTGGGCAGCCTGAGAGGGCTGGCAGAGCCATCATGGAATAAGGGGTCCCGGATATACTACAATTAGCCAAGAGGCCCGGTAACATCTTAGCTGACTCCAACAGTGAATGGGAGGGAAAGACAGACTTGAAGGGCTGCAAGTTAAAATAAACAAGAAAAAAACAAACAAACAAACCCCAACCAGCACCTCTTCTTCCAAATTATCTTTTTGTTGTTGTTGTGAGTTTTGCCTTTAAAAAGGGGCTTACCGACTTAAATTCCAGAAATTCCATTCCTTTGGCCACTTGATATGCAAAGCAAAGGAGATCTTCAAAGGTCAGTACATTCAGGTCTTCTTCTTCCTCCAGCCTTTTTTGGTTTTCATATTCAATTTCATCTGTAAAATAGAACCGGTCCTCATTTTTGCCAAAATGCAAAGAAGCTGCCTTATGGAAGTGGGGAGGGGCAAGATAGGGGGAGGGGATTTAGAAGTACAAACTATTATGTATAAAATAAGCTACAAGGATAAATTGCATAACACAAGAAATATAACTGATATTCTATAATGAATATAAATGGAGCAGAACCTTTAAAAATTGTGAAGCACCATATTGTACATCTGTACAATATATATTGTAACTTACATAATATTGTACATCAGCCATGGTTCAAAAAAAAGTTACTTTATAAATCTCTGTGAGCACCTCGTGTACAAATGGAGCTGTTACATCATCTTTCTGGTGGCACCAGGGTTAACCTATTTATGCCGAGAAATATGAAGCCTAGGAGGCTTCCCAGGCAGCTCAGTGGTGAAGAATCCTCCTGTCAATACAGGAGACATCGGTTTGATCTCCACTTTTTGGCTGAATGACTTTGAACAGCTGAGCCACAATTTTCTCATGTGTAAAAGGGGGCTAATCAAACTTTCCTCATTGGACTCTTAGAAGGATTGACTAGAAGAACATTAAGTGCACACACAGTTCATAAAATGCAGTAGATAATTGGTCTTTCTTTTCCCAATGTGGCAAAAATACCTAGTGCAAAAGAAAAGCATCTGGGATTCCAGATCCCCTGGAAGATGAAGTGGCAACCCATTCCAGCATTCTTGGCAGGATAATTCCTCGAACAGAAGAGCCTGGGGGGCTAGAGTCCATGGGGTCGCAGAGAGTTGGACACGACTGAGCATGCATGCATCCGCATACATGCAGCCTAGGCTGAGTCACCTAAAGAGTCTCTTTGATTAGAGGAGTGAATTCTCCAGCTCTTGGGTAATGAATCAGAGGTCTCAGATGCTCTTCTTTTTTTTTTTTTTGCCGGTGCCACATGGCTTGGGGGATCTTAGTTCTCTGACCAGGGATCAAACTCAGGCCCCCTGCATTAGAAGCACAAAGTCTTAAACTCTGGACCACCAGGAAAGTCCCAGATGCCCTTCTTTTGCACTAGGTATTTTTGCCACGTTGGGAAAAGAATGACCAATTATCTACTACATATTATGAACTGTTTGTGCATTTAATGTTCTTCCAGTCAATCCTTCTAAGAGTCTAATGAGGAAAGTTTGATTAGCCCCCCTTTTACAAATGAGAAAACTGTGGCTCAGCTGTTCAAAGTCATCCAGCCAGAAAGCAGGGGATCCCGGAGGTTAACCCAACTTCCATCTGACTCCAGAACTCATTATTGCTTCCACTTACTAGGTAATAAGTGGCTTTAATTAATTTATGACTTTTAAAAAGAATAACCTGACTGATAAATAAAACAGCTCTTCACGTTTATTAGTTGAAACATTGACATAAAATTCATAATACATACATTGACGGTTTTTCACTACCTTTAAGGCAAATATGTATTAATGAAGTCTATAGATGATATTAGCAAAGAAAAACATGCTTTTGCATTTACATACCTTTAAAATATATAATAGTAAACAGAATTTTTGCATCTGTTTCTATTTGGAAGTGCTGTTTAGAATAAAGTATTACCTTCAGACTGAAATGAATTCCCATTGAACCCTGAGATAGGATCTGAGTCCAGGTGTATTTGAACTTCTCTTGAACCTGGCATACTATTTAAAAAAAAGAAAAGTTATATCATTATTTATGTCCTTTTGAGTAGAGATTTTACTTTAAAATATACAATTCATCAAAGAAATGAATTCCAATTACAAATGGGGTTTTAAATTAAAAGCATAGCATCAACTTGTCCTTTTTTGTGTGTGTGGACATTAAAAACATCTGTGTAATTGAGCTTGTCCATCAAACTAGGTTAAGAGTGATTCCCATTCTCTGTTTGGAATCTTCTGGTTCAAAGAGGACTTCACTCAGTTCTTCCCACAAGCCTACAAGCTGGGTGTCAAAGTCACATTTCATAAAAGAGAAATTAGGCTGGATGAGATAAATATGATTTTCTGAAATCATGAAGCTAATAAGGAGTGTGACTTTCCCTATAAAAGTCCATGTCATGCAAATCTTCTATAGAGAACTTTAAGTGTTTCATCATCGTTTTTTTTTTTCCAAGTTGACCTTTGTAAAGCTCATTTCCTTTCCCTGTGAAATTAACAAGTAGTAACACTGAGAATCTCTTTTATGTATAATGTAGAACTCTTCACTGAGGAATTTTGTATGCATGATATACAATGATTCCATTTTTTTCCAGCTAAAGCGTTTACTCTAATTACAATGTCCATATCTTTACAGGATGGCTTAATGATTTCAGACTGCAAATATTCCAAAAGTAATTGCTTTGTGTTTTTAATATCCAATGACTGGAATGAATCGAAGGTGTTGAGTTGATCAACACAGTTGTCACTAACCAAAGAGTGCTGGTCATACACGACTCTGTTCTAGAACACAGATGACATTACAGAATCCTCTTGATCTACAAATATGAACTGAGAAACGAGCACAGAAGGGAAGATTGGTGTGAATCATTAAGGGCAGCTGCACAAAGATGTGCCTGGGGTATCCATGGGGTCCCCGGCCTCAGGATGTTAGTCTGTCTCAGCACTAGAAGGCCAGAGGAATGTGCTGAAACACACAAGCCAAGAAAACAAGGAATCTCAAAGGCACCCTCCATACATTCCCCCCATAAAGTTACAAGTCTAACAAATCCACCTCTAGAAAAATGTAGGAGAGAAATAGAAATGCACTAGGGATTGAGGACCATTCTACCAGAGCGCCTGTGAATTCACTCTGAGAAGGGTGTTATTGAGCTACCACGTTCAAGTAATCAGCAAGAAATGTCCAAGGATGAGGACGAGCATTCCGCCAAACCTACAGCCTGTGGGGACCACAAACCACTCAGGAGCCCACAGATGGCAGAGCACAGAGATGAACGTCACCCTGACTTTATTTTGCTCCCATTGTTATGTCAATCAATCCATCCTAATTTTTCAAAATCCATTTTATGACTTTAGAGCTCTTTTGTGCAATACTCCCAGGACCTGTACTACTTTCTAGGAATATAACAGGGGCTTTGGGAAAGGCACTCTTTCTTCCTACCAATACCCATGTGTCAACCAGGAGGCCTGACACCTTTCCTAAAACTGAATATATGTCTAGGATGTGATTAGGTGCAAGCGGGCTGAAATTACTGGTTCAGCTACAGTGTGCCTGTACTGTAGGAGAGGGAAAACCTCATTGTTCAAATCAGCAGGGAAACTATGGCAAAGATAAATGACCTTCCTAGGTCTTAACACACACAGACCACACTGTGCTGGACGGTGGCCCTTAGAAACTGGCTGGTGAGGTACATTTAACCATCATACTTTGTCTGTTCTGTAATGCCTTATTATAAACTGTGACAAGTCTCTTACCTGGAATTTGAGTGTGATTGGAAAGTGGGATAAAAACTGAAATTATGTTCCTTGAAAATCTCTGTCCACGTCCTGTGAAATTTTTCTCTTTTACTTCTTAGATAGTTGAGAAGGTCGCCGTAGCAACAGTATTCAAAAATCAAGTAAACTGGTCCTGAAATAGTGATGGTTTTAATTCCAGGTATACAGACATGGAATAGTTTTTCCAGACATCTATGTAGCAGAAACCCCACTCTATGAAGTTGGAGGGGGGAGAGGTGGGAGGACAATTCTCTCTGAACCTATCTCATCTTGGACTTTAAAGTCAATTTCAGCTTTTTGTCCAGACTCTTTGGAAAGCTGTCTCTTCTTGCCTTCCACTTTGGCTCAGCCAATAACCATTGGCCCCTGGGATTCTCCAGTTTACAGTGGATAATAACATGCTGCCTGCACTGGGACCACTTGGTAAATATATGCTGATTTGTGGTTTGCCTGAGGAAGGAGAAATATATCCCTAGTGACCTCTTAAAGAGCTTGCTGCTAGTGGTAAAGAATCTGCCTGCTAATGCAGGAGATAGCAAGAGATTCGGGTTTGATCCCTGGGTCAGGAAGATCCCCTGGAGGATGACACAGCAACCCACTCCAGTATTCTTGCCTGGGGATCTCATGGACAGAGGAGCCTGGTGGGCTGCAGTGCGTGGGGTTGCAAAGAGTCAGACCTGACTAAAGCGACTTAGCACGCACGCACTTCTTAAATCCATTTTCTCCTTATTTCTGGCTGGCTGACCCCAAAGGAGTGACGCTTGGGCACAGGGTTTGGGCACTTCCAGGCAGAAGGGAGAGAATCAGAGCGTGGGCTCCACTGGATTCTGGGAGAATAGAGTTTGAAGGCCCTCCATGGCTGCACCTTATTTGAAGCAGCCCAGTTGGGGCAGTGGTCAAGTTCTGCAGCCAGGGAGAAGCACCTCCTGGGCAGGTAGAGAGAGACACACAAAATGTGCTTGCAATGTTGTTATTTTTTTTGTTTAATTTAATATTTTTGCCATGTCACGTCACGAGGCTTGCAGGGTCTCAGTTTCCTGACCAGGAATTGAACCCTGGACACAGCAGTGAAAATGCCACATCCTAACCACTGGTGGTGGTGGTTCAGTGCCTAAGTCGTGTCCGACTCTTTGCGACCCCATGGACTGTAGCCAGCCAGGCTTCTCTGTCCATTGGATTCTCCAGGAAGGAATACTGGAGTGGGTTGTCACTTCCTGCTGCAGGATATCTTCTTGACCCAGAGATAGAACCCGTGTCTCTTACACTGCAGGCGGATGCTTTACCGCTGAGCCACCAGGGAAGCCCCCTAATCACTGGATAGCCAGGGAATTCCTTTTAAGTAAGTTAGAATTCCATGACATTGCCCAGTGAAGACTGGCATTGTCTACACTGATGCATCTAACCCTGAAGCACTGTATGTCTAATCCCACTTGAGTTTGGGGGCCCACACTGTGACTGCGAAAAGGAGAGAAACAGGAGAACAAACACCATCTTTGTCTCCAGGCTAAAATGTTTTCTTCTAGGTGATCTGAATGGGAACCGGTTACCTGACAGGGTGCACGCCCCCAGCAGATTCACGATATTCTCGTGGCTGCCCAGGTGGGTCATCATTTTGAGTTCAGACATGAGAGCCTCTCTCTCCGAGCTGTCTGCTTTTTCTGTCAATGGCAGGGCATCACAAATGAAAAACGGAAGTAAAATAGGTATTTTAGGTTATTTGATAAATCAAAATCTTCCTCTGTTCAGAGAAGATTTGCATAAAAGTTTTAAAATACATTCAATAATACATACATTTTGAATAGCAATACACTATATTTTAAGGCAGAATTTCAAAGATTGCAGCATGAAAGTTGAATCAAATAATGTGCTTTTCTACTGGACTTTCCTCTACCTGCAACATAAAAATCTTTAGAATTGACCCTTAAACAAGAAAAGAAAAAAAAAAAAAAATAACACATGACTTTCCTCCACAGTAGAAGTTAATGAATATGCTGAAGGGAGAAGCATACATTTTTTTTTTTTTTTTTGACTCTTGGTTTGTTGAAGTCATCGAATGACAAGATGGGAATGTTAGTGAGGGTTCCAGCCTATGATCCTCAGATCTAGAACCTTAAATTTGTCAGGAATCCAGTGGTCAGGAGGTCGTGCTTGCTGCCTGAGTGCTCAGTTGCTAAGCTGGCTCTGACTCTTTGTGACCCTGTGAACTGTAGCCCTCCAGGTTACTCTGTCCATGGGATTTTCCAGCCAAGGATACTGGAGCAGGTTGCCATTTCCTTCTTTGGGGGTCTTTCCCACCTAGGGATTGAACCCACTAACCCACATCTCCTGCATTGGCAGGCAGGTTCTTTACTGCTGAGCCACCTGGGAAGCCTGGTAAGAAGGTCAAAGAGGACCAATTCTCACTGACCAAGTTCTCAAGAAACTTCTTAATTGATAATGAGGACCGTCACTGCTGACTAGGCTAGAATGTATCTACTACTTCCCCTAGAGTAAGGCTAGATAGTTTAGCAAATTTTACTTGGCATCTTGCTTAGAAATGTGGCATGGAGGTACTTATTGGTGAATTTAAAGATCTCCTGTCATTGAGGCCAATGTGCCCAGGTAGTCAGGACACCTGCCACTGCTGGGAGGGTGCTGGAGCCCTAGAGGCCAGGGCAGGGTCTCAGGATCTTGCCCTCCAGGCATCCACCCCTCTGTTTCTTTACATTCAATGGAGATTTGATTGGCTATTTCTGGGCGTCATTGTTTCGTCCTGGAAGATGCTAGCCTTTATGTGGCTTTTCCAGAGCTTCAGTATATCTATTTTGACTTGTGTGAGCTCTCAGGAGCATCCGGACTTCCAACCTCTTGGCCTAGGAGTGACATCCTTCATGAATGCATCGGGACCCACTCTGCGTCACATCTCCACTGCCTCACATTGTACACGGATTCGTGCCTTTCAGGTGCCCATGTCTTGTTCCTCATGACCCGAAGGACATACTTTACAATGACCCTAACTTTTTCAAAGCACTTTCCTATACCACTACCTGACTTTCATTCATTCATTCAACAAGTATTTATTGAATGCCTACTGGCTAGGAGGCCATGTGCCAGGACTTGGGGGAATAAGTAGTAGAAAGATATAGCCCTTGTCTTCCTGGAGCTTACAGCCTCCTTGAAAGGGGAGACAAGTAAATGAACTACAACCTAGTGTCGTAAATGTCACATGGCACAAGTGAATCTATTTATGAAACAGAAGCAGACTCACAGACATAAAGAACAGACTTGTGGTTGCCAAGGAGGAGGGGCATGGGGGGAGAGGTGGATTGGGAGTTTGAGGTTAGCAGATGCAAATTATTATCTATAGCATGTATAAAAACAAGGTCCTAGTGTATAGCACAGGGAACTAAATTCAGTATCCTGTGATAAACCATCACGGAAAAGAACATAAAAAAGAATGTATACATATGTATAGCTGAATCACTTTGCTGTATAGCAGAAACTAATCAATTATACTTCAATAAAAATAAAAAATAAATGCCACGTGGAAAATGAATGTAGGATGCTGTCCCACACAAGAGGGACAACTAACCCAGACTTGGGGAGGGTGGGGAAGGGGATACTAAATGTTTATGCTGAGACCTGAGGGAAAACAGGAGTTAACCAAGTGAACTCAGAGTGGGAAGGATGAGGAAGAAGTCCTGAAGTAACTGGATGGGCCAAGATCAAGAAAGAGGACCGTACGGAAGCAACCTAAATGTCCATCAACAGAGGAATGGATAAAGAAGATGAGGTACAATGGAATATTACTTGGCCATAAAAAGGCATGAGAGAGTGTCATTTGCAGAGACATGAATAGACCTAGAGACAGTCAAACAGTGAAGTAAGTCACAAAGAGAAAAACAAATATCATATAATATCACTTATATGTGAAACCTAGAAAAATGGTACAGGTGAATCTATTTGCAAAGCAGACACAGAGAACAAGCTTATAGATACCAAGGGGCAGCGGAGTAGGATGAACTGAGAGACTGGGATTGAAATATATACACTGTTGACACTATGTATAAAATAGGTAACTAATGAGAACCTACTATAGAGCACAGGGAACTTGACATAATGCTCTGTGGTGACCTAAATGGGAAGGAAGTCTAAAAAAGAGGAAATATACATATACGTATAACTGACTCACTTTGCTGTACAGCAGAAACTAACACAACATTGCAAAGCAACTATGTGTGTGTGTGTGCGCTCAGTTGTGTCGACTCTTTTGCAACCTCATGGACTATAGCCCATCAGCTCCTTCTGTCCATGAAATTCTCCAGGTAAGAATCCTGGACCAGGTTGCCATTTCCTACTCCAGGGGATCTTCCTGACCCAGGGATCAAACCCACGTCTCTTGTGTCTTCTGCATTGGCAGATGGATTTTTTACCCCCAGGAATCCCCAAAGCAACTATACACCAATGAAATTTAAAAAAAGAAAAAGAGAAAGAGGACAGCACCCAAAATATACAGATCTGCCTTTATGAGGCTTGCAGACTACTGGGGCAGCTAACATATTAGTTAAATAATGAAACAACCATGTAATTATAGTTGTGATCAATTTTATGGGGGGAAAAAGCCCACAGGGAGCTGGGCTACAGCATCTAGAAAGGAACTTGAGCTCATCTGGGGCGTGAGAGACGGCTTCCCAGAGGAAGTGGTATCTGAGCTGAGATCTACAGGAGGAGCAGGCGGTGATGCCATGAAAGGGGAAGGGGAAGGATGGATGTGCAAAGGCCCTGAGGTGGGAAGAGCACGGCACTCCAGAGGAACTGAGAGCCGGCTGTGTGCCGTGTTGGAGTGCGAGGGCAGAGGCGAGCTGCTGCCACATCGTGCTGGGCTGTGTGGACTGTTCGAGACGAAAGCAACTGGGAAGGTTAAGTAGGAAAATTATGTGATCAGCTTTGCATTTCAGAAGCATCACTTGGGCTTCAGAATCCAGAAGGAGCTAATAGTGCGCACAGAGTAGCTTCTTAGAAGGCTGGTGCATCCATTCGGAAGAGACAGGCAGTAACAGGCATTAAGAGAAGAGAGGATGGACTCAAGAGGCAGGAAGCCTGATAGGAATAGTTACAATGAGGATGGCTTCTAGGATGAGTCAGTTCTAGGTTTCTGGCTGGCCCAACTGGGTGGCCTGTGGCCAGTCACTGGTACTTATAACCAATCGGTGAGAGAGGGAGTGTCAACCAAGGGCCAGGGTTGGAGGAGTTGACTTTGGATAGACTGTCTTTGAGGGACCCTGGAGACATTCAGGCATCTGGACATAACCTGAAGCTTAGCAGGGAGACGCAATCGTGAGAACCACTGGTACATGGGACGAGGTCACGGGCAAGCTGAGACAGCCCTTGAGTGTGAGGAGTGGAGAGGAAAGCGGGACTCGGAGCAAGGCTTCAGGAACTCCACGTGAGAGATGGATGAGAAGATGAGGGAGCAGCCAAGGACAGTGCAGCAGTCAGAGGGTGGGAGGAAACCAGAAGAATAGGGCGCCATGGAAACTGAAGGAAGAAAGCACATAAAGGTGGAAGGAACTGTCGATCATGTCAACTTATGCTGAAAATTGAAGTAATGTGAGGACAGAAAAATGCCCATTAGACTTAGCTCATGGTGGGGGCAGTGGAGGGCGGGGGTCACTGATCACTTAGAACCAGCTGGGGGCGCTCTTGCTAAGTGAGTGATGCTCAGGGAAGATGTTGGGGAGGGCGGATGAGAACCGAGCGGCAAGTGATAGAGTAGGCCCGATTCCCTCTTCTACCCAGAGTCCATGTCACCATGTAAGACACACAGCTGCCTGTAGCAATGGTAACCCCAAAGCTGAAAAACACCTAAGCAGACAGAGGAGAGGAAGAAGAGGTGGACTTGCGTTTTACATTCATGACTCAGTGGACACCAACCCCAACTCATTCCCTTTTAAGCTTTGAAGCCGGGCAAGCAGGAACCATAACCATGATGGAAAAGAAGAGGCAGCAGGCGGCACATCCCCTCTTGGCGTGTCTTTGTACCTTTCAGCATCTTGACTGCGACCTGGATGGAGACCCCTGTCTTACTAATTCCGTAGGCTGTCGCATTCATCACTTTTCCAAAAGCACCCGACCCCAGGACCTTCCCTGCAAGACATGTGGTGAGTGAGTGAGCGTTCGCTGAGGACTTTCCCACAGGAAGGAAACAGGCGAAACATCTGATTCTTACCAAATTCCAAGTTTTCTCTCGGAAACTCCCATTTAAGATCATACTCATATTCTCTGAAGTCAATGTAGAAGTACTCGTTATCCAGAGAGCCCGTCACCTGCACCATCTGCAGCTGGCTTTCGTACCGAAATTGCTTCCAAGAGGAAACAGTGAGTCGATTAGCCACAGGCCGTTCTTCAGATATGGGACAGAGCGACGGCTTTTTTTTTTTTTTTAACCTTTGCTTTTACCTTTTTGTACTTGTGACAAATCAGCATGGTTAAAATGGCAATGAAGGGAAGACAGAGGCCAATTGTCGCATAGAATGAGATGTTGTCCTGGATGGAAGGGAAAGGCCCTGCAACAGAAGAGCATCCCGGAGCAGCGGGTGAGAATCCGGAGATCGCGGGCTCGCTACAACCTCTCACCTCCCGTCTGAGGGGCTGTTATTTGTGATGCTTACAAGCCCTCTACGCACAGAAGCCCACAGACAAATCAGGCCATGTTCATATAAAGGACACTTCCCTCCCAGAAAATTTTAGATGATTCTGAACCCATTTTATTTATTTATTTGGCCATGCCCTAAGGCATGTGGGATCTTAGCCCCCTGACCAGGGATGGAACCCATGCCCCCTGCATTGATGCACAGAGTCTTAACCACGGGGCGGCCAGGGAAGTCCCTCTGAGCCCAAATGACAAATCATTTACTAGGAGTTTAAGGATTACATCTATTTAAACCCATAGGATAGTCAAGCCAGATTAAAAAAAAAGAAGTCTGTCTACCATATATAAAATATATCAACAACACAGTCCTAGGATATAGCACAGGGGACTATATTTAATATCTTGTAATAAACTATAATGGAAAAGAATCTGAAAAGTCAAACATGTGACTGAATCAAGAATGTTTGTCTGCTATACATCAAGTAGATAAGCAACATGGTCCCACTGTACAGCAAAGGGAGCTATCAGCATATTCTGTATTTTGTAATAAACTATAATGGAAAAGAATCTGAAAAAGAATAGACATATAAAACTGCATCACTTTGCTGTACATGCAAGACTAACACAACATTGTAAGTCAACTATACCTCAATTTGAAAAAAAAAGAAACTTGTGTTCCCACAATGAAGCTGTCATATGAATGTAGGGAAGTTAGTTTGGGGATGCTGGTGATTCTAAACCATTAGTGTAGGCGGCCAGGTTTCAGAATTGCTTAATTTCAGAGGGCTCTAAATATCAAACCAAAAATGATACAACAGCAGGCTAAAAGGCAAATAAGGAGATTAACTGAAAGAGAAAGTGGTAGAGACTCCAAATTACTAAATCTATCTCCCTGGATCTGGATCTCTGTTGGTTGTTGCTGTTGTTCAGTCGCTAAGTTGCATCCGACTCTTTGCGACCTCAGGGACTGTAACCCACCAGGCTCCTCTGTCCATGGGATTCTCCAGGCAAGAACCTGGGTTCTCCAGGTTGCCATTTCCTTCTCCAGGGGATCTTTCTGATCCAGGGATCAAACTCGAGACTCCAGCTTGGCAGGCAGATTCCTTACCACTGAGCCACCAGGGTTGTCAGGGTAGATGCCCACTATACCAGGAGTTTGGGGTTCTACCCACATTACCTGAATTCATGAGTTAAAGTAACATCAGTAGAAGTCACTCTGCCCTTAAACTACAGAACAGGTATATTCAGTGGGGATTCCTGCCTGACTCAAAAAGCCTTCTCATCTCACACACTGAACCTACACGCTCTTATAAAACTCCCCCAAATAAAAGCGAAAGACAGGGCCTAACTTCTAGTGGGGAATTTCTGAAGATGGTGTGTTTCAATAGCGACTGCTCTCTACCTGGTGAGCTCAGAAGGATTGTCTCACAGGACGTGCCCAGGGCGTTGTAGGCACAACACTTCACCAGGAACCCTTTGATGGCCTCGCTCATGTTCAGCGTGCTGCTCGATATCCACTGTCCAAACACTTTCCTGTTGGCCTTTTTATTCCAAATTCCTTCTGTGATTTCTTCTGTGCAGCTGAAAAGAAATGGCAGAGAAGTCAGAGGGGCATGGCTGTCATCAGACTGGAAGTGAGGGTTTCTCTAATGGTGTCTGTAAGAGACACATCTATTATAGGTTATCAGAAACAATCTATGATCATTGAGAATTATGGTCGACTAGGAAAGTAAGCATTTGAAATGCTTCAGCGTTTTTTCTTAAACTGAATTCACAAGAAAGTGTCAGTACGTCATGTTCTTCTAACACAAGAGAGGCCAAGGTCCTCATTACTTGGGGGACTTGTCTGAGCACTTCTTCCAGGTCCAAGATGGTATCGGGTACCCATCAGAGGAGCAAGAAGCCTGACTTGCAGATGCCTCGGCCAGCACTTGAGGTTTCTCTGTAGAAAAGAATAGGAAAAACAAGTCCACGGAGTAATGCACTTTTCAGAAAGAGTTTCAAAGTCAGGTTTGTATAGGCTGCCCATGCACTGTAAGCAGTTGTGCTTCTTGGAGGGTGTCTCAGGCAGGACTCAAAGAGGGGGGTCCTTTCCCCTTGTCATGTCACCTTCGGTGCAGGCAGCCCTACCACCTCTCTAGGGGGCACCCCTTCCCGGAGAGAACGCAGATGTAGACTCTAGCTACTTGCTCACCCTAAAATGAGTCTTAGCTTCAGGAGAAGCATCTGCAGAAAAAATCCAACAAAGGGTACTCTCCTTTTTTCACAGACAAAAGAAACAAAAACTATTAAAACAGCTAAATGGCAGGTAGTATAACTTGTGGCCTTTTCTTAACATGATCTTTCAAAGTACTAAAACCAATAAAGTGACACACTAAAGCACCTTCAGAGAGGACATGGACTCAGCATCTTAACTTAAAAGGATGAGCCCAGAAAGAGGTCTGTGTATCAACAGAGCCAGGAGATATGAAAGTACAATTTCAGAACACTTTCACAGGTCAAAACAGTTTCATCACACTCCTTCCCTAAGCCCTTGCTTAGCTCTTTCTGGTCCGAGTTAATACATCATGAAGGAGTCACAAGAGTGAAATAAAACTTCTTGACTACTTCACTTCTGTTTTTTTTTTAAATTTCAATTTATTTATATTTAACTGGAGGATAATTGCTTCACAATATTGTGTTGTTTCTGCCATACATCAACATGAATCAGCCGTAGGTATATGTACATCCCCTCCCTCTTGAACCTCCTCGCACCTCCCACCCCGTCCCACCCCTGTAGGTTGTCACAGAGCCCCAGTTTGAGCTCCCTGCCTTATATAGCAAATCCCCCTGTCTGTCTAATTTTATATGGTAATGTATGTCTCCATGCTACTCTCTCCATTCATCCCACCCTCTTCACTTACTTCTTATATTCAGTGTGAACTCTTTTGTGAACTGGGCATCATCATTTTCTGCATGGAAGATATACTGTCCTGGCTGATGTTTATGGTTGCAAAACTTTGATATGCTGTTGGAAAAAGAGTTAAAGACAGACTTAGCCAGATTCTTTGAGGAGATGCTGAAATGAGAGTGATGGTGTGCTTGGGAAGAGTCTCCCTGGAGACACTTGAGTCTCTCAAGCTCAAAGGACAGGAGGTGTCTTCACTTGCTACTTAAAGTGTGGTCCACAAACAGGCAGCATCAACTGAGAATTTGTTAGAAATACAAAGTCTGAGCCCACCCCACCCCCCAACACCTACTGACTGAGAGTCTGCATTTTAAGATGATTTCCATGTAATTCACATGCACATTAAAGGCTGAGAAGCACTGATCCAGGCTGGGGCTCCTAAGAGAAACAAGAAGGTTCCAACCACTATGGTTACATCCATTCCAGACTGGTCTGACTTCCCAGAAACATGGGAAAACCTTGGCAGGCACAGAGCCCATGACCTCTCAACTTCCTGGAAGGACAGCTCTCTGATGTTGGTCCAAGACAGGACCTATGACCAGCCCTTGACTCCTATAGCAATTAACAGCGATGAGGGCTCAAATCCACTGAGTTTGTCCAGAAATCTCTGGGTGGTCTCAGCAGGCTCTAGTATCTACTTGGAGTGCTCATCCATCATACCTACCAAGTATCTGGTATTGGGGATTACCTGTCATACCTACCAGGTACCTCGTGCAGGGGATCAAGTGGGGCCAACTGATCAGGGACCCCGGAAAACAACCTAATTATTTAGACCTGATGGAGAAAGCAGGGAGGGGATGCTGTGGACTCCTAAGCAGGAGAGGAAAGTTATGAACAGTATTTCAGTTTAGAGTGAAATGCAGCAGAAAAGTGTATGGGAGGGAAGTCTGGAAGTAGTTGTTCAAATAACTCAGCAAGTCCTTCATTCATTCATGGATTCACTCATTCATTCTCCCATCAATGGCACAGGCTGTTTGTGGGAGGAATTTGGGATACAACAGGCAGTCAGAAAAATCATGTTTCCTTTCTCACAGAATGTAGAATTTGAAGGCAGACAAGTAAATATGCAGCTACGGTACAATGTGGGAAGTCGTAGGAGAGGAGAAGTAAAAGGTCAGATTTGAGAACTCAGAGTGTGAAAAGATGAGTGTTGTCGAAGGCAGGGAAAACGGAGAGGGAGCGGAAACAGCCAACCTAAGAGGCACCAGGATTACGAGAGGCAGCAGGTGCTGGCCCAGATGTGAAGATGAAGGCGAGAACAGAATCCCAGCTGATTCCTGAGTCGAACCACCCACCTAGCAACCGACAGAGCAGCTTCTGAGTACTGGTTTACCTGACGCCAACATTCTGCAACCTTAACTTGGAAGCTCAAAGGTAATTCTGACTGTGGACAGTGATGGGAGATTCCATTTCCTACCAAGTGAGCATCTAACAAGCTTTTTGTTTGCCTCGTTAATAAGAAGGCTGAAGAGGCAGAAAGGGGACTTTCTTATCTTGACCTACTTCTGGACAACGAGAAGGAAATGGTTGCTGCAGTGGAAAATGACAGAAAGATGGGGGGAAAGCCAAATTATAACTTTAGGGGGAAAAGTAAGCAACACTACATGCAACTCCCAGACTTTACGAAGGCAGGGTTTAAGTGGTCCGAGAAGAGAGAGATGTGAGCTTCCATAAGGGAAAATGTAATTCTCACTGGACAATAGCCAAAGACTCTGAAAAGGAACAAGAGATTAAAAGTGAAGCCAGTCTGGCTGGCCAGGGACCGTGCTAAAAGCATCATTCAATTTGATAAAGAAATGACCAATACAACAGTTGATAACTGCGTAGACCAAAGCAACCTGGTTTGTCTTTTTTTTTTCTTTTTTAAAGTGGAGACTGCATTGTTTTTATATTTTTTCAGCTGCACCACGGGCATGTGGAATCCTAGTTCCCTGACCAGGGATCGAACATTGGAAGTGTAGAGTCTTAACCACTGGACTGCCAGGGAAATCCCAGAAATTCTTTTTTGAACGGTTTCCCTCCTAAGTCTCTTGTGCTGTCTGAATAGAGACTGATTTGCCATGGATAGATGAGATAGAATCTGAAACATTCTCACTCTTCCAGGTAGGAAACTGGTCACAGAAACAGCCCGGACAAAAAAATTGAATATTCAGGTCCTCCTCAACCACTTGTCCGCTTGTCCTATTTATGGCAGTTGACCCCTGCAAGGGCAATGACTGCAGTGCTGACCCTCCCCTGGAAATTCCAGGACGACTAACCAGTTAGGACCAGGGAGTTTCAAAACTTCCTCTTTCCCTGGGACTTTTCTGAAAATGGCCAGCAGGCAGGAGATGGGAGATCAGGAAACCAGTTCACGGTGAAACACCTTTGGTGACTAAGATGTATTCTCAGTACAACTATGAGAAGGGATTTCTCCTCTGTTACGAGCAAAATGCAGGTGATTTTCAGTTTTCATTTAGTGGCCAGAGGGGAGAAGTTGAGAAGGCACAGGTCTTTCCAGCAGCACAGGGAGTAATTTCACTAGAAAGAAGGCTTTGTTCAAAGAGCAAGGGATGATGAAAGACAAACTGGAGGACGGGGAATAATAAAGTGCAGGTTGGGGAAGCTGAGAGCTTCTGAAACTGGAGAGCTGGGGGCTGGCAAGACCGAGGGACTCCACGTGGCACTGGGAGGCCCCATCAGGAGACCCTGCCCATTCAGACGGCGGGGTGTGGAGCGGGCACAGTTCACTAAAGTTGAACCCAGTCCGCACACGTTTCTGTCCAGGGTCAGACACAGGGGCGGGAGAGCTGCTGCTGATTTTATGTCACTCAACATGATACTAAGCTCACTTTTATTTTATTTCAGGGCAGCCCAGAATCCTGGGGAAATGTAATCATTAAAAACCCAATAGTGGGCACTTCCCTGGCAGTCCAGTGGTGAAAACTCCATGCTTCCAATGCAGGGGGCGTGGGTTCGATCCCTGGTTGGGGAACTTAAGATGACACATGCCTTGTGGCCAAAATATAATAAAAGAAAAATTTCAAAACATTTTTTTTTTTAAACATTTTAAACCAAGAAAAATCCCCAATAGTGAAGCATGGCACATTTCAAAAGGAGGCACACTTTTATTTCTAAATAAGCAAAGAGCACACCTGGACGTTTGTTCTCTTACACACTGGTTGTGAGAATCTTGAACATTTGAAATGAGCTGGTGTCCAGAAGCAGTACCAGAGTGATGGTTACAAACACAGGCTTTGACTCTGCTATCACCTGGGCTTCCCTGGTGGCTCAGTCAGTAAAGCATCTGCCTGCAATGTGGGAGACCGAGGTTCCATCCCTGGGTCAGGAAGATCCTCTGGAGAAGGGAATGGCAACCCCACTCCAGTATTCTTGCCTGGAGAATCCCGTGGACAGAGGAGCCTGGTGGGCTCTAATCCATGGGGTCACAAAGAGTCGGGCATGACTGAGCGACTAATGTATACCGCTATCGTCCAGTGGTGTGACCTTGGACAAGTCACTGAACCTCTCTCTTCTGGTTCCCTTATCTGCAAAATGAAGATAGTATCTACCTTGTATGGTTGTTAGAGTAGTTTTTGTTAAATTTTTATTAAAGCAGTTTTGCATAAACTACTTATAACAGTGCCTAGTTGTTGTTCAGTCACTAAGTCGTGTCCGACTCTTTGCAACCCCATGGACTGTAGCCCACCAGGCTCCTCTGTCTGTGGGATTTTCCAGGCAAGAATACTGGAGTGGGTTACCATTTCTTCCTCCAATGATTGCGCCTAGCACATAGTAAACATGATAAACGTGTTAGATCATCATTACTATGAGGCTTATTAAGTCTGTGAATCATTTTGAATAAAAAAGACATTTAGAAGCTTTATTCTGGGTTATACCTTGTGAGAAAGTCACATTAAAACAAAGATGCAAAGAAAAACAAAAAAAAAACTCAAGTAAATGCCCATCAAGGAGTTAGTCAAAATAAAATCTTCTGAAAAGTGAAATACCATGTAGCCAAAAAAGTGATCATGTAAATAATAATACACTTATTAACATAGCAAGAGATGATATTTTAAAGGGAAAAATCGGGTGACAAATGGCACAATTAATTTCATGTTTATACAAAAATCTATACCTCTGTTTCTATCATGGCAGTTACGTAGACAAAGTCTGAAATATAAACCCTGGTGGTGGAATTGCTTTATAAGGTGTTATATCTTTTTTCTTTTTAAGGCAATTTCAGAAAATAAGAGTGAATGAAAGGGACCGACTTTGCCCGAGGTCTGGGGTAAGTAACATAACCTGTTTCCATATTTCATAAAATGGGATGGTGAGGATCAAATGAGACGATCTGTGTAAAGGACTTTGCATATTGGCACATCGCAAGGGCTCAAAGAAGTTTCTTTTGTTCTCAGTGAGGCTCCATAACCTGGTTAATACCTTACAACTGAGCGGGCAGGATATGGTTGGAAATTCCCACAGTTCACTACAGGCAAACACCTTCCCCTCGTTTTTGTTACACTCAGGGCTCATCTCCTTAGGGAACCAAAACAGTCTTTCCAAAGAAGCTCCATGCAATCCTGTAATCATACATATCATTTGTTGACTTGAGAGCTGGCTTTTCTGTTTGTCCTGAGAAGGACCGTGGCTCATCACCCAGAACCCACACTCCACCATACCGCTGGTACCAGGAAGCGCTCAGTTAATGCCCGTTGTGGGCAGAACTCAGACTGGTAGAGTTGGAAAATTATATATTTCAGGAAAAAAGAAAATACGGGAATCTGGCATGCCTAAGGAGAGTCTCTCAGAAGAGACTGTTTAAATAATTACAACATCCTAATCAGTTGTTTTCGGGGGGTATGTGTGTGTTTAACCATGAAATTAGGAAAAACTAAGGCAGATTTATTTATCAGTCTACAGAGATAGGAAATTAAGCAAACGAACAGATAAAGTATCCTAGAACCTTTTTCCAAGACCTGGTTATCAGGGCTGCTGGAAAGTTACAATTTCATAAAACGTAAACATAAAGGCAAACCCTAATAAACTCTGTGCAATATTTGAGGAAGTAAATTGGAGAAATGAAGCTGTGAAGGTGGGGGAAGCTGCTCGATTTCTGGCACACACACGACCACACCAAAGCTTTTTCAGGAGTACTGTTATTACGAGACCTTTCGGTTACACAGAAAAACTGGTGGCACTTTGCTTCTAAAGTCCTCTCCTGCCACATGATGAAAATTCTGTACTTCCATCAACAAAATTCAGTTTGACTGAGTAGTTGAAACTGGGTGGTGAGTAAAGGATGCTCACTGTACTATCCCCTGAGTTCATTAGCAGATTGGGAACTCTTTATAATAAAAAATGGAAAAGAACTCAGAATTTAGTCTGCATCCCCAATTACAACACAGAGCCTCATGCAGAGAGCAGAAGACATTGAGAGTGCTTGTGCTCAATTTTTTTGGTCGTTCATCTTTTATTCAATATTTTGAGTGTCTTTTTCATGATGAAGGAGGCTCTATCTTACCTGGGATTGTGAATCAAGTGGGCCATCACACTCACTGCATCATTTTCATCGATTAATATTGTAGCTCTTCAAGAACTTTTTAAATAAACACTGAGTGTTAGGTGTTGTGGTTAAGTGCGCACTTTGAGTTGATTTCTGGGAAGTGATGATGAATTCATTCATTTACTAAATTCCTGGTGACTGTTTACTAAATAGCTGTTGCCTTGTACAATAGCACAAGGCATTGTACAACGCCTTTCTAAAAAGACGGAAAAATGACAGCGCCTATCCCCACAGTGGGATTCAACACACAAGAGGCTAACTGTATCACTTGATAACTAGGGGTGAGAGATACACATCACTATAGGTGTCAGGATCTTCCCTAATTTATCCATTTAGCTGCCTCTTGAAGATAACTGCTTGGGGTCAGGGGTGCAGGTTGTGATCACGGAATGAAACCAGATTAACTAGATTGGTCTAAGACCCATATATATCAGAGACACGGTCCTCTAATCAGTGAGTCTGTCAAATCTTAAGAATGGAGCCAGCTGTCACCAGCACAAATAGCAACAACCTCCCAGGTGGCCCCTGGCACTTAAATGTGCCTACATAACTTGAAGGAGTTGAGGGGGAGACATCACCTTGTTCACGCTTGTAGCCCCTGACGGCACTGAGCCCATTGAGAAGGTATTAAAGGAATATTTGTTGAACTAAATTGAACTGATCATCTATCTCTTTGAATCAATTTTGCAAGAGAATCCTGTAGAACTAAGAGCTTCTCTGACACTGGGTGACAACATACAGAACAGGGAAAGGGACAGCACAACATCCAAACACAAGTAGTCAACTCAACTAGCAGGAGAAGGACTGACCCCCTACCTTCTATTTTCAAAAGTTTGATGGTTCAGAATAAGGGTTGATGACAATGGGGTGACGCCCCCTTTCAAGGCAGTGTCTCTCAACCACAGTAACTTTTTCTCACCAGGGGACGTCCAGCAATGTCCGCAGATATTTTAGGTTGTCACAAGTGGGGTTAGTGGTGCTACTGACATCCATAGGGTGGAGACCAGGGACTCAGCAGAATATCCTACCACATATAGGAAAGACCCCATCACCACCACCCCCAGCACCCTGAGTGGAGAATTACCCAGCCCAGGATGTCAACAGTCTGTTGTTGAGAAGCCCTAAGTTAGGGGACTGTGAGTCCATCCAAAGACTGCCTTCTCAATTACTTTAAAAATGAATGCTTTGAACATTAGGAGGTTTGGGCAAGAGAGGATAGACGGTTCCATGCAAACTCTGCATTATAGAGTGCTTTTTAAAACGCACACAAGGGACTTTCCTGGTGGTTCAGTGGCTAAGACTCCACACTCCCAATGCAGGGGTCCTGGGTTCAATCCCTGGTCATGGAAATAGATCCCACATGCCTCAACTAACACCTGGCACAGCTGAATGAACAAGTAAAACAAATATTTTAAAAATTATCTGACTTCTAAAGTAAAAGATCTTTAAAAAAAATAAAAAAGCAAACAAGGATCAGCTACAAATCACTTTGGGGTATAGAACAGCATGGTCATCAGGGAACAGAAGAATCAAGATGAAGAGCCTGAATTTCGCTGGTGGTCTAGTGGTTAAGAATCCACCTGCCAATGAAGGGGATATGGGTTCAATCCCTGGCCTGGGAAAGATTCCACATGGCGTGGGGCAACCGATCCGGCATGCCCTAGAGCCCACGGCTCTTCAACAAGAGACACCATCTCAATAGGAAGCCTGAGCACCTCGACCAAGAACAGCCACCACTTTATGCAACTAGAGAAAGCCCGTGCACAGCAACAAAGACCCAGCCCAGTCAAAATTACATAAATAAAACATTTTTTTAAAAGATTAAAAGAGCTTAACTCTGACTCGTCTCCTAGACCTGTGCCATCCAACAGGAATATAATGCAAGCCACGTGCATAATTTTAAAGTTTCCAGTTAGCTACCTAAAAGAGTGAAAAGGAGTAAACAGTAATGACAGATTTATTGAACTTAATATATCTAAAATACTATCATCTTAACATATAATCAAGATAAAAATTATTGAGATATTTTACATCCTATTTCTCATACTAAGTCCTGAAAACCTGATGTGCATGTTAGAGACACAGTGCATCTCCACTGGGGCCAGTCAAACGTCAAGCTCTCAACAGCCACGTGTGGCTGGTGGATCCGTACTGCACAGCCCAGGACCAGACCTGTGACAAGAATCACCAGAGTTTCTCATTAAACACATAGACTCTGGATGCAATATGCCTCTGAGATTACTCAAGCGTAGTTATTAAACAGCAAAGGTAATAGGTGCACCCCGGAGAACCAGCTCCTGACCGTAGTTTCTTTTGTAACTGAACTTTTACTATCTAAACTCAACAGCCAGCAACTAGCAAAGGAGATTAATCCAAGCCCTGACATGGCACCTTGAAACAACGTTCAGCTGTGCTTCACCTGTCCTGCAAGTCAGCTGTAATGTCAAGAAAAATATATTTTGATGGTGAAAACCACCGCAGAATCAGTATATTGTGATAAAAATTGCAACAAGAATATACTGTGTAGTATTCTTTTAAAAATGTAGCCTTGGGGCATTATGCCCCAATTTTGGTTCATCATGTTTGAAATGGGAGCAAGGAATCCATGTTTTTAATATCCACCTAGATAGTTCCTATACAGTTGGTTTATGGATGCACGATGAGAATCAGTGGTTTACCATAAACCCATCGACTCACTTAAGACATGACAGGTGCCTCTCAGCTCATAGTCTATCCTGAAACCATTGTTATCAGGGATTAGTTTTAAGAGATAAGAAGCATCAGAGCCATAGGATATACAAGGAAGAGCTGTTTTTTTGAGGGAGAAAGAGAGATAAATTCAGGGTTTGGGATTAACACATACCCACTACTATATGTAAAATAGGTTAACAACAGGACCTACTGTTTAACACAGGGAACAGCACTCAATATCTTGTAATAATCTGTAATGGGAAAGAAGCTGAAAAAGAATATATATGTATGTATAAGAGGCTTCCCTAGTGGCTTCCCACTGGTAAAGTATCCACCTGCTAATGAAAGAGACTCAGGTTCAGTCCCCGGGTGGGGAAGATCCCCTGGAGAAGGAAATGGCAACCCACTCCAATATTCTTGCCCGGAGAATCCCATGGGCAGAGGAGCCTGGCAGGTTACAGTCTGTGGGGTTGCAAAGGAGTCCGACATGACTTAGCGATTACACAACAAAAAATATGTGTATAAATGAAACTGTGATGTACACCTGAAACTATCATAACATTGCAAATTAAGTATCCTTCAACTTTAACAATATGTTGATTTTTATTTTCCAAAGAGGGACTGAAGGATTTCTCCCATAAGAGAAACTTGAGTGTGGTTGGACAAACCCCCAGGAAAATGAGATTTTCCTTCAGCATTTATCCTTGGGCTATGTCTGTGTTTTTTTTTTTTTTTTAAAAAACTCAAATCAATATACCTATAGGTAGTGTTTTCTGTTTTTCAAGGGTTTTACTTCCTCAGTCATCTCTGCCAAGGGGCTGAGAGAGACTTCGTGTACCAGTAGCACATACCCTCAAATAGGAAGTAACTATCGGGTGACTCAGAAAACGCCGGACTCAAACTGATAATGGTTCTTTCTGTTTTTTGTAAGTAGGTTACACTCTCTGAACTGATTAAAGAGTTGTCATTGTGCCATCAAGTCTGCTGCTTTCTTCCTTGTCTTCCATATCAACATGATAGCACGTTAACTCAAGGGTAACCAGAAGGGTCTGGCCAAGAATGAGCATGCCTCCTGGACTCACCTGTACCCATCATCCAGGCCACTTTGCTCACAAGGAAATGATTTTTGAGAGAAGGTCCACGTACATCTGATTTGTGGGTATGCTTTAAACCTGACAGAAAAACAAAACTCTTCATACTGGTCAATTTCATAATCTTCATTTGATTTGGAAACATTTATAAATCCCTTTTCTGTAAAAAAAAAAAAAAAAAAAGAAAGCATTTCTAAATTAGATAATGAGATTCATATGGAAATATATTGAGAAGATAAATTTTTATTCATCAGTTTTTTGCAAGAAAACTGAGATTTGATAGCCCAACAAGAAACATATGAGTCCTGTCCCCAGTTAGAAGCCTGAGCATATCACCTTCTGATTCCACTCAGAATTAGATGTGAATAATTGATGCTCTTCCCATAGAAACGTGTAAAGACATCTACTGATTTTGCATACAACTTCAAGGGATTGGAGGACTCCCCCAGCCTGGTGACCCATGGACACAGAGGGACCCACCGACAATCCCTCAGTCAGAACAGCCTCCTCATGACTTATCCCACATAAAAAAATCTCAGGGCACAAATAAAAGAACAGTCTAGCCAGTGATACTCACAAGGTTTCCCTGGGGAATACTTCCCTGTTGGTTTGATAAGAATCATTTTATTTCTCAGCATTTTCAAAGTAGATGGCTAAAGACTGCCACCTACTCTGAGATCACTTTTTTAAAAAAAATTTATTGCAGTCTCTGAGATTACTTAAAGCAGGGTGATTGTCAGATCCTACACAGCCCACCCAAATTTCCATTTCCTCAAGGTTCAGTGGCAAAGAATCCACCTGCCAATGCAGGAGACATGGGTTCAATCCCTGGGTCAGGAATATCCCCTGGAAAAGGAAGCGGCTGCACACTCCAGTATTCTTGCCTGGAGAATCCCATGGACAGAAGAGCCTGGCAGACTACAATACATGGGGTCCCAAAAGAGTTGGACACAACCAAGTGACTAAACAACAAGTATTTGTTGGGTTTTCTCAGCCACTGCTCTCTGCCCTTGAGGGGCAGTTCTCAGGTAGTTCTTAGAACAAGTGCTTATTAATGGTGCATACTGCATCTGGCTCTCTGCCACATCTGAGACTACAAGGATAGAAGGGATTATTCCTGTCCTTAGGAACCTTCCAGCCTATTGGAAGACAAAAATCCACAAACAGAGGGTCACATTACAATGTGATGAGTGCAAAAACAGTGGCATTCAAGCGGGCTCAGGCTCGGTTTAACCAGAAAAGGAAGGGAGGGGGCAGCTTGTATTAATTTCACAAAGCTATCCTATTTCAATTTCTCTCTCAACTTTTTGATACTAACCTTATACTGAAAGCAGAATTTGCAGCACCTACCTTACACTCCACACTAAAACAACTAAAAACACGAGTACAGATTATGTGCGCAGCTGCATTACCTAGGATGGTGACCAAAGCTGATTTACTGGGATGCTCTGAAGAGGAACAAGTGTAATAGCCAGTGTCGTTTCTTCCCACTGATGATACAAAAGCAAACAGAATCCGTATCATAGTTCTGTTTGTGGAATAGGTACTCATCTCAAAGTAGCTGCCCTAGATTTTAATATAAAACAGAGTTTGAATGGAGTGATTTCCACCTGGATTCTTGGTTCATTTTTCTGCATTTCAGAATACAAGCTCATCCTCTCACCTCTTCCAGTGCTTTATTCTCTAATTCCCAGCTGAGCCCGAATCCGTGGTTTATGTGAATGGCTTTACACCTTATCCATAAGGGTTCCCCGACTTTAAGAAATAATTGTGGCGGTGTGGTCTGAGGAGTCTGGTTTAGATCTAGAAGATGAAAAAATCCCGGGTAAGAAAAAAAGTGATTGCCCCCTGCACCACACAATATATCCTGAACATTCTTCAGAATAAAGTTTTAATGATATCTCAGGGCTTTCCTGGGGGCTCAGTGGTAAAGAATCTGCCTGAGACACAGGTTCCATCCCTGGTCCAGGAAGATCCCACATGCTGTGGAGCAACTAAGTCCATGGGTCACAACTACTGAGCTTCTGCTCTAGAGCCTGGGAGCCGCAACTACTGAGCCCATGTGCAGCAACTACTGAAGCCCGCACGCCCTAGAGCCTGTGCTACATAACAAGAGAAGTTACCACAATGAGAGGTCCGTGCACCACAACTAGAGAGTAGCCCTCCATTTGCCGCAACTGGAGAAAAGTCTGTGCACCAACAAAGACCCAGCACAGCCAAAAATAAAATTAATTAATTAATTAATTAAAAAAAAAGATTTTAATGGCATCTTAAATGTTACCAACTATCCCCAAATAAAAGGATCTTTTAGAGATTAAGTAGTCTCTTATGAAGAACTGAGCACAGAAAGAGTTCATAATATTACACTGAAAATGGTCTGAAGGAACTATAGCATTTTTGAAACTGAGTGAGGACCTAAGGGGTGATGATTAGTCCCAGACTGTCTCCGAGGAACAGTCACAGAAAACAGAAGGACACGATATGATGGTCTTACCTATGGTGAAGAGCTTGGTACATTCCCTGCCCAGCTCATTTCTTGCACAGCACCTGATATCTGTTCCAAATAACTCATGGAGGACGCTCTCCTCCTTAGTGACGACAGCTGGACTCTCTCCTTTACAGCTGCAATTGAAAAAGAAATGTCAGTTGACTAAACACCTTTTAAAATGACAAGCGAGTATTCAGAAGAATAACCAGATAAAAGGTGGTAGAGTTTAAGAGCCTGATAAGAAAATAAAGATAGGAGTAGGTCACAGGGCAAACCGATTCATTCTGACGGTGCCCGCACCACCCAACGGAGGTCTTAAGGGAACTAGTGAGTTATTCATCACCTCACCTAATCAGAATAACGCTGGAGAGAATCACATAATAAAAGAGTTCAAAAGGTTTTGAGAAAAGTATGGATACTAAAGGGGAAAGGGGGGTGGGAGGAACTGGGAGACTGGGATTGATATATATACACTATTGATAGTATGTATAAAATAGAAAACAGCATGTGTAAAATAGGTAACAGTATGTATAAAACAGATAACTAATGAGACCATGGGCTTCCCTAGTGGCTCAGAGGTAAAGAATCTGCCTGAAAATGCAGGAGACACGAGTTCAGTCTCTGGCTCAGGAAGATCCCCTGGAGAAGGGAATGGCGACCCACACAACTTAGCGACTAAACAACAAATGAGAACATACTATACAGCTCAGGGAACTCTACTTAATGCTCTGAGGTGACCTGAACGGTGAGGAAATCCAAAAGTGAGGGGATACTTGTATGTCAGATTCATTTTGCTGCACACTAGAAACTAATACAACACGGTAAAGCAACTATACTACATTAAAAATTAATCAAAAAAAAGATTTCGTGTCTGGTGACCCCTTGGTTGTTGTTAAACAGAGAAAACAAATGGAAGAATTGAGAAAAGACAGAAAAGGGGGGGGGTGGCAGTAGAAAATGGAGAAAAGGAAAAGCACAACTAGGTTTTGTGCAACAAGGTGTAGGTATCTTTGAAGCTCTGAAGAGGACAAGCAGAGAGAGGGAGAGAGGCCAGGGTTGCAGAAGTGCCCAGGGTCCCCACAGCTCACAGAGGAGAGGGTGGTGTCACCTGAGAGGTGCCAGCCACACCTGGGGATTTGGGCTTCCCCAGTGGCTCAGCGCTAAAGAATCTGCCTGCGGTACAGGAGACTCAGGTTTGACAAACTCCCCTGGAGGACACGGAAACCCACTCCAGTATCCTTGCCTGGAGAATCCCATGGACAGAGGAGCCTGGCGGGCTACAGTCCATGGGGTCACAAAGAGTCAAGACTGAAGCAGCTTAGCACACGTGCACGGGGACTGGAGGGACTTCTCCCTGCCCTCTCCCACCTCCCTAACTATCACCTTTCCCAAAGCAGCTACAGCTTTTGGAATAGTCACAGCTTTCTGTGATCATATACAGCTTCTGTGTATAGTCACTTTTCTCCTCTTTATCACTTTTCTCCTCTATATCCCAAATATATTCTTTGTTTGTTTACACATTATTCCTTCAGTTTTAAAAATGACAACAATAATTCTTTTTAAATTACAATAATAATTTTTTTGTTTTTGTTTTTGGCTAAGTGGTAAGGGAAATCTTAGTCCCCTGACCAGGATGGAACCTGAGTCCCCTGCATTGGAAGATCAGAGTCTAAACCACTGGACTGTCAGGGAAGTCCCAATAATAATTAATCTTTAAGACAACAATAATTGCTTATTGTAGAAATTTTGGAAAATCCAGGAAAATCCAAAGAAATTTAATTTGCCCATATTCCTACCACCATGAGATGACAACTGTTACTATTTTGCTGTATGTAGCTTTCTAATCTTTTTCTTCTCTGTTCACACATTACATTTATATCTATAGGTAATCTCTTTTTCTTTCAAAATGTGGGATCCCAGTTTTATCATTTGGCAACCTGATTTTTTTTTTTCTCCTTCTCTTTAGTCCCATTTTTCAGTTAAAGCTGTTTAGTACATTTTAATTTGTTCAAACAGCATGAATCGTTACTTTGTGAACACTTAGGTATAACACATTTATAAGGTACTTACTATCTACCAGGCATTGTTCTGTGCGTTTCACGTGTACCGATTCATTTCCTCATCAGAGCGAGCATATAACGTACAGACCGCTACCAGCCCCACGCTTCTAATGAGGTGGGAAGGGGTTAAGAAACTCATTCAAGGCCACACAGATGTAAGCTCAGAAGGGTTCAGACCCAGGCAGATTCTACATCTTCAAACAATCATATCTGCTCTTCCAGAATACATGGAATAAGCACAAATTAAATATTCATTCACAGGGGGTTTTTTACCTATAGGGGATTATACACTAAAACCTGGACCTGGGACTTCCCTGGGGGCCCAGTGACTAAGACTCCACGCATCCTATGTAGGGGGCCAGGGATCCATATCCATGCATCCTATCCAGGGGTCAGGGAACTAGATTCCGCATGCCTCAACTAAGACTCAGTGCAGCCAAGTAAGATAAAATTAGTAAGTAAAAAATTTAAAAGTCTGGACCTTTTTTTTTAAAAAAAAATTAAACAACCATTTATGACTTTACTTATTTATTTGGCTGTGCTGGATCTGTGCTGCTGTGTGGGCTTTCTCTGTAGTTGTGGTGGCTGGGGGCTACTCTCTAGCTGGGGTGTTCCAGCTTCTCACTGCAGTGGCTTCTCTTGTTGCGGAGCACGGGCTCTAGGGCGTGCAGGCTTCTGTCGTTGCTGCATGTGGATTCAGTAGTGGTGGCTCCCAAGCTCTAGAGCACAGGCTCAATATTGTGGCTCCTGGGCTTAGGTGCTTGATCAGGGATCGAACCCGTTTCTTTCGCATTGGCAGATGGTTCTTTACTTCTGAGCCACCAGGGAAGCCCTGGACCTTTCTTTTTCCCCCAACAAACTGCTCAGAGAGTCAACAACCCTGTAACTTAAAGGGCGTTTATTCATGTCCTGTGATATGCAGGGAGGGTCCTACAGGTCAGTGACATGACCAATGGGGGGCTCCAAAGGCCCCCTCACTAAGACATCCCCCTCTCTCCCCCGGGAAGTCCATACCAATCATGCTTTAAAAGGCCATGTTTCTTGTTAACATGGTGATAACTTGTACATACAGTATGATGTCAACTATATTATAAAAAGACCGCAACAGTGAAGTCATAAGAGCCGTTCTAACGTCATACCTGTCACTCTGTGAATCGCAGAACACCCATTCCACTGTTGGTTCTGGAACACTCTCTGAGATGCAGACCAAGGCGTCCTGATTTTCCATTTTTCTAAAGTAAGGTTTTCTCAGTGTGTAAAGCAGTGTATCTAAAGCATTATAAATTATTCATGTTTTAATATTAAAAATGTTTCATATGAAAAACATTAAAAAAAAAGTAACTGTCTTAGTCTCTTCAAAAGAAGAATTCTACATCAAGAAAAATGGATCTATACTATAGCACTATCTTCCACTCCACTCCATATATATACAATAACATAGACCCTCCTCACCAATACATTAAACTCCACTCAGGCCGAAATGCTGACTGGCATTTATTCTCTTAGCTAATGTCTTTGGCTATTTCATGAATCCAAAAACAACTTAAGTCTAGTGGAGGGAAGCCAGGTAAAAACACAAATATCAATATGCATGGGGAAAAGAAGAGCAGAAATAACATAAAGTTTATAACACATACTAATCTAGTTTTGAGGCTCAGCTTTCTGCCCACATGGAGAAGGGAATAGCAACCCACTCCAGTATTCTTGCCTGGAGAATCCCTATGGACAGAGGAACCTGGCAGGCTACAGTCCATGGGGTCGCAACGAGTCAGACATGACTGAGAAACTCACACTTTCTGCCCACAATTTTATCTAGAACTAGGCAGAAATATAGTTGAACGGAGATAGAATTGAAACAAAATTAAGAGGTTTATTTTAGCCTCTTATTCACATTGAACCTCCCCCCTCCCCCTTCCTCCTATCTTCCCCTCCCCCTCCCCACGGTGCTTATCATATCAACTCTACTTCTGCTTGGAACCCTTAGCGACAGGAGTTCATGACCTCCCAGAGTAGATCCTTCCAGTTTGGAACCTTTTTTTTTTTTTAAGAAAAAAGGCTAAATTTCAATCTTCTCCCTTATAATCAATTGTTTTAAAATACTATAATACTTTATATATATATATATATACACCAAAGATACACAAAAAGTAAATTTTGAAGCATAATAAACAAAAATGAAGATCCATGGACCCATGCTCTACTTAATAACTGGAATAATCATAAATACCTTTGAATCTACTTTCGTGTTTCTCTCCATGTCTCGACCCTAGGTTAACTTTATCCTGAATTTTGTTTGTCATTCTCATACTTTAAAAATTGTCTGTACCACATAGATGGGTGGCCCCAAACAATATATTGGTTTGTTTGCTTGTTTCTGGACTTCAACATGTGCAATCACTCAATATGCAGTCCTTCACAATTTCAGTTATTCATCCAACCTTATTTTTAAGACTCATCCATGGTTTTGCATGCATGTAGCTATGCTTAATTCAAAACTCTTGATGAAAGGGAAAGAGGAGAGTGAAAAAGTTGGCTTAAAGCTCAACATTCAGAAAACTAAGATCATGGAATCTGGTCCCATTACTTCATGGCAAATGGATGGGGAAACAGTGGAAACAGTGACAGACTTTATTTTTGGGAGCTCCAAAATCACTGCAGATGGTGAGTGCAGCCATGAAATTCAAAGACGTTTGCTCCTTGGAAGAAAAGTTATGACCAATGTAGACAGCATATTAAAAAGCAGGGACATTGCCAACAAAGGTCCGTCTAGCCAAAGTTATGGTTTTTCCAGTAGTCATGTGTGGATGTGAGAGCTGGACTATAAAGAAAGCTGAGCGCCGAAGAATTGATGCTTTTGAACTGTGGTGTTGGAGAAGACTCTTGAGAGTCCCTTGGACTGCGAGGAGATCCAACTAGTCCATCCTAAAGGAAATCAGTCCTGAATATTTATTGGAAGGACTGATGATGAAGCTGAAACTCCAAAACTTTGGCCACCTAATGTGAAGAATTGACTCATTTGAAAAGACCCTGATGCTGGGAAAGACTGAAGACGGGAGGAGAAGGGGATGACAGAGGATGAGATGGTGGGATGGCATCACCAACTCAATGGACATGAGTTTGAGTAAGCTCCGGGAGTTGGTGATGCACAGGGAAGCCTGGTGTGCTGCAGTCCATGGAGTCACAGAGTCGGACAGGACTGAGTGACTGAACTGAACTGAACTTATGCTTAATTCATTTTGCTACCACTACCTTGTGTTCCACTGGTAGATATATCACAGTCTACTGTTCCATTTTCTTGCAGGGGACATTTGGGTGTTTCTTGTAGTTTGAATCACCAACAGTGGTGCTATGAACATCCTGTGCATTTCTACCAAGGCAGGTGTGTACGTTCCTTTAACAATAGGCCTCGGAGTGCAACTTCTGATCCCTACGGTGTGGATTCACGCATAATGACAATTTGTTTCCAACCATCTGGTGGGTATAAAATCGTATTTCATTGTGGTCTTTTTTAAGATAATTTAAAATTTATTTATTTTATTATTTATTTTTGGCCGTGCTGGATCTTTGTTGCTGAGCAGGCTTTTCTCTAGTTTCAGCGAGTGGGGCCTTCTGTCCAGTCGAGGTGTGCGGGCTTCTCCTTGCGGTGGCTTCTCTTGTTGCAGAGCACGGGCTCTAGAACATACAGGCTTCAGTTGTTGTGGCTCCTTGGCTCTAGGTCACAGGCTCACTAGTTGTGGTGCACAGGCTCAGCTGCTCCAAGGCATGTGGCATTATCTCGGATCAGGGACGGAACCTATGTCTCCTACCTTGTCTAGTAGATTCTTATCCATTGAGCCACCAGGGAAGCCCTTCATTGTGGTCTTAATTTGCATGTCTCAGCTATTAATTTAATATGTTTACTATATAGTGAAATACCTACCCATGTCTTTTACTTTTCTACTAGTTTTTTTTTTTCTTATTGATTTATAGAAGTGCTTTACCTATTATGACTATTCAATCTTTGTTGATTATGTGAATTACAAACATCTTTTCCCATTGTGTCATAGTTTTTACTGTTTCTTCCTGTAGCTTCTGACCAGTGGTCCCAAGTCTACCCTCTAGAGCAATTTTTTTTTTTTTAAGTGAAGCTTTGTTTCCATGGGAAAATCTTTCCAATATTTAAAATCATCCTGAGGTTAAGGAAGACCACTACCATCGAAGATGTTTTTAACTAGTTAGCCCAGGTTTCCTGACTCACACCAGAAGAATTTCCTTTACGTTACACTGCAATCAATCTTCTGCTTTCCTCAAAATATTTCCTTTTCTCTGCTAAACATTCTTAATTCCCTTAGCTTCTCCTAACTTAAGGAATTCCAAGATCTTCACTATCCTAGTGGCTCTGTTTTGTCAATGTTCATCTGCAAAAATGTAGAACTGTAAATAGTAATTTTCCATGAATTTTCTTAACCCAGACATTACATTTTTGTGAATGCTGCCAAGGTTCAGATTTCCTTTTTTAGCAACCATAACATACTGTTGGTTAATGCTGAACTTGTGGTTCACTAAACCCTTTCCTCTTTTTCATGTTGACTGCTGCGAAGTCTACCCCACCTGATTTTTTTGAATCCCACCACCCAGCAGCACCGTTAAAAACAGTTGCAACTTACTTGAATGATTGTTGTGCTATTTTTACATTGTAAATCTTTTTCTTTTCATTTGTACCTTGTAAATCTTACGTGAAAAGAAGTTGCCCTAAGTATAATAAAGACAGCAGACTCACATTTATTTTATACAAATTCAACACTTGGCAAAAAACAGAGGGAAAGAAAGAGCAAAAAAATCTCTCAATCTCTTCCAACCGGAGGGCTTCCTATCTCAGAGTGGAGTGGAGAACTGGGGAGGGGTCAGGAACAAGACTAAACTCAAACAGCAATGAGAGGTACCTCTTGACTTTTGACCTTCTAGGGCTCCGGTTCTTTACACATCAGAGTAATTGGCGGGCTTTTCAAAACAAATGTTGACCGACTTTGACATTGCCTAGCTTTTGCCTGACAGGCTGACTTTGGAGCCTAACACCATGTCCCCAGCCCCATTCAGATGAGCCTTGTGGGAATCTAAACAGCTCTGCTGTTTGCAGCTCTGACTGCAAGACCCAGGGCAGCGAGGCTGGGAGTGCAGATCTGGCCAAGCTCAGCCTCCGGTCGTTGAGCCCCGCACCGCTGTGGGCCGGGAGGCACAGGCACTGCACCCGCGGCCCGCAAGTCACACCAAGGCGCAGCCAGGGAATCTGATTTACAGTGGATGAACTAGAGCTTCTGGAGTGCTGCCCTGGCCCCTAAAGGCAGCAGGACCCATGTGAACGCACCACCTCTAGTCCCTGTTTGTCATGTGGGGTAAAGCAGTTGGGGGGGTACAGGGCTGAGTCTGCACAACCTCGAGGCCTGGCAGAACTCGGTGCAGAGGAGAAGCCAGAAGACATGCCAGAGGTGGTTTTGCCAACTGTACAGCTGTGTCCCTGTACTTCCCTGGCTCCCCAACACCCCGGGTGAGAACCTCTGCCTTGCTCCTGATGGTCTGTCTGCATAGCGATGGGGGAGTTGCAATGAACACAGCAGCCGCCAGCTCTGTATGGTTATTTAAATTCAACTTTCAATCGATTAAGATTAAATAAAGTGACAACTTTGGTGCCCAGTCATACTGGCTATATTTCAAGTGTTCACCAGCCACCTGTGGCCAGTGGCTACCTGGCCAGACAGAGCAGACACAGACATTCTCATTGCCTAAGCTTGTGCAATCCTGTGAGATATGTCTGTGTATCCCCATTTTACAGACAGAACACTGAAGCTCAGAGAAGATTCTGTGACTCACCCAAAGAGGTCACATCAGATCTATAATAAGGATTCAGGTCTTCTGACTCTAAGGTCAAAATGCTTTCCACTTCTTCCCTCTCATCCGTCCATCAGTGAAAAAAAATGGGGAGCCCTAAAATAGAGGTTCTGAAGAGTGCTCACTCTCAGTCTGCGGGTCACAGCAGAGTCTCAATAGGTGATGGGGGAGGTTGAAGTGAGTTCAGTTAATTCAGCCACATGTCGAGGGAAACCTGGTTAAACTGTCTGGGGCACCTGGTAAGAGCTCTTGGATTCCAACCACCCCTTTAGAATATTGAGGAAACCTAGGAACAAATGGCACTTACTTCTTATACTCACTGTAAACAATACTGTGTAATTGGTAGCTGCACTCTGAATCAAAAGCCTGTATTCTCCAGCCTGGGTTTCTGTCATTTTCAAAATGACCATGGAAAAAACTCCTCTGAAACACAAGAAAGAGAACTGGTTAATTTGGAAAATGTGTGAAACAAAAACCATCAAATTTCACACTGAGTCAGAAGGCAGTTGGGCAGCTCTGCTTCATCTCCGTGGAGAACAAAGCTCCTGTCCTGCACCCCACACTCAGCTTGGGCCTTGTTAGTTTGACCTTGACCTTGATCCAGTCCCTCCCTGGGGAATGAGTGCCTTCACCTCATGCTGCCTGAGTCCCGTGGAGGAAAAATTCCTGCCAAAACCACATAGACTTGGTGGGATGCCTTCCTTGGTAGCAGGGCATCATTCCTGCCAACGACAAAGCATCCTCCATTGGCTTGTCTGCCAGTCACCTGTTCACAGGCCTTGGTGCCCCGTTTGCAGAACCACATGAAGCAACAAGCAAGATGTGCTGAGACTAACAACAGTCTGTTTTGTGCCTCATCCCTCCAGAGAGAAGAATTCAAGTAAAATCAGACACAAAGCATTTTCCTATGAGATAATAATTACGCTGATACATCACATGGATGTAAGGAGAGAGATGTCCCAATATGAGTATTTCTAAGTTTTCACATACTTGGTAAAGATCAATCTGGCTAGGGGCATTTGCTTCCCAGGTGGCACTAGTGGTCAAGAACCCACCTGTCAATGCAGAAGATGTAAGAGATGTGGGTTCAATCTCTGAGTCAGGAAGATCCCTTGGAGGAGGGCATGACAACTCACTCCAGTATTCTTGCCTGGAGAATACCCGTGGACAGAGGAGCCTGGCGGGCTATAGTCCATGGGGTCACAAAGAGTCGGACACGACTTAGCAACAGACAACAACAACATGCAGGTATTTTGATGTGCTTTCTTCTCTGAACTCTTCACATTCCTAGTATCATGTGTGAACTCTTGGGTATCTCATACAAAACTCTGAGATGGTTATCAGATCTGTCTGCTTATGAGTGTGAGAGCGGATTTAATTTCTGTGTGTGTGTGCGTGCGCGCGTGTGTGCTCAGTTGTGTCTTGACTCTTTGCGATCCCATGGACTGTAGCCCACCAGGCTCCTCTGTCCACGGGATTCTCCAGGCAAGAATACTGGAGTGGGTTGCCATTGCCTTTTCCAGGGGATCTTCCCAACCCAGGGATCGAACCTGTGTCTCTTGTGTCTCCTGTATTGGCAGGCCGATTCTTTACCACTGCACCACCTGGGAAGCCCTTATTTTCTGTAACTCTTTGCTATGGAGTAGTTGCTAAAAATGTCTTGGTACTAGGTTAACTAACCCACAAAAGACCTATGACTTTGGCTGCCTGACATACAACAAAAAAAGGCATTCTTTCAGCAGAGTAAAAAGAACCCTAATTTTTTATTTTTCTTTTTGGTCTCACTCCAAGAGCTGTTGTGGCATTTCATATATGCATATCTATATATCTATCTATCTATATAGTATATATATATTTGTCTCTAAGAAGAGATTTCATTTTGTTTTACTGGAATTCTGTAGTGTGCAGAAAAAATGATCATTTACATGCTTTTTAGCATACACAGAGTGATAACATTGTGTGGTATTAGATTTTAATAAAATTACTGGAACATTTCTTTAAGGCAAAATTCTTAATAACAGAGTGCTTTGCTTTAACCCCAAGGTAAACGTAAGCAAAAAAAGAGAAGTGAGTAATACGGCCTCAAAAGAGGAAAGGAAAATGAATGTGCTCTAAGGTTTAGAACCAGACTTCAGAATTATAGCTACTGGCCTGAAAACTACTTCAATGTTGGTCTGACCTTATAGAAACAAATTTGAATCTTTGGTACAAGCCAATCATGGGTGTTCTCCTGTGTCCCAGGTAGGTGACATGGAGCCTTCTTTGGGTCATTGAGGGGCCGTTTTCTGCATTGCTTCGAGAAAGACAATGCCTCTGCTACAGTTTTGGGATGCCAGAGCAACCCAAGAATTAGAGAATAAAGCAGTGTAGAATTAGTAAGTGGGCATTCAAATAGCCTGTGCCCCCTGCTTCCTACCCTCCCTTGTCATGGACAGCAGGGGGCAGCAGTCAGCACAGGGTTAGATTCAGGGCTTTGCTGTCAATCTAAGAGGCGTTTCTGGATCCTGACACCAATGCTTGCTACACAGAGGTCAATTTCTAATGTTTCATGATATCACACATTGCAATTCTGCTCATCATACTGGGAAACAACACAGGTAAGCATTTCCCAGAAAGAAGCTTCTCACTACTTTAACTAGGAAGCTCTTTGCTACTTTAACCGGAATGGAAGGGAAATTTTCTAATTTTTTATCTTTAAGACGAAATGCAATGAAAATACAAGCCATTGGAATTCCCTGGTGGTCCAGCGGTTTACAATCCGCCTGCCGATGCAGGGGATTTGGGTTTGATCCCTGGTGTGGGAAGAATCCACATCCTGTAAGGCAACTGCGCCCACGTGCCACCAGCTACTGAGCCTGCACTCTAGAGCCTGTGTGATCCAGCAAGAGAAGCCGCCGCAATGAGAGGCCCTTGCACTAGAGCGAGAGAGAAGCCCCCACTCACTGCAACTGGAGAAAGTCCACGCATAACCATGAAGATCCAGTGGAGCCAAAAATAAAATAAGTAAATAAAATTTTTGAAAAACAAGCCACCTTTAAAATCCCGAACGATCTTTTCACTACTTGTTTAACATTTTGTCAGCTATCACTACATTCTTAGGCCCTGGCTGCTCAGTCTCTCAGTCATGTCCAACCCCATGGACTGTGGCCCGCCAGGTTCCTCTGTCCATGGGATTTCCCAGGAAAGAATACTGGAGTGGGTTGCCATTTCCTCCTCCAAGGGATCTTTCCGACCCAGGGATCGAACCTGCATCTCCTATATCTCCTGCATTGGCAGGTGGATTCTTTACCACTAGCGCCACCTGGGAAGCCCTTCTTAGGCCCTAAATATACCATATATGTCTATATAACTTTTAAACTTAATAGACTTTATTTTTTAGTACAATTTTACATTTATGGGAAAACAGCATAAACACAGAGATCCCGAACACACCCTTCCCCATCTCCCCCATCACCCCCAGTTTTCCTATTAGTAACATCTTGCATATGTGTGGTGTATTTGCTACAAGTGATGGACCAATACTGATATTAACTCAAGTCTGTAGTTTACATTAGGACTCACTTTTTGTGTTGTTTACCCTGTGCATTTTGACTGCTATAAAATGTCATGAACCCATGCCCTAACTAATTTTTTGGTTCACTTTATTTCACTGGAGATAAGAGTTACAATGGACGTCTACAGAAGTTTGAAAAGAAACTCCAAATGAAGCAAGAATGTCTTTTTTTTGTGGGAAGAAAGTATTCCTCCAAAAATCCTTGTGGTTTCACATTGCTGCCCTGGTTCCCGCTTACCTGTTTTGTAAATCGAAGTGTGGCTGGCAGTTTAGGTAGCTGTGTTTAAAGACCCAGAGACAGGAAGTGTTCCCCGGGGTGGAGGCCAGCACTTGCAGGGTGATGGACGCAGCCACGTCCACATGCACCGTGGCCGCTTCGTAGATGGTCTCTGCGCCCTCGGGCCTCAAGGCACACGCCAGGTCTTCCCGGGATGCTGACACCTATGTCATCAATGAAACAACGTGAATTTACTACAAGTGCAGGTTTAATAACTCTTCCTTTTAGCTGAAAACTTTACCAAATACATACATGTTGAAATACTGCATACAACACCCTCGTGCATCATAGCCCATGGAGGACATATCACTGACTAAAATTCTTATTAGTTATGATTCTCTAAGGAAAAGACAGATAATTTTAGGCTGCATTTCTAAAAATGCTTTATAGACTGTTATAGGTTGAATTGTGATACCCCCAAATTCAGAAAAGGGCGGCAGAGGATGAGATGTTTGGATAGCATCGCCGGCTCAGTGAACATGAGTTTGCCCATACTCCAGGATATGATGAAGGACAGGGGAGCCTGGTATGCTGCAGTCCATGGGGTTGAAAAGAGACACAACTGAGCAACTGAACAACAACAACAGGAAGAAATAACAAAACAAAGTGAAATGTGATGTGCCTGATAAACAGAAGTCCACTACTTTGGAAGGTGCATTTAAGTGCTCTGGACCTTCAGAGCAGGGAGAGGTGACTTCCAGGCGGGGATAGTGGGGCTGGAAATGCTCCACTGGAGTGCAGCAACTGAGCTGGATCTTAAAAGATGGACACAGAATAAAGTAAAGCAAGAACAACAACAAAACCCTGACATGCTAGAAGAAAATATTTGCTATGCATATTACAAATAAAGGAAATAAAGTGCTAATACCCCTAATATGTAAAGAATTTTTTTTTTTAACATTGAGAGACACAGAAGCAAAAACATGATAGAAAAAAGGGAAAAAGAAATAGACAATTCACAAAAATGTTATAAAGAATGGCTCTTGAACATATGAGAAAATGTTCAAACTCACATATGATTAGAAAAACTCAAACAACATTGAGATAGCACTTAACTATCACACTAGCAAAATTTTGTTGGTGAGGCTATAAGGAAATATCCACTCTCATACATTGCTGGAGAAAGGCAAACTGGTGCACCCTTCTAGGGGGGATCTGGAATTCACCAACACCTAATAGAACTATTACGCACTTCACCCTCTCAGCCAGCAATCCCATTTTGAGGACTATACATCCAACAATTGATTGAACACCATTTATAATTGCAAAATACTAGAAACCACCTAAGTGCTTGTACAAAGGAAACCACTTACATGCTCATACACAGCAGAGTGATGGAATAAATTATGGTCCATCCACACAATCGAGGACACGCAGTTATAGAGAAGGATGAGGACAAGCTCCATGAACTGATTTGCAGTGATTTCCTGGACAGATGCTAAGTGAAGAAAGCTGGGTTCAAAATGTTTCTACTTTGAGTTATGCTATCCTTTGGGTAACAAGGAAGGCGACTAAGACAATACACATGTATCTGCTCATTTTTTCACAAGAAATACAGGACTAATATAAAAAACTTAAGGGACTGGCTCAGTTCAGGAGATAGATAGGGAAAGGAGGAAGCTTGGAAGTAGGGAGGAAGAAGGCACCACACTTCTCTGAGTTTGTCTTTCATCACATAGCTTTAGCTTTCAGGACCATAATCACATTTCACATACTCACAAAATAAATCATTAATGTCAACCAGGATATGGGGGAGCTCAAAATGGAATGCAAACCAAGTGAACTTAAGTGTATCACAAATAACTAACATAATCAGAGTGAAGGGATTGGGAAAGAAAGGAACAAACCTAAGTAACTTGGGAAAAGAATGCTTTGGATGGTATGAGGTTAAAGACAAAAAGAATTGCACACAAGTACTGTATTCCCAGGGGCTTCCCAGGGTGGCGCTAGTGGTAGAGAACCTGCCTGCCAATGCAGGAGACGTTAGAGACATGGGTTCAATCCCCAGGTCAGGAAGATCCCCTGGAAAAGAGCATGGCAACCCACTCCAGTATTCTTGCCTGGAGCATCCCATGGACAGAGAAGCCTGGCGGGCTACAGTCCCTAGGGTCGCAAAGAGTTGGACACGACTGAAGAGACTTAGCACACACACACTGTATTCTAGTTGGTAAATCTTTTTCTCACTGGGATGTGGGTTAGCAATTTTGACAGGAGTTTATATTTACAACAGCGCGTGCATGCTAAGTCGCCTTAGTCATGTCCAACTCTTTGCGACCCCATGGACTGTAGTCCACCAGGCTACAGACTCTCTCCACGGGATTCTCCAGGCAAGAATACTGGAGTGGGCTGCCATTTACACCAGAAATGAATATTATTATTGAATGATAATAACATAAATTATTTTAGATAATGAAAGCCAGGGGTCTTACTGTCAGAGAGAGAAGTACAACTGAGGAAAGAGAGAAAGGTAGAATGAACCCTTTGGTGCTGAGTTGAATTCACAGTTATCAGCCTGAACTCATGATGATACATAGATAGATAGAGATGATAAAGAGATAAATATAGTGTGTATGGATAGGGGGGTAGTACACAAACATATATATCCTATTTGTGTCTGCCAAGAAGACCTAGAAGCAACAATGCTCAGGAGCAATAAGCACACTCAGCTCTCAGATTTTGGTTTCTAAATACTATTCTCCACGAAACCAATGCTTCTTAGAGAAGTGGTTAGTTCCAGGGCCGACACAGGAAAAATACAAGATGAGTCTGAACTATGCTCTAGTGCCAAAAAGTAAGGGTGTGCTTCAAAAATTATGGGGACATGTTGAAAAGACACAGGAACCAAGCTGAAGTAGCTCCCAATGACCAAAGCTGGAAACATCTGAGCCACAAAATCAAGTGTTAGTTTGGGGCTATAATCCATGCAATAAATTAAGTATCTATAAGTCTATACTGATTAAGTAAATAAAATGGAGAGAAGAGACAGCTCTTCCTCGCAGAATTCCAGTTAATGAATGTAGAGGGAACAAGGGGAAAAGAAGCTCATCATCAGGAAAACATCACAGTAATAATGCTTGTAGGCAAGATCCACCAGTGGACGCTAAAATCAGTGGGTGAAAAACAGAGGAGAAACAGAATATTTGTATCTCCCCCCAGTCGTTTTTAACTACAAAGGAAAAATAGTAGCCTTGTAGGGGAGAAACTCAGGACACACCACCTTAATCTTCAAACAGAAATGATCATGATGGGAAATCTCAGATTTGAAACAACAATTAAGTGAATTGTGGAAACAGTAAAATAATCCTATTTTGGTTCCAGGCTATACTGTGATACAGCTCAGGATGGAGTTGCTTATTTATTAAAGCTGCCTTGGCCAGTTTTGTCAACTAAAGAGTGCTTGGTTCTTCAAAAAACCTCTGAACTATGAGAGTTTTAGAAAGATGTCTCATCTGAGAACCGTGAACTATGGAAGAAATCAAAACCACTTTTGAGAAAAGCTACTGACACCCTAATAATCCATCTCACATCAAAGTAGGACAATATCCAGAAGGAGCGGCTTCAGCTTCAGGAAGGTGAAAGTTCAGTTTTGCCACAGTTAGGATGGTTGCTTGATGTGGTTTAGGAACTACTAGGTCTTAATACAATCCTGAATATTGCATAAGAATACAATTTATTCTACATAAAAAGGATAATACAGAGCTTAATACTAGGAACCAAGACCAGTCATCATGGATTTCTTTTTTAAAGATCGTGATTTATAAGAAAGCACTTAAATGTGTGCATCTATTTTCTCACATTGAAAAGACATTAAAGTTTAAAACATCACAGCAAATAACAGTAAAATTTTTCTTGTCTGCACTACAGTATCACGTATGCCTAATGCCTTAGTTATTAACAAGCCAATGTGTTAATGACACCAAGATCTGTTAAAAATTTAAACCCAAATAAATAAACAAACTATGCTTTCGTGCCATATGTACTTTATAAAAGGAAACAGAGTAACTATAGCTTTGTATGAATCCTTAACTGGATAAAAACCATAGAATTGGTTCATTTATGTTCACTTTTATTGTATATAGACTTCTAATATTTTCAGTTTCTTGATCATTGAAGCTTCCTTCATTTGAGTAAACACCTAGGCTATGTTAGCTGAATAGCATTAAGAAGAGTAATGAAAAACAAGGGTGGAACTTGAAGGAGTCAGAGCCAATTTATGGAGTGATATGCACGTCAGCCGAAGTCATAAGAAGACCAAGCCAGGCTGTAAAGGATGTAGCTATGCCTCAAGAAGAATAGTCTAGGGGCTTCCCTGGTGGCTCAGGGGTACAGAATCCACCTACCAAAGCAGGAGGCACAGGTTCGATCCCTGGGTGGGGAAGATCCCACATGCCATGGGACAATTAAGTCTGTGTGCCACAGCTGTTGAGCCTGTGCTCTAGAACCTGGGAACTGCAACTACTGAGGCTGTGTGCCACAACTACTGAAGCCTACGCACCCTAGAGCCTATGCTCGGCAACAAGAGAATCCCGAGCACAGCATCTAGAGAGTAGCCCCAGATCTCTGCAACTAGAGAAAGCCCGTGCAAAGCAACAGAGACTATGGGCAGCCCAAAATAAATTAAGAAAAAATAAAAAGTCCGGCAGCCCTATCTGAGCTGAACTGTAGAAGGAAGAAGCCACTTACAATATTATTGTGACTATGAAGGCTGGAATTAGGGAAGTGGCAGGGAGACTGGAGAATATGAGGTGGTTAAATGAGAACTAGGAAAGAAAGGAAATTGATAAGACTTGGTAACTGACCGAATGTGAGGGCAGAGAAAGGAAGCAGTCCAAAGTGAGGCTGAGCTTTCAAGCTTAGGATCTAGATGGGGCTATAAACAGAAATCCATTAAAACACAATGTTTGGGGAAATAGAAATGAAGTAAATTATATAGGTGGGTCTTAATGAGCAAATGGAAAAAAATCTATTTAAGTAAACCCAGGAGGCAGTCGGAAATTTAGAGATTCAGGGCTTGAGAGAGAAGCCCAGCTTTATTTTAGGGAGAAAAGGAAATCTTTGTTTCTTATTCATTCTGAGTATCACTGTCCTTCCAGAATCTAAGCCCAAAGAGAATGTGACTCTTGTTGGAGTGGAGTCCCAGGTAACAATGAGGAGAGATGCTGATCAATACCCCATATGAGTGCACAGTTACCTAAATACGTAAAAAGAAAAGCTCATAAGCTGTAGCAGGTCTCAATAACTTACGAAGTATGGTCTCCAGAGAAAATAGCTAAAATTGTCGTTTTACTATTACTTTACCATGGGATTCGATGATGATGTCCCCATTGATGAATCATTGTTTCCATGGTTGATTAAAACACACTTGATCTCAGGCAGATCTTGATTTGTAATAGTTTGGAATATCATTGCAGAAAAAAAAACTGTGAAAGCAAACAAAGGCAGTGATGTTGATACATGCACATCTTAAAAAGAAAATATGTATTCATCTTACAATAAAACAAAATGTAATCAAGGGAAAGTGGCCAACAGGAAAGTATCCAGGAAGTATAATTTCACAAAAGTCAAGTCTTACTACAAATCTTGAGCAGAGGTCCTTAGAGCAGTGTTTTCCAAGGGAACATTCTTGGGTGATGGAAATATTCCTCATCTATGCTGTTCAACAGGGTGGTCCTTAGCTGTATTTAGCATTAAGCATTTGAAGTGAGGCTAGTGCAACTGAGGACTGGTTATTTGTATACCAGACATTTTTTTCTTCTTTATGGTTTCCTGGTGCATATAAAAGTTACGTTTATGGTACAGTGTGACCTGTTAAGTGTACAACAGCATTATACCCAAGAATACAATGTGTACACCTTAACTAAAACATACTTTCTTGCTAAAAAATGCTAACCATCATCTGAGCCTTCAGTGAGCTGTAGTAGTAACATCAAAGATCACTGATCAAAGATTACCAAAACAACTATAATAATAGTGAAAACATTTGAAATATTGTGAGAATTACCAAAGCGTGACATAGAGATATAAAACGTGTGAATGCTGTTTTATCATCACATAATTTTGAATTTCCCAGTTTTCTTCTTGTAGCTGATTTCTGTGATCAGAAATATCCTGGAGAATGTTCCAAGTGAGCTTGAGAAGACTATATTCACTGCTGTTAGATAGAATGTTCTGTAAATGTCTGTTAGGTCCACCTAGTCTAACGTGTAGTTCAAGTCCGATGTTGCCTTATTGATTTTAGGTTTAGATGATCTATCCTTTGTTGAAACTGGGGTACTGAAGTCCCTTAGTGTTATTGCATTGTTATTTCTCTGTTCAGGTCTGTTAGCATTTGCTTATTTGCTTAATTTCTTTAGGTGTTCCTATGTCAGGTGCATAAATATTTACACGTCATATCCTCTACTGGGTGACCCTTTTTTTCATTGACCCTTTTTACCTCTTATGATAGTCTTTGGCTAAAGTCTATTTTGTCTGATGTAAGTATAGATATCTCTACTTTTTTTGGTTTCCATGAGCATGCAGTATCTTTTTCCATCCCTTTACTTTTAGTCTGCGTGTGTCTTTAAAACTGATTAGGAACTTGCCTGGTGGTCCAGTGGTTAAGAATCTGCCAGCCAATACAGGGGACACAGGTTCAATCTCTGGTTTGGGCAGATCCCACATGCCTTGGAGCAACTAAGCCTGCTAGCCCCATCACTGAAGCCAGTGCACTCTGGAGTCCACGTACCACAATTACTGAGCCCACGCACCACAACCAGAGAGTCTGTGCACTGCAATGAAAAAGATCCTGCATGCTGCAAGTAAGACCCAACACAGCCAAATAAATAAAATAAAAAAGTATTTTTTTTTTAATTGTTGAAGGACAGTTTGCCAGGTATTCTTGGTTAGCTGTTTTTTTTCTTTTAGCATTTCAAATATATAATGCCATTCCTTTCTGGCCTACAAAGTCTCTGCTGAAAAATCTGCTGATAGTACTACAGAAGGTCTGCTGTATAAAACAAGTTGTTTTTTCTTCTTGCTGTCTTTGGTTTCTGACAGTGTATCTATAACGTGTCTCAGTAGGTCTCTTTACATTCATCTTATCTGGAAGTCTCTGGACTTCTTGGACCTGGATGTCTGTTGCTTTTCCCCAGATGAGGGGATTTTTCAGCCACTATCTCTTTGAATAAACATTGTGCCCTTTCTCTTTCTCTTTCTCTTCGTCTTCTGGGACCCCTATAATATGACTATTAGTTTAGTTTGATGGTATCTCTTAAATCCCTTAAACTGTCTTCCCTCTTTTCTTTTTTCCCTTATTGCTTCTCTGATTGGATGAATTCCACTGCTCTGTCTTTGATCTCAGTAATTCTTTCTTCCACTACATCTAGTCGGCTGGTGAACTCCTTTTCTGAATTTTTTAGTTATTGTATTCTTCCTAAGCTTTCTCTCTCTGTGGAAATTCTCACTTTATTCATGTATTGTTCTCCGGGAGCATCAGTGAGCATCTTTATGACTGTTAGTTTGAACTCTTTTTAAAAAAACAACTATTTATTTATTTATTTTTGGCTGCACTGGGTCTTCTTTGCTGCCTGCGTGCTTTGTCTTGTTGCAGAGTGTGGGGGCTACTCTCTAGTCGTGGTTATCAGGCTTCTCATTGTGGTGGCTTCTCTTGTTGGATCACACAGGCTCTAGAGTGTGGGCTCAGTAGTTGTGACCCATGGGCTCAGTTGCCTTACAGCATGTGGAATCTTCCCGGACCAGGAATGGAACCCACATCCTCTGCTTTGGCAAGGGAATTCTTAACCAGTGGACCACCAGGGAAGTCCTATTTTGAACCCTTTACAGGTAAATCACTTATCTCCATTTCACTAAGGTTTGTTTCTGGAGTTTTATCTTATTCTTTTGTTTGGAACACACTCTTTTCTTTCTTTATCTTCTTTGATTATCTGTGTTGGTTTCTGTGGATTAGATAAAACAGCCATATTATCCCAGTCTTCACAGAATAGCTTCTATAGAAGAAATCTTATCCTTCCACCCAGGCTTAGTTCTTGGTGGTTTCTCAAATTACCTGTTTTGTGCTTATTGGCTCCCAGTAGTAAGGATGTGTCATGATTTGCCAGTGTCCTAAAGGGGAGGAGATTTTATTTTCTTGGGCTCCAAAATCACTGGGAACGGTGACTGCAGCTACGAAATTAAAAGACGATAGCTCCTTGGGTGCTATGACAAATCTAGCCAGCATATTAAAAAGCAGAGACATCATTTTGCTGACAGAGGTCCATATAGTCAAAGCCATGGTTTTTCCAGTAGTTATGTATGGATGCAAAAGTTAGACCATAAAAAAGGCTGAGTGCCGAAGAACTGATGTTTTTGAATTGTGATGCTGGCAAAGACTCTTGAGAGTCCCTTGGACCACAGGGAGATCAAACCAGTCCATCCTAAAGGAAATCAACCCTGACTATTCATTGGAAGGACTGATGCTGAAGCTGAAGATCCAGTACTTTGGCCACCTGATGCGAAGAACTGACTCATTGGAAAAGACCCTGATGCTGGGAAAGACTGAGGGCAGGAGAAGAAGGGGCGACAGAGGATAAGATGGTTGGATGGCATCACTGCCTCAATGGACATGAGTTTGAGTAAACTCTGGGAGATACTGAAGGACAGGGAAGCCTGGTGTGCTGCAGTCCAAGGGGTCTCAAAGAGTCAGACACAACTTAGTGACCAAAAAACAACAACAAAGGGAAGATCTCAATTAGTACCTAGATGCGCAATGAAGCTGGACTCTCAGGCAGTGGCTTTTAAAATACACAAGCAGACCTCTTTCAGGGAAAGAATGAGAGCTAGTGTTTCTGTCTGCTTTCTCTGCACTGAGCCCTAAAGGATAGTCAGTTAATAACTGTTTCTTTGTTCACTACAGACCAGTGGGACCCACAAATACCAGTCCTGCTCAGCCACCAGATCAAGGAACATGTCCTCTGGATGGCGGTCACAAAGGCCATGGTGTTAGATACATGTATAAGCTCCTTTCAGAGAGATACCAGAGGGGAAATGTGTAAATGGTGCATCCAGCCTCCCCAGGCTCAGGCAGAATTGCAGTCAGCTCCTAGATGTATGTTAAATTAGATTGAAAACAGACCTCTTTAAAAACAATCAAAAATGGGCAGAAGACCTAAATAAGCATTTCTCCAAAGAGGACATATGGTCAATGGGCACATGAAAAGATGCTCAACATCACTAATTATTAGAGAAATGCAAATCAAAACTTCACTGAAGTATCATCTTACACCAATCAGGATGGCCATCATCAAAAAGTCTACAAATAATAAATGCTGGAGAGGATATGGAGAAAAGGCAACCCCTCTACACTGTTGGTGGGAATGTAAATTGGTACAGCCACCATGGAGAACAATATGGACGTTTCTTTAAAAAATAAAAATAGAGGGAATGTTCCAGTGGTCCAGCAGTTAGGACTCCATGCTTCCACTGTTGGGAGCCTGGGTTTCATCCCTGGTCAGAGGACTAAGATTCTGCAAGCTGCATGGCATGGCCAAAAACAAAAACCAGAGTGACCGTATGATCCCGAAATCCCACTCCTGGGCATATATCTGGACAAAATGATAATTCAAAAAGATACATTCACCCTAATGTTCATAGCAGCACTATTTACAATAGCCAAGACATATAAGCAACCTAAATGCCCATTGACAGAGAAATGGATAAAGATGATGTATACATATACAATGGAATATTACTTAGCCATAAAAAAGAATGAAATAATGCCATTTGCAGCAACATGGATGGACCTAGTGATTATCATACTAAGTGAAGTATGAAACAGAAGGAGACAAATATCATATGGTATCACTTACATGTGGAATCTAAAAAATGGTACAAATGAACTTATTTACAAAACAAACAGATTCAGACATAGAAAACAAACTATGGTTACCAAAGGTGAAGGCTGGGGTAGGGATAAATTAGGAGCTTGGGATTAACAGATACACACTGCTATATATAAAGGAGAAAAACAACAAGGTTCTATTGTATAGTAGAGGGAACTATACTCATTATCTTGTAATAATCTAGAGTGGAAAAAATCTGAAAAAGAATATGTATATACACATGTGTATAACTGAATTGCTTTGCTGTTCACTAGAAACTACTACAGCATTGTAAACCAACTATACTTCAATAAAAGTGTTTTTTTTGTTTTTTTTTAAATAGGCTTCTTTAAGGAAAAGACTGGGAGAAGGATGTTTCTGTCTGTTGCCTCAGCACTGAGCCTGGGGGTATAGTCACAATGAGTCTTTGCAAACCCTTTACAAACTGTTTCTTTGTTTGCTAGGATCTCTTGGACACATGTCCCATTGGCTTTCAGAGCCAGGTGTTTTAGGAGCCAGTTACCTGCTGTGATAACCCCGAACTTCAGCAAGTCATTTGACCTCTTTGGGTCCCACTTTCCTCATTTGGTAAAAGAGGGCAGTAGACCCATGTGGTATAATAAATACACTTGCCCTTAGATCAAAATGTATTTGGTCTTTCCCAGCACCATGCATGCCTGCTCAGTCGTGTCTGACTCTTTGTGACCTCATGGACTATAGCCCCCGGGGATCCTCTGTCCATGGGATTCTCCAGGCAAGAATACTGGAGTGGGTTACCCTTTCCTCCTCTGGGGGATCTTCCCGACCCAGGGATTGAACCTGTGTCTCCTGCATTTGCAGGTGAGTTCTTTACCACTGTGCCATCTGGGAAGCACTCTCTCCTAGGGCAAAGCTCCTAAAATCCTTGGAATTTTCTGAGTTACAGGGGTGTCTGTTGTTATTCACAATGAGCCCCTTCTGGGCACTGCACAGTTAATGCTAACAAGGTGACTTAGGGCGGGGCACCTCTGCAGCCCCAGGAGTGGGGGTTGTCCCAAAAAATCCAGAGGTTGGAGGGGTGAGGCTGAAAGCTGACCTCTGGGCAAACAGGGAGGGGAGTGTGCTAATTAAACCCTATAAAAATTCTTGAACTGAGAGATCCAGTGAGCTTCTGGGTTGGTGAACTAGATGACATTCCGAGCCCTCCCCACACCCCTTGCCTTGCCCTCTGCATCTCTTCCACTTGGCTATCCTGGAGTTATATCCTTTCGTCATAAACTGGTAATCTAGCAAACAAATTGTTTTTCTGAATTCTGTGAGCTGTTCCAGCGAAGTCACCAAACTCAAGGAGGGGGTCCTGGGAACCTCTGACTTACAGCCTGTGCTGGTGGCAACCTGGACTTGACACTGACATCTGATGGGGGTCAAGAGGGCTCTGAGCCCTTAACCTGTGGGATCTGATGCTATCTCTGGGGAGAGAGAGTCAGAATTGAGTTAAACTGTAGGACATCCAATTGGTGCCCAAGAACTGCTTGGTGTGGGGAACTCTCCCATCCCATATACATGGCGGCCAGCGGAGCCAGGACTGGTCAGTGTGAGTCCAGGGAAGGAGATTCGTGTGCCCTTCCTTGCACCTGGGATACTCTCATCGCTGTCATCCTTGTCAATCTCTGCTCTTTCTCATGATTTTAATAAATGACAGTCCATTTGCTCAGGAGTTCCAAATCCATACCTCCTATGTGTACTGCTATATATCTGGGTGGCCCCCAGGAACCTTACAATCAGACTGAACTCCCCCCTTTCCTTCCGCCCCATACCCCCTCCTCTGTCAGTGCCAGCACACCCACTGTCCCCAAAGCCAGAAGTCACTTTCAACTCCTCTCTCTCCCCCACTTCCTATCATCCAGGCAGCTGCCAAGCCGTGACATTTTGACCTCCGGATAATCCCCACATCTCTGCATGGCTCTGCCTCTCTATCACCACCGCCCTAACTCCAGTCCTTGTCGCGTCTGGCCTGCACCACTGCCAACTGCTTCCTCACTGACCTCTCTGCCATGTCCTGTCTGCCTGACGTCCATCCTCAACACAGACCCCCAAACTGTCCTTCTGGAACACACATCAGTGCTCCGACATGCTGTTACTCCTCTCCTTCAAACCCCTAAACAACCTATGGCACTGGTCCTCACCCTTTCTCGAGTCACAGACCACACTGAAAAATCTGATGAAAGCAATTAACCCTCACACACACACACACACAATACACACACATACACACTCAAACACACACACAATATACACATACATTCATACACATAACACACCAATACACACACACACAAACACACAATACATACACATACACACAATATACACACACAAACACACATATGCACACACACAATACACACAGAGACATACACACATACACACACAATATGCAAACACATACACACACATGTACACACATATACACAGTATACACACACAAACACACACACACACCCTAATGGACACAATGGACCCCCCGAATTCCCTCCAGAGACTCTTGGGCCACAGGAGAACATCCAAGTCCTTTATCACATCACTAAAATATTGCTTACATATCACACACATCTGAGCCTCTGGAAGCTACCCATTGAACAGGCTTCATTTTCTGAGTTGACAGCTTCTTAGATGAGAATTCCCCAATCCTGGGGGCCTTATACATTGTGCCTTGCAACCCAGGATGGAATTACAGAGTCCGTCTGCTCCATGATTCTGACCTCTGTACTGTTCTCTTCACTGTCCTGATGGCTGGAAAGTCCTTATTCTCCCCTTCCCCTGTCAAGTTTTACCTTTCTTTTATTTATTTACTAGGCTGTGCTGGGTCTTAGTTGGGGCATGTGAACAGTTAGTTGTGGCATGTAGGATCTAGTTCTCCAACCCAGGATTAAACCCGGGTCCTCTGCATTGGGAGCACTAAATCTCAGTCACTGGACCACTAGGGAAGTACCTAAGTCTTAACTTTCTAATCAAGACTTGACATCACCTCTTCTGGGAAGTCTTGCTTGATTTTCTCAGTCTGTGTTGGAGGATCAACCTTGGTCCTTATTTCTAAAATTACACTGCAATTTTTCTTTTACATGCTTACCCTGTGCCACCAACACCCCCAACACCCCCAACATTAGACTGTAAGCAGGAATCTGAACTATGTGGCACCTGGCTGAAGGCAAGGAGAGAAACCCTGTAACTAAATCCTGACAATTCCTTCCAACTTGAGGCATCTCTCTTTCTGCAAAGCACCTGTCTGACAAGGGATGAAGCTGCACTCTACAGATATTATCTGATGAAGCAGTAAGATATTGCTTATCTCCCTTTCACAAATGAGGATCTTAAGTGCAGAGACATTCCTGGCCAGAATAAAAAACTCAGGTTTTCTGACTGTGTTGCTCACTCTAACATATTCAACTGCATCAGCTTCAAGAACGGAACCCCTAACATTAGGAACATTGTAACTCAAATAGCAAAGCAGTGGAAGACGGAATTCAATGGGTAAGTAACAATCAAAACACACTGGTTTCAGACTTCTCTGGAAACTCGGTGGTCAAGAATCTGCAGGAGACACAGGTTCAATCCCTAATCTGGGAAGAACCCACGTGTGGAGGGAAGAACCCACGCATGGAGGGAAGAACCCACGCATGGAGGGGCAGCTAAGACCGTGCTCCACAACTACTGAGCCTGTGCTCTAGAGCCTGGGAGCCGCAACTACTGAGCCCACTGCCACGAGTACTGAAACTCAAGCGCCTAGAGTCCGTGCTTTAGAACAAAAGAAGCCATGGTGATGAGAAGCCCAAACAGCCACAACTAGAGAGTAGCCGCAACTAAAGAAAAAAAGCCTGAGCAGCAAGGAAGATCCAGTACAGCCAAAAATAAATAAATCAAAGTTTTAAAAACATAATGGTTTAAAGAAATAATGACAATATCCTGTTTTAAAGTAGGCTGCAAATAATTTTATGGCAGATTCTTGGCTACCAATGGACTTGCAATGACAGCAGTGAAAAAATACTTTTACTGTTTAACCTAAAAAAATAATAATAGTTCCTCTTTTAGATCTTATGCAATTCCTCTAGCCACAAAAGAACAGTGTGTGTGTACTTTACATTATTTTTAAATTTCCTCTACATGTGTTGGGACCCATCAAACAGAGTTGCGTGATTCCAACTAACGATCATCAGAGGGTTCTACAAAAGCTATTATCACTTGAAGGCTTAAGGATGATCTAGCCATAGAGGTAATTCAATCACATATACATAAATCTCACAGACCCCCAAACAACAGAACCTTCAGCCATAGAACTATGGCCACCTAAGATGAAGCTAAGACTTTTTTGGAAATCAATATTTGAAAAATAATAAGATCACAAAGTCATCTTGATGAAAACCAAAAGCTTTATTCAGGCAAGCCAGCTACTGTGAGATGCACAAGACTTTGCTATTTTGGAGTGAATAGTAAAGGGTATAGCATCGTGGCAAGAACAAGCTAAGCAAATTAAAAATGAGGCCAAGCTACTTTCTAGCCCCTCAGTTTCCCTCCCCCAAGTTCTTATTCCTCTCCTCTTCAAGGTCCTTTTCAAAATCAAAAACAACGGTAAAATACAATACTTTTGAGATTATTTGTTGTTGTTTTTTTTTTTTATACCAAATCAGAATCTTGACCCAAAGATTAAGGCAATATCTGGTGGCTATCTGGAGATTCAGAGAGATCACAATCTTGAACACTGATAAGGGCTCTTGTCACATCGCTTCCTGAGTTTCATCAGAGGATGAAAAAGATGAGGGGAATAAAAGGAATTGCAGAGAAAGTCATGAAGCTGAGCCATCCTGTGGGCTTCTCAATCGAGCAGGGATGCTCTCTGGGGAGGAAAACGCAGCCAACAAATTTGTTCAAAGAATCATTTGGAAAATTGCTTCTTCCTAGAATCTTAAAAAAATAAATGGCCATATTTCATTCTGGAATTTCATTTTTTAAATCTCAAATGGAAGAGTCATTTCATTCCCACAACCATTAAATCCAGTAATATCTATGTTTAAGTAGTTTTAGGCAACAAAAATCCTGGGATTCCTATTCTGACCTGGTCTAAGCTCCCTTCACTGAAGCACGCTATTTTTCTTCTACAGATATCTATGGATCATAACAACTGTATTGGAAGGTTAAACTAACTGAAAGCAAACTTTGTGCTGAAATGTTTTCTTGGAGAAAGGTGATGACCTTGCATTTTTAAAATAGAATTGAATTAACTATTTATATGTAAGTTCCCCCATCCCCATCTTTTTCATCTTTGTACCCTCATGGTGCCTAGCACTGAAATAGGTGTTCAATAAAAGTTTGTCAAATAAATTTCTTTTTCTTCTTCATGCAGGCTCCCTCTTCATCTTTTCCCCCCCCTGGAATATAAATGTCTTCCTCTCCCATACTTAAGATCTCATTACCTGATTTTTCTTCAGTTAAACAACAGGAAACTTCAACAAGAAAGAAATCTTTGCTGATAATTAAAGGGTTAATGAAAGTGCCTTTTTAGTTATAAAAAGTGGAGCCAAGTAGTTACTAATGAAACCTAAGAGGTAGATCCATTCAAAGCAACCAAGGAGAAATGAACAGCCAGTCTAAACTTGTAGGATGGCGTGGATTAGAATGAGGCTTTTAGGATGGAAGTTAATCTTAACACAAGGTCACCAGGTCTGGTGTCCCCATCAGATCCAAACTTTACCTAGTATCCCTTCCATCCACCTCCTTCTGAGTTGGACCCCCTTAGGCTAACAGGTCACAGGCAAACAAAGTAAGATAAGCAGCAAGATCAAAGGATGTCAACTAAACGTGGAGGTCAAAGCTCTAAATATGAATTTCCCGACACTAATGAGAGAAACAGTTATCACAGTTACTGAGATCCTGAAATCTTCCTCCTAGCCATGATCAGTACAGAATGCAATTAGGGCCATGGAGAGTCTGTGTCCATTCTTTAAGCGCTACTTAGGAAATCTCATCATTCTTCTTGAAAGGTAGAGCTTACAGTATAAGGGAAATGGGAATGGCATCTGATAATTCAAGGTAGTAAGAGCTTTTCTAACATTTAAAGGCCTTGTTTTTCAGCCTCTCACTTTATGTTGCTTCATTCAAAGAAGTCCGTAATGGCAAGTCTTGGCAAAGATGTGCCAAGGAGCTCCATACGCTGCTAGTGGGAAGGTAAACTGGTGCAACCAGTTCAGAAAACTGCTGGACAATATCTACCAAAACTGACATATGCCTTTCTCTATAATCTAGGAATTTGATTTGAGGGTATCATCCAAAGAGAAATGAGTGTTTCTGTCCCCAAAACATGTAAAAGAGTATTCACAGCAGTGTTATACTATTCACTACACAAAATTGGAGACACACAAAGTATTCTTCAACAATAGAATGGATAGATTGCATAGTCTAGTCATACTAAGGAAATAGTACCTAGCAATTGAAAAAAAAACAAAAACAAAAAACCACAGTTCTTAAGAACAAAGTTGAATCTCATAATTACAATGCTGAGTGAAAGAAACTGGACATTGTTAAAAAATCATAATAATGGTTTGGTGTAAATGTAGTTCAATAAAACAGGGAAAACCATGGAATCAGAAGTCAGACTAGTAAATGTGACTAAATCAGTGTGATTCTAATAAAATTCACACCACTTTTTTTCCTCTCTAAAAAAAAGTCAGAACAGTGGCTACCTTGGGGGGAGGGGTGGTAAATCAGAGGGGGCGGAGTTCGAATTGCTCTGTATCTTTATGAAATAATGATTAGGCAGGTACCTGTGTATATAAAGGGCTTCCCTCCTGGTTCAGCTGATCAAGAATCTGCCTGCAATGCGGGAGACCTGGGTTCCATCCCTGGGTTGGGAAGATCCCCTGGAGAAGGGAAAGGCTACCCACTCTAGTATTCTGGCCTGGAGAATTCCATGGACGGTGTAGTCCATGGGGTCACAAAGAGTCGGACACGAGTGAGTGACTTTCACTTCATTCACTGTATATATAAAACCCAATGGAGTTGTACTATTAAGATGTGTGCATATTTGCTATCTATGAATTATGCTTCATTTAGAAAAATCTGGAGAGAGATGTAGGAATTTCTGAGATTGTCCTGAAATATAAAATAATTCAATGCAGCTTATATACAGTTGCATGTACTGATGTCTATACTTTCCCAAAGCCTTTGTATGTGACTGAAAAACCCACTTACCACTTCATGTTACATATTAACAGAAAGCTAACTTTTTGTAAAAGACTCTGAAAAACATATTGTACTGTACATTTAAAATGTACATATTTACCAATTAACAGAGATGTTTAGGAAATGCAAGATGCTTTTCTACTATTTTCCCCCTTATGTTTTATTATTTTTTTAACTATATAATTCTTAATTATTTGAAACAAAAGCTACTGGAAATAATTCCTGCACATCTATACTGCAAGTATTTTCTCCATGGACCACGAATATGCTAGACAGACTGCTAGGGTTTGGGAGCTGGAGAAGACACAGCCAGACTCCCTCCGTGGACAGAGCAGGACAGGCGGGCCAGGGGCAGTAAGTGATGGTCCTCCAAGGCTGCAGAACTAGGACACGATCCGAGATTTCCTGGCCCCCCAAACTCTGCCTCCTTCACCCTAAACGCAAATCAACCCTCTCCTCTTTCCAAATAGATGAACTGGATCTAAAGAGGATTTTTTTTTTTCTGGTAACAATTATGCTATCCAGATTATTTGGGAACAGTCAGCTGAGTCCTTGAAAAGCCTCTTGGGGTTTAACGCCAGGATAAAAATCGAGTACAAGAGGAGGGGGCAGTGGGTATTTTAAGATGTAAATCCCGTTTGCATAATATTTCCCAAAGTATCTACTCATTGATCCAGTCGACATTCGGCGGGGTGGGGGGTCGTTACCCGAGATGACTCGCTTTGGGGAGAAACCCGGCACCTTTTCCCATCAGAGTTCACTCCCGACATCAAAACCTCAAAAGAAGAGTTGGAGACGCCACCCAGGAGTCTGCGGTACCGGGGTCGGTGCACGCGAGGTCCCGGCCCCCGGGCGCCCAGCTCGGGGCCGCAGGCTCGGGCGACCGGCCCAGAACCCGGGCGCGCCAGGCGGGCGGGCGGGGCGGCCCGGGCCCCGCGGGCACCGATTCGGCGAGGCCGCCCGCGGGGTCGGGGCGGCCGGTGGGGACCGCGGCCCCGAGCCCAAGCAGCGACGCGAGACCAGCGGGAGCAGAACGCGGGGTGGGCCCGGCTGCGGCCGCGGGTGACTTCGGGGCGAGTTGGGAGGGCGCGGAAGAGGGGAGGGGCGCGGGAGCGAGGGACCGAGCGGGGCGGGGAGGCGCGCGGCGGCGGGGACGGAGGAGGCGCGCGCCCGGTGCCCGCGCTGGGTGGGGGCCGGGGGCCGCGGGGGCTCGAGCGGGCGAGCGGGGCCTTACCGAGCAGCGGCAGCCGGCCGCCCAGGCGCGCCAACGCCGGCATGGCCTCCGGAGCCCGGGGTCCCCAGGCCGCGCCGGCCCAGCCCTGCGATGCCGCCCTCCGCGGCGCGCCCCGCGCTGCAGGTGGCTCGCTTAAGGATGCGCGTCACCGACCGCAAATTCCCTCGGACTGGTGCAAAGTGGAAAGGGGGGGAGCATCCCTCTCCCCACCCGCAGGGGCTGTGCCGGGGCGCCGGTGCCTGGCGCAGCGCTGCGGCCGAGCCCACGTGCCCGCCGTGGTCCTCAGCCCGCGCTCCGCCGCGCCCGGGGCTCCCCGACTGTGGCGGGGGAGACTGGGCGCGGTTCCGCCGGGGAGGTCGCAGGGGCTCGGCGGCCCCCGGCCAGGGAGGACGCACGGACAGAGCTGCCTGCCTACCCGCCCCCACTCCCCGCCCCGCGCCTGGAGTCCCGGAACCCTTTCGATGAGCGTGGGGACAGCTGAAGCCAGCCACCGTCCACCTTGCACGCGAGGGGCTTTGAGGCCGCAGGATGGGCGCTACAGCCGTGCGGCACGCGGACGCCCCAGGCTGGAGCGCGGGCGAGCCGAGGGTCGCTGTCCACGCTGGGAGGATCCTAACTACGGACCCACGTTCTTTGTCCCCCCGCTGCCCCGCTCCATCTCCTAGGATGCCCAGGATGCAGTCCACAGCGGCAGCAAGAAAAACAGGCTCGGTTTCAATGTCAACCAAGGCAATCAGGGAAGCTAAACACCAGCCATAGAACAAAAGCAAAACACAGGTCATCTCGGGCTTTGATTTCTGCACTCGTAATTCTTGTTCTTCATCGCATAATATTTCAACTTGAAATTATTTCCTTTGCAATTAAGTTGAAGATTGGAAAGCCCAGGATGTCGGCTCTGAGTCTTCCCTTAACCAGCCCTTGACCTTCACAAAGCCACTCATCCTCTGAGCGTTCCCCCCTTCCCCTTACTCACCGGTAATGGAGCAGAATGGACCACATGGCTTATAAAGTCTCCAAGTTCTAGCAATTCCATGCTTTTCATTATTTCAGTCATGTTCTAATCAAGCGTGATAATTGACATGTGCATTCTTGGCCATACAGTCCTTTTCCTCAGCTGTAGTCTAGAGAAGGAAAATTTTCTCCCCTAGAGCATGACAGAAACTTGAAATGTGGTGCAGCCACTGTGGAAAACAGCCTGATAGTTTCTTCAAAAATTAAAAATAGAATTACCATATGATCCAGCAATTGCAATGCTGGGTATATACCCAAAAGAACTGAAAGCAGGGTGATGAAAAGATGGTCTGTACAACCATATTCTAGGAACATTTTTAACAAAACCCCAAAGATGGAAGCAACCCACATGTCCATCATAGATGAATGGATAAACAAAATCCAGTGAATGGATAAAAATGGTGTATACATACGATTGGGACTTCCCTGGTGGCTCAGCGGCAAAGAATCCGCCTGCCAATGCAGGAGATAGGAGTTTGATCCCTGGTCTGGGAAGGTTCCCCTGGAGAAGAAAATGGCCACCCACTCCACTATTCTTGCCTGGAGAACCCCATGAAACCTGGCATGCTACAGTCTATGAGGTGGTAAAGAGCCTGACACGACTTAGTGACCGAACAACAACATAATACGGCTAGGATCTTATTCAGCTTTAAAATGGAAAGACATTCTTTTTTTTTTTTTTAGGAAAGACATTATGACACATGCTACAACATGGATGAACCTTGCGGGCATGTTAAGTGCAATAAGCCAGCGACAAAAACACAAACACAGATTCTACCTATATGAGTTCCCTAAGTTGGCTTAAAGCTCAACATTCAGAAAACTAAGATCATGGCATCCGGTCCCATCACTTCATGGAAAATAGATGGGGAAACAGTGGAAACAGTGACAGACTTTATTTTTGGAAGCTCCAAAATCACTGCAGATGGTGAGTGCAACCATGAAATTCAAAGACGTTTGCTCCTTGGAAGAAAAGTTATGACCAATGTAGACAGCATATTAAAAAGCAGAGACATTGCCAACAAAGGTCCATCTAGTCAAGGCTGTGGTTTTTCTAGAAGTCATGTATGGATGTGAGAGCTGGACTATAAAGAAAGCTGAGCACTGAAGAATTGATGCTTTTGAACTGTGGTGTTGGAGAAGACTCTTGAGAGTCCCTTGGACTGCAAGGAGATTCAACCAGTCCATCCTAAAGGAGATCAGTCCTGGGTGTTCATTGGAAGGACTGATGCTGAAGCTAAAACTCCAATACGCTGGCCACCTGATGTGAAGAGCTGACTCATTTGAAAAGACCCTGATGCTGGGAAGGATTGGGGGCAGGAGGAGAAGGGGACGACAGAGGATGAGATGTCTGGATGGCATCACCGACTCAATGGACATGGGTTTGGGTGGACTTAGGGAGTTAGTGATGGACAGGGAGGCATGGCGTGCTGCAGTTCATGGGGTCGCAAAGAGTCGGACACGACTGAGTGACTGAACTGAACTGAAAGTAGTCAGATTCTTGAGGCAGGAAGAACGGTTGGGTTGGGATCAGGGGCTGGGGAGATGAGGAATGGAGATGGGAATGGAGAGTTGTTGTGTGGTGGGGACAGAGTTTCAGTTTTGCAAGATGAAGAGAGTTCTGGAGATTGGTTGCACAACAGTGTGCATGTATTTAACACAATTGTACACGTAAAAATGGTTAAGATAGTAGTGTTTATGTTATGTGCATTTTACCACAATTGAAAGTTTAAAAATTTTTTTTAAAGCATCTACCTTAGGTCAGACAGGACTAGAGAAAGAGACATTAAGTTCAGTGAGACATGAACAAATAAAAGTGGTGAAGCAGGCTGGTGATGGGAAGAAGAGTGGGCTAGCAAGCCTTCCAATTGCCAAGATCCAAGGCATTATCTTTATTTATAGCTTAATCACTGCTTTCAAAGAAACTGATGGTTACAAGTTTGCAACAGATCAGCTTGGGTGGAGCACTGTTCAAGGACACAAAATCAAATCAATAGTGCTGCTTTGTCAAAGAATCTTAGATACAAGGCAGAAAACTGTGAGAACAGAAGTGGGAGAAACATGAATGGCTTCTTTGCACTCCCAATTCTTCCTGGAAATTGTTGGAGAAAAATAATTCTAGAAAGAGAAAATTTCATAGACTGAAAATCTTGGAGTATGAGGTATAGTCTAACATTTTAAATTTTTTTAATTTTTCATTTTTTTTAAAATTTATTTTACTGACATGTAGTTGATTTGCAGTGTTTTAATTTCTGCTGTATGGCAAAGTGGTTCAGGTATACATACATATATATGTATACATTCTTTTTTTTTATTCTTTTCCATCATGACTTATCACAGGATGTGAAATATAGTTCCCTGGGCTATACAGTAGGATCTTGCTGTTTATCTCTTCTGCATATAGTGGTTTATACCCAGTAATCCCAACCTCCCAATCCACCTCTCCCCCTCCCTCCTCCCCCTAGGCTAACGGGTAGAAGGTGAGGTGATGCCAGTCAATCATTTCCGGAAGTGTGCCCAGAGCTCTGTCTAGTGTGATACCTAATTTGTTTGTCACAGCAACACTCAAGGAAGTTAGTCCAACATTATCTGGAGTCCAAGACTGCACAACTAGTCATGCACATCGTTGTATAAAATTTTGGTTCCAGAGCCTGTTACCTGAAGCAACCAGGAGGAATGAAATGAAGGGAGAAATGGGAGAGAAGAGTGAGCTTGTTTCTGGGTTGAATGGAGGGTGTTGCATTGGCCCTTTGTTGCTGTTTAGTTGCTAAGTCATGTCTGACTCTTCTCGACCCCAGGGACTGTAGCCCACCAGGCTCCTCTGTCCGTGGGATTTCCCAGGCAAGAATGCTGGAGTGGATTACTGTTTCCTTCTCCAGGGGATCTTCCAGACCCAGAAATCAAACTCACATCTGCTTGGCAGGTGGATTCTTTACCACTGAGCCAACAGAGAAGCCCACACTGGCCCTACAAAGGATATATTTTATCTGGATTCTTACCACCGTAATGCTTAGCTACGCATAGCTATGCTGCATAGTAGTCCTTCATCTCATGAGTGTCTTTCCAGCTCTTAAATTACACAAATCTCTCTCCCTCCTCAAAAACTGTGACATATTTTCAATGACTATAGGTGAAATGCCTTAATGGCCCTTTAAAAATACAAAGTGCTGTGGTTTCCTAAAAATAAGGGACAAGCAGAAGGAATATTGGAATAGGATTCCTGTGAATTCAGTTGAAATATCGACTACATAGAGTACAGTTTTACTTGTCTTTCATCAATAGAGAATTCAAACCCACCAATTGGCAAAATCTGCCAATACCAAACATTAGCAAGAATTCGAATCAATGGGTAACTCTTGTCCACTGCTAGTGGGAGTCTAAATGGTTATAAACACTTTAGACAATGATTGGCCATTGATTACTGATGCTGAGCATCTGCACATCTTATACTGAAGTTTCACCCTGGACATACATACACCTTAGAGAAAGTTTGTACGCATGCCCTGGGAGGTATGGCAAGAACGTTCATAGCATTATCATTTCTAATGTCAAAACGTTGGAGACAATCCAAATGTCTGCTAATGAAAAGATAAAGTGGAGTCTATTCATCTAACATACTAACCGTATACCAGTGAAAATGAATGAACTACGGTTACAAGAAATGGCATAGATGAATCTCAAAAGCATTATGTTGAGAGGGAGAGAAAGCAGGTCATAGAGTAATAAAGGCAAACCAAGCAATATTCTCTTAAGGAATATACTCATAAGGGGTATAAAGAAAGTGAAGGAATAACTGTCAGGATTGGACTTCCCTGGTGGTACAGTGGATAATAATCTGCCTGCCAATGCAGGGAACTCAGGTTCGATTCCTGGTCCAGGAAGATCCCACATGTTTCTGGACAACAAAGGGCCATAACCGATGAAGCTGGAGCTCATAGAACCTGTGCTCCCCAACAAGGGAAGCCACCACAATGAGAAACCCTCGAATCTCGACAAAGAGTAGCCCTGCTCAGTGTTACTAGAGAAAAGTCCACTTACCAACGAAGACCCTGCACGGCCAAAAATAAAAAAACTCAGAATAATGCTTACCCCTAGATTGGGGTGAAAAGAGATTTCTTTAATTATTGGCAATACTCTATTGCTTTTTACCTTTTGTGATGGATGCTGGATATTCATTTTCTTGTTCTTTAAAATATAATTTTTATTCACTATAGCAGTGAATAATATATTTCATAGTAGAAGAAAATTCATCTAAGGTGGCAGTTTGACACATTTATACCTATGAAAAAATCTTAACTAAACAAACAAAAATCATTTTAAGGGTTTAAAACCCCATTAAAATTCAACTACCACTTTATAGGAAACACATGGGACAATGGAACATGGTAAACAATGACACAAGGATATAGTCAGAAAATTCTGGACCCTAGTAAACTTTATAAAACAAATAACCTGGTTTCATCAGCAAAAATTTGTAAGAAAAAAGAGAAAGAGAGAGTTGGAGGCATGACCTACAGTTTAAAAGAAAACGAAAAGAATATCAAGCAACTGAAGTGTGCAATGTGAAGATTTTATTTGGCTTCTGATTTAAGCAAAGTGAAAAATATGTAGAGAATAATCAAGTAAATGTGACCATAGATTTAATATTTTTGATATTAAGTGATCATTATTTAAAATTTTACTTTGTGCTAAATGATATTGTATGTATTTTTAAAAAAGTTCCTATCTTTGTATAAGTGTCTATGAAATATTTATGGATAAAATGACATAAAATGGATATATTGAGGGACGAATAGAAAATGACAGCCAATGAATGCAAGGTTTCTTTTTGAGATGATGAAAATGTTCTAAAATCAGATTATGGCAATGGTTGCGCAATGCTGTAAATATACTAAAAACCATTGACTTGTGCACTAAGTAGGCAAACTATAGGACATGTCAATTAGTTCTCAAAAAAAGCTGCTTTAAAATGATATAAAGTCTGAGATTTTCTTCAAAGTAATTTGACGTGGGGGATTTGAGTGGAGGAATCAAACTGACCATGTGAGACTAACATCAAGCCTGGTAGTTAAGTAAACTTATACTCCTTTTAGAAATTTTCTATAATAAATAGATTTGGGGGAGCGGGGAAGACTTTGAAACCATGGATCAGTGAGGTCATCCTGAATGTGCAGAAGATAACTATTCTTCCTTAGATGTCATCAGCTACTCTTTACTGTAGTGTTACTGACCCACCTGAATGAGATGACCTAGAACATAACCCTGGGAACCATTTCCAAGATGCAAACAGGGGAACTGCAAAACTCGGATGGCAGTATTTTGTGATAGCTGTTTAGGTCTAAGATGATCTAAATAATCATCTTCTTACAGTTCTTGACAACAGCTAATGTATTTGCTTCTTAAGGCTGCTGTAACAAAATACCACAAACTAAATGGCTTAAACAACAGATATTTATTGTCTCACAGTTCTGGAGGCAAGAGATTCAAGATGAAGATGGGGTAGGTTGCCTTCCGAGAGCTGTGTGGGGGAATCTGTCCCATGCCTCATGCTCCTAGCTTATGAGGCTTTAGCGGCAATCTTTGGCATTCCTCGGCTTCTTCTGCACCACCTTGCTCATCTTCATCTTCCCATCTTCACTTCTTCCTGTGTGTGTGTGTCTCTGTGTTCAAATTTCCCCTTTTTATGAGGACACCAGTCATCCTGGATTAGAATCCACCTGAATGACCTCATTGTACCTTGATTACCTCTGTAAAGAACTTACTTCCATATAAGGTCACATTCTGAGATATAGGGGGTTAGAACTCCAAAATATTTTGGGGTCAGGGAAGGGAGGAGCAATTTAATGCACAAGAAATAGATTTTGAAATCAATTGTTGTTGTTGTTCAGTCACTCAGTCATGTCCGACTCTTTGTGACCCCATGGACTGCAGCACACCAGGCTTTCCCATCCTTCACCATCTTCTGGAACTTGCTCAAACTCATGCCCGTTGAGTCAGTGATGCCATCCAATCATTCCATCCTCTGTCGTCCCCTTGTCCTCCTGCCGTCAATCTTTCCCAGCATCAGTGTCTTTTCCAATGAGTCTTCTCTTCACATCAGGTGGCCAAAGTACTGGAGCTTCAGCTTCAGCATCAGTCCTTCCAATGAATATTCAGGGTTGATTTCCTTTAGGATTGATTCGTTTGGTCTCCTTTGAAATCAATGCCTAGAAATTAATGCATATGATCCTCTACAGATTAGTTGTTAACTGCTATGTTAAATAGATTTCAAATTGATATTTTGTTTTGCAGAGAGATATAATCTGGATAACTTGGAAGTTAACACAAAAATGGGAGCAATTAAAAACTATGCTTGCATAAAAACCAGATCCTAGTGTAAAGCACAGGGAACTATACTCTATATCCTATAATAGACTGTAATGAAAAAGAATGTATATACAAGATGTTTGTATATATAAAATGTACATATATTAAATGTACATATATATATATAACTGAATCACTTTGTTGTACAGCAGAAATTAACACATTCTAAATCAACTATATGTGCATGCATCCTCAGTTGCATCAGACATATCCGACTCTTTGCAACTCTATGACTGTAGCCCCCCAGGCTCCTCTGTCCATGGGATTCTCTAGGCAAGAATACTAGAGCAGTTTGCCATTTCCTTCTCCAGGGGATCCTCCTGACCCAGGGCTCAAACCTGCATTTCCTGTGGTTCCTGTATTTCAGGCAGATTCTTTTTACCACTGAGCCACAGGGCAAGCCCAAATAAACTATACTTCAATTTTCAAAAATTATGCTTTCAAAGCGTTTAAGGTAAGAAGGATACAAAACTATAGAGTATGACCCGTGTTAGGCTAAAATAAATATATAATGAAAATAAAAACAAAATTGAAGGAAAGGGGTAGAGTTTTAGCAAACCAAGAAAGTCTTAACACCTAACTAATTAACATACATCAGACAAATGGAACAGACAGGACTGGGCCTATGGGAAGCAGATTATGAGAGAGGGAACTTAGATACATTTACACATCAGGGGAGATCAAAAGTCACCCTATTGTCACAGCCAAGAGGAGAGGACTTGTAGGAGCCACAAGCCTGCAGGGGCAAGGAAAATAAGGGGACTAATTGGCGGGGAGGGGTGGGGGGTGGCGGGGACAGGATAGCACCCTAGCCCCTCCCCCTAGGGAACCAGAGAAAGAGGACTTCAGGAAGCATGAAGACAGGGAGGCCTGGTGAGTGTGCCTGTATGCTAGTTGCTTCAGTCGTGTCTGACTGTGCAACCTCATGGGCTGTAGCCTGCCAGGCTCCTCTGTCCGTGGGATTCTCCAGGCAAGAATACTGGAGTGGGTTGCCATGTCCTCCTCCAGGCTGGTCAGTTTAGGCTGGCCCAAAGCCTAGCAGTGGAATTTTCAGATATTAAAAAAGGACTTGTTTTTCTTTTAAAAAATTAATTTAATTAAATTAATTAATTTTGTTTTGGCTGCCCCACGTGGCTTGCAGGGTTTGTCATGGTCTTAAGTGAGGGTTGGGAATTTCCAGATATGAGGAAGAAAGAGAGAACAGTTTATTAGAGTGGGAGACGCTACTAGAACAGCGAGCCGGCTTGAGGGAGAGCTGACACCTTTTGCGGGCTAGTAGCCAATTTTTCCTGGAGAAGGAAATGGCAACCCACTGCAATATTCTTGCCTGGAGAATCTCATGGACAGAGGAGCCTGACGGGCTACAGCCCATGGGATCGCAAAGAGTCGGACACGACTGAGCAACTAACACACACACACATACACACAGCCAATTTTTATAGCCTCAAGACAGACAAAATTCCTATTGGAAGGGTGGCATTAGGTAATTGGTTAGGATGGTATATGGTGGGTGATAGAGTGGGTATTTTACCTAGTATGACATCAGGAGACTGGCTGGTTTAGATCAGGAGGCTCATGGCAACTGTTGCTATGGAGCTTGGTTAATTCTGGAAATTTTTGTCCTCTGACCTTGGTATAAGGCTCCAAACTTGTGACCTTGGTATAGGGCTCTACGTGGTTCTTGGCTCCCCAACCAGGGACTGAACCCTGGTTGTGGCAGTGAACGTGCTGAGTCCTAACTACTGGACCACCAGGGAATTCCCAAAAAAGACTTGCTTTTCTTGTCCACAGGGCTCAGGAGTAATAGAGTTGGCAGTTTCGCTGGGTCCTACACTCCCATCCAGACAGAAAAGCAGAAGGTTCTGATAAGAAGAAACTGAGAATCAAAAAGACGATTAACAAGTGCTGGTGAGGATGTAGAGAAATCAGGACTCTCCTACACTGCTGGTGGGTTGGAAAATGGTGCAGCTGCTTTGGGAAGCAGGCTGGCAGTTTCTTACAGTGTTAAACACAGAGTTAATGCTAGTGGTAAAGAACCCACCTGCCAACGCAGGAGACTTAAGAGACACAGGTTCGATCCCAGGGTCAGGAAGATCCCCTGGAGAAAGAAATGGCAACCCCCTCTAGTATTCTTGCCTGAGGAATCCCATGGACAGTGCGGCCTGGTGAGCTACAGTCCATAAGGTCTTAAAGAGTTGGATACGACTGAAGCAACTTGGCATGGGGGTTCCACTCCTAGGTACATACCCAAGAGAAATGAAAATGTGTATCCTTACAAAAACTTGTGCATGAATGTTCTTGGCAACAAGAACATAGGGAAAAAAGTGGAAACAACCCAAATGCCCATCACCCGATGAGTGGGAAAACAAAATTTTGGTGTATCCATGCAATGAAATATTATTTGGCCAGATAAAAGGAAAGATGGATGGATGCTACAACATGGTGAGCCTTAAAAATAGTAAGCTGAGTGAAAGAAAATAGTCACAAAAGACCACAAATGATATGATTCCATTAATATGAGTTGTCCAGAATAGGCAAATCAGTAGAAACTGAAAATAGATTAGCGGTTTCCTAGCACTGGTGCAGTGATGGGGGTGGGGGAGTCATTATAGATGAACAATGACTGCTAAGGGGATCTGAGGTTTCTTTTTGGGCGGTGATAACATTTCTTAACTTAGGTGATGGTGACGACTGCACAGCTCTGGGAATATGCTGCAACCACTGAATTGTCCATTTTAAGTGAGTGACTTGGAAGGTATGGGAATTTTATCTCAGTAAATACATTTTTTTTTTTAACAATAACAACAAAAAAAAAGGAAGAAAGAAACTGAGAATTGCATGCGTGCAAGAGTCAGCAGCAGAAGTAACCTTGGGTTTAAAAAAAGAATCATTTGATTCAGGACCCGACCCAAGTAAGGAAACTTCCCCAGGCATCTCATAGATCCTCAGAGGAGGGGGCTGAGCGAGAGCTGTCCTGGACTGATTTATATCTCAAGGAGAACAGTAACTAACACACTGTTCTACTGCTGTTTTTGCAGAGTTCTATCCCTCTATTCCACTCACTTTTTGCTTTGTTTTTATTTCTCTAGTAGTTTCTCGAGGTAAAATATTTAAAGCTATTAAAATGTGTTTGATAACAAGTCTAGTAGCAGTAAAGCTCATGGTGTTTTCTGTTCCTCTGTGGGTCTGGGTGGTGAGAGGGGAGGGCAGATAGGTAATGCTGGAAGAAAGGAAACACTGTTTTGTGGAGGAATAAAGAGTGGCCCCTGCTCAGCGCCAAGAAGCTGATGGAGGAGAGGGGGATGCTAGTTAGTTCTGGGTTTCTCACTCTTCCTACACAAACCTGTTCACCTGGGGTCTTTGTGCTGCTCCCTGCCTACCTGGGGCTCTTTGGGATTTCTCTTTCTCCGCTCTTCTCAGCTCCCAGGTGAAATCTGTTAGTTTCTATTCCTTCAGACTTCTCTTAGGTGGTAGTCATTAATCTGCTAATGTCTTATTAACTACAGCCACTCTCTTTGAATTGTCTTACCTCTCAGATAAAACCTTCTTAACCCTCTTTGTCAGCTCCTCCTCCCCTGCCTTCTTCCTCTCCTGAAATGCTGGTGTTCCACTGTGTTAAATCCTTCCGTCTCCATTCTGCCCTCCTGGTCATCTCATCTATTTCCATCACTGTCTTGATGCCAAAGATTCAGGTTATCTGTAGTTAGGTAATATGCAAGACAGCGTATTAAAAAGCAGAGACATTACTTTGCCAAAAAAGGTCCGTCTAGTCAAAGCTTTGGTTTTTTCAGTAGTCATGTATGGATGTGAGAGTTGGACCATAAAAAAAGCTGAGCGCAGAATTGATGCTTTTGAACTATGGTGTTGGAGAAGACTCCTGAGAGTGCCTTGGACTGCAAGGAGATCCAACCAGTCAATCCCAAAGGAAATCAACTCTGATTATTCATTGGAAGGACTGATGCTGAAACTGAAACTCCAATACTTTGCCCACCTGACTCATTGGAAAAGACCCTGATGCTTGGAAAGATTGAAGGCAGGAGGAGAAGGGGATGACAGAGGATGATATAGTTGGATGGCATCACCGACTCAATGGACATGAGCTTGAGCAAATTCTGGGAGTTGTTGAAGGTTAGGGAAGCCTGGTGTGTTGCAGTCCCTGGGGTTGCAGAGTCGGACATGACTGAGCAACTGAACAACAGTCTGTAGTTTATACCTGCCTCACCCATTTTCAAACTAACCAAAATGTGCTACTCCTGAGACGTGCTGCCAGAGTCACCTGTCACTCTCATAGTAACTTCTCTTAAATCTTCACATTCAGTTCATCATCATATCTATTGATAGATTAGGAGCTGGGTCCTAAATATGTTTTCACTATGTTCCCTCCCTCCATTCTACCTGGAGTTGCTGATTGTTTTCACAACTGTCTCACCCAGATTGTTATAGTCACCCCACTACCATCATCCCTGTCTCCTTCCTACTAGGATCACAATAGCCTCTCTAAAACTTTGTTTCTGTAAAGCCAAGGATGATGATGCCACATTTTGTGTTACAATGTATTACTACTTGGCAGCCTTCATAGAGGTGGTGGATTCAGACAGAAGTCATCAGTGGATGCTAAGGCAAGAGGTAGGTATTTGACGAGGAACAGAAGAATGTTACAGTCTGAATACCTCCCTACAAAATACCAATCAACTACAGAGTGATAACTCTATAGCAGAGAAAACTAGCAGACACCCATTTGACCAGGTGATCAAGGTTAATATCACTTACAGCAATGGATCAACATGGAATGTCTTTTGATGCCAGCACAAAGAACACAGTCATTTCTGTGGTGCTCCTTCCAAGAATGAATTGTATAGACACATATAGAGACTAGTCCCTAAACACCCTGCTTTGTATTTTCCCCGAAGCAGACATCTTCCTATATAAACAAGGATACAAACCCTCCAAATCAGGAAACCAGCATTAGTACAAACACTGCCCAGCGTTCACAGATATCTTTCAGATTTTATCTACCACAATGTCTCTTTTCCTTTCTGCTCCAGGGTCCTATTCAGGAGTAGGTGTTACATTTCACTGTTATATTTCTTCAGGTTCTTTAGTTGTTTGAATAATTCCTTGGTCTGCTTTGGGGGAAATACAAACTAGGGTGTTCAGGGACTAGTTTCTCTCTGTGTGTCTATAAAGAGAGCATGAATAAAACAGAATAAATGCAAAAAAAATATTAACTGGAGAATATTGGTGAAGAAGATATAGGAATTGTTTTTACTACTCAGAAAAATTTTCTGTAAATTGGGAATTATTTCAAAATAAACATTTTTTTAAAAGGAAATTTCTTGCATTTTCTACATGCTTTTTCTTTCCTCTGACCTGCAACATGGACAGGACACTAATTGCATTTTGGTGGTGCAGATAAAGACAGCATTGGGAAATCACTGGTGGGTGAGTGGATAAGAATCTGCCTGCCAATGCAGGGGACACGGGTTCGATCCCTGCTCCAGGGACAGCAACAAAGACTGACCCACAGCCAAAACAAATAAATCCTTTTTTTTAAATGGCATCCTAGGGATGTGGAGCCACATATGGAAGGTATTTAGGATTCAGAAGGGAGCCCAGAAAGCCTGGGTGACATATGTAACTCTACAATGCTGAGGAGAGAAATGAACTTTGATGTATTTAAACCACTGTATCTGGGAGTCTCTTGGTAATAACAGCCTTGCCTGTACTCTGTTTTTATTCCCACCACTCTTGCATATAACCCAGAGTAACAGTCATAGTAAACTAGACCATTATGTTCTACCTAGTGTCCACGACCAATACTTGATGCTGTTTCTGTCCAGAGTGAACCATCTCCCCTTCTCACCATTTCCCTTGTCACTTCCCATCTGCCAAACCCTTTCTCTCTATCTAGATTTGCCCTGGACTGCCCACTCTATCAGCCCCACCTCACCCCACCCCAGCTGTGAGTTCTGTAAGTATGTGTGTGCATGCTCAGTCGTATCCGAATCTTTGCGAGTCCATGGACTGTAGCCCGCCAGGTTCCTCAGTCCATGGGATTCTCCAGGCAAAAATATTGGAGTGGGTTGCCATGTCCTCTCCAGGTGATCTTCTCGACCCAGGGATCGAACCCAGATCTTTTGTATCTCTGGCATTGGCAGGCAGGTTCTTTACCACTAGCGCCACCTGGGAAGCCCATCATAAGTACTAGGATTATAAGTAATCTGGAGGTGATTTAAAGTGCACAGGAGGTTCTATTGAGATGGATGAAACTGGAGCCCATAATACAGAGTGAAGTAAGCCAGAAGGAAAAACACCAATACAGTATACTAATGCATATATATGGAATTTGAAAGATGGTAACGATAACCCTATATGCGAGGCAGAATAAGAGACACAGATGCATAGAACAGTCTTATGGACTCTGAGGGAGAAGGTGAGGGTGGGACGTTCTGGGAGAATAGCATTGAAACATGTATATTATCATATGTGAAACAGAACACCATTCCATGTTCGATGCATGAGACAAATGCTCAGGGCTGGGGCAATGGGATGACCCAGAGGGATGGGATGGGGAGGGAGGTGGGTGGGGGGTCCAGGAAGGGGAACACATGTAAACCCATGGCTGATTCATGTCAATGTATGGCAAAAACTATTACAATATTGTAAAGTAATTAGCCCCCAACTAAAATAAATAAATTTATTAAAAAAAAAAACAATGAAAATAAAAACCAGAGCATCTAAAAAAATAAATAAATAAATAAAGTGCACAGGAGGGGAATGTATGTAGGTTATATGCAAATGCATAGCCATTTTATGTAAGAAACTTGAGCATCCTTGAAACTTGGTATCCTCGAGGGTCTTGAAACCAATCCCCAAGGATGTGGAGGGACGATGGTGTGGTGGGGCCTGGACCACCACTTTCTCCTAGTTCTTCGTTGCTATTTCCCACAGTATTACCTCCATTTTTTCCCTCTTTTAAAAAGAACATTCTTTTTCTAGCAAAAGTATATATGTTTAATACCAAAAAAATTGGAAAGGGCACATTCATACACAAATACCTGTAAGTATCAACTAGCAACTACTAACAATTTGATGTTTGTCCATCCAAATTTTTCTCTGTGCATTTATGTTGCTGTTGTGTGGTCACTAAGTTGTGTCTGACTCTTTTGTGACCCCCATGGACTGTAGCCCACCAGGCTCCTCAGTCCATGGGATTTCCCAGGCAAGAACACTGGAGTGGGTTGCCATTTCCATCTCCAGCATGTATGTATACATAGACTTTAAAAATTAATATTTTTAGAAAATAGGATCATCTTATGATACTCTTTTATAGCTTGTTTTTTTTTAAATCAAATGCTACCCATGTTGATTTTTCTACGAAATTATTTTTAATAGTTAGAAATTCCATCACATGGATGAATCAAGGTTCTTGTAATCAATCAATGTTTTGGGGCATTTTACCACTATTTCTAAGTAATAGTTATGTTTGCAAATTTTGGGACTTAATTTTTTGAGGCTTTTGAGCTCAACTTACAAATCTTATTTTATTTATAAATCTAATTAGTTTGTTTTAAAATTTAAAACACTTTTTACTTTTTCTTGGTTAAAAATTATCTTATAAATTGAAATTATTAACTATAATTTATTATTAAATCTCTCTAAATATTTAACAGTTTTATCATATTTTCTTAGACATTTGAAACCATGAGTCACACGTTTAGTAAATTTATTCCTTTTTAACACCTCAAATGCCTAATAAAATCCAATCGAACTTCTTCAGCATTTAAGGAGTATTTACATGAAAAATAAGGCAAAACTTGTAGATTTTAACAGTCAGGTTCCCTTAAAGACTAAAACTGTGATTATAAATTTAATTAGTTAAATATTTCTAAGTATGTCACTTAAAGACACAAATCTGTCAGATTCTCTAAAACATATCAAATATCTCAAATCATGAACAAAACATAGAGACTATAACAGTGATTACAAAACTTATGACAGCACCTATTCAAAAATATTAATACTCTAATTTGCCATTGTATTTTTTTTAACCATCTAAAAGCTTATCTGTATACTTGCCCAGAGTTGCAAATTTACTTATCAGACTAAGAGAAGCTCAGGCTAGCTGTCATAGGTACTTAGGGTCACAGGTTACTGACTTGGTGTCAGGAGATGTGAACCTGGGGGTACCTTCCAGAATAATTCACCCAGGCCAGTCTTTATTTGGCTGACCCCTTCTTCAAATCATGTTTTTGGTTTGGGGGTTTAGATAAAATCTAGTGCATTATGTATTTCTCTTGATCACTGCTACCCTTTTCTACTGTAACTTCTCACACAACTTTTCACTTCCTAAATCCAGCTATACCCTCATCCAGTGACTCTCTTCATTCCTTTTCTTTTATCTTTCGGCTGTACCTCACAGCCTGCCTCGGCATCTTAGTTCCCGGACCAGAGATCAGACCCACATTTCCTGAACCGAAAGTGTCCTAACCACTGGACTGTCAGGCAAGTCCCCTCTTCATTTCCTTGCACCTCTCCATCCAACTGCAGTCATGGTGATGTATCCCCATCCAACCATCTACCTTCAAAGGACATCGACACCATCACTGCCAACAACTTTGAAACTGCCAACAACTTTGAAATTGACCAGTACTTTTTCATGGTCTACCTCAACAGCCCTCTACCTTTGAAGTCTTACATTTTGTTACATCAGTCTAATAATAGCAGCTTCTAATCTTTTCCTGGTCTGCACCTTAATTCAAATCTGATTAGATTTGTGTGATTTGGGGTTAGTCTGGAAAGTGAGCTTCAGCCGACTTTTAAAGGAAGGAGAGGGATGGTGCCGTGGTAAAGAATCCACTTGCCAAGGCAGGAAATGCAAGTTCGATCCTAGAGTCAGGAAGGTGCCCCTGGAGGAAGAAATGGCTACCCACTCCAGTATTCTTGCCTGGGAAATCCCATGGACAGAGGAGCCTGGTGGGCTACAGTCCACAGGGTCATAAACAGTCAAACACAATTGAGCGTGCACACACACACACACACACACACACACACACACACACACTCTCACACACAAATTAGCCAGGAGGGAATTCCCTGGCAGTCCCGTGATTAGGACTCAGTGCTTTCACTGCTTGGGCCCGGGCTTCATCCCCGGTCAGGGAACTAAGATCCCGAAAGCCCTGCAGCCAAAAAAAAAAAAAAATTAGCCATGAGATAAACCAAAAAACTGCCTGAAATTTCTTCCAGAAAACAGAATTGTTAGTCATAGTTATAAGTTTGTAACAACCAGAATATTTTCAGTTTCGTGTGGTTTTACTTATATTAATAACCTAAAGACTGACAGCATTCTCTGCACAGTGGAATTTGAACTCTGAGTCATCAGAGAGTCCCTCTGAAATATTAAAATTCCTTGATGACATCCATGGACTTGTATTTTTGTTTCTTGTAAAAATTTGGGGATTTAAAATTCTCCACTGGAGATTTGAACCAATGTGACTAATGAATTATGAAGTCATTTTAAGAGCTAAAATGGCAAGTAACTTTTAACAACACTTAAACCAATATTACCTTTCTATAAAAAAAAAAATGACTACATTGATTATACATATTTCTGAACCATATAGATCCCACCCTCTTCCCCCTGCCCATACATTCCACCTTCTGTGGTGTCAGTTACATAAATCAGAAGTTTACATTTTATTAATAAATCAGAGCGCAGTGTACACTTGATAGGCTATTTCTGGATACTTAACAGAGAGATGCAGCCTTCCTGGGTGGCACAGTGGTAAAAATCCACCTGCCAGTGCAGGAAAGGCAAGAGTCACAGATTTGATCCCTGGGTCAGGGATGCCCTGGACTAGGAAATGGCAACTCACTCCAGTATTCTTGCTTGGAGAATTCCATGGACAGAAGAACCAGGAGGGCTACAGTCCATGGGGTTGTAAAGAGTTGGACACGACTGAACACACATGCATATACACAGCAGAGAGTTACAGCAAGGGAGTACTAAATGGTCATCTTAATAGTTAAATTACTTTCCTAAAGCTAAAGTTATTTGTGTCCTTCTGATTATAGGTGAAGGAAACTGCACAAGTATTAAGAGAACTTTAACCAGCCTAGGCTGAATTTCCAAATCAAAGCAGAGGCTTAAAAGGCTTAGAAGATATAGTGAGTCTTTGCTCTCTCTGCCCACCCCTTCTTTTCTCTCTTCTTTTCTCCGTTCCTCTTTCTTCTTCTCTTTTCTTCTGTTTGTTTGTTTTCTCCTTTCTGAAATTAAAAAACCAACCATCTAGAGCTGAGCTGGCCATGAAAGTTGAGGGCAGATACACATACACACACACACAACACACACACACATATGTCATCATATCATTACTAGCTCCAAACTTCCCCCTCAATGACAAAAAATCCCATCCACTCCCCTAGTCATTTACCTAATACTCGTGCATTTTTCATCTTTGACATTTTGATTATGTTTAGCCAGATAGATAAATTTGCTCATCTTTCAAGTAATTTTTTTACTTTCTGAGAAAAATGTTTGTACATTTATGGGTTAGGGGTTCAAATTAAATAAGCAGAGAGAATATTTTTCTTTAAAAAATATATAAATCTAAATTCCCAGAGTTTTTTTTTTTAATAAACATGGCCAATTTAAAAAATTATTAATAGTTTGGAATTTCTGCATTACAACTCATGATTGTTATGCCATGTGAATTTTTAGAACCATTGTCAAATTTGGGAAAATGTCAATGAAATTCCTTTCATATGTAAGCAGTAAGATTTCAGCATCATTTCACTGCATTGGTGCCAGTGTCACATGTTGTCTACTTTAGAACCACCAGAGTTTGTATGGAAAAAATGTGTTAGATATATTAAGAATCAGTCCAATAATAGAAGCGGAAAACATGTTACTTCACACAAGCCGTGCTTGGGTTTGTAACTGCTCTACGTTTTGTCCAACAAATATGGGAATTTTGACAAATTCTATTTTATGCTACTTGCACTTTTTAAAATAGTAAATGGTTTGTTTATGCTTGTACCTGTTGCGTTGGTGATAGTGGTCTAGTCGCTAAGTCGTGTCCAACTTTTGGGACTCCCGTGGGCTGTAGCCCTCCAGGCTTCTCTGTCCATGGGATTTCCCAGGCAAGAATCCTGGAGTGGGTAGCCATTTCCTTCTCCAAGGATCTTCCTCACCCAGGGATCAAACCCAGGTCTCCTGCATTGCAGGCAGATTCTTTATCGCTGAGCCACTTGGGAAACTCTACACATGTTGTATTACTGAACACATTCCTGACAAGAGAGGACTTCATTTTGACCAGGTGCTGATGAGAAGCAAAGCCTCCAGGTTACAATTTCACACGTTCGATGGCTGGAAAAATTTTCTACAGACTAGGCTCTTGCTTTGCATGTTTTCAACCTTGTCTCTCCTCTGTTCTCTAGATACTGCATGCTTTATATTGTAATATGAACTCTGGTCCTAGATCCTGGTGTCATGGTTCATGGGGAGTTGGCATGGGTAGGTAGGAATCCTCTTAGAAGCCATTCCTATACTCTGGATGATTATCAATGACTTAGTTATACATGGAAGTGACTATGAGTCCCACAAATATATTCCACTAAACCCAAACCACACAAGTATCTGCCTAACCCAAAATCAACAGCTCTTACTGTATAGCACAGTATTCAATATCCTGTGAAAGTAAAAGTGTTATTCTCTCAGTCACGTTCAACTCTTTGCTACCCCAGGGACTGTAGTCTGCCAGGCTCCTGTCCATGGAAATCTCCAGGCAAGAATACTGGAATGGGTTATCCTTCCCTTCTCCAAGGGATCGTCTTGACCCAGGGATCAAACCCAGGTCTCCTGCATTGTGGGCGGATTCTTTACTGTCTGAGCCACCAGGAAAGCCACAGGATATTGGTACTGATATAAATATCAATATCCTGTGATAAACCATAATGGAAAAGAATATGAAAAAGAATATATATATATATATGTATAACTGAGTCACTTTGCTGTACAACAGTAATTAAAACAACATTCTAATTCAACTATACTTCAATAAAAATTTTACAAAATTTGGTTGGTGCCAACATAGCGATAGATAAATCAATCTATCTATCTCCAACCGGATATCTCCAACATGCTTCAACACAAGGAGAAGTCTGAGTGGAAAGAGATGATAATTCTAACCAGTGATGAAAACATACTATTTTTTGGAATTCCCTGGCAGTCCAGTGGTTAAGACTCCACATTTTTACTGCCGAGGATCTGGATTCAATCCCTGGTCGGAAACTAAGATGGTGCAAATCAGGAAAGGAGGTTGGGATGGCTATAGTAAACAAAGAATCCATGGCTTTTCATTGGTGTGTCTTAGCCAAGAAAGAAAAGCAGTCTTTCTTCTTCCTGTTGGGCTCCGCTATTGTTGCAGGGTATGAAAGCTCCCCCTTCTGGTCTCCTGACTCTACTTAATTAAAGCTTCTGTTAATTAACTTTTTACAATATTTTACCTGTTTATGTCTGTAGTAAAATCCTCTCTTTCATACCTGATATCAGTGCCTTCACATTTTCTTGATCAGTATAGGTAAAGGGTTTATTAATTTTATTAGTCTTTCCAAAGGATCAATTCTTGACAATTGAGTCTATTATGTATGTGTTTCTATTTATTTTTTTCTACTTTCTTTGGGCTTAATTTGATAAGAGATTTTCCCCTAACTTTTTGAAATGGTCATTTAGATCATTATTTTCAGCCTCTTTTCTAATATATGCATTTAAGGTTATATATTTCCCCTTCAATTATGTGTTTAACTGTATTTTGATGTTGTCATTAATTTCCAGTTTAGTTCCACTGTCCTTAGAGACTATAATGATTTTAGTACTTTGAAATTCAATAAGACTTGCTTTATATCTCAGCATATGGTCAGTTTTATAAATGTTCTGTATGCATTTGTATTCTGTAATTGGAAGTACAGTGCCTAACGGGTCAAATTTTGCATTTTCCCTATTGATTTTGTCTGCTTTATCTGTCATTGAGATGCATGTTTAAATTTTCCCATTTTGATTGTGGATATGTCTATTTTCTCCCTTTAGTTTTGACAATTTTCTTTGCACATTTTGAGTATATATTGTACGCATACAAATTTGGAATTGTTAACTTTTTTTTTTTTTGGCCATGCCTTGACCAGGGATTGAACCTGGGCCCTCCATAGTAAAAGTGCAGAAATCTAACCACTGGACTGCCAGGGAATTCCCTGGAATTGTTAAATCTTATTGATGACTTTAAATTAGAAATATGAAATGTCCTTCTTTATATCTAGAAGTTTTTCTTGACTGTGTTTGTGTTATATACATTTTACCATTCTTTTACTTTCATTTTTTTGGACTCCTGATTATGGCAAAATATATGTTTGATTTTTGTACATCTTCCATGGTTTCATGAAAAGAATACATACTTTGGTGCTAGGGTGCAAAGTTCTGTGTTTGGCTAAAGACCAAGCCAGTTGATTACATTATTAATATATTAATATCTTTGATTTTTTTGTCCATATATCTATTAAATTCAGAAAGAGGTTATGAAACTCTATTATAATTGTGTATGCATGTGCATGTGTTTCCAACCAAGTTCTTGCATTGTTAAGTGCTTTTGGACTTTGTATTCAATATTTATTTGGTGTATAAAAGTTTGTCGTGATTATCATTACTAGTTTGTGGAGTTTACCACCTTTTCTTTACATAATATTCTTTTTCACAGTGTTTGGCTTTAATTTTTCTATGGTTGATATTAATATTCTTATTCTTGTTTTTTGTTTGTTTGTTTGTTTGCATTTAGCCAAACATCAAAAATCCTAAATAAACTGTTGTCTCCAGATCCCCGCTGTGTGTTAGGTAATGTGAGGTGGGGAGGTTAGCACTCTGTGCAAAAGACAAAGTTTCTTGCTTTCAGGAGTTTCATTTTAATTTTACTAATGGCATATCTCATTAAGAGTCTGGCTTGCATACATATACTTTTTCAGCAAGTCTCCTAATTTGAAGTTTTTCATCAATGAGTATCAACAAACAAAAAATCTACACTGAAACAATATCTAATCTCTGAAACAGTAAAATCAATTATTAATACAGAACTATCAGCTTTAAAATGACAATAATGGACTTATTATAAATTGTAGAAATATTAAAAGTGGTTTTCTAGAGTAGGGGTGCTTACTTAACCAACAGAAATGGCGCAGTGGGCTTAGCTAAGTCAAAGGAACTTCGGCAAGGCTGGTGGGAGCTGTATGAGATATTAACAATGGTACACTTGATTATTGGGGTTATTTCTAAGGTACAATTAATGTTAAAGTTGTATTTGATTTTAATGTATTGCACAGGAATACAATAAGAATGAATGTCTTTAAGTTCCTTGAAACCTTGTAAAAGTGGAAAATTGCTTTTACTACCACAAAGACTCAAAAATCTATATGACACAGACAAGTATATAAGTATGATGACAGTTGAGAAATGGAATATTTCCTGCCATATCAATAAACAAGGATGTCACAGCCATCAGTGATTCAAGCCCTCCCAGTGTGAATTTTTGAACCTGGAGTGAGCCCAGGAAGGAGAACAATACCTGCTATCTGGCAGCCATTAGGCTGTAGCCACTCCCTATGGTGAGCACTGAGGAGCTGGAGGAGGAGGATGTGAAAATACAGGATACCAGCCCCAGATAGCTGAGATGCATATGAAAGGCGTGATTTCAGAGAGCCCAGCCTCTTGCATCTTCCACACATAGAAAAGTGCCAAATTCCTTAACTTGAGACATCTTTTTGTTGTTGTTGTTCAGTGGCTCAGTCTTGTCCAACTCTTTGTGACCCCATGGACTGCAGCACACCAGGCTTCCCTGTCCTTCATACCTGAGATATTGGGTTTTCCTTAATTAACAATACTCCTTGGGCTTCCCAGATGGCTTTAGTGGTAAAGAACCTGCCTGCCAATGCAGGAGACATAAGAGATGCAAGTTCCATCCTCTGTAAAGTCCCCTGGAGAAGGAAATGGCAACCTGCTTCAGTATTCTTGCCTGGAAAATCCCATAGACAGAGGAGCCTGGTGAGCTAAACACCAGAGGGTCACAAAGAATTAGACACAACTGAAGTACCTTTGCACGTTTGTTGTTCAAACTTAACATGTCCTTTGTTGCAAACTTCTGTATAACCCGACTCCTCCCCCCACCTCCTTGGAGCAATTCTCTCAGGGTTACTTGAGATGCTGCCTCCAGGGCTTGGAGTCCTAAAAATTCCCACTGAATTAAACATAACTCTCAACTTTAAGGTTGTGACCAGTTTTTTAAGTTGGTACAGCAATCAAAGACTATCTCTTCTAGTTGAGGATCATGGACATGCTAAAAAAATCTTACAACATAGCAGTCACTGGTAATTGCCACAAATGGGAAGGCTTTTATTTTTAATGCACCAAAAATTTGTCAAGACAAGATTAGTACCAGGAAGTTGCTAATAACCTTGTATAGAATTATGGAGCAAAAATTAGAGCATAAGATGATATACAATTTACAGATAGATACAAAGGCAGTACATTTCATTCTGGGATTCAAAAATAGTTCTAATTTACCCACATGTAAAGACGCTTGCTCCTGGGAAGAAAAGTTATGACCAAACTAGATAGCATATTAAAAAGCAGAGACATTACTTTGCCAACAAAGTCCGTCTAGTCAAAGCTATGGTTTTTCCAGTAGTCATGTATGGATGTGAGAGTTGGACTATAAAGAAAGCTAAGCACTGAAGAATTGATGCTTTTGAACTGTGGTGTTGGAGAAGACTCTTGAGAGTCCCTTGGACTGCAAGGAGATCCAACCAGTCCATCCTAAAGGAAATCAGTCCTGAATATTCATTGGAAGAACTGACGCTGAAGCTGAAACTCCAATATTTTGGCCACCTGATGAAAAGAAGTGACTCATTTGAAAGGACCCTGATGCTGGGAAAGATTGAAGGCAGGAGGAGAAGGGAACAACAGAGGATGAGATGGTTGGATGGCATTACTGACTCAATGGACATGAGTTTGAGTAAACTTCGGTATTGGTGATGGACAGGGAGCCTGGCATGCTGCAGTCCAGGGGGTTGCAAAGAGTCGGACACAACTGAGTGACTGAACTGAACTGAACTGAACCCTCATGTAGTTCCCAGTCTAGATTGTCTTGAGGGAGAATTTTTAAACTTGGGCTGCTGGCACTAATACAATCCTTAACTATCCACAAAGTATGACATTTCACCCCCACTCGCCCATTACTGGTACTTAAGGGAGAGAAGCAGGCAACAGAGGATGAGATGGTTGGATGGCATCACCAACTCAATAGACATGAGTCTGAGCAATCTCTGGGAGATAGTGAAGGAGAGGGAAGCCTGGCATGCTGCAGTTCATGGGGTTGCCGAGTCAGACACGACTTAGCGACTGAACAACAACAACAAATTAACACAAGCTTCTAGCAGTCTGCTGCTGGGGGAATGTCCCTGGAGGCCATCCACACAAAATATAATTCTCACAGTATATCCCAGAGCAAATATAATTGATGGATTGTATGTTATTTTGGATGTAATGTTTATTAGCATGAAAATGACCTAGTGTTGACCAAAGACTTATTATTAGTAATCCATAATCAAGAATGAACTTCTCCTAAAAAAGGGTTCTTTAGCCTTACTATGTGAGTAGGCAATCGCCTACAAAATGTATTTTTAGGGGATATGAAATGTGTGAAAAATAAGACTCACAAAATTTTTAAAAAGCAATCATGAATATATAATCAAATCCTTTCCTTTTAGAACACTTATAGCTATGTGGAAAGATTATATATTCTAATAATGCTCCCATTGTTTCTTATGAAATTATTCTCAGCATCAGCTCTTGAACCATACAAGAATATTGGCTTTATTTCTATTGACATCATTATCTTTAATCACAAATGACATGGCTTGGCTCAGTAATTTTTATTTCCCACAACTGGCTCTGATAACTTTGAGTCATTTCCAAAAATCAAATCTTAAGAACGAAGATTTGCTACTATTAAGATATTTTCAGAAATGTGATTAGAGTACTTAAATCTCAAAAATACATTATAATTTAGAGTTAAGTCTAGTTTTTGCCAAGGTGACTACTTGGAAAGAAATATTCATTTAGAGTATCAGTTGAAAGAAAGAAAAAAATCTCATTATTACATACTTCCATTTCTTCCATCCAAAGATAGGAATATTGCTGCATTTGTGTACATTAGTGCCAGAGAACACAAAATTTTGTGAATTATTCTCTTTCCCTATTAGTGTGCAATTATGGGTTTCAAAATCCTGGACTTGCATGAGGGATACCAAAAGGAATCTAAGGGAACGAAATATAGATTTGATGCATTTCAATGAAGGATGAGGAAGACATATATTTAATCCTGAGGTGAGATGAAGATAACAGTAAGAAAATCCAGACTAGGAGGACACAAGCTCCAGTGAGATGGCTGCAGTTCAGGAGAAAGACCATAGAACATGGGAGCCTCAAGAGTCTCAGCTGATTTATTTTTGGGCAAATAACAGAATTTTACAGATCTTTTCAAAGTCTCAGAATCCCAATATTAACATAACATCTTCATTTTAACTGTTTCACAGGATTGTTGGGAGAAGTAATGAACAAGCCTGGATGCTTTTGCAGGCTGTGAAACACTACGAAATTTGAGGCATCATTACAGTAACTGCCAACATCATCATCATATAAGAGTTGCATGAGAGTGCTAAAAGAAGTAATATTGAAGGTAATAAAAACTGTCAGAAGTAGGATCTCTTTTATATAGAAAGGTGGTTAAAATTACTTTGCAAATAAAAATTTGTACTTACTGGCAGAGAGATTATTTTTGCCATGAAGTTCTTATTGTATCATTCAATCCTTAGGACAGCTCCATAAAGCAGGGACTAGTTCCATTTTAAAAATTAAGAAACTGAGGCTGAGCAATGTTAAGGGATTTGTTAAAAGCTGCACAGGTATGGATAGTAAAAACCAGGTTTCAAATCAGTTATTTTAATTCCAAATCTGGTGTACCTTTTTGTTTCATCAACATTACATTTTGTGCTCACAAAAATGAGCTTAAAGCTCAGAGGATATCCTATGCATTGTCTTGAATTGTAATAAATGTATTACTTGAAATGTATTTCACAAATACTTCTGCAAGGCCTACCATGCAGGAGGCACTGAATGGCAGAGGTGGAAGAAACACTGGTGACTGGACCCCAAGAAAGAGGAGTGCTGCGAAAATGGTTAACACTGTTCAATATTCTAGAGGAAACATAAAACAGCTGAAGAAAAGTACTAATAAATCTGCTAATACCAGTGGTGGCTCTGGGAAAAAAAAATTAACACAGCAAGGTCAAACATCAGATTAATCTTGATTAAGAGATGAATGGGAGATGAAGATAATTGTTATGTATGGATGATTCAAATAAATTGCCTGTGAAGAGAAGTTAGGGCAAAAAAAAGGAGACCAATGAGAATTTAAAAAATAAATTCTTAATTATATAAGCAGGCATATATTCTTCTTGTAAACTGAAGTGATACAAATAAAGCTAAAGGCCTCTTTCATCACCCCTCCCAATTCCTTCCTGTTAGCAATTTAATGTTTATCCTTCCAGCCCTTTCTTATACATTTATATATAGCCTTATAAGGAATATGTTTTAATGATCTTACATAAAAGGTGCTGTATTCCACGTATGTACCTGCATCATGCCTTTTTCATTCAATGATAGGTCTTAGGCAACAATGGTACACACGATCCATTTATAAAGACTTAGGTTACTTTCAATTCTACTATTATCAACAATGCCTCAAGGGAGCATAGTATGTATATCTCCTTGAACACAACAGTACTTTTCTAGGGGAGATACCATGAGTGGCACTGTTGGGCCATAGGGTATGAATATTTAAAAATTTCACAGATACTGCCAAATTGTCCCCCTACATGGCCGTGTCAGTTAGCCCTCTTAGCAGGAGTGATTGTTTAAGGGACTTTTTAAAAAAAGGACAAAAATATTATTTTTTCTGATTACAAGATGTTCACAATGGGAAGGAATAAACGACTTAAAAATTATTTCAGTTTATATATTTGCATACTAAGAAGAGGGTCAGAAAACAGAAGACACTGATGAAGAATGACTAGATACCGGAGGAAATGCTAGGGGAGGTTCAGAGCACGAGTGAAAGGTCCTGGATGGAAGGAGGGCCCCTGTTCTGTTAAGATGAGGCGGTGTCTCCTTTTCATGGCTGAACAGAATAGAAAGTAAGCTAGCAGGACTGGGAAAGGGGGAACTGAAGAATGTGGACAAATGTTAAAATATAGGAAAAATGAGAAAGCGGATGACAAGGATAATGTTTTTCAAAGGAAAAGTAGTAAAATTTTTGGTAAATTCTGCATATTAATAATATATCAACATATTAAAGGCTCTGAAAAAGACTTAGAAGTTGTTTAACTCAGTTTCCCAAACTTTGTCAATAACATAACTTTTTTCTTTGTATCAGTTAACATACTGTTAAACCTATCTTTCATGAAATATGCTTTGAAAGTGTTAGTTGCTCAGTGAATCCAACTCTTTGCGGCCCCATGAACTGTAGCCTGTCAGGCTCCTCTGGGATTCTCCAGGCAAGTATAATGGAGTGGGCAGCCACTCCCTTCTCCAGGGGCTCTTCCTGACCCTGGGATTGAATCTGGGTCTCCTGCCTCGCAGGTAGATTCTTTACCATCTGAGCCACCAAAGGAAGTCCTGAGAAATACCAAACTAGTGAAAATTTTGAAGGAACAGCCAACAAGTATCCAGTATGTTTTCACAAAATTAATTTATTTGAAAACAAAATGAAATAGGAAATACAGAGAACAATTTAACAAAAGCCCATATACTCACTCCTTAGAATTTAAAGGTTAAGATTAAATTACAGTAAAGTTTTAATGCTTATTTTTCTATTATAGAAATAATGTATGTTCATGACACAGATTTGGGAAGTAGAGGAAAAACAGGAGGAACCTTTTCTGTTGTCTTATCACCTCAGTAAAACCACCATTAATATTTTGAGGTAGTTACTTTAATCTTTATTTCTATTAGACTTTTTATTGTTTACATCATTACAATAAAACAACAAATGCAATCTTGCATCACGTTAAACACTTACACTATCATAAGCACTGTTGCATAGTTCATGGCTTTTTAATGGCTGTATAATATTCTTCATGAATAGTCCACTGTTTAACATTCCCCTTGGTTCTAGAATTTAGGTTTGCATCTTTTCTTTTTTGGCTTTCATATGCTATATTTCAATAAGCACACTGTAGTATAAAACTTGTTATTTAGAGTTACCTTCTTAGGATTTATTTGCAAAGTAGAATAAGAATGATGATTTTAAAGGCTTCTAAAAAAACACTGCTAACTGGCTTTGAGGATGCAGGGTAGGGGGAAGTGGGTGAGGCTGTATTATCAATGCTTTATTAAAGAGTGTTTGCTCTGTTTTCCTCAATTTTTTGAGGTTTCATCTTGTTAGCACTGCTGCACTTTTTTCAGCTGATGGAGATTTACAAATCCTAATCTGTCACTGATCGCATTATGTATTGGGAAGAATACACAGAAGAACTATACAAAAAAGATCTTCATAATCCAGATAATCACAATCGTATGATCACTCACCTAGAATTAGACATCCTGGCATGTGAAGTCAAGTGGGCCTTAGGGAGCATCACTATGAACAAAGCTAGTGGAGGTGATGGAATTCCAGTTGAGCTATTTCAAATCCTAAAAGATGATACTGTCCAAGTGCTGCACTCAATATGACAGCAAATTTGGAAAACTCAGCAGTGGCCACAGGAATGGAAAAGGTCTGTTTTCATTCCAATCCCAAAGAACGGCAACGCCAAAGAATGTTCAAACTACCGTACAATTGCACTCATCTCACACGCTAGTAAAGTAATGCTCAAAATTCTCCAAGTCAGGCTTCAACAGTACATGAACCATGAACTTCCAGATGTTCAAGCTGGTTTTAGAAAAGGCAGAGAAACAAGAGATCAAATTGCCAACATCCGCTGGATCATTGAAAAAGCAAGAGAGTTCCAGAAAAACATCTATTTCTGCTTTATTGACTATGCCAAAGCCGTTGACTGTGTGGATCACTACAAACTGTAGAAAATTCTTAAAGAGATGGGACTATCAGACCACCTAACCTGCCTCCTGAGAAATCTGTATACAGGTCAGGAAGCAACAGTTAGAACTGGACATGGAAAAACAGACTGGTTCCAAATCGGGAAACAGGTACGTCAAGGCTGTATATTGTCACCCTGCTTATTTAACTTATATACAGAGTACATCATGAGAAACGCTGGGCTGGATGAAGCACAAGCTGGAATCAAAACTGCCGGGAGAAATATCAATAACCTCAGATAGGCAGATGACACCACCCCTATGGCAGAAAGCGAAGAAGAACTAAAGAACCTCTTGAAGAAAGTGAAAGAGGAGAGTGAAAAAGTTGGCTTAAAGCTCAACATTCAGAAAACTAAGATCATGGCATCCGGTCCCATCACTTCATGGCAAATAGATGGGGAAGCAGTGGAAACAGTGACAGACTTTTTTTTCTTGGGCTGCCAAATCACTGCAGGTGGTGACTGCAGCCATGAAATTAAAAGACGCTTACTCCTTGGAAGAAAAGTTATGACCAACGTACACAGCATATTAAAAAGCAGAGACATTACTTTGCCAACAAAGGTCCATCTAGTCAAGGCTATGGTTTATCCAGTAGTCATGTATGGATGTGAGAGTTGGACTATAAAGATAGCTGAGTGCCAAAGAATTGATGCTCTTGAACTGTGGTGTTGGAGGAGACTCTTGAGAGTCTCTTGGACTGCAAGGAGATCCAACCAGTCCATCCTAAAGGAGATTAGTCCTGAATATTCATTGGAATGACTGATGTTGAAGCTGAAACTCCAATACTTTGGCCACCTGATGCGAAGAGCTGACTCATCTGAAAAGATCCTGATGCTGGGAAAGATTGACGGTGGGAGGAGAAGGGGATGACAGAGGATGAGATGGTTGGACGGCATCACTGACTCAATGGACATGAGTCTGAGTAAACTCTGGGAGTCGGTGATGGACAGGGAGGCCTGGTGTACTGCAGTCCATGGGGTTGCAAAGAGTCGGACATGACTGAGGGACTGAACTGAACTGATCTTATCTCCACTGGTCTCCCAACACATTGCAGATCTGCTAAATTTGCCATGTACTTCTTCATCTAGGTGGTCGATAATGTTTTTTTTCCATAAAAATAGGTGAAAAACAGAGTCCAAAGGAGGTCAGTAAAGACCATGTTGATACGTGGTCAATTTATCAATACTTTCTGGATATTGTTCAATGAGCTCCAAAGCCAGCTTTTACAACATTTTGACTGACTAATCAAAGAGTACTGAAGTCTCCTAACCAGAGTATTGCAGCCTACTTTCCTCCATCTTGTTCACAGGGATTTAATATAGGAAACTGTCAAACATGGTATTGAGGGGTGACTTGCTCTACCTTTGGCATTTCTCTCACGGCCCCGGTAACGCTTGAGGAGGAAGGCTGTATCCTATACACCTCTGTCCTAGCACAGAACCTGCGTGGTACATTGTATACAGCAGATTCTCAACAAAGGCTTGTCTGAAAGATATGCTTGATATGGTATGAATCTAATGAATCTCTGTTGTCTCTCCATTGACACTTCTCTTTCCTAGCCATCCACAGACACACGCACTCACTTAGAAATGGTCAAATATGTAGTGGAAAGAGCACATCTTTTGTCATTAGAAGGCCTGAATGCAAGTCCTGGCTTTGCAATTTACTAGCTATTTGTGGTTGTTGTTTAGCTGCTAAGTCGTGTTCAACTCTTTGTGACCCCATGGACTGTAGCCTGCTAGACTCCTCTGTCCACAGGATTCTCCAGGCAAGAATACTGGAGTGGGTTGCCATTTCCTTCTCCAGGGGATCTTCCCAAGCCAGGGATCAAACCCCCATCTCCTGTATTGGCAGGCGGATTCTCTACCACTGAGCCACCAGGGGAGCACCTTCCAGGCTGGTAACTTCATGTAAGTAACTCTAGACCTTCAGTTTGTTCATCAATAAAATGGTGGTAACTCTTTACTTTCATCATATAGTTCTTATGAGAGTCAATTTTTTTTCTAAAGGGAAATCTGATTATGCCATTACTTGAGTTTTTAAAACCCTGTAATAACTTTCTATTGTCCTCAAGAAAAATGTCTAATCCTTTACTGTGCCTTTGAAGGATTTTATGATCCGGTCCCCACTCAATTCTCCACTATCACCATTGTAACAATCTAAGCTCTTTTTCACCTCAAGGCCTTTATCTCAAGCTGTTCCCTTCGTCTGCAAAGCTCCTTCCTGCACTCTTACACACTGGCTACTAGTAGCAGTAATACTATTGTACCAAGAGAAATAGCTACAATCTACTGAATCCTTACTAAGCACTGGATACTTTATATACATTATTAGTTTATTCGTTACCAAGTAACCAACTAACCATTCTTAGCTAGTTTACAGATAAGGAACAGAGAAGTGAAGCAACTTACCTCAAGTAACACAGCTGTTAAGTGTAGGCACTGGATTACAACCTCAGATATGTCCCAATTCAAAGCATATGTTCTCCTCTCCTGCTAATAAGGTATCAGCTTTTCTCCAGAACGCCAACACTCTTAACAGCTAATGTGATAAGGTTAGTACTTAACACACAGGTTTGTAATCGCCTGGGTACCATGTGTCTCTCCAACCAGAGGATAAACAAGCCATCTGAAACTCAGAAAAGAATGCGTCTTGTTTAAACACTTCTGCTTCCCCAGCTCTGAGCTCAGTTCCTGGTACACGTAACAGGCATTAATAAGCATTTGGTGAACAGACATAATGTGAAAATGTTTTTAAACAGGGAGACGTAATACAATGTTATTTCTAGTTTAGCTAAGGAACATCACCAGGTTTACCCGTTTGTGGTCTATGGAATCCACTCCCCCACCCCCGCTCCTTCTGCAGTGTGGTACACTGGTTTCCCTTCGTTCTTTCTTCTGTGACCTCTTCTGTTTGCCACAAATACCGCCAACAAACATCTCCCCTCCCTTCCAACTGCCTTTTGAGAAAATGGACTGTAAAGGAGAAAAACTAAAATACTACTTTCCCTTCATAGCAACTCTTTAAAAACTCTTGCAAACGTTTCTTTTAAATACGGCGGAGCGTAACATTAGCAATGGGTGCGCGAAAAACCCTATCTTTTGAAAATGAATTTCGAATCAAGACTAGGCTGACTGGAGAAAAGAACCCAGGGCGCAGGTAGAACTGAAACATTCAGGGGCTGCCTCTGCAGCGCTGTCCCCGGGTGGCATCTTATTTTTTTCATAATATTTTACTGGAGGCTTTCAGTAATATAAATAGAGAAAACAGGTGCTGTACTCAGCTGGGGGTTTACCTAAGTCAACCTCCTTTGGTTCCTTTTTTTTTTTTTGGATAAAAGGCCCAGGAGTTTTAGGCAATCATTTCTGTAGCTCTCCTCACCCTCAGCGGAAAGGAAAAAAAAAAAAAAAGACGAAGGTCGGGGAAAAGTGAGGGCGCGGAAGCGCGACGAACGGACGGAGCTCCTCTCCCAGCAGAGCCGGGGCTTGGGCTCCGGCCTCAGGTGCGCCCCCGCACCTAAGAAATGATCATCACATTCCGTAAATTTCGTCGTTTCAATTAAGAAATGACGCTCTGGCTTTACAAATAAGAGGACAAACGAAAGCGGGAAGGCCTATCGCCTGGTGAGCACGCTCCCCCAGACGAATCGGCGTCGGAGAAGCGCGGCCAGCAGCCCGCCCGTCCAACCGACGCCCTACCAAGCTTCCCCCTCCCCCGCTGGCGCTCCCGCTACCCACAAGCCCCCGCGCCCCGGCGCGCAGGCGCAGCGGCGACGGCCGTCTCAGGAAGAGGAAAAGGGAATAAACAACTCGGAGGAACCAGAGCGCGAGAGATCGAGTGGAGGCAGAATTTAAAAATAAACCGGCCCCTTCGTCCTCACCACCCGTTCGCTGCCGCCACCGCGCCCCCTCCCCTCCCCCTACTCCCCGAGTCCGCGCCCTCTAAGTCCCTGTCAGAGGGCCCGCGCGCCCACCCCGTCGTCCCGCGCGCGGCTCCTTTAAGAAAAGAGAAGGCGAGAGTGAGTGAGAGAGACTCCCGACTCTCCCCCTCCCCGCCCCTCCCTCCTGCCCCCTCTTCCCTCCCCTCTCCCCTCCCCTCCCCCCCTCCCCGGGCGGCTCCGGCTCCCGCAGCGGGACAGACCCGCCCGCCCGGGCTTTTCTCCGGCCCCCCGGCAGCGCCGTCCCTCCCTCCCCGGTCTATGGTGGCGGTGGCGGAAGACGAGGCTGCGGCGTTGCCATGAACAGTGGCGGCGGCCTCCCGCCCCCCTCGGCCGCCGCCTCCTCCGCGTCCTCCTCGCTGGCGGCGGCCGCGGCGGTGGTGCCTGTGGCCCCGCCGGGGGTCGGGGGCGTCCCCGGCGGGGTGGCGGCGGCCGCGGCGGCGGGGGTGAAGCTGAAGTATTGCCGCTACTACGCCAAGGATAAGACGTGCTTCTACGGGGAGGAGTGTCAGTTCCTGCATGAGGACCCGGCCGCCGGGGCCGCGCCGGGCCTCGGCCTCCATAGCAACAGCGTCCCCCTGGCTCTGGCGGGCGCGCCCGGGGCCGGCTTCCCGCCCGGAGCGGTCCCGGCCGGGGGAGCCGGGCCGCCCGCGGGGCCCAAGAAGCCGGACCTGGGGGGCCCCGGGCCCGGAGCCGGCGGAGGCGGAGGCGGCAGCAGCGGGGTCCTCGACGGGCCGCGGCTGGCAAGTAAGTGTGGCCCGGGGGGTGGGGGGCTCCGGGGCGGCGGGGGAAGGGGGGCGCCGGAGCCCGGCCCGCGGGGTCCCCCCTCTCCCCTCAGCTTTCGCCTCCCTCAGCGCTCCAAGAGGCCTAGGCCCGGGGCCTGGGGCCTCCTTCCGTCTTCCTGCTTCCCCTCCCCACAGCCCTCGGCCAGCTCCCCGGGAACGGGGGGCGGTGGACTTTTGGGGGGGCGGGGGTGTGGGTGGGGGCGGGGAGGACGGGGGATGGGCCGCGGCGTGCGAGAGATGGGGGTGTCGCTTCCGGGGTGTGTGGAAAGGGGCCGGGTTTGCCGGCACCTGTGAGTGTGTGTGTGTGTGTGTATGTGTGCGCGCGCGCGCCCCGGGCCGAGCGGAGGGCTCCCCCGGTGGGTGTGTGCCGGTCGGGGCGGGCTCCGCGGCTTCCAGGAGTGGGTTGGAAGAGCGGAAAAAGTTTTTTTTTTTCTTTCTGTGTGTGTGTGCAAGGCTTCTGGGGGAGAGGTTTTCCAGGCAGGAAATGCTTTCTAAGGAATCGGGAGCGAACCGACAAGCAGCCGTCTCTCGCGTGTGGTCTGAGTCGGGATTTCACTCAAACTTGCATTTCCGCAGTTTTCTTGAAAGCTGGCGGGAGTCTTCAGGGTGTCCGGAGATGTATTTCTTGTCTTCTACTACTTTGTATCCAGCGAACCCTCAGCTTGGAGCTTCGGAAAAGTGCCACGCCATGAGCCGCGCACATTTGTGTGCGACTGAACCCTCGAATTCGGCTCTCTTAGGGCAGCGGGCCTTTTTTCACTTGTCATTATCTGTTACCTTGTAACTTGTTCGTCGTTAGTGAGTGGAGTGTGCAGTTCTAACAATAAGTCTAAAAGTGTAATCTGGTTTACAAAAGGTTGCCCTTGAAAAGTAGGGGTGTGTCAAGTTTTCCCTTGTTTCTGAGTGTATTGAGCATTTCTAAATCAAGTGGGAAAATCCTACTTCCTTGGGAATTCTAAAAAGTTACTAGATTTGAAACTCATTTGATAGGCTGCTTAACTTGGATGTCAGAACTTTTTTCTTTTTTTAACTATAATGGTCTTGAGTATTTGGCTTGATGCTTTAGCAGTTATTTGCTCTGTGAGGATTATTAAGTGTCTTCCTAGAGATGGGTGTATGTGTTAGTGTGTTTTAAAGATTACGTCTTTTGCTCTGATGGGTCTGACTGTAGTGCAGATGTATTTGGTGAGGGTGATATGCTAAGAAGAATAATTTGTAACAAAATGTTTTGTCAGAATGGTTACTTTATTGGTGGAATTTTATCACGTTGGAGCAGCAACTTTGCATTTTCTAGGTAAGTTTGCTGGATATATTGAGTTGTGGCTCAGGTTAATTCGTTATGTTTGATTAGTAAGCAGTGAAACTGAACAGTGGTTTTGTTACCTACAGGAAGAGGCATGTTAAAAAAAATGGGGGTATTCAATTTAATATGTGGTATTTCTAGGATTTTCTATTACACAGATGTGGTAGATTTGGGACATGAAAGTTAGGACAGGCTGTAAACAGGTGAGGTTGGAGATGGAGGAGAAATACTAGCAATGACTCAAAAGGTGGGTACCATTTCGTATCTCAGGATCCAAACATGTTGGGGAGATAGGTTCTTGAGAGGACAGGCTTTCAGTGCTGGGAAGGCATTTTGAAGTCAACGTTGAGTCATTTAACAGTTACTTGATTAAGTAGTTGCGTTATATAGTTGGATTCTGTGGGACTTCCTTTAATTCAACTGGGTGCAGCCCAAGGCTCCTCTTGTCGGCGGTAGGCTTCTTGGTAACTCAGCAGTGGTCTAGATTGTGACTCCTTTGGGTGAGATAAAATTTGTCTCCTATCAGTGAGTGGCCAGTCAAGTTAGGTTGTTCAGGAATCAGGGAACAGGATTGTGTTGGTGATTTAATGCTCACGTTGAATTTTTTACACTTTATTGTTTGATTTTTGATCTACTTTCTATGTTTAGCTGTATTATACTCTTATTTTATGAGACACTTGATTTGGTAATGAGGCAATTAAAAGGGAGGACACATTCTGACAGGTGTCGTTATTAGGAGAAATTTAAATTTTGTTAGTTGTTGACTTGAGCAGGTAGAGTCACTGACACAGTTTTATATTGCTTGTACTTTTTTTTCTTAGCTCTTCTTTAGGTGTAAGAATGTAGACTATTTCTTTAGCTGGAATGTCAGACAGATCTGCTCTGATAAGCCGGGTCCACCTGTAGAAATACTTTGCTGGGCTCCTTGGGTATCTTGGGGCTGTGCGTGTATGTGTGTTTTAAAGTTTTTGTTGAAGTGTACACACCTATGGAACAGGATACAGACCATAAATTTTGGAATTTTCACAAGATGAAAACAACTCATAACAGTACTCAGATCAGGAAATAGAACTCAATCAGGACCTGCAGAAGTCCTGCTCTTCCTACCCTCTGCCAGTCACTGTCCTTTCCCAGAGGTAACCACTGACTTCACCCACTACATTGTCGATTCATTTTTCACTTTTTCATGCTTTTTTTTGAGCTCTATAAGAACATTGTGGGCCTCTTTTCTTAAAGAATATTTGTTAGATCAATTATGTAGGAGCAGCCTCTTAGTCTCATTCTTGCCTGGTGTTACACATTATATGAATGTACCTCATTTTATATTCTCATTTTGCTGTTAGTGGGCGATAGAACGTTTCCAATTTTTGTTTAATAAGAAGAGCACTGTTTTGAACATTTTTGAACATGTTTTTTGGTTCAAGTCTATGAATTTATGTTAGGAGTGGAATTTCAGACTTGTAATAGGACATGCATATGTTCAGCTCTAAGTAGATGACTTCAGACAGTTTTCTGAAGAGATTGTATCATATTTACATTCCCTCTAGCAGAGTATGAGAGTTCAAGTTGTTTCAAGTTGCTTCATGTTCTCCCCAGCACTTGATATTCTCCATCTTTTAATTTTAGCCATTTTGGTGCCTAAAATTTGATATAATTTGATGTTTTTAATTTGCATGTGTTTGGATTGTAACTGAATTAGTTGACAGCATTTAAAAAATCAGGTTTAACAGTAAACTACAGATTTCCAACTTTCTTTGAAGGGCAACTCTTTTCTATATTGTAATTGGGTGTGTTGGCTGGGCAAGACTCCATTTTTGCCTTATTACTAACTGGGTAACTTATATGCCTGGCTCCTCTTGGCCTTTGAGTTTTTGACTCTTGTTTTAGTAGTTGAATTGTTTTGGTAGTGTTTCAGATTGTGTGAAAACTTGAGAGGTAAATGGAAGAGGAAATTTTATCCTTATTTTGCAAGCATTGGAAAACTGAAGCAGAAAGGCTTTTTTTTAGTATGCTTAGTTGCAGTGGTGTTTCAGTCTCGTAACTGTACTTTCATTTGTTGCTTACTTTTTACCTGTACAGAAGTATTACACTTCCAGCTCTTTTGTTGACCTGGCAGTATGGTAGTGAACATATTCTGGCATTCAAGATTGTTGGGAAATAGCAGTTTATTTATTATTCTTTTTTAAAGTGTTAGACATTTCGTATTTCTTTTGGACTTCGAATCTTCTAAAGGTTCAGTGTGGTTTGATTTGGTGGTTTAATTGAGTTGCTGATTCTTGACCTTTTAATGATGTGATTCTAGTATTTTCAGCCAGCTAGACTTTTCATCTTCAAGATGCTCAGTTTTTAGCAGCTCAACTATTGTATCAGTATTTGTATTTTATATATGTTACTTTATTTGAAACCCAATAGATTTATTTTATCAAAATAGACTTATTTTAAGTTCTGCTAATTTAGTTAGTAGTGAAGGCTCTGGCATAAGGCACATCTAAGATGGACGTGGCTCTCCTGTCTACTAACTTTGTGATCTTGAGTTTTTAACCTTTAATCCTCTGCTTTTCTCATTTTAAAACGTGGAGGTAATAGTAGTACCTAATTCAAAGTTGTGACGGGCTTGAATATAACAGTATCAGAGCAATGTCTGGCACATAGGGAGGGGTCAGGGTTAGTTGCTACTGTTAATTGAATATTAGTAATAAGTTTAGTTAGCCTGTACATTTCTTTACCTCCCAGTTTTTGAGAGTATGTTTTCAAGACCAGTAAAATAGCTACAGATTATTGAACCGTGGCTGTCTGTCCACATGGCAGAAAGCAGGGGATAACTTGAAGTTGATAGGCAAACTTTGGAGTGTATGGCAAGACTGTTTTTGTTTAAGCCAGAATTATACTTTTCACCCCACAAACCTGAATCAGCTCACAGAGGAGTGAGTACTGGGAATTTGCCATTAGGAGAGCTGGTATAGATTAACACATTTTTATTTGACAATACACAAAGTAGATAACAAGAGACTTTATAATTGATTTCACTCCTTTAATATGGTGCTCGCAAAGTGGCAAGTTTTGATCAGGGTGATAGGAATACAACATTGAATGAAACAAAAGTCTGTCCTGTGGAGGTTACATTCTAGTGGGGAATACAGGTATGTGTATAAGATAAAATTAGATCTTGAGAAGTTTTAAGAGGAAAGCTTAGAGCTTTATGAGGAGTACTCAGAGAGGGTTGTACTAATGTCTCAGATTCAGTTAGTGAGTAAACACTTCTTTCCATGAAAGTGCATTTGAAATGACTCTGTAAGAAGCTAAATGATGGCCAAAACATCTATTTTTGTCCTTTTATAGTGTTTTTCTCTTTTTAAATTAACTTTCTATTTTGAGATAATTGTAGAGTCACATGCAGTTGTAAGAAATAATACAGAAAGAGCCTGCTGTCCCATCCCCATTTCCCCAGCGGCAACACCTTGTAGAACTATAGTGCAGTGAGTGTCACAGCCACACTGATTGACACAATCCACTTAACTTTTTTCAAGATTTTCTGAGTCTTATTTGTGCGTGTGTGTACACATGTGTGTATTTAGTTCTGTGGAGTTTTATCGTGTGTATGTTTTTATACCTGCCAGCACAGTCAGGACATGGAGCAGCTCTGTCACCCTCAAGAGGCCTTTTTGTCACCTTGCTTCAAATCCCTGGCAACCACTAATTTGCCCTCCATTTCTATAATTTTGTCATTTCAGGAATGTTCTATAGGGAATTCCCTGGTTGCCCAGTGGTTAGGATTCCATGCTTCCACTGCCGCATCTTTTTGTTGTTGTTGTTTGCTTTTCTGTAGGCATATCTGCTTTTGTGTACAAAGGTATGAATGTTTATGGTACCTAGAAATATTTTAGAAATTTATTTATTTTAGGGTTGAATTTATTTAGTTTTTAATAAATTTTTTTGGTAAAAATTTTCACTGGAACAGCAGTGTATAAAGTTAAACTGATCTCATTGCCCAGGGTTAATCATTATTATTAGTTTTGTGTGTAACCTTAACTACTCCTAAGGGCCCTATCTCCACATGCACTCACATTACGGGTTAAGGTTTCATTATGAGAATTTAGGGGGAGACAGTTAAGTCCATAGCATGGGCATACATATACACACTCAAGTTTTGTAGCAGTATTTCTTACATTTGTTTTTCCATATAAACTTTATATTCTGTTTTCATAAAGTAGTTTATGAGCTGAAGGTATACAAAGGAATGTGATAAAATTCTTGTTTTATGCACTGTTGTCATATGCAATCAGTGTGTGCTCCAGTTGCTCAGTCGTGTCTGACTCTTCATGACCCATGGGGTGTAGCCTGCCATGGTCTTCTGTCTGTGGGATTTCCCAGGCAAGAACACTGGAGTGGGTTGCTATTTCCTCCTCCAGGGGATCTTCTTGACCCAGGGATCAAATGCACGTCTCCTGCATTGGCAGGTGGATTCTTTACCATTGAGCCACCTGGGAAGCTTGTTGTCATATAGTTGTCAACAAATTCATGCATACAGTATTTGCTCCTCCTTTCATTGTATAGGAATTACTGTTGGACTGGGGGTCCAGAGAATTAGGTTTGGTTTTGTTTTTTTTTTAGTACTCTGTCTTAAAGTAACTTTGATCTTAGGCTAGTAATTTAGTCCATGTAGAAATATATTTCTTTGTCTATAGAATATGAGAATGGGGTATGGAGTACATGATGTTTAAAATTACTTCAGGTATAAAATGTTTGTGTTTTTCTAAATGTTTATGTTCTAGGAAACAAATTATTTTATGATCAATTTTTAGAATTCATCCTCATTCATTCCCAATAGCTTTAAAAATCTTTGACCTTTCAGAAGCTTCAGCTTAGGGAAGGACATGTTCTCTTATCTTGGCTGAGTTAATCGGCCTGTGGATAATGGCCCTCTTCTGGTAAAACTACTTCCTTCTTTGATGTCCTTTGGTATCTTTTTCTTTAAAAAAGTAAAGATATTGTACCCATTTTTCTAAAACTAGTTTTTAATTGTATTTTTAACGTTGAAAATTGCAGCTTTTTAAATCTAGGAACAATATCTTGCTTTGGAAAGTAAAGATGTGCTACATGAACGGGGAAGCCTGGTGGGCTTCAGCCCATGGGGTCACAAAGAGTCACAGGCACACGCACAGGTTAAAAGTTTAAATGGCGCAAAAGGATACACAGTGAAAAATAGTCTTCCTTCTTCCCTAGTTCCTTGATCCCTCTCCAAAAGACAGTCACTCTTTTCAATTTATTATGTATCTTTGTATTTCCCTATCTCTAGTACATACTGCTCACACGTGGAAGGCTAATGCACTTTGAATTTTTTCACCAAACTGCTTATCTTCTAGTTTGTTTCACATCTACACATAGAGATTTACCTTACGCTTTATAGTGACTGTGTAATAATTCCCTTGTATGATTGTACTGTTCTTTTCAGTGGCTATTTAGATTGTTTATGGTCTTTTACAAGGGATGGTACTAAGCTGTTACATCTTAATATACTATGTATGCTTATACATAAATTAACACAAAGTGTAACAGACGCATATTTAAGGAACATAGGAGTCTTCAGTAATCTGGTTCAAACTTGTTACATTAAAAAAAAAATGTAGGCAAATATAGTACCATCTCACTTTCATGTGGAATCTTAAAAAAAAACAAAAAAACAACCCTAAGGCATAGACAACAATGAAGAAGAGATTGGTGGTTGCCAGAGGCAGGGATCCAGGAGGGTAGGGGAAGGTAGTCAAGAGATACAAACTTCCAGGTCTTTTATTCTCATAAAACCTTGGAAAGTAGATGTTACCATTTCTGTTTTACAGAGGAGGAAACTAAGACTTAGATTAAATAAACTTTCAAGGATGAGTAATTGGCAGCTGGCTGCAACAGACCTCACGGGCACCTGCGTTTGCTTAGTCTGTGCTCATTCCATGGTGCGGTAGGGCGAAGGATGGTGTGACTGTCTGCTGAGTGGCTGGAGGAGCCTCTGTTTACTGGGCCTGCATCCACTGTGCTGTCATCTAGTGTCTCTGAGTCTCACTGCCCCATCAGAAAAATGGAGGCAGAAATACCATTTGCATGGGGTGTTTTATAGAAGTTGGGTGTGAAAATCTGTTGTATTGTTTATCAACTTTTAAGAATACCTACTTTTAAGAAGGGCTTATTTGTATATGAGTGTTTATGTAAGTGTGCTAATAGGAGTAGGGAATGCCAGAAAAATATCAGGAATAGTTCCTAATCTCAGTTTACAGATAAATTAAATGTGTTAGTGGTTGAAGACAGCAATGAAGGATCAAAGCATTTCTTTTTTTTGGTCACATGAGTGATATAAACAGTATCTTAAAAGGTGGAGTTTTAACAGCTTGGAATAATAGGGGAATGCATTCTAGAGATGAGGAAAGAGGGAAGTAAGATTTATGATTACCTTTGAGGTAGGGTGCTAGGCACTCTACTTCACTTGAGGGCCTTTCACAGCCCCGTGAGTGAGATGTGATTGCTTTTCTTTCAGATGAAGAAATGAATTTTAGTAGGTTTTGCTTAAGGTCATTCAGCTAGTGAGCGGTAAAACTTGGATTAGAACACAGTGACTGTGGTGTCTCAGATCTGTGGAGTGGATATGTAGTGTGTGTGTTGAGGTTCTTCTCTGAATACAATTCAGTATCCTGAATTTTTTATATAATATGATGAATACTTTCTCACGTTATTAAAAATATTTTTAAAATGCTTTCAGCACCTGTATAATCAAGGGTATAATCAGAAGTATAAGATAAAAATTATGGATAGCAAGGAAGTGACCCAGTCATCGGAAATGTTTTTACTTTTAGCTAATAACTGTAATGCATATGAAAGAACATTTACAATACATGTAAGATATAAAGAATAATAAAAATCAATGACTATTCTGCTCACCATTTGGCTTAATAAATGGAACGTTTTTATGTTGCTCATTATCTTCTTTCTCTTTAAGAGTCTATGCATAAAAAAAAAAAACACAGTGACTAACTTCAAGCATTTTTTTTTTCCATTGTACCTGGGTCTTGAAGATTCTAGGGCTTGGGCTGTATGTATGCTGGAATTGGTGGTACTCCTTGTTGTGGACTGTGTGTGCCAAGTCACTTCAGTTGTCTTCGACTCTTTGCAGTCCTGTGCGCTGTAGCCCACCAGGCTCCTCTGTCCATGGGATTTCCCAGGCAAGAATACTGGAGTGGGTTGCCTTGCCCTCCTCCAGGGGATCTTCCCGACCCAGGGGTCAAACCGATGTCTCTTACATCTCCTGCATTGCAGGTGGATTCTTTACCACTAGTGCCACCTGGGAAGCCCAATTGTGAACTGTAGACCTTCAAAATATAGTGAGTTTAATGGTTTGACTGGAAAAGAGAGTTCAGTAATGTTAAAATTATTGTAAGACTGTTTTATAGTAGAATGTATACTTTTACATTATAATCTTTGATAGTTTGGAAATATCTGTGTTTTTTCCCTGATGGATACACAATTGTCTTAAATCCATTTATTGAATAATCCCAGTTTCCTCCATGGGTTTTAAAAAGGAGGTTTATCAAAATATAATTTACCTACTGTAAAATTCACCCATTGTAGATGTACAATTCATTTTTTCTTAGTAAATTTATAGAGTTGCAACCATCAGGAGTTTTACAAGAACTTTTAAGATATTTTTCATTTTTTTTAAGATACTTTTCATTTTTTTCCGTAACGTTTCATTAAAGTTTGCCAGGTAGATAGTATGAGTCTCATTTTACAAGTCATGGTGTAATATCCAGTTTATAAGCATTTTGCCCGAGACATTGTGGCTAGTAAGTGGCAGAACTGAGATTCAGACCCAGAACTTTTAGGAAATACTATAATGATAGGTTGAGAACAGAATGTTGAGGGCTTTTTAATATCGACTAAGAAGTTTGGATTTCATCCCTTGGGATAAGCATTGCCAGCACCTGTCTGTGAGGTCCTTGTTGGCAGAGGAGAACCACTCAGTATTTTCAGCTGGGCTCTTTTTTTTTCTTTAAAACTTGTTCTGTGGAAGGCCAAACTTGTTCTATGGGCTCTAAAACCACTGCATATGGTGACTGCAGTCATGAAATTAAAGGACGCCTGCTCCTTGGAAGGAAAGTTATGACCAACCTAGACAGCATATTAAAAAGCAGAGACATTACTTTCCCAAAAAGGGTCCATCTAGTCAAGGCTATGGTTTTTCCAGTGGTCATGTATGGATGTGAGAGTTGGACTGTAAAGAAAGCTGAACACCAAAGAATTGATGCTTTTGAACTGTGGTGTTGGAGAAGACTCTTGAGAGTCTCTTGGACTGCAAGGAGATCCAACCAGTCCATCCTAAAGGAAATCAGTCCTGAATATTCATTGGAAGGACTGATGTTGAAGCTGAAACTCCCCAATACTTTGGCCACCTGATGCGAAGAATTGACTCATTTGAAAAGACCCTGATGCTGGGGAAGATTGAGGGCAGGAGGAGAAGGGGACGACAGAGGATGAGATGGTTGGATGGCATCACCAACTCAATGGACATGAGTTTGAGTAAACTCCGGGAGTTGGTGATGGACAGGGAGGCCTGGTGTGCTGTAGTCCATGGGGTCACAAAGAATTGGACATGACTGAGCGGCTGAACTGACTGACTGACTGATGTTGGTCATAGCTTTTCTTCCAAGGAGCAAGTGTCTTTTAATTTCATGGCTGCATTCACCATCTGCAGTGATTTTGGAGCTCCCCAAAATAGTCTCTCACTGTTTCCATCGTTTCCCCATCCGTTTGCCATGAAGTGATGGGACCAGATGCCATGATCTTCATTTCCTGAAAGTTGAGTTTTAAGCCAACTTTTTCACTCTTCTCTTTCACTTTCATCAAGAGGCTCTTTAGTTCTTCTTCGCTTTCTGCCATAGGGGTGGTGTCATCTGCGTATCTGAGGTTATTGATATTTCTCCCGGCAATCTTGATTCCAGCTTGTGCTTTATCCAGCCCGACATTTTGCATGATGTACTCTGCATATAAGTTAAGTAAGCATGGTGACCATACAGAGCCTTGAAGTACTCCTGTTGTTGCATGTCCAGTTCTAACTGTTGCTTCTTTACCTGGCTACAGATATCTCAGGAGGCAGATCAGGTGGTCAGGTATTCCCATCTTTTTAAGAATTTTCCACAGCATGGCCCTCTCAAAGAACAAAGGATTGAGCTGCATACCAAAGGAGATGCCAAAGGAGAGCTGCATACCGGCCCCTCCCTGCCCAGAGGCAGAGAAGCAGGCTTGCAACAGCTAGAGCCAGAAGGCAAGGGGCTGCTACAATCTCAGCCCCAGAGACAGCATCTTCCACCAACAGTGAGCAGGCTCCCAGCTGCTAACCACATCTTCCTGTGATCCTGGGTGGTTGACATCTGCCAGAAGGGTTGCAGCCTGAGATCAGCTCTCCAGAGGAGACAAACGGCATACCTGAGACAGTGCTCTTGCGGCACACCCAGGAAACTGAGCAGTCGGGACTCAGGAGGTGATTAAGATGCATGGCCCACCTGGGACAGTGCCCTCGCCAAGCACCTGGGCCTGAGCTGCTCAGACCTGGGCACGGCACAAAACTTCATGCCCAACCCACAGACAATGAGCTAGAAATGTGTCTGAGTGTCTCCTGTGGAGGTATGGGTCAGCAGTGGCCTGCCGCAGGGGCTCTGGGTGCAGCAGAGCTGGGTATGGCATAAGCCCTTTGCAGGAAGTTGCCATTAACCCCACCATAGAACCACCAGAACTTACACAGGACTGAGGAAACAGACTCTTGGAGGCCACAAACAAAACCTTGTGCGTACCAGGACCCAGGAAAAAGGAGTAGTGATCCCACGAGGGACTGACCCAGACTTGCCCATGAGTGTCCAGGAGTCTCCGGTGGAGGCATGGATTGGCAGTGGCCTGCTTCAGGTTCAGGGGCACTGAGTGCACCTCCACCATAGTTTGGCCTCAGGTCAAGCAACAGGGAGGGAACACAGCCCCACCCATCAACAGAAAATTGGATTAAAGATTTACTGAACATGTCCCCGCCCATCAGAACAAGACCCAGTTTCCCCCTCAGTCAGTCTCTCCCTTCAGGAAGCTTCCATAAGCCTCTTTAGCCTTCTCCATCAGAGGGCAGACAGAATGAAAACCACAATCACAGAAAACTGACCAATCTGAACACATGGACTGCAGCCTTGTCTAGCTCAGTGAAACTATGAGCCATACCGTGTAGGGCCTCCCAAGATGGACAGGTCATGGCGGAGAGTTCTGACAAAATGTGGTCCACTGGAGAAGGGAATGGCAAACCACTTCAGTATTCTTACCTTGAGAACCCCATGAACAGTATGAAAAGGCAAAAAGGTATGACACTGAAAGATGAACTCCCCAGATCGGTACGTGCCCAATATGCTACTGGAGAAGAGTGAATAGAATAGAAGAAAAGAGAATAACTCCAGAAAGAATGAAGAGATGGAGCCAAAGCAAAAACAACACCCAGTTGTGGATGTGGCAGGTGATGGAAGTAGAGTCCAATGTTGTAAAGAGCAATATTGCATAGGAACCTGAAATGTTATGTCCATGAATCAAGGCAGATTGGAAGTGTTCAAACAGGAGATGGCAAGAGTGAATGTCGACATTTTAGGAATCAGTGAGCTAAAGTGGACTGGAATGGGTGAATTTAACTCAGATGACCATTATATCTACTACTGTGGGCAAGAATCTCTAAGAAGAAATGGAGTAGCCATCATGGTCAACAAAAGAGTCCGAAATGCAGTACTTGGATGCAATCTCAAAAACGACAGAATGATCTCTGTTCGTTTCCAACGCAAACCATTCAATATCGCAGTAATCCAAGTCTATGCCCCGACCAGTAACGCCAAAGAAGCTGAAGTTGAACGGTTCTATGAAGACCTACAAGACCTTCTAGAACTGACACCCAAAAAAGATGTCCTTTTCATTATAGGGGACTGGAATGCCAACGTAGGAAGTCAAGAGATACTTTGAGTAACAGGCAAATTTGGCCTTGAAGTACAAAACGAAGCAGGGCAAAGGCTAACAGAGTTTTGCCAAGACAACGCACTGGTCATAGCAAACACCCTTTCCCAACAACACAAGAGAAGACTCTACACATGGACATCACCAGATGGTCAATACTGAAATCAGATCGATTGTATTCTTTGCAGCCAAAGATGGAGAAGCTCTATATAGTCAGTAAAAAGAAGACCTGGAGCTGACTGTGGCTCAGATCATGAATTCCTTATTGCCAAATTCAGACTTAAATTGAAGAAAGTAGGGAAAATCACTAGACCATTCAGGTATGACCTGAATCAAATCCCTTATGATTATACAGTGGAAGTGAGAAATAGATTCAGGGGATTAGATCTGATAGACAGAGTGCCTGATGAACTATGGATGGAGGTTCGTGACATTGTATGAGACTGAGATCAAGACCACCTTCAAGAAAAAGAAATACAAAAAGGCAAAATGGTTGTCTGATGAAGCCTTACAAGTAGCTGAGAAAAGAAGCTAAAGGCAAAGGAGAAAAGATACACCCATTTGAATGCAGAGTTCCAAAGAATAGCAAGGAGAGATAAGAAAGCCTTCCTCAGTGATCAATGCAAAGAAATAGAGGAAAACAATAGAATGGGAAAGACTAGAGATCTCTTCAAGAAAATTAGAGATACCAAGGGGACATTTCCTGTAAAGATGAGCTCAATAAAGGACAGAAATGGTATGGACCTAACAGAAGCAGAAGATATTAAGAAAAGGTGGCAAGAATACACAGAAGAACTGTACAGAAAAGATCTTCATGACCCAGATAACTACAATGGTGTGATCACTCACCTAGATCCATCCTGGAATGCAAAGTCAAGTGGGCCTTAGGAAGCATCACTATGAACAAAGCTAGTGGAGGTGATGGAATTCCAGTTGAGCTATTTCACATCCTAAAAGATGATACTGTCAAAGTGCTGCACTCAATATGACAGCAAATTTGGAAAACTCAGCAGTGGCCACAGGACTGGAAAAGATCTGTTTTCATTCCAATCCCGAAGAAGGGCAACGCCAAAGAATTCAAACTAACCGTACGATTGCACTCATCTCACGTGCTAGCAAAGAAATGCTCAAAATTCTCCAAGCCAGGCTTCAACAGTACGTGAACTGTGAGCTTCCAGATATTCAAGCTGGTTTTAGAAAAGGCAGAGGAACCAGAGATCAAATTGCCAACATCCGCTGGATCGTTGAAAAAGCAAGAGAGTTCCAGAAAAACATTTGCTTTATTGACTATGCCAAAGCCTTTGACTGTGTGGTCACAACAAACTGAAAATTTTTCTATGTTACATGTAGTTTATACTGTAATCTTACAATAAAGTAAGCTTAGAGAAGATAAAACACTATTAAGAGAATCATAAGGAAGAGAAAATACATTTTCAGTTCTGTACTGTACTGATTGACATAGGAAGTTTGCACTGTATGTTTACAAGATAAGTCATTTTCTGTCTGTACCTTCATCACTGCTGTCTTAATAGGATACAAAATCTGTAGGTATCCTGTGTTTTACTAACACTGGACATCAAAATGAAAAGGTAATGTGAAAAAGGAATTCATAGTTATTTACAGGTGTGAAGTGGCAGCAGTGGGATTGCTTTCCGGTGGTTTAGTGTCAGGAATATGATTGCTTCACAGTAGCCTAGCATGTGCACTAATTAAAGAGTTGTAAAATTTGTGTAGCATTTCAAATTTTGTAGTCATGTTCACTATAGTATTAGAAATGTTACCTTTAAAGAAAAACAACCTCTGATGATAGGTTGGTGTGTCACCTATAATAACTTCTCCAATTAGGAGAGAGGCATACTATATGGTACTGTAATTCCTTGAAAGTAAAGTTATAAAAGTGAGAAAATGAAACGTTAATTTTATGTTAACTATCACTTACTTTATGCCTATGTAAGGATAGGCTAATATCTATATCTGCATATATTCTATGCATTCATGACATGCCTTTTTTTCATTTTCTTTTATATCTTTAGTCTGTGTGGTTCGCCTGCAAATTTTCCAAACTGTCATAAATCTCCAAACATTTTTCCAATATATTTATCGAAAAAAAGTCTGTGTATTCCCTGATGGTTCAGCTGGTAAAGAATCCTCCTGCAATGCAGGAGACCTGAGTTTTGTCCCTGGGTTGAGAAGATCCCCTGGAGAAGGGAACAGCTATCCACTCCAGTATTCTGGCCTAGAGAATTGGATGTATAGTCCAAGGAATTGCAAAGAGTTGGACACAGCTGAGCGATTTGCACTTTCATAATTGGCCCAGACAGTTCAAAGCTGTGTGGTTCAGTGATCAACTGTACTTACCAAGAAATAAGATCTAAAATGTATTGTTCATCACTTTGTTGATATGTGATGGATTATTTTAGTAGTTACAGTGATTCCGTATTATTCAACCTCAGAATTGACAGACAGCTTGTCTGTTGTCCTCAGCTCTGTCCCATTGCAACCACTGTTGAGTTGGTTTCCTGACTAAGTTAACGTGAAACTGCTGGTCTGTGTCATAAAATGTGTTATGAGAAACAGTCCTGGGAAACTTGTCCTGTTAAGTATATGAAGATTCACAGGAGAAATTGCAGTAGTTTCCATTCTTCTGTTTTCTTGCAAGTTAAAGAAAGAAAACTTGATGAGAAAAGTAGAAATAAATGCAAGTGTGATTTGTTTCTTCATGTTGTGCTTAGTGGCTCTCAGGTAACAATATAAAAATAACTATCTCTGTGGAAAACGTTATTCAACTTGAGCATTGTTTAACAAATTTTTAGAGTTGAGCCAGTTTTGTTTGATTCAAGTTATGAACAAGTAAATAAAAACAAGTGTGACAGAGATTTGAGACTTGATTATAAGTTCCCAAAACTTATTTGGAAACAGAGAAACTACATCAACCTTTTGTGCTTTTAAATAATTTAAATACTTGAATTTTCCTTCTCTTTCAGTTCCTGGAATGGATGGAGGTGCTTTAACTGATACGAGTCTCACAGATTCCTATTTCAGCACCAGCTTTATCGGAGTCAATGGATTTGGAAGCCCTGTGGAGACAAAGTATCCTGTGATGCAGGTATTGTTGGTGTGAATTCTCATGGCCCTGGACACTGAGGTGTGTTTTGGGGATGGAGACCTCTAGAGTCTTCCTTTGTCCTCACATTTGGTGAGTGGGAGGTGGACTTTTAGGAGGTGATTGAGGTCAGAGGGATACAGGTAAGCCACCTCCTGTAGGTTGGAAGTCAGGTGAGCTTTCAAGGGTGGAGTTGAAGTGTGTAGAGGATGGTTAGAAAGAGGCTAGTTTCCCTCCTGTGTGTGTTGGGATGAAGTCCTTTCAGGATCGTGAGACCATAGAGGCCATGGAGTGTGTTAAGGAAGGGTGGGACATGTTCAGAGAACAGAGATGAGCCTAATTTCATAGCATCTATCAGGTGCTTGAAGGATAATACGTATTGAGAGAGAGTAGCAGAAAGTGTTTATTGACTCTGTCATTCACACCCCCCAGATGGATACTTACGAAGAAGGAAACTGAGTAGAGTTATGTGTCTTGCTCAGGCTAGTAAGTTATGGGAGTGCAGTTCAAAATGGTTCTGTGACTTTGGTTTTAAATACCTGGCTAATGAGTAAAATAAGTTTCTGCCTAGGTGATTGTAATCCATGCAGCAGCATTTTAGGAAGGTGAGTGTCACTGACGTGAACAATGGGTTGGAGGGGTAGATGCAAAGAGGGTCAGTCTAAACCTAATTGGTTGGATATTCTTAATTCTGCATTCTTCAGTGATATTATGTATATATATTTTAATTTTCAGAGAATGACTAATAGTAGCAGCTCCCCAAGCCTTCTGAATGACAGTGCCAAGCCATACCCAGGCCACGGTAAGACTCGATCCCTTTTTCTCTTATAGGTATGTGTATTTCTGACTCTAAAAACAATATGTCCACGATAGAGATTTTGAAAATTATAGATATAAGGAAGAAAATAGAAATGATCTATTATCTTCACACTCAGAGGTAACTGTTAAAATTTGGATATATATATATATATAAACACACATAAAATACACTCAAGTATATACATAATAATACTTAAGATCACATTAAATATACTTTTAAGTTATAGCTGAATGTTTCTCCATCATTGTAAATTGAATCCTATTGTTTATTTTCATAATTTACTTTGTTTCTGTTTTTTTTAAAGATTACACTCCAATATTGAACTATGTGTATGAATCTGTTCATATTTTGAGTTATTTCTTTTGGAAATATTGTTAGACATGAAATTACTGTTCTAAGGTTATGGACATTTTTAAGACTTTTGATACAGAATTTCCTTTTTGTATCTTAATTCAAAACTAAATGTTTCTTCTGTATCTTTCTGTATCCTATTTTACAAATAAATGTTGAGGAATGTTTTTTTAAAAAGTATGTTACAATTGAGTATTGGTGCAAACAGTTATTTATAATAATAATAAGAATTTGCATGTTGATTGTTCTTGAGATAGACATTTTATGTATGTGTATCAAGTCTCTCTCACTACTTGGAAATTTCAACTTTCTTTCACTGTAGGAAAAAGTAACAGCGTTTTAATATTGAATTATTAGAAACAGATGTACATGTAGCATTATAGTATTTTTGGTGTTCCCATAGAGTTTATATGCTGACTTGGTCCTTTATACTATCAAAGGTACGAATAATACCTATTTTTAAGAGTTTGAATGTATAATTACATAAAAATCTTGTGTCTTAATATTTTATTAACTTCTTTCTCTTTGCATTATTAATTATATTAAATTAGTGTTAATTCTAATGAAGGACTAGATCATGAAAATCCAGACACAAGAAGCCAGAGAAATACAGCAGCAGTTTTATGTACTGCATTATAGAGAGATTTAAGTCTGCTTTAAATGAGAAAATTTACTGTATTTTTTTAGGATTTCACAGATAGTTTAATGAGAAACATTAAGATGAACTAAAGCTCAGAAATGAAGTTAAAAATGTTTGGGTGCATATCATGCATTCCTTTTCAGAAACTCATTCTGATTTGTTAAGTGAGAAACAATTTAGAGACATACTTTTGTTTATAACTTCTGGCCACAGAGTAATGGAACTTTGAACCTTTAAAATCTTTGAATTTCATGTTAGTATTTTGAAACATTCAATAGCCCCATCTTTAAAAACTTAATTTGCCTTATCTTTTTAGTATGACTGTCAAAAATGTGGTGATAATACTTAATATGGAATACTCTGCAGGGTAGATGGTTTTGAGGCCTTGCCTGAATGTTAAAATCCAAGCCCTGTCTCTCAGTTATGTTTGACTACTTGACTACCTTCCCCTCACCACTCCCCCTTTTATATTTCTTATGACTTGGTCTCAAGAACACAGACTACAGGTAGACTTCCTTCATAAACACATTGCTAATAACATGGTTAAGATTACTTTTTTTTTTTCAAAATTTTATTTTTCTTTTGGTTCTGAGCAAATAGATACATCCTGATTTGTATAGTTGCTGAATAAATGTGTACTGAATATTGGCTGAGTGAAGTATCCTCGTTTGTGTTTCCTTCCGTCAGAAAATATTTGAATACCCTCTGTGTGTGAGCATTGAGTTTGATATTGTGGAATATGATTTTTATTATTATTTATAAGCATTTGGGTTAAACATCTATTAGATTTGTAGGTTTCCTGAGTTGCCTGTGTGGAAACTTATGTAACTTACCTTCCAGATCCTCTAACTTCACCTGCTTCATCCTTGTTTAATGACTTTGGTGCCCTCAACATCTCTCAGAGAAGAAAGGTAGGTGCAATGGACACTTACATGAAACTAAATGGAACATAGGGGTGACACTGGGGTATTGCCGACATAATGGTCAGTGTTCTGTTAAGTGGGGGAGGACTGGAATGTTCTTCTTGCCTTTTGTTAACCTTTTCCCTTGTTGTATCTCTTAATGTAGAATTTTATTTGATCTTTGTGTATGATACAGAGACTTTCTATGTGAAGGAATGAAATTCTTCTTATTTTTGCTCATTTAAAAAAAAATCTTAATGCATTCTCTTTGTAAGATAAACATCTTATTTAATGTTGTAGTTGCTGTTCTGTGACCCATTGCAGGCATGTTAATCGTCTTTTTATTTTCTGACTGCTTTGTCTAAATTTCAAAGATTTCTCCCCTAATCTAAACTTCTCATTAAAAGGCACACTTAATCTTTAGCTTTTCATAATTGGCCCAACTGTTTAAAAACAGTTTCATATTAGAAATTTAATTTTATTTGAAATTGAGGTTGAATAGATTTTGAACTACCTCATAATAGTTTATTATAGTTTGATGCCTTTGAGTCTTAATGAGAATCATTATGTTAATAGTAATAATAATCTAGAGGAGGTGGTATTTTTGGTTAGGAATAGCAGCTGAATATCCAGGAGGTTGTAAATTTTGGTGGAAATTACTATGAAATTACAACTAATTCAGTTTCCTAAGTAATGGGAGAAAGATTAAAAAGAAAAGAGTGTTAATTTTAGAAAACTGATATAAGCTTAAGGTGCTTTTTAGGAAATACCTGTTCAGAAGGTAGAATTAAATGGATTTCAAGAAGACTAGATAAATTCAATGAATTTCAAGAAGATGTTCTCTAGACAAAAAAAGATGGGGTCAGGTATAAATTACATCAGTACCCTCATATACCTACTGTTATCTCCATTTTGAAACAGATGAGAATAAGTATGTCATTACAACATGCTTTTAAGAAACACTGGACACAAGCAGACTCATTGGTGATGGTGAGAAGTGACAGTAGATGAAGCCTGTCACAGTAGCAGGAGATAGGAATGTGCTGGGTAGCAGGTACAACCTAGACATCAAGTTACCTGGAGCTTCTTAGTGTCGGGAAAATTTAAAAGCCCCTAAGTAATTTTAAGGGTCTCCCCAGTGGCCTTTTCACGTTTTTAAAAATAATAATCAGTTAACTGTGGTGAGTAGCATTTCTGATGAATGAATAAAAAGTAGAATGGCAAATAAATCCTTAAGTATTCCTAATATGAGGGTTTGGTGGACTGCATCTTAAAGTTGAAATACATGATTTAGAGCTGCTGACATTAATTTTTGAGAAAAGCAGTAAAAATCCCTGGAGATTGGAAAAAAGGAGGTTATAATACCCATTCTTCTAAAATTTATTTTAGTAAAGGGAAATAATAGAAGGAAATGTTACTAGAGAGGTGAACTCGGTATGTGGAAAGATATTAAAATGTATCCAGATGGGAGCAGATTAGTATAGTGAAGGGAGCGTTGGCTGTAATTTTAGAGATCCTGGATCTCTAGCTTTGTGACCTTGGGCCAGCTTCCTAGGCTGTAATATTCACATCTGTGAAATGATGAGCATGGCCTGGGTAATTGCTGTGGTGTCTTCCATGTCTAAAGTTCAATGACCGGCTGAACTGAAAGGACCTATGTGTCAACATCTACTTAGAAACTCAAGATTAATATGTTATACCTTTGAAGGACCATATTTTCTTGCCATTTACATTTGAAATAATATGTAGAGACATAGAGGTTTGTTTATTTTTTTCCCCCAGTAGTGGGCTATATACTTGGCAGTCTATGGGTACAGGTTGCATATGTTTTTAAGTTGTTGAGAAGGCTTAAAATTCCTTTGTATTGGAAAAACTATTGGTGTGAGAGTATTGCATGCTGTGAAGTAAAGGCACATGGAGACTTTGTTCTTTTGTTGTAGTAATTTATAATGTCTGTTTAATGATGTAATTTAGTGGAGGTAACTCACTTTATGTAAATATTTAATCATAATTCCAGGTGATCTATGCAGGCTATCATGATTACTCAGTGACATTTTGTTTCATAACAACGTTGGAAAACAGGTGTTTGGGCCATACTATTTCATAGTTAGATAAATAATTTTCTGAAAATCTCAGTCGGGCCAATCCCTGGGCTGCAAATGCTGCTTTTTGCCTCTGGAATATGTGAATTATTTGGATCAGGTCAGTCAGATATTTTTATTGTGAGCAGTCTTACTGTGGGCTATGTGGAATATATAAGAAGAATCAGCTGATGTTTTTTTCTGCTTTCCTCAAATCTAATTCAAGAGGCAGTGCATGAATCTACTAGAGAAAATTTACAAAGCAGTGTATTAACCAGCGCAAATTTAAATGTGTGGTGATTGCTACATAGCAGAGATTTCTCTAGATCCAGAAGAGTTTGTGGCGAAAAGATGTTTGAGTTGTGGTTTTTGAAGATGAGGAATATGGAGAAGCAAAGATGCTGAGCAGAAGGTATTGTTTGATTGCAAGTAGAGAGTTGGTATCTTCAGGAAATTTTAAAATTCTCTTCTATCACAGATGAACTAAGAGACTATGGCTGAGGGCCTTGTATCTGTAAGGACTTGTTGAAGTAAAATGTGTGCTGTGAAAAAACAGTACAGAGAGATTCATAGCTGGGTGAACCTTTGTTTGGGTGGTTTATTGTTGTTAGATACATGAAGAAGAGCTGTATACTCAGAATATATGCCTTAGGGCACTGCTGCTCATGGTGTGTCAGGTGACGGCACCTAGGAAGATAAGTTAAAACATTGAAAGTAAATGTTTAGAAACTTCTGTAACAGTTTGATAATACCACAACATCCAAATATGTCATCATTTTCTAGTAGTCCACTTCTATTTTATGAATAATGTGTAGGACCATGATGCATAGGAAATTTTTAAAAAACATGATCCTTCACAACTGATATTTGAGAAGCACTAGATTTTTTTTTAAATTTTCTATGTTATGAACATATAAATAGGCAAAGTACCATTATTTGAAAATGTATAGTTATTATTGGCCAGGAGTGATGGCAGAAGAAATTGAATTATGGGTATATGCTCAGTGGGAGAGAGAAGCTGCCCAAAACACTGGAGCTGGAATTTTGTTGAAAATGGGAGATAATGTATTGGACATCAGTGCCTGAGGAAACTGTAACAACAAGGTAGATAGATCAAGCTGAGAACTGGTATGACAGTAAAGGACCCGAGAGCCACTGTGAATCACAGATGTAATCTGGACAGCAGTAAAATGCTCTGTCAGAAATCCTCAGGGACAGCCTCTTTAAAACAAAATTTGATGTAAAGAATACAGATATTTGTAAATGACGTGATGACATCTGCTAACTATTCTTGCTTAGCCGTATGACCACCAATGATTGAGATAAAAGTTCCTGCAGAATTTGTGTCTGGCAATTTTGGCTTTCCGCTGTATAACACTCATGGTACTTCTTTGCCCTCTTTTTTAGTCATCTAGTCATTTTTGTATTTGGCTTTCTTCCCTTCCCAAATTAAAGCAAAAAGGCTCTGGTGCTTGTCATTTACATTTCTTTTGTTTTAATTGTACTTTAGTACGACATTTCAGTCAATGTGCAGCTTTAATCGCTGGGCGTTTGTATTTTATCGAAGTTTCTAGTAGTGGGATAACAGTTTCACTTTTGTAAGTTTTTTGGGTTTTAACACCAAGTTAAATTCTGTGAGATTAGAGGACAGAGACTTGTGAATATCATGTTTATTTCTTCTGTTCCTGATTGTAAAGCTCTTTATTAGGATGAAGGAGGTGGGATCGGAGGAGGCCGGCATATCTACTTCCAGCTTATTTGTGAGGAGGCAAGGCTGGGGTTGGCCTAGCTCCAGGTGATTCCTCCGATCTCACTGTGGAGCCTCCTCCCCACTGTTCTCGATTTCAAGAGGATCTTTCCCTCTGTCCATCATCTCTGTTACAAAGTTTTCTGAGATGTGTATTTTATGATTTCTGATTACTTTGACGTTTAAAAATTTTTGTGTACATTTCTAATATTCTTCAAAAGGTGACTTTTATGTTACATACTTTTACATAGGGAACCAAATAGGACTAACAAACTGGCGAGAGCTAAAATGGAATTTGGAGAAATCTGTAGGATTGGGGCATAGACAATCTGGGATGTAAATCCTTCCTTAATCCTTCAGATGGTTAGACTCATTGAACACGAAACCAAGTATTGATCTTGGGCGGGGCAGGGTTGGGGGGAAGATGAGGAGAAAATGGAGAAGACATTGAAAAACAAATATTAATGGGTATCACAATACAAAGCGTCACCTGTGAAACCATTTCTAAACATTTAGTATATTCTCAGATGTTGTTTTACTTAGTATTTAGATTTCCAGGTAAGCCACGTCGGGATCTTTTCCCCATGAGTGTTGTACAGGAATATTCCTACGGAAAATTGTGTTCAGAATTCCAAATTAACACTCTCTGAGCTACTCTTCTGTTACGGAATTGACTAATCCTCTGTTCACCTCCTTTTGCTATGCCGTGGAAAGGTGCTCAAGTTTTAGATTTAGGAATATGTATGGTAAACTTGTTGGAGTCCAGAGGAGGAGCATCCTGGTTCCTGTTTGTAGCTTGCTCAGAGCTCATGGTGAGTTTTTATTTCTCTCTAAGGGCAAACTGTTAGAAATAGTAATAACACAGTATCATTGAACAATGGTCAAGGTTTTAGAGTTGGAAGTTGGATGCCAGGCAGTTTGAATTGAATCCCCTAATCTACACTGATTGGGTCTTTAAGCTTAGTTAAACCTTTTTGTGTCTTCATTTGCAAAATGAGAAAAATATTATACTTAATACCTGGTTTGTTGAGTTTGTTATGAGGACTAAATGAGAAATGCCCCATAAATGGTAGCTTACTGGTAAAACATGATGTTAGCCAAACCTTTCTAGTCTTGTTTGGGAATTGTTTACTGTTATTAAATGAGTAAATATCTGTCGCTGCTCACGTTGGATCAAACTGTGTTAGTTACCCTTTGGAAAGGCCTTCTCCTGTAGTTGCTCTGAGAACGTTCAGCTTTTCTTTGAAATGTTCAGATCCCACCTTCTCCAACATTTGAATTTTTGACTCGTCCCCACATAACTGTTAACTTCTCAAACATATCTATCAAATTTTGTGAAAGTACATCAGGGATTTTCTCAGTGATGTCTTGGCAGACAGAAACTTGATTTTATTTATGTTGACAGTGGTTTTCTATATCTGTTTCAGGTAATATGGTAATTCTTTTATAAAATTAAATGTTTTATAATTTCTATCTCATTTAGTCACCCCAACAGTTCTTTGAGAGACATTGTTTTTTCCATTTCACAGATTGGGAAATGGGAGATTTAGAGAAATCAAGTAATTTACTTGGACTACTCTAGATAATATTTAATTACATTCAGAGAAAAATAAAAATCTCTTTAGGGCAGAATGAGAAGCACTGAGTCTTCTATAAGGTGAAAAATGAAGAAGTAATGGAGATGTTGCAGGAAGAGGGACCCCTTCCAGGGTCCGAAATTGGGCTCTTTTGTCTAACACTCGAAAATGAATTGTCCAACGAGACACATGTACTGACAAAGCAAGAGATTTTATTGGGAAAGGGTGCCCAGGAGGAGGGCAGGAGGGTAAGGGAACCCAGGAGAACTGCTCTGTCACATGGCTTGCAGTCTCGGGTTTTATGGTGATGGGATTAGTTTCCGGGTTGTCCTTAGCCACTCATTCTGACTCAGGGTCCTTCCTGGTTGTGCAAGCCTTGTTCAGCCAAGATGGATGCCAGAGGAGGATTCTGGGAGGTGGTCGGACATGTGGTGTCTCCTTTTGACTTTTCCCGAACTCTTCTGATTGGTGGAGGCTTGTTAGTTGTGTTCCTTACCAGACCCTCCTGTCATAAAACAACTCATGCAGATGGTTACTATGGTGCCTGGCCAGGGTGGGCGGTTTCAGTTAGTGTGCTTCCCCTAACAGAGAGAGGACACCACTGGTAACATGCAGAGGAGGAGATGATAACATTGATTGACTTATGCCTGTCTTTTTTTTCATTTATGTGATTATCTCAGTTTAAGTTTTTTACACGGTGTAAATTTCTAGGGAAGAATACAAAATCAAACTTTTAATAATTGATAGATAACTTTTCAGAAATGCTGCACAAATTTGTATTTCTACTCATGGGTGGTGATTTTTCAGTAGCCTTGAAAACAGATGTAGAAATCTTTCACTGTCATTTTATAGTCAAAAGCTCCTCACTGTTAACATTTGATTATTGGTCCTGTTGAGCCTCTCCCTTATGCTTTTTGACCTTGGATTTTTTTGTGTATGTGTCCTTTGCTTATTTTGGACTTTCCCGGTGGGTCAGATGGTAAAGCGTCTGCCTTGCGGGAGACCCGGGTTCAGTCCCTGGGTTGGGAAGATCTCCTGGAGAAGGAAATGGCAACCCACTCCAGTATTCTCACCTGGAAAATCCCATGGACGGAGGAGCCTGGTAGGCTACAGTCCATGGGGTCGCAAAGAGTCGGACATGACTGAGCGACTTCACTTTCACTTTTCATTTTCACTTGCTTATTTTTCTTTTGGGCTATCCTTCTTAAATTTGTTGTAAACTCTTTGTTTATTAGATACTTAAGCATCTGTGCTCTTAGTTCTGAAATGTCATACTTAAATGTTATTAAGTACATTAAAAAAGAATGAAACATTAAGCTCATTTTTGTTAAAATAACATGGTAATTCCCTGTCTGATGAATTGGTGGTTTTATATTGAAAGGATTGTCATTGTTTTTATGGAATGTAAATCCACTAACATTTTTATTGCTAATGACCTATAGTATTCAGCTTCCCTTAGCAAACAGTTGCGTTTTCTCTCTTATCTGCATATGAATCCTCAGACTTACATGTGCCATTTATCCTATTGTTTAACCCCAGTCAGTCTATTCTTTTCTTAAAATGATGGATTAGATTAGAAACTTGTTTATAGAAATGATAGTTCCTGTAGAAAATGACTCAACTTTGAGTTCACTTTCTTTCCCTCATAAATCAAGAGTCATCCAGGATAAACTTCCAGAATTGTGTTTAGATAGAGGTGTGCCTTGGATAGAGTAAATTAAATTTTGTTGTAACAAGCTAGGAGTTCAGCCACATATTTTCTGAACTTTATTTTAATTGGTGCTTCTGTACAGTGACAGCTTGCTTTAGTTAAGAGTTTTCAAAATTGATGATTTCAAGGGAATTTTGTTCTATTGATTTTTAAAAAAATCTTATATGAGTTTTTGTTTTGGAGGCTTTTTTTTTAAGATGTGTGTGGTTGGTTGGTGTTCACCTGACTACTGTATTTAAACACGTGAACTGAAGCTTTTGTATATAGTATTTAATGCTGTTGTTGCTGCTCAGTTGCTAAGTCGTGTCCAACTCTTTGCAACCCCACGGACTGCAGCACGCCAGGCTTCCCTGTCCTTCACCATCTCTGGGAGTTTGCTCAAACTCATGTCCAATGCTTTTGATGATAATCATTATTTAGCTTTAGCTTTTGGGATTTTGAGTTGATTCGTACCTAATAATGACAGTTTAGTAAAACCATGCTGCACTTGCCACTGCATTTGGAAACTAGTGGATCATTCTGAGATATTCTAGTTGGCTTCTTGACACTCTACTTTGGGCTTTGTATTTACAATGCATTGTAGCTGATGCTAAGAGCTTGGCACTACTGATGATTCATCACTGTTTTGAAGTAGGGGTCAGGAATAAATGAGTTAAGATCAGTTTAGAATTCTCATGCACAAACATGCTAGCCTAAATTTAAAGCTAAATTTAACCAAAACTGTGTAAGTTTTCCCAACTCTATTTTATTCTCAAGATTTGTTTTCCTGGCGTTTTGAAAGTGGGGAGGGTAGAGTGGCTTAATAAAGTCTGTGCAGCTATTGTTTCTCATTGATCCCATCCATGCCAATTAGATTCAAAGAAAGATTAATTTAGGAATGTGGTCATTTTAGGAGTAGCTAAAATAATGTTAATATTGTAATGTTAACATTATGTTATAATGTTAAGGAATATTATAGAATGTAGAATAAGATTTTTTGGATTGAGGCAGAATACCATAGTTGAGTACAAGCTCTGTAGCTTGACCTTATGACCTTATGTTAGTTTTGAGATTATAGCCTCTTCTAAGCTCTCCTTCTCATTTCTAAAGTTGATATTCTAATAGTGCCTATCTCACAGAATTTTGAATATTATATAATATTAATGCTATGAAGTGCTTACCATAGTGCATTGTGCTTGTCAGATGGTAGTTGTTTCAGTCTTATGCTGCTTACAGTCTTGCAGTTTAGAAACATCTGTTTATCTGTTTCTCAGTGTTGGATTACTTTTGATTAACCACTACGTAAAGTTCAGTCATAGTAAAGGGCCTTGCTGAAGATGTTCTGCTTCATTTCAAGATTGAATTTAAGTAAGGGGACACATAAGTCAAAAGGGAACCTTTTGCTCATAAGCATATAGGCATTTTGGCATGATGATTGCTTTTGATAAGAGACTAAAGTTCATATAAAAGCTTTTATGGTCATTACAGGTGATAGTTTATTGCGGAAATAATTTATGATTTAAGACAACATTACTCACACTTAAAAGATTTTAATAATGTTGGCATGGTATTTTATTTCTCTACATCTTGTTTTCTGGTTCTATTCTAAAGCAAAAGAATAAAAGAAGTTGCAGCTTGGTGTTCCAGATCTTTAGAAATTGAATGTGGTCTTCATAACAACTAATCTCATTTTTGGTGGCATAAAACTACATTGTAACATTGAATTTTAAAAACAGAAGTAATGACTGCTTTTAGGCTTTCTTTCAGGCTTCTTCTCCCGAGATCTTACTCAGTAGAGCTTAAAAAATACGTTTCTGTGTGTCTGTGTAACTCCTGTTGTGCTACATTTGATATGATTTGGATTACTTTTTACCTAGCAGTGTCCTCTGTTTTCATCTTCTCAACCCGTGTATGATTTCTGTATTGACTGCACAAGTTGAAAGGTCTTTTTCATTTACAGATGTTTACCTGCCCCTGAGTCTTTAATAATGACTAACTGTTTTTCCATAGACCCACTTTCTATAGACCTAGTCACCATCCCATCCTATAATTGGCTTTATTTAAACAATGAAAACATAAGGGACCTAATATATTTCTGTGAAAAGCCTATAGTTACTGATAATGAATGGCAGGACAAAATGCAACATGATCTTTGAGGTTGACTTGGTTTTGCTTTTGATTTTTTAATCTTTTGCTAATGGAGAAAATTGAATGGAGTCTAGTTTATAATCACTTATAGTTTTAGATTTACTGTTCTAAATTAATTAGATGTAGAAGCCTTTAAAGTCCAGGTGTGTTAACATACCTGATTAACTAATAAGTAGAGGTAGTTCCCTTTGTCTATACAGAAATTAGCTAATTTTAAATATTTGATTTTGATTTTAAATATTCAAATGGTTTTAATCAGTTAGTCTATTTTTTCCCAGTGGGTTTAGATTAACCACTGATGGTTAATGTAAATGTAATCATACATTTAGTTCTCATCATAACAAATATGCTAAGCCACCAGGATGTTTAATTAATTGAGGGAAGACCTTTGTGAGTCAGAAGAGGTTTTTTTTTCCCCTTCAATAACTTTATTCTTTATAAAGCATGTAACTAAATAAAACTGTTCAACTTCTAAAGAATTACCACGTTCAAGAAGGTCTGTTGCTATCACCACTCTAGATTATGGGAATTCATCCCATTCCTTCATCTTCCAATTGTAGTGGCAGAGTGGAAACTGGACTGAAATTAAGTTGGATTATGACATGACTGCCAGGGATAGACACATAAAGACATAAACACAGACACTTCCAAACATGGAATGCTGGGCCACCAGAAAAGTGGCAGAGCAGAGTCTCCTGAGTCCTGCACTCAGACGCTTCTTTTCCTGACAACATGTGCCAAGGACTTGGCTGGGGATCCACGGTCTCTGCTTCAGGAATTTGTTCTTCTGTACAAAGGCCTAAACCTGAGTTATCAAAATAGCAAACTGAAGGAGGTACTGGCAAAGACTTTGTGTGTGTTAGTTGCTTAGTCATGTCTGACTCTTTGCAACCGCAAGGACTGTAGCCCCCCAGGCTCCTCTGTCCATGGGATTCTCCAGGCAAGAATACTGGAATGTGTTGCCATTTCAGGCAAAGACTTTGATCGGTTATCAAAAAACCAAGATTTTGGTGACTCCTTTGGTACAGGATCTTGGACATTCCATTCCTTGCATTGAGAAGACATATGGTGTCTCTTTTTAGAGGGTGTCCCAGTCACTTTAGAAGACTTTGGAGAATTCTCACAAGTTATTTCTTTGTGAACTTCTCTCTTAACAGTTCTCTCCTTCCAGGTCTTGACCTCACTTAACAGTTCATTCTTTTGCTTTACTAGCTGTTCATTTTGCTGCTTTAACTTAGAAACTTCCTTTTCTAGCTGTATGTATCACTTTTCAGAAAAAGTGAATCACTTTTCAGAATAAGAGCTTTAGTGCTTTGTACAATGCCACTGCCACCTCCACAGGTTAAGGGTTTATTTGAAGGCTGAGTATCAATATGTTCTGATACCATTGAGGTATCTTGGGCCTGTTGATTTCTTCTAAGATTTTCTCTCGATAGCCTCGTAAGTTCTTCTTGATATTCTGCAGTGGCTTTTGTTGAAGCAATTCCTTTTCAAACTCCTTGATACTTTTCATCTTTTCCAGGTCTGTTTTCACCAGCTTCGTTTTGAGATCTTCAGTTTCTTCTTTATAAGGCTTAGCTCTTAAAGCAGCTTTGTCCTGTAGTACTTGGATCTTTTCTTCGTTATTTTTCAAGGCATTCATTTGATTCATTAACTTGCCGTTAAGTTTTGCTGTTGTGTCATCAGTCATCTTGAGTTGTTTCTGCATCTTCGTAATCTTGCCCTCTATATGCAGAGCACTTTCTTTAGCTTCCTGGAGTGATGTTTCCAGCTCTTGAATCTTCTCTGTGGCTTGCTGTGTAGTTCTTGATGTGACTTGAGGTTGCCAGTCTTGTGTAGTAGAATTAACAAGGGCACCAGAGGTCAGGGAGAGCTTCAAAGTTTGGTAGTTTTTAAATAGTTTTTCATTGTTTTCTTTCATTGATTTCAGATCATGCTCCCATTGTTTGACTATGGTAACATTTCTTTCTTCAAATTCTGTTAATTCATTCATTATAGCAATTATTTTGCTATGATAGAAGTTATTCACTTGACAAATACTATCATTTTCTTTCTGGATGACATTTTTAAATTCTTCTGTATCAAAATGAGCATTTCAACGACTCTTCCCAAAACTGAATCATTTCTTTTCTGTTACTTAGTACTTGCTGAAATTCAGTCTTTATGCTGTGGAAATCAGTTTCTGAGAAATCCTGGAGAATTTCTTCGATATGTAGATCCGTGCTCTGGCTCAATTTGAGGTCCTTTGATTCTCCGGGTAACAACGTCATAATCTTGTTGAAGGTGCTGTATTTTCATTAGCAGTTCATTTTGCTTTTCCACTTCATCAGTAAAAGCCATTTCAAATTTATTGATAGATTCATGTTGTTCTTCCTTTGTTGCTGCAGCATAGCTTAGCACATACTGAAGTTTCATCACGACTCTATGAAATTCCATGGAACACCTCTGGTTTGCAGTAAGAAGTTTCTGGATTTGTTTGGTTTGTGGATATGGAAGTGCGAGGTTTGCTTTTACTCTAATTGAAAGCTCTTTTTGGGTTTCAATTTCCTTCTTTATGTCAAGAGACAATCTATTTAAACATTCATAGTGATTATCCATCTCTGAGTATCTCTTCAGAATCTCTTTTATCCTAAAGCACTTTTCTCTCAGGCTTCCTGTAAGGTGTTGGTTTCCATCATATAGTAACTTTTTTTCATATTTTTCCTCTTCGTGGTTCTGTTGATCCTTTTTCTGTAATTCATCTTTTGATTTATTTAAATCCTTTTGAATATTTGAAATCTGAGATTTTTTTTTCTGAAACTCTCTCTGAATTTATCAAGTTTCTTGGTGTTCTTTCAAATGCATATGAACAATTTTTAGTTGTTCTTGTGTTTCCAGTTCTCTAACTATGGTTCCTTGCAGATCTGCCTTGAGTAGGTCTCTCGCCAGTTTCAGAGTCTCTTCCACTCTCCTTAGGTTATCTCTTTCTTTCATTACAGATTTCATTTCTTCAAGGTTTTCATGAAGCTTCTGAGCCAAATTTATACATAGTTTATATGTATATGTAGTTTATATGTATTTTATACATAGTTAAGCTGTGGGCCTTAAATTCTTTCTTCAGTTGCTCAATGTCACACATTTTTTTCTGTGTCTCACTAATTTCTTCTTTAAACTTAAAAAGTCGCTGTTCATTTGCTTTCACTTCTTGGACCTTTCCTTGTAATTTAGCATTTGAATTTTCTAAATCCACTTGCATATTTGATATTTCTTCTGTGTTCTCAGAGACAGTCCTTCTGAGTTTATCAGTAATTTCCTGGTGCTCCTTCAGATGCACCTGAGCTATTTTTGATTCCTCTTGTTTTTCCAGGACTTCAGCTTTTGTTTCTCTGAGGCTTTTCCTGAGTTGATCTCACTCCATTCTGAGGGTTCCCTCCATTCTTCTTAGGTCATCTCTTTCCTTAGTAACAGATTTTATTTTTTCAACATTTTCATGAAGTTTCTGAGTCAACCTTAACTTCTCTGTTTCTGTTCTTTCCAGGACTGAATTCTGGGTCTCTAATTGCTTCTTCAGTTGCTCTGTTTGATATATATTTTCCCTGAGATCATTTTTTACCTTAAGAAGTTGATGTTCTTTGTCTTGAAGTTCTTTCTTGGATCTGTGCTTTTAAGGCAGTATTTGTGTTTTCTAAATTCATTTGGATATTTGATATATCATCTATCTTCTCTGAAACAATTCCTCTGAGTTTATCTATAGTTACTTGGTGATCTTTCAGATTCATTTGGGCAGTTCTTAGTTCCTCTCATTTTCCAGGTCTCGACTTGTTGTTTCTCTTAGGTTTTCCTTGAGCTGGTCTATCTCTACTTTGAGAGTCTCCTCCATATTCCTAAGGTCATCTCTTTCTTTTGTAACAGATCTTATTTCTACAAGATTTTCATGGAGTCTCTGGGTTAACTTTATGTTTTCCCATTCTGTATTTTCTAAAGTTGACTTTTGGGCCTCAAGTTGCTTCTTCAAGTTTTCCATTTCACATATTTTTTTCCTGAGTCTCACTGACATCTTTCATCTCAAGACATTGATGTTCTTCTTCCTGAAGTTCTTGAATCTTTGCCTGTAGGTCAGCATCTGAATTCCCTAAGACTCTCTGTATATGTGTTCCTTGATCTGTCTTTTCTGAACTATTCCTTGCATTAATGGTTTCTTGGTACTCCTTCAGAAGCATGTAAGTAGCTTTTAGTTCTGCTTTGATTTTCAATTCTTCAGCTCCAGTTTCTTTAGTGTTTTCTTTGAGTTGGTGTCTTTCCTTTTGAAGGGCCTCCTGTACCCTTTTCAGTTGATCTCTTTTCTTAATTATGGTTTTTTATTCTTCTTGACTTGCCTGAAGTTTTTCAGTCAACTTGAACCTCTCGCTTTCTATTCTTTGTAGTGATGAATCTTTGGCTTTGAGCTGTTCCTTTAACTGTTCCAGTTCACTCCTTTTTTCCTGAATCTCACTGATTTCTTTGATGGTCATAAACTGTTTCTCATAAAGCTCTTGCATCTTTTTCTGTAATTCATCATTTGCTGTTTCTAATTCCTGTTGAATGTGTGATATTTTAGTTTCTTTCTCTGATAGATCCACTCTCAGTTTACCAATAATTTCCTCTTGTTCTTTCAGGTGACAGTGAGCAACTTTAAGTTCCTCTTCGGTTTCTGGTTATTTAGATGCCATTTCTCCTAAGTTTTCTTAGAGTTGTTTCTTTTCAGATTGAAGAAATTCTTGTAGCCTCTGCAGGTCAGGTCTCTCCTTAGTTACAGTTTTCACTTCATCATGACTTTCTTGAAGTCTTTCAGACAATTCGAGCTTTTCCATTTCTAGCTTTGGTAGTGCTAAGTCTTTGACTTTGAATTGCTCCTTCAGTTGCTCCATCTCATTGATTATTTTCTTAATCTCACTGTCTTTTTCTTTCATATTGAAGGACTGTTCTTGTTTGTCCTGAGATGCTTGGTTCTTTTTCTTTAGCTTTTCTTGAACTTCTGCTAGTTTTTCACAGGTACTAGAAAGCTCTTCTTTCTTAATGGTATGGTTCTTGTGCAACAATATCCTGTTGTTTTTCAAGTTCGTTTCCAAGAATTCTTAATTCTTTCTGGTTTTCAATGGTCATTTCAATGTTTTCTCTTAGGTCAAGTCTTCAGTTGTTCCTTTTCTGCTGTAATACTAACATTTGTTGCAGTTCATTTTTATCCTGTGTTAAAGAAAATATCTTTCTCTGTTGCTCAGTTAGGTCATTATCCTCAGCATCTGCAATCAGAGCTTGGGTTTTTTGGGTTTCCAAATTTTGACTTTTATCTATGCCAACCATCTTTTCCTGAAATTCATCCCTAGTTGCTCCTAAGTTTTCTTCTATATGCAAATTCTTGGAAGCTTCCTCAGAAATTTTCATTTTTAGCATGTTAGTTGTTTCTTGGTGTTGTTTCAAAGACTCAGGAGCATTTTGTAGTTGTTCCTGGGTGTCTATATTCATGTTTATAGTATCCTGAATGTCATTTCTGAGTTGGTCCCTTTCAGTTTGTAGGCTCTCTTGGAGTTATTTTTGATCATCTTTTTCTGGGGTTAAGGTTTTTACTTCTACTAAGGTTTGTTGAAGTTTCTCAGTAATCAGTGTTTTCTCCTTTTCTACAGGGTGAAACCTAGAATCTCTACTTTCTAATTGTTCCTTCAGCTCTTCTACTTCCTTTAATCTTTCTTGATTCTCAGTTGTTTTTTGCTGAAGTTCTTGGGTTTTGTGAGAGAGCTCTGTCTTCAGAGCCTCCAAATCTAAACCAAGTTCTTGAGCTTTAGAGAGATTTCCTGTTTCTTGATTCTTTGCATTCTCTTCAAGGACCTTCTTATACTTTTGCTCAAATTCAATATGATGATTTTTAACATCTTGGAAGTCTTGATCAGTGCTTTCACAACTCAACTGGGAAGTTAGTAGGTCATTTTTAGTGTTCCCAATTTCTTCAAGTAAACCTTGAATTCTACTTTCCTTTTCAACTACTTCAGAAGACAGTTTGTCTTTTTCTAATGTTACTATATAGAGCTCTTCAGATTTATCATGTATCTCTTTCCTCAGCATTTCTATTTCTGAAGGTCAGCGTTTCAGTTCTGACAGCGAATTTACTTCATTACGCAAAGCTTCATTTTCTTTGCTTTATTCAGTTCTTATTGCAGATGGGTTATTTTTCTTTCCAATTCCATATTAGAGAGCAAATCTTTTGAACTTTGCCATCTATAAGGGAGGTGAATTTTGTTACTTCACTGAACCCATCTATAAGGGAGGTGAGTTTTGTTATTTCCCTAAAAGATGATTGTAATTCATTCTCTAGATCAACTTGCATTTTCTTTTTCACCCCCAGCTGACTTTGATGTAATTGCATATCGTTTTCCATCTGCTTGCACGTACTTGCAAGTTCTTTCATTTTCTCTTTCAGCTTTAGATTTTCACTTCTAAGGAAGACTGATTTCACTTTGGTATCAAGAGCTACAGTTTTGACATCAAGCAGAGTCTGTTTCATCTGTTTTAGATCTTCAGTGTTTTCCAATGAGTATGACAAGTCCATTTTCATACTTTCTTACTTCTGAGAGTCGGTGTATTCCTGTAGCATCTTAATCTGGTCTTCCTTTTCTCTGAGCAGCTCTACTTTTGAATTTAGTTCGTCCTCTTGATCTTTCTCTACTTTTCTTTCTAGAGCTTCAAATTCATCCAAATCATTCTTTTCTCTTAATTTCAACTCCATTTCTTCATTTTCTCTTCTTAATTGTTCATAGTCTAATACCAGGTTATCATAGCACAAAGTGAATTCAATTTACTTTCTAAGTTTTCCTGACTTAGTATCTTTGTTGCTGGATTCCATTCTATCTCAGTTAATGTATCAAGAGTGTTACTGAATATATCAGACTCTGAACAGAGAGATTTGTCAGTTTCTTCTAAACTTACAGCAGCCTTATGTGTTTTTGTTGTTATGTTCATTGGCGTATTAAATTTATTTACGTAGTTTGAGTCCTTCATTTTGTTAATTTTCCCAACGCACCAAGGGACTCTTTGGTTTTTTTTAGCCTTTAATTCTTGTGATACTAGGGAAGAAGAGGTCACCAGCATCTGTATTAGGTTTTGAATTTTTTCAATCTGGACTTTTTGAAATATGTCTTCTTCTTCCAAGACTTGGGTCAGTTGGTCTTTTTCCTTTGCCTGGGCTGGAGTCTCTAAAGAAACCTCCTCTAATTGCTTTTTAAGATCCATTATTTCTTTTCTATATCTTTGCAGGAGAGCTTCATCACTTGATACCTCGTTAACATAAGGAGTATTCTTTATATATTTGGCAGTGCTGGCAAACTGGAGAGTAGTAAGGGTTTCATCAAAAGACACCAGAGTAATCATGTAGATAATACATGTTTCTGCATTTCCTCCCAAGGAATTCTGGAGAATTCGTGTTAATTTGCTATCTCAATAATTTAGGAAACCATCAACTTGTCCATCGCTAAGTTTCTTGATCACTTGTCCCAAAATAAACAAGCTTTGATTTATATTATAGCCTTCCTTGAGTCGCAGACCTTCAGCAGGGGTTTGAGCAGCCCTTTCACTGCCTGCAAGATCAACCAAATTCAAATGAAACTCTTTGACAGATCCTTCAAAATTAGAAGGTTCACCTTTCTCTCTACTTTCCAAAATCATCCTAAAAATGGTATGAGAACAGACTACTTCTTTGATTCATTTTTGTAATTCCATAATGCCTGTTCTTTTCTCCTTTTGTGATCCACTTCAAAGCCATTTCTGATGTATAAACAACTTCTATGAAGTCGGCCACATACACATTCCTGTTGAAGTCATCCCAAGTTATTAAAGGCTTCATTTTTTGAGCATCACAACGTAAGTCTGTAATGGTTTCATTGTATATCTCCACGTAAGACACACGTAAGAGAAATTCCCTATCAGGAAACTTCTTGATTTTCTGGACAGTGTCATGAATTGCCCTGGGTGTTACTCCCAAATACTCTTGTGAATCCATCATAGTATATGTTTCTCCTGAAGCAGTCTGCCCATAGGCAAATATAGTACCATTTTAGCCTTGGATGGCAGAATCTATGATTGATACCACAATTTCTTCATACACATTTTTAGTAGTTTCATTACTATGAAAGACACAATCAAAATTGAAGGATTTACTCCCATCAGCTTGATGAATTGTATCATTGCCAGTTTTCCAGTAAACTTGAGTATCTTTTCCAAGTGCTTCTTCTCTGCTATTGAGCAGTCTGAATCTGCATGCAGACAGCTACGGCTCCTTCCTTAGCCATCCTGCCTGGTTGGATCCCAGGGAATAGAGAAAATGTCCTTAGCCATCCTGCCTGGTTGGATCCCAGGGAATAGAGAAAAGGTTTTAAAAGAGAAATGAAAGTTGATTTTCAAATAAATACACAGTAAATTCTAGACCAGAGGTTTTTGTTAGAGGACCTCAGACTCTTAGGAGTGGCACGAGGTAGGTTGCTGAGTTGTTACTGCATGCAAAAGTCAATGAGCTAATAGTTCATTAAATATTGTCTGAAGGGAGATAATATTTCATATATGTGTACTACTGTTTTCCAAGTATGTAAACATGTTCTGAGTAATAAATGCAAATTATTGAAAAGGGTCATTCATCATAACTTTAGATAAATCATCCTTCATTGTTTCTGAGTATAAATAGTGAAAGCATAGTTATTCTGTTTCTTTGTCCTAGGATAGCATTGATTTCTCTAGTTTATTATTATTTAATTTGTTTCTCTAGCAATTAGATGGTGATATGTAATATAGATTATGATATATAATAACAAGACCTGTAAAGTGTCATAGAGGTGATGCTGTTTTGCAGTTTTACCTAAAGAATTGTGCTCTGAAAATTGGTCTGTAACCACATTTTCTATACAAGCAGTGGTATTTATAGATTTTTCTTTTGCTAGACTGTAAAATTTTTAGGAGGGGAGAATAGATCTTGTCATTGTGTTTCTAGGAAGGGCAAAAATATTTATGCTACAATGTTAAGTGAATGAATGAAAAAAAGGTGTGTGTGCATTGAAGTTTTTGAAATAAAACAGTTCTAAACATTAGCTTTTATTGTTGTTTGTTTTGACGTAGTTCGGAGACTTTTTTGTTAGGAATGAGAGTGGACTTCCCTTAGTCCTAAACCACTGGACCAGGACCAGAAATTTTGAAGGGCCAGGGCTTTGCGGGTTATCAGTAATGGCCTTGAAGGCTCTGAGTATTTAGGGCAAGGTAGAAGGAGTTGGGATGTTAACTACTTGAACTCCTATCTTTTTTTGGAGGGTGGCCTGAATTTCTTTTTTACTATGAGCTGTTACTTATCCAGATCTTTCCCTGACATTCTCCAGAACTTTATTATTGGAAGGGTGGTCACCAGACTAGCAGCAGTACTAGGAGTCCCAGGATCTTTTTAGAAATGCCGAGTCTCATGCTTCACTCCAGGCCTTCTGAGTTAGAGCCTTCATTCTAACACGATCCCCACCATGTTCCTTCCCTGGTGGCTCAGCTGGTAAAGAATCCGCCTGCAATGCAGGAGTCCTGGGTTCCACCCCTGGGTTGGGAAGATCCCCTGGAGAAGGGAACGGCTACCCACTCCATTCTGGCCTAGAGAATTCCATGAACTGTATAGTCCAAGGGCTCACAAAGAGTAGGACACGACTGAGCGACTTTCACTTTCAGAATGTTCTGTATGTTCATGACAGTTGAGGAGTGCTAGTCTTGAATACATTCTCCAACTTTTTCTTCTTGAAAACTTTTGTTCAAGCCCTGAGTTATTTTTTAAATGCCCAGTAAACAAGGGTAAAACTACTTTCAACTATCTTATTGTGCTGTTCATTCAGATTTTGTGAAGAATGATAAAAATCAGTCACTTTTGTAGTGAATCTTGAGACTTAAAGTAAAAATTGTATATATTAGAGAGAGAAAGAGACAAGGTATATGTTCTATAGGATATTTTATCGTAGGAACAAAAAGAGATTGGGAATTTTGATGTTTAAATGTTGACCTGTGCTTAGTCACTCAGTCATGTCCAACTCTTTGCTACCCCATGGACTGAAGTCCGCCAAGCTCCTCTGTCCATGGGGATTCTCCAGGCAAGAATACTGGAGTGGGTAGCTTTTCCCTTCTCCAAATTTTGACCTACTAGGAGGTAAAGCAGAAAAGCTGGTTACTTATCAACAGCACATGACATTTCAGAGTGCTTCCCTTTCATAGTAACTAGCAGACTGGACTGGCAGGAGGCTGTCAAGACTGGAGATCAACCAGGAAGCATACCTTTTTATTTGACCATCACATTCTCAAGATTGGTTTCGGAAAGGATTGCTGGAACCTAAGGGAAAGAGAGGGGGAGTTGTGCTTCTGTTTGCTCTGGGGGAGGGGTTTGGATCTTGTAGGACACTTAAGGGGCAAAATAATGTTTCCCATAAAATTGTGTTTGCTCTTTATTTCCTCATCTTCCATTAGTCTTCTCTGTTTCCCGTAGCCGCTTACTTTCATTTAATCCTGATAGTTGCTTTTAAGCCAGCAGCCCTTTTCCCAGCCAGGCCTTCACCTCTGTTTCCGTTGCAGTTTCCTTGAGCTCCTGTCCTTTACCTACATGAGTGGTCCTCAGATGTGGACAGTTTTTGTCCCCCTGCTCCTACGGAACATCTGAGATATTTTTGGTCACGACTGGGGTAGATGCTGGTAAAAGTCCTACAGTGGTCCAGGACAGCCCTCCCCAGCAGAGAATTACCCAAAGTCTGTATTGCTGAGTGGGAAACCCTAACCTGGATTATAGCTGGGGTCCATGAATTTGTCTATGCCTTTTTAATTCTCATTCACAAGCTTTCAAGAGTTCCCCCATGGAATGAAGTCCAAACTCGTTGGCAAGTGATACAAAACAATTCATGATTTAAAAAAAAATTGCTTTCAAGCCTCATCCTTTGCCCTCATGGTTGGCCCTCTATTAATGATAGATTGAAAACTTTTAGTTTTCCCTTAATTAACAACACTGTTCCTATATGCTTCCTCAAATGCATTTTTCCTAGCCTATAATACATCTTTCTCCCTAGCTCACTCTGTTTTTTTTTGTTTTGTTTTTTTTCCTATCTAGACACACTCCTCCTTCAACACTGCTCAGGCATTCATCCTCTCTGTGAAGGGTTCTTTGCCTCTCTTCTTTTGGTACCTTGATTACATGTGCATTTTTAATATCACAGTGAGTGTTCAGTTTGCACAACTTTGTTACCTACTAGGTTATGTCCTCTTTTGGAGGGAAAGATGTGTGTTTTAGTCATCATTGTTTTCCAAGTACTTGGAATAGTTCTTGATACAAAATAGGCTCTCACATGCTTTGTTGAAAATATATTTTCCTTCAAGGGATAAATAATAGTTCAGATACTTTGGAAGACGACCATAATATATGTTGTCTGAGATGGGACTTCTCTCTGTAATCTTCTTGCCTCGACATTGTGCTTTGTATTGCTGCCATCTCTTTCAGGTGTCCTTTGGCTTTTGTTGCTTATAATAGTATTTAAATGGTATCAGTACCTTATACCTTTTCATTCAGTATCACATGGAAAGTTTTCTTTTGGATTAGACTTTAATCCCTGGCTGTTTATTGAAGAACTTAAATCTGTAATGACACAAGTTTGGTGATCTCTTCTACCTAAGAGAAAAGGCCTTGGGCTAATTAAAAGTTTTGGGCGTGATGAGGTGGAGGGAGAGGAATAATGAATTCCTGTTGGAAAAACAAGAAACATAGGAGAGCTGTTGGGGAGGGAGAATCATACATAATTTATTTAAACCTTTTTTCTATGTTGCTTAATGAACTACCTAAGAGTAAATTTCACTAAAGTAGTAACTGGGTCAAAAACAAGTCTGGATTTATGAAGGATCTAAATAACAAAAGAACATTTAAAGCAATAATTCTCTTGCTTTCAAATGTGTGACTGGAATTTGGATGTCCTTATATAGATCCTGCTTGACAGGTTGTGATTTTGTTTAAATAAATATTCTTTGATGTGTTGAACTTTTTTGATCAGATAATTTTTAGCCCAGACATTTTCTAAAATACAAATTTTAAATTAGTGAAGGCTTAATTAAGGCTATATTATTTTTGTTGTAGGTCAAAGCCTTATTTGTTGTGAGCGATGTTATTAGAAATAACTTGCTTTAAAATTCTGTCATTTGTAATTTGGTTTGAAGAGTGTATTTCTATTCTCATTCACAAAAGTTGCCTGTGATGTCGACACAGAGAGTAACTGAATTGGCTCAAGATTGCACAGAGGTGGAAATATTGTAGCTTCATGAAACTTTACCCACTGCTGTAATTATTGGGTAGATGGGTAGTCTAGTCGCTCTTCTAAGTTTAATTTTTGAAGAAAATTAATTTTAAGTATTTACTTTTGCAGTCTTAAGACAGAATAATGACTAAAGACAGATTTTCTTAAGTTTTAAATTGGATACCTTCCCAAGAATATATTATCAGTATTCCTTAAAGGAAAAAAATTACAATTTCTCTTTAAGATGCAATTTAGTACAGATTTGCTATAATTAAGAAAAGGAAGATGGTGGAAAGTGTCATTAATTTTATGTAAAAAAGCCCTGCCACCACTATTAAAATTATTTACTACCTTTAGTATAATACTATCCAATGACTCTTGCTCTTATTAGATGGTTTATTTAGTATCAATCTGTTCAAATTACTGAGATTTATAAGACCAATGAAATTTGTGTATTTTTTAAAGTCTGAAATTATTTCTTTTCATTGAGTACAAGTTGAAGAATGCCTTATGATAGATCAGTTGGTACTCTTCCCTAGTTTTAAAATTAAAAAAAAAAAGTCCATTCCTTAGAAATTAGTTACTGCTTTTAAGTGAGTAATTCTCAGTAGGAAATAAGGTAGTGAGATGGGGAGCAGAAAAAGATACAGCGTGAAGAATTTTGTTACCTGTATTTTGTGCCCTTGAAGCCATTTCTTCATATTGCATTGAGCATAGGTAAGTGCCAGTGGAAAAAATTTGGAAAGCATTTACTTTGCTGATAAGTTAACTTCTGTTCATTAAAGTCTTAACAAACTCAGATTATAATGGATTTCACTAAAACATCTGTTGTTTTCTGTAATATTGTTGTTAGGACTGTGGGTTCTTTTGGAGATGTATGTGTTCTGGGGTGGGGATGGGGAGTGGTGGGTGGTGATAAGGACATTAGAGGGAGTGTCTCAGAAATTTTACTTGTTTCCTAGTCCACCATTCCTGATACCTTCTGTGTGTTAGTTACTAGCTTAGATTAGTGTGGGGGTTGTTAGGAGTGGCCTGGTTTCTTTCCTTCTTTTTCCTAGCCAAGGAAGTATCGCCTGGGGATGCTGGAGGAGAGGCTAGTTCCGATGGGATCAAAGGCACGAAAAGCAAAGAACCCTATTGGCTGCCTTGCTGACAGGTGTAAATCAGGAGTACCCATCAATATGGTTTGGTGGAACAGAGTCACAGAAAACAATTTACAGGTAAAAATACTTTTTTTAGACATTTTTGAAAGTGAATATTTTGGCTGCTTTCTGTGTCTGTGTGGGGTGGTGGGTATGAGATTGGATGGCTTAGCTGATACACTTAGGTTTTTTTTTTTTTTTTGATCAAAGTAAAATTAGTGGCCCATTAACTGATTTTGTTTTGTGGCTTTTTTGCACTTTCTCTGCTTTTATGTTCCTATTCCCTCATTAAATTTAGTTTTTCCTGTTGGATTTTGTTAACAATGCAGTTTAATTATTTTTAATACACAAAGTTATTCAGGGTACTACATTAAAAAGTCATATTATAAAACTGATTACAGAAAATCTCATTTATTTGGAGTCCTAATAACAGAAAACTCTGTGTGTTGTCTTTTTGTACATTTTTACTAGGAGATTAAAAATTGTGTCTAAACAAGCTTGTCAAGTGTTGGCTCGGAAACCAACTTCAATAGTATGTTGCCATAGATGCATTTCAGTCTTTGCATTTTCTGTGCTAATGAAAATGAATTTTTCTAACTCACAGGCTAGCTCTTGTATGACTGAATCTGAAGTACCCACCGAATAGTTTGGATCATATTCCATTTTAATTTGGATTATAATGATTATAGTCTCATTTAAAGACATTGGTAATTGTATAAAATGGATAGCTCTACTAATCAAAATTTCAGTTTAGCTGGAAGTAGAATATCTTTCATCCCAAACTTCCTGAGTAAATTGGTATTGTTTTTAATATATTGCTAGCCAAAAGTCTGTAACTCCACATACACACATCACACTTAGAAAGGATATTACCAGTTAACAACTTGGCTTTATTTCTGTCACTAGCTTTGTATTATGAAGAGGTTTCACAGTACTTTGGTCTGTTTAATGTTAATACCATACCAGTATCTGTGCTGCCTTGGGCACAGAAATAAAAGTTATTCTGAAAATACTGCACATGTCACTGATACTTTGGTAGTGTTTTTTCTAAATATAAGGAAAAATAGGGAAATCAGGGGGGTGGTCCACATAATCAAATACTTAAAATCCTCAGTGGAAAGTTTGGGATATATCAATTCTGAATAAGAATATAGTTTACCGAATTTTTGTTTTTGAGATCAGGAGAGAGATTTGATGTGGTTAGTGTTAGAATTATTTTTCAGTTTTAAAAAGAAAGCCTAAAAATAAATTGGGTCCCAATTAATTAAGAACAGATACAGGTGGAACTGTAACTACATGTTGATTTTAGGGGACACATGGATAATGCAGAGGCACGGCCACTTGACTGCCGCACTTGCCCACGGCTGTCCTTCCCCCTTATCTCAGTGGTAGTTTTGAGGTACTTCTTTTTAGCATAGTTTGAAAAATCATTAGGTTAGTATAAGAATATGTGCTAGAATTATGCTTCATTTTTAATTTAAAAAGCTAGTAGTAGATTTTGGAGAAGGAAATGGCAACCCACTCCAGTATTATTGCCTGGAGAATCACATGGATGGAGGAGCCTGGCGGGCAACACCCCATGGGGTTGCAAAGAGTCAGATGTGACTGAGCAACTAACACACAGTAATAGATATGCATTCAGTGTGTTAAAGAATTGATGTTATCTCAATCTAATACTTCAAATACTAATACTACTTTGTGCTTCAAATAGTTGAAATAGTTCTTTTTCATTTTTTTTTTCACTTTTAAGGGACATAAGGAATGCCTTATTAGCTTAGTCTGATGTTGGAGGGACAGTGGTACCTTACAGTATCAGTCACGTGGTGTCCATTACTGTCTTTGCGGATTCCTAGATTGGGTACCTGGTACTGTTTATTCAGAGTAAAGAGTATGTCAGTGCAGTTTTCTTTTCTATTGGCGTCTTTATCTTTTTTTGTTCTATAAGAAATGTAGCTTACATATATCAGTTCTATGTGGATTCTTTTTAATTTTGTATGTTTGTTTACTTTTAAGTAGTTTAGATTTTTCACATATGAAAATCTTTAAAGTATTGTGTAGCCAGATATATTCATCTTTCCTGTTTCATTTCTTTCCTTTCTTTCAAAGCTTGAGTCTTCTCAGTCCTAAGGTCAGAAAAATATTTATCTGTATTTTATTTTAGAATTACAGTTGTGTTTCTTAAATGGTTACCTTGTGCTAGACACTGCACTAAGCTCTTTATATTTTGTCTCTTTTGGTCTCTTATCGGACAGTTGTTATTGTTAAGAAACAGTTTTAGAGAAGCTAAGTAATGTTAAGGTTAAACAGTGGTCAGTGGAGGAGCAGAAATTTTGAAGCCGTGTGTGTCAGGCTTCAAAATCTCCTCACATATGTGTAACATAGTTCTAGCTCTACTGCGTGTAGGCATGGAATGTAGCTTATGTGTGACTACCGTATTTGTAAGGTCAGTCTTTTTTTCCTCATGATTCATCTTTTTTTTTTTCTCGGTGACAGTTCACTTCACTGCCTTTCTGTCTGGAACTTTAGATATTTCTTTGCATTGATATCTTAATCTTGACCCAACATCTTTGTGGAAGACAAATTTTGTAAAAAGAAGTTTTTTTTACTTCTGAAAACAAAACAAAAAACCAAACCAAACCCCAAACCAAACAAAAACCTAAAGTGACAACAAAAACTTCCTCTGAGAGTTTCTACCTGGATCATTCATAATTGCATTTGTTCTTTTCAGTGCGAGTCCTGTGATTTCCTGTCTTTTGCTACTTAAATCTTTTATTTTCTACCAAGAATCTTGTGATATGAAAGAGTCTACTGAACACATGACATTTGTGAAACAGTGATTCTTCTAAAATACAGACTATACTAACTAGAGAATCAAAGAAACAATATTTCTTATACTGTGGAGGTAGCTAATAGGTAGCTATGGTGGAGGCTAAATTTATTTTTCACATGGCTGTTTGAAATATTGATAATATCTATCTGATCTCCCACTACTGCTTCTGTGGAGTTAGAAATAGAGTCTAGTCTTATATCTGATTTCTTTAAAACCCTTTTATTCCTTCCATGCTTGTAGTTTGGTGTGATCAAAATTTTGCCAGAAATTTGTATATGTGAAGAAGAGAAAAACACTCGGTTTTAGGAAGGCCAAATCTTCAGTGACAGAGAGATATACATCTACATGCAAAGATAGCAGAAGGCATCAAGACACCCTCAAAGTTTCAGAGGTCTCCTTAATCACCACACCCAGCGGTCTCACCCAGTACTTTGTACTGCAGGCCACCTTTTCATTTCAGTCTCTTTCCCTTGTGCGTGCTTGACTCTTTGTCATCCCTGCTCCTTGTGAGCTCCTCTTCTCGGCTCACGTGTTCTTTGCTCTGCCCTGTATGTCTAAGATTCTTAAATTTTTATTTGTATTAGAACTGGACTTCTCAGTTCAAGACCCACATCTTGATGCCTCCTGGTATCTTTGCATGAAGATGTATATCCCTCTGTCACTGAACATTTGGCCTGCCTAAAACTGAGTGTGTTTTTTTCTTTTTCACATATACTGCTGCTTTATATTCTCTTTATATTCCTTCTTGAGTCAGTGACTTCATCATCATCCCAGGCGTTGAGAGTACATAGCTTCATTTCTACCCTGTCATTTCCCATTTCTACCATGAGGAGACTCCTGAGGTTTGACTACCCGTTAATTGAAAGATGATACATTGGACAATTTACATTTGCCATCATATTAAAGCTTTACCATAATAATAACATATTATCCCCATTTAAAAAATACATAAATTGCAATTTAGAAAAGACTTATTGTTCATAAGTGATAAAGCTGGGGTTCTTGCCCAGATCTATTAAATTTTAACTCCTGATATTTTCCTGCTGTGTTGTCTGCCTGTAATCCCCATTCTTTAAAATTTCACAGTATCTTTTTCTTCTTGCCTTTTTTTTTTTTAACTTTAACACAACTAACATAGTTTATTCCCTCAGTGTATTTTCTGGATAATTTTTTTAAATCCCTTCAGGATCTATTCTGTCTTTCTAGAGCTATCTCTCTTTACTGTCCACACACACTGAAATTCAAATCATATGAAATCTTTCTTACCTCATATAATACAAAATACACAGCCAGTTCTCAGTTCCTTTTTATCTCTGTATTGCTGTTGTTGCTGCTGCTGCTGCTGCTGCTAAGTCGCTTCAGTCATGTCCGACTCTGTGCGACCCTATAGACGGCAGCCCTCCAGGCTCCGCCGTCCCTGGGATTCTCCAGGCAAGAATACTGGAGTGGGTTGCCATTTCCTTCTCCAGTGCATGAAAGGGAAAAGTGAAAGTGAAGTCTGTCAGTTGTGTCCCACTCTTAGCGACCCCATGGACTGTAGCCTACCAGGATCCTCCGTCCATGGGATTTTCCAGGCAAGAGTACTGGAGTGGGGTGCCATTGCCTTCTCTGGTATTGCTGTTAGTTGAGCCTAAAAAAACTTTCCTCCCTTTTCCTTTGAGAGTATCTCAAATGCTACCTTTTCTGTAAATACTTGCTCAAACACGTAAAAAAAAAAAAAATTTTTTTTTTTTTTTTTTTTTTACTGTTTTCTACTTGATGTTATTAACTGTTATTTCATTCTGTTTTAAACTTCTTTACCTGTTTGTCTTTTCCAACTGAATTGTAAGTATGTGTGACTAAGCATATGTTTATTTTTGTACCCTTAAGGTATTCTGCTTGTTTCTAAATGTCATGTTTAATTTTCCTTTCTTAGGCAATAAGTGAAATTTGTAGTAGTTTAAGAATTTTATATATTTTGAAAAATTGATCATAAGTTGTCTGGGATTTATAGCCACTGTATGTTACTATTGTTTAATTTAATTATCATAATTGATTTAGAACATAGGGTGGTGATTTCTTTTGCTATCTTAGAGGATCTTTTATTTTTTTTAAATTAAAATTTTAACATTATTGGTATATTCTTGATATTTTTCAATCTTCCAACCTGGTAATAGTCTTATTTCTTGACAGTGTTGTTAAGTGACAAAGCTCTGTTTTGTGTTTTTCTTATGGCCTCAGTCTGAACACCAAACAGGTGTTGTAGATGGAGGGTCACCCGAAACTCAGCATCAGCAGTTGTTTATTTCACTGAAGTGCAAGTTCACTTTCATCTTTCCTTAGTCTCTGTCCAGGGTGATTGCCCATTCCTCTGCCTGACCAATCTGTATGTGAAATCGAGATTTTTTTTCATTTGCACTGTGATTACACAATTCAACGGCCATTGTTCAGGATTGAAATATTTTATCACCTACCTTATAGAATTGTTGTGAGGATTCAAATTTCTATTTGAATCTATTGTTTGTATAGTAGATATTAAATAAGTGTTCATTCCTCTGATTTGACCTCATCACTTCTAAATTTGGTGTTTGTTTCTATTTATTTATGGTGGTATTTGTCATTTATATTCAGATGTGCATGGCCTTATAGTGTATATGGAAATAGGCTGTGACATTGTGTCTTTTAGGAGCTCTCATTTTGATGCTGATACACTTGAATAGTTAAAGTAATTCCTTTAAAAATGCTTTTTTGAAGGGTAACAGTGTGTTCCCAGCCTTCATGTTATTAGATGTCAACTTGAATGAAAGGATGGGAAAGGTGTGATTTTATAAACTTCTCAGGGAATTGCATGCTAAGATTTACCTAAAAGTAATGATGTGTTACATAAAGTCATACTCATTTTGTCTTTGACCTTTGGAAATAGTGGGGTTATGAATAAAAAATTATTAGTATTACTGTTATTTTAGCTTTACCCCCGAAGTGATGGAAATGAATGAAAACTGTGGGACTGTTGGGTGTATTAGTAGATTCATACTTGTCAGTGTCTCTTTTGATGGTGTTTTTCCCCTTTTGTCTGGTTGAATGGTATTTATTTCTTGTATTTAGTTTGTAAGAATGCTCACATTAAAATCTCTTGGCCCTCAAGTTCTGCTGTGAATTCTAGTTGCTTGTTACTGATGCTTTTACAACCCAGGGAGGTTTGGTAACTCACTGCATGTGCTTCAATCTTTAGTTACTGAGTTTGGTGTTATTTCAGGAGATTTCTAGTCTCCCAGGAAATGGGATCCTTTGGGCTTTAGATTGAGTGGATTGGGATTTAAAAGAGTGAGGCTTCAGTCTAGGATTCCTCAGGACTTTGAAAAGTTATAGAACTGTGGGACAGCTAAAATGACATGACTGTATATGTTCTGCTTTCTGACCCACAGCCCATCCCAGATCCTCTTCTTTTTTCCTCTTCTCTTCAGCTGCTATTCTAAACCTTTATCATTCACCTCACACCCATTCATCCTTTCTGTCACTTTTGAATAAATGACTTGTGTTCTTCAGAGAAGGGAAAAAAGAGCTCATTGAGAGTGAATAGCTTCACACGTTGGCTTTCTACCTATGGACAACACTTTCACTTACACACTTTCTTACAATTTTTCCTTGTGTTATAGAGAAACAAGTGTTTGTTTACTGTGTCCTTCAGAACCTGTGTTTAGCCCCCCTAGCAATTTATTTCATTATTTCTCCCTCTTCAGTTTTAGACAGTCTCTCCCTTGACATTGATTTCTTCCCAACTTGGTCTTCCAGGACCAAGGAATGCTACATGAGGAAATATTCTGTTGTCAGTACGTTTGGGAAACTGTGTGATAGAGTTTGAGACCTGCTTCCTACTTATTGCTGGTACTTTTTCACCTTGCATTCATCCCTTAATTCCCAGTGTTTTACCTTTCCCTTTTATCACTATTGGGACTTCCCTGGTGGCTCAGAGGTTAAAGCGTCTGCCTCCAATGCGGGAGACCTGGGTTCGATCCCTGGGTCGGGAAGATCCCCTGGAGAAGGAAATGGCAAACCACTCCAGTATTCTTGCCTGGAGAATCCCATGGACGGAGGAGCCTGGCAGGCTACAGTCCACGGGGTCGCAAAGAGTCGGACACGACTGAGCGACTTTCCTTCCTTCCTTTCCTTTATCACTATTGAGACTCTTTTTTGGTAAGTGTATGTAGTGACCAAAAGTCACAGCGCTTTCTTGACCTCTGCCACATCTGACATTGTCATCCATTTTCTTTCCTTGCAACTGTTGTTGTCTCTGCTCTGAGACTGTCCTTTATTATAAGTGTCTTCCAGGGACCTCGTGTCCTTTGCCATGCCCTTAGGAGCTCTCCTGGGCTCTGTCCTTGACCCTCCTCCTTTCTCTGCACATGGTGATCTCCAGTGCCTCCGTCACACATGACTAATGGATGTGTGTGTGTGTATCCTCTCAGTCCTCTGCACTCACTGTGAATACTAGCTGCTTCTGAACATCCTCATCTCTATGGCGTAACACTGAGCAGTCACTGAGTCTAAATTGAATACTTTTTAATCTTTTCCTTCACACCTGTTCTTGCACTCATACACATGTGTACACACTGCTCTCTGTCTTGCTGTTGCTATCACCCAGTTGTCTAATTTGTGAGCTCTCCTCAATTCTTCTGTCTTCATATCTCCCACTTTCTTTGGCCACTAAGGTCTGTTGATTGTGCTGCTTTGAAATTCTCTTCCCTGTTAGTGTTGCCACGGTAGTTTAGGCTCACTTTCACCTCTTACCTGGACTGTTACTGTTGTTATTCTCTTACCTGGTTTCCTGATTCTGGTCTTTTCTTTCAAAGCACTACCTGGGTGACTATCTGATCTTGCATGCATTTCCCACCTCTGCCTTCGAACATGCTCTCTGCTTGCTGTGTGTGCCCCTCTATCTGTCTTGACTCAGCAAACTTGTCTTTTAGGATTTGATTCAAGCATATGGTCTTAGGACCTAATTAGACAGCATGAAGCATTTGTGCTCTTTTCCATAGCACTTCACATCGTTGTCATTAGTGTATGTATAACTTACAGGCTAGCAGTGAATGGCACTCTGTAGGTACTTACTATTTAAAGTTTAGATATATGGATGTTCTGAGCTCTTGTGAGTGTTGGGTTCTGGGTACATTCTATACCTGTGAAATGCCAGCCTGTGAACTTCTAGAACATAGTGCCTATGTTTCAGGTATTTTGTTCTCTACAGTGCCTCGTACAGTGCCCAGCACAGTGTCCAGTGTCTTTTATTATTCAGCTAACTGAATGAATTAACCTGGATTAAACATTATCTGGTGAGATAAGTATATAGTTTCATGACATAAAATACTATTATGGAAAAATCTTTGAAAAGTCTTAATATATGTTAAATTTTGTTATTAAATATGGCAGGATTCTTGGTTAGAGAGAATGCCTCTAAGTAAATCTTACTATGAAAGTGACGGATTTTACTGTTACATAGTCCTGGATAGAAGATGTATGTGGGTACACAAGATGGTTATAGCTGTGTAGAGTAATTACTGCCTCCGTGGGATGTTGTGATGGTCTCACTCTCTTCTGAACTACTCATTAACTGACCTAAGTGGACATTTTTGCTTCTTTTACGGAGAGTAATTTTTTTTCCAACTTTATTGAGATAATTGACAAACAGAAAGAGTAGTATTAAGAATTAACTAGGTAGAATATTGAGAATGCCTCTGTGATGGTTAATGGTTACTGTCATTGGAGAACTTTGATGAGTAAATGACTTAATGGAAGAGGAACATTTCATTCGTTTTTATCTTTAAATGCCTTCTGTCCTTCAGATGAAGATGTTGCTTTTTTATATCCATTGGTTCTCCTGGTCTCAATTTGAATATTGCATATACTCTGTGAATTGTGAAGATTCAGAGATGATGATATGCAAAGAAAAGGGAATGGTATATATGGCTTCATAATTTATAACTCTTAAACTTTCTTAAAACGTTTTTGTAAAAATTATATATGCTTATTGAAAAAACTTCAGATACTACAGAGAAGTACAAAGGAGGAAGCAAAAATGTCCCAGGTTTCCTCACCACCTAGAGATACAATCTTATGTCATTTTAGTGAGCATTTATCATTAGAATCCTTTTACACACCTGTGCCCATGCACATAGAAACATCCTTCCTTCCTTCTCCCTCCCCCTCCCTTTCTCTTAGGCATATGCATACCATTTTACAAATAGCAACTTAGCATAATTGCTGTATTGTAGCCTAATTTTATTTTACCTTTTCTCAATAGTGGTATGGGCCTCTTTTCATGGTAAATAAAAATGTATCAGTTCCCATGATTTTTAATAGCTGCACACAAGTGTACCATAATCCATATGTATCATAATGTACATAATTAGATCCTTTTTGATAGATATTTTAGTTATCCCTCCCCCCACCCCTTTTTAAAAATCATTTTAAAAAAATTGCTAACTGGAATCTTTTCTGCTTGTGTGATTTTTTTTTTCCTTTGTCTAAATTCCTAGATGTGGGAATACTAGGTCAGAGTATGTTTGTGTTTTATTTTGATTCATAGTATCAAACTGTTCTCAAGAACAGTGTTAACCATTTCTGACAGACATTGTGAAAGATGAACTAATGAGCCCCTTTGGAAATCTATGTGCCTGTAGTTTCACACTCTTATATAGGGAGAATGACTGTAAGCTGATTCATGGAAATTTTTTTACTTAACTCTCGCATACATAAGGCTTATTACTAGTTGAGTTTCACCTGGCAGGTTCTGACATATACCTGCTACTTTCCCCTTAGTGGTGGTGGTTTATTCTCTAAGTCATGTTCGACTCTTTGCCACACCATGGACTGTAGTCTGCCAGGCTCCTCTGTCCATGGAATTCTCCAGGCAAGAATACTGGAGTGGGTTGCCATTTCCTTCTCCAGGGGATCTTTCCGACCCAGGAATCTAACCCAGGTCTCCTGCATTGCAGGCAGATTCTTTACCAACTTTCCCCTTAAGATAGTCAAATTATTAGTAGGAGAACTTATACTTAAAAGAAGAATGGTGTGAATCTCTTGAAGGCACTAGTAATCAACTGTCCTTTGTCCTTCACTGTCCCCACCAATTTGAATCTGACTTATTTAGAAGATCGTATTTCCTCCAATGAGGTGTTTTATCAGAAGGCCCAGTTTGCTTCAGAAAATTTGTAAATTGTGACTCTAGACTATTTTTCACAATAGTAATAGTGTTATATGTTAACTTCTAACTTACAAGATGCAGCTTGACTCTTCTTAAGTAGATCAGTTTCTGAATCACCCAGAAGTTGAGTTTATTTTGATAAATTTTAAATTGACCATATTTGGATATGCTTGAAATATGGAGAAATAACCCATTAAAGCAAAAAAAAAAAAAAAAAAACTTGTGTAAATGTGAACGTGGAGGTTCTGGTTAGCCATTTGACTTCTCCTTTCTGTCTCACCCTGTTCCTCTTTCTCCTGTGTTATTTATGAACACTGAAGACAGGTAAAAATAGCTCTGAATAGTGCTACTCTTTATGTCTGTAGGTCTCATCTTTTTATACCTTTTAGATAATTTTATCAAGGCAAAATTCTTGCCTCTTTCTGCCTTTTGCTCTTATTATCAGTATCCCCTCTTCTGCCTTTCTACCTAATTCATTATTCTGTGTCCTGCAACACACACATACACTCCCTTCTACCTTAAACATTAATCTTTTGAATTAGTTCCACCTGGGCCCCTTTGTCACTCCAAGGAGGGAAGAATAGTAAAAGATGGGCAATTGGAATCATGATGATGTTCAGTTGCCAAGTTGTGTCTGACTCTTTCTGACCCCACGGACTGTAGTATGCCAGTCTTCCCTGTCCTTCACTGTCTCCTGGAGTTTCATAGGTTCTTGAGAAAAGCAGATATGGCTGAGATTAATATCAACATTTTATCTCAGTTTCTCTTTTAATGATTTAATTTAGTCAAAGATTGTGGAGACTTTACCTGATCAGCCTGATGGGATTTCAGCAGTTAAGTCATTAATAAAACTTTCCTTCTCTTTCTTTCTTCCCATTTTTCCTTCCTTTTCCCCCTCTTCTTCTTTTTTCTGCTTTTCTATACTTCTTGTATCCTGGCTGAAAGTAGAAAATGAATTGGAATTGAGCAAGACTGGAGTCAGGTTGGTTCATTGGAATGATGGTGACCTAGACTAGGGTACTGACAGTGACATGGGTGGATGTAGTTGAATTTGAGAAATATTTAGGATGTAGAATAGACTCATGACTTGATGCTTCAAAGATACCTGCATTATCAAAAGGATGGTTGTGAAATAATTTATCTGTTTAGTAGAAAGCACAACAGAATTTGAGAAATCAAAATCATAATACATAAATAGTTTATAAGTACATCAAAAGAATTTTATAACTATATTCCATATGTTCAGGAAACTGGGGAAAAGATTAAACATGTTAGTACAGATGTGAAAAACATTTTAAAAAATTCAAATCATACTTCTAAAGTTTAAAACTACAGTGTCTGAAATGAAAAATATATTTGATGTAATTAATGACAGATTGGATATTGTATAAGAAAAGATTAGTGAACTGAAAGACATAGTGCCAGAAACTGTTCAAAAAACAGAGAAAAAGTGAGCCATGGGAGATCATGAAGCAGCCTGACACACTTTTTTTATTCCCTGAAGCAGGATAGGGCACACAGAAAAGATACTTTGAGAAATAGTGGGCCAAAAAAAAAAAAAGGAATAGTGGGCAGATATTTTCCAAATTGGATGAAAATGGTAAGCCTGTGGATCCATGAGCTCAGTGAACACAGGCACAAAGCAAACGTGGGAGACAAGAAAAACTGCACCTTGCACTGAGGCTCACCAAATAAGCAGCCAGGGGGGGAAAGATACTCATTTTTGAGAAATAAAGAAATAAATAACACCATATTTCCTGTTAGAAACAATGTGAACCATAAGACAGTGGAGCAATTAAAATACAGGAAGAGAAAAAAATGTCAACTTCGAATTTTATTCCTGGGAAAAATATGAGAATGCAATCCCATGAGTGCATTTAAAGACATGTGAAATTTTGAATAAAATGTGCAGTTTAGTTACACTTTACACAGTTACACATTGTTAATTTTATGATTTTGAAAATATACTCTGGTTGTGTAGGATGATATCTTTGGGGAAAGATGGAATTACTTCAAAATTACAATTTCTTAAAAAGCAAAATAAGTACCTTTTTAAACATGCAAGAGTTGAAAAGATTCACCAGCAGTAGATGTGTACTTTAGTAGACGTTAAAGTATTGGGTTGGCCAAAATGTTCATTCAGTTTTTCCTTTTATGGAAAATTTCAAATGACTTTATTCTCCAACCCAGTACTTCAGACAGAAGGAAGAAAATACTCTGTGCAATCTGGATCTGTACAAAGAAATGAAGAAAACTGGAAATAGTAACTACATAAGTAAATGTAAGGAACTTCCCCCTTATTCTGTAAGTCTCTTTGAAAGATAATTGACCATTGAAAGCAAAAATGGTAATAGTGTACTGTAGGGTTTACAGCATATGTAGAAGTGAAATATATGATGATTATAACAGAGTCTGGGAGGGGAGAAATGGAAGTTTAATATTGTGACCATGTTATACTATATCTGAAGTAGTTTAAAACTCAAAAGTATTAAGTAGTTGGTATTATCTACTGAATCATGTCCCTAAATTCTCGTGTTTAAGCCCTCACTCTTTTTAAGTTCTCTTAATGTGACTGTATTTGAAAATGGGTTTTTAAAGATTTAAGTAAGGTTAAATGTGGTTGTAGGGATGGGCCCCAATCTAGTATGATTGGTGTCCTTATAACTAGATGCAGAAATACCAGGCTTTCACACACACAGAGAAAACACTTGTTGCAGTGAGGACACCATGAAAGGATGGCTTTCTGAAAGCCAAGGAGAGTGGCCTCAGGAGAAACCGACCCTCTTGGACTCCCATTTTCTAGATTTGTGAGAAGATAAGTTTCCATTGTTTAGGCCGCTCAGTGTGTGCTGTTCCGTTATGGCCCCAGCGGACTAAGATGGGCAGAGGTAGGTTACGTATGTGTACTGTCAAATCTGTAATAGGTGATGGTAGAGACTTCAGTTCTCTGTCAATAATGGAAGAGAAAGAAAATCAGTAAAAAGATGGGAGACTTGAACAACTCTTACCAGTTTATTTGTAGGACGCTCTGTCCAGCAACAGCCTAATGAATATTCTTTTCAAGTGATCACAGAATATTGACCAAGATAGAACAACCAATTGGAACAAATCTCAGTAAATTTAAAAGGGTTCAGATCATGCTAATGTGTTCTCTGACCACAGTGGAATTAAATTAGAAGCCAGTTACAGATCTTTGAGGGCTTCCCTTATAGCTCAGTTGGGAAAGAATCTGCCTGCAATGCAGGAGACCTGGGTTCATTTCCTGGGTCGGGAAGATCCCCTGGAGAAGGAAATGGCAACCCACTCCAGTATTCTTGCCTGGAGAATCTCATGGACAGAGGAGCTTGGTGGGCTACAGTCCATGGAGTCCCAAGAGTCGGACACAACTTAATGACTAAATCACCACCAACAACAACAGATCTTTGGAGACTCTTAAAAGTATCCAGAGATTGAATAACACACTTCTTTGACATGTGTCAAAGAAGAATTAGGAAGGGAAATTTTAAAGTGTTTTGAACTGAATGAAAATAAAAACATGCCAACTGGTGTGGAATGTCACTGAAGCGGTAATGGGAGGGAAATTTATAGCACTAAATGCCTGTGTTGGAAAGGTTCTTGAAAGAGTGATCTCAGCTTAAGAAACTAGAAAGAGAAGAACAATTAAATCCAAAAAAAGCATTAAAAGGATGAATCTTAATGATGTGAAGTGAAAGAAGCTAGTAAAAAACTGAGTACATATGTAAGATTCATTCATACTAAATTCTAGAACATGCAGACTAGTCTATAGTGACAAAAAGCTTATCAGAGGCTGCCTGGAGTCCAGAGCAATGGAGCAGAGAGGAACAGGAGGGATGGGTTTCATACAGACTTACGGGAACTTTTGGGCATGATGGATGCAGTCTTCCTTGATTTGGGTAATGGTTTCATGGTGGTCCACCTATGTCAAGAGTTAACAGAGTTTACCCTGAAATACGTGTGATTTATTCTGTGTCGATTATATCTAAATAAAGCTGTTAAACTTTTACCAGTTCATTTATATTTCATTTGGAGAGTAGAAAGATTACTGAGAGCAGCTTATGAAGCCATTAAGTGGTAAAGCAAATGGAGCTCATTACAAGGAGCAGCACTGTGGAAGGCATTTTACAGTTTTACGAGTTTATTGTGTGTTTTTAAAAAGCCTGACCATATTCAGAACTAGTGGCTATTTCTCAATCATTTATCACATCACATTAAGACAACTTTGTTTTTTCAACAGATCTTTTGGCAGGTTTGCAGTGAAATATTACATAATATTTTATGTTGTGTTTTTATTCAGTATAAACCTCTTCCTGTCATTCTAATAAAAAAATTAATGGCTGAACTTTTTATTGTTGCACTGTTTATTAAATTAGTCTCTTAATTCATGGGACTAATTTATTGTGTTCTTGATAAGTACTCTTGTTTGTAGTGGAGTCCAACAGACTATTAAATACTGAATTATACTTTAAAAGGAACAGTTTCCATGAAATAATATGATAGTAGGAAAGCATAAAGTTATAAACTAGAAACATCATCAAAAAATTACTTCATTTGTGGGACTTCCCTGGTGGTCCAGTGATTAAGATTCTGAGCTCCCAATGCAGGGGGCCTGAGTTAGTCCCTGGTCAGGGAACTAGATCCCACATCCTGCAACCAAGAGTTTGTATGCCGCAACCTAGGGTTCACATGCTGCAACCCAGAGTTCGCATGCCACAACTAGGACCTGGCACAGCCAAATTAAAAGAAAAAATTGCTTCATTTGTTAAAAAACAAAAATAACTTTATCCGTCATTTGTAAAATAGGACATATTCTATCATTTTGGTTGGGATCTGTGAATTGAAGCATTAATTATTATTTCATTCAAAATATAATGCTAATAACTACAACAGTGCTTTTCAAGCTAAAGGTCAGGACTCTTCGTATACTTCTGTCTGGAGAGTGTAGGCATGGGTCATATCCAGATGTTGGGGGTGGTCCCAGTTTGAGGAACTCACTAAATGCACTTGGTTGTTTTGGGTGTGAAAGTTGCAGGGTGAATTTAAGTGTGTGAGAAACCAAAACTATTGATAAATTCTCACAGCGTGAATGTTTGCTATTTAACTTATATAAACATTGATTTTTTTCCCCCTCAAATGTACACTTAGAGCTGTTTAAGATATGAATGAAAATTAGGATTTAAAATATGAATAGAAATTATAAATTATGAATGGAAATATATGTATGTTAGAAAACCCACAAGTTTAATATAATAGGAGCACGTTTGGAGAGTTATGACAGGCTTGTCTAAATCATAGGGCAGGAATAATAAAACCTTGATTTTTTTTCCCCACTATTAATCTCCTCATTTATTCCATTCTCTTTAGTGTTGTTGAAGTTAGACAAATTTATATAACCCAAGTCTTTGAGTCTTCTTTTATATATAAACTTCACTTCCTAAAGCTGAAATAAATTGCTTATTTTCTGGTTAATAGCTTATTCTCTGTTAACAAGATACTAGTTTTAGTTACCAGTTTTGCCTTATCTCTAAAAAACTATTCTTTTTAATATGTTAAAGGTGTGTGCCTATGCTGTTTTGTTATTTTATAAAACTTACTTCTGTTGTAAACCAGTTATATGAAAGTGGTTTTAAGAATGCATTTTTTTATTGCACTTACTATTTTAACTAATTTTATCATGAAAAAGTATTCTCCTTTCTACAGTAATTTCTCATTAAGTATTTTTGATAGTTCTCTAATCTAGCTAGAGGAATTTGTATTATTTGTTAATAATAGTAGCTCTGCTCTCTTATTCCTAGATTTTGCTTTTTTGTGTGTGTTATACTTACTGTGTAATTCTTTTTTCTGCCATTTAAATCCTTTAACCTTTTCTCACATCTCAAATAAACTCATCTGAAATAAAACAAACTCGCAAACCACCTATCCAAGAGAAATAAATGCCTCGCCATCTTAAATCAGGGAAAAAAAGGAGGGAGGTCTTTAGGCCCTTCTTTTTACTTTTTAAGTAAAATTCACTGCAGGTGAGTTTTTTGGATCTTTGGTTGTTGAATCCCTGAAATTTGCAGTTTAGTATAAATTTTCTTAGTTAATTTTAATAATCTATCATAATACATTTGAAGACCCTCTATAATTTGTTATAATGACATTTTATATATGATTTGCTTGGAGAAAGTAATACAGACTTCCCTTCTTTTTCTCCTTTATAGGATCCCTTAAAAATAGTCTTTCAGATGAATTTAAAATAGATTTGATTTAGAGAAACTCAGCTTTGTAATCAGTCTCCTGTTCATGGTAAATGTAAGGTATAAATGAAATGGAAACTAGATAATCTCTGTGTGTTAGGATTAGATTAGCTTTAAATTTCTTTGTCTAAATTTACTGTTTCTTAGTTCTCTTATAATCCTGAAGTCCCCATCTCTCCTAGGCATTTTGAGCTCTTGTTACCAAGTTACCTGATTGATTTTATTTTGACTTTCTTCTTCTAAAATAGTTTTAGCACTCACTGGTGCACGCTGGTTTAGCTCTGAAGTGATCCTGTTGATAACCATTTATATCTAGGGATTACTACATCAATAAAATGCATGGGCTCATTGGCCACACTTTTAAAGAAGATGCCAGTGTTTTTTAAAACTTGAGCATTTGGAAGATTTTAAAATAGACATAACTGACAGGAAAATATATTTTGATTCAGTTCGGATTCTTTTTTTTTCTTCAGAATTTCACATTTTAGATATGGCAGTAAGAGAAGTTCTAGTATTAAATCTTAATACTAGTATTAAATATCTATTATTAAAATATACTAGTATATCTAGTGTATTTAATTTTTGCTGGAACATAACTAGTAAAATATCATTTGCTTTAGAGTTTACAATGAAGTTAGCCTGTAAACTTGCTGTTTTCCAAATCTGGTATTTTGAACTCGAACTTGGCAATTTTAAATGTCATTCATTTCAAATAAGGAAGTTGTCCTTGGATTGTACAGTAATTAGTCCATCTTTTTATTTTATGCCTTCTATGGAAATGTGTTTTTCCATTCTAATGATCAGTTCTGAAATACTTTAAGTGATTAATTTTTTTGCATTGTGGTTCAGTGTGTTTTAAATTTAGTTTGTGTATATATGTGTGTACATGTGTGTGTGTGTATTTGTATATATGTGTATGTGTGTGTGTGTGTGTATACACACACATACTGAAAATGTGGGCTGAAGTATGAACATACTAAATTATCTCTTTGGTTAACCCTTTTGGAAGTTGAATTCAAATACCAATATGTCGATGGTCATTGAATCTTCATTATACTTAAACATGTGGATCACTATTTCCAAAAAATATTTAGGATATTCATTGGTTTCAGATGGATGAAATATAGACCATTTATGGATTTGAGTTACAGTTTCATAATGTGCTAGTAGTTCTTAATGCCAAAGGCACCATGCCACTTAACTTGATAAAATGTGCCTTCATACAACTGGGAGGAAAGTTTTCTCATGTAATCTCATTGTAAAATATTTTTAATATAGCAGAAGTTACATGCCATACCTTGCAGACATTGGGGCCTCTATTATATTTTTCTTATATCTTGATTCCTCTCATGTTTGCCTTATGTTGACGTGTTTTTCTCATCTTTACTGTTATTTAAATAGTGGCACCATATTATTGGGGAGATGTCTTAAATGCTTATAAAGGAGGAAGTGATTAATTTTGGAAGTGGTTTAAAGATACTAAATTTGAAACTTTTTGCTCAGTTTTGAGGTAGTTTTAACTTCCCAGTTTTCTAAAATATAGGATGGCTGGATAATGATGTATATTTGACAATAAAGGCAGATTTTCTTGTTTCAAAGTTAAATTCCCCAAGTGAAATGATTAAAACCTTCAAATTTGATGGAAAATTTTTCTTCAAGAAATTTAATTATCCCACTCCAAAATGTGGAAACTAAAAAGCACTGTAAATCCTTTCAGTAAAATATTTTACTTGGTAAATAGAGCACTGTGAAATAATGCCTAGTAAATTCAGTGTCTTTTTTGGGCTTAAAATGTGTTAACTTACTATATTTGATTTTCAAATAGACACCAAATCCTACTGCAAGTGAGTTTATTCCCAAAGGAGGACCAACCTCCAGGCTGAGTAACTCGTCCCAGTCACATGCGTCTGCCTTCTCTCAAGTGTTCTCCCACCCACCCCTGGGGACTCCTGCTGCTGCTGGATTAGCGCCAGGTAAGCTGAGTAACTGTTTCCAGTGAGTTCCAGGTAGCAAATCTCTAAGCACCATTTGCTGTTAGTTTACCAGCCCTGAAATTGTATTTTTCAGTGATTCATATCTGAATACATTACGAGTTTTATGTTCTAGGTTTTGGTACCATAGACCAAGTGTGTAGTTAAAAATTTTAAAGCAGAATTTAAGTTTAATGAATAAAAGTTAAATATAACTTTGTGTTTAAAAACACAAAAGTAAATTTAAAGGAGAAAATGGTTATTGAGGAAAAAATATCCAGATCATAATATTTCCTTATTTTTTATTAGCATGCTAATGCTTTTTCACTCAGAAACTTCAGTAAGAGCATCAAAACTTAAATATTGGTGTGGTTCAAGGTCCTCCTTTTGAAATAAATTTCTAAAAGAATAATTTATATCATTCTAAATTGAAGTTTAGATGTATTGCCTTTTGGGTGTTTGATTATAAATCTGTAGTAGTAGTAAAGTATTATAAACAGTGGCAGGAAAGCAGTGTGAAGGGTTAGGGGTCAATCTCAATACTTTCTTCCAAGTTTACCCAAAATGGCGGGGGAGGAATTTGAAGAAGTGCACCGGTACACCAGGAGTCCTGAGGCATAGTTCAGAGTAGCCCTGTTTTCTTAGAAGGTCTCTCTTTTGTCTAAAAATTCATGCAGATTTTGCATTCTGCTTCCTAGCCTAAACATTCCTATAAAAATAGGGAAATTTTCTTAGATAATTAGCGTTACCCATTCCTATTGCTGTGAGCCTTAATTAGAAAAGTCAGGTATGAGAATTATATTGAATTCATAGTAAGTGCTGAGTGGGTTATCTTAAGTCTGTCCAATGATTGAGCTGCCCACCCAGATGATGTTTCTAGAACCTTTAATGGATAATCATCCGTTGATGACTTAGTCTTGAATGGTAAAAAGCAAAACCAGAAACAAAGTGAAATACTACATGCTAAATGAAGCCAAAAGATCCATCTGGATTAGCTTGGAACTAGTCCTGTCTCCAGGTCTTAATCTAATCAGTAGTGGTGCTGAATGATTGGCTTTGATACTGATGCTGAAATCAAGGACCGTTTTTGGAATACGAATGAAAGAAAATAATGGTGACTTTATGGAACAGGGTTAGTGTGTTAAGCGACAAGTGTGTTCAGAGGCTTAGTAACCTTGTGTTGCCAAGGATTTTGTTAACACCTCCCTCCCCTCACCTCTGCCTCTCTCCCTCTGTTTCTCCCTCCTGCCCTTCCCACTCATTTCCTACTCATCTTTTTTTCCCCCAGTGAGCATTTTATCATTTTATTAACTAAATGTAAGCTAAGAATTGCATCCCTCTCTGGTGAGACTTTTAAGGTAGTTTTGTGTGCAGGGCTTTGAGATACACCTTGCAAGTCCTTTCTCCTTGCTTGTGTCTTTTTACCTTTTCTTCTACTTTGGCTCTTTTCAGATTCAGTTAAAATTGTAAACCTTCTCCCTTTTCCGCTAGAGAGCAGTGTCAGAATTGAATATCCCTGGTAGCCTTAAAGTTTTACTTGTAAGTAGTTGCTACTGTGATTTTTCTCTCATTGAGGTGTGTTTGCATTGTTTACATAAGCATAGGCTACATGTCAGCTGTACAGCTGAAATTTCTTAGAGATTCTCCAGACATCTGAGCAGTGTTTATAAAAACACCCACGGTAATGGAATCCATATGCCAGTCAGAAAACTTTAGCTTTCTTAATTAAGTACCAATTTATTTTGACCTAACAGCACCTCTTCCCTTGTTTAATAAGCAAACATTTTGTTCACATCTTTGATCAGGCTAATTTAAGCTAAAAATTAGGCTTTTAAAGTATTGGATGAATTTAAAATGTCAAAGGGAATTTTAGATATTGAAAACATTTAATTACAGTGCTGTGATATTTGTTTAAGCTTTCCAGTTGGTATTAATTTGTGTGTAGGTAGGTGCTTCATTGGTCCCAGTTGGGTTTCACAGTTTAGGATGAAATGAATTTAAAACTCTTCTGCATAGCTCTAGCATTAAAATAGTCATTCTACTTCTTTTAATGAAAGGATTGATGATTACTGTCTGAAACCATTGTGAATAGGTCCGTATATTTTATTACAGGTATTCCTGACTTCTTTATACTGACTATGTAAACATTATCCTGTATTCATGTGACAGTCAACTAGGCTAAAATATTTCCCCAAAATACTGGAGTGATGATGGTTTTACATTTATTATTTCTTCATATTTTCTCTTTTTAGTTAATGGCGTAACACTGTGAAGATGAGCAAAGGAAAAAAAAATGTGTACTTTCAGCAAAACATTTTATCCCTTCAGTGTTTTCTGCTACTTCTTACCCATAAATACTATTTTTTTTCAAGGTCTAAGAAAGGTTCTTGGAATTTTCATTTTTAGGTTGTACAGTAAGAAAGGTCATAGGAGTTCATTTACCTGTGTTGCTGCTGCTGCTAAGTCGCTTCAGTCGTGTCCGACTCTGTGCGACCCCATGGACGGCAGTCCACCAGGCTCTGCCGTCCCTAGGATTCTCCTTCTCCAGTGCATGAAAGGGAAAAGTGAAAGTGAAGTTGCTTAGTCGTGTCCGACTCTTAGCGACCCCATGTGTTAGTGGTGATTTAATTGATCTTTAATCCTCCTTGTCTTCTGTAGGTGTAATTTAGTGATAATTTTCAGTTATAAAGTTTCATTTTCTCTTTTCTTCAATTTCTGTTCCAGAAATTATCCTTGAAAATATGTCAAATTACTGTTTTACTAAAAAATATGAAACTTTAAATATTTTGGCACTCAGACATAAGCTAGAGTAATATCATTTTCATTATGTATGAAAAAATACATATTTAAATACATTTTTTGACCAAAAAATGTAAAACTATTTGAGCAAAGTTGAGTAGATGTTAAGATTTTGTATTTCCTCAGATTGATTGTAAGGAACAAAAAACATAATGCCTGGAACAAAGTAAAAGTAGATCCTGAGTGAATTGAGTTCTTTTAAAGCTTGTTTTGATCACTTTAAAAACATAATTTGTATTTTTAAAAAGTTTTAATGCAAGAAGTAAAACTTTATACAAAAGTTATTTAAATTAAAATAGGTTTAAATTAATTTACAATAAATTAATTTTAATTTAAAATTTAAAATAGGTTAAATTAAAATTGAATTAAGTTTAAAACATATTTAAAAGTGTTCAAAGTATGCAGCACATGTTAAGTTTCCATTGACTTGTATATACATCTTATTTTAAGAAATGAAGGAGCTATAAGTTTAGTTGTTTTCTGCACATATAACCTGAGAACAGTAGCTACATTTCTAAGTACCTTCTACAAAGGTAGTTATAAGAATATTTGGGATATGGCACTTATTATCTTCAAGAACTTCTTCAGTTATATTGGCACTGAAGCTCCAATACTTTGGCCACCTGATGCGAAAAGCCGACTCATCGGAAAAAACCCTGATGCTGGGAAAGATTGAGGGCAAGAGAAGGGGTTGACGGGATGAGATGGTTGGATGGCATCATTGACACAATGGACATGAGTTTCAGCAAACTCCGGGAGATAGTGAAGGACAAGAAAGCTTGGTATGCTGCAAAGAGTCAGACACAACTTAGTGACTGAACAACAATTATATACATATTTTTTGTTTGTAAATGTGCAGTTTTCTCTGTTCACAGCTTTTATTGTCCTCCTGGAGGTTCACAGCCTTCCAAAGTTAAGAATCACTGATTTAACACACCCTTGGCAAAATTTTATTTCACAATTATGATATAGTAGGAATACTTTCAAAGTAATGTATAAAGATAAATTTTTCTAATAGGTTTAGCTGTAGGCTTCCCCGATGGCTCAGTGGTAAAGAATCTGCCTGCAGTGCAGGAGATGCAGGAGACACCAGTTCCATCCCTTGGTCGGGAAGATCCCCTGGAGGAGGAAATGACAACCCACTCCAGTATTCTTGCCTGAAAAATTCCATAGACAGAGGAGCCTGGCAGGCTGTGGTCCACAGGGTCGCAAAGAGTCGGACAGGTCTGAGCCACTGAGCACTAGCTTTAGGCAATCCATTTTTAGAATAGCCTTTAGAAATGAAAATATGACTATACTGAAGACAGTTTATACTTATTGTTTGTGCCATGAAAAAGAATTTTATTATGTGAACTAATTGCTGAATGATTTTCTATCAGAATTTTTCCTTTGATTATTTTGAGTTGGTAGTAGACTTTAAAGTTAGTTACCTCAGTCTTGGTCACAGTTTGTTTGAAGGTGATTTTAAGAGAGGTATCAACAGGAATGTATATATATTTCTGAGTAGCGTTCTGTAATATATCATGGGGTGGTTTAGTGCACAATTGAGCATCTCTTGTTCTGCTTAATTGTGTGTGGACACTTGGGAGAGGTAGAGGAAATTCTTGAATTTGAAGGTGCCATTATTGATTCAGAAATGAGAAAGAGAGCTGTAAGTGACTTTTTAGCATTTTTAAATATTCATCCCTTCAAGATGAGAATGGTATAGGTTTTTGGACTGTGAATGTAATTTTATTGTAAATTATGGTGAATCATGGATGATTGACTCTAGGAGAAGCATTTAATTATATTAGAGCTATCATTATTAAACAATTGTATTCCTTTATTAAAATTCAATTGTATTATTTAGAAAAAATTTTAAGTATATTTTTAGATCCAGTGTTTTGAAATATTTAATCATGTCTTATATATTCCTAAGAGTGCCAAATTGATAGATAAAATTGGATAATATTCCTTATTACTTGGTTTGGGCAAGGTATGGGGAAAAGAGGAATGGAAAAGACAAGGGGAAATAAATATCCATCATTCTTGTTCAAAAATATTAAAATGTTAAACTTTTAATATATATAATGTACAATTATAATGTCAAAAGGTGATCTTTTTTTCCATTTTTTAGTTTTAAAGTTCTATGCTAAAATAAAATTCTGTGATTCATTAGCTTTATAATGTTTCATATCATAATAAATGGAATCTTAATTCATTTCGGTTACATAGTATTAATAGTTGACTTATGCCATAATAAGACTTTGATCATTGGTTTAGGTGGAACTTCTGGGGTTTACATGTTTCAGCCTTGTGCCAGTTTAGAGGTGACATTCATGAGAGATTATCATCTAGCTTCTGCTTTTTCACGTAGAATAATAAGGAATTAATTAGCTAACCAAAGCAGCCCAGTATACATTTTAATAGTTTGATTAACAAAGACAATTAGATCTTTTGCTGAGCTAAACTCTGTCTTATATATCTTTTATCCACTAGTCCTAGGTCTTTCCCTTTTGTTGAATGGAATAACTTAAAATCTTTCCTACACTATAGCCCTTTCTGTTATTTTTTTATAGACTAGTTGTATGTGTGTATCCATACACTGATCTGTTCATGTGACTCAACAAGAGAGAAACCAGGGAAACTCTGTTAAAATTAATAAATTGTGTAGGTCAAAAGTCATGAACCTCTTATAAGTCATAATGCTGTAACATAGTGTGAGTAAAATTAAATCTGCATTTATGTCTACCTACCTATGTTGCTGTCTGAAACCCACCTGGGGGAGGTTATGTACCATTGGGAAAATAGGTTGCTAATAGATTGAAGCTATGGTTTTGCAGGTAGTAAATATCTTAAGTTCATTATTTCAAATTTCACTGTGGATTTTAAGCTCTATATTAAAATCACACAACGCATAAAATCTATTATCGTGTTAGATTATGTTTTACTAAGTAGTATAACTATTGACAATTAAAATTGTACAAAATGCTTAAGTAATTTTAAAACATTGCCATATTTTGTATGATGTAACTAAACAGATTTCCCTTGTAATTATTTTTCATTAAATGAATTTTGTGGGACAGTCAAGTAATCCTACCATGAGTTTGTTTTGATATATCCATCTGAATTGATTTTTTAAAAATTATTTTTATACTTAATAGCATTAGAGGTAGTTTACCATTAAAATATTCTTCTAACCTGTTTTAAATATCAATCTAGAATTTCTAAGCATATTACAAATTCCTTAAGAGACTCTGCCATTTCTTATCTGGCACAAATTTCAGCGTAAAGATGGTGCCTAATAAATGCTCATTTAACTAAGCTTCATTTTTATCTCAGAAAAAAAATTTTTTAATCAGTGGGTATCTCTTAATTACAGTGAATTTTAATGATTCCATAAACATCTTTGAAGAACTCCTAAATCCTGCCCATGTTCAAGAGAGTGTAGATGAACAGTCTCATGAGCAACAGAATATGTTTGTTGAATGTTTAACTTCATTAGAACTAGAGTCTCTGTGTTTTGAGGTGCTAAAACATTAAAAACCAGTTAAAATATTTGTATTATTTTTAAATTGCATGTTTCCATTTTTTGTAACTACTTTGTTTTTCAGGTCTGTTCAGCAGAATCACTCAAACCTGTCCAGGTTTTCTAGTTGGGGATTGTGTTCCACATTAAAAAAAAATAAAAGTTTACTGTTAAAAGTCAGGGATCCCTAAGGTTTTTGTGGAAAAGGCCTGTCCATTGCCCTCTACTGTTGAGCTTATCCTCGATGGGGGCTGCCCTGTGTGTGCATGTGTGTGGGTACAGATGGTAATGTCCCAGGGAGGATGACTAACAGCAGAACTGTAGAACCGTAACTGGGTGGGGAGTGCCTGCTGGCTCTATTTCCTTCCCAGTTGGGAATTTCAGGAAACTGAGGCAAGACGTTAATGGCGCAGAGGGGGATGTGGCTGCTGCAGCTGGCTTGGAGACCTGTCAGGTAAGGTTGAAAATAGCTGCCAGTAGATACTGCTCTACTGCTTGGAGAATCCCTAGTTCATGTGCCGCATTAGCTTTGAGAGTTTCTTATTGTGGGCTTCCTGTTTTCATCTTATGTATTGACTAACTTGTTCCTTAACTGTGGGAGGTGAGGCTGGAATGGGAGTGGGTAGGGCTTCCCGTCAGCTGTAGGCTCAGTGATCTACAACTGCAGCAGCATCTCCTGCTGTTTTTTTTAATTTTTTGAGGGGAGGGGGCGAGCGAGGAGGGTGTCTGCTTTCATTGGACCGGGACTTGATTGTCTTCGGAACATGGCACCAATTCTTCTACCAAAGTGGCTGTGTAGCTTTCAGCACATTGTTTGATCCCTGTGTTTTAGCATCTTCCTTTCTATAAGAAGATAATATTATATAATTTAAAAAGTCTTTCTAATCTAAAATTCTGTTATTGTTTTGTGACATGTTGATCACTGGGAGATAGATAGGTACACTAAAAAGAGACAGAAATGAAGACAGTGATGAGAGGTAGCAAAAGGGAGAGAAGCGTTTGATTTTTGTGCTAGACTTCAAAGGACTCTTAGAGGTATGTGGATTTCCTTGATGTAGTAGGTGTAAATAGAAAATCCTGTGTCTCACAAGTGGAGCAAGGTAGGGGGGAGGGTTTGTTTCAGCAGTGTAAGGTTACGGTCTGCGGTGAATCAAGTGTTGTAGAGGTTCGAAATGAACTGGGAGGTGGGGAGAGAGCGTGTGTTAGTAGCTGCCCAGAAAATTGCTGGTTCTCAGCTGGAGGTGGGGAGTTGGAAGCCAGTCTTTTGATTTCCTTTGAGTCAAATAGGTTGGGAGCTTCAGGGATCCTTTTTTCTATTTCCCCAGTCCTGTGGAAGTCTAACCGTTTGGCTTAATGGTGCACTATAGACACTCAGTGAAGAGAGAGTGTGAGTGTGGACAGAAGCACCACGCTGTGTGTAACGTGTACAGATAGGAGCAGTCCTCTGTTCTTTAGGAAGGAATGGAATGGTGGCAGTCGCTTTGATTGAATTTTCCCCGATTCTTCTCAGCCGGACTGATCATATTCACGTGTAAAGTCATCTTTTTTCTTAACTCTTTTTGCCTTTTGGATGTGCAGTTACCCATGTGTAGGGCACATGGGCAGGGTCTAAGTAAAAGGAGAGGAACCAGTGGTGTATCCCTTTAAACCCCAGTGCACACAGGCGTGTAAAATCTAGCTGTGAGTACTAGCAGAAACTCAGGTATGGAGTATGTGTTGATGGTGGTCATGTTTACTCCTGGATTTTTCAGCCATGAATCTTGTACACTTGGATATGTCTGAAATGAGGCGTTTTCTTATGGTTTCATAAACATCTTCCCATATTTGAGATGTAGTTGTCTAGATTTTAGACTGATAATTCTATAAATGATAACTAGTAACTAACAGTCCCTTGGAGGGTGTACCTTTTAGAAAACAGTTCCTGATGGCTCAGTGGGTAAAGAATCTGCCTGCAATACAGAAGACACAGGAAATGGGTTAGGAAGATCCCTGGGTCAGGAAGATCCTCTAGAGAAGGAAATGGCAACCCACTCCAAGTATTCTTGCCTGAAAAATCCCATGGACAGAGGAGTCTGGCGGGCTCTAGTCCAAAGGGTTGCAAAAGGTCAGACACAATTTAGTGACTAAGCACAGCACAGATGAGTAGGATATTAATATAAATGTCACCAGAATGCTCCCTCAGCCATAGTTACTCTGGGCCATAATCTTATTGCCTACTGTTGTGATGTGGTAGGTAAACTGCTGAAACACGGCGATCCAAAATGTAATGACTTCACATGACAAAAATTGATTTCTTGATTTTGTAACAGTCTGGGACAGATGGTTCAGGTTGTGTGGGGTGCCCTCCTCCATGTAGATAAGGACCCAGGTCAAGTGGCTTCCAGGCGTCTGGTCTTCAGTCAGCTGGAAGTGGGAAAGCATGGAGAAGCCTGAGTGGGAAGTTGTTACAGACAAACCTGGAAATTGTCCAAAAACTATCTCCACTGTGACTGTCCACCAAAATCCAGACTTTTATTTTTTTTTTTTTAAGTAGCTGGCCTGCCTTCTTCTCTGGAGAAGACTCATTCTCCAGTCTTCTTTGGATGCAGAATTTTAAGTTGATTCTGGTTATTTCATATAAATACCTTTTGGGGGATTATCTTATTTGCATCATTTGTATCTACTTTAGAGAAATCACCAAAACAGCTGCAGTGACTGGCTTATCTGGCATCATGAGAAATAAAGCTTTCCATCATACTTGAATTTTTGAATATAAGAAGCTTTATGGCTCTTGCTGTCAAAACATTATATTGTCAGGAATTTTTCAAAGAAAGATTTCCAAAATTTGTAGTTTGTGTTTCTTCAGACACAGCCAACTTTTCTTTTGTGACTGATAACTTGATGTGCCTCAACTGGTTGTACTGAACCTGAATACATTTGCTACCCTTTAGGTGTATAGAGTGTGAAGAGCAGTTTACTGCAGTGTTAACATAGTACTTGGGTTGTTCACCCTTTCCATTGTCCTCCTGCCTAGTTAGCTTCTGACTCCTTGCAGGTGATTTCTCCTGCTCTCCGAATCTGTTCGAGTGCCTGGACAGACTCAGACAAGTTTATTTGAGCCATGTTAGTACGTTCTTACTGGCTTTTTACTGATGACTCGGTTGTGCTGTTAGTATTTTTCTCTCTAGGACAGAGGTTCTTGAGTCACATCAGAATCACCTGGAGTACCCGTTAAAACCCAGTGCTCCCTGGCTCCGGCCCCCAGAGCTGCTGAGTCCGTCAGTTGGTCTCAGTGAGCCAAGGAGTTGTTTCCAAGTGATGCTGATTACTTTTCTGGGGACTCCACTTTGAGAACCACTGCTCTACTTTATGCTCTGAGCTACCTTCCATCTGCTTTCTTCTTACAACCGTTTTCTTTTCCTGACCTTCTGCTTTCTTTTAATAAGAAAAAGACTTTGAGTCCAGGACTTGAATTGTTGCCTGTGAATAAGGTACGTGGGGCTTTAAGTTATTCTTTAGGTGAGGTTAACTTTGCTTTTCTGGGTCAAGTCTGTGTTGTGAGTAACTGAAGTTATCAGATAAGTAACTGCTGAATTAATTGTTACAGGGGTTCCTGAAGCTCAGCAAAGATCACAAATACCATTTAAGTAAAAGCAGGCATCAGGGAGTTCTTCTACCTTAGTAATGCTAATGGGCACAACTAATGTAAATTAATTATTCAGAATACCTGAAAAATGAATAGCACAAGTACTGTGGCTGTTTAAAATTTTAAACCCCTTGGATCTAGAACTAGTAATCAAATATCTTCTATTTGCATATGTTATATTTTAATATGTATAAGATTTTTATGTAAAGATCAACTAAATTATTAATGTTAAAGAAATAAGTGTTTATTGACTCAATAGCAGCAGTCTTGAAGTCAGACTTTAATTTTTCTTTTTAATTTGGTACTAGTTTTTATTCATTGGAAAGAAATTTAAAGTTAAAATTACATTGTTAACTAATATTAAACTTATTTTTTGTGAATATAATTTTTTATAATCAGACACAGTCATCTTGGACTAAGTTTATTGTTCATAAACAGTACAAGATAATTTATCATTGTGAATGAAGCATACCATTTAGTCATGAACAGTCGCTGTCACTTGAGAAGGAAAACTATTGTCTTGATCCAGAAGAGTTATGTTTGGTTGCTAACTTCGTCGCTAACCTCTCTTTTTCTTCTGACTCTGTTTAAATAATATAAGTATTTGGATTTAAAAGCTTGCTACCATTGCAGAGGCTAATTTATCTGAATTAAATTATCTGTTAATTTTATCAGGTTTGGGGGCAAGCAAGTCACTTTTCTGTTTTTTCAAATATTTCAGTGATCCAAGTAAATTACCCAATGTGAAGGCCAGAGGGTATAATTCTTAAAATTGTAATTCAGTTGTTTTCAAGGCAGAAATCTGGATAAGTTACTCATATTTTTAGAATTTACGTGTAGTTTACACGTAATCTAATATTTATTGAATTAATTATTGAAAACTCATATGCAAATGAGACTCTTGATGATGGTAAGGTTGAAGCTGGCCAAATGAAAGATTACTATGTGTAGACATGGAAAGCAAAATAGTTGTGCAGGCTGTAGTCTCCATCAAATATTATGTAAGAGTATGTGATTGATAAAACTCAGGTTAAATTCATGAACTCAAAATATTTGCTTAAATTTGGTGGTACATATACACAATGGAATATTACTCAGCCATTAAAAAAAATACATTTGAATCGGTTCTACTGAGATGGATGAAACTGGAGCCCATTATACAGAGTGAAGTAAGCCAGAAAGAAAAACAGCAATACAGTATACTAATGCATATATATGGAATTTGAAAGATGGTAACGATAACCCTATATGCGAGACAGAATAAGAGACACAGATGCATAGAACAATTTTATGGACTCTGAGGGAGAAGGTGAGGGTGGGACGTTCTGGGAGAATAGCATTGAAACATGTATATTATCATATGTGAAACAGAACACCATTCTATGTTCGATGCATGAGACAAGGGCTCAGGGCCGGGGCAATGGGATGACCCAGAGGGATGGGATGGGGAAGGAGGTGGGAGGGGGGTCCCGGAGGGGGAACACATGTAAACCCATGGCTGATTCATGTCAATGTATGGCAAAAACTATTACAATATTGTAAAGTAATTAGCCCCCAACTAAAATAAATAAATTTATTAAAAAAAAAAATTTGGTCAGATTAAATAAACTTTGTGAGAAAGCTTTAGGGCACTTGATAGTTTTATTAATGCCTACAGTGTTTCTAATATCCGGGTAGTCTAAATATCTTTTTATCACAGATGGATATTCAACTAAAATGAAGTATGATTACATTGTCAGTTGCTGAAATTCTCTAGATATTGAGGGGAAATCAGAGATGGAAACTGAGTTGCATTTATATTGGTTAGGTCCACATAGCTTTTTTTTAAGGTGTATTTATGTTTTTTTAAAAAATAAAGTATTTTGGAGTATACTGAAACTTGCCATTTTTGTTATGTAATGTAATAGAATATTTGTACTCTTAATCAAATACAGTTTTTAATAATGGAAATGTTACTGTAAATCAGTGAACATTTTTTACTTTATATTTTCCTAAAATTAAAAATATGCTGATTCTTTATGCTTCTTAGAAGAATGAGAAAGAATACTTTATTTGTGATATCTTCATGGTCCTATCAGAGAAGGCAATGGCAACCCACTCCAGTACTCTTGCCTGGAGAATATCAGGGATGGCGGAGCCTGGTGGGCTGCCGTCTATGGGGTCAGACACAGTCGGATATGATTGAAGCGACTTAGCAGCAGCAGCAGCATGGTCCTATTCAAAGTAATTTTTAGTTGAATTTTTTCTTTTGATAGGGACTTTAAAAACAAGAATCAAGTTTCTTCTACTCGCTAATATATTAACAGGGTTTAAGGTACACATTGAAGGGTGGCAAAGGGTCTGTACCAACATTTCTCTGAATACTTTTAAAATATATGTGTTTCTGACCAGGACCTATCCTAAACCTGACATTCCAGTTTCTCACTCAGATCCTTCCTTCCTTTTCCCTCCAGTTCTGCACATATCTGTTTTAATGAGGGGTTTTGTTTCTGGTACTTAACTCCTGGAATAATTTTGTGTACACTTAATATTTGTGGGCAAAAACATTAGTGCCTCATGCGGGAAATGTTCAGAGAAACTTTTAAACAGATTTTTAGACTTAGTTTTATCATTTAAGTAATACTATATTTAAATGAAAATCAGTGGAGAACATGACCCAACCCCGAAAAAAAAGAAATGTTGTTAAGAAACATAATTGTGTAATCTTTTTTTTTTGCTTTCATAATTTTGACTTGAAAGACTAATGTATAATAAGACAACGTACTATTGCTTACATTCATGAAATATTTCTGACCATAACGGATTTATCTCATGGCTTGAAATATTAGTGCTTAAAAAAGCTACTAATTAAAATTGTTTCCAAATTATTTTGGTTCAGTATTAACCTTTTAAAGATTAATGGAGGATATGTACCAACATTTCTCAGGGTGCTCTTAAAATGTATGTCTTTCTCACCAGGGCCCATCCTAAACCTGCCATTCCAATTTCTCACTCAGATCATTCCTTCCTTTTCCCTCAAAAGGGAAGAGTTCTGCAGAGGGCTGTTTTTAGAAAGCCTTTCTGGAAATTGTGATGTCCATTTCTGGTTAAGAACCAGTGCTTTAGAAGGTTTGGGGCAGTGGAGAAGCACTGGTCTTGTTCCAGTGAAGTGAAACAGGAGTCCCCTACCCTCCTCCAGTAACTTTCCATTCCATACGTTTATAATTAAAATGTTCACATGTTGTCTTAAAAGGTTTCATTTTTTTTTGAGTTTTGGTGTGATTATTATGGAACTATTATTGTCTGTGTGCACAAGAATGTATAGTTTCTATGTTACTGAAATATTATAGATAGCAAGGATCCTAAACTACGTAATTCATTTTCCCAGCTTCAGTTCCCTCTAAGCTAGCTAAGCCATATGAAAATTTCCTTATTACTTTAGAAGAATATGTCCTAACTTCCCTTGGTACGTCAGTTCATTTCAGAATTTGTTAATTCTTCTGCATTTCATTTGCTGGGTTAAGGTTTTTTCCTTGTATGAGCTTTTATGAAGTTGAGTAAACCTCCTGTAGGGCTTAGAAAGTTGCTTGAGCAAGAAATTTAAGACTCATCTTTGCTCATTTTCCTTCATCTTTACAGCTAGTCTGTTAGTAATCCTGTCAATTCAACCTTCATATTATTTATATATCTCAAATATATGTTGCCTCCATCTTAGACCAACCCATCATTGCTTCTTTTATATACTTGTTTCGTCTGATTGATCTACCCTGTGTTTCTTTTTCCATGTTAAAAGCAAAAGTCATCAGTTTATGGCTTACTAATTGTCATTGGAATAAAATCCAAGCCCCTTCCTGTGGTGTATAATTTGTATCTTATATCTCACCTTTTCTCTCTTTCCATTGTGTGCTCAGGTCCAGCCATACTGGTCTTCCTCACATATGTCAAGCTTCTTTTTGGCTCATGTTCTTTGTGTACATTGTTTCACTTTGTTCTTTCCATGGATGGTTCCTTCCCTTCTTTTAGGTGTCACTTACAGAGTGACTTAAAGTGTCACAGAGAAAAAGACCTTTGACTAATGAAAAGGAAATTTCCCATCATTATCTTTCATTGTGTTCTCCTGTTTGTTTCCTTTTTAGAACTTACCACAGTTTGAACTTGTGTTCTTTGTATTAGAATGAACGATCCACTTCATGCCCACTGGGATATAAGCTGCCTTGTGGAAGAAACTGTGTCTAGATGCTTATTAAATATTTTTAGAATGGAAATAATTGAAAATGACAAATAACCACCAGCTTTCTTTTCTAAGTGAAGGACCTCCTCTGATATAAAATATGTATCCTGTTGAGAATATGTATTTGAAAATGGCCAGCTTTCCCCCATCTCTGTGCTTTCCTCTACTTAGATGGCCCTTCAGTTTCTTGAGATTTTTCCTAGTTTTCATTGATTAGACCAAATGCCTCTTTATTTTTCCCCCTGCCCCCATCAAAGCCATTTCTCTTTCGTTAGTCATCATTACTGTCTTCTGTCTCTGTGCTTCTATAATGTTTTCAGTATCTCTTAATGTTTTTAAATTTCTGTATGTTTTGTATGTATTTCCTTCACCAAAGTTAAATGCTTCTGGAGGCATCTTTATCATTTTATTCACTACTGTGATCGCACATGGAGACCTAGAGTAAACACTAAAAGTGAAGAGTTCTCAGCACTGTAGTGGGCTTTATGTGTATAGTTCGAACTTCACTATATCAGAACTGGATCTTATATCCTGAACTCCTGGAACCTTGCTCAGTGCCTGACCTCATGCAGTGGTTCCAGTAAGCTTTCGTATGTATCAATAGTTACATATTAGCCTGTGGTGCTTTGAATGTACAGCTTCCTGTGTCCCCACTGAAGACCCACGGGGTCAGAAACTCCATTTTTGGAGCACTGCCATTGCCTGCATGTTTACAGATTTCACAGGAGATTCTGACATCTACTGTTTACTTTGAGAGGAAAATTAAAGTTCAAAATTCCAGAAAATTTGAAGGAACGTGAGAGTTTATCTGATTTGAATGAGGGTATCCAGAATGAAGGTTCATGGAACACCCAAAAGATGGGTTTTAAAGGATAGATAGGATTTCTTTAAACGTTTGTGACACAGGCAGTTGAGAATCTGTGAAGTTTATTTTTTGTTTCCTATTTGTTTTAACCAGTTTATTACCATAATAGAGAATTTTTTCACTCAGTGAACTTTCAAAAAGTAATTCCACCTGAGTTAGGTAAAGACTGAACAAATGTAAAGAAAACCTCAGGCGTGGTGCTGAGCTGTGGGCTTGGAGCAGGCTCCTGTTGGAAGAGGTGTTACCCTCGAGTGCTGACTGTGGAGGAGCACTCCCGAGTCTGCTTGGAGGGACTAGGATGGGGTAGAGCTTTTGTTGCCTGGCACTTTGTTTATTTTTTTTGTTTTAAACAAACTCGCCGTTGGTGTTCATGTGCAGTGATTCCTCATGACAGTTGAAATTACTGTCATTAATTAGCTCACATGGATAGTTCCGTTTCTGAACCTTTGGCTCTCAGTCACTGCTTTTGTTATGGGAAGTTTCTTTCTCATTTATCTTTTCAAAGAAGTATTTTTGAAGTTTGCCATTTGTGTGATGTGGAGAGCCAGCCATCTCTAAAATATCAAAGGAGTGGAATTTTTTTTAAAGTTAAAATTACTGAGTAAAAAAGGTTAGATGGGCAGGAACTTGGGAAAATGAATGAAAAATGGCACTGAGATAACACGTCACATCTTTGAAGTACGTGGTACTTCTCTCTTAAAATCGTTACCAATTTTATTTGCTGTTAGCACCCCCAAGGTTGGCACATTGTTTCTTGAGGGCTGTCAGGATGTGGGGAGAGGAGACAGGATTGGACAGGTGGTTTGGAGCACGTCGATAGCAGGCACCTGGAGCTTAGCAGGCATCGGAAACCTAAGACTTAATTACCATTTCTGCCCCTAGAGGACCCATGAGCCAAGAATACCAGAGCTTAATTAGAGCTTAGAACAGTGGTTTTCAAACTTTTTTTTTTTTTAAGTAGCAGAACTCTTGAAATCTGTATGTAGTCCCCAAACCTAAAATTATGTAAAGCAGATAACACTGGCATTTATAAGATCAGACTTCTCTGGTGGTCCAGTGGTTGGGACTCTGCACTTTCAGTGCAGGGGACACAGGTTTGATCCTGGTCAGGGAACTAAGATCTCACTTGCCATGTGGTCCCCCCCAAAAAAAATTAAATTAAAAATTTTTTTAAAAAGATCAAGTTTATTAAACTTACTCATGAACTTATTCAGTGAGAAGAGAAAGTCTGTGGTATTTTGGTGAACACAGTAACTTGAAACTGGTGGGTGAAGGACAGTAATTAGTCTTAAACATTTCTCAGTCTCCTTTTGTGTGTTTTCTATCATACAGTAACAAAAAAAATCATGATTTGCATGAATAAATTGCACCCATTTTTTCAATTTTTTTTCTGAGTGCATGTGCATTCAAATAAAGTTTATTGCAATTATTACCTTCCTAATCAAAGTTCCATGTATATACACAGGGATGACAGGAGAGAGGGTCTCTATTCTGTAGAGTCTCCATGAAAATACCTTAACGCAGCACAAGTATGTCAGTGATGATCTCTTAGTGCGTTGAAAAATGAATGCATGCTAATTTGGACCTGCATTTGTGATTTTATTGTTGATTTACTAAAAGTGAAAAAAAAATAGATGAAATTCAAATCAAGAATTCACAGAGCCCTGAAGCATTTTTGGAAGCTTAGGGTTCTGCTCAATGCAGTTTGAAAACCCCTGGCACAGAGGTCTGCTTCTTGATGGGAAGCAGGCTACTGGTACTCAAGATAGGAAAGCTGGAAGGCTTGCCCTTCTCACCTGAACCACAGAACACAGGAATGATTTGAGTGGCTATCTGGTGAATTCTCCCAAGGACACTGTATGACAGGTAGCATTACATACAGTGGGTGTCTTAGGACTTAGCTCTCCTTTCTCTGAGAAAGGCTGGGAAATTGAGGAATGAGGAAGGCTTAAGACCAAACCAGAAAACCCCCACCACCTGTCAAATGCCTGTATTCAGGAAACAATACAGTTTTCAAGACAGTGTGCAGTGTTGTATTGGCCACCTTCATGCCTCCTGGAGTCAGTCTTGAGTGATGTGTTTGTTTTAGGAAAGCTTTTAACCTAATTCATGTGAAAGGACAAAAATGATTTTTCTGAAGGTAGCTTGAGTTCTTTGGTTGTCTTTCTTACAGAGGGTTTTTCCCTCTCTTCTTCATTACAACATAATTATTGTAGACAGAGCCCCCTAACTCATGAACTGGAAAAGCCCTCTAGCTTTGTTGTGGTATATTTTGAGGTTCAATGTACATATTGAGTTTTGATTTTAGAAATAATAGGGAAGGCAGTTCACCTTTGCAGATCTTGAAATAGAACATGTTACTCTTCTTCTTTTAATTCAGAATATTTTCTCTGACCTCTGAATATGGGGACCTTGTGTTCAGGGAATTAAGTAACATTTCACTAGCTTTTTATGTATGGCTGTAAGCAAAGCTGCCCTAGATATATAGACGACTTCTGGGTGGATGTATTTAATTCCCCTACTCACACATACACACACGCACACAAACATACACGCGCACACATGCATACGGAAGGCAGCTTTTCAAAGTTTAAACAAAACACAGTAATAGCTTTGGCCCTTGAAATACTTTGCACTTATACTCCCTGCACATTTCTTGTTGGGTGAGAAACCCTATGGTATGGGTGATAGCTCTTCTGGTAAGCTTTCTAGTTTTAACATTTCTTATTGTAACCAAGTTAATGCTTTAACCAAGAACTGCCTATGGCATATAGATGCCTTCAGTATCAGCTTCTCTTATAGCTGAAAGGAAGTTGAACTGTTTTTTTGGACCCATTAAGTTGTCCTTTCCACTTGGGTGTTGAAAGAGCTTATGAGCAGTAGCTGTTCTGATTGTTGTTGGTTGTTTTCTCTAGGGAACAAGCTACCCTCTGAGTCAGCACTGGACTTGAAGATAAATCCTACAATTCATGAAACTGACTGATTCGACTAAAGGATGGATAGTTTGGGCAGCGTTGGACAGCTCTGAGGGGTCTGTTTGTTTAACTGAAGGGATTGTTGAGTTCAGCAACTTTTAATTCCCCTAATCATAAGGGGTTGCTGTTGTGAAAACAGGGTTTCTGAAGGAATCAGTTCTGGCAGTTAATGTCAGTATTCTTTTTGACTTTGTTTTCATTATATCACCACACTTAATGAAACAATTCTTCAAAAGCGTAGAAATTTTACTGCTATCTGTTGCCAGCAAGAATTAGTGTGCCCCTGAGAGGTCCACAGAGGGCCGTTGCAATCTGTTCATGAATTTAAGTTATCCTTTTTGTGGGGTTCATACACATTTCTCGCCTGTAAACCTTTTGGCATTTGGGTTGTTTCATCTTTGCAAAGGTAGTTTGCATTTGTGGCTTGAAACTCTGAGGATTAAATTGAACTTAGTTTGATTAGCATCTGTTTTATTAGATTAGTGAATAATTTTTATTGTGGCTGATGGCTGATATTGTAATGTGATCTTGATAATTAGCAATGTTTAACCTTAAAGGGTAATTGTTATTTTTTAGTCTCAATCTTCAAGGAAATGAGAATAATTATAATGTTGAATTAAATGGATTTTTTTTTTTTAATGAAACATGAGGGTTTTAAGCTACAGAGAGGAAATTTCTCATATCCTAATATTCTGGGCCCTTATGAATTACACAGGAATACTACAGATTGTCTTTTGGGAGGCCTTTAAAAACAGGGTGTGGCATGATAAAGAAAATACTTCAACCAAAGGTGTATGATCCCTGTGGTAACAAATAACTTCTGTGGTTTGAGAGTTAAAGGATTATAAATATGTTAATTTTATTTTAATCATGTGATAGTTTGATTTAAAATGTATAGAGATAAGAGGCATTTTACTTAGTATTTAAATTGATTATAAAATATCTTTCATTGTTTAGGCTAGAAATGGAAGTGATCATTGATCATGTCTGAGTTTGAAAAATTGGGCTTTAGCCAAGTGAGCTTTAATACATTTTAGCTTTAGGTTCATTAGTTGCATGAGTATTATTACCTTAAGTCTGGTACTTTTGATTAATAAAATTTTTAATCAGTTTTGATAATTATCTGCAAAGCTGAATTTGACTGAATGATGGAGTTTTTATGGGGAAAGAAATAAAGACTGTAGAGGCTAGTGTTATCTTGGCTTTCACGTCCTAATCCTGTTGCTTTTTGGATAGTGGGGTTTGTTTTATTTTGTACAGTCTGTTGGAGGGTTAGATCCACATTTAACATACAGACATGCCTAGGTGATGGTTGTCTGAGTTAAATATTTACTTATGTCCACTTTTAAAGTTTTCTTACCTGAGTTTGTAACTTAAAATTGATGGTAAAATGTTCCCCAAACAAACTTTAGCAAAATATTTACTTTTTAAAAACTTACTGGCAACATCTTGAAGGATTATTTATTGCCATGTAGTCCCTGGATTCTTAGATGCCATCTCTCATAAAATGTACCCTGTCAGTGCAATAATAGCCTTTCGAGGGAAGGGAAGAGAAATTAGTATCATTAGACATAGAAATTTTAAAAAACTTTAATAAAGAAAAAAATTTAAACTTCTGTATTGCTAGGATTCTTCCAAAACACTAATCAGGTCTTTAAAGTCTAATTCTAATTGTCTTTAAACTCAGAGGTTTTCTGAGTCACCCTTGTCCTCAGCAGTTCTACACAGCTTCGTATGACTTGTTTCTTCCTACAGTACCTAACCCTTTAGGATTGATGGTAGAATTTAGAGGCTTACCCTAGGAATCCAGAAGCTTTGCACAGATGAATGCTTTAAACCTGGTGTACCATCCTCCTCTTCTTTAATATTTCATGTGTTCTGATATTTGGCAGTTCTTCTGCCTTGAATCACATTTCCTCCTTATAACTTTTTCTTCTAGGTGCATTATTTTTTTATGACCTTTAGGGATTTAAATTTGGGTTAAACTCAACAGTGTGGAGTGCTGCAGTAGGTTGTAATAAATCTCAAGGGACCTAGAGTCTAGCTTCATTTCTACCTTCACTGAGTTTATGTGCCCAAGCTCTGTCAGGCACCAGTTATTTAGTTTGTAGAAAGAGGGGAAAAGCTTGGTCTACTTCTGGCTTAAAAATTGGAAATTGTAAAACATTCTCCTAAAACCATTGGCAGTTTATGAAGTAGATTCCTTTTTATCTTTAAACTTACGTAATTGTTTGAGTTTAAGTGTGACTTAATGGAGTGATTATCATTAAGCAAAAATACTAAGGATTTTTGAGTTTAGAATTTTTAACTTGATGTGTTTTTATTTATAAGGCATTGAAAATGATAACTTTAATATTGATGTAAATAAACATATGCTCAAGGTTATTCAAAACATAAAGTTAGAAGAAGCTTTTTAAGGTAAGGTTATTAAGTATTCAAACAGCTTTTCTTTATTTCTTAATTAAATACTGTGTCATGGGGCAAACTTAGTGTATATCAGAGAACATCACTTTTAAACAGCTATTTTCCCCTAAAATCACTCTTATCACCTTAATAAACTTAAACTTCAATTGATTCATAGTGTTTTCTCTGTCTTTCAAATTGCCATTCAGTTTTTAAAAACTTATCTATTAAGATGTTGAATTACAGCATTACCATTAACAGTAAGCATATATGTATGTGCTCTGGGTATATATACATTTATTGTAGCTATACATATCTTTCAGGATTTAAGACTTCTTCTTTAGGCAACTTTCCAGAACTAGAATTTCTGGGGCAAAGGCTGTGCATAGTTTTTGTTGAAAGCAGCTGTTTTTTTATAATGTGTGCACCAAACCATGGTCTGGGTAGTGCTCAGGGTTACTTTAGAAGTCCAACAGTTATTTACTGAGAATAAAGTTTTGTTTTATATACCTCTAATTATTAAATAAGTAGACTTTTGAATCGCTTCTATAATTTTAGTGTACTAGACAAATGTGCCAACTAAGGAGAGAGACACCCCACGTCCAAGGTAAGAGAAACCCAAGTAAGACGGCAGGCACTGAGAGAGGGGATCAGAGGGCAGACAGACTGAAACTACAATCACAGACAACTAGCCAATCTGATCACATGGACCACAGCATTGTCTCACTCAATGAAGCTAAGCCATGGTGTGTGGGGCCACCCAAGATGGACAGGTCATGGTGGAGAGGACTGACAGAATGTGGTCTGCTGGAGAAGGGAATGGCAAACCACTTCAGTATTCTTGCCTTGAGAACCCCATGCACAGTATGAAAAGGCAAAAAGATAGGACACTGAAAGATGAACTCCCCAGGTTAGTAGGTGCCCAGTATGCTACTGGAGATCACTGGAGAAATAACTCCAGAAAGAATGAAGGGATGGAGCCAAAGCAAAAACAACACCCAGTTGTGGATGGGACTGGTGATAGAAGCAAGGTTCGATGCTGTAAAGAGCAATATTGCATAGGAACCTGGAATGTTAGGTCAATGAATCAAGGCAAATTGGGAGTGGTCAAACAGGAGATGGCAAGAGTGAACATCGACATTCTACAAATCAGTGAACTAAGATGGACTGGAATGGGTGAATTTAACTCAGATGACCATTATATCTACTACTGTGGGCAGGAATCCCTTAGAAGAAATGGAGTAGCCATCATAGTCAACGAAAGAGTCTGAAATGCAGTACTTGGATGCAATCTCAAAAACAACAGAATGATCTCTGTTTGTTTCCAAGGCAAACCATTCAGTATCACAGTAATCCAAGTCTATGCCCTGACCAGTAACACTGAAGAAGCTGAAGTTGAACAGTTCTATGAAGACCTACAAGACCTTTAGAACTAACACCCAAAAAAGATGTCCTTTTCATTATTGGGGACTGGAATGCAAAAGTAGGAAGTCAAGAAACACCTGGAGTAACAGGCAAATTTAGCTTTGGAGTACAGAATGAAGCAGGGCAAAGGCTAATAGAGTTCTGCCAAGAGAATGCACTGGTCATAGCAAACACCCTCTTCTAACAACACAAGAGAAGACTCTACACATGGACATCACCAGATGATCGACACCGAAATCAGATTGATTATATTCTTTGCAGCCAAAGATGGAGAAGCTCTATATAGTCAGCAAAAAGAAGACCTGGAACTGACTGTGGCTCGGATCATGAACTCCTTATTGCCAAATTCAGACTGAAATTGAAGAAAGTGGAAAAAACCACTAGACCATTCAGGTATGACCTAAATCAAATCCCTTTTGACTGTACAGTGGAAGTGAGAAATAGATTTAAGGGACTAGATCTGATAGAGTGCCTGATGAACTGTGGATGGAGGTTTGTAACATTATACAGGAGACAGTAATCAAGACCATCCCCAAGAAAAAGAAATGCAAAAAAGCAAAATGGCTGTCTGAGGAGGCCTTTCAAATAGCTGTGAAAAGAAGGGAAGCGAAAAGCAAAGGACAAAAGGAAAGATATACCCATTTGAATGCAGAGTTCCAAAGAATAGCAAGGAGAGATAAGAAAGCCTTCTTCAGCGATCAATGCAAAGAAATAGAGGAAAACAATAGAATGGTGAAGGCTAAAGATCGCTTCAAGAAAATTAGACATACCAAGGGAACATTTCATGCAAAGATGGGCTCAATAAAGGACAGATAACGGTAGGGACCTACCAGAAGCAGAAGATATTAAGAGGTGGCAAGAATACACAGAAGAACTGTACAGAAAAGATCGTCACGACCCAGATAATCACCGATGGTGTGATCACTCAGCTAGAGCCAGACATCCTGTAATGTGAAGTCAAGTGGGCCTTAGGAAGCATCACTATGAACAAAACTAGTGGAGGTGATGGAATTCCAGTTGAGCTATTTCAAATCCTAAAAGATGACGCTGTGAAAGTGCTGCACTAAATATGCCAGCAAATATGGAAAACTCAGCAGTGGCCACAGGACTGGAAAAGGTCAGTTTTCATTCCAGTCCCAAAGAAAGGCAATGCCAAAGAATGCTCAAACTGCTGCACAATTGCACTCATCTCACAACGCTAGTAAAGGAATGCTTAAAATTCTCCAAGCCAGGCTTCAGCAATACGTGAACCTTGAACTTCCAGATATTCAAGCTGGTTTTAGAAAAGGCAGAAGAACCAGAGTTCAAATTGCCAACATCTGCTGGATCATCGAAAAAGCAAGAGTTCCAGAAAAACATTTATTTCTGCTTTATTGACTATGCCAAAGCCTTTGACTGTGTGGATCACAATAAACTGTGGACAATTCTGAAAGAGATGGGAATACCAGACCACCTGACCTGCCTCTTGAGAAACCTGTATGCAGGTCAGGAAGCAACACTTAGAACTGGACATGGAACAACAGACTGGTTCCAAATAGGAAAAGGAGTACGTTAAGGCTGTATATTGTCACCCTGCTTATTTAACTTATATGCAGAGTACATCATGAGAAACTCTGGGCTGGAGGAAGCACAAGCTGGAATCAAGATTGCCAGGAGAAATATCAATAACCTCAGATATGCAGATGACACCACCCTTATGGCAGAAAGTGAAGAACTAAAGAGCCTCTTGATGAAAGTGAAAGAGGAGAGTGAAAAAGTTGGCTTAAAGCTCAACATTCAGAAAACTAAGATCATGGCATCCAGTCCCATCACTTCATGGCAAATAGTTGGGGAAACAGTGGAAACGGTGGCTGACTTTATTTTTCTGGGCTGCCAAATCACTGCAGATGGTGACTGCAGCCATGAAATTAAAAGACTCTTACTCCTTGTAAGGAAAGTTATGACCAATCTAGACAGCATATTAAAAAGCAGAGACATTACTTTGTCAACAAATGTCTGTCTAGTCAAGGCTATGTTTTTTCCAGTGGTCATGTATGGATGTGAGAGCTGACTATAAAGAAAGCTGAGTGCAGAAGAATTGATGCTTTTGAACTGTGGTGTTGGAGAAGACTCTTGAGAGTCCCTTGGACTGCAAGGAGATCCAACCAGTCCATCCTAAGGGAGATCAGTCCTGGGTGTTCATTGGAAGGACTGATGTTGAAGCTGAAACTCCAATACTTTGGCCACCTGATGCGAAGAGCTGACTCATTGGAAAAGACCCTGATGATGGGAAAGATTGAGGGCAGGAGGAGAAGGGGACGACAGAGGATGAGATGGTTAGATGGCATCACCAACCCAATGGATATGGGTTTGGGTGGACTCTGGGAGTTGGTGATGGACAGGGAAGCCTGGCATGCTGCGGTCGGACACGACTGAGTAACTGAACTGAATGATATCATACAACCTTTTCTATTTATTAGTAGCTGAAATCTCATTATAAGCCACAACATACATATTTTCTTTTACTGTGTATGTTTAGATAATTCAGATACTGAAGAAAAGAGCTGATAAAACACTTAGGTTCAGCTCCTTTTTATATGAGCTAAATTTAATTTTTCTTTGCTGTATTTCCTATCCATGAGTGTACATCACTAGTTATATAATTTATCTCAGTATGTATGGCGCATACATAGTGGAATCAACATAAGTCCATTGCCCTTACTTAAAGCTTACTTGTTTTTCCTTGAGGAATATGTTCAGATGTGAGAAACACATTTGCCCTGATATTTCTCTATAACAGTATTTACCACAGGAAAGTGGTGACTGTACTGTAGTAGACAACTCAGGGTATCTGTGCAGAAGTGAGTTAGCGTAGCAGGCTGAAGACTGCTGTGCTTAGCAAAGCCTGCCTGCAAGGTTCGCCCTAGGCTGACATCTGGGACCTTGGAGTTGCTGTGTTCCTGCTGTTCCCTAACTGATTAGGGTTTCCTGTGCCTAGACCCTTTGTGCGAACACTGTGGTTTGTGCTGCACATGTGCTTTGCTTCCAGGCATGTGGAATTCTGGTGGGTGCTTGGCAGAGGGTGTTTGGGTGACCAGTCACCTATGAGGACCTTGGTTGCCGAGTCTCTGGTGTGCCTCTCTGAGCAGATCCATTGCATATGTGTTCCTGGAGAAAGAGTGACCTGTCACGAGGAAGAAAACATAAGGAAGCCCTTTGGTAACTCCCCTGGACCCTGTTCCCTAGTGATCTGGACATGTACATGCTGCTGTGGTCAGTCATGGTCCCAAGCGCAACTGTGTGCCTAGTCCTTCCAGTTTCAGTCTGTTTCTGAACATGGGCGTGGTCTTATTGATCCCCAGTTAAGAAACTTTGTTCCTGAATTTACTTAGAAACTGTAGGGATTACATTTTAGACCAGTTTATTTATGCGATCATTGTCGACATCATGTGAAGAATTTAGCACATTTCTGATGTTATTCTGTAGCTTTTTAACATTTTATTTTAGGAAGTTCTATTGAGTAGAAGAGAAATATTCTACTGAAATATTCAGTAGAAATCTGTCCTGCATATAGTATGCTACCTAGAGTATCCTGGGGGTTTGTTTGACAGGGTGTATGAATTGCAGATAACTCCAGACTTTTTACTGTCAATGATTACAATTAAACACTTATTTTAAACTCACTCTCTCCTTCTGCTAAGAGCAGCTAGTGATAGAAATGGACTAAGAAGTAAACCTTGTTTCTGAATCACTGAAGAGAGAGTCAGGGCAGGAGGGGCAGAAAGTCCTCTGAGCTCAATTTTAGAGTTGACCTTTTATATCCATCTTTTAAGTCATCGTAAGTAATATCAAGGAAAAGGATTTATTAATTTGTTGCATGTTTAAGGTCCTGTTAGAATTTAGGAGTATAAACTTAGTGTCTGTTATTTGAGCTGTCACTGTGCATTGTTTTATTTGGGAGGGGTTGTGATTGGGGACTTTGGTTTAAAAAAATCCATTAAGTAGGAATTATATCTTTAGTAGTTACGTTGGTTCTTGTATTCCTGGTTATGATCTTATAAATTCCTTACTCTGATTTTCTCTTAAATGAGGCCCTGCTTGGGGTTAGAGTTGGCCCTCTTGTTAAGATGATGATGCTTACTCTGTCATTAATTCATTCATCTGTTCAATATGAATTATAGTTTGGTGATTTCTAATCTAAATCATTCTCCTTTGTGTAGCCATACATGACAGTTTATTGCTGAGGATTTAGTTTGGTTATTGGAACTTTGATAAAGTTAACAACTTGAGTTACAACAGCATTGACAGTTTTAGTTAAAATGCTAGTGTAATCTGGATTTACCCAGGCTGCATAGATCTGCAAAGAGTAGTGCGAAGATACTCAGACGGCTGCGTCAGAAGAATGCCCTTCATCTCAAATTCTTTCAAATTCTTTCTCTTTCGCATTTGCTTGTTTGACGTTTACTTTTAAATAGGGACAACTGGCATCTATGCCACTTGACAGCATGAACTCTTGCTTTCTCCTCCCACCTTCTTGTTACGCTCGGATAATTCTGGTGGTGGCACTCTTCATTTCCTGATCATAGCTGTTGCTCTACCGAGAAGAGGAAACTTTCACCTCTTCCTTTCTTTTTGACAGATGTATTATGTTCCGATACCGTGCCATTGAGGGTGTAGTTGGGAATGCAGAGAGGATTGAGGCGCAGTTCTTCCTTCACAGAGACAGTTTGAATTGTGTGCTCCTGGCAGTGAAAGATGAAGTACAAAATGCTGGGAATAATTTTTAAATACGAGCATCCAGAGAATTTTTATAGAGTAAGAAGATTTTTCAGAAAGTTGACCTAGAATTTGCTGTGAGGATGGGGTCTGGAGAACTCGTTGATGACAAGGAGTGATGTTGATGAGGGTACCAGAGGAGGGGACAGCCTTGAAGACTGTGGATCTGTGAAGCAGCTGGGCACCGTCAGGGAAGTTGTATTGAATCTTTAGGTGAATCGAAGAGGATCGTTAAGATTTCAGTATAGTCTTTCTATCCATGACCATGGGCTCTCTGCAGTTCTTTTTTCCAGGCCTTTTAAAATACCCTCAGCTGGTAAAGAATCCACCTGCAGTGCGAGACATTGAACCCAGGGTTCAGTCCCTGGGTTGGGAAGATCCCTGGAGAAGGGAACGGCTACCTACTCCAGTATTCTGGCCTGGAGAATTCCATGGACTGTATAAGTCCATGGGGTTGCAAAGAGTCAGGCACCACTGAGCAACTTTAACTTTTTTCCACAAAGTTTTATAATTTCTAAGGTTTTGTCTCTCTCTTGCGCATGCAACAGTTCCACCTGATTGGTTGCAAGAGGTTTGTCTTTACTTACTGTGTTCAGAACTCTTGTTTAGTACTTCTTGAGTGAGGATTTCTTAGCTCTTGAAAATCCCAGAGCTTTTCTTTGAATGTTGCTTCTCCAGTATTCTTGGTCTTTTTTATCCTGGAAACTCACCTGCTCATTCTATCTTTTGTGTACCTTAACCAGTCTTCTATATTTTCTAACCTTTATTTCTAGATTCTTGTCTGGTTTACTTTCTTGTCTTTGATTATGTCTACTTTTCTATTTAACTCATCTGTTAAATTTTTTTTCTCCCTTTAATTTTGATGGTTATGTTTTTTGCTCTTATAGAGTCTAGTTTGTTCTGTTTAAGAAGAGCAAATATCACGGGTATGTGTGTGTGTCTGTGAGTGAGATGTTTTGTCACTTTTTTCAAGATCTTAGTCATTTTAGCTGTAGATTTTTAAAAATCGCCTTTATAGGTTTCTGTTATCTGGGATTCATTGTTCTGTGGGTTCTGATTCTCAGTGCTTTGATCAAGTATTGTACACACGTGATTCTTGGAGTTCCTTCACGTGGAGTTATTTTCTAGAGAGAGACCAATCTCTGTGTGTTATGCATTGTAGAAGTGTTTTTTGAAATAGTTAGTATTTGCTTTATCCAGGTGTCCACTGCCCGTGCAATTTAAGGTTTATACTCATCCCTCACCAGGATCACCAACATGGAATCTCCTAGGAATTTTCTCTCCTGCCCCAGTGCAGGGTACAAGGATTGGGTTTTCATTTCTCTTGACACCACCCCAGCCTTCTCCTCAGACAAGACTACCTTTTGCCTCTGTGGGTGGGTGGGTAGAAATTTTCTCCTCCAGCAGGACTGATGGTGCAGCTTTTCCAGACTCCTAGCTTTACACTGGAATTTGAATTTCATTCTCCACATTTTAATGTGCTGAAGGCCATGTTTCATATGCCATTGTGAACATGAAAGCCTCAACTTGTAGAGTCTGTATCTGGCCTAGGATGTGATTTTCCAGAGTTCCCACGATACAACCTCTAATTCACAATTTTGCCTTAATTTCTTGCTCTTGGAGTTACTGTTTTTATTGTTCTTTTTATTTCAGCTGTGTTTTAAAATGTGGATATTATATTTTATCTCACAATTCTGTGTGTTCATAATTTTGGTTGTGGTTGAGGAAAGATACTTATTTTAGCATTATCTTAAACGGATGTTTGTATTTAAGACCAAATATTCATTTGGTATATATTAATATTGGAGCCATTTACTTAATGCATTCTGTCATTATTTACTAGAGTCTTTTTTGTTTGTTTTCTTGGAATTTTCAGGTATAGAATATGTCCTCCAGAAACACTGATACTTCTACCTTCATAAGTTATGCTTGAACTTTTTGTATCTCCCTTTATTTTGTTAATTGCTCTAGTTAATTCATCCAGTGAGCATTTCTGTCTTGTTCCTTACTTTTATTTGAATTCGGTACTTTTAAGAAGGATTTTTTTCAAATGTTCTAAAGCAGTTAGCTTATCATAACATGACTTAAATATCTAAGTTTGTGTATTCATTTAATAAGAAATGATAGTGTAATTATTATATATAATGTCACCAAAATACCATTTTAGGACTGAATTACAAAAGTAATGCAAAAAATAAATACACAAATGAAATATTTTTTAATTAGCTTATTGTTTTAAATCAAGATTTTCATTCTTCCAGATTGTCTCTCATGGTATCCTCATTCTTTTGCTGTATTTGCCTAAGTGTTCCAGTGACTGAGTACTAATTATTAGCGGACTGTTGTAATAGCCACAAGTAGCGCCCTGCCTCCACCCCACTGTATAAGGAAAGATGGAACTTACAAAGGAACATTTACATGTGAGAGAGATGAAATGAAATCTGTTCGTTTCACCTCTAGTTTTAACTGCTCATTTCTGTAGTAATATTCTGCTGCTTTGTGCCATCTATAGTGTTGTATTGGAGAAGGCAGTGGCAACCACTGCAGTACTCTTGCCTGAAAAATCCCATGGATGGAGGAGCCTGGCAGGCTGCAGTCCATGGGGTCTCAAAGAGTCGGACACAACTGACCGACTACACTTTCTTTCATAGTATTGTATGTGGGTAGTTAGTATTGTGTTGTGGTTATTGTCTTCACAATACCAGACAGAAAAACTCTCACCAAGCAGATAATACGCATATTTTACTCAATTCTGTGACATGTTGGTAAAACACTTTGGTGCCACAAAGCTTTGCCCTTTGTGACTAGATTTGATGTTTCTGTAGTTTAGAAGTTAAATTTCATTTCTAGCTTCCCATACAATTTAGTTATCTTGTTCTGCTTATGGGCTGTGATACTTGTTACTGTTGTGCATGTTGTGTTTTGTATGTGTTTAAATAATTCCAATCAGCCTCTGCTCAGATACATGAACTCAAATTTCAGTGCTGAAACTTTGTAGTAGAAAGCCACAAAATTAAGAGAAAGCTTGTTACGTACAGCTGACAACTGGTAAATTCTACTAGTTTGTTTTTGGTAATCTTTTTCCACGTATTTAGCCTTAAAGAGAGATTCTACCTTTTGTTTCACTTGTACCCCTATATAAGACTTAGGGGTTGGGCACCTGTATTGAATATTGGCTAAGAGTACAAGCTTTGGAATCAGATAGACCTGAGGTTGAATCTTAATTCTTTTGTTTAATAATCTATATTTGCCTTTACAATACATTTTTAAAAGTTATTTTTAAATTAGTTTCTTCCTCTGTGAGGTGACTGTGATATACCTACCTTACAGGGTCTTTGTGAGGATTAAATATGCTGGTGTTTGTAAAGTACTTTATCTAGCGCCTGACACATGGAAAGTGCTTAAGAATTGGTAGCTGTATTTGTTGCTGTTTATTTAATTCAAAGGTAGTAAACAAATTTACTCTTTAGTTACTTGGCCAGCTTTATTATCTAGGAAAGGCTTAGAGATTAGCTTTAGGAAAACTATCTAGATGCGTTTCATACTTGATAATTGGGTAGTAGTTATCTTTTGAAAATAATCCTCCCAATTTTTACAGTACGGATTAACCTACAGTTAAATGTATAATATACAGAGTTAGAAGAAAACACAGAACTCTTAAACAGTTTTTTTTTTTTTAAATTAAGCCTATATCTTAATAGCTGGGTTTCCTTATAAATATATTTTTAAGGGTTTTGGATGTTAAGACATATTTGCAAATTCTTGACCAGTTTTAATGTCAGTATAGTAGACATTGTGTTAACAGCAGAAAGAGTTAAGTTGAAAGTGTGGAGACTTGGCTTTGAAGCCTAGCTTTGCTCTTGGCTACATGCATTTATCGTTGGTCAGATAAAAAACCCCCTGTGTCTAAATTCTGATCTCTACTGTGGTGCTTGTGACCTGACCTACCTCACTTAGTTGCTCAGAAAGTCAGATGACATAATTATGTCAGGACTCTATAGAAAAATACAGAGGGCTATCTAGAGTAAAGATAAGTATTATCTCAGTTCTCACTTTATTTTTGTTTACCTACATCTTTTCAAAGAACAGTGTTGATGTTTTATGAATTCTTAGTATTTGAAATTCATACTCCTGCTTAATGAATCATATTTTTGTGACCAGAGGCATTTTGGTAACTATTTTCTTGAATTGTGAGATGGCCTATTATCCCGAAGGTGAAGAAGGTTTTTAATCATTCCCCAAATAGCCAGAAAATAGTTTCTGGATAAACTTTTTTTTTTTTCCCCAGAAAGTGTAACTATAGCTCTAGAAACCATTTTCAGTCTGCTCAGAACTGATCACCTCCATTAAGCCTTTGATGAACTCTACCTGGTTTTACTTAATTTGCATTCCATCTGCATTTATGCATGTAGTTTGCAGTATATTGGTTTATATTTGAGTGTTTCTGTAAATCATTTTGTGTCTTCCTCATGTGATCTGGTCTTGCTTCCTCAGCTAGCCTGGAGTCTCCTCAAGGGTGAAGACAGTTGTCCTTACCCTTTCTTCACCGTAGATTCAGGATAGAGGATGCTCTGCATACATTGCTTTCTTACTAGTTGTGTTTAGGTAAAACTTGCAAGAGCAGAGTAATATCAGTTGGCCTAAATATGCATCTGCAGAAATTTTATTTGTCTACTATAGTGTATGCCTATTTAAAGACAAAAGGCATCAAAACAGTATACTTCTTGATTTAAAAAAATATGGTATTTAAGCTGCCATGTATTTCAACTAGGACTAAATTTTCTTTTGCTTTTTCAAACCGTTCTGTTAAATGTATTTGGCCCAAAGAAATCTAATAAATCTCATTAAGTAGTTTGATTTTTTTTGATACTAAATCATTTTTTAGGAAATGTGATTGTATTGTTAATAACCACAGTTTTAAATGATTCTTTACAAAAAAAGGAATTTTGCCTTTTATAAAAGAAAGACTTTCATAAAAGGCATAATTTTATAGTCACAGTTATTTATCATTTTTCAATTAAATTCATTTATTAAGTTAATAATTTTTATTTCTCATGTAAACCTTGATATGGAGGAGACTTATTCTTACAGTACATTTCCTAATTTATCTCGATTTCACTGTTTTTGAAAAAAAGAAATTCTTTACATTTGCTTTAATCAGAGGTTTCTCTAGGACAAGATAAAATTGTCTTTTTCTTTGCACTTAAAAGAATTTTGCTAAAAATGTTTTCTTCCAAACGAGTATTTGTATTTTAGTTTTCAGATTTTTTTCTCTAAAACCAATTTTCACTCTTCCGTCTACTTTAGGAATGTCACTGTCTGCTGGATCCTCCCCTCTTCACTCCCCCAAGATCACTCCACATACTTCTCCTGCCCCCAGAAGAAGAAGCCACACTCCAAATCCAGCAAATTACATGGTGCCTTCTAGTGCCTCTACACCTGGGAATAATCCTGTTTCTCAGACACCATCTTCTGGTCAAGTGATCCAAAAAGAAACCGTCGGTGGGACGACGTACTTCTATACAGACACGACTCCAGCACCTTTGAGTGGAATGGTATGTCTGCTTTAAACAAGGGAGAAAAGAGAGGGCCCTTATAGCAGCTTCTTATTAATGAGAGAGGGGAAGAGGTTACCCCCTCTTGTATCTTTTTACTGTGATGTGGAAAGGTAACTCATTTCTAACTCAGATGATAATTCTAATATCTTCTTACTTCTTCAAAGTAATCTGTTTCTACAGTAATAAAAACTGTTGGGTTGCCATTCCCTTCTTCAGGGGACCCCTTCCCGACCCAGGGATTGAACCCAGGTCTCCTGCATCGTAGGCAGATTCTTTACCATCTGAGCCCCAGGGATTCCCAATAATAACTCTAGTTTTGAACAAATCTGGTTGTATTTAGATTATATTCACACTCTAGTTTAATACTTTATAGCACATCTTGCTTTAGGGGTCTCCTAGTACTTGTGCCAGCTGGGATTGCCATTTGCTAACACTTGTTTATAAGTGTAGGTAGACTCACTTCTGGTGAGAAGTTAGAGAAGTTGATCTTTTCTTAACAGTAGTGACTGAAAGCAAACTGATGGCCAGTACTTACCAGGTGAGGCAGTGATTTCATAGCTGGAACTCGGGGTGATGGAGCCCATGGTAATAGGAGGCCTCCAATGTGGGTCACTGGTCAGGAAGGAGGAGTTCAGGGAGCCCTGCTCAGACGTAGGGAAAGGACCACCAAAGGACTGCAGGGAGAAGGGGGGAGGGGCAGAGAGGGAAGGTCGTTTTCCATAAGGTGTACCTTTTCAGTTTTGTAATTTTGTCCATGTTCAGAAATTATTTACCTATAGAAAAGTAAATAGTAGATAAAGCTTTCATGAATAAGAATACCAGATTCCATTAAAATATGAAAGCTGGTCTACACCGTAAACATTGGACAAAATCATAGCTGATAGGCTTATATGAAAAGTGTATTTGGATTTTAGTAAGCAAGCAGATTTTGATTCCGTACATTAAATTAATGATGTATTTTGGTTGATTACATTTCATATTTTACTGAAAGACAGTTTGAGTAGAAAGAGAACAGATTTTTATTTTTCCTCTTTTAAGAGTCCTAGTTCTGCCTTCGTGTTGTGACTCTTGAATCTTAGTGTCTCTGAGACTGATCCCCCAACTGTAAGTGACCACCGTCTGAGAAATAAATGTGAAAACATTTATATGGAAATACTTGTGAATCATGTGAAATGCTTTCTAAAAAGTAATTAAGCAGCTAATAGTTTTTTGTTCTGTTTTTGTTTTTGGTCAGAGATCTTTCAAAAATTATCACAGAACAGCTTGCCGAACAGAAGGTCAAATAATTGAGGTAGAGTAGAGACTTTCCTTGGTTCTTTCAAGTAAGAATTCCATCAATGTTTTGCTTTCGGGGAGGGGGTTATTATATTTCGTAATTACTTACATTTTTATCACATTTGTAGAAAAAAGTTCAGTTTAACCTCTAAAGAGATTCTTTTGTCACAAAACTGTCTCAGCTGTTTCTGTGGATATTATACATGGCACATTTTCACAATGTTTTTACCCTTCAAACAGCTCTTAAAAATACACTCCTGGTAAACCTCAGGTAGTTCAGCCCAACTGTACTACCTAATGTAAGGAAACCACGGCCAGGGAAAGGAGGCACTGTTCTCCTTGCAGGTGTAGTTAAAGGAAACCTTTCAAGTATTGCAAAACCACTTCCTGCTTGAGATCCCGAGCAGAACAATCATCTGAGGGCAGCGGAAATCAGCTGAATTCATTTTTAAAAGAGAAAAAAAGTGTTTGTTTCAGCTTTAAATATGAAAGGATAAAATAGAAGATATTTTAGGATGTACTTTGATTTTGTGCTGTGGACCAGTGGAGGGAAGGAGAGGCAGAGGAAGATGGGAAGAAAGCAGGGTGGTGGGAAGAGCCCAGTTGGAAGGATCAAAGCTTCGAGGCTGGCAGCAGAGTTTAGTGGCTTTGTTGTAGTTTGATTGGAAGGTAGATACTCTGTTGCATCCTTCTGTTCACCTCCACTGCTGACCCAGAGGATGCTGGTCCTCTTTCCTGTTCTAGTCTGAGGTGTTAACAAGCATCTAGATAACACTTTGTTCAGTTTGGCTGCAGGAGACCCTTCCAGAGGGCAGTTCTTTGGGCGGCCAGGGCAGAGTTACTCCATGCTCTGACTGTTCCCAAGCACCTTTAGTATCTACTTTCTTCCTCTCTTCCAACTGCCTTTAAAAAATACTTCCAAAAAACTACTTGTGCCTCTCATTGGAGGTAAAATTTTACCATATCTGAAGAAATGTCTTCTTTCTTATTAGAGTTTAAAAAATTGATTATTCCAATAAAGATTTTAGAAGTGAATTCATTTAGAAAGTGTGTTGATAACAGCTGTTCTCTGAGGCCTTTAAGTCACTGTCATATAAAGATTAAAAGTATCAATTTATCACTGTCATTTAAAGATTAGAACTTTATCACAGTAATGATAAAGCTTATCAGCTGAGAAAAATTGATCATTCTATTTTCCCCATCCCTATCTTTTAGGTATTTCCCAATTACCATATCTATCCTCCAACTGCACCTCACGTTGCTTATATGCAGCCAAAAGCGAACGCACCTTCTTTCTTCATGGCTGATGAACTGCGACAGGTACGCTTTCAGAGTTCAGAGTGGAGACACTTGATGTCTGTCGTTCTTTAGCAAAGAACTGGAGAAACAACAGAGCTCCTTTCAAATCGTATTATTTAATTAGATATGCTGTACTGAAGCAGATAGAATTTATGAGTTCTAATTGATATATTTATTTAAGGAAATGTGTTTTTCAAGACAATTGCAGGTAATACAAAACATAGAATAGCTATTTAAATGGACCACCATTTTGCACCTCACGTCCTGTGCATTGAAAAGCCTCTGAAGTATGTAAAATAATTTAAATGGTTTCTGATCTCTAAACAAATTTTTGCTAATATCTGTAGTTGTTAGCTAATAAGTAATTTGGCCTAGAAATGAACCTCATGTTAAGAAAGCTCAAAATTTTCTACAAAGTAGGTTTTATAAAATAATTTAATTTTGTTGTTGGTAAACAGGTATTACTTGATATGTAGGATTTTATGTTACTCTTAGATCCTCAGAAATGTTTTTATTTCACAGAAGTAAGTTGCACCCCCAGAATATTGTTTGTGGAGTGAATTATTGACCACAGAGCTAGCTGTAGGCTCTGGGTTGTAATACTGCTACTTGACACTGCTACTTGAAACCAACTAGAGTTATGGGCAGGTCTAGCTGGGACTGGAATTTAGACATTTTACCAGTATTGGAAATGTTATTTCATGGTATCAGTATTGAAAAGTGCACGTGCCAAAACGATTAATGGTTATGCTGTTCAGTTACAATAAAAAGTCCATATTTCAGAAGCTGTGTTTAGATGTAAATAAACTTATTTTCTTTTCTTAGGAGCTGATAAACAGACATTTAATAACAATGGCTCAAATTGATCAAGCAGATATGCCAGGTAAAATGCAAGTTGATTGATCCTTCCTTTTAAAGGAGAGTATAATCCTTACATAGTCCCACAGTTTTTAATGCCTTAAGCCAGCTAATTACTCTTTAATGAATGTATTTGTTTGAAATCTAGTTAAGAATTCCAAGATGCCATTGGTCATCTGCTGCTGCTGCTGCTGCTAAGTCGCTTCAGTCGTGTCCGACTCTGTGCGACCCCATAGACGGCAGCCCACAAGGCTCCCCCGTCCCTGGAATTCTCCGGGAAAGAACACTGGAGTTGGTTGCCATTTCCTTCTCCAACGTGTGAAAGTGAAGTCACTCAGTTGTGTCTGACTCTTAGCGACCCCATGGGCTGCAGCCTACCAGGCTCCTCTGTCCATGGGATTTTCCAAGCAAGAGTAGTGGAACGGGGTGCCATCATCTAGTGTTTTTCAAATAACTCTACATGTAACAAGATTCTAGTTTATCCAAAAAATAGACAGTTTTAGAATTTCCACTGTGATTTATCTCACTGTGCACTAGAATGTTATTATCTTTTGAAACCTGACAAAGTATAGGTACTTAAATAAGAGTGGGGGGTGATTGTTGTTATTATTAATATTGAGACTGTGGCATGCCCATGTACCAAGGCTTTCTGTGTGTAAGTTTTTTCTTTGCAAAGCTCCTGTGGTGTACTTGCTAATATCACCTCTGTTTTGCTTGTGAGGAAACTGAAGGTAACAGGCAGGTTAAGTAACTTGCCTCTAAGACCATTGGCTAGTAATTGTCTGACCAAATCAGGATTTAAACCTATATTTTTTTTGGCTGAATTGTAGTGTTTCTCAGAGAGCGTTAAAATCTCTTTCCTTAGCTTATTCTGTAAAGGCAAGATTAAATGTGGTTTAATTTAGCAAAACTTTATAAATAATATAGCAGGAATACATTTACTGTAGCAGTAATCTCAAAATACCGGTTGTAATTAAGGACTCAGCACAATCAACTGTGTATCTTCTTGACTGCTAAAGAATTCAAAGGAGTATATCTGGCTATTGTGTCTCAAGACTGATCTTTTTCACTTTAGATGGGCAGGAAACTTTTCTGTCATGGCCTTTGAAATGTTCATGTTAGAATTTTCCTTATTATCAAGCATTGTCTTTGAGGACCTAACCAGGGTAAAAAATAAAAAATAAATAAAATGAAGATGCTATTTATAGTAGTTTCAGAGTATAAGTACCTAGAAATAAATACAATAAAAGATGCATAATATCTCATTGAGGGAGATTTACTAAGAAATGTTAAATAGGGTAAATATATAGAGTGAAATACTATATTTATGAATAGGAAGACAGAATGATTATAAATTTTTGTAAACCTATAGATTCAGTACTGCTACTGCTAAGTCACTTCAGTCGTGTCCGACTCTGTGCGACCCCATAGACGGCAGCCCACCAGGCTCCGGCCATCCCCAGAATTCTCCAGACAAGAATACTGGAGTGGGTTGCCATTTCCTTCTCCAGTGCGTGAAAGGGAAAAGTGAAAGTGAAGTCGCTCAGTTGTGTCTGACTCTTAGCGACTCCATGGACTGTAGCCTACCAGGCTCCTCCGTCCATGGGATTTTCCAGGCAAGAGTACTGGAGTGGGGTGCCATTGCCTTCTCCGATAGATTCAGTACAATTTTAGTCAAAGCACATGAGATTTTACTCACAGTACTAACACCTGCTTCATGTCTAACAGTTTAATTGTTAAGGAAGGGTTCAATCCCATAAGACCACTCCTGCCTCAGATGTCAGCTGAAATGGGGTACCTACGCTACTCAAACTTCTATCTGGGCAACTGCAAATTTGGGGGTTTCTACTGGATGCCCTCAGGTTTGATAATAAGCTGGGATGACTCACAGAACTCGGGAAGACACTGTATGAACTATTAGTGGCTTATTATAAAGGGTACAACTCAGGGAACAGCCACATGCAAGAGACATGTTGGGGGAGGGTGTGGGGGTGGGGAACCTCCTTGCCCTCCCCAGTGTGCCGCCCTCTCAGTGCCGCGTCAGGCCCACCAGCTGTGAGCTCTCTGAATCCCGCTGCTGAGGAGTCTTTATGGATGTTTTGTTGTCGAGGCATGTTGGTTACATCTCTGGCTCTTGGCAGTTAACTCAGTCTTCAGCTTTTCTCCCCTCCCTGGAAGGCTGGGAGATTGGCTGAAAGTTCCACTTCTAATCAAGGTTTGGTCTTTGTTTCTTTCTTTTTTTAAAATTATATTGCACATAACAGCTTTTCGTAGTATATGATAGAATTTATCAGAAAGTGAAGGTTGAAGACTCCCTGCAACACTCTGAAGATTGTGATTAGGGTACTGGTGTGTGGGGAGGGCCCCACTCCTGTATTCTTGCCTGGAGAATCCCAGGGACGGCGGAGCCTGGTGGGCTGCCGTCTATGGGGTCGCACAGAGTCGGACACGACTGAAGCGACTTAGCAGCAGCAGCAGCAGTGTGGGGAGGGCAGGCTTGGCTTGAGTCTGTAGTCCCTGCAGTAGTGTGGTAATGGCACTGGGCTAGACAAATTGACTACTGGAACAGGCTAGGGAGAAGTGACACAGGTGGCTAATCAGTGGGGACAGCAAAGCACTGGGAAGAATGGTTTCTTTATGGTAGAAGATTGTATTGTTACAGTTGTATCATCTCAAACCACATGCAAAATCTGATTCCAGATTAAGAATTTTTATCTAAAACAAAATGTGTAATGTCTCTAAATGATAATACAAAGCTTTAAAACTCATGCTATGAAACATATATGAATAAATTTAATGTTTCAGTAGGGAAAGATTTCCTATACTGGAGGCAAAGTTTGTTGACTCTTCAAATACTGATAAATTTTACTGAGTTAAAGTTAAAAACAACCCAAAGATATCTATAGTAGAGAAAAAGCTTAGAAGATGTTTACATGCTTGACCAAGAAAAGAAAATTAAAGCCACAAATTAGTAAGAGCCTTAAAAACAAAACTGAAAAGTGGCCAAAAATAGGAATAGGCATTTCAAGAAAGTGGAAATTTATACAGCCAAAAATTATGAAGAAATGTTGAACGTCATTAATGAGTAGGGAAAGACAAATAAGATACCATTGGAAAGTTTAATATTTATAAGTGATAATCCAAATTGTTTCTAAGAGCTGAGAAACAAGAGTTGTGCTGTTACCAAAGATAAATATTTTTGAGTTTGTGAAATCTAGTTCTTTTGTTGTGTTATGATGTCTATTTTTATTGATTGTGAGACTGGTGTGCCCTATAGAATGGACACACTATGAATGTTGACAATCTTCTAGAATACAGAGTGTTTGATATAAGTCGTTTGTGGATTTGGTTTCTTCTTTATTTCTTTGAGATCTGAGAGATTTATGAATGTCTGCAAGCTAAAGTCATCTTCTTATGAATTACTCTAGCAGTCCCTACAGAAGTTGACAGCTACCATAGCCTGTTCCCTCTAGAACCACTGCCACCACCCAACCGGATACAGAAATCAAGTAATTTTGGATACATTACATCCTGCTACAAAGCTGTAAATAGCAAAGATGATCTGCCTTATTGCCTTCGGAGGATACATGGTAAGGAAGATAATTTATCCTCTTTTAGGAGCATATTATTGAGGCTGAGATTATTCAGATATCCCTGAATGAGTTTATTTAATTAACATGAATTTAAAGGGTAATAAATACACTTTATTGTTTCATTTGGAAATTAGTATCTCATAAGGGATATATTGGGCTTCCCAGGTGGCTCGGTGGTAAAGAATCTGTCAGTGCAGGAGGCTTGGGTTTGATCCTTGGGTTGGAAAGATCCTCTGGAGAAGGAAATGCAACCCACTCCAGCATTCTTGCTGGGAGAATCCAATGGACAGAGGAGCCTGATTGGCTGTAGTCCATGGGGTCCCAAAAGAGTTGGACACAACTTAGCAACTAAACAACAACAACAAGGGATGTATACCATGGCTCTTTTGGCACGTTTCTGGGGAAATAAGGGGGAGATGTCATTTCCAGTTAAGCAGAAAATGTTCTTTTTTTCAGGTTTTCGTCTTGTTAACACGAAGTGCATGGTATTGGTCGATATGTGGAAAAAAATTCAGCACTCAAATATTGTAACCTTGCGTGAAGTATTTACTACTAAAGCTTTCTCAGAGCCTTGTGAGTGACTTGTAATTGTCTCTCTGCTGGTGGACTTCATTGCTGGAAGCCAGGTTGCAGTAATGAGCGTTTGTGTTTTATTTCAAGCTCTTGTGTTTGCATATGATTTCCATGCTGGAGGAGAGACCATGATGAGCAGACACTTCAATGACCCCAATGCGGATGCCTATTTCACAAAGAGAAAGTGGGGTAAGGAGACGATGCAAGAAAGCTGGGTTTGACAAAGCCTTTGCTCTGTGAAAGAGTAGTTTTGTGTTTTAAAGTACTTGTAAGTTTAGCCCTATAATCATTCAGTTTAAAGACCATATTGCATTTTAAAAAGAAATACTTTAAAGAAATGGAGTCAGTATGTAACAAGTTAGGAAATAATGTGTTATCTGTAGATGGAGATGAAGATGGGTTACGAAAGACTCATGTAAATATCTGAAATTTAAGTAGCTGAGAAAATGATAAAATTTTTTTTCCTCCTGTTTTTTCTTTAAAAAATGTTATGCTTTCTGAGTAAAATGGTTTGGGAAATTCATTAAATTGAAAAATAATTCCTGTAACTTCACCACCCAAAGCATCATCATTATGAGTCTCTTGACATTTCTTTCTTGTCTTGGTTTTTTGTTTTGGTTTGTTTTGTCTCTTTTGCATAGTCCAGTGTGACTCTGTTATTTATGTAATTATTTCCCTGAACAAATATTTTGCTTTAAGGTAGGATTCTGTGTTACTAAAGGAACTAGTCTTCAAAAAATTTTGAGGTAACTTTTACTTAAATGGGGAATATTTTCTTCGTTTAGTATTTAAAGAATTGTTTTATTGTTGATATATTGCAAAGAACTAAAATATTGTAATTACAGTCTAACAAATGCTTATTGAAGGGTAAATCATTTCAGGGAAGTAAATTCATTTTGTGAGGTCTATTTGTTTTGGGGAAAGGAAAATGTATGTGTCATTTTCTTATTTGGGGGCAGGAGAGTGTTACCCTTTATGCTGAGGTTTTTAATTTGTTAAAGGTTTTCCTGAATGTATCCTGAGACAAAGCAAGGAGAGAGAAGACTGGAGTCTGCCTGGCATTATAGATAAAATATATTATTTCTGTTTGCTTGTAACTTTGCTTTCTGACAGTTGAAAGAAGCAAGCTGTGGTTACATGGCTGTTTCACATTAAAAATCTGGTCTCAGAGTGTGGTCATTTTTTTTCCTTTTGCCATGTCATCTGTAGCATACACATAATTTTGTTGAAAGGGATGTGGTATAACTTTTCCTATAGAGAAATATAGCTGTAGTTGTTCGTTTATTTTAGTAACAACAGCTGTGAAATGACTGTTGGCTTGAATTTATAGCTGGGTTTCTCAGCCTCAGCACTGTTGACATTTGGGGCTGAATTAATTATTTTTGTAGGGCCATTCTCTGCCTTGCTGGGTGTTTAGCAGCATCCCCACCGTGTACCTGCTAGATACCAGTAGCAATCCCCTCCTCTGTTGTGACACCAAAAATATCTTCAGACACTGCCAAATGTCCCTGAGGTGGCAAAGTTGACCCCTGTTGAGAACCACTGATTTATAGCACTCCTTTTTAGTGTTGTTTTTTATTTTTTTTTAATCTTAATTCTGCTTTTGGTGTTTGATTATTTGGTATGTTTCCATTTTCTTAGGAATCGGTTCATTTTCTAGTATTTGAAAATACTGCTTGATGGTATTAACTCCTCTAAATGTGCCATATATACTTTAATTTATAACAATTTATAATCTCTGTTTTCCCAGTATGAATATTGAAAATGAAGGGGAAAAGAGCCAATGTTTGTATAAACTTGTAGAGACATAGATGGAAGTATAATGCTTTATTATACTATTTAATTTGTTAATTTAAAACAAAATAAAAAATGACATGTTGTAAGAGATATACTAATAAGAGAGTGGGAATAATAATAGCATACCTTATAGGGATTGTGGTAAAAGGTTTAAAATGACATAAGGTGGATAAAGTAACTAGACAGAATCTGGCACAAAGTATGCAATGTATTTGCTACAAATATTTTTTTTCCCTATTACCACACTTATTAAATAGCTTTATTTGACTGCTTCCTGGTTGTCTTTGATGTTGTCTTGACGTATATTACTAGAGCTACTTTTTGAGTCATTTAACATGGTTTTCCAGATGGTATTATCTTCAGTTCTGTCAAAATTTGAGGGATAGCAGTTTTTGAATTTTGTATTTGTTCTTCCCTGGAAATTTTGTCTCAAGCCATAAGTACTTATTAGCTGTTTATTAGCTCCACAGTTAACCATTTAACTGTGTTGCTTTTGTAACTGATTCAGTAAAGGTTTGTTTACAACCATTTGAACACTTGGATTTATAAGGTAATGTTCCCTGAAATAATTAAAAAATTTAGATTAAATTTATGAGGCCCCTTTTCTCTTGATTAACAGTGACCCAGAAAATTATATCAAGAAGCACTTAAAAGGTTGATAGAATCAAAAGGATTACTTTTCATGGTAGACTGGATTATTTGTATGTTTCAACATTACTACACATAAGTGGCATAAGTGACGTTCAGTGTTTTACACTTACGTTTTCTGTTAATTGGACGTGGTTGTAATAGAAGAGGATGGGCAGCATAAGGACAATAAGAAAACACTCCACAGAGATGTTGGTGGCGACTTGTTTCCCTCAAGCCACAGAAAGAATAGTTCCCACACAGCTGAGCATTAATAGAGACAAGGTTTAACCACAATTTAAGAAAAATAATCTCTTCAGTTTCTGTCTTTAATGAGAACTTGGGTCACAATTAAGTAGAAGTTCTTACTTTAGTAATTTTTGTTTGCTGTGCAATAATTATAGTGGTCACAGAAAAGAGAAGCTCAGTGAGAGCTCTGCTACTGCTGGCAGTATAATACTGAGGTGTAATATCATATGTAAGAAAATTTGGGTTTGTTTCTTGAATTCTTTTTGATCTGCATGTTTTAGTGTTTTAGTTAATATGAAGGTGCCATTTTTTTTATTTGTATTTTTAGGTCAACATGATGGACCGTTGCCCAGACAGCATGCTGGATTGTTGCCAGAATCTCTTATTTGGGCATATATTGTCCAGCTGAGTTCTGCACTGCGTACCATTCATACAGCAGGTTTGGCATGTCGCGTTATGGACCCAACAAAAATTCTGATAACTGGCAAAACAAGGTACTGGCATTTTGAACTCTGGCTTTTATGTAGATCATCTATCTACCCTATGGCAGCTTAGTAAACATAGCATGATGATTTGTTTTAATTCTACCTTTCATATATTCCATCCAGAAGAATTCTGTGACTTTGAGTTCATTTGTAAGTTTTTTTTTACATGCTGAGTTTGTAATAAAATGCCTTGTTACTAACCAAGATCTTGTAGGGATTTGGGAGGTATGTATGGTTAGGGTTGGGGGTATATCAAGCAGTGTCAGTACAAGTTTCGTATGTACAACTGTCAGTCTCAGATTTTGACATGACTCCCCATAATCTGGAGAGGCTTAGTCAGCACAGCCTGTTGGGCTGCACCCCCAGAGTTCCCATTCATGAAGTCTGGGGCGAGGCCTGGGGGTTTACATTTCTAACAAGCAAGCAATTGATGCTGTTGCTGCTTATTGGGTTTCATGCTTTAAGAACAAGTGATTTTATAGAGACCTTGACTTCACCAGCATTTGATTTGAGTTGCTGAAATTTTGAGAATTGTCTTGGGCAGCATAGCATGAGGAGCTCAAGGTCTTAGTACCAGGCTACCTGTATTCATGTCCTGGCTCTGCTAGTTACTTAACTGACAGCAAGTTACTTGTGTGTTCAGCAATCTATGAGACAGGTGCTATTGTTATCTCCATTTTCCATATTTGTAAGGTACCTGCCTCATAAGATTATTGAGAGGACCAAATGAATTAATACATGTAAAATGCTTTGAATGTGCCTAGCACATCTTCATCACCTGTTAAGAAGCTAACTGGTTCTCTTTTCATGCGTAACTAGTAGAGAAGCAGCTAGGTTTGGGGAAAAGAAGCAGTGACCTGGTAGTCAAAAAGCGCAAGTTGCAGTCCTGGCTTTATCCATTCCTGGCTTTCACAACCAAAGGCCTGTCACTTGAAGTCTGTGACATTATTTCTAATGTGGTGACTGTCAGGGGTTACCTGTGAGTAGGGCAGGCGGAGGGACTGGCCAGGATGCTGAGTTCCCTCCCGGTATCATAAGAAATGTTCAATTTCCACTAGTATGTAAGTTTTCAAAAGTCTCATTTTAATTATTCTCTCTAAATTTTCTGATCTTTAAAGGTTGCGAGTAAATTGTGTTGGAGTTTTTGATGTTTTAACATTTGATAACAGTCAGAATAATAATCCATTGGCATTAATGGCTCAATACCAGGTGAGTAAGAATTAACATGGATATTTACTTAATAACTTAAGGCTTGAATTTTTTTTTAAGATAAATTTTTTTTCATTTTAAAAGCATTTCAGAGTTTTAAATGTAGATTTGGGTTTATTCTGGGGGTGGTCTCTATGCAGACTTGGAATGTGCATTTCTTAACCACTATGGTGTATTCAGTGTAGCTCCCTTAGAAGTTGTAATATGCAGAATTAGTGACAGTGTCAGAGACTAGTTGTTCAAATGAAAATGCATTTATATGACTAGGAAATTTGTCCTCAGCATAGATTAGAACATTAACTAGCTGAATGAAATACGGTAAATGACATTTTACTTAGTTTTCACTTTTTAGTATGTTAAAATCACACCTGTTATTTTTACTTTTACAGTTGTCCCACTGTCAATCCAAAACTTTTATTTTCAGAGGAAAGATGTTGTATAGCTGTTTTCTAAAGGATTCTTTCTCTTTTCCTTAATCAAAACCTATCACTTACTTGTACATTATTAGAATTCCGTTATAGTCTGACTTTATCATAATATTGTGGACTGAGGTTCCATTGTGTTCTTAGCTATTTCGTTCTTATTTCTTGATTAATGCAAGGCATAGGTAAGAATCCACCTCTGCAAGGAGCTTTCAGTGTGGTTGCTTTTGCCTTTTTAACTGTGCAAGTGATATAGCTATTTAAAGTCAGTATCTCATGTCATTCTGTTTGTGTTCATATGTTTTGGAGGATGTGCAGTTGTCATTTTAAGACTTTGTTTTTTTCAGGTAAGGAGTTTTTGGTGTTTCTGAACATTTATTAACTTAGGGAGATTTGATGTAAGGCAAAATCTCTTATTTACATGGAGAAACAGGGAGAATACCTTACCTTCCCACTGCCCTTCTCATTTCATTTTCTTTTCTTTAAATCTTTGAAAGATTTTAGTTTGCTTTATTAAAATTGAGACAAATTCAGAATGAAAAGGAAAGGCCAGAATGAGAATTAGAGTGTAAGTAGTGTATGATATCCCTGTTAGTTCATGCTTAAACCTCTTCATTTGCTGCTGGACAGTGGGCAGCATAGTCCCCAGACTTAGAGCCACTCATGTTCAGTTGTTTGCAGCCTCTTCACAGCTTCCTTCCCCTCTGCTCTGTCCCACCTACCCCCAGCAGCTGCCAAGCTGTTCTGGTTGGTAGCACCATCTAGTGGGCTCTATGTGGAAGAATCTGGCTACCCTCCAGTCCCCCCATCCTCACCCAACCCCCACCGCTAGCAGCTTTCTTCTGCAGAGGGGAATTTGCTTCCTCTTTCTTATCCTGGTTGGTTGTTTCTTAGCTACTTTCCTGCTTATCATCTGTCTTACACTTAGTGCCTAACTAATTGGCTCTGAAAATTTTTCTTCATAATCTTTGTGCTCCTGAAAGTGACTGATTATTGACTATTAAAATGCTAGTGATCTTTATATATCCAAGAAAATAATACTAAACTTTGGAAGAGAAACTAGACATTATTTAGAACCAGTGCCATCAGCCTCTATTGCAAGTATTAGGAAACCCTCTGTCCGCAGAACTGGTGTTGTGTTGTTTATGTGCAGCCTCCTGGTACCTCTTCTTTCCTCTCTATTCTGGGTAGTTCCTTTTTCTTTTGAATTACTAGTGAAAGGTAAGACTAGTTTGATTTTGTTTTTCTGTGAGTATCACAGCAGGGGTGTTTTCCATTTTTTTATTTTCGAATGTCCTTTATTTATGTTTTGGGTTGTATAGTTAGTTACCTTGAAAACAACACTTCATAAGAAAAACAATTCCAGAGTTTCAAAACAAATAACTGTAAAGTAAGCATTTGGGCCAACTGATTGGTAGGTTAGGAGCTGCCCCCATTCATAAACTTGGGCTACTTTCAACCAATTGTCAGCCTCCCTTTATTTTTCAAAAGCAAAGATGGTATCAGGTTTCCTTTCTTTTTTTTGGAGTGGGTGTATATATGGATTTTCCATATAGCTTATATAAGTAAGGTAAAGGAGAGAATTAATGGTAGTTCCTAGCGGGGGGGTTATGATTTTACAGAGAAGAGGGTACATGAGAAAGGAGTGTATTGTTTCTTGTAGTCTATTTTTCATAGTCTGTTTCAGACACGTGAATAGAGACTGACTTTCAGTAAAATGGACATAAGTAGAGCCATAGATAGAATCAGAGAAAAATCAAGAAGTCAAGAATCAGGAAGAAACTGAAAATGAGTTGGGGGGAAAGCCTCCAGAATTCAACAAAAGGGGGGAAAAGCCAGATGGAGGTAAGAAGCAAAAATAACAAACGGAACACTATTTAGCTGGGAATAAGGAAAGGAGAGTTTTTGAGCACTTAATGACATTACAATGTCTCTGTCGAGCAAGACTTCGTTAACCTCTTTTATTTGAAAAAATCAGTTCTGATTTAGTCTGGATTATGTGATGTGTATACTTCATTTCTAGGTGGGTATTCCCACCTTGAGTCAGCTTCAGAAAGGTGGCAGATGTACTCAGAATCAGATGGACTTATTTCTTAAACCCATATAGTCCTTCAGCTATTTTGTGCTTTTGTTTTCCTGTCTTGTAATAGGGGATGCTCTAAGCGGGAGATTTAGTTACAGCATTGATTCAGGGTGGAGCTAAACTGAAGATTTTGCTGTTTGAGGGTGGGGATGTTGTGTGTTGCTACATGCTGCTGAAAAAATTAATAGTAACAAGCTTAAGTTTGCTTTGCTGATGACACTGAATTGAAGCACTTGTAGACTTTTACAGTTTGCTTTCCCATGTACTGATTTCTCTTAATCAGCATGTTTATGGTTTCCTTTATCTAACTTGGAATGTTTGATTGATCCGGAGAGACTGAGAGGAGCCCTGCCTGAGTTCAGTCATGGCTGTGGGTCCAGAGAGCAAGGACAATGCCACGGCATTCATGCCCCTTTCTGTGGCATCTGCCCTCCCAGCCTGATTTCCGAACTCGGCCACTGCCAGAGTTTTACACAGTTTCTCTGACATGAATCCTTGGCATCTCTTTCCCTGGTCAATTTGGAGTTGTTTATCTAATAATCAATTTTTCCAGTGATTATATTATAGGATCTTAGGTTCAGAGTATCAGATTCACCAATGCTAGATTTGAACTTTTTAACGTTATTTTAGTCATGAAGTTTGATTTACTTTTTACTCTTTGGGAAGGATGTTGTTAAGGATAGCTATGTAGTCCTTAAGTTTCAGTAGCAATTGCCTTGAAATACCTGATTTTGCAAATAACACCATTTATAAACTTCTACAAAACCAGCAGCTCTCAACCCTAACTGCATATCTGAATCTCTTACGAAGTTTTGAAAAATACCAATATGTAGATCTTACCCCAGACTAACAACACCAAAATAGGATGGAGGGATAGCCACCGGGTGATTTTTTTTTTTTTTTTTTTTTAAGCGTCTCAGGTGAATTTTATTGTAAAGCTTAAGTTTGAAAGCTCCTATTAGAATATTTATTTATTCTACAAATAAACATGTATCCAGTAATTCAGATGAGATCTCAGATTGTGAAGATTTATGTGAGTTTTCTGTAGAAATTACTTAAAATGATTTCCTTGAACTCTGAACTGTTTCACTGTCTCAGAGGCATATGATTACTGATAGTTAATCTGCCAAGCAGGGCCACTTAGGTGACCATTCTGTTTCTAGGAGTTATTATTATTCAGTCAGCTGTCTTTTACACATTCTTTTGGAAGAAAGGCCTCAAAGGGGGAAATCTTTAAAACAAAGAAACAAAGGAAATGAGGTGGTTACAGAGCTCAGAGATCGACTGTAGTGTAAAAACCTGTCTGCTTGGAAACAAGGGCAGATGGACTGTCGTGGAGGTTTGCAGCATTGTTGATGTCTAGAGAATGTGCTCTGAAATCAGGTATTGCGGACATTGTGTTTGGAATAAGGGAATTAGTTCCCTTTCAAATACACTCTCACTTTTGTGCATCATGGAGAATGAAGAAAGTGCCTGTGGTGAATGTAATGATCACTGTGAAGCAGCTGTTTGGTAACCAGCCTCAAATGTCCTGTGATAGTAAGAATATGAGCTTTATTTAAGTATAAATATTTAGGGGGGAAAAAAGACAGTAAAGCAGCAGTTCTGTAGGTGGCATATGAATTGTTTTGAATAATGTTTCTTAAAGTAGCCCCCAGAAGTACCTTCATTAGAATTACCTGGGTACTTTAAAAATGTTGGGCCTTGTTCCCAGACCTACTGAGTGAGAATCTGGGGTAGAGCTGCTCAGAAAGAGGCTTTTTAATGAAGCTCCCAGGTAATTCTGATGAGCACCAATATCTAGGAACCTTGTGCTTAGTTCTTCAGCTTCTTTGTAAAGATGCTTTTTCCATGCAGGCAATAGTGTCAGTGTATTAAATTTGTACCTATGAAAGAAAAATTAAAAGTTATATTTATTCTTTCATGTCAGCAAGCAGATCTGATATCATTAGGAAAAGTTGTGTTGGCTTTGGCTTGCAACTCTTTGGCAGGAATTCAGCGAGAGAATTTACAGAAAGCCATGGAACTGGTGACAATCAACTACTCCTCTGACCTGAAGAATCTGATTTTGTAAGTTTTAATATAATGATCTTATGAGATAAGACAGATTTTTCATGAGAGTCTTTTAACAGTGATTCTATTGATTTTCAGTTTCCACTATTTAAAATCAGGCAAAACATAATTAAACAATTTTTTATTTATTTTTATTGCTAAGTATGTATTTCTTGAAATAAATTCATAAACCAGTGTGTTTAAATTAGCTATTGGTGTTTTAAACATTTGGCCAAAGGGTAGACCCCCTAGAGCTGCATTGCTATCTCCGAGCTACATATGACCTTTTAAATTTAAATGAATTACAGTTAAATAAAATTGAAACTATTCAGTTCCACGGTTGCACCACTCACATCTTAAGAGCTTAGAAGCTGCATGTACCTTCTGGCTCATATACTGGACAGTGTGGACGTGGAACATTTACATCATCTCAGAAAGTCCATTAGACAGTGCTGCTCTCCAGAGTGGTCAGTATCTTTGTAAGAGCTGTCATAAATAACTCCATCTGCAGCCCAGTTGTGTGGTGTGTGGCTCACACCCCTGTTTCAGAGAGCATGTGTGTCAGGGTCCCCGTGCTTCTCCTTCAGTGTCTTTATACTCCAGGAAATCCTTGATTGTAAGTCTGAAATGACTGGGGCTTAAGAGAAGCCCAGTCCACTGTGGACTGCTGTCACGATGGTCTGTAAGATGCATCTGACATCGGGGATTTTGGAGGGGGACAACCAGAACTCTTATTTTAAATGATTCAGGAGAATAGATGCTAGGAAGTCTCCTTTGAAATTTTTTTTCTATGATGTTCTAGAAGCAATTAGAGCTTATTGATCCTTTTCAGTCTCTTTTAGCTTCCAGCTGTTCCTTCTGATCTTTCTGTGTAACCCTGGATGATCCAGTTTCTTTTTGGACTAGCCCTGTGGTATGGAACTGAGGGACGGAGGATGGGGCTGCCCACCTGTGCTTTGTTACACTGGCCTAAGTGTCCTGCTTGTGACAGAGCACTGGAGCCAGTGGTTACCTGGTTCCTCTTATGATCAACTAAGATTATTTCTCTTAAATAAAAATATTTGTTTCATATATTATCACAACAGTGATTTCTAGCCATAGCTTGCAACACCTAGGATGTTTTTAAGTAATCTCGAGTTATAATTTTCCCTTTTTATAAAAGTGAAAGTAAAGGATATAAGTGTAATAAATTGGCCATAAGTTAATAATTATTGAAACTGGGTAATGGGTACATGAAGATTCATCATACTCTTCTCTCTCCTTCTATAAATGTTTGAAATTTTCCTTAATGAAAAATGAATAAACAAAAAAGTCGTACTTTCATACTAACCAGTAATCAAAATTTACAGAGCAGTAAACTATGTATCATGTACTTTTGAGCTGATTGATGTGAATTATGAATTAATTCACCTAATTCTCCCAATAACCCTTTAAATTAGGTACCATTATTAGCTCCATTTTAAAGATGTCAAAACTGAGGCTGGGAGATATAAAATAACTTGCCAAAGTCACATAGCTTATAATAACTTTTAAGTGTGAGTAGATAGATATAAATATGTCAGTAATTACAGATGAATGGCTAAGATATAGATTGTCCACATGAGTTTATAACCATTCATTTATTCAACAAAAGAATGCCTAACTCTGTGTCAGATGCTAAAGCTACTTTGTATAAGATGAACAGAATCCCCCATTTTCTTGAGCTTTCCCCCCTTTATAATGGGGAAGAGTTAATAAACACGTCAACAAGTAAGATGTTTGCAAGATAGAGATAAATCCTATGGAGAAAATAGGTATAATTATAAGCAGAGCACAGAAGAGTTAGAAGCTGCTTTGTTAGGAATGGTTAGGACATGGCTGACCTGTCAGAATACTAATACTACATGATCAATAATCATTGTGTTCTGACAGGTAGCCCTTTGAGATGTGTAGTATTTTTCTGCCTTAGTTATGATGGTAGAAGAAACTGTTCTTTTTCCTGATGTGTGTTAGTGCATGGAGATTTCTCAGAAATAAAAATACCGTAATAGCTGGTAAATAAAGTCACAGAGCAGGAGACAGCTTCCTAAAAAGCTGAGGCTTGTTTCCCTTACCAAAATGAAACTCTGAGTTTTAGTTTAAAAACTATTTTTGAAGACCAATGGAAAAATTTCCCCACCTACAACCACCCCTCCCAAAACCTTTGGATCTTTTCATCTCCCACTATTGTAAAGAAGGGTTTGAGAATGGAAATATGGTAAGTGTTAACTCTATACCCAGCTTTCCTTTCTCATTTTCATAGTAGTAAAAGATTTAGAGAAAGAGACGTTTTTACAGTTTTTTTCCATTGGCTCTTATAAGTTTTCCAGAGAAAAGAAATACAATCATTAAGCTTTAAAAATGAACTCGACTTGCATGAAAAAAATTTTTTGAAATTGTGCACACTAACATGCTGGTGGCAGCAGTCCCTGTGTGCTTGTGGGTTGTGTTGTTCTGTAAACTGCGTGTTTGGCATTCAAGTGATCCTTCTCTATTTTGGTTAGATATTTGTTGACTGACCAAAACAGGATGCGAAGTGTAAATGACATCATGCCCATGATTGGTGCTCGATTTTATACTCAATTGGATGCTGCTCAAATGAGAAATGATGTCATAGAGGAAGACCTTGCAAAGGTAAAGTGTGTAGTTAAAGGAGTGTGTACACACCTGCATCTGTGTGTATCAGATGTAAAACAGAGTAATTACTGTGCGGATATAGTACGCAGCTGGCTAAGACTGCAGATATTTTTGTCCAAACTTAGTGTTCAGTATTTTGATTTCTCAGGTCCTCTAGGCATTGGTCCTATTTTTTTTCGTTCATGGTTTTTCTACAGTCTTGAGATACAATCTTAATTTTTTTTTTTTTAATATGCAATCTTAGTAGTAGACAGCTACAGTGGGGGAAGAATAAATCACAGGCTTGTGATTAATACATACACCCTACTGTATATAAGATAGATAACCAACAGGGTCCTACTGTGTAGCACAGGAAACTGCTCCAGTCTGTGATAATCTATACGAGAAAAATCTGAAAAAGAATGAATACATATATATGTGTAACTGAATCACTTTGCTATACACCTGAAAGTAACACAAAAACTATAATCCAATAAAAAAAGGGACAGTTGCATAATCTTCTTGAGTATTAGAGTATGTGAAAAGAACATGTTATATTCAAAAGTATAACCGAAAGGTGGGGATATTAGGGTTTATGGTTTAAAGCTAATATTGGTACAGGATACCAGTTTTATAAACATTTTGCTTTTATATTCAGTTAGCTGGAACATTAATATTCTTTCTCTTTTTAAAATGTTTTATAGGAGGTTCAAAATGGAAGACTGTTTAGGCTTCTAGCAAAATTGGGAACAATCAATGAGAGGCCGGAGTAAGGATTTACAGTATTTTACATCATGTTTTCAATCAAGGGCACTGTTTTGCATAACCAGAATGAGTATACCTTATTCTTACTAATTTTATTTGGGAAAAGAGAAGAATTCTCGTGTAAAGTGACCTTAAGCCTGTTGTTAGCCATTAGGGTGGTGTTTTTAACCACAGCCCCGGTTGTGGTTGTCTTAGGGATTACACATGCACAGAGAGAGACACACACACACACAAAAAGTACACACACACACACACACAAAGTACACTGTGTTGCACAGAGAGAGACACACACACACACAAAAACAGAGTACACTGTGTTGCACAGAGAGACACACACACACACACAAAGTACACTGTGAGAGAGAGACACACACAAAGTACACTGTGAGAGAGAGAGACACACATACACACAAAAACAGAAAGTACCCTGTGTTGCACAGAGAGAGAGAGACACACACACACAAAGTACACAGAGAGAGACACACACACACACAAAGTACACTGTGAGAGAGAGACACACACACACAAAAACAGAAAGTACACTGTGTTAAAAACCTCTCTTGTGGTTTGCCTGTGAGGGAACATTTTCTGCCTGTCAGTACTGCCTCTCCCCATCTGCTTTTTGAAGCGTGTTCTGTTTACCATGGTCAGATTGGATCTTTTTGATATTTTTAATTATTTCATGCCTCTTATCTTCTATTAAAGTGCATTGTTCATAGCTGTCACGTGAGTGACACTGGAAAGGCATCACCATCTTACATTATTGTTTAGTTCTGCCTTGTTTGTGAGTTAAAGTTAATTGTATGTTCAAGAAAGAAGCAAGGCTGATGTTTATGCTTCATACCTGTCCCAAAGACAAGGTAAAAAAGTAGTATAGCTGTGGTGACTGTGGTACAAGCTACATTTCAGGATTGTTAACTGCTGTTCATAGAGATAGGTGGTAGATAAATACCATTGCTTGAGGGAGTTTTTTTGACCACAAAATTTAAATTCACTTACCTTTCTTCAAAGTTAAAAGATTCAGTTAGCATTTTCCCTAGTGATTTTTCTAAATAGAATGTGGTCATATGTTGAACCATTTTAAAAGTTTTTAATTGCTTCTTCTGGCATTTATCTCTTTATTTAAAAATAATGTGCTTAAGTGCTGTTTCTTGATTTTTCTTCAGTGTTTCAATTTTTCTTCAGTGTATAAATCAGCTAATGACTTTGTCCTGTGACAGGTGAGGCTGTATTTCTCATACACTCTTCCCTTAACTAAATATACACACACACACTGTACCACTTAACCCCTGAATTTTGAGATGAGTATTCAGTGTTGACATTATTAGAGCAAGGTAAATACTCTGTGTAGCTTCACTACACAGTAAATCATGACTACATGTCCTTCATTTTGTATTTTGTTTTTTGATTTTTGTTTTCCTGGTGTGGATACTTGTCTCATGTAGAAAACTAAGCAAACGAAAAATATTTACCACCAGTTCATTCTAAACGCACTGCCGAATATAAAACACCCTTCCATATGGTCAAAAATGAGTAATAACCTCTCAGTTCCTTTTTTTCTCCCCATTAGAGAAGTTACCCCCGAGGCCTCTGCCCCCTGCCCCTCTCGGGGCCGATTGCCTTTCAGCCTGCTCACGACCTCAGCTAAGACCTCAGGCTTCACTTCACTCTTTCCCTGGGAGCTCTCCCTCTTTTTGTCCCCCCTCTGTGTTGCACGCCCTGTTTCTTGCTTTTTGCATTGGTTTACTGTTCTGCTTTAATAAATCACACCCTTCTGTAGCTTCCTGAGAAAGGGGAGTTTTTCCCAGTGTTTGGAAGTCTAAAAATATTTTTATTCTGCTTTCATACTTTATTGATAATATGATTGGGTATATGTCCTCAGAAAATTCTTTTTATTAATGAAATCTTTTGAGTATAGTGTGTATGAACCAGTTTCTTTAAAAGTAGAAAAGGTTTGCAGTGAAAAACCTTTCATACCTGACACCCCCAGTCTCTCCACTCCTCCTACCAGCCTTTAGTTTATTAGTCTCTTGTATATATTCCCTGAGTTAATAACTGTATATTCTTATCACCCCTCTACTTTGAAATATGTACAAACTGTAAGTTATGTACAGTGGTCTGTACATTGCACATGACAGTATGTTTTCTCATAACAGCGTATTTTGGAAATCTTTTTACAGATACGTTTAGTATACGCCCAGCAATCTTCTCAGTAGTTAACAAACATGACCTAACTGAATCCTCGTAACAGCCCGTGGTACGGATACTTCAGTATTCCCTTTTAATAGAGAGATTGAAGCACAGAGAAGTTAAAAGCCTCCAGGGTCACACATAAGTCAGGACTCGAGTCCGGACAGCATGTGGCTCCAGAGTCTGTGCTGTCTTAACCACAGTGCCGTGCTTCCTCATGGTCAGTGGCCGTGTAATAGTCCATCGTGTGGATGGTCTGTAATTTATCTCTCTAGTTCCTTACCGATGGCCTTTTGAGTTGTTCTCAACCTTTTGCTAGTATAAGCGGTTCTGCAGGGACTGACTTAAGCATACTTAATTTCGTGTGTGTACAAATATAGGTCCAACTCTGATTATGAGGTCAGTACCTGCTGGAATTTGTGACTGTGATTTGATAGCTGTTAGAAGGATTTACCAGTGCACACTGCATGAGAGTCTTTCACTAGCAATACTTTTTCCAAACTTCTGGGTTTTTGACAACCTGATAGATGAAAAATTGAATCTCAGTGCAGGTATTTTGGTATTTACTCATAATGAGCATGTTGCCTATCTTTCTGATTTATTTCTGTTTCCTTTTCTGTCTGTCTGATCCTTTGCCCATCTTTATTTCCAGCTGCATTTTCTGTCTTTTTGCTGTCTAGGAGCCAGAGGGATCTGACCTTTGTGATCCTTTCTTTTAAGTTTGTCATCTTTCTTTTGACTCTGCTCAATTTTTTCCCATACAGACATTTTTATAGTAGTAGAACTGATGGAATTTACTTTTTGCTTCTGGATTTTGAGTCATGGTCAGAAAGTTAGGATTTCTACTCTTAAGATGATCTTATGAAGGGATCATCAAGTATTTTCTAGAATACTTAAGGTTTCATTTTTTTTCATATTAAAATTTTTTATATATTTGGAATTTGTATAGGATGTAAGGTATGAATTCACTGCCACCCCCACCAGATGACTATCCAGTGGTCCAAAAGCTATTTATTGCATAGTCTAGCTTTTCCCACTGGTTTATTAAGGCAGCAGCTCTTTCACACACTCTTAATGACATTTGAAATCTAGTAGTGTTAGCTCTTTCTTATCTCCATTTTATTGGTTTTATTAAATTTATTAGTAAGCTTAAGGATCATTTGTGTTTTTTAGATGTGGAGTTACCTTCACCAAGATAATGGCATGTCACTGTATTTGCTGATGTCTGCTTTAGTATCCTTCAGAGTTTACATTGTTCTTCATATAGTTAAAATACACTAAATTTATCCTTAGGTGTTTTTTCTTATTGCTGTTATCAATGGGAATTTCCTCCATTCTGTCTGCTTAGATTCTTTGTTGTCTGGTGTATGTGAAAATGATTGATTTCTATAAATTTTGTAGTGTGGGACTTCTAGTGTTTGGGTAGTTTTTCAGTAGATTCTTCTGGGTTTCTCAGTCGTGTCTTCATATAATGATAGTCATATTTCCTCCCTTCTCATTTCTGTACTTTTGATGTCTCTTGAGTGACTGTGTTAGTGCCTCTAATGCATAGTTCAGTAATAGTAATGATAGTTTCTTTCAGGATTTGAAGCACTGCTCCATTTATTGTCTTTTAACTTATAGACAGACTCAAAGCCATTTTCTTTCCAAATTTTTCTTCATCCCCATGCTTTTAGGACAACACCCCCCTTTTTTAAAATCATTAACGTGCAGAAATTCACAATGATGTGCTGTGGTGGTGAGTTTTTGATTCATTCTGATGAATCAACAAATGGGCCTTTTAACCTTGGGAATTTATATCTTTTAGTTCTTGGAAGTTGTCTTACTGTTTCTCTGCAAATCTCTTTCTGGAATTCACACTGCTTAGATGCTAGACCTTTGCAATTGATTTTCTAATATTCTCTTCTGTTTTCCATATTGTGTCTTAGTGTTGTGCTTTGTAGCCAAAAATCTCAACTTATTTTGTTTGAAGTTAAAAGCGTTTTTTCCTAATGCTTTAAATTTGTACTTTCTAGGCAGTAATCTCGACTTACTTGGTCTAAAATTAAAGGGTTTTTCCCCTAATCCTTTAAATTTTTTGAATTTCTGCTATATTTTAAATTTCCAAAAACTTTCTGCTTTCTGGATGTTTCTGTCTTACAGCGTTTAATTTATTTTTCTCTGAGGCTGTCAATTATAGATTTTTACTGAGTGGGTTTTTAAATTTTTTATTTCACTTTTATTTTGTCCCTTGTAGTATCTCATAGAAAACCCCACTAATGACTTCCCCTTCAAGCACCCCACAAAGCATTAGAGCTCATTCTTTTTTTGGATCTGCTAAGTCATGCTGCTTACCTGTCTGCTTTTCACCTTTCGAATTTTTGTGAATATTTTTTGTCTCCTATCGTTTCTGATCCCTTTGTCCTTGTGTGTCTATACACTTTCTTAGACACTTACTGTCACTTGGCTGGAGTTTTGAAAAGGAACGGAGATAAATGGGTGTGTTTAATCAGCTTTTAATTGAAAGACCCTGGAGTGATCTTAATAAAGCAGACACGTGACTGTGGGGGGCTTCCCTCTTTATTCTCAGAATGCAGACCTTATTTTTACATGTGATCTAAGGCTGCATGGCCTGACCTCTCCCTTTTCATCCTTGCTTCAGATGTGCTTTTTTTTCCTTTTAATTTCCTCCTTGACTCTTGTGCTGTCTGCCCGTCTTTTCTTATACCCCTCCTTGTCCTCACTCCGGTCCTGCACTCTGATCCTCTTTTCTCCCCCAATGCCATCCAGCCTCGCTTGTCTTTTCTTGTTCAGGTGCTCCTTGCTCTGTCCCTTGCACATACTGAGGCCTCTGACCAAGAGGCATGCTTCCTTGGGGAGAGCACCCATTCCCTCTCTGGAAAGCCTTCCTTGGCTTCCCAGGTGAATTCTTGTTTCTGGTCTATACTGTGTCCCTGTTTTTAAATAGCATTCTCTCCATATGCAATTGCAGCTTTCTGTTATTATTTGAATATCTCTTCCCCACTAACCTATATGTTTCATAGGTCACTGAAAACTAACAGTGACCATCTGGCCAGTTTTCCAGCTCTTTGCCACTCACTTTCACATCATTGCATGATGGTAGGAAACCAGCATCTACCCCATTTTATTTAATCCTAAACATTTCCCTGTTTCATGCCCCTAGTAAAGCAGAAGACATTTCTGGCATCTCTCTCTACCCTATAGAGAGGTCATTTACTTTATTCCCCATTTTATCTAATGGTAGGGGCCTAAGTGAGGGAAGGGATTGCGAAGAAGGAGTATGTAAGGGGGTGATTGCTTTGAGAAGTAGAAAATGGTATGGAATGGAATATACTTCCATAGTGAGATTATTTTAAAAAATCTCTGGGCACTCTGGACATAAAAATTAGATTTAAAAAAACTACACACAGACCCTACTTTCTGGTTGATTGTAGACGACAATAAAACTGGTTTTGAGTCTGAAGTATAAACATAGAGCTTTGTGGTGTAAGCATGAGTTATTGAGGTTAATATTCCCTTCCCTCAGGTTTCAGAAGGATCCTACCTGGTCAGAGACGGGAGACCGGTACCTGTTGAAGCTCTTTAGGGATCATCTTTTTCATCAGGTGACAGAAGCAGGTGCTCCTTGGATTGACCTCAGTCATATCATTTCTTGTCTTAACAAGGTAATCTGGGTCTGGACTTTGAAGATTATGATGCTGTAATATCCAGTTTATAGAGCTTCATCTTGTACAAATACTGAGAGACGTAAGGAATTACGTCTCTGTACTCTGCTGTAGTATACAGGGCATGTTATTCATAATTATTAGGTGCTCCCACTTAAGTAGCAGTTTCTAGAATGGGAGTATTTTTTAAAATCTGCATGAATAATTTCAGAATTTTTCATGGTGGATCTTTTTGTTGTGATCGAATGTCACAAAATGACTGTCTCTTCTCCCCCAATCCACCCCCACTGTATTTTATTTACCAGGTGTAGTTTGTTTCAACATATGAGGCCATGAGTGGGAAAAACAAAAATACTTTTGCGTTTAAATATCTTTAAAAGTTGAATTCCTTTCTTTGCAGTCGTGAGTCACATTGAGTGCTCTCAGCTCAGGGTGTCAGTCAAGTGTTAAAACTGAGAGCACAGTGCCAGGCACGCCAGCAGAGCCCGCTGTGATAAATGGTGGGTAGGTGGTTAGATGAACCATGTTGGTAGAGGCATGTCATAAGTTTATATAAGAGACGAGCTTTGTGTTTTAGAGAGGGCTAGAAGAGATGGAATTTACAGAGGAAGGGAGGCACGCATTTTCCTTGTGAACTACTTATAATCACGGAGAGAAATGGGTCTCCAGAGGTAAACCCTCGCCTTTGTTTAGGTTTGTATGTGAAACAGGGTTGGCCACCTGTGGCCTGTGTACCAAATCCTTTGCCTGTTTTTAGACAACCTACAAGCTAAGAATTTTTTCTCACATTTTAAAAAGATTGTAAAAACAACAGCAACTAACAATATGAAACAGAGGCTTGTATATGGCCCTGAAATTGAAAGCATTTACTGTCTGGCCCTTTTCTGCTGACCCCTGGTCTAAGCTTTCCCTAAATTGCAACGGTTAGAGCAGAAACTAGCCACTGTGGCCCATGATTTAGATCTGTTGGCTACAGTGTGCCCACCCTCCAGGAAAAATGAGTTTTATTTTTAAGCATACTTTGCCGTGTTTGAATTTCCTTAAAACTCTTTGGAGAGTATTGTCAGTAACCTACATGAAGACAGAACAAGACTGTATGTATAATTTAGCTAATCTGGTACGATTTATATATTCGTTTGTCCTTTTTCTTTCGGAGAAAACATTTTTCTTAAGCACCAAGTGGAGAATAATGCCGCCAGATTTTAAAAAACAGAGTCTCTAGTATCAAAGCACCAGTGGGTAAAAATAGGTAAAACTGGAATAAATACTGACAGGGAGAGCCTGTGGAATAAGCCATGGACAGACATTGTAGATGAAGATTACTTACTGAGTATTAGCATAACTGAAGCTTTGGAGAAAATGCTGTTTAATTTCATAAAATAACTGGGAGTAAATAACTCAGAGTAAAATAGGAGTAAATAAGTTTATCCTAAATCTGAAAATGTGACAATTTTTTATTTAGGAAGAGTGTAATAAATTAAAAGGTATGGACGGTCATTTTGGTGATACAAAAATTAAATTTTTACATAGATTATTTTGGTGGAAATGACGGAAATTAGATGGTAAAATGATTTGAAAGGCTATTGTCTTCAGAATTAGTGTTAAACATTTTAATGAATTAGTGAAAAGGGAAGGAAAAAGGTACATTGAAAACTAACAAAAGTAAAGTGAAAATCCTAACAGGAGAAGATATTTGATGAACTCAGGATTCTTACTTAGGCTTTATAAAGGCCTCATTAAAATATTATTGCCAAATCCTGATAGATAAGGATTTGATAATGATCATATACTGGCATTCACACAAGTGGAAATAACAAGTAAATGTATGAAAACATTTGGTAACATTAGTTAAAAAGGTAAAAAAAAAATTTAAAAAGGTAAATTAAAATAGCAAGGCACTCATTTGATGCGGTGTTACTGGTAAATTGGTACAGATCATAAATTCGTGCTGTTTGATGTCCTTTGGAAAGCAATTTGGCTGTATGTGTTAAGCTATAAAATTCCTCAGACTTCTTGATTCCGTCTCTCCTAGGGAAGTAATTCTACAGAAGAAAAAAATTAAGTAGCCAAATATGTTCATTGCACTGTATAATTCATGACACCAAAAGACTGGAAGATATTGGGGGAATAATTGAAGTCTGCATTTTATGGAGTATCAACTGGATGGAAAGTATTGCACCCAAGTGTTAAGCATGAAAGACAGGCAGCAGCATAGGGCAATGTTTTTAAAAAACACACCTGAGTTGAAAAGTGTGTGCATACTGACTAGTGATGTAAAATATTTATGATTATCTAGAGGGGGATGTGACACAATTTTTAAAAATTTCATATATCACTGTTGTACGTGTTGTCCTAAAATAGGCTTGCACTTCACATTTTGTGTGTCTGTCTGTTTCAGTTAGATGCTGGTGTGCCAGAAAAAATTAGCCTCATTTCCAGAGACGAGAAGAGTGTACTTGTGGTGACTTACAGTGACTTAAAGCGATGCTTTGAAAATACTTTTCAAGAACTGATTGCAGCTGCGAATGGTCAGTTGTAGTATTTGCTTAAAAAAAAAAAAAGGCGGGATGTGGCCAAGGAGCCTAACCAATAGCAAATTGCACTACAGCTGAACTGTTCTCATCATCTCATCTCACGTCGGGGAAGCACGCAGAAGATGAGCAGAGCTGCTTGCACTTGGGTCAGGTGCGCTGTTACTTGAAGGAAAGAATGTCTCCCTCAGCCCCGAGCTGTGGCTGCCGGGCTGCCGGCGGGGCCACACCTGTGAAGAATTTATTTTAGATCAAGGAGCACCATTAGGTGAATGATGTTCCAGCTTTTGGTTTTTTTTCCCCCACTTGTATATGCACTAATTTTAATTTTTTAAAGACTTTTTTCTGATCTTTGAACTTTTGCCATGTTGTATACTTATTAAGGGAAACTATTTGCAAGGACACTTTTGGGAAACCATGCTGGGCAGCATTTTTGTTCACTGAGGGGTGAAGAATTTGCTCTTTTGGGGAGGGGTTGCCCTGAATAACATAACGGACCAGGTCAGTGATTTCATGGAAGTACAGTATAGTGCATAGTTCTTGTAAGAGTATTGTATGTAAGCTCTGTATGCCACCCACTGTTTGTTCAGATTTTTTGTGTTTTTTTTTGTTTTTAAGAACACAGAAAAATATCAGTGAATTGTTGGGCATGAATTCCCCTCTCAGCTGATTTAAATCCTTTCTAAATGAGGATAGACAGTCACTGAAGGAGCATACAGAACTCTTCGCTCCAGATTCAGCCAGAGCCTTTTTAAAAAAAAAAAAAAAAAGGTGTTCCCCTGCTAATCAGATACATTTACGCCATTTTTTTTAAAATAGAAAAAAAACATTAAGAAATTGTGTTAAAGGCCTGAAGGTCAGGAGTCTGTTGCTTTAGGTTCTTTCCAGTGTGCTTTTTTTGTATAAAGTTCTGTTCTTTGAACCACAGCTTTACTATGGTACTTTACACTGGACACAGATGCAGAGACACTGTTCAGAAGACAAACTGCACACAGCAGTGGTCTGGCGTCGAGAGCTTTCTGAAGTCTTACAGCCTGGATCTGGAAGGATCACAGTCTGCTGTGCCTTTGCAGTCACTGCTTAGCCCAAAGTCATAGTGCTTTTGATAATAATAACTCTGTGGGGTATTCCTGAGTCGGTCAATCTCAAAAGTTTGGAATTTTCCTCCTCTTAACTTTCTTAACATTTGGACGTGCAGTTGTCGCCAAACTTGGGTATTCATGGAATTTCTAGTCAATGAAATACCTGTACTTAGATACTGAAGACTGCCAAATACATAGGAATTTTATTTCATAAAAACCAGTAATGAAGACTCTTATCTCCTTTCCCAGCACTGAATGTTTTACTAGCACTGGGTGCTCACCACACAACGATGAAGAAATGTGGAAACTCAGAAGGTCGGGAGGGACTTCCAGGCACTTGCAACTGATGTGACAGTCTTCAATTTTAATAACTATTCATATTTGTAGTTTTCAGAGAAGTTTTTAATATTTCTCTGTCCACTTTTTATAAGCTTTAAAATGATTTTCTCTGCCTTGAGATTTGCATCAAGAAAAAGCACCTCTTCACCCAAAAGCTTTGAAGACTAGAGACATGCTTTACATGTTTTAACAAGTGTGTTTGAATCCACGTTTGGTAGCATCAGTTGTTGAGTTAAAAAGGAAATCAATTATTGTATTTGATCAGGATGGATTTTAAAAAGAACATAATGTTCACTATTCAAAGGATAATTAACGTTTGCCACCATAATGTTCTTTTTTTATGTAAAAGGAACAAGAACTTGGAGACATTAACACACAAAGGTCTTTTATCATTATTAGCTCATGTATTTGAGGAAGAGCAGCTGTCTTTTTATATGTTTTTTGACAAATCATATTGTAATTCTTTTGTACAAAAAAGAACTACTTGTATTCTAGAAGAAATATGAAATGCTTAATTTATAAGCGGGCTGGAGATTTTTTCCAATATTGTTTTCTTTGAAAATGAAAGGGGATCATCTATTTTAGTTTTGGGGTCTGGGAACTTTTTGAAAATTTAATTTGTGGACCAATGTTATGTGAAAGCTAAGGAAGGGCAGGGGTAAAATAGGGCTTGATTTTCTCATTCTGTACAGACCAGCAAACTTCCCTCTGCAAGGCAGGCTCAAATCACAAACCCAAGAGTGTTTGCGTCATAAAACGCTAGTTTGCTTCAGCCCCTAGTAACCTCAGGACTTGGTTTGAATATAAAAGGTAGACAACTGATATGTTTTCACGAGTAAATATTGTCAGCCAGAAAACAGTTGGTGTCAGGTAAACGTATTTTTTTTTTAAGCTTTGTTTTATATTTATTTTTCATTTAGTTTTTATTGGGAATGGTTTTCAATAGCACTCTTATTAGTTCTGCTTAGGTGTTTTTTGGGGGAGCCCTCTTTTCCGTAGTGTAATTTCACTTAAGAGGTTGTCTAAAAGTTAGTCTTTTTAATTCATAGGAAGATTTTAATATCTGAGAGTACTCAAATTAAGGATGTAAACTTCCCACACCTTCCTGTTATGACAGATATAAAAGCACAGAAAGGACAACCCTTGAAATCATGTAACGTTGGTCATTTCAGCTTTTTGTACCTATTTTAAATTCTGTCAGTGCGTTTACTTCATTGTAAGTATTTTTGAGGGCACCTTTGTGTTTTTGCCTTTGTCCTTGGTTCTGTGATTTGGATGTCAACAACTTCCCTGAAAAGCACCAGTGTGTTAAGTTCTAATGTCATGACCCCAGTCTGGGTTATTTCATCTTTAATCCTGTTTTCAGTCTCTATGTGTACAGCAGTATTTTTAATAAAGAATTACAGAGAGAAGATTGTCCTTTTTTTTTTTTTTCCTTTTTGGTTCAGTTCAGTTCAGTCGCTCAGTCGTGTCTGACTCTTTGCGACCCCATGAATTGCAGCATGCCAGGCCTCTCTGTCCATCACCAACTCCCGGAGTCTACCCAAACCCATGTCCATCGAGTCGGTTATGCCATCCAACCATCTCATCTTCTGTCGTCCCCTTCTCCTCCCGCCCCCAATCCTACCCAGCATTAGGGTCTTTTCCAATGAGTCAACCCTTCGCATGAGGTGGCCAAAGTATTGGAGTTTCAGCTTCAACATCAGACCTTCCAATGAACACCCAGGATTGATCTCTTTTAGGATGGATTGATTGGATCTCCTTGCAGTCCAAGGGACTCTCAAGAGTCTTCTCCAACACCACAGTTCAAAAGCATCAATTCTTTGGTGCTCAGCTTTCTTCACCGTCCAGCTCTCACATCCATACCACTGGAAAAACCATAGCCTTGACTAGACGTACTTTTGTTGGCAAAGTAATGTCTCTGCTTTTAAATGTGCTATCTAGGTTGGCCATAACCTTCCTTCCAAGGAGTAAGCGTCTTTTAATTTCATGGCTGCAATCACCATCAGCAGTGATTTTGGAGCCCCAAAAAATAAAGTCTGACACTGTTTCCACTGTTTCCCCATCTATTTCTCATGAAGTGATGGGACCAGATGCCATGATCTTAGTTTTCTGAATGTTGAGCTTTAAGCCAACTCTTTCACTCTCCTCTTTCACCTTCATCAAGAGGCTCTTTAGTTCTTCACTTTCTGCCATAAGGGTGGTGTCATCCGCATATCTGAGGTTATTGATATTTCTCCCAGCAATCTTGATTCCAGCTTGTGTTTCTTCCAGCCCAGCGTTTCTCATGATGTACTCTGCATATAAGTTAAGTAAGCAGGGTGACAATATACAGCCCTGACGTACTCCTTTTCCTATTTGGAACCAGTCTGTTGTTCCATGTCCAGTTCTAACTTGCTTCCTGACCTGCATACAGGTTTCTCAAGAGACAGGTCAGATGGTCTGGTATTCCCATCTCTTTCAGAATTTTCCACAATTTATTGTGATCCACACAGTCAAAGGCTTTGGCATAGTCAATAAAGCAGAAATAGATGTTTTTCTGGAACTCTTTTTCAATGATCCAGCAGATATTGGCAATTTGATCTCTGGTTCCTCTGCCTTTTCTAAAACCAGCTTGAACATCTGGAAGTTCACGGTTCACGTATTGCTGAAGCCTGGCTTGGAGAATACACAGAAGAACTGTACAAAAAAGATCTTCATGACCCAGATAATCACGATGGTGTGATCACTCACCTAGAGCCAGACATCCTGGAATGTGAAGTCAAGTGGGCCTTAGAAAGCATCACTACGAACAAAGCTAGTGGAGGTGATGGAATTCCAGTTGAGCTATTTCAAATCCTCAAAGGTGATGCTGTGAAAGTGCTGCACTCGATATGCCAGCAAATTTGGAAAACTCAGCAGTGGCCACAGGACTGGAAGAGGTCAGTTTTCGTTCCAATCCCAAAGAAAGGCAATGCCAAAGAATGCTCAAACTACTGCACAATTGCACTCATCTCACATGCTAGTAAAGTAATGCTCAAAATTCTCCAAGCCAGGCTTCAGCAGTACGTGAACTGTGAACTTCCAGATGTTCAAGCTGGTTTTAGAAAAGGCAGAGGAACCAGAGATCAAATTGCCAATATCCTTTTTGGTACTAGTGCATTTATCAAGATGATGTTTGTCTTATGATCAGGACTTAAGAGGCTGAATATTTCATATGTGTTTTGGAGGAATTTTTGGTCTTTGGATAAAATGGTGGCAGATTTATTTACCAAGTATCTGTTAAATGCTTAACTTGGACCTATTCTAGGCACTAAAAATGCAGATTTGAGTACCTGTGATTTACAGAATGTATAGTTAAACCCAAACATTTCTAAATAGTACATGGCTCATGGTATATAGTTCAGGGGAGAGGACCTACTTCCGTGAAAGGAATGACACTTAGCTCGTCATTGATTCAAACTCAGTCTACTGTGTAGATGAAGGCGCCCTGCTCCCCACACCCTCCAGAAACATCATATAAGGGTAGAGAATGAAAATGTGGCAAAATGTTAATACTCGTCGAAACTAGATACTTGTTCATTAAATATAAGCATACTTCAGACCTGCAATAATGCAGTAGAGTGAGTTGCATGAATTTTCTGGATTCCCCGTGAATATAAAAGTTATATTTACACTATCAATAACATTATATCTAAAAAAATGTATATACTTTGATTTAAAAATCTTTCTAACCATCATCTGAGCCTTCAGCAAGTTGTAGTCTTTTTGCAATAGTAACAGCAGAGATTCCTGATCACTATAACAAATACAGTAAGAATGAAAAAGTTTGAAGTGCAAAGAGAATTACCAACATGAGCCATGAAGTGAGGAAAAACAGTGCCTTTAGACTTAATTTGACACAAAGTTGCCACACAAACTTCCAGTTTGTAGAAGCACAGTAACTGTGAGGCCTGTCTATATTTTATTGAATGCCTATTATCACATTACTGACTAAAGATGTATTAATATGTCTTTTGTTACTCAGACGTTATTGACCAGAGACATATCAATGCTTTTTTTTTTTTTTTTGAAGATAGTGATGCAATTAACACTGGGCAAAGTTGTCAGAGCTTGAAATCAATCCAGGATTCGTTATACAATTGTTATCATTCACATGTCGCTCCATTTGGTTTTTGTTCCAGTCTTGTGTATATCATAAACAGAAATTTCTTAAAAATGGTGCATCAAGAAATTTTGAGTGAAAAACTTTTTGGTGAACTTTACACAGACACTTTCTCTGATAGGCCAAGCGATATATATACTAGTGTCTTCAGAATATAGTTCTGATTCAGATGATGTGAACATTAGAGCAACAAAAAGACAAAAAACCTTAGTGATTGATTCTGATACGGAAAGTGGACATAGACTCACCGGTGCTGGGGGATGCATTCTCCTTTGCTTCTACAGAAGAGTAGACTGAAAACAATGTTTCACAAAAATTAGAAGACTTTACAGGTGTGTCAGGTGTTCATATATTGAATGCAATAACCCGCAAAGTGTAATGCAATAACAGAATGAATTTTGGGCCCAGTCAGAATAAAAATTGTCTGCCACAACTGTTAGTTTCTACAAAAAGCCCCCAGTCAGTAAAGAGTTAATGCCAGCCATTGTTCTGTGAACCAGCAGAATCCTGACCACAGCAAGTATTTGTGCTCTTGTTGCTCAGTTGTGTCCGATTCTTTGTGACCCCATGGACTGGCCCACCAGGCTTCTCTGTCCACGGGATTCTCCAGGCAAGAATACTGAAGTGGGTTGCCAATTCCTTCTCCAGGGGATCTTCCTGACCCAGGAATCGAACCCTGGTCTCCTGTATTGCAGCCACCAGGGAAGCTGCCATATACTAGTTAAGAGGTAATAGTGATGATGTGATTAAGTAACACATAAGTGATCAAGTAACATAAAGGATGTGGATCGAGTTGCCAAGCTGAGCAAATGAAAACAACACCAAGTTAGCCTCAGAGTCGTGCAATGTCACTTCTGCCACATGCTGTGCTTACAGGAGAATTGGCAGAGCCAGCCTTGATCTCAGGGGAGAGGAACTGGGTGGGGAAGTGGCAAGAACACTGCTGAGGTTCACATGGGATGGGAAAGTGTTGAGGCCATCTTTTGGATTGGCCAGTGTCAAGAGCACATGCCATCAATTTAACATTCGTGTGCGAGTTTGGGAAGAGATCTGGTCGATACGTGTAATTTGCATGTCATTATCCCATAGACGTCATTGCCAGTCTTGAGGTTGGTTGAGATCACGAAGAGAGTGAGTATGTGCTTAGAAGAACAAAGGTATGGTGCAGTGCCCTGGGTTCCCTGGAACACTATCCACAGATCAGACAAAATCAGTACAAGACAGAAATGACTTGTGAGGTTGGGGGGGCGGATCTGGGAAGTTCAGAAATCAAGGTGTTAAGAAAGATTGAGACTGAAAAGGGCCATTGAGTTTAGCAACATGGCATTGTGGGTAATCTTGTCAAGAGTAGCTCCATTCAGTGAGAGAGAGAGCTTGGCTCAAGTGGGAGGAAAAGGACCAGAAACAAGAACTATAAGCTCTCTTTCAAGGAATTTTGTCGTGAAGAGTAGAGAGATGAGGTGGTAGCTGGAGGGGAAAGTAGGATGGTTAGGGTTAGGGTGTTTAGTTTTGCAAGATGAGAGAGGTACTAATGTGTTCATCTCCAGTGGGAAAGGGGGAAGTGGGCAGGGATGGGGGTGGTGAGGTGCTGGCACAGTGCCCTTGAGTTTGGTAGGGGGCTGAGTGCACCAGTGAGTGTTTTGAGTCAGTGTGTGGGTGCAGATGCTGGTAGGTGGGCAAAAATGACCAGGGGATTTTGAAGTTCTCATGATTCCTTCCGTTTTCCCATTAATGTGAAGGGTAAAACTGATGGTACCTATCACGTTGGGTTGTTCTGAAAATTAAGTGATTTTTCCTCATTTTTTTGCAGCACTTGGAATGGTTGCTGGCACAGAAAATTCACTTGCTGTGTTCGAGTCTGAGCCTAAGCCCTTACTCTTTTTAAAATGGGTTTTTCTTCTATGAAAAGTTGTGGTAGTCAATCTTTTTTTTTCCTTTTGAATATCTTTTATCGAAGAATAGCTTACAAACAGGTTTGCAAGTAAGTGAACAGCTCAGTGAGTGATCACAAAATGAGTGCACCTACTACCCCACCCAGATCAAGAAATAGAACCTTCTTTGTGGCATCTAATTGGTTTGGAGGTTGGTTGGTTTTGTTTTCTCTAAGATGTCTTGAGTTCAAAAAACAGAAGGCTAGGGACCCAGGATATTTTTGAAATATTTCCTGGCCTTTGGGACCCAAAAGTCTGATAACATGTTTAACACTGAAGGGTTCAATAAACCTTACTGGGCCATCCTTCTGCTGGAGGAAAGAAAAAAAAAAAACTATTCCCAAATGTACTGTAAATTTCTAAAGTCATGAGAAAACTTCTAAACTATGACATGACACCAATTCCTTGAGCATTCTTCAAATCTTTTGCCTAAATGAGTGACTTCTGTGTCAAGAAAACCAGTAATATTTTAAAAGGACTTCAGATTCTCAAAATGCTTCTTGCCCTCTTCAACTAATTGAAATTAGTCATTTATCCCCTTTTCTTGCTTTTATCCCAAAGAAAGTAGGCTTGTTTTCTTGGAAAATGTTTCACCAATCTGGTTTGCTCATGGTGTTGTTAGGAAGGTGATGGTGTGAGCGCTTTCTAAGACGTGGTGGGTGCTTATTCTATGTCTATTAGTGATTCTCTAATTTTTTCTCTTTCTAGGATGTAACCCACAAAACAAAGTTGAGTACTTAGCTAGTGTCCTTTTCTTATGGAAATTCTTGTGTCTCTGGCTTTTGCCTAATTATTTTGTATGCTTTCCTGCACACAACCTCTAATACACACACACAGTTCAATTCAGTTCAGTCGCTCAGTTGTGTCTGACTCTGCGACCCCATGGACTGCAACACACCAGGCCTCCCTGACCATCACCAACTCCCGGAGTTTACTCAAACTCATGTCCATCGAGTCGGTGATGCCATCTAACCATCTCATCCTCTGTCGTCCCCTTCTCCTCCTGCCTTAATCTTTCCCAGATCAGGGTCTTTTCCAATGAGTCAGTTCTTCACATCAGGTGCCAAAGTACTGAAGTTTCAGCTTCAACATCAGTCCTTCCAATGAATATTTAGAACTGATTTCCTTTAGGATGGACTGGTTGGATCTCCTTGCAGTCCGGGGGACTCTCAAGAGTCTTCTCCAGCACCACAGTTCAAAAGCATCAATTCTTGGGCACTCAGCTTTCTTTATAGTCCAACTCTCACATCCATACATGACTACTGGAAAAACCATAGCTTTGACTAGACGGACCTTTGTTGGCAAAGTAATGTCTCTGCTTTTTAACATGTTGTCTAGGTTGGTCATAACTTTTCTTCCAAGGAGCAAGCGTCTTTTACAAACACATTCTTCATTATGGTAATATTAGTGTTTGGGAAAGCCTGCCTCATTTTTAATTGAGGGGGCTTTGATCTTAGAAAACTAAGATCATGGCATCTGGTCCCATCACTTCATGGGAAATAGATGGGGAAACAGTGGAAACAGTGGCTGACTTTATTTTTTGGGGCTCCAAAATCACTGGAGATGGTGATTGCAGCCATGAAATTAAAAGACACTCCTTGGAAGGAAAGTTATGACCAACCTAGACAGCATATTAAAAAGCAGAGACGTTCCTTTGCCAACAAAGGTCCATCTAGTCAAGGCTATGGTTTTTCCAGTAATCATGTATGGATGTGAGAGTTGGACTATAAAGAAAGCTGAGCGCTGAAGAATTGATGCTTTTGAACTGTGGTGTTGGAGAAGACTCGAGAGTCCTTTGAACTGCAAGGGGATCCAACCAGTCCATCCTAAAGGAGATCAGTCCTGGGTGTTTATTGGAAGGACTGATGTTGAAGCTGAAACTTCAGTACTTTGGCACCTGATGGCAAAGAACTGACTCATTTGAAAAGACCCTGATTCGGGAAAGATTGAAGGCGGGAGGAGAAGGGGACGACAGAGGACGAGATGGCTGGATGGCATCACTGACTCGATGGACATGAGTTTGGATAAACTCCGGGAGTTGGTGATGGACAGGGAGGCCTGGCGTGCTGTGATTCATGGGGTCACAAAGAGTCGGACACAACTGGGCGACTGATCTGTAGCCAGCACTCACCCTTAGTCTGTACATTTTACTTGTGATCATGTTCACCTTAGATTTTTTAAAAAAACTTTTATTGGAGTATAGTTGCTTTATAGTGTCCTGTTAGTTTCTGCTGTACAACAAAGTGAATCAGCTGTATATATACATATATCTCTTTTTCCTCTGGAGAGAGCATGGCAACCCACTCCACTATTCTTGCCTGGAGAATCCCACGGACAGAGGAGCCTGGTAGGATACAGTCCGTGGGGTCACAAAGAGTCAGACACGACTGAGCGACTCAGCACACAGCACACACATATCTCTTTTATGGATTTCCTTCCCATTTAGGTCATCACAGAGTGCTGAGCAGAGTTTCCTGTGCTCTACATTAGGTTCTCATTAGATCTCTTATGCGTAGTATCAATAGTGTGTGTATGTCAATCCCAGTCACCCAGTTCATCCCCATCCCTCCTTCCCCCCTTGCTGTCCGTACATTTCTTCCCTATGTTTGTGTCTCTATTTCTGTTTTGCAAACAACTTCATCTGTACCATTTTTCTAGATTTTGTTGTACTGTTCGCATGTCTTGATTGTTAACACAACCACTCTGTGGGCTGACGGATGATCTGTTCCTGTCTTGAGCTGCACTTGCTGTCTCTTTCTTGTGCTGGTTTAGCAAGTGGTGTTTCACGAGGCCTCAAAAAACACCTGTCCCCCCTCAACAAGCCCAAGAAAACCAAGACTCCTTTTTTCATTTTTACACAAAATCGAAAATATATGTATGTTTTTGTAAGTTAATTTTATTATATGAAGATAACATACAAAATACATTCATAGTGACTAAAGATGTAGGACAAAATTCTGTCTCACTTATAATCTGCAGCATATATTCTTGGTTTGTATAAAAGTAACTTTAAAATTCCAGTTTCCTTAAATAGTTCTGCACAACACACACACACACAAATATACATATAGTTACCACCACTGTCAGTCAAAGGCGCGCTCCTTCTTTAATCAGTTAAAAGAGGCCGACAAGTGTTTTCTTCCCGTTTGACATTCGAAGGTAACCTTATCAGGATTTTGAACACACTTGCTCCTCGAGCCTGAGCATCATTCTGAGAATAACTAGAGACAAGCTTGTGCGTGGTTCCAGTCCCCTCCCACCCACCATGCTCGGGTTACGTGATCTCACAAGTCCTGGAAAGGGGGTCCTTGTCCCCTAATAGTTCATGCCAACCATTTTTGTCAAAACTGACAAACGAGTCTAATAATACCATCGATTCATTAGTGATTTAATTTTCTGTGCTGCTTCAGGGCACCTACCTGTGACAAGCCCTTTCCCACTGGAGACGGTCTGTCTTCTCGGTTTCCAGTTTTTGTTCTATATTGAGACCCCAGGTGGAGCTGGACTGCTGGACAGTCTCTGATTCCACTGAGTCTCTGAGGAAGCCAGATTAACACAGTCTAAAGGGTTCTTTGTCTTTTGGAAAGATGGTATTACTAAGGCCTCTTAAAGATGGATGGATTACTGAAATCAAGACATATGTATAGCTAAGGTTTTTCTTCGTATTCCCTAATTGCTGGATCCTTAACTGACTTGAAAAAACCAGAGACTCAATTTCAAGCTTCTAATATTTTGCCTGTTTAACCTCCTCCTGGTTACCTGATTGCTACTCTTGCCAGTGGTCACAGGTGCTCTTGTGCTTGTAAAGAAGAGGAGGAGCAAGGCTCTCCCTGCCTTTGGTCCCTGGTCTCGTGCTGTCTGGACTCGGCTCTTGGTGGAGACTGGCCAGAGGCTCCTCCAGCAGAGGCCCCCTCCCATCACCACCCCAGGAGCAGCTGTCTGGCTGGGGACAAGCCAACTCTCCCGTCTCTTCACACCAAGAGCCTTGAAACAAGACTGTGATCCTCCCCACCCCCACCCCCACCCCCACCAGGGCAGGATGCCCAGGCCTATCTATCACTTTTGTCTCAGGTTCTAGGGTTACATCACCTGCGTCAAGGTAAGCATCCTCCTCTCCACCAGGAGCAGTGATTCCCTGTGGCCTGCCTGGCCCTGACTGGCCCCAGAAGGTGCACACACATCCTAAACACACAGCATCATCCAGAGATGGTGGTGGACCCGGGGCTTCTCGGCCCTGAGAAGTGGGCACCCTTTTGTACCCTGTCCCTATTTCGGTCACAACTCAGACCCGAGGCAGGGCCCAAAGTAGATGAAAAGAGGCTTTTCTCTTTCTGACGGCTCATTAACTAATATCCTGAGTCCCAGTTCTAGAAACATCTTGCATAAATCACACGCCACCTTTTTCCTCAAGGAGCATAAAGTGCTTCATAGACATTGGTTAATGCTCTCCTGTCCAGGAGACAAGCGTGAGAGAGTTGGGGTCCCCACTGAATAAGAAGGACACGTGGCTGACTTCCTGTCCTCCAGTCCCCTCGGTTTCAGGCAGTTGGTCTGGTGCAGAGAGGGGGTTTTCACTCCACCTTCCCTTTTTCTCCATCTATCATAGTTTGGGTCTAGAGAAAACCTCCACAAGACTGTTGCCCTTCTCCTCAGCTTCCTTTGCTTACTAACTGAAACAGGTTAGAACAAAGAAGTGAGTTAAGTGTCTGGACTATATATGAATACTCAAAATAGAAGCTGACGTTATCTGTGAAAACGTGGCTTTAAGCCTAAGAGGTGACATAAGACCAGACTCACTGGGGTGAGCCCACCTAAGGTTTTACAATCTGCTTGATAGTTCCAAAAATTATGTTTGGCTTTTTTTTTTAACCTCCCATCACCCCTCTGTCCTGTCTGCTCCCTGGATGGATTCTCCAAGATGGACCCACTCCCTCCCCACGAGGTGCAGCTCCAATCCCCCTCCCCGCCCCTGCCCTGTGTGCCCTCCCTACCCCTCCTCCCTCCTCCCCCCCCCACACAGAGAGCTTGCTGGAGACCCCAGAACCATGCCTTTGATAGCACAGGCCTTGCTGGCCTGCAGAGTCCGAGCTGCAGTGACAGGAGGCCAGCGTGTGTCCTGAGCCACCTGGAGCCTGGAGGCCTTGGGGTCTCCGGGGTGGGGGGAGAGGCAAGTGCAGGGCGGGGTCAGGATCTCTCCTCCCCGCTGAGTCCTGGAGAGTGGCGCTCTTTGTCACTATTCCTCTAACTGGGGTTACATTCTTGTTAGTCAAAAGAGACAAAAGCACTATTAAAAAAAAAAAAATCACAAAAAAAGCAGCCGGCTCCTGTGGAAAGGAAAAGGTGTCGATTTCTATACGCATAATACTGGCAAAAGCTAGTTTTCTGGGGGGTATAAATACACATGTGGTTCTAGAAAAGAAGGCTGTGCAGAATCGGGCTTTAGACTGGTGGGGTGGAGTACAGGACCACAGAGTTGTAGTCAGGGGGAGGCGAGCAGCAGGAAATCTTCCTCTCCAGCTCCGAGTGGTCATAGGTGAACCTGCGGTGGCCTGTGCCCAGGTGCCCACAGCTGGCATGGCAGAACGTGGGTCTGCTGAGGTCAGAAAGGCCCGACTCCTTACTCTTACTGGTTACTCTCAAGCTAAAGACAGAAAAGAAAGAAAAAAAATAATAATTGTACCAAATGGATTTCTTGGAAACACTTAAGTCCACTCTTTAGTGGGCCGTTTGTTTAAGCCCAGCGGCTTCCCTGGTAAGTAAAGAATCTGCCTGCAACGTGGGAGGCCCAAGTTCGAGCCCTGAGACATGAAGATCCCTGGAGAAGGAAATGGCAACCCACTCCAGTATTCTTGCCTGGAAAATCCCATGGACACAGGAGCCTGGTGGGCTACAGCCCATGGGATTGCAAAGAGTTGGAGTTGACTGGCGGACTAACACTTGTTGAAACCCATTGAGAGTGAATGTCTGTTGAGTCCCACCTCAAACTAGGCTGGGCTGTGGAGCTGCCCACGGCCTCTCCTCCACCAGCTGGGAGTCAGTCCACTGGCCGGGGGCGGAGGGTGGGATTAATTAAAACAAATCCAGAATTCCTGGTGGAAAACAGCTCCCAGGCTTGGGTCCAGCGCTCCCCTCCGCGGGTCGGTTAGTGCCTGGGATTGGCTGAAAGATGCTGAACCTGTGAACAGCAACTTCTAAGGGGAGAGCTGCGATTAAAATAGAGGATCCTGAGAGGAGGCTCCTCCTGTATCACCCAGGTGGGCCCTGGAAGCAATCCCACGTGTCTGGGCAGGGGATCACAGCGCCCACAGGAGGGACGGGGCCACGGCCACAAAGGAGGATTGCTGGAGGCGTCAGGGTTGGAGGAGGCGCTGGCCGGGATGTCCTGGAGGGGAGGGAGCCTCATGTCGGGGTGCAGCCCTGCCGACACCTCATTCTGGGACGTCCAGCCTCCGGAACTGCAAGAGGATCCATTTCTCCTGTTCTAAGCCACAGACTTCGTGCAAGGTTGTTGCAGCTGCCTGGAGCGACGCCTAGGACGTGCTACAGAAACTTAGTAAGTTTCTCCCTCTCAAGTTTGTGCTCCGGAGGAGAGAAGCATTCGGTTCGGTTCGGTTCAGTTCCGGGCAGTGTGTCGCTGGCCGGGGTGAAAAGACTGGCTTCTGGGTTGGATCCGCGTGGGGCAGGGAGTCAGTCTGGTCCTCTGTGTTTGATGGTTTCAGCAGTGCGGGTGGGAGTGAGAACCTCGCGTGCTGTTTGGCCTGGGATTGGTGGGCCCAGGATTGGTGTACCTGGCCTTTGAGCCATGTTCTGTATGTTGGTCTCAGAGTGGAGGAGGCAATGGATGGCTTTCATTTTTTTTCCACAAAGGTCTGGAAGTGTTTCAAGGCAGGAAACAAGAACACGTGGGCCTTGCTTCTCCCCCTCACTCTGTGTCCTGTGACCTGCCCGGGACTGGGCTCGGGGTCCCTGGGTGCCCACGGAGAGGACACAGAGGCGCAGCTAGCTATTCGCTGGGGAGCTCCCAGCCCTCCAGTCCTCTGTGGTTGATGAGCTGGGGCCCCACCGTTCAGAGGTGTCTGTGGACACCCTTTGGTTTACATCAGGGTCTGTAAACTAGCCTGTGAGCTGGCCACCTGTTTGGTTTGTTTTTTTTAAAACAATTGTTTTATTGACATGTTTGCATATTGTACAATTCACCTATTTAAAGCGTACAAGTCAATAGTTTTTATTATATTCACAGATGGCTATTCTGGGCATTTCATATAAATGGAATCATACAACTGGCTCCTCACTTAATTCAAGGTTCATCTATGTTGTAGCTGCCTATCAGTACCTTGTACTTTTGATTGACAAATATTTTCTTGTACGGATATATGCATTTTATTTATCCACTCACCAACTCATAGACAGTAGAGTTGTTTCTACTTTTGGTTCTTATGAACAGTGCTGCTATGAATATTTGCGTATACGTTTCTGTGGGGTATATATATACCTACGGAGTTGCATTGCTGGCTCACAGAGTAAGTCTGTTTAACCTTCTGAGGAACTGCTAGATTGTTTTTCAAAGTGGCTGCAGTATTTCATGTTCCCATGAGCAAGCATCCAGGGTTCTAATTTCTCCACGTCCTCACCAACACTGACTCTGGTTAGGGAGGACCAGAGTTCTAGAACAATGTCCCTGGTTGAAACCATCCTGGTGGGGGTGAAGAGGTGTCTCATGTGATTTGCATTGCCCTGATGTCTAATGAGGTGAAGATTATTTTCACGTGTTCCCTGGCCGAGGCCACCGGCTCTTGTGAGTATGGTCGACTGGACACAGCTGCATTTTATTGCTTGTCTATCAGCTGCTTTTATAAGTGGCAGAGGTGAGTGGTTGTCACTGTCTGGCCCCTTACGAATGGGTCTGCATTCAGTAGAAAAACCATCTAAGTGAAGTTTCGTACAATAGGAACTTCTCGGCAGTCAGAATTTAGACTGTAAAAAAACACATGCAGAACATACTTTTCTGAAAACACTTAACTCTGAACACAGCACCAAACTACACAAATGCAGAATGAAAACAGCATTTCAACTCCACCAAAAGTATTGATCATGAAAGTCACCTGACTTCACTAGGCAAGGTTCCCTTTTTAAACGGGTCCACCCCCAAAGTACTCTTGTTCTCTAGCTCTTCAACTGTATGGAAAACATGGGGTGCTTGAGAGTTTGAGGAAAAGAGAAGGGAGCACTACACCTGTGTTGCGGAGGAACTGAAGACATTGTTCACTTTTTAAATCTTATTTTCGGGTCCTTTGCTTACCAAAGGAGGCCCAACTTCTCACAAGTGTTTTAGGAACTCTGTTTAAATAAATGCAAATGAAATGACAGGGTGGCGTCGGCGGGGGTGGGGGGGGTGGGGTGCGGAGCTGGGGAGTCTGCAGATCCCTGATTGAGATAAGAGGGGCAGAACATTCTGTGGGGGAGGGGAGGGTCAAGGGCAGATGTTTGAACTCGGAAGGGAAGGCAGATCTGGTGGGCCTTGCCCTGTCCAGCGATGTCCCTGGGCAGAGAGGAGCGGGCCCGTGCAGAGTCCAGCGAGAGCCCTCGTAGTTCTGACAGTGTTGTCACCGGCTGCTGAGTGGAGGCAGGAGAGGGGGATCTAACAGAAAACACGCCTTCATGTGGAAGAGTTGGGGTCTCAGGATGGCGCGTCTTAGGACTAGACGACTGTCCCAGGGCCCTTCTTGTGCCCTCATTGCAGGCCCCCGGGGGGTAATGGGTGAGCATTCTCTCCCCGCCCCCCTCGGACAGGTCTCCGGTCCGGACTGTACACTGTTCACAGTTGAGGACGTCCAGCTCCTTTCAGCTGAAAGACTGCGCTTCATGTGCTTGGACTGCCTTCTTTGCTGGAATGTTCTGTCTTCTCTCAAATCCCACTCTTCCTTTGCAGAGCATGGTGCTCAGGTGTCTGCTTTTTTCTGTTTTCTTTTTTTTAATGATTTTTTAAAATTTTTATTTATTTTTAATGGAAAGATAATTGCTTTACAGGATTGGGTTGGTTTCTACCAAACCTCAACATGAATCAGCCACGGGTTTACTCATGTCCCCTCCCACCTCCCTCCCCCTCCCACCTCTCTGGGTTGTCACAGAGCCCCGGTGTGAGTTCCCTGAGTCATACAGCAAATTCCCATTGGCTATCTATTTTATATATGGTAATGTATGTTTCCACATTACTCTCTCCTTCCTCTCCCCAACCCAGCCGTGTCCATATGTCTGCTTTTATGCCCTCTTTCCTGTCCTTCCAGGGAAAAGAGCTTTCTGCATGGCCTGGACACTGTAGTTTAGGAGGGCAGGTAGCCCTCAAGTATGGCCATGAAACCCTCCTCCCAGGCATCGTCCCTCTTGCCCCTCCAGAAAGTGAGCAAAGCCCCCTGCCTCTGCTTCCTTACTCACTTCAGTGAGGCCTTGGGTTTGCTGTCTGCCCAGGTGAAGCGCTTCAGCAAGGGGGAGGCCAGCAGGGTGCCACTATCCAGCTGGTAGTCCTGCAGGGAAGAAGGGAGAGTTACAGCTCCTGCTTGAGCCAGAGGGGCCCATGACATTGGGATGCGCATCTGAGGTCACTTCAGCATCTGGCCTCCCTGCCTGTGAGGACAGAGCACTCTCTCCATACTGGCCAGTCTAAACCTTGTCAATTACAAGAGGCCCCTATGTCCAGTGACTCAGAGACCCTTCTTCCTGCAGGTGAAGAAAGCAAATACAATCAAAATGGAAAATTGCAGGTAACAGGTGAGCATTTTTTGTAGTCAACTTTTATGCTATTTTATGCAAACTATTGTGTAAATATGTTAAAGCTAATAGGGCAGATGACTTGGCAGTGATATGTAAAGATTCCCTGGTGGCTCAGGTGATAAAGAATCTGCCTGCAATGCAGGAGACCCAGGTTTGATCCCTGGGTCGGGAAGATCCCCTGGAAAATGGAATGGCAACCCACTCCAGTATTCTTGCCTGGAGCATCCCCATGGACAGAGGACCCTGGTGGGCTACAGTCATGGGGTCACAAAGAGTCAGACACAACTGAGCGAGAAATAATAAAGACACAGTTTAATTTTCTTTCTTGAAGATTCTAGGGAGTTTTGAGACCCTCCTGAGTTACCGTGGTATTGGATGGTTTGCCTTGGAGACGAACACAGATCATTCTGTTGTTTTTGAAACTGCATCCAAGTACTGCATTTCAGACTCTTTTGTTGACTATGATGGCTACTCCATTTCTTCTAAGGGATTCTTGCCCACAGTAGTAGATATAATGGTCATCTGAGTTAAATTCACCCATTCCAGTCCACTTTAGTTCACTGATTCCTAAAATGTTGACGTTCACTCTTGCCATCTCCTGTTTGATCACTCCAATTTGCCTTGATTCATGGACCTAACATTCCAGGTTCCTATGCAATATTGCTCTTTACAGCATTGGACCTTGCTTCCATCACCAGTCACATCCATAAATGGGTGTTGTTTTTGCTTTGGTTCCATCTCTTCATTCTTTCTGGAGTTATTTCTCCACTGATCTCCAGTAGCATACTGGGCACCTACCAACCTGGGGAGTTCATCTTTCAGTGTCCTGTCTTTTTGCCTTTTCATACTCTTCATGGGGTTCTCAAGGCAGGAATACTGAAGTGGCTTGCCATTCCCTTCTCCAGTGGACCACATTTTGTCAGAAATAAAAAGACGCTTACTCCTTGGAAGAAAAGTTATGACCAACCTAGACATACCAACCTGCATATTAAAAAGCAGAGATATTACTTTGCCAACAAAGGTCCGTCTAGTCAAGGCTATGGTTTTTCCAGTAGTGATGTATGGATGTGAGAGTTGGACTATAAAGAAAGCTGAGTGTTGAAGAATTTATGCTTTTGAACTGTGGTGTTGGAGAAGATTCTTGAGAGTCCCTTGGCCTGCAAGGAGATCCAACCAGTCCATCCTAAAGGAAATCAGTCCTGAATGTTCATTGGAGGGACTGATGTTGAAACTGAAACTCCAATACTTTGGCCACATGATGTGAAGAGTTGACTCATTGGAAAAGACCATGATGCTGGGAAAGATTGAGGGCAGGAGGAGAAGGGGACGACAGAGGATGAGATGGTTGGATGGCATCACTGACTCAATGGAACTGAGTTTGAGTAAACTCCGGGAGTTGGTGATGGACAGGGAGGCCTGGCGTGCTGTAGTCCATGGTGTCGCAAAGTGTCGGACATGACTGAGCAACTCAACTGAACTGAGTTACGGTTTCCAGCAATTCCATTTCCTCATTGGGTCGTGTTTAGCGCTGAGTTTTACGCAGGGTCCTCCTTATACTGTCAAAATGGTGTTTCCAGTGAGTGGACCCCACATGTAGTTCCTGCCACCCTTCAGGTCTCTTACGTGGCTCTGTGTGTGTCCTTGACTATCAGGGAGGAACCTAACCAAGGATGCTGTCCTAGGGCCCAGTGCAGCAGGGTCAGGAGGGCTAAGGGTCAAAGAAATCTTGCATGTTTTCTTCAGTGCCATTTCCTTGGACTTAAAACCAGCATTCTAAGCAGCAAAGCAACATTTCCACCACTTTGCCTTTATAGTCACAGCTTATTGGTAATGTTTTTTTTTAACGTTCACATCATCTTTTCCTCTCTATCTGGTATGTTTGAAGGGTTTGGGCGTTTTCCAGTGGTGACCACAGCATTTGAGGTCCCCACCTTCTCACCACAGTAGGCTTTCCAGGCCTTTTTTGGGTCCTGGCTCTGTGAGCGTGGGTGGTCCTGGGATCCAGTGGCTGTGTCCCTGGAGACCATGCTCTGGTCCAGCTCTCTGTCTCCTCCCCTAAATCTCTCAGCCCCATGTCCAGATCTTTAAAGGGACAGGTGAGTTGAGGCCTCTTGTTAGCCAGGGCTATGTGGATCGCTTCTCTCTGTGCGGCCGGGTGGGAACATGGCTGCTCAGCTCTGAAAACTTCGTGGGAAGGAGCATGAGGTCTTGGAGATTTTTCCAGGATCTCAGAGCGGAGGCCCTACCCCTCGCACAGTTTTGAGTTCCTCTGATGCTCCGATAGCAGGCTTCCATCCCTGATAGCCAAGACGCTTAGAAACACCCAAGGACGTTTCCTAAGGAACTGAGTTATGCCCAGCCAAGGACTTGGGCCCTGGGGTGAGTTCTGGGTCATCTTTAGACTATAGAACTGCTTTCAAATTAGCTCTGTATATCCTATGTCTTGTTGTCAGTCCCCCTGGAATTGTCATTTCAGCCACCACTGATGACTGGCCCCCGGTGACCTATAGCAACCAGACAGCTGGGGTTTGTGTTTGCATGGGGGGATGCCCGGGATGTGCTGAGTAAGTTAATTCCATTACTTACATCAAACAGGGAGGTGACATTCGGTGAGAATTCTTCAAAGGTTTTGAGTTTTTCCAGGCTGATGAAATTGAAAGCATTGACATATCTAAAGAAGCAGAAAGAATAATCAGGTCAGGATAACACCTTCAATTTGGGTTAATCAGGAGATCATAGGCACCCCATCCCAGCTAAGATGAACCCGAATACCGGAGGAGTGACCTCACACCTTTTGAAGCTGCAGGTCCCTGGCTGTGTCCCCTGGGAATCCCAGCAGTGGTTGCTAATCACTCATATGGCCCTCACTGCATAGTTGTGAGCAAAACCCTGCAGGGACCCTTGAGGGACTCAGCAGTGGCCAGGCCTCTGGTCCCTCAGGGAACCAGATGATGTCAGGCCGAGAAGAGCCCTGAGTTGTCGTCTGGTCTGAATGTGATGGAGGGAGGAGACGATGCCCAGAGAGGTGGTGTGGCTTCATCACGTGTACAGCTGCTGCTTCTGAAAGGCCATGACCCGTCAGGGCCACACGGCCGATTCGGTGGTGTATATCCAGGCACCAGGGCTAGTCTGGTGTATCCAGTCTTGCGGAAGACGTCCCTGTGACTGCCTGCTGAGCTCAGCTGATGATCGGTTATGAAGGGCCTACTGTACACACACTCACCTGAGACCCTGTCACCACTGACAGGGCCCATCTCTTAGGCAAGCGCCCTGTCCGGCAAAGGCTAAGCAACAGGCTGGAAGGGACTATGTCACTTTGATGCTTCCCTCCCCCATGTCTGACCTGATCTGCCTCCGCTAATTTATTTAATCCACGCTTACTCTTTAAAACAATAGATGACTCATCTGGGCTGGTCTGCGAAGTATGAATTGGCTGTTGACCTGTGACCCAGCCCCACAAATCTACTCTGGCCACTGGACTTCTTCCAGGCCTGTCCCAGACCATCAGTCCTCCCAGTTCTTTCCTGGTCACCTGCCAAGCGTGGCTGAACTGAGGTTGGCGGTCTAGGAGGATACCGCTGTCTGTCCATCCTAAGTTGCTTCAATCATGTCTGACTCTTTGCGATCCTATGGACCATAGCCAGCCAGGCTCCTCTGTCCATGGGATTCTCCAGGCAAGAACACTGGAGTGGGTTGCCATTTCCTCCTCTGGGGGATCTTCCCAACCCAGGGATCGAACCCGTGTCTCTTCAGTCTCCTGCACCAGCAGGCAAGTTCTTTACCACTAGCGCCACCTGGGAAGTCCACTGCAGATAAAAATGCTAGGAGGCCCACAGGATAGCCTGAAAGTCCTAATACCAGTTCTGACTGATTGCAAAGGGACAGGGACAGAGTGTCAGAAACCTGGGTTAGAAACTCCGTTCTGCCGCTTTCCGACTGCATGGTTGTGGCAAGCTGTCCTCTGTAGAGATTTAATGTCTCCATTCATGGCAAATAGATGGGGAAACAGTGGCTGACTTTATTTTTTGGGGCTCCAAAATCACTGCAGATGGTGATTACAGCCATGAAATTAAAAGACACTTACTCCTTGGAAGGAAAGTTATGACCAACCTAGACAGCATATTAAAAAGCAGAGACATTACTTTGTCAACAAAGGTCCGTCTAGTCAAGGCTATGGTTTTTCCAGTAGTCATGTATGTATGTGAGAGTTGGACTATAAAGAAAGCTGAGCGCAGAAAAATTGATGCTTTTGAACTGTGGTGTTGGAGAAGACTCTTGAGAGTCCCTTGGACTGCAAGGAGATCCAACCAGTCCATCTTAAAGGAAATCAGTCCTGGGTGTTCATTGGACGGACTGATGTTGAAGCTGAAACTCCAATATTTTGGCCACCTGATGCGAAGAGCTGACTCATTGGAAAAGACCCTGATGCTGGGGAGGATTGGGGGCAGGAGGAGAAGGGGATGACAGAGGATGAGATGGTTGGATGGCATCACCGACTCAATGGACGTGAGTTTGGGTAAACTCCGGGAGTTGGTGATGAACAGGGAGGCCCGGTGTGCTGCAGTTCATGGGGTTGCAAAGAGTCGGACATGACTGAGCGACTGAACTGAACTGTGTCACAGGAATAGTACCTTCTTCTTAGGACTGTCTTGAGGTGATGTATGCAAAGAGCCTAGTGCCGTGCCAGACCACAAAGCACGTGTCTCTCTATACAGTAAGTCCCCTGCATGTGAAGTTGTGAATTTTCAAAGATATGAACATGTGTTCGCATGTCCAGTCGCGTGAGTTGGTTTACATTGTCGTGTGCGTGCCTCCTCTACAAGTGGCTGTACTTTTGTGTGCTTTAAACATTACTGTTCAGTAGAGCACAGTAGTACAGTATCTTTATATCAAGCCCAGGATGTCTGGAAGCAAGAGGGTAGATAGAATTAAATCCAGCAAGGAATCAGAACTTGCCATCAGCGTGAAATCGCAGCTGGCCCTCCATCTCCTACTGCTGATGACCCTTCAGCTCTACCATCTCCCACCTCTTCTCCCTCCTCCAGGCAGTAACTTTTCTTGCCTGTTCACTTGATGCCAGCCCCTGTGTGCCAGCTGTTGTACTGCACTAGGTACTGTACTGTAAGATTCAAAATGTTTTCCTTTTTGTGTTTGTTATGTATTATTTGTGGGAAAAGTATTATAAACCTATTACAGTCGAGTATGACTGTAATAGTTTTCTAGTAATACAGTATGACTGTATTATACTACAGTACTATATGGCTGATCGTGTTAGTTGGGTACCTAGGCTAACTTTGTTGGACTTACTAATAAATTGGACGCTCTTGGAATGGAACTCATCTGTATGTAGGGGACTTACTGTACTGAGTGGGACATACGTGTGACTACTGGGACCAAGGTGCTGCCCTTGTCCAGCGTGGCCACTCACTGTATCTGTCTTCCCTCACCCTTCTCCAGTTTCCTTTGTGCCAACTTTGGTATGCATCTTGTATGGAGAAGGAAATGGTAATCCACTCCAGTATTCTGGCCTGGAGAATCCCATGGACAGAGGAGCCTGGTGGGCTACAGTCCATGGGGATCAAAAAGAGTCAGACATGACTGAAGTGACTTAGCATGCACATACATCTTGTAAGGGGTGCCAGGTAAGAAAACAAATCCAGTTTGTTTTCACTGTATTGAAGGTATCATGAAAAAAGTCAAGGTCATTGAGGAGGAAAAGATGGAGGAATTCTTCTGGAGTAAGACACACTAAAGAAACGGAAGAAAATGTAACATGTTCTTGATTGGATGGTGTTTTTAAAAAAGGTGCAGAAGACATTTGGGGACAATAATGGGAACTTGAAAATTTAATAAGATGAAGAGATTATCAGTTTCTTTGTGATAATTTTGGTGTGTGGGCACAGGAGAACACCCCTTACAAGATATATGTGCATGCTAAGTTGCTTCAGTCAAGTCTGACTCTTTTTGACCCCACGGACTGTAGCCCACCAGGCTCCTCTGTCCATGGGATTCTCCAGGCCAAAATACTGGAGTGAGTTACCATTTCCTTCTCCATACAAGATGTATACCAAAGTGTTTAGAGGCAAAGCATTACAGTGGTATATGTCCTCTTTCAAATGGTTCAGCAAAAAGGAACACACACACACACACACACATAGAATATAGGCTCCTCTGTCCGTGGGATTTTTCAGGCAAGAATAGTGGTGTAGGTTGCCATTTCCTCCTCCAGGTGATCTTCTCGACCCAGGGACTGAACCTGCGACTCCTTGTCTCCTGCATTGGCAGGTGGATTCTTTACCCGCTGAGCCATCGGCAAAGCCCACAGACAAACTAAGGCAACGTGTTATGGTTGAGTTTAGGAAGTGGACTTTTTTTTTTTTTTAAAGTTTGAAAATCTTATCAAATGAAGTTGGGGAAGGAAAGATCTTACCTGACATTATCAGAACTCCCTGAATTAAACTTTGGAGCAGAAATATCTTCCTGGAAGAAGTCCTCGGAGAAGGCAGGTGTCGAGTACGTAAACGCACTGTTTCCTGTCAGTATGGCGTTGAGTGGAATGTAGTCTTTACCATCCTGAAACAGCAAAGGTGGAGCTCTGGTCACACGCATTCTACTTCAGCGTATTTCTGTGCAGTGCTGTCTCAGTTCAACTATGGCATTTCCATAATCTTGGTTGTGTTTGGGGATGATAATTCTGCATATATGTGCTTTTTTGTTTGCTTTTTTACTGGTGATCTCAGATATTGTTCCTGTTGCTTAGTCACTAAGTTGTGTCCCACTCTTTGGCAACCCCATGGAGTGTAGCCTACCAGTCTCCTCTGTCCATGGGATTCTCTAGGAAAGAATACTGGAGTGGGTTTCCATTCCCTCATCCAGGGGATATTCCAGACTCAAGGGTAGGACCCACATCTCCTGCATTGTCAGGTGGATTCTTTACCACTGAGGCACCAGGAAAGCCCGATCTCAGCTGTTAATAGCCACTAAATAACAAGAGACAAGTAAGACACCCCCTTAACTAACATCAAAAGCGTCTGGCCTTCTGATAATCTAGATAAATTTACCTGTTGTACATTGGCTTGAAGCAGGTCACCTAGTTTTTCCACAAGCTCCACAAATCTTGGCCTTTCTTTTGGGTCTTTGTGCCAGCAGTCCAACATGATCTGGTAGCTGTTGGGTGAGAGGACAATAGAGATGGCTAGAGGTGGTAGTGGGTACATGGGTTACCATACACGTCAGCAGAGGGGTGGGTGTTATACGTATAAAGATGATGCTTTTTGCAGTATGTAGTGTTCTCTCCGTTTAAATTGTGGGTACACAGTGTGATACATAAAAGGCTGCTTGGGCCAGGTCCTGCTGGGAGTGGAACTTATAGACACAGAGGAGGCTGGGAGTGAGGAAGGGGACTGTAACTCTGGGCTATTGCCTCTGCTCCCTGGGCACACAGGACGGGGGCTGCCATGCCCAAGGTCCCTTCACTCTCCTTGACCTCAGAAACCTCCCTGGCCTCTCCGTGCCTTAGAGTGGGGGCTCCAGGCACGTGCCCCATCCAGGGAACCTGGGCCAGCCTGCCAGCGGCCAATGGCCTGGAGGAGCACAAGACAGACCCATGTGGATCTCACATTAAGGTGGTTGTTCAGTAGCTAAATCGTGTCTGACTCTCTGAGACCCCACGGACCATAGCACGTCAGGCTCCCCTGTCCTTCACCATCTCCTGAGGTTCGCTCAAACTCATGTCCATTGAGTTGATGATGCCATCTAACTAATCTATTGAGACAGGTGCAGAAATTCTGCAGAGGCAGGTGGTCACAGACTCGAGTCTGGGATCCTCAGCTCAGGTACCGGGGCTGTGGCGGAGGCTGGCCTCAATCTGCCTTATCTTGTCTAAGGCTCCCTGGTCTCTAGCAAGAAACAGACTCTCAGAGGCTGTTGGGAGAGCAGTTATATATACACATAGTTGTATATACATTTGTTGTTGTTTAGTTGCTCAGTCGCGTCCAACTCTTTGCGACTCCATGGACTGTAGCCCATCAGACTCCTCTGTCCATGGGATTCTCCAGGCAAGAACTGGAGTGGGTTGCCATTTCCTTCTCCAGGGGATCTTCCTGACCCAGGGATTGAACCCGTGTCTCCTGCATTGTCAGGTGGGTTCTTTACCACTGAGCCACCAGGGAAGCCCAGAAAAGATACATAGATGTTCTCTGAAAAGTAGCCAAAGCAAGAAAGGCTTGAACCAGGCAAAAAGAGGGAGGTGGGCCTGAGAGTTGGCAGCATTCGGTCAAGAAGAGGCTGCAAGCTTATCTCGCCTAGCATCGCTTCACCGCTGAAAGGCGGAGATGGAGGAAATGCAAGAGCTGTGAGCAGGGTGCTCCCAGGTTCCTCTCTGCTGAAACCAGCCAAAGGGACCACCTACAACTATTGCTGTTTTTTATTTTGATCCCTGGTTTCTGATTTCCACTCTTGCCTAAAATTCAATGCGAATCATCTCTGCAAACACCAAAGGAAAAGAAAAAAAAAAATCAAAACATTCATTACTTCTCCTCCTCATTGAAAGACATCTGATCAAACAGGCTATGGGCGAGGAACCAATGACTCAACATTAAACCATTTTACATCACTAAGTAAATAGGTTTAATAAGAAAAAGAGACACCAGTTACACCCAACCCCACACCTTCTCGAAGCAAGCTAGGGGTGAGGGGGCCTGTGGAGGGAGCTTCCTGACCAAGCCATCACCCAAGCTCCCAAGTGCACGTCAATTTAGTTCAAGTTCAGGTCACAGGACCCAAGTTCCGAGAGTGCATGTTATCCTTACCCAGGTCTTCCCGCTATTGGTACAAGCAACATGGAAATGGGTCCATCAGCTTTCAAATGCTAAAGGTTTGAATTTTGGACTTCTTTTTTTAATTAAAATAAAAAAAAATTTCAAACACCGAAAACATTTTATATTGGGGTATAGCCAATGGCAACCCACTCCAGTATTCTTGCCTGGAGTATTCCATGGACATAAGAGCCTGGCAGGCTACAGTTCATGGGGTCGCAAAGAGTCACACACGACTGAAACAACTTAGCATGCAGAGCCAATTACCAGTGTCGCGGTTGTTTCAGGTGGACAGTGAAGGAACTTAGCCATACATACACTTGTGTCCATTCTTGAATTCTGGACTTTACAAACATTTCCCAAAGCTGCTGCTTTTTATAATTTCTATAAGAAACTCCCTAGAATTGAGGAACCACCCCTCTCTCTCTAGCTCTAGGCTTGGCCTCAAGTGCTCTTCATATATAAAGATGTGAAGGTTTCATAAAGTCCAAGGCCATCTGGGGCCCAAAGTTGATGTGAGTTGTTTTGGACCAGAACAAGTATAAGAACTGGAAACACATGGTGTGTAGTGTGGTACGGGGGGCTCTGGACTCAGACTTGGTTTGCTTAACTAATTAGCAAAGTGGCAAATCACTTCTGTGTTCTATGCCTTGGTTTTCTCATCTGTATGCTGCTGCTACTGCTGCTAAGTCGCTTCAGTCGTGTCCGACTCTGTGCGACTCCATAGACGGCAGCCCACCAGGCTCCCCTGTCCCTGGGACTCTCCAGGCAAGAGTACTGGAGTGGGTTGCCATTTCCTTCTCCAGTGCACGCAAGTGGAAAGTGAAAGTGAAGTCGCTCAGTCGCGTCCGACTCTTCGCGACCCCATGGACTGCAGCCCACCAGGCTCCTCCGTCCATGGGATTTTCCAGGCAAGAGTACTGGAGTGGGGTGCCATAGCCTTCTCCTCTCATCTATATAATGGGGATAATAGCACCCACTGCATAGGTTGTTATGAGAATGAGGTAAATGGGTATATGTTAAAGTGTTTAAGATAGTGCCTGACTCTTCATAAAAATAACTAATAAACACTGTTAATGACTGAAATTATTATTACTGTTGAAGGTGAAAGGAGAAGGGGGGTGGCAGGATGAAATGGTTGGATGGCATCACCAACTTAATGGACATGAGTTTGAGCAAGCTCCGGGAGATGGTGAAGGACAGGGAAGCCTGGCGTGCTGAAGTCCAAGGGGTCGCAAAGAATCGGATATGGCTTAGCAACTGAACACCAACAATTATTACTGTTAGTCACTAGGAACTTGTTCTTGTGACTTTCAAATTATATGGAAAGTGGACGGAAATCTTTAATTAAAAGCATGAGCAAACATGTCAGGGACATTTCTTCTAAGGAACATGGGGTATATTCCTAACCTGATGGTCCTGTGGTCTAGGGGGTCCGGAGGACCACCTTTCCGTCTGTCTCCTCTGTACGTAGCTAACTAGTCACGACACTTCTCAGAGGCTAGCTCCATCGCTCATTCAGTTCAGATGGCGATTCCCGCTCACCTGCCCCCAACGCAGTCTGGGGTCTTCCAGTGAGATTATAGCAGGGGAAATACTTAAACCGCGAAGTGCAGAGTCATCTCATTTTAAACCAGAATTCCTGGTGAAAAGAAGCTAGCACTTCAGAGCCCTCCTGCCTCTCTCTCTGCAGCCCAGCCTGGCCTGGAGCTCACCGAGCTGTCTCCCCAGCTCTCAGAAGGACCTTGTGCTTTCCTGGCCAAAACACCACACGCACCGGGCAAGTCCAGGTCCCTTCTCCCTCTGCGCTTGGGCTGCTCCCAGTCCTGCCCTTGTGGCCCGAGTCCTCGGGCCGCCTCGTCCCAGGTCTGACCTAGCTCGTCTCTGGACCGTGAAGGAAAGAGACGCAGCCTTACACTCTGGCTGAGCCCCACTTCCTTCGTTCCCTCCAGCTCCTCCTGAAGGCCATCGCAGGGCTCCCAGCGGGCCCCCGCCGTGTGGGTGGGATGGGAGGGCCCTTCAAGAAAGGCGGTGCTGCTGGGGGGCGGGGGGACATAGTGGGGGGGGCTCCCCTGAGTCCTTGATGGCAGCTGGACACAAAACTGCTGGGGTCATCACATTCCTGCCCAGGCCTCAGAGTGCAAAACAGGCCCAGAGCTTCAGGAAAAAGTGCGAGGCGAGTGAGCGCTTGTCCACTGGGGAGAGCTGTCAGGAAGGCCCTGGCTCACAGGTCCCAGCCAGGTCCTAACAGGAGGCCCCTTTCCCTCCCCTCTCCCCTGCATTCCAGGCCAGCCCCCCACAGATCCCTGCTGTGGACGGGGGGTTTCCCTGCCAGCCTCCACCCCCGCTGCCTGCTGAGCCCACTGGTTCCCAGTCTGAGCCACCCCCAAGGTCTGGCCCCCAGTTCCTGGGTGGTCTGTTCAGGGTTCCCCAGGCTCACACCTGGACACTGTATCGTGGTGGAGGGAAGACACTTCTGGAAGATGCTGGGTCCCCACGGGGGTACTCAAGGGCATCCCTGGAGACAAGGGTTCACCGGTATCTCCCAGGACAGGGGATTCTGAAACTCAACAGAGCGTCCCCCTTCCTGAGGAGGCCTGGTGTGGGGGGAACTGTGGGGGATGGGGGTGGGAGTGGAGGCAGCGGGGTGAGGGCTTACATTTCAGGCGTGGCATACTCGGGCGCCCGCATCCTCATGCCGTCCTTCAGGCGGCTGCAGAAGTCCTCGTCCATCTGCACCCCCGGGTAGGGGGACCCTCCTGTACCAGGGACGAGAGAGCACAGGGCGTGTTACAGCCTCGGGCACGTGCGGGCCAGTTCGGTGTCTGTCTCCTCCAAGGTGATGGCTGGCGGTAAATTCCCAGGGACAGGAAGGGACCTTGGCGCACAGCACCGGCCACAGAGCAGCTGGGTTGGCCCCGCGGTGGTGGGTGTGTGATGCTCTCTGCCTGGTTCTCAGAGCTGCTCCTGTCTGTCTGGTCAGGAGAAAGGCTCACGTCTGAGGGGTCCCCCCCACCTAGAGAAGGAACTCTGGACAAATCCCATCCTTTAGAGACTCATTCATTGGGTGAATGAGCTGCTTTTCCAAAAGCCAGTGGCCTTTTTGAGGAGGTTCCTTGTAGCTCATTTTAACTCCCTACTTTCTTGTAAACCTCAGACAGCATTGGGGGGGCCAGTTGCTGTGACGGATCTGGAGGAGGAGGGTTGGGAACTGGGACTGGGCGATCTGGTGCAAGGGTCAGGGGGCCACCCATGGGCCTGGAGGGCCAGAGGAGCAGGGACTTTGCCTTTTGCCAAGATTTCTGGGCAGGATCGCAGGGAACAGCCCCTCTTGGAGGGGTTTGTGGCTGGGGGTGAGCAGGCCTCTGTATCGGCCCCATCCCAGACCTGGAAGCTAGTCTCTCTCAGCATTTGTTTGTCTGCACCTTGGAGTGACCGCAGCTGGGAGGAAGCAGCTGGGTGCGTGCAGCGTTGGCACTGTGTCCCCGCGGGGCCACTGCGGCCGCCAAGCTGCTTTCAAAGACTGCAGGCAACAGATGCCTGTCATCGAAAGCAGGGGAATGGTTTTCCCACATTACAGGAAGCCAGGGATGTTACTGGGTGACTTTTATTTGCTCTGAGAGGCAAGTTTTTGGCAAAGTCTGAAAGACTCTTGGCTAGACCCAGCCGTTCGAGGGAGACCTCGGAGCATCAGGTGCGCGTCTGCAGCCAGATGTGGGCGCCGGACGCATCTGGGAGCGCCAGGCCTGGGACCAGGTTTGCAGCCACCGCAGTGCGTGTTGGTGGAAGCTGAGCGCACCCACACACAACCAGCATTTCTGCTGTTCATCCTGTGTGAACTGGCGTCTGGGGCCAGCCATGCTGAACAGAGGCAGGGGGTGAGCTGAGCTTGTTGGGTCTTTCCTGGGAAATTCTGCGGGGTGTCAGGTGGAAGGACGCAGGGAGCGGAGAGGCGCGGGTATTAAAGAGTCTGGGTGTTTGAGGAATTAGGACAAGGGAAGGGAATTAGGAAGACAGGGAAAGAGTAGCCAGATTGGCTGGAGGTAAGTGGGACTGGAGATTATATTCTGGTCAGACCTCTCTTCAGTCCCCTGCGTGTTTTTTTTTGCGGTCTAGGCGTGTATGCGCACACTGCTCTGAGCCCCTGTGTGTGTTTGAGCTGTTGCCGCAGCCCAGGTGGCTCCCCAGAGGAGGCAGACGCTCAGCTCTGGGCAGCTGTCCCCTCTCCTCCTGGCCCCAGACTCACCTAAGGAGAAGATCTCCCACAGCAGCACTCCATAAGACCACACATCGCTCTTGGTGCTGTAGATCTTGTCAAAGATGGACTCGGGAGCCATCCACTTCAGAGGAAGTCGCGTCTGGAAAAGGGTGAAGGGAAGCCTTGAGCAGGAGGGCATGCAAACAAAGCACATTCGACCCAAGCACCTGGGGGTCACCTCCCAGATAACGCTTGGCCTTAAATCATTTCCCGGAGCAGCCACGGTTTCCTAGGATGGAGAGTGCAGGTCAGCCTGCAGTGTGGCCCTGAGAGTGTGCTGTATTCATCCCTGTGATGGCAATAACTGTTTAGTAAGCCTTTCCTCTGTGCCCAGAGCACCCGACTCTGACTCTGTAAGAAAGCCTCCTTCGCAAAACAGCCTGCACGCCACGCGGACCTGGGAAAGAGCCCTGTGAATTACAGGGTTGGCCAAAATGTTTCTTGGGGTTTTTCTGTAACATCTAATGGAAAAATCCAAACAGATATTTTTGACCAACCCGAGAGAAGGCATCTGGAAAATCGATCATTTCCAGGAAATTTTCTTAACAAGGAGGATTTTTGAAAGGCATTCCGATATAAAACACAGGATTTTAAGAGTCACTGAGTGGGAGGTGTGGGCAAAGGCACGGAAAAGAAGGAAGGTGATAGACAGTGTTTAGGGCCCCGTGTGACTGGTCTTGAAGCGGGAGTCCCAGTGGGTTCAGCCCCATGGCTTCATAGGGATGGAGATTGACAGGGAGCCTGGGGTGAGGGGGGGACAGAGAAAAATAGAGCGGGGAGGGCTGGGGAGAGGCTGAATGATGCACAGGAAAGAGCACAGACAGACACCCAGGTAGTTGCCATCTTTGCAAGTCAGGGCTCTTGAGGAAAGGTTGTTGTTGTTTTCCTTTTAAAGCAAACTGTGGGGTCTCCCCCAGTGGGGTCCAGTGGTTAAGACTCCAGGTTTCCGACGCAGGGGATGTGCATGCCATCCCTGGTCGGGGAACTAAGATCCTGCATGCCTCAAAGTGAGGTCACAGAGAGAGAGAAAAGAAACGGTGCAGCAGTGGTTCTCAAAGTAGAATCCTGGGACTGGCTGAGTCCGCCTCACCTGAAGAGTTGTTAGGGAGAGACACGTTCTCAGGCCCAACTCAAGACTTTGGAATCAGTTTAACAAGCTCTCTGATGACCTGTGTGCTCGCTCTGAGAACCAGGAGCAGAGAGTAGTCGTCTGGGCCCAGACCCAGACATAATGAAGCCTTCAGGGTAAAGGCCAGAGGGGAGAGGACACAGGAGGTCAGCTCTGAAAGTGGAAATAATGCTTATCGCCAGAAACGGGAGGGAGGAGAGGCCAGTGTGAGCCAGCAGAGATGCTGGGCAGGAGGGCGGACCCGAGGGGGACGTGATTTCCTCCCCAGCGAGGTCATGCGGACGGCCGCCCCCACCCTTTCCTGAGACGTGTACACCTGCCGAATCCATCACCCGGCTTTATCTGAGGGGAAGATTCCAGGCTGTTCTCCCAGCTGCCTGGGGAACTCCCCTCAGTGGGGGCAGAGGAGGGGCTGATGTGGGCTCGGCAGGGCTCCTGACCAGCGGTCAAGGGTCCAAAGGACAGGAGCCGGGCTGGGACTAGGGGAAGGACCAGAGGAGGAGAGCAGGGCCTCCCTGGGCCCCGTGCGAGGACCCTCAGGTCCAGAGGCCGTGGGGCCAGCCTGTCTGCACAGGCTGTTGTTTGGGGACCTCTGCCGAGGAAGTGTAAATATTTACCAAGGGCTTTGGTCTATGGTTTAGAAATGATAGGGCCCCAATGAGTCAAACAAACATCAAACTTTGGACTTACATCTCCTTTTCTCACATAGTCGGGGTTCTTATAAATATCCCGGGCAAGGCCAAAGTCGCAAATCTTTACCACGTTGTTCTCAGACAAAAGTATGTTTCGTGCGGCCAGGTCCCGATGAATGCACTAGAGTAAAAACAGTGGCATCATTGATGCGTGTCTTAATCTCATCCAGGAATTTCCTGCGCCTTCTTGCTGTTCTTCACTCAGGGACTCATGTCACATGCTTCCTTTACATGAAGGGACCAGCTCTCCGTGCACATGGGGTCGCCCCAAACATGAAGCACTTCTCTCTACAAATTCAGACCCCCTGGAGGCCCCCAAGTCAAGAAGTGCCCCGAATCCTCTCTGCCCCAGTGCTGTAGGATGGCATCAGGTAAACAGAGCTGGCCGTCCATTCTCTCAGGGAGCATGACTTCCCCATAGCCTTTTATCCTGAGCTGCTGAGACCAGATCACCACCCAGCTGGAGTTTCCTAGGAGGACTCCCCTGGGATGAGCTAACAAATGTGGAGCCGTGTACTCTGAGATTCTGACCAGTTCTGGAGGCATGCTAGGGGAAAACATGCAGCGTGGGTGCCGGGGTCATCTAGTCTGAAACCCAGTGAGCTCTTTCCCTGGAATTAAGTTCTACCCATTGGTACCCTACCCACAAGGCTTCCCTGGTGGCTCAGACAGTAAAGAATCCACCTGCCATGCAGGAGTCCTGTGTTTGATCCCTGGGTCACGAAGATCCCCTGGAGAAGGGAATGGCAACCCACTCCAGTATTCTTGCCTGGAGAATCCCATGGACAGAGGAGTCTGGTAGGTTACAGTCCATAGAGGTCACAAAGAGTCGGACATGACTTAGCAACTAACACTTTCACTGGTACCCAAGAGTCATTTCTCAAACCTCCTCACTCACATCAGGACAGATTAAGGCGTGTGTTGTGAAGTTCACTCTACGTTTAAGGACCTATTGTTGTTTAGTTACTAAGTTGTATCTCACTCTTTTGTGACCCTATGACTGTACCCCGCCAGGCTCCTCTGTCCAAGATTTTCCAGGCAAGGATGCTGGAGTGGGTTGCCATTTCTTCCTTCAGGGGATCTTCTGACTCAGGAATTGAACCTACATCTTCTTGAGTGGCAGGCGGATTCTTTACCAATGAGCCACCGGGAAGCCCATTTAAGGGCTACATACTAGCAAATATGAGGAAAAGTGAACTTATAGCGAAGGTTTGTGTTTGCCCGTGTGTATATCCACACATCCAGGTCCAGTGAAGAAGCCAAACAGTGAAGAGTGAGAGCTGACCTTTCTGGAAGACAAAAACTCCATGCCTCTGGCCACTTGAAAACTGTAAGAAATCAGATCTTCCATAGTGATGGGCTGTTTGTAGAAGTCGTCAAAATCTGGAAAGTATTAAAACCAAAGCTGTTTGTAGTAAAGGCTCTTGTCAGGCCACCAAATCCCAGTTTATTGGAACAGCGTTAGCAAAACATAAAACAAACCAACAAACAGATCAGAGTTCATCTTTGAGAGCGTTTCAGTCTCCACATGAATACCCGACATTTTTCCAGGCCTCTAGCCGGGTTTGCCTAAGTGTTGGGGGTGGGGACGGGGGCAGAGGGGATGATCCATTAAGACAGAAAGGCCTGGGGGGTGGGGGGGGGAGACAATTGTACAGTTCCCTGTCAAAATTAGTAACTCTGGAAATAATCTAAATCCAAATCTTATCTCCCCAGGACATTAGCCTTTGAGTCTCTCACGGATGTTTATTAGGGTGATAAATAAGAAAAAAATTTCAGAGATGCACAGTGTGTTGTAAAAATATCTCAGACTGGTGGACAGGAAGGAATTAATACCTACCCTCCTCTTCCTCAACATCACTGAGACTTTTATCTTCCTGAAACCCGGAGCTCGCGAAGCTCTCACTGCTGGTAACACTGTCTAGTCTCTGCTTCTCGCCCTGCTCCAGGTCCGGCTCCATTTTTTCTTTCTTAGGCTCCACGTGTAAGGCTGCATCCTTTTAAGAAACCAAAGAAGACACTGATGAAAGGGACAGAACAGCAGCAGGGAGACTGGGCCCTCGGGCCAGCAATTGCCTGTGTTGGGGGGATGTCCTCTGACAGAAGGGCTAGTGAATTAGTAGCCTGGCTGTCCCCCGGGGGTGGGGAGTCTTCCACTCTTGACTGGGCTTCTGGGTAGCATCTCAGGTGGGATAAAGGAATATTCACAGCAGCTGCTGTTTACTGAGCACTTACTCTGCGAGCCAGCACACTGAGGATCTTAGGTATGCTTTCTCGTTTAATCTTTCCAACAGTTTTACAAAGTAGCTCTTACAATACATGAAGGAATACATTCAGAGAAGTCAAATAATCAAAGTCATATGTGGCTGGTAGATGGCAAAGCTTGAACCCAGGTCTGGCCAACTCCATTCTGTGCCCGTAGCACTTTTCCATCCTGTGTGCCATCTTGGGAAAGACGATATGGGATGATGGAAAAGAGTCCCCAGTCAACCCGGGACCACGCTTTCTAATCCCCAGGGGCAGTAATAAGAGGAGGCTGCAGTTACCAATGTGTCTGGTTTCCTTGGAGAAGGAGGGAACGTGAACATTTCTTTTTCTCCCCTCCATTCAAAGATATAGCCTGATCCTAACAAAGGCAGAAAATGCCTTTCATTCTGAACGGGGCATCTGAGCCCTGGTGTGTATCCAACTCTTTCATTAAGTGTGTGATCTTGAGCAGCAAACCACCTTGCTTTTCTGAATTTCCTTTTCCACATCTGAAAAGCTCTGTCATCTTATGTTTGGACTCACAGGAGTGGTTGGTTTTGGGGTAAACCAGAAAAGATGGGTATCATCTTTAGTAATTCATCTAATTGCTGTGACTCTAGAAACAGCACTCTCAGTGGCTTCGTGAATCCACCGTGTACCTGGCTCAGGGGTGGCTGTAGGGGGACTGGGCTTCAGAGGTGTCCCCTGAACCACCTGGACTTTGTGGCCGGGCTCCTCATCCTTCCTTGGTTTTTCCTGGAAGCATCACTATGTGGGAGTGGTCCCTCCACTAGAGGGCGTAGTGGGAGCAAGCAGAGGACAGAAAAGACTGCTTCAGCCCCCAAAACTGTGGAAGCACGGAGGGTCTCTAGGCTCCTGCCCCCTGGAAAGAGACCCTCTTGTGCCTGCTGCAGAAGCAGAGTTAGTCCTCAGGTGACCTACCTGAGAGCAGGTAAAGAATGTTAACTCTGGTTACTGTATGTCTCTGAGGCAGTTAGATTTGATTCTGCTCAGTTGGGGACTGAAATTTTATTTCCCACGAGACCCTTTCCAGGACCGAAGTGGGCAGGGAAAGGTGCTGGCGTGAAAAGTTCTTGACTCTTTGGTGAAGCTCCAGGGACCATAACTCAGACTCCCCCACCCCACCCCCCACTTCCCCACTCCAGGTCAATGGTATATTTAGCTCTGCTTATTGGTAACTGTTTCTGGTAAATAAAGGTTGATTTACTGAACTTTTGGGACTCTGACAGACTCCATTGGATTTATTACAAATAATATTTAAAGATCCCAGTGAATTTATTTGGAAAATGAAATATCCCATTTCGATTCAGCCTTTCGGTTTTTCCTTCACCTTCTCTTTATAATGTCTTTAGGTTCCAAATATGAAATACAGCTGTGTGTTTTCCACGAAAACACTGAGCTCCACCAACAGGGAGGTGAATCATTAAATATAGCCCGAGAAGGAAGCAGGCTCTTCAAACAAAGGACGTACGAACTCAAACGGTCCATCCTGCCCAGGTCCCTGGGGGATTCTTGCTGGCTTAGTTCTTCCTGAAGCCAGCCCAGGATTTCAGGACTGAAGAGAAGTTGTACTACTCTCAGTCCAGGGCACCATTCTCCACTTTTTCTTATGTTTTTTTTCCCCCCCTCTTCTTACCCAGGACAGTACATGGAAAAAGTATTGAAGGGACATTAGAAGAGCTGGGTTCTTTCTCCTTGACTTTATCTTTTGCCAAGTTCATGTCCTTAAGGCAATCGCTGGACTTTCTAGGCACATCTGTGATGTGAGTGTGGACTAGCTGATCACAAAAATCCCTTTCAGCTTTAAGATTCTCATCATGTTATTTTTCAGTCGCTAAATTGTGTCCAACTCTTTGCAACCCCATGGACTGCAGCACGCCAGGCTTCCCTGTCCTTCAGTCTCCCGAAGTTTGCTCAAATCCATGTCCATTGAGTTGGTGATGCCATCCAACCATCTCATCCTCTGTCGTCCCCTTCTCCTCCTGCCCTCAGTCTTTGCCAGCATCAGGGTCTTTTCCAATGAGTCAGTTCTTCACATCAGGTGGCCAAAGTATTGGAGCTTCAATTTCAGCATCAGTCCTTCCAATGAATATTCAGGGTCGATTTCCTATAGGATTAACTGGTTGGATCTCCTTGCAGTGCAAGGGATTCTCAAGAGTCTTCTCCAGCACCACAATTCAAAAGTATCAATTCTTCAGCGCTCAGCCCTCTTTATGGTCCAACTCTCACATCTGTACATGACTACTGGAAAAACCATAGCTTTGACTAGATGGACCTCTGTCAGCAAAGTGATGTCTTTGCCTTTTAACATGCCATCTAGGTTTGGGCTTCCCTGGTGGCTCAGACAGTAAACAATCTGCCTTGCCATCACCTTTTAAGATACGAGTGGCTAAGTGATTTGTGCATGTCTGAGTGTATGGAGAGAAGGGGAGGGAGAGAGATGGGGAGAGAGAAATTTTTCAAGATGATTTGATATTTAGATAGACAGCTAGTAAATTTAATCTCTATCACTGCACACAGTGGGATCAAATAGTCTCTGTGCTTGCCACAAAAAGAATGTGATATATTAGCACAGAAAGAAAGATTTTTTTTTTGTTTCCTTGTTGTCTCACTCCTTTATTGGAGTGTCATTGCTTTACAATGTTGCATTAATTTCTGGAAAAAAAAAACTTCTTTTAAAGGAAAAAGCAGAGATTGTATTTTAAGCTTAGTCATTATGGTGTTGACTGAAGAAAAGCACAACCTAGAAACTGTGAGTCAGGTTTATTCAGTGTCTTTCTGAGGACTGTGGTCTGGGAGCAGCCTTGTGGAGAGCTCTGAGGAGGTAGGGGAGGTCAGTTTACATGTGATTCTGGTGAAGACAGTGCTTGAAACCCAGCACATACGCAGGCGGAAGGCTGCTGCTAGTCCCAGGGAACAGGGTTTCAGGGCTTTTCTGACTAGGAGAGAGAGCAACATATAGGTTCCTAAAAAATTTCTCCTGTGAAAATATGTGACTATCTGAAGGCCTGTTCTGCTAGTTTTCCCAGGGCACAGATCGCCTTATTTCTAATCTCCACCTGAACTCCTTTCAGAGTGTTTTAAAGGTCAGCAAAAGATCCTCTGGAGGAGGAAATGGCAACCCACTCCAGTTTTCTTGCCTGGAAAATTCCATGGACAGAGGAACCTGGTGGACTAGCATCCACGGAGATGCAAAGAGTCGGACACGACTGAGTGACTGAGCACAAAGGTCAGCAACTGCGGTGGCTAATGACTCGGTCCTTGTAGAGTCAGATGGATAGCTAGCAACAGTTCTTTAGTTGGCAACGGAAAAATATATTTTCTTGTTTTATGCTATTATTTTTGTTGTTCAGTTGCTCTGGTCGTGTCTAGCTCTTTGCAACCGCATGGACTGCAGCACATCAGGCTTCCCTGTTCTTCACCATCTCCTGTAGTTTGCTCAAGCTCGTGTCCATCGAGTCGGAGATGCCATCCAACCATCTCATCCTCTGTCACCCCCTTCTTCTCTTGCCTTCAATCTTTCCCAGCATCAGGGTCTTTTCCAGTGAGTCAGTTCTTCCCATCAGGTGGCCAAAGTATTGGAGCTTTAGCTTCAGCATCAGTCCTTCCAATGAATATCCAGGGTTGATTTCCTTTGGGATTGACTAGTTCGATCTCCTTGCAGTCCAAGGGACTCTCAAGAGTCTTCTCCAACACCACAATTTGAAAGCATCAGTTCTTTGGTGCTCAGCCTTCTTTATGATCCAACTCTCACATCCGTACATAACTACTAGACATGACTATGCTACTATAGCCTGAATGGAAACTCAATTCTTTGTTGAAAAACCCCCAACCCAGAAGTTCCTTACCTTATTGAGAAAGAATAAGGCTCGTTTGCTCTTGAGATAGTTGGAGAGATTTCCATATTTGCAGTATTCAACAATCACCATCAGGGGCCCTGCAACCAAAGCAACACAAGCTCATCCAGTCATCTGCCAGCCTCGGTAGGCCGGGAGGTCTCAACTCGACTTGTTTTCATATTAGCGAGTTCTGGGGGAATCCCTGGGTTGGGAAGACCCCCTGGAGAAGGGAATGGCTACCTACTCCAGTACTCTTGCCTGGAGAATCCCATGGACAGAGGAGGCTGATGGGATACAGTTCATAGGGTCGCAAAGGAGTTGGACATGACTTGGTGACTAACATTTTCTGGGAGATGCAACTTAGGAGTGAGATTTCTTTTTCAATTGAATCTGAGAAAGAGTTTAAAAATACAAAAGGAGTAGATATGGGGGAGGAGTATGGGGAAGAAGCACAAAAAGGAAGAGTAGTAGAAGAGAGAGAACTTTGAGGAGGGGGGCGGGCGAGGTCAGAGCTCTGCCTGTGACTGGCAGCCACCCTCTGCCCCCAGCCTAAGGACAATGTCACATCAGCCTCTCCTCCCAGGTCCTGTCTGGCCTGACTTCCCCTGGGGCTTTCAAGATCTAAAGTGGGGATCAGCTAATTTATAAAGGAAGAGAAGATAAATATTTGAGGCTCAGTGGGCCACACAACCCTGGAGAAGGGAATGGCAACCCACTCCAGTATCCTTGCCTGGAAAATCCCATGGACAGAGGAGCCTGGCGGGCTACAGTCCATGGGGTCGCAAAGAGTCAGACACGACTGAGCAACTAAGCAGCAGCAGCAGGCCACACTTCTACTCAAGTCTGCCTCTGTAGCCTGCAAGTGCCTTGGATGACACCCTTGAGTGACTGTGCTTCAACTTTAGGAACGCAGAGATTTGAATTTCATAACATTATCCCATGTCACAAAATATTTTTCTTTTGCTCCCCTCCCATCCCCCAGCTATTTCAAATGGTCAAATGAAGCCCACATGCTGACTGGCTGTGGTTTGCCAATTTCTGGTCAAAAGAAGCAAGAGGGTTGGGAAGGGAGGAAACCCCAGAGCTGCGGGTCCCCGGGCACCCTGAAGTCTTCCCCCAGGCTCCTCGGTCCTCCCCACCATTTGCCCAACCAGGCTCAAGGCCTGGGGGGCAGAACAGCATCAGGTTCTGAATCAAAGCAGACATGGCCCCAGAGAGGCTCCCGGCTGCGGGCCCTGCCCTGGGGGAGGTTGGAAAGGCCTATGGGAGCCTCAGTCATGACACAGCCCGGTCCCTGCACTTGGCCCTAGCGGGGGGTGAGGCCTGTCTGAAGGCCATGGCCCGCCCCTCCTTCTCCTGGGATCCTGCCTGGAGCCATCCCTTCCCTTGGAGGAAGCTTCCAGAATGCCTACCTTCTGCGAGTTTACCTCAGGTCCCATCATGGGTGTCCTTCTGTGTCTGGTTCTGACAGAACCAGATGGGTCTCAAAGGGAGTCCTTCTGTTCGGAACCTTTAAGCTAAGCATCCAGGGAAGGCATTTCCAGGATGGGAGCCCCTTCCATCCTGGGACAGATGCCTCCAGACTACTGCAGGCCATCTTCCAGGGGGTCGAGAGAGGGGTGGGGGGACAGAGAAGCTGCCCTGGTGTGTGAACCCAGAGAAAAGCAGCACCCCTGCCGCCTACCTCCTTGCTTGGTGCAGGCTCCCAGCAGGTTGACAACGTTCAGATGGTGGCCGATGTGGGTCAGAATCTTGAGCTCGGTCATCAGAGCCTTGTACTCGCTGGCCGTGGCCCCCTCTGTGTGAGGGGCAAGGGAGAGTCAGGGTGACAGGACAGTGGGGCTCCCTCCTCGAGGGCAGCCCTCCTCCCCTCGGAGGTGAGCAGTGCTCAGCTCTCACTGCACCGACTTCCCCACGCTCTGCAGAAAGGCCTCCAGCCTGTGTTCACTCCTCCACCCTCTTGAGCCAGCATCCTCTGGGCTACAGTGAGGATGGATGGTGTGGGGTCAGTTACTGGACAGCCCTCTGGGGAGACCGGGTCCCAGAGGGTCATGTGCTGACTCGGAGCTGGGCACCTGGTGGGGGCGACCTCCCAAGGCTTTCTTCTGTCAGAACCAGGCCCAGCTAGAACCTTCCAGGCAAGGATGCGCCCACATCTCATCTTTTCCTCACTTTCCCCACTTTGAGGATTACAAAGGAGAAGCACAGAGGGGCCTGCAAGGGCAGGGAGGCCCCTTCTGTAAACATCTTTGCTGTGTGTTATGTTTTCCCTGTAACCTCTTCCTCCCTGGAGTCCGCAAGGTTATCTCAAGTCAGGAGAGTCCGTAAGCATCTGACTTCAGCTTCATTCTCAGAGATAAACAACGTCAGTCTAAGAATTAGCAGAGTCTAAAGCCTAAATTAACGTTGTCCAGCCTGTCTGTTCTTATTGGTTAACTTATAAAGCATTAACAAATTTCAAATTATGTTTAGAAGTTTAAAGTAAGTCATATTAGCTTGCTCTAAATTATTTCAACAATATGATGTTTATGGAGTAAAAAGTGAAAGTCATCCCAACCCAGTTACCTTTTTATAAAAAAAAAGAAATCCAGTTACCTTTTTAGAAGTAACCACTGTTAATCACTTGGAGTTTCAGATAGTTTTCTATGCATTTATAAATATATGTACCCAATCAAAAGTCTTTTTTGTTTACATAAATGGGATCATATATAAAAATATAAAAGCAAATCTGATGTATATAATTTGCTTTCCCCCCTTTTAAATGTCATGGACTTTTCTCATTCTTTTAAATTGATTAATGGCATTCCTAACATTTAGACTGTCTACAGTTGTGTTTTGTTTTTGCCATTACAAATATTCTCTAATAAACAGCCTGTGATCTTTGTGCCCGTGTGTGTTTCTGTAGGACAGTCCTAGAAGTGAGTGGAAGGCTGTGCATTTCACATTGTGGTGGATATTGGAATGGAATTTCAAAAGCACAAGTCATTTTTTAATAATAACCAGATAAACACTAGAAGCCTCCCAGTGGAGTTGGGATTGGCTCAGAGTAGATGCTCAACAAATATTCGTTAGACAAATAAACAACATGATTACTCTTCTCATCTCAGACATGGGCTTAAGGCCCAGAAAGGTTAAAGGTTTTGCTCAAGGGCACTTTGAAAGAGCTTCTGAGTCATGGCCTTTGTTTGACCTTCTGCCTTTCCAGTGTCTCCTAGAAACAGATGGCCAACCACCTTAAACAAGAAAGCTTGAATGAAAATAGTGTTTTAGTGATCTTATATAGTGGATGATTTGGCAATCTCTTGCAGTCAAGGCTGCTGGCTTAAAAAAATGATACGTCTTTATTAAGATATTATACACACTATTTTTGTATTGCATAGAACAGATTCTCTGGGCCTTTAAAGAAAATCTCAAGTCAGAATTTCCCCCTCAAATTCATCCTTCCATGCCCTGATGCCCCTTTGGCACAGAGGGAAAACCAGGTTCTTTGGCTCAGATTTTTCCATTTATAGGCAGGGCCGTGGCTTTTATCTTGGGCCCATAATAGACAAGCATGGGCAGCCGATTTGCCCCTTCTAGCATCTTATTCCTCAGCTAGTTTTGTCTCCCTGCGTGTGGTTGTAAGCAGGGAGACAAAACTAGCTGAGGAATAAGATGCTTTCAGATTTAGTGCCAGTTTATCTCAAGGCTGGATACCAGCTTTCCTCCAGAACACAGACCAGAATCATTTTCAGGATTTTGGAGCAATGGATCATTTCTAGAAGGCAGCTCTTCTGTAGCACTGAGGTGTGTGTGTGTCAGGGGGATGAGCCTTGCACCCGAACTCTTACTTTTTGCATGACTGAGCTGTGTGGCCTTGCAGAGGCTATTAACCTTTCTGGGTGCTGGTTCTTTATCTGCAAGCTGAGACAATAAAATCTACCTCACAGAAGCTCTAGAGAGAAAAATAAGAAAAGTGACAATTTCATGCAATTCAAGCTACTATATTAAAGTATATAGGGTTGGCCAGAAAGTTCGTTTGGGTTTTTCCATAACCCAATACCTAGTCTGGTGCTTTCTTGCATAGAAGATGTGTTGATGCCTCTTCTCTTTAGACCCTGGGATTGGGGGTGTCCAGGGTGAGGTGCTGGAATGCAGAAATTCTCTCAGAAATGCCTGTGATCATCTGGGTAGTTCCCCTTAAACAAGTCCTCCTGTTTCATGGATGCAAAACTCCTTTTTCCTGGCTACCTTCAGAGTAGAACCATCAGGCTCTTTGTAGAGCTTTATCAGAGCCTTCACTCGACAGCCTTTTGAAGTGGAAAATATCACCACACGGGGCTTTTTGCAGTGACGATGTCAGCTGATGTCAGCGCTAGATGAAGGTGAAGTCTTTGCCGACCCCCCAGCGAGTGGGCCTCTCAGCTGAACTCTTCGCCAGCTACCTGCTTGGCTGAGCACAGAGCTTCCTGTGCCTGAAAACCCCCTGGCAATGTGTCAGCAATGTTGGAAAGCTGAAAACTGCCCTGTGGGCTTTCAGTCCTGTTTCTTTTGGTTTGGGGACCTTAAAATGCATCGAAGTAACATGGCAGTTTCATCACAATGAAGAAGTGTTTCTGCACTTTAAAGCAGAGGTCCCCAACCTTTTTGGCACCAGGGGCTGGTTTTGTGGAAGATAATTTTTCCATGGACTGGGCGCAGGGGGAGGAGATGGCTTCAGGATGATTCATGAGCATCACATTTATTATGCACTTTATTTGTATTACTACTACATCGGCTCCACCTCATATCATCAGACGGTAGATTCTGGGGGCTGGGGACCCCTGCAGTGGGAAGCTGTGTGTCTTGGAGATGTCTGGTTTATGAGCTTTTCAGTGGTTTTCATTATCACTCTATCTTAGGGTGGTGGTCATAAATAGCTTTGTCATTTGACCCACCTCCCAGTGCTTCACAGAGTGATAGTATCGTCAACATAGAAAGATAATTTGTTTAATTTGTTTCTAAATCTCTAGAGAGGAAATGTTTTATGGGCAGGACTTGATGCTATAAAATAGCTTGATGTTCTGATCAGCTCAATTGTTCTAGCTTCATCGTCTTTATAGTGAGCTCGAGCCCCAGCTGAGCCTTTGAGATTTAGATAGACAGCCAAGTTTCCATTGTAATGTCATAGGGGACCACTCCAAAAATTCATACCTGTGGTTACTGTGAGCTTAGGTCCCTGGTAGCCCAGAAGAGTCTGAGACGTGGTAGGAGAAACATTTTTGACAGAAATCATTTTCCCATGGATACTGCTGGACTGTTTCACTTACAAGGTTTATTTTGAGCTCTTGGTGGCTTCATGGAAAGCTCCAGAGGTCAAGGGTCTTCCAGCAGAAGAAAGTTATGTGGCCAGAGCAGACATGGCCTCTGTCTGTTGCTAGGCCACATTCCACTAGTACCAACACATGGGGAATGTAATGGGGAAGTGGAAAGCCCAATGAGAGCATCCATACCTTTCAGCATCTTTACAGCCACAGTCCGGCAGGTGGGTGATTTCTTGATGCCGAACGCTGATGCTTGCACCACTTTTCCGAAAGCCCCTCTTCCAAGTGACTTGCCTACAATGGAAAGAAGACGTTGGTTTGTTTGCCAAGCCAGCAGTTATCAGTTGAAGTCTTTTTTAGGAAGAAAGGGCCTTTTCCCTATGTGTGTGTATGTGGCATGTAGCTTTGAAGGGACTGACTCTCCAATGAACAGACCCCAAATGAGTTAGGGACACATTTATGTGGTATCTTCCTTCCAACTCTTTACTGCACTTCCATGTGGCCCTTGCCCTGTACAGCGAGGCTAGGACCTTCGAGGACATTTGGGGCAGCTGTATGGCCCGTTTTCTTTCACAAAGTCCTTCTCCAGGGGGAGAGGCTACCGAATCTGCAGTTGGTTTTTTCCATCATCTGATAACATCATTACCACAAAAATTCCCCTATGTTTAAACTAAACCCCTTTTCTTGCCACTTAAGCTTATTTTTTCTGACCTATGTTTCAGCAAAGGGAACAAACTGACAAGGGTGGTTACTGCTATTGGCTATAATGATGCTTCAGAGCTACCAAAAAGTCACTTAAGTCATTTCTCAGACTTCCTTGCCAGGCAGAATATCCGTATTTCTAACGTCTTTACATGATGATTACAAATCTTTGTGGTTCAAAACATGGGCCCCTTAACCCCGGGTAGCAATTTGTTTCAACCACAGAGAAGTGGTTGCCAAGTGCAGTAACAAAGTGTGAGGTTTCATTCATGGTTCCCCAGCAGTGTGCTATGTTCTAATGACCGCTAGCACATTTGTTTGTTTCCCTCACCCTTGACTCAAAGGGGCAAGGACCATGCCTAAATCTTCCCGGAACCTGGTGCATGGGGCATCAGGGCTCCTGTGCATTAGTACAGGAGGGAGAGGTGCATTTGGGAGTTTGTGAGATGCTCAAACCAAGTCTCTTACAGTCCTAAGTTAACCAGAGGGGCCCATGGGATGCACAGCTGAACAGTGCTCTGTGAAGAGGGCACCTCCCCCCTTTTCCTATCAGTGCTTCCTTCTGCATCTTCAGGACACAGTAGCTGACTCCAATCTGTCCAGTAGGAAACCAGTACACCTCAGTCGTGATATGGTAGAAGAAAGAGTGAGCCAAAGAAGTCACCTTTTGTTGGTTCTTTGGGGACTGAGGTGTGGAGTAGGGGAAGCCAACAAAATGCTTCTGATGAAAATTAAATCCTGGTTCAGTTCAGTTCAGTCGCTCAGTCGTGTCTGACTCTTTGCTACCCCATGGACTGGAGCATGCCAGGCCTCCCTGTCCATCACCAATTCCCAGAGTTTACTCAAACTCATGTCCATTGAGTCAGTGATGCCATCCAACCATCTCATCCTCTGTCGTCCCCTTCTCCTCCCGCCTTCAATCTTTCCCAGCATCAGGGTCTTTTCAAATGCGTCAGCTCTTCGCATCAGGTGGCCAAAGTATTGGAGTTTCAGCTTCAGCATCAGTCCTTCCAATGAATATTCAGGACTGATTTCCTTTAGGATGGACTGTTTGGATCTCCTTGCAGTCCAAGGGACTCTCAAGAGTCTTCTCCAACACCACAGTTCAAAAGCATCCATTCTTCTGTGCTCAGCTTTCTTTATAGTCCAACTCTCACATCCATACATGACTACTGGAAAAACCATAGCCTTGACTAGGTGGACCTTTGTTGGCAAAGTACTGTCTCTGGTCGTCAGTGTTAATTTAACACAGCACCTCTGGTCCCACCTCTTTCTCGGGCTATTCTGATAATGTGTTTTTGGTGAGCTAACTTTCCTCCCTCCCTCCCTTCCTTCCCAAAGGACACAGTTTGTTGTTTGTTTGTTAAGATTCCTGGAAAGTTTGTAATGAAGCTCTCCTTGTCCTCATCCTACCAGAACCTTTATACTTGCATGCACAACTCCTCAGTAACAAAGTGTCCTCACCTGCCTCAACTTAGCGTCTTCCACTGCCCACCCCTCCAGCATCCAGTAAGGACGTGGGAAGAGCTCGGTCACCAGTGTCATCAGAGGCATCTCCCTGCCTGGGTCTCACAGGGACCCTGGTGAGATGACATGCCTCCCTGGGTCAGAGGGGCACCTGTTGTGCGGACAGAGCTCCTCCTCCCAAGGCACGCTCGTGGGACGTGGGATACAGTCTCTGCTTCCTTCTTCAGATCAAAGTGTCCAAGAAATCAGGGCTTCTCTCTTACATACAAGAGCATCAGGTGGACCCTGAAATCGGATACAGGAAGCATGCTAGCAGATGCCTTCCCCAGATTTGTAAAAATTGGTGTGTCCTGATTAGCGGCTTATTCCTTGCTTTCGTAGGGTAAAAGAACCCCTTTTCTTCTGCATCGCCTTCTATTGTCTCCTGTGAAAAGTGTCCTGAGCCTGAGACAGGTGATGAGCATCTCTGTCTTGGGTACCTGCCCACAGACTCCTGCTTGTCTGGGGCAGGCAGCGTCCTTTTCATTCTCACACCTCCAGCCCCCACGCATTCCCTTCTTTGTCAGCACAAAACACTTCCCATCTTCCAATGGAAAGATGCCCTGTCGGACATGATCTCAACCTCTGTGAGTTGAGGACTTTGCCTTGACCAATGAGAATGAGCCCGTTCTCACTTGACTTCTTCAGATTTTTCATTTATTATCTTGGAAGCTGACTGTCGCCTCATAAAACAGCCTGAAGTTCTTACAGGCTCTTTAATCGTCTGATACATCGCAGTGCTCTGGTGGACCCACAATTCCAGTGTCAGAGGAGCCCTGCCACATTGGACTTGATCTCGCTTGGTCCTTCTTTTCCCTTAAAATCCTCCTTGGTGCTACCTGAATGCCACTAGCTAGCTTGGAAAAGTGCTGGGTCATTGTTACGGAATGGAAACTATTGGCATCTCCTCTGAGAGGAACTGGTTAGGGTCCCTGGACATGGGGGGTGGGTGGGGGAGAGCAGGGCAGCCTGGAGCTGAGCCCTTCTTGGCATCTGGGTTGGTCTTCCAGAAGGCAGAAGCAGCCCAGGCTCAAGCCACTCACTAGATTTCAGACATCCCGTGTGCTTTCCCATGGTAGATAATTCTGACTTTATCTTCCAATGGGAAGATCCCCTGTTTGACATGATCTCAACTTCTGTGATAAATATATAGGAGCTGAATTTTCTCCCAGGTTTGGTGAGGAATCACTAATAAAACAAGTTTCTTTAGTTCTGGATTCCAGGAATTTCAATGGTAGCAATACTCTGGACCCAAGCCCCAGCCCTGTCTGTCTCAGATGCTATCAATTCCAGCTTCTCTCACCAGGGCTGTGGGTCGTAACCCAGAGGGAAGATGCAGCTGAAATCAGAAGCCATTTGGTCTGTGTGTTTCTCTGTATTTGTAACCCATTATAACTCACGTGTCAAACCAACTTTTCCTCTTCATCCATTCAGACATCATTTTGGTTACTTTCACTTGTCAGACGTGACTTCAGATTGCTCTCTGTCCTCTACTTGGCTTAAGAAACAGACACATCTTGGGCCCCTCTGCTCCCATAGAAGTGGGATGAGGCTTCCTCTGGCTCTTGCAGCCATACTCAGCTCTGAAAGTCTGAGCTGGTCTGTCTGACACATACTCTCACCCATCAGAGACACTCCCATGCATATCAGCTGGATCATTGCATCTGGCGACTCTGGGAGGGAAGAGAACTATAAGATCTCTAGCAGGGAGCATCTTCTGAAATGGGCTTATCTAAACCCACAGAGCCCCAGGGGGAATTCTAGTTCACAGTCTCCTTTGATGGGCCATCAAGGATCATAGTGGTCCTAGGCCAAGGAATGAAGGAATGGGACAGAAAGCTCTCGCATCCTGTACAGAAGAAGCATGCCTGCTTGTGACTAATACCTCTGGAAAGCAGTGTGGCCTGAGAATGGCTTATAGTTGTGGGAAAATTATCGCGTGTTCCTGCCAAGGTCACTGGGGGTGAGGGGGTCTGGGCTGGCTGCCATGTAATTTAGACTTACAGAAGGAACTCATCTGGTGTACCACCTGCCCCGAACTACTCTAAATTTAGTTGATCCCCCCACTGTCCCCATCAGCAGCCATTCCTGGCTTTGGCCTGTCTTTCCAGATTTTTTTTTTTTACTTATTTTTTTCTTAACTGATTTCCAATTTTCTCCCCCAAGCCAAACAGCACATACTCTTGGGGCCAAGTCTTCTTTCTCATACAGGGAGAAATAAAGGTGGCATCAAGCCCAAGAGAACAACAAGAAAAGCCACTTCTTCCTCTGTCCCCTCCCCCCCCCCATACAGTCTGCGTTGGGGGAGGGGAGGCTTTGTGACTGCATTTGTAACAAGTGCTGTGCATTTGCAACAAGCGCCACTGGCTCCCAGATCTCTCTCCCTAGTTCCAAATACTAATGATTCTGGCACACACAGTAGGGAGTGGAAAACTTTCAGAAGCCACTGTCCGAGTATCTGGACAGGAGTCTTGGAGGCTCCTGTTGTTCTGTAGCTCCTGAGCTGAAGAGTAGCATGCATTGTGACCTCTGAGCTGGAGGGACTTGGGGGCTGAGCTGGAGGAAAAGCACGTTACCTGGTGTTGACAGCATCCCTGTTACCTAGGAAACAACAATCTTCCCTTTCTGTCAGTGGAGCATAAACATGAAAGAGAAGGGCTTTCTTCTCTGTGTTGGCCATTTCAGACACCCAGGGAAATTCAAAGTATGTAACTTATAGATTTGTGCGATGGGGCTTTTTGATCCACAGTTGTGCCAAGTACTGGCTCTTTCACCAATTACTCGGTTTCCCTGCACCTCCCCATTCTGAATTGTGTTCCAGGTCACCACTTTCTAATTTTTTAAAAAATTTTATTTATTTTTAATTGGAGAATAATCGCTTTATAATGCTGTGTTGGTTTCTGCCACACATCAACATGAAGCAGCCATAGATGCACCCGTGTCCCCTCCTTCTTGAACCTCCCTCCAAGCCCCTACCCCATCCTGCCTCTCTAGGTTGTCACAGAGCACCAGGTCGAACTCCCTGCGTCCTTCGGTGAATTCCCACTAGTTGTCTATTTTATGCTCGGTAATGTATGGATTTCCAGCTACTCTCTCAAGTTGTCCCACCCTCTCGTTTCCCGGCTGTGTCCACAAGTCTGTTCTCCATGTCTGCAACTCCACTGCTGCCCTGTGAATAGGGTCATCAGTACCATCTTTCTAGATTCCTTATGTATGTATTAATATATGATATTTGGGTTTCCCTGACTCAGATGGTAAAGAATCTGCCCTCAATGCAGGAGACACGGGTTTGATCCCTGGGTTGGGAAGATCCCCTGGAGAAGGGAATGGCTACCCACTCCAGTGTTCTTGCCTGGGAAATCCCCTGGACAGAGGAGCCTGGCAGACTAAAGTCCATGGGATTGGGGCTTCCCAGGTAGTGCTAGGGGTAAAGAACCCATCTGCCAATATAGGAGATATAAGAGACGTGGTTTCAATCCTGAATGAGGAAGATCCCCTGGAAGAGGACATGGCAACCCACTCCAAAATTCTTGCCTGGAGAATCTCATGGACAGAGGAGCCTGGAGAGCTACAGTCCACAGGGTTGCAAACAGTTGGACACAACTGAAGTGACTTAGCATATACAATATTTTTCTCTTTTTGACTTACTTCACTCTGTGTAACAGGTTCTTGGTTTATCCACCTCACTAGAACTGACTCATTCATTCCTCTTAATGGCTCAGTAATATTCCATTGTATTTATGTACCACAACTTCTTTATCCATTCATCTGTTGATGGACCTCTAGGTTGCTTCCATGTCTTGGCTATTGTAAACAGTGCTGCGATGAACATTGGGGCACATGTTCACCACTTTCTCATCCACAGAAGTTTTGTTACCTAAGAGTGCCTGTAAGACGCTGCTGAAACTAATCGCTTCCCTCCCCTTCACTTTATCTGCTGTCACGTCTGTGTCCTTCTCCCTTCGAGGGGATGGACTCAAGCAACTTTGCTTCCCTACCACTGAGATGGGTGTCAGCTGCTCGGTGAAGATGCCTGATAACTGTTGAAAGAAGGGACAGGTGCTGCCTTGTCCCCTTGACCTGCTGTCTCAGCATTCTAGAGAATTCTTTATCTCTGTGTCTGTCTCCCTTGCTGGTTTGTGAGCAACTAGAGGGTAGAATCCTGCATCTAGTTACTTCTGCTTCCCTCAGAGCACTGTGTTTTGTGGGAAGTGGGTGCTTGGTGCAGGTTTAGGAATCCAGGGAACAAATACATTACCCAGTTTAAGTCTCTCCCGGGCAAACTCCCACTTGCTGGCATCGTAAGGGAGCCGATCACACTGCTCATCCAGGGGAACTTCATCTGGGTCCATGATAATTGACAGGTAGTCAGCTTTAATCTCAGAAGATGACTAAGGAATAAAGAGATCTCAAAGTCACCAACCAGGGAACAACTTAAACCCAGATATGTAATGTAAAACAATACTTGGCATCATCAACTCCTATTTTGGTTCGTTTGGTTGAAACCACATGGTCAGGAGCAGGACGTGCCCTCTGCATGCACACAGAAGCATCACACTCAAGCATGCAATTTTCATCAAGCCACTCCTTACTCTTCTCACAATGTGTTTCTGTGGTACCCCCGCCACTGTCCTGTCTCGGACCAAATGCACTCAGATTCTCCAGTGACCTTAATGCTTTTTCTTAAACAGTGATCAGAAACTCCCTGGTGGCTCAGCGGTAGACAATCCACCTGCCAATTCAGGAGATGTGGGTTGATCCCTGGGTGGGGAAGATCCCCTGGAGAAGGGAAGGGCAGCCCACTCCAATATTCTCGCTTGGGAAATTCCATGAACAGAGAAGCCTGGTGGGCTACAGTCCATGGGGTCACAAAGAGTCAGACAGGACTTAGCGACGAAATCACCATCAAGCAGTGATCACACAATAATTCTTTTCTGAAAAAATGCAAAGTATTTTAATAAAATCATTCCAAACAATGACTATAAATAACTTTCCATGGTCATTCTCCAGGAATACATGTGGCAGATGGGTCAGCAGTTGGTTGTGGCTTTTCTGCATTTGTAAGAAAGGCTAATGTGGCCAAGTAAACCCAGGATCCCTGGGACGGTGGAGAGGCGCATTTCCTGTGAAGTGGTTAAAGACACCCAGAAGGCCCCTTGGTTGCCTCAGCAACCTGAAAAGACTAGAGTGAGATTAGAATAACATTTACCTGGAGGAGTTACAGAAAAAAGGTTCTGAGCTCAGAACTTAAACACCAAACAGTCAGCCCTTCTGAAAGAATAATATAAAGGAACCCACATTAAGTAGGCTCCACAAGTTTCCTGGTGACCAAAATTTTGTGAATCCTTGTTCAGATGGACTCGATTCATCCAAACTGTATTTACATTAAAATTCATGTAAAATGCAAGCTTATTCAGTACATGGCAAGTTTATATATTCAGCATACATAGCTGTGACTCACAAGCAGGAAAAAGATGAAAAAGCAAAAATGTACAAAAAGGAAAAAGATTTATCTTCAGTGAGAAATGGAAGTTAAGAAATAATAAATGTTTGCTATAAAAAAAATTAAAAAAAATAAAAGTTGATTATTTCAAAGGCAAAGGTGTAAGACTTTTACACAGCTATATTCCAAGCTCTTTTGGCCACTTGTATAATAAGATGTCAAATAAATAAGGTGGCATCTACCTTCTAGTGCTTGTTTTATTTTGGTGATGCAAATGAAGCCCAATTTCAGATCATACGTAACCAGATTTACATTTAGTGTGTTAGGTTCACATTCATGGGTAATATACCCTGTTCATATTAATTAATTGTAGAATTGACTGCATTTCTGTGGGCAGGATAGAAAGGAAGTATGCTTGCCCATAGAGGCTGGGTTTTGATAACTCTTGCCTAGAAGTTACTTACACTTCATTTAAACGAGTTTAGGGCCTAAATGAGTTTGTGCATTTCCCTAAACAGGATCAGAGTTGAGCAGAGAAGACAAACCTCCCCATCCATTCGACTTCACACCCGCCCACATTCTTTGGCCCTGACTCACCCCGTCCTGCACTGTCACAGCTCACCTCATCCATCACTCGCAATCTGCCTCTTTCTCACAAAAATTATCACTGAAATGTGTGACAGATAGCTCAGGGCAGAAAGATTGCCTGGCCTCCACAAAGAGTGGAAAATGGAGAGAGATAGGGAGCACATTGTCATGAGCTGCATTTGCCAGCATGGTAGACTGGGGGTTGGGGGGGTCCCACTTAAAGACAGTAGTTCGAGGCTACAGGGCTGGACAGGAGTGTTTGTTCCCACACCAGGGTGCTGGGTGCTCATGAGTGGCATGGATGGAGGAGCTTTGATGACTCCAGCTCTCAGCGTCGGTGATAGCCAAGGCCATGAGATACGATCTCCAGTCTTCCAAGAGCACAGGAAGAGCTGCTGCCCAGCCAGGGACAGCTTGGGTCCTGCGGGAGCTGACGGAGTTGGGCAGGGGTAGTGACCGAGCCAGGGGAGCAGGCCACGGAAGACAGTCTGCCCACGTGGCACCTGAGGAATCCTGTGGTTTGTCTTAAGGCAGATGAGAGGAGATACCCAGCAGACCTTCAGGAAGGGCTTTGAGACGAGCCTGATGGTAGAATCTTGGTTGACCAATGCTTATTCTTTCAATTGACAAGAACACGGAGCACCCACTGGGTACTAGGCATGGAAATTGGTCGGTCAGGGGCTTCAGAGCCCAGGCATGGATGCTGACGGCCTGGGTTTGAATCAGAACCTACATATTACCTTGGGCAAGTTGCTTAACTTTATTAAGCCTAGTTTCCTTACCAGTAAGACAGTGTCAGTAGTGGTACTTATCTCATAGAGTTGCTGTGAATATCATGCAAAATAGTCTATGAAAAGCCCTATGAGGGACCTGGTGTATAGTAAGCATGAATAAATATTAGCTTTAGTTGGCCTGTGCAGGGTGAGGATGAAAAGAGAAAATACAGTCCTTATCAGTGAGGAATTTACACAGCAGTAAGAGAAATCAGCTGGAGATAGGTTTTTGATGCCTTGTTCCTCTTCGCCTTCCCAAACCAATTACTTCTCAAATCCTATAGGCTTTCTGTCATTGAGATGGTCATTTCTTGCCTTCATCCTTTCTTATTGACATTCAAATTTCCTAACTTTTTAGACATACAGGGGACCTCTTTGATTGAGTCCCAGAGTGCCTTTCCAGTGTTATTTCCACTAAGCTCCCGTATGCAAAGTACCCAGACATTTTCCCTAACATGGGGCCAGAGTGAGGGTGGGCTGTTTTTCTACTGCTTTCCTTCCAGCCACAACCTTCAAAGTCTGTCTCTAAACGGAGCTCTCTCTGAAGTTTCTCTGCCCTCTCCTCCTTTGAACTCTGGAGTCTTTGTACCACCCTTGCAGATTTGGCAGGTTCCACTTTTGTTAGATGTGTTTTCCTATATGATGTACCTCCCCTTTCCAAATCCCGTTGTTTAACTTTTGTTTCTTTCGAAAGCAGTGACTTTCCTTGTCGTGTCTTAAAGCCAGTCACTCCATGCAGCAAAAGCCTCAGGTTATTCACCGTGAAGGAGGGCTGCCAGTCGACATGCCAACACTGGAAAGTGCGCCTTCCCGGTTTCAAACAGTGAGTCTAAGGTCACACAACCTGGGTTCAAAACTCAGCTGCGACTCTAACTGAGTGTCTCTTAGGCAGGTTACTGTACCTCTCTGAGCCTCAGTTTCCCTCTCTTTAAAATGGGAATAACAATATTTTTATATCTTTGTGTTTTTTAAAGGACTAACTGAGATATGACATAAAGAGCTCCCCAAATGTGCCACAAACACTCAGCACATAAAATGGTGAAAGTAATTTAAAGCGATTTTTAAAAAAATAATTAAAGCATAAGAGATGAGGAGCTTATTATGTTACGTAATGATTTTCTAATTCAGAACTACTTAAAGATAACTGTTTCTTTGATATATTTTTATTCTCTATATTACATTTTAATGTATTATCTTTTAACAGCAACCAAAACTAGTCTTTATAAATTAAAAAATTTAAATAAAAATAATATAATCATTCTCTAAAAAAAAAAAAGACTTGCATGTTAATAAGGCCTAATACAGCTCTAGAAATTGAGGAGGTCTCTCCTTGGTACTTTACAAGTCCTGTTGATTTTATCTCCTAAATATCTCTTCAAGTCTAATCCTTTAGACTAAGCGACCGTCATTTCTGACTTGGACTGCATTCTTCTATTCACTGGGTTCTTCTCTATTCACTCTTGTCCGCTCTGGTCCTTTCTCCTCATACTGCCTGAAATCGTCTTTCCAGACACAGGTCTCTGACACTTACAATCACCTATCTTTGCTCAACCCCACCCCCGGCCCACCCCGCCAAGGCTTCCTCTTCTAAAACACGGAGGAAATTGCTTCCCGCGGCCTACAGGGCCTGCTTGGACAGCCTCTCCTCTCCTGCCTCCCCTTGTCCGCCGTCCCCATCTCTGCCCAGGTCAGTCTGTCCTCACCGCATCTCCTCTGCCTGCAGACTTCCCCTCCCTTACATGCTATGTAGTCGGCTGACTCTGGTCACCACTTGACGTCTGCCTGTGCTACAGTCAGTCGCTCCCCAGACTACACACAGCAGCCTCTCCTCTGCACTGTCACCAGAGAGCCCTACACAGGGCCTGGCTTCTGCCCTGAGCGGGCACCTGGGAAATATTTCAGGCGTGAATGAACAAATGCGTGTTGGCTCATCCCCCCTCCCAGTAAAATTCTGAGAAGCAAGTTGTGCTAACAGGCCTAATGATAGGAATCTGATGTCTTGAATTCCAACCTGAGCCTCACATGCTGAAGAACTTAATTTTATCATGGGGCTCAGAGTATGGAACAGCAGACAAAGACAGAGGTGGGTCTTTATTTTGCCTTTTCCTTTTTGTCTCTTATCAGAGAGTGAGATTAAGAAAATGAATATTTCTCAGATCTCGTGTGGCATTTAAAGACTTCATTTTACACCGAAAATGTTCCTTCCGTGTGTGGGACATAGTCATCTGTTCCTTGTTCTAGCTTTTTTTTTTTTTTGAACACACCACGTTAGGGAGAGATGTTTGTTTTTTGGGGTTTTTTTTTTTTTTGGCCATCAGACATGCGGGATCTTTGTTCCCTGACCAGGGATTGAAACCTTGCCCCCTGCAGTGGAAGTGCGGAGTCTTAACTGCTGGGCCAACAGGAAAGTCCTGAGAGACAGTTTAATGATTCATCTGCCACGTTCACCTGTTCAGTGCCTTCTCTGGACATCAGGCATTTGGGGGAGCAGGCATTTTTTGGGGAAATCTAGCATGATGTCACTACACCAGCAGTGCCACTGGGCCTTGTGGCAGATTTTTGCCAAAAGGAGCATAGAATTTCATCTGAAATATTCTTACCCTTTTCAGTTTTCGGATAAAAAGTGTTAACAGGAGCCAGAAGAGGGTTGCAGCCACACAGGTGCACGTCAGAGTGATGAGCTCCAGGTTAGACTTGTCTGAGGTCCCTGGAGAGATAAAAACACCAAGAGGGCGCTAAACAGCAGCTCACAACCCCTGGGTCTGTGATTTGACAGAAGGTCAGTGGCCCCCAAGTGCTTCATCACGGGCGAACACAATCAGCTCCCAGCATAGAGCCTCTCACCTTCTGGGTCAGGCAGGGTTCACGCTATTATCGTCATAAACTCACATGGAAATGAAAAGACTTTCCAGAAATGTTGCTGTGGAGTTTGCCAACAACTCCAGAAATAGTGAGTTAAAAATCAGAGGAGAAATTAAAAATGGGAAAAAAAATTAAGGCAGGAACAAGACCTCATTAAAGTGCTAAATCTGGACGATGTGAAATCTCCCTAATGGGTTTGAGAGGAAATTCTAAAGAAAAAGGAAAAAAAAAAGGACATAAAAAGTCTCCTTGGGGAATCACAAACTTCTTCAAAGTAGACTTTAAAAATAAAAATAAAACTCCAGGACTGTCACAATCACCCGCTCACTCTTGGAACAGACAGGCCAACCCTCTGGGTCTGACCACTCACGTCTGGGGCTCCTCCTCAGACAGAGCTGAGCCAAGGGACCTGCTGGAGCTGATTCTTCCCCATCACCTTGTTCCTCAGAATCGGAGATGAAAGCCGAGCACCATTTCTCCACGCCCAGAAAGAAAAGACCCAAGATATCCAAGAGAAGCTTCCAGAGAGGATCCTCCTTGGGATTTAAAGGAATGCCCCAGTGAGCCAGGACTGAGGTTCCCTGCTTCTCGATGCCAGGGGACAGTGTCCCGGGAGCTCTAAAGGGATGCCCTTGTCCTTGACCTTCATTGGTGGTAGTTTAGTCACTAAGTCATGTCCGACTCTTGCAACCCCATGGACTGTAGCCTGCCAGGCTCCTCGGTCCATGGGATTTTCCAGGCAAGAATACTGGAGTTAGGTTGTCATTTCCTTCTCCAGGGGATCTTCCCGACCCGGGAATCAAACCTGGGTCTCCTGCATTACAGGCAGATTCTTTACTGACTAAGCTATGAGGGAAGCCCATTAAAGGGAGACAGAGACTTAGTATTAAGTGAGGCCAAGATCAAGTGAAACTTACTCCTTTTAGAAATGGTGAGGGAATTCCCAGGCGGGCCAGTGGTTCGATCCCTGAATGGGGAACTAAGATCCTGCATGCTGTGTTCCATGGCACCTCCTGCCCCACACCGCGCCCCCGCCCCAAGAAATCGTGATGTGGATGATGGTATTTTTTATTGAGCACTTACTATGCGTCAAGTCCTCACACCTGCCTATGAAGCAGGGGGGCAAGAATATCCCCATTTCATGGATAAGGGCTTCATCTAGGTGGGGGGGTCTTGGTTTATTTTAACTTATTTGTTTGACTGTGCCAGGTTTTAGTTGCAGCACACGGGACCTTTGATCTTCCTTGTGGTATGTAGGATCTTGTTCCCTGACCAGGGATTGAACCGGGGGGGCCCCCTGCATTGTTTGAGCACAGAGTCTGAGCCACTGAACCAGGGAAGTCCCTGGGCTCTTTGTTTTAATTCAGTGAAGACGTATTGAATCCAACTCCAGACAAGGAGATGAGTGGGTAACTCAGGGAAAGCTGTCGCTACCAGGAGCTCACTTACAACCCAACCAGGAGGCTTAAGGCAAATGGACAGAAATGAGGGGCAGAGAGTCTGGAGGCTGAGGGAGAGGTGACACTTGAAATGGATCTTGACCTGCAGGGGTGAAGGCAGGGGAAGGCACTATAGGCAGAGGGAAGGTGTGAGTGATGATCCAGAATTGGGAAATGGCAGGGCTCTGATGGAGGCAGGGCAAGAGGTGGGGCAAGAATTCTGAGCATCCCTGTGGTCTCAACTCAGGCAGCTGGAGCCAGTGCAGCCTCTCTGTCCGGAACAGGAACAAATAAACAAGCTAAAAACTGGAGCCTCTTTCCTCTTCTCCATTCAGCCACCATGTACAAATACTCCCTGTGGGCCATGGTCCCCGCCACCGTGTATTTTCTCATCCGGAGGGGACTCTGGCATTTCCTCTCTTTTCAGCCCACCCCCAGTTCCTGTTCATTCTGCTTCCATGGCTCATGAAATCCTCTCCTCCTGTCCTACTGCAGGATCACCACCTAAGTCAAGGCCCCTGTAGTCCTCCTGAATGACCACAGCAGCTTCCTAACCAGCCTCGAATCCCCAGTCTCTCCTCTGCTCGAGCCCACACAATCTTGCCAAATCACAGATTCCATCCTATTGTTGTTCAGTCACTCAGTCATATCTAACTTTTTGTGACCCTATGGACTACAGCACACCAGGCTTCCCTATCCTTCATCATCTCCCAGAGTTTGCTCAAAATCATGTCCATTGAGTTGGTGGTATCACCCAACCATCTCATCCTCAGCTGCCCCCTTCTCCTCCTGCCCTCAATCTTTCCCAGCATCAGGGAAGCTTCAGCTTCAGCATCAGTCCTTCCAATGAGTATTCAGCATTGATTTCCTTTAGGAGTGACTGGTTTGAACTCCTTGCTGTCTAAGGGACTCTCAAGAGTCTTCTCCAACACTACAGTTCGCAAATATTAATTCTTGAGTGCTCAGACTTCTTTATGGTCCAACTCTCACATCTGTGCATGACTACTGGAAAAACCATAGCTTTGACTGTATGGACCTTTGTCAACAAAGTGATTGGGACTCCTTAAATTCCATCACTGCTGCCTACCCCCAGTACTGTCAGGAGATAAACTCAAGCTCTTACATCCTGTCTGCCCAACCTCATCTGTTTCTTCAGCCTCGTCTCCTGCTGCCCAACCATCCCCCCACATGCTCTACATTAAAATACTTGTGGTTTCATAAATAGACCAGCCCTTCCACCTCTGTGCTTCTGCCTTCACCGTTTCTCTACCAGGATATCAACTTCCCAGGGGTGAGGTCATACCTTACTCATTGTTCCCACTCACCATTGGGTAGATAAGTCATATTTTGATTTGTCTCTAGAGAGTTTCATGAAGCTTTCAAAGGGTTCAGGCCAAATTCCTGTTCTCGTATATTCACCCAATAAGCATGTAGAACATCACCCGAGTCCCAGGCTCTGGTCTGGGGGCTGGAATGTGGTGGTAAATGAAGGGGCACGGAAAGGAGCTCATGATCTGGTGTTCAGGTATGAACCGACAGCTGCGTTCAGAGCTCTGAGTGAAGCAGCAGAAGGTGGTTCTCTCATGCACAGTGATGCCTCGGGTGCGGAGGACTGTGCCTGGCACGTGGCAGGCAGGCTTCCCGCCTGAGTGAACTTGGCTTCATTTGCTGCTCTGGCAGCTTGTGGTTATTCTTCCTTGAATCTCATGAGATCGACTGAGAAATTTCCAGGCATGACCCCCTCTTCTCTCAGTCTGGGTCCTCTTGATGGGAAGATAGTAAGTGCAAGTTAATGAGTTTGGGTTTCCTGGGGTTTCCCAGGTAGCACTAGCGGTAAAGAATCCACCTGCAATGCTGGAGATGCAGAGATGCAGGTTCAGTCCCTGGGTCGGGAAGATCTCCTGGAGGAGGAAATGGCAACCCACTCCAGTATTCTTGCCTGGAGAATCCCATGGACAGAGGAGTCTGGTGGGCTGCAGTCCATGGGGTTGCAAAGAGTTGGACACAACGGAACAACTGAGCATATATGAGCCCCTGAGGTGAGAGATTTAATGTTTCCTCGCAGTATTCACACACACACACACACACACACACGTCTTTGCTTATGCTGCAGATATGTTTTGTGAAACCAAAAACCAGCCTGGGACCTGCTCGGGGCACAGTGGCCTTTGGCTGCTGGAGGAGCCAAGAACATCTTGGGACTGAGCATGGTCTGCATACAGTCTCTGCAAAGACTGACCCGGAGAGACCCCGCCCACGGTGGGAACTTTCCCACTGCATTCCCAGGGGCAGGAAGTTGACCCCCAAAGTAATTCCACAGTCCTTACTCAGGCAGATTCCTTGTAGTGGGACTGAATGTGTCTGGGTGCACTTAGGCATTTAAGGCATCAGCTCATTAAAAACATCTTCAATGAACACTGGTTAGAAGGGAAAGATCTATTTAATACTGTTACTGTTTTTTGAAAACTAAACTCATTTTGTGAGACCTGGTATCCGGGCTCTGCCTCTGTCTCGTCTAGTAACTTGATTTCCATTTTCACTTGGAAAGTAACCATGTGGATCATCCGCTGTAGGTTGACCTAAGTCAGCAGCATCTCTTCCCATCCTCTGTCGGCTGTGTTTTCAGGGGTCAGACAATCACATACTGGCCTGCCTTGGACCCAGCTTCGCCTTGCTGGTGTCAGCTGATGAACTTGGTGCATGAAAAAGCCCAGCTGTACATGGCAGGCGTAGGAGGCGAAGGAACATGGGTGGATTTGACAATAATGGGACTTAGCGCTGGATCTCACGGCCGTCCCTCCTGTCTGATGGGTGTGAGAGCGCTGCGTGGACGTGGTCCGAGGGTATTTTTATATGCTGACAAGAAGGTGGCTGATTCAAAGAGGTCAGGTATTTGTACCTCGTGTTTCAGATTACTGACGAGGCTGCCCAGAACGTCCCATGTCAGTTACCCTCCCAGGCTTCGTCCCGTCCCTGCTAGGATAGGAAGGGGAGGCAGGGGGAAGGGCTGAGTTCTGAAGATGGCGTGTCTTGTCTAGAGTTGGTGGAGGTTGGCTGTGTCCTGCCGTCCTGCCCTGAGCCTTTCTGACAGTGGTGGGCAGCGCTGTCTGCACGGGACCCGGGCTGTGTGACATGGCAGCATCATCCCGGCTGGGACACGTGGCTCTTTGTAGCCCCAGACTACCTGAATGAATGGGCAGCAGAACCACACAGCTCAGCTCATGTGGTGTAGCTGGGTGATGCCTCCCAAGAAGTGAGGGCAACTCCCCAGCAAGAGGCCAGGGCCCTGGCCCCAGGCTTGCCTTGACTGTAGAGAAGGAAGTCTTTCTCTGACCCTGCACACAGTTGTGTGTGCAACCGGGGATTCTGTGCATCATCACCCCATCCCTAAAGTGTGGATGTGACAACAGCACCCTACCTCACAGGGGAGATGGATAAAACTAGGTGTTATTTTGGAGGCTTCACTCTCTTTTCCTTTTCAAAAATCCTCTTATTACTTTTTGTTTTTATTTATTTTTTATTTTATTTTTGGCCATGCTACGTGGCATGTGGGCTTCCCTGGTGGCTCAGATGGTAAAGAATCTGCCTGCAATGCGGGAGACACAGGTTTGATCCCGGGGTGGGGAAGATTCCCTGGAGAAGAGAATGGCTACCCGCTCTAGTATTCTTGCCTTGAGAATTCCGTGGACAGAGAAGCCTGGTGGGCTGCAGTCCATGGGGTCGCAAAGAGTCAAACACAACTGAACGACTAACACATGCGCGCACACGCACACGCGCGCACACGCACACACGCGCGCACACACACACACACACACACACACACACCCATGCAGAATGTTAGTTCCTTGACCAGGGATCGAACTCATGCCCCCTGCATTGGGAGCACAGAGTCTTAACCACTGGACCACCACGGAAGTACTCCTCTCATTATTTTTTGGACTTCAAGCGCAACATAAATTTTTTTTTCATCCAAACATATTGCATAAAACACAGTTTGGTCTTCCTTCTAAAACTAATCAGACTATGATCCAAGTACAGGCCATTTTCTGTAAACCACTGAGTTACTTTCCCTGAGAAACTGGCCTGATACTCAGCATGGCTTAGGAGTTATCCTCTGGTTCTGGTGTTGTTTTAACTTGAGGGAACTGTTCGTGTGGGTTTATTTCCCATTATGCTATTGGGACATTAAGAGAAGGCTGTGCTTCTTGTTCACTCTGCATCTCAAGCACGGGCCTAGTGAAAGACTCAATAAATGTTTAAATACACATAAAAAGAAAATCAATCAATACACCTGGTCCTGGCTGCCCATGGGAGTAAATCAAGCAAGGCTAGCTCCTTTGACCTAAAATCCAGTAACCAGTAACCCAGTTATCCTTATTGTATAATTTCTCTAAGGCTTATTGGACATTTAGATTGACTATCATACTGATTATGAGAGCTTCCCTGGTAGCTCAACACAAAAGAACCCGCCTGCCAATGCAGGAGAAGCAGGAGATGTGGGTTTGACCCCTGTGTTGGGAAGATCCCCTGGAGGAGGAAATGGCAACCCACTCCTGTATTCTTGCCTGGAGAATCCCATGGACAGAGGAGCCTGATGGGCTTCAGTCCATGGGGTTGCACAGAGTCAGACATGACTGAAGCGACTGAGCACACAGACACACACTTACTTTTAGGTATACATACGAATTGTGAAGCTTTATATTTATACTACATAGTTTGGTATACAGACACCAACTTGGGCAGTGATGTGTGGACATACTGTATTTGGATTAAATTTGAAGTATTTCAAGAGGAACTTTAGGTAAAGATACTTAAAATTGCTATTCCATCAGTTCTATAACACATTTTTATCACAGTAAGTTAAAGCCGTAGGCCAAATAGGAATTTTGTGGCCTGGAACACCGTTTGTGTGACTTACTGGCTAAGTCTAGAAAAAGTATAATATAGCAAGTTTTGTTGAAACGGAATTCAATTTACCATTATTAACAAATAAGGCGTGCATGCTAAGTTGCTTCAGTTGTGTCCAACTCTGTGTGACCTTCTGGACTGTAGTCTGCCATTCTCCTCATATATTTGAGAAGTTTTTATCGTATGCCATATGCACTGTTAAGTTTGTTAATCCTTCCAGCAACCCTGTATGGTTGGCATGCCATAATTCATACCCATTTTGCAGATGAGCAGACTGAGGCTCCAGGAGGGAAGTCATCTGTCCAGGGTTGCATGGCTCATGGGCAGGGATGCACCTGACTTCGGAACAGGGCCTCTTCCCCACCAGGTGGAGGGGGAGGTAAGCAGAGTGGTTAAATAGGGATCCAGTTCTCAGCACCGCCACCTCCCAGCTTCGTAACCCTGGACAGAGCCCTCACCCTCTCGGGGCCTCAGATTCTCACTTGTAAGTAGGAAAAACACCCTCCTTGGATTGTTGCAAAAGTGAAGAAGACTGATGCATATTATGTGCTTAAAATGGTGCACTGCACGGTCAACAAGCGTGAGATGTTCTAACTGAATTCCAGCACCATTTTTTGCATTCTCGATCAAGGCCAGCTTTATGTCATTGTTTAGGTTTCAGTACAAAGGCACGCACAGCCCACCCCCAGCCCTCCCGGGTGAAATCGGGGAGCTGCCAGCTCAACTCTCTCTCTCCTCTCCTGGGGAAACTCATGAGAGGAGAGACATCAGTCACCAACGTCTCCGTGTGAATTAGTTTATCACACCCTTCCTAGTGCCAGGAGAGCCAGGGCAGAGAGCGGTGTCAGAGGTCAGAGAGGCTCAGAAGGATAGAGGGGAGAGGCTGGTCCCTAAGACGAGTCTGTTCCAAGCTTTTCCTTCTCTTTACTCTTAGTACTTTGTTGAGGAACATAGCGTATTCTTCCTGCTGTGTGCATCCTTTCCTGAAACGTGTCACTGTGAGGTTATTGTGGCACAAAATTCACAACCACACCTGTTTGCATCCATCAGTCATCCTCAAAAAATGTTACAGGGGCTTCCCTGGTGGTCCAGTGGTTAGGAATCCACCTTGCAAGGCCGGGGATGTGGGTTTGATTCCTTGTCAGGGAACTAAGATCCCACATGCTGCCAGAGCAACTACTGAGCCCCCCGTGCCGCAAAGAAAACCTGACACAAGCCAAAAAAATAAATAAGCTTTTAACAAATGTTAAAAATGGTGGCTATTCTTCAAGTTGTTTTCTCTTGCATAATTATAAATGCTATTATTATGCTTTGCTGTTATTTCAATAGCAAAGCCTAAATGTGTTAGAAGAATGTGTGTATATGTATATTGGGTTGGCCAAAAAGTTCACGTTTTTCTGTGACACTGTATAAAATCCCGAACGAATTTTTTGGCCAAACCAATATATATACACACATGCATATATATAGTGGTTATTACTTATAATAATAAAATATAGTTTATTTTAAATCCTTGGATGAAAACGTGCCACCCTTGCATTGTAACAGTCCCGTTGAGTTCCATGGACTATGGAGGGCTGTTAATTTCTGAAATTATTTTGGTTAGTAACAGTTTTGTTGTTGTTGTTTTTAATATTAGCACTTCCCCTTTGAGCATTCCACATGTGCTCCTGGGCAGTCCAAACCAAACAAGACCTGTGATTATTTAAAGAAGCCACTTTGATTCCCTAGTCCGCTCATCTTTTTCAGATACAAAAATAACACATTGTTTTATCTAGGAGTATAAGAATTCTTTTTCAAAGGAAATAAAAAGAGCAGACAGTTTCCTTCCTGGCTAATGCATGAACCTCTTTCAATCTGTTAAACATAGTCACAGACACAACTTATTTGCCCGGCTTCACTTCCTAAACTCAACCTGACAAGATATAGGTCAGAGGGGAGGGTCTAGGTTGCATATATTAGGGAGCCAAGTCTGCAGCTTGATGTACCTAATTCATAGCCACCAGAGAGAGAAGGAGTGATTTAGACTCCAGAAGCAAGAATCTCATTTCAGTGATGAAATTACTAAGCGGGTACCACCTTTAATTGTTCTGAGCAGCATCTAAGGCTCAAATTTTTATTCAATGAGCCCAGAGTACTTCTATTCAAGATACTGCCTCTAATTTGTAAGGTCCACATAATATCAACTTTCAGAAATTCTTCCTATTCGAGATTATCTTCTTCTAGGGAGCTGAAACCTGCCTCCTTGAAACGTTGCCACCATCTCCCTCCCTTGGTTCTGGTTCTCTTTTCTGGAGTGTTAAAGAGTAAGGCCAGGGTCTCCTCTGTCTGATAATGCCTTAAATATTTGAAGAAAACAGTCATGTCACTCCCTCTCCTCAAGTTGACTCATTTTTAGAATAAACATCCTCCTTTCCTTGCTCTGTCTTATCATTACCCTATTAGGATATGGCTTCATCTGTTTATGCTTCTCTTAGAAATGGGTATGGATATTTCAGGCGTGGTTTGATGATGGTTGATCAGGTAATTTCTCAGCTAACCATGATTTTTCAGCAGAGAGGCTAGATACAACAGTCACTCTGAGAGCAGGAAAAAAAACTGCAAAAGAGAGCAAAGGAGGAGGAAAGAGAACTATAAAAAGCAGACATAAGAACTCAAAAAAAGCATGGCTGTTGGGGGCAATTATGGGTGAAAGTAAGGAGCCATGTACAGAGCAGCTGCAGCTACCTTGCAAATTATACCATTTCTCTAAGTGATATTGAAGATTGATGCCCCATGAGGGAAAAGAGGTCATGAATCAAAAGGACCAATTCCTTGGGGTGTGGGAGGAAATCAGTTCTGCCACCACCAAAAGGCTAAATGATTTGCATCAACTCTCCCCCTGAAATTATCTAAAACAACTGGGTATTTTAAAAAATCTTCATAAAAGTTTAAAACAATCTGACACAACAGGCCAAAATATGCTTGAAAGTGGGAATGAAGTAGGGTTGAGTAGGATTGTGAAGGCATTGATACTCTGAGGGTTTTTACAGAACCTTGTAAACAGCAGATTCAGTTTTCATGGCTTCCCAGAGTGTGCTGGGGACTGGAAACGAAACTCAGGGTCCTCACAGGGGAGGGATATCTGGTAGAAAATCCTACTCGTAAGGCTGGCATGCCAGAAAGCAACCCCCCTCAGGGTAAAAGTGAAGTTGCTGCTGCTGCTAAGTCGCTTCAGTCATGTCTGACTCTGTGCGACCCCATAGACGGCAGCCCACCAGGCTCCGCCGTCCCTGGGATTCTCCAGGCAAGAATACTGGAGTGGGTTGCCATTTCCTTCTCCAGTGCATGAAAGGGAAAAGTGAAAGTGAAGCCGGTCAGTTGTGTCCGACTCTTAGCGACCCCATGGGCTGTAGCCCACCAGGCTCCTCCGTCCATGGGACTTTCCAGGCAAGAGTACTCGAGTGGGGTGCCATTGCCTTCTTTGAAAAGTGAAGTTACCTACCTCTAAATGAAAACTGACTGCAAAAACAAAAATAATACTATGTGGTTATAAGCAGATGGGATTAGCAGATGCAAACTATTACATGTAGAATGGATAAACAACGAGGTCCTACTGTATAGTACCTGGAACTATATTCAATATTCTGTGATAAAGCATAATGGAAAGAATATGAAAAAGAAGGTGTGTCTATGTAACACTGAATCACTTTGCCGTATAGTAGGAATTAACATAACATTGTAAATCAACTGTACTTCAACAGAATAAAATGTTTTAAAAAGTAACCAGTTCCTCAGAGAAGTCAATGGACTATTCAATAGGAAATGTTAAGAATTATTTAGACTTTGTCATTGCCAAGGGTGATATGGATGTGGGAAGTCCAGAATTACTCATAACTCGCTGTCTTCTTTCCTGTTTCATTCACTTGGCCAATCCAACATCTTGCAAGGCTTCATTCAGAGGTCAAGTCACTCTCCCTATCGTTTTCGGCCTCTATGAAGTCCGTTAGCCCTTAGCAGCAGCATTGTATAGTCTGTTTACTACCAATTAGTGTTTCTATTTTACTTGTACGAGGAGCTCAAAATGTCTATTGATCTGGTTTTAATGGTTTCATATCCCCCTTAATTGCCTTTCAATGAGGTTTTCAAAGCATATGCATGTTAGGGAGCATTTCTCAAAAGCCCATATCCTGCACGAAAGTGAAAGTTAGTCACTCAGTAGTGTCCAATGCTTTGTGACCCTTGGACTGTAGCCCACCAGGCTCCTCTGTCCATGGGATTCTCCAGGCAAGAATACTGGAGTGGGTAGCCATTCCCTTCTCCAGGAGATCTTCCTGACCAGGGATCGAACCAGGTCTTCCACATTGCAGGCAGATTCTTTACCGTCTGAGCCACCAGGGAAGCCCCCCGTATCCTGCACAGTCCTGGGCAAATAGATAAGCTGTTGAGTTAACAATTAATTTAATTTGGCTCCTCTCTGTTGCCCTCAACAGTATAATGATGTATTTCTTTTTTCATACATTCAGTGATGGTTTTCTAAATAGGCTAATCTAACGAACATTTCTCAAGGGCTCTGGAATAAAAAAGTAAATAGTACGCAGTGATGAGCATTGCCTTAAAGGTCCTTGTCAAGTGCTGTGGGAGCGTGAGGTGGGGATGATGGTGAGACTGGAGGGCAGGTGTAGAGAAGGTGACACAAGAGTGAAAGTGAATTTTAAAAAATGACTAGGATTATTGTATGGGCTTCCCTGGTGGCTCAGACGGTAAAGAATCTGCCTGCAATGCGGGAGATGTGGGTTCAATCCCTGGGTGAGGAAGATCTCCTGGAGAAGGGAATGGCTACCCACTCCAGTATTCTTGCCTGAAGAATCCCATGGACAGAGGAGCCTGGCGGGCTATAGTCCATGGGGTCGTAAAAGAGTCAGACACGCTGAGCGACTTTCACTTCACTAGGATTACTATATATAAAATAGATAAACACCAGGGACCCACTGTGTAGCACAGGGAGCTATTCTCAGTATCTTATAATAACCTGTCATGGAAAAGAATCTGAAAAAGAATATATATATATATGTGTGTGTGTGTGTGTGTGTGTGTGTATGTGTAGAACTGAATCAGTTTGCTGTGTACTTGAAACTAACACAATGTTGTGAATTAAGTGGACAGCAATAAAAATAAAGAATAAAAGGTGAGAGTAGGATTGTCTGGAGGAGAACAAGTGGGGAAGGGAGGCTGTTCAGACCAAAGGAGAATGATGTGTAAGGGCAGAGGACCAGGGAGGACGGGGTGTGTTCTGGTTTTAGTCCAGCTGAGGGGCTGGGGCGTGGGGAGAGGGATGAGAGCTGAGACTGGAGGAGGACCTGGTGCACTGGGATGAGGAGAATGGTGGCCAGAAACCCCTGCAGGATCTGAAGCAGGGGAGAAATGTGTCAAAGATGAGTCATTTAACACCACTCTGTATAAAGTAGATAACCAATAAAGACCTGCTGTAAGGCATGGGGAATTCTGCTCCATACTCTGTAATGGCCTGTCTGGGAATAGAATCTAAGACAGAGTAAGTATGCGTAGATTCGTAACTGATTCACTCAGCTGTGCATCTGAAACTAACACACTGTCAATCAACTATACTCTAATAAAAATTTTTTTAAAAAAGATGAGTCCTGTAAAAAGATGAGTCTAGACTTGGGCGTGGATTGGAGGAGGGCGAGAGAAGGAGGAATGCTGTCTGAGAGGGAAGGGATGATGTCCACTGATGACAGGGGTCAGCTTAGCTGAATGGCAGCTGAGGTGGGCCGTTCAATAAAAATCTCTTCCCCTTTCCTCAAGAGCGAATGATCCAGGCTGATAGGAACTTGGAGAGATGACCACGTTGCCTACTTGGCTGAAAAGCGTGACATTCGTGGGAGGAGGAATCCGGGGAGGCCATCTAGAAGCGGGGAGATGTGAAAACAAGGAGTGGGGCGGGGCTGGAGAAGTCCACGGACTCAGTTACACCCTAAGGCCTTGCAGACAAGCTCCCAGGATGCTTCGGAAGGATGGAAACCTTCCTTCTGCAGTTTGCAAAGACCTAGACTCAAGTAAGTCCTGGCCATGCTGCATGTTCGTGGTGCGACTTTGGGCCAGTAATTTAATCTCTTCAAGTCTCCATCTTCTTATCTGTAGAATGAGTATAATACCCCTTCTTTGGATTCTCATGAAGTTAGAGGGATTCAGTGTGTCAAGTGTCTAGCCTGGCACCTGCACATAAAGGTACTAAATAAACGTACTAAGTAAATACCAGTCTCCTACTAAGTGCTAGGGAGGGAATGCAGACAATTGGTTGACACAGCTCCTGCCTCAAAAAGCTTGTAATTCAGTAGCAAAGAGACGCATGTGCTCAGTCACTATCTGACCCTTCAACACCCCGTGGACTGGAGCCCACCAGGCTCCTCTGTCAGGGATTGTCCAGGCAAGAATACTGGAGTAGGTTGCCATGCCCTCCTTCAGGGGATCTTCCCGACCCAGGATTGAACCTGCATGTCCTGCATTGGCAGGCGGGTTCTTTACCACCGAGCCACCAGGCAAGCCCCCAAAGAGAAGCATATCGACTCCTAACAAATCACAAAAATAAGAATAGAGTAAGTTCTGATTTAAGATGGAAGAAAAATGGTGTGGGCGAGGAGAGAAAATGACATATATCTGACTCAGCTTTCATCCTGGAGGATGTAACAGAGCAGAAAGCATCTAAACTGGCTCTAGAGAATAAGGAGGATTCGCCTGAAACAGGGAGGCGTCGGAACAGAAGGCATTCTAGGCTGTGTTAACTTGGTGAACCTAGGCCATGCCTAGCCTTCTGCTGTGAGTCAGGCTGACTGATGGCCAGAGCCCTGGCTTATTAGCCCCTGATCCAGCCTGGGGCTCCACAGTGCCCCTGCTCTGGCCACAGCTGCAGAAGGGGTGACAGCAGACTTAGTCAGCTAGAAGAGTGTGGTCACGGCCAATGGGTGGGATAGACTCACCGAGGTCATGAAGCAATGGGGCTTCTAGGAAACTCAGGGCAGCCTGGCAGAAGAGGGTAAGGGTCAGGAAGCGGTCATCTACGAACTTGCGTAAATATCTCTGCTTCAGGCAGGGGCTTCTCCCAACCCATCAGAGCCCAGGATTGAGGATCAGGAAGAACCCTTTGCTCTCTGGGGGCACCCCCTTCTCAGATCTCCATCCCGCCCTCCCTGATGCAGTCTGGGGTCCTTGTTAAAAGATCAATGAGCAGTCCTTTACAGAAGGAGGTGTTAAAGAGAGAGGTACCCTTGATGCATTATCTTCTCTGTGTGTAACCAAATGAGTTGATACTTTAAAACAAGGATGACTGGGGAGACAAATAGGACCATAACTGAAAGGGTTTGGGAAATGCTACCCTCGACTTTTTTCTGAAACTGTAAATTGGTGGTAGTTTCAGATTTTTTAGGAGACTCTCCAAGATCATTTCCTTGGAAGAGACTGGGATTGATGGGGAGTTCCCTGGTGGTCTAGGGTTAGGATTCAATGCTTTAACGCCCATGGTCTGGGTTCAATCTCCGGTCAGGGAGCTGAGATCTAGAAAGCCTCAAGATGCAGCCAAAAAAAAAAAAAGAATGGAGAAGATGAATTCTCAGTTACCATCTTTAAGTAGTGTAGTTTCCAGGGCAGAAAAGTTGATGAATTTTGCCTTCTCCCTTAGTTCCTCCTTCGGAAATTCTTACACTCTGAGGTCTCCTGGGGGAGCATCTGCAAATAGGCTATTGAATGACATGTGAAACCTCAGTGAGTCATAGATGTGTACACCTAAGAGGTGCCAATATGAAGACTTTATGGTGCTGTAAATGTTATGTTTTTGGACGATTCTTGGCACTGGAGAATTAAAATCGAGGTCTAATCTCTTTTCTGAAAGGAAGCCATGTGGCCAAAGCCCAGGCTAGGATGTGGCCTCTTTGAATTTTGCTGCTCAACAGAGCTGTTTGAGGAAGCCTGTGGAATGCTTTTCTTCATCATGGTCTGTTTACCATGTGTGGCTTCTCTCTGATCATATTTTGCAGCCCGTGCTATGCTCAGTCGTGTCCGACTCTTTGTGACACAGTGGACTGTAGCCTACCAGGCTCCTCTGTCCATAGGATTCTCCAGGCAAGACTACTGGAGTGGGTTGCCATGCCCTCCTCCAGGGGATCATCCTGACCCAGGGATCGAACCTGGGTCTCTTGAATTGCAGTAGGGTTCTTTACCACTGCACCACCTGGGACGCCCAGTTTGCAGCCTATTTCATGTTAAGAACAGGCTTACGACAACATGGGGAAGAGCCTGTGTATGTGTAACTCAAGGCGATTGGGAAAAGAATGAATAATTTCCAGAGTGTGGGGTTTTTTTTCTCTCTCTATGCCTGGCTTCTGTCTTCTTGGATTTCTTTCTCACAGGCGTGGCCACTCTGGCCATTCTCTGGAGGTCAATGTCACGGCTCTGGCATCGGCAGGCTCTCCCATCTTCCAGGGTTTACTTTCCCCCAGAGCCTGTGTTCCGACAGCAGCCTCTCTCCAGGGTGACCAGCCTGTGAGCTCCCCCTCGGCCTTGTGGGGAGGGACCAGACAGGCCAGCCCAGTGGGACAGGGAGGGGAGAAGGAAGTCGGGGAAAGGAACCAATTGGAGGGACAGCGGGGGACCGGGAGGTGGCAAGTTCACCAAATGGGGAAGCAGGTGTCTGGGCAGCTGTTTACCTTGCACGGTGAGGTGGGCCGAGCTCTCCGCTGAGCCCTTCAGGTTGCTGGCTTTGCAGTGATACACGCCTTCATCCTCTTCCCTGACTCTCTCGATAAACAGCGTGCTGCTTCCCGGTCCTAAAATAATTCCTGGGGAGTGAGAGATGTTTACATTAGTGGGCCTGGATGACAGAGAAAACAGCTATTTGTGTGACACAACACTCTTCCTATCGTTATGTCTTTGGACGAGGAAATCCAAGCTCTGCTTCTCCTGGGCAAGTGCTGCTTGTTTGCTCTTGTCCAGGCTGTCTCGTGGCACCTTCTGGAGTTCTGAGCCCCCACTTTGGAGATGCAGGTCTGACCCAGGCCAGAGAGAAAGACAGGGCAGCTGCCTGTACCTTGGAAGAGTACATGGCAAGAAAGTGTGTGTGTGTGTGTTACTCGCTCAGTTGTGTCCAACTCTTTGCAACCCTATGGACTGTACCCCACCAGGCTCCTCTGTCCATGGGATTTCCCAGGCAAGAATACTGGAGTGGGTTGCCATGCCCTCCTCCAGGGGATCTTCCCGACCCAGGGATCGAACCCAGGGCTCCAACATTGCAGGCAGATTCTTTACCACTGGTGCCACCTGGGAAGCCCCAAAGAGGGAGTATACCTAATAATAATAATAGCAATTGTTGTTCAGTTGCTCAGTCATGTCTGACTCTTTGTGACCCCGTGAACTGCAATCAGCCAGGCTCCTCTGTCTTCACTATCTCCTAGAGTTCACTCAGATTCATATCCATTGAGTCAGTGATGCTAACTATCTCATCCTCTGCCACCTTTTTCTCCTTTTGACTGATAACAACAACCACTTCCTCAATGTCCGCCATGTGCCAGGCAAGATTGAGACCCCATTCCTGTCTTTTTTTAAATTGGAGGATAATTGCTTTACAGCGTTGTGTTGGTTTCTGCCATACATCAGCACGAATCAGCTCTAAGTATACATATATCCCCTCCCTTTTGGGCCTCCCTCCCAGTCCCCATTCCTGTCTTGACAATCATCCTGTAAGGGGTTATTGTCTCCTTATAAACATGGACCCTGAGCTTTGAGGAGGTTAAGGAACCCAACCAAGAGCTTGCAGTTGGACAGAAGGCACATTTGTGGCTCAGGGGTCAAAGCCAGTCCTGTTTCGTTGGTCACGGTGGTGAAGCGCATGGGCTGGGCTTTGAACGAGGCCTCACCACCTGCAGCTTCACTTTCTGTTACTTCAGAAAGGCCGGTTACTTCATCTTTCTGTTCACGTGTCCTTTGCCTTAACATGACAGTGAGAGCAGTTCCTACTCGATCATGGAAAAATGGATAACAAGTGCCCAGCACACAGTAGGTGCTCAGTAAATGCAGGTTGAAGTGTTATTGTGGAGCCGGTATGAGGGAGGGGGATCCAGCTTCCAGACTCAGTTGCTTCAGTACCAAGTACTGTCACCACGTGTTTGAGTACTGACTGCTTAGTCTGAGGCTGAGACTTGATGGTGGGAAGGGGCAGGCTAAGGCATGGTGGCTGCTGAGGGACAATTAACTCATGCCAAACACAACACACATTCACATACACTCTTTCTCAGACACACACACACACACCAGCAAACAGAAAATGTTTGAGTGATAATAAATACATGTAGCATAGCAGAGCCAATCAAATGCAAAGTCTGGGCAGGGAGGAGCTCATTAAGAATAGGGAAGTCAGGGAAGGCAGCACGGAGGCAGTGGGCTTTGGGTTAAGGTCTAAACCATTATCAGAGGTGATGGGAGAAAGAGGGGCGTTGAGAAGAGGCAGGACCCTGGAATGAACGTGCACTGAGTACTGGTTCCAGAACAAATTGGGCCCGACCAGACCAGAGGCTGTATTGTGTTAGCTGAAATAGTTTGTATTCTCCTGATTATAAAGAATAACATTCGATGTAGAAAACGTGCGAAATATATTGGAAAGCATAAAGAATGTAAAAATACAAACAAACCTACTGTCTCACTCCCAGTCAAGTGTCCTTGAGGGTTTTTTTTGCCCTGCCAAGCAGTATGTGGGGTCCTTATTCCCCATCCAGGGATCGAACCTGTGCCCCCTGCATTGGGAGCACAGAGTCTTAACCACTGGACCACCAGGAAGTCCCCTGTTAGTCTTTTTAAAGTGGCCTTTTTACACAGCTTGTTCATTGGCATAATATTTTAATCTTGAGCTTCCCAGATGGTACTAGTGGTAAAGAACCCATCAGCCAATGCAGGAGATGCAAGAGACATGGGTTCAATCCCTGGGTGGGGAAGATCCCCTGGGTTAGGAAATGGCAACCCATTCCAGTATTCTTGCCTGGAAAATTCCATGGACAGAGGAGCCTAGTGGGCTACAGGGACAGTCCATGGAGTCACAAAAGAATCAGACACGACTGGGGCAGAAGCGTGATGACTTAGAGAATAGGAGGTGATGGAGGAGAGATGGGGGTGGAGGTTAACTTTTCAGGGAGGGTGCCGGAGACCTACACGAGGTCAAGGAGTGAATTCTTGTTTGAAATGTGAAATTTTATAGCATGTTCATGGGCTGATAGGAATAATCTGGGAGGGAAGGAAGGAGGGAGAAAAAGATACTGAGGGAGAAAGAGGAGAGAGGAGGAGAGAGGACACAGAAGGAACAATACCAGGAGAAGGGAGAGGGGATGGAACTCAGCGGCCAAACTGACCTTGGGCAGGAATCCAGAGAGCTCAGGATGGGACAGGTAGATCCAACAATTTGGTGATACATTTTCTCAGTAAACAAGAGGTACTCATCGGTTGAAATTGAGGAGGAGGAAGGAATTTTGGAAGTTTGAAGCAGGAGAAGAAGGTATGAAACAGGGTGCTGGCAGAGAAAGAAAACAAATCCGGTTGTGAAATGCTGTTAAGGTTTTCCTAATGCTTATACAGCTTAAACACTGACCCCTCTGTGCGTGTAACTTATTGGTTGGTATTAGGTTATATCTAATCACTCATGACTAAACAATAGTGCAAGGACGCCTTTAAGCATAAAGGCTTTTTTTTTTTTTAATTTCAGATTATTTCCTTAGGATAGATTTTCAGAAACAGATCTATTAGGTCAAAAACTCTTGATTCATATAATCAAGCTGCCTTTCCCAAACATTATTCCAATTAACACTTGGGCCAGCAGAGGGTGAGAGACAATTTTATTACTTTCCTGCCAGGACTGAGCAGAAGCATCTAAAAAATACAAAACACAAAACTTTGTTGGTTTGATAGAGGAAAAATGAGAGTTGTCTTAATCTGTGTGTGTGTGTGTGTGTTTTGGAACATTCTTTCATGTGTTCCTTAGCCATTTTTATTTTCAAAGCACCTGTTTTGAGTCATCGACTGGGAAGGTGAGTTCAGATGAAGGAGAGCTTTGAAATCCTGGCTGAGGAGTTCTCATTCATTGGAGAAGGAGAGGGTCACAAAGGCTTTTGAGGGAAATGACATGAGAGCCGTGTTTAAGGAAGTTTAGTCTAGAAGGAGAATGCAGGATGGACTGGAATGAGGAAAAAGTGGTATCTGGAAGTCCAGCTCACCAAGTGGTCATTCAGGCAAGGAACGATGAGGCTCTGAGTCTGGATGATGGGAAAGGAAGTGGAGGGGAAGAAATGGAAGCAGACACTTTGCAGAAACAAGCCACAGGGATTGGTGCTTTACTGGATCCAGGAATAGACCAGGGATGAGTCCAAGGTGGTTCTGAAAAAAAACCAGAGCTTTCCCCTGTAACCTTGGCTAGATCACTGAATCCCTTTGGGGCCATTTCCCCATCTGTGAAACAAACAAACAGAAAAACCCTCTGCTGTACCTACTCCATGGTATTTGCTATGAGAATCAGCAGAAATAATTTAAGTGAAAGCTTTGAAAAGTAAGGTATGGTGTAAGGGATGATCCCAGAAAGAGAAAGCGTGGCTGGACGGTGGGTGCTCGGGGCAACAGACGTCAGGAAGAGCAGCGATCCAGTTACCCACGATCGTCTCCACTGCAGCTGACCTGCATCTCAACCAAGTTCCTATCATTCTGATCCCAAATTAAGGCTCACAGCATGATCAAATAAAGCCAGAGGACTTGGACTGCACCTAAGGAGGCAGATGTGTAATTGGAGAGGTGAGAGGATGGAGCCAGAGATGCTGACGAGCTGACATCATCTGGCCCGGGTCCCTCTTCCCACGACGTGGAGGAGAGGAGAAGGGGCGAGAGAGTGTCCAAAGTCAGCAAGCACAGCTCCTCTTTCTGGCTTGGCCACACGCTGCATGACAGCAAAGGCACAGACCTGGATGCGTGACCATCAGGCTCCGAAGCCTCATCCCACTGCTCTCCTCCTCTGCTCTCGCTTATTTCCCTTCTCACAAAAATAGGCCAGTTCCTCCTGTCATTCTTTGCCCCCATCCCTCCAATCTCCTGCCCGTACTCGACTACAGCTGTCGTCTCTGGTTTCCTTAACACCTTAACCTGTTACTACCTTTATGCCACCTGTTCTCTGTGATACAGGCTCTGTTCTGCTGTGGAGCTCACCTTTTAAGGAGGGCTCCCCTTTTAGTTTAAGTTTTTCATTGTGATTAATTTCAAAGATTTGAAAAGTGCAGGAAAAGCATAAGTCCTGTGCTCACCATTAAGATAACCAGGTGTCAATATTTTTCCACTTTTGCTTTATATAAATGAACTTGATAGATGCTTTCTCCCTCTCTACAGAGGTACCACTATCCTAAAGTTGGTGCATCTCGGTTTCATGCAGGTTTTTGTGCCTTGGCCACATAAATGTCTATCTCTATAGACTACAATATTGTTTTGTGGTTTTAAAAATTCGAAATAAATTGTATGATATAGTACATATCCTTTTTTAACTTGGATATTTTTCTATTCTACAATGTTTTAATATTTATCTTTGTTGATACATGCAGATGTAGCTAATTTTTAACTGATGTATAATATTCCATTGTATCAAAAAGCCACAGGTTTAAAAAAAATTCACTTCTCTACTGTGGGATAGTTTTCACTCCTTTGATCTTTACCAAAAAGGCCAAAATGCACAGATGACATAGCTATGTGTACATTGTTCTACTATATCTCCTTGTCCTGGGTTGTAGAGCATACCCATTTTCGACTCTATCAATTATAATAAAATTGTCTTTGAAAATATACCAATTTACACTTTAACCAGCAATGAGCAAGCACTCCCCTTTCCCATTTACTTACCAATACTTGGTGTTTTCAGGTGTCTTTAACTGGCAATATTTTGGGTGTAAACATCTTGATATGGATTTAATCTGTATCTCCCTGATTACTTGTTGGGTGGAATATCTTTTTTCAGTTTGGTTGGCCATTTGGGCTTCTTTTCCTGTGAATTACCAGTTGATGTCCTTTGCACATTTTCCTCTTACCCTATTTTATCTTGTTCTCAATGATTTTACGGCTTGTTATAGGTTTTGGATACTGAGCCCTTGTTGGTTCAATCTGTTACAAGTCTTCTCCATTCTATGAGCAGTCCTCTAAACTTTGTTTATGGTGGATTTTTAATACAAAGACTTTTAAAATCCTAAGGCAGTCAAATGTATCAACCTTTCCATTATCCTTTGTGCTTTTTGTTACTTGTTAAAGAAATATTTCCTATTCTGATATCATAAAGCATTTCCCTTATATACTTTCCTCCCCTCAAAATCTGTTTAAACAGTTTGCTTTTCCTCATCTAGGTCTTCAATACATCTAGATTTCCTTTTGAAGGGCGTATGTATATTGTGTGAGATAAGGACCTAATTTTTACTGTATAAATAGCCAATTATGCCAGCAAGGCTTACAGAATAATCTGTTCTTTCCTCGCTGAATTGTGAAGTGCGCTCTGTCAGATATTGAGTTTCCACGTGTTTGTTGTTCTGTTTTTAGGCTCCACAATAACCTATCTATCCTACACAAGTGAATCCACGGTTAACTTAGGATTGCTTGATAACACTTCCTAATATTTGGTATGAGTTGATGCCTTTTTCAAAATTGTCTTGGCCCTTTTATACTACAATACAGACTTCAGGTTTAGCTTGTCAAATTCTGTAAAAAGCACTGTTGGAATGTTGATGGGAATTTCTCTGAATTTATGTAACTCAGTACATTGGGGGAAACTGTCCTATTTATTTTTAGGTTGAAACAAATGAAACTGTCAATATTTTGACCTATAAAAATGGTTCACAAGTGGTTCAACTTACTAATAAATGTACCCATCTAAGAATACCAAATATCTTTGTGTTACTTAGGTCTTCTTTTACATCATTTGATAGCTTTAGGATCTTCTCTTTAAATATATTGCTTTTCAGTTATATTCTCCTAGATAAATTTATAATTTTCGTTATTATGCAAAATGGCATTGGGTTCTTTGAAGAATCACTTTATCTGAATATTCTCTTTCCCCTTTGGGTGTTCTTTATTAGAATGAACAAGTCAAACTCGGAAGCATGATGCTGTACTATGTTTTCCTGAGATAATTTAATTGTAGGCCTGCTTCTTTCTAGAAGGATTGCTTAAATAAATTCCAACCACAAAAATCATGATAATTCCCATGGAAACTTACAATTTATCATTGTCAAAACTCTCTTCTTCATCCCATCAAAGTTTGACTCAAATGACATTTCCTCCACGAAGCATCCCATGATCACCTGTCAGAGGTGCTGATTTGTATCTGATGGAATTTTATGACCTTCATGTTGCATATTTTTGAATTAACTTTGTACCTATTAGGTGTGCATTTTTCAAAGATAAGCAATAAGTTTTACCCATTTTCCTTTTCTCTAGAATATTACAAAATGTGTGACTGATGGTAGGGAATGAAAGTTATGCTTAATAAAATAAAAAGTAATTTTTGTTATGATAGTCTTGGCTTGCCAACTAGATGATAACAGTTTTGAGGTTAGCATATGATAAATTTTCCATAAATGGTAGCTAGGATGATGATGTATCCAATTCTAGGTACCTAGTAAATAATCACACCTTTAGATTGGCCATTCTTAGAGGAATTCATGGGCTTCCCTCATAGCTCAGTTGGTAAAGAATCTGCCTGCAATGCAGAAGACCCTGGTTTGATTCCTGGGTCAGGAAGATCCACTAGAGAAGGAATAGGATACCCACTCCAGTATTTTTGGGCTTCCCTTGTGGCTAGGCTGGCAAATTATCCGTCTGCAATGTGGGAGACCTGGGTTTGATCCCTGGGTTGGGAAGATCCCCTGGGGAAGGGAAAGGCTACCCACTCCAGTATTCTGTCCTGGAGAATTCCATGGACTGTATATAGTGACCCACAAAGAGTCGGACCCAACTGAGCGACTTTCACTTTCACAGGATTCATTAACTAAGAGCTGTATCTGAAATAAGGATCAGAAGAGCAAAAATATAGATTCAGGATGGTTAAAGGTGTCCCAAGAAAACTAGATGTCTGACTGATTTCCCACAAATACCACAAAGGAGATACTATATATCTAGTCAAACTTTGGGGGTTTGGAAAATTATATCTGGGGAAGAGAAATTCAAGTTTAGTAAAGTTCAAAGGCTGACAAAATTCAGACAAGAAGAATGATGGCTCACTAAGTAGCATTAAAAAGATGAATGATTCCAATGTTTTCAAATGTTCACCATGCGGCTTCTGACAATTTGACTCTAAGATCAAGCCTTGTGGCAAAGCCTTTACAGATGTAAGAAAAAAAGTTGGTGAAGTATGGAATAATCTGAGACATAGTGAAATGCAGCCTTATAATAATGTGCTAAGTTGGAAGAGAGTTGTGAAATGTTGAAAACATATAGTCTAAAGGCAATCCAATGGGCAATGTGATCCATGGTGAGACTCTTTGCTCTATAGCCTTGAAAAAGATAAAGAAGAGAAGCTTTTAGAAAAGAATTAGATTAAGGACAGTGATGGGGAAAAAAAGGCTGTATAATATTCTTCTCCATGCAACCACTAAATAAGGGAAAAGCCATCAACAAAGGTTCTTTCACTTGGGATAATGGCTGTTGCTTCACTAGTTTGACTTTCCAAAGTGGGTTATGATAACAGAATACTTTTTAAAAGCTCTTAAGAAATTGTAAACCAGATGCACTGAAGAGGTTATGGTTGAAGTGAGCACCTTGAAACTGTGCCCAAAACACATGTATTTCTAAACACATTAAAGTGAAAAGCACTTTTTTTTCCCCACTCTTTCACTGAATTTTACTATTGTTCCAATGAAGTATTTCAAGATGCTTTGGGCACATAAAAAAAGGTGTCAAGTGGTGCTAACTCTGTGGTTATGAGCTGTAAAACCTTAGCTATTCACTATGTATGTCTATAAATTATAAACACAGACACATGTGTGCTCACACATGTAACACACACACACCCTGTCCCTGCCCCAACAAATTTTTATGGTGTGTCCAGATTTGCCATAGCCCCTTCCATGTGGCTGGAGGAATTTATACCATAGGATACAGACATTCACCTAAAGTGGCCTTTCTGTGGGTAGTATGGTAACGTTTCTATGATCATTTTCAGGCAGGAAATAGTATTGCACAAGGGGTTAAAGGCAAGAAGGTATTTTTCCATCAGCAGGAGAATAGCTAAATAAATTATGGGAACACATACCATATTATAGGGCATGGCTGCTTAAAAAATTAGGCAGATGATATGTACATAGAAAGATCTCCAAAATAAATTGTGATAAAAGCAAGTCATAAAACAAAACACAGAGTGTGAGCTCAACTCAGATTTATCTTAGAGATGTTGGCTTTTCCCAGATCACCCTACTGTAATCCATTACCTTATTTTGTTCACCACAGCAGTTACTACTATCTGATTGTATGCTATATGCTTATAGTTTTGTTAGATTTATTACCTGTATTTTTTCATTTGAATATAAATTCAAGCTCCCTGTTTTGTTTCCAGCACCTGGTATATTCCTGGTACGGGGCTGGCTCTCAGTGTACAGCTGTGAATGAATGGATGAATCTCAGCTATCATTTGCCCCATGAATATCTATGCCCCATATTTGCATGCGCTTCCCTGGTGGCTCAGTGGTAAAGAACCTGCTTGCCAACACAGGAGACATAAGAGACGCAGGTTCGATCCTTGGGTTGGGAAGATCCCCTGGAGAAAGGCAAGGCAAACCACTCCAGTATTCTTGCCTGAAGAATCCTATGGATAGAGGGGCCTGGCGGGCTACAGTCCATGGGGTCACAAAGAGTCTGACACAACTAAGGCGACTTAGCACCCACGCATACATATTTGCATAAATGCACATATATAAGTAAAGAAATAGAAAAATCTGACAAAATACACATCAAACAGTTATCATGGGTTAATTTCCCCAAGAGACAATTTTATAGTGTATTCTATTTTGGTATTATGCGATCATTTACAATTAAAAAGTACTTATGTACTACTTATTTAGTTAAAATAAATAATAGTAATTTCTTATTACAAAAATGAAATGGTGTAGGTCTCTTTACCATCAGCAAAGAACCGCTGAATGAAAGTTTAAAAGCTATACATCCAAATACTTGAATATCTGCAAAACTTTATGATACTGACTATGGATAGGATGATGAAATATTTTTGAAGCAAGTAAAGCAGATTTATGCTTCCCCACAATTTACGATTAAAAAAAAAATTCTTTTGGCCAGGCTGTGTGGCATACGGGATCTTAGTTCCCCAGCCAGGAACTGACCAGCGTCCCCTGCAGTGGAAGTACAGAGTCTTAACCACTGGACCACAAGGGAAGTCCCCAAAATTTACAAATTTGGATTAAAGCAATAAAAGGACAAACCAAAACTTATTCCATCAGGAGACTGGTCCCTATGGAGGGAGGGGGAGAGAGAGGGTGTGTGTGTGTGTGTGTGTGTGTGTCTGTGTCTGTGTGTGTGTGTGTGTATTAGGGTTGGGGCATGACTTATAGTATGTTTTCTGTGTGTGAGTTTTCATGATAGTTGAATTATGACTGAGTTGAATGAGATGGCTACTTATACTAATATACAATCTTATTGTGTAAGATGTCTTAGGAGCAAATTATGCGAAAATCAAGTTTTGATTGAGTGTGGGTGGAGGAGGAATGAACTTCCTTGATTTGGCTTTTTCAGCAGTGATTTTGTCCTGCTGAGCTCACAGATTAGATTATCCGAGAATGTATCTGTTGGCATATTTTCCTTAATTGTACTGGGTAGAGTGGTGACTCCCACTGCATCACCGGGTGTCACTTTTGATCCTGGTTAAGCGCACCCCACTCCAGTACTCTTGGCTGGAAAATCCCATGGACGGAGGAGCCTGGTAGGCTACAGTCCCTGGGGTCGCGAAGAGTTGGACACGACTGAGTGACTTCACTTTCACTTTTCCCATTCATGCACTGGAGAAGGAAATGGCAACCCACTCCAGTATTCTTGCCTAGAGAATCCCATGGACAGAGGAGCCTGGTGGGCTGCCATCTGTGGGGTCGCACAGAGTCGGACATGACTGAAGCAACTTAGCAGCAGCAGCAGCAGCAGCAGCAAGCTGTTTCAAGTTCCTCTTTGGGGGAAGGAGGCGTTTCCATGCAAATACTGGACTTGTGAGGTAGAAAAGCCTCATCTCATTAGTTTGCCAAGAGATGGAGGAGTAAACTTAAGCCAGGTAGTATGAGTTTTCCTTCTATATAATCACCTAGGCTTCTGTGTAAGCAGGAAAATGTGGATTGGGGAAGGAGACCCCCTTCTACTCCAGGAGCTCAGACCGCGGCTCTTAGTTTTAGAGTTGGTGACCCTGGACAAGGCACAGCCCCCTCCCAGTCTCTGGGAGAATTTGTCCTCCCCCACCCCCATCCATCTTTCTCTCTTCTTTGTTTTTCTTACTCCCCCTTCCTTTTTCTCTGCTACTGGTCTCTCAAACATCGCCTGCTCTGCAGACAAAACAAGCTGCCGGTCGTGGCCATGTTCAAAGTACAGTTCCTTGCATCCCAAGAGGTCACAGAAAGAATCAAAAGAGGTGGTTAATTCACAGTGGGGAAGGGAAGAGCTTTAATAGTATGAGGTTTCCGTTTGAGGTGCTGCAGAAGCTCTGAAATGAGATAGTGATGGTTGTACAAGCTTGTGAATATACTTACTGCCACTGAACTTGGCACTTTTAAAGGAAAAAGTAAAATTTTTGTTACATGTATTTTGCCACTTTTTTTTTTTTTTAAGGGAGAGGCTGTTTCTAAAGTGATGCTCACATTTGCAAGTTTTTTCCCATTTCTTACATTGCATATTTTTCACTTGAACATTCAAGAGGACTTCAAAAGAGGCGCCCAAACAAAGGTAAACAACGAGCAGGGGCTTCTCATTCACAGGAGTGGGTCTGTGCCGGCTTGTGCGTGAGTGCTCGGCTGGGTCTTGCTGTGGCCAAGAGCTGTCAGGAGGCTTTTCTGGTCTGAATGGGGCTGCGGATATGGGCTGGAAGAGGCATCCAACTCGTCTTCCTTGGGCCAAGTATTAGGATATGACACGATGCTAGGTGTATATGAAAAAGAGCCAAATACGGTGGAACTCGAGGATAGAGATTTGAGGGTGTCAGGACTGAGTCTCCATAATAACTCCTATTGATTTCCAGTTCAAAATGGGACTCTACTCACAGGTCATGTTACTTTTCTCGATGTAAACCCTACAGCTCCACTGTCGTACATGAGTCAGTCTCACTGAAGCAGCAGCTACGTTAGCTAGTAATTAGCAGGAAGTAATTCTTCACTTTTTCATCAGCTTAGAGCTGCGGTTGGAGTTGGGCATCCTCTCTTCTCTAGGGTTTTCGGTTGTAGCTCTGGACTCTGGCAGTGCCAGCCAACCAACTGTCTTCTCTGCTGTTACCCCCAACTCCACTCCTTTCACCTTCTAAATGTCAGTTTATCCTTAGGAAAGAGCTGAGCCTCAGTTCTCTGCCACGTTAGGGATGTCCTTTAAGCTTATATTGTTGTCAGAGATACAACTAAACCAAACCCTGAGAAGATTCTAGCAGAAGAGTTCTTCTCAGAGAAGAGCTACCGGGGTACCTGCTAATAGTGCTTGGCCCTTCTCTGTCTGGGTACCTGGATCCCCTTACCTTAGAGACACTGATGGAAGAGGAAGGGATGACATAATTGGCTGCTTTACCGATCACGTGAACTGACTGATCAGCTCAGGTCAGGTGACAGAGGCTACTCACTCCCCACACACTGCCTTTTGTGTGCCTGGGCAGCGTGGCCTCATTTCTTTCCTGCAGTGTTTCTTAACCTATTTTGCACCATTAGGGTACATTTCCAGGAGGAAGAAGAGGCAATTACTCTATAAGTTTTGTGGAAGGTTAATAGACATTTCTGAATTTTATTGTTCTAGGAAATCAAGCAAAAATAGCTTGAGAGTGACAGTCAGTTTATCATCCCCAGGCATCAGCATCCTCATTCATCTTTCTCCTCTACTTTTCCTCAGTATCTCTCCCAGATCTATGAAAACCACTTTACGCTTCAGGTGTAATTCTGTCCCCTGGGTACTAGGACAGTCGGTCACCTTGATTTGAATAATTGCTTATGGGTACAGAGATTTGCATCAGTGACACAGTGATGATAGATCATTAGATAAATGATAACTCTAGTGACCAAGATCTCACTAAGGAAGGAATATTGATCAGTGATTCCTCCTCCAGCCTCTGTCCATTCAAGATGGAATTTATTCTCCCTAAACTCTTTGTAACAAAGGTCCGTCTAGTCAAAGCTATGGTTTTTCCAGTAGTCATGTATGGATGTGAGAGTTTGACTATAAAGAAAGCTGAGTGCTGAAGAATTGATGCTTTTGAACTGTGGTGTTGGAGAAAACTCTTGAGAGTCCCTTGTACAGCAAGGAGATCCAACCAGTCCATCTTAAAGAAAATCAGTCCTGAATACTTATTGGAAGGACTGATGCTGAAGCTGAAGCTCCAATACTTTGGCACCTGATGCGAAGAACTGACTCATTTGAAAAGACCCTGATGATGGGAATGATTGAAGGTGGGAGGAGAAGGGGATGACAGAGGATGAGATGGTTGGATGGCATCACCAACTCAATGGACATGAGTTAGAGTAAGCTCTGGGAGTTGGTGATGGACAGGGAAGCCTGGCGTGCTGCAGTCCATGGGGTTGCAAAGAGTCGGACATGACTGAGTGACTGAACTGAACTGAAACTCTTTGTGGTTTGAACCCTACTGCTTTAATCTTAAAATATTCTGAAAATGCCTTGCCATCCTAGAGATTTTGATGATGGTTTCTTGGGCTTCACTAACAGCATCACAGGTCACTATCACCTTCTGTTCTCTGAAATATTTTTAGAGAAGAGTATACTTTTTTCAGCAGTTCATGGCTCTTGTCAGGAACCCCACTTTCTCTGTGCCCCCATTTGGGATGTGGTTCTTGCTTACACCAGTGTACCCCTAAGCTGAACCTGCCTCCTGCCACCTCTGCTTTGCAAACCGACCTTGATTCCTTACCACGTCAGTCGGAAGCCCCTAGCCAGCAGCCCCCCTTGCTGTGCTTACTTGGCTGTCACAGCATGAAACATCTTAGAACCTCACTGGAGAATCTGGGAAGAGTGTGAGCTAGAAAGCGGACTTTCTGATCATTTGGGGTAACTGCCAGTCCCATCAGCAGGTGGGTAGAGGGGTCACCAGGGCACTCTGGGAACCAAGAGTTCTCCAAGGTGACTTCATAACATTGTTCCAGGTCTGGGTGCAAACTCTAGACATGGTGGGCCTAGCAGAAAGAATGTTTCTTAAAGGAGCTTCCCTATCTGTAGACTGCTAAGAATTGAACCATACTCAAAAGAGCCACTGCCAAAGAGAACGTGTCTCCAACTTAGAACTCTCGTGGTGATGTACTGGTGCTGGTCCTATCATAGGACGTTTTTCTTCCATGTCTAGTCCTTTATATTAAACTCACTTCAGCAGCTCCATTCTTTGGTCACCTGTCCCTTCAAAGGAAATACGTCTCAAATCACCTCCTTTCAACACTTTGTACCCTACCATCCCTCCTAATTGTTCCCAGTTGCTTCTTGACTTGGGTCTAGTTCGGAGGTTCTCCTACCTTTATCACATATTTTCTCTTATTTCCTCTTTATCTCTCTTCCATTCTATGTATTCCACTAAAAATGGATGATTGAGAACCTGCTGTATGCTCAGCATTAGGAATTAAAATGAAAATATTTTAATTAAAAGCATAAAGGATGTATTTTTTTCAGTTATTTATCATATCAAAGATCTTTTAATCCTGTGATGGAGCCACATTTTCTACTTATTTCATTTAATAGTTTACCTTATTCCAGTTTTTAGACTCATTAACTCTGGTGCCTATTGACCTATGATAGTGAGTTAGGACACACACAGTTGCTGCTTGAAGAAGTTGTATTCACTCAAACGCACACACTATTATATTAGATATGTGCTTATTCAGATTTTCATTTTCTTGTTCAGCGCTGTATTCACAGAGCTTAGCACAGCACCAGACACAAAACAGTGCCTTAATGATGTTTATTACGTGAGCAAAAAGACTGTAAGGCTGATACAGAATGAATTTTGGACCTTTTGAGATTTAAAAGTAACTGGATTTGGGTTCAAAAGAATTATTAATTTTATATATGGCATGTCCACTTTTAAAAAAATGCTTTAAATGGTTTTATATGCTTTACATTAAAAATAAATTTAAAAAATTCAGTGAGGTTTTTAGGAAGCTTAAACTTTAAGAGTTGGAAATGAGAAAATCTTTCTTCTTTTCATGCTGATTTAGGCCCACAAGGTCATTTAAAACTAGTGTCTATCTATTCTCTTCTGAGTGATGGGAACTAGCGTTTAGCTCCACATGGTATATCTGTATCCAGGGTCTGGGTGTCAGAGCTGCTCTTCTGGTTTAAAACTCGATCTGCTACCCACTAACCCTCCCAGCTAGTCATTTCTCCCATGTGTCTGCTTCCTCATCCCTCAGCTCGTCAAACCGGCATGATAATTTAGCAAACCCCATGGAACTAGTAGGAGGAATAAACAAAGCAATATTAGTAACAGGCTTCAACGAGCAACCGGGCGCCTAACAAGAGGGTGTCAAGTCAAAACAGATCTGGAAAGGCGGCTGATAACAGCACCTGTCTCAGATGCCGGTAGACAGCCGTGGAGGGTAAATGAGCCTTTCGTAAACTCTTAACAGCTCCTTGGGTATCTGGTGAGCGCTCAGTACATTTTTATTATTATTTTTGATAAGGAAGGCCTATAAAGATAGCATATCTTCAAAGGTTTTAACAGTCACACATGAAACCAGAGAACAGCTGAGTGACGCACTCTACGACGTGGCATGGGTTGTGAATAAACTCGGACATCAGAGAGAAAGCAGCATGATGTGTGACATAGGATGTGAAAGGGGGGCCCCGGTGGCCAGAGGCTGGGGGAGTCCTCTAGGCGAGGGAGCCAGGGTAGGCCGTCAGGGGGCCGTGGGGGTAGATGCAAGTTAGCAGGCTGGGCTTATAACGTCGTGGCTCCGCCAAGCCTGCAGTTGTGCTGGGTTGTGCAGCTGGCAGTAGGAAGCCTGCCCTGTGGGTACCCCAGGGAGAGGGCCTCCTGTCCCCTGAAAAAGCACTTCCCTGGGCTGCATGTTTAGGGAAGAAGTTTTCCTCCCCTAATTTCTCTCACCAGCTATTTCATCCCCACTTATCTAGAGCCTTAACTCTGTTGTTCTTGGAATCCAGTAAGTTGTCATTTAACAAAAAACAGTGATAATGGGCTGGATCCTGTCAGTGATCCAAAGTCACTGAAATGCTCTCGGTATATGAGTTCTTTTTGAGTTGCCAGGCTTGGTATAAAAGGAGGCATCTCAAGTGTTTAACAGAAGTACAGTTTATTCTCAGGTTACTAAAACTCAGTTGAGCTTTCAAAGGCTTAGGATATGATGGACTAGTTCTCAAGTCTTTTTCAGCCTGTGATCTTGATGTTTTTCGATATCAGCTTTGGAACAAACAGTGAGTCAAGGATGTTCACTCTGGTTATCAGTGATCTTCACTTTTCTATCCACATGAACAAAAGGGTCACAGTCATAGAGAGTGTTGCACTGGCTGTTGAATTTGCTGCCTCAAATGAGAATCTTACATATGAAACTTTACAAACACCAGATACATGTAAGCAAGAGATTATCCCCATAAAAGTTAAGAAATTCCTCTCCAAAAAGCTATAGTAGTTTTAAAGCATGAATAAAGAGAAAAGAGAGAGAAAATCAACAACGTAGTGTAGCTGAACTCAATAAATGCTGATAATAGTATATTGGGCTTCCCTGGTGGCTCTGCAGCAAAGCATTTGCCTGCAATGCAGGAGACCATCTATAATGCAGGAAACACAGGTTCAGTCCCTGGGTTGGGAAGATCCCCTGGAGGAGGGCATAGCAACCCACTCCAGTATTCTTGCCTGGAGAATCCCATGGACAGAGGAGCCTGGCAGGCTATAGTCCACGGAGTCGCAAAGGGTCAGACACGACTGAGCAACTAACCCACCACCCCAATAGCATATTAGAATGATATTTAGGAAAAATTTCATATAATTTATATAAGACTCTTTATACTGATAGACATTCTTCTTTTGGCCCTTGGAAGATCAGAAACGGTTGTGAGGAATATATTTTTGTTAGTCATTTGACTTTTGAGATGATATTAATTAACCCTCCGATACCATTCAACAAATTCTGACAACTCATGGGCCAATTTCTATATAAATGAGGTGTGTGGGAAGGTGGTAAGCCATGACTAAGCCATGACTAAGCCATGACTGTGGATCAATTTATATTAACTCATTTAAACCATACTATATTCCTATGTGGTTGGTATTATCTCAATTTTATAAGTAAGGAAACAGAGGCTCAGGGAGTAAGGATAAGTGAGTTTCCCAAATTCTCTGACCCAGGAAGTTCAAACCCTCTTATATTTTCTGTTTGTAATAACTTCTTGTCTCTCCTCTAATCCCAGAATGGTTGTGGGCTTTCAAATTGGTTCATCTCTAATTCTTTAATCCACATCCAAAATATGAAAACTGAATTTAAGTCAAATTCACTACTTTCAAAGAATCATCCAACATCTCATAATAACATTTCATAAAATATGAAATACATTTTGTGATCGGGTCACTTTGGGGAACACAGAACTTGAAACCACAATCCTACCTGATTTCTTCAGGATAGCACTTCTTTGGGTCCTTAATAAAATACTAATGTGAACTCCGAATCTCTAAGGAGAGCCTATACAGACATTGCTTCCCAAGTTGCTTGCTTATTCACATATTCATTCATCCTTTTATTTTGTTAGAATACTGCAAGGGATGAATTTTTTCTGAAATCATCCTTTTTCTTTTTTTTTTAATTTCTTTTTAATTGGAGGATAAGTGCTTTACAATATTGTGTTGGTTTCTGCCCTACATCAACATGTATCAGTCAAAGGTATATGTATGTCCCCTCCCTCTTAAACTTCCCTCCCACCTTCCAGCCTGTCCCACCCCTCCAGCTTGTCACAGAGCACCAGATTTGAGCTCTCTGGGTCATACAGCAAATTCCCACTGGTTAATCTAATTTTACACATGGTACTGTATATGTGAAACTATCCTTCTCAGTAGCGTGTCACTTTGCCTCTTTGCACCTACATTTTCTATTCTCCAAATGGAACTCAAGACAGTCCAAAAGTCCCTTTAGCTTTAAAAATTCTATGATAAAGCCTCTCTCTACACCACCCAAAGTCTAGGCATTTGTGCTACCAAGTGAGCTTGCTAAGGATAGAATGAGATTTGTCGAAAACCACTCCATTCATTCATTCATGGAACATTTATAGATTGCCAACCATTCCAACAGGTTTGGAGGACAAAAAGACAAGATACAAACAACATGAAAGACACTGTCTTCAGGATGAGGGCATGATATGATGATAAACATAGAGGAAAACAGCATGATACAGTACAGGAAGAGGACAGTAGCAATATGCGTAGATAATATAGACTCATATGAACTGATGACTAGAAAATGGCTCAGTAAGAGAACAGAAATACTCCTGGATAATAAAGACTCTTGGAGGACCTGTCTTCTCTTTGCAGGGGTTGGGTAAGGCTTTCTGGAGGGAAAACACCCAATCTGCATCTGAAGGGATGGGTCAGTCTTCCATGAAGACACGCCAGGCAGAGGGGACACAGGAGCAAAAAAGCATAGGGTTTGAAGCAGCGTAACACATGCCGTGATCTATAAGAGCGTGGCAATTGCTAGAATGTAGAGTTCAAGGCAGGGGAGCATACAGCTGGAGCAGGCAGGGACCACTGTGGAGGGCCTTCCTTGTCAGATGCTTGAACTCAGTCTTGCGATGGAGAGCCAGTGGAGGACTTGGAACAGAGATGTGACATTTTAGGCAACTAGGTGGCAAAAAGATGCAAAGAGAGAAGAGAAGTAGGGAGACCAGTTAGGAGACGCCTGCAGATGTCCAAGGAGTAGATAGTGAGCACCTGAACCAGGAGACTGACAAGAGGGAGGCAGGAACAGTTCATATTTTGTACAACCTGCTCAGCCTGATGGATCAGAGGAAGAGGGGGAAGAAGGGGGACCACCTTTGGTGTGGATGATGGATATATGATGTCTGTACAACAGCAGAAGAATCATGTGACGTGATCAGTTTTGGACCTGCTTGGTGTCCGGCCTCTATAAGATATTTGTAGATATATTAAAATCGGAGACATTCTACTAGAACCTTTTTCTGTGCATCAAACACAAACAGATTTCATTTTGAGGATTCACATGGAAGGAGGACTCCACATTGCCGATATTTGAATTAGGTTGTTGCTGCTGCTGCTGCTGCCGCTAAGTCGTTTCAGTCGTGTCCGACTCTGTGCAACCCCAGAGACGGCAGCCTACCAGGCTCCTCCGTCCCTGGGATTCTCCAGGTAAGAACACTGGAGTGGGTTGCCATTTCCTTCTCCAATACATGAAAGTGAAAAGCGAAAGTGAAGTCGCTCAGTCGTGTCCAACTCTTCGTGACCCCATGGACTGACACCTACCAGGCTCCTCCGTCCATGGGATTTTCCAGGCAAGAATATTGGAGTAGGGTGCCATTGCCTTCTCCAGAATTAGGTTGTTGGGATGTTGCAAATAAATGGCAAGTTTATCTTTACTATAAATGTAATTACTAGTCAAAATTATAAATAAGTTCATTTTAATTTTATTTAAGGGACTTCCCTGGCAGTCCAGTGGTTAAGACTCTGTACTTCCAATGCCAGGGTATTGGTTCGAGCCCTAGCTGGGAAGCGAAGATCGCACATGACTCGTGGCCAAAAACCCAAAACATAAAAAAAAGAAACGGAATATTGTAACAAATTCAATAAAGACTTAAAAAAAAAATGGTCCACATAAAAAAATCTTTACATATCTTATTTAACTAGGGAATCACGAGACATACAACAGATAATGTTTATATTTGTGGATTTAAGTCTAGTATTTTTGTTGTTGAAAGAAGATCAACACATGACCATCAGTTTAAATGTTTTTTTTAATCAGTATCCCAAAATATAATTTTAAATATTTTTTAAACCAAATCATTGAAATCGGTATCAGTGAACTAAGGAGATTATAAATCTACTCTGAACTTCAACTACGCCAGGCATTCAAAGCTCTGCTCTACCTCAAACTGGAGGAACTAACTCCTCCTTTTCCCTGTTGTCCAGATGAACTGAAACATTTTCTGAGTGGCTCTTACCATTTTCTGAATGCACGATTTTTTATTGTTTTTGACAACTTGGGGGATCTTAGTTCCCTGACCAGGGATCAAACCCAGGCCCCCAGGCAGTGAAAGCTGAGTCCTAACCACTCGACCACCAGGAAATCCCCTGAACGCCTGATTTAAAGCAGACTCTGGAAGGCTTTCTACGGGTTTAGTAATATGGTCTATGTAAGAACTGACTTCAGTATCCTTCCCTGGAAGTGGCTTAACCATGAATCAGAGCTCATGATTTTTGCAGTTCTATCAGCAGTTCTAGACATACTGGAAGAAAGTCATAGGGATTTTAAGAGGCTAAGGAGAAAGAGGAAACTCAAGGAAAAAAGTCTTACCGGGTTCTTGCTGTATTTTGTGGTTGTTTTTAAACCAGGTTATCTGAGGCTCTGGGACGCCATTAGCATGACAGTCTAGAGTCGTGGAACTGCTGATGGCTACTGTGCGGTCACTGAGGTTTCGCAGGAGGTAGGGTGCTTCCTGATCTAGTGGATAAAGAAAGGCAATAGTTATTACTCGTAGGTCTCATTCTTTCATTATATATGCATAGCGACACTTTGAAAATAGAAAAACAGCAAAACTCAACTGGAAGTGTTCATTCATATTTTGTTCCCTCCATTTTTCCCTCTGTGGTTAGCCTACCGCTTCCTCTTAAGTTACTGCAATAAACTGAAATCTGTTAGAACACAGAGGAAAATCAAGAACTCAGTTCTGTATTTTTAGATTTCAATATCAAGGTTTTTGCCTGGCCAGCTAGTTTCCTTCCTTTCTTTGAGAGAAGCTTTTTTTCTAAAATTTACAGATTTTTGCATGATATTTTAGGAACTAAAAAGGAAACGGACATGATTTTGGATATGGCTGGTAGTGAATTTTTACATATATGCAGGGAGTTACAGTGATGAGCTAACTGAATTTTGCATTTTTGTGTTTTATTCACATGATAGTGATGAGCTAATTGAACTTTGCATTTTTGCATCTTACTAACATGGGAGGGCATGCTTGTGTCTCTCAGCAGTCAGTAACCTAAACTGTAAGGCAGCAGACCAAACAGGAGAATTTCTTGAACTTTGAAAACTTTTTATTAGGAGTGTTCCCTTCCTCCAATCCCTTCCCCAATGCAAACGACCAAAGGATTAATTCAAGAGACAGAGGCACAGATGTGTAGTTTTTGTACTATATAATAGCACAAATATTGTATTTTATATTACTTTCTCTTAAAACATACAAATATGATACAATACAATTTATTTTAATAAAATGCCAACCAATATAGTACAACAAAATGAATTTAATACATTAGGAGGCAATACATTATGACACTAAAATCCCACACAGAAACAGCAGTACCCCAAGGCCCCGTGAGCACAGCGTCTCTATTTTAATGGAGTCAGTCCTGCTGATGCGTATACATTCTAGTTGGACAGGTGCTGGATTGGTAAGTCAAGCTTCCAAGATAGAAGGATAAAATTGGCTCCTATAATCTTTCCCACTCTCTCAAACCATCCTCCCTACCACTTGTTGCCCATCTGGGAAGATAAATCAAAAGAGTTCTGGCATCACTCACACATTCTGTGTGACTGGTTTCTGAGCTGACTCTGCCCATTTCTGATGTCCTCCTCTCACTGAACTAACACTGTGAAAGCAGCTTGTATGTGCGCGCTTAGTCGCTCAGTTGTGTTCGACTCTGCGACCCCATGGACTGTAGCCCACCAGGCTCCTCTGTCCACAGAATTCTCCAGGCTAGAATACTGGAGTGGGTTGCCATGCCGCCCTCCAGCGGATCTTGCCGACCCAGGGATTGAAGGTCTCCCGCATTGTAAGCGGATTCCTTACCATCTGAGCCACCAGAGAAGCCCAAGTATACTGGAGTGGGTAGCCTATCCCTTCTCCAGCGGATCTTCCTGACCCACAATGCTCTAATAGATGACACCTTGCAACAAATGGCTTTGATTCCATGTCCCTGCAGGACTCTCCTGAGTCCCCACTCCTTTCTGTTTTTATTCCTGCAGGGAGACTCTCTGTATGAGCATTCATTAGAGCAGTTGAGAAATCTCAGGTTAAAAAGTATGTTACTATATGACTCTGATAACATGTTGACATAGCATGACATGGCAGGGTGGCTGTCTGTTAGAAGAAACAGATTTCTCATTCAGTTTGGATTTCCATAGCTTATCATTAGTCTTTTCTCATTTTAGACAAAATGAAATCTGAAGGCAAAAAGAACTGAAGGAGTGCTAATGTATCGACTCTTCAAATAGAGTGAAATGCATAACAGCAACCATCCTTTGACCTGTTTTAGTGTAGTTCCCCTAGTCTGTCGTGCAGACCCATTTTAATATTTCTGGGTTTACATTCCGTCCACTCTGTCAAGTAGCTTTTCTTAACGGAAAACACAGCCATATATCAAACTCTTCCACTTTGATAACTTTTACATGCTCGATCATTACAATTTTGATGTTTTACACAGTCAAGACCCCAGACATATTAGTGAAACATGACAAGATAATAAAGAACAGCATCATATTACTATTTCACATCTTTTACAGCCAAGTGTGACACATCTCATTTAAAACCCAGAACAGACCCAATTCACTGGGTTATACTTGTAGTGGCTTCCTCTTGCACATTTACTATTTCCCAGGCACTAAATATGAAAAAATAATCCATCATTACCCATAGGTCTTATAAAAAGGAAGCCTGAATACACGGCCCGTCACACCCAGATTATTTTCATGGCTACAAACTGGAACCATCAACAGCACAGATAGGACTTGGCTTCCCTGACAGGTGTGTTTGAAAACAATGCTTATATGAAACAGAACATTTTAACATAAACGTCACGCACACTCCTGAAAGCCCTCTCTGTACTACTACACGAACATCAGATGAGAAGGAGCACAAAGACTGGAGAATGAACAGAGGACTCTCAGTTAAACACAGACTTCATAGCAACATGTCTGAAACATACAGTATGAGGATTTTTTCCTTTGTACCCATGTTTGAAAAAAAAAAAAGTTCTCCTAGGTGCAAAGTCTCATTTTTGGCAAGTTTCTAAATGGCCTAAATCAACCAAGGAATCATTTTTTTTAAATCAATTCCCCCTTTATAGTCATCTATTTCAGCATTTTCAAATAGAGAAAAGGTACATTGCACCCATATTTTTAAACCTGAGTTATCTGATGGAAATAGCTGCTTTCCAAAATTTAACGAAGGGGAGAAGATCCCTTCAAATGGAGAAAACCAGGGTGAACAGAATATTTCTGCTGGTTATCAGTAGGCAAAGATAGCACCCCACCAGGTCCTTTTCCTTTTCAGCATCTGTGCCCCAGAGATCTGCCAGGTCCCACAAATAAGTGGTTTCTCTTCTCCATCTGGAAAGGGGCCTGAGGAACCAGCCTCACACCCTCTACTCCATCTCAGTCATTCTCCATAGCAGGCTCCTTGTTCCTTTTTGTTCTCCTCCCCAACCCTTATGCCACACCCAGAAGACAAATGGACAAAAGTCAAAACCCACCCAATCATATTTTTTCTTTTTGAAACTCTCTGGAAGGATTCATTACTCTAAGGGATTCTTGAAATCATCCTTTGTAAAATACTATGTCCTTCTCCTACCCCGGAAATGATCGGTTCTGCATGTCTAATTCACCATGGTTTTTCACTTGCTTTTTCAGCTTTATTAAAAATAACTGAGTGCCCCCCTCCCCCAAGCCCTATGGCACTAAGGCATTGTTTCCTGGAGGAACACACTGACTTATAATGAACAATTCGCCAGGCTAAAGAGCCATAGGTAAAATTGCCAGATACAATTGATTATTCTTTCCTTTGGGCTGACAACTTCCAGGTTGCTAATTGTTTTCAAAGCATTTGGGGCTCCATAAAAGTGGCAATCTGGGGAAAAGCTATTGTTTACTCCTTCACATCTGACAAAAGCAATTCCCACGTGAAAGACAAGTTTAGCCGTGGGACAGAGCCTGCTACCTAAAGGAGGAAACAGTCTAGTGAGTTCCCAAGCCTCAGGAGCTGTCACGTTGTCACCTCCTACTTACTACCCAGTCCAGCCACTGCTGTGCTCAGCCTTGGCTATTTTGGTCATTAGAATTTGCTTTCCAGTAGTTCAGGCAAGTCACAGGCAATGATCAATCATAAATGAAAACAACAGAACAATGCATATGAAATTGGTGAAAAAGTCACTTTCCCCTCAAATGCAAGCTGAAAATAAGAGATTACAAATCTCTCTGGATTGGAAAATGTGACACATTTTTAAATGACTCAAGTCCTGCTTCTGTAGTTTTGCCATTAATCCCCAGGGGGAAAAATATCCTATTAACATTTGCATATGAGGGAAGTGGACTTTTTTTTTTTTGATGAACAAATTTGAGATTGACGTTTAGGAAAATGCATTAAACCTCTGGTCACAATAGCCTTTATTTCCTTGATAAATTGATTATGGTACACCGTTGAATGGCATCCATCGAACAGGGTAAAGTTCTTTAACCACAGACAAGAATATTGAAAACGAAGGTGTGATCCACTTTTTGTTCAGGTGCTGTCAATGGCTATGTGGTCCACTCAGGGGCAGAGAGGAGGGAGCCCACTGGACTAGCTGACTAGCTACTGGGATTGCAGGAGAGAACTGGGCTTGGTCTGAGTGGACGTTTGTACTTCACACTCTGATAAAGCTTTAAGACCTCTGAATTATCCCAACACCTTGCACCTCTGGGGCCCATCTTAGATGCTCCAGTTTAAAATTAATGTGCTTAACATATAAAAAAAACAAAGCATCTTCAAATAAATAAGCATTATAACTTGCTATCATCCAGGTGCTATTTACAAATCAAAGAGCAGAGGCAACAGCAGGAAATAAAATCCGGCAGAGGTCCGACAGAGTCTCCAGTTCAAGTGCCCCTCGTTCTGGGCTGGCCAGTGAGCCAATCCATGTCCATCTTTGGTAGACACAGCATCTGTTTAAATTATTCAGGTTGGCAGCTTGAAAACATGATCATAAAACGGGGTGGGCATTAAAGCGGAAGGAAAGGGTCAGTCCCCAGTTGTCGTTTATCAGGCGGGAGAAGACAGCAAAGAGCAAAACACAACAGAACCTCCAAATCCAAACGTGCACTGGGTCGGCCCCAGAGAGCGGACCCCTTTGGCCCAAACAGGGCGCCCCGAGCTGGGGGCCCCAGGCGGGCTCATTGTTACTCCTATCATCGCCAAACTCATTTTGGGAGGAGCTTCTCCTCTGAGCCGGAAAATGAGCAACAGTGACAACAAATCAAGATGATATGAGACAACTGTTACTTGGTAATGAGTCCTTTAATGTTTTACATTAATTTGTGTGGTACAATCATTCCTTCTGCTTTTAAATTTGGAGATACGAGAGAAAACAGCCTTTTTGTTGCAGTGCTCACCTCTAATGATCACTTCTTTCTTCTGGAGGATTTCTTCCCCTGTGTACATGTTCCTAGCTCGGCAGGCATAGGTGCCCGAGTCTTCCAGGGAGGCGTTCTTGATGACGAGGTGGAGCGTCACAGAGTGCTCTTTCGTGACAGCTGTCTTTTGCTTGCTGATGCTGTGTTGCATGGTCCGGTTGTTCACTGTCCGCAGCAAAATCCAGGTGACGTCTCTGTATAAGAATTTGCTCACCGTGCAAGACAGCTTCAGGTCCTCTCCTTCCACAGGCATCTTGTCCAAGCTCACCTGAAATCCATGGGGCACGTCTGGAAAATAAAAACAAAGGACTTGAGTTCATCAGAAAATCAGTGTCTCAACCTGAGACCGTATCTCATCACAAGATAGTCGAGGATCTTAAGAATTGTCCCTGCACAAATGGTCTCAGCACCAGCATTACAAGGGTGACATTTATCTTTTTTTTTTTTTTTTTAAGGAAACTGATCAGATGTGGCAGGTAGAAACTGACTCAATTTGCTCCATCAAAGTGAGGCAGGAAATGCAAAATAGGATGTTCTTAGGAGGGTATGTTTATTTACCAAACATTGCTCGGTGGAATGCTTTTTTATAACTTGGGATGATAACCCATTGCTCTGTCATGTACAGAACTCCGGGCAAGTGGGCCAGATAGTGAAGGGATCTAAGAGAAGTTTGTGCTAGAAAAGAAACCACAGGTGCTTTGATAGGCAAATTTACTTAACTAAGTTGTGAAGGAGACAGGAAGTTCCAGGCTGGAGTTAGGAGACTTCATTCAACACTTTAATCCTACACTTTGGACTGACAGCACCCTTCCCCAGCTGCTGGCCCGTCACTCCTCTGCTCTTTGCTGTGGCCGAGGGGAGCCAGCCATCCTGCTCAGGTACCCATTTATGGTGATTGTTCTACTTAACTTAGGGGCTTCCCTGATAGCTCAGTTGGTAAAGAATCCGCCTGCAATGCAGGAGACCCTGGTTCGATTCCTGGGTCGGGAAGATCCGCTGGAGAAGAGATAGGCTACCCGCTCTGGTTCTTGGCCTTCCCTGATGGCTCAGCTGGTAACGAATCTGCCTGCAATGTGGGAGACCTGGATTCGATCCCTGCGTTGGGAAGATCCCCTGGAGAAGGGAAAGGCTACCCACTCCAGTATTCTGGCCTGGAGAATTGCATGGACTGTATATTCCATGGGGTGGCAGAGTCGGACATGACTGAGCGACTTTCACTTCACTTTGGTCATCACTTCATTTCTACTTAACATATAAGAGCAAGAGTTCTGAAAATACGGACAACTAATTTGGGAAAGTTGCCAGAGTGCACAGAGTGGGGGGCAGATGGTTTCTAAATCAGATTTGCTCTCAAAAACATATTAAGGGACTTCTTTGGCTTCCCCAGTGGCTCAGACTGCCTGCAATGCAAGGAGACGCGTGTTCGATCCCCGCGATGGGAAGATCCCCTGGAGAAGGGAATGGCAACCCACTCCAGTGTTCTTGCCTGGAGAATCCCATGGACAGAGGAACCTCACGAGCTTCAGCCCATGGGGTCGCAAAGAGTCAGACACGACTGAGCAATTAACACACACACTGGTGGTCCAGTAGTTAAGACTCAGTACTTCCACCGCAGGGGAAATGGGCTGGATCCCTAGTAGGAGAGCTAAGATCCTACATGCCAAGGTGTGGTCAAAAAAAAACCAAAAGAAAAATTCTTGAACCAAATATACATACAATATATCCACTTAAAAAAAGAAAACAACATTACACAGTTTCCTAGAGGGACTACATCATTAAAAGGCATTTTCTCCAATGTCGATTCCCAGCGAACCTTCATTTCCATCCTCTTGTCCCCTCTAGCCCCACCTCACAGCTTCCCTCCTCAGCTTTCTTAACCTGGACCATCATTTGGCTTCTACACTGACAGTTCCTTCATCTCCTTTTGGACCATCTCACCAGACAACTTTAGAAAATCATTGGTTCCTGGCCCTGAACTGGCCTGCTCTCAAAACCTTTCCATCGCTTGTGACTAGCGGCATATCTGCTCTCGAGCAAAGAATTGTCGCCAACATTTCACAAAGAACTTTGAAGATGAAAAGCGTTATGTTATGCTATTATTATTATTATCCTTTGCACACAAAGCTATAAAGAAACCTTTAAACCTTAAGGGGACAATAGTCCAAAATTAGATATCATATCAACTCTTTCCTAAATCTCACTTTGCTTGTTTTTCTGATTTTTCTGGGCTTTGGCTTTATTATAAAGTGTCACGACTGAAGAAATGCCAAAGTATTCATCTGAAACCTGGGAGCCAGGGTGGGGGTAGCAATGGTTTATGAAGCCGTCAATGAAGGGAGAGCGAGGCACCACGGGTTTGTCTGCTTTTAAAATAAAAAAACCTAAGAATTTGCCAGAAGAGGCAGAAGCAGCTGACAGTCCTTTTTTTTTTTTTTTTTTTTTTAACATAACAATAAGGTGTCAGAAATAGCCCCTCGAATTCAGCATCTTTTTATATTTGGGACACTTTCCCAGCATGAGGAGTAAACCATCAGCCATCAACTTTTACACACATACCAGGACAGAAATCTCATGCCCTGGTTGCGATCCACTCATTTCTCAAAAGACGGCGGGCGTCCATTTACCAAGTCTCATCCTTGTGTTTAGGACCCAAGAGGGCCGAAGTAACACCATTCAGATCATGTTGAGAGTTTCTATTTACTTTAGTGATTTGAAACTTCCTGTGGAAATAGCTCACAGGTTTCCTGATGGAAGATTTTGTTTATCTTTGCCAAGCACCACCAGGAATCTCAAAATAAAATGCATTTAGTGACATTGGGAAGCCAGGGAGATAAGGCCGGGCTGTTCCTGTTTGAGCCTCAGTAATTGCTAACACACCCACAGTCATGCTGAGTGCCAGCAAAACAGCAAAAACACACACAGAGGAAGAGAAAAGCACCAAGGCAGTTTTCAGGTCTGTTTCTCAGGCGAGGGACCCTGTTGAGAGGCTGGTTTGGTTTATGTTGTCAGACAGCACTTAGAAATGATCTATTTCTCAGGACAGCCCCTCTGCTGTTCTTTTTTGACTCATGGGAGATGGTAAATAAGATGTCCTAAACTAGTTAATGAATCCAGAGGGATTTCTCCCCTTAATTCATGTCAGTTTTTTTTTCAGCCTGAGTACAAAAACAGACCTAAGAAAGCAGGTCTGCCTTCTGACTCTCAAAGTGAAAACAAGCAATCTTCCCACACTTAAGGATCTGCAGTGGAATCAGTCCAGTCAGCAGCAGAACCAACTCACACTCGTGCATCTGACACATGATCACATCCATGGTGTCTTAGGAGATGGCGTGGAGAGGACTCACCCTTGCTCGGAACAGACATTCTACCCAGGGTTAGATGATAAGAGGACTGTATTTACAAAGGTGCACACTTGGGGCTGGCCATTTTGACTTGATTGGATCAAATGAATGAATGAAGTTCATGACAAGAGACAAGGATAGAAGTTAAAAGGATGAAAGGTGTCTTCTCCTTTGGCAGGTGGCAATAAAGAAGACTTGACTTCTACTGGAGAACAGAAATAGCATTCTTTAGATAATGAGTGGTGACTAGAAAATTTTGCTTGTTTTAATTAGATACTATGGTGTTTTTTATTTTTTGTTTAGAGTGCCGAAAGGTTCTGATTTTACTTTTATTTTTAACTGGGGCATGGTTGCTTTGCAATATTGTGTTTCTGCTGTACAACAAAGTGAATCAGCTATATGTATATGTATATCCCCTCCCTCTTGGACCTCCCCACCAACCCCTCCCCCATCTCATCCCTCTAGTGAATGGCAAAAGTGTGGAGAAGAAGCCATGGAGGATGTTAATGGCCACAGTGAACCAGTTTTCATCAGTTTGGAAGGCAACTCTGTTGTTGTTGTATTTTAAGTAGGGGCCAACCTTGATTGAAATGAGGATCAGTAAAGATCCAGATCTAGGTCTTTTAATTTCAAGTGGTTAAATTTTAGACAGCTCTTTTAAAGCATGAGCTACACTAGGTCAAATATAAACACTGAACAAATATGCACTCATTTTTCAGGAAATAGTCACGGAAGGTGCAACATTCCTAAGAGTATTTAGTCTCATCTCTAGGCTTTCCTCATAGCTCAGCCGGTAAAGAATCTGCCTGCAATGCAGGAGACCGGGGTTTGATCCCTGGGTTGGGAAGATCCCCTGGAGAAGGAAATGGCAACCCACTCCAGTATTCTTGCCTGGAAAATCCCATGGACAGAGGAGCCTGGCAGGCTACAGACCATGGGATCGCAAGAGTCGGACACGACTTAGCGACTAAACCACCTAGTGAGACTAAACCTCATGACAGAGATTTGAGTAAGAAAAAGAGAATTGTTTTAGAAATAATGAACATCAGTAATGTCCGATTACCAGTCAAAACTATAATTTTTCAAAACTTGGAGCAAAGAATTTAGGAGAATGATATGCCAGGCAACGGGGACTTGATCAGAATGAATTTGTGCTCAGTTTTAAGATGAAAGCTCTTAAACTTCTAGAGGAAAGACGTCGTGAGCTTCGAGTCAGGTATATTGGAATAGAATCCCCATTGCTCCTTTCCATGGATGAGCCTTGGGATCTAGAAAAGGTTTCAAGTGCTCCATGGTTATAAAGTGGATCACGTGGTAGGGAGAAGGTGAAGGGTGAGTTCTGTCTGGGTTCAGCAGGGGGTCCGCTCAGTCAGCTGGAGTCCTTTCAGCAGCAGTGCTGGGAGCAGATGTAAGCTGGAGCCATGGAGAACACAGTGGGATGTGTGGGCTGGATGTTGAGCATGGATGAACCTTCGCTGGGGACGCTGATCAATGAGGGAATGAGAGGGGCTCCCCTTGGTCAGGGCATCCTCTCCCAGAACTGCCTCTGGACCCAGGCAGGCGGCTCTCTGTTCTGGCTGTACTCCTCCCCACAATGGAGGGGCCAAGCAGGGTCCTGGAATTCCCTGGAAGATGATCCCAAGGCTGCTTCCAGATGGTCTCAAGCCTCCTCCCCATCTTGAGGTCAAAATGCTGGGTGGTCTGCACACTTGGGGGGCTCAGGGAGATTGTCTGGGGGAGGGGAAACAGAGTTTGGAGGTATGGCTGGGGAGACCATCCCCAGGGTCCACAGCCCCTTGTGGTGGGGACAGAGCCAAGTGATGCTGGCTGGCCAGGTGTGGGCTCCTCCTGTGCCTCCAGCACTACCACATGCCCCACCAGCAGCCCCAGAATTCACAATTTGCACCTGACTTTCAGCTCATCATGAAAGTATATTTGTCCACCAGAGGCTAAAACATATCTACCAGCTTATTCGCATGATTTAGAACTTGAAAGTAGTTAGATGTATAGTTTGTGGGCCTCTCTGTTGGTCCTCTTGCCTTGATTCTGAAGATGCCAAGGCCAGAATGTTCTCTTCTTTCAACCGATTCAAATTCTAGGCCCCTCAGGATGCCCCCTTGGGTCCAGGATCACCCCAAGTCTTGCTTCCTTCTCAGGGGCTTAGAGCAACAGTGTACAATACAAGATCACCTGTGACTTCCGAGCCTTGAAAATGTGGCCAATGGGACCGGATTGAATTTCATTCAATTTTATTTCAATTCCAATTTTAAAAACCAAAGCAGTGTAATATTTTTAAAAATACTGAAGACATGTTGAAATGATAGATTTGGGATCTGTCGGGTTTAATAAAATGCACTTTTTTCTTTTTACTTTAAAAAATAGTTACTAAAAAATGTTAAATCACTCATGTGGCTTTTATATTTCTGTTAGTGGCATTGACTTAGCATTGGTAAATTCATCAGTCATATTAATTCTGCTCATTCATCTATTATTAAAAAAAATTTAATTTCTTTATTTTTGGCTGTGCTGGGTCTTCGCTGCTGTTCAGACTTTTCTCTAGTTTCAGAAGTGTGGGGGCTGCTTTCTAGCTGTGTTGCAACCTCGTTGTGGCGCCTTCTCGTTGCGGTGGCTTCTCTTGTGGAACACAGGCTCTAGGGCACGTGGGTTTCAGCAGTTGCGGCCCCCGTGCTCTAGAGCGCGGTTCTGAGGTTGTGGTGCATGGGCTTACTTGCCCCGTGGTGACACGTGGAATCTTCCCAGATCAGAGATCAAACCTGTGTCCCCTGCGTTGGTGGGTGAATTCTTGACCACTGCGCCACCAGGGAAGCCCTGCTCATTCCTTTTGATACTAGAATATAGATAACATTTCTTCTTTGTGTCTGTGGTATTCAGCCTGTCTTCCTAACAAGACAGGGCCTCCTTGCTGTCCCTTGGAGTGCTCAACACAGAGCTGACCTGTACTGTTTAATAGCTTAATAGCTACTGCTCATTATACTTGAACAAACGTATTGAATATTCAGCACAGAAAAGGAATGGGTCAATCTTTTGGACTCTAAATGACACAGATAGTGGCTGTGGACTTGGATGGTTAGGGTTAGCTTGTGCTCACCCTAACCAGTCGTGTCTGACTCTTTGCGACCCCATGGACTGTAGCCCACCAGGCTCCTCTTGTCTATGGAATTTTCCAGGCAAGAATCCTGGAATGGGTTGCTGTTTCCTCCTCCAGAAGGGTTAGCTTGTTTCTCCCGAAATAAAAAGGACAGTACAAACCTTTGAGCTTCATTAGTTCAGATCATCTGAGATTGCCTTGAGAATCAGTGTGTGCAAAACAGCTATCTGAATCCTCTAAATTAACGCCTTTCCCTACTTGGAATGAATGCAAAGATGATTCTGTCTCCACTCCTCCAATACTGACCGGATAGGGACTGGCTTAGTTTTCAGAGGCTCTGCTGGGTGCCTCTCCACCTCTCTAAATCCCACTGGCTCATCTAGAAAACGCGGGATTATCACATCGAATAGCCCCGAGGGCCTCTTCTGGCTCTGACAGACTGTGGGAACTCACCAAGGGATGTCTCCCAGGGCACCGCTCTGTCAGCTGACTTGCCCGACGGCTCCCTGTGCTCTGGTAGCATGTACTTCTCATGAAATCTGACCTACCTACCTACCTACCTATTTCTTTCGGAAGAACTCTAGGTAATGGTGACAGCCTGCCCCGGGCAGCACGAAGTTTCCAGGGAACTGGCCAACTGCCCAGGTTTCCTCAGAAAATTGGGGGAGCGTGGAGCCAGGCGATTGTTTTATACTTTGAGCTGCTGACTTCCTTCCTGTACCATGCTGGGACACAGGGAGCGCCACTTGTGTGCCTTGGAAGTTTTAAGATTTGCAGACGCCATCATATTTCAGGTTAAAAATTCTGAAATGCTACTGAAAAATAGCACACAAATAACCCCCAGCCAAGCTCGGTTTCAGATGTCTTTAGGAGAGCCTCATTTCTCAAAAAGTTGAAATTCGGTTGTGAAATATCTGCTGTATAGCCAAAATTAACACAATATTGTAAATCAATGACATTTCAGTTTAAAAAAAGCTGTGAAACAATTTGCCTCTTGGGTGACAAAAATGTCATCGCACATAGCGTAAACGGTTTCCTTGACTTTTCCTGCACCACGACTGTGTGCCAGGCCCTGTGCTAGGGACTGTGGGGTGTTCAGAAATGAACATGACAAGGGACTTCCCTGGGAATCCAGTGGTTAAGACTCTGCACTTTCAGTACAGGGGGTGAGGGTTTGATCCCCGGTCAGAGAACTAAGATCCCATATGCCTCACAGCCAAAAACCCAAAATGTAAAACAGCAGAAGCAATATTGTAACAAACTCAATAAAGACTTAAAAAAAAAAAGGTCCACATTAAAAAAAAAAAAAGTCAAGATCCCAGCCTGGGAAGATGTCCACAAATAGCTCTAAAAGAGAATTCAGGGAAGTAACTCTTTAAGAGACCCAACGATGCTGTAGAAGACGATTCCTGAGAGCAAGGATGAAGGTACTCAAGAGTTGAACAATTCTACGGAACTTTTTTTTTTTTAAATAAAAATCACTCAAGTGCATTAAAAGCAGACAAGGTTAGAAGAGAGACTGAGGTCACCGGGCTGTCTTCCTGAGTGCGGGGTGTGTCTTACCTGTGATGTAAAATCTCATGTTTCTTTCCACAGTCCCGACTTTATTGGCAGCCATGCAAGTGTAGATTCCAGACTTTCTAGCGTCAGCCACAACCAAGGTGCTAGCCGTCTGCAAAAGGAGAGGCAGTTTCAGTGACAGGACAGAGAACCCTTGGACACCCCCGAGATGCTTCTGAGGGGGACGTGATTCGGCCACCCCGTGGCCTCGACACAGATGGGACTGCACGCGTGCTGGTTACCAGGATCTCTGCAGCCCAGAAAGGGTGGAAAAACAACAGGAAAACAGGTCCTCGGGAGACCGGGGCCTATGACATCCGACTCGTATGAGGGCTTCAGGCTTATTTACCTCGCGCTGCTGGCGTAACAATTACAGACCTGAAGCCCAGATGCGGCACGGCACGTCCTACCCTATGAGGTGGTCAGCGCCACGCTGGCCAGAGGGGAGCCTGGCCCTTCTCTTTTGTTTGGATGACTTGTGATCACAAACACGGCTTGCTAACAGGAGCCCTCCTCACACTGGCGTGTTAAGTGAGCAAGGACAGAGGAGAAAGTCTGGCTGAACCATTGCTTTTCTGGAACATGGTGTTGCAGCCCTGACACCCCAGGAGGAAGAGTGGACGCTTCCTAAGACCCTTGCATATGTTTGTAAATTATTGGGTTGGCCAGAAAGATCATTTGGGTTTTTCCTGATGGTATGGAAAACCCGAATAAAATTTTTGGCCAACCCAATACTTAATTTCTCAGTCTGTCCATTCCTATTCTAGAAAATGAATATAAGTTATGAATGCCATACCACAATATCATTTCACTAGATTTTAGTGTTGCTGTTTGGCGAGTGTGCCCCTAAAGAAACATGAGTCAAAAATGGGTGAACTTGAAAGCACTTTCCAAACTGATGTCACAAAAAGTCATGTCTCAAAAAAAAAAAAAAGTAGTGAAACACCAACTTATATGGCTTAAGGATTTGCACTGCTGTCTTCAGGATAAAAATTAGTAGTATGAAATGCAATGTTGAGAATTTATAAATTTAACCCAACCTTGCAAAAAAGTAATGCATACTATACACGAAACAATGAAACAGCTAGTAAGTTTTTCATATTTAAAATTAGAAAAAAGTTTGATCCAGTTGCTTACTGATCACTGCAGCCTATCTTCTAGGGCATAAAGGTCTGGTCAGAGGCTCTGACGTTGTAGACAGAGCTGGTGCTTTCAGACTAATGGGGTGTCCTGGCTGGAGTAAAATGATCCAGTCACTCACAGGCTAAAGGGATATAAAGGCTGAACTGTGACAGTAGACTTTCTTTTTTCTAATAATTAAAAAAATATATTATTTCAGTATAATTGCCTTACAATGTTGTGTTAGTTTCTGCTGTACAGCAAAGTGAATTGACACTGGGCTTTCTAAGATGATAACACAAAGTCTACAAAGGGTCCTAACAATTTTCCAAGTTGCTCAGTCACATGGTAGGCACTTTACCCGTGTTCTCTTATTCCTTCCAATAAATTAGAGTATGACTGTCTTTAATCTACAGGTCAGGAAGACTAAAAACTATACTCCTAGTTTTTTTAGCCAGCAACTCTATTGCTCCAAATTCCTTGTAATTGTCACTGTGGTACAGTCAATATTTCATGATGATTTCATGATCTGTTTGTTGGATCTGTTTAATTACATCTACTCATGTATCCTCTGTGCACTGTTGAGATTCTGGGAAATGCAAATGTTTGCAATGTGTGGCATGTTCATTCAGTTTAGCAGATGTGTGTGTACGTGTTAAGTCGCTCAGCCGTGTCCAACTCTTTGTGACCCTATAGACTGCAGTCTGCCAGGCTCCTCTGTCCATGGGATTCTGCAGGCGAGAATACTGGAGTGGGTTGCCATGCCCTCCCTCCAGGGGATCTTCCCAATACTGATTATTTAAGGCACTGCCCAGATGTTGTAAGGGAGACAGAGGGGGATAAGAATATGACCCTTATTCTTAATTTGAAGGACTACTTGAAGGTAATAGGGAAGAATGTCCCTACTTGAAGATCAAGTATATATATCATACTATTCTCTCTTTCAGAGAAACACTCGCATGAAGGCAAATAACCAGTGGAGAGAGAATGAGAGCTCAAATGTCTCTTTCTCTATTTGATTATCATTCTAAGAGGTGGGACATAAAAAAATTCTGGGTAGCAATTTCTTTACAGTTATTGCACCCACCATTTCAGAATCACAGAGGAAAAAGCAGCTGGAAGAGGAGCTTGTAGATGAGAGGTAGAAGGACCAGAGAGATCACTGAGTAAGAGTCTGATTGCCGTAATCTTCTTAGGAGACGCGCTCACGTGCTTGGGGCAGAGGCAGATGAAGAACAGGCTCAGAGCCCTCACAGCCCCTCCGCTGTCTGTCTCTCGGCTCGAGCACGGCATTCCTGGTGAAGTTAGGGCTCCAGTGTTGATCTGAATGAGCCTGAACAGAACCTTGTTTAGACTCTCAGATGTATTGCTGTTCCATAAATAAGGGAACACCTCACTGCAGTTTAGCTGGAACCTTTGAAATTATGAACAGCGATTACGTGAATCTGAAAGTTGCATTTGGGTTTCTAGTAAAATGACTCTGATTTCTCTGAACTCAGGCCAGCTGAGGACCTGGGGTTCATGGCCAGGGCACGTCAGTTCAGATGTTTAAGATCTGTTCAAGGCCTGGGCGGGAACCTGGGGATAGCTGTGGCCCTTTTACAAGACTCCCAGTATCTCAGAATTTCTATACAACCAGAGCTTTAAACTGGAAAGTCCATAGAAGGGAAATGAATGAATTCAGGTCATACTAGGAACCCTGTAGATAAGGGGTGCATTCGAGTCTCTCATTTTGCCTGAATGACCTCTTCCAAAACAGACTCCTCATCCACAGTCAAGCCTGACCCAGAACTCACCTCTCAAGTGCCTATGAAAATTGATCTAGAAAATGACATGGATGGAGTTTACATTATTTCTTTGTTTCTGGGTAGCTTTATGTAGCCCTTGCTGTGTGCCAGACAGTGTGGGAGGCATTTACCTTATTTAACCCTCCCTGTAGCCCAAGGACATGGGTGTATTACCTGATCTACAGAAGGGGCAACTGAGCTTACAGAGGTTAAGCAATTTACTCAAAAGTACATAGGACCAAAGACAACCCTGAGCAGAGATTATGCCCAGGTTTGTCGGACTCCAGGGCCTAAACTCTTAATCTACACAAAACCTCTTCTTGCCCTAAAACTCTTTAAATTTCACAGCACAGATCTGGTGGTAGAGTTCTTTCTACTCTTTGAGTTGGGTTTCCCCTGGAAAATACCTCCTTTAATGAGCAGATATGGGTCCCTACAAGCTCAGTACTACTCGGTACAGAAATACTAGTTTCTTTTAGCATTTTATACAAGTTGCAAGCTATTTTTCCAACAGATAAAGTGTTATATGGTTTGAAAATATGAATGATAATGGACAAATTATAATAAAATTTTACTTATTCATTTAAAAATATTTACTTATTTGGCTGTACTGGATCTTAGTTGTGGCACATGGGATCTTAGTTACAAAGGATCTAGTTACATGTGCGATCTAGTTTCCCTGACCAGGGATCAAACCTGGGCCCCCTGTATGGGCAGCGTGGAGTCTTAGCCACTGGACTACCAGAGAAGTCCTTAGAAGAAAATTTTAAAATAAGATGCAACTTATATCACGTTAGAGTAACTTTATTCAAAATTATCTGATTTCTAGAGGGCCTATTTTTCTAGAGTATATTTTTAAGTTATACATTAGCAAATATCAACTTTGTAGTTGAAAAGAGGAAGTATTTCAAACTCAAGAATTTGAGTCATAGCATCTATTTGAAATGATCGTATTTCATAAGTTACACCAAAAGAAACTCTCAAGGCTGTCTGCTTGCCTTTGTTCTAGAATTAGTTTCTATTTGTCATAGCTTTTTGAGTTCTGAACCCACAGTTTGCCTCTATTTGCTCTTGGAGGACCACAGGATTAAGATATTAGAAACACGCTCTTAAAGTCCATTCTCTGGATTCTTCTGTGTGACCCAGGAACACTGCTGAAGATTATCGTCAGTCTCTGTCAATTTGGAATTCATTCATACTCCTTCCTTCCTTCCCTTCTGCCAAGCATTAGTGATTCACTACTTCAATGCGTTTGAACCTCACGGAACAGAATGGATGGGATGATGTGTAATTCAGTCTAATTTCCAGCACTTGCTTTAAAAAAAAAAAAAATCTATATATGGAACAGTGATTTTAATCTCGGGATGTTTCTAATACAGTTTCCTTTGAAGTGTTTCAGAGAGAAATAAAAGCAGATATGTAAAGGTCAGGGAAGAATCTAAAATTATCCTAGGGTGGCACATCTGAGCCAAGTGATGGGAAAATAGAACGTGAGAATTAGACAAAACCAGGGAGTGTGTAGGGGGCGGAGCCGACACCGTGATTCTGAGATGAGGCATTCAGGCTTCCGTCATGGACGTGTCTCCTACGGCACACACATTTCTCAATGAAATCTCAAAATGATTTCAATGGAAATGTTGCTAAGACATTAAATTGTCACAATCCTCCAGCCTCACAGAATCAACGCTGTAAAACGCATTTCCTGTCTGTTTTTTCCTAACACCAAGTTCCTTCTACTTCCTGCTCCAACTCTACAAACCAACAGTCTGGCAACTCTGGGGAAACAATACCAAAGCTCCTCGTGTGCCATTAGCAACTCCAATTGATGACTCACTTTTCATAAATCTGGGCCAAAACTTGGCCATAAGGAAACTGAATTTTATTGTCTTGTGCACCCTTCCTTAGGTTAAACAAAACAAAAAACACGACAGAAAGGGGAAAAAAGCAAGTCCTTGAAATCTGGCAGGTGCTCGAATAGGACCTCATTCACTGATGGCTGAAGCGGGGTACTGGACATGCTGACTACATGACTGTGGGGAAAAGTATTGGTGTGTTCTAAGCTGGGACTTTCATTTGCTTTCTTAAAATGTACAGAAAAGAAAGGCAGTTTTAATTGTAAAGGAAAGACTATGCAAAGAATTCTGAGACAGCAAAACTTCCATTTGTCATCTGAAAGGTTGATGTTTTTCACAGACACACAAGGATACATCAGTGGACGCTAAAAGCCAAATTAGGAAATTCTTCTAAAGGTAAGATGTGAAATTAATAACTCCCTTAAAATCTAATGTGTTACTGTTACTAATAGGATGTGTGTGGGTTGTGTGTGTGTATACTTTGTTAAGAAGGAGTATAAAAGGTTTTTTCAATGCAAACTATTTTAACAAATAGTCTTCATTTGGGCTTCCCAGGTGGGGCTAGTGGTAAAGAACCCACCTGACAATGCAGGAGACTTAAGACACGCGGGTTCAATCCCTGGGTTGGGAAGATCCCCTAGAGGAGGGCATGGCAACCCACTCCAGTATTCTTGCCTGGAGAATCCCATGGACAGAGAAGCATGGCGGGCTACAGTCCATGGGGTTGCACAGAGTTGGACATGACTGAGCAACTTAGCAGCAGCAGCAGTCTTCATTTGTTGTTGTTGTTTACTTGCTAAGTCATGTTTGGCCATTTCCTCCTCCGGGGATCTTCCTGACCCAGGGATCGAACCAGGGTCTCCTGCAATGGCAGGTGGGTTCCTTACCACTGAGCCACCTGAGAAGCCCAATAGTATTGATTGCATATGTTCAGTATCTGGTGGATTGCATTAGGGCACATATGACAATCATTTTGATAATGGGCAGATGAGATAGGTCAGATGTTAGGAGCTCCGTTTTTTTCTGGAGGGGAGAACTCAGGTTCAGAGAGGTGAACTGATTTGCAGTTGGTTATATATAATAGATAGAGCGGAGCTTAACCATGAATCCTGCCCCCAGGTTGGATGACTCCAGAGCCAACTGTGTCTCAGGGTCTCTATTTAAAGCCTTGGTATAACTACACTCCCTTGGACTGCAAGGAGATCAAACCAGTCAATCCTAAAGGAAATCAGTCCTGAATATTCATTGGAAGGACTGATGCTGAAGCTGAAACTCCAATACTTTGGCCACCTGGTGCGAAGAGCTAACTCACTGGAAAAGACCCTGATGAAAGACTGAAGGCAGGAGGAGAAGGGGATGATAGAGGATGAGATAGTTGGATGGCATCACCGACTTGATGGACATGAGTTTGAGCAAGCTACAGGAGCTGGTGATGGAGAGAGAAGCCTGGCGTGCTGTAGTCCATGGGGCTGCAAAGAGTCAGACACGACTGTGGGACTGAACTGAACGGATAACTACAGAATTATCAGACAATGCATTTGTTTAGAGCACACATGGAAGAAATCAGGGAAGACTATCTCATCCAGATTTTGCTCCTCCACCTCCATCCTTTTTCACAGGCGTTCTGTAAGGAGGCAGGTGGATACTTCATGGTTTCAGCCTAATCAGAAACCTGACCTAGCTTTTTCATTTTCTATTTTCTATCATATATATTTTGTGGATAGGATACAGAAAGCAGACTAGAAGTTCCTTTGAAATTAAGATCATAATTCGTGCTTTAATATCCAGTGGTTCACAGTACAAGCACCTGATAGGGTCAAGAAAAGACAAAATGATTCAACACCGTCAATGGCATCTTGGAATTTTCTAGTACTTTGTGACAACTAACTTCTTTCTATTCTGAGGCAATTTCCTGTTTAAAAAATAGTAGTATCACTTGAGTTAAACTTTCCAGTTTACATAATTTCCTCTTTTCTAAGTATTTCATTAAATGGCTCTGTCATCAATTGCTACACATCATGGAATGTTTTAAACTACAGTTCATTAGTATTCAAGAAAAAGATGTGTAAACTACCTACAGCTACAGCAGTGGTTAGAAAAACTCTTCCTGAGTCCTTGACAAGTGATTGCGGATGTTACTGTGCGAGCCATCAGCATCTTAACAAATTTCTGTATTGGTTTAATTGTCAGAGCCCTGGGTCTTGGCAAAGGAAGACTTTGGTTTGAGTTTCTCATAAGCTACTATTATGCTGTGACTTTGAGTTAATCATCTTATTGCCTCAGTTTTTTTTATCTTTAAAATGGAGATAACCACTTGGGCCTGCCAAAGAGTGATGTTGACATGAGTGTATGTCAAAAAGTTTTCCGTAATGAAGAATTCAGATGTTATTTATTATTTTGAAGTCCTGCAGGGACAATGATGCCATCTACTCTGTTGCTTTGAAATGCAAAGAATATAGCTAAACAGACAGCAGTAGCACGTGAGCAGATGACATCCGTGTTAACAGACTACTCCGAATCAAGATACGCATGTAGGAGTAGATATTTCAGCAAAGGGTGATTTGATATGTTTTCTTTACTTTGTAAAGCATCACTACCTCTGTGCCTGAGAATAGTGGATTTTTTTAGTGTATTGTTCACTAATTCAGGAGAAAAAAGTCACCAGGCTTGAGATGCACTGAGATTTGCCTAGTTCACGAGGTGTCAGGTAGTTCTGAGGCTAACGGAGTTTAGAAGAGTGAAGAACACATGTACAAGAGCAGAAAAGATGCTTTATAGACCCTGACTGGGTTAGAGAAACTTCTTTTTTAATTGAGGTATATTGACAAAATACTAGTTCCATGTGTATGACATAACAATTCAATATTTGTATATATCGCAAAATCATCACTACATTAAGTCTAGTTAACATCTATCAAATGCACAGGTAAAAAGTTGTTTTTCTTAAGCTGAGAAATTTTGAGATGTATTCTCTTAGCAACTTTTAAGTATATAATTCAGTAGTATTAACTATTATCACAGTGCTGTCTGTACGTGATATCCCAGTGGCTATTTATTTATTTTACAAATTGGTGGTTGCCAGAGGCAGGAGGTAGGGTGTGGGCAAATGGATAAAAGGAATCAAAAGGTACACAATTCCAATTTATGAGTTTTTGTTTATTTGTTCACATGTAAGTGAGACTATATGGTATTTGTCTTTCTCTGACTTACTTCATCTAGCATATGCCCTTAAACTCTGTCCATGTTGTCACAAATGGCAAGATTTCATTCTTTTTTTTAGACCAAATAATATTCCACTGTGTATGTGTACTGCATTATCTTTATCCATTCATCTGTCGATGGACATTTAGGTTATTTCTGTGTCTTAATCAACTATAAATAATGTGTAGTGAACATGTGGCTACACATATCTTTTGAGTTAGTGTTTTTATCTTCTTTAGACAAGTACACAGAACTGGAATTGCTAGATCATAGGGTAGTTATATTTTTAATTTTTTAAGGAACCCCAATACTGCTTTCCATAGTGGCTGTACCAGGTATATTCCCACCAGCAGTGCATAAGGGGTTCTGAACAACCTCACCAACGTTTTTTCTTTCTTGTCTTTTTATTCTATGTGTGATTTTATTTATTTTTTATTGGCATATAATTGCTTTACAGTGTCCTATATTTCTAGCCTTTTGATGACAGCCTTTCTGACAGGTGTGAGGTGATAAATATCTCACAGTGGTTTTGACTTGCATTTCTTCGGTCAGGAAATCTTGACTCACTGTGGGTTTGTATACCCCAACTGAGGCTTTGCCAGTGCAGAAACAGAGGGGAAAAACATATTTTGTGAAAGGGAAACATTCCATCTTAGCCTAAAGTTTGGCACTAGCTTTTGCTTACTGACATCCCACCTCAATTATGTCAGAGACTCTCCATCTTGGTTAAGCTAGCATCTCACAGGGAACTTCTGTGCGTCCTGGGCTCCATGCTGAAGATCCACATGGAATAGTAATTGGTAGAGCAGTATAATATACTACTATGTATATTATATAGTGTAATAATAGACTACTATGCAGCCAGGGTCCAGAACCATGGATGGGAGCCAGTCTCATGTTTAAGAGGCATCAGGACAAAGACTTGTTCCTTTGGGACTTGTGGTCAGTTGAGGGGGATAGAGCAGTTTGAGTCACCTCAGTGCATCTCTCCATGAAGACATACTGCCTTTCTTCTCTCAGAATTTTTGTGTGAGCATTTGAATTCCTTCTGACTCTAATAAACCGAGAACTGGGAGCTGAGTGTGTGCTTTTAGAATAAATATCCCCATGCTTATTCTGATAAACAGTACCTTATTCTTTCCTTCTATCATTGCCGTGCGCTGAGTGATGCTCTCAATTCTGTTTCCTATAGTGCTGTCAGGATCCAGGATAAAGGCCTCTTCATTAGTGGAGCAGAAGTCATACCTGTTTTTAAAAAAAAGGAAGTCATCACTATATTGCTTTGCAGCATGGTCCAGCCCATGGTGGCTGGTGATGTGAAAACTATTAAGTACTCAGATAATAAAATCACACATTTTCTTATTTTCCTTAGATTCCACCCCCCATCCCCACCAGTATACATCCTTAAAATAGCAGACAGATTTTGCCTGATCTCAAAAAAAAAAAAAAAAAAGACCACCAATGTGTCTTCATAAATACTTCCTGTTCTAAATGTTTAATACTGAATAAAAATGCATAAGTTCGACAATCTAATGTCTAGATTTTAATTAGTTCCTAGTGGAGGTAACATGCAAACACAGGAGAAAAAAGTTATGTTAATGAATGGAAACCTTAAGGAAATAACAGCATTTCACATATATAAAAGGCTGGCATTTAATGAGAATATTCCGTTATACAGCTAATTTTTTCCAGGGCTAATTAAGTATTTATGGAAACACAACATGGAGCAGTTATTAATTTCAGTCTATTTCTTTTCAAGTTTAGGAGTATCATGGCAAGTTCTTTAACCTCTCAGGCCTCAAGTGTTTAATTATAAAATACATATGTTGAAGATTTTTAAGATCTTTTTTGCTTCTAAAAGTGCATGAAATCTCTCTCTTAATACTTAAACTAGCTGGTGGAGTGTGTGCTCAATCTCTCAGTCGTGTCCAACTCTTTGCGACCCCATGGACTGTATGTAGCCCACCAGGCTCCTCGTCCGTGGGATTCTCCAGGCAAGAATATTGGAGTGAGTTGCCATTTCCATCTCCAGGAGATCTTCCCAACCCAGGGATCGAACCCACATCTCTTGAGTCTTCTGCATTGGCAGGCGGATTCTTTACCACTGTGCCACCTGGGAAGTCCAGCTAATAGGGTACCAGGTAGTTTGATGAGATCCCAACCGACATCTGAAAGTAAGCATGTTCTTTCAAACACCTTATTATCAGTAGGCTTCTATCAGTTTACTACCCAAATCATCAGTGTAAATATCTACTGATTATTTATTATGTTTCTTCATCTCTATTTCATTATCTCTGTGACGTCTCTTCTACTAATTTAAGGGTTTTTTTTGTTCTTCTTTTTCTAGTTGCTTTAAGAGTAAGGTTAGGTTGTTTATTTGCGATTTTTCTTGTTTCCCTGAAGTAAGATTGTATTGCTATAAACTTCCCTCTTAGAACTGCTTTTGCTTCATCCCATTGGTTTTGGACCATTGTGTTTTCATTGTCACTTGGATCATTTAGTATGTCTCATGTTGTAGGTTCTCCATGAATAAAAAAATCCAAACAACCAAAAATGACCCTTATGTCCACTCTGACCCAGGCAGTGCAGTAGCGTTTCAACCTGCCTATCCCCAAACCGACACCCATGGAGTCGCTGCCAGACCAGACCCCTGAGCACTTTGGGTTTTAGTGGGATCTTCGTTGCTTCAGAAGCTTCAACAACTGTACTGCAGAAAGCCCAGGTTCCCATAACTGACAACCAAGGCCACTCAAAGTCCATTCCCTACCTGCCTTTCCAACCTTACCCCTGCAGACCTCCTCCCGGGCAAACTGTGGTTTGGTTCAGCTCCTTCAAAGAACACCTGAGTCCTCCACCTGCCCTGACTTCCCCTAGCTCTATGACCATTTTCTCCTCTGAAAAATAAGAATACAATTATATCTGCCCCATTAATCTCATGGGATCATACAAACGTTAAATGACTTAATTTACTTGGAGAGGTTTTGTAAATGAAAGCCACCTAGAAAACCTAGGAACTAATCTTCCTGTCTCGGGGTGTACACACCTGACTCCTTCATCTTCACTCACCAGTTACCAGGGCCTCGATGCCCCCTCACCACCCACAACGTGGTCTCCTCCAAGCAGCTGTTTCTGATCACCGTGGGTGCTCACGACTAGAACCCTTGGGTAAGCCTGTGGCTGGACCACCTTACTTTGTGCCATGACTTCTATTTGCACGTTCTGCCCAGAGCCCAGCATGGCACTGCCTCATCTGTGAGTGCAGGTGCTAAGTGGACACTGTAGGTGATCTGCTTTATACCACTTATGACAAAATGAACACCATCTCCTTTAAAGTAGCCTTTTGAGATTTAAATATGGACTTATTGGGGACATGATGCAAATATACAAAGAGCTATTTTCTGTGCCTCAAAAATAAATAAATAAATAAATCTGTAGGCTCCTAAGGTGTGTGTTTCTCTGCCAGCCTGGGTAGCTTAGGAGCCGAGTGTGGGTAGGAACTGGCGTGAGTGCCTGCAGCCCCTGCCCCACCTTGGCCGCTTCCTGGTGGCCTTATGAATTGATGCTGTTCATTTCTGCATCCCTCTCCTGAATGCAGTCTTTCCTCCTATCTCCCAGCCTAATGAGTGAGGCAAGGAAGTGGTTATTGTGATGATTACTCGCACTGTGAACTTTCCAGGGAAACATGTCATATTCTTTCCTTCTGGCTTCGAATCTGTGGTGAGCAGACAGCTGGCTGGGCTCTCATCTATACATGGATTGGGCAGATTCAGGAGATTCTCAAACCAGGAGGGAGTGTAAAGCCCCATTTCCAGAAAGAATGAGTGGTTGGTTTTAAGTCATTGCTGTCCTTGGCTACTTATGTGAGAAGAAAGAGGATCAAATTAGTAAGAGAAAGGGTGAGAGAGAAGGGATTGTGATGAAAAAGTTCTGTAATTATTCCTCTCTGGTGCTGGAGCTGAGAAAGGACTCTAGTATGTGAAACCGGTGCATCTTCCGGGGTTGTCTCCCCTCCTGGGGGGCGTGCTGCCCTTTAACGTCCTCTCCCCTCAAGAAGCATTCATCACTTTCTAAGTGTGCATTCAGTGCTTCAGGCAGCTACAAGGGACATGGACCACCTCCATGTGATTGCCCTGTCTCCATAGTTACACCAGGGTCACGCATGTAACTGGCACCCCACAAGCCTCTGTAAACATATGGCATGAGGCACTGATATCGGCTTGTAGTAAGAGTTTTTGTTGGTTTTAAGTGTTTATTATCTCCAAGCATATGGATGAGTAGAGCCATAGTGTCAATATAATAACAGCCCATACACCCATCATCCACACTTAATAATTATCCGAGTTTGCCACAGTTGTTTCATTTGTCCCCTTATTTTTTATTTTTCCTTTGAGAAATATTGTAAAGTGAATCCCAGACAGCATGTCATGTGAGCCCTACACATTTTAGTGCCCGTCTAAAAATTATGCACCTTTCCCAATATAACAACAACGCTGTGATCCTATCTAATAGAATTAGCCATAATTCCATGGTGTTGTTTGTACCAGGCCTATATATCAGATTTCTCCAAATGTTTTTCTTTTTTTTAAATGTTTTTCAAATGACTGTTTTTATAGTTAGAGTATAAGATTTAAAGTAAGAAAGAATTCATAAGGACTGACTCTCCGTTAAGGAACTTCTGCGATTTTAAAAAAACGTTTTATTTTATTTTGGAGTATAGCTGATTAACAATGTTGTGACAGTTTCAGGTAGATAGGGAAGGGACTCAGTCATACCCATTCTCCCCTAAACTCCTCTTCCACCCAGGCTCCCACATAACATTGAGCCGAGTTCCATGTGCTATACAGTAGGTCCTTGCTGCTTATCCATTTTAAATATAGCTGTGTGTACATGCCCATCCCAAACTCCCTAATTGTCCCTTCCCTCATCCTTCCCCCAGCAATCATAAGTTTGTTCTCTGTGATTCTGTATCTGTTTTGTAAATACATTCATTTGTATCATTTCTGTGATTTTTGACTAACTATTCCTTATTATCAGGTAAAATAAGTGAACATTTTAACGTTTTGACTAGCGGAGGAAACTGGACCAAAGAAAATTATATACTTTCTCCTTTACTTGAAATATTATAATGATAAATTTTCAAAGCCATATATCATTTTGCCCTATTTTTTATAACATGTTTACCTTGAACTACTGTTTGCTCTCAGATCTTTCACATACACAGGGTACATATATGGGTTTATATAATATGTGTGTGTGTGTAACATGGATATGGGGGGTTGTTATGTGTATGCCTGTATTGGACATGTGTGTATGTACTTGACATTGTGACATCGAGGAGCTGAAGTTCTCTTGCATCTGAGAGAGAAACCTATAATTTCATTCTCTTCTCCTCAAAGAAATAAAAAAGATAAAGGAGGCCTTAGAGGTCTTAATTTCATAATCTCAGTTGTCGGGAAATGCAAAGAAATACATTAGAGTAAAGCAAGCAGAGGCATTTCCCCAAGGGAAGCACAATTGGCCTCAGGGGCTCACTGGGGCTGCCAGGCTCCACCCTACCCGCCCACCCTCCCTCCACCCCTCTAGGACAGCACCCGGTGGCACAAGCCCTGGCATGGAAATGACAGGCTAGACTTGCTGCAAGGTCCTCCAGATGAAAAAAGGGCAGATTCTGTGGCTATTTTCCATACTGGGGACTGTGATTTTTTCTTCTTTGCCACTGGAACCTTAAAAATAGAATGTCTTTCTGAGGCTGACTGTGTAACACAGCACTTGAAACAAGAGGTCGGGGGAGGGGGGGGGTCTGCCTGAGCCTTAAGAATACATCAAGCTCTTAAGGAAGTAGATTGTGCCATGTTTGAAGATGCAAAGATAATCGCTGTGCTGGGAACCGTCTTGGGGGGGGAGGAAGCTGAACAACAAGAGGAAAGCAGCGTTCGCTCCTGATTTCGCACAGGAAGCCCTCCGCACCTCCTGCCAAAGGGAGATAAGAAAGCTCCCAGGCACATTCTGGACAAGGCCACTGTTATCAGCTCCAGCTCCACGCTGTCCTCCCTGAGCCCCAAGCCCCCTGTCCCTTTCCTAATGAGCTTCAGGACTCTGACCTCTATTTGCATACAGCATGCCAAGTACAATAGCGTGGAGGTATTTATAACCATCCACAGGAAAAAAAAAATTTCCGGGGTAAGAGTGTACTCCATGTCGATTGCCCTGGAGCTGAAACAAATTAGTTTTGGACTAGAGATTAATGTAAATAAATTAAAAGAAAGCAGCCAATTATGAATCCAACACATGGAGCAGGGACCTTCCATGGGGCACGTCCGTCTCTTTGCCTCCCAAGGAGGAGAGGTCTGTAGGGCTCTCCGGTCTGGTCCAAGTGACCAGGCGGCTTTGCTCGACACCGAGTAGGGAAACACCACCTACATAGACGCAGATGACCTTACTGACCTACATGCTCTGGGTTTGTTCCTGTGGCACTGATAGACTCTCCTTGCACACTCAGAAGCATTTGGCTCCTTTGCGACCAAAGACAGAAGCCACTTTTCTCACAGAGAAAGGCAAAGCCAGTGCTGGGATCCAACCTGCCATACTGGCAATTTTGACTGCTGGTCCCTACAGGCACACTATAGGCTGTTATGATTACCATAGACGCTATGCAGTATCACAGTCTACTCTAATAAGGATTATATTTTCTACACGCTAAGTAATTTCTACTGGGCTAAGTGATTCATATACACTATTGCATTGATCTCCACAATATCCTAAAAAGTAGGAACTCTTATCCCCCCATTGAATGGATGAAGAAATTGAGGATTAAGGAGGTTAAGTAAATTACCCACTAAATTACCTACTAAAGAGCTAGTAGGGCTTCCCAGGTGGCGCTAGTGGTAAAGAACCAGCCTGCCAATGCAGAAGACATAAGATTCAGGTTCTATCCCTGGGCTGGGAAGATCCCCTGGAGAAGGGCATGGCAACCCACTCCAGTATTCTTGCCTAGAGAATCCCATGGACAGAGGAGCCTGGTGGGTACAGTCCATAGGGTCAAGAGAGTCGGACACGACTGAAGCAACTTAGCATACACACACAAGGAGCTAGTAAGCGGCAGAGGCAGACTTTGTAATCGGTCTGTCTTACTCCAGAATCAGCGCATTTAACCTGTGTGCCACATGTAACATGTCCATGTTCTATCATCATCTAAAAAGAAACGTTATACTTCAGTGTTTCTTTGTATCCTGGGAGGAAAGACTTCTCAAATAATCACTACATATACATCATTACTGTGTTGGGGACTGGATGTCTTTTTTTTTTTTTTCCAGCCCTTTTGGCATTAATAACCTGGTCAACTGCTTTTCCCAAGATTTGACAACTAGCTCTCGTGATACACAACTCAAATGTACTGCGTGCCCACGGTGTGCGTGGTCTGCAATGACAGTCTACATTTCATTAGTCATCCTATGATTTCTGACCTCAGGTCTGTTCACCTTTACAGATCCATCATAGGAAATTCAGTGCAGCGTGTGCACCTGCTTATGCTTGCCTATGCTTTCCCTAAGGTGCTGACTTTGAACAGTCCTGATTGTCAGACTTTCTGCGGTCCTCCTGCCTTTCTTTCCCCTCCACCCTACTCCCAGTGCAGAGCTGGCTCTTTCTCTAAAGGATGGGTTGTTGCATCTGGTGGAATCAGAGGGGAGAGATGAGCTTTAGCCCACTGAGGGTTCTGTTCAGTTCAGTCGCTCAGTCGTGTCCGACTCTTAGCGACCCCATGAATCGCAGCACGCCAGGCCTCCCTGTCCATCACCAACTCCCGGAGTTTACCCAAACTCATGTCCATTGAGTCGGTGATGCCATCCAACCATCTCATCCTCTGTCGTCCCCTTCTCCTCCTGCCCCCAATCCTTCCCAGCATCAGGGTCTTTTTCAATGAGTCAACTCTTCGCATGAGGTGGCCAAAGTATTGGAGTTTCAGCTTCAACCTCAGTCCTTCCAATGAACACCCAGGACTGATCCCCTTTAGGATGGACTGGTTGGATCTTCTTACAGTCCAAGGGACTCTCAAGAGTCTTCTCCAACACCACAGTTCAAAAGCATCAATTCTTCGACGCTCAGCTTTCTTTATAGTCCAGCTCTCCCATCCATACGTGACCACTGGAAAAACCATAGCCTTGACTAGACGGACCTTTGTTGGCAAAGTAATGTTTCTGCTTTTCAATATGCTCTCTAGGTTGGTCATAACCTTCCTTCCAAGGAGTAAGCGTCTTTTAATTTCATGGCTGCAATCACCATCTGCAGTGATTTTGGAGCCCAAAAAATAAAGTCTGACACTGTTTCCACTGTTTCCCCATCTACTTCCCATGAAGTGATGGGACCAGATGCCATGATCTTAGTTTTCTGAATGTTGAGCTTTAAGCCAACTTTTTCACTCTACTCTTTCACTTTCATCAAGAGGCTCTTTAGTTCTTCTTCACTTTCTGCCATAAGGGTGGTGTCATCTGCATATCTGAGGTTATTGATATTTCTCCTGGCAATCTTGATTCCAGCTTGTGTTTCTTCTAGCCCAGCGTTTCTCATGCTGTACTCTGCATATAAGTTAAATAAGCAGGGTGACAATATACAGCCTTGACGTACTCCTTTTCCTATTTGGAACCAGTCTGTTGTTCCATGTCCAGTTCTAACTGTTGCTTCCTGACCTGCATACAGGTTTCTCAAGAGACAGGTCAGATGGTCTGGTATTCCCATCTCTTTCAGAATTTTCCACAGTTTATACGTGAACTGTGAACTTCCAGATGTTCAAGCTGGTTTTAGAAAAGGCAGAGGAACCAGAGATCAAATTGCCAACATCTGCTGGATCATCGAAAAAGCAAGAGAGTTCCAGAAAAACATCTATTTCTGCTTTATTGACTATGCCAAAGCCTTTGATTGTGTGGATCACTGAGGGTCAGTGTCTGTGTTTTCTTTGGAATGGCTCTCGTGGCAGAAAACACAGACTTTCTGAAGAACCGGGTGAGGTGGTTCAGCCCTTCATTCAGCCTTTTGAGAAACTGCTCGTTTTAGTGCCATTATGTGCCTGTAATGGTACCTGACTCCTATAGTTACCTGAAGTCTCATTTTGTAGACGATTTCTAGCAAACTTAATCACCACCCCAATACTAGAAGGTCTACTCTACAGCCTGAATCTTTCTTAAGATAGTTGTTTTTTGTTGTTGTCTTTTTAGGATCCCCTTTCACCTTGTGATAAATGACATTAAGCTGACCTTTCTTTCAAAAATCTCTGTTCTGCCAAGTTGGGCTCTTAGTTGGGCTGAAGGGAACCAGTTTCTAGTGGGCTGCTGTTACTGTACCAGGTCTTAGGCAGCCCCTGCGCTTAAGCTGAACTAACTCTAGTGGTCACCAGTGAAGTGGGTGTTACGATCTTCACTTCACGATTCCCTTTAGCAATAAGACAACTGAGACTCAGGAATATCCAATGTCTTGCTCCGATTCATAGAGAAAGTGGCAGACAGATCTGGAGTTAGAACCCAGATATTCCTCTTTCCACCACACCAGAACTCAGTCCATCCCAGGAGATGAATTCTGCTCCCAAGGGAATCCTCCCCCCAAAAAACTTTACCACCATGCTTCAGAGTCACGTTAGGAAACTCTAGGGGTCCTCTGAGGCCAACTGGTACAAAGTCAGACACCCGGAGAAGGGAAATCTTAGCTTTCAGAAGGAAGATGTAGCCCTGAGTCCTTTGGTGGGGACGCGGGGGGAAGGAGCAGAGGAATAGTTTATAATTATATTTTTTAGTTGGTTAGTTTTCATCATTAAAATGCTAAAATTATAGGAAATCTTGGCCTTCTGCTGGCTGATAAAGTTCATCATTAGAAAAAATCTTGCAGCAAAAGAAAGACCCCACTTTAATGGCAATCTTTTTTTTCCCCTTGGTAACTTAAAACTGTTGTCTGCATGAGTCCTAAACACGTTCTGGGATGAAGCTGGTATTTTATTAGAAATATCAGTACACTTATAGCAGGCAGCTGGTTTAGAGGGGACCTCTGGGGTGGGATGGGGGATGCACGGCAGTGAGCTGAGCACTCTAACATCCAGCGGCTGCCTATTTGAGCCTGAGCCATGCCTAGCAAGACAGTATATATTAATGTACAATGAAAGCACCTTTAATGTTGGGGTGAAAAGTGCTCTAAAAGTTCTACAGAGTCCCAAGATGGAGGCTAATCTCCCTCCCTTTTATTCTCTTCCGGATGATGGAAGCTGAGGGCTTCTTGTGCAAAGTCTGCATCTTTGTTTGGGGTCTGACTGCCCGTGCTCACTGTGATTAGAATCTGTTTGCGAAGAACAGTGAACCATTTCAAGTGAGGAAACAGAGGAGGAAGGCAGTAGTAAAGAGCAAACAGAGGCCGTAAAATGTCTTTTTAAAAAGTGGAAAGGGGAAGGAAAAAAAAAGGACCACCTGGATCCCCACCAAAGGACAGGAGTAGGGGCGGCTCCCCATCACCGCCCGCCCTCCTGCAGAAGGGCCTCGCGTAAACTTCCCTGCGCTACTGCGGGTGTCGGGTGTCGTGTCAAACAGCGGCACGCATGTGTCTGAGCCATCAGATTAACAGAATCTGCAAACACTATCTTTTCCCCTTCTCTCACATTCTCTTAAAACAAATAAAACAATACAGAGGAGAGGATGCTGGCAGAAGGCGGGCGGCGGAGAGCGGGCAGGAGTGTTTAGACAGAACGGTTCCTGCTCCTTCTGCTCCAGGAAAAGGGCCTGGGCCTCCGCACTGGTCACAGGGTCAGGCTGGGGGGATTCTGGGGCGGGGGCGGGCGTGGGGGGCCTTTCTGACACAGCCAGAGGACCTCGTGCTGCCTGGGAGCCCATAGTGAAAACTACTTCTTGTCTGAACGGCTTGGGGAGGGGAGCAGAGAAGGCTTTTCGGGGACTGGAGGCTGGGGGCGTCCAGGGGGCTGGCCAGCTCTGCTGAGATAAGAGCTTTTCCGTGAGCATTTTGGCCCGTGGCGCTTCCTGCTCTCGAGGCCCCGCGGTCCATTCACACTCAGAGCGAGGCCTGTCCTCCCAGCCCCCGCCTTCCTTCCTCCTCTTGCCCCCGCTTGCCTCCACTGAGGGCCCCCAGGATCACCCCCCACCCCCGACTCTGACTCTCTCTCTCTTTTAGGGAATAGGGGCCGGGGCATCCTGACTGACAGTCCTATACCACGGTGACCGCAGAGCTGGGAGGGGGTCACCTCCTCGGCTACATCCCGATAGGAGCCTTAGAGAAGCCATCCGTTTTCTTCATTCACTTTTCTTACTGAAAGGAGGGTCAGCGGAGGAAGGGTGATTGGATAAATTTTATTTAAAAAGTCTTTAGGGAAATGTTCGGGTGGTAAAGAACTCACCAACTCACCAACTTCTGCCAGTGCAGAAGACATAAGAGACGGAGGTTTGATCCCTGAGTTGGGAAGATCCCCTGGAGAAGGAAACGGCACTCCATTCCAGTATTCATGCCTGGAGAATCCCATGGACAGGGGAGCCTGGCAAGTTATAGTCTATGGGGCTGCAAAGAGTCAGACACGACTGAAGTGGCCGACTTAGCAGCAGCAGCAGCAGCAATAGCAGGAGTGACTACAAATAGCCTCCTTTACTTCCAGAAGATTCAAGGAGTCTTAAGGTATTGACTCCAGTTGCTCAGGGAAGCACATGCCAAGCTATGGCTATGTATTGTTTGCGTAAGGAGAGCAGATTACTATACCGCAGTCAACATGGAGACGTCCAGGTGGCCTTCAGGGCTGGATGGCAGGGAATCACATTAAGCAGAAATTCTAGACCAAGTCAGACCTGAGTCTGGATCATGGTTTTGCAACTTTCTGGTCATGGAAGGCAGGATGACAAGGTGGGGAGAATCATGTCATAGGAAATGGATCAGAGGCCTTGACTGGTCTTTCTAATTCCCCGAATACTTCTGAAATAGCGGGGTCATGTCAGCCCAAGGAATTATTCTTAATAAATTCGGCCTTGGTGTCATGCCACCAGTCACCATGGAGGAGGTGGTGATGACCAGCCCTGTGACACTCACTGTCTGGAGTGGAAATGTGGTTGAGGAATTCGTTGCCTACAGCCCACAGAGGAGAAGAGGAGAAATCACTTTTCTCGGATCTCAGTTCCTTGAAAAATTGTATTTCTCTTGTTTTGCCTTTATTTCATGGGCCCCTTCTTCTTGCAAATGTCTATTTCGTGTCTCTCTTTGACAACTAGCAAGTAAAGCATGTGGGCCATATCTCTGTCCTACCCCATCTTCATCCAGATTTGCTAAATAATGAATTGTCCTTTTCATGAACCACCTCGAATTCTTTGGGCATGGATATGTTCTTAACTAAGTATCACCCTCATGTCTGCCGATGCAAAAGGACCTTCTCTGAATTATTTCCTTTCTGTTTTTTAATCCCTGTAAAAAAACTAGTAAGACATGGTAACACGGGGCTGCTTTCTTTGAGTTGGCGATGTTAAGATGGGGTGGAAAATGGTAAAATCTTCAGATTATTCAGGAAGTTAGAGGAGTTGTCTAGGTTGGTCATAGCTTTTCTTCCAAGGAGCAAATGTCTTGTGCCTTTTAATTTCATGGCTGCAGTCACCATCTGCAGTGATTTTCACTTGCGAAGGTAAGCTATGACCAACCTAGACAGCATATTAAAAAGCAGAAACATTACTTTGCCAACAAAGGTTTGTCTAGTCAAAGCTATGGTTTTTCCAGTAGTCATGTATGGATGTGAGAGTTGGACTATAAAGAAAGCTGAGCACCGAAGAGTTGATGCTTTTGAACTGTGGTGCTGGAGAAGACTCTTGAGAGTCCCTTGGACTGCAAAGAGATCCAACCAGTCCGTCCTAAAGGAAAGCAATCCTGGAAGGACTGATGCTGAAGCTGAAACTCCAATACTTTGGCCATCTGATGTGAAGAACTGACTCATTAGAAAAGACCCTGATGCTGGGAAAGATTGAAGTTAGGAAGAGAAGGGGGCAACAGAGGATGAGATGGTTGGATGGACATGAGTTTGAGCACGCTAACAGGAGTTGGTGATGGACAGGGAAGCCTGGTGTGCTGCAGTCCATGGGGTTGCAAAGAGTTGGACATGACTGAGCGACTGAACTGACTAGAGGAGTTGTAATATCCTAGACCTGGCTGCATTGGTGAATTCTGCCTCAGCTCTTCAAACCCTCACTGCCCCACATCCTGTCCAGCCTACCATGGCACGTGGGCTCTGGACAATTACTGGCTTGTGCTCAATTGTCTTCTAATACTTTTCCATGCATTTGACTTTTCAATAACCATATCCTTAATAACAGAAGGAACTAAATCTTGTACTTCTTTTGGAGGACATGATTCTACTTCTTAAATGGACTATGTGTGAACAAATTAATTTTTATTTGAATCAAATGGTGCTAGTAGTTGCCTGCCCTTGAAGGAAGAAGACCGCCGCTGGTTACTTTCTTTTAACCTAGAAGGTGCTTCTGTGCATGTCAGCATCATTGCTTGCATAGAAACTCTCCAATACTATCTACTTGTCAGATGTGGGTCCCAATATGATGAGTCCATCCTGGGTCATTAATGCTCCTCCTTGGGAGTGGACAGCCCTGATGGTAGTAACATGGCGCTGGGTTGAGAGGGATGTGTGAGGTCACTGGAGGGTCAGCAGTGCCCCTTTCTCAACATGTCTGAGGTGAGTGATGGATGGCTTGGTTGACACCCATGTGAGGTTGAGTTCATGTCTAGTCCGCTATTATGATTGGCTCTTCTTGTCGGGCCATTGCTCAGTGAGAGACACTGTGCTCTTCTGCTGGTCCTCAGGTAGCTGGGCTAAGCTCTGAGGTTATGATGATGAGTACGACCTAGTCCTTGCTCTTAAGTAGCCCTCAGTCTGGTCAGATAATCACCGCTAACATCAACAACTTGTCTGCTGTTTACCAGGCATTGTACTCAACATCTTACAAATTAATTTCTTTGGAGTAAATCACCATGGTTAGAAAACCTGTCCAAAGATGCAAGCATGTTTTGCAGGGGAACATGAACCCAACGTCGGGGACTGTTTTGTCAGATCATCAGCGTTCATTGGACACTTGTGTGTATCTGATGCTAGAGAGGGAAGTAGCTTTGCAGTGGGTAACCCCAGAGCAACCAAAAACAACTGTAAGCAAACAGATTTGAGCTAAGTATTTGGGCTAAGTACTATTGGACTGTACATGCATGCTAAATCGCTTCAGTCATGTCCAACTCTTTGTGGCCCTAGGGCCTGCCTGGCTCCTCTGTCCATGGGATTCTTCAGGCAAGAATACTTGAGTGGGTTGCTTTGCCTTCCCCCAGGGGATCTTCCTGACCCGGGAATCAAACCCATGTCTCCTTCATTGGCAGGCGGGTTCTTTACCACTAGTGCCACCTGGGAAGCCCCACTACTGGGCTAAGCACTTTTATGCATTTTATCTCATTTAATCCCCCTAAACAACCTTAGTATGTCAGTGCTGTTACTGCAACTATACAGATCAGGAAACTTTGACCCAGAAGGTGGTTCACTTTGCCCAGAATCACACAGCCAGCAGGTGGTAGAAGCCAGGATGTAGACTCCAGAGCCCATGACCTTCGACTCTGGGCTACACTGCCTTTCTGCATTCTCACGCCTTTTAAAATTGTTCTTGATGTCATAACACAGGCTTCTCAAAAACATACTTGCTTTCTGGATCATGAGTTTTTGAGCAAAAAATATTCATTTTAATTTCTACATGGTTGTACATAGTGACAAATGAAGTGCGTGGATGGTGATGTGCTAAAAGGCCACTCGTATGCAGTCTCTGGCATATCAGCCAGGACTGGCTTCCCAGCGAGGTCCTTGGAACTCTCTGGGCCTCATCTCTGAAATGGTAGTAACTACAGTCCTTGTCTCATAGAAGTTCTGTAAGAGTTAAATGAGAGCTAATACATATAAAGCACTTATCCTTTACTTCTCAGTTGCTAAGTCATGTCTGACTCTCTGTGACCCCATGGACTGCAGCACGCCAGGCCTCCCTGTCCTTCACTATCTCCTGGAGTTTGCTCAGATTCATGTCCATTGACTTGGTGATGCCATCCAACCATCTCATCCTTTGCTGCCCCCTTCTCCTCCTGCCCTCAATCTTTCCCAGCATCAGGGTCTTTTCCAATGAGTCAGCTCTTCGCATCAGGTGGCCAAAGTTAGGTGCTTAATAAGTTTCAATAATAAGGAAAAAAAAAAACTCCAGGCCATACAGTCTACCGGCCATAATCTTCCATTTGGCTGTAAGTAGATTCTAAATACCATTTCTCTTTTCCTCACCTCACTTATCCAAAGACCTTTTTCACACTCACAAAAGAGGATTTCTCAATGAGGTAGCAATCTGTGATCATCTCACATGTTTTCAGTGATGAAGACAAGGCATGTGGAACATGAAAGCCCTAAGAAAAAGGGATAATAAGCAGCCACACAACTTTTTAAAAGGGCTGAGTGCAAACCTAAGACTTTGATCTTCAGACACAGAAGGCAAGCTTTGGAACCATAACACACATGACATGGGCTAAGGACGGGAGTATGACACCCCCCAGCCCCCACACCGAGTCTGTACAAGCCCATCATTCTGTAAGTGCCATGCTCTCTGGGGGGTAACCAGAGAGCAGGACACCTGGGTGGTGGCCAGGGAAGGCGAGCTGGAGCAGAATGACAGGCTGGCAAAGTTTTTAGCCTCCATTCAAGAAGTCCTAGGTTGGCTCCAAACCTCCCTTCCCAGATTTGGTTTTCATTTTACCTCGTCCTGGTGAGCCAGCCAATGACTTTCCAAGCATCTCCTCTTCGACCCCTCCTCATCATTCCCCTGAGTCCCTCTATCAGATCTGTCCTCTCCCTTCCCATCTGACCTCCCCCAGGACTTCCCATTACCTTAGGACCCAGATCTCCTCCCCCGCCTCACCATGATGCTCCCTCTTAACTGTCGTTCATTGAAACCACGTGGGTTTGTTTAGTCAACCAGAGTATAAGCACTTCCCTGGAGGAGGAAATGGTACCCTCCTCCAAGATTTTTGCCTGGGAAATCCCATGGACAGAGGAGCATGGCGGGCTACAGTCCATGGGGTCACAAAGAGTCAGACACGACTGAGCATGATAAACATCTTTCAGCAGGATGCAATACAATGTTGTAATGAAAATAAGAATAACAGGAATTACAAATATTTTCTTATTTTCCTTGTTATGGCTTCTTAGATACACTCATTATTTAAAAGTGGACAGTTCATTTTCAAATACATGGAGTTTTTAAAGTATCTTTGATATTAATTTCTCATTTAAATGCTTTCTTTTCTGCAATCACCCTCTGTTTTTTTAGTCTTTTATTTTATCAAGACTTTCAGTGGCTAAGTCAAAGAATCTCTCTTTGGTAAATGTCACATTGCACTTAAAAATATGTGGGTACTTTCAAATATCTTTTGATAGTGATTTCTAACAATTCCACAGTGATAAGAGAACAGACTCTGTATGATTTCAATACCTTTAGACCATGAAATTTTTGCACCTTGCTTTATGTCCCTGAATATGTGCGTCTCCTGTTTTTTACCTATGGGAACTTGAATAGAACTTGTATCCTGCTGTTGTGTGAAAATTGTATCAATCTTAATTATGTTGAATTGGTTTATAGTGCTTTTCAGGTCTACTGTATCCTTCTACTTTTCTGTCTATTCATTCTAATAATTTTTGAGAGTTTGATATTGAAACTATAATTAAAAATCTTAATTTATCTACTTAAAAAATAATCATAATGTACAGTGGAACTGTATTTAACTTTGTTCTGTATTTTCCAAGTCTCCTGTAAATGTGCTACCATACTTTCATAATCTAAAAAAGAATAAACAGGAATAATAAGCAGACAGAAATTTGAGACTTGGGTCTAGTCCTGGGCTTACCATCATCTAGCTATGAGGGGAAGAATAATTATCTTTGAGCTTCAGTTTCTCATCTATAAAACAAACTCTCTTTAATCTCTAAAATATCCTAAGTTCTTAAAAATTTTCTTGAAGTATAGTTGATTTACAGTGTGTTAGTTTCTGCTGTACAGCAAAGTGAATCAGCTATACATATACACATATCCACTCTTTTTTAGATTCTTTTCCCATATAGGTCGAGTATTGAGTAGAGCTCCCTGTGCTATACAGTAGGTCCTTATTTTCTATTTTATATACATTAATGTTTATACATCAGTCTCAATCTCCCAATTTATCCCTCCTCTGTCCTTTCCCCACTGGTAACCATAAGTTTGTTTTCTGCATCTGTGACTCTATTTCTATTTTGTAAATAAGTTCACTTATACCATTTTTTAAGAGTCCACAATATCATATGATATTTAGAATGTCTTAAATTCTAAGTGAATGAATCACTCAAGGAGACTAGAATCAGTCACGTCGAGGCTGAGGTTCGCAGCCTCCATGTCCCCTTTCATCAGCTGTAAACCCTTATGCTTTCTCCCTCATCTCCTTTTATCAATCTTCATGAGCTTTGTGAGGCCTGCTGAGGGTTGAGTGTTTGCTGAATCCTGACCCAGTAAATTAATCCTGAACCATGAATGGGAGAGAATGGACTTCCTTGTAGGAGATTAAACACTCCTGCGTGGTGGGAAAGTCACAGAGATGGCAGCACTATTCAGGGAATGTGCCTGTTCACTGTTTGAGTCGCTGTCCTTCTGAGGTTGGTCCTATGCAGGCTCGCTTGTCCCTGTGGGGTCTCTACCCCCTCAAAGGGTCTACTCCCTCTGCAGGTTTGGGACCTGAACCAGCTTCATTCACATCATCCCTGGTTCCCAAAGAGATTGTGAGATTGGAGTCAGATTGCCCCAATGTCTGCTAAGTTCTTTCTTCTTTCCTCCCCCAACCCCAGTTCAACTTTAACTCAACCAGTGGACTCTGAGATCGCTGGTGACAAGAGTAAACCCAAAAAGTGAGGCCAATGCTCTCCCAAACCTGTCCCCTCGAGGACTTCTGTTCCTTCCTCTAGGAACCCACAGCAATCCACCTTGAGAGGTCCCATGGCTCACCAACAAACAGTAACCTTCTGAAATGCCAACCTACTTAGCCTCTTCTATCCCAGATCTGAAAACACCTCAGAGAGAAAATTCTGAGCTTCAGTTTCCTTATGGGGAAATTGTGGCCATCGTGTAGAACTGCTGCACAGATTAGGGGTAATGTATTGAATGGAATGCGCACAACTTTGGCCCTAGAAAGGGTCATTGGTTCAATCTCTTACAGCTATCATCATGAAGTAGTCAACTGCATTTAAGGTGACAAAACATCCCATGAGGCTTCTAGAGAAGGTATGAAGAAGCGTATATTGAAGCTCATTAGAGAGTACCACCTGGACCCAAGTCTAAATCGATCACACGCTTCCTTCTAGCCCAGTCCACCGGGTTCTGCTTTTTCACCTAAAAGGGCAGTGAAGTTTATTAGGCTGGCCAAAAGATTTGTTTGGCTTTTTCCACAATATCTTATGGAATAATGTATTGGCCAACCTAATACATGAAAACCACAGACCAAGGTCCATGTTTCAAGAAACAGTCTCTCCAGCCCATGGATACAAAACTAAGATGTGGCTTTCCAAGGAAAGGTGCACGTTTTACAAGGGATTTGTTTACATATTATCTCAGGATCTTGTGTCAGGATAGGAGTTTCTAGATTCAGTCATGAAAATGCCCATTCTAAAATTAAAAAAAAAAAATCTGTGTACACGAGCCAAAGACAGTTGGGGAGGTTCTGCCAATGTTCTGGAGGAATCTCCCCAAATTGTGGGTTGCTACCTTCTGGTCTTCATACTCCAGGGAAGCTAACATTGAACTTTGCTCAAAAGATCCCTCTAAAAATCACCCAGCAAGACTTGCTGTGACTCAGCCTTTTGGTTCAATTTAAACACACAATGGAATGCTTGATAGGAATTACAGGAGACAGTTAATTCATTAGCAGCAATTATTCATCGGACTCCCTGTATTCCTAGGAAGAGTGGGGAATGAGGAAAATCTCACAAAGCATAGGAAAGTGGCAAAAAGGCATTGGCAAACGAGCTCGCTCTGTTTTGAGATCTCTGCATGAAATATTAATAAGGGCTGTTGTCAGAAGACTCACACAGGTGGCGAACACTTCCTTATCCCATAATTATATAACAGAAGGCAAGACGTTTCCCAAGTGATCAGCCACTTTTGGCTTGTGATGAAGCTTCTTGGGGGTGGCCAGATTTACGTTGCTGTTGTTAAAGCTCAAAGTCCTGTTCAGGTGGGCTTGGGTGAAGTGGTCATCTTTTAAGTCCTTGTTTTGATCTGAGGTTTTGCATGTGCCAAGCTAAAATTCTCTGGAGCCTGTCTGGTTTGAGTCTGCCTAGGTATACCCACATGAGACGACGGTACAAATTGTATACTTAGAAGGAGTGTGATAAATATTAAAGCATGAAGTATGTGATCAAATTTCCAAAAGACGAGGTCATCTTAAATTACAGCTTCTCTCTGACATTGACCTACATCTAGCCCCAGGAGAGGTTGGCTTTTTCAGTGTTTAAACCGGTAAAACTTGCATTTTGTAGCTAGAAAAATCAGATACGGGACATAAAATTGTTTCAGCATAAAAAGAATAGACAGCCATGCTGGTAGTCAATTAAATTTGGGTCCTTGAATACATTTCTCATTAACTACCATTAATGATTGTTTTGTTTTTGCCCTGTTAATTTTACATACCCCACTGGTGCACAAAACTGCTTCTCCCAAATGATCTAGACCTAATACATCCTTAATGATTCAGGCCTTCCTTTCTCTGCCAATTTGGTGATGTAAACAATAGAGAAATGCAATTAAGCAACTTCTCAGAGTTCCTAGAGGCCTCTGCCTCCGTATTTTGTAGGCCAACCCCGACTCCCCTCCCCCACAAAACACTCCCCCCGACTGCTCCCTGCAAGAGTGTTTCAGAAATGGAATGTCAAACTGTGTGGCAGGGAATATAATTTCCTTCCTTTTTTTAAAAATTGAAGTAGAGTTGATTTACAATGTTGTGTGTGTTAGTCATTCAGTTGTATCCAACACTTTGCGACCCCCATGGACTGTAGCCCACCAGGCTCCTCTGTCCATGGGATTTCCTAGACAAGAATACTGGAGTGGGTTGCCATGCCCTTCTTCAGGGGATCTTCCCGACCCAGGGATCGAACCCAGGGCTCCCACATTTCAGGCAGATTGTCTGCCGTCTGAACAATGCTGTGTTACAGGTAATATTTTCAGGCTGGGCAAAAAGTTTGTTTGGACCTAGACGGGTAGGATGGGAGGGAGGTGGGAGGGAGGTGGGAGGGGGAAGCAGGATGGTGGGGACACATGTATACCTATGGTTGATTCATACTGATATATGGCGAAAACCAGCACAGTATTGTAAAGTAATTATCCTTCAATTTTAAAATAAATTTTTTTTAAAAAGTTTGCTTGGATTTTTCCATAATACCTTATGGAAAACCCAAGCAAACTTTTTGGCCAACCCAACATTTTCTATCAAACACCTAAACACAGAATTATTTGAGACTCCAAATCTGATTTGCTTTATTTTTGCTTTAAAGCTTTGGAAGTAGGTCCTTGAGATTCTCCATAGATGTCTATTAGGTTTTCTTAGCAAACCCACCATTTTAACTAAGAAAGCAATAAAGAATACTCTACCCACGTCACCTTCCGTGAGCTGAGAATCCAGCTACACTGCATGTGTTCTGAAACACTGCACTGGCAAAAGACCAAATGGAACAAGAAAGGTTTTAGGGCTAACTGGGCAAAGAATGACAATGTCTTGGTCTGTATGGGCTGGACAGAACTGACAGAGGAAAACAGCAGCAGTGAAGGAGCTGCTACATTTTTTTCCTTAATGAGTTATTGTCAACACTATAATTACTGAGTCAATTCTGCACCATGGCATACACCATTAACATAAGACTTTTCTTAACAACCGCTCTGCATTAGTAAGTTTTTTTTTGTTGTTGTTGTTCATTTGGCCCTGACCTTCAGAGTTAACCCTGAGGTCCAATGGCTTTATAATTTGTAAGAAGTGGAAGGGAAATAGTGTGCAACCACTAGGAAATTATTTCAAGCTCTTCAGAAAGAAGAAAACGTCATTTTAAGTGGTTGTCTCATTTCACTCGTTAACTCACGGGGTATTATAGGAAAGGGGAAGCAGGGCAGTTACCATTCACAGAAGGGGAAACTGGAGCCCAGATTAAATAACTGGCCAAGGTCACACAGAAGTCAGGGACAGGGCCAAGAATAGAACCCACTTCCTTCATTCCCAGGTCTCCATGCCCAAGACTGTGGAAAAGAGACGCTGCAGGTACGTATAGAGACAGGATGCATAATCACCCAATGGGTTTGACTTTACATAAGTAAATTCTAAACACAAAAGGTATATATCTTTGTTTTGCTCAGTCAGTATCAGCAGACGCGGCAAGTCTATTTAGACTGAATACTGACCATGTGCACAATGCATTGTAAGATATAGGTAATGTCAACACCGTGTATCAGATTTCTCTCTACAGATTTTTATGGGTCACAGATAGCTGGGGAAGGAAGCAAGACTTTCTCAAGAACCCAGTATACCTAACATTTTCCATCAAAGCATGATGACACAGATGTGAGGCAACTATATTGTAATCTATTAGTGTTGTTGATGACCTGGAAATGATAATTTGTGATGCTGAGAAGGGGAGAATTACAGTAGCCTCTGGTTTAAAGAATGTCTGTTCTAAAACCCAAACTGCCATCCTTAAAGGCTGCTGGCCTTGAACCTCCTTACATTGAAGAACCAGATTGCCCTTCCCCAATTTCTCCTGGCTTCCTGAAATTCATCCTCCCCATTCCTCAAAGAGGGGGCCCCTTCCAAACAGTCCCATATTGTTCCTTGACAGAGCATCCTCCATGGAGCAGGCAGCCTTATCTGAGCAATTTTTCTATGAGAGTGGACCAGCACTGTGACAGAGCTCACCAAGGACCATGAGATTGCGACCAGCTCACCTCGTGGGTGGTTAATAGTTCTACTTAGTTCTTCACAATCCGGGTTGGAGGGCTTGGGTGGGGGGGGGTGAAGTTCTAAAAATCTGGCTGGAGTCAGCTCTCTTACATCCCTGTGTATCCCACCCCAGCTTCAGCCAACCCGCAGGTCAGAACCACTTCCTCCCATGACGGGAAACAATGAATGTGGCTGGCCCAACTCCCCCATCACACACTTGGGTTCATTCTTACTTTTGCCTAGCTCATCTATCTTGCCTTCTTCTTTTTCTCTGCTTCTGAAAGATCATAAATTCTGTTTTCCTCGATTCTGCAACCCAGACCTACTAGATCTCTCTTTCTAAAGCACAGCAAAATCACATTTTACTTTCCATAGTCTTTGTGCTTGTTTCTCAGAAATATTAGGTAAAAGTTCTCATGGTTGTGAAACTAGCTATGCAGTAGGGAGAAAAATGTTTTCCAAGTTCCTTGAAAGTTTTGGAGCCTTACTTGGAGACATTTACCCTAATGCAAGCAATAATTACAACCTTGCAAGATTCCCATGGCACTCTGTACCTTTCTCAAACACACTGCCTTATTTGAGCCTTATATACTCCCTATGAAGTGTTTGTACTCACCTCTATTTCATATGAACAGAAGCTGTAAACTACACATGTGAAAAGTACTGTAAGCTCACCACCCTCCTGTGTGCTCCCTGGTTTATGCTCAGGCTGACATGGGGCAAGTTAGGACAATCTATTTAGAAGTCTCTGCCAGTTGCTGGAGGTGAGAGAAATCCCACATTCCACCTCATTTGGTATTACAGTAGAAAAATCTGCCTGCCGTGACGGAGATGTGGCCCGAGCCATGGGTTTGATCCCTGGGTTGGGAAGATGCCCTGGAGAAGGAAATGGCTAACCACTCCAGTATTCTTGCCTGGGAAATTCCATGGACCGGGGAGCCTGGGGGTTACAATCCATGGGGTTGCAAAGAGTCAGACACAACTTAGCGACTAAACACACACATAATAACAATGTTTTTAAAAATTCAAAACAGTCTGCTGCTTCTACTACTTTACTATCCAAAGAATTAAAAGGCGGGGAAGATTCTACTGTATTTTCTCTCAGCTCATTATGTATGTGAATTTAAAAGTAACTATCCTTCCCCAATCCTTATCCTTAATGTCTTATGAGGACAAATTCTAGGTGAATCAAAAACCACAATGTCATTCAGTTTGAGCATAGCTTAGCAGCTTACCACATTGTTTTTAAAGGAGACAATTTTTGTTAAATTTATTTAAGGCTCTTAGTATTCACAAAGATGAACTACTTGAACAGTTCCGATCATTTTAAAAAATATATTTATTGGACTCCAGGAAACTATACAGTAAGTCTGAATCTCTTTACTCATTAACCAGTTGGCCACTTTAAACCAATGAATAGTTTTGAGCTACTTAAACACATTCTAACCTCAAAACTAATGCTTTGGTGTGGTCCATAGATAGATATCCCTTAACTAGAGCCTAAAAATTAAATACCAAGAATTATTCTACATATGCAAGAGTCATGTGTATATATTAATCATGTAATCTCTTTTGGCAAAGATGCACATTCAAAGATAACATTCTCTAAATATGTACTGTGTAAACCAGAATAAGTAAGATTTTTACAATCCATGCACTAGAACATCCATTATTTAAATGTCACTACCTAAAATTCCTGCCTGCAACTGAATCTAAGTATATAAAACTAGTTCATATAAAGACATATTTGAAAAATCTTAGTAGTAAAAGAGGGCTTTGTCTGTCAGTGCGAGCTCTGATCTCTCTGCAGGGTGAAATCAAGTTCTTCTATCTGTTCTCTAACGTACAAAGGTCCCATGTATCTTTCTGAAATATCTCTACATTAAATGTACTGGTTTAACCATCAAGCATCAAAGCTGGACCTGACACAGGTAAGCTACTCAGTCTACTGACTTAAAAAAGTGAGAGACTCTTAAGGATACACACATTTTCTGCAGATAATTTCAAGTAACAAGTTATTTGTAAATGAATCATCACTGAAAGAGTGAAAACTTTCATTTGTGATCTGTCTTGTGATAGGAAGAAAGAAAAGAAAACCTTTAGCAATAAGAGAATATGTCAGACGGCCAACAAACATTTACAGAGATTTAAGGTACTGCTCGCAATCTTTGAGAGAGTTCCAAGAGGAATAAGATATCTTTCTAGGCCTTGGCAAAAAAAAAATGGGAGAAGGATCCCCCTTACCACAGAGAAATCGGGGAAAAAAAAGAGGTAATGTTTATAAAGTTTCACTTCAGCTGACCTCATTCCCAAAACCATATTTTATTAGCATTATTCAAACTTAACTTTATAATATTGTGTTCTGTCACTCATAATTTTTATTTTCTAGCAGAGTCATTAGCTCTAATCCTGAATAGAAATGAAATTTTAGATTTGCTATTGTCAAATCACAATAAGAATATTCTTAAAGGGCTATGTTATTCTATAAAAATTCAACTCTATACCTTTATCCAAACCTAAAAGCTTAAGTTAATTATTCTAAATGCATTTGCAAGTAGTTATTGTTTAGTTGCTAAATTGTGTCCAACTCTTTGCAACTCTATGGACTGTAGCCCCCCAGGCTCCTCTGTCCATGGGATTGCCCAGGTAAAAATACCTGAGTGGGTTGCTATTTCCTTCTCCAGGGGATCTTCCCGACCCAGAGTTCAAACCCGAGACACCTGCATGGGCAGGCGGATTCTTTACCACTAAGCTACCTGGGAAACCCCAATTGCAAGTTAGGTTAGTACAAACATCAAGGCCTTAATGATTCCATAAATATGGATGTCTATTTCCAAATCAGCAAAATAATAAAATCTCAGTATATTTCACTTTCTTTGGGGTTAAATAATCACAGTGGTAGAGAAGGTATTCCAGATCTGTGAGTTCTCATATTTCTATTTTTAGCAAAGGATTCATTCATATGAGAAATCAGATGTGTGAAAACAGCCACTTCTCAGGAATTATACACTCATCCAGGAACTTTCACAATCAGGATAATATGCCTTAAAAGATTGAAACACGAGATGAAGACAGGCTGAAATTGCAGGAAGTATCTAGAAAACCAAATAGCCTCTTCTGTTTATGCTAGAATTATGTCGTGTTTATTTTTTTATCAAGCTAATTTAAAAAAGTAACAGCAACTCTCCCAACCACTCTACAAGTGGGACGAAAAGCAATAAAGAAAACATTTTGGCCTAATGCTAATTGTTGAGCAATCTCACTACTATCTGACTACTGCACCCATCAATTCTATTTGTGTACCTTCAAATTAGCTCCCATGAACTATCACGTATCAATCCTCTAGACTAAACAGTAATGGAAAACGGCAAACAGGGCTTGGTCATCAACAGGAAGCAAGGAAACACTGCATGGTTAAGAGAGGGCAGGGCTGTGTTCACTCAGCAAATACACCCCGAGCATCTGTGTATTCAGACAGGATGCTGAATCAGCTCATAGCTCAGAGAAGGCAAGTGTACCCACAACCTTGTGATGTGACAGTGGTGTCAGCAAAGGGCTGTTCACACTGAGGAGGGAGAAAGGAGCCTGGCTGAGACAGTCAGGAAGGTTCGTGGAGAAGGTGACCCCACTGATGAGCCTAGGAAGATAAAGATGGACCTCTTAGGGGGCAGAAAGCACGTGGAAGGTCATTTCCGACAAGCGTAAGAGCACACACAGGGCCTAGGCAGGGCAATGATCACCCATGCTGCGAAGATCTGATGTCATGCTCAGAGCTTTTGCAGTGCTAAACGGGGGGACCAGTAACTGATACAGTGATGGAGCCGAAGTCTGTGGGTGCCCGGCTGGAAAACAAGAGACAGGAGTTCCAACCCGAATTCCAAAGAGTGGCTCACAGGGGGACCCTCATTCTGTCCCTGTGCTCATAGTCTAGAACTATAAGAATTATGATGTGGTTAGCCATGGTACGGAGAAGGCAATGGCACCCCACTCCAGTACTCTTGCCTGGAAAATCCCATGGACGGAGGAGGCTGGTAGGCTGCAGTCCATGGGGTCGCTAAGAGTTGGACACGACTGAGCGACTTCACGTTCACTTTTCACTTTCATGCACTGGAGAAGGAAATGGCAACCCACTCCAGTGTTCTTGCCTGGAGAATCCCAGGGACGGCGGAGTCTGGTGGGCTGCCTTCTATGGGGTCGCACAGAGTCAGACACGACTAAAGCGACTTAGCAGCAGCAGCAGCAGTAGCCATGGTAAGGAAGAAGTGTAGGTAGACTGCCTACCTTTTCCCAGGGCAGGGGAAGCCTTGCCCACTGTGGACCGCACATCCAAAGTGCCAACTCCCATCTGTGGCTGTGAAATATCCTGGGGTCCAGATGTTGAAGAGCATTCAAAAGTTATCTGAGAAACGAACCATGCCTACCTTGCTTTGGAGTGATTATGGTTACAGGGGTGCCAGAACCATGTGATGGTAGGTCGGGGGACTCCATAAATGGTGCAGGTCAGGATCTGTCTGCTGCCCAGTGGGTACAGGATCGGATCCGGGAATGATGATACAGACTTTTCGTAAATCTGGGGTTTCACTGAAAGGAGAGAACAGGACAGAGGTTGAGAACTGGTCTAATGACTGGACCACAACACCAAGGACTGCGTTCTCACTGGTTTTGATGTCAAGGAGACAAACACATGGATGAAAACCAAACCTGTGTAACTGTCAACATAATGTCAGTTGAAAAGCAATAGATGTGTTTTGAGAGCATGTAAATACTTGATTCCATGGTATGGACGTTCCGATCACAATGATAAAAAAAAAAATCACATTGCTATGGGAGATAAGAAGCAACCATGAAATAGTTGGGATGGGGGCAGAGTGGTTTTTAAAACAATTGAAAAAATTTTTATTTTGTTATACTGACTTTAAAAATTAATTTTTATTAGAGTAGTTGCTTTACAATGTTGTGTTAGTTTCTACTGTACAGCAAAGTGAATCAGCTATATGTATATATTTATGTATCCTCCCTTTTCTGGATTTCCTTCCCATTTAGGTCAGCACAGAGCACCAAATAGGGTTCCCTGAGTGAGACAGCAGGTTCTCATTCATTATCTATTTTATTTGCTGGCTTTTGACACAAATGGCCACTAATTTCACCTCCACCAGAACCAAAAGAAAGTTTGAACGGTGAACTTACCATTGACAATCAGAGTGGCAGTGAGGTTTTTGAACACATTTGCCTGCTTTATGCCCAGCAAGATTGTGTAGTCCCCTGCATCTTCGGCAGTCACATCTTTGATAAACAACGAATAGCCACGAACCAGATAGCGGGCAGACTTCTCAGTGGCCGGTGACCCATCTTTTAACCTGTGGTTAAGCGCATGATCAGTAAGTTATTTCATACCACTATTAGACAACACGTTAACATTGCCATGTAAGGATGTGAGCTCCAGTTTAGATATCTAGAGCCCTGGATTCCTCAACAGCCACTTAAAACATTTAGACACTGACTTAGTAAAGCCCAGTGGGGGAATTTTAGATTGGGAAACACTGCTTTGTTGATAGGCGAAGAGGAAGAGGTAAGCTGAGGGAAGAAAGACAAGTGATGATTTAATGTACCCACATGGATGCTGGTTGCTACTGTGACTTAAGTATTAACCCAGAAGCACGGGCTGATTCCATCTGAGATGTTTTTCAGAGTTCTCCACGAGGTTCCATCGCAATACAAGGGTCATTGTAAGTCAGATCAACTAGATCACTTCTCCAGATAAAAACAAAAATAGACTTTCCCATTGTGGCCTCATGTGGAGTTCTTATTAGTTATATAAATGGTCACACCAGTTGTCCCTTTCATAAGCTATAGTGAAATCAAGATTATCAAGGTTCTTTCCTCTGGGAAAGATTAAGGCACAAAACTCACAAACAAAAGGTATAAACTTAAAAATAATTTTTTTAAACTTTAGAGACAGACTCAACGCCTAGGTTTCACTCAATTACATACAGAACCGAAAGTCAGGCTAGCAGGTTCACCCCGGCTCTGCCACTGTATGCCATGAACTTGACTAAGTCATTGATTCTCAGTTTCTCCAAGTTTCTCAAAGATCTCTTAACTGTAAAACTCTGTGATTTCATTAAATAGCACAGTTCTTTCAATGGGCATTTTTCATAGGCTTCCCTCATGGCTCAGTGGTAAAGAATCTGCCTGTCAGTGCAGGAGATGGCAGGTTTGATCCTTGGGTCGGGAAGATCCCCTGGAGAAGGAAATAGCAACCCACTCCAGTATTCTTGCCTGGGGAATCCCATGGACAGAGGAAGCTGGTGGGCTACAGTCCATGGGGCCACAGAGTCAGATATGACTGAGCGACTAAACAATAACAAGTAGGAATTTATTGTGTTCTGCATAAAGCTGTAATGTTAGCAATGGCATTGGTTCATAAGCATGCAAACAAATTTTAGTTCCCAGCAGGTCTCATTTCCAAAGCAGCAAAATGCATGATTTTAAACCATGCATTTTGCTGTGATTATAAATCCCATTTTAGTTTTAAATTATTTCTTATGAACAAGTTGTTACTTTCAAAATTGGATTTTTTGTTTATTTGTTTTAGATCTTTGCTACTTAGCTACTAGAGAAATTGGCAGTGTTGAACAGAGGGCTATGTACTTCCTAGAGTGGAGTGTATATTATTCCTATTGGAATAACATACATTCATAGGAAATTTACTATTAAACTTTTTAGATATTATGAAACAAAACCTCTCTTCTACTGCAATGACAAGAAGGGACGTAGCACAAAGTCTCATTTTCTCTTTAATGCCCTATTAATGATGTAGAGGAAAACTAAAATGCTACACCCATTTGATATTGAAAGCAAAACAAGCTGTGGTTGAGATTCTATATTGTGTGGGTTGTTTTCCTAATCAGTTGTGTACTATACTCTTTGTCTGGAATGCAATGGCTTGGGCCAAAGATCCTGGCATTTAGAAATGATTTCACAAAATGATTGCAGATTATCAACAGATTACATTGTTTCACATCAGGTGTTGGGCTCGCATTAAAAAAAAAAAAAAAGTTGCTTAAAGCATTTCTGAATATGCAAACTTCCAGCCAGAAAACCTTTTAATTAGTTCAAGTAGGGCCATGGGTGCACCCCTTCCACCAAATCAGTCTTGTCTCTATTAATGTTTGTTTAATTTTAAAACGAGACTGGAACTTTCAGCCCAGCTGTATCTAAAAGAATTATTTTCCGATTATAAGAGAATTATTATCCTCATCACAAGGGCCCACTTCTTCAGGGTTAATAGAGCATGTTACATACTCAAGATGCTTCCTAATCGTTGCTCACTCAACATACTCCATTCAGAGGAGGTTGACATCATAGGAAGGTTTAGAGAGGCAGAAATTTAGTCGCAGGGAGTGAATGACTAAACTGCCATGAGCACTCAGAACACCCTAACCCTTGCTCTGTCCTGTTACATGATTTGTCCTCTGCATCAGCCCTTCCCACTCACTCCTAGAAATCAGCCCAGACCCTGTCCTCCACTGTTGTCTGGGAAACATATATTGTTTCTTTTCAGGAATTCAAGTCTCTCAAGGCTCCTGCATCTTCCTACTGACAAAGCATGTCTTAAGCTGCGAGGAACATGACTGTGATCCTACCAGACAACATCTGGAGAGGGGAACGCCTTCACTCTCATGGACAGCCGGTGAGACCGCTTGCCAGCTACAGCCTCAAACACCCGCTGCTGAGGCTTCACAGTGATGAATGCCTTGTCTTCGAAAGAAGAGAGAAATCCATTAGAAAAGACTATGCGTAAACAAAACCGAACCAAAACCCCATTCAAGGAGGGTGCAGCCAGGGAGTAAATGGAACTGAATTCCTGGTGGCTCAGACAGTAAAGAATCTGCCTACCATATGGGAGACCTGGGTTTGATCCCTGAGTTGGAAAGATCCCTGGAGAAGGAAATGGCAACGCACTCCAGTATTCTTGCCTGGGAAACCCCATGGACAGAGGAGCCTGGTGGACAGTCTATGGGGTCGCAAAGAGCCAGACACAATTGAGTGACTAACACACATGCTCAAGTACTGATCAGTGAATAAAACCATTTAGAATTACCCAAACAAGTGAAATATTTGCAAAATCAAATGGTCCTTGGGACATAAAAGCCCAGTGGCAGGGCATCAGAAACACCTTAAACATCTATATTATAACAAAAACATATAAAGATACTTCTAAAAAAAAAAAATCAACCTGGCCAATATAAGTGCCATGGGAGAAAGTTGTTCCACGTGCTCTAGAACAACTAACTTGATATAAAACATCAACTGGAGCAAGTCAAAAGAATATCAAAGGCATTGGTAGAACTGTCCTCTAGTTTCTGCTCCTTACAAGGTTATCTTTCAACAGCAGAAATAGAATTAGGTTTTTAAGACTTCTGAAGAGGTTAAAGTATTTTCTTGACAGAATTTGCCTATTGGAATTGAACAATAATATTAGGATTTCATGAGAATAAAGTCAGGGATAAAAGAACATCAATTCTAAGTAATTTATCACAGCATATTTTTCTCTAAATCAGTATGATCTCAGAAATTTCTTCTGGAAGTTAAAGGTAAAACTGATTGTATTTTTCTGTTTTGTTCATGTAAAGTGAAGTGAAAGTCACTCAGTTGTGTCTACCTCTTTGCAACCCCATGGACTGCAATACATGGACTGCTGCCCGCCATGTCCATGGGATTCTCCAGGCAAGAATACTGGAATGGGTTGCTATTCCCTTCTCCAGGGGATCTTCCTGACCCAGGGATCGAACCTGGGTCTCCTGCATTGCAGGCAGATTCTTTACTGCCTGAGCCACCAGGCAAGCCCAATGCAACATAAACAAATAACTTTGTATAGATTCTAATATGATCTAACTGACTTATTACCCACAATAAATTTGTAAGGGAAAGATGCTTGAATCAGTGCAAAAGTATTACAGTTGAAGAACACCTAATGTGATTTGCACTTGGGCAGGGGGTGAAGGGAGACAAAGTTGTGTTTTTTCATGACAGACTACCTCCTGTCCAAAAGAAAATTTACATGATTTATAGAACTGCACCCCCTACCCCCAAATCTGCAGTGACTGGAAAGCAGGGAAGGGTTGCTTACCATATATATGCACCGAGGTGTTAACAGACTTGAGTGATGGCCCGCTTTTCACATGACAAGTGTAAAGCCCTTCGTCTTTGTTCTGCACTTTGTCAATAACAAGGATGCTGTAGAACACATTATTTTGGGGATTGCTTTGGTCAATGTGTCGCCTTATAGATGCTCTCTTATTTACCTAGAAATAAAATGTATAACAGATGTAGAAGTAGTCATGGTTCGCATGTAGAGTTATAGCATTTCTCAAATGATTCCTAAATCTGTAGTTTTCTGCTAAGAGGCAAACCCACTCAGAGCAAGATGCTCAGAACCACACCTCTGTCTAGACATGTTTCCAACATGTGCCATAGCAGCCCTAATTCAGCACTTCCGGTTCTTCAAATGGACTTTCACACGTACACTATCTCAACAGTTCCTCGCAACAAGCCAGTGAGATTGGTGGGGTTATTGCCCTTTTGCGGATGAAGAAATCAAAGCATCAAAACACTGACCAGAGTAGCCTGGGAACTCAGGTCTTCTGAGTTCAAATCTGTTTCTTCCCTCTAGCGCCTCTCTAAGCAGTAACCTGTTCTTTCGGCAGTGACATCAGACACAAACTCAGGCAATGATTATCTTCAGTATGTGGATTCATGGCAGGCTTTCTCCTAATAAATCACCATACGAGTTTTTTGGGGTTTTTTTTGCTTCCTTCTAGAAGCAAAAGATGATGAATCCTGGCTACACCTATTAAGGTATAACGATCCATGTTTCATTATTTCACTATTTGAGCAAGGCTTGCCAATTTCTGCTAAACCTCACGAAATGGGTCTGGGGACCTGCAAAGCCCTTGGCAAGTTTTAGCCAACAATCTACGGGTGGGGTTGGTCCCATGTTTGCAGGCCTCAGGCTCAGGGCTGTACCCTGGCCACAATGATCCACTCCTGGTTTTGCGAAGATGAGGTCACAGTGTCTTTTCCTTTCATTGTTCCCTCCTTTCTTTTTCTTACTTTTTTTTCAAGCATTACATTTTATAACACATAATATGTTATTTCCTCCTCTTGGTTTGTCCCCATGAGGAGGCATGGAAAAAGACTCTGGAAGTTGGCCAGACTAGTCTCTGGGTCTTGACCTTAGCTCTCCCTCTGTGCCATGTTGGATAAATTCTACCTACCTGTTGGCACAGACGTGTTAAATCATTTTCTCCCTTCTTGGCAGCAACCACAGAGAAGATGTCAGTCATTGCCATCAAAAATAAAAGAACTGGTCCCTACGTGCCAGACTGAGGGACCTTCAGCAATTCTATTCATGTTGATATTACTTCTCCCTTCTCCCTTTAGCATCAATGGGTGGTAAAAATATGATTAAAAATGGGATGTCTTTATAGTCTCAAAAATTTTTCCTACTTTACCATGAAGAAATATGGCAAATACCACCTTAACCATGGGACCAAGATGGCATCATGTACCTCCAGATAGATATGACATTGAGAAGGATACAACATCACTTCTATGGCACACCTGCCCAAAGTGCATGGCCTGAGTCTAACAATTAGGAAAGACCAGAAAAACCCCAAAATAACGATATTCTACAAAATAACTGCTGTATTTCAAAGAAGGGAGGGCTTTCCTGGTGGCTCAGATGGTAAAGAGTCTGCCTGCAGTGCAAGAAACTTGGGTTCGATCCCTGGGTTGGGAAGATCCCCTGGAGAAGGAAATGGCAACTCACTCCAGTATTCTTGCCTGGAAAATCCCAAGGACAGAGGAGCCTGGTGGACTACAGTCCATGGGGTCACAAAGAGTCAGACACGACTGAGCAACTTCACTTCAAGGAAGGGAGGAAGCTGCTACTACTAAGTCACTTCAGTCGTGTCCGACTCTGTGCGACCCCACAGACGGCAGCCCACCAGGCTCCACCATCCCTGGGATTCTCCAGGCAAGAATACTGGAGTGGGTTGCCATTTCCTTCTCCAGTGCATGAAAGGGAAAAGTGAAAGTGAAGTCGCTCAGTCGTGTCCGACTCTTAGCGACCCCATGGACTGTAGCCTACCAGGCTCCTCCGTCCATGGGATTTTCCAGGCAAGAGTACTGGAGTGGGGTGCCATTGCCTTCTCTGGAAGGGAGGAAGAGAGGGTAAAAATAATGAGGGACTAGTCCAGATTAAAACAAGACTAAAGAGATAGGACATCCAAATGGCAATACGATTCTGGATCAGAAATTTTGTGCTTGTTGCTGCTCTTCTTCCCAAATTTGGTAACATCTTCATTGTTTCTGCCTTGGTATCCTAAAACTGCCTCTGGGTTTTACAACAGGCTTGTCAGCAGCCACAGGCTATTTTAAGTTAAAATGAAACAGAGTTAACAACTTAGATCCTTAGTCCCACAAACCACATTTCCCAGGCTATTAGGCATATGTGGCTAGTGGTTAATGTACTAGACCACTTCCATCACAGAAAAGTCTATTGAACAGGCTCACTTTCAAAGTTATGGACATTTAACAGATGTATCACCATACTCTTACAGCAGCAACACTAAAAGGATAAAAAATTTCTTCCCTCCTTACATGTATTAAGAATATATGGCTTCTATCAAAACCCAGAACATATTGCCACAAGTCATAGCAATCTTATTTCAACCATTTTCTAGAAAATACCTTATGACTAATGAGTCTTTAATATGTCCCTACGGGGTCTTTGTGGTACCTTTTGTTGCTAGTTTATTCTCTTTTCCGAGCAAGAAGTATGTATATTGTACAGCACAGGGAATATAGCCCAGTATTTTGTAATAACTGTAAACAGAGCATCAACTATAAAAATTCTGTATCACTATGTTGCATACCTGAAGCTAAACTAACATTGCAAATCAGGTGTACCTCAATTAAATAAAACAGTGGCTGGGGACTGAGGCACTCATCTTAATTCTACATACGCCATCTAATACATACTATGTAACGTATACATAATTTAATCATAAGCTAACTTTGTGACTGGGCCATCTGAATGATATAACCAATGGTTTACCTGGGATCTGAACCATAAATCATACAGACACGTAAGAAATGGTGCTGGACTCACTGTCGGATGGTTCTCAACAGTTTACCAGGGATTCCCCATGTATATATTTTTAAAACAAAGTTTGTTTGCAAGGATGTTTAATTTGAACAAGGGAACCCAACTCAGGCTTCATTCTTTTCATTTTTCTGAAAGACAGAATCACTCCTTTGTCCCTTAACAAACGGAATATTCGGTGGCTGGGTAGTATTATCTTTCCCAAACATGCTCCAATCAGGTGCCTGCCTGTCTGCCAGTCTCTTCAATTAATGCGCCGACAACAACTTTTTGCTGTTGTTGTTACAAAAGATAGCCCCTGCCTGGCACGTAGTGATAAATTTCTTTCTCATCTCTAAATCCTAGAGACTCGTTTCCAAGGATGAAACAATCCCCCTTTCCACCGAGAATCGTGCAATAGAAATACCAGCCTATACACTTCCAAACAAAACCTCCAGACATCAAAAGACGGTATCTCTGCAGATCATACTCACAACACGTCAGGGAAGAGAAGCACCCAAACCAAACCCAAAGCTCTTTTATTGACTCTGCCAGAGGCGTCAGAATATTCTGCTTTTTCTCCCTCACTTCAAAAACTCAGTTTAGCATCTCACTTGCGAAAACTAAATACTGTCCTATAGAAGAAATAGAAAAGGAGGTCACTCACTTCTCCAGGGTAACGCCAGGTCATCTGAACTCTTGTGTTCAACGGGGTGGTAGCCGTGCAGTTGAGGGTGAGCGTATGGTCTCTCAGTAGTCTGACTGGGCTTGGCGTGCTTATCCAGACATCTGTGATTATGTTGGCTGCAAGCATAAGAAGTCACGTTAAAAAAAAAAAAAATCAATGTTTCATTAAGCAGATAAACCCTTGAGCATCCCAGCGTATGTTCATGCTTCTGGAGCATCACTTACTTTGCCGAATTGTGAGATAGTTTGTCTTGTACAAATGTCCGTTGACTGTTGTCTCGCAGGTCAAAAGCCCTATTTCTCTGTAGGTTGCATTTGATATTATAAAACCCTTCCTACTGTCCCAGGTTATTCTTTTTCCATTGGGGATCAGAACATCAGATGGAAACTGGAAAAGGAAGAAATGTGCGTTCACAAAATCGTATTAGTGCTATGGGGAGAGCTTCACTCATAGTTTGCAATTTTTGAAATGTAAGTTTTATCTCAAATGAGAATAGTGCAGGTAGAAACTCCAGGTTGTCATAATTGGTTCTTTAGTTTTCTTTGCATGTAACAAATGATACGTTAACCATGATAAATTATTGTCAACAACATAATTTGTTATTAGTCTTAGCAGCAAGCTGCACCCACCTAGGGCAGACCTAGTTGTCGTGTCAGAATTCTAGCAGGACCATGTGACTCTTCAAGCCTCTGAGAGTCTCTGTAACAAACTGGCATGACGCTCAATAGGAAAATGAATTAGGAATTTTTTTTGCACTAGGGCTGCCTGGTTATCTTCTTGGTCTCATCACTGGGAGCTCTTAACAAGCCAAACCTTGTCATCTCATTTTGTGTGATTTGTTAAGGAGCTGGCTGTCTTAAAAGGATTGTGCATCACTGGTGGTCTGCCAGGATTCACAGCATTAACTTGGCACTCACTGGGGTTATTATCACTCTGGGGAAACTGAGGGTACTGACTCTGCACCAGGGAGGGCAACTCCCAGATGCTGCGGCTCCTGAGAGCAAAGACAGCTGAAAAAGGATGTGAGGCCAGAGACAGACAGGAATGATGTGCTCGCGAATTCCTAGAAGTACTGCTAAACAGCGAGTCCAAACAGAAGAAAAGAACCCACCATTTGATTCTCCCCTACTGCCTTCTCCTGCACACCAGAGAGTTAATCTAAAGCCTCTGTTTTGAGTAAAGGGTCACTGCTCCACAGAGCAGCAGAGCCAAATTCCCTGATGCTAGATTGTCAGCCAATTTCAGAGGCAATGGTCTGACGACTACTATTATTTATCCCCAGTTGGAAAAGGTGGTGGGGGGAAATCAGATCACCTTCTCACAACAGATTATAAAGATTCATAGCATTAACTGCCATAAAGAAGCTCAAGTCTTCTCTGTCTTCATTTTAAAAGTACACGCCACCTTACACCGCTCTATCCATCAATCCACAAGTATACTGCTTGTGGAAGGAGCGAATTGGACTGGGATGTGTGACCTGATGGCAGAGATTTTTGTTTCAAAAGCACTAGCTGCCTCTCCCAGTGAGTGTATCTCCACACTGGTGCACGTCCCCAGAGCCTTACATGGGTTTGAGATGAACTGCATCCTGTTTATGAAGAACTGAAAGCAATTAAAGGATGCATTTCATGTTTTAGTACATTAGACGGCTACTTGTAAACTTGGGAATGCTCTGCATTCCCTGGCAGGGGGGTTGGGAGGGTGTGGGGGGGGGTGTGGCGGAGAAAGAACCTTCTTTTCTAACTTGGTGCAAACTATTAAAAGGAAAGTCTCAGAAAAATTTACAACCAGGATTGAAATCTGTCAACGCTTGAAAACATGAGAAATGCTTTAAAAACACAAGAAAACAAGTATGTGCTGAATCTAAAAGAAAGCTTGGCTGATGGACTTTCTCTGCACCACCAAAAACTACATTCAGTTTTCCTCTGAAGTGTGTCTCTTAACTCTCATCTATCCATGACTGCCACTAGTTGTAGTCCGCTGACAAAGCCACTTTATGTCTAGCTGACAAGAGCTAAAACAGCAGAAGACTACAAAGCTCATCAGCTGTGGCAATTGCTGTATGTGTCCTAGTAGGGCACAGGGAGCTGTCACCGGCTGACCAGGGTTCCACTGAAGCAGGCAGGGAAAAAGGAGAGGGAAGGGGCAGCAAGTTAGTAAAAGAGGGACGGGATGAGAAGAGAAAGGGAAAGACCTTATGGTAACGTCACGTCAGCATATATATGTAACAGGTTAGAATATTTTCTATACATATATATGATATATTAAAATCCTTGTTAGAATTTTATGCTTCTCTCACTCTCTTTTCTTTCATATCATAGAGCTGGGTGGGAAAACAGAGAAAATAAGCTTTCCTTCCCGAAATGCTTACAGGTGAGAATTTGGGAAAATTGCTCAGACAGACAAGCAACCTGCATTAGGGCCAGAAAACAAGGGGTTACATGAAACGAGAAGTTTCATATCCCCGTGGTTTGCTCCATATTCCTCACAGAGCAATTATCATCTTGGACTAAGGGGAGTAATGCCAGGCTCTTGAAAACATCACTTGATAATACATTGATTACTGGGCATTAAACTGTTAGATAAGTAACAGGGATAGTAACCCGTGAACGGGCTTGCCTGTGCCAGGCAAGGTCCTAAGTGTCTTCCAAGCACCTCATGTAGCCTCCCTGATAGTCAGGTGAAGGGGTACTCCTGTAACTGTCTCATCTCTCCAGTGAGGACACTGCTGTGGAGGAAGGTCTGATAACTTGCCTCTCTATCTGGCAGGTAAGTGGACAGGGAGGGGAGAAAGAATCCAGGCTGTATGATCCCACTCTCTGCTCTGAACCACTCTGGTCCTCCTCCTATGTAAACGAAACCACCAGCAAAGGATGGAGGAGCATGGGAGCAGAAGACAGAACACGGGCTATAATGTTCCACGTGGCCCCAAAAGCCCCTCACTCCCTGGGAACCTCAGTTTTTTCTTCCACCAACTGAGTTTGATTCCTCTGGGGTTTCCACCTCGTCTACCACGATTTTATATTTCCTGGCAATGGTACGTACCCAGTGTAATGGAAGCCATGACCTGTCACTGATGGACTATATTGAAGATGTAACTCCACAACGTAGGGGAGTCAATGCAAGGCAAGAAGACAGGGGGATACCTCATCACATTTCAGGAATCAGGGTCAATAGGTGATACTGAAAATCATTCTGAATTCTTCCAATTTGACTACCATCACCACCTGAGTCCCTACCTCCATGTGATGGGCAGTGCCAGGAGATGCCTCAGACAGCGTTCACTTTTCCTAAGCTCTAAGTACCCAGGATTCACTGCAGTTTTCCATTTGGGGAGTTTTTATCTAATTCTCAGACTTAGCACTACCCCTAAAGTAACTGCAGCTGAAATACCTGGCTTGGCACATTTTAGGGATTTTGTCTTTATTAGATTTTACTTGAAATCTTTTTCCTTCTCTTCATGCATAATTTACAACATAATATGAAGAAAACCCTCACTTATAGCTTTTTTTTTTCCCCTAAGAGGTTAAGTTTAGATGCCCGGCAAAAGATAAGCCTTTTGTTATCAGGGAATTCCCAACTCAGATCAAAGCAACAGTTCTCAGATGCTTGGAGAGTCAGGTATCCTGCCTGGCAGTTCTGCCTTCAGCCAAACTCTGGATAATTAATTTGTATACGCCATAGAATTGGTTTTTCTGACATTTACAGATGTTTGCATTTGTGGTAATGCATAAAAATTTTTATGATTTTGGTTCTTTTGTGACTCACATAGATTTATGCCCAGAACATTATCCTCTTATTCCATTTAAATACACACATGGGTATAACATTTAGCACTCAGACTTCTGAGTAAAACACTGTTATAGAAAAGTATGTAAGCAAACTATTCCAGAAAATAACTCACAATACATTCTGCTCACTTGCAGTGAAGAGCACATGAGAGAAGTTTTACCTTTTTTAAAGTAACAGTGAGGCTGGGAGACGAGACCCGGCAGGGGATGACCAACTCCTTCCCTTCGGTCATATTTATAATCGCAGGGATTTCACTGTGCATCTCTAAGAAAGGTCTACCTGTATCTGAATGAGAAGAAAATGAAAACACACACCCATAAATGACTGTATGATGAACACCCAGACACTGAAGCTGGCGAGGCAACGTGGGGACCACCATACATCTCCCCATTCACGTAAACCCCCACACATCCATATTCTCTCTCACCCGGCCCTCCATGTTTCTGCCCAGATACAGAATGCTTCCCTAAGGAAACTGAATTCCTTATTCAGGTCTCGGCCTTCAATCAGCAGACCCCGAAGCCCAGTCCCTACTTTGCAAATTGTGACCTGGGGGATGGGGTGAGGGGTGTTTAGATTACTCAGGGAAAAAGCCATTAAAAGTGCAGAGTGAGAGTAAGGTGAATATTCTGCATAAACGTCTTCCCACAGCTTTGCAAAGGGCCTCAGGAAGCGCCCTCCTGAGCCTTTGTCAGCAGTCAGAGGGGGTGGGTGCACGGGTCCATAGTCTTAGGAGCACAAACGACACGGAGAGTGGGGGACCAAGTCAGGTTGGAGAGAGGATTTCCATTTGAATGACAGAAGCATGCCTCCACCTCTTTCTGCAGCTTAAAGGCCGACTAGTAGTAAAACAAGAAGGTCTGAACTACTTCAGGGGAGGGGGCAGGGTGAAGGCAGGAGAAGCAGGGTGAACACTGCATTTATTTCACAAGCACATGTGTCCGGTTCTTTAGCCCAAACCTCACGACTACGAACAGTAAAGCATGCGCAAGCACACGTGAAGAGACCTGGAAAGGGCTTTACCTAATCACCAAGAGATCACCCTTAAAAGCATGGCACTGTCAACTACAAATCAGCCTTGCCTTCTACCTCTATAAGGATTAAATCAGGTGCCTCTGCAGGGCTGACCTTCAACACCCTCTGAAGGGAGTTCAGGGTGGAGAGCAAGAATGAGGCGCTCTGGGAAAAATGGGCAGGGCCAGTCTTCAGATAGTTAGATATTCTCAGGAGCTGACTTTATGAGCCCAATTCTTGCATCTCCTCATATCTAAAAAAGCACTAAAATCCTTTCTGGTGACATCTGCTCCTCAAGACAAGCAGAAACCTTCAAAAAAAAAAAAAAAATATATATATATATGCTTGATTGCATGTACTTCCCCTTCACCAAAATCACATATATGTTGACCTTCCCCGCCCCTCCTCCTGCCTCTTTGGAGCAGTTTCTCAGAGCTATCTGAGATGCTGTCTCCCAAGCTATAGTCCTTATTTCGCCCCCAATAAAACTTAACTCACGACTCTCACATTATGATTTTTTTTCCCCCAGTAGACAGCATTTTGCCCATCTCAGAGGTCAGAATGACTCAAGCCACTTTGCTGGGCTTCCTTGCAGTTCCTGTAGGGACAGGACTGAACATTCTTTCAGAAACACTCTCACAGTCCACCTCGCCCTCGGAATCCCCTGACAGCGATCTCTTCAGGAAACACTGCCCTTAGCTTCTCCCCTTGGGCCCAGCCCTCCCTGTCCAGATGGAAAGAAGCCCTGCGCAGACTCTCCCCCTGGGCCCCCACCTGCTCCCTGTTCAGAGTAATCCTGGATGCTGAACGGAGAATGAAGGAAGAAAAAACATGGGCACCACGGGGGCCATGGCTGCCTGGACTGAATGGGGCTGCAGACATTGTTATGAACTGTGTCTCCCCACCCCCACCCCCCACACAAATGATATGTTTTAACCCCAGCACTGCAGAATGTGACCTCACTGGGTCAAATAGAGTCACTGCCCATAGAGTTACTTCAGTTAAGTAGGGTGGGGCCCTAGGCCAATAGGCCTGGCGTCCATATAAGATGATGGCCGTGTAAGGCGAGACAGCCAGGGAGAACGCATATGGAGACAAAGCAGAGACGGAGCAATGCAGTTGGAGATCGGGGCCACCAAGGGTCACCAGCCCCCCTCAGAAGGTAAGGAGAGGCAAACAGGGGCTCCCTACAGGCTTCAGCGGGGCACGGCCCTGCCGCCACCTCGAGTGTCTAGAATGTGGAATGATAAAGTTCTGTGGTTTTAACACACACACACACACACACACACACACACACACACACACACACACTCCACCACCACTGAAAAAGGGACCTTACTGTAGCCTGCTGAAGATGGCGGTGTGTGACATACACCAGAGGGGGCCCTAGAGGGACCTGATTGATACAGCCCATCTTGGATGATCAGAAACCTCTGAACAATTCCTCCTGGTCCCCTGGGAAGCCTTCCTGGGCCAGCCCTTCCTGCTTCCCATCTCAGCCCACCTCAGGGGCTTTGCCAGCAGCCCCAGGACTCTCCTGGTATAGCACCTAAAACACGACTTCCCTGGCTACACGTGGGATGATGACTTCTTAGGAGAGGAGACATGGTATTCATCTCTGCCTCGTATGAAATGAATGAATGAGCCAGTGAACGAACTACTCTCCAACCCTGTCATTTTATAGATGAGAAGAGAGAGGTGTGAACAGATGCAGAGAGTTGTCTCGCTGTGAACAGAAACCCCAGAGGCCACTTTCTTCTCCTGAGCTCCAGTCCAAGGCTCCGTCCCTGCCCCACTTTCCCTCATCAGAGTCCCGCCCTCTCGTCATAGGAAGCACTGTTGTTGGCAATTGTTTTCCAGAGAGAGGTTGATTGTCACAGTTCCCTGGGGCAAGTATGTGTGATGTCACACAGCCTAGTGTTGGAGGAATTCCCAGACGAGGATGCTCACCGAGGGGTAGGGCTGGGGTGGGGGTGCCTCTGGGACAGGCTCAGGACAAGGCTCAGAGTTGGGGGACTGAGGGGGACAACAGATTGTGGTTAAGACTGTACATGTTAGGAGAATTTAGGGCTGTCCAGTGACCCACTCCAGTACTCTTGGGCTTCCCTTGTGACTCAGCTGGTAAAGAATCTGCCTGCCATGCGAGAGACCTGGGTTCGATCCCTGGGTTGGAAAGTTCCCCTGGAGAAGGGAACAGCTATCCAATCCAGTATTCCGGCCTGGAGAATTACATGAACTGGACAGTCCATGGGGTCGCAAAGAGTTGGACACGACTGAGTGACTTTCACTTCACTTCAGTGGTTAGGACTCGGGCTTTCACTGCCGCTGAGGGAGCAAGTTCAAATCCTGGTCCAGGAAAGATGAGCAGCATGACCACACACACACAAAAAAAGCAAGAACTTCACAGCCAGGGTTTGAATGCCCCTTACTAGCAGTGAGACTGTGGGCAAAGCATTTCACCACTTCCGTCCCTCATCTGTAACACCTGCCTCGAGGGTGACATGAATTCACACATATAAAGTGTTTAGAATGGTACCTGGCAGATATGTGTGTGTTAGCCATTAATTTTCTCATTATGAGAAATTTTAACTTCAGAAAGGGGGGTTAGGATACATGAAAGTCATAAATTATACTCAAGATCTAAACTACAAAAAGTACAAATTTATATTCATATAATGGCATAAAAAAAGGCAAAATGAATACACTAAAATGTGAGCCATGATTCCCTTTGAGTATTATGAGTTGTTATTATTTTCTTTGTGACCCCATGGACTGTAGCCCACCAGGCTCCTCTGTCCATGGGACTTCCCAGGCAAGAGTATTGGAGTGGGTTGCCATTTCCTCCTCCAGGGGATCTTCCCGACCCAGGGATCGAATCTGAGTCTCCTGTGTTTTCCTGCAATGCAGGCAGATTCTTTACCATTGAGTCACCAGAAAAAGCTTTCTGTTTTTATCAGACTTTCTAGAATGAGCATGTATGATTTTACAATAACATTTTAAATCGTTGCACGTAAGTCTCAATGTCTAAAGCATTTTTACTTGAGGAAAACTATAAATTTTCCATGTGATTTACATCAGTTTTGTCCAGTATACTAGAAGGAGACATTAACTATCACATTAATAGCTATATGTCTATTAGGAAGGCTCAGTGAGTGTAGTAGCATCTGTATAGAGGAAGAGTTAATTATACAGAGACAAAGATTCACTTATCAGCACAAAATTCCTCCCCTGAATAAAACTGCTGAGCTGGACATCCAGGCAGGACTACTGGGATTCGATCAATTCCTTTCCTTCCTCCTGTGAGTCTATATTTTTATCTCCTTTGTGAGTCCCAAGGTAAACACAAACACCAGGAAATGGTTTAATTCATGTAACTAAATTGTAAATCCTTCACATTTAATTTACTGTCTCCTTAAGCAACCATTTTCAACAAAGGACACTGGCATAAAATGTTTCTGAGGAAACAGTAAACCTTGGTGTAGTCATTTTTAGTCTAATGAATGCCAATCCCAAAAGAAAACAAAAGCAGCTAATGCAACATGCCTTTGAATTTCATCTTGTTCACTCGGGATCCCTTGAACACTTGAATTTCATGGTTATCTATTGGCCTTTAAAAGTCAATGCCAGTTTTAGCACTCGGCCCACTGTTCAAAGAATATCAGAACTTCAATGATTGGTGTCCATCCCAGCATAATTCAAAACACACCATTTGTAGCACAGTTAATAGTGGCATTATAAATCCACTATGTTTACAAATGAACTTATGCCTACAGTCACACACACACTATTCTCCAGGCTTATTAATAGTATATTTCCTCTGCAATTTGCTTCAAGGAAGGGCTAAGAATGAACTTGCCTGACATATTATAATATAAACATTTTTTGTTTTGTATGACCACAGATACAGAAGAGGTCACGGTTCCATTAATATCACCAGTAAAACCACTTACTACTCCCATAGGACGCATTTGTCTTTGTCACAAAATTAAAAACGACTTCTAAACCCAGCCAGCGCCGTGGAGTGGTTTCCTGAGACCAAAGTGGCTGGTTGTTGAAAGAGTGAGGAAGAGCTGCTCCGGAGACAGCCGGTGTACCCGTGGTGCAGACACACTGTCACCAGGGACTCAGGCCACACCCAGAGGCAGGGAGGTCACACCACCCTCCCCTCTCTGAACTCTTAGAACTCAAAGCAGTGACAGGAAACTGGCACAGACTGAGGCTTTCTCATCCAGGAGGAGTAGCTGGGCTGTCATCCTTCAGGACAACGGGCAGGCTCGGGCACAGGGGAAGATCAAACAGGGACCCTTGCTCAGAGTGGTATTATACCTACTTTTTCAATGTGTTTTTTCCTTTTGAACTCTGTAATCACTCTGGCATGTCAGGGCACACAGACATAGAGGTCCCAGCATGGCAAGCTTCATGCTACTCTATTTCCCAAGGGCATCACCTAGGAGCTCCTCTATGGAGTGTGAAGCAAGTGAATGGCCCAAGGATTTCTGTGGGGTTTTCAGACTGAAGAGGAGTTCAGGAGTAAACATCTTATTTCCTAGTACTTGTCCATTTCCATGATTCTCATAAACTTTTTCTTGATTTCCTTTCCCTTTAATTTCATTAACCTTAACTCTTAAGTCCTGGTCATGAGGACTCCTAATTATTTTCAAGGAGGATGTGATTTTAAATTATTGAGGATGAAGTGAAGAAGATAAGCAGGTAATTAACCAACACCATGAAAAGGGTCCTATCTAGAAATGAGAGTTTTCACATCGCACTTTTGACTTTAGTTGCCCACCAAAGCTTTTGAGAATTCAAAACAGAGCTTTGGAGCAACCACAAGAAAGCTGAAATATTAATATTAATATTAATATATTAATATTAGATAAATAGCTATTGTTCAGTTGCTAAATATTAGATAAAATAGACTAAAACAAAAAACATTACCAGAGATAAAGAGGGCATTTTGTAATAATGATAGCATCCAGCAGGAAGATATAATAATTATAAATATATATGAAGACATAATAATTATAAATATACATGCAACTAGCAACAGAGCACTAAAATATAGGAAGGAAAAACTGACAGGATTGAAGAATAGAAAATTCAACAATAATAGATGAAGATTTCAATATCTTACTTTCAATAATGGACATAACAACTAGACAGATGGCTGAAAAGGAAATAAAGAACTTGAACAACGCAGATAGCCAACTAGACCTAACAGACATAAACAGAACCCATCACAGCAGGATACACACTCTTCCCAAATGCACACAGAACATTCCCCAGGATAAACTATACACTAGGCCACAAAACAAACTTCAATAAATTTAAAAGGATAGAAATAATACAGTGTATGTTCTCTGACTACAGTGGAATGAAATTAGAAACCAGTAAGTGAAAGAAACTTGTTGTTCAGTCACTAAGTCATGTCCCAAAAGCCAGTAGAAAAAAATTCACAAATCCAAAAGCTAGTTCTTTGAAAAAATTAACACAATTGACAAACCTTTTGACAGACAAGCCAAGAAAAGAGAAGGAAAGACAAATTAATAATATCAGAAAAGAAACAGTAGATATTACTATTGACACTACTAAAATAAAATGAATTATAAAGGAATAATATAATTGTATGCCAATAAATTAGATAACAGATGAAATAAACAGGTTCCTAGAAAGACAAACTACTGAAACTAACTCAAAAGAAACAGACAAACTGAATATACCTATAAGAAAAGAGATTGAATCAGTCATCAAAATACTGCCGACAAAGAAAAACTCAGGCCCAGAAGACAAGTGAATTCTATCAGATATCTAAAGAATGAATACCAATTCTTCACAAATTTTTCTAAAAGAACAAAAGGGAAAACTTCCCAGTTCATTCCATGAAGCCAGTGTTAGCCGGACACCAAAACCAAAGACATCACAAAGGAAAAACAGGTCAATATTTTTTATGAATGTGGATGCAAAAAAAGCTCAATTTCCAGCAAACCCAATACCTATAAAAGAATTATGCATCTGACAGAGTGGGTGTTCCAGGAATGCAAGATTGATTTAACATCCAACAACCAGCCAATGTCATTAATGTACAGTATCAATGGAATAAGAAACAAAAATCACATGATCCTTTCACTAGGTACAGGAAAAGCATTTGACAAAACCCTTATGGAAGACGGTACAGAGATTCCTTAAAAAACTAGGAATAAACCACCACATGACCCAGCAATCCCACTCCTAGGCATATAGCCTGAGGAAACCAAAATTGAAAAAGACACATGTATCTCATTGTTCATTGCAGCACTATTTACAATACCTAGAACATGGAAGCAACCTAGATGTCCATTGATAGATGAATGGATAAAGAAGTTGTGGTATATATATACAATGGAATATTACTCAGCCATAAAAGGGAACACATTTGAGTCAGTTCTAATGAGGTCGATGAACCTAGAGCCTATTATACAGAGTGAAGTAAGTAAAAAAGAGAAAGATAAATATCCTATACTAACGCATATGTATATGGGATCTAGAAAGATAGTACCAAAGAATTTATTTTCAGGGCAGCAATGGAGAAACAGACATATAGTACAGACTTATGGACATGGGGAGAGGGGAGGAGAGGGTGAGATGTATGAAGAGCGTAACATGGAAGCTTACATTACCGTATGTAAAATAGACAGCCAATGGAAATTTGCTGTATGTCTCAGGGAACTCAAACAGGGTCTTTGTACCAACCTAGAGGTGTGGGATGGGGAGGGAGATGGGAGGGAGGTTCAAGAGGGAGAGGACATATGTATACCTATGGCTGATTCATGTTGAGGTTTGACAGAAAACAACAAAATTCTGTAAAGCAATTATCTTTTAATTAAAAAATAAATTAAAAAAATCCAAACCTCTTTCGTAATAAACACACACACACACACACACACATACACCCAAAAAACTAGGAATAGAAGGGCATTTCCTCAATCTGATACACAAAAAAAACTTAACAGCTAACAACACTCTTAATAGTAAAATACTGGATGCTTTCCCCCTGAGATTAGGAACAAGACAAAGTTGTCCACTCTTACCACTTCTATTCAGCACTGTACTAGGGCTTCAATGGTTATTATGAATAATGCTGCAATAAACATTCCAGCTAGAGCAATTCGGCAAGAAAAAGAAAACAAAAGGCATCCAGGTTTGAAATGAAGAAATTTTCTCTGTTTTCAAATGACATGATCTTGTATATAGAAAATACTAAGGAATCCACTAAAAAAAAAAACAAAACTATTCATTGGAACTAGTAAATGAGTTCAGCACGATTTCAGGATTCAAGATCGATATGCAAAAGTATTATATACTTCTATGTACTTTCAATGAACAATCTGAAAATGAAATAAAAAAGTTTTATTTATAACAGCATCAAAACAATAAAATAATCAGGACTATATTTAACAAAAGAAGTGTGAAGCTTATATTTTGCAAACCACAAAAACACTGTGGAAAGAAATGAAGTAAATAAATGGAAATACCACCTATGTTCATGAATTGGAAGACTTAATATTGTTAAGATGGCAGTGCTCCTCAAATTGATCTATGGATTCACTGCAATCCCTATCAGAAAGCCGGATGACTTCTTAGTAGAAACTGACAGGCTGATGCTAAGATTTACAATTGAAGGGGACCCAGAAGAGCCAAAACAACCTTGAAAAAGAACAAAGTCAGAGGACTCACACTTCTCAATTTCAAAAGTTACTACTAAAACTGTAAACAACCATGATTAAGACAGTGTGGTACTGGCATAAGGACAGACATACAGATCAATGAAGTAGAACTAAGAGTTCATAAATAAGCCCTTGAGTCCATGGTCTGTTGGTTTTCAACCAGGCTGCCAAGACCATTCAATGGGGAAAGATCAGTCTTTTCAACAAATGATGCTGGAGCAACTCCACACACAAAAGAATAGAGGACCTTTACATCAAACCACACGTAAATATGAACTCAAAATGTATCAAAGGCCTAAATTTAAGAGCTAAAACTATACAATTTTTAGAAGAAACCATAGAGGTAAATCTGCATGATCTCAGATTTGACATTGGATTCTTATACATGATATAAGCAACAAAAGAAAAAAGTAGATCAATTGGACTTCCTCAAAAGTTAAAAATTTTGTGCTTCAAAGAATACTATCAAGCAAGTGAAAAAAGAATGCACAGAATGAGAGAAAATATTTGCAAAGTATATATCTGATAAGGGATTTGTATCTAGAATACAGAAATATTTATATATCTAGAATATATTAAAATCTAGATATACAGAAGCTGCCTGCGATGCAGGAGACACAGGAGGCTCAAGTTTGATCCCCTATGGAAGGAAATGACACCCATTCTAGTATTCCTGCCTGGAGAATCCCATGGACAAAGGAGCCTGGGTGGCTATAGTCCAATGAGTGGCAAAGAGTCAGACAGGACTAAGCAATTAAGCACAGCACTTAATATTGATATTGCTAAATTTTATGTCTAGAACATAAAAATATTTTTATAATACATATTTAGAACATGTAACTACATAAAATATATTAATATATAATCTAATAAAAAACTGAAGAACTCTTACAACTTGGTAACAAATAATCCAATTAAAAAATGTTAAAGAGATCTGAAAAGACATTTCTTCAAAGAAGAGGTACAAATAAACACATGAAAAAATGCTCGGCATAATGAGCCATCAGAGAAACGCACACCAAATCCACAATGAAATACTGCCTCAAATCCACTAGGATGGTGATGAAAAGACAGGGTAACAAGTACCAGCAAGAATTTGGAGAAACTGAAACTCTCATATGTTGCTGGCAGGAGCATAAGATAGTCACTTTGGAACATAGTGTGGCAGTTCCTCAAATGGTTAAGCATACAATTATGCTTACATATGACCTGGTACTTCCTCCCTTAGGTATGTACCCTAGAGGATAAAAACTTGTTCCATGCAAGAACTAGCATATGACTGTTCACTGCAGCATTATTCATAACAGCCCAAAGATGGAAACAATTCCTACGTCCATCTACTGATAAATGGATGGCTAAAATGTGGGAGACCCATACAATACAGTGGAATATTATTTGGCAATAAAAAGAAATGAAGTGCTTATACTTGGTACAACATGAATGAACCCTGACATATTATGCTGAGTTCAAGAAGCCAGCACATTTTTATATATTTAATAATAAAATGCCACATATTTTATTATTCTGTTTATATGAAATACCCAGAATAGGCAAATCTACAGGGACTGAAAGTAGATTAGTGTTTGCTTAGGGCGGGGAGGTATAGAAGGGTAAAGGGTGACAGCTAAAAGGTACAGAGATTCTTTTTGAGATAATGAAGGGTTCTGAAATTGACTGTAGTGATGGTTGCATATGTCTGTCCATGTGCTAAAGACCACTTTTGTTGTTCAGTCACTCCATCATGTCCGGCTCTTTGCGACCCCCATGGACTACAGCACGCCAGGCTTCCCCGTCCTTCATTATCTCCCAGAGTTTGTTCAAACTCATGTCCATGGAGTCAATGATGCCATCCATCCATCTCATCTTGTGTTGCCCCTTTCTCCTCCTGCCTTCAATCTTTCTCAGGATCAGCATCTTTTCCATTAAATTATACAATTTAAATGGGTGAATTACACGGTACGTGAATATCTCAAAACGCTTATTTTGAAAGAGAACAGAACCCTGGGGTCTATCTCAGGAATGGTGACCCCCTGTTTTCTGAGCTGGAATTGTAACCGGAGATCATTCAGTGCTGACTACCTTATCTTAGAGAGTCCCTCCAACCTTTGTCTCCGACTCCTCTTTGCATTTGAGGAAGCCACTCACAAAAAATGGAACTTTCTCCCATGACAAAGCCATCCTGATTGTAAATACCTAGTTTAGTTCCCACTTGGCAGTCCCAGGTCTGTGGGGAACACAGTGAGACATCTCTGTCTTCCTTTAGCCGGGAGGTTCCTTGACTGATGCATCTATTCAAGTCCACACTGTATTTCCTAGTGAGTCACGCTGGTTATCCAAGTGAACAAGTAAAATCTCGGCTATAATTCACCACCCACCCAGATTCAGAAGTGAGATAATCCCCTCTATGGCTGACCTAGGAATGTCAGTGCCAGGCTCTGCCACCTACATAAGACCATACACAAATGTTTCTATTACAGCAAGGTAAGCAGAAAGAGGGCACCATATTTCAGACTCAAGATGCTATCCTAAAATTAAACATGAATATGTTATTTGTGTGATACAAAATCAAAAAAGCTCTTTCCTGACTACCTACCTTCCTTCAAAAGAGAAGCACACAGTTTTGCCTTATCTCATTTGGAAGTCCTATTTGTCCACTTATAATGGCAAGTTGGACATTAGGAGAAGTCAAAAGACCAAGACTCAGGAGAGAGGAGAACAGGAAGAGTGGTTCAGCCCCTCCCCTTCTTCCTGCATCTTCTGTGAATTTGCTCCTTGAAATGTGCGCATCTAGCAGCCAGGCAATTGGGGTAATCAATCATTTCAACCCAGTGTCCAGCAGAGGCTGGGCACGTGGTGCACGGTCAACTGATGTTTATTGAGAAGATACCACGTGTAGCAAGAAACAAGGTGAAATCAGGACGTATGATGGTCCTGTGCGCACAGCAACACCATGGACTCCAGTTCTAGCTGTATGGACATCACACATACCTCTCCTCCAGGCTCAGAAAGTTTCCTATGGATTAGAGGAAAAAGTAAATACTAAATTCTGCCTTGAAGGAGAATAATTTCTCTTTAATTTACAGCTAAGACTTAAGTAAGTTAGTTGAAGATCTAAGTGAGAGTGGAGTGCCAGGGAGATGGTACGCCTGACTAGACTCTAAGTCCAGGAAGGCAGACAAGGGTGCAGTTTCTCAGGCTCCCTAGAACCTTGCTCACTGGGTGTTCACACAAGATGCTTAGTTGATTTCTATGTTCACAAAGTCAGATCTTCATCTTGATCAATTAAAACATCTCAAAAGAAAAGAAAGAACAAGCTAGGAAGGAAGGTAAGAAGGAAGAGGGGGGGAAGAAGGAAGGACAGACATATAGAGGGATGACAGATGGATGATGGCAGGAAAGATGGAAGGAAGGAAAGAAATGAAACACAAATAAAGGAGAAAGGGAAGAAGGAAGCAAGCAGCTCTGATTGGCAACTACCATTCTTTCTTCTACTGCCAAGATTTGGGGCCATGTCCCAAATCCTATTATTCCCAGCTCTGCCTCTGAATCGGAAGATTATAAAACTGTTAGGGGACTTGTGTGATACCCTAACACTGCCTCTTATGTTACGGAAGCGGGAGCTGGGTCCCAGAGACGAGGAAAGACCTTCCCACAAGCACAGGAATAGCACGAATGGCTGAGCCAGACCTGAATCCAGGTGTCCTGGTCCTAGACCATCCTCTCTGCATCAAACAAAATCCAGCCCTGACTCTCGGAATGACTTAGGAGTGACAGTTAAACCTTCAAATACCCAACAGGTGGGACAGAAGGAAGGAAGGGTGGAGGGAAGGAAAGACGGCCCAGGGACATGGGGTCTTCTGGCAGGATATCAGAAATATGAAAGGACAGACTGATAAGACATTCCTACTGTGAACATCAAGCTCGAGTCACCGGTCCCCCTGCTTAGCTCTCTCTGCTACAAGGTGCTGGGGACATTTCAGGGTCTCTGTCATTACCACCTCAGGGCCAAGAGCTGTCCAACCAGATCAAGTTCTATCTTACGGAGCCTAGAGATGAAAGTCCTTCCAGGGGACAGTAATCCTTTAGTGCAACGGGTGTTTGGTCCCTGGGACACGGGTTCTCCCTGAGGGCAGCGACCCTCTCAGTAGAACATCCCCTCCAGGGTCTTGCACTGTCGGCGCTGGGGGCCAGGGTCCTGTTTAGGTCGGGCACAGCCACCCTGTGACTCTCTGAGGCTTAGTTCCCTCTAGAAAACGCGACAGGCATCTTCCTGTCCCCAAACCTGTGATGTGTTTGTTATGCATGCATGTGAAATGTTCACGTGGGGAGTAGCACCCTGACATCTCCTGGGGGGGGACTGGGCGGGGAGGAGGAGGGAGACGGATGCAAGGCCACAGGGGTGGTAGCAGTTGAGAGCATGGGGCCAGGTCTGGAGGGGGCAGTCCTTGGTCGCTGCAGCCAGCGTTGCCAAGTGGGAATACAGGCCAGCACAGCTAGAGTTCCAGTTTTTCAAGATAAGTAGGAAATCAGATTTTTATGTGAACTCCTCCAGTTATTAAACTTTGGCAGCCAAAAGCACTGCGCCTGCCAGTCAAAACGTATATCAGCAGCATTTGACCTGAACACTTCCTGGTCTGCAAGCCAGCACTGCCCCCCACTCTCCACCCCACTCCGTTCTGTCCTGCACACAAACCTCCAAGGGGGGTGAGGGGAAGCCCAGCAAGAACATACCGGCAAGGGAAGGGCCTTGAGTTTATCAGATCTGGGTCGCAAGTTTGACTTGGGACTTACATGCAGTATGTGACCTTGAGCACGGTATTAAATTTCTCCAACTTTCCTGTCCAAGAAGACTGACAAGGGAATTTATCCCACTGGATTTCAAGGATGAAATATGATTTATGGTAATGAACCTCAGCCAGATATCGATAAAGGATAGAGACGCACACTCAGTACGACTCAAGTGTCAACAGTGGGAAGGCCCTGGGGTGTCATCTTGTCCAGTCCCACCAAGTGAGCACCTGTGCTGTGTTTGAATACCTGGACACACAGGGAACTCACCACTTTCCAAGAGAGGTCACTCCACTGCCAGAGAGCTTTAGATGTTAGAGAGTGTTTGCTTACATCAAGATGAAATCTGCCTGTCTTGACTTCTTTCATTCTTAAATAGTAGCTGTACCATCAGGGCTTATAAAGATGAAGTTTGATCTCTTTGCCTCAGAGAAACACTTTGAAGGAGATATTTTCACACCCAGTTCTTTACTTTTCAAAACATTTCTGTTCCTTTTGTTGTTCTTTGCCAGTGAACAATAACAAAACTGTCAGATTACTTAATGCTTACAACTGGGTGGGGCAGGTACCCATTTGACAGATGAGGAAAATGAAGTATGGGGGCGGGATTATAGAATTTACTTGTAATTCCTGTCTTCATTGTTCCTCTTGAAATGTAAATTAAATGGTAAGACCCGGCAAACCTAGAGAGGGTATTAAAAAGCAGAGATATCACTTTGCCAACAAAGGTCTGTATAGTCAACGTTATGGTTTTTCCAGTACACCCATACAGGTTCTTTACCACTAGCACCACCTTGGAAGCCCATAAATACATGCTGCTGCTGCTGCTAAGTCACTTCAGTCGTGTCCGACTCCGTGCGACCCCATAGACAGCAGCCCACCAGGCTCCCCCATCCCTGGGATTCTCCAGGCAAGAACACTGGAGTGGGTTCCATTTCCTTCTCCAATGCATGAAAGTGAAAGTGAAGTCGCTGAGTAGTGTCCGACTTGTAGCAACCCCATGGACTGCAGCCTACCAGGCTCCTCTGTCCATGGGATTTTCCAGGCAAGAGACATTCCATCAAATTTGAATTTCAGATAAACAACAAATAAGTTTATAAATAAAAAATTTTAACTATGTCCTAAATATTGCCATGGGCTTCCCTTCTGACTCAGTTGGTAAAGAATCTGCCTGCAATGCAGGAGACCCGGGTTTGATCCCTGGGTTGGGAAATACCCTAGAGAAGGAAATGGCAACCCACTCCAGTATTCTTGCCTGGAGAATCCCATGGACAGAGGAGCCTGGCGGACTACAGTCTGTGGGGTCGCAAGAGTTGGACACGACTTACGACTAAATTACCACCATGGTGTTTCCAGTAGTCATGTACGGATGTGAGAGTTGGACCATAAAAAAGGCTGAGAGCCAAAGAATTGATGTTTTTGAATTGTGGTGTTGGAGAAGACCCTTGAGAGTCTCTTGGACAGCAAGGAGATCAAACCAGACAATCCTAAAGGAATTCAACCCTGAATATTCACTGGAAGGACTGATGCTGAAGCTCCAATACTTTGGCCACCTGATGCAAAGAGCCAGAAAAGACTATGATGCTGGGAAAAACTGAAGGCAGAAGGAGGAGGGGGCAACAGAGGATGAGATGACTGGATGGGCATCTCCGACTCAATGGACATGAGTTTGAGCAAACTCCGGAGATGATGGACAGGGGAGCCTGGTATGCTGCAGTCCATGGGGTCGCAAAGGGTTAGACATGGCTGAGTGACTAAACAAGCCCTGGCACCACCCTCACCCTGAACCCCATCCACCTATTAATGGTGTTCAAGGTTGGGTTCTTGGCTAAACACGGAGTTAACTAAAAACCTGAAGTCTTTCTCACATATGCTGTCTCAGCTACTTCCTTCCCCATAGTCCTAGGGCGGTCAGCTGGCTTTGCCAGCCAAATACAAGTCCTTTACACTTATTCCTGTCAGATCTCATTTGGTTAATCCCAGGTCACAGTTCTGGTCAGTTGGATATTTTTGGGATGGTGATTCTGTCACGTGACATGTGTGTTTTTGCCCTCAATGTGGCTCTTTTGTTCTGTGTGCCCTGCATTTCCTCATCAATACCCAGGAGGACCAGTGAGACCATTATAAATTTTAAAACTCCATGTTTCTTTCATTTAGCAAACATCTCTGAGCACCTCCTCTCTGGCATACCCGGGCTGGAGCCATCAGAGTGAGTAAGACAGTCACTCCTGGTCCTCACAGAGCTGGTGAGATGAGTCCTATGTGAGGGGAGGGCAAACCTAGTTTGGGGGAGCCTGAGGAGCTTCCCAGGATGGGTGATGTTTAACTGGAGACCTGAAAGATGAGTGTAAGAATGCTGGTGCCATCTCTGGTGGAGCATCACTCATCCACGCCCCTCTTATTGCTGTCTTCCCATAGGGCTTAGCAATAGGGTTGGTTGTAACCTGTTTTATTTGCATCACTAATTGCTGCCCTTGCAATCTGAGAGGATTATCTTTGTAGTTTCTATTCTGCCCAGCTCAGTGCCTTTCACCACAGCAATTACGACTGATTATGGCTCAGACGGTAAAGAATCCACCGGCAACGCGGGAGACCTGGGTTCAGTCCCCGGGTCGGGAATATCCCCTGGAGGAGGGCATGGCAACCTACTCCAGTATTCTTTTGTTTGTTTGTTTGTTTGTTTGTTTTTTCAGTATTCTTGCCTAGAGAATCCCCACAGACAGAGGAGCCTGGCGGGCTGCAGTTCATGGGGTAGCAAAGAGTCGGACACAACTGAGCGGCTAACACTTTCACTGTCTTTTCCTCTAGTGCTACCTGGGAAGCCTCATATATATACACTACTCTATATAAGGGCTTCCCTGATAACTCAGTTGGTAAAGAATCTGCCTGCAATGCAGGAGACCTGGGTTTGATCCCTGGGTTGGGAAGATCCCCTGGAGAAGCAAATAACTACCCACTCCAGTATTCTGGCCTGGAGAATTCCATGGACTGTATAGTCCATGGGGTCACAAAGAGTCAGACACGATTGAGCGACATTCACTTTCACTTTCACTCTATATAAAATAGACAATAAGAATCAACTGTATACCACAAGGAACTCTACTAAATATTCTATAATAATCTAAATGGGAAAAGAATTTGAAAAAAAAATAGTTCCTCAGAAAGCTAAAAATAGAATTACCAAGTGATACAGCAATCCTTGGGGTCACAAAGAGTTGGACACAACTGAGTGACTAAGCAGGCACATACCACATACCATATACTACTAGGAGTAGTATATGCCTACTCCTAGGCATATACCCATACACAACTCTAATCCACAAAGATACATGCACCTTCACGTACATAGTAGCACTATTCACAATAGCCAAGGCATGGAAACAACCTAAATGTCCATCAACAGATGAATGGATAAAGAAGATGTGGTACATATATACAATGGACTTACTACTCATCCATAAAAAAGAATAAAATAATGCCATTTGCAGCAACATGGATGCAACTAGAGATTATCATACTAAGTGAAGTAAGTCAGAAAGAGAGACAAATACCATATGATAGCACTTATATGCAAAATGTAATACATGACACAAATGAACCTATCTATAAAATAGAAACAGACTCACAGACATAGAGAACAGACTGGTGGTTGCCAAGGGTGAGAGGGGAAGGGAGAGGGATGGACTGGAAGTTTGGGGTTGGTAGATGCAAACTATTACATTAAGAATGGATGAACAACAAAGTCCTCCTGCATAGCACAGGAACTATATCCAGTCTCCTGGAATAAACCATAACAGAAAAGAATAAAAAAAAAAATAATGTAGGTATTTGTATAACTGAGTGACTCTGCTGTACAGGAGAGACTGGCACAACATTGTAAATCAATTGTACATCAATAAAAAAAATTTTTTTAAGAAAAAATATATGAATATGTATAAATGAATCACTTGTCTGTACACTTGAAATGAACAACATTGTAAATCAACTATGCTCCAATATAAATAAGATAAATAATGAATATAGTATGTTAATTGGTATTTGATGAAAGAAGGAGGGGTGGTGCATTGCATTAGTAATAGCACAGTTAGCCATGATGACCGCCAACGCAACCCAGCAAAAATGCCTCAGATGACAAAACAATGGATCTTTCAAACAGTAAAGGAAAACTAAGGAGTGTCTGAATTGCCAGGACCACCAAGATCATAACAGGGTACCTCCTTGTCTCCAGGCGGGGTGGCATTTCATTGCCATTGTTAAAGAAAATTATGAAATCTCAGAAACTTGAAGCCTTTTCAGCTTGAGGGGATTTCTCTTGGAAAAAGTCCCTTGCTCACTTTTCTTAAAGAAATTACATGAAGGACATTTTTCAAATCCTTAAAAACCATAAAGTTTTGATGGACTGTGCTCCACCCCTCGTTTGTAGGGGAAACATGAGAGGATATGGTCCATTTTACAGGATTTTTATTTAGACTTCACTGCCATCTTGAGATTTCATAATTCCACTTCAATCACTAATTTTTCCAAGTCTTATCCAAGTGGCTCAGTCAAGAGAATGCTCATTCTGATTACTTTTAAGCATTTATGTAGTTGTACTCAATGCCTGGTGACACGCAACGCTGTTATTGCGAGCAAAGCTTAGCTGTGTGGTTCCTAAGACCTGGTATGCCCCGTTTTTCTGGTATGGAGCCTAGTGAGTGTCAGGAAATGCTCTTTCTCTGAAAGAAGGACCCTAACTTTTTAATTGACAGGTACCACCAAGAGCTAGGCCTTACCTGGTGGGCCAGCAGTAAAGAGTCTGCCTGCCAATGCAGGTGACCCAGGTGGGGAGGATCCTTTGGAGAAGGGAATGGCCACCCACTCCAGTATTCTTGCCTGGAGAATCCCATGGACAGAGGAGCCTGGCGGGCTACAGTTCAAAGGTTCGCAAAAAGTCAGACATGACTGAGCGACCGAGCACATACGCACCAAGAGCTAAAAATGAAATTCCTAGGAACATGCTGAGTGAACACAGGACTCAGGGCAAGGGCTCCGGAAAGAAGATGTGACACCGCTGACTTCCAACAAAGCCACAAGTGGCTTCTGTCCCAATCATTTGTCAGTGTCTCCCAGAGTCAAAGCCCCTTGGCATCTAATAACAATAGTGTCTCTAGAAGGGAAATGTGAAATGGTAGGGCTTAATGAGATCAAGAATGTCTTCCATCAACTTTTCACGTAGCTGGAAGGAGAGTGGGTAAGAGTTAAGTTACTCTAAACTCTCGCCATGTGGTCCTAATCAGCTGTCCCCCGTGATGGATTGAACAGATAATCTCCTTCAAGCCTCAGCCTTACAGGGAGCACAGCGCCAGGCTGTAGGGGGAGGGGTCTGGTCCCCAGGGAAAACTCCAACCAGCAATGTCATCAGAGTCTATTTAAAATCTTAGCCCGGTCTGTTTCTTCTTTTTCACCACTTCATCAAAATGAGAAAAAAAAAAAATCCAGGAAAACCTGACTTTGTTCTAGATTTTTGGTGAAGCTATATACAAAGGCAAGCCAGGAAATACCTAGGAATTTTTTTAAAGATTTTTTTTGGTGTGGACTTTTTATTGAATTTGTTACAGTAATGCTTCTGTTTTTTATGTTTTGGTTTTTTTAGTTGGGAGGCATATGGGATCTTAGGTCCCCAGCCAGGGATCGAACCTGCATCCCCTGCACTGGTAGGAGAAGTCCTAACTCCTGGACTGCCAGGGAAGTTCCCTCTAGGAATTCTTTACAGGGGATGGTTCGGAGTAGAATTCTGCTAATGCAAGTCAGCCTCAGGCTGATGCTGTTTTAGGAAACCAGCCGGGGGTCTCTGGGCGAGTAATCCAGAGGCTGAGTCCAAACTCTGTTCACCCCAACATGTTCCTCCATCTCCTGGGCAAATACATCAGGCAATGATGTGAGAAGGATGGCAGACACGACCATCACCTGACTCGTTTGCACTGGCTGCTTCCTGGGGCACAAGGTGTCTAGCACACTTTCTTCTCAATACCTGTGGGCTCAAGAACCATCAGTCTTAGCCCCTGAGACGGAAACTTTGGGAACCCCTTTTAGCATTCATGCTAGAATAGACAGAGGTTCCGAAAAGTAAGTGGAAGAAGCCATGCATTGAGTAAGGCTAGAGATGGAGTGAGTAAGGGGGGCGAGGCGAGCAGCTCTATGGGTAGGCAGCGGGAGGGGTGATGTGTACCTGCTGAAAACTGACTGTGAAAACCAGACAAGACCCTGGACAGTAACTAAGCAATAACAGATAATGTCATGAATTTGGTAAAGCAATCCAGACCTAAAGAACTCAGCCGACCTGTGGTTAAGTGGTCTTTTTTTTTTTTTTTGTAAGTTGATTTCTTAAGTTTTTTTTTTTTTTCTTGCTACAAAATGTCAACTGTTTTAAGTACTGAGAGGGACCTTTTGGTTTGGGCTGGTGGGCTGACACACTTGGTGCATCCCCAGTTTGGAAATGTCATCACCAGCCAAGAAAAAGTGGAAGTGGAGTAAATCTGGAGAAAAGTAGAAGTGGACTCTGAGTAAATCTGGAAGAGAAAGTGGAAGCCAACTCTGAGTAAGTCTGCAGATTGCTACTCTTTTACTCAACGTTCCTGCTTGGTTTTTTTCGCGGTTGTTTCATGGTCATGCTAACTGGACTTGCCTGCACTGTGGCCAGCTGGGCAACAAACTTCCACTGCTCAGCCATCATCCGGCTAAGCAGTGCCACCCCAGCACCCTGTGTATGCTTCAAGGGGCACCAGACCAGGCAGGAGTCCAGGGGAGACGGTGTCGGGGCAGAATGATCCACAGAACCTCAGTAAGTCCTACCAGGGGGTGAGGGTGGGAGGCTCAGTCAGGACTCTTGTAGGCATCCTCTTCACTCTCTGGAAAGCCTCATTTTTGGACAACAGCTATTATCTCACAAAGTTACACCTGTGCATTTTAAAATCCTCACTAATCTATAGAAGTCATAGTCCTAGAGAGGGACTCCTAGAGGGGCCTAGCTGTTGCTGCTGCTGCTGCTGCTAAGTCGCTTCAGTCGTGTCCGACTCTGTGCGACCCCATAGACGGCAGCCACCAGGCTCCTCCGTCCCTGAGGGGCCTCTAAAACCCTAAGATGCCAGAACTTTGCTGATGCCTCCCCCAGAACGAACAACAGGGCCCTGCAGGCAGCAGGTGTGTGATCCACGTCCACAGACAAACGCCACCTGTGGACCTCACCTCCTGAGTCACACCCACTTTGTCTCAGGAACGTGGTGAGTGTGTGCTGCACACAGGCACCCACCAGGGTGGGAGCCACGTCAACTAGAGGAGAGGGATTATTTTCACCACCACGTTCTCTGGCTCATGAGTGATGAGCCCAAACCGCCCCGGTGCTCACAATGGGAGTTGTTCTCCCAAATACAAAGCATAGAGAGGACCCCTCCACATCTGTTAAAATTTTAGTAAGTCTACCTTACTTAATCAGACTGAAACTTTTAAACTTATTGTGCTGAGTTCCACAATAAGAAGCACTTTCCACATCAGACCCCAAAACACACACACTCACATGTATTTTACATTTATGTGGGTATCGTATATGTGTGTGTGTATGTTTGGGAAACAAGTTTTATTTTTTAAAAAGTTTCAGTAAACAATACTTACCCTTACTTTTTGCAATAAACTTAGATAGTTTCCATTTACTCTGCTTTATTTTTTTAAATGCTGATAACAACTCACTAATTTTTTTTTTTTTTTTTTTTGCCATGCTGCACAGCATGAAGGATCTTAGTTCCCTGACCAGGGAGCAAACCCATGCTCCCTTCAGTGGAACTGTGGAGGCTTCACCACTGGACTGCCGGAGAAGTCCCACAACCCACTAATTTGATTCCATGGCCCATTAACAGTTGGGGTTTTTAAGAGCCCTGCTCATCTTAGTAAACAGAAGTGTCTCTTCACCTTGTGGTGTGAGCTGGAATACAGTGGTGACAGAGGGTGTGTGTGGACAGTGACAACAGGTTCTGACTCCATCAGGTAACAACCCAAAGCTCTCCGGGACTGGGGTCTGGTTCTCTAAGGCTGATCACGTAGAAAAACAGCCTGAAACCAGTGTAACCTATCATTCCTCAAGAGAAAAATACTGAGTTTGAAATTTAAAAGAATGTAGTCACTGCATCATCTCTATTCCCAAAGACAAAAACAACCACTGGTCCACAGTTTGCAGTCAGTAACTGAATCTCCCAGCGTATTGTAAACAGTCTTAACCTTGAGGTCTGACCTAGATCCTCTTCCTGGCTAGTCATTTCATTCGCTTTGTCTTGAGCAGATCACAGCAGCTGATTTCTCATACATAAAATGGAAGAAATAACACCAATGTGATTTATCTCAGAATTATGCAAAAGCTCTTGAGGGAAACTGGAAGTGCTGTATAAGCGATTATGTTGAATCTGTCTTAGAGTGTCTGTACCTTTAGTGTTGAATATTCGTATTTGTTTGAGGGTCCATAGCCATGCAGAGCTTTTTCCCACTAAATACATTTACGTGAAGGCACAGCGATCATTCTCCCCCTGGATATTTGGGATATTAGAGTTTCTACCACTTTTCAGTTATATACCCAGTGCATCTGATCATTTTTCCACCTGAAATGAAGCTGCTAGGTAAATCTCATTCATTTGATACATAAAGAAGAACCAAAGACAGGAAAATCTGTTGTGAAAATGCTCCAAACCATGTACTTTAATAGACATAGACAGAAAAACAATCAAGTAGAGAGAAGCAGAAGAAAAGAGGTGAGTTTCTTTTACAGGGAAGAACTAGAAGATATCCACTCAACCACAGCACACAGGTCCCTGTTCCTCTTTGCCTCTTCAACTATAATTCTTCAAGAGAAGATAATATACTTCAAGAGCCCTGAAAATCTTGGGCCTGGAGAGGGGAGGGGTTTAGGCTGATTTCAAAGCGTGGGGAACTCAATATGCTAAGTTCAAGGTCTTCTAACCAAATTGGAGACACTGACCAAGTATTGAATACTTTGGAGATGCCATTAAAATCTCGTCTGGTCAGTTTCCCTATTTTACTGTCACAACTCAATATATTACAATACTAATTGCAATGAAATCCTCGAACTTAGAAAAGACAGATCTGGAGCCAATTTCTTGTGTGTACCAGAGTTAGAAAAGAAATGCAAATATGCTCCTTTTTCTCTGCCAGAGGGGTGACCACCAACCACCTAAGTCGCCCTGGCGTGTGTGTGTGTGTGTGCGTGCGAGTGTGCATGCATGTGCAAGTAGTCCTAGCATGTGTGTGTGTGTGTGTGCACGCACACACTAATGCATGCTCAGTCATATCTGACTCTTTGTGACCTCATGGACTGTAGCCCACCAGGCTCCTCTGTCCATGGAATTCTCCAGGCAAGAATACTTGAGTGGGTTGCCATTTCCTTCTCCAGGGGATCTTTCCAACCCAGGGATCGGACCTGTGTTTCCTGCATTAGCAGGCAGATTTTTTTTACCACTGAGCCACTTGGGAAGCCCAACCCTGGCATGACCATTCAGCTAACATCTTATTTTTTTTTAATTAGCAAAACAGTGTGGAGTACTTTAGACTTTTCTTTATGACCCAGATTTTTGTAGCTATAATTGCTGAGGGGTTCCATTCATTTTCTCAAAAGCAATTTTTTGAAAAAACATATAGCATTTTTCAGCCACTCTCATTCAACAGTCATCTGTTAGGATCAAGCCAAGGGTGTAATGGGAGAGGATGTCAATTAGCATCAGTGTAAGATAGTGAGAAAAAGCTCTCCTTGGCTGTGGGACCAGGGCCACTTGCCCCAGTGCCTCTACAGATTTCAAGGGTCACCATCTCTCCTCCCTTCCACCATGACCCACCAGCTCACCAAGGTGGACTGAATACCCCCAGTCCATCGCCTTCTCTCCTTTCCCACAGTATGATGACAGTGACCTTGGCCCCAGCCCCTGCCTTCTGTTCCTGTCTTATCTTGCCCTCTCTGATCTCCTCCTGCCACTGAGAATCTGACCACCTTACTCTGCTGCTAACACTTTTCCATCACTCCCCATGTAGCCTCATGTGAAGTGGATTTTAGGACCTTTGCTTGTATAATAAAATGAAGAGAAGAAAACCTCATAGGATTATTGTAAGAATTAGACAGTATAATGGAAACAAAACCATTTGTTTAAATAAAGTGAAACCACAAATGTAAGAAGACATTATATGAAAGGGAATTTAAGTAAATTAGCTAACTAAAATTACTCAAGTAATTAAATTGATTTTAATGCATTATGTTAGAGGTATGATGGATTTATACAAGCTGTAATGTTAAAGTGGTGATATTGATTTTCCTTACATTACACATACAATATCAGATGTTATGGCCAAATCAGTGCCCAGGTGGGAAGCGTCTAAATAATAGTTTTGCTTATAATCCATATATGGCACTTGACATTATGTAGACAAAGCTATGCAGTCCTGATTCTTCCTCTCAGAACCCTATTAGACCACAAATCTATACCTTTTCAAAAGATGTGTCTAATAGTGTTTCTCATCGTTATAGAAAACCAAAACAAAATGCCAACACATCTGCAGATGCTTACAGGGGGCAGAAATCGTCCAATCACATGTACTGGAGTAAATATTTAACAACAAATAAGTTATAACCAGCTGATATCTAGTAAGTAATCACAGTTGTGTGTGTGTTAGGAACCAATTGGAGTTACTAGTCCCAGGGACAATCCTGAGTCTCCAGAGACAAGTTTTGTGCCCCTGAACAAAATTAAACCTGTAATGTTGTAAATATCAATAAAAATGGAAGCCTAAGGCCAAATTTTCTCAGAAATAAAATTAGTAAGAGAATGCAAGTAGGAAATGCATAAAATGTTAGGCTACTTGGAAAAGTTATGACTGCTTAATGAATTACATCACAGCTAACTTGGGTTTGTGCTTCCGTGATAGCTCAGTTGGTAAAGAATCCGCCTGCAATGAGGGAGACCCTGGTTTGATCCCTGAGTCGGGAAGATCCACTGGAGAAGGGATAGGCTACCCACTACAGTATTCTGGCCTGGAGAATTTCATGGACTGTATAGTCCACGGGATTGCAAAGAGTTGGATACAACTGAGTGATTTTCACTCACTTCACTTCACTAACTTGGATTTTAGTAAAGTGTGATCATGAGACCAAAATTGTTCTACCAGGAAACAGAAAACAAAATCCATGTTACTATTCAGAGCAGTATAGTTACAGACACCCAGCAAGTGTTCCCTAAATATCTGTTCATCAAATCGATTAACAAAGAAGATTCAGGGGGTCTCCTATGGTTACTACTATTGACTCAAATATAATTTTTCTTACTAGTGCTATTTAAAAATAATGACTCCAAGATTTTCCCAATGAACACACAAAATACTCGTGATATTTCCAAGTAATGTCCTGTGAAACACAAACAGTACATTTTGTAGCCCTTCCCTCTCCAAGAATATGGTCTTTCGGATAGAGAATTTTCTTCTGTCCAACCAAATTGTGTGGGAGCTTTGAGATTCTGGGACTCGTAACTTTATGCTAATATTTGTGGACTTCTACCAGAAAGCAGACATCATACACACATGACACCGCCGCCAGTACTCACACCCCCAGCCTCACAACAGACAGCAATAATTAGTGATGGTGCTCTTGCCTACTTGGCCTAGAATTCATCCTCAATGTCAATTTCAACAGAGTATTCCACACAGCCCTGTTAATTGCTGTGTGTATTCATTTGACAAATATTACTGAGCTCTTGCTACGAGCCAGGCACTGTACCCGGGAGGCAGTTTGCAGATAAAAGTAATTAAGGCAGACATGGACTTTGCCCTCACAGGGTTCAGACTGACAATTGATTTGACACTCAGAGTGATGGTTATTTGCCAGATCTGCTCTGTTTGAAGTGGAGATAGTTCCAAACAGCTAAGTGTCTCTTCTATTTTCAAAGGGGATCGAAGCTGACAGTTTCTGCACCCCTACCTACTGGCTCCATAAATCATGAGATCTGCTAAGTAATGTAGGAGCTGGGTAATAACAGTGTTATTTCTTAGGGAGAAAAAAAACAGAGATGGTCTTCTTTTACTCATTTTAAGTATCTGATTTACAAGTCATGTTTTATGAGGAAGAACAAAGTGACAAGTCATCTTCCTTATTCCTTCCAGGGATCCATTTCTACTGTGGGTCCAATAAAGCCACAGGAGAAAGTTTCTTGAGAATTTTAGAATGAATGAATTTTGCTTCCACTTCCGCTACAGAGACAGGAACAGACGTGTTTTCTTTCCTCTGCAAGTAGCAGAAAGAACATAACCTACTCTGTGGAGCTAGGAAAAGCGATCAGATGGCTGAGCACGTGACATAGTCCACTGCCACTGGCACACTTTGTGTGTCTTCTCCTAATCCTGCCCTCCTGTCTCGCCCACCATCCTCTCTTCCATCTTGGGGAAGGTGGTTCTGCCTTCCCCAAGCAGAGCTCCCTGGCCTCCTTCCTCCTCTTATTTTTAAGAGGGCTGGTTGCATTCCTATGGTGGGGATTAGCTAGGAAGCTGGTGTCTCCTCCAGTTCTCCACCCACCCAGAAAAGTGCAAAATGTACAAACAGGAGTTCGGCGGAGCAGGAACAGAAGAGTGGCTCAGTCAAAGGGGGATATATGTATACACACAGCTGATTCACTTCTGTTGTACAGCAGAAACTAACGCAACAATGTAAAGCAATTATCCTCCAAAAAAAAAAAAAGCAGGCTGATAAGAGCTAAGATACTACTGCTAATATCATACTACTTACTGTTCTACTGTCTGTAAGACTAACCCTACATCTGGAAAATTACATAGTAGGCTCCGGTAAAACACTGTCTAATTGCCGTATTTAAAAAAAAAAAAGATTCCCACCAAAGCCTAAGTCTATGTAGATGCTGCCTTCAATGCAAAGATGCAGTTCTTTAACTCACTGGGAGGAAGATCCATGATGCTATTGACACTGACAGTTGGTTGTTTCCTTTTTTAACCCGAGTTTGTGTCTTGAAGTGCCTACTAATTTTGATTTATGCATTCTTAGAGCTCTCGCTCGAAGGCTAGAGTCTTGTGCAAGTTTTGGAAACTGGCTGGAACGAAACAAGGAAGGACAAAGGGACAAGTCATCTTCCTGATTCTTTCCAGGGATCCATTTCTCCTGTCACTTTATATTTCTTTGAGGATTTTACATTTCTTCCCTCTGAACATTATTTCATTTCTTCATTTGCCAAGGAGGGAAAAGCTTAAAAAAATTATACTACAAAAATCATAACCAGAAAATGATTCATTTTTGTCTTTTGCCCTTTGCAGTGACATGTGCCAGCTCTTATATCATACAATACTCGTTTTATGAATGTGAAATAATACTGTATCATGAACGGAATTAATTTTGTAACCTTCAAGCAACATTAGCAATACCACACTTAAGAATTTAGTCAAGAACAATGTTTTATAAGTTCAGCATATCAGAGAATGCAGTTATGTGAAAGGACAAAAAAATCTTGTATTCTACCTTGGGATTCTCAATTAAGAAATAGAACTAAAATCTTGCCATTCATTTATTCATACTGTGATGTGCCAGACAGTATTCTAGGAGACACGGAAATAGTGGTGAACAAAACAGGTAAGAGTTGCTCCCGTCAGGGAGCATGCAGTTGACCAACTGGTCCTTGAAAATTCTGGTTGAAACTGACACTCAAGAAACATATTAAAATGCACTCCACAAGTTTTGACAGCTAGGTAGAATCTCCTTCCTGGCCCATTTCATTCATACTCATGAGAAAAGCGCCCTTTCCATGGACCAGGTGGATTGATGACCCGCTGCACGGCTACAGAAAAGACAATGTGGAAAATGAAGGTCTTACCATTAATAAATATGTAGATGGTAGATTCTGCTTTCTTCTTCTTGGAAGCAGGTGTAGAGAGATACCTGCAGCTGTAGAAGCCAGTGTGATTTGCCTGAGCCGCCTTCAAGGTCAAAGTGCTGCAGAACTGCTTGACGTTCCTTCCACAGGAAGACTTAGTGATGTTAAGCTTCCAGCTTTGGTTTTCCTGGCTCACCGTTGCAGGCAGAGACCAGGCATGGGCAGCTTCTCCTCTGCAATCACAGAGGAGAAAACAAAACACCGTCAGGGCTGGGGCCAGTGCCAAAGCATTCATTACAAAGCACTATACTGAGGTCTTGGGCTTCCCTAACGGCTCAGATGGTAAAGAATCCACCTGCAATGCAGGAGACCTGGGTTCAATTCCTGGGTCAGGAAGATACCCTGGAAAAGGAAAACCCACTCCAGTATTCTTGCCTGCAGAATTCCATGGACAGAGGAGCCTGGTGGGCTACAGTCCATGGGATTGCAAAGAGTTGCAGACAACTGATTTTTATATAAATACTATATATATATATAGAGAGAGAGGTCTAAGTCCAGTCATCTGTTTTACAGAAGAATAACAGATTTAGAAAAACTTTTAAACAACTCAAAATGTTCTGCTGCTGCTGCTGCTAAGTCGCTTCAGTCGTGTCCGACTCTGTGCGACCACATAGACGGCAGCCCACCAGGCTCCGCCATCCCTGGGATTCTCCAGGCAAGAATACTGGAGTGGGTTGCCATTTCCTTCTTCGGTGCATGAAAGGGAAAAGTGAAAGTGAAGTCGCTCAGTCGTGTCCGACTCCCAGCGACCCCATGGACTGCAGCCTACCAGGCTCCTCCATCCATGGGATTTTCCAGGCAAGAGTACTGGAGTGGGGTGCCATTGCCTTCTCCATCAAAATGTTCAGGGCATCCCTTTCTCTGATTCCTCATGAGTGAGTAATTCTCTCCTGTAGATGATTGGATCACCCTCCATGGGAGGCTGGGTGCATGTGGTTTGCACTTGGCAGATGGCAGGAGACCATGGCTGTCTGCCTGTCTGCTCTGGGAGGCCCCCTTTCTACTCCCCTGGGGAAGGGTTTTGCCTTAGGAAGGACAAGCAGATGGTCCCCAAACCAACACAGTCACTCACCTGCATTTGAGAAACAGCGTCTCACCAGCTTGCATCACGTGCTGGGTGCCTTTTAAACTCAGTTTAGGACGTCTTAATTTTGAACCTGAACTAGATCCTGGAAAATAAAAGTTGAAATGTATTATTTATTTTTCAAAAAAACATTTGGCTGCTCCAGGTCTTAGTTGTGGCATGTGAACTCTCTAGCTTCAACATGTGGGATCTAGCTCCCTGATAAGGGACTGAACTCAGGTCTCCTAAATTTACAGCATGGAGTCTTAGCCACTGGCCTACCAGGGAAGTCCCTTGAAATGCATTTTTTGAAAATTGCCCTCTTGTCTTTTTCTTTTTTTCTCTTTTAAGTTAAACCCTTTAAGTTCCTTTTATGGAAAGCTATAAATTGCATATGCAAAAGAGTACATCTAATACAAATATATTTTATTTCACAAATTTTTGTAGTCTAAGACTTGCTTACAAATATTATATATCCTACTATGCCAAATAACCTAAAAATATTCAAAAGCCCATTAACATAGAACATTAATAAATTTAATCATGGTTCAAAAAAAGACCATATTAAGAATATACAGTAACTTATTAAAAGTATTCAGGATTAAATATCAATGTTATCCAAAGTATATTTCTAATATTGAACTAACAACATGAGTCATTTGGTTATACAGGCCTGTTTGATCTTTTTTCTGAATACTTTTCCTGGATTCTAGACATAGTTCACTCATTAATTGAGTCATGATATTTTGGGCAAGTCATTTCTCTTTCTGAACCGGTTTCCTCATGTGGAAAACTAATTATAGAATCAAAATCAGTTTTAGAAGCTACTTTGCTTATCTTACATAATCTCCAAGTTTCCTCTTTAGTGGAACAGAGAAGAGGGAACTGTCCGTTCCTACGTGACACTTGACAAGTATATTTTGTGGGAATCGTTGTGAGACCGTGAGATCAGCTATGAAAAAGTGCATTAAAGTCGACACATTTCCATACAACACGGTATCTCCATACAACACAATATCCCTTTACAACATGATGTCCCTTTACAGCACAACATCTCTATACAACACAATATCCATCCATGGGATCTGCTATGAGACCCTGGCCAAGTCACTTCTCTCCAGATCTCAGTTCTCTCATCTGTAAGGTGGGAGACCGGACTGGATGACTTTAGGTCTCTGTCCATTTCTGCCATCCCAGAGCCAGGCTTCTTTGAGCCATTGGTGCCATAGAAGCTGAAATTCTGCTGAAGCTCTTGTTGATTTATCAGGAGACACATCAATCAGGAGCTCTCTCCTCCTCCCCCACTCTCTCCTTCCTCTTTGCCCTTTTTTTACCAGCTTTTTCCTGGTAAAAGCAGGAGTTTGGGGCTCAGGATTAGCAGGGATAAAGGTCAGGGGGAGGTAGGTGGAATCTAGAAAAATGGTATAGATGATCTTATTTGCAAAACAGAAATAGAGATACAGATGTAGAGAACAAACATACGGACACCAAGAGAGGGAAAGGAGGGGGATGGATGAATTGGGAGATTGAGACTGACACATATGCACTGTTGATGCTATGTATAAAATAGATAAACTAATAAGGTCCTACTGTATAGCACGGGGAACTCTACTCAGTGCTCTGTGGTGACCTGAATGGAAAGGTAATCCAAAAAAGAAGGGATATATGTATACAGAGAACTGATTCACTTTGCTGTGCAGTAGAAACCAACACAACACTGTAAAGTCACTTTACTCCAATAAAAATTAATTTTTAAAAAATGGTCGGGGGAAGGAGAAAAGATATTCTCAGAGGGAGCGAAGTCATGTATGTGGAGCTGATCTTAGGGAATATTTTCACATAAAAAATCAGTTTCCAGCTATAAAACACAGGGAGCTCAGCTTGGAGCTCTGTGATGACCTAAAGGGGTGGGATGGGGGGAGGTGAGGGAGGCTCAAGCAGGAGGTGATATATGTATAATTATGGCTGATGTGCAATGTTGTATGACAGAAACCAACACAACATTGTAAAGCAATTTTCCTCCAATTAAAAAATAAATTAAAACAATAAAATAAATGATGTAAAAAAAAAAAAATAGGCTTCTAAAGTGGAATCCAAATCAGAAAATGGGATCTTGGACCACAGACCTGCACGTGTCAGGTTCCACGCAGAAGCCTAGCACGCTCCCTAGTGTTGCTCTCAGGCTCTAATAGTGCAAAGAAAACGAGACACGGTGACAGATCTGCACCGGAGGCTTCACAGCTCCATGGCCTGAAGGCGCGCCCTCGGCATTCCTGAACATGCTGTTTCCTGGTATCCTCAGGAGTGAATCGGAAAGCTGACAGGCACTGCGTGGGGACTTGGTTCTCTGTCACCTGAGTGGCAGGCATGTTGCCTGGCATGTGACAGATAGACACCCCTTGTCACTGATATCTAGCAGAATCACGCCCTCCCCCCACCAACTCCCATCAGAGAACGTTTGGCTGGGTATGTAACTACAGCAAAGATGTTAACATTATCTGCTTTCCTGGTGGTGCTCTTTAATTAAATATTTTAAAAGTCACTTTTTTAAAAAGATTATTTTTTGATGTGGACCATTTTTCAGTCTTTATTGAATTTGTTACAATGTTGTTTCTGTTTTATGTTTTGGTGTTTTGGCCGCGAGGCACGTGGAAGCTCCCTGACCGGGGATTGAACCTGCACGCCCTGCATTGGAAAGTGAAGTCTTAACCGCTGGACCTCTAGGGAGGTCCCCAAAGTCACTTTCATATACAATAGGCCCTGGTATTGAATTACAACTGGAACAAATGGCTCAGTACTGACTAGACTTAGGTTCAAATGACTACCATTGAGATCCAATTGGTCTATTAAATAACCTCACAGAACAGGCCAACGGATTCAGGTACCTAAAGAAAAATCTCGTACTTTCCTCACCTTTGAGTTTCCTGAGGCAACAAGTAGCTCAAAATCCGTGACCCAGGAGAACACTAGGTCTTTCTAAAGCCACAGCCAGCAATTGATAACGCCTACCCTGAAAAACACCCAGGCCAGGGCATGGAATGTTGGGGGTTTCATTGAGCAATTGTTCGTGGGTTGTAACAGGTCCACCCAAGCTTCCTGTGGAAAATTCTGGGCAATAGTGGTAGGTGTCTGTGGTTTATGTGCACATAGTGAGCTTTCCCATCCAGGAGCAGCCAAGGGGAAGACGCCTTCCTTCTCCTAGCAGGAGGTGAGTCTTCCTTTTTTTTCAGTTGCTATTTTGGTTTCCAAATTGTGTGACTCTTTGCTCTGTGAGCACCTAGAACAGCAGCACTCCTGACCCTTGTCAGAGAGAATCTTAAGCCTTAAAGAACCACCCAAATTCCAGCAGAGAGAAGTGTCATGCAGAGAAGATCCCTTAAAAAATATGCCCTCCGCTCGTCCCTCTCTGCTGCCCCCACTTCAGCCTCCAACCAAAAAACAAAACAAAACAACCAACCTGAGTGATTAGCTAAGACACTGGGAGAAAAACAGCATTATGGGAAAGTTTGGGGGGAGGGAAATGTTGATAGAAATATTTTGCTATAGAATTTGTCTCCACCGACATAATGAATTTTGTGCTTGGAACGAGGAAGCTAGAAAAAAGAAGGTGATTGAAAGAAAGGAAAGGAGAGGTATAAGAAAATGGTATTTCGAAGTAACTGGACAGTTTAGGACATCACATTCTTCAGTTAATAGGAAACTAGAATCTCATAAAGATGAACAGAGATGCCAAAACTACAGTTCAAAGGAAAACCGACAAGGGAAAAGTGAGACACTTCTTCCTCAACTGATGTGAAATTTCAATAGGCTTTAAAACATTGAAGCAGTTTAATGCCCTTACACCTACTTGTGTAATGAAATATTTAACTAATGTTTTTTGAGTATCTCTTGCATGTCAGACACTTTTCCCAACTCAATCATGATGTGTATAAGGGCATGAATATGCATATATTCCAAGATCCCACATCCCACATCCCACATCCCGCATCCCACATCCCACATCCCACATCCCACATCCCACATCTGCTCTGCTCATGAGTAGGTCAGAGTCACTTGTCCATTTCGAAATAAATCCACAGGATACTTCATTTCAAAGGATGGAGTGCTATGACTTTACAATGGTCCCCCATTGTGAGGCTCAGATGGGGATCAGGACTTTTCACTGTTTGCCAAGGTAGCCTAGAAGCCTGGTTTAAAAGTTATTGTCCCCTCAGAGAACTAGGTGGTCTGTGAACCATTGTTTTCATCAAAGTTAACGACAATAGAATCATGGGGGTCCAAGGGACCTCCTTATATCAGGAAAATAACTATTTAAATAAAACCAAACAGAAAACTCAAACAAAAAATGCAATCAACAACCTGAAAAGGCACTCCACTAAATGGGAGAAAATATTTGCAAATCATATATCTGCTAAGAGGTTAATATCCAAAATGTATATTTAAAAAACCCACACACAACTCAATAGGAGAAAACCAAACCAATTTTAAAAACGGGCAGAGGATCTGAATATTTTCCCCAAAGACAGATGATCAACACACAAAGATGCTCAACATCATGGATCATTAGGGAAATGCAAGTCAAACCACAATGAGCTATCACTTCACACACAGAATGACTATTATCAAAAAGACATGAAATAATAAGAATTGCAGAGAGGGTGGAGAAAAGGGGACCCTTGTGCACTGTTGATGGGAATGTAAACTGGTGCAGCCACTACAGAGAATAGAAAGAATATGTCTCAAAAAGTTAAAAATAGAACTATCATATGGTCCAGCAATTCCACTTCTAAATATTTATCTGAAGGAAATGAAAACACTAACTCGCAAAGACATGCATTCACATGTTAACTGTAGCATTATTAATAATAGTCAAGGCATGGAAGCAACCTGAGCATCCACTGATGGATGAATAAAGAAGATGAATGGGTCTATATACTCACTGGAATACTACCCAGCCATAAAAAAGAATGCAATCTTGTCATTTGATTCCATAAGGATGGAACTTGAGGCCATTATGCTAAGTGAAACAAGTCAGAGAAAGACAAATATGATATGATCTCACATGTGGAATCCAAAAAAAAATCAAAACAAAAACAAACTAAATGCAGACTGTGGAAACAGACTTTTATCACATGCTTCATTATCAGGAAAAACTAGTAAGGTCAAGCAGAGTGGGCTAATAGCATTAAAAAGCTGATATGTGTACATGATCTTACGTGACCACTGACACTTTGTATTGTCCTTGTTTGAATAGTTTCCCTCATTGTTTGTTCTGTGTTATCGGGTAGATAGAGAAGAGAACTTTATGGCCCTTAAACGAACACCCCTTCGTTCCCCACATGATGACCTCTGGGAGGAAGCCCACGCATAGACGGTCCTAAGATGCTGCCCTCTTTCCCACCTGTACTTCACTGGCAAGATGGGAAGCTTTCTTTGATCTCAGCGGGAAGAGTGAATAAAATTACAAGTAAATAAAAAGGCTTTATTTTGCAACCAAATCAAAGCCCAAATGACTGAGACTCTTTCTTCAAAACTCTTCAAAGCTACCATGACGGACACTGAAAGAGGGAACGCCGACCTCGGGTCATCATGAACCAGACAGCCTTGCCCGTCACTGTTAAGACTGGGAGATGGCTCTTACATAAAAAGTGGCCGAAAAGTATCTTTAGAATACCACTCTTTTTATTTATCTAAGTAATAATAGTGCTCTGATGGGTTAAATGTAACTTCTAGACAAGCTCCTTAGCCCCTCTTCCTTCCAGACACCCCCTTACCCCTACTATACTGAAATCAAAGGGTTGTTCTCTGTAAGAAAGGGGCCTTATTCAAACAGGAATCATGAAACAGCTATGTTTTTCCATTTTTGATTGAGAATGTGAATCCTCCCAGCTCTACTACTAACGAGCTCTGTTATGGCCAAGAGCAAGTCGCTTTAAGCCTCAGATTCTTCATCAGCTCACAGAGGAGGCTGGAGTTAGATTCTGACAGCCCCTTTCGGCCTAAACAGCCAGTGATTTTGATATCCTCAGTAATTAATAACAATGTACAAGTTAGAAACCACATTTTAAAACATAACTACTGGAAAAACAAATAACCCATTTTAAAAATAGATAAAGGATCTGAATAGACATGTCATGTGCCAGTTAGCAGATGAAAAGACGCTGGAATTCATGAGGAAAATCCAAATCAAAACCACAGTGAAATACCAATTTCACACCCACTAGGATGCTTCAATTAGAAAAAAAAAGATAGTAAGAAGTGTTGATCAAGATATGGAGGAATAAGAGCCCTTGTATATTGCCTGGTAGGATTATGAAGTGATGCAGTTGTGTTGGAAAACAGATGGCAGTTCCTTAAAAGGTTAAACACAAGTTAAACCTATGACCCAGCAATTCCACTCTTAGGTATCTACCCAAGAACTTAAAACATATGTCCACTTAAAAACTTGTAAACAGATGTCCATAGCAGCATTACTCCTAATACCCAAAAAAGTGGAAACAACCCCAATGATGGATAGATAAACAAAATGCAGTCAATCCATACAACGAAACCATATTTGGCAATAAAAAAAATAAAGTACAGAGACATGCTACAACATAGATGACCCTAGAAAACACTGTGCTGGTGCATACAGAGCGAAGGCCTGGTGGGGACGCAGTGAGAAGGCAGCGGTCTGCAAGGCATAGACAGAGGTCTCAGGAGAAACCAAACCTGATGACACCTTGAGTTTAGACTTCGAGCTTCCAGAAGCATGAGAAAATCAATTCTCTTGTTTAAAAACCAGAACCACTATATTAAGTAAAAGAAGCCAGTTACAAATGGCCACATATTATTTGACTTCATGTACATCATATGTCCAGAACAGGCAAATCCATAAAGACAGAAGGTGGGTGTCAGGGGCTGGGGGAGAAGGGAACAGGAGTAACTAATATGGGAGATTCTTTTTGGGATGAAAACATCCTAATATTAGATAGTGGTAATGGTCATTCAACTCTGTGAATATACTAAAAATCACTGACTTACACAATTTACAACGGTTTGTTTTATGATATGTGAATTTTATCTCACTAACGCTGCTTTTGAATAACTGTGGTGCTGGAGGAGACTCTTGAGTCTCTTGGACAGAGAGGAGATCAAACCAGTCAGTCCTAAAGGAAATCAACTCTGAATGTTCATTGGAAGGACTGATGCTGAAGCTGAAGCTCCAATACTTTGGCCACCTGATGCGAAGACTCGACTCATTGGAAAAGACCCTGATGGGAAAGATTGAAGGCAAAAGAAGAGAGGGGCAGAGGATGAGATGATTAGACAGCACCACTGACTCAATGGACATGAATCTGAGCAAACCCCAGGAGATAGTGAAGGACAGGGAAGCCTGGCGTGCTGCAGTTCATGGGGTCGCTAAGAGGTGGACACGACTTAGCAAATAAACGACAACAACAACAAAAAAACAAAACATGACTGAAATAATCACAGAGTTAAGTTGAACACTGAGCTACATATTTGAACTTTTTTGCTACATATAACCTCATCAGTGTTAAATTTTGAACTTTTGTTTCTCCAACTTACAGCTTTAGAAGGCTAATTTTAGAGAAATAATTTTCCTTCTTGTTCAGTGACATCATTACTTATGTATTAGAAGATTTACAAACATACAGCAAAAAACACATTGCTTCCCCAAATTGCAATTCTTTAATGTTAATTTAAAATTGCTTCAAATTGCATATTTGGAATTTTAACTATTTAAATTGTAATTTTAACAAATTGAGTCACACAGAAAATTATGTCGCTAGAGCTCTTGGAAGAAATCTACTGGTATTTCCTTTTATAGTAAAATGACTGATTTCTAATGTATTTGTTTTTAATGCAAAGCTTCATATATCAGGCTCATTTCAAGTGAGATGCATCTGTCTTTGATTCTGCATACCACGTTTTCAATAGGACATAATCCTATGTGATAAATGACCTCTTTATCTAAATATGAATCCCCAAGTATCACGTTTCTAAAATTTGATGTTAAGATCATGAGCCTTTACCAAGGTTGTGTGAGGTTAATTAAACATAATTCATAATAAAAGAAGACTTTCTTTCCTCAAGATGTAGCTTATTAAAAGCTTAAGTCTCATAGACTAAATCTCACAGAATCTTTTTCGTTGGTGGCAGGGGTGGGAAAAAGGTGAAGAATGCAGTTGCAAATGAACCAAAATTTCCAGAAACTTCCAAAACTTTCATTTGAGATGCTAATGCCTTCAGGGCTCTAATAATTAATAAAAAAAAGTTAACTCTTGGTCTTAATTTCTGTGTCTTGCCTCTATTAAAGTATTTGTCAGATAATATGAGGAGTCCATCATAACTGATCACACTAGTTAGAATGACTCTTAAAGATTACACCACCGGGGTAGCAGATAGGCACTCTCACTACCGGAGGACATCATAAAGTACATCGTTCTGTCACCTCCAGCATGACGGGGAAAGACCAGAGGGCCCCTGGAGACTGCATCAAAATGGGAATGCTGTGGGAATTTGTACAACAGCAGCGTAACTCAAGTGAGTCCCACAGTGAGAAGCAATATTGGTTTTTTAAATGTTATTTTTCTCCCCAAACCAACTGGCCTTAAATCAAGGAAGGACCTAAAGAAATGAAAGGATGTTTATGTAAATGTGTGCACACACACACAGCCCACCTGCATGTATGCACACGCCTTTCTCTCTGGGAAGTTTGTGTTAGGTGCAGCGGGAGGTTGGTGTAGAAACGAGAGGGGTCATGGTGTGTGTAGCTACTGCACCTTCAGTCTTAGGCACATGGAACTCCTTTCATGCCAGGAGTCAGAAACTGACATGTGCTCAGCAACAGCCAAAGCTCTGACTCACTGCTGACTAATTCCTGGCGGAGATACGACTGTGACTTTTAGATGGACAAATACAGGATATTCTAGATTACAGTAACTGCGTTATTGATCTTCCGGGTCCACAAAAGGATGGAATGGTTAGGGAGCTGCTTCCAGCAATGATACACCTAATTGGTCGAAAGTCAGTAATCCCAGCGACTATTTTCTTTTTCATCTTCACATGAAACTATTTTATCACAGGGACCCATAAAAAAGAAATCACTGGCTTCTTGCTTTAGAGTTTCTGCTACCCAATGTTATCTCTAGATCATCAGATTTGAAATATAAACCATCTGATCTCCATGCCTTAATAGAAAATCTAAAAGTCATTTCTATAGCATTTATGTCTTGAAGTCAAGAGTAAAAAAAAGACAAGTGAAAAAAATCATTTCATTTCAGTAGTGACCACTGACTCAACCTTATACAGATGTTTATTTCAATAGTTCATTTTAAAGCTATCTTACAATTTAGGTTTTTAATTGTCAGTCAACAAAACCCATAAATAGCCTTCCAGCACAAGGCACAAAGCACCCCATAGTATTAGCCCCTGAGGTGGCCAAGGTCTTCATTCCATCCACACACAGCTGATGGACTTTACTCATTTTTCCCTAAACTCTATAAACGTTATTGAAAAGAAAAAAAATTCTGCGTGGTTTGAGACATTTACCCAAAGTCCTCCACTGACATGGACATTCCTACCGTCAATGTTTACGAGGGGCACATCTTCAGGGGTATCTCTCTGAGCTTTTTACTTGACACTGGCTTCTCGGAGGGTCATGGTTTAACAGGGCACGTTCATTTATCATCGGGCCTGTCACCGGCTACCATCAGGAGTCTACCCTCCCCGTGACCTGTACCCAGGCCAAGCTCCTTTTCATGTGACATCAGAGTTAATGAAGGTTGGTCAGTGAGAAATCTCCTGCCAGCCAAGGAGTTACCTTTCTTCCCCCAAAACGCTCTCCCACACTTATGTCCTTTCATCGAGTGAGCCCACACACTGCCTCCTCAGAGCTGTCTAACGAGATGTCACTTCCATTTACCATTCGATGGGAGTTATCTGAGAGGCCTGGAGCAAGGGTCAAGATCTGGTGGACAGGGCACGAGACACAGCTCGCAAAGCACTCAGAGAAGATGGTAGGCTTTCCTTTGCTTGCACAGAAGGAGAGGAACTGAACCAACACTCTTAACACCCTGAACATGCAGAGAGGAAGGTTTGAGCGGGGGAAGGGCTCAGCACAGCTGTTGCTCTACCAGCAGCAGGAAACACACTACATGTAAAGCAGGCAGCCTGGCGGCCTCTGCTCTTACCCAATGTCGCTGTTCAGAGGACTATGGGAAAACTGGTGATGACACCTCTCACAAAAGGCGCTTATAATCACCAGTCATATTATGCTATCATTCATGTCGATTTACAAGTTACTTCAGGCCAGGCTATATTAATTTTCAGGTTATAAACCCCTGAAAAACAGACTGCTCCGTAGAGGTGCAATTTCTTTTTCTGATGTACTAATTGTTAATTGGGGGATAACTGCTTTACCATATTGAGTTGGTTTCTGCCATTCATCAACATGAATCAGCCATAGGTATATATATATATGTCCTTTGCCTTTTGAACCTCCTTCCCATTCCTGTCCCACCCGTCTAGGTTGTTACAGAGCACCTGTCTGGACTGTCATACAGCAAATTCCCACTGGCTATTTTACATATGGTAATGTATGTTTCCATGCTACTCTATCCATTCATCCCACCCTCTCCTTCCCCTCTGTCTCCACAAATCTGTTCTCTGTCTGCATCTCCATTGCTGCCCTGCAAATGGGTTCATCAGCACCATCTTTCTGGATTCCATACATATGTGTTAATACATGGTATTTGTTTTTCTCTTTCTGACTTTCTCTACTCTGTACAATACGCTCTAGGTTCAGCCACCTCATTCAAACTCACTCAAATGTGTTCCATTTTATGGCTGAGTAATATTTCATTATATATATGTACCATAATTCAATAAACATTCATGTAATGTACAAATACTTGGCTTACTGGAAAAAACCAAGATTTTCTTGTTGTTCATCTTTCATCAAGTGGTGGATCCTGGAGCACGGGAAGCAAGTTGCATCATTAGGCATAGTTTTCATATTAATAAAAGGCCCTAATATTAGCCTTCTAACCTCTGAATGGTTTAGGGTTACAAGTTTCAGTTCAGCTAAAGGGTATCCTCCATATTACTCTTTTTAAACAAACAATTACTACTCTGGGAGCACAGGACAGCATGTACGCAACCCACAATGTAAGATCTCGAGTCTTCCCTATTCCACGTGGCATTAGGACTATGCTTTGGTCTACCACCAAACATTTTACCAAATACTCTGTGTGCATTACTGTCTGGTGCCAAAGTTCTGGGCATCTATGGAGGCAATGGCAGCAGGGTCCCTGAATTCAAGGGCATGTTATTTACATAGATCCCTCTGGGTTCCTTTAGAAAGGAAAGCATCACAGAGAAGATCTGGGAAATATTTTACTGATTCAATATAAGAGTTTGCCATAGAATGGCTAAAGTTTAAGGACGGGAATTAGAACTTTAAATTTTAATTGAGCCATTGTGTATAACCTATCGTGTAACACTATAATCCTCGTGTTCATACACAGGTCTTTCTGGAAAAAATAGAATATATCATGGTATGCTGCTGCTGCTTAGTCGCTCAGTCATGACTGACTCTTTGGAGTCAGTCCATGGACTGCAGTCTGCCAGGCTCCTCTGTCTGTGGGGATTCTCCAGGCCAGTGAGTGGGTTGTCATGCCCTCCTCCAGAGGATCTTCCCAACACAGAGATCAAACCCAGGTCTCCCGCATTGCAGGTGGATTCTTTACCAACTGAGCCACCAGGGAAGCCTAAGAGTACTGGAGTGGGTAGCCTGTCTCTTCTCCAGGGGATCTTCCAAATCTAGGAACTGAACCGGGGTCTCCCACATGGCAGGTGGATTCTTTACCAGCTGAGCTACCACGGAAGCCCAAGAATGCTACTAACTATAAAAAATAGATATCATGCTGAAGTTTTAATTTCAAATCCAAAATGATGCCTTAAAATTTTTGTATCATACGGACTTCCCTGGTGGTCCAGTGGCTAAGACTCTGTGCCCCCAATGCAGGGGGCCTGGGTTTGATCCCTGGTCAGGGAACTAGATCTCACATACCACAACTAAGAATGTGAGTGTGATAACTAAAAGAGCCCACGTGCTACCACAAAGACCCTGTGAACCTCAACTAAGATCTGGTGCAGCCAAATAATTTTTTAACAGTTACATCATAAAATGAAGAAAGGCTGGCAGGCAGGCAAGTGTATACCTTAAACTCTAGCTGAAAAAGCAGAAAACGCTGTTATCCCTAACTCAAAGTTTGGTCCATGGTTTTTATACATTGACTTTCTACCTTCTTACAAATAATGACACAACACCACTTGCTTTTCATATAAAAAACAGGGGAGAAATAAAATGAGATTGGAAGGCTGAGTGTGATAAAGTCCTGATGTTAATTTCAAGCTTATTCCGATTGTTCCTGAAGTCTAAACTACACAAAACACATTTTTTCTGGAGTTCTTTGGACTGTCTATAAAGGAGGTGTTTTATAAACTCACTCACTAAGAGAAAAGTTGAGAGATCTCTGTCTTTGTTACCAATAACATATACAAACCCTGTGACCTTTGAGATTTAAATGGCCAAGAGTGTGCAATAAAGTTATCCATCATAGGGGAATGGAGGTTTTGAAAGCTGTTAGCATACTTTCTAAAGCTCATTAAACACTATCCTTGACCATTGTGTTTGTTGTCAAAATCAGTTTCCTTCTAAATTAAACAATTTGGAATACAATTGCTTTTCATTACACATATTTTGGAGATTAATCCTGCTTAGACAATGTAATGGGTGCATTGACTGAACAGTACTTTTCAACTCTGCTTTGCTTTAATTTTCATGTTTTCTTAAGACTCAATTTACATAGTAAATATGGGTAAGAGCTGGCCTTCCTAAGATTTTACAAACTTCAAAAAAATTCTTTATATCATATGGAATTAATGTTACACAAGTTTTACTGACAGCCAAGCTTCTGGAAGGAAAAGGAATCAATTAAAAGCAGTATGCTGCCACTGGAAGTATCTCGATTTTAAAAGAAATAATTGACTGGAGGCTTTTCACTCCAATATGTGATATTAGAGTCTTCCTCACAAATATCCATGAAAGACTTTAAAGTCATTTGCATCCAAAACCTGAAGAAAATTGGTTTTCATTCTTGGGGCATTTTTACTCATACAATTGCACTAGTTGGTATAGAATCTGCATCTTTACTATCATCCAAGATATCATACACCTAATGGAAGAAAAAAATAAAACCAAACACCAATTTTCACTATCAGTTGGCCACTGCCTATCAGGCTTTAAGTGCTTATGCGCTGGTGCTCAGTGTGTCCTGCTTAGACAATGTGATGGGTGCATTGACTGAACAGTTCTTTTCAACTGACTCTTTTCAGACTCTTTGCAACCTCATGAACTGTAGCCCCACCAAGCTCCTCTGTCCATGGAATTTTCCAGGCAAGAATCCTGGAGTGGGTTGCCATGCCCTCCTCCAGGGGAATCTGCCCAACCCAGGGACTGAACCCTCATCTCTTGCATCTCCTGCATTGGCAGGTGGGTTCTTTACCACTGTGCCAACAGGCTTTACAATAACTTATGAATCAGCTCATTCTGAAGGACAGGACCAAAACCAAGAAGCAGAAGTTACGTGAAACCAAAGGAAGAACTCTGAAGAGAGGGAGTAAGGTCCCCCAAATGGAAGCTGTCCCCACAAAGTGAAACCACCAGCCGAGAGATGAAACTGATACAGCACATTAAGGGTTAGACTCCCATCCACGATTTCAGGAAGCTGGTAATGCATCACCCTCATTCATGTCCTCTTCTCATCCCTTTTACAATCAGCCAACCCTGTTTTTCCCCCTACTTCTATCCCCAGACAACCCCTTCCTCTCATCCCATCATCTTGAGGCTCTCTCTGTTCTACAACCTCAGCGTTTATGCTTCCATTGAATATTTCTAACATATTCTACTTGCATCCCAGTCTCCTATGATGAAAAGGCATCTTTTTTGGTGTTAGTTCTAGAAGGTCTTGTACATCTTCATAGAATTCAACATTCAAAAAACTAAGATCGTGGCATCTGGTCCCATCACTTTGTGGCAAATAGATGCGGAAACAATGGAAACAGTGTCAGACTTTAATTTTCCTGTGTTCCAAAATCACTGCAGACGGTGACTGCAGCCACGAAATTAAAAGATGCTTGCTCCTTGGAAGAAAAGCTTTGGCAAACCTAGCATATTAAAAAGCAGAGACATTACTTTGTCAACAAAGATCTGTATAGTCAAAGTTACGGTTTTTCCAGCAGTCATGTATGGATATGAGATTTGAACCATAAAGAAGGCTGAGCACTGAAGAATTGATGCTTTCAAACTGGTGTTGGAGAAGACTCTTGAGAGTCCCTTGGACAACAAGGAGATCAAACCAGTCAATCCTAAAGGAAATCAACCCTGAATATTCATTGGAAGGACTGATGCTGAAGCTGAAGCTCCAATACTTCGGCTACCTGATGCAAAGAACCGACTTATTAGGAAAGACCCTGATGCTGGCAAAGATGGAAGGCAGGAAGAGAAGGGGACGACAGAGGACGAGATGGTTGGATGGGATCACCAACTCAATGGACGTGAGTTTGAGCAAGCTCTGGGAGATAGTGAAGGACAGGGAAGCCTGGCATGCTGCAGTCCGTGGAGTTGCAAAGAGTCAGACATGACTGAGTGACTGAACAACAGCAATATATCCTAAGAGAAGGATACAATAAAAAACAAGAAAAACAAGATCACTTCTTTAAAAGGTTTATAACTTAGGATGGATAACAGATAACTAAGTATATATGGATGGATGTAATTTTGCACTTATAGTTTTTTTACAAATGTAAAATTACATTATGTTAGTGGATGATTAGAGGGAAATGTACCAGAGTCAGGGGAGGGCATCGAGCCCTGGGAGTGAAGGACTCTCTCAGAAGAATGATGTTGAAGCTAAGACTAGAAGAATGAGTGTGTATTTGCTGAAGGAAACACCAGGGTCTCTTTCTCTCTCTCCTTCACATCTGCAAACCCTCTGCAACCCATCTTTACTTTGCATACAATTGTTTTCTTTTATCAACTACTCTTAATTCTCTTGCTTTTAAAGCTCTGCTTTCCTTGACCTCTTTGATGAGAAGAGAGAACCCTATTGTCTCTTTCCAATGACCTGGTTTAGGCTTTTTTTTAAGTCTGGGGTCTACTTGACTTCATTTGCTACTTGGGAAAGAAATGCACAAGTGAACATTCACTGGAAGATATGCTTAGGTCACACTGTGCTTTTCGAAATCATGGAAGAGACATGGGATGGATGCTAAACAAGGGGAATAAAAGAAAATGATTGGATATGATCAGTTTGTTGTTCAGTTGCTCAGTCATGTCTGACTCTGCGACTCCACAGTCTGCAGCACGCCAGACTTCCCTGTCCTTCACTATCTCCAAGAGTTTGCTCAAACTCACATCCATTGAATCAGTGATGCCATCCAACCATCTCATCCTCTGCCACCCGATTCTCCTCCTGAATCAGTTTGGCCAGGACTTAACTTGTCCCTCCTCATCTCTTTTCCTAGCCTACACCATGCATGATCCAGAGCCACGGGGAAATGGTTTTCAACGCAAGTATTCTTATCCAAGATGGCAAAAACAATGGCAACAATCATAGCATCACCTTTATGTTTAGACTGCACTGATGTACCTACAAATTAAGGTTCCCAATCAACTGTCTTCTGTGCTATTTGGGAAGCCTGACCAACTAAGATTCACAGCTGTGAAGATGAAGGAGAAACCAGCCCTTCTTCTTGAAGGGCTTTCAGTGCTGAGCGGCCCCTTAAGACATGAGTCACTGAGAAATGGATTAGGTGAACACCACCGTGTGTTCAAGATTATCTAAGTCAACAAACAGAGATCATCTCAAAGCTAGGTGCCCTTTGTTTTTAAAGGACACATTTTTGAGTACAGGGAGTCACGAATTCTTCACTAACATAAGTGAGTCATTTCAGTAAAATTCAGTTCACATCACAAAATGACACACTTACTCAAGGGTCAACACGTAGCACAATAAATACAACCATGTTACCATCTTGAAATAAAATGTAATGGGTTAGTCGACGATAATCACTTGAGCAGATTTTAAGTGAGTATGTTAAAAATGCTCTAAAATAAAAGAGTCCTCCATGAATGCCAAATTCACCCTGAAGGTTGAACATGAACCTCAGATGATGACTGGCGGTGAGACGGACATCAGGAGAATTAAATTCAATATGGTCCGTGCTTTCCCTTGTGAAACTAGAGCAGAAGAGACAGTGTTCTAAGACACTGTCAGAAAACATGTTTCTTTAAAGAAATTTCCCCTCCCGAGTTTGGACTTACTCTTCCAAAATGGTGAGTGAATTACTCCAGCTAAGCAATCCCACGCCATCTGCTTGCCATAAAGCACACTGAAAACCAACAACTCAGTTTCTACTCTTTAGAATTTTACTACTCCTCTCTACATGGATATAGAATCAGTACATTTAACATCCAGACAAAAAGGACTAAAGTAGAAATTCTTGAAAATTAGCTTGCATAGGAGTTTCCTGTATTTCAAAGTGGCTTTGTGTGGTAAATGCTGGCGGGTATTTTTCACTTACCAGCTTTCAGAACAGGAAATGGGGTAGGGAAGTGAGTGGTAGAACCACTTCTAATCTATACACCAACAATGTGTGTCAAATATTCCTTCACTGCAAGAAGTTGTAGGTACACAAATTCCATTCTAGGGCGATACAATTGCTCAATTCCCATACTTTTTTCCCCCCTTCTCCAGTTCTAGCAGAATTCCCTATGGAGAAGATTTCAAAGCTATAAAACTTTCTAAATAACAACAGAGAACAAAAATCTGATCCAGCAGGAGACCGTAAGTGGAAAAGAGAGTTAGAGTTTTCCAGAAAGAAAACAATACCATTAATCACAGATGAAATGCTATAACACAAGTTTACACTGCCTTTTAAAATTGTTTGTTTGCAATCCCCTCCAAATATATGGCTGCCTCTCCGTCTGTTTACACATATTTTCAGTTTCTCTAATGCCAACTTAGAAAAAGAAAACCATCATAAAAATCCAACAGTATATAGGTGACCCTCCTTACAACTTTCATCCAAGACATGCAGCCCTTTGATCACACTTTCTACTGTCTCCTCGGAACAAGAAATAAAACTCTCTAGGTGGCAGAATGGGATTTTTTTTTTTTTTCTCAGATTCAAGTAAACATGCTCATATTCTGGTATCAAAACATATCCCTCTCAGTGTGGAGAAAGGCAATTCTCCTACACTACTTGGTGGGAAATTGAGTTGGTGCAGCCACTATGGAAAACAGTGTGGAGGTTGTTCAAAAAGTAGAGTTGCCATGTGATCCAACAATCCCACTCCTGGGCACATATTCAGATAAAACTATAATTTGAAAAGATATGTGCGCCTATGTTCACTGCAGCACTATGGTGACTCAGACAGTAAAGAATCTGCCTGCCATGTTAGAGACCTGGGTTTGATCCCTGGGTCAGGAAGATGCCCTGAAGAAGGGAATGGCTAGCCACTCCAGTATTCTTGCTTGGAGAATTCCATGGACAGAGGAGCCTGGTGGGCTACAGTCCATGGGGTCACAAAGAGTCAGACATGATTGAGCAACTAACACTTTCACTTAATTATTATTATATATGTACCCTTATGTTCATAGCAGCACTATTTACAATAGTCAAGACACAGAAATAATCTAAATGCCCATCAACAGATGAATGGAAAAAGAAGATGTGGTACAGATACACAATGGAATACTACTCAGCATTAAACAATGGAATACCACTCAGCATTAAAAAAATGCCATTTGCTGCAACATGGATGGAACTAGGGATTATCACACTAAGTGAAGTTAAGTCAGGAAGAGAAAGACATATATACTTATATGTGGAATCTAAAATATGCCACAAATGAACTTATCTAAAAAACAGAAACCAACTTACAGACATTGAAAACAGATTTGTGGTTACAGACATTGAAAACAGATTTGTGGTTGCCAAAGGAGGGAAGAAAAGGATGGGAGTTTGGGGTTAGCAGAAGCAAACTATTATACATACAGGATAGATAAACAACAAGGTCCTACTGTATAGCACAGGAAACTATATTCAATATCCTGGGATAAGCCATAATGGAAAAGAATATGAAAAAGAATGTACACATATGTATAACTGAATCATTTTGCTCTACAGCAGAAATTAACACAACATTGCAAATCAAGTATATTTTAATTAAAAAAAAAACAAACAGTATCCTTCTCTAAGTAAAGATCAAAGAAGAAATAAAATGTGCTTTTCTTTTCCTTGCCTTCTTGCAGGTCTGAATGTCTGAAAGGAATGATCTAAGGAAGAGACTAGGGCCTTAAACAAACACTACCATTTTGCTAACCGGACAAGGACTGTCAATCAAACAGGGGCTGCAGAGCCTGTGGTCACGGCCATCCCAGACTGATGAGTGCTCGCTCTATGCCCTTGGACAGTTGTCTTTTTCTCATGGGCCATAACAATTTTTTACTCTTAATGCTGAACACCAAAAGTACTGGAGTGGGTAGCGATTTCCTTCTCCAGGGGATCCTCCCGACCCAAGGATAAACCCAGGTCTCCCACATTGCAGGTGGATTCTTTACCAGCTGAGCCACCAAGGAAGCCCCATAACAGCTTTTTAATCTTAAAGCAGAACACCAAGAATACCAGAGTGGGTAGCCATTTCCTTCTCCAGGGGATATTCCCGACCCAGGGATAGAACCCAGGTGTCCTGCATTGCTGGTGGATTCTTTACCGACGGAGCCATAGGGAAGCCCAATATAATAACTTTTTATTCTGAACACTGAAAACCAAACTCCTTGATTTTCCTTAATTCCTAGATTTCATCATTCAAGTCTTTCAGATAATTGCTGGTGGTGAGAGTACTGATTTCAAAATCAGAAAGACCTAGGTTTCCTGGCCTGGACACTCCATCAGAATGTAACATCCGTGGTTTCCATTCATAAAACAAAGTTAAAAGTGTGCAGATGGATGGACCTTTCTGAAGAGGTTCATAGCGATATGCACATTCCGCCCCCAAAGACAGAGTCCTCCCCAGCCCCAGCTCATGAAGCATCAGGGTCCTCCCTTTGACTCCAGCTTCATTAAGAAAAAGCTCCAGGTCTTTGCGGTTTCTGGGATCTAAAATGCAAAGAAGTAGACATTCCCAGAAACAGAGGGCAGCCCGGCCTGTCCAGGGACCAACCTGACGCGAAGGAATCAAAGCGCCCACCAGCCTCAGCTATCCCCCTGTGCAGGCTCAGGTCATTTAGAGCCCCATATGGGAGAGGAGTTTGGGAGCCTATGGAGAGTCATGTTCTTAATGGCTTTGGAGATCCTTCTCCATCTTGAATTTTTTGGAAAGGCCTTGAATAACCCATGATAAGAAAACCCAGATGATGAAAATTCTGTCTTAACGGAGCCTTTAATGGAGTCTGCTGCACACAGCAGCAGAACCTCCCAAGGCCACCACAGGCCACAGTCGCAGTGGAGTCTCACGTTCTTTGGAGCTGGCAAAGCTCCAAGGAGAGAATGGTTTGGAAGGAGGAGAAAGAGTAGCACAGTCTCAGCCATGCTCTTTTCCTTCTCCCCTTTTCTTTAGGCTGTAAGGACCAGTTGTCTTTAGCTAATGGGTTAAGAAGGGCCAAGGCATTACTCACTATTATCTTCTTGGCCAAACTACATGCTAAGAGGAGGGGGGTTTGGGGTCTGATAGAACCAGACTGAAATGATTCCAATTCAGGGAAAGTATTTAATTTCACTAAGTCATGTTTGACTCTTTGTAACCCCATGGACTGTAGCCTGCCAGGCTCCTCAGTCCATGGGATTCTCCAGGCAAGAATACTGGAGTGGGTTGCCATTTCCTTCTTCAGGGGATCTTCCCGACCCCAGGGAGTGAACCCATGTCTCCTGCAGCTCCTACATTGGCAGGTGGATTCTCTACTACCGAGTCACCAGGGAAGCCCATCTTTAATTTATTGAAGTATTAATTCTTAGGCATTCCATGATCTTAGGAAAAGTACTCAATTTACCTAAGCCTCAGTTTTCTCATTGGAAATGGCAATCCACTCCAGTATTCTCGCCTGGGAAATCTCATGGACAGAAGAGCCTGGTGGGCTACAGTCCATGGGGTCGCAAAGAGCTGGACATGACTTAGCAACTAAATGATAACAACAGTTTTTCATATGTAAGAGTATTGTGCCTACTTCTTGGGACTGAGCAATATAATAAGTGTGGGTCAAAGCACCTGACAATCCATAAGGGTAAGTTGCTTCCCTGCCCTCTCCCCTAACACAGAGCCACACCACATTCCCCAGAAGATGACGGTCAGAGATCCTCTGATGTAAGCCCCAAGAAGCTGCAGAACTGCCTACACTCACAACCTGAAGGGCAGCTGTCCCCTCGCCCCCTGCCGGGGCCATGGTGTTCATGAGAGGCTGGAGCCATGGTAAGCACGGCCTATGTCCCCTAGTCAAGAGAGTTATAAATAGGAGGCTCTTCCACTGGACCAGTTGTCTTTAGCTAATGGGTTAAGAAAGGCCAAGGCATTACTCACTATTATCTTCTTGGCCAAACTACAGCCTAAAATCCAGACTGAATCTAGGGGTTCAATCCCTGGGTTGGGAAGATCCCCTGGAGGAGGGCATGGCAACCCACTCCAGTACTATTGCCCAGAAAATTCCATAGACAGAGGAGCCTGGCGGGCTACAGTCCATGGGGTCACAAAGAGTTGGAGACAACTGAAGCAACTTAGCAGACTGAAAAGAAGGGCTAAGCACTAAACAGCACTTCCCCTCCTTCACTGATATAATTTTATCAACTCCAGGCACATAACTAATATTTCATATCTAAAGCTAGCAATCCAAGTTATCATCATTTCAGGTCCTATATACCTTAAGTTAATGAACTAGATTTATGAAAGATATAAAAATATTTCATGGGCTTGGGAAGATGTGGACATGAGACCTCATTGTAAGGAGGGATATAGGATATGCTAGAGATTTTTCCAACCTACAAAAAAGGTTTCCAAATTTACACTGTTTTAAAAAGTTCTTGCTTAATCCACATTTTCATTTATCAGTCGCCTGAAGTAGAACAGCAGCTTCTTGTCCTTTGTCTCCTTGAGGACCGTGCCCACAGCCTCAGCACCAACACCAACTCCTGTCCAGAGAGAATCGAATTCCCCACCCCTCTGACCCAGGACGGTTCTGACCATCCCAGTGTGGCAGGAATGGCGCTGTAGGGGTTCCAAGGCTTTGTCACCAGTTCAGACGGCTCCTGCCCCCAGGAAGGAGGCTGGGCTAGAGGACTGGCTGGCAAAGGCTGCGTGCAGGAGGGAGGCCCCATGACAGCAAGTGCCTTGGGGCCAGCTGCAAAGCCAGGGGACCACGACTGTGTGAACGACCCAGCTGAGCCGCACCCAGACTTCTAACCCACGCACTCATGCGATAGAACAGATTCTTGTTGTAGTACACTGTAATGTTTGGGGGCAGCTTGCTATGTGGCAAGACTTGACAGATAGAAATGCTATCATGACTCAGGCCCGAGAAGCAGTGATTCACCCTGCTTCTCGGAAGCAGGATATGCTTCCGGGAAGGGATATGCTCTTTCTGTATCTGAAAGTGTCCAGAACTCACACAATGCTGGGCTGTAAATGCCCTATGGGTGCCCCGAGATGCCCTCGGGGAGGAGCAGCGGCTTACCCTCTTGGAGTTTCACAAGAAGGGTTCCCACACCCATGGTTCTGCCTGGCGTGAGGCCAGCTCTGTCTGCAACAGGGCAGCGACTTCACTCACCCCTGGGGACAGACCCCTGGCATGTCCCAAAGTCAGCAGAGCATACTGCTCCAACAGGGTAACATTTAGCCACCCAAAGGGGGACGCTGATCCCAGCAGAGGAATTCAGACACAGGGGCTTGGTCAGGCACACAAAGCATTGCCAGGCTTCTGCCAGTCTCTTGCAGGGTTTCTTGAAGCAGGGCTGGACCACGGTGTGTGGGTGGAGGTCAGGTCAATAGCACGGCATCTTTCCAAGAACTCTGTAGACATGCACCCACATTTCTGTGGAGGACAGGCTGAGTGTCCCATGGCGTGAGTCAGAGAAGGAGGACTATGGTAACCTCACTGTCTGGATCAGCAATTCAGTCCTGGCTCCTAACTCACATATGATTCTCTGCAAAACAGACCTGCTCACCCCAAGCACTTTATTCCAGAATTCCTCCGCTGACACGTACTCTTCCTCATAGATAGTTTCCTCACCTTGTGTTAGGTGTCTAGTAATATTTGTGTCCGACCCTTGCAAGTCCCCTGTGGACTGCAGCCTGCCAGGCTCCTCCGTCCCTGGGATTCTCCGGGCAAGAATACTGGAGTGGGTTGCTCTTTCCTCCTCCAGGGGATCTTCCCCACCTAGGGATCAAACCTGCATTTATCTCTTGTATCTCCTGCATTGACAGGTGGATTCTTTACCACTGCCCCACCTGGGAAGCCCTGCTAGATGTCTAGTAATGATTTAATTTAGTGCCTTTTCCAGATTGGCCCTGGAGCGGGTACCTCCAAGGTGGCCAGGCCTCTCAGCTGAGCCCTAGGGCAGGGAGTTTTTTTATTTTTTAATTGGAGGAAAATTGCTTTACAATGTTGTGTTGATTTGTGCCATACAACAATGCAGATCTGTCATAATTTTACATATATACATATATATATCCTCCCTCTTGAGCTTTCCTCCCCCAACCCCTCTAGGTCATCACAGAGCACCAGGCTGGGCTCCCTGTGCTATACAGCAGCTTCCCACAAGCTAGCTATTTCACACATAGTAGTGTATATATGTCATTGCTACTCTCTCAATTCGTCCCACTCTCTTCTTCCCCCTCTGCATCCACAAGTCTGTTCTCTACATCTGTGTCTCCATTCCTTCTCTGCAAATAGGTTCGCTAATACCGTTTTTCTAGATTCCACAATCACATGTTAATATCGGCTATATTCAGTTGTAGTGAGGCGGATGAACCTAGAGCCTGTTATACAGAGTCAAGTTGATCAGAAAAGACAGACTTTCAAAGCGTGGTCTCTGCCTCCCGCCTCAGCACCACCGGGAATCTAGTTAGAAATGCAGATACTGGGCCCCACCCTGACCTGCTGAATCAGGGCTCAGCACTGCCCTTCGAGCTCTCCAGCTGATTTGAATCATGATAGTACAATGCCCTTAACCTTGCCGCCCACTGGAATCACCTGGGAGCTTTGACATGACTGATGCCTGGGTCCCACTCAAAAAGTCATGATCAATTGGATTGGTCAGAAATGCAGCCATGACGAGAGGATTCTAAAAATAAAGCTCCCCGTATAATTCTAACGTTGAGTCCAGGCTGGGGACCCTAGAGAAAAGGGTTTCACAAAACTCCACTGGAAGCCTGATTACTGATTAGTTCAGTCACTCAGTCGTGTCCGACTCTTTGTGACCCCATGAATCGCAGCATGCCAGGCCTCCCTGTCCATCACCAACTCCTGGAGTCTACCCAAACCCACGTCCATCGAGTCGGTGATGCCATCCAACCATCTCATCCTCTGTCGTCCCCTTCTCCTTGTGCCCCCAATCCTTCCCAGCATTAGGGTCTTTTCCAATGAGTCAACTCTTCGCACGAGGTGGCCAAAGTATTGGAGTTTCAGCTTCAACATCAGCCCTCCCAGTGAACACCCAGGACTGATCTCCTTTAGGATTACTGATCAAGGCCCGCCAAAGGAGGCCTTGAGTTCAAGGGGTTTCACATCTGCATATAATGGAAGCCAAGGATTTTCATTTGTACAAGGTTTACTTCAGGCTTCTTTTTCACAAAAGAACCTGATCACTGTTACACTTTTGCTTGTGTCGAGCACCTGGGTGGGTCTGTGGTTTGAAAGGAAACACATTCACACTGGTTAAATAGAAGGACCGACAGCCTGGCTGAGAAAAGGACCTGTAAGCAACGGTGGTAACCTGTGAGAAGGCAAAAGTGTTTGCCAAGATCTGCAATAATGAGGCGAGGAAGAAGGCAAGTGTCTGGCATTTCAAGCCAGTAGGACGCACACAGGTGTGTTATCATCTGCAGCACAGCATGATGGGCCAGTGACATGCCCTTGACAACGGCTTACAGAGAGTGATGCCCACCGTCTCAGGTCTTTACACCAAGTGACTTTGTTTCAGAAGCAAAGGCCTTGTAAAACTTATTTGTGGTCAAAAGCTATCTATTTAATACACTTTTATTGTATTTAATAGTATTTTTCACCAGGCCCTTACTTTCTAAGACCCATGGTTTGGTGAACCCCGATATTCCTGTTTGCTCTGATGACAGGTCTAAGCTAAATCTAAGAGTTTGCAGGGAAAAAAAAGTCTTGAAGTAGGTCACAGGTGTCCCAACAGAAGACAGGGCCCAAGAACAGCATGGGACCTGGAAGAGGCTCCTGGCAGGCCTGGGTCTTGTCCCTCGGTCACACAGGTCACGGTCATCACTAAGATGTTGGTGAAGAAGAGTGAGACTCTGACATCAGAGCTAAGAACCCTTTACTAAAATCAGTATTTCTCCATTTCTAATGTGCAAAACCACACCTGGGGACCTTATTAATATGCAGGCTCTGATTCACTAGGTTCCTAGGGGATACTGGGCCATGGACCACACTCTAAGAAGCATGCTGTGGGCATGTGCAGAGGATGGAGGTGGGAATGGGAGCTGGGGAAGGGAGGCACCAGCTTGAGGCTGGATCAGGGCATTCCGATTTTTTCAGAACACTTTTCACACCTAGTAGGCTGATCCTGCCAGGAACCCATGTGCGTGAATAGTTGAGGAGGACCCATTCTAAGGAAGGAGGAAGCTAGGCAACTAGTAATGAGGCTCCTTTAAAACAGAGGCTTGATTCTGAGTGTGTCTTTGTCATTCAGATCTGCAACAGGGCGCAGCACCCAGTGACTCAGGTTTGAGTCTATCCAAGAACAAGTAAGTTAAAGCAATAGTTGTGGCTTATAGTACAGTTAAAATGGCATAGAGCACTGTGGGGTAAAGACAAAGGAGGGCTTGGCCTCTCACTCATAGAGGCTGGGACAGAAGGGCCGCATGGACCCCCCCACCCAGCCTTGCCAGCCCAGAGGCCCTAGGGAAGCATCGTGACCAAACCGGTGGGCTCACAGGACACAGGCATCTCAGAGTTGAACATCACAACTCATTTCCCAGATCTTAGCTACTCACAACAGAAGACAAATATTGTCTATTGAGAAACAGCTTCTTCAAGGAATTCACTGTTAACTGAGCTCCATGAACAGGTAGGGGTACTGATGACCCGGAATAAATTCATAGCTGGCCAGAGAGATTTCTTATTTGAAATGATAGTGTGGCTACATCATTCATTCATTTATTCCAACATTTACTAAGCACATCCATGCCAGGCATGACACTAGGCGCCAGGGATCTAAGGAGAGCTAGGACACGGGCTCTCCACTCCAAAGAGCAAGGGCAGACACATGAACAGAATACTAAGGATGCAAGATGAGAACAGGAGGAGGGGCTTACATAGGGGCTATAAGAAGAGACTACATACAGTAGAAGAAACCAGTTCCTCAGTCTGGGGCTACAAGGAGGAGCTCAATGGGCTAGGAATTTCTCAGCTGAATTTTGAAGGCAGGGGAAGAAGAGATGCAGAGAGAGAAAAAAAGGTTCTTGCAGGCAAACAGCATGAAAAGTGGAAAGCCCAGCTAAAGAATGGTGAGTGAGTTCTTTGATGAGGGTAGTTTGTGTGGCTGGGCACGGGGTATGTGGAGGGAAGTGGTAAGAGATGAAGCCAGTGCCATAGCCACAATTATTCAAGCTGCAGCAGTTCAAAAGGAGGATTCCAACTGCTCACAAGAAACATTAGTCTTCTCACCAAACCTTTCAGTTTGCTACTAAGCAGCCATCATGTTGATATTCTTAATTAAACTCCTTAGGGGCTTTAAAGTTTTTTTTTATATTAAAAAAAGATGCCAGCTTGGTTTAATAAATTACGGCACAGCCATACCATGAAACGCTACACGGTCATTAAAACTACTATTGTAAAGCATTAATTGTGATGTGCTAAAATATGAACGATGTTTTAAGTTTAAAAGGCAACTTAAACAGATTTTTTTTCCCCACTGAGGAGCACAGAGTACAAACATCTACCACTACCATATGTTCATATGATCCTAATTTTATGTGAGTAAAAATATGTATTCATGTATTGATGATAGGAAAGAAGACTTAAATATATTCGATAAAATGAGAAAAAAGATTTTTAAAAAAGACGCCAGCATTTAAAAAGAAATATTAGCACACACATATTTGAACATCTCTACTTTGTTTGGGGTAGAGGAAATACAAAAATGAAGAAATGTTATCTGTCAGTTGAACACCAGGTTCTATTCCTGCGTATGCCACCAGCCAGCTGTTGACCTTGGAAAAAAAAACCCATTAAACTGCTCATCTCTGAAAGGAGCATATGGACCCGTGAGGTCCCACCAAGCACTCACAGTGCACGCATCTGTGAAGTGAGAGCAGATCTCTCAAGGAGCTCAAAATCAAGGAAAGGAGCAATAATCAGACATGGCTCTCCGGCAGCCAGCTTTACCAAGACTGATGGGAAATCCCCAGGAATTCTTGACATCCCCCCACATCCGCCCAGCAGCAATGCAGGAAATCTAGTCCACTATCTTCAGCAGACTCAATGGGACCATTTCCTTAATGAAACCCCCCTGCAGTCCCAGATACTAAGCCAGAGGCTTTCCTTTCAAGCTCTCCCTCCATCACCCCATTCCTCCCATTTCCTTCCCCTCCCTCAATCTGGTATAAAAATCCAGTCCTTTCATCAGCAGCATGCAATTTCCAAGGCACCCAAGTGTGTGAAGAATCAACAATGAACCTGGAAAGCATCTGGCAGGAGATCTTGTCATTCCTTGCAAGCCGCCCCAGAAGACTGAGGCCAACAGAACAGAACGGACTGTTCCACGAGGTCCTTTAAACCAAATCCTACAGCTGTTTTTAACCATTCCTGATGATACATTTTTACTTAACAAAAATTAAGCGTGGTGTTATTTCAAATGTTCTTCCTCCCCTAGCCACAATGGAAAATCACGACCTTTACCTGATATCCAACAAACTCCTGACTGTGCAATTGAACTAAGACCCAGACTAATACCAGCCAGCTCTACATTTAACACCCAGGTGCCAAGAGTTTCCTTCACTCTGTTCTCACACTTACTCGCATGTACATCTCAATTTAAAGCACTACAGAAGCTACTTACACTGTTATTTGTTCTTGCTGTGCAGAATTTCCAAGCTAGAGTAAGCATCGGTCAAAACTTGGTGATCAACTGGGTAACCTTCCTCAAGGACACCATTTGTTTTTTGGTTGATATAAAACTGTTTTGGGGGCAATATATCATTTTGAACTTCTATACTGTATACATTCAAAGGAGATTTTGACTATCTTCTTGATTAAAAACCAAGCAATTCTTTGGTCTGTTCTAAAAAGTCATATAAAATAGGTTCACGCTTAAATAAGAGGTTTAACATCCTTGTTGAAATCAGAAACTCTTTTTGATTTAAGTTATTTGGGGAGCAAATAGTGAGGATTAATTTAAAAGCCAAGAAATATACATGGGTTTTTCAATGACTGGTCTCCTTAGAAGAGACCATGGAGCTAGAATTATGAAGTAGACTCTATTTTATAGAGTTAAAGATTCTGTTAGTAAAAAAAAAAAAACAACCCAAGATCGTGATCATTACTGGCCTGGGCATCCTCTAACAGCTCAGTTCTTTGAAACCTGATAAAGAGAAAGTTAATTGGCTGGAATCAGGTGTGTTTCACTAGTGACTAAGCAAATCCAATGTGATTACCGATAGCAGGGGAAAGTCCACTCAGCCCCAGCTTTGGCATCACAGGGCTCATCATCCATTCCACAGGCAAATGTAGTTAAGGGAGGGAGAAAAAGAGACACTGTTTGGTCTATTTCCTGGAATCATTCATTGATTTTTGAGAGTTGGTGAAGTTTCCCTAGAAGTAACCACCTATCCTAACATCTGAATTTTACATAGGAAAACACAAAACTGACTTATTGCTAATATCGACTTTAAAAATGCACAACATGCGAGTTGCCAGTTTAAATTTTATTTGGGACAAAATGAGGACTGCAGCCCGGGAGACAGCACCTCAGACATCTCTGAGAAACTGCTCCCAAGGAGCAGGGTGGAAGGTCAGTGTATATGCAATTTTGGTCACAGGGGAGTACATGAAACCAGGCACATATTCTTCCAGAAGGTTTCTACTAGTCTCATGAAGCTGTTGCTGGTCACGAGGAACAGTCATCAGCATGAAGAATTTTAGTGATTGTCTAGATATGGGGAGATACAAGAATTAGGCTCGTAAAATCAGCTCCCAAGAATATCTAACTATCTGAAGATCTGTCCTGCCAGTCTTTCCCCCAGCACAGGCCGCCTCACTCATGCTCTCCATCCTGAACTCCTTCAGGGGGTGTTTGAAGGTCAGCAGCTGCAGTAGCACATGATTTAATCCTTGTGGAGGTAGATGGCGAGCACCCACAGCAAGTGCCAATTTGTAGTTGACACTGGAAAAGCAACCGGATAGCCTATCACAGAATTTAACAGGGAAAGAAAAACTTAAAATAGTAAATAAACAAGGTCAAAGTATTCAGGAACTAGAGTAGGTGACCACCTACAATTTATCTGCAATGTGATCCATCATTTGGAACACCAAAGGTGCTATGTAATTAACATTCCAATCGTGCAATTCTGGGAAAACAAAACCAAGGAAGGGTGGCTTCATAAACTTTGGTGAAAACAAGAAAAACTGCTATGCAAATTAGTTGGGTTTTGAAAGGTTACATTCATTTTGGAAATGGGAATTTTTGTCATGTACATTTTGATTTTATATCATTAGCTCCCTCACGAAATTTGCGAGTGAGGCATTTCCAGTTAGTTGTAGCAAGTTGTACATGTTAGCTGCGCAAAAATGCAAGAAAAATGGGGAGTTGACCAAAAGGGTCTGTGGCTTTCGTCAAAGGTGTGGTGCCTTAAAATATGAAAATGAGATTCTGAGCTGGAGAAATGAAGACTAGTATCCTTTTTAGAGTAAAAGATTGCTATAGAGAGGACCTGGAAGCATCTGAATTATTGATGTGTTTTTATTTCCCAGGATATTTGGAAGAAGGTAAATATATTTTTTTGCAGGGGAAGGCCGTTATCTCTTGTATTAAAGAACCTCTGATTATTTTATATCTCAATGCACACCCACAAACTATTAGTAACTCATAAAACTACATAGCACCCAACAGTGAGCAGAGCTGGCACCTGATAAATCCACAGGGCAGAAACTTGGCCCCTATCTAGACACGGTTCCCTAGACAGGAGTCCCTTTGGTCAGTCTGAAAGTCCTGATGAAGTTTAGAAAGCAGGTACCTGATTGTCTTACAGGGAGACAGCTGTGCACCCTCGGGAGAAGCCTGTGTGGTTTGCAGAGTCCCCATTAGCAATTAACAAACCCCAGCAGCTGATAGACCATTTTCTGTACACGCAGGTGAACACGTTCTCACCATGCCAATGTTTTTCTCCTGCTTTCTCCCTATAACACATATGTATAAAAATGTTTTTTAAAAATTCACTAAAGAGTTCCAAGATTTCTGCCTCATTTAAGTAAAATCGAAGAGGAATCATAAGAGAATCTCACTCGCAGTTCGGAAAAGCTTCCACGGATCTAAGCTTTTAACCAAGAACAGAGCTATCCTTTGCTAGTTTTTGAAACAAAATAAATCTGTGTGAAGCAGAAAATCCAATAAAGCATATACATTTTCCTCCATGTTTTGGATTCACAGTAATTTACCTAGATTTACTTTTACATAATTGACAGATGCACTTCAAGTAATTAAAACGCTCCAAGAAATTATATTTCAAAATACCGTGACTTTGCAAACCCCAAATGTATTTTTTAAGTAAAAAAGCAGTACTCCACTTAATATAGTTGTTTTAGCAACACTTCCAGTTTAGAGCGCGTTCTCTCCAATTAAGTACCAGTCCGTTTTGCCTCTCGGTTTAACAGTTTCATCCATCTAACTGAAGTATTACTTGTTATTTAGCAACTGAAGGATTACTAGTCTTCCCACTGAGAAAGAATATTTATCTGTTACTACCTTTTGAGTTTAACAAACATTTAAAAATATATATGCCAACCCTCTGACTTTCCTTCTCAGAAATCTTTGCAATAACTTATTTTATGTTACTGCATTTTAGTTCATACTATACCTTTGCCCCAGGACGCTTAAACGCTAGGCGCTCCAAAACCTGGCTCCCGGCGCCCACCGGGGCTGAACCAGGAGTCTTGGCCACTGAGCCTAAACGGCGAGTTCGAGCCCCTAAATGCCCTAGAGTTTTGGCGCCCCGGTGGGGGCAACCTTCTGGTCCTGCCGCCAGTTTCCCCAACACCCGGCAAAGGCGCGGACCTCACCGATTCCTCAAACCGCATCTTTTGTTACAAATCGTTTCCTTTCGGAACTTAAAAAACTAGACTTGCAATTCTGAAACTTAACGGGATTTGGGTCCTCGACTGCCCTCGGCGGTCAAGGTCACTCAGGTCGGCGACCTGGGCGAGTAGACCCCTGGCCGAGTCTCCACTCCGGTGGCTGCGCGCACCGCGCTCAGGCGCCGCGAGCACCGAGCGGCGGCGAGGAGTGGACGCCTGGGAATGTTCCCCGGGACGCGAGGGCTCGGGGGCCCTGAGTGGCTCGAAGGGTACCAGCTGTCGCCATCTCCTGGGATCTGTGTGCTCCCGCCGGGCACGCGATCCCCTCCCCAAGGGCTCACCTCCTTCCCTCGGGAGGCGCTACGTCGCCGTCAGTGCCCAACATCGCCCAGACCCGATCTCAGCCCAGCACCCGGGCATCCTCGCGGGCATCCTCCGAGCCGCTGTCCCGCGGGGCCCCCGCGGACCCGGCCAGACCCTCTGGGAACAGGCTCTGTATGTCTGGCAGGTCAGAGCGCGCGGCACTCCCTGAGCCCAGAACCGGGGTGGGGGTCAGTTGGCTTGCGGGAGGTCTCCAGGCCAAGAGGATCCGCGGCTCCAGGCGCCAAGGGGCCGCCGCAGCGTGGAGCCGAGCGCGGTGATGCTCGCAGACCCCAGCTAGCGGCTCTCCCGGGGCGCCCACTCCGACGGCCCGCCGGAGGAGAAAGGACGTCACGGCCCCAGGCGGGTAAACCTCAACTAGCGTCCCGATCCCCTCGGAGCCCTGTCCCCCCCGGGGGTGGGGGGTGGGGCGTCCCGGACGCGCCTCACCTGTGAGCAGCAGACCGCCAAGCAGCGCGCACAGCAGGACCCCGGTGTCCCAGCAGCTGACCATGGTGAGCGCGACACTGCCTGTTCGCCCGGTGCCCGCGCTCTTCGCGGGTTCCTTCTCGCTCCGCCGCCGCTGCCGCCGGCCCTGCTCCCTGGGCGCCCCTCTCCGCAGCTCCAGCGAGAGACAGCCACTTCCCCCGGTAATCCTCGCAGCCCGGCGTCCTCTGGCCGTTGCGTTCCAGCCCCGGAGCCCGCTCCGAGCCGCCGCCGTCGCCGCCGCCGCCGCCTGGGAGGAGCCGGGAGGAGTGTCGCTCCGGCGCGCTCCGAGCCTCCAGCGGACCTCGTTGAAGAGGAGCCGAGGGCGGGGGCGGTTTATAACCTTTCCCCGGCCCACTTCCTACCCCGGCACCTCCTTCCAGTGACGTCAAGGGGTCCCCCACCCCTCATCCGCCTCCCCACCTACCCTCTTCCTCCGGGACCTGACTCCCTACGGCTCGGGAGCGGGCGGGAGCCGCGGCGGGAGCGCGCGTGGGGAGGCGCAGGCGGCGCGGCCCCGGGGGCGCCGCCCGGCAGGTTCAGGGTCCTGGCTCCGGGCTCCTGTCCCTCTCCCCTCCTCCTCTCCTTCGCTCTCAGGAAATCCTTGCCGTCTCCCTCCGCCCGGCTTACTCAGCCCTGGGGCCGCCCGAAGCTAGGAAGGGGACGGGGCTGGCCCTCCACCGCCAGGCCCCGGGGGCGGAAAGTCCGACCCTGGGAAGCGAGCCGCGCCTCCGAGACGGTGTCCTTGGCACGGAGGGGCGAGGCTCAGGCCGGCTCCCTCCCCTTTTCCATGCTCTTCCTGCGCAGTCCCACCGCCCGCCCCCCGCCTTTGACTCCCCCGACTGTCCCCAGACGTCTAGGACGGCGCCGGACACCCTGGGCAAAGGGGACCGCGCCAGGAGCGCCCGCGGGGACCCGACGCTTGGCTGGCACCTTCGAGATGACCGCGAAGCCGCCGGGGTCCCTGGGGAGCGCGTCTGTGTCTTTTCGGCCTCACAGATGAACCCGCCCAAGTCATTTCCTAAACCCGCCGCTTCCTAGAAGCAAAACAAGCAATAACATCACGATACCTTTTCAAAGGCCGAAACGTGAAGCTGCTCCTGCAACGTTCGAGGGCCGAGCGCTTGAACTTGATTAAATGCTCGAAAAGAATCTTTTCTGATGGTAGCTTGCTCCGCAAGGCGAGTGACTCCACTGCTCTTCGAACAAAAGCCGGTGAAATTAACGTGAGGCACTAGATCATTTGCGATGACACTAATTCCACCTTGTTCCCCAATTATGTCTCCATTGCCTCAAAGGCTGATATCGTCCCAGGCTCCACGGAGCAGCCCAGTCTTGCCCCTGTGAATACCAATGGTTTGAAAAATACTTCTATTGGAAACTGCCAGATAGTCACGATAAAAGGAGTGTGAGGCTCCTAAACCCCGGGCCAGCGACTCTTCCTGAAGGACTGGACGGCCTCCCGCCTGGCAAGGTTAGGCAGACCTGGAGTTGCCACACCTCTGGGTGGCAGGGCAAGGAGAGGTCCCCGCCGCGGGCGCCCCACGCGGGAACCGCACGTCTGCGCACCTGGCGCTTGGGCGCGGGAGTCAGAGCCCCACGCGGCTCCGAGGAGAGCAAGACCACGCGGAACCTGGGCGCGCCTATCGGCTTCTCCACTTTTGCTGCTTTTCCAGGGCTCCTCTCCCCTCTCCCTGGCTCTTTCTCTCTCGTCCCTCAAGCTTGACTCCTTCAAAACCGCAGTATCATTCCGCGAACACTTCGTTAATTACGAATCGCAGGGTTAGAGGCTGACAACGGATATTTCTTGCGACTGGTCCCCCCACCCTCGGTCACAGTCTGGGACACACCCGCAGAGCCTAGGTGTCCCCCTTGCCTCACTTCAGAGCTGCTTGTCCGTCCCATGCTCTCTCCCCAGAAGCGGCCCCGCATCGCCCTTCTACAGCCTCTTGCGGAGCCGAGCATCCTGTTAGGGCCAAAAACGCTGAGATGGGAAGATGTCTTCCCAGGGGCTTAGATCTGGAGAAGAGATTGATGCGTCAACAGTATATGACATGACAGTTCGAGGATGCCAGTGCTGGAGGGAGCTTGGGTCCAAGATGGGCACAGAGATGAGGCGGTCTCTCCGAGAGCTCAGGAATGTTTCTTAGGGAAGACACTTAGCTGACTCCGGGGTGGGGTGTGTTTTGGGGGTGGGGGTGGGGGAGCAGTCCATAGGACAATCTATAAAAGTTTATTAAACCCTTCGAATGCTATTTGAGACACAACCCTCCACATGCCTGCTGCCAGAAATGAATCTACATCGAGTTTATTTGTGAAGCCAGAAAGGTTATTTGATGGACAGCTGAAACAATTTCATAACCTCAGACGTCCATCAACAAACTAGTATATCGTGCATGCTCTGTCACTCAGTCGTGTTCCCACTCTGCGAATCCATGGACTGTAGCCCGCCAAGCTCCTCTGTCCATGGGATTCTCCAGACAGGAATACTAGAGTGGGTTGCTGTGCCCTCCTCCAGGGGATCTTCGCCACCCAGGGATGGAACCAGCGTCTCCTCCATCTCCTGCATTGATTGGCAAACGGATTCTTTACCACTGAGCCACCTTGGAAGCCCATAAGCCACCTGAAAGCCCATAAAAGCCTAGCATATTGCTCAGCGATTTAAGGTTAAGAGTCCCAGTAGACTCTAACTTAATTTATACCAAAAGCATTCTGCATTGAATGATCTCGCACAAATTTCCCAACTATCCTTTTGAAAATTGCAGGCTTTTAATTATAGTCAGCAATTTATTTACTATTTCTTATTTTGTTACTTGGATTAGCCTCCTCACAGAGAACTCAAGATGCTACAAGTTGTCACAAGGTTTTGTTCTCATTTTACTCTAGCTCATAAATTTTAGCATTGAGAAAAATGAATAGCTAAGCTAAAATGATGAAAAATAAAGGTATGGCTCACAGCCCTCACCACTGAAAAGAGATAATACTTTTGAATGAGAATGGTCTGCAGCGCTCTTCCAACTAAATCACCAGCGAAAGGGGTTTTATAGATAATAGTGATGGAAAAGATCAATTTCAACCTGCCTGGTGGGTATAAAAAGCTATTGAAATACACTATCTGCTTGCTTCCTGCTCAGATACAAAAGAACATTTCATCTCCTGCAAAACCAGACACTCTCTCTTGTTATCAGCTACAAACATTCTCTTGAGGATTCCTATTCAGAGGCAGACTGTTGGTAAAACCAACAGCTTTAATATTCAAGACTGAGCAATGATATGGGAGCATCATGTGAGAGACAGGAGGGGACCCAGGGCTTCGTCTTCCTTCAGTGGACCGAGTGTGGAGTCGATCAGCTTGCAGTCACGAAGGCTCAGTCAGGACTTCTTTGTCCCCTCGTGGGTTAGGTGGCTTCAGGGCAAAGAAAAACTGCTCCACAGCTACACACTGCATAGCATACTTATGTGTGGTTGGTTACAGGAACCAAATGACTTTTTAAAACCCTGCTGTGTTATATGAAGAAAAAAAACCCCATCTCCCAGCACATCTCTGCTTCGCAGCTCAGCCTCTGAGATCTGAGTAGCACACGCTCACAGTCTTCCTTGGGGAAACTGAAATTCACCAGGCAGGTACACCCATGATCCCACTTCTCCAGTGCTGGTAAGTTCTGATGGAGTTCCTTAGGGAACCCCCACCCACCCACCGCTCTTCTTTCGGCTCCACCTGCTTCACTCCATCCCTGACCACCTGCTCCTCACCTAGGCTGGTGCTGCTGCTGTTTATCTCATTTTGACTGATTCAGGCATTCAGCTTCTTTTGGAGCCCATGTCTCCCAGCTCTGGTCTCCTGGTTAGCCTGGCACCTCTTCCCTAGGAGCTATGACACGGACACTGTACTTTTGTTACTGCAGCTTAAGATCAAAAGAGCCCTGTCAGCCACTTTGTACCCTGGAGGCTTGTAGGAAGTGCTCTTGGTTAAAAGACCCAAGGCTTTTTCATCTCACTATACTGGGCCAATCATAGTGTTTGATGACCCATATTGCAGACCCTTTGACACACTTTTTAAAATGTTCTTGTTTCATTTAGTCTATCTTTCTGGCCTGATGAAATCTTTCTGATCTCCAATTCTGCCATTCAGTTCATTTTCTATATGTCCTGCTTCACATTATCCAAAAAATAGGATAAATGTGCCTTCGGTCTCTTCATTAAAATCACTGACTAGGGCAGGGGTCAATGAATGGAGGGAGGGAGGAGTCTGCAGAAGTTAAGTAAACCAAAGTATTCTGTGTCATTTTCTCTAGCTGTGGGCTTCCCAGGTGGTGCAATGGTAAAGAATCCACTGGTCAATGCAGGATATCCTGGATCGGGAAGATCTTCTGGAGAAGGAAATGGCAATCTACTCCAGTATTCTTGCCTGGAAAATTCAGAGGAGCCTGGTGGGCTGCAGTCCATGGGGTCACAAAGAGTCAGACACAACTGAGCACTCATGCAGGCATCTCCAGCTGCATCTTCACCATGGGAGGCTGCATGTTAGCTTTTAACCGTTTACCATGTTATTATTCAGGAATGGTCCTTGTAAGAGGTAATAAAACAGGTGAGTTTTATTCAAGGTATTTTAGGAAAGTTAAAAAAAAAGCTCAGAAGGAGATAATCAGAGAAGACTGGGGCAGGAGAAAAGGCAAAACAGAGAAAGGACAAATGCCTAAAGGAAAAGCAGCTGGCTAAGGAACCCTGCATAATGGTTATCTGTCCAGTAGAGTGAACAACTTTTTCCAAAGATTAGTTTTATCTCAGTCTATAACTGTCAGCTATTGATTTTTACTTATTTTTTTAATGACATTACTTTTAATGTGGGGCTTCCCTGATAGCTCAGTTGCTAAAGAATCCACATGCAATGCAGGAGACCCTGGCTCGATTCCTGGGTCAGGAAGATGCACTGGAGAAGGGATAGGTCACCCATTGCACTTTTCTTGGGCTTCCCTGGTGGCTCAGCTGGTAAAGAATCCACCTGGAATGCAGGAGACCTGTGTTTGATCCCTGGGTTAGGAAGGTCCCCTGGAGAAGGGAAAGGCTACCCACTCCAGTATTCTGGCCTGGAGAATTCCATGGACTTTATAGTTCATGGGGCCGCAAAGAGTCAGACACGACTAAGCGATTTTCACTTTTAATATACTCTTAGTTATAAAACATTTAGACAAATGCAAAGATGAGGAGAGGGCTGGAGGATCAATCATAACCCTATCATCTCAGCAATCCCACTGTGATGTCTTTGGTATATTTCATGTTAATCTTTTCTCAGAGAGTGCATTTTTCTGTGTTTCTATAGAGCCTTCATAATTATTATATTTAATAGCTATGAAATATTATCCTACTGCTGGACATTTCACTTTCACCATTATAAATAATTCCAAAATGAATTTAATTTGACACTGGAATGTTTTTTAGTCAGTTAGGCACATACAGACACTCAGTATCCATTCCTCTCCTCCCTACGAGCCACTTTCATATACAAACACACACTCACACACACACACACACAAGTTAATATTCTTGCCTCACTTGAGACTTGCACCAGCTTAGTCCAACAGTAACCTGGCAAGCGATCAGAAGGAAAAGTTTTGTGTTGTGGTGCATAAGCCAGAAAATGTATCTTCTCATTCGGTAAACTTTTTTTTTTTTTTTGCACCCATACACAATCCCAGGCCAGTCTTGTTGAAAACAGTAGCATAGAAGATTTAACGATTGCCCTCAAAGGCCTTAGTTTGAGAAAGCCAGATTTCATGAAACATTAGGAAACAATTTACTGCAATTAAAACAATTCTACGGCAAGAACAAGATACAGTTGTGAGCACAAAAGGAATTACTCATCACTGGACTGGGAAACGGTTTTGATAGTAGTATCAGATTTGTGTTGGCAGAGATGGGAAGGCATCCTGACAAGGAGCAAAGGGAAGAAACCCAGGTCCATTGAGGGGACTGTGTGGGGCAGGGGTGGCCAGTGGAGGAGGGAGAGGACCAGGGAACAGGGAGACAAGCTCCAGCAGGCAAGGCTGAGGGACCTGGGCCACCTGGTGTGTGTACTCATTGTGTAGGTAGATTTAACTGTGTTCCATCCTGCCAGTCCTAGGAAGGGATGGTTTAGGATGGTTAGACTAGCATATAGGGGACTAAAGGGAAATAAGACTGAAACAAACAGAACTATTAAATAAACCTATGAAGAAACAAGCTATTAAGAGGTGATAGTTCCTGAGTCATACAGCAAATTCCCACTGGCTATCTATTTTACATACGGTAGTGTATATGTTTCCATGTTACTCTCTCAATTTGTCCCCCCCCTCCTTCCCCCTCTGTGTCCACAAGAAGGGGTAGGAGGTGGGAGGGAGATTCAAGAGAGAGGGGACATACGTATACTTATGACTGATTCATATTGGTATATGGCAGAAACCAATACAATATTGTAAAGCAATTATCCTTCAATTTAAAATAAATTTTAAGAAGAAACAATAGGATAGAACTGTAACAGTTATGGGAAGGACAAACCAAGAGAACAGGTGGCTCTGGTTAATAGATCAGAGAAGGGATGGAGAGAGAAATTAACACTGAGGTCGAGGTGAGGAGGACAGAGGAGCCAAGAGAACCCCAAGGTTCCAAGGAGGACTCCAAGATCTCTGAACATTGCCAGGAAAGGGAGGCTGTTGCGATGGGGGGTGGGGGGTGGAGGGGGGAAATGCAGGGATAGACTTGTTAGTTTCAGCCAGGTTGAGGTGAGTGGGCAATTGAAGGCAGCCTACTTTATTTTCCTGCCTGAGCCAAGACAGGGTTTAAAGTGATCCAGTGGCTCAGGTCCAGACATTTTAAGGAAGTAGAAATTCATCATCCGATTGCTGTATCCTAATGCTGGACCAAAATCTTATTTACTCAGAATGTCTGAGTTTTATGCAGTCGCTAGGCTGTAACTAGGAAGTTTACTAAAAGCCACGAGTTGGATTCCCACGTCTGGGTGAGCAGCAGAGCTCTCCTCCTCCAGCCCTTCCGTCTTCCAAAGTTCCCCATCCCCAGACACAGCCTCTGGGCAGGTCTGCTGGCCGCTTCCGTGGAAGACCATCCCTTTCCTTCCTGCATCTCTTCCAGACTCCTCCCAGATGTACTTCTCATGCGTGTCAGCAGCAGCAGAAGTCAGGGAGTCACTCTCTACCCTGGACCGTGGGCCCATCTGAACCAGAAGTCAGCCAGAAGGCAGGAGCGTGGCCTTGGAACTTCCAAAGATGCAAAATCTGGCAAAGCGGGCATCAGATGCAAAATGAAACAGGCTTTCTTGGCAAGCATCCTAGGCAATTTAGGAACAGAAAAACGATACTATAAGACAATTGGCCGATTTTTTTTCTAGAACATGTGAAGAAGCTGCAAGGGTTGGAAAAAGAAAGATTCCAGAAGACTGAAGAAGATAAAACATAGAATCATAAAATATTAAAGTACAAATGAACCTCAGAGAAGATCATGTCCACATACTTGATCTTTCTTTAGGGAAACAGGCAGAGAGGTGACGAGCTCTGCCTACCGTGAACCTGAATCAGCAGGACCTCCTTGGGCTTATAGATTAGACTCCACACCCCCCTTCCCCTGTCCCCAGCCCTTCTGGTCTCTTAATACCAAGTCTATTAGATGGAAGGTGAGTGCTGGTCCCTAAAGACCCACTGGTCCATCCCCTGGATGAGCATGAGATGATCTGATGAATCATTGGATGCTAGGAAGGACCTGCCTGCAGGTCAGCTCAGATCTGTCAGGTCAAGGTCACCACCTTCAGGCAGATAGTCACTGTATCTGGTGTCACAAGTTTCTGGTGTACTCAGAAAGCAATCTAAAAAAGAGAGCCCAGCACTTCCGCTAGTCTAGGGCAATGGGCAGCTCCTGGGGCCAGCCTCCCAGGGGTGCTCTGCCTCCTGCTGGGTACATGACCTTGAGCAAAACCACTTAACCTCCTTGGGCCCCAGTCCCTTACCCTGGGACGTCAGCAGAGCTGATGATATAATGGGGTTGTCGTGAAGACTAAAAGAAAATCCTTTAAAGCACTTATAATAGTGCTTGGACCAAAATAAACAATAAGTGCTAGCTCTTATGACACGGGTAATGTTTGTTTGGCATGCCCCCTGCACTCTCCCTAACTAGTCTTCCACTACCTATCCCCAGGGGGTGGACTGCACGCCTGCTAAGTTCCAGGTCTCCCATGGGATTGGGCCTTGAATGGCCCACCACACTGTCCACACGTACAAGGCTTGTCCCAAAGGGCAAACCTGCTTCTTCTGACCCTAGGGCATCGTTTGAGACCTTATCCTGTCTGCCTTCAAGTGTCCTCTGATGCTGAGGGCCTCCAGTTGCTGGCCCGATTCTCAGATGCCTGTCTACTGAGTAACGTTTTGTTTTTTTGTAATTAAAAAACAAAAATTTTTTTTACCATGCTGTTCAGCTTGTGGGATCCTAGTTTCTCCAACCAGGGATTGAACCCACATCCCTTGCATCGGAAACACTGAGTCTTAACCACTGAACTGCCAGGAAAGTCCTGTGTTGAGTAAGTGGTACCTTTCATAGTCATTCCTGGGCCCAGCTCATATCATCACATTCCACTGCTCTCTTTCCTCTCTCCCCTGCCCTGGTCTGCCTGCCCATCCCCTCTCTCCATGGGCCTCTGCTACAGAAGTTCTGGCATAAAATCCTAAACTTCATATAAGAAAACCTGCTCCTTTAATAGACAAAAATCTTGGTCCATGAAGGTCAGCAGTGATGGGAGACATCTTGGTGAAGCCTCCCCTTCCTCCTTTCATCCCAAGATCTCCTTTCCTGAATTTCCCATTCATCCCCGCTACCACCATGGAGCTGGTCTTTGGGGGCCTAGCGCTGCCCTGCAGCGTCCCACACGTGTGGATAAAAGCTTCCCTTACCTGCCATGAGCTGAGTTGAAAATGGCTGTCACTGTTATTGGGATCCCACTAAAGGATCAGACAAAGTCACAGCAGAGGCGGCCCCCTCCCGAACCCACCACAGGTTGTTCTCCTGTCCCTGTTGCTATTCCACGTGACCTGGCTGAGATCAAGGACTAGGAAGAATCCATAGGGAAAGGACTTAGAAAAAAGCTGCTGACCTGCCTGGCCCTCTGGTGACCACCGTTCCTCCTGCGCAACTGGGCAAGCTGCAGCTTGCTTTTGCCTTTGTCTATGGGCTTCCCTGGTGGCTCAGACGATAAAGAATCTGCCTGTAATGCAGGAGAGCTGGGTTCGATCCCTGGGTCAGGAAGATCCCCTGGAGAAGGAAATAGCAACCCACTCCAGTATTCTTGCCTAGACAGAGGAGCCTGGCAGGCTACAGTCCATGGGATCGCAAAGACTCAGACACGATTGAGTGATATATATATATATATATATATATGTTGTTGTTTTTTTACCCATTTGTTCTCTAGGCTTAAAACGTCCCCCTTTAAAAATGGTGGAGGAGGAGGATAAAGGAGGAATCCGGTGACTTCAGTATCTAGAAAGAACAGCAGTTATAATTAACAAGTCCTTCAAATATGAACTCAGTTTAGGAAAGCCCCAGTGACTCACTCCTTACAAATGAAGAAAATGAAACTCAAAGTATTAAGTGATGCTTCCAGCTAAGGCCAGCAGGACTCAACCTAGGACATGTGTACAAGAGACAAGAGTCGGGGTTTCCGTCCACAGTGAGAGTGTCAGGCCTCACAGATGAAGACTCACTTGAAAACATGGTTTTATGTTTTGTCGTGTGTGGTATCTGCTGTCATTGATAAGAGTTAGGTGATTTGAGGAGCCTGAACACACCTAGAAACTGAGAAGTTCACAACAGGACAATAGGAGTGCCATTAGCTTAAGAGACTCTCTAGAACTTTGAAGAAAATTTCCTGACCCTCAGCCTGGTCCCCAAATCAATAATGGCCAGGGAGAGACTTCCCTGGTGGTCCAGTGGTTGGGAGTTCCCCTCACAATTCGGGGACACTGATTCAGTCCCTGGCTCAGGAGCATCCCACATGCCACAGGGTGCCTGGGACCCTGCTCCACAAGTGCTGAGCCCAGGGCACCCCGGCGGTGCTGTGCAGCAAGAGCGGCGGCCGCTGTGAGAGGCCCACGTGTGGAAACTAGAGACTGACCCCTTCTCTCTGCAGCTAGAGGGAGCCATCGAGCAGCAATGAAGACCCAGAGCAGCCAAAATAAAAAATAATTAATTTTAAAAATACATTAATTTTTTTTCAATGACATGGAATTCCCTGGCTGTCCAGTGGTTAGGACTCGGCACTTCCACTGCAGGGGGCGTGGGTTCGGTCCCAGTTCGATTCTGGAAGCTAAGATCCCACTAGCCATGTGGCAGGACCAAAAAGAACTAAATTTAAAAAACAGAATGACTACACAAAATTAAGAAAGGAGATAAAGATCTGTCTCAGGAGGAAGATATAGCAGGAAGACAGGGATCCCAGTGAAGAGCAAAGCCACACCTCAAAGCCTAGAGTTGGTGTGAATGAGGACTGTTTAGATGCTTCTCCAGTGGAGAGCCTCGAACCTCTCACTGGGCTGGCTCCACCATTAACCCACCATCCACCAACCGCCCACCATCCACCATCCACCATCCATCATCCACCATCCACCCACCATCCATCCACCATCCACCATCCACCCACCATCCACCATCCACCATCCACCATCAATCAAACATCCACCATCCACCATACATCCACCATCCACCCACCATCCACCATCCACCATCCACCCACCATCCACAATCCACGATCCACCATCAATCAAACATCCACCATCAACCATCCATCATCCACCCACCATCCACCATCTACCATCCATCCACCATCCACCATCCACCCACCATCCACCATCCATTGTCCACCCACAATCCATCTACCATCCAATATCCACCATCCATCCACCATCCACCATCCACCCATCATCCACCATCTACCTCCACCCACCATGCATCCACCATCCACCATGCATCCACCATCCACCATGCATCCACCATCTGCCATCCATCCACCATCCATCCATCATCCATCCACCATCCACCCATCATCCATCCACCATCAACCATCCCCCATCCATCCACCATCTACCATCCACCATCCACCCACCATCCACCATCCACCCACCATCCACCATCCACCCACCATCCACCATCCATCCACCATCCACCATCCATCCATCCATCCATCCATCCATCCATCCACCCACCATCCACCATCCACCCACCATCCACCATCCATCCATCCATCCATCTATCCACCATCCACCATCCATCCACCATCCACCCACCATCCACCATCTACCATCCATCCACCATCCACCATCCACCCACCATCCACCATCCATCGTCCACCCACAATCCATCTACCATCCAATATCCACCATCCATCCACCATCCACCCACCATCCACCATCTACCTCCATCCACCATGCATCCACCATCCACCATCCACCCACCATCCACCATCCACCCACCATCCACCATCCATCCACCATCCACCATCCATCCATCCATCCATCCATCCATCCATCCACCCACCATCCACCATCCACCCACCATCCATCCATCCATCCATCTATCCACCATCCACCATCCACCCACCATCCACCATCCATCCACCATCCACCCACCATCCACCATCTACCATCCATCCACCATCCACCATCCACCCACCATCCACCATCCATCGTCCACCCACAATCCATCTACCATCCAATATCCACCATCCATCCACCATCCACCCACCATCCACCATCTACCTCCATCCACCATGCATCCACCATCCACCATGCATCCACCATCCACCATCCATCCACCACCCACCATCGACCATCCACCACCGACCATCCACCATCCACCATCTACCCTCCACCCACCATCCACCATCCACCATCCATCATCCACCATCCACCCACCATCCATCCACCATCCACCATCCACCCACAATCCATCCACCATCCACCATCCACCATCCACCCACCATCCACCATCCACCCACCATCCACCATCCACCCACCATCCACCATCCACCCACCATCCACCATCCATCCACCATCCACCATCCATCCATCCATCCATCCATCCATCCATCCACCCACCATCCACCATCCACCCACCATCCACCATCCATCCATCCATCCATCTATCCACCATCCACCATCCACCCACCATCCACCATCCATCCACCATCCACCCACCATCCACCATCTACCATCCATCCACCATCCACCATCCACCCACCATCCACCATCCATCGTCCACCCACAATCCATCTACCATCCAATATCCACCATCCATCCACCATCCACCCACCATCCACCATCTACCTCCATCTACCATGCATCCACCATCCACCATGCATCCACCATCTGCCGTCCATCCACCATCCATCCATCATCCATCCACCATCCACCCATCATCCATCCACCATCAACCATCCCCCATCCATCCACCATCTACCATCCACCATCCACCCACCATCCACCATCCACCCACCATCCACCATCCACCCACCATCCACCATCCATCCACCATCCACCATCCATCCATCCATCCATCCATCCATCCACCCACCATCCACCATCCACCCACCATCCATCCATCCATCCATCTATCCACCATCCACCATCCACCCACCATCCACCATCTACCATCCATCCACCATCCACCATCCACCCACCATCCACCATCCATCGTCCACCCACAATCCATCTACCATCCAATATCCACCATCCATCCACCATCCACCCACCATCCACCATCTACCTCCATCCACCATGCATCCACCATCCACCATGCATCCACCATCCACCATCCATCCACCACCCACCATCGACCATCCACCACCGACCATCCACCATCCACCATCTACCCTCCACCCACCATCCACCATCCACCATCCATCATCCACCATCCACCCACCATCCATCCACCATCCACCATCCACCCACAATCCATCCACCATCCACCATCCACCATCCACCCACCATCCACCATCCATCCACCATCCATCATCCATCTATCACCCACCATCCACAGGGCTTCCTGGAAGATGGAAAGTACGACTTTCCATGGGATCATGGAAACAGTCCACATTCCGGCAAGAGTTTTTCTTGTTTTAAATTAATTTATTTTAATTGGAGGATAATTACTTTACAATATTGTGATGTTTTTTGCCATACATGAATCAGCCATGGGCACACATGTCTCCCCATCCTGAACCCCACTTCCCACCTCCCTCCCCACCCCATCCCTCTGGGTTGTCTCTGAGCACCGGCTTTGAGTGCCCCGCCTCATGCATCGAACTTGCACTGGTTATCTATTTTCAGTTCAGTTCAGTCGCTCAGTTGTGTCCGACTCTTTGCGACCCCATGAACCGCAGCACGCCAGGCCTCCCTGTCCATCACCAACTCCTGGAGTTTACCCACACTCATGTCCACTGAGTCGGTGATGCCATCCAACCATCTCATCCTCTGTCATCCCCTTCTCCTCCTGCCTTCAATCTTGCCCAGCATCAGGGTCTTTTCAAATGAGTCAGCTCTTTGCATAAGGTGGCCAAAATATTGGAGTTTCAGCTTCAACATCAGTCCTTCCAATGAACACCCAGGACTGATCTCCTTTAGGATGGACTGTTTGGATTTCCTTGCAGTCCAAGGGGTTCTCAAGAGTCTTCTCTAATACCACAATTCAAAAGCATCAATTCTTCGGTGCTCAGCTTTCTTTATAGTCCAGCTCTCACATCCATACATGACCACTGAAAAAAACATAGCCTTGACTAGATGGACCTTTGTTGGCAAAATAATGTCTCTGCTTTTAAATATGCTGTCTAGGTTGGTCCTAACTTTCCTTCCAAGGAGTAAGTGTCTTTTAATTTCATGGCTGCAATCACCATCTGCAGTGATTTTGGAGCCCAGAAAAATAAAGTCTGACACTGTTTCCACTGTTTCCCCATCTATTTGCCATGAAGTGATGGGACCGGATGCCATGATCTTAGTTTTCTGAATGTTGAGCTTTAAGCCAACTTTTTCACTCTCCTCTTTCACTTTCATCAAGAGGCTCTTTAGTTCTTTTTCACTTTCTGCCATAAGGGTGGTGTCATCTGCATATCTGAGGTTATTGATATTTCTCCTGGCAATCTTGATTCCAGCTTGTGCTTCCTCTAGCCCAGCATCTCTCACGATGTCCTCTGCATATAAGTTAAATAAGCAGGGTGACAATATACAGCCTTGACATACTCCTTTTCCTATTTGGAACCAGTCTGTTGTTCCATGTCCAGTTCTAACTGTTGCTTCCTGACCTGCATACAGGTTTCTCAAGAGGCAGGTCAGGTGGTCTGGTATTCCCATCTCTTTCAGAATTTTCCAGTTTATTGTGATCCACACATGGTAATATACATGTTTCAGTGCTATTCTCTCAAATCATCCCATCCTTGCTTTCTCCCACAGAGTCCAAAAGAATGTTCTCTTCTGCTGCCTTACATATAGGATTGTTGTTACCATCTTTCTAAATTCCACATGTGTGTGTTAATATAGTGTATTGGTGTTTCACTTTCTGACTTACTTCAGTCAGTATAATAGGCTCCAGTTGCATCCTCCTCATTAGAACTGACTCAAATGCATTCCTTTTTATAGCTGAGTAATATTCCACCATGTATATGTACCACAATTTCCTTATCCATTCATCCACCAGTGGACATCTAGGTTGCTTCCATGTCCTAGCTATTGTAAACAGTGCTGCTATGAACATTGGGGTACACGTGTCACTTTCAATTCTGGTTTCCTGGGTATGTATGCCCAGTAGCGGCAGGAGTTTAAATGCAGGATGCGATCCTGTTTCGTAAGGCATGTGAAGGACTTGACATTGTTTGCTCCTGCTGGGACCTTCCATCTGCCTGGGAGGCACCTGACACCTTCCTCTGCCTGTTCAGCTCTCACCCACTGTGCATGTCCTGGTCCAAGTGCCACAGGTGCTCTGAAGACTCCCTAAGCACACCAGTCAACCAGACCTCTCTCAACTGCTCACCTCTAGAATGTACAGTTCTGCATTTTTCTCTTGTACTTTCTTGCTTAGATGCTATAGGGAACTGCAAAGATGTTTTTAGGCATTTAAGTGCTTGTTTAAAAAGCAAAAATAATGAATATGCCAATTAGGCACACTTTGGGTTGCAAGCAACAGCATACTTGGGCTTCCCAGGTGGCTCAGTGGTAAAAAATCCGCCTGACAATGCAGGAGACTCAGGAGATACAGGTTCGATCCCTGGCTTGGGAAGATCTCCTGGAGGATAGCGTGGCAACCCACTCCAGTATTCTTGTCTGTAAACTCCCATGGACAGAGGAGCCTGGTGGGCTACAGTCCACGGGGTTGCAATGAGTCAGCCACGACTTGCTGACTGAGCACACGCATGCACAATAGCATACTCGACTAAAAGTGAATTAAACAATAAAGACAAATCTTGTGTTGCCGCATATATAGCCATTTTGCATTTCTTTGCCTTCCTTGTGATTAATACTAACCATCTGACTACCTCTGGGCAAAAAGTGGACATTCTAGTAATAAATGTTAGCGGTGTGTGACAACTGCTGGCCAGTTCCAGAAAATTTCAGGTCAGCAGGTATGCGTTTGTTACAGTGTCATTCCGCCTGCCATGGCAACTTAGAAGCTTGTGGTAGAACTTTAAGATGCAAGTGTCTTGGAGAATGAATCCTGAGTTTTCATCATAAGCAAAAAAATATATTTTGTCTATTTCTTTAATCTTGTGTATCTTTAGGAAATGATGGATGGTCACTCACTGAACTTATTGTGGCCATCATTTTACGGTGTATGTAAGTCAGATCATTACGCCATACATCTTAAACTTGTGTAGTGCTGTATGTCAATTATATCTCAATATAACTGGAGGGAAAAAGGATGCAAACATCTTGGGCTCTGAATTATCTCTTGGAAAGGAATTGCCCTGGAAATTCTCAGTGAGCCCTCAACTGACACTGCATGAGAAAAAATAAATAAACCCATATGTGATAAGCCACTGGGAATTTGTAATTAACTAATTACTGTAGCAAAACTTCCCCAGTACTAGACCTCCCTAGTGAAGTTGCTCAGTCGTGTCCGAGTCTTTGCGACCCCATGGACTGTAGCCTACCAGGCTCCTCCATCCATGGAATTTTCTAGTCAAGAGTACCGGAGTAGGTTGCCATTTCCTTCTCCAGGGGATCTTCCTGACCCAGGGATCAAACCCAGGTCTCCTGCATTGCAGGCAGATGCTTTACCATCTGAGCCAGCAGGGAAGCCTGGTAGCAAAACCTAGCCCATCCTAATATATTGAAATAACAAAATGAAATTTAAAGAGTTTGCAGACATAAGGAAACTAATGGAACTTCCAAACAACATCACTATATAATGAACACATTAATTAGGAGCAGAAAGAACAGGCAGATACCACTGAGAATCTAACTACTGACATAAAGGAAAGTCTTGAGATATAATATACCTGAACAAGACAAAGATATGAAAGCAACTAACGAGATACTAATAGAAATGGAAAAAAAGATTAAGTTATTCCAACTTAAGATAATTGATGTCCCTGAAGTAAAGAATCTAAAAATTAATGAGAACATTTATTAAAATATAAAAGAAAAATTCTGTGAAAGACCTGACTGTGCAGATCAAGAGAACAAATTGTATTCCAGGAAAACTTAATACAGTATGATACCGAGGAGACATCTTCTAATTAAACTATGGAACTTTAAGGATAAAGAAAGAATTTGTCAGGTGTTCAGGCAGAAAGAGTCGGACACGACCGAGCGACTTCACTTTCACTTTCAGGCAGAAAAGCAAATTACTTGTAAGGGAGAGAAATTAGACTGGCCACAGACTTCTCCCTCAGTGAGAGAAGACAAGTGAGTTCCAAAGGAAAGGATCCTAGGCCAGGCCAGGACGTTGTTGAGGCAGGAAGGCAGAGACAGGCATCTCTCAGACCTGAAAGAATCTGGACAACTCAAAGCCATGACTCTGTGTGGGAAAGCCACATGACTTGACAATAAATCCAACCAATCAAAAAATTAACCAGATATAAGAACTCGGGAATAAAGAAACCATGGCAAAAAGATTTAAAGTAAACACTAAAGCCACTTGAAGGTATATGTATACACACACACACGTTTCTAGGTGGAAGAGTGGTAAAGACTCCACCAGCCAATGTGGGAGACACAGGAGACTCAGTTTCCATTCCTGGGTTGGGACAGTCCCCTGGAGAAGGAACTGGCAACCCACTCCAGTATTCTTGCCTGGAAAATTCCATGGACAGAGGAGCTTGGTGGGCTATAGTCCGTGGGGTCGCAAAGAGCCAGACACAACGGAGCACACACACATATATACATGTATATATACACTCGCGTAACTCTGAGAATTACACTCCTTAGTAGAATGTAAATGTTGTGAATTGAAGCAAAAATCAGGAGGGGAAGAAAAGCAGCAGGAAGTAACATACTCTTATGGCAGGGGGTCCATTGACACTACTTCAAATTTTTTTAATGTAATTTTAAAGACACAGTATATTTAATACCTTGTTTTTTAAAATTCTGCTCTTAACTTTTGAAAAAAAGCTTGACTTGAAGAGACTCCTTTGCTGGTTTAAAACAATCTACCTTGACTAAGTGAAAGAAGCCAATCTGAAAAGGCTACATGCGTATGGCTCCAACTATATGCCTTGCTGGAAAAGGCAAGCTATAGAATCAGTAAAGAGATCAGTGGTTGCCAGGTGTTGGGGGAGGGAGGGATGAAGAGTGGAGAACAGAGGAGTCCGGGGGCGATAAAACTACTTGGTATAACACTACGGGGGTGGCTACTCATCTTTATCCATCGGTCTAAACCCACGGAATGTACGACACCAAGGATGAACTCTGATGTAAACCGTGGACTTTGGGTGATGGTGATGTGTCAGTGCAGGTTCACCAACTGTAACAGAAGTACTGCTCTGGTGGGGGATGCTCATAGCGGGGGGTCAGGGTAGTGGGAGCTCGATAATTTCTACCCAATTCTGCTGTGAACCTAAAATTTCTCGTAAAAAAGGTAAAGCCTATTAATGTTCATTACAGCACCATTTACAATAGCTAGGATATGGAAGCAACCTAGATGTCCATCAACAAATGAATGGATAAAAAAGCTGTGGTACATACATACAACGGAATATTACTCAGTCATAAAAAGGAACACTTTTGAGTCAGTTCTAATGAGCTAGATGAAACTAGAGCCTATTATACACAGTGAAGTAAGTGAATCTAGAAAGATGATACTGATTAACCTATTTTCAGGGTAGCAGTGGAGATGCAGAGAACAGATTTGTGGACTCCGTTGCAGGAAAGAGAGGGTGGGACGAATTGGGAGAGTAGCATTGAAACATATACACCACCACATAAAATAGAGAGCCAGTGGGAATTTGCTGTATGACACAGGGGACTCAAACCTGTGCTCTATGACAACCTAGAGGGGTGGGATGGAGTGGGAGGTGGGAGGAGGGAGAGGACATATGTATACCTATGGCTGATTCATGTTGATGTATGGCAAAAACCAACTCAATATTGTAAATCAATTATCTTCCAATTAAAAATAAATAAATAAAAAATAAAGCCTGTTAAAAAATGTAAACCTATTAAAATTTTTTACCCTATTAAAAATTTTAAACTTATTTGTGAAAAGTGAATTTTCATCTTCTTGATTCACTAATTGGTGAGTACTGCAAAATTGAGTTTTCACTATTTTTGGCATTCACAGATATCTGAGTCTGAATTTTGTTCGAGATTTCCCAGTGTCTGACAAAGAGTTTTGACTAGATATTACTGTTGTATAATTAAAAGTCATGAAATGTCATTACATTTAAAAAAGAAAAAAATTAGAGGGCATATGTGGGAAGTCACACAAACGAAAAGAGAAAAATATTAACCTCAAAGTGGTGATGAATTTGGCCACTTGAGGAAGACAACCTTACCCCAGACACAGCTCTGGGTACACAGTGCACCCACTGCCACATGGAAGTAACCCTGATTCACGGTCTTTTTCATACCAATTCCATTGTGTTTGGAACAGTTACCTTCGCATTCATCTCGGGAATTTTCTGACCCTTCTTCCCTTCATTCAGCTCCTTTCCTAAATTTGCTTAATGTTTTTATCTGTAAAATTTAGGAGAATGTAAAAGAATACTTTTTTGTTCCTGAGATGTGAAGTAGGCTTCAGATGCTTTTGAGACCAAAATGACTTATCAGGTTAAAACAAAGAAGGGAGGCAGAGGAAGTGAGGGTGGTAGGAACTGAGAGCTCCAGGGCCCAAGAGAAGCTGAACGGTCAGCTTCAGAAAGTGGAGCCTGGCTCTTGGTCTCTTGCCCAACCAGGGATGGAGGAAGCTGGTCATCTCTGAAGCAGCCACCATCATGATCCTGGCAAATGACAGAACTGCTCTGAACCTCAGTTTCCTCGTTTGTAAGACAGGGATGAGATTGCCTGCCTCCTGAGCCCCTAGTACCAGAGAGGCAATGAGATGCTTTATGCCAGATTCAGCCTCCTGGACTGTGCTCAGCGGGGCTTCCCCGCTGAAATGACTCATGTGTTGATCTTCTTTGCCTGCATCTCTTCACGATCTAGATTGTCAAGTGACTGTGTCTTGCCAGCTCAGTCAAGCCTGCGGATTGGTTTGCCCTGGGCCAGGTGACAGGTATGCATGCTTGTGTGTGAGCATGTGTGTGGACCCCTGCACCCATGTGAGCAGAGATGTGCACTGGCATATTTGATGCCTGAGCGTGAACTCTGACTTCCAGTGGCAAAGAGCCTAGTTAAGAAATGTAGCCAAAATATAAACTCTTCTACTTAAAAAAAAATTTTTTTAATTGAAATATAGTTGATTTATAATGTTGTGTTGATTTCTGCTGTACGGCAAAGTGACTCAGTTATATAGACATATTCTTTTTTATATTATTTTCCATTATGGTTTATCACAAGATACTGAACACAGTTCCCTGTATAAATTTTTATTCTGATTAGAAAGACGAGGACCATGGTATCCACACAGTTGGCCTGCATGTACCATTTCATCCTTTCTGCTACTTCATTCAGAGGTCTTGAGAGGAAAACAAAGACGGAGGAGGCACTTATAGAAAACGCTCAATCTTCCTTGGGGAAGGACAGCGTTGCTGTTATTAGAACCCAGAGTGAACACAGGGAAGAGGCTGGTGGGAAGGTAGGTACAGGGCCGAAAGGTTTCAGGTAAGATAAAATGTGTTTTCAGCTGAGGCTTCCCTGGTGGCTCATAGAGTAAAGTGTATGCCTGCAATGTGGGAGACCTAGGATCGATCCCTGGTTCAGGAAGATCCCCTGGAGAAGGCAATGGCAACCGACTCCGGTACTCTTGCCTGGAAAATCCCATGCATGGAGAAGCCTGGTAGGCTACAGTCCATGGGGTCACAAAGCGTCGGACACGACTGAGTGTCTTCACTTTCACTTTTCACATATACGTTAAGTATAGTGGCTCAGTGGTAAAGAATCTGCCTGCCAATGTAGGAGACATGAGTTCAATCCCTGGGTCGGGAGGATCCCGCGGAGAAGGAGATGGCAACCCACTCCAGTATTCTTGCCAGGAGAACTCCATAGTCAGAGGATCCTGGTGGGCTACAGTCCATGGGGTCACAAAGAGTTGGACACAACCAAGCGACTTTGAGAGAGAGAGATACATAAGACCGGGGTCTGAACACAGCTGAAGACCGATGACAGAGTTACTGAATTTTATATATTTCCATCTTTTATCTAGATGTTTTATTTAATTAAGTCATGCTGAAAGTAATACAATAAGTTTAAATTAACTTCTAGATCCCCAACTACTTAGGACGGGGTAGAGCCATTTAGAAACGAAAGCTTATTTCCTTTGTGTGTGCTATGTGCTCAGTCGCTCAGTTGCGTCTGACTCTTTACCACCTCATGGACTGCAGCCCACTGGGCTCCTCTGTCCATGGGATTCTCCAGGCAAGAATACTGAGGTGGGTTGGCATTCCCTCCTCTTAGGGATTCTCCTGACCCAGGGATTAAACCTGAGTCTCTTGCGTCTCTGGCACTGGCAGGCTGATTCTTTACCACTGTGCCACCTGGGAAGCCTCAGAGGTCAATACATTGTTCTTTATGATTTTCAAAGAATGTTTACTACACTAAGAATTTCTGTATTAAAGATATCTTCTTTTACATGCATAACTTGTTCAAGCCCACACTGCCTGTGGATTCACTGACTGTAATGTGGGCTAATCTAACCATGTGAAAATTGAAGTCATCACTGCTCACCAGGTGGCAGCTTGCCAAAGATGCAGGCAGAATTTCCAGGAGAAAGATCATCAGACTGGGAACCCAGGCTTGCAGACTAAAACCTGCAAGGCGACTGCAAACATCATGGGTATTTTCAAGTCTTGTTGTGGTTCATATTGGTTCATATTGTTGTGGTTCATATTGTTTTTTCGGGTGTCATAACAATGACCCTCTATTAATCTTTTAAAAAAGTACAGGGACTTCCCTGGTGGTCCAGTGGCTAAGACTCTGTACTCTCAATACAGGCAGCCCAGGTTTTATCCCTGGTCAGGGAACTAGATCCCACATGCTGCAACTAACAACCAGCACATCCAAATAAAATAAATAGGTAAAAATATTTTTTAAATTATTTTATGGAGTAGGAAATGGAAACCTACTCCAGTATTCTTGCCTGGAAAATTACATGGACAGAGGAGCTTGGTGGGGCTACATGGGGTCACAGAGACACAACGACTACGCACATATGCAATATATAATTTTTACTGCTGTGTAAAGCAAATAAAGATCTTTCTCAAAATAAAAAAAAAATTTAAAAAATTTACACCTGCCTCTTTTCAGAAAGATTTTGAGCTGTCACTGGGTCCAGCGGAGAAATGGCCAGATGCTTGCAATAAACTGAAGTAAGTGAAGAAGAGGAAGGCCCTACTCTAAGGAGCAGAACAGAGGCCAGGAGAGCCAACCTGCCATGGATGCTCACGTGAGAGGGGCGTCCACAGGTTATTGTAATCTTCAGTCCAAGTCCAGGAAATTAGCCAGCAATGAGGGAGGAAGCCTACGATGAAGGGAAAGAATGCCTGAATATGTGAGCAGAGGACCACAGGGAGAAGTCAGGGTGGACCTGTTTCATAGGAAGCAGTGGGCAAGGGACTCTCAACCAGGTCCCAGCATTGGGACCCAAGTTGGGGTAAAGGGACCTGGCAACCGTCCTAGAAGAAGAAGATCACAGGCAGAACCCCGGAGTAGGAAGGACCAGATCAGAAGCCCTGGAACACAGTGGGAAGTGGGAGCCAGAGGCAGGAAGCCTCAACGAGCCAGAGAGTGCTGTGTGCTTAGCTGCTTCAGTTGTGTCCAGCTCTTTGTGACCCCTCTTTGGACTGTGGCCCACCAAGTTCCTCTGTTCATGGGATTCTCCAGGCAAGAATACTGGAGTGGTTTGCCATGCCCTCCTCCAGGGGATCTTCCCAACCCAGGGATCCAGTTCATATCTCTTATGCTGCATTGGCAGGTGGATTCTTTACCACTAGTGCTAGAGGGCTCGTGTTAACAACCTGAATGAATTTCTTTCAGATAGATTCAGTTTAGTGGAGCCAAGGAACAGCTTGGCTGTTTAAGCAATCCATAAAGAAAAGAAAAGATCCATCTCTAGTCACTTCTACGAGTTAAGCCAACATGAACAGCCCATTGAAAGAGATGTGATCATCTGCATCTGCCAGCTGCCAAGGAGTCCTGAAATTCTCCCAACTGGAGGTTATCAAAGACTAAACAAGTCAGGAAGCCCCCGACTTGTTTAGTTAAATTTAGGCTAATTCTTTTATGAGATGCACAGGGAGGATGGGGGAGCTACCTGCCTCCCTGCTAACAGCAAAATAGTGAGGTGGAAACACCACCAGTCCCACAGCATAGGGATCAGTGCGGCCTAGTATAAGTCAGAGTTGCTGGGAGCTATTTCAATCAAAGAGAATAGAGGATTAAAACCTTCCTCATTCTCTCCAAGTTTGGAGCATTTCTTTTCTGAAAAATTTTCTTTCTAGTTCGTAGAATACAGAGGCGCATAATCCAAAAAGTTTCGTGGTTTTTTTGGACGTTTGGCTGGTGATGGGGAAGTTCAGTCTTAAACATTCCCTCCATTCATAGGTTTCGGATGGTGTTCTGCTTTACCCGCTGCTGGCATTCCTCTAAGCGGGATGTTGGCAAAACTGTCCTGAGCAGCAGGCCCTCAAATATAAAAGCACTCTAGAGGAAGTGTCCCTAGATACTTACTTCCCTTCTCCCTGGTCCCTTGAAGCACATCCATGGAATGCCCTTGGACATCTGCCACTGGAGGGCATTAGACATCATTTAATTTGCTGCACGATGACTTTTGACCTCTGCATTTGATTCACACGGGTCACTATCTTATTCTCATCGTCATGGTCAGACATTTATTCATCTGTGTCTAGGTGCAGAAAACAGAAATAGATCTGTAGATTCAGGATGATCCTTTAAGAAGCTCTCAGTCTAATGGGAACACACATATATAAAGGTAAGTAACAACTGCTGCTTGCTTAGTCACTCAGTTGTGTCTGACTCTTTGCGACCCTATGGACTGTAGCCCACCAGACTCCTCTGTTCATCGGATTCTCCAGGCAAGAATGCTGCAGTGGGTTGCCATGCCCTCCTCCAGGGGATCTTCTTGACCCAGAGTCTCTGATGTCTCCTGCATTGGCAGGCAGGTTCTTTACCACGAGTGCCACCTGTAAGCCCCACTACGATAGGGTCAAATCGGAGTGGCACACACTCTGTTAAAAAGCCCCAGCAATACGGCTCTCGGAGGGGGGCAGTGAGCATTTTGGGAAAGCCACGAGGACCCCCACGAGGACCCTACTAAGAAGTGGACTCCATCATCTTGGCTAACCATAGGAGCAGGCCAACTTCTTCATTATTACAGACTGTTGAGCAAGTTGGAAGCATCCATTTCAAAGATCACTCCATCTATTTCTCCCCAAATTTATTCCTAGACACCACAAGCTACAAATTTCTTTTCTAAGCTTATAAATAAAATAACATGTAAACGAAAAATAGAAATTATGATCCATTCATTCAAGAAGCATAAAGCAGCTTTGGCTTTCAGCCCTAGCTCACCTCAGAGGACAGTAAGAACTGAAATAACTGCTGCCAAGTCGCTTCACTCGTGTCCAACTCTGTGCGACCCCAAGGACGGCAACCCACCAGGCTCCCCCGTCCCTGGGATTCTCCAGGCAAGAACACTGGAGTGGGTTGCCATTTCCTTCTCCAATGCATGAAAGTGAAAAGTGAAAGTGAAGTCGATCAGTCATGCTCGACTCTTAGCGACCCCATGGACTGCAGCCCACCAGGCTTCTCTGTCCATGGGATTTCTCAGGCAAGAGTACTGGAGTGGGTTGCCATTTCCTTCTCCAACTGAAATAACTAGGAGCAAAGCAATTAGAGGATGATTTTCACTTTACAAAGAGTCCCAGGGGCTCCTTTTAGTGCTTCCCTAGGGGATTTAAATATTTAAGTATTGTTTTACAGGACATTCACTCTTGCAGTTGGAGGAGGAAGAAGAGATGGACCTGGATGGTCAGGAAAAGAGCAGATTCAAACCTGGAGGATTAGAAGGCAGGGCCAACAGTAGATCAATAAGTCCAATAACTCTTATTCATATCTTGCTCATGTAGGATAGAAAGTCCTCAAAGCACAAAACAGACATTCTCTATTTTGATCTTAATGTCGATTAGGCATGATGATAAACTCAAAAACTGAGTGGTTCAAGGGATGAGTAGATGTACCATAGCGGATTTTTAGGGCAGTCAAGCTACTCTGAATGATATTATCACAGTAGATACACGCTATTGTACATTCATCCAGACTTGTAAAATGTAGAGCACCATGAGTGAACCTTAATGGAAACTGTGGACCTTAGTGATGATGATCGACCATGTAAGCTCACTGATCATAACAAAGGTACCACTCTGGTGGGGTTGTTGATACCTGAAGAGGCTGTGCCTATGTGGGGGGAGCGGGGAGGGGACGTCCCAGAAATCTTGTACGTCTGCTCAGTTTTGCCGTAAAGCTAAAACTGATTTTAAAAATAAAGTCTGTTTTAGAAAAGTGAGAGTTTAAATTTTGACAAGGAATAACATTTTCAAAAATCCCCATCAAATGTTGGAAGAGTTTGTTGCAGAAGGTTAATGAGAGGCAGAAGTGTACCTCTCATGGGTTTGAAATGGAGTTTCCATTTCCTTCTCTATATATGGTCATCAAGGGCAGGGTAGTGGACAGCTGGATGGTAAGAGCACTGCAGTTACTAAATGCATGTTCCAGTACACAGTGTAATGTGTGGAAAATAGCATGTAAATTACCTGTATGTATAAATTCTATGTACATTCAGTAGTCAGCTGTTAGTATTCCCAGGCTATAAACAGTGGGAGATGGTAGCAGGGGTAGCCAGGAGAGTCATAAATGTCTACTTATAATACTTGTTGTTTAGTCGCTCAGTTGGAGAAGGCAATGGTAACCCACTCCAGTACTCTTGCCTGGAAAATCCTATGGACGGAGGTGCCTGGTATGCTGCAGTCCATGGGGTCGCTGAGAGTCAACACAACTGAGCGACTTCACTTTCACTTTTCACTTTCATGCATTGGAGAAGGAAATGGCAACCCACTCCAGTGTTCTTACCTGGAGAATCCCAGGGATGGAGGAGCCTGGTGGGCTGCCGTCTATGGGGTCGCACAGAGTCGGACACGACTGAAGCGACTTAGCAGCAGCAGCAGCAGCAGTCGCTCGCTCAGTGGTGTCCAATTCTTATGCAACCCCTTTTACTGTAGCCCGCCAGGCTCCTCTGTCCATGGGATTCTCCAGGCAAGAATACTGGAGTGGGTTGTCATTTCCTACTCCAGGGGAGCTTCCCTACCCAGGGATCGAACCCACAGCTCTTACGTCTCCTGTACAGGTTCTTTACCACTAGCACCACCTGGGAAGCACAATTCAGTACAGAGCGAGAGGACTACCCCCAAACAGAAGTATTGAGTGGGTGAGGCATACTAGACTTTTTGTGGGCCTAACAACTGTTCAGATTTGTACATTTGGAGACCACCTGGCAACGCATCCCACTGCCCAAGCTTAGGAGCAGACCGCTGGGGCCTCTGGAGTCGGGGTACCCTTCTGCCAGGTTCCCCTTCCAGACAGAAGGGGCGCAGGAGGGCCGGCAGCCTGGCAGTCGGGGTCCTGATAGCCCCAGCGGGAGGGTCACTGCTGAGACATCCAGCCCCATCTCATTGTTCCGCGCCGGAGTTTCCTCCTTGGGCAGCGGCCCGGAGCCGAGCCGGGAGCCGAGCGGGAAGGGGACGGACCGGGCGGGAGTGTGGGGTGTCTATTGCGGCCGCTCCTTCCCCTCTCCGGGAGCTCGGGTTTCCCGGGGTGTGTGCGGATTCTCAATAAAAAGGGAAAAGCACGATCCAAGTTAATTTTCCAGCGCCGAGAGGAAATGCTGTTTCCTGCATCGTACAAAACTGGTGCCAACAAGACTGACACAGGAGCCCATTGTCCTGCTAACAATGTAGTGATGGGGGGAGGACGCCTGAGAAAACAGACCTCGGGCCGCCGTGCGCGTTTGATCTTCCCTCGTAAGTGCGAGTGTGAGAGCGTGTGTGTGTGTGTGTGTGTGCGCGCGCGCGGTAGAAAGATACTCAGGTTGATAGAGATGGGCCTGCGCTTTTCCATCCTGTCTTCGCCTCCAAGGATGCGAAGAGAGACCTAGACCCCCAAAGCACCCAGAGCATAAAAAAGAGGCAGAAAAAAAAAAACAAAAAAAAACAATAGAAAGGAAAGGAGAAGGAAAAAGGCAAAACTCACCCCAAAGTCACCCTACGGGCTCATCTCAAACCCTCCAACGCCTGGGTCACAGGCAGAACCGAAACTCCCAACTCAATTCCATCCCGGGCCAAGCGCGCTCCTCCCGCGAACTGAGCTCAGGGTGATTCCCACGCAGAGCGAAACGGGGGCGGCCAGGCCGAGGGGCAGACTCTCACGTAGGATGTCCCTGGAGAGCAGAGCCCCTGGGCAGCGCTGACCCGCTGGCAGCGCGCTCCGGGTGCGCCCGGGGCGCTGCGCCTCTGGGTGGCCCCCGCCCGGCCCCCCCCCCACCCCTCAACCCCCGCTGGAGGGCGCGGCGGTGACTTGCAGACGCGCGCGCTGTCTGGTTAGTTTCACCTGGGCGCCCCGGGGTCAGGGCCTTTGCCTGAGGACACGTTACTGCAGGCTCCAAGAGGACGCGGGTTCATCCCAGCGCCCAAATGTAACTTCCCCGCCCTTCGCCCGCTCACGTAGCCCGGGGTTTGGGGACGTGAAGTGCTGGCGAGGAGGCGGCTCCAGCCACCGCATGGGCTGGGCGATAAACAATCTCACAGGATACACAACACCCTGGACTGTCACAAGTCCCTCGCAGGAAAAGATAAATAACATCTGAGGAGCCGCGTCGCAGCTTCCCGGGGCCGGGGCCGAATAAAAACTCGGGGAGAAGTAAGTAAACAACAGAACGAAAAGCGTTTCCCCTAGCCTTGGCAGCAGAGAAATCAGATGCACTGCCCTTGCCCCTGCACTCCCTGATGGGGGTTTCTTCCAGGGGAAAAAAAAAAGCAAAATAAACCGTACAAGGTGCAAACTTTGTCCTTTAAACCTATTGGCAATTGTCACTTTCTGGGTAAGGAGCCTGTTTCCTGGGCACAGTAGGAAATCTTTCTAGAGCAGGGGTTGAGATGTCCTCCGTTTTCTAGAGGAGGAGGCCAAAGAAGAATTTCCTGAGGAAACGAGTTTTTTTTCCAAAGGTTTGCTCCTCAGGACTGGAGCTGTCAGCTACAAAACCATCCTTGCATCTGTGGCTCCATCTTGATTTTTTGTAAACAGTTTGCCAAATCAGAGGTGAGGGTATGATGCGGGGAAAATTGAGATGGGAACAAAATCCAGACCGGAGAACTATAAACGCTCAGTGAGTACAATTAAATGGCTGTTAAAAATGCACACCTATAGCAATCCCACTCCTGGATATGCCTGTATGCCTGAGATCTCAGTGGTATCCGACTCTTTACGACCCCAAGGACTGTAGCCCGTCAGCCTCCTCCGACCTTGGGATTTTTCAGGCAAGATACTGGAGTGGGTTGCCAATGCCTTCTCCAGGGGATCTTCCCAACCTGCATCTCTGCATTGTCATGTGTATTCTTTCCACTGCACCACCTGCGAAGCACTTCTGGGCATATATCCAGAAAAAAACATGGTCTGAAAAGATACATGCAGCTCTATGTTTACAGCAGCACTATTCACAAATGCCAAGACAAGGAAGCAACCTAGATATCCAATGACACATGAATGAATAAAGAAAATGTGGTACATATATACAATGGAATATTTCTCAGCCATAAAAGGAATGAAACAATGCCATTTGCAGTAACATGGATGGGCCTAGACATTAGAGTAACAGGCAAATTTGGCCTTGGAGTATAAAACGAAGCAGGTCAAAGGCTAACAGAGTTTTGCCAAAAGAACGCACTGGTCATAGTAAACACCCTCTTCCAACAACACAAGGGAAGACTCTACACATGGACATCACCAGATGGTCAATACTGAAATCAGACTGTTTATACTCTTTGCAGCCAAAGATGGAGAAGCTCTACACAGTCAGCAAAAACAAGACCAGGAGCTGACTGTGGCTCAGATCAAAAACTCCTTACTGCCAAATTCAGACTTAAATTGAAGAAAGTAGGGAAAACCACTAGACCAGTCAGTATTACCTAAATCAAATCCCTTACGATTATACAGTGGAAGTAACAAATAGATTCAAGGGATTAGATCTGATAGAGTGCCTAAAGAACTATGGATAGAAGTTCATGACATTGTACAAGAGGCAGTGATCAAGACAATCCCCAAGAAAAAGAAATGGAAAAGGCAAAATGGTTGTCTGAGGAGGCCTTACAAACAGCTGAGAAAAGAAGAGAAGTGAAAGGCAAAGGAGAAAAGGAAAGATATTCCCATCTGAATGCAGAGTTCCAAAGAATAGCAAGGAGAGAGAAGAAAGCCTTCCTCAGTGATCAGTGCACAGAAATAGAGGAAAACAATAGAATGGGAAAGGCTAGAGATCTCTTCAAGAAAATTAGAGATACCAAGGGAACATTTCATGCAAAGATGGGCACAATAAAGGACAGAAATGGTATGGACCTAACAGAAGCAGAAGATATTAAGAAGAGGTGGCAAGAATACACAGAACTATACAAAAAAGATCCTCACGACCCAGGTAACTACGATGGTGTGATCACTGACCTAGAGCCAGACATCCTGGAATGTGAAGTCAAGTGGGCCTTAGGAAGCATCACTATGAACAAAGCTAGTGGAGGTGAAGGAATTTCAGTTGAGCTATTTCAAATCCTGAAAGATGATGCTGTGAAAGTGCTGCACTCAATATGCCAGCAAATCTGGAAAACTCAGCAGTGGCCACAGGACTGGAAAAGGTCAGTTTTCATTCCAATCCCAAAGAAAGGCAATGCCAAAGAATGCTCAAACTACCACACAGTACCACTCATCTCACATGCTAGCAAAGTAATGCTCAAAATTCTCCAAGTCAGGCTTCAACAGTACGTGAATCATGAACTTCCAGATGTTCAAGCTGGATTTAGAAAAGGCAGAGGAACCAGAGATCAATTGCCAACATCTGCTGGATCATCGAAAAAGTAAGAGAGTTCCAGAAAAACATCTACTTCTGCTTTACTGACTATGCCAAAGCCTTTGACTGTGTGGATCACAACAAACTGGAAAATTCTTTTTTTTTTTTTAATACATTTATTTATTTTAGTTGGGGGCTAATTACTTTACAATATTGTAGTGGTTTTTGCCATACATTGACATGCATCAGCCATGGGTTTACATGTGCTCCCCATCCTGAATCCCCCTCAAACTGGAAAATTCTTAAAGAGATGGGACTACCAGACCACCTTACCGCCTCCTGAGAAATCTGTATGCAGGTCAAGAAGCAACAGTTAGAACTGGACTTGGAACAACCGACTGGTTCCAAATAGGAAAAGGAATACGTCAAGGCTGTATATTGTCACCCTGCTTATTTAACTTATATGCAGAGTACATCATGAGAAATGCCGGACTGGATGAAGCACAAGCTGGAATCAAGATTACTGGGAGAAATATCAATAACGTCAGATATGCAGATGACACCACCCTTACATCAGAAAGCAAAGAACTAAAGAGCCTCCTGATGAAAGTGAAAGAGGAGAGTGAAAAAGTTGGCTTAAAATTCAACATTCAGAAAACTGAGATCATGGCATCCGGTCCCATCACTTCATGGCAAATAGATGGGAAAACAGTGGAAACAGTGACAGACTTTATTTTGGGGGGCTCCAAAATCACTGCAAATGGTGACTGCAACCATGAAATTAAAAGACACTTGCTCCTTGGAAGAAAAGTTATGACCAACTTAGACAGCATATTAAAAAGCAGAGACATTACTTTGCCAACAAAGGTCCATCTAGTCAAAGCTATGGTTTTTCCAGTAGTCCTGTATGGATGTGAGAGCTGGACTATAAAGAAAGCTGAGCACTGAAGAATTGATGCCCTTGAACTGTGGTGTTGGAGAAGATTCTTGAGAGTCCCTTGGACTGCAGGAGATCCAACCAGTCCATCCTAAAGGAAATCAGTCCTGAATATTCATTGGAAAGACTGATGTTGAAGCTGAAACTCCAATACTTTGGCCACCTGATGCAAAAAATTTACTAATTTGAAAAGACCCAGATGTTCAAGCTGGTTTTAGAAAAGGCAGAGGAACGAGAGATCAAATTGCCACCATCCGCTGGATCATCAAAAAAACAAGCGAGTTCCAGAAAAACATCTATTTCTGCTTTATTGACTATGCCAAAGCCTTTGACTGTGTGGATCACAATAAACTGTGGAAAATTCTGAAAGAGATGGGAATACCAGACCATCTGACCTGTCTCTTGAGAAACCTGTATGCAGGTTAGGAAGCAACAGTTAGAACTGGACATGGAACAACAGACTGGTTCCAAATAAGAAAAGGAATACGTCAAGGCTGTATATTGTCACCCTGCTTACTTAACTTATATGTAGAGTACATCATGAGAAACGCTGGGCTGGAAGAAACACAAGCTGGAATCAGGATTGCCGGGAGAAATATCAATAACTTCAGATATGCAGATGACACCACCCTTATGGCAGAAAGTGAAGAAGAACTAAAGAGCCTCTTGATGAAAGTGAGAGAGGAGAGTGAAAAAGTTGGCTTAAAGCTCAACGTTCAGAAAACTAAGATCATGGCATCTGGTCCCATCACTTCATGGCAATTAGATGGGGAAACAGTGGAAACAGTGTCAGACTTTATTTTTTTGAGCTCCAAAATCACTGCTGATGGTGATTGCAGCCATGAAATTAAAAGATGCTTACTCCTTGGAAGAAAGGTTATGACCAACCTAGATAGCATATTTAAAAGCAGAGACATTACTTTGCCAACAAAGGTCCGTCTAGTCAAGGCTATGGTTTTTCCAGTGGTCATGCATGGATGTGAGAGTTGGACGGTGAAGAAAGCTGAGCGCCGAAGAATTGATGCTTTTGAACTGTGGTGTTGGAGAAGACTCTTGAGAGTCCCTTGGACTGCAAGAAAATCCAACCAGTCTATCCTAAAAGAGATCAGTCCTGGGTGTTCATTGGAAGGACTGATGTTGAAGCTGAAACTCCAATACTTTGGCCACCTCATGCAAAGAGTTGACTCACTGGAAAAGACCCTAATGCTGGGAAGGATTGGGGGCAGAAGGAGAAGGGGACAACAGAGGATGAGATGGTTGGATGGCATCACTAACTCGATGGACATGGGTTTGGGTAAGCTCCGGGAGTTGGTGATGGACAGGGAGGCCTGGCGTGCTGCAGTCCATGGGTCGCAAAGAGCCGGACATGACTGAGTGACTGAACTGACTGAACTGATGCTGGGCAAGATTGAAGGCAGGAGGAGAAGGGGACGACAGAGGATGAGATGGTTGGATGGCATCACCGACTGGATAGACATCAGTTTGAGTAAGCCCCGCGAGTTGGTGATGGACAGGGAAACCTGGCATGCTGTAGTCCATGGGGTCGCAAAGAGTTGGATACGACTGAGCTACTGAACTGAACTGAACTGAGAGATTATCGTACTAACTGAAGTAAATCAGAGAAAGACAAACATCATATAATATCACTTATATGTGTAGTCTAAAAATATGAAAAAATGAACTTACTTACAAAAGAGAGACAGATTCACAGATGTGGAAAACAAAGTTACAGTTACCAAAGGAGAAGGGATAAATTAGGAGCTTGGAATTAGCATATACACACTACTATATGAAAATAGATAACCAACAAGGGCCTACTGTGAAGTACAGGAAACTCTCCTCAATACTCTGTAATAATCTATATGGGTCAAGAATCTGAAAAAGAATGAATATATATGTATTGTAACTGAATGTATATATAACTGAAGCCCTTTGCTGTACCCCTGAAACTAACACAACATTGTAAATCAACTCTACTCCGACAGAATAAAATAAATAATTCAATAAGATTTAAAAAAAAAAGCACACCTAAAGGGTTTACCATTCTTCCACCTGGAATTTGAGTATCCAAGGCAGTCTACTGCCTTCTGTGAGGGAGCCGGGTTCAGGCCTCTGAAAGTCAGTGCTAAGGCACTGGGCCTCTTCTCCTCCTCCCTTCTGCCTGAAAAAACTCAGGTAGCACCTAGATTTCCAGTCTCCATGGCCCAAGCAGAACCTCTCAAGTCCAGCCCCAGACCCATATTCCCATCATTTTCTTTGTTGTTCAGTCAAGTCCTACTCTTTGCAACCCTGTGGACTGCAGCATGCCAGGCCTCCCTGTCCTCCACTATCTCCTGGAGTTTGCTCAGATTCATGTCCAGAGTCACTGATACCATCCAACCATCTCATCCTCTGTTGCCCCCTTCTCTTCCTGCCCTCAATCTTTTCCAGCATCAGGATCTTTTCCAATGAGTTAGCTCTTCACATCGGGTAGCCAAAGTATTGGAGCTTCAGCTTCAGCATCAGGCTTTATAATGAAGACCCTATCGTTCTGCCTTTTCCAAATGTCAAGTAAATCACACAGTATGAGGCTTTTGTGTCTGGCTTCTTTCACTTAGCAAAACGCTTTTGAAATTCATCCATATTGTTGCCCTTATCAGAAATTCATTCCTTTTTATTACTGAGTAGTATTCCATTTCTGCATGTATCACAGCTTATTTACCCAATCACTAGCTGATGGACATTTGGGTGGGTTCCAGCTTTCAGCATTATGAAAAAAAACTGCCACAAACATTTGCATGGGCATATGTATGGGCATTTGTATGGGCATAAATTTTCATTTCTCTTGGATTAATATGTATGAGTGGGATTGTCATTTGGAGACCAGCAATTAACAAGAAACTGCCCAACTGTCTTCTGAAATGCTGTGCCTGTTTGCATTCCTACCAGAAATATACACAGGTTTGAGTTGTTCTGCACCCCTGCTGGCCAGATAAAGCTTTTCACAGATATCAACATCTTAATTACTTCAAAGCTGTTACAATCATGATCATTGTATCATCAGTAATGTGTGACTATATCTTAAACTTCTCACTCTATAAGCTGAAATTGGATTTTAGGTCTAATCCTTATTCCAAAGTAATAAATCTCATGTAATGCGTTTTGGGCAGTGCCTAAGGGACTGGGAGTTGGACCATAAAGAAGGCTGAATGTGGAAGAATTGATGCTTTTGAACTGTGGTGCTAGAGAAGGCTCTCGAAGGTCCCTTGGACTGCAAGGAGATCAAACCAGTCAATCCTAAAGGAAATCAACCCTGACTGTGCATTGGAAGGACTGATGCTGAAGCTGAAGCTCCAATACTTTGGCCACCTGATGTGAAGAGCCAACTGACTGGAAAAGAACCTGATGCTGGGAAAGATTGAAGGCGGGAGGAGAAGGGGGCGACAGAGGATGAGATGGTTAAATGGCATCACCAACTCAATGAACATGAATTTGTGCAAGCTCCGAGAGATAGTGAAGGACAGGGAAGCCTGGTGCACTACAGTCTACTGGGTCACCAAGAATCAGACACAATTTAGCGAATGAACAACAACAAAATAGGGACAAAATTCAGATTGATGGTTGCCAGGTCCTGGTGGTGAGGGGAGGGGATTTCTACAAAGGGGCACAAGACAACTCTTTGAGATGATAGAAATATCCTAGATCTTGATTGTGGTGATTGTGCAATATACATTTGTCAACTCATAGAACTGTACACCTGGAAAAGTGAATTTTATTGTATATAAATTATACCTCAATAAAATGGGCTCAGAAAAAGCTCTGTCCTCATTTTTAATAGTTATTTTCAAGTGGCTTGCAGGGACATGAAAGAAAGTGAAAGTGTGAAAAGTGTTAGTCACTCATTCGTATCCAACTCTTTGTGACTCCATGGATGGTAGCCCACCAGGCTCCTCTGTCCATGGGATTCTCCAGGCAAGAATACTGGAGTGGGTTGCCATTTTCTTCTCTAGAGGATCTTCCTAACCCAGAGAATGAACCTGGTTCTCTACAGGCAGATTCTTCACCATCTAAGCCGTGAGTGGGGGCTAGTGCAGGGAGATGGCATTCAGTAGATGTTTGTTGAATGATGAGTGAGTCTCTATGGAAGTTCTGCTTTTTGATGAAGTTATATTGTACTGTTCCCTTGTGGTTCAGCTGGTAAAGAATCTGCCTGCAATTCAGGAGACTTGGGTTCGATCCCTGGGTTGAGAAGATCCCCTGGAGAAGGGAACAGCTACCCACTCCAGTATTCTGGCCTGGAGAATTCCATGGACTGTATAGTCCATAGGGTCACAAAAAATTGGACACGACTGAGTGACTTTCACTTTACATTTTATATTGTACAGAAATGAAAGTAGAAAAGAGTAGGTTCTCTGGTTCCCTCGTGGTGCCCTGCTCTCTGCCTGAGGAACCCACCTGCTCCGCAACCCTCTGGAGGAAGCAGCGCCTGGAGGATGAAGTCAGCTTTCTGAGGAAGTCTTACTCGTCTGGAGTTAGGACATTCATTTGGCAAACGCCCAGTACTGAAACAAGCAGATGTTGTTTGGAGGATCTGCGTGTACAAAGCTGCGCTGGGCATGTCCCACACAGGAGAACTTCCCATTGCAAGGCAGGCGAGGATTCTAAAAATTCAAGTGTCACCCCCAAGGATTGAGATTTCCTTCTACATTTCTAATCTAGCAACTGTCTTTCAAAATTTATTACAGAATAGGTAATAAAACAACCCTCAATTTAAATATTAATAATATGCTACTACTAATTACTGTGCGAGTACAGCTGACTTTAGGCAAATAGGAGAATATACCCATTTATATTTCTAGACCAGTTACTTTGCAGCCCTTTTTTCTCTGCAAATATCATCAGTTCAGTTCAGTCGCTCAGTGTTGTCTGACTCTTTGCGACACCATGACTGCAGCACACCAAACTTCCTTGTCCATCTTTTTTTCAAAAACATATTTATTTATTTATTTACTTGGCTGTACTAGGTCCTAGCGGCATGCAGAATCTTGGATCTTAGTTGTGGAGTCTTAACCACCAGACCTGGAGAAGGAAATGGCAACCCACTCCAGTATTCTTGCCTGGAAAATCCCATGAACAGAGGTGGGCTACAGCCATAGGGTTGCAAAAGAGTTGGACACAAGTTAGTGACTAAACAACAACCACTGGACCACCAGGTAAGTCCACTCTGCTCATTTGTAAATCAGGTTGTTTTTGTTGTTGAGTTTGTAGAAGTTTTTTATATATTCTGGGTGTTGTTGTTCAGTCACTCAGTTGTGCCAGACTCTTTGCAACCCCATGGAGTGCAGCAGGCCAGGCTTCTCTGTCCTTTGCTATCTTCCAGAATTTGCTCAAATTCATGTCCATTGAGTTAGTGATGCCATCCCACCATCTCTTCCTCTGTCGTCCCCTTCTCCTGCCTTCAATCTTCCCCAGTATCAGGGTCTTTTCCAATGAGTCGGTTCTTCACATCAGTTGGCCAAAGTATCGGAGCTTCAGCTTCAGCATCAGTCCTTCTGGTGAATACTCAGGGTTGATTTGCTTTAGGATCGACTGGTTTGATCTCCTTGCTGTCCAAAGGACTCTCAAGAGTCTTCTCTAGCACCACAATTCTGGATATTAACCCCTTATTAGATATATGATTTTTAATGTTCTGTGTTTTATTCATCTCATTTTAAAAGGAGACTGGACCTACCCTGCTTCAAAGAGGGACAATTTTGTGCTGACATTCTAGTTTCAGAGCACCTGTGGGGTGAGGCTGAGGGGTACTTCAGCTGAAAGCACATCTTTTCTTAGCCTCCTCTCTTCCCTCACACCCTAAACCTCCCCTCACCCCCAGGGTCTTCCCCCAAGACAGCACTTATACCAGAATGCCCATCTCAGCTCTGCTTGCAGACAGGAGGCCCACAACTTCAGGCTTAACTGATATTTGCAAAGGGGAGAAAGCTTGGAAAGACTGCCCACACACCACCAAGGCCCTGGCACCTGAAAGAACGTGCGTTGTCCACACAGGGTGTCTCTGTCCGCGGCCACTGTTCCCAGGGTGCTCAACCAAAGCCACTCCTCAAGGGATCAATGAAGAGACAGTACAGGTAGTGCTACTTTACCAACCAGACAGGAAATGCAAGATATTGCTTTACCTTTTTTTTAAGTTTTTTTTTTTTGGCATGGACCATTTTTAAAGTCTTTTTTGAATTCGTTGCAATACTGTCTGTTTTATGTTTTGGTTTTTTGGCCAAGAGGCATGTGGGGTCTTAGCTCCTGGACCAGGGATCAAACCTGCACCCTCTGCATTGGAAGGTGAAGTCTTAACCACTGGACTGCCAGGGAGGTCCCTGATTTACTTTTAAAGAGAGACGATCAGCTGACTGTTTGCCTGACTGTTTGCTCTATTAGACCTTCTTCCTGAGGGGCTCTTTCAGGAAGAGGGGTGTGTGTGTCTGGGATAAGCCCTGAAAGATGAGATGCAGTCAGCAGAAGATGGACAAAAACCTATCCCTGGACAGAGGAGAGAGACTGTCCAAAGGCCTTGAGGCAAAACCAAAAACCCCCAGGGCATCCACCACTACCCAGAAAAGCAGAGTGTCTTGGAGACCCGGGGAAGCCAGTGTGCCTGGTGCTTGTGGAATCCCATATAAAGGAGGATGGGGTAAAGCTGAGAGGAAAGTAAAGCCCAGATCACACAGGGCTTCATAGGAAAGGCATGTGGATCTTATCTGAGATGTAATGTGAAGGTTTTAGGGATCATCGTAAAGCAATCTGTTTTCCATTTTTATAAGGTTATTTGATTCCGGAATCTCTTGTGTTAATAGGGAAACTTCTGCAAGTTCAAAAGAAAAGTGATTGATAATTGCAAGGGTAAGAGATGCACTTTTCCATGTATCCTTGAAATTGTTAAACTTATTTAGGTACTTCCTTGGCAGGCTATAGTCCATGGGGTCACAAAGAGTCGGACAGGACTGAGTGATTGAGCGTGTGCTCACACACACACACACACACACACACACACACACACACACACACACACACCACACACACACTGATGGTCCAGTGGTTAAGAATCTGCCTTGCAATGCAGGGGATGTGGGTTCAGTCCCTGGTTGGGGGACTAAGATCCCATGCGCCGTGGAACAACTAAGCCCATGTTGCAGTGAAAGATCCTGTGTGATACAGTTAACATCTTGGGCCATATCTAAGACCTGATGCAGCCAAATAAATAAATATAAGATTTTTTTAAAAAGCTATTTAAATTTCAAGGCTAGAACAGGAAGGGCTAAGGAGAGTAGCTGGTCTGACTTTAAAAGTAAACTGATCCAAGTACATAGGTATGTGAAGCCATTCGAAGATTTCAATTTTCTCTTTGTACTCTAGCAAAAGATGAACATTAGTTGAACAATTTTTATTTGATTAGAGCATTTCAGGCAGATCTTAACATTCAGGAGGTTTATTTTGATAGATAATATGCAAAAGGCTTTGGTGATCTTTGGCAAAAATACCATTAACCTTTGAATTTGGAAATTCTGCTTGCATATATTGCTGTTTTTAAAATGACAGCTCCTATTTCAAAGCCTAAATGAATATAACGGAAATCATTCTTTAAATGATAAAAGGGTGACTATGCAAATTCTATACATTTAAAAGATGAGTAATTTCTATCAAACTAATTTCCATCAAAGTCTTCTGTTATATTTTCCTTCTTGAAATCTTATATAAACTCGTTCATTTCTCTGCAATTGAAAATGTTGTATGGGTAACATTTTTTATAATATTTTTGCAACTGACTTTTTTAATAGTGAAATAATTGTTTTTCCATGGATCCCTAAAGCAGCAAAAAGCAAAGGAGAAAAGGAAAGATATTCCCATTTGAATGCAGAGTTCCAAAGAATAGCAAGAAGAGAGAAGAAAGCCTTCCTCAGCGATCAATGCAAAGAAATAGAGGAAAACAACAGAATGGGAAAGACTAGAGATCTCTTCAAGAAAATTAGAGATACCAAGGGAACATTTCATGCAAAGATGGGCACAATAAAGGACAGAAATGGTATGGACCTAACCGAAGCAGAAGATATTGAGAAGAGGTGGCGAGAATACACAGAAGAACTGTACAAAAAAGATCTTCACGACCCAGATAATCATGATGGTGTGATCACTCACCTAGAGCCAGACATCCTGGAATGTAAAGTCAAGTGAGCCTTAGAAAGCATCACTACGAACAAAGCTAGTGGAGGTGATGGAATTCCAGTTGAGCTATTTCAAATCCTAAAAGATGATGCTGTGAAAGTGCTACACTCAATATGCCAGCAAATCTGGAAAACTCAGCAGTGGCCACAGGACTGGAAAAGGTCAGTTTTCATTCCTATCCCAAAGAAAGGCAATGCCAAAGAATGCTCAAACTACCACACAATTGCACTCATCTCACACGCTAGTAAAGTAATGCTCAAAATTCTCCAAGCCAGGCTTCAGCAATACGTGAACCGTGAACTTCCAGATGTTCAAGCTGGATTTAGAAAAGGCAGAGGAACCAGAGATCAAATTGCCAACATCCGCTGGATCATCAAAAAAGCAAGAGAGTTCCAGAAAAACATCTATTTCTGCTTTATTGACTATGCCAAAGCCTTTGACTATGTAGATCACAATAAACTGTGGAAAATTCTGAAAGAGATGGGAATACCAGACCATCTGACCTGCCTCTTGAGAAACCTGTATGCAGGTCAGGAAGCAACAGTTAGAACTGGACATGGAACAACAGACTGGTTCCAAACAGGAAAAGGAGTACGTCAAGGCTGTATATTGTCATCCTGCTTATTTAACTTATATGCAGAGTACATCATGAGAAACGCTGGGCTGGAAGAAACACACACTGGAATCAAGATTGCCGGGAGAAATATCAATAACCTCAGATATGCAGATGACACCACCCTTATGGCAGAAAGTGAAGAACTAAAGAGCCTCTTGATGAAAGTGAAAGAGGAGAGTGAAAAAGTTGGCTTAAAGCTCAACGTTCAGAAAACTAAGATCATGGCATCTGGTCCCATCACTTCATGGCAAATAGATGGGGAAACAGTGTCAGACTTTATTTTTTTGGGCTCCAAAATCACTGCTGATGGTGATTGCAGCCATGAAATTAAAACACGCTTACTCCTTGGAAGGAAGGTTATGACCAACCTAGATAGCATATTTAAAAGCAGAGACATTACTTTGCCAACAAAGGCCCGTCTAGTCAAGGCTATGGTTTTTCCAGTGGTCATGTTTGGATGTGAGAGTTGCACGGTGAAGAAAGCTGAGCGCCAAAGAATTGATGCTTTTGAACTGTGGTGTTGGAGAAGACTCTTGAGAGTCCCTTGGACTGCAATAAGATCCAACCAGTCCATCCTAAAGGAGATCAGCCCTGGTTGTTCATTGGAAGGACTGATGTTGAAGCTGAAACTCCAATACTTTGGCCACCTCATGCAAAGAGTTGACTCACTGGAAAAGACCCTAATGCTGGGAAGGATTGGGGGCAGGAGGAGAAGGGGACGACAGAGGATGAGATGGTTGGATGGCATCACTGACTCGATGGACATGGGTTTGGGTGGACTCCGGGAGTTGGCGATGGACAAGGAGGCCTGGTGTGCTGCGATTCATGGGGTCGCAAAGAGTCGGACACGACTGAGCGACTGAACTGAACTGAACTAAAGCTGTTAAAAGCCATTTTAATTACCAGCATTTTCTTTCTTACAAGTTTTACTCTGGCTGTTTTGCGGAGAATATTTTAAGCACAGGTGGCAGTGGAAATGAGACCAGTAAGAAGGTCACTGGGCACATACAGGTGAGACTTGGGGTGGCTCAGAACATGTTATGGAGAGAGGCAGGGGCTGAGATGAAGTAATCCTGGATGGTGGCCATGTTTCTGGCTTGAGCAGATGGCTGAACAGTACCGCCAGGTACCAAGATGGGGAAACTGGGAGAGGCACTGGTTTGCCAGGGGCAAAGGAATCCAGAGTTGCCCTTACAACACATCACCTTTAAAACAGAACTTGCATCCAATCAGGGTCCTCAAGTAGGCAGGGAGATGGAGGAGTCAGGAAGCTGGAGAGGTTTGAAGGACAACCCTAGACAGTGTATTAAAAAGCAAAGATATCACTTTGTTGACAAAGATCCATATAGTCAAGTCTATGGTCTTTCCAGCAGTCATGTACAGATGTAAGAGCTGGACCATAAAGAAGGCAGAACACTGAAGAATTAATGTTTTCAAACTGTGGTGCTGAAGAAGACCCTTGAGAGTTCCTTGGACTTCAAGGAGATCAAACCAGTCAATCCTAAAGGAAATCAGCCCTGAATATTCATTGGAAGGACTGATGCTGAAGCTCCAATACTTTGGCCACTTGACATGAAGAGCTGACTCCTTGGAAAAGACCCTGATGCTGGCAAAGATTGAGGGCAGGAGGAGAAGGGGACGACAGAGGATGAGATGGTTGGATGGCGTCACTGATTTAATGGACAGGAACTTGGGCAAACTCCAGGAGATGGTGAGGGACAGGAAGGCCTGGTGTGCCACAGTCCACAGGGTCACAAAGAGTCGGACACGACTCTGCAGCTGAACAACAACAATAGAGTATGTAAGTCACAAGACAAGAGGAGGTCTCATGGAGAGAAAGGATAGAGGAGAGGACGGAGCCTAGGACAGCACTGGAAGCCAACCTTTAGAAGCTGTGTATGAGTCCAATGGGCAGGGAGAAGTCTGTAATACATTCTGCAAAAGAACTGCCAGAGAAACAGGAGGAAAATGGGAAAGTGCAGCCTCAGAGGAACCAGGAGAAGAGCCTGCTTGAAGATGAGGATGTGGGTCAGGAAGACGGATGCACAGACAAAGCGAGACGAGAACAGATAGAGTGTCCGCTGGATTGGGAGTCAAGAGGAGTCCGGCAACTCTGACAAGGACAGAAGTGAGGTTGGAGTGGGTGTGATGAGTGAGTGAGCGAGAGGCACTACTTGAGAAGTTTTGCTCGAAGGAGAGCAGAAGCTGGAGGAGGAACAGTGGCGGTGGGAGGATGCTGGGTAAGCCAGTGATGAGCTGGTAAGTGCTTAACAACCCCCACCTTTGGAAACCAAAATCTTCAGTCGGTATAAATACCCTATCTGGGCTTCCCAGGTGGCCCTAGTGGTAAAGAACCTGCCTGCCAATGCAGGAGATGCCTGAGCCAAGGGTTCGATCCCTGGGTTGGGAAGATCCCCTGGAGGAGGGCATGGCAACCCACTCCAGCATTCTTGCCTGGAGAATCCTACGGACAGAGGAGCCTGGCAGGCTGCAGTCCATGGCATTGCAAAAGAGCTGGTGACAACTGAGTGACTGAGCACACAGACACAATACTCTGTGCGTGGCCAATCCCAAGTCATCAACATGATGTCAAAGAGTTTGCAAAATACCTGAAAATATAATAACTGGCTCTGAAGAGCCAGGGCAACCCATCTCCTAAGGAGAGAGACAGAGTGTTGTTTCAGGACAAAGGAAGCATAAACGAAGGAGGTGAGATGGGGGTGGGAGAGTGGGGGGTGGAGGAGTGGGGACAAGGTTCCCATCAGGATGGAGTCCTGGCCAAGTAAGCGCACGCCCGGGGATGCTGGTGCTAGCAGAGCGGAAGTGGTGTTGGAACAGCTGCAGCAGGGAGGGCTAGTGAGAGACGGTGGTGTGGGGTTACAGTCCTGGAGGGACAGGGTGACCTAGTCCAGGGGTGGGCGGCTGCCCCCCAGAATGTTGAGGATTCAGAGTCTGAGAGGCCAGCGTGGCAAATGCATCATCTCCAATGACGTTGAAAGAGGCCAAAAATGGTACACGAGTTGAGTGACCAAGCACGTCGGCAGTGGGCAGCTAAAGCCTTCAGGATGTGAGGCATGTGTGTGAGTGTGTGTGTGTGGTGGGTGGTGGGGTGGTTTTCTGGAAGTCTGTGCATGACCACCATCAGAGGGGGAGGAGGAGGTGGTGGTGTGGGAGAGGGGCAGAGGTTTGCGCAACAGAGAGGGAGAGACGTGATCTGCTCGTGGCCATGGTGACCCAGGAAAACCCAACTTGGTTTGTCCTGAGCTCCGTGAGGTGAGACAGCGAAACAGCCCCCATTTCCGGGACAGCCATGGAACATTCTTGGGGTGAGCTGGGTGCTCCTGAAGGAATGGGATAGGGCTGAGGGGTTTGCTGATGGCAAAGCGGAGTGTCCTTGGAGCGAGGGAAGGGGTAGAAGGATGGAGGGGAGGTGGGGCTGGGATTGGGTCTGACTAGGGTAGCACAGGGGGGTGCTGCTGGGTGAGCAGAGCCTTGGGTTTCTGGCAGTGGCTGTGTTAAGAATGAATTTGAGACATGTACCCTCGTTTGAGTACAACAAATTCCACACCAATATGCCTCCAACATTGTCAACAAGATGCCAGACTTGAGATCCCCTGAGATGTTGCCTGATTTAACCTCTAAGCAGGCTGAAAGGCTCTCAAGCATCATTCAGCATCCCCCACTCACGGAGCCCTTAATTCCTTCACTTTGGACCTCTAGGGCTCTTCTCCAGGTTTCTGGCATCCAGTTTAGATTTCTTGGCCCAGCACTCCTGCCTTAGAGAGATTTTCCCTCTGAAATTTAATTTCAAATATCTTTTGTCTGTCCTCTTTAGCCTTCTTCTCCTAACCCTATCCATTTGTGATGTGTTAAAACTGTTTCTCTTATGGGATTCCTTTTCCCTCAGTTGTCAGATTAACTCAAATCATACTTCTTCCAAGGGGATTTTGTTTGATTCCTCAAACTTTTCTTTTGAACAAAAGGGACATTTAAAAACAATAACCAGTTGAAACCCTCCTACACTGTTGGTAGGAATGTAAATTGGTACAATCACTAGGGAGAACAGTAACGGAGGTTCCTTTAAAAAAATAAAAATAGAACTACCATATGATCTAGCAGTCCTGCTCCTTGGCATATATCTGGAGGAAAACATAATTTGAAAAGATACATGAACCCCAATGTTCAGAGCAACACTATTTATGATAGCTGAGACATGGAAACAACCTAAATGTCCATCAACAGAGGAATGGATAAGAAAAATGTGATTCACATATACAATGGAATAGTACTCAGCCCTATAAAGAACAATATAATGCCATTTGCAGCAGCATGGATGGACCTAGAAATTATCACACTAAGTCAGATAGAGACAAATATCATATGATATCACTTACATGTGGACTCTAAAAATATGATGCAAATGCACTTATTTACAAAAGATAAATAGACTCACAGACATAGAAAACAAACTATAGTTAACAAAGGGGAAATGGGGGGGGATAAATTAGGAAATTGGGATGAACACACACACACTACTGCGTACAAAATAGATAATCAACAAGGGGCTACTGGATAGCACAGGGAACTATACTCAGTATTCTGTAATAACCTAAATAGCAAAAGAATCTGAAAAAGAATAGATAGATGTACATGTATAACTGAATCACTTTGCTATACACCTGAGAGTAACACAACATTTTAAATAAACTCTAGAATAAAATTAAACTATACATTAAAAGTAAATCAAACAAACCCAAAATCCAAAGATAAAATTAAATATAAAATAGAATAAAATCACGTACTGGTATTATTAGAAATATGTACAGCAGTAGTCCTGCTGTTTCTATATGTCCTTTAAAAGAGTACCAGAGGGAATTCATCCATCACAAGTATTTTTCCAGGACTTAGAAGTTTTGTTTTGTTTTGTTATTTTGGTGGCACCATGCAGCTTGTGGGATCCTTCCCTGACCAGGGATTGAACCCAGGCCCTTAGCTGTGAGAACACTGAGTCTTAACCACCAGACCGCCAGGGAATTCTAGGACTTCGAAGACCCTTAGTAGTCAACCAAATATGATAATGCAATCTGTTTGTTGCACTAATGTAATTGATAACACAGCTGCCAACTCCTATTTCAGAGAGAAAAGTATCACATTGTGATGAAGACAGAATTTCAAACACTCGATTTTATAACCTGGAATTTTCCATCTTAAAACCCGGCCTCTAGAAACAAGAGAAATGCTGTGCTGGGTTCCTGTTTTCCAGGGCGACGGCATTTAGTCGAGTAACAGTATAAATGAGAAATTCAACAAGGTTACAGGAACTGCTGATAGAAAATATGAGTCAGTCAATTCGGTGTGGGTGTCACCAGCATTAACTTTTAGTTTTACTTTCCTTCACCACAGAGTGTCCTCTGATGAAATTCTCCATGTGCTTTTGAATTTGTTTTTTAAAAAAGCAAACCAGGTTCCCCAACCATTCTATAGAAGGTGTCCAACCATCAGAGAATAATCATTTTAAATAAAGGGACTTTCTGACCCCGCTTGACCATATTCAGAAATCTCAGCCTGAAAGATAAAGTATTTCTGTCTGGAGTAGACTGATTGCTTTGTTTTGATAATGTTTGAGGTCTACAACCTAAGCCTGTTTTGTTTTTTTTTAATTATTTATTTGGCTGCAAATAATTTATATGCTTAGTTGCAGCATATGGGATCTATTTCCCTGACCAAGGATTGAACCCGGGCCCTCTGCATTGAGAGCCTATAGTCTTAACCATTGGACCACCAGGGAAGTCCCTTAAGCCTGTTTTGATGATCCATTTTGCTGTTTATATTTATTGTCTACACCATCAATGTTTTAGGGGAATCCATGTAAATAAATTATAAGTAGTTGTAATGCAAGATGCATGTGGTAAGATATAAGGAAGACCCCAAACAGTGTGGGGGGTTACAGAAAGGAGCACTTTTATTTGATATTGGAGTGTAATTGATTAACAATGTGGTGTTAGTTTCAGAGGTACAGCAAAGTGATTCAGTTATACGTATACATGTATCTAGGCATGTGTGCCCAGTCAGGCAGCCGTGTCTGACTCGTTGCAAACCGATTGACTGCAACCTGCCAGGCTCCTGTGTCCACGGAATTTTCCAGGCAAGAATGCTGGAGTGGGTTGCTGTGCCCTCCTCTAGGGGGTCTTCCTGACTCAGAGATCGAAACTGTGACTCATGCCTCCTGCCTTGGCAGGCGGGCTCTTTACCACTAGCACCACCTCGGAAGCCCCCCATACATCTATCTCTTCTTTTCAAATTCTTTTCTCATTGAGGTTATTACACTGTGTTGTGCAGAGTTCCCTGTGCTGTACAGTGTGTCCTTGTTGGTTATTTTATTTTTTAAAAAGATTTTTTGATGTGGATCATTTTTAGAGTCTTTATTGAATTTGTTACAATATTGCTTCTGTTTTATTTTTTGGTTTCTTGGCCCCAAGGCATGTGGGATCTTAGTTCCCCAAGCAGGGATTGAATCTGCACTCCCTGCATTAACCACTGGACCACCAGGGAAGCCTCAGTTAGCTATTTGAAATATAGCAATGTATACATGACAGTCTCCAAAGAGGTGATGGGAAGAGCAGCCAAGGCAGAGGAATTAGTGAAAACAAAGATGTGTGGCATGTTTGGGAAACACCAAGTAGATTTGCCTTGGGAAGAGCACAAGATGCAAAAAGATTAAAGACTAGTTTACAGCCAGACTCCTGTGGATACCAGGCTAAGTAATATGGTCTCTGTGAGAAAGGCAGTGCAGACCAATTTTAAGTTGAGGGTATATGATGCTCTCAGAGGTCAAATCCCTCAGTGCGCGTCAGATGATCTGAAGTGGTGCAGGGCCGTCAGCTAAGACACTGCATGTGTCCCATGCGCAAGATCTTTTCTATTATTATTTTACTGTTATTATTAATATAATTATTATCATCTTTCACAGTCATTTATTATATGCCCACATGTGCCAGGAACATTTGTCAAGCCTTGAGGATCAAGCCAGAATGTAAGAGACTGGATAATCTCATTGGAGTCATCAGATAATAAGCAAGAGTGAGGAAGGAGATTTTCATATGAATAAATTGTACTATGAAAATCAAAGGACTTCCCTGGTGATCCAGTGGTTAAGAAGCTGCCTTCCAATGCAGGGGACCTGGGTTTAATCCTTGGTCAGGGAATTAAGATCCCATATCATTGGAAAATACTCTGTTGTTGGGAAAGATTGAGGGAGAAGGGGGTGACAGAGGATGAGAGAGTTGGATGGCATTGCCAACTCAATGGACATGAGTTTGAGCAAACTCCAGGGGACAGTGAAGGACAGGGAAGCCTGGCGTGCTGCAGTTGATGGGGTCGCAAAGAGTTGGACCCGACTGAGCAAAATGCGGGGGGAGGGGAGGGGTGCAGCTAAGCCCAAGAACCGCAACTACTGAGACCACGTGCTCTGGAGCTTGCCTGCCACAACTAGGGAGAAGCCCCTGTGGCTTGACCAAGACCGGACGTAGTCAAGAATATCCTTCCCTTTTGGGAAAAGGGTTGGGTAGGTTATTTGAAACAGCCCTTCCATGGAAAACAGCTAAAACTGCTGGGTCAAGTATTGGGTTGGCCAAAAAAGTTCATTAGGGTTTTTTCCATGTGATCTTACAGATCAATGCATTTTTAAAAAACCCAATACATTTGAAAAAAAACACAAAAAACAAAAACCTTCTTAAAAGCTCAGATACCCTAGAAGGAATTTTCTAGGTTGAACTCTGCAGGAAAGTGGAGCCTGAAGAAATTCAGAGACTCTCGCAGCTGCTGTTGCCAGAGAACAAAGGCAAACCAGGAGAAGTTGAATTTGGGATTTGAGAGCCTAGGGGATAGAAGGGAACATCTTAGTTCCTCAAATTGGCGTCCTCCTCAGACCAAGTTGGAATTAAGATATGAGTCGGTGTAAGTGGAAGGTTCAACCACCAGTAAGCCTTCCCACACCCCAGTCTGAGACCTCATCTCTACCCAAAAACCCTAGAGGACTCAGTCCCTTTTCAAACATGCAATTAACTTTTTCTAGAAAGTTCTTCTGAACCTTGACGATCAGGAAGTGAACTACCAAGTTTCAGTTATTCAAATTCTCAGGTCTATTCAAAGCGTTTAGTGGATAGTGAAACTGAGCAGGACCTTGTGGGGCTCCTGGGCACAAAAGTCTTTCTGTGCCCAGAGTGCTCCACCCCCCCACACACATTTTTTTGTTTGCAGGAAATAGGCTTCATTCAGCCTCGGTGACCTTCCCAGGGTTCCAAAGGGCGGATACAAACAGTTGCTAATCAGGGAAGGGAGGGGGTTTGAGCAGCAATCAAGAGACAATAGTATAGCCTTGGGGTAGGGTCCTGGTTCCCCCTCAAGGGATATACATAACAATATCTTTGAGCTGCTTTACAGATACTAAAACTCCCACGTGAAAGAACGTTAACTGCGTGTTGCCCACAAGCACACAGACCCCAGACAGGCTGGAACCAGAAGGTTGATGATGCTGACTCCCATTAGTAGCAGTATTAGTCGCTCAGGCGTGTCCGCCTTTTTGCAACCCCATGGACTGTAGCCCACCAAGCTCCCCTGTCCATGGGATTCTGTAAGCAAAAATACCTATTTCTTCTTCCAGGGGACCTTCCAAACGTTACATAAAGGAGACTTCATCCATGTGCATTAGAGGGTACCCCAGGTTAACTTGTTATAAAAAACTGTTTCTTGGGTCTTTAAATTCTATACCAATTCTATACCTTTGGTGGGCCGATTGTTTGTTTCCTGATTTAGGTTTTAAGGTGAATGACCTGGGGCTATTTGTTTCCATCAACCTGATCGCAATTCTAAAGGCACAGTTGAAATGTCTATTTTTCTTGCTCGCCTCAGAAAATATTTCTGCAAATCTACTCTATGATTCTCATTCTTTTCAGCTTACAATACAAACAGCTTATTATTTTTTTGCAACCTATGTCTTATAATAAAGCAGTGCTGAAAAATTAAATAGAAGAAAGTTCGGTTGCCATACAGACTACGAAAATGATTTGCTGGTGGTGATTTTTAAGCTTGATTCCAAATAGATTTAGGAAGAAGGGCACTTGGAAGACATGGTTCAAATTTTGCTATTTAAGGTACCTTGAAATTACAGGCTTGTTAGGGGAAGCACACTAACTGCAACTGCCCACCCTGGCCAGGCACTATAGTAACCATTTGCCTGAGTTGTTTTACAACAGGTGGTCCTGGTAAGGAGCACGGAACTAATAGGCCTCCACCAACCAGAAGAGTTTGGCAAAGGTCAAAAGGAGACACCACATGTCTGACCACCTCCCAGAATCCTCCTCTCTGGCATCCATCTTGGCTGAACAAGGCGTGAACCACCAGGAAGGACTCTGAGTCAGAATAATTGGCTAAAGAAAACCTGGAAACTAATCCCATCACCATAAAACCTGGAAACTAATCCCATCACCATAAAACCTGAGACTGCAAGCCAGGTGGCAGAGCTGTTCTCCTGGGTTCCCTTACTCTGCTGCTCTCCACCCAGGCACCCTTTCCCAATAAAATCTCTTGCTTTGTCAGCACATGTGTCTCCTCGGACAAGTCATTTCTGAGTGTTAGACAAGAGCCCAGTTTCAGACTCTGAAAGGGGTCCCCCTTCCTGCAACAGGTTCACTCTCCCTAAAATTTCAAAAAGCATAGAGCTTAGGCTCTTAAGGGTATAGCAGTGATAAAAGCTTTCATAGTCATTTCTAAAAAGCAACACTTCATAGTTTTCTCTCTCCTGTGGTTCTCTAATAAACTTGCAGAAGGAAGGCAACGGGAAAACCAAGAATAAATATAGCTGAGCTCTCCACAATTGGGCTTCCTGCCTACTTTCCCTGTTCAAAGAAAAGAGGAGACACCATCTTGCAATAGAAGCTTCATAGACAAGTGAGCTTCTCCAGTGACTCCCATTACTCCACCACCAAACAGCCAGAAGAATGTCCACAAGCTGATCACACCCTGCTCTTTCAACCAGGACAGTAAAATTCCTCAGTACCCCGTCTTCCTGCTGGGACAAACAGTTTTGAAGGAATTAGCCCACTGTGGCCCCCTTTGCCTGGTGAAGCAATTAAGCTATTCTTTTCTACTTCACCCCAAACTCTGTCTCTGAGATTCAGTTAGGCACCTGGGTACAGAGGCTGAATTGCAGCTACGACAGGCAGGAGAAAACTCCACTGGAGACAGTTGGAGGGTATGGAAACCCACTCCAGTATTCTTGCCTGGAGAATGACCTGGACAGAGGAGTCTGGTAGGCTACAGTCCACAGGGTCGCAAAGAGTTGGACACAACGGAAGTGACTTAGCACACTCGCCTATAATGAGTAACAGACTTTATTTTCTTGGGCTCCAAAATGACTGAGAATGGTGATTACAGCCATAAATTAAAAGAAGCTTGCTTCTTGGAAAGAAAGCTATGACAGACCTAGAGAGCATATTCAAAAGCAGAGACATCACTTTGCTGACAAAGGTCCATATAGTCAAAGTTATGGCTTTTCCAGTAGTCATATGTGAGAGCTGAACCATAAAGAAGGCTGAGCACCAAAGAATTGATGCTTTTGAATCCGAGTGCTGGAGAAGACTCTTGAGAGTCTCTTGGACTGCAAGGAGATCAAACCAGTCAATCCTAAAGGAAATCAATCCTGAATACTCATTAGAGGGACTGATGCTGAAGTTGAAGCTCCATCATTTTGGTCACCTGATGCAGAGCTGACTCATTGGAAAAGACCCTGATTCAGGGAAAGATTGAGGGCAGGAGGAAAAGGGGGTGGCTGAGGATGAGATGGTTGGATGGCATCACTGACTCAGTGGACATGGGTTTGAGCAAACTGCAGGAGATAGAGAAGGACAGGGAAGTCTAGTGGGCTACAGTCCATGGGGTCACAAAGAGTCAGACACGATTTAGCAACTAAACGTCACACCAGCATGTAACCCTTAGAAGACCTACTCTATCCTAACAAGTACAAAACCAAACACACCAAAAAATCAAGCACTCTTTTTAAATCTGAAAGAGAAGTGAGAACTCAGGAAAACCGCTAACCTCCCCTAAGTGGAAAGATACACAAGCAGACACAGAAAATCACAACTCACTGGAGCAGAACTCCTTTGTCACCCCAGATTTCCTTGGGAACCGGTGGAAAAGCACAGAATATCCCAGCCATGGCAAGACATGGGAGAAGAGGGAGTCAGGAAGAAGATGAAAATGGAAAATATCCTGAGGGCCATACTTCACTTGGTAGTGGTCCAGCCGGGAGAAAATTACTGCTGAACTTGACCAGTGCCCCCAACCCTCCCAAACTCTGCACACCAGTCAGAGGAGTGAATAATGCTGTATCTTCAGAACCCTTTCTAAGTAGGCTGCTCCCGTGGATAAAGGAAAAGACCACATGAAAGCATCTTCTCCAGACTGCCTCCCAGAGTAGCCGCCTCTGGACAGAGTAGCTGACCAGAGAGGTCAGGGCTATGGGTCCCCATCCCTTTGCCTGATCTTGTCTCCTCTGAAGTGACCTCAATTGGGACTAAGAAACACAGCAGTGGCCTTGACCTCTGAAAACACCTGAAGCCTCTGTTTCTATTCTTCCCTCCTTAGCTGGGCTCCCTTCATGCTCAGACCCAGCCATTGCCACCCAGGCAGGTTAGACACTCTGCCTCAATATAGTTCATGACATGGAAACTTGATCTAGACCAACATGTGATCTCCAGCCAGTAGGGTTTTGGCCAGATCCCAAGAGAGAAAGAAGCTCTTATTCTAAGCTGAGGCTAATTGTTCCCATACTATTTTGCACTTCCCTGTGACATCAGCTGAGTGCATGCTTGAGGCAGGATAAGGCTGAGTTAGAGAGACTGTTAAAACAAAGCAGGCCTCTGCAATTTACAAGAAAGGTGAAAGCCAAGTTTCCGCAGAGCAGAAAGGGGGGGATCGGTCATCAAGCTATTTTCTAGTTCTGAGAAGGCCGAACCCTAGTGATGCTGCTCCCTGAGAAATTAGTTGTTGTTCATTGGCTAAGTCGACTCTTTGCGACCTCATGGACTGCAGCATGCCAGGCTTCCTTGTCCTCCACTATCTCCTGGAGTTTGCTCAAACTCAAGTCCGTTGAGTCGATGATGCCATCCAACCATCTCATCCTCTGTCACCCCCTTCTCCTCCTGCCTTCAATCTTTCCCAGCATCAGGGTCTTTTCTAGTGAATTGGCTCTTCACATCAGGTGGTTAAAGCATTGGAGCTTCAGCTTCAGCATCAGTCCTGTTAATAAACATTCAGGGTTGATTTTATTTAGGATGTACTGGCTTGATCTCCCTGCTGTCCAAGGGATTCTCAAGAGTCTTCTCCAGCACCACAGTTTGAAACCATCAGTTCTTTGGCACTTAGCATTCTTTATGGTCCAACCCTCACATCTGTACATGAATACTAGAAAGACCATAGCTTTGACTATACGGACCTTGGTGGCAAAAGGAGAAATTAACGCTTTCTTTTCTTCATGCCCACAGTTGAGCCTTGTGAAAGGTCAATTGATGTCAATGCTTTTCTGTTAGAGGCAAATTTACAAATTCCCAGGAAAAATATTTGAGGATGTTAAAATCTTTGGGAAATATACAGAAAGAGTGAGGGATGGCTGAGCCAAAAATGCCATCCACTCCTAAACACTCCTCGTGACTCAACAATCTTTAAACAAGATTCAGGAAGAGATTTCAATGTACAGTGTTTAAACCATATGGTTCTTATTTGAAACATAATTAGAAATGTATCTTAGTATATAAGGCATTTTAAAAGCTGAGAGGAAGAACATTTCTGGGTGACCAAATGTCACCCAGATGATGTCAGAATCATGGCATTCCTTTGGAGGAATACCAAAGACACTTTGCCAATATTTTGAGAGATTTGCTTTTTCGTGTTGTTTCACTTTTTTAAATGAAAAGTTGTTTACAAATAAAACGAGAAGGAAGAGAACGAGATCTTATCAAATGCAATTTGGAATCAAGGGATTCCTAAACCTAGGCAGTATAAAGAGAGAAGTTTGTTGATGAGATACGATTTCCAAATGCTAATCAATTATAAGTCAAATGCTTTGTGACATTTTCTTTCCATTCTCTGCCCTTTCAACAAACTACTGTTTGTTTTTATCTGATCCATTTTTCACTCTGGGAATAATAAAGAAAAAGAAGCATGTATTTGATAGTTGTTGTTCAGTCCCCAAGTCTTGTCTGACTCTGTGGCCCCATGGTCTACAGCATACCAGTCTTCCCTGTCCTTCAGCATCTCGCAGAGTTTGCTCAAACTCATGTCCATCAAGTTGGTGATGCCATCCAACCATCTCATCCTCTGCCGCCCCCTTCTCCTCTTGCCCTCAATCTTTCCCAGCATCAGGGTCTTTTCCAATGAGTCAACTCTTCACATAAGGCAGCCAAAGTATTGCAGTATTTGGGTATTTGATTAGAGACCAACAAAAGGAAATAAATGGTCACTGTTTGGCTTTTGGTCCAAGCTCACTGACCTGCCTGTCCATGGCCAACTTGTAAAGTCCTGGGATCTAGATCTCTTGTGTTAGAACCACTTGGGGCCAGACCCAGGGATCAGTGTGATGCTAATTGTGCAGCCAAGGTTGGGAACCACTGTTATCAACTCTGCACCATCAGAAGGGAGAGAAACCGTCCCCCACCCCCACCCCCAGAGACCAAGTATTTCCCAGGCTTTTGTACTCACAGACCAGGACTAACATCTCAGGCAGCCAGGTATAGTTTGGTTTGTCAAGATAGTAAAAACAACAATGATCATTGCTTATCAAGGTCATTTCCTGAAACATGGGACATTTAACATCAAAATAGCAGACAGGAGGGGACTTCCCTGGTGGTCCAGTGGTAAAGAATCTGCCTTGCAGTTCAGGGACATGGGTTGGGGAACTAAGGTGCCTTGGAGCAACTAAGCCCTTGAGCCGCCACAAAAGATTCCTCGTGACTTAACAAAGATCCTGAGCGCTGCAACTAAGACCTGACACCACCAAATTAAAAAAGATAGTAGAAAGGACATTAACTTCAGAGTATTAAAAATCTGATTATGTATGTATATATACACACATACCTATATATCTGCTTATGTGTGTATGTTTACATGTAGGTTTCATCACACATGTGAGGAGAGTTTTACTAAGAAGAGTTCTCAGTAAGGAACTGAGAAGAGTTCAGATGAGTTCTCAGACTGCCTGGCTTGGGGACCAGCTTAGATCCTGTGTTCAACACTTCTTCGAGGAAGCTGACCCCACGAGAGCATGTACTACACACCAAGCCCTGGTCTACTTGGTTTATAAGTTTAAATAATTTCATTCTCACCACCCTGAAACAATAAGCACTGTTATTAAATTCATTTTTCAGGTAAAGAAGTCATCATATCAGGTGAAGCAATTTGCTCTGGGTCTCACGGTAAGTGATGGAGCCTGACTCAGAACCCAGGTAGTCAGATTTCAGAGCTCCACATTCTTAACCACTTTACTGCACAGATTGCTGTCTGTTTGTGTATTGTATTATCAGGCAAACATTTATTAAGCAACTACATGCTGGGCACCATGATGACCCCCAGGGATAGAGAGAATAAGGGGAGGGTTAAAATCTAGGTGCTTGGTACCTAGGTGTGCACAGGTGCTGTGCTCAGTCATGTCTGACTCTTTGTGGCCCCATAGTCTGTAGCCTGCCAGGCTCCTCTGTCCATGGAATTCTCTGGGCAAGAATACTGGAGTGGGTTGCCATTTCCTTTTCCAGGGGACCTTACCCACCCAGGGATCAAACCCAGATCTCCAGCACTGGCAGGCAGATTCTTTACAGTCTGGGCCACAAGTGTGTTGAGGACACACTTATTTCTGTTCCTCACGTTTCCCCAGAAGGGAGGGCCTTCCAACTCCACTTTCCAGGGAGAGGATGAAGGAAGAGGCCTGTTTGACTTCTCTCCATCCCCATACCCATTGGTGGGAAAGAATGGCTTGAGGTGGTTTACCAGATGGTCAGTGATTTGCAAGGAGAAACCTGGTTGGGCAAGCAGTGGGTTTCCCAGGCCAGGCTCTCCTCCCAGAGAGGGCAAGGTCTGCATTGTTCCAAGGGGAAATCTGACTCAGTCACTGCCCTCCTGGAAGCCCGAGTGGCCTCTTGGCTCCTGAAGAGCCTGGCCCCATGCCCGGTCTCTGCCACAGCTGGGCTTGTGGGCACTGGCAACAACACCTGGGGGTGATTAAGGGTCTGTCTCCCTGGATGGTCATCAAGTAGAACTTAGTTTATATTGGGGGATCTGCACTGAAAACACAGGACCAGGCGTCACTGCCAACATCCTCACACCCACAAGGGCTGCCAAAGGCCAGAAATCTCGTGTATAACACGTGAGTACCTGGAAAGATAAACCAGGAGGCTGGGGAGCCCAGAGCAGGGGTTCCCAGCCTAGACTGGGGGATAGGGTGCACGAGCTGAGTCCTGAAGGACCACAGGCGTTTTAGACTTTGAGCAGCGGAGTCGGGGTGGTAGGACATGCCAAACAGGGGTGAGAGCCAACGCAGAGGCAGGAGAGGATGGAAGACCATCAGAATGACCAGAGCACAGAGCATTCACAGCAGAGATGTAGGGTGTGAGCCTGGAAGGGGAGGCAGGGACAGAGTTGTGCAAAGCCTGGAACACCTGGAAGCGCCTTGTGTATTTCACCCTGAAGGCAGTGAGGAGGCTTGCAGAGGGTTTTAAGCAGGAAGTGAAATGATCACTTTGACATTTTGACAAGATTGCTCCAGCAAGAATGGGGCAAGCTGCTCCCAGCAAAGGACCTTCTGGGAGGCTGGAACAATGCCAGGACCAAAAATGATGAGGTCTGGAAAGGAGGGAGACGGCTTTGAGGATGCAGAGGGGAGAGATCAAAGAGGTGCCCATGGGTCGTCATGACTGATCAGCTATGGAGATCTGGGGGAAAGGAGACTTAGAGACTGAGGGTATGCAGGTACAAACCCCAAGACAGGGAATCCAAGGAGATCAGGAAGAGGACGGCAGTCTATTGCAGCCAGGTGCGTTCTAGAAAGTGCAAGTGTTGGGTGCTCAGTCGTGTCAGATTCTTTGCAACCCCATGGGCTGTAGCCTGCCAGGCTCCTCTGTCCATGGGGTTCTCCAGGCAAGAATACTGGAGTGGGTTGCCGTTCCCTACTCCACGGCATCTTCCTGACCCTGGGGTCGAACCTGTGTCTCCTGCATTGCAGGTAGATTCTTTACCATCTGAGCCACCAGAGAAGCCCAGGTGGGTTCTAAGGTGCCCAGAATAGGAACTGGGAGCCACGGTCTGTGGTTAGCCCCTCCCATGGGTCACTGCACTGGACACAACTCTGCCAGCGTGCCACCATACTCTCCCACAACTGCCCACAACACCCATGAGACTGTGGGGGCCGTCCTGTCTTCTGGCCTGGAACCCATCTTTTTCCGCTTGCTCTGGGCATTGGTTAGAGCCTCCCTGCAGTTCCCGGGTGTGGTTCTGGCTGCTGTCCCCTAGGAGACACCAGAGGGCCCCCTCACCCCCCAATGGCACTCACTCTCCCTCTGCCTTAGGAAGCGGGGTCCTCCTTCATGCCACCTCAGCAGTAACTGGTTCCACTGGTTTTCCAGAGCATTTTTCCTTCCTCCATGCCTAGTGAAAGCTTTCTTGATCAAATCACTTGGCCTCGGGGCAAATACAAACACTTCCTTCCCTTCCTCCTACAAACCACCCCATCCCAGCCAAGAAGCCACCATCCTGCTCTCTTAAATCATGCTCCCAGCTGATTGCTCTCTGTCTCTTGTGTGGACCTGTCTAGAGTCAGCTCTGCCTGGGGCTGGCAGATTTATATTAAACATCTTAGTGGATCTACTCTAGTCTGAGGTCTGCTCTGATGGAAGGCACACATTCAAATAGGAATTTAAGGTGAGTAGGGCTAACCTGGGCTTCCCTGGTGGCTCAGACAGTAAATAATCTGCCTACAAATGCAGGAGACCTGGGTTCCATCCCCAGGTCAGGAAGACCCTCTGGAGAAGGGAATGGCTACCCACTCCGGTATTCTTGCTTGAAGAATCCAATGGATAGAAGAGCCTGGTGGCCTACAGTCCATGGGGTCACAAAGAATCAGACACAACTTAGCAACTAAGCACACAGGGCTAACCTGGGTCAGCAAAAGGGCTTGGGGCTTCACCAACGTGGAGTTAGAGCAACACCAAGGATCTCCCCAGTACCCCGGCCCAGACCCAGCTTTGACCAAGAAAGAGTCGTCTGGTCTGTCTATCCCCCTCTCTACCCTCTGGGACTGGGCTGAGCTTGGGAGAAGATGGATGGATTCTGGGTTCATCTGAAGATCACAGAAGCAGCTAATTTTAGTACATAATAGAGAAGTCAAGTTCAGGACTGAACTAAGTCTTGAATTTCCCTCTGGACCATGCAGCTCAGGGGACCTGCCTTTCAGATGCAGTTGATTGATGTTGGCGGGGCCAGCCTGGAGGACATCACAGCCTCAGGACTGTCTCCTGCATGTCTGGCTGCCCAGCTCTGACTTCTCTAACCTTGTATACTTCCATCCAGGAGGCTTCATTTTGGCATCACAGAGGAGCCTGGCGGGCTACAGTCCATAGGGTCACAAAGATTTGGACATGATGGAAGCACTTAGCATGCACACACATGGCTCAGTTACAGACAGGGCTCTGCACATGAAATGAAGTTGCTACACGAAAGCTGCCACACACAACCCAGGTGAAGGCAAGTGGTCCTACTGCCAAAATGCAAAAACATCACTCCATCTTCACTACTGCTCTGATGAGGCTGACCAGCCAAGTCGTGGGAGCTGCCCCAGAGTAATAACTTTCAGCTCCAATCCCTGTTTTCTTTCACCCACTCTGGGTGTGTGATGTCATGGGAAAGTGAAACTGATAGTCGCTCAGTCGAGTCCGACTCTTTGTGACCCCGTGGACTATATATAGCCCACCAGGCTTCTCTGTCCATGTCATGGGAGGGGTTCCAGGTTGGGGACCAGGAAATTTCCTGGGTCCCTGTTTTTTGTTTTTTTTTTTAAATAATGATTTTAAGTACTCACAATTTGGTAGATATGTTTGAGCTATCCTCATCCCCAGATTTTGCCTTTTTTTTTTTGTTTTTCTGAACCAAATCAATCTAGTGAAAAGAAGTCCTTTTTGGTTGAATTATATTCCATAGCAAAAAAGCTGAAATAAAAATAAACTTTCCCAACCAGGTAAAATGTACTAGATTTCGCAAAATGCTTTAGATAGCATGCATAAAAATGATGTGTGTGAAGGAATGAAATACATACAACTCAGAGAAAACACTGGAACAAAACAATACAGATTTGAAGAAGATACTTTTTGCTTTGAGAGAGCCATTTAAACTACATGCTTATTAGAAATCAAAAAAATAAATAAATAAACTACATGCTTATGTCATATTACTTCTATTTTCTGTTGCTCTGTGCCAAACCACACCTGGGTCCTTGTTCTTATTCTGTCCCTTACCACAGGGTCCCTCTGGCAGGCTGCTTAACTTTTTTGGGCTTCAGTTTCCTCATCTAAAAATATTAGCTTAAAAAAAGAGATCAAAGGAGATTAAATGAGCAAACACACACGGAAACCCTTGCATTCAGTACAAAGCAATAAAACTAGAATTTTCTGTAAAGGTTGCTTCAAAGTACTGGTGATCTTTCATGTACTAATTTAAATGTATCCTTTTGATTAATGAGTTTGAGCAAATTCTGGGAGATGGTGAAGGCCAGGGAAGCCTGATCTGCTGGGGTCACAAGAGTTAGACACAACTCAGCTACTGAACATCAACAACAACAACAGACATTCATCAACAGGCAGCTCTCAACATCATCACGGTGTGAAGGGCGTCATTTTGTTGAATGGGTTTGTTTGTGCTTTTATCCCTCTGGTATTTTCTCTGACCCCCCAGTCTGATCAGACAATAGTAAGAGGCTCTGTTCTCACTGTCCTTGGACTCAAGGGGTTAAAGCAGAAATACAGAGAGAACAAAGAAAACCACACTCAGCTTTCGGATTTCAAAATAGATCTTGAGTCTCATAGCAGAGATAAAAGCTTTTTGAGTCTCAAAAGAGCAAGGTCTTGAAGGATTTAGGGCATATGGCATTTGTGCCATAAATGACACAGGTGAATGAATGATCAGATAAGAATGGGTTTTTGTACTCCACAGGAGTCATCCAAACCAATCAGGGAGGGCAAGGGAGAAGTCATCATGGGGATGGGAGGGGGAATCACTAAGAATGGCAGGGGACTGTCGACACAGATACGTTTCCATAAAAAGGATACCGGGTTTGGGGTGATGCTCTCTCATGCTTCCCTGGTAGCTCAGTTGGTAAAGAATCCACCTGCAATGCAGGAGACCCTGGTTTGATCCCTGGGTTGGGAAGATCCCCTGGAGAAGGGAAAGGCTACCACTCCAGCATTCTTGGGCTTTCCCTGTGACTCAGCTGGTAAAGAATCCGCCTGCAATACAGGAGACCCTGGTTCGATCTCTGGGTTGGGAAGATCCCCTGGAAGAGGGAAAGGCTACCCACTTCAGTATTCTGGCCTGGAGAATTCCATGGACTCTATAGTCCATGGGGTCGCAAAGAGTCAGACACGACTGAGCCATGTTCACTTCACTTCTCTCATGCTAATGGCATGAGATACAATTCAGGTAAAACTGTCAGCCTAGCCAACATGCATGCAGAAGGCCTAAGACAGCCCCACTAAGGGTCCTCCTCTGTCCCCATCCAAATGTTTGCCATCTCTCCTTCCGAAGGTGTGAGGAGATAACTCAAAGAGTCAGTAAACCTGCAGGTGAGGGCTAAGCATGACCCACGTGGAGACTGGAAGAAATATGATCATCTTAGCTAAAGCCAACCTTGGGAGATGACAGCAATCAGGGACCTGGAAGAAGAGGGAGCATCTTGGCAGATGCCAGGATGGGGCGATGAATATCGCCAGGGTCTGATTCCTTGAGGGCGTGGTGTTGGCACCCTAGCACTCAGACCTAATCCCAGGTCCATGGGCAGGTGGGGGGAAACTGAATCAGTCAAGGAAATCCTGGCTCAGTTTACTCTGGAGTGATGATGTTTTTGCCACCCACAGAATAGGGGTTCAAAAAACAAAAGTAAATTCAATCTAAAAAATTTAAGTTATATATACAGATTTTGTATTTCTGAGTTTTGTGAATCAAAACTCCCATTCAATAGTCAGGTAATACTCTTGGGACTCCTCATGATCTTAAGAAAACTGAAGGTTAGATGAGCTTAAGTGAGTCCTAAGGCTACTGCTTATTTAACTTCTATGCAGAGCACATCATGAGAACTGCTGGGGAGGATGAAGCACAAGGTGGAATCAAGATTGCCAAGAGAAACATCAATAACCTCAGATACACAGATGACACCACCCTTATGGCAGAAGGCGAAGAGGAACTAAAGAGCCTTTTGATGAAACTGAAAGAGGAGAGTGAAAAAGCTGGCTTAAAACTCAACATTCAGAAAAACAAAGATCATGGTATCTGGTCCCATCACTCCGTGGCAAATAAATGGGGAAACAATAGAAACAGTGACAGACTTTATTTTCTTGGGCTCCAAAATCACTGCAAATGGTGACTGCAGCCATGAAATTAAAAGATTCTTGCTCCTTGGAAGAAAAGCTATGACCAACCTAGACAGCGTATTAAAAACGAGAGACATTACTTTGCTGACAAACGTCCATCTGGTCAAAGCTATGGTTTTTCCAGTAGTCATGTATGGATGTGAGAGTTGGACCATAAAGAAGGCTGAGTGCTGAAGAATTGATGCTTTTGAACTGTGGTGTTGGAGGAGACTTTTGAGAGTCCCTTGGACTGCAAGGAGATCAAACCCATCAATCCTAAAGGAAATCAGTCCTGAATATTCATTGGAAGGAATGATGATGAAGCTGAAGCTCCAATACTGTGGCCACCTGATGCGAAGAGCCAACTCATTAGAAAAGACCCTGATGCTGGTAAAGATGGAAGGCAGGAGGAGAAGGGGACAATAGAGGATGAGATGGTTGGATGGCATCACCAACTTGATGGACATGAGTTTGAGCAAGCTCTGGGAGATGGTGAAGGACAGGGAAGCCTGGCGTGCTGCAGTCCATGGGTCACAAAGAGTTGGACACGACTAAGCAACTGAACAGCAATGAGGCTAGTGTTGAAGCAGCCACTGGGTTCCACTGGCCAGGTCCCCAAGGCCAGAGTCAGGGTTCAGCTTTCCCAGAGTCCTCTCCTCCCAGACCCCCTCTTACCCCACTCTCCACACACATACTCTCAGCTTCCTGTTCTCATCTCAGATTAAGGGTCTAAACAGAAAAAAGAGAGAGAACCATATGAGATGGAAAAAAAGTCCAGGACCTGAGAACAGGGAGGTGAGAGGGACGGAAATGGAAAAAACAAAAAGAAAGAAAATAGAGCGATAACATTTAAACTCTACATGAACGCCCTTGCAATGATTGTAAGGCAGTGATTACCTTTTCCCAAGAGGACTCACTCCCCTCATGGTGAAAGGTTGGAAATCTAAAACACTGAAATATAAAATAATAATAATGATCGCTACCTCGATTGAGTAATGACTGCTCTGCACTATGCATACACATACATATGTATATGCTCAAGAGAAATGTGGATAAACGTATGGATTATAAAGTTCAACAATTACAAAGTAAAGATTCTTAATGTCTTAAGAGACAATGTCAACCAAAGAAAAATATTCTTGTTGGAGGTAAAGAGGTACGCGCACACACACACACACAAAGTATGAGTATATGTTGTAGTGTGTATTAAAGTGATTCACTTGCTTGGATAATTTGAAAGTAAATACACACATACTAAACATGCATACATGTCATATTGTATATTGGGCTTCCCAGGTGGCACTAATGGTAAAGAATCTGCCTGCTAATGCAGGAGACATAAGAGATGCAGTTTCGATCCCCAGTCAGGAAGATCTCCTGGAGGAGGGCACAGCAACCCACTCCAGTATTCTTGCCTGGAGAATTCCATGGACAAGGAAAAGTCTGGCAGGCTGCAGTCCATAGGGTCGCAAAGAGTCTAAGTGACTGAAATGACTTAGCACACGTGTACATTGTGTATTAAAGTTGTTTACTTGTTTGGATTATTTGAAAGTAACCCTGTGACACTCCCTGAGGTAAAATGTAAAATCCGAGCCGAGAACAAGTGGGAATTTGGAACCATTTCTCTTTGGGGTCTTCAGCACAGTAAATTCTACTGCTTTCTAAAGCTAATGATGGTTATCTAAAGAAAGCCCCCTCCCCAGCAGAGGCTAGAGCCTCTGACTCTGTTCCTCCTGGTCAGTCCCCGCCCCTGGTGTACCTGCCTCGCGATGCCCCATGGGGTTGCCAGCTCCTCTTTTTTCTGTGTCCCTCCCTGACCCTGCACGGGGAGACCTTGGATGTCGGAAGGGCTCCATAAATACTGCTTGGTTGGTCGACTGCCAGCTGGGCCCAGCCATTTCCTTCAAAACCAAGAGGATGACTTGTCTTGGCAGCTTATACCTTGAGGATAAAAGACAAGTCAGAGACTGATTTAAAATGTAGGTCCAACTGTCAGAGCCCATCGAGGTGGGGCGGAATGCACTGGACTGGGCTTGAGAGTCCAACCATGTGATCAGACAGCCATGAGGGCCCCCCATCCCATCCCCAACCTTGATTTCTTGATTCGTGAAGGCCTGGCCGTGTCCTCCTTTGAGAAGAGAACAGAGCCACCACTGAGGGTGTGAAAGTCAGATGCGATTTTTCAACCGGATCAGTCACCAGTTTCCTGTGCTCCTCTCTCTGTCTCCTTCTTACTTTTTCTCTGTGTATCTTTCTGTCTCTCTTTCTCTGTCTCTTGCAATCTACATTGAGTTCATTTGGGGCAAGTAAAAAGGAAGAAAAGGTTTGGCACTTCCTATGAGAATACAGTTATTTTATTCCAAAGAGGAGCAATGCTTGTTTTTATTTATTTGTGGCTGCACTGGGTCTTAGTTGAGGCAAGTGGGATCATTTTTGCTACAAGCAGGATCTTCCCTTGTGGCACACGGGCTTTCTCTCTAGTGGAGACGCACTGGTTTAGTTGCCCTGTGGCACATGGAAACTTAGTTTCCCAACCAGGGTTGGAACCCATGCTCTGTGCAGTGGGAGCTCGGAGCCTTAACCACTGGAACGCCAGGGAAGTCCCTGGAATTCTCAAAACTGAGTTAATTCCAGTCTAGACTGAAGATCGATTCTATCATCAACACGGACATCCTTTACTTCCAGAAGGACCTTGATATGGTGTAACACTTTAAGTGGCCTCTTTCTTAAGCATCTTTTCACCGATTAAATGTTGCCTCGGGACATGCTTGAATGGTGACCACTGAGGGGTTCCTCTTTCCTGGCTCACCAGACAGGTGGGGAGCTCACCTTTTGAGAGTCAGGGTGCTTTGTTCTGCCCCTGCACAGACAAAACTCTCAGGGCCCCCACCCAGGACTGACTGTGTTGTTTGGGGGACCTGGTGCAAAATAAACACAACAGGCCCCTGTTTCCAAATTGCAAGGAGATGACAGTAGAGCACGGAACCAAGTGCAGGCCCTTGGAAGTGCGGGACTCGGGGCAAATGAGTTTTCCTGCCTGTGAAAGCCGGCCGTGCCCCCACCCGGATAGAGATGCAGCTTGCAGAGGCACTGGCCACGTTCTCCTCCGCACCCTGCACCCTCAGCTCTGCAGCGCTTCTGCTCTTTCCTGGGCTCTGGCTCCATTCTCCTTGTCCCAGTGTATCAGTGCATCTTCTCCCGTCTGAGCAACGTCCTTCTCTTAGCCCCTCCCTCTCAGTCTCCTTTTCTTTCTAACTCCAGCATTTTCATCCTTCTAGATGTGGCCTAGCCACTCTCTAATGCAAATCCAAGGCCGTTCTAGCCTCAGATACATATGTGTCTTTCAAATCTCCCCCATTACCCAACAATCCTGCTCCTGGGCATATACCCTAAGCCATAATTCAAAAAGACACATGTACCCCAGTGTTCACTGCAGTACTATTTACAAATAGCCAGGACATGGAAGCAACCTAAAGGTTCATCACCAGAGGCATGGAAAAGCAGATGTGGCACATACATACAACGGAATACTACTCAGCCATAAAGAGGAATGAAATTGGGTCATTTGTAGAGAGTGTTGAACACAGTGACGTTAAGTCAGAAAGAGAAAAACACATATCGTATATTAACACATGTTTTGGACTGTTGTACAGAGTGAAGTAAGTCAGAAAGATAAAAACATATTGTATATTAACACATGTATTTAGAATCTAGAAAAATGATGATCTTATTTGCAAAACAGAAATACAGACACAGATGTAGAGGACAAATATATGGACACCAAAGGCTAGGAGGAAGGGGTAGTGGAAGGAATTGGGAGATTGGGATTGACATGTATACACTATTGATATGTGGTGTGAAATAGATAACAGATGAGAACCTACTGTATAGCAAGGGAACTCTACTCAGGCTCTGCAGTGACCTGAATGGGAAGGAAATCTAACCAATATATGTAGAGCTGATTCACTTTGCTGTATAGCAGAAACTAAGACAACACTGTAAAGCAACTATACTCCAATAAAAATTAATTTTAAAAAACTTCCCTGTTATGACTAGGTCTTCCTCTCTTTGGTGCCAAACCAGATTTAATGACCAAGTCCCAGTGTGTCACGCACGTGTGGGGAGGTGAGAGGGGTAAATCTGGGCCTCGTTGCAGGGCCGAGAGAGAATCCAAGAATGAAAGGATGCTCCAATGTGATCCTGGACCCACACAATGAAGGGAACCACAGGGACGAAGGTGCCCCAACGGGCCCAGGAACAAGGGATCCCCCCACTCCCGGCATCGCGAACACCAGGGCCGTGAACTTCCTCTGACACATGTTCTAAAGGAAGGGGAAGTGCTGGGCGCATCTCCTGGATTGCCTTTGTGGAAACTGCTTTTCGGTGATTCTCATCTGGCCACATGACTCACTAAAGCGTCTCTATTCATTGCCCGTTTCTTCAGAGCGCTCCACGATGTGACTCACGCCTCTATTGACTAGGTTTGATTGGGAAGGTTGGGTGAAATCCTTTCCCCTGGGAACAGGAAGTTTTTGGTGTTTCTTGTACAGATTAAACCCCGTGGGGGACATGGCAGCACCTGCCCCGTTGCCGGGCCCGCTTCCTACCAGGGATGCTATGTCCTGTCCGGGCGGCACAGGCACGGATCTGGAGGAGGCAGAGCAGCTCTCAAAGCACAGGCAACATGGGCACGCTCTCAACGATCCGAAAGCACGGGAGATAAGGCCCAAGAAAATATTTCCTGTTTGGAACATTCAGAAGAGAGACTGAGAGTAAAGAAGGATGGCAGGGAGCCTAAGGACTTCCCAGGTGGTGCAGTGAAAAAGAATCCGCCTGCCAGGGCAGGAGATGCAGGAGATGCAGGGTCAACCCTTAGATGGGGAAGATCCCCTGGAGGAGGAAATGGCAACCCACTCCAGGATTCTTGCTGGAGAATCCCATGGACAGAGGAGCCTGGTGGGCTGCAGTCCATGGGGTCACAAAGAGCCGGACATGACTGGGCATCTGAGCACAGCACAGCCACTACCATATGGGCCTTAAGCAAGGGGTGAGAATAATCATGTTAATTGAGAATAAACGGGAAAAATTCTGCCATCCCCAATAGTATACCCTGAGGAGACTCAGGATGGAAAAGAACGGAATACTGACCCTAGAGAGCAAATGATCAAAGGAACGATTTCCATGAGCCTTTGCAGAAGGCTCCGTGACTGAGTTTTGGGAATTGAAATCCTTGATCTGGCTGACGGAGGATACTCAGGTGCCTGCAGTCAATGCAAACTCGGTGAGACTCGGGGAGGCTGAGGCAGTCGGAGGCACCACTAGGACCTCTGCCTGTGGCAAAAGGGCAGGAGTTCACCAGCCACAGACTTCAGACCCAGAGTTCCTTCAGCTTTACTTACAGAATGGGCTTCCCTGGTAGCTCAGCTGGTAAAGAATCCGCCTGCAATGTGGGAGACCTGGGTTTGATCCCTGGGTTGGGAAGATCCCCTGGAGAAGGGAAGGCTACCCACTCCAGTATTCTGGCCTGGAGAATCCCATGGACTATGTATAGTCCACGGGGTCACAAAGAGTTGAACATGACTGAGCAACTTTCACTCACTCACAGAACACCAATTCAAAGACAAAGTTCTTAAGGATGTCCAGACAGTCACTGCAGAGCATTAAACTTCAACCCTCCGAGTACATACCTGTGCATCCATCCGAAGCACACCTGTCTGTGATTTCAGCTGTGCCTCTTCCTTCCCCTCTTTAAAATCCATCAGGGGCTCCCATCATTTCTTTAGGGGGAAAAAAAAAACACCCAAATGCTTTCACCTGGCTTTTACCCACAGGCCTTCAGACACACCATTCTCACTGAGTGGAGCACATTCACCCCCTCCCCGTGTCCCTCGGCTTAACGATTCTCATCAGTGGGGTCTTGGTTACCCTTTCTGCCAAAAATCTTCCACGACTCACTTGGTGTTTTGTTTGTTTTTTGTTTTTAATTATGTTTTTGGCCGTGTCATATGCCATGTGTGATGCTAGTTCCCCAACCAGGGATTGAACCCACACCCCCTGTATTGGAAGCATGAAGTCTTAGTCCCTGGATGCCAGGGAAGTCCCTCACGAGGCTCTTGTTCAAACACCTTATTTATCTGAACCCATGACACCAAGATCAAACAGAGAAGGAATCTCACACGGAAGGCCAGCCACACAACCCCACCCAGAATGAGGGCTTCAGTGAGCACACAGCCTGGGAGCTGGACCATCAGCCGTCCCCCCTAATGGGTGGCCTGGACTTTGTGGGGCCTGGGTTTGAGGCATTTATAACCCTGCCTTTATTAATCTGTCCCTCTCCTGAGGCTGCGTTCATCACAAGGGGTGTGACTGCCCATGGGCCCATATCTCTGCTACTCGCTACCTGTGTGCCCACTATGGAGGCTAGGATTTACCCTCATTGCCTAACACGATGCTTGTTACATGCTAAGTGCTCAGGAAATATTTACTGACTAAATCAATGAGTGAATGGGTTGACATCAATCAATGAATGGACAGAGTTGCATGCTTTATTCGCAACATTCTAAGACTGCAGAGCCTGCATCTTAATACCAGCGTTTCCCCTGATAATACAACCAGCCTTCAAAGGAGAGGATCTTAACTGGAGGTCCGCCAGAATTCCAAGATATCCATGGATTAGGTTGGATGGAAGGACTACAAAGTTCCAAAATTGAATGCAAAATTGTATGGGTACATGTAGTTTGGGGAGGGAGATGATTAATAGTTTTCATCAGAAACTCAAGAGGTATCCTGAATCCCCAGGGTTAACAAATCTTTGCCCTGAAACAAAGGTCTGTGAAGGGAAAGCATCTTCAGCATGATTTCGAAACTTTATTACAAATGCACATTCTCAGGTCCACTCCCCCCCGCCCCCAAGCTGCTAAGTTGGACTCTCTGGGCAAGGAGCCCAGTGTGTGTGTTGGGAAGGTTTCTTGGACATTTGGTGCACATTCAAGGTCAAGAACCACTCAAGAACTAGACATAGGATGGTGTATTTCCACATGCGTAGAAGCAAAAAATAAAAATCAGGGAGAGCCGAGATATAAACCCTCACATTTATAGTCAAATGATTTTGGACAAGGTGTCAAAACCATTTCATGGTGAAAGGACAGTCTTTTCAACAAGCGGTGCTGGGAGAACTGGATGTCCATGCACAAAAGAATGAAATTGAAGCCTTCTTTAACTCAATATATAAAATTAACTCTAGGTGAAAAAACAATTAACTCAAGATGAATTAAGGACCTAAAACTCTTAGAGGAAAACAGGTCAAAGGCTTCTTGGACTTCCCTGGTGGCAATCCACTGCCAACTCAGGGGACATGGGTTTGATCTCTAACCTGGGAAGACCCACATGCCTTAGGCAACTAAGCCTGAGCGCCCCAACTACCAAGCCTGCGCTCTAGAGCTCAGGAACCGCAACTACTGAAGACCCGTGCTCCACAACAAGAGAAGCCACCGTGATGAGAAACCTGTGAACCACAACTAGAGAAAGCCTGGCCCTTGGAAGGGCCTTGGAAGCCCATCAACAAAGAAAAAGATGCAGCGCAGCCAAAAACAATTAAAAAAAACGTCTACTAGACAATGGATTTTGGCAATGATTTCTTGGTGATGACACCAAAGACCCAGGTAACAAAAGTGTCAAAGTGACTGACCCCTAGTGAGAATCCAGGAGACCAAGACTGCTGTGAGCTTCACTGGTTAGCGACAAACTGTTGCACACACTGTGAACAGGACTGGGACAGCACAGGCTTTCTGCCCCTCTCCGCAGAGCCTCGTGGTTTCGGTGTATGGGCCTGATTTTCATGTTACCCCCAGGCCAGCTTGTCAGCACATACTATCCCATAAAATTAATTCTGTTTTAATATATGACTACTCATCAAAGGCATCTGCTTTACTCTAAGAGGTTTTTATATGGCCTCAAATTAGTAAGTCTTTTTTTTTTTTTGATGGCTTCACCCTCAAGATGCAAGAGAACTGGAGAAAGGTCAAGAGGCCACTTGTTACAGAGCACAAGATAAGAAGCAGGATATGCAAACTGAGAGTCCCATGGAGCCCAGAAAATACACGGACAGACCCTTTGTGATCAGAGTCGTCAGCTGGGGCTGGAAAAACTGACTCGCAAGTTGACATCGCTTTGATAATGGGAAGAACGCGTTTGACCTAAGAGGAGGGGAGAAACGTCCCCTGGGGACTTTGAAGTCCTGACTCTTTCCGGGGCTGAAACGAGCTGGGATTTCTCCAGCAACTCAAAGGGATGCGCAGACAGCAAGCGGATGGGAGATTAACATGCGGAGGATGGAGCTGTTTGAAGTCCAGACTTCACATTCGATGATGCTGGGTAATCGTTCAATTTCTCGGAGGCTAAATTTTCTTGTCTTGAACAGGAGAATGATAGTCACCTCCCCCAGTTGTTAGGATGAGGACATGAGGAGACACAGGAAGAGTCAGGGGATAAAATAAGAACTTCTTAACAATTATTAATACTTCCCCTTCACCCCAGCATTGACTCACATGGATTCCAACTCATTTTGTATTTCCAGGTCTCTAGCAAATGTGTCTAGTGACACACTCACTGAATTTCACTAGGGAAAAAAAAAGCACTTCTCTTTGGCCTGAAGTTGTCCTCTCCTTGGAATCCTCTGAATCTAAAACATCAGAAATGTTTACATGTCCGCTCCCCTCTCTGTACCATCCTGGGATGTCCTGGGTCTTGTTTTCTCTCTCGCTTTCCCGTCAGCGGTTCAGATGTTCTCTCAATATTTGTTTTGCAAAGCTCCATCCCTGTGCCTGAGCTCCCTCCAAAGGTTCTGTGGCCCAGATCCAAACAGCCTGCAAGCGTGTCCCCTCACCTCACCCAACACTCCATGCTTGTTTTGCCAGCAAATATGCCTGGAATGCTGCTAAGTGCCAAAGCCTGTGCTGGGACTGGGGTTTTCAACTAAATCAGAAACAGTTCAACCCTTAAGGAGCTCCTGTGCTGGGGGGAGCTGGATTATAGAAAGATGGGGGTACATCCCAGTGTGATGATGTGTTGCATCCCAGTGTCCGGGAGATGCAGTCGGCCAGGCGTTGCCTGAGGACAGAGGAGGAGTCATCTAGGCCCCAGGAAACATGGATCGCCCAAGCTGCAAGGGCCTGGCCACGTCAGAGGGCCTGCCTGAGTGGGGGTTCCATCAGGAATCCCTGGGGGTGCTGTCCACTCTGCAGACAGAAAGGGGAGCCCAAGTGGACAGTAGAGAGCCTTCGTCAGGGCCCTGCTGCTAGGGCTCTAACCTCGCTGACGCCCTGCGCTCAGCTCAGGGGACGTGGGCACCATGACCCGGAATCCTGGCACCGAAAGGCCTCCCAGGCTCACTTGGGAAAAGAGAGGAAGCGTGTTGTGTGGGCTGATGCTCTGTGAGGATTCTCAGTTAGAGAACATCAGCGTGGACTTCTCAATGGCTCAGATGATCAAGAATCCACCTGCCAATGCAAGAGACTTGGGTTCCATCCCTGGGTCGGGAAGAGCCCCTGGAGGAGGGCAAGACAACCCGCTCCAGTGTTCTTGCCTGGAGAATCCCATGGACAGAGAAGTCTGGTGGGCTATAGCCCATGGGGTCACAAAGAGTCACTAACACTCTCACTTCACTTCGGCATGGACTCAGCATGAGGGCAGCTGCCCTGGGCTCAGATTGCCCACCAGGCAACCTGCAGGAATGGGACACTGAGACTCAGCAACATCACAGAAACCAAGTCGCTGGGGAGAATTCCTAAAAGGATGAACGGAGTGTACATGTGAATAAACAGCTGTAACACAGGGGCAGCGTCACTCAGAAACTGTCACGCACACAGTCACTCGGCAACGGGAGGTGGTGAGGAAGACACAATCTGGGGCAGACCTGCTGGGCTCAGTCCCAGCTCACACGTGTCATAGTGGGGAGGCCGGGACCTCAGTGTCCTGCTCCATCACCTGGGGCTGCAGGACGATTTGTATAGACTTAATGTATGGAAGGTGAAATGCCTGGTGCACATCAAAGATTCAATAAAGGGTCCTCGTGATGGTTTTTATTCCTGAGAGCTGAGCTCAGTGAGTCCTGCTGTCTCCCTGGTCTTCTCGTTCTGCATTGGGTCCCCAGACAAGTCCCAGGTCAGCCCTCCCATCTGTGCTCCTGTCCCGTCCGGTCATCTCACAGGCCTCCCTCCAGCCTCCCTTGTGAGGCCTGGCCTCTGTGGTGCTGGGCCTCCTCTGCTCACCTCTTCACAGCCTGCTGCTCAGGACCTGCCTCCACATCTGCAGAGCTGGTCCTCCCCAGTCCAGCTGATGGGGCCTCTCCAGCTGCTGTCGTTTACATTCTGCCTGCCACCGTGGTGTCCCAGCCCCAACTCCGTCCTGACTCAGGCACAGGACTGAGGCTCCCAGTCAGTCGGCACTCAGCAGACAGCTAGGCCTCTGAAGGGCTCACTCTGGGCTAAATGTCACTACAAAACCCTGCTCATGTTAAACGTGTTCAGAAATGAATGGAAGTACTTTTTCCTTACATAGTTCCTTATACTAACCTACCAAGAGCAGGGTGAGTAAAGGTTTGTTGCTGTTGTTGTTCAGTGGCTAAGTTGCGTTCGACTCTTTGCGACCCCATGGACTGCAGCATGCCAGCCTTCCCTGTCCATCACCAACTCCTGGAGTTTACTCAAACTCATGTCCATTGAGTCGGTGATGCCATCCAACCATCTCATCCTCTGTCATCCCCTTCTCCTCCTCCCTTCAATCCTTCCTAGCATCAGGGTCTTTTCCAATGAGTCAGCTCTTCGCATTAGGTGGCCCAAGTATTGGAGTTTCAGCTTGAGCATCAGTACTTCCAATGAATATTCAGGACCAATTTCCTTTAGGATTAACTGGTTTGATCTCCTTGCAGTCCAAGGGACTCTCAAGAGTCTTCTCCAGCACTTGGATTCAAAAGCATAAATTCTTTGGTGCTCAGCCTTCTTTACTGTCCAACTCTCTCATCTATGCATGATTACTGGAAAAACCATAGCCTTGACTATACAGATATTTGTTGGCAAAGTGATGTCTTTGCTTTTGCTTTATAATAAAGGTTATCTGAGCCAGTTTCCCATGGACCGTATCCTCAAACGGCATGCGTTTAGCACCTGAGTGCCTGTGTCACTCTTGAAAGCGGGCCACCAAAACCACATCTTGTGGTCTCTCATTTTTTGGAATTTACAACATAAAACAGAACCTGATGCCGCATTCCAGGACAATCACAAGTCAAATACCAACACTGTAAACTCTGAAAGATCATAAAATACATCATAACAAAGATTACTTCTAAGATGACAGTCTGGCTGGCTAGGGTTCCAAAATCTCTTGGTTTGTCAAGATAGACACTCTTATAATTTCATTTTCCTTATGGTATTACCAGCCAACCTTGTAAACACCGAGTACGCTGTTGGCAGGGAAGACAGGTGGAATTGTTAGAAGTGCCGCGGGGAGGAAAACATACTAGAGATTAAGGGAAAACGGACAGAGGAAATGGGGACAGAATAGGCAAAATGGGGCATCCATCAGATGGGGTTTGGTCAGCACAGTGTTCTATTTTTAGCCTGAGTTTCTTCTCCCTCTTAGTATTTCTTTCCCCCGGTTTGGACAGACCCTAAAGATGAGAGAGTCTGCTGAGAAATACAGAAAGCATGGCAGGCTGGCTGGGGAAACATTTGTGGACTATCCCTTAGGTGGCGGTGATTTAGGCATTAAGTCATGTCCGACTCTTTGCAACCTCCTGGACTGTAGCCCACCAGGCTCCTCTGTCCAAGGGATTTTTCCAGCAAGAATACCAGAGTGAGTTGCCACATCCTTCTCCAGGGGATCTTCCCAACCCAGGGATTGAACCCAAGTCTTTACCAACTGAGCCACCAGGGAAGCCCATATCAGGTCATTCTTATTCTAAAGAACTTGAAAAAGGTAGGACCTGCTTATATGAAGGATGAATAATGGAAAAGGGTTGTATTTTCCTGCCAAATTTCTGCTAATCGAAATTTCAATTAATGATCCGCACACAGTAGTTTCTCAATAAAAGACTTTTGACCTCACTGATGTTGTGTGTGATGGCTGATGGCTTCAGTTTGATTCCTGCCATGGGACATGGTGTTTTGTACATTTGAGGGCACAGTTAGTTTCACTTTCAAGATTGTTCTGAAGTTTTCAGCTCTGTGGGATCTGAACAACTTTGCTGTTTCTTTAAAAAAAAAAAAAATTAAAAAAATATGTATTTATTTGGCTGCGCCGGGTCTTAGTTGCAGCACATGGGATCTTTCATCTTCACTGCGGCATGCAAGATCTTCAGTTGTGGCATATGAAATCAAGTTCCCTGACTAAAGATTGAACCCAGGCCCCTCTGCATTGGGAACAGGGAGTCTTAGCCACTGGACTGCTAGGGAGGTGAAGTCCCTGAAGAGCTTTGTGATGGAGGGGCTCCATCAGGTCCCTGTGTCTCTGTTCCAGACGTCCAGCGACGTGTCTGCTAAAAGAGAAATATGAGCAGACAAAGCATAGCTCATTTTACCTTAAAGAAGACAAGGCCACTATGCCCTAGGGCACAAATGACAGATGGTAAAACAGCAAATACCAAAGAAGTGTTGGAATTGGGTTTTCACTGGGCCGCGGATGGAAACACACTCACACCTAATAATCAGGGGCTGGTGGGCTGGATTCTATAGGAAATGACAAGTAAGAGGAGGGGACGGACGGTGGAGGGTGAGCACTATCTGTGTTTTTAAATGACTCTTGTGATTGAGGCAAGATCGTTTAATGACAAGTCTGGCATTCTGGAGCTCTGGTCCTGCTTTGCAGACCCACCAAATCTGACAACAAGCCTAAAATAGCTGGCTGCGGTAGGCGTGTTAACACCATAGTGAGGACAGGGATTTATGCAGGCATGCCGCTGTTCTTGGCACGTATTACACCTCAGCCTCGTCACAGCACACGTTCTTAATAAAATATTCATGTCGAGCATTCGTGACGCCCTGTTTATGAAGCACTGACGACTCTTGCTCCACGCCTCCTGAAGGGAACCACGTTTAGCCTGAGATGCTGCCCCCGAGGTGTTCTCACGCAGCTGGAAAGGCCATAGTCCCTCGGCACATGAGGCCCCACCTTACCGATGCCACCAGGTTTTCTGCCCTGGAAAGGCCCCCGCCGAGCGCCCGGGGGTTCCCTGAGATGCTGGTGAGAGCTCGGGGAACTGGGGACATCAGAATCCTACCAGTAAGCTTCTCTCCTGGGCCGGGGCAGCTCATTTCCTTGAGTTCCTCCTGCTTGGCACCTTTTAACTCATCTCTTTCCCTCTTCTATGACACTCTAGACACAGAGTGGAACCAGCAAACATGAATACAAGGTTACAAAGGAAGCAGGCCAGGGAGAGGTTTGGGACTTAAGCCCTGGGCTAGGTGGAGGACGTCAAGGTCACAGTAGTCTTCATTTGGTCCACAAGAGGGATGGCTCAAGGAGGGGACTCAAAACGGGGCAGCGGGAGTGCTGTCCACAGGTGAGGGGATGAGAGAGAGATTTATATCCTGGGAGGAGTTAGACTGGGCCAAGAAAATGTTCTCCTGTCTTCCCGGAGATTTTGACAAAAGATGGGCAAAGGGTTTCAGCAATCACGCTACACAAGGAGGTTGTCTCATCTGGGTGAGGACGTTCACATCATTGTGTATTTATTAGAGAAGCATTTTGCCAAAAATTAGCATTTGGAGACAGAAGGTGATTTCCTCTCCTATCCTGTCTCACACACACACACACACACACACAGAACCAGAACATCCCTCTCTAGGAACCTCTCTCCATAGATCTGGCCACTATTGCACACTAGCCTTATGAAAACACAAAGGAAGACGGCTTTATGGAAAACAGTAGATAAAATAGTTAAGAAAAATTTTTGAAATAAAATTCTACTGCATGTTATTTCATCATTATTCCTTCATTCCTTGGGATCATTAAGGGTTCAGTTCAGTTCAGTCGCTCAGTCGTGTCTGACTCTTTGCGACCCCATGAACCGCAGCACACCAGGCCTCCCTGTCCATCACCAACTCCCAGAGTCTACTCAAACTCATGTCTACTGAGTCGGTGATGCCATCCAACTATCTCATCCTCTGTTATCCCCTTCTCCTCCTGCCCTCAATCTTTCCCAGCATCAGGGTCTTTTCAAATGAGTCAGCTCTTCGCATCAGGTGGCCAAAGTATTGGAGTTTCAGCTTCAACATCAGTCCTTCCAATGAACATCCAGGGCTGATCTCCTTTAGGATGGACTGGTTGGATCTCCTTGCAGTCCAAGGGACTCTCAAGAGTCTTCTCCAACACCACAGTTCAAAAGCATCAATTCTTCAGTGCTCAGCTTTCTTCACCGTCCAACTCTCACATCCTTACATGACTACTGGAAAAAACATAGCCTTGACTAGACAGACCTTTGTTGGCAAAGTAACGTCTCTGCTTTTTAATATGCTGTCTAGGTTGGTCATAACTTTCCTTCCAAGGAGCAAGCGTCTTTTAATTTCATGGCTGCAGTCACCATCTGCAGTGATTTTGGAGCCCAAAAAAATAGTCAGCCACTGTTTCCACTGTTTCCCCTTCTATTTCCCATGAAGTGATGGGACCAGATGCCATGATCTTAGTTTTCTGAATGTTGAGCTTTTAGCCAACTTTTTCACTCTCCTCTTTCACTTTCATCAAGAGGCCCTTTAATTCTTCTTCACTTTCTGCCATAAGGGAGGTGTCATCTGCATATCTGAGGTTATTGATATTTCTCCCAGCAATCTTGATTCCAGCTTGTGCTTCTTCCAGCTCAGCATTTCTCATGATGTACTCTGCATATAAGTTAAATAAGCAAGGCGACAATATACAGCCTTGACGTACTCCTGTTCCTATTTGGAACCAGTCTGTTGGTCCATGTCCGGTTCTCAGTGTTGCTTCCTGATCTGCATACAGGTTTCTCAAGAGACAGGTCAGATGGTCTGGTATTCCCACCTCTTTCAGAATTTTCCACAGTTTATTGTGATCCACACAGTCAAAGGCTTTGGCATAGTCAATAAAGCAGAAATAGATGTTTTTCTGGAACTCTCTTGCTTTTTCGATGATCCAGCGGATGTTGGCAATTTGATCTCTGGTTCCTCTGCCTTTTCTAAAACAAGCTTGAACATCTGGAAGTTCATGGTTTACGTATCGCTGAAGTCTGGCTTGGAGAATTTTGAGCGTGTGAGATGAGTGTGATTGTGCGGTAGTTTGAGCATTCTTTGGCATTGCCTTTCTTTGGGATAGGAATGAAAACTGACCTTTTCCAGTCCTGTGGCCACTGCTGAGCTCTCCAAATTTGCTGGCATGTTGAGTGCAGCACTTCCACAGCATCATCTTTTAGGACTTGAAATAAGCTCAACCGGAATTCCATCACCTCCACTAGCTTTGTTCATAGTGATGCCTCCTAAGGCCCACTTGACTTCACATTCCAGGATGTCTGGCTCTAGGTGAATGATTACACCATCATGATTATCTGGATCATGAAGATCTTTTTTGTACAGACAGTTCTTCTGTGTATTCTTGCCACCTCTTCTTAATATCTTCTGCTTCTTTTAGGTCCCTACCATTTCTGTCCTTCATTGAGCCCATCTTTGCATGAAATGTTCCCTTGGTATCTCTAATTTTCTTGAAGAGATGTCTAGTCTTTCCCATTCTATTGTTTTCCTCTATTTCTTTGCAACTGATCGCTGAGGAAGGCTTTCTTATTTCCTCTTGCTATTTTTTGGAATTTTAAGGGTCACTATTTAAATTTTAAATATCTTGGGTTGGTGGCAGAGGGTGGTCCATAAGCCTGTCAGTAAGTAAACAGAGCTTGTTGTTTTAGAGATTGTCCCAGGAATCCTTTTAAAAAGATATTAATTAATTAATTTTTTCTGGTTGTGCTGGGTCTTCATTGTTGCACCTGGGCTTTCTCTAGTTGCAAACAGTGGGGCTCCTCTTTGTTGCAGGATACTCATCGCTGTGGCCTCTCTTGTGGAGCCTGAGCTCTAGGCCTGTGAGCTTCGGTACCTGCAGAGCAAGGGCTTAGTAACTGTGGCACCCGGGCTTAGTTGCCCTGTGGCATGTGAGGTCTTTCTAGGGGAAGGATGGAACCTGTGTCTCCTGCATTTGCTGGCAGATTCTTAACTACTTGGACCACCAGCAAAGCCCTGTCCCGGAAACTTTAGTTCTGAATTATTTTGACTCCTCTACTGGCCCGGCCTGGTGTTGTCCCAGGGAGCTAGACTGGGACGTTAAGTGTCACCGAGGTAAACATTCCCTTCTGGCTGGCTGAGGTTCTGGGACATAAGCCTAACTAGAGATTTATATGGCCTCAGGCCCAAAATGAAAATTAGAAGGCAAGAAATAGATTGAGGAAATATTTGCAATTTGTGACAAAGGTTAATTGCCTTAACACATTTTTCACTGGAGAAGTATCAATGCGTTTTTAGAGAGTGATACAATTAACATCATCATGTGAAGTTGTTAAAGCTTAAAATTGATCAAGGATTCATTATGCATCTAATGATTGCTGCTATCATTCACATTTTTCTCCATTAGGTTTTTGTTCCAACCTTGTATACATTATCCAGAATCACTGCTGATGGTGACTGCAGCCATGAAATTAAAAGACGCTTACTCCTTGGAAGGAAGGTTATGGCCAACCTAGATAGCATGTTTAAAAGCAGAGACGTTACTTTGCCAACAAAAGTCTGTCTAGTCAAGGCTGTGGTTTTTCCAGTGGTCATGTATGGATGTGAGAGTTGGACGGTGAAGAAAGCTGAGCGCCGCAGAATTGATGCTTTTGAACTGTGGTGTTGGAGAAGACTCTTGAGGGTCCCTTGGACTGCAAGGAGATCCAATCAATCCATCCTAAAAGAGATCAGTCCTGGGTGTTCATTGGAAGGTCTGATGTTGAAGCTGAAGCTCCAATACTTTGGCCACCTCATGCGAAGGGTTGACTCATTGGAAAAGACCCTAATGCTGGGTAGGATTGGGGGCGGGAGGAGAAGGGGACGACAGAGGATGAGATGGTTGGATGGCATCACCGACTCGATGAACATGGGTTTGGGTAGACTCCGGGAGTTGGTGATGGACAGAGAGGCCTGGCGTGCTGCCATTCATGGGGTCGCAGAGAGTCGGACACGACTGAGCGACTGAACTGAACTGAACTGAACTGTATACATTATAAATGCAAGTTTATTACCATAAAATTTTAAAAAATGATGCATGACAAAATTCTGAGTGAAGAAGAATATTTCGGTAAATTTCATGCAGATACTTTCTCTGATTGTCCAAGTTAAAAAAAAAAAAATACACACACATACACTAGTGTCTCAGAAGATGTTAGTCCTTCAGAAGATAATTGATTCAGATGATATGAATATTAGACCAACAGAAAAGACAAAAAAACCTTTGTGATTGATTCTGATATAGAAAGTGAAAATGAAGCACAGTGCTGGAGAAGACTTCACAGGTGTATCAGGCATACCTGTTGGATGCAATAACCTGCAGAGTGTTAGTAAAATAACAGAAATAATTTCTAGCTGGCCAAAATAAAAATCTCTGACCACAGGAGCTAGTTTCTGCAAAAATCTCCCAGGTCAAAAAAATGACTCTTGTAAATCAATAAAAGATGAACACCACAGTAGAAAATCAGTAAAAACAATGAACTCCGCTCTCCCAGCACACACACAAATTGGGCAACAATTCATCAGGGAAGAAATATAACATGATAAAAAGCAAAGGAAACCAGTTTAAACTCACCAGTAACTAAATAAATGCAAACTAAAGCAAAAATGGGATAATTTTTCACTGATCAAATGAGCAAGCATTTTGTTTTATTTTATTAATGGTAAATTTGGTATTGGAAACTATTCAGAATAAATGGATCTCTTTTATACTATTTGTAGAAATGTAAATTGCCACAGCCTTTCTGGAGGGAAATTTGAGATATTTATCAATGGCCCTTTAACCCAAAATTTCTCAATATGTGTACCACAGGGAATTGGTTAAATAAACTATCGTACATCCACATGTCACCATGAAAAATGATGTTATAAAAGAAACATTAAAGTGCCATTGATTTAAAACAAAGCAGATTATAAATTGACCTGCTCAGCACAAATATAATTTTTAATTAAAAAAAATATATAGGCCTGAAGACTCATATTCTTTGGGATATAAAATTATTAAGTTTGAAATGTATTTTGCTTCCATGAATGAGACTACTGAAAAGTCTAACAAAGAACTTCCTCAATAATAATTAGTTGTTCTACAAATATTTATTAAAATCCTCCTCTGAGCTAGGCATTACCCTAGATGAGAGATACAGAAGACAAAATTCTAGACTTTATGTCCCTTTCAGCAGGGAACATAAATGATAAGTAAAATATACTTATGAAATCATCATTCAATAAGAGAGTGATCATTTCAAAAAGAAAATAGAATAGTTGACTGTGACAGAGACTGTCAGCAGGTCAGGGGACAGCATTAGATACGATGAAATTATATTTGAGTTGAGAGCAGACTCAAGAGAAGGCTTGAGCCAGGGGAGAAGCATTCCAGCCTGGAGACAGAGCACATGCAAAGGCCCTGAGGTGGGAACAATTCTGGGATGACTGAGGAGCAGAAGTCGATTATCAGTTCAGAAGTGAGAGTCTGTGTATGAAAGTGAGCAAAAGGGTGCTAAGGAATGAGGCCAGAGACTCAGGTGGGGGCCAAATTCCATATACTCTTAGGTCAGGTAAGGAGTTAAATGTTATTCTCAGGCAATGGGAAGTCATTGGAGGACTTTGTTGATAATTTGATAAAATGTATTTTTTAATGATAAATATAAAATTTAAACTTTTTGTTATACATTGTGGATAAATTAACTTCACACATAAAATTTCATTTAATAAAACAATTCTATGGCATAGGTATTGTTTACTTTCCTCATAGACAGTGAGTGACTCATCCACGGCCATGAGGCTGGTAGGTGGCATGACAAGAATGAGAAACTGGGTAAATAGCTAGAAATGAAAATAAAAAACAGTCTTGTAAAATAGATAAGTCATAGAGATGTAACACGTAGCATAGGGAACGTCGTAATATTATAATAACTCTGTATGGTGACAATTTTGAAATGTATATAAATATTGAATCACACCAGTCAATTCTAAAGGAAATCAATCCTGAATATTCATTGGAAGGACTGAAGCTGAAGCTCCAAAACTGTGGCCACTTGATGCAAAGAGCCAACTCATTAAAAAAGACCCTAATGCTAGGAAAGATTGAAGGCAGGAGGAGAAGGGGACGACAGGGGATGAGATGGTTGGATGGCATCAACGACTCAATGGACATGAGTTTGAGCAAGCTCCAGGAGATAATGAAGGACAGGGAAGCCTGGCGTGCTGCAGTCCACAGGGCCACAAAGAATTGGACACGACTGAGTGACCGAACAACAATGATGTACCAAGATGATACTGTGTGGAAATGATCCTTCAATAAAAAGGGTAAAACCAATCTGCAACACTGAATGTTAGTCATTTGGCACGGTGGCAAACATTCATATGTTAGTATTCCCACATGAGCACAATGAACAAATGCACTCTCCTCTCACACCTCCCCCTACAACAGGCTCTTAAGGAAGGAACCAAGGGGCTCAGCCTGTGCCTCCCAGGGGATTGCACCGGGACTACAAAACCTGAGACTGGTTGCAGCAACTGGTGCCTGTTCTTCAGATAATCGTCCAGCCTTTGAAAGACTGGCCAAAGTGAGCTGGATGCAGCCTCTCTTCTGGAAGGGCCACCCAGCCCCGCCTTCCTGGGCATCAGCTGTAGGAGGACTGGGCATGTATTCCAAACCAGACAGACTGCCTCAAGCCGGGCCATCAGGCCCCAGCAAGGCATCCCGTTCTGAGTCAGGACGGGGGACTCATTCATCTTGGACTTGGACCTGCTCTTTCATTGCTCGGCCTTTGTGAAGGGAGAGACGGAGCCCTCTCGGTTGAGTCTTTTACAGCTGCTGCTGAAGCCAGCCTGCATCTCTCTGCTCCCTAAGGGTGTCCCAGGAGCCACTGGCTCGTGCTTCTCTGCATGGGGCACTGGACTCTTACTCCTCTCCCAGTTCTTCCTTGGCTTTCCCTGTCTCACTGTTGCAGCAGCTGTAAGCGGAGAGCCTCCTGTTTATTCGGTGGTCTCTGCTTTATCCCTGGATTCCCAAAATGCTGCTCTAGGTTAGCTGGACATCTCCTCCTCTAGGTCTTGCCGGCCTGTGCTCACATGTCCTCTGTGCAGCCTAGCTGGTCTTCTGTAGGACCCTTCACACATATCTCTATCTGGAATCTGAGTTCCGCCTTTTAAAAGAAGAAAATGTGACATCTAGAGTAGTCGAATTCATAGAGACAGAAAGTTGAATGCTGGTTGCCAGGGGCTTGTGAAGAGGGAGCTAGAGGGTTGTTATTTAATGAGCATGAGGTTCTGTTTTGCAAGATGAAAACATTTTGGAGATTGGCTGCACACCAGTGTGACTGTACTTAACACTCCTAAACTGTACACTTTAAGATGGTTAGGATGGCAAGTTTTGGGGTTTTTTTTAAACCACAATTTAAAAAAGTGAAAGACAATTGGATATGACATTCTTCCTGAGGAGGAGGGCTTCCCTGGTGGCTCAGATGGTAAAGAACCTGCCTGCAATGCGGGAGACCTGGGCTCAGTCCCTGGGTTGGGAAGATCCCCTGGAGAAGGGAACAGCTATCTACTCCAGTATTCTGGCCTGGAGAATGCCATGGACAGAGGAGCCTGGTGGGCTACAGTTTCATGGGGTTGCAAAGAGTCGGACACAACTGAGCAACTTTCACTCCACTCCTGAGGAGGAATATACCATTACCTATGAAATAGTCTTGCCAGAAAATCAAATCAATTTAAATCCAATCAATCGTCCGGATTTAACTCTCAGTTTACAGAAAATACAGGAACGGAAGAATATATTAAACAACGTCACATGGAAGCAATCAGCAAAATCCAGGCTGTGGGAAACTCTATAGGAAAAACAACAGTTTCTTCAATAAATAAATTGCAGAGAAAGAAAAAGTAGGAGGAGGAGGAAACCATAGATTAAAAGAGTCTTAAAAGACAAAAACCAACTGCAATGCATGGAGTTATTCGGATGTCAATTCACATAAACCATAAAAATATATGAGACAATCAGGGAATGTTTGTGAATGTTCAGGAATCTAGTGGTTATTTTGAAGCCCTTATCTTCTGGAGATAGATACTAAAATATTTTTGGGTGACAGAGTATAATAGCTGGGGCTTGCTTCAAAATAATTTTGTGTGTGTGTGGGAAGTTGGAGGGTATAGAAGAGATAAGGTTGGCTACGAGTTCATAGCTACTGAAGCTGGTTAACAGGAGATACTACTCTATTCCATTCTGTTCTACCTTTATATCTGACATTTTACACACACACAAATACTAACTTTTGGACTTCCCTTGCAGTCTAGTGGTTAAGATTCTCTGCCTCCATTGAGAGGGCAGAGGTTCAGTCTCTGGTTGGGGAACTAAGATCCCACATGCTTCATGGTATGGCCAAAAAATAATAAATTAAGAAAAATAAAAACAGTAACCTTATAGTCTTCTCAAAGGTTCCTCCTCGACCCTCAGCGGTACACTGCAGGGGATGGGACATGGTCTGCAAACTCTCCCTTCTCTCTCCCTCTCCCCTGCACCTGGCCTGCTGGGTCCACGCAGGGATGGAGCATGCTAGGCGGGGCAGCCCCCTCCCTGTCCCCACCGCCTGGCCATTTGTGTGGCAGGGGCCGCCCGCCAGGCCTCCTGGAACACGTCTGTGGGTTCTCCAGACGAGCCTTCAGCTGGCCCTTCCCCAGGAGAGAGATCAGGTTCCAGCTTGAGCGTGTCTTCTCCCCAGCCACAGTCTCCACCACAGCAACCCTGGGTGAGATCCTTGAAGAAAGCTTATGTTCAGACAGCTACTGAGCTGCCTACACACCCGTGTAATCCAGGGTCCTTTCTGTATCAGATGGAGTAAACACAGCTGCCCAAGTGGCACACCTGCTCCTGGCCATCTCTCTTGCTCTTTTCTCCACATCCAGGTGGCATCAGACAACATCTGGGAAACTTGTAGACAGAAGACAGAATGGGGGCTGGGGTCAGGTTGGGCATATCCACTCTTTGCCATTGATTACCTTGACGTTCCTCTCCTTCGTTTCTTGAATGAATGAACACTTGATAAAAAGCTCCGTGTAAGATATGGCCAAACTGAGCCTGTGATTAAGTTCCACCAGCCCAAGAATTCCAAGTAGGGAGAGTCTGGATTTCAGGTGATGTGTAAAACTGGCAACTGGAATAAACTTGATTATTTTTTTAATGACTATGTTCTATGAAAGAATCTCTGATTATTAAATATTTCAATGTGGGAGGCATATTTTACAGATATGAAGAGCTGTAATAGCACCCAGGAACATGAAGTTAGTATCAGATCATCAGTTCAGTTCAGTTAAGTTCAGCCACTCAGTCATGTCCAACTCTTTGCGACCCCATGAACCACAGCACACCAGGCCTCCCTGTCCATCACCAACTCCCGGAATCTATCCAAACTCATGTCTATTGAGTCGGTGATGCCATCCAACCATCTCATCCTCTGTCATCCCCTTCTCCTCCTGCCCTCAATCTTTCCCAGCATCAGGGTCTTTTCAAATGAGTCAGCTCTTCGCATGAGGTGGCCAAAGTACTGGAGTTTCAGCTTCAACATCAGTCCTTCCAATGAACATCCAGGGCTGATCTCCTTTAGGATGGACTGGTTGGATCTCCTTGCAGTCCAAGGGACCCTCAAGAGTCTTCTCCAACACCACAGTTCAAAAGCATCGATTCTTTGGCGCTCAGCTTTCTTTATAGTCCAACTCTCACATCCATACATGACTACTGGAAAGACCATAGCCTTGACTAGACAGATCTTTGTTGACAAAGTAATGTCTCTGCTTTTAAATATGCTGTCTAGGTTGATCATAACTTTCCTTCCAAGGAGTAAGCATCTTTTAATTTCATGGCTGCAATCACCATCTGCAGTGATTTTGGAGCCCAGAAAAATAAAGTCAGCCACCGTTTCCACTGTTTCCCCATCTATTTCCCATGAAGTGATGGGACAGGATGCCATGATCTTAGTTTTCTGAATGTTGAGTTTTAAGCCAACTTTTTCACTCTCCTCTTTCACTTTCATCAAGGGGCTCTTTAAGTTCTTCTTCACTTTCTGCCATAAGGGAGGTGTCATCTGCATATCTGAGGTTATTGATAATTCTCCCAGCAATCTTGATTCCAGCTTGTGCTTCTTCCAGCCCAGCGATTCTCATGATGTACTCTGCATATAAGTTAAATAAGCAGGGTGACAATATACAGCCTTGACGTACTCCTTTCCCGATTTGGAACCAGTCTGTTGTTCCATGTCCAGTTCTAAGTGTTGCTTCCTGACTGCATACAGGTTTCTCAAGAGGCAGGTCAGGTGGCCTGGTATTCCCATCTCTTTCAGAATTTTCCACAGTTTATTGTGATCCACACAGTCAAAGGCTTTGGCATAGTCAATCATCAGAGCAATACTTAAATACATTTCTTACCATGAAAGCATCTTTCCTAGCACAAAACAAGTGCACATGGAAGAGTCAAAAACCCTAATAACCAGCAAAGAAGGGAATAGCCAATACCACTGGTTAGCATAGGTTCAAAGCTTCCCTGGTGACTCAGAAGGTAAAGAATCTGCCTGTAATGCAGGAGACCCAGGTTCGATCCCTGGGTTGGGAAGATCCCCTGGAGAAGGAAATGGCAACCCACTCCAGTATTCTTGCCTGGAGAATCCCCATGGACAGAGGAGCCTGGTGGGCTACAGTCCATGTGGTCTCAAAGAGTTGTACACGACTGAGTGACTCACACTTTCACTTTCAAAGGTAAGTACTTTGTAGGCTCTGCATCATTGTCTCCACAGAGAGGCAACCAGAGCTCAGAGAAGTTACCTTAGTAAATGAAGGAACTAGGATTCAACTCCAGCTCCATTTGACTCTAAAAGTTGAGTTCTTAATCTCCATTTGCAACTTATAATAAAACACTAAAAGTATTTGTCAGGTTAGGAGAATGTATATGCCTATGGTATATATATGCATGTATTTATATATGATAAAGATAGATATAAGCATAGATGTAGATTATATATATTAATATTCAAGTTAAAATTTATTGCCCTTCTAAGATACAGGATTGGTGAAAAGCTTAGTCTACAAGTTACTCTTTACATGCTTTAAAAAAAAGTTTTATAGGAGTATAGTTGACCACTAAGTCCTTACATATTTAACACTGCATCTAATCTATCCAAGGAGCTGCTTTCCAAAAATATGTGAATCCCAGCTGAATTGAAGAGTATTTTGGAAACATCACAATGTTGTTTATATAAGTTTACTGGAGATCCCTGTGGGATTTGCTTTTATGGAATTTGAAACAAAAGAACAAGCAGCAAATTATTTAGGTAAGCCTAGATCCTAAAAAGGAAAAAAACAAAAACAAAAAAAAATTAGCCAGTGTTATAAATAGTAACAAGTTTTGGGGGACCATTTTAGTTTCTTAACAAAACACCTGAGGAAGCAGGAAGAAAACCTGGTATATTCCCTTAGACAGTGACAAGAAGCCTATTCCTGTCCTAAGAGTAGCTGGTGAGTTACTTACTTAATATTTAAGTAGACGTTGTTGTTGTTTAGTCACTAAGTCATGTCTGATTCTTTGCAACCCCATGGACTATAGCCTGCCAGGCTCCTCTGTCCATGGGAGTTCTCAGGCAAGAATACTGGAGTGGGTTGCCATTTCTTTCTCCAGTGAAATGGGATGGATGGGAGCTCTGTTACAGAAGAAAACAAGAAGAAAAGAAAAGTTCTATGTCAGAGCCAAAGAATCCAATAAGGAAGCAGCCAGAGCTTTGCAAAACGAGCCCCTGGGGCTCTGACCTGGAGATGGCTGAAGCTCAGAAAGCACCCCCAAAAGAAAACAGGACAAAGCTGAAGTACCCAGGTTCTCTGAAGTCAGGACAGGGGAAAGAGAAAGAGAAATAGCTCTGAAGATGCAAAATGTATCTTCAGGTCAAAAGCAAAGAAAAGGGCTCAGGAAAAAAACCAAAAACCAAAATAAACCTAAAATGAAGCTTTAGAAGCTTCCAAAGAAAACACAGGTATGGCTACTTTAAAGTTGGGATTAGACAAATTAGGTTACATTTCATCCATTACTGAGCAACAAAAATCTTAACTGGATTTTTAATTTCTCAAGATTTAGAAGTCTCTGCAAAAGAGGAAAAAGGATACTGGAAGTATGAAAGGTGGATTTCTCTCAAAAGTTAAAAAGAAGCATAAGAAAAAAATAGAAAGAAGGACTCCCCTGATAGTTCAGTGGCTACGACTCCAGGCTCCCAATGCAGGGGGCCTGGTTTTGATCCCTGGGCAGGGAACTAGATCCCACACATGCTGCAGCTAAGAGTTCAAGTGGTGCAACTAAACAGTCCAGCATGTCACAACTAAGACCCAGCACAGCCAAAAAAATTAAAAAATGAGTATTTTTAAAAACAGAGGAACATAAAAGAGGGGTAGAGGTTGTACCATTAAGAACACGATCAAAGTAAGTCTATCGTATAAATTCTATTGTTGGCAATTGACATGCCCTCCAAGGTGAGACTATGTTTTAATAACTATGACAGTACTTCAAGAGTTCAGATGACTTAGATGAATCTTGCTGCAGGTAAAGAAGATGAAACTATTTGGAAATTGAGACATATTTGAAAGTCAAAGTTTTTAATATCTAGGTAATGTTATGATTCTGAAGACCATTTGCATATATGTATATGCATCTCCTGACACTGTAAAAGAAGGTGGAGACAGGTGGAAGGAAAAGCAGTGCCACGCTGTGTTGCCTCAATCCCCAGTGACTCAACACTATTTATTGAGAGCATAGCATGTACCAAGAAGTACAGTAGGATTTAAGGGAATTCCCAAGGGAATCTCCACAAGCCATATTTATATCCAGGATTTGCTTGAAGAAAATTTAGAAGTCCCTATGGACACATCATTCAGCTAAATGCCTTAGCTCCCTATAATTTCTAAAACATTAAAAAATTAAATATCTGTTGCATAAAAACCAAACTAAAGATTTGTTACTTTCATTTGTTAGAGGGAACATACATTTCATGATGCTAGACACATTTCACACAAGATGTAAAATTTGATTATTCATTTACTTTTTATTTCAAATATCCTTTATGTAAAAAGCAAATTATATTTCACCTTTTAGGAAAGAAAATAGACTTGGTATCTAAGACAAATACATTTAAACATTTTATGTAATCAAAATATGATGAAGGTTAATTCAGACCTTTTATCTCTTTTCTAAATAAAACTAGTGTTAGTCACTAAGTTGTGTTCCACTCTTTGAGACCTCATGGGCTGTAGCCTGCCAGGCTCCTCTATCCATAGGACTCTCCAGGCAAGAACACTGGAGTGGGTTGCCATGCCTTCCTCCAGGGGATCTTCCTGACCCAGAGATCAAACCCAAGCCTCTGGTATTGCAGGCAAATCCTTTACTGTCTAGTAGGTAATTGTATTAGTTACCTACTGCTGCATTGCAAATGATCCCAAGTTCAGTGACTTAAAACAGCAAAGAACATTTATTATCTCATTCTTGTTGTCGGTCAGGAATTTGGGAAAGGCTTCACTGGTGGTTCTTGTTCAGGGTCTCTATCTCTCAAATCTATTTGCTATTTTAAAGTGAAAATGAACTAAAACATGTAAGTGATCATTAAATTTTACATGCAGCATGAATGAATTTAGACCTTTAAGAATCTGAAAATCCAAAGGTGAAACCATCAGGAGAGGTCAAAAGAGTTGTTACTGCTCCCCATCGATGTCCTCCTGCCCCTCACCTCTCTACCTTCCCAATAGGTGCTTGAGGCGGGAGGAAAAGACATGATGGATGACAGAAACAGCCTCACCAGAAATAAAATACACTCCATCTACATGTCCTGACAGTGCTCTCAGTTGCTAAAAATCAAGAAGCAGAAGTCCTTGCATTGTGGCCTTAACAGAATCTTTCCTAAAACTGTTCCCACACTCCTGGACTCTCCCTGGGTCCACTGCTATAGGCTGCAAAACAACATGTCAAGCCCAGTGGTGTGCAGAGATAGGACTTTTTAAAGGCTTCTTAGTCCATACATAGTACCCTGTGTCTTTCCCGAGAGCAATCCATTCTTGCAATCATATAGAAAAGAATCAAGCCCTAATTATGTTCTTATGATCCATATAACTTCTCTTCATGAAAATAATACTTCGAACCATCATATAGAAAAAAAGTGCAATGTCTATACATGTTTCAATATACCTGCTATCTTTCTTGTACCTATATGAAACTATAACACTCATCATCAGAAGGGTATATATTTGAAATTAATTTTCTAGTATAAGAGATGGACTTTCACTGCCACCCTCTCTCTCTCCCCTGTGATCAGCATATACATTTAGAGGGAGGTCTGAGGCTATGTATTCTAAGCAAGTAAGGGGAGTAATAACACCTGCTCTAGATGCTTAGGGCGGCCACATGAACCAAGAAATTCAAACAGACATGGACCACCCACTGCAACTAGAGAGTAGCCCCTGCTTGCCACAACTAGAGAAAGCCCATGTGCAGTAACAAAGACACAGTACAGCCAAAAATAAATTAATTTAAAAAAGAAAACAGACATGGATTTGCATATTGATTCCAGAACTTATGGTTTGATTTTACTTTTTTTAGATTTTTTAATTAATTAATTTTAATTGGAGGCTAATTACTTTACAATATTGTAGTGGTTTTTGCCATACATTGACATGAATCAGCCATGGGTGTATGGTTTGATTTTAGATGTACTGTTTAGCCTCTCTGCATGCACGTGTGCATGCTCGGTCATGTCCGTCTCTTTGCGACCCCATGGACTGTAGCCCGCCAGGCTCCTCTGTTCATGGGGTTCTCCAGGCACGAATATTGGAGAGTTACTATTTCCTCCCCTATTCCAGGGGATCTTCTGGACACAGGGATCGAACCCATGTCTCTGGCGTCTCCTGCACTGGCAGGTAGATTCTTTCCACTGTGCTTCTCGGGAAGCCCTTAGCCTCTCTGAGCTTCAACTAAAGAATGAGGACAATGATATATTTCCTATTGGGTTCAGGTGAAAATCCCTAAGATGCTATGTTTAAAGTACCAAACACAGGGCAGGGCACATAAAAATAAATGTTGGTTTCACTCAACTTTCCTTTTCCTTCCTTTAGCTAACTTCAGAGCTAAAGGCATCACTTGAGTTCTGATGTTTTGTGAATTTGACTGGAACCCAAACCAAGTATCTTTGACCTGAATCAAGTATTATTGACCTGAAAGCAGAACACGATTATTAACTGTTGTAAACAAGGATGAAAAGATCTCTAGTAAATCTTCCAGTGTCAGACAGAACTCACTGGTTCAGACTAACAGCTAAAACTGGGCCAACCAGCCCAAGACAAATAACAAATGTGTTAATTAGTGAAGTGGGATTAATAAGGAAATGGTGCAAGAGTTTTCGGTGTGATTGTGTACATGGCAAGTCCAGACAAGATGGGTTTTGGAGGAGGTGGGGTGGCGTAGGAAGTCACCTCCTTGGTCCGACTGATTGGGAAAGGCTTTGGGAGAGAAGTCTGATTTGGGGATTATTTGAATAGTGGTAGGTGGGGGGTTTCAAGCTAGACGCAAAGGAGTGTTTCAGGTTAAGGGTGTGTCCTGAGAAAGAGTTCAAAGGACAGAGAGGATCTTGCTGTAGAGGGAAGGAGACACCCAACCACAGCCAACATTAGTCAAAATCAATCACTGACCCATAAAAAGAGACGGGTGGCATCCATGCGTGAGGCTCCTGGAGAGTCAGCCTTTATAGAAGCACAAAAATGTCTCCATGGGCACTGGTTCAATTTAGGGCCCCAACTTAGAGTGAGTGGCAGGGAACCTGGAGCCATTCCAAAGTCAAAGAAGTTGGGACTCATGATGTGGAGAGCAGATGGCTTAGGAGAGACCTAAATTCTCTTCATTCTTTAAACGACTCCCTTGGGAGCAGTGTGACTGCTTCTTCTCCATTCCCATTAATGGCAAAGTCACAGAAAGGTTTTGAGTTTCAGCAGAAGAATACAATTGAGACAAGGAAAAGGCCATGATTCACAGGATTAAGACAAAAGGACAGTTTGATCAGAGGGCTATAAAATTTAACTCCCAGGAGTTCTCTCTGAAGTGGTGAAATCTTCATGCTACATTTGTTCGCAACCCCTCAGTTTATGACATTCTATCAGTGGACATTTGCAAGAGCCAAGTTCATAAAGGCAGAATGTAACCTTAGCACGCCCAGTGCCCAAGGCTCTGCCTTCACCTAAGCTTCAGATCTCCTTTAGCTCATGTTTTAGGAAATCCGCTTCCATCCTCTTCATTCGCAGGTCCCACTGCTGCTGCATCATTTCTGCTCCCTACTTCCGCTCAGAGACCTTCGTCTTTCTTCAACCAGGCAACTTCCCTCCAGTGGGCTCACAGACTTGAGTGTGAGCCTCCAGAGAGGAGAGGTGTTCCTCTATCAAGGAATGTGGAAGAAGGAGGGTGGAAGTGGAGAGTTCTGAGCAGAAGTTAGAAGTAAACACACAGGCACACACAATTCTTAAAATTGATGGTATGTCAGAGACTGCTGTGTGTGTATTCACCGAAGTCTGTCTCCTCTTCCTCCCAGCAAACAGTAAGTCTGATTTCTCAGTTTCCCTTGCAGCCCCTTGGGTGATGTGGCTGAGTTTTGGGGAATGGCAAGTGGGCAGGAGTGATGTGTGCCACTTCCAAGCCCAGCCCTTTAAAAATTCCCACGAGCTCCTCCAACTTGAAAAAGGATTAAGAGGTCACAGGGGCACAGAGGCATAAGGTGGAAAGAGCCTGGGTCCTGAGTGACTGTGTGGACGCCTCCTTCCCAATCAACTCACACTGGCTGTGATGAGAAAGAGAAGGAAACACTTATTGTGTTGGGCCACTGAGATGCAGGGGGATGTTGGTGACACTGTGTGGCCTACCCTGACTAACATACATGGAGATTAGAGAGTGGCTTCTCTGTGGATTATAGATACACTGGTGTACATGTTACAGAGGATCACCTGTGGGAGGGCCGGGCCATGGTGCTGAGCTATGGAGCCAGAAAGGATTGAAAATAAACAGATGTTTAAAGGAATTGGGGTAACATTGAGTGAAAATGTTGGATGATACCTAAAAATCTATTCCATGCCAAGAGGGTTCAACACAGAAAGAATGTTATTTTCAACAAATGGTGCTAGGACAACTGGACATTCACATGCAAAAGAATGAAGATGGGCCTGTTTGTTATATTGCACACAAAAATTGACTCCAAATGTAACAGAGATCTAAATGTAAGAGTTAAAACTATAAAACTCTTAGAAGGGAACCTAGGAGTAACGCTTTATGGAGCTGAATTAGGCAAAACTTCTTAGTAATAACATCAAAAGTGCAACAACAAAACAAAAAATAAATTGGACTTCATCAAAATTTTAAAACTTTTGTTATTCAAAAGGACATCAAGAAAGCAGAAATACAACACGCATGATAGGAGAAAATACTTGCAAATCACATATCCCATGAATCCAGAAATCTTACAACTCAATAGTAAAAAGAATTATATTTAAAACGGGCAAAAAGTATGAATGGAAATTTCTCCAAAGAAGATACACAAATGTCAGATGAGCAACAAAAGATGCTCAAAATCATTAGTCATTAGGGAAATGCAAATCAAAACCTCAATACGATACTGTTTCAAATCCACTAGCATGGTTGAAATAAAAAAGACAGTGATGTGTTAGGGAGGATGTAGAGAAAGTGGAATGCTCATACACTGCTACTGAGAATGTAAAACAGTGCAGCCTCTTTGGAAAAAGATTGACGGTTTCTCAAATTGTTAAATGTACAGTTATCCAACAACTAAGCAATTCCAATTCTAGGCATGTGTACACCCAAGACAAAGGAACACTTATGTCCATAAAACATCTTGTACATGAACGTTCATAGCAGCATTAAGAGCTAAAAAGTGGAAATAGCCCAAATAGCCATCAACTGAAGAAAGGATAAATGTATATCCACACAATGAAATATTATCCAGCAATAAAAAGGGCTGAGGTACTGATACATGGTACTAATAGGATAAAGCTTGAAAACACTGTTATGGCCAAAAAGCCAGTCTCAAAAGCCCACCTACTGTATAATGTCATTTATTTGAAATGCCCAGATAAATCTATAGAGAAAGAAAGGGAATTAATTGATGGTTGCTTAATGCTAGGATGGGAAAGAGAAGACTGGGGGGAAATGGGACTGGCTTTAATGGGCACAGAGGGTGATCAACATGTTCAAAAATTGATTATGGTGATGGCTGCAGAACTCTGATATGCTAAAAAAAAAAAAACCATTGACCTGCATGCTTGAAATGGGTGAAACGTATGGAATTTAAGTTATATCTCAATAAAGTTGCTTGTTTTGTCTCTTTTGTTTGTCAAAACAAATAGAACCTTTTTTTTTAAAGAAATTATAGTTGACTTACAATAATTAATTTCAGGTGTACAATATAGTGATTCTGTATTTGTACAGTTTATACTCCATTAAAAGTTATTGCAAAGTAATGGCTGTAATTCTCTGTGCTGTACAGTAGATCCTGTTGTTTATCTAGTTTATCCACAGCAGTTTTTATCTCTTAATCCCATACCCCATCCTGCCCCTCCGACCTCCCTCTCCCCATTTGTAACCACTACCTTGTTTTCTATATCTGTGAGTCTGTTTTTGTTTTGCTATATATATCGTTTGCTTTATTTTTAGATTCCACAAAAACAGACACATAGATCAATGAAACAAACTAGAGAGACCAGAAATAAACTCACACAAATACAGTCAATAGTCAATTAATCTCCAACAAAGGAGGCAAGAATATGCAATGGAGACAAGACAGTCTCTTCAATAAGTGGTGCTGGGGAAACTGGACAGCTACAATTAAAAGAATGAGATTAGATCATTTCCTCACACCATATACAAAAATAAACTCAAAATGGATTAAAGACATACATGTAAGTCTTGAAGCCATAAAACTCCTAGAAAAGAACATAAGCAGAACACTGTTTGACATAAATTGTAGTAATAGTTTTTTGGATCTGTCTCCTAAGGCAAAAGAAATAAAAGCAAAAATAAATAAATGGACCAAATTAAACTTAAAAGCTTTTACACAGCAAAGGAAACCATGAAAAAACAAAAAGATAGCCACGGGAATGGGAGAAAACATTTGCAAATGAAATGACCAATATGGGGTTAACATCTAAAATAAACAGCTCCTACAACTCAACAATGAAAAATCAAACAACCCAATCAAAAAATGGGCAGAAGACCTGAACAGACATTTGTCCAAAGAAGACATACAGATGGCCAACAGGTGAATGAAAAGATGCTCAGCATTGCTAATCATCAGAGAAATGAAAATCAAAACTACAGAGAGATACCACCTTACTCCAGTCAGAATGGCTATCATCACAAATAACATTGGTGAGGATGTGAAGAAAAAGGAACCCTTCTTTACTGTTGGTGGGAATGTAAACTGGTGCAGTCACTATGGAAAACAGTATGGAGGTTCCTCAGGAAACTAAAAACAGAACTACCAGACGATCAAGCAATTCCACTACTGGGTTTATATCCAAAGAAAATGAAAACACTAATTTGAAAACATACATACACCCCAGTGTTCACAGCAGCATTATTTTATTTACAGCAACCAAGATATGGAAGCAACTCAAGTGTCCAGCAACATACAACTGGATACAGAATGTTCAGTGTGTGTACATATACACACAAACACAATGGAATATTACTTAGCCATTAAAAGAATGAAATTCTGACATTTGGACCAATGTGGATGGACCTAGAGAATATTATGCTTTGTGAAACAGTCAGAGAAAGACAACCAGTATATGATATTACTTATATATGGAATCTGAAAAATAATACAAACAAATGTGTATAACAAAACACAAACAGACTCATGGATACATAAAAACAAATAGCACCTTTAAAGATAGTGTGTGGCTATTCACTGGCCTCCTAGGAAGGCAGGGGTGAGGGTTCCCTGTTCCTTTTTCCTGATGAGCTAGGATTTGTCCTGGACTCCTAAGCAGTATCTTCTCTGTGCTTCCACAGCTCTTGGTTTATTTTGCTATTACTGCACCCAGTCAGCAAATATTTCTTGAGCAATCAGTATGTGCTAGGTAACTGGGGATATAATCAAAATGAGCAACTCAGTCCCTGTCTTCAGGAACCTTCGAGTCCAGTGAGAGAACGCCTCACCTTATATTAGTACCTTACACACATCTATGTCTGTTTCACGAAGAGCCCAAACAGCCCAGCCTTCCAGACCCTGTAGGTGCTCAATACAATTTGCTAAATGAATGATACAGGTCAGTAGAGACAGACCTGGGCCACGTCTCTGAAAACTCCCACTGAAATATCTACCCTGAAGAAACCTGAAACTTCGACTTTTCAGAATTGGGACACAAGTTTCCCAACTGCCAGCTTCCCCCAGGACTTACAAACGGATTGAGTTCTTAGCCACACGCAAATGAGTGAATCGATACGTGAATCGGTAATTTCAGAATGACTTAAAATTCTGGGTCAGAGATACCCTGAAGAGAAAGCAAAATGATTGTTCAAAAGCTGTTTGAAGATTCCTGGACGTGGCAGTTTTTAACTGCTGAGAAGCAGTCTATTTTTAACCAGCCATTGCATAAGAATTTAAGAAATGTCTTTTGAAAAATCAAATGAAGACAAAAGGGGGAATGAGGGACAGATGGGAATGTTCCAGCCCCTTCCAGCCACGTCTGTCTATCATCTGCCTGACTGCAAACATCCTGGACTCAAACACCCTCGAGGAGACACGTAAACCTTCGGAGCGCATATGTGTCTCACGCATGCAGGACCACCAATGACCAGGGGGACAATCAGTGTCTTTTGGTTTTAACAAATGAGCTCTTGAAAGAGGTATTTTGCAGGCAAAACAGCCAACAGTGATTTCAAAGGCAAAATCAGTATAAACTCAATGAACTTTTGCTCACTCAGTGCATTCTCCTGCTATATTTAAAACGATTGCCGTGATGCCTGATTTTACACAAATCAAATGGGGCCTCCTGACTTTGGAAGATAGTTTATCTGATGGGGTAAACAACTCTTTACATTTATAAGGAAATAACATGGAAAAGTTAAAATGTTTATGTCCTTTCCCAAACAGTGTCACATCCAACAGGAAAAACAATGAGAAAACATATGAGACTCCCCCAGACAACTCACCCCACCCTCAGCAAGCTGCTCTCCACCACTGGATAGTCCACAGCGAGAGGAACCGCTTCACCTGTAACGAAGCCTCTGTGGTCACCCGGAGAACAGGGCATTACATTCTGCAGCCCAGTGTCCAGGGTGGGTGTCACAGAATGCGCTGGAAGGGAGGCCACAGACCTCGCTTGCTTCATAGGAGAGAAAATGGAGGCCTCAAAGCTGGTAGACCTAACATGACGTCCAGCAACACCTTTACTTTCAACATGCTGTTTGCCTTCTCAGATCCACTCTCCACCCGTCTTCCTCCCGTTGTTGTGGGAGGTCCCCTCGTGTGGACTCACCGGCAACATGGTCCCTAGATGAGCATCCTTGGTTTCACCTGAGAACTTATTAAACATGCAGAATCTCAGCTCCCACCTTAGACCTACTGGACTAGAAGCTTCGGGGTGGGGTCCAGCCATCTGTGTTTTGCCAAGCCTTCCAGGGGATGCTGACGTTCCGTAAGGTTAGAGTCACCTCGGATGGGATCCTTAACCTCTGGCTTCCAGCTGGGCTTGGCCTAGGGGAAACCCTGGCCTGAGGTCCCAGACACGAGGAGGAGTGAGTTTAGGGTAATTTTTTCCCTTAGGTTCCCTTTTGGTGGGATTGTCTAGGGCTGGTTTCATCCGTGCACCAAAGAACACTGTACCTCAAGGGGCAGCCTCAGAACCATGCGTCTCACTCCTTCTTGATCCAGTAACTGCCCACTCCCCTGACCCTACAGGTCTGGAGATGATAACAATTCCTCCTGCTACTCTAGAACAGGGGTCCCCAACCTCTGGCAACAAATGCCTGATGATCTGAGGTGCAGCTGGTGTAATAATAACAGAAATAAAGTGCACAATAAATGTAATGCACTTGAATTATCCCAAAACCATCCCCCACCACCTCGGTCCATGGAAAAATTGTCTTCCAAGAGACCGGTCCCTGGTGCCAAGAAAGACTGGGGACCGCTGCTTTAGAATACCATCACATACTTTGTGATTGCCCGCCCACATCTTTGTAAAGGGTCCCTTTACTCAGCCCTCTGCTAATTATCCTAATTTACACGTGCTTCTTGGGATGCCCACCTGATACAGATAGCAAGATGATTGCCTGGGTAATGGGTAAGGGGCACAGCCTTTATGGGAACTTTCTAACTTGGAATCTTTTTGTTTCTCTCCAACTTCATAACAGGAATGACTTTGGGAGAGTTCCAAATACCATATTTTACAGCAAAAGAGCATAAAATTTATTTATGCTAAACACGACCATGATGTTTATTGTGTAATTTTCAAGACATAGCTATTTCTCCCCATAGATCACTTATTTTGAATTTCTTCTTCCCATCCTCTCCCTTCTCCTTGTCACACAATGTGAAGCAAGACATTTGGTTTAGTCTGGCTCAGACCTGGTTTGCTTTTATCTGCTGATCCATCTCCTAAGGCCTCTTCTCACAGACTCATCTTTCCTTTAAAATTCACTCTGCCTCTTGTTTTTTGGTTTTGGGGCTCTTTTGGTGGTGAAATACACATAACATAAAAATTATCATAACGGTTTTTAAGCACATGGTTCAGTGGTACTAAGTACACTCATATGGTTGTGCAACTGCCACCACTGTCTACTACAAACTATTTTTTTTTTTCAAAAATATGGAACGCTTCACAAATTTGCGTGTCATCCTTGCGCAGGGGCCATGCTAATCTTCTCTGTATCATTCCAATTTTAGTATATGTGCTGCCGAAGCGAGCACTACAAACTATTTTTTATCTTGTGAAACTGAAACTCTGTGTCCATGAAACAAAAACTCTCCATTCTTGCCCCCCAAGCCTCTGACAACCACTACCCTACTTTCTGTGTCTATGAATCTTATCAGTCTAAGGACCTCATTCACATAAGTCAAATCATACAGAATCTGTCCTTATGTGATTGGCTTTTTCACTTAGCATAAGGTCCTCAAGATTTATTCATGTTTAGGAATATGTCAGGGTTTCCTTCCTTTGGGAGATTGAATGAAATTTTATTGTATGACTAGATCACTTTGGTTTATCCATTCATCCATCAGTGGGTGCTTAGGTTGTTTCCACCTTTCGACTATTACGAATGAAGCTACTATTAACAAGATGTACAAATATCCATTTGGGTTCCTCCTTTTAATTCTTTCAGGTATATACCCAGAAGTGGTACTGCTGTATCACATGGTAGTTCTAGTTTTAATTTTTTTTGAAGAACCTCCATACTGTTTTCCATAGCAGCTGCACCATTTTACATTCCCACTAACAGTGTACAAGCGTTCCAATTTCTCCACATCCCCACCAGCTACTTTTTGACAACAGGCATCCTACAGGGTGTGAGGTGCTATCTCATTGTGGGGTTTTTAGAAATGCTGTCTCCTCCACCGAGGATACTTTTGATCTGTGGTGTTGGAGAAGACTCTTGAGAGTCCTTTGGACTGCAAGGAGATCAAACCAGTCAATCCTAAAGGAAATCAACCCTGAATATTCATTGGAAGGACTGATGCTGAAGCTGAAGCTCCAATACTTTGGCTACCTGATTCAAAGAGCTGACTCCTTGGAAAAGACCCTGATGCTGGGAAATATCAGGGCAGGAGGAGAAGGGGGTGACAGAGTATGAGATGGCTAGATGTTATCATTGACTCAGTGGATATGAGTTTGAGCAAACTCCAGGAGATAGTGAAGGGCAGGGGAGCCTGGCGTGCTGCAGTCCATGGGGTCGCAGAGAGTCGGACACAACTGAGAGACTAAACAACCACCTAGCATGCCCTCCCTATGTGCCTATTAAGCGCCTTGCCCAGATGAAATTAACCTCCTCTGGTCCTGTTTTCACCACGATGATTGTCCTGCTGTTTTAATCCTGATGTGTTTTCCTGGGCTCTCTTTCCTCTGAGGGACTGGTGCTCCTGCATCCCTCTTTCCTGATAAAGACGTCTGTGTTCTCACAGAAAACCCAGAACATAACTTACAGGGCAGGAAGGATATCTAATCTGGTGTCAAAGTCTTTCATGACGCTGTAAGCGAACTGGCCCCGGAATCTTCCAGGCATCCGCTCATTTCCCTTCGATCTGGGGCATGAATTCCTCAATTGTTTGGCCCTCATGTCAGCTCTTGAGAGTTTTAGCCACAGGAGTCTCCTGGAGATTATGATTTAAGCCCCTGATCAAGTGGCCAGCGTCCTGCTGACAAGACCTCCCTAAGCCCCAACGACCTCTCAGATCTTACAGAAAGCATCTCATCTTATCACTTCAGAGAAGAGGCCTCCCTTTGGGGCACTGAGCTCCAAGTGGGATGCCATGAGATCACAGGATAAGGGCCACTTCCTGCCTTCAGTCTCTTTGATTTCTTCTTTGGAGACTCTAAGAGGAGAGGAGAGAGAGATGGAAAAGTCTACGGTGCTCCTTTTAAGGGTCTTCTCAGGGAACCTGCCACCCTTCACAGGGCTTGAGGGGTCATCATAACAAGTTCCATGGGCCCTCGGAAGAGGGTTGCAATAGCGTGAGAGGCCACACACAGCAATCCTGTGAGTTTCCACGGAGGTCCTGGATCGCGAGGCCAGGCATCAACAGCCAAAACATCCCCAAGTGTCCTTCACTTTGCAAGCAGATGAATCACTACCTGTTGTTTTTGGAGGCCTCTCTTGATCCCTGTGGTGGGCGCTGCTGTCCTTCCTGCCACCAGAATTCCTGTCAGAGCTTGTCCCGGGAGAGTACCACGCATCCCATCTGTGTCTTGGAGAGATAGAGCATGACATGGTTTTTCCAGGGCTGTGCTGCCATTTTTCATGAAAAATTCCAGACGCTCCCTCATTAGACACGACTTCCTTTCATCCCCATGCCCCCTCCAAGCGAGGCGCACCACCCTCAGTCACTTTGGAGCCTCATGGGACATGAATTCCTTGTCAAAGACTTTCCTCCCACTCTAGTTGGTCCTTAAACACTCATTTCTGCATTGATCCCAAGCCAGAAGAAAAACAAGGGGCCATTGCTGTCATCTGATTTGAAAATACATGGACTTGGGGTCAGAGTTTCAGTCTGTGCCTACACTGAGCTGCTGCCATGACGGACCAGGAGGAGGGGCCTTTACAGTGTTAGGGCCGAAGACTTCAGAACCCTACTGCCTGGGTTCACGGCTTGTCTCTGCCATTAGTTATGTAACCTTGAGCCAGCTACTTGACCACACTGAACATCAGTTTGTACATCTGTGAAATGGAGAGAACATGTCATCCAAGCTCCCTACCAATAGTGCCTGGTGAATTCACACAAAATATTTAGTGCAGTGCCAGATACTACTAATGAGTACAGGATACTGGATTTATTTGGTATGAAAGTGACTTTAATAACATGATACGTTTATAAGTCACTTCCAGAGCTCTCTGCCACGGTAAGCCTTGATCCATGGAGCATCGGGCAGCAGGACCCTTGGGTTTATTCTCAGCCTCTCAGCCCTGTGTTGTTGCTGTGTATTCACTCAGTTCCTCCTTCACCCAGGCCTGCCCTTGTCCAAAGGCTCAGGGGCTTCCTCGTTGTCTATCTCATTCGGGACCTGATGGTAAAACGAGACAAATGGGCAGGCTATCCCAAGATGTGAATTTGTTCAATACCTTCAGTGCGTGTGCCAATGGAGGGGCTGCAGGGCGCTTGGAACATGACATAAAGGGACAAGATGAGGCCAGAGGGAGTAGCTCTTGGGGCAGGCTTTCTAGTCCTGGTGTCTCCTTGCCATCTCACACTCTCTTGGTGGCTGAAGTAGGTAAATGATAATGAGGCAGTGGCCCAAGTGGGCTTCCCAAGTGTTAGGATTAGAGGAGAAACCACAGGCCAAAAAAAAGTAAAAAGAAGTCACAAGCCTAGGTTGAAGAAGTGAAGTTGCTCAGTCAATGTCTGACTCTTTGCGACCCCATGGACTGTAGTGTGCCAGGCTCCGCTGTCTATGGGATTTTCCAAGCAAGAATACTGGAATGGGTTGCTATTTCCTTCTCCAGGGGATCTTCCCGACCTAGGGATCGAACTCAGGTCTCCCACATTGCAGGCAGATTCTTGACGGTGTGAGCCACCAGGGAAGCCCCTAGGTTGGCATGGAGTGAAACAGGTGAAAGCAGAAAATAGAATGGTTAGTACTTTAATCTTTTGTTGCACTATGTTTATAAATTTCATGTAGGCATTTATTCCTGAATATTCTGCAACTTATTCTTTTAATTCAGCAAATAGTTATGAGCTACCTGCTCTGCACTAGGCACTGTCTAGGCACAGAATTGATTAACCCTCACAGAACTTACTGTCCAGTGGGGTGAACAGAGGAAAGACAAACCAAAAAACAAACGAACAAAAAAAAACAAGGAAAGAAAATCACTGCAAGTTGTAATAAAATCTGAAGGAAATAAATGAGAACTCAGACAGGACACCTGCCTGCAGAATGGCACGAACTCTGTGAGTGTCTGACATACTCAACGATCACCAGGTGTGCGGCAAGGGATGCCTGAAGGGGCCATGGAGATGGTCGTGGTCATGCTTCCTGTGTTCCTTCCTGGCACTGGTGACAGTTACCTAGAAATGCTTCAGAGAGGATCTGACCAGAGAGTTGTCATTGGTGAGTTATTTGAGCAGACATCCATCTTATTCTAAAATCTTTCCTCCTTTGCATAGAATCACTGGCCATTTCTCCTTCCAAGAAGTACCAAGAGCGTCCCCTTCCGTCCCTTTGGGGCTGTCAAAAATGTCCCAGCCCACATTTTTTTTTCTTTTCCATTACGGTTTATTACAGATCTATCACTATTATTATATTATATATTATTATTATCCATTATATTATTACAGGTATATTATTGAATATAGTTCCTTGTGCTATTCAGTAGGACCTTGTTGTTTATCCATTCTATACATGTTAGTTTGCATCTGCTAACCCCAGACTCCCAATCCCTCCCCCTGGCAACCATGAGTCTGTTCTCTTAATGTTTGTGAGTCTGTTTCTGTTTTGCAGATAAGTTCATTTGTGTTGTATTTGAGTTTCCACATAGAACTGATATCATATGATGCTTGTCTTTCTCTGACTTCACTTAGTACAATCATCTTTAGATCCATCAATGGCGCTGCAAATGCCAGCCTACTTTCCAATGTCATCTCTCGGCTCCTTTTGCCTTCGGTTCACTTAGGACAATCGGTGTAAATGCACCCTCTTACAGACTGGGCAGGGCAGGGCCTCCCCACAAACAAATGCAGAGGGCTCCCCTCTCCTGGAGTTGAATCAAGGCAGTCAGGCAGCGAACACCTCCTGTGGGCCTACCATGGCTGACACTGAACAAAACTTATCTTCCAGTCCCCACGGGTTCTACTTTATGATGAAGAGAGGGCAGGGAGAGCCTTCCTGGGGTTGTCAGGCTGGACTCCAATATAAACGGACTCCTCATGTGCTGTGGGATCGCTCTGGTTGAGCCCCCTCTCAGGCTGCACCTGTCTCCTCCCCCCACACTCCACAAAGGTCCTCCTGCCACATACACAACTTGGAAATCTCCCTTCTTTCCCCGGAATCTCTTCCCTCTTACCCCACCCTGTCTAAGTATGTCCCGCCCACAACCCGTTCCCTTCAATACCTGCCTTGTGGCCCCACATCCAGTGACTTGTCTGTTCTTTGTCCTTGGGTTCCTTGGAATACCTGTGGGCAGGTTTATCAGTCAGCTTCCAAAGGTCAAGCCAGATCTGTGTACAGTTTGGAACAACTGCTATGACAAAGCAAAATGTGAATCCAGAAAATGAGAAAACATATAAACACACCCAACACACCCGTCCCAGAGAAGGGACAATAGAAAGTAGTTTATCAGTCAAAAATAGATTGTGTATATATAGCCGAATCTCTTTGCTGAAACTAACACAACATTGTAAGTCAACTATACTTCAATTTGAAAAAAAAAAAGAGGAGATTGTTTTAAACTCTGTATTTGCCCTTTTAGGGAAAAAATAAAAGTGAATATGGTCTGGAAGGGCACAGGGTGAATCCTCTCTCCCAGTTACACGATTCCCCCCTGCTGACAGCCACTGCCGCCCGGTGTTTGTGCTTTTCCCACAGGTCCTGTGAAGAGCTTCTTAATAAGTGCATTTTTCACTGCGACGAACAAATTACAGAACCTGACTTCACAGTAACACGGAGAAGCCATGCCTTTCCTCTCCTCCCGGTTCCAGCCCATCCTTATTATCACCTGCATATTTCCATGGCTTTGTTCCATTCTGAAAAAGGAGGTGAAATCAAAGTAACAAAATGGTTTAAAGGAATGTAGACTCCCTACTGTGACCAAGGTGAGATGGCACTGAATTTGCCCTTTCAGAGCTAGAAGCCCAAAGCCAAATTTCTCTATAATGTAATCATTCCCTAATTGGTCACTAATGAAAAAGAATTTTAACATCTGATAGGATAAGTACATACTGTAAATCTATTCACAGAAAAACTAAATGCTGCATTGCTAGCACACCAGGAGAGATTTATAGATAATATAAAGGTGGTGAGATTATTTGTGAATTGCTTGCCTGCTTGCTTTTTCCTACTTTCTAAATATTCTTTAAGGGACTTCCCTGGTAGTCCAGTGGTTAAGATGTCATGCCTCCAATGCACAGGTTCGAGCCCTGGTTTGGGATACATACTGCGAGGCATGGCCAAATAAATAACTAAAATAATATTTAAAAAATAAATATTCTTTACAGTGGTCTTATAATAAAAATATCTATCCTTCATGATTTGGCCACCTGATGCCAAAGGCTGACTCATTGGAAAAGACCCTAATGCTGAGAAAGATTGAAGGCAAAAGAGAAGAGGGTAACAGAGGATGAGATGATTAGATAGCATCACCCACTCAATGGACATGAGTTTGAGCAAACTCTGGAAGATAGTGATGGACTGGGACGCCTGTTGTGCTGCAGTCCATGGGATCGCAAAGAGTCAGACACGACTGAGTGACTGAACAACAACAACAAATTTGATTTAATTTTATCTGGCATTCCCTCTGCATGTGTATTTAAATATTAATTACACTCCATTGAAAGAGGAAAGGCAATAAACTCTTTAACACAAACACACTGAGCAAATGAAACCTACGCTGCTCTGGCCTGTTTGTTTCTTGACAGCACCTTCAGCATCACAGAAAGTGGTGATTCTTTGCTCGGCTCGAGTGTTGAGGTCACCTGAGGATCTTTAGAAAAATACAGACATTTAGGTCTTGCCCACAGAGATTCTGATGCTCTGTGGTGTGGCCTGATCTGAGGTTTTTCCAAGCTTCCCAAGTAATTCTAACGTGAAAATCACTGACTTTAAAAAAAGGAAACAGGAAGGAATCCCACTGAGAATTTATTAAAATAAAGCATCTTGGAGAGTATCTCTGTGAAGTACAGCCAATCTTGCTCAAATCAGGAGAAAAATAGTATTCTAGTAGTTCAAGAAAGAAAATAACCTAGAAAATTAAAAGTCTATTAGAAATAACCATGATCCTCCTTCCTCAGCATTTGCCTGGCATTTTATGTATATCACCTCTAACCTTCATTAAGTGTTCTAAAAGTTAAACTGTGTGGTACCCATTTTAGCTTATTTTTTTGGCTCCACCATGCGGCTTGTGGGAACTTAGTTCCCTGACTGGGGAATCTCTTGCTCACCCCCTTCTGGGGAGTCAGGCCAATCACTTTTTGCTTTACATACTTTAAGTATTTCTGTTGTTCGGATGTTTTTACGATGAGCATGGGTTCTATTTGTGATATAAGATCTACAAAAGTTAATACTTCACCAGCAGTTGGGGCTCAAGTCCAGTCAAGGGTTCCCTCAAACTTTGTCCTCTTCACTATCAACTAGGAGTCCCGGTCCTGCCTTGGAGGTTTTTTGGGGGGAGTCACACAAAATGAATACTGTGTGTACTATACCTACGTTATATTACCTATAATCATTATAAAAATCTATGCATCGCTTTGCCATACAGCAGAAACTAACACAACATTGTAAATCAGTTAAGACGCCAATAAAAAAAATTGACAAAAAATAATCTATGCATTTCTTTGCACTGAAAATATCCTTAAATTTCTTCCTTGTTTAAAATCCCGGCAACCCACACACAGTAACTCCCATTTTTTGTGGACGGGGAACCAAGGGCCGACTCATTATTCAACAGATGTCCACACAGCTTCTTCGAAGATTCTGAATTCTGAATCTCCTGCCCTAGCACCAGCCCTCCTCCAACTCACACCCTGGGGAGGTTGGTGATTTCCCATCAAGTAACACTGGACAAAGATTAGATCATTTTAAAAGCTTGTTTTCTCCTTTAACCATGAGGGGGGAGAAAAAAAAAATCAAAATTCGTTAAAACAAAACAGCAACCATCTGTGTCCAGAGATGTCCGTGGAGAAAGTGGAGATAAACAAGCTGCTCTCCCAAGTCTCCTCGCAGCAGTTTGCCTCAGCTCACACTTTAAAAGCTGCAGGGTGTCAGGCCCTGGGCTTTATCAGACCCCCACAGCTACCCCCAAGGTTCTACCAGGACTCACGGTGGGGGACCAAGAGCCCGTGGTGTGGTTTCCAAATGTCAGGGCGGGCCTGGTCACCAATAGTTCCATGTTCTTGTTTTTAGCATAAGACAGAACAAATAAACTCTGCAGACTGCTTCATCCTCAGTGGTATCGATGAGGGGGAAACGGCAGATCACAGAGACGCACTTTAAACAAACAGGATGTTTGTGAGCTAGACAAAATTATATGAGCAGGACTGAGGGAGAAGAACCTGCTTTGGAGCACTTGTTGAAACCCTCCGTTCAATTCTCAGATAAGAACTCCAGGATTTAACTGGTACCTCTGACATGGTGTAAAATACAGGGCACCCACTTCCTGGAGGAAGTTGACTGTAAGTTGAAGGGAAAGGAAAGATTAATCTTCTTTCCACAGGAAGCAGGGAGATCCTCGTGGTCTCAGCAGACCTTTCATTCGGACACGTAGCCGTGAGACCGGGGTTCAGGCTGAGTTAATGAGCACTGGCTACTTGGGAGAAAGTTCCAAGCAGGATGCAGAGGTGGGAGAGGCGGGCCGGAGTGCACGTAGGGGCTGACCCATCCTGCTGGGCCTCTGACGACAAATCCAATGTGGGGCGTGGGCTGGGAAGTGGTACTGGTACAGAAGAGAGAACACACACGTGCTCTCTCTCCCTCTCTCACACACACGTACACACACACACACGCAGGGTGGGAAGAGAAAACAAAACCCTGGGAAGTGTGATGAAAAAGAGCTAAATCCTGACAGGAACCTGGTTAGAGAATGCCAAGATGCTGGCAAGCCAGACACATACTTGGAAATCACCAAGTACAGCCCCAAAATGAAGGACCCGGTCAGCCTTCTGGTAAAGAGAGAGAAATAACTGGTGAAGGCAAAGGGTGTGTAAAGACAGGAAAATGGCTCATCAGAGAAATGGCTCCAGGCCTCAGGGCCAGCGCCCCTGATTAGAGAGAATGAAGCCAGGGTTAGAATCAGGGGAAATGAGAGGGCGGCAGCTCCTATGGACCAGGCAGCAACCCACAGACATCCTTCAGCTATACCATCTCCATTTTCTCCACTGACTTGAAGTAAGTTTCTACAAAATTCTACCCTATGGAGGAGGAATTCCAAGGCTGCGAAAAATTAAGTACTGTAATTGGATCAGCCTACACAGCCAGGAAAGGAGGCAGAAATGGGACCTCACCTCACTGTGACCTGACGTCAAAGCCCCTTACTCCATACCCTCCACCATGCTGTCAGTCAAGGCGGGGACAGACCACGGAACACCTTAAAAAAAAAAAAAAAAGCAGCCTGAGAAAGTTGAGAGCAATAGGAAGTCAATCTGACTGACCCTCTCAAGGGCCCTAACATCTTAAGATGCGTGTCCTACGTGACACAGTGCCTGAGTAGGATCGCTTAATATTTGGGCATATTGTCTTTCTGGGTGTGGTGCCTATTGTTGCAGGCTGCACACCCAGACAGCATTGCTGCTTACCTGGAAACTCCGAGCACCAGCATTTTAACTGCAAGAGTCAGAAGGGGTCCACCCTCTGCAGGTATCTCGCTGTAATAATAGCTGGCAGCAGTCTGTGACCCACGACTTCATGAAGATAACAAAAGCACAGCGAATGCTTGAAGCCACATTAGGAAATGAGACCGATCCAGGTACTTCCAACTAACTTACAATTTTAGGCAACAAACTGGATGTGATACAGAAAGGAGTTTTGGCATAAACTCCCAAATTCTTCCCCCTAAAGGGTAAGAAAAACCCTTAGCCAGGGGTAGCTCACAGAAAATTCTGGTCTCGTCTGAAGTCCTCTGCATCTTGGGTTTTTAAATTCTGATGATTCTCCTAAGCATATTCCACATTGGTGTTAGGTCTCTGCATGGGATTTGCACAAACTTCAATTATACAGTAAACATTCAGTCATAATATTCCTAAGGAGGTATGTTCTCAGCTGTGGGCATGCCCAAATGCCTGCTACTCTTTTACTGCTGCTTTGCAGACGGGTTCTCTACCAGAAAATCTGCCAACTCATTGTTCAGGCCAGTGGCATAGGAATTCTGCCCAGTTGGTGTCAGAAGAGATTATGTCCAGCTTGTTTTAATGGGAAGGGTGACCTCTTTACTCGGGACCCTCCTCTGATCAAGCACAGGGATGCTGGGATACTTCGTATGTAGTCCATCACAAATCTCTAGGCGCCGTGGTTCAGGAGGTTTCCTAATCTATTTCATCCGCAGTGCTGTGGGGGCTGCACTACAATATGCTGTGAAAGGCCCCAGTAGGTCTTGAAAGGAAACCATCCAGGTTTTGATAATAGGGGAACTAACTTAATTTGATTTCAATGTGGCTACTCAGGTTCAATTTCTGGGTTGAGAAGATCCCCTGGAGAAGGAAATGGCAACCCACTCCAGTATTCTTGCCTGGAAAACCCCATGGACAGAGGAACCTGACAGGCTACAGTCCATGGGGTCACAAAACAGTAGGACACGACTTAGTGACAAAAAAACAGCTTTTCATGTGCTAGGTACTATGTTAGGAGCTTCATGTGCATGCTTTCATTTAATCCTCAGACTATCTTTTCGAGGTGGGTGCTTGGGTGCTCTATGTCCATCTTACAGATGAGGAAACTGAGACTCTTAAGAAATTTGCTGGTTTGTATGAGGTCAAGGTCACACAGCGATTGGGAGATTGATCTAGGATTTTTCTTTTTTTGGTGGTGGTAAAAACACATAACATAAAATTTACCATCTAAACTCTTTTTAAGGTAGTCTAGTAGCAGTAACTCTACTCACAGATTGTGCAAAAAATCTCTGGAATTTTTTCATCTTGTAAAACTGAAACTCTAAATCAGCTTTGGCAACCCACTTCAGTATTCTTGCCCCATTTTCCTTCCTTGCAGCCCCTGGCAACCACGCATCTACTTTCTATGAGTTTGACTACTCTTCTTGTTGTTATTTAGCTGCTCAGTTGTCTCAGACTCTTTTGCGACCCCGTAGTTGCAAAGAGTAGCCCTCTTTCTGTTTTGTGAAGATGCCACAAGAAGTTGGCAGTCTAAAACCTGGAAAAGGGTCCTCAACTATACCGGCACCCTGATCTCAGACTTGAGAAACATACTTGTTTATAAGCCACTCAGTCTATGGTCACTCACTCAGTCGTGTCCAACTTTTTGTGACCCCACAGGCTGTAGCCCACCAGGCTCCACTAGTAACCTCTGTCCATGGGATTCTACAGGCAAGAATGCTGGAGTGGGTTGCCATCTTCCCAACCCAGGGATCAAGCCCACACCTCCTATGTTAGCAGCTGGGTTCTCTACCACTGAACCACCCAGGAAGCCCTTGACTACTCTGCATACCTCTTATGAGTGGAATCACACCCAGTATTTTTTCATGACTGGATACTTTCACTGGAATAATCTCCTCAAGATCCATCCATGTTGTATGTGTCAAAATTTCCTTCCTTCTGAAGGCTTCATGATATGCCATTGTGTGTAGAGACCACATTTTCTTTATAGAGCTAGGATTTTAATGCAAGTTTGGGAGACTCCAAATCCCATGCCTCTTTCTTGTGTGTAAGCCACGTTCCTTTGTCAGTGCTTTAAAGAGAATTATGACTTTCACGATATACATTAAATGCAAGAGAAGTGAGCTGGTGGTGTCATGGCTCTGTTCTCAGCATTGCAAGCTCAGAGACGGAGTGGTGGAATGGCTGACAGACCCCTCGGAAGTGACTTAGCTTGGGGAAGCACCCCATCCTTCTCATCACACAGGGCCCAGCCCCCTACTTCTCCCATCACCCCTCACTGCCCACAACTGCCTCCCACCACCCTCCAAACTTGGCCTCTTCTCTCCTGTAAGTCACGTACTGAGGTCTCCAGGACATCTTCAATGGAATATAAATAGCCCTGAGACCTCAGAGTCCCCACCCTTCCTCATGCAGCCTGCCCTGTTGCCCAACTTCTCTGTCTTCGTCCTTGTGGGCTGTGCCCGTGCCCTGGTGCTTCTGCAAGCCTCTGGCCTTGGTCATTTCTGCTGCCTCTCTGGTTTTCATCACTTGCCAAGGACAGCAGCTTCCTCCTCTGCAGCCCTAACCTTTCCCGTCCCCAGAATCCCATCCAGACCCCTTGACCAGGCCCCGATGGCTCTTCACCTGCACCTTGGGTCTTTATATCCCCCGCCAGCACACTCCTGCCCTCCCCTACCCCACCCTCAAGACTAGTCTTGACCACCTATCATTGGTCTTCTCCACTATCATCTAATCAAGTCAAACTCAACATGGGCCTGCTCAGATCTTCCTCTCAGCTGCTTGTCCACCATCTTCACCCGACCCTCCCTGGTCAGCTTTGTTCGGTTCACGAGCATTTTCTGGCTCTGCCCCTACCCCCACACCAATTCACTCGCCTCACCTTCACCTCCAGCCTGCGGACAGGCACCTAAGCCACTGTGGTCCTGGGCCGCTTCTCTTGTCCAAGCATCAACCCTGCCTTCTTCTCCCTCCCTCTCCTTAGGTTGCAATTTGTGACCCAGATTCACTCCACCCTGTTATCTTATCATTTCTGACCTTTCTCAGGTTTTGATATAATTAACCTGCAACTTTATAAATATTTTAATAAACTATATATGGATTTCTCTTTCTTTTTACCTAAGTTCCCTTGAGCATGAACTAGGCCAGCTCTTCAGACTCCCAAGTGGCTCCGTTGTCCTCACAGCATGTATTATACCATAAATAAATTATACCATAAATAAGTCAGGGCCGAGGAGAGGCAAGGTAACATCACACTGCTTTTCCAGCCAGGATGAGTCCAGTGCGGTCAGGGATGGGAAGGACGAGACTCAGAGGCAGTGGAGCCAGGGTCTAGAGGCTGACGAGTGCCTGAGAAGGGGGTGGAATCTTCTAGCAAAATGAGCTCTGATGGTGATCCCTGAGAAGTTTAGGGGGTGTCTCTGTTCAGGTTTGGCACCTAAGCACAAGGGAGGGCTCTCTGGGCACTCAGCTAGAGAAGGATGCTGAGGGAGACTGTTCCCCCAGCTACACCCATCCCCCAGGCCGGATGCACAGAGACCCAAAGGAAAGGGAAGCCATAGGAAGGACACCACAGTCTGGCAGGAGCCTCACTGCTGCCTGGGGCTGAGGGGGCGAGTCCCCACTCATCGGAGGCCAAAGACACCACGGAACAGATGCAACGTGCTCTTGCTTCCCACCCTGTCACAGACATAATAAAACCTTAAATAAGCCTCGCTTAACCCAGATTTAATCCTGAGAGAAGGAAAGGGAAAGAGAGAAATGGGAGGATCTGAGTTGACTGAGGGATTACCCCAAAGGAACAGAGTTTAAACCCGAAGTTACTCAAATTAGCTGGAGCCAGGCTTCACTGTCAGGAGGAAACGGGGTTGAACTGCTGAGCAGCTTTCGCTGGCAGGCTGTGGAACCCTCTCCGAACACTGATGTGCCCACAAGCAGCCTGTAGAAACAGGTGGCTTGTCCATTAGGCCCTCTGGGAGGGCAGGGGCTTTGGAGGTGATCTAGTGGGGCCTGTCACCTCAGTGACATTGACCTGGACCCGGGCAGGAGCAGGAATGTGGCCGGCAGGAGGGGGTCCAGCACCGGTGCCCACTCCCCTGCCCTCTTCCCCTCCAGGCTTTCCATCACTGGTCACTGGTGCCCAGCACTGCTCTCCCCTGAAAGCAGGAGATGCCACACTGAGGGTTACAAGAACAGGCAAACTGAGTTAATATGACAGCACTGGCTTAAATGACAGGACTCACTAATTCCCAATATCATGCCAACATCAGGATGTGCAGAGCCGAAAGAAACTATATAACATAAAAATCTAGGTGGGGCAGAGGGGCTGAGGGGGTGGGCAGGTCCTTGCCAGACCCCGGGTCGGGGTGACTCAGGGTCAGAGATCGGGCACCAGGAGCTCCCATCCTGCCAGGTGCACAGTGGTAGGGCCCTGGCTGCACATCCACGTAGCTAAAGGGTTAAACTTCTGGCAGTCTTCATTCAAACAACATTTCCTTTACCTTTCACAGGATGGGTGTTTCCCTCCCCAAATCATACCCATTCCCATAATCACCTAGCACTTCTTCACAGTTACGGAGAAGTGAACGCAACTTGTTCTTACTTTTTTGTGAGTACAGTCCTGTCCCCAATCCCGTCAGTTTCTGAGCTAAGAGTAGAAGATGCTGGTGTCGAACGACAGAATCACATATCATCATTCTGCAGTGATTAAAGATTCATCATCTGCATGCAATGCTACATTTCCCCCATAGAATCAACCAGGTATAGCACGGAATCAGAGAAATGTATTCAAAGGCATATTATTAATATGAGTAATCTCATAAGCTCATTATGAGTTCATTTATTCCAAGTGATAAGTGAAAGTGGATACCTCTTTATATGGTGTTTAGACAAGCATGCCTGATGTTTCAGAAGCACTTGTTGAATGAAAAGTGTCTCAGCGATTGCAGCTAAATATCTCCTTCAATGTCACTGGCTGGAATAAGCTGAAAATTATTCTGTTAATCATACCTGTCATTTATAACCCAAGCTATTGCTGTTTTTACACTATAAGCTAAACATTTTCAAGTCTGTGAACCTAGTTTAACCCGTCAAATTGTTTCTGGCTAGCTTTTAGCGGTGGGGGTTGCGGAGGAGACAGTAAGGTGATGGAGATGCCTGGGGGTTTGGGCTTTGGGGAGACCGTCTGCCTGTACTTATGTCCAAGTTGTCGTTCAGTCACTCAGTCATATCTCAGTCAATGACTCTGTGACCCCATGGACTGCAGCACACCAGATTTGCCTGTCCTTCACCATCTCCTGGAGTTGGTTCAGACTCACGTCCATCGAGTCAGTGATGCCATCCAACCATCTCATCCTCTGTTGTCCGCTTCTCCTCCTGCCCTCAATCTTTCCCAGCATCAAGGTCTTTTCCAATGAGTCAGCTCTTCGAGTGAGGTGGCCAAAGGATTGGAGCTTCACCTTCAGCATCAGTCCTTCCAGTGTCCAAGAGCCAAAAGTACAGTCTTGAGTTGTCCAGCCCAGGGAGCTAGGAAAGGGCCTGAGGTCGGTGGTGCTATGGATACCACCAGGCAGGAAGCTAAGGACGGGAAGCCAAGTTGGAGGCCTGTAGTCCTTCCTGCTCACAAACCCCCAGGTCATGACACTTACACAGGTGAGGGTAGCCAGCAGCACTTATTTGCATGGAATGCAAGGACAGTTGTTCTCTGGTGATTTTGTTCAAGGGAGAGTCAAAGGTGACAGTGCCAATGACCATGTGACTAAGATCACAGGACGAAGGCATGATTGACCCTGACAGAGACTGACCACTTGTGACCTAACCCCCACCTCCATATATTGAAACCTAATCTCCAAGGTGATGGTAGGAGGAGGTGGGGCCTTTGGGAGGTGACTAGGTCTTCAGGGTATGGCAACCCACTCCAATTTTCTTGCCTGGAGAATCCCCATGGACAGAGTAGCCTCGCGGGCTATGGTCCATAGGGTTGCAAAAAGTAGGACACAACTGAAGCAGCTTAGCATGCACGCACGTGGGTCATGAGGGGGGAGCCCTCCTAAACAAGATTCATGCCCTTATAAAAGAGACCCTGGAGAGCCCCCTTGCCTTCCACCATGTGAGGACACAGCAAGAAGGTGTCAGCTATGAACCAGGAAGTAGACTCTCACCAGAGACTGAATCAGATGGAGCCTTGATCTTGGACTTCTCGGCCTCCAGCACTGGGAGAAAGAAATGTCTATTGTTTATAAGCCATCCAGCCAATGGCAGTTGTGATAGCAGCCTGAATGGGTAAGACAACCCCTTTCACAGGTAAAAAGGTCTTTGTGTGTGGTGGGTAAAGATGGAAGTGGCAGCTGAACCCTTCAGTACATACCCTTGCTTTATTTATAATAATAACCGGATACTCACTGTGCACTGGGCACTCTTCTAAACGCTTGGCTCAGGCTAACATGTTTATTCATGATGACCCTGAACCTGGTCACTCGCCCGCGGAGGTGAAGCTGGGCTGTGGATGCTTCACAGCTGGGCTAGCCTGTGCCCACGCCCGTGCGGCACTGTGCTGCTTCTCTGAGGGTCAGCAGTGCCGAGTCACAGCGTTCTCCTCGCCCTCTGGCTCTAATCACCTCTGTAACCACCTGACTATCTGTTTACTCTTTCAGCACCATGTTCTCCAAGATGGCCAAGACTAGCTAGCTGTGTGACACTCCCCACCATCTCCAGGAACCAACACGATGCCTGGCACACTGTAGGCCTTGGAAAACGAATGGCTGGCTTCAAGGATCTGTTCTATTCATCTGTCATATATGTGGAACTGAGCTGAAAACGGAACAGTCTTAGAATTCACCTTGTTCAGTTGAAATGAATACATTCCAAGTATATGAGACATTTCCCAAGTCTAAAATCATCTAAAAACTCTGGTTTTGCAAAATAGCAATATGAGATATCACCTATTAAAAATGTACTCTTTTCTAGACAGTTATGTTAAGTATATGGCATGCATTTTCTCATTTAATTCTTATCACAACTCCATAAAGTAGATACTACTTTGTCTATTTCTTTTTCTTTTTGTTGCCATTTCAAATATACTAGAATTGGGTTCATTGTAACTGGGTTAATTGGTTCAGGACACACTGTCAGTTCCAGGCTTGGCCCTCTTCTGCTCATCTTTTATTCATTTATTCATATTTTAAATAACAAAATAAACTTGCCAATGAACTTACTGCCCAACCCAAGAACCAAAACATGAACAGTAAGTTGCATCCCTCTCTGTGCTCCTCCCAATCCATTCTCTTGCCCACCCCACACACAACCCCACTATCCTGAATTTCCTTGTTTTTTTCCATTGTACGCTCAAATGCTTGATTGCTCAGCTTTCATTAGATTTGGACTTGATGCAAAGGGTGGCAGGCTTTTGTTCGCCAAGCATCACATTCCTTAGGTTCATCCATGCTTTCACAAGTGGCTGAGCTTCATTCATTTTCCTGGCTGTGTGATTTTTTTCCATACATACTTCTGTTGACTGGCATTTCTGTTGCCTTTCCTTTCTTTGCTATTATGAAGGGGTGTTTCTCTCGGGTATGATGTCGATTTTACAGAGGAAGAAACGGAGGCACGGAGAAGTTAAAGAACTCACCAAAGACCTCCCAGCCAGTAAGTGGCTGAATCAGTATCTGAACCTAGATCTTTAGCTTTAAAGCATGTTCTACAGCCTCTATCGGCCTTCCCACGAGAAAGATAACAGGAGGTAAAGGGCACATTTTCCTTCCTCATTTTACCCCACCCTCACTTTGTCTATAGGAGAAGAAAAACTTGTACGTTGACTTAATTAGCCTTTCAAATACAATCACTTACCCTCTTGAATCCAGCAGTTATCCACTCCTCCCCATTTCAAAAAAAATTGTTGGGTACAATATTTATCTCAGAGATGACATGTCCAAATAGTTTGGCTTTACACCTTACAATTCCTTTAGCTCTTGGTTTGGGGCCTAAATTCCCTTTACAATAGAATCAACTGCACATGCCTGTATGGTTTTTTGCTTTTTTTTTTTTTCCATCAGAAGTTTTAAAGAAGAAAATGGTGGGAAAATTAAGTAAAATGTTCACTTCTACAGTCTGCTGTTAAGTATTTAGAGGCACCTCTTCAGGTTAAAAATAGGTTTTACATGGAAGACAGCTCAGTAAAATAAAAGTTGATCATATAAACTACAGACCACAAAACACAAATGATTTTGCTTACTGGTGAAGAAACTTTCCAAAGAAAATGCTTAGTTATTTGGAATTTAGAAAAAAAAAAAAGGAATGAATGCAATATGTTTGCATTTATCCAGTTTGCTCTTTGAAAAAAATAGATGCTGCTGTACTTTGGGCACTAAACAAGGTAAACCTTGACTTGGTGGAGATGTTACCGGTGGACCAGACTGAGGTCTGGTTTGTACAAGGTCATGCTCTGGCTTCAGAAACCTCACTGGCCCCTGTGCCATCACTTTTGCATTCCTTACAACAGACCATGCTGTGGGCAACCAATTTCCTTAACAGCTATTTCTCATGTCTGTTTGCAACCTTTCTGGGCATGGGAATTTGAGGCACACAGATGTTCTTACTATTGTTTAAAAATATAAAACAAAAAATGTTTACACTCACATAACAACTGGACATAAAGTTTAGAAAACAGAAGGAAAAAAAATCTAACATACTCTCACCATCCTCAGTCAAACTCCTGCCATTGTTGTTTTTCCTTTTCCTCCTGGCCTGTGTGTGCACACATCGTCTATAGGGACAAAGAGGGATGTGTCTACAATTCCCTGTGCTGCAGATCTTGAGACAAAGTAGTCATGCAAAGGTAGTTTATTTGAGGAGTGCAGACAATACCACTGGGGGCATGGGGAATCCATATAGTGAAGGAGAGAGGCCAATAAAGAGCACCCTTATCAAGCAATAGAAGCTTAATCCCCAAGGAAATTTGGGAACACAGTGCTAAACATGCAGTTCAAAGGGGTACTGGAGGTAGGGTACTTATACATCGACTGCCCATGGCCATTGCTTAAGGACTGGTGCGGGGTGGAAAAGAGGAGGTCATTTCTCAACTGTGTGTATATCCATAACTGGGGGTGCTTGGGGAAGAGCTCCCCGATTCAGAGATGTTCAGCCTAGTGGCTGGAAATTGGTTAGAACTGAAAACCTTAGAGACATGGGTGGACCCAGAGTGTCTCCTCTATGGCTTTGTTCACTTGACATTCATTACGACATTTACCTAGACTTCCTTGTTGCTACAGTCTTTACCCTTATAAGATTAGTTTCCACATAACATTTCATAATGGAATCATAATCTACTCCTCTGATAGTGGATATTTTACATTGCTTCAAAATGGAACAGGTGAGGGACTTCCCTGGGGGTCTCTGGTGGTCCAGTAGTTAAGACGCTGAGTTTCCAGTGTAGGGGGCACGAGTTCCATCCCCGGTCAGGGAACTAAGATCCCATGTGCAGTGCAGCAAAAAAAAAAAAAAAAAGGAAGAAAGAAAAGAAAAATGGAATAAGTGAGTTGGCAACAAATGGCTAACTTATTTCTGTCCGAGCTCTTAAAGCTGAAACTGTGTACCAGGGGAAATATGTGTTCTTAAACTGTAAGTTCTCTGGTCAAACAAGCCAAGTACAACACCTCGGATGAAGACAGCTGAATCACAACCAAGTAGCCCAGTGGCACATGCTCTAAATTGGATGCACTGTTACTTAAGGGTGACTCTTTAATTGTTGGTGTTCTTGTGATAGCTGTACTTTGTTCTTCAAGATGTCTAAGGTCTATAAATTTCGTATATTAACACATTGTACTGGGGCCATGATAGTTGGGAAACACAAGCTATTAAATCATTTGGTACTGGCAAGTAACACTGAAATGAGATCTAGATTTGGCTGTGGTTGGCCCCCAAGTAGATGCGCCATCTTGGGGCAGCCACGCGTATCTCAGTGTCTCACCTGAAAGTCAAGGTGTGTGGCAAATACTGCCCGAAGCTTCTCCTATGGTCATTACCACCCTCCCCCCTTCTTCTTTTACTCTGATTTTCTGTAGATATCAGGTGGAGAGGCCCTGTTCTCGGGGTAAGCAGTCCTGACACAACCCCAAGGGAAAGTCCTGATTGGCTGCAGCCACCTCTAGTAATTCCTTTCTCCTCAGCCACATACTCACTTCCCCAGCTTCCTCTGAAGTTAGGAAAGTGATGGTCATCCATTCAGTCATGTCTGACTCTTTGTGACCCCATGGACTGTATTCCACCAAGATCCTCTGTCCATGGGACCTTCCAGGCAAGAATACCGAGAGAGTTGCCATTCCCTTCTCCAGGGGATCTTTCCAACCCAGGAACTGAACCCATGTCTCCCACATTGCAGGCAGATTCTCTACCATCTGAGTCATGAGGGAAATTAGGAAAAGGCCAAGTTAAAAAAGTAATTAAATCACACATGATGTAACATTTTCCATATACCCCTCTTTAAGTACTTCATATTTCAATATTTAATTCTCACAACCACCCTGGGGCTAAGCATACTATTACCATCCCATTTACCAAGGAGGAAACTGTGCCCCAGAGAAGCCAAGTGAATTTCCCAAGATCACATGACTGGTAAGTCTTGGAGCGAAGACTTACCCTGGCTTATTTCCAAGATCAATGCTCCTTTGTCGTGTGAGGAATACCCAGGTTTGTCTTTATGTAACGAAGAGTCCCTCCAAATATGTGCCTGAATTAGCAAAGGCTCTCCTGTGGAGACACTGGCTTCCTGCACCACCTTCCTCACCACCGAGAAGTCCCACTGGAGTCACCTCCCAGCTTTGAAGGATCAAAATTGGTAGTTTGTCGTAAGGGCCTCACCTTGATTATAAACATCCGTCAGTCATGTTACTGAAAGGGAGGAACGCTTAATCTCCCTTTCCCCATCCTATTAAGGTTAGGTTGTGTGGGTTAGGCTGCTGGCAGAACTGCCTTCTCTCTAGTTCTTCCCTCTCACAGGAAAGTGCAAGTGCACGTGTGCACGTGTGCACTCACGCACACACAGAGACACACATAAACACACCGGGCACCCATTTCAGTGGTGCTTTTCTATGCTCTCTCCTCAACTTCCTACTTGGAGAAACTTCCTCAAACCTCATCTCATCCCAACCTGCTCTCAGATCTTGAGGTCACTGACTTGTACTTTTTCTTCAGGTTTTCTGTTGACTCTCACTTGTTGGTCCATGAAGCACCACAATCCTTCATGTGAGAAGGATGGGCTCTTTTCAGAGAGTCCTTATTTTCTGTTTTAGCAGCTGGCTGACACCACTCCCAAGTCCAAAGGGTCTTTAGGTCCCAGCTACCTTGACCCCGACCTCCAAAGGAGCAACTTTGGCTGGAGCATCAAAGACTCAGGCAGTAACTGTCGGTTGTCAGCAACATGAGGCTTTCCAGCGAGCACTGCTTATTCTTCATCCTAGGTCTGGGTCATCGAACTATGGTCCTGCAGGATGTAACTTGAGGTTTTATCTGAAGAACCATCCTTGGTTCTCTTTGATAAGAGTGGCTGGATCACTGGTTATAGGAAAACATTGTCTCGGAGTTTGAATGGGAGAAGGTTGTATTACAGCAACTATAACCCTTCAGCTTAATCCACCCAGGACATAGCCAAGAGCATTCACAGAAGTTCAGGAAGAAGCCCCAAGAGTCATCATGAAGAACAAATCAGGCCAGGCTGACCCTGCCTTCACTCGAGAGGTCTGGTAATTGAGGGAAGCAAGTCTTTAGCCTCACTCCCAATACAATCAGTGGAAGGAGGGTGGAGGTATAAATTGACCCCAGGGATTAGACATATATTCGGTCTATATTAACCTGTTCTCTGCCTCTCGAAATATAAAACTTTAAACTGCGAAATTGTTACATCTGAATACTCAGAGGGCTGTTTGTGAATACTCAGAGGGCTGTTTGTATAGATTTCCAAGGGCAGAACCAGGAGCAGTGTGTGCAAACCACAGGCTGGCAGTCCTGTTCACCACACGGGGAAAAACCAGTACATGCTTAGAGCAGAGCTTCTCTTCCTCATACAGAAAAGAACATTCTTCAAATCCCCAGGGTTTACAAATATTTTTCTATAACGTCTCTTCTTTATCGAAGTGTAGTTGATTTACAATGTTGGTTTCAGATGTACAACATAGTGATTTGATATTTTTATAGATTATACTCCATTCAGTTATTACAAAACAAGGGGATGTAATTCTGTGCTGTACAATGTATTCTTGTTGTTTATCTACTTTATATGTAGTAGTTTGTATCTCTTAATCTCATATCCTCATCTTGCCCCTCTCTCCCCTTCTCTTTCCCCCCTAGTAACCACTAGTTCACTCTCTCTATCTGTGAGTCTGTTTCTGTTTGGGTATATACATTTATTTTTTAGTTTCACGTATAAGAGATAACATAGAATACTTGTCTTTCCCTGACTTATTTCACTAAGCATTATATTCTCTAGGTCCATTCACATTGTTCCAAATGGCAGAATTTCATTCTCTTTTTAAATGGTTAAGTAACATTCCATTGTAGATACATACATACCACATCTTCTTCATTCATCTGTTGATGGAAACTTAGGTTGCTTCCGTATCTTGGCTGTTATAAGCAGTGCTGCTATAAACATTGGGGAGCATATATCTTTACAAATTAAGTGTTTTCATTTTCTTTAGGTATATGCCCAGGAATGAAATCACTGATCTATTTTTATTTTTTTGAGGAACCCCCTTACTATCTTCCATAGTGGCTGCACCAATTTATATTCCCACCAACAGAATACAGTTGTTCCCATTTCTCCACATCCTTGCCAATGTCTGTTATTTGTGGTCTTTTTGATGACAGCTACTCTGACAGGTGTGAGGTGGTATCTCATTGTGGTTTTGATTTGCATTTCCCTGGTGACTAGCAATATTGAGCATTTTTTTCATGTGGCTGTTGGCCATCTGTATGTCTTCTTTGGAAAAACATTTATACAGGTCTTCTGCCTGCTTTTTAATTGGGTTGTTTTTTTGATATTGAGTTGGATGAGGTGTTCATGTATTTTTGATATTAACCTCTTAACAGTCAGCATTTGCAAGTATTTTCTCTATGAAAGTGAAAGTCACTCAGTCGTGTCCGACTCTTTGTGACCCCATATACTATACAGTCCATGGAATTCTCCAGGCCAGAATACAGTAGTGGGTAGACTTTCCCTTCTCCAGGGGATCTTCCCAATCCAGGGATCGAACCCAGGTCTCCCACATTGCAGGCAGATTCTTTACCAGCTGAGCCACAGGGAAGTCCAAGAATACTGGAGTGGGTAGCCTACCCTTTCTCCAGCGGATCTTCCCGACCCAGGAATTGAAGCAGGGTCTCCTGCATTGCAGGTGGATTCTTTACCAGTTGAGCTACCAGGAAAGCTATTTTCTCTATAGCATTTCTTAATTATGGGCATACAACTAGGTATAAGTCCTTACACTTAGTTATATACAAATTAAATTAATGAACTACATTTACAAATGTATAAATTAAATGCAAAAAAACCTACAATGTCAACAATATTGAAATAGCTTTATTTTAATGTGAGAGATGATGTTGTTTGCTGAAACAAAATCACCCTTCAGGAGATGAATATGGTACCAATGATGGTTTTTATCTTGGAGGTGTAGGCCACTGCATAATTTGCGATGACTCAAACCAAACATATTTCCTTTCCTGAACCACAGACAAACCTCTGTTAATGAGGCATGCTGTCACTTTTCTTCACTAAAATTAACACTTGTTGCCTGTTCAGCCCAGGTCTGTTCTTTACTTATTAGTCCCAAACAAAGTTGAACTAGTCTCATAACACATAAATAAAAGTACTACTTAAAGTAACTCTGGTGGTCCTCAAGTAAAAAGGGATCCTTTCATTTGTCAAACACCCTAGGCTTCACGGAGGGATGGATTGGGAGTCTGGGGTTAGCAGATGCAAACTATTACATGTAGAAATAGATAAACAACAAGGTCCTACCGTATAGCACAGGGAACTACAGTCAATATCCTATGATAAACCTAACGGAAAAGAATATGAAAAAAATGTGTATATATGTATAACTGAATCATATCACTGTAGAGCAGAAATTAACACACTGTGAATCAACTATACCTCAATAAAATAAATTAAAAAATAAAACCTCTAGAATGTACAACACAAAGAACAAACCCTAGTATAAAGTATGGACTTTTAACTAATAATAATGCATTGATGTTGGCTCAACAAATGTGCTACACTAATGTAAGATACTAGTCATATGGCAACTGGAGGTGGAGGAGTCAGAGGGTATAAGGTATGTCTATACTTTTCACTCAATTTCCCTGTAAACCTAAAACTGACCATAAACAGAAAGTTTACTAAGTAGAAAAAAATGGTCACTGTAGCATGTTTACATATTAATTCTCTTTCAGTTGTCCAAATGAAAAGACAAAAATTTGCACATCTCATTTAGAACTCGTAGCCCTCCAGGAATATGTTTGCGTGTTCCAGGCTCCTCACCATGGTTCAAGAAGTGCTAAAATCAGGGGTTCGGGAATGGAGTAGGGTATATTGAAAAGCTGTTAGAACTCTTTCTTCAAAGTGTCCCAGTAAATGTCTTGAAGGTCGTCTGTCAAAGATGTTCTTCTGGGGATATTTGTTTTTGGAGAGAGGTTAGAACACATGATCTCTAATTCCAAGATTATATAATTTTAGTTTTTTATGAAGATTTAACCCTCAATTAATTTGCTTTTAGTTCTATTTTTTCACACACTGCAGTGGCCGAATGCCAGAACAATAATGTGCTTGAACTTCTAGCTTTCTAAGTCTTTCTCCTAATTCCCACAAGCCTGTCCAAATAGCAACAATTTCATCTAGGCCAACCAATTGTCAATTTTTGGTCCTGGGAAAGAATAACTAATAAACCCCACTTCATTCCAGCAAACCCAGATCACATTCCTTTCTGATGGCTTATCACATTCCACTCCGAGCTGAGTTCCATAGTTCTAGCCGCACTTGACATCTTTGGGCAATGCTCTTCCTAACTTTTCTCTTACAGAAACCCTAGAAAACCTTTATAGTCGTTATTTCCTATAGAAAATATTTCCTTCCAGGAATCTGAGGCTAGGGTAGATTTGTAAAGGACTCCTGTAATTCTAAACTTTTAAAACATGTTATTGAATTCCCATGTGTACATCTTTGTTTAGTTTTAGCAAACAGCAATGGCACGTTAGAAGCCGGAACATCTTGGGCATTGAGAAAGTAAAAAAAACCTTCTGCAAAGTGTTCACTGGATTTGAATATTGAATTTCTTCAACTGGGGTAAAATAGTTTTCCATTTGAAAGTAAGTAAGAGGGATCCTAGTCATAAGCATGGGTGTCTAAGGGAGAAGTAGACACCCACGATTTCTGGCTCCCGTCTGTCTCTCTCTCCTGTCACATTACATCAGACTGCTCACACTTCCGATGTGCGACTTCCAGCAAGGATGGCTGGCTGAGGCACGGCTTTTCAACGCCACCTACCGCCTGCCCCGAGAACTGCATTAGCATCTCAGACATCCTGGTCCGGAATCCATGATGGATTCGACTCTCCCAATCACAGGAAGAGATGTATTGGAATAAAAAGAAAGAATAAAATGGAAAAGGAAGTGAACAGTCAAAGATTCTGGGGAATAAGCCTGCAAAATGAGGCGGCAAGGAAAACCTGTCTCTATTTTGATATTTCCAAAAGGGAACCCTTATTTATAAAAGGTTACAATCAAACTCAAATTGGGATGAGTGATGTTTCCAGTGTAGTAAGATCTAGTAATTACTCTCGTTGAATTAAAAGCAGTCATTTGATAACGTACCCACTGAAGGATGAAAACATCCTTCTTTTAATATTGTTATCCCAGTGTGTTCCCTGTCTAAAAGCTATCACAAGGTATTTTTGAATACAGTAACAAGTTAAAAGAAAGACAAAACATGCCTCCCTAAAGTGTTGAGACTCTTCTTTTTTCACTTGAGTGGTAATTTTTTTTTCATACTTTCACCAGTTTCAGGAAAGGGTGGGTTAGAGTCAGGGGCTTCCTGAAACTTTTCAGAACAAAAATTCTAATTCAGTGTGTTCAGAGGGGCCCCGTGAGAATCGTGTTTTGGAACATACCGACCCATGTGGTATTATCTTTGCCAACTTTGCAGTTTCGTGTGAGATTTATTTTTAATCTTTAACAAAGCATGCCTGTTTATCTTAACTTACGAAAAAAGTGTAATCGTTTAAAACAAAACTTTTAAAAATAATTAAATATACAATGAATGCTGAAACATAAAAGTCAGACAGAATGTTACCTTAACAAGAAAGAGCTTCCTAAAGATCAAAGGATTGCTGTTTGTTTTATTTGCTTAAGTAACCAGTACTTTCACTTTAAGGGATGCAGTGGCTATTTGAAGGAGGCTAGGAGGTCTCCACTGCCCAACCCCCACCAAGATAAAGGCTTCCCACCGCTCACATTGAGAGCTGGGAACTTTACTTATTGACACTAAAAATATATTCTTCGTGTTTAGAATGGAATGCTGAGATTTGATTGAAGACAGTACATGAATCAAGCGAATGGCATTTGTGGGGGGCATGTCTTTCAATCTTATTTAGAAGTTTTGGGGAAAGACCATCTTTTGAGCTTTCCTTTTGTGTGTGTGGCCATCTCTCTTCATTGCAGCACTGAGGTACTGCATGGACTTCTATGACCATCATGGAATGCAGTGCTTCTGAGTGCAATGCACCTCTTATATTGCTGATTTTAATGCTAGCTTCAATAAAGGAGGGAAGAAATGGGCTTTAGAGCATGAATGTCTTTTTTTCCTCTAAGTGCCTTCAGATTTGGATTTTAAGTCAGTGATACTAGCTAAGTTATTTGTGGACTGACATGTGAGAACAGGATGAGATAGAAACACATTTTCAGTTCACTTGGTGGTGGCCTGCAAGAGATGGGTTTGTGTAATGGTGGTCCCTCCTTCTATGAGGCCACTGTAATCAGCCAAAGCAACCTTAGATGGTACAATATCCGATTGTTCCCAGTCTGCTATCAGGTGAGCCCTATTAAATGCTGCATAAATACCAAAGAAAAATGATAGTTCTTTTCATTTGTCTCCTATGTGTCCCCTCCAAACAGCTTCAAAATCTTTGCTACTTTTTATGAAAACTTTCAACCAATACTTATTTTGCATGTGGCTAGATCATGATTTCTGGGGTTTTTTAAAGGGCACCGTGGCTGAATTTTCTACCCAGGAAGTATAGCAAAATGCTGAGCTTGAGCTCTAGAACCTGACAAACTGATTCTGTCACTGACTTATGACAGTCAGTGCAGTAAAGGTTTCTTAGTCTTAATTTGCTCATTTGCAAAATGGCAATTATCAATAATGTTTAATTTGAAAGGTTTGAACACAGGTAGGGATCTCAACACAGGGTCTAGCATTATGTGGGAACTGTTTTAAGGAAGGATATATATCCAAGACCCTAAATCAATTACCAGAAGCCAAATCAATTACCAGAAGGTTGAGGGAATCTCACACCATCTTTTTTTTTTTTTGCTTTTTGGCCATGCCATTCAGTCAACCAGGGATCAAACCCAAACCTGCTGCAGTGGAAGAAGAGTCTTAACCACTGGATCACCAGGGAAGTTCCCCACACAGCCCCTCTCTTTTCACCTTGGTTCCTTTCTACCACCATCTCATGGAATGATCTGGAAGTTCTTCTCAGTAGGATGTTCCTCAGCAGGCAGTCCATAGGCTCATGCTGTGAGGGTGGAAGGAAGAAGGTCCTGAGCAAAGACAGTGACCCTGACAAATGCAGACAGGACAGAATATTCATGTTGAAGAGGGTTTTTTTTTGTTGTTGGTTCAATCATTCCTCAGAACCCTACACGGGACTGAAATTAATTGCAGTGTGCAATAACTATCCCTGGATTCCAGGAAATCTTCCAGAAAACAAAGCCTCTCACAGTTGGGAGAGCCATAATGCAAACATTCCAAACATCAGATACTCCCCAAATCATGGTTTAGGAATGCACTGAATCAGCAAATTACTTTGTTTTGCTTAGTTTACTTTAATGGGCGACAGTATGGCAGAATGGTGAAATGAGGAAGCGTGGTTGTTACTGTTTTAAAAACTATTTCATGCAAATCAAAACCACAATGAGGTACCATTTCACGCCAGTCAGAATGGCTGCTATACAAAAGTCTACAAGCAGTAAATGCTGGAGAGGGTGTGGAGAAAAGGGAACCCTCTTACACTGTTGGTGGGAATGCAAACCAGCACAGCCACTGTGGCGAACAGTGTGGAGATTCCTTAAAAAACTGGGAATAGAACTGCCATATGACTCAGCAATCCCACTGCTGGGCATACACACCGAGAAAACCAGAAATGAAAGAGACACGTGCACCCCAATGTTCATCGCAGCACTGTTTATAATAGCCAGGACATGGAAGCAACCTAGATGTCCATCATCAGACGAATCGATAAGGAAGCTGTGGTACATATACACAATGGAATATTACTCAGCCATTAAAAAGAATACATTTGAATCAGTTCTACTGAGATGGATGAAACTGGAGCCTATTTAACTGAGTGAAGTAAGCCAGAAAGAAAAACACCAATACAGTATACTAATGCATATATATGGAATTTGAAAGATGGTAACGATAACCCTATATGCGAGACAGAATAAGAGACACAGACGCATAGAACAGTCTTATGGACTCTGAGGGAGAAGGGGAGGGTGGGACGATCTGAGAGAATAGCATTGAAACATGTATATTATCGTATGTGAAACAGAACTCCATTCCAGGTTCAATGCATGAGACAAACGCTCAGGGCTGGGGCAATGGGATGACCCAGAGGGATGGGATGGGGAGGGAGGTGGGAGGGGGGTTCAGGATGGGGAACGCATGTAAACCCATGGCTGATTCATGTCAATGTATGGCAAAAACCACTACAATATTGTAAAGTAATTAGCCCCCAACTAAAATAAATAAATTTAAAAAAATGATTACAACCAATAGCAAGAGTTTCTGAGCCTCAGTCTAGTGTCTGACTCTTTGCTATAAAATCATACTTTTATATAAAGCCTTACCAGCTAGGTAACAAATTAATTGTCTTGACTTTTTGCCTTAGACAACAGTTTAAGGTATATCTAAGGTGTAAACCTTTGGGAAAGAAAAATAAATCATTCAATTCTTAAAAAAAAATAAAAAAAAATAAAAATTATTTCATGGTATTGTTACCAATAATTGCTTGATTGTTGGTTGACACTTAATAACTACAAACCCATCAGAACTGGAAAGGTAGATCGTATGTATGAGAGATAATAAAAGCAAGTTTTAAAAGTACTGAAGACAGGGCAGGGGGCTAGTACTTTTAAAAGGGAGGAAATAAGACTCATTATTTGGGGTATGCTAATTGTTATGTCAGGTTTCCAAGAGAGTTGTTTTGGTTTGCAGAAAGACTGAGCTTGGATTCTATCAAATAAAGGCTTTTATTTAAGTATCCAAATGACTGAATAAGTGATTTTCTAAACCCTTCATTTCATCCATAGCATGACAAACATGAATATCTAGACTGAGTCCACAGTGCTTTTCCTAATGTTGATCTCACAGCTTCTTTTCAACTCTGGATTCAGAGAAGCTCTAGCCTGAGTGTGGCTGACTCAGTGAAGTTAGATGGCTCTGTGGGCCCTGCCCTATCACTACTGGAATGTTTTTTATAGTCACATCCTCAACTGCAAAATTACTGATGAGTAGACACTTGTAGCCCCAATCCCGTAACTCTACCACAAAAATAGAATTTCAGACTCTTTTCAATATGAACATTATCTAGAGAAAACTATATCTAGGTCTTCCCTGACAAGTTACATGATTCAGTGCTTTGTTTCTATAAACTAAAGTTAGAAACTCAAGAGTGACTCACTTTTCTTTTTTGCATGCATCTAAGTGAACAAGGAAGTCACACTGCTTCTGGTGTTGCTTTCTTTACAAGGGGAAAAAAAAAAACTTGTTCCTTCTTGAGCATCCTTTTTAGGTCAGCAATTTTGAAGTGTAGGACTTATTGGTGTCCGAGCGGAAAGGGCTGATGCTCTGATTTATCACGACTCCCTCCAAGTGGAGTTCTTCCATGGTTGGAGAAAGGAAAACATTTGTTGTACTAATACTGAATGTGCTTCCTGTGTAAAATAACCTTTAACTCTGTGGAGATCCCCCATTTTAATGACTGGGATATAGTAGAAATAGAAGGAAATCCAAATGCCCCAGTAGCAGCCACTCTCCTCACTGGTAGGTCAGGCTGCAACCCTCTGAGGGACAGAAATGGTTGCTTGGGAAGCATTCAAGGCTTCTCTTTCTCCTATTTTAAGATATGACCATTTTGATTGTTTAAAAATGTGTGACATTCTGACCCATTAAGGAGCCTGGGCTATGTCAATTAGGGGGAATGAGGTGGGTAGACTGGGGAATTCTGGCATTCACACATTTGTCGTGGGGATGGGAGGGACTCTTGTCACCTGGAGTACCAGCTCTCAAACCCAAGCCAGACTGTAGCTTCCTGCATCTCCCTATCTTCATGATAGAAACAAGACTGAGTCTACTCAGTCTACCTCAGTTTTACTGCTCAGGGTGACTGCCCTGAGCACTGAAACGATTCTTCCTACATAGAACCTGAAATGGGATTCCTTACACTGAATGAGGTGAAAACCTGGGACTAATCAACTAAAGAAACAAGCTTTTCAAGCATATTTGAGTTTTTGCAGTGAAGTTGTTATTTAGTTGCTAAGTTGTGTCTGACTCTGCAATCTCATGGACTATAGCTCACCAGGCTCCTCTGTCCATGGAAATTCTCAGGCAAGAATACTGGAGTGGATTGCCATTTCCTTCTCCAGAGGATCTTCCCAGACCAGGGATCGAACCTGCATCTCCTGCACTGGCAGGCAGATTCTTTACCACTGAGCCACCAGGGAAGCCCTTTGTAGTAGAGTAGCCCAGCTCTCTAGGAGCTGTGAGAAAATGTCCATGTGATAGGGAAGAGAGGTTAAACACACACTTTCAGAGCTTTCCCAGATTGTAGGCTCTGTGTGTCCTTGAGCAGCACAAGATCACGTTCTGTCCCAGAAAGCCACACCTGAATAATGCAGTTGGCATTCTTAGAATGCATTTAGCAGTGGATGAACAGGAGTGCTTTCCACAGGTCAATCAATGGCGTCTCTGCTTCTGGCTGGCTAGCAGATTGCTCCCTCTTAAGACATGTCTTCTTTTTAAAAGACAGCTGAGCTGGTTGGAAGAGAGAAAAGTAAAGACAATCAGCTGTTTTGATCTATCGTTCTCTCTCTCTCTCTCTCTCCTTCCTCTTCTTTCCCGCTTACACTTGCAACTCTTTCAGGCCAGATTTTCTGATTAACCTTGATTTTCATTTCTTTTGCCTCCTCCTTCCTAAGAATGAATGATATATCTCAAACATAATGACTCAAGAGGCATGTATATCTCATATGTCTTCTACTGCATTTCTGGTTCCTAAGAATTAACTTAGGCACCAGAGTTCAGTTCAGTTCAGCCGCTCAGTTGTGTCTGACTCTTTGCAACCTTATGGACTGCAGCAGGCCAGGCTTCCCTTGTGGTGCTTGTCCAGCTAACTCTGACGAGCTATGGCGTAGTAGAAGAAACACTGTCTGATACTTTTAGTAGGTATTTGATATTAGTTTGTCTTTTTAAAAATTGATCTGTAGGTCAGCTACAGGTTTTTGATTAAAAAGAAAATTCTTAAATCAAATTTATCTATATTTTCAAAGACAAACAGATTTCTTTACACAGGATTCAATATGACCAGTAGTTGTTTGAAATATGTTACTGAGCACTTACTCTGTTACAGTGTTTGTTGCACTTCACAGAGAAATAAAGGATCATGTTTTGATTAAGATTAACTTTGGATGCAATTGAGTACCTGACTAAAGAATATACATTAAGCAAAAAGGCAATTATTTTCTTCCTATACATGAAGCCCGATGGTGGTGGTGATTTAGTGACCAAGTCGTGTCTGACTCTTGCAACCCCATGGACGGTAGCCGCCAGGCTCCTCTGTCCATGGGATTTCCCAGGCAAGAATACTGTAGTGGGTTGCCACCTCCTTCTCCAAGCATGAAGCCTAGAAGTAGGCAATTCAGTGCTCAGTGAGGTTATTAAGGACTTGGATTCTTTCTCTTCTACTTCTCCATTCTTGTGTTTGTAATCTCATGATTTCAAGATGATTCTCACAGGTCCAGATCTGAGGTGATGGCTGAGGGAGGAAGGACAGGTCAGAGTAAATGTGACTTTTTTTAAGAGTGTCACCCCTGTTTGAGCAAACTCCAGGAGACAGTGAAGGACAGGGAAGCCCAGCAAGCTGCAGTCCACGAGGCTGCAGAGAGTTGGACATGACTTAGTGACTGAATAACGACAACAATCCCCATTTTATCACAGAAATATGCCCAACAAATTCAAGGCATTATAAATAAAAAAGCACATTCATACCAAGGTACTTTGTGGTCAAAAGACAAAGAAAAAAATCTTAAAAGCAGTCAGAGGGAGAAATAATTATTCACAAAGGAAAAACAGACTTTGGGCACATTTATCAAAAGCAACATGGATTTCAGAAAGCACTGGAATAGTACCTTCAAAATGCAGGGAGAAAGTAACTGACAACCAAATTTTCTATAACCAACAAAAAACGATCTTTCAAGAATGATGGTGGAATAAAAACATTTTCCAACAGACTACAAAATGAGTGCTAACAATCACTCAGAGTAACTTCTACAGGATATACTTTAGGATGAAGAAAACTCATAGCAGAAAGAAGGTGAGAGATCCCAAACAACGAAGAAAATGATGAACACATGGATTATCTATAAAATCACTGTGTTAAACAACAATGACACCTTAATTATAGGGTTTGAAAATAATATAGAATCAAAATGCTAGTAGAAAAAAAATGGCATATAAGTAGGAAGGAAGTAGTAGGAATAAGGCAGTCAAAGGTCTGTACTTTGTTCAAGAGGGTAAAACACTGCCTAACTGAAGACATTAAATTACACATTAGATTAGTTACACACCTTACTAAATTACACATACACACTATATACATTAAAATTCTAGGATATCCCACAAAATATTTAAAAAAAGGTAATAAGTGCTTAACTAATAAAGGGAAAAAATAGAGTTAAGAGAAAAAATTTAAAAATGAGGCTTAATCTAAGAAAAATTCAAGGAGATTAAAAAAATATAGAAAAAGAGTTAACAGAATTCATAACATAAGATGGCAGAGATGGAATACAAGTTGAAAGACTACTACAGTGTTCCTAAAGTAATATGAAAGCTCCCAAAAGATGGTGAATGAGATTTACAGACAAAAAAACTGAAAAAGATAAGGAGAGGCACATGTACAAACAAGTGCAACAATGTGCTACAGCTGCAGTGAAACAAATATGTGAATATTATGGGGCACAAAGGATCCCTTCTGCCTGGTAGCAGGGAGAACAGGGCGGTGGAGCAAGTCAGCAAGACTTCACAGAGGAGGTGATGCTGACCTGAGATGGTGCAACAGAGCGTGCCAGAAAGAGGGGAGAGCAAGAATAAAAGTGCAGGGGCATGAAAGCAATGACATTTTCAGAGAATTCCAAGTAATTTCATATGACTGAAGTAAAGGATTTAAGAATGAGGTTGGCAGTCCAATCGACAGAGTCTGGAATCAATCCTGGAGGCCAGGAATGAGGAGCAAGTGAAGTGCTAGAAGGGAAGTCACAGATCTGAATTTTAGGGCACAAATGTCTCTGACAGCAGCAGAGAAGATGGTCTGGAATAAGGCAAGGAGTTCTTGTGGCTCAGGCAACGGGTAATTATTTGCTAACTATGATACCCTATTTCTCATGAGATTTCACTGTGGTATTTGAGAAATAATACTTTCCTTTCTCACTGACATAAAGACATCTTAAGTAGAATGATAAACAAACAAGGTCTTTTTTTCCCCTCTAAACTCTATTGTGTAAACTTAGTTGTACCCTTTAATAAATGGAGTGAGGCTGAATAGCCTTTGGCATCAATCCCAGAGACTAAAACAGTGAGAAAACAACAAAACATGGAACTTAATATCTATCCATAAATCCAATTGTATGGTTAGGTCTATGGCGCATTTTAAGAGTTATGATTTCCCTGGCAAAGTACCAAACAAACGTACCTTCAAAAATTACTCAGAACAGCCACTTGGCATCCAACCACGCTGACAGAATGAAAAATGTTGAGTAAAGAGCCTACGTGTAATTCCCCATTCTTGAAGAAGTAAAGGAAGGGTGTTTTCTAAGGCTTCAGAATGACATATTTTATTAAATAATAACATGGTCATGAAAAAAGCCAAGAGAAAACTTCCCAGCTCACGTAGAAAATGGAGTCACTTTATTTTCTTTAAAACGATAAACATATTCTGTCTTATAAGAGAATGTCTCAGAGCCAATGTGTTCACAGTGGTTAACTCTGTTCTCCATTCCCTTTTTTTCACCTTATATTGTTTTCTAATTTTCTACAATGAGCATGCATTGCTTCTAGAAGGCAAGAGAGTCAAATAAACCAATCGTACAATCAGAGTAACTTAGGCTGTCTTTTTCAGCTTTTAGATTTTAAATCAGCTTTTAGATTCCAAATAAGATTAATATAAACTGCTTCTGAAATAATCTTCTAGTGTGCTTTGAATAGACGCAAATTTTCTCTCAAATTTTTGTCTTCAGGGGATAAATTTTCCAATTTTCAAAAAATATTAAAACTTCACCTGTCAGTTATTGATGACAGTGGAGGGGAACACTGACACTACTATCCAAAAACAGCATCCAAACAGAAAACATTAGGCAAAGAGGCATAATATATCAGGCTTTCTAAGGCACTGCACAATGTTTGTTGGCAGATATATCTCCTGAATTAAAATTTTTAGTTACTATTAAAATGATTCTATGCTCCTAAATGTAGACTGGCAAATGAAGGGTAAAAGAAATGGGTCTAAAATTTAAAATTCTTTGCATATAACCTACCAGTTGTATGCTCCACAGGCAAATGAATAGACTCCATGCTGAAAATATAAATCATTTCCTAAAAATACAGACCTGGGGCTTCCCAGATGGCTCAGAAGTAAAGAATCTGCCTGCAATGCAGGAGACACAGGTTTGATTTCTGGCTCAGAAGATCCCCTGGAAGAGGGCATGGCAACCCACTCCAGCATTCTTGCCTGGCAAACCACATGGACAGAGGAGGCTGGTGGGCTACAGTCCATAGGGTCGCAAAGAGTCAGACATGACTGAGTGACTGAGCACACACACACCCAAGGTAAAAATTCAAAAAGTAAAGGGGAACTTCCTCGGTGGTCCGTCCAGTTGCGACTTTGTGCCTCCGTCGCAGGGGGCACAGGTTTGATCCCTGGTCAGGGGGCTAAGATCCCACATGCCTCACAACACAGCCCTCCCCCCACCCCCCAAATCAAACCACACAGACCTGAGACAAGGCTGTGAAAGCAAGGAAAATGGAACGCAAACCTCAGCTGTGCCTGATGCAATGCAGACGTAATCCCAAAGAGTCCACTCCAGTATCATCAGAACCCAGCTTTTCACAAGCAGAGGACACGCTTCAAAAGTAGCTCTAACTGAAATCACAGCAAAATATTTCAGAAGAAATATGCAACACCCATCTCTGAGGGTTAGAGAAGGGTCTGTCAAATAAACTTGATGTAACATATTTCTTCATCTCTTAACACTTATAAAGGGACTTGCAAAGAGACATGTGTAAATAGGATTTATCTTAAATTAAGCACACTGAACCTTTCCCAACACTGTCAGAATTCAGACAGTTTAAAGAGGAGCTGGAGGTACTCTTTATAATCTGGAGGTTATTTTCTGGTCCTCTGAAACATAGTAACTTTCTTCTTAGTTGAAATTTGTACTACCCTTGCCAATTGCAGGGGAGCAATTTCTGAAATTTATACTTAATACAACAGTTCTAAGTTTACCTTAGATGTTTACCAAGGGAACATTTCATGCAAAGATGGGCACAATAAAGGACAGAAATTGAATGGACCTAACAGAAGCAGAAGATATTAAGAAGAGGTGGCAAGAATACACAGAAGAACTATACAAAAAAGATCTTCACAACCCCAATAATCACAATGGTGTGATCACTCACCTAGAGCCAGACATCCTGGAATGTGAAGTCAAGAGGCCCTTAGGAAGCATCACTATGAACAAAGCTAATGGAGGTGATGGAATTCCAGTTGAGCTATTTCAAATCCTAAAAGATGATGCTGTGAAAGTGCTGCACTCAATATGTCAGCAAATTTGGAAAACTCAGCAGTGGCCACAGGACTGGAAAAGGTCAGTTTTCATTCCAATCCCTAAGAAAGGCAATGCCAAAGAATGTTCAAACTACCATACAATTGCATTCATCTCAGACACTAGCAAAGTAATGCTCAAAATTCTCCAAGCCAGGCTTCAACAGTATGTGAACCGTGAACTTCCAGATGTTCAAGCTGGATTTAGAAAAGGCAGAGGAACCAGAGATGAAATTGCCAACATCCATTGGATCATCAAAAGAGCAACAGAGTTCCAGAAAAACCTCTCCTTCTGCTTTATTGACTATGCCAAAGCCTTTGACTGTATGGATCACAACGAACTCTGGAAAATTCTTAAAGAGATGGGAATACCAGACCACCTGACCTGCCTCCTTTGAAATGTGTATGCAGGTCAGGAAGCAACAGTTAGAACTGGACATGGAACAACAGACTGGTTCCAAATAGGGAAAGGAGTACGTCAAGGCTGTATACTCACTCTGCCTATTTAACTAATATGCAGAGTACATCATGAGAAACGCTGGGCTGGATGAAGCAAAGCTGGAATCAAGATTGCCGGGAGAAATACCAATAACCTCAGATATGCAGATGACACCACCCTTATGGCAGAAAGCAAAGAACTAAAGAGCCTCTTGATGAAAGAGAGTGAAAAAGCTGGCTTAAAACTCAACATTCAGAAAACTAAGATCATGGCATCTGGTCCCATTACTTCGTGGCAAATAGGTGGGGAAACAATGGAAACAGTGACAGACTTTATTTTTGGGGGGCTCCAAAATCACTGCAGATAGTGACTGCAGCCATGAAATTAAAAGATGCTTGCTCCTTGGAAGGAAAGTTATGACCAACCTAGACAGCCTATTAAAAAGCAGAGACATTACTTTGCTAACAAAGATCCATCTAGTCAAGGCTATGGTTTTGCTGGTAATCATGTATGGATGTGAGAGTTGGACAATAAAGAAAGCTGAGCACCGAAGAATTGATGCTTTTGAACTGTGGTGTTGGAGAAGACTCTTAAGAGTCCCTTGGACAGCAGGGAGATCCAACCAGTCCATCCTAAAGGAAATCAGTCCTGAATATTCATCAGAAGGACTGATGCTGAAGCTGAAATTCCAACAGTTTGGCCACCTGATGCGAAGAACTGACTCATTGGAAAAGACCCTGATGCTGGGAAAGATTGAGGGCAGGAGGAGAAGGGGACAACAGAGGATGAAAACGGTTGGATGGCATCACCGACTCAATGGACATGAGTTTGAGTAAACTTCAGGAGTTGGTGTTGGACAGGGAGGCCTGGCGTGCTGTGGTCCATGGGGTCCCGAAGAGTCGGACACAACTGAGCGACTGAACTGAAATGAAGTTTTACCTACCTTGAAAAGAATATGTTTTATTAACTTTTTCCATGAATTGAATTACTTTCCCTCCTTTCTCTCTGAGACAATGAAGAGCTCACGCTTCTACCTTAAATGCTGAGGGAAAACATTACCACGCCACCAAGCCTTGCACCAGCCCCTCTTCAAATTCCCCTATTCTGATTTCAAAGCTCAAAAGAATCCACCTGGCTGAGAAGTGTCTAGAGAGGTTGGAAGGGAGAAAGGCTAAGCAGGCCCGGCCAGAATCTGCAGCTGGCAGCAATGAGAAGGCTGGGCACAGCACACACATACACACACACACTGTGGCTCCTGATGTCGGAATTATAGAGACTGTGGTAGGATGGCAGTTTTTGTTGAGTCCAGTCCTGAGGGAAGGGGCCTAACCAGAACTAGACAAGGATTTAGGGTCTTGGCTTTAGTGCTGAGCTTTCAGATTGGGTTCCAGGCGCAGAAGGGTGCTTCTGGAAACTTCTCCAAACCTAATTCCAGCCTACTTCCCAACCATATTAGTCAGTCTTACCTCTGAGGCACAAGTATCCATTTATCCATTCCTCCCCTCCACTTTTCATTTAATAAACATTAGCAGGTGCTTTCTACAGTGCAGATATAATAACTTGTAAGACATGGCCCCTGAGTGTAGGAGCCTGTGGGAAATAGTCTGAGTGCTAGAGATTATGGTAAAGTGTGTACAGGCTGCATGAGGGCAGAAAGAAGAGAAACTGACATCTCTACTCAGGTACTCCTCTGCTACTGTGGCCCTGAGAACATGCAACCAAACTTCCCTGGTCCACTGCAACCAAGACTTCCTGGTACCTTTTACTCTGCTGCAAGTTATCTGCACATCTTAGCACTGGCTGAAACCTAGCTTTCTCACAAATGATGCCACTGTCCTCAGAAGCTGGTCCAATGGTGTCTGCTCTTTCTTATACTTTCCCTGACTCACACAGGGCAAGAAAATACCACTACCTCTTGCTATGGACAGCTACTGCTCCATCATTAATATCATCATTTGACTCCTCCTCTCTGAAATGTACGCATCTACTTGACTCCACCCTCCCTCTTCTTTTGGACAGATGAGGATTTGGCCAAAGCCATGGGGATTTTTCAACTCGATGTGCTTCACATCTCCTAACAACCAACCTGTTTTTGCCTGGCTGTGCTCATCCACCTGCTTTTCATCCAGGTTTTACTACTGGCCTGCAGTCCAAATGGGAGCTTTTTCTATGTTCAATAACACATATTCAACAAATATTTCTGCCAGAGAGGCTAAAAGTTAAGGAAGACAACAAAAAGTAAAGTAAAAGGAGGTACTTTTTCTCATACACAGCATATAACAAGCCTGACTTCTTATATAAAAAGTGGATATAGTAGTATCCACTTTGTAGAGGAATTGAGGATGAACTGAAGGGGCATGTCAAGAACTAAGAATAGAGCCTGACACACAGCAGATGTTAACTATTATTACTGTAGCCTCCAAACTCTATAACCTACACAAAGCTTAAGCAACTGTATCAAACCATTCTCGAATCAAATCTAATGTATCTGTTTAAATTACTTTAGCATAATCAACAGTCTTGTATTAGTTGATGCTGTAACAAACTTTTTACAAAGGATATAAATATGGGTATGTTCACTGCTCAAAATAAAGTGACTTTTCTCCTTGCCTGCCTTCACACTGGTCACTGAAGGACTATTTTCAAGACTTCATGATTTTTTAAAGCCATTTTAAAACCACATTCTAACCTCTATTTTGAACCACTTTCAACCTCTCAGCACTTTCTTCCCTTTCGGATTCTAAGATAGCAATTTGATCTTCCTTCTGCCTCTCTGACCATTTGCTTTTTCGTCTCCATGGCAGGCTCCCATTCCTCTGGCTGTCTGTTAAAGTCTACTGTTTCTTGAGTTCATCATCTTTCATTGCTGCTTCTCAAACTCTTTCTAACATGTTGTGCCACCTTCATTTATATCTTTATCGTCTCTGTCTCGGACTACTGCAACGCTCTAAACGGTATTCTGGTTCCTCCTGATTCATATATCCCTTATGTTGCCACCAGAATAATTATTTTTTAAATGTCAAGTGTTTATGACAAGACCGGCATTATCTCCTCTTTCCTACAAGACATCCCAGACTTCAGCACTTCGTACAGGGGCTCTTCATTTCAGTTCCAGTCAGTCCCTCCCGTCTCATCTCATCTTGCTCCACCTACACACCCAGGACTCCAGCCATATGGACAGAGTCTTCCAGTGCGACTGCTTGCAAATCCCTGTCTTTCCACGTTTCCTCCTCAAGTGCCCTCTTTCCCTGTTCCCAACCACTCCCTGATCCAGCTGCTTTCTCTATTAAGCATTTACACATTTCATTTTAATATCTGTTTATGTGTCTATGGCCCTGGGGAAACAAAAGTAGCTCAAATACAGGGAAATGGCTTTTTCTCCTATTCAGCCCCAGAATCTAGAACTAACCAATGCTCAACAAATATTTCATGACTGAACCATGAGCAATCAACAGACATTAAAAAAAAAATTTCTTTTAAAGATGCAGTTTTAGAATAGGTATAAGCACAACTGAACCACTTTACTCTTCACTTGAAACACAACAGTGTAAACCAACTATAACCAATACAAAATAAAAATTAAATTAAAAAAATAAAGAGATGTAGTTTTCAATTTTATCCTTAGAACTGAGTGAAAGCAAAAAGATGCAAATGAAACACTCAAACACTCAAGCTCCAATCTCTGGATAAAGAGGGACATTCTGAACAGCCAGAAGGAACACACAGCAACAGCAGTGCACAATTCTCGAAATCTGGATTATCACAGCCATTCAAGTTGTGGGATCACAACGGTGGATATGCATAACACATACAACCTTATCACCTCCCTCCTTAAAATCCTTCAATGCCTTTTTAAAGGTAAAGCTTCATTCTTAAGCTGGCACACGAGGGCCTCCATAATAAATCTGCCTCCATCTAAGACTCATCTCACACATGTTCAGTCAGCTAAGTCGTGTCTGACTCTTTGCCACCACATGGACAGTAGCCGGCCAGTCTCCTCTGTCCATGGAATTCTCCAGGCCAGAATAATGGAGTGAGTTACCATGCCCTCCTCCAGGGGATCTTCCCAACCCAGGGATCCAATCCAGGTGTCCTGCACTGCAGGCGGATTCTTTACCAGATGAACCACAAGAGAAGCTCAAGAACAACGGAGTGGGTAGCCTATCTCTTCTCCAGCGGATTTTCCCGACCCAGAAATCGAACCGGGGTCTCCTGCACTGCAGGCCAATTTTTAAAAGCTGAGCTACCAGGGAAGCCCCAATAAGAGCCCTCAATTATACTTAACTTAGCTGTCACCCTGCCCACTGCCAAGAGCTCCTCTACTGCTGTAGCGCAGGACCCACACCAGCAGGTTCATTTCTCTATTTTTAGCCTCGGCCCAGGGTTCTAAACACAGGACGCCGTCGATACGTGATTTAAAATTTTTTTAAAAAGCAAAGGAAACTGGGAAAACCCTTGGGTTCCACGTTTGCTGTAGGCTAATCCCTCATCCCACCTGGGCCTTGCTTATCCTTATGAAAAAAATGTCACCTTTACCTCAGAGATTTTGTACTGACGGGGCGACGCACCTGGCAAAGCACACTGCCCCTCCCCCGGCGGTCGGGGTTGCTGACGAAGAGAGTAGAGGCCGGAGCCCCCCTCCCCGCCCTCCGCCAGCCCACATCCCTCACAGCGCCCTTGGCCCCAGGTCCCTCGGGACCTTAAGCGTGGGAGCCCCGGCCCCGCGCGGCTCCCTCCCGGCGCCCCGCGCCCTCCTTCCTTCCTTTGCCCGGACGGACGCACTTCCGGCGGATGTTGGGGGGGCAAGCCCGGAAACGGAAGTGAGCGGCGGGGCCGGCTGACTGTGAAGGGGAGAGCGTCTGTACGCCGAGCGAGTCCAAGATGGTGAGTGAGACCCCCCCCCCGCCACCCCGGGCGACCCGAGTAGCCTGCGGGCTCGGGTTGGTGGCCGCAAGAGCAGCCCGCTGCCTCCCTGCCGGTCCCCTCGGCGGCGGCGGCGGGAGGAGGAGGAGGCCGGCCTCTCCCGCCATGATCTGTCGAGTCACGGGGTTCAGGGCTACTCGTGGCGTCTGGGCCGGTCTCCGGCGCTGGTGCCGGGAGCCGCGCCTTGGCTTCCTCCTTTCTCACCTTCTTTTCTCTCTTCCCACCCCCAGGTCCCCTAGCCGACCCCGACCTCGGTCCCTTCCTGGAGTCGGCGCCCAGCTGGCAAGGGCAAACCTGAAAGTTGAGGCGGTCTTGGGGTAGGGGCACCGCCCATTAGCCCTCCTCCGAGGGGCGAACCCTTGGGAGTCGCGTCCCCCAAACATCTCACCCGCCCCCCGACCCTCGGAACCGCCTGGATAACAAACCCACAACTGTGGGTCGCCTTCCCATCACTCTGCTTTTACCTTACCAACGTTTTAGGGAGCTTGTAGCATGCCAGGCGTTGGAGGGGGTAAAATTATATACTTGTTACTCCCCATGTGTTAGCGTTGTTAGTGGAGTCCTCCTCCTCCCCTGCCCCTTCTCTTTTTTTCCTTCTCTTAACTTTAAAAGTTTGATATTTGGGAGAGATTTCCTGAATCGTCATTGCGTGTAACTCTTAATACCAGTCCAAATCTAGAAAGCTTCTGTTGGTGAATGGGCTTCTCTTGTAGGTCAGTCGGTAAAGAATCTGCCTGCAGTGCAGGAGACCCGGGTTTGATCCCTGGGTCGGGAAGATCCCCTGAAGAAGGGAATGGCAACCCACTCCAGTATCCTTGCCTGGAAAATCTCATGGACACAGAAGCCTGTCCATGTGGTCGCAAAGAGTTGGGCACGATTGAGCGACTAACACTTACTTCTGTTAGTGAATACTGCTGAGCATAGGAAAGATGTTTGGATGTGAGAGTTGGACTATAAAGAAAGCTGAGTGCCGAAGAATTGATGCTTTGGAACTGTGGTGTTGGAGAAGACTCTTGAGAGTCCCTTGGACTGCAAGGAGATCCAACCAGTCCATCCTAAAGGAGATCAGTCCTGAGTGTTCATTGGAAGGACTGATGTTGAAGCTGAAACTCCAGTACTTTGGCCACCTCATGCGAAGAGCTGACTCATTTGACAAGACCCTGGTGCTGGGAACGATTGAGAGCAGGAGGAGAAGGGGACGACAGAGGATGAGATGGTTGGATGGCATCACCGACTCAATGGACATGAGTTTGGGTGGGCTTCTGGAGTTGGTGTTGGACAGGGAGGCCTGGCGTGTTGCAGCTCATGGGGTCGCAAAGAGTCGGACACGACTGAACTGAAGTGAAACACTCAGAGGGACTTCCATGGTGGTCCAGTGGCTAAGACTCTTGGTGTTACCCATGTGGGAACTAGATCCCATATGCTGCAACTAAGAGTTTACATGGTGCAACTAAAGATCCCATAAGCTGCAACTAAGAGCTGGCACAGCTAAATAAAATTTAAAAAGACACTCTCAAATAACTAGTGTTAACTTTTCATAGATTTGCTCCCCTCTGCTACTTTCTTAGAAACATCGTGTACTGATACTGATATTTTACAGAAGGGAATTGGCAAAGTGATAGAACCCAGAGATCACAATCCCTCTTTTCTTTGTGCCTAGAAGAGACTTTTCTTGTGTCACTCTACAATAAAGCAGTCTGGGAGGAGGAGAACAGTGCATGTAGGAAATAACGTTTGGGAAGGTACAGTCATACAACTCTAGTCCTGTAAGGAGTTCAGATACCTGGAAGGATGAGTAGGCAGGACCGGAGAGGTTCTGTGCCTTCATGCCTTCATCACAGGCACCTGTTAGGTTAGTGACAGACACTAGATTCCAGCTTCTTTTCCTAATTAACTGTGACTTCTGTTCGTGGGAGTTGAAACCTGTTGTGCAGGTTCTTGAGTTCCAGGCTTCGGGCCTTGGACATTGTTTTTCAGACAAGGTATTGACCAACTAGTGAAAGATTTTTTTGTTTGTTTTTTGGTTTTCTCCCAGCTTTGTTGGAGGAGATTGCATGTCAAGCAGACTTTGCTGTGTAGAACTGGAATATGGAAGAGTCTACAGGCAGCAAGACCTAGTAGAGTGCTTTTAAAGTTATCCAGGTGTGAGAGCCTGGACTCGGGTAGTAGATTGGAGAAACCCTGGACAGACTACAGTACCTGACCCTAGTGAAATGCACGAATTGAAGTAAAGCAGCAATTTAAAAAGCTAATTTCCCAGAGTAGTTTCTCCTAGAAGAGTATATAGACTGAATACCAAACTGCTTGTAGCTTTTTGACATTTTTCTTCAGGATTGCAAGGATGTTGTATTTAGCAACAGATGGTTTAAACTCAGCATCTTGTGTTTTACCTGTTGTAACGTTTGTTACATTTTATTATGCATGTTTATTCTCTCTTCATTAGACTAAGCCCTAGACGCCAGATATGTATCTTCAGCATGTAGTAGACTGAGTACCTGCCACATAGTAGGTATAAATACTTGGTGATTAAATTACAGTGTAAATGAGTAGGGTGACAATACGCAAGTACCAAATATACCAAAAAGCTAAGTGAATCTTAGCTTTTTGTTTCTTTTTGTTTAGGCCAGCCTGATTAAGTGTGTTTATTTTTCACAGGTTGCATCCTCTTAAGGGAACCAAACACTTTCTGAGATTGCCTTTTTTCCTTAGCTTCTGTGACCACTCTCTTCTAGCTCTTCTGTCCATTCTTAATTCCATTTTCCTTGTTCTTTGTCCTTAAGGAATGGTATTCCCCAGGATTCTGTCCTCAACTTTTTTCATTCTTTGCTCATAATTCCAATGTAAGGGAAGGATCTTCCCAGTGAAAGTAAATCTGATCATGATCAGGTACTCAATTTCAAAACAAAATCTGAATTTCTTTGCATATTTAAGCCTTTTCATTTTTTCTTTTTGCCAGCCTTTCTTCCTGCCCTACTCAGACATATAGTTAGCCAATCATCTCAAACTACTTGTGGCTTGTTCATTTATATTTTTATACCTTTACCCATGTTCTTTTTTTCCTGGAATGCCTTTCAGTCTGAGAGCACTCAGCTATCAGGAATCCTTCCTCCCGCAAATTCCATATTATTCACTGTACTTTGTGCATCCCTCTACATGATGCTGAGGCTCATAGTAATGGCCTAGACTGTAGTCTCTTAGAGAGCAGAGACCTTATCTTTTCTCTGATGCTTAAGCAGTATTGTTACATAGAGGTTCAGTGTGAGTTGTTAACATTTTTTTTTGTATATAATAGTGTTTTTTATTTGTGTTGTAGAATGCCAGAGGACTTGGATCTCAGCTAAAGGACAGTATTCCAGTTACTGAGCTGTCAGCAAGTGGACCTTTTGAAAGTCATGATCTTCTTCGTAAAGGGTATGTAGGGAAGTTGTGACTTGGTTATAATAAAATGTGAGTTATTTTTCACAATATTCTTTAAATTTTTTGACAAGCCATAAATATGTATTTAGTTTATAAGATAGCAAGTAGTACACTTTATAGGGAGGGAGAAGAGGAAGCTTGGATGTTTCTACAGTGGAAGAAGCATCTTACCAGAGTAGCAGGTTCCCAAGAAAGTGTGTCCTCCTGAGAGAGATTACCTGGCAGCACGATTTGGTGGGATTCTTCTTTTTGCTCCTGATAACTTGGAGAGCCCTTTGTTTTTCATCTTATTAACTAAGATAAATTGGGAGTAGTTCACTTGTTCTCGGGAGATACTAGAACATAGCAGTAAAGAGCATGGGCTCTGGGTTTTGGTCATGACTCTGCTATTTACTAGATGTGTGCCTGTGGGGAGATTACTTAATTGTTCTGTGTCTCAGTGTCCTCACCTGTGAAATAAGGCTAGTAATAGCATCTGTCTTATTTTGAAGAATAAATGAGCTAATCCCTGGAAAATACTTAGACCAATATGTGACATTAGACCAATATGTGACATTAGAGTAAGTATTAGCGGCTCTTGTTTTTCATTTCTAGTTATAGCACAGTTATACCCCTTCCCTTGATTTCCTTTATGTTTTTATATGTTTAGGTCTCATTTTCTAGTACTGGTCCTTTTTCTTGGCAGATGGTTTTTTCTGTTTAGTCAAATATCCTCCCCACTGTGCACATACTGTGTTTTGAATTTTATATTTACTTAGAAGGTATTTAGTCATAGAATGTCATTTTAATATTGGTTTCTGGAAGCAGACATAATGCCTCATTGTTGTCTTTCCATTTTGTAGTGAAACATGCAATATATTGCCTTCAGAATTGGAGATATAACTTGATTTATAGTATAATCAAATTCATAAGCTAGCCAGTAACCGAGTCCTGATGATTTGGTTTTAGGTTTTGGCCCGTTCCCCCTACCCCCGCTACACATACACGAAATTCTCCTTTTTCTTCTCAGATTGTAATATTACCATAAGCAGGACCATTTTCAAATTCCACTAAAGGATAATGCTTTGTACAAAGGCAGTATTCAATAAATACTGATGTTGCAGGATTTCTAAGGTTTCTTTCAGCTCTTAAATCCTGGTTTGGAGAATAAGATGGTGATGTTTATATAGAGAGAGTGATAGAGACCCGTGGCCTGGTTCTAGCTGTATATCACCTAATATAGTACTTCGCATATAGTAGGTAGTTGGTAAATCTCAAACATGTTTTTCAATGTGTGTTTATCAAAAATATATTAACTATTGAATATGCATTAGATATGAACAGGAGAAATATAGATATTTTATGTAATAAAAGAATCACATCATCAGAGTAATAGTAATACACACACTATTAAGTTTCTTCCAGATATAGAGCATTACTTAGCACCATTTTTTGGAGGGTTCTCCCCAATTTATTGAACTCTTGATCTCCAGGATCTATAGTAGATATATTTAGAACAATATATAGAATACTTGACTTTTTTCCCTCTTAGTGTAGTTCTGTGAATTATATATGTATTAATTCCCACAATCACCACCACAGTCAGCATAAGAATAGTTTGTTCATCCCCCTTAAACTCCCTGTGCCATTTCATTGTATGACAGCACTGATAGATAATTTTGAGCTCTAGGTATTGAGTGATCTGTAACCTCCCTCTTAAATGTTTATTTTCAGTTTCTCTTGTGTGAAAAATGAACTTCTGCCCAGTCATCCTCTTGAATTATCAGAAAAAAATGTAAGTATGTTACCTGTGTTTTTATTTTTACCCTCTAGTAGAAAAATGCTGTTAGTAATACATGATTAAGACAATTCTGGTGTTGAGCATTTGACTGTGAAGAACATGGAACCTTGTTTTCAATATCCTTATAGAATAGGCTTTGGTTCACTAAAGCTCCCTTTCTACACCTTTTTCTTTGTCTTTTTTATGGACACTTCCAGAGATGGGTCCACCTCTCCATTCCTCTCATAATATTTCCTCACTTGGTGATCTTTTTTTTCCTTTTATATTTTTCCCCTGCCATTTTTGCTGTTGATCTCCAAGCCCATCCCTCTAGCCTTGGATCTTTTTCAAGTCCTTCATCTCCAAGTTACCGCTAGGCACAGGATGTACACAGATGAGTATGACACCATCCCCATCCTTTAGGGGCTGAAAATTTAATGGGAAGATAAGCAGTGGATTGGGACTACATGAAGCGTTGTAAAGGACCATGGATGGAGCAGCCAACCTATGGAAGGTTTTCTAGAAGAGGAGACACTTGAACAGGTTTAGACCTGTATTAGTCAGATAAATAAGTGGAGAAAGGTCACTCCCAAAGGGGGTAGGACATGTACAGATGTTCTGAAGACCACCTAAAGGGTTCTGTGTATGTGTGTGTCACATGGATGTCAGTGCTCACTGTTTTGAAAGCAGAATGTCACATTTAAAATTATGTGTTGTCTTTGTAGTACCAGCTCAACCAAGATAAGATGAACTTCTCCACACTGAGAAACATCCAGGGTCTTTTTGCTCCACTAAAACTGCAGATGGAATTCAAGGCAGTGCAGCAGGTGGGTTTCCGGGTGTCAGTTTGCATGCATCCCACCTGTGCGCTGAATTGATTGGGAGGAGTCGTCTATCTGGTAAAAGCTGTACAAACCTCACCTTCTCTTCTTCCTTGCAACCTCTCCTAGTTTCCCCCTGTTAGGATATGACCTCCATTCCTACTTCATAGAGAAAAGTGGCTTTGAAATGGGAAACCCCTTCATTTAGAGTCTCAGTGTCTGAACATTTACAGGCATCCATCCACTTTTATATTTCTCTCCTTTTGGGGAGTTACTTTGAATTTGAGGTGCCTCTAGGAATATCCAAGTGGAGGTGTCTAGTGGGCAGGTTGTATATCGCTGAGTACACATGTTGCTCAGGAAGAAAATGTCCTTCCAGGTGTTTAAGAACTGTCTCTCATCTATGCTCTGGATTCTGTCATATCACACTGCATTGATTCCAGTGACTGCTGGGTAGCTAACAAAGAACAGAAAAATGGAAAATTTGGTTTGACTGCTTTTAAGTTTGTTGAGTATGTGCCAGTGACTGCCATCCTTTATAGCACACTGTGCTGCAGGTGGGAGGGAAAGGTGCTCCTGTCCTATGTCACAGGTATTGAACCAGGGTGAGACAGGTCAGGTAACTAGGCAAGGCCGTAGGATTGGTGAGTACTGAAAGCAGAGTTTGAACCCAGGGTTTGAACCTCTGACTCTATAGCCCATGCTTTCCGCACTGTACTTAGGTACTGGTCTGCAGTATAAGTGAAAGTCACCCAGTTGTGTCCGACTCTTTGTGACCCCATGGATTATACAGACCATGGAATTCTCCAGGCCAGGATATTGGAGTGTGTAGCCTTTGCTTTCTCCAGGGGATGTTCCCAACCCAGGGATCGAACCCAGGTCTCCCGCGTTGCAGGCGGATTCTTTACCAGCTGAGCCACAAGGGAAGCCCAGTCTGCAGTATATGTATTTAATAATTGGAAAATGTAGATAGTACTAGTTCAGAATGGCATTGCAGTTTTTAAAAGCCCACAGATGACTTTGATCTTCATCTCTAGTTATCACTACTGTTTTAGAGGGTCATGACTTGTATTTGTGCTATGAGCATTACAGAACAACATACACAATGAATAATCAGTTCACTAAGTGAAGTAATGCTCTCAGTGCATTTCTTCAGGAATTTGATTGACCCATGTTTTTTATAAACAAAGCATGATGTTACACTCGAGAATTTTGTATTTCATCACATGGTATGCTTTGGTTTTCCTGGACAGACACAAAGCCCCGAAATAATGTGCAGACCTGATGGGATTATTAATATTAATAAAAGCTTTCAATTTCAGTGTCTATATTTTGAATAAGGTTATGAAGAATTAAAAATTTGGGTCTAAAATATGGACTTGTCATTTAGTTTGTGAATTTTGCAAATAATGAAGGCACTGAAATTTGATCATGTGTGTTTTTTCCTCTCTACTATTTCTAAGTTTGCTCTTTTATACTCTTCCTGAAGGTTCAGCGTCTTCCATTTCTTCCAAGCTCAAACCTTTCACTGGATATTTTGAGGGGTAACGATGAGACTATTGGATTTGAAGATATTCTTAATGGTAAGTGTCATTCCACACCTTTTTCTGGAGCCCCAGTAATGGTCAAGGCAGCAGCAGCAAATGAAACCTGCAGTGTCTTTGTCATCATGTAGCTTATAGTTGATTAAATACACTTGTGTTTATTCACTGAAATAAGATAAAATTTAATGGTAATAACTGTTCTTTAACTGGTTTTAAAAGTGAAAGATGTCTATGGAGTTCTGAGATTATAGTCATTTCAGTCAACCATTGACAGTCATTGATTTCATGTCCTGAGAATAAATTCTGATGTGTGAATCCAGTATGATATTCTTGGGGCAGCTTAAACAAAGATTGTTGTTGCAGTATTCAGAACATTTGTGGGATATGACTAGCTTTAAAAATATCTAGGGAAAAAAAAAAGTTTTCTTCAAAAATACCCTCCTTACCCTCCTTGTCCTCCTAGATGTGTTTCTGTAGATGGCAAATACTAAAGAAGAAAAAAATTTTAACAAGTTTCTCTGGATGATTGTAATATGTGTGAGGTCAATGAGTTTTAATTAAGAACATGTAGCATCCTGTTTTTTTCTGGTTCTGAGGAAAGTTCTGTCCAGTATTGCCTGTGCTTATTGTGCCCCAGCAGTTCAGGAGAAACAGAAAAACGAAGCAGAATTAAATTATACTAGATTTGCTTGGCTGCTGATGTTTGGTAAGGAAGTGCTGTGGACACAGCAGAAGTCTCATGAGCCTCTTCTGTGAGGGTACTTTTTGAGTGCAGGAAACCTTGGATTCCTAAGCTTTTACATTTAGACCTCATTTAAAACGAGTAAGGTGAACAGCTAGGCCTTGCCTTAGCTGTTCCTTCTGCTTAGAAGACTTTCCCCTCACTTCTCAAGTCCCAGTTTAAATGCAACCCCTTCACGGAGGCCTTCCTTGACTGCCCGGTCTAACGTGCTCCCAGTCACCCTGTCACCTCACTTTAATTCTTTGCCTATCATTCTTCTGGTGTTTTCTTGTTTCTTATTTGTTTTCCCAACTTAAATGCAGGCCCCAGGAGAGCTGGGGACTTTGTCTTGTGTCCCCAGGGCCTCCTGAGGTGCCTGGTCCGTGCTGAGTGAGGAAAGCTCTGGCTCACCACGTTCTCCTCATCACCTTTGATAAGGAAGGAATTTTAAAGTCTACAGTGAGGGAGTACTGTGTTAATCTAAAGTGCAATATGAAAACTATTAAACTGGGATGAAAATCCGTACATTTTTTAAAAGTGTTGGAGGTGATGAGGGTTTTGCTTGCTTGCTCATCAGGGAAGTGCTTGGCCAACAAAAATCTGCACGCTATATTACAAGGAAGGGAAGAGAATGTGAGACTTTTTCCTAATTCTGAATGTGGCCTTTCATTTACTCCCTTCCTGTCACTTGAAGATGAGGAAACTGACACTGACCAAGGTGTCTGTTCCTGCCTGGGAGGACCCTCCACGGGCTGGGGCCTTGCTCACCAGCACAGGGTGTGCTGTCTTCTGGGGCAAGTGTTTTATTAAATTCAAAAGGCTTAGACAGGCAGAGTTTCGAGGAAAGTTGGCATTATATATATGAGGATATTCTTTGTTTAAAAATTGAGACCATTACAGCCGAGCACGTCCTCCATGATTAATTACCCCCAACCCCTCTCCCTCCTTCCTCTCCTATTTGGCTGCTGCTTTTAGTTAGTGGATGTCCTTCCAGACTTTTGATATAAAATCAGAAGATGTTTGGTATTGCTTAGTATTTATCTTTTAACACAGTTGGTTTCGTATTGTGTGTATGTTATAGGAGGTATGCTGCCTCAGTACCTGTGTTGAGGGATGCATACTTTTCTCTGTCATTAACATGAAGCACTGCTGCACCAGACACCTTTGTTCCTTGTACTCCTGTGTAAACATACTTTTGGGTTTTGGATGCCCGTTGTAGACATAGTCGTCTACTCTGTTAATAATTGTAGCAACCTCTTGTATATGTAACCATTTATTAATAATTATAACAGTATCAGCTGCTGCTGAGGCTACTGTGTTGTGTGACAAGTGGCCAGAGTCAGGATTCCTGAACTGATAATGACACAGTCATCTCCAGTCTCGGGAGGTCCAGTGAGGAAATACCCAAATCGATTTGTTATTCTTGATAATCATTATGTTAATGATTATTTATTCTAACAAACTGATTTTACAGTTTAATTCATTGGGTATCTATTCTGTTTCTTGTTCTGTGTGGAGGAGTAGAGGGCAAAAAAGAAAACGCTTTATTTGTTTGTAGGAAGCTTACTGTTGGTATTCGTTTTTAAAATTCATAGGTGCATTGTCACAGTTAAAATGAGACTTGTCTGACTCATCAATATAGACAAGAGAGAAGATTCCTCAGGTTTTTTTACTCTAGGATTCTGGTTTGTGTATATATGTGTTTGCAACAGAGCACAGAATGATAGAGATGAAATTGTAAATACATTAAGGATTGCTTAATCTCTTAGCGATTGATTGTTCCTAGACTCAACTCGGAAGCCACTGGAAAATTTAAGAACTTTGAAACATGAGAACTTTTTCAATTTATATTTTCTTTTAAAATCAACTGAATTGAGGTATAGTCGATATACAATGGAAGGCATCCATTTTTCAGTGTCCAGTCTGTGAATTTTAGTAAACGTGTGCAGCTGTGAAACTGTCTCGTCAATCAAGATATAAAATGTTTTCATCATCCCCCAAAAGTTTCCTTGGTCCTTTTGCAGTCAGCTCCCCCACCTTTGGCCCCAGGCAGCCAGCGGTATATTTTCTGTCACTTTATATTTGTTTTGCCTAGTTTAAATTTTCATGTGAGTATAATCAGAGAATTTATCTTTTTTTGGGAACCTTTAACACATTTATTTTTGTTTCTTTTCAGACCCATCACAAAGTGAATTAATGGGAGAACCGCATTTGATGGTTGAATATAAACTTGGCTTACTGTAATGCCGTGTGCTGTTCATGGAAGTAGAGGGGCTGTGTCTTGTTTATAGTTGTCTTTTTCTTATAATTTGATGTGTACAACATTAAAAGTACTAACACATGAGAATTGTTGCCTAAATATCTGTGATCATTTGAAATTATTTCAGTCATTGCTTTATGTGATAATTGAAAGCACTCAAGGGAGTTGGTTTTAAAACATATTTATATGAAAACAACAGCTTTCTAGGTCTTTACAAAAATGTTAGTAATTAATATTATAAAGCTATGCACAGGTTCCAAATCAGCCTATTTTGTAGTTATTCCATAAATTTAATTTTGAGTAGTTTTGAGCTTGCAACCTTTATAGTAGCATCTTTCAGAATAAACATCTATAATTGATTTCAGTGGCAAAATTTTAAAGTAAGGACAGAACAAGACTATTAGATTTTACCTTGTTTCAATATACTCCATCAATACTCATAAAAATAACACTTGCTTTGTGGATGCTACTTTAGAATTATAGCTATATTCTTTGACTCTTTCAGGTTTTTGATTTTGGTCTTATCTTTAAACTGAAAACGTAAACAACCAGGAGATGTCAGTTTTAAACTATAGTACTGCATAGATTTATGTATCACAAGATGCTTAAATTTAAAAAAATAGAACATTCATGTACATATACATGCTATCCATGAACAAATTCCATAATTGTTTGTTTAAAAATAAATCTTCCCTATGGTGGTTTGTTCTTAATAAGGTATTTTTTATGAACCTAGTTTACAGAAATTAAAGATTGTCTGTTTCTCAGGAACATTTTTATTGTGTGAGTCACTGATTTATGACTGAAGGAGTGTTCCCCTCCACTCTGGGAGGTGGGAGCGGGTCATTGAACAACATCAATGGAAGGTGTGGGTTGTTACCATTTGTTTCCAGCTGTCATCTGGTGCTTGGAGGCCAGGGATACTACTGAATATTGTAGAGTAAAAACTACTCCTGACCGTCGAGATCAAGTGTAAAACTGTTTTGCCAGCACAGTGTTTGCCACCCCTCTTTACACTTAAATGATGAGAAAATACAGAAATAATGAAGGTTCACTTGTTTCTAAATGTGTTCTCTTTCAGCTAATTGTTAACAAAAGTTGGAGATTTTTGTACCTTAGTTGAAGAATCTTAGATACCTTTCCTGACCAGTAGAGGGTACTATGAAATTAATGAACACAGTCTGAATGGTGAAGCTGGTGCTTTGAACACAGAAATGGACATGATTAGTGCCTATTTTCTGATGGTCTTTTTGCTTCCTCCCCCCTGCCCCCCACCCCTTTCCTCTTTAACCTTCTTGGTGTTTATGCCAATGATCCTCATCCCTGGGTGTGTGCTTAAGGGGAAAATGTTGATATCAGTCTGAATCTCAGTCCCAGTAGGACGAGTCTGGGGTGGATCCCGGGACGTCTGCTAACTTTTGAAAAGCTCTCTGATTTAAATGCTTGTTTTTCTTTCTTTGCTTGTTTTTGCCTTATATTAGTGACATTTGTCAGCACTAGTTAATTCTTCTGGTGTACCCCAGTGCTGAAATAATTGCTACTATTTCTTAGTCTCTGCAGTCCACAGTTTTTACCTGGAGTTGGGATAATTTGGGTTCCTTCATAAAAGTAAACTGCAGGTTCCTCTGAGTTAACTTTGCTTAGGTGTCAGGCTCTTCAGTTAGGCTTGTTATTTTCAGATGCTGTGATTTTTCTTAAGGAATCAGTTTAGTATTGGAGTAGTCTGATAATAGAGTTACTTCACAGGTTGCTGCCTGATTAATTTTATTAACACTAAGATGATAAAATTCACAATAAAAGATACACTTAATGAAACTAGAATGTAGTTCTGTGTTATGTTTTTTAAAATATATGTGAATAAAGGAAGTTGTGGGATTTACTGTCTCAAAGTGTTGGGTGGGTTGGCAAACAGTTGAGCACTGTTTGGCACATTGCAGGATGGCACTTCCAGTGAACACACCTCTTCACACCTATCCTTGTACAAAATACGTATGACAAGCTGATCACTTTATCAGAAAGAGGGTATAATCCCTCTTTCACGAGTAGACATAAATATAACCAGTGCTTTCATGCATTTTTTTATTCCTTGGAATGTAGACATTGCAAGAATGTAGAAGATAACCTGAACAAGTAGATTACTTTCAAAACAGACAATAGAGTGTACAGTCCTCCACTGGACTCTGTAATTGGGTGAATCTAAGTTTAACAAAGCTTTGACTTGTTCTAATAAAGCAAAACCAGAACTGTGATACTTCATTGAATTTATTTAGCTCATGATTTCAAAATGAAATTCAGGTTCCTTCACGTACCATAAATCCTTAATTAAGAACCTGTACTTTGGTTTGAGAGGTGACCAAGATGGCACAGTACAGAGACCCTGAATGTACCTCCCATGGACATGCCAGAATTACAACTGTTTACAAGAGTGAGTATGAAAACAACCTGAAGAATAACAGAAAAGATTTCCCACAAGTAAAAACATGAGGCATGAATCAGGTAGGAGGAACAGTACAGTCAGGACCCACACCCAGAGGTTGGTGAGGAAATGGGAGGAATATCACAATTATAGAGATCCTCCCCAAGGAGTGAGGAGTTTGCATCCATCGGACTTGCCAACATGGGGCACCTAGACCAGGAAAACAAGCCTCCTGAACATCTGGCTTTGAAAACCAGCTGGGGCTTATGTTCAGAAGAGCCAGAGGGCTATAGGAAACAGACTTTTCTCTTAAAGGGTATATACAACCCAGTGTAGATGTCAATTTGAAAGGATTCTGGGTCAGACCTGCTTGCTGATCTTGGATCCAGGGAGGCAGGAGGCAGCTGGGACTCCCCCTGGGTATGGAGATGCTGGCACTTTGGAGAACTTGTTCTGTCATGATAACACCAGCATTGGCAGGCACCATTTGGAATTCTCACAGCCTGTTAGTGCCAGGGGCCTGGCTCCACCTACCAGTGGGCCAGCTGCAACCCTGCGCCCGCCTGGGTCAAACATCCAACCACGTGGGAGGCCTACCCTGCCTCTCAGCGGGTACAACTCATTGCACAAGACACAGCCTCAAAACCAAATGGGCCAGAGGCCAGCCCCACCTGCCAGCGCACCTACAGTAGTCAGTCTTGCCACAAGAGAAGGGCGCACACACCCCACATAGGGATGACCTGGAGCACAGGGCTCTATGGCCAGAAGGGAGCAGGCTGGGCCCACAGGACATGGGCAACATAGGGTCACCTCCAAGATTAGGAAAGGAGCTGACTTATCCAATAGAAATAAACACAAAATTGGGCAAAATGAGACGGAGGAATGTGTTCCAAGTGAAGGAATGAGACATAACTTTAGAAAAAGAACTAAATGAAGTGGACATAATGCTATCTCCCTGATACAGAGTTCAAGGTAATGACCTTAAAAATACAGACTGGGGAGAAGAACTGATAAGCATAGTGAGATTTTCAGCAAAGCATTAGAAAATATAAAGAAGAGCCAAATAGAGCTGAAGAAAACAGTAACAAAAAAGACTCTAGAAGGAATCAACAGTAGATTAGGTGATACAAAGGAATAGATCAGAGATCTGGAAGGTAGAGCAGTGGAAATAACCAAAAACTGAACAGAGAGAGTTTTTAAAAGTTGATGACAGTTTAACAAGACCTCTGAGGCAATATCAAACACGCTAACACTTGCATTACAGTGGTACCAGGAGAAAAGAGAGAGAACTTATTTGAAGGAAAAAAAGATAAAAACTTTTCCTAACCTGGGAAAGAAACAGGCATCCAGGTCTAAGAAGCACAGAGTCAGTTGTAATAAACAAGATGAACCCCAAGAGGTTCACAGCAAGACACATTATAACTAAAGTGGCAAAAAAAAATAATAATAATAACCTAAAAAGCACCAAGTGAAAAGCAACTAATTACATGCAAGGAAACTTCCATAAGACTGTCAGCTGACATTGTAGCAGAAACTTTGCAGGCCAGAAAGAAGAATATATTCAAAGTGAAGAAAGGAAAAAAACTTAATAACCAAGAATATTCTACCTGACAAGGTTATCATTCTACGGTACAATCCAGTGGGCTTCCCAGGCGGCTCAGCAGTGAAGAATCTGCCTGCCAATGCAGGAGATGTGCATTCGGTCCTTGGGTCAGGACATCCCCTGGAGAAGGAAAGGGCAGCCTACTCCAGTATTCTTGCCTGGAGAATCCCAGGGATGGAGGAGCCTGGTGGGCAGGTGAACATGGGGTCACAGAGTCAGACATAGCAACTAAACAACAACAACAAGTACAATCCAGCAACCTATTTCTGGGTATTTTTCTGAAGAAAACAAAAATGCTAATTTGAAAAGATATATGAACTCCTATGTTCATAGCAGCATTATTTAGAGTAGCCAAGACGTGGAAACAACTGAAATGTCCATCAACAGAGGAATGCACGAAGATAATGTAGTATGTGTGTGTGTGTATATATATATATATATATATATATATATACAATGGAATGCTACTCAGCCACATAAGGAAGGAAATCTTGCCGTTTGTGACAATGTGGATTGACCCAGAAGGTATTATGGTAAGTGAAGTCAGAGAAAGACATAAGGTTTCAGTTATCGTGGAATATAAAAAGCAAAGGAACAAGCACAACAAAGCAGAAACAGGCTCACAGGTACAGAGAGCAAACTGGTGGTCACCAAAGGGGAGGAGTTTTGGGGGGGTGGGCAAGAAAGGTGAAGGGGATTAAGAGGTAGAAACCTCGAGTTATAAAATAAATAAGCCACAGGGATGTAATATACAGTATAAGGAATATGTCAATAACACTGTAATAACTTTTACAGATGGACAGATTGGTGCTAAGACTTACCATGATAATCATTTTGTAACATATGAAAATAAATCATGCAGTACATCTGAAAATAACATAATGTAGTAAACAATATTTCAATTTTTAAAAAACCTATACTTTTAGTTTGTTGTAGTATATGCTCTTAAATATTATTAAAATATTAGAACTTACTGTTAGGTTTGTTAACAGAATTTCAGGAGGGTTTTTTTTTTTTCATATTGAAAAATCAAATTTTGAAAAGTTAGTTTGCTCCCAGATCTTGAATTTATTTCTGGAGCCAGTAGACGTGCTTCATCTGTTGTACTTTGTCTTTTTGCTTCTTTTTGGTTTCTTGACCTGGCGGAGACAGGAAAAAGCTATATTGTTCATCTCTGTGACGAAACAGAGGTCATATAGAGGGTATGGCTTCGGATCAGTGAAGGACCAGAAGGAATTCTGTTTTCACTTTGGCTACGCTTATTTACTTTTGGAGAGATAGATTGATTTTAAGTCAAGACTTCGACCACTGTTTTTTGTTTGTTTTCTGTGTTATATATAAACCTTGCAAAACAGAAACCACATTATTTTTTCTCCAACTTTTAATTTTGAAACTTATAGAGAAATAGAATGAATAGAGGGAAATTCCCTAGTGGTCAAGTGAATTAGGACTCGGGGTTTTCTCTGCTGCCGTCCCAGATTCAATCCCTGGTGGAGGAACTAAGAACTCGCAAGCCTCATGTTGTGGCCAAAAGAAAAAAAAAATAGCACACCCAGCATAAGCTTCATGAAATTCACCAGTTGTCAACATACTGCCTCATTTCCTCATGAATAGATTCAGGATAAATGTGTTTTTTGGCAAGAAGTCTGCAAAGGTGATGTATTTACTTATGTGTCATACCAGGAGCCACTTATTGGTGTTACTAACTGCGATTGATTCGTTGACAAGTGATGGCCGCCAGAGCTCTCCATTGTAATAGTATAGTTTTCCTTTTGTAATTAATAATAATTAATAATAGGTGAAGTAATAGTTTGAGACCCCATGTATGTCCTGTTCCTCAAGAACCTTTCATCCAGAGGTTTTAGCATCCATGAAAAGTCTGTGTCTCAGTCATTTATAACATGGTCACTGGGGACAGGAAAGGATTGAAAAATTGTGATGTCTTATTATTCCTTCTGCATTTATTGGTTGACAAATTTTGTAAAGCCAGGTTTCCCATCCCACCCCCACCCCAATTTCTCTTCCTCTTTAAGGTATCCTTATGGACTCATGGATTCTTACTTAATGTTTTATAATCCATTTCTATCATTCCTTTTCTTACTGCCCTAAATCAAATCATTTTAATGAATACATAGACTTTCCATTTGAACAGAAAATTACGTTGGTGTTAAAGTGCTCTATATAATTCTTAGCATTACTAATGAATGCTATTTCACAAAATATTGAATATACTTGAGACACATTAGTGATCATAGTCATAGTTATCATAGAAGTTATGACCAAAGGATCCCTGTTAGCCACAGGGAAACACTGCTATGTTTCGCCCGATCCCAATCACACAAGAAAGTCACAAGATCAGAACAAGAAGCGGAGCCAGAGCCTTCCTCCCCTTGGCACTGTGGCTTAAAAGAGTCACTACAAGGACTTCCCTGATGGTCCAGTGGTTAAGAATCTGCCTTGCAATGCAGGGGATGCAGGTTCGATCCCTGGCCGGGGAACTAAGGTCCCACATGCTGCTGGTTAACTGAGCTCGTGAGCCACAACCAGAAATCCCACAGGAGCCAGTGAAGATCCTGAGAGTCACAACTAAGTGAGACCTGATGCAGCCAAAGAAACAAAAAAAATTTTTTTAAGTAGGCATTATATTAAAAAGCAGAGACATTGCCGACAAAGATCCGTCTAGTCAAAGCTATGGTTTTTCCAGTGGTCATGTATGGATGTGAGAGTTGGACTATAGTGAAAGCTGAGTGCCGAAGAATTGATGCTTTTGAACTGTGGTGTTGGAGAAGACTCTTGAGAGTCCCTTGGACTGCAAGGAGATCCAACCAGTCCATCCTAAAGGAATTCAGTCCTGAGTGTTGATTGGAAGGACTGATGTTGAAGCTGAAACTCAGAGCTGACTCATTTGAAAAGACCCTGATGCTGGGAAGGATTGGGGGCGGGAGGAGAAGGGGATGACAGAGGATGAGATGGTTGGATGGCATCACCGATTCACTGGACATGAATTTGAGCAAGCTCTGGGATTTGGTGATGGACAGGGAAGCCTGGCATGCTGCAGTCCATGGGGTCGCAAACAGTTGGACACGACTGAGTGACTGAACTGAACTGAGGCATTATATTATGAAAATTTAATGGAAGACACAGGAAACTAATAAGACCCAAGAAGCTTTGCATCATTCTTCTTTTTACATTTTTTATTATGGAAAATTTCAAACACCTGAAATCAGATGGAAAAATACAACATAATCTCATGTTTACCTCATCTAACTTCCAGAATTTATTCTTGGCCAATTTTATTTCATCTATATTTTTTACCCACTTTCCCCTCAAGATTATTTTGAAAGAAATTCCAGATATAATTTATAGGTGTAAATATTTCAGTTTATAAAGCTAAACATAACCACAATACTATCATTATCATACTTACGTTAACAATAATTCCTTACAGTTAAATATCAGTCAGTATTCAGATTTCTGAAGGTCCAAAAAGTTGTCATAATTTTTTTTAGCTGTTTTGTTTGAATCAGATCCAAGTAACTTACACACGTGATTGGCTCTTGTGTCAATAATTTATGGTTCTACCTCCTGTTTCTTTCTCTTTTTCTTGCTGTTTCTTGAAGAAATCAAGTTGTTTGTTCGCTAGTTTCCCACAGTCTAGTTTTTACTGTTTGCATCTTTGTGGTGTAGATTAACACATTCTTCTCAATCCTGTATTTCCTATAAATTGCTAGTTGAGTCTGTGAACTTGATCAGACTCAGGTTCCTTATTTTTGGGAAGATCCCCTTATCAGTGGTATGTTCTTCCATAAAAAGACATTAATGCCTGGACTTCCCTAGTGGTCCATTGTTGAAGACTCCACCCTCCCATAGCAAGGGGCCTGGGTTTGAACCCTGGTGAGGGAACTAAATCTTGCATGCTGAAACTAAGAGCTCACATGCCACAGCTAAGACCTGGCACAGCCAAAAACTGACGATCATACCTAACAGTCTCTCATTCTGTGATGTTGGTGGCTGTTGATACAATGCATAGATCCACGTATTTGTGAGGATCTGCAAAATGGTAATTCTAAATCTGTCATTCCTTCATTTTTTTCAATCAGGATACTTCCTTTGAAGGAAACTTACTGTGACCTTCCATTTGGTTACCCAAGGACAGAGTTGATACAGGAAAGACAGGGAAAATGTGCTTTCTTCTTAATTTTATTTTTGTCCATTTTCAAAATAACAAGTTTTTGTTTTTGTAATACCCTGTCCGGTGACCAATTCATTTTTGTTGTTGTTGCCGGTATCATAATGAAGGTGCATACTGTTTACTCAGTGTGTGGTTTGCTTTGGTTTGCTGGCTTGATCACATGGCACATTACCATTTTAGGGACTAAGCCTGGCTTTCGAAGCCTCTCTCTTCCCTCAATAAAATGAAAACTGAACACCTCCAGGGTTTGGCTTCAAGGGAAAGGTAGGCAAGGTCAGCACCCAAATGCCGTTTCTCTTGATATCCCCATGCACTGTGTAGGACTCGTCTGTCTCATTCTGTGTGTCTGGCGTCCACTGTCACTTCCTGAGAGATTCTGAACCCTCTGTGTTGTGTTGTCTGGGGGAGGTGGTGCCCGTTGCCTCTCTGGAATGCTAGGAAGGTCCACTTTTCTGCTCCTGGTGCCTCCTGGAGGCAGGCATGTGATCCTGGTCAGCTGATCAAACCTCAGTCCTGGACTTGGACTCCAGAGCGGGCCGGTAGGGGGACAGTGAGGCCACTCGTCACTGGTGGAGGCCGTGCCCTTCGCCCTTTGTGCTGCACGATGGTAGCTGTGTTGCTGTTACTTTATCTCTGGAGCCCCCCTGGTTCTTGGTTGTTTTCTGAGCCTCATTTAGGCTTTTTTTATTGGAGCTGTGAGCTCCTGCTGTCATTTCAGTAGATCCCCGTGTGCTTAAATAAACAGTGCAAGTTGGCAAGTTGTTACCTGCAGTTAGGATCTCTGGATGATTCAGTAATTGGCGTTAGACAGCTGGTCTTATAGGAAACATGCCTCCAGAGAAGTGTGAAATTGGGGATGAATTATCTGACTAAGTGGGATTAGGCAGAGTCCAAGTAGGAAATCCAGCTGTTTCTGGCAGGCAGTTGTGAAATAGCTACCCCATCCGGTCACGTGAATTCACGTTGCACAATTTACAGCAAGGTTCTGGTCAACCAGAATATGAACTAGTCAGGATGGTGGGGTGGCTGCTCTGCCTGCAGCGGAAAGTTTAAAGCAAATAAACAATACATTCAAGTCTCCAAACCAACCTACTGAACCTAAAGAACATCATTTCTTATAGGTAGTGTGCATGTGTGTGTGTGTGTGTGTGAGTGTGTGCGTGCACGTGTGCGCATAATCATGTCTGACTTGTCCAACTCTTTGCAACTCCCCCCCATGGACTGTAGCCCACCAGGCTTCTCTGTCCATGGGATTCTCCAGGCAAGAATGCTGGAGTGGGTTGCTATTTCCTTCTCTAGGGGATCTTCCCAACCCAGGGATTGAACTTGGGTCTCCTGTATTGCAGGCTGATTCTTTACCGTCTGAGCCACCAGGAACCTTATTGAACATTACTGAGGTATAATTTACTTTGCAGGGTTATTAAGAGGATAAAATAAGTTGATATAGAAAGCACTTTGTAAACTGTAAAGTACTGTTTCTTTTTTTTTTGGTTTGGGAAGAGCACTGAACAGGAAGTAACACAAAAATCAATCTGATAATCACCCAGAAGACATTAGCTAAGCCTAAAAGGAATAGTCTTGGAAATAAGAATTTCTAGTATTTTAAAATATGAGTGTTAACTGCTGGTCAAGCAATCATTGATTATCCTACAGGGAAAAACTGTAAGCAGTGCTATAAACAAGACTCTATCTGCTTTGAAGAACTTACAAAGGAGTTAATCATCTAGGTGTACTTCAGGACATTTGTGTTATTACAGATGGAAACTTGGAAAATGGGAGATATTGAAGGACCCATGAAAGTATCATAAACTAATTTAAAATGCATATGGGTTAGCACATTTTTCAATTTCTTTGCAAGGCTGGCTTCATGACTATGGCATATCATTGGTTAATCTCATACTGTATTAAATATATAGCTTAAAATGATTTTTTACAAGTGAAAACAAAATTCTGTGGTCACTGAATTCAACTTTTATTGAGGCTATAATGAGGAATCAAACTGTCCCTGTCCTCAAGGGACTCATTTGCAAGTAGGGGAACAAATTTTACAAGACAAGGGAAGACGCTTGGAGGGCAGTGCCCACAGAGAGCTGGGGGAGCCCTGCAGGGACTAGGGGGACGGCTGGGCCGGTGGGGGGGGAGGCGGGCTGCGGGGAGTAGAAACGTTTGGAAGCCATATGGAGCAAGTGGAAGCTTTGCCTTGGCTGAGACTTGAAAGTTTCAATGCAGGGAGGGAGGGAGGAAGGCCCAGTGGAACACTGCGTGCAGACAGGAGGCAGGAATGTTTTCAGGGACCACAGAGGTCCTGGGATACGAGTGTAAGGCAGTAGGAAATGGATTACTTTTCACAGAAATAAGGAATGAATATTGGCTCTATAAGCACTAATTAATTTGCATCATGACTGGCTGTCTACTTGGTGTTTACATTTCTTTAGGAACTATTTGTATTCTTTTTTTCCAATGTTATGGAAATATTATAATTGATGAAACATATTAGGAAAAATGTAAACGTATTCATTAAAGTGCTTCTCTCGTAAGGATTTTGCAGCTACTGAAAGCTTTGACTACCACTCAGTACTCTTGCCTGGACAATCCCATGGACAGAGGAGCCTGGTAGGCTGCAGTCCATGGGGTCGCAAAGAGTCAGACATGACTGAGCGACTTCACTTTCACTTTTCACTTGCATGCATTGGAGAAGGAAATGGCAACCCCCTCCAGTGTTCTTGCCTGGAGAATCCCAGGGACGGGGGAGCCTGGTGGGCTGCCGTCTATGGGGTCGCACAGAGTCGGACACGACTGAAGCGACTTAGCAGCAGCAACACCTTAATACCACTAACACCTTAATACCACTAACACCTTGATGAAACAAAGCATTACCCGAGTAGAGGAAAATTATAAAGGCTTGAAACGTCTATAGTTTTCCGATCAGTGACTGACTCATCATAATTTTCAACAGTTATGCCTTCAAAATCTTTGAGAGAGGTCAGAAATCCATTGTGCAGATGGAGAAACTGAAGCAAACAGGATTCCTCTTGGTCTCATTGTGAGAGACCAGAGTACATCAGGGAGATTATTGCTTTTGATCATACCAAGTTTCTCAGGCTGTTAAGTTTCCATTTGTTTTGTAAATCCCAAAGTGGAAGGTGTTTTGAGATTTCTTCTTCCGTCTACTGGAAATACGTCACTTGATCTTCATAAAGAGCTCAGAGTGCTTGGTACTGTAAGAAGCTAGAGCAGGGACTCTTTCTCTAAGAATTTAGAAGAAAGGACTGGCAGCATTGATTATTCATGAAGTCCTGATCGTGGAGCTAGTTTAGATCCTTCAGAAGTCAGAGCATATGATATGTGCATTTGGATTTTTTTTTAATCACAATTAATCATCTGTCCGAAGTGTCTTCGCTGGATTCTTCTTGTATAAGAAGGACATAGCTTCCCGAATTCCTGCTGACGTACTTGACAACACTGCCAAAGCAAATGAGACATTTAAACCCTGTGATTAAGGCACTACGTAAATAATCTGTATTCTACCTTTTCTCTTGTTACATGATTTTTTAATAAATTATGCAAAGAAGGAGGGTACCGGTTATTTCGAATCTAGCAGACTTTTTATGCATAGATTTCTGAAAATATTAATAAAAAAACTACATGAGTTCTACCTCTTCCAGATTCCTAAGATGTCCATCTCCCACTGTCTACTCTGTGTAGTCCCCACAAAATATTATAAGCTATTAGTGAAGTTCATGTTTCACGCCTATAACTGAAACTCGGACAGAAGACATCTAGACATAATTAAAATAGCAGGTAATTTTAATTTAAAAAATATCGAACAGATTTAAAAAATAAAACTTAGAAGAGCATCTGCATTTATATTAAAAGCATTATTAAAAGGATAACAACCTTTTATCTCTCGGCACTAATTTTTCCAATTATAAAAGTAATATGTGTCCACAACAGAATACTTCTTAATATAATGAAGGATAGAATTTAAATGAGCCATTATTCTGCTTCCCATGTAATACAGTTCTTATAAAGTCATTTTTCACCATATGGATGCACCACCATTTATTTAACCAATTCCTATCATCAGCCATTTTAGTCATTAAAATATTTTGCCATAATGAACTTTTTATATATAAATTTTTGACATTGCTGATCATTTCCTTAGGGTAAGATTCTAAATGGAATCACTGGTTCAAATGCCATGAACTTTTTTGGGGAAACTTTTGATACGTGTTCATGAATTGCTTTCCAAAAATGATAATGCCAGATAACACTACTCCCAGCAAAGAACAAGGTTGCTGGTCTCATCAAGTGCTCACTGGCTCAGCATGGAGTTTCAGTATTGCCAATTCAACAGGTGAATAGCCTCCTTCTAAAAAGGTATCTGGTAAGAACAGCTTTTCATCACAGTTACAGAGGATTGGTAAATACTACTGTCACCCAGCCTCTACAGATCTAAGTATCAGCATTTCACTGAGAGAGATGTGCTGAAGTCCTGCTCGGAATAAGGTGCCTGCCCACCCTTGAAGGAGTTAAGAGCCTGTGCAGACAGGCTCTGTTCTCCCTCCCTCACAGCCACAGCCCACAGCGCTCAGGGGGGCAAAGATCCCAGGCCCTGTGCCCCACCTTACACCCCCCTTTCCTGTTTTCAGCCGCGTGAGACCGGCAGGCCCAGCAGAGGCCAGTTGAAGGGCTCTTGGCTCAAGGCTTGAGCCTCACAGAACGTGTCAAGTATACTTGCTCGTGCGTTTTCACAACCACTTACCTAGATGGCTTACACTTTTTGTTCATTGAAAGGAAGAGGAGGAAACACGTTATTTCTCACGAGTCTGTGCCTCTGGTCCTTTTATTCTATGTACTGTTGATAAATAGAATTCTGTACTTTGCATTTATTTGGATATTTACATTTAAAAAGGAAATCATTAAATAAGCCAACTCTCGGGAAAGGAAAGAGAATTCTTAATATCCAGTGCATTCTATCTGCTCTTATCATTTACCCAAGAATCTGTATTAAAGTATATCTTCTCAGAGCAATCTTTGACCTTCAGGGGATAACATACTATAGGAAATCATAGTTTGACTATATATTCGTATATGTGAATATATATATTCTTAGAATATATATGTGAATATATATATATTGAGTATATATATGTATATTGAATATACATATTGATATATATTCTTAGGCACTAATTTCCTCAGTTGTTCATTTAAAGATAAGGGGTAGCTTCTCAGAGTCTCTATCTAATCCAGTCTTTCTTCCTTCTAGTCCTGGAAGGCCATGCCACTATCTCTTTCCTCCTAAGTCTCCAAAAGCATTTACAGATGTCATCGTGTCTAAAAGTTCTTAAGAAAAATACATTCTGAGGCAACACTTCAATGGATCTATGTTATTGTATTGGTGAAGTCAGGGAATTCGTTCAATCCATCTAGACTTTGATAAAAGGATAAAAAAAAAATAATGACCTACCATAGACTGATGGCTGGAATCAGTAATAAAACAGCAGAGAGCAGAAAGACGAAGCCTTTGTACCAAGCAACAGTGGCTGAATAAATTCCGTTGAAAGTAGAAACTGCAGTGATTCCACCAAGTGTTTCTAAGAAAGCAAGACAAGCAAACATGGTGCCTGTTTGGGGTCGGGGTGTGGAGGGAAAGAGAGAAAAGCCTGAGTTACAAAACAACAAACAAAAATAACACAGAAAACTGCAAACATGAGGGCGCTGCCTGGTAAAGGAGGGAGTCACCCATTTTGTGGGTGAAGAAATTGAGGTCAAGAGTTCTCCTTGGACCTGACGAGAGAGGAGCTGGAGTCAGTACTTCCAGGATCCACGGGGCAAAGCTAAAAAGCACCGGCTGCTTAGGCATGTGGAATCAGCTGTGTGTCTGCCCCGACCACAGCCTCAGACACAGAACCACCTGCCCCTGAGGTTCCTCCTGCCACTCTTGGTCCCTGAGCTAATCTGTGACACAGCTGTGAGGCAGGATGGCTCCCTGAGGGCAACATCCAGGTCAGGTCAGATCTGGCAAGAGTGACAGGCAAGGCAGAGAGATATAATCTTATCACATGTGCCTGCGTGCTAAGTCGCTTCAGTCATGTCTGACTCTTTGTGACCCTATGGACTGTAGCCCTCCAGGCTCCTCTGTCCTTGGGATTCTCCAGGCAAGAATACTGGAGTGGGTTGCCATGCCCCCCTCCAGGGGATCGTCCCAACCCAGGGATCTTACGTCTCCTGCATTGGCAAGTGGGTTCTTTACCACTAGCGCCACTTGGGAAGCCCTTGGGAACCTCATCATACGTTCTGAAATTTGAATTTGATCCCTTCCTCTAGAGTAACAAAAATATCAGTTACACCAGTTTCCTGTTTGACTCGTCCAGTAACTACATCACTGCCGTGTGCTCTAGTGAAGGTAATGCCATAGGCTGATATTAAGTGATTCTCTAAAACATACTTTTCTGTCTTAACCTGCTTACAACTGTCTCCCCTTGGAGGGGACTCTGCTCTCCTTCCTGCTTGCTACACCCCAGGCATGGGAAAGGGCAGGCCCTGGAGCATTGCTCAAGAAGCCTGAAATGGCTTCGGGGTCAGCTCAAGCTCACAGTCAGAGAAATGGTCATTATGCCACAAGTTTTGGGTCCTGTCTGGAATCCAAGACCATGTTGACTGAAGAGTTAAACCTCCAAAAGACAGTTGAGCATTTTGATGTCCTTTTCTTCCTCTTGGTCAAATTTCGCATCACTAAGAACACCATGGCTGTTCTCAGCCCCTGGCTTCAGTGGTATAAGTTCCTACAGTTTCTGCAGACCCTTCTTTCTTCTTTAGGCTGCTGTGTTTGTTCCCTACTTTGCCGAGTTTCCTTTTCCATGATAAACTGTAATGAATTTTCCTTATAGACAGTGCAAATTATGTAAATGATTGTGCTTAATTGGACTGATAAGGAAGGAAAAAGCAAGCTTGAGGATCACCTTTCATAGCTGGATTATAGTTTATGTGTTTAGCCTCTTATTTTCCCCATGGTCTTGCTCTTTTAGACTGTGTGTTGATTTCTGTCTATTTAAATCTTCACTCTATTATACACATTCTGGTGTGTGTGTGTGTGAAGTCGCTTCAGTAGTGTTCCACTCTTTGCATCCCTACGGACTGTAGCCCGTCAGGCCCCTCTCCATGGGATTTTCCAGGCAAGAGTACTAGAGTGGGTTGCCATTTCTTTCCTTCTCCAACATATTCTCATACATTGCTTCAGAGTCTTCATTGAACAACAGGACATATGTTCCTAAAACAAACCTCTCTCTGCAGAATGGTAGGTTATCAGAGATAACCTACCTTCTTTTGACCACAGTGAAAGTTCTGCCCATGTCAAGTACACATTTGCTTTGTTCACTGCTGTGTCCCCAGGGTCTAGCCGTGCTGGCACACGGTAGACATTTAATACATACTTGTCAAGTGATTGAATAAAAGCTTCATTCAAGGGCACAGTTATCCATCATCATGTAGCATATGGACTTAATGCCTCCATGATATTATAAGGTTATACAGGATATTATGATATTTATGATAATAAAGGAAGTCAGTTTAATTGGAAACAAGGTCTCCTAGTTGTCTAACTACATCATTGTTTCATTTTATTTCTGATCCCTTGCTGAAGCCAGGGATGGTGCCATGGTGCTAATCCTATTACACAGTGGCTTGAGTCTTTTCTTGTCAGAAACTCGGTCAGGCTGTGCAAACAAACAACTACCCTCTCATGAAATAGCTCTAGTTTCTTGCTGCATCTCCCTGAGTAGTACAATTTGTTTAATAGTTACCAAAGATAAATTGATTAAATAAAAGCACAATGGAGTTTGTTTCCTAAACTTTTAAAAAATCCAATAGCTGTCAAAACTCGTCTGTTTTTACTGGGTCCTATATATTAATGTGGCTCAGCTGGTAAAGAATCCACCTGTGACGTGGGAGACCTGGGTTCGATCCCTGGGTTGGGAGGATCCCCTGGAGAAGGGAAAGGCTACCCACTCCAGTATTCTGGCCTGGAGAGTTCCATGGACTTTATAGTCCATGGGGTCACAAAAAGTTGGACACGACTGAGCGACTTTCACTTTCACTTTCATGTATTTATCAAATTTCAAGGAGTACACAGGGTGCTCTAGCGATGAATTGCACAGCTGTTTGGAGCACAGAGATCTCAAAATAATTAGCAAAAGTCAGTTTCCTCCTCTTTTTCACATAAGGTATTACAATAGAAATAGGGAGAAACACCTGAAAACCTCTGTAGCACTTCCCTTCTCAGGTTATTTTAAGGTGCCTAGTGTTTTCACAAAAATATCCATTTTTAGAAGTAATGAAGTACGGAAGTACGTTCAGTTTTATACATTTCAATACCATCAGAAGGATTTCTTCATTTGCAGTTAAGAACAAAATGACTCTACTATCCTGGAGCAATGGAATCACAATGGAATTGACAAAGTTATTTCAACTCAGAATAAAACATGCCAAAATGCAAACTACACATTTTGAAATGTCATGGTATTTAATAATATGAAATCACTTCTTAAAAGAGTTGATAAATAAACCAAGCTAAACTAAACCAAAGTAAATAATACATTCTGACAAGTCTATTGTAGTTCTAAATCAAAGCAGGTTGATATTTCTTTTTGTTTCCTGAACAGCTTTATTGAAATATAATTCACATAATATAAAACTCACCCCTTTAAATTGTACAGTTCAGTGGTTCTTCGTATGTTCACAGAAACTGGGCAACCATCACCACCATCTAATTTTAGGACATTTTCATCTCCCCAAAAGACTCTTTGTGCCCATTAGCAGTCACTCCCTTTTCTCTAGTCCCTGGGGAAGCACTGGTCGAATTTCTGTCTCCATGGACTTGCCTATTCTGGAAATTTTGTGTAAATGGAATCATATTTATATAATAATATGTGGCCTTCTGTGACCAGCTTCTTTCATTTAGCACAATGATTTCAAGGTTCATTCCTGTTGTAGTGTATATCATGACTTCATTTCTTTTTATTGTGAAGTCATATTCCGTGGGACAGACACACCTCATTCTGCTTATGTGTTCACCAGTTCATGGACATTTGCACTGTTTGTACTTCTTGGCTATTATGAATAATCCTGCTATGAACATTTGTGCTGCAAGATTTTGTGTGGACATATGTTTTCATTCCTCTTCAGTGTATACCTGGGAATGGAATTGCTGAGTCATATGGTAACTCTATTTAACCTTAACAGGAGCTATCAAACTGTTTTGTTAAATGGCCACATCATTTTAGATAATTTTCTCACCAGCAGTGCATGAGGGTTCCAGCTTCTCCACATCCTCATCAATGCTTCTTAGGTCTGTCTTTTTCATTTCACCCATCCCAATGGGTCTCAGTGTGGTTCCGATTTGCATTTCCCGGATGGCTAATGATGCTGATCATTTTTCATGTGTTTCTTGGCCATTTGTACATCTTCTCTGTAGATGTTAGTTCAAACCCTTTGCCCATTTCTTAATTGGGTCGTCTTTTTATTGCTGAGTTTTAGTATATTTTGGACACAATTTCCTTATCAGACATATGATTTGCAAGTATCAATATATTTTCCCATTCAGTGGGCTGTCCTTTCCCTTTCCCTTTTTTTTCTCTCTCTCTCTCTTTCCTTTTTATTTTTTTAAGTATGGAAGTATGGTAAAACATTTACAGGAGACTTGGAAAATACAGAACAAAGTTACATATTTTTTTCACTTTCCTGATGGTGTCCTTTGAAGCATGAAAGTTTTTAATCTGGATGAAGTCTAATTTATCTGTTTTGTTGTTGTTGTACTTTTGGTGTTGTATCTAAGAAACCGTTACACAATTCAAGGAAGCAGCTAGGTTTTTACATACTGTAATTTTTATATTACTAAGTGATTTTCCAATTACTCTGCATCACACAATCAACAAACATCTGTGTGAATATACAGCTACATCTTACGCGTGGAAAAGAATCAAGAAATATATTTTTAAATTTATTGAATTATGCAATCTTCTGCAGTGGGGCAGGGCATGTCCAGAGCAAGCCCTCCGAAGCACCAGGCCCTGGGCAGGGGCTCTCTTGCCTGAATATCAGCTCTTCCTAACATAGACCTTACCACTTGATTCAAAAGGAGTTCTGTGCAGAAAAAGGGTTGAGAATATTCTGAAGAATTAAACACTGATCGTACACAGCTATGAGGTGGTACAGATTATAGAGTCATTCTGTTCCTTAAGCAAATTAGACTCACCTTGCTCAGTAGAACGAACCACTTTTGATATCATGGACCGTAGAACAGAGAGCGGCATGACAGTGAAGAGAAACGGCAGCCTGACTGTGAGAGGAAGAGATAACAATTAACTGGCTCTATCAGGAAACTCAGGGTCAGTTTTAAGCCTGAAACACTTTCCCTCTAAATAGTTCATTTTCTCTAAGCATCCTGATTCATTGCTTCTAATGACTGAATTAGTTAATGGAAGAATTCTGCTTAATAAAGGAAGACAGACAATGGACAGGTCAGTTTAAGATGAGTTTACTTTCTGCAGATGTAGAAAACAAACTTAGGGTTCCTGGGGGTAAGGGGAGAGAAGAAGGACGAATTGGGAGATTGGGACTGAAACATACACACTACTAGACATAAAATAGATAACTAATAAGGACCTACTGTAGAGCACAGGAAACTCTACTCAACACTCTGTAATGGCCTATATGGGAAAAGAATCTAAAAAAGAGTGGGTATATGTATGTATTTGTACCACAGATTCACAATAAGTTTTTTGTTTGTTAATAAGTTTTTTGTTTGTTTTCTGTTTTTGCTCTTTCAGACTCGGCATTTTTAGTGCTAGCATTCTTTTATTGATCTACTCATTGGCAAACTGGTTCCTTATCTAGTTGGTTGTTCATCTTTGTGGCTGAAAAATGTCAGGAACACAAATTGCCTCTGTTCTTAAATTCTGACCCTTAAGAGTCAGTAGCGTTTTTCATTATAAGATAAAACAGTAAGATATTACATTTGCAGATCACTGTAAAGTTCTCACATATATTAACTGACTTTGACCTTGGCAATTCCAAGGGAGATAGGGAGAAGGACCTGTCCTTTTCTGAACTCTTGGCATTGTGCTAAGTGATTTACAGTTATCTCTTCTAATATTCGTGACAATCCTCTGAATCAAGCACCACGATGACCATTTTAGAGATAAAAAAATTAGGGCTCAGAGCAGTTCAGTAACTACCCTAAGATCACCTGGCTCTGCAGATGGAAATTAAGCCCAATTCTGCTTGGTCATCCTGCCTCCCCGCAGGGTAACAAGAGGTTAATACTGCCTTTGTAGAAAAAGACTAAATGGACATCTCCTGAGGTCTCACTTTACAGATCCTTTAACCTTTGCCAGTGCAGTATTTTCACTCAAGCCTTACAAAAACCACTGATGGGGTGCAGGTAGTTAAGGAAACAGTCCAGCCTGCCAGAAAGTGATTCATTAAAAGTCAATTCATGAAATGACCAATTTGCTGAAATTTCAATTTGCAAAGTCTTCTTGAATACATCCAGACGAGTTCGGGCACGTTCAGAGTGGTATGGTCAGAGGCTTGAATATACTCAGTGAATATTTTTCTTATAAATCTTTTGAGCAGCCTTTACATAATAGTCTTATTTTTTTTTAAATCTAAAGTAGCCTTCTTAGTAGTGCTTAAGAAATATTTAAGTTGGTGAATGTTACATTGAAGAACTGATTCACAAGAAGAAGTTTCCTCAAGACAATTTTTGGGCAAATATGCAAATTTAGAAAATTGTGGTTATCGAAAAAAATTGTTTTAAGTCAGTTGTTTTTCAGCTTCTGGCAAATTTGCTTTTAACAAATTACCTTAATTAAACTAGAATACATTAAATAGAGAATTTTATATTAAAGTTTCTCAACCATCAGACTGCATTCATTTTATATAAACATCAAATATGAAATTCTAGGATATACTTGTAACTTACCTAAAAACATCATCAATGTTGTTCTGGCAAAAGCAGTCATAGCCATGCCCACCATGGTGGTAAAAGTTCCTATGAAGGCCATGTGAATATCTTCCATACAGTAAGAAAAAAGCCATATTCCCAGGAAACTGCTGAAGAAAGTGACACTACCCAAAGCTGATCCGTAACCTATTAAAACTTCATCCCAGCAGAGCGGCGAATCCAATTCATAAAGGACAAAAATGGGGGAAACGCCAATGGTCACGAAAAAGTAAGTGATCATCGTGAAAAGCAGCAAACAGCACAAGGACCGCTGCTCACCAGAAGCATTTTTAAAAAGCATGTACGTTCGGTGAAATAGGTTTTTGAAGGCTTCAGTCCACGATACAGAAATATTCTGAGATGAAGACTCTTTCATCGAATCCTCAAGAAAAAATAAAATGTAAATCAAGTTCACAGAAAGAGCCACGGTAACAATTAAAAAGGACCACACAAAACCTAATCCTCTGATAAAATAGCCAGAAGACAATCCTGTTAATCCACTAACAACTCCAAACAGGAAGTCAATTATGGCAATTCGAATCGTTCTTTGTTTTTTTCCTTTACATTGATCAACTATGTAGGCAAAAGAGGCTCCCAGAAGTGTGGTATAATTGCCAAAAAGTGCACCAATGAAGGCAGATGCAATCAGAAGCTGGATTGGAAGGGCAAAATAGGAGAGCAGGCAGAGCCAAGCACTGTTTGCAAGAGCGCCGAGAGAAGACAAAATCAGAGGGAATTTCCTTCCTCCATGGTCACTGTGTGACAGAAACACGAACGTAGACACGAGACCGGGAATTAACCCACTTATGTCCAGCTGCAGGTTGAAAAGAGACACTTTTTTCTGGACTTCCTGCAAAGAAAAAGAAGACAAAGTGTTCACAGAGGTTTTTACAATGTGCCTGAAAATATTTTGATATAGATTTTTCTTGAAAACTCAAGCAAGAGCTGGTAAGTCAGGGATGGGGAATTTATAGTGCATGAGTTTTTTGTTTTTGTTTTTTTAAAAATATTTATTTATTTGGTTGCCCTGGGTCTTAGTTGTGGCAAGCTGAATCTTTGATCTTTGTTGCACCGCGTAAACTCTCAGTTGCAGGTCCCCCAGTATTGGGCAAGAAGTTTCAGCCACTGGACCACCAGGGAAGCTCTCAACTTAAATCTTTATCCAGTTCACAATGCAAAGATCAAAAGCTGATATAATCATCAATGCTCAGTCATAATGTTCAAGCACCACAGTGGAGACATTGACCCATACAAATAAAATGTGTGTATTGGTGTATGTCTGACTTACATCAAGGATCCACAGAGCCCAAGGCCTCAGGGACTGGCCATGTAATGACTTCTCTTTCTTCTGTGGACTTCCCTGATAGCTCAGTTGGTAAAGAATCTGCCTGCAATGCAGGAGACCCCAGTTCAATTCCTGGGTTGGGAATGTCCCCTGGAGAAGGGATAGGCTACCCACTCCAGTACTCTTGGGCTTCCCTTGTGGCTCAGCTGGTAAAGAATCCGCCTGCAATACAGGAGGCCTGGGTTCAATCCTTGGGTTGGGAAGATCCCCTGGAGAAGGGAAAGGCTACCTACTCCAATATTTTGGCCTGGAGAATTCCACGGACTGTACAGTCCATGGGGTCGCAAAGAGTCAGACACGACTGAGCAAATTTCATTTTCTTTCACTTTCTTCTGTGGACAGTTCGCACTAAGAGATCGTGTTCTAAAGGAAAAAGGATACCTTTTCCATGATACATCTTTCTGTCTACTCTAAGAGAATGAATATCACATGTAAGTGTCATATTTGACAGATTTTTATTTAGGTAGAGCTCAGTTGTCCTTTTTACATGTGTCTCCACAAGTATTCCTGTATTTACTAAAAATTAAAATAAAACCCAAAGAAGAGTTCTGTATTGACTAAAGATGGTAGTGTGCCATGAACTAAGGAGTGAGATAAACTCTGCTTTCCTGAGGCCTGACACAACTATGAGCACACGGATTGGCGGACACAACCATCATTGCACTAGTTATTTAATGGAAAGAACTTGGGGTGATTTAAAAGCATTGTCTTCTTGCCTCTTTTCTGTATTCTCCAAATTTTATATTAAGGCTGGGTGCCATTTTTATAATGGTAATGACTAAATTCAGTTTAAAGGCTTTCCACATGGCACTAGTGGTAAAGAACCCACTTGCCATTATGTCTCATTGGCAAGGCATAATCAGAAACAGGTTCAGTCCCTGGGTCAGGAAGATCCCCTGGAGGAAGGCATGGCAACCCACTCCAGTATTCTTGCGTGGAGAATCCCATGGACAGAGGAGCCTGGGGGCCTATAGTCCATGGGGTTGCAAAGAGTTGGACACAGCTGAAGTGTCTTAGCACACATGCAAACTCATTTAAAAAAATGTATTCATGTCATATTTAGAAGGCACCCTAAAAACCTGATGAACCACAAAAATATCAGATACTGAATTAATTTTTAAATAGTGAGCCTATTTTTATTTTTATATATTTATACAATTCAAGCCATTCTATATTGCCAAAACTTGAGTCATCTTGGCTTCTAACCTTTCCCTTCACCCATGTCCCCCAACACAGTCTATCCTGCCCGCCCCTCCTCCCCCCCAGTCTTTCTCACGCCTTTATCTTCTTGATGGTCCCATAATTGCCATGTGAACAACTCCCATTGGTTTTCCTCTCCACTACTCTGGCATCTCACTGGTCTCTTTACTCAGTTCACATGTAACACCAATCTTATCACTCTGCAGATCACAGACCCGGATGCTGGGCACATCTCCCAGGGCACACTGTCGGTGTGTCTCTCACCTCTCAAAGCTGAAGTGTCTCCCCAGTCTGCCTGAGAAAGCCCACGCTCCTTAGCCTGGTACCTGAAGTCCCTGAGATGTGACCTGGCCCCACTCCTCTGCATCATGCCCACTCACTCCCAGTACAGTCTATGTTCCAGGCACCGTCCACAGTCAGTCCTGCTTGGATTTCCCTGAAATTCCCAAACCTAGGTCATTACTCCTCCTTCCGAAGCTTCTCACATGACAGTTATCATCCCCTAGCAGTACTTTCTGTGTAATGATTAAGAGCTTAAGCTCTGGAGTCAGAGGAACCTGGATTCCATCCAGTCAGTTCTGTACACAGTAGTTAGTTTTGGGTGATCTTTATGGCTGATTTGAGTTGTAGTATACAACATTGTAAAAAATAAAAAAATAATTTAAATTAAACAGAAGGACAGAGGACAGTCCTGTTAATCCACTGACAATTCCAAACAGGAAGTCAATTATGGCAATTCGAATCATCCTTTGTTACTTTTCTTAACATCGATCAATTATGTAGGCAAAAGGGACTCCCAAAAGTGTGGTTTAATTGCTAAAAAGTGCACCAATGAAGCGGAGAAGGCAATGGCGACACATTCCAGTACTCTTGCCTGGAAAATTCCATGGACAGAGGAGCCTGGTAGGCTGCAGTCCCTGGGGTCGCTAAGAGTCGGACACGACTGAGCGACTTCACTTTCACTTTTCACTTTCATGCATTGGAGAAGGAAATGGCAACCCACTCCAGTGTTCTTGCCTGGAGAATCCCAGGGACGGGGGAGCGTGGTGGGCTGCCATCTATGGGGTCGCACATAGTTGGACACGACTGAAGCAACTTAGCTGCAGCAGCACCAATGAAGGTAGACACACATCAGCTCACGTCACTCCTCTCATCATGAGCACGTCAGCTCATGTCACAGTCCCTCAATGACTTTCCTTCCACTGGAGTGAATGCAAACTCCTTGCAGATGGTGGTGGAGGGCGGGGGGCAGCCCCGCAGCACAGATTCTGCAAACCTTCAGGCTACTTGCTGTTCTCTCCGCTCGATGGATCAGCACACAGCTTACTTCCTTAATTCAGAACCACCTCCTCAGATAGGCCTTCCCTGACCACAACTCCAACTAAAGCAATCCCACTGGCACCTCACCCAACGCTCCAGCCCCTCATCCTGCTGTTTTTCTCCCTAGAGACTCACCACTCTTTGACAGGACATGATATGTTACTCTATGTGTGCATTGCATGACCTCCCTACTCCAGCCTAAGCTCCCAGGGCACGTGTGGAACCTTGTTGTTTCACCACAGTATCACTAGCTCCAAGAACAGTGCTTCCAGGTAGGTACTCAATAGACAGATGGATGACATGAATGAACCATCAAGTAAAACAGGCATCTGTAACTTGCTGTGTGTGATCCCGACCAAATTACTTAATTCCAGAGCTTCTCCATCTAACGAGAGGGATTGTCAACAGTCCCGATCTCACAGGCTGCCAGGAGACTTAAAATTAAATATAAGCTGCTCCGCACAGGGCCCTCGTACAGTCAGTGCTAAATCACTCTTTCCTGTTTCATCACTAGATGCATTCCCTATACTAGAATAAATTTCTTGAGCACATCTTGGTACCTCCTACAGACATAGGAGCCATCAGGTAAGTATTTACTGAATAAACAAACAAAAGAAACAGTTATCTTTTAATCAACTCCTCAACAAAACATTCCAGTTTGGGGTTCTCCTCCCTTTTCCACACCTCCTCCTATATCCTGTTCTCCTCTCCTTTCTATCCACTGTCATTCCAACCCAGTCTTTTACACAGACTGCTCTCATCTGCAACCCATGTTTTGAAATGCAGATTTTTAACAAAGCAAACTCAAAGCATCTGTCAACCATAAATGTTGAGACAGAAGAAATCCTTGTGTGTCTGTATGTTTTAAACTCTGGAGAATTATAATTATATATCATATAAGGGTAGATGTTAGAAATCAAGTGAAAAAAATGCTATTTCCTATAGAAGATGGAACAGGATAACAATATACTGAGACAGGAGAAACTAAGGAAAGTACTGTCAGTTTTAAGGAAGTCACAATTTCATAGGCTAAAAGGTATATATTAATTTCAGTTGAGTAGAAAATATTCCTTATCTGCTGGTAACAAGAGACTGTGTTAGTTAGTAAAAGGTTTATAAACAAATTCCTGAGCAAGAACAACTACAGGATCTGCGGGGTAACCTGAAGTTTCCCCTCCCAGTTTAGAGGTTTGTCTCTTACTTTTAGGGGTACAGGAGCAGTCCACAAACCTCTCAACTTGCACGTGGCCAGGACACACCTAGGGAGCTGGGCCAGTGTGATGGCCACTCAGGAAATGGGCAACATGTGTACTTGGATTTAAAGAGGGGAGAATATTCTCTGAAAAGCTGAATAGGGCCAGGGAGGGGGCCAGAAGGAAGTGCTCTTCCGTCCTAAGGAGCAGGTGGTGAGGAGGTTGCCACACCCCGTCCCAGTTGTGGGCGGGGTGGTGTCCAGTTCCTCAATTTGAGAAAAAAGCACCTGAAGCTCCAGTGCACTGACCGTAAACCAAGGTATCCAGGGCATCCAGTCTCTTGACTATTAATTCAATGAAACCACTGTCAGTCAGTGAAAAAGTTTGGCAAAAATCTTCAAAATGAGACCCCCGCTCTGGGCAGCGAGGGGCTTTCAGCAGCTGGCCCAGGCGGGAAGTGGGGCCAGTACTCATGACCACACAGTCACAGAGGCCACTGCGGCAGCTGGACCGAGGCCCCTCTCCCCTCAGCTGGAGGGCGAGGGCAGCAGACTTTTCAGACCCTTGAGTCCTCCCCTCCTCCACCCCCGCTCTGCTCCCAGGGCTTGGGTGAAGGAACACAGAATCAAATGCAGAGACTGATGCGCCTCTGGAAATCTCTCACTCCCTGGCAATGACATCCATGTAACAGGAAACATTCTTTTTTGTTTGTTTGTTGGCCTTGGCATGTGGAACATCCCTGACCAGGGATCAAACCCGTGGCCCCCACAGTGAAAAACACAGAATCTTAACCACTGGACCGCCAGGGAAGTCCAAAGAAACATTCTTGAAGGGAGACAAAACCAAGAGAGAGACCCTTGGCCCTTCTGTTTTTATGACCTCCTTCTAGGCCAGAAATTTGATATCCACATGGCTGTTCGGAAATAATCTGTCCTTTTCTCCGACGGTGCAGGTGACCCAGAGTCCCTTGACAGTTTTTCCCTCTTTTGACTGGGGAGGCAGCGCCACTCTTTTGCCTCTCTTTCCAAGCAGAAGAGTTCAAAGCTCCTAAGTTGTTTCTCAGGCATTGTTGCTGGGGGCGGGGAATTTCCCTATCTGGCTGCTCTCTCCTTTGCATTTGGACATTGGCAGACTCTGTTAAGAACTGCCTGAGGGAGAAGGACACTGGCAGTGTCCCTCCTGGGGGTGGAGGGTGGATGGGGAGAAGGACAGGCTCTACCTGGCGGGACAGTCTCATTGCTCTCAGAGCACAAGTGGGTGCTCTCCACCCCCCACACCCCCATACAGATGCTCCTCAGCATTTGGGGGGTCAAAGCTGATTTGATAACACCAAATGGTGGAAGACACATGCCACTCATACGCCATGAAGGACACTGGCCTGGGGCCCACAGTCTTCAGGGATGGGCTACTATCTGGGGTCACCGAAAACTGGGTCAGGTGGGCAGTGGAAAGAGGCGGGGGGAGGGGGCAAGGGAAAGATAGGACTCATGTTTCACTCCACCTGTGTCCACTGAGCACTCAACCCAGCCTGCCCTGCCCGACTTTCAGGCTTTCTGTGGGGAAGGAGGAAAGAGGCAGCCACAGAGAAGAGGAGACTGCACTGAAATCTTCTGAGAGAAAGGAGAAGAGCCAGCATCACAGGAGAAGAAAGGGGTTTTAAGGAGAAGAGGCAGATTAAAGGTGTCAGGGAGCTTCAAACAGAAAGAGAACTGAATAAAGACTCTTGGTTTGGGACTTTGGGGTTTTAGGGTGACCCTTCAGAGATCAATGTATGATGAGAGCAGTATCCTCCTTCCTTTAAAACCCCGCTGCACATTCCTCTTTTAATACACTTTAGGGCTATTTTCACGTCTTACCTCCTGGAATGCAAAAATCGGGCTGCTTTTATTCTTTGCACACTCAGAAGTATTGCTCTCAAGTGCAATGCTGTAGTTGCCCGTTTCCTCCCATATCCTCCTGTACACATATTGTGTCATCAGTGGGCTGTTCAGAGTCAGAGCGAATACGCTAAGGAAAATGACAGGTTCTACAAATGGAATCTTCATCTTCCTTGGGTAGAGAGCTGGAGTTCTATTAAAGAGAAAAGGAGAGAATCAGTTGCACTCTTATCAGAGCGGCTAGGTTTTCAACGATGGGGAAGTTAGGGGCATTTTGTGGAGTAAACAAGCACACTAGGGAACAGAAAGCAGTAAGCACTTCCGAAGAAAATAACTTTTCCTGGTACTCAGTAAACCTGAGACTGTCATACTTCTCATTTTAAAGAGTTGGACCTTTAAAGACTCAAGATGATTAACTTGGACCTTTAAGAACTCAAGGGACCTTTAAGGACCATTAAGTATGTTAGTCACTCAGTCTTATCCGACTCTTTGTGACCCCATGGACTGTAGCCCTCCAGGTTCCTCTGTCCATGGAATGCCCCAGGCAAGAGTACTGGAGTGGGTTGCCATTCCCTGCTCCAGGAGATCTTCTTGACCCAGGGATTGAACCTGGGTCTCCTGTATCCGTAGGCAGATTCTTTACCATCTGAGCCACCAGGAAAACCCAAGGACCCTAAGAAGATTCTTTAAAATAGTCTTAATAAGTTGTCTCCCACTTGGGCGATCCAGTGATCACACTATAACCCCCACGTTGTATACTGCCAGCTGGTTTTCATAAAGGAAAAGTGAGGTTGCTCTTGGGACACGACAGTTACGTAATTGTTTATTATTGCTTTGGCTGCTGGTGAACAGCGGGCAGGAAGGGGGCCTTTAAAGAAGCAGCTCGCAGTCGTAATAAGGGGTTGTTTCTTTTGTTTAACTCACCCCACGGTCACGGTCTTCCTGCCAGGCTGCTGGGCGCGGGTCTGACCATTGTCAGGGCCCGGAGTCGTGGGGGGCTGTCTCCTTTTGGGGCGGGGGACGGGGGCTCTCCGCAGCGCCTCCTGGGCAGCAGGTGCGCACGGAGGCTGGGTCTGCGCCGCCGCGCTGGGGTGGGAAGGGGAATGAAAGTCCGTTTAATTCGACCAAACGCACCTGCTCGGGAAACCTCAAGCCCTTATTGTAAAGCAAACCAAGAAAGCGCCCTTCCGCGTCCAGAGCGACAAGCGCGACAGTCCACCGCGCAGCCCTCGCTCGGCTCCGGCGCGGCCCTGTGTGCGATCTCGGCCCGGCGGGTCCCGGGGCCCGCGCGGGGCAGCCGCTCCTGCGCCCACGGCCGGCTGTCCCTGGGTCCCCAGCCAGGCCTGTGCGCGCGGTGACTCAGCGGCGTCGCCCGTCCCGGGGACGCGCCTCTGGGGTGCTAGTCCCCTCCTCACCCCCGCCGCTGGGGCGGGCACTGTCCTGCTTTCCTGCGATTGGGCCCCCTGGCAAGCGCCCCCGCGGGGATTGGTCTGCTCCGACGCCACTCTCGAGCGCCCGCCCCCAGAGGCCCGCCCATCCCCGCGGGTCCCTCTCCACCCCCCCACCCCCCCCCCCGCAGCCTTCTGCAAGTTCAAGGACTGTGGATAGAGAGCGTTTCTGGGACCGAATAGCGCTTTTCACGGGAGCACACAGGAGATCTGTTGCAGAAGTGACATTCTGGGGTGCAACCCCCCCACCAGCAGCCCAGTGGGTTGGGCAAGTGCCCTGGAAAACGCGGAAGAGGGGCGCCGGGTAGGGGCGCCCGTGGAGGGTGCAGGAGAGGGAGTGCTCCTAGCAGTTAGCTCGGTCGAGAGTGTGGTCGCTGGTTCTTCCTGGTGGTACGACCTTGAGCTAATTATTTCATCTCTGTGAGCTTCCATTTATCTGTCAAGCGGACAGAAGAGTCTCACAGGATTGTATTGCTGAAACCCTTGAGGTGGACACAGAGCATAACCCTGGAGCAAAGCGGGGATTGCACGTTCCCTCCAGCGAACCCACCAGGAACACCCTTGAAGATGAACCAGCTGGATTTACTACTTGTAAGGGGGAGGGATGCATACGCAGGGGACCAGGAGGGATCAAAAGCTATCTTTTCCAGGGCAGAGGTCTCCAGGAAAGAAGTGTCCTGGAATGGAGGGAGAACCAGGGTAAACCGTTTGGGCGACCCGGATCAACCTATTTAAAACCAGACTCACAAAACAGCTTGACTCATAGACCACAGAAACCTCCTGACTTTACCCCTAAGAAAACTGAAACCAAAGTAACTGTGTTATTTGTCAACGACAAATTGGCACTTGCCGTCTACCTCTACAAGGACTGAATCATCTGTTGCTGCAGCTTCTGACCTTCAACACCCCTGAAGGAGTTCAAGGTGGAGAGAAATGAGGCATTCTGTGCTGGGGGTGGGAGTGGCTACTGGCAAGACAGGTCTTCAGATAGTTAGATATTTTCAGGAGAAGACTTTATGAGCCCAATTCTGATATCTCCTCATATCTAGAAAAGGACTAAAATCCATGATGACTGTGCCTCATGACTAGCAGAAACGTTCTGGGAAAATATGTGCTTAATTGCCTGTGCATGCATGCATGCTCAGTCACTTTAGTCGTGTCTGACCCGTGTCTGACTCTTTAGGACCCCATGAACTGTAGCCTGACAAGCTCCTCTGTCCGTGGGATTCTCCAGGCAAGAATACTGTAATGGGTAGCCATTCCCTTCTCCAGGGGAATCTTTCCCACCCAGGGGTGGAACCTCAAATTACACATATACTGTCCTTCCTCCCTACCTCTTCCAAGCATTTTCTCAGAGCTATCTGAGGTGCTGCCTCCTGGGCTGCAGTCTTCATTTTGCCCCCAATAAAACTTAACTCAAAACTCTCACATTGTGCTTTTTTTTTTTTTTAAGTTGATGTATTCTTCCTGGAACATATAGTTGCCGTCTTCTAGTCATCTACTCAGAGAGATAAGAAAAGGACTCTAGTTGGAATCCAGGCCCTACTACGGCTCATCTTTCTTCCTTCATTTTCCTGATAGAAAATGAGTGGAGTTGTTAAGGGCAGGGGAGTGGTTAAGAAGGCAATTTGGAAGTTAAAGAAGGAGATCTTATTTTCTTTTTAAAAATTTATTTATTTATTTTATTTTTGATTGCCCTGAGTCTTCAGTGCTGCACAAGGGCTTTCTCTAGCAGTGGCAAATGAGGGCTACTCTTCCTTGCCATAAGCGGGCTTCTCATTGCGGTGGCTTCTCTTGGGGAGCACAGGCTCTAGGTTGCAGGGGCTCAGTATTTGTGGCGCACAGGTTTCAGGTGCTCTGCCGCATATGGGATCATCCAGACTGGGGATCTCCAGACCAGGGATCAAACCTGTGTCCCCTGCATTGGTGGGCAGATTTCTACCCATTGTACCACCAGGGAAGTCCAAGAAGGAGACTTTATAAAGGCGAAGCTCTGATGTATGCATGTGCCCTGGGAAGGTGAAATGTATCCTCTTATCTTTCTCCTTGGCAGTTGCTCCCACCATTGCTCAGTATTTACTGCCCTTCTCCAGGCCACTGCACTCTCCAAGGCTATAAAAACAGGGCGATCACACCACCTTCTCTGTGCCACTGATGGGACGTGAGCCCTTAGGTATTTTTAAATGAAAGTAACTATAACTTGTGTTGTCAGCATTCACACCGTCCTGCCCAACCAGATGGGTTATTTTTTATTTTATATCTCGTGTAACTCTGACCATAGATTTCTAACCTGCAGAAAACCTTCAAGCTGAGGGAAAAAAGTAGGGCAAGAGAATAACCCTGACAGTGAGAAGAGAAAGGGGAAGGGGGAATAGGGAAAAAAAGAAAACTTTTAAGAGGGAAAAGTTTTTGTTTTGTTTTGCTTTTAATTGGAGTATAGTTGATTTATAGTGTTGTGTTAGTTTCAGACATATGACAACGTTTCTCAGTTATACATACACATATCTCCCCTCGTTTTTAAAGTCTTTTCCCATGCAGACCTTCACAGAGGATTAAGGAGAGTCCCTCCCTGGGTTAGACCTTTTTTTCTTTTTAAAAGAAGTTTATTTCTTTATTTGGCTGCACCTACTGGGTCTTAGTTGCAGCATGTAAGAACTCTTAGTTGGGGCATCTGGGATCTAGTTCCCCAACCTGGGATCAAACCTGGGCCCCCTACATTGGGAGCATAGAGTCTTAGCCCTTGGTCCACCAGGGAAGTCCCAAGGGGAAAGTCTTATATCATCACCTTCCTTGGCTTTTCTCTCTCCCCACAGTCCGTTGAGTATATAACAGGGTAAAGCCAGTCGTTACCCCCGACCAGTGCCTTCTGTAATGGGCAGAATAGCGTCTGTGTTAAAGAGGCCAGGTCCTCGTTGATGGCACCTGAGCACAGATTACCTTGCATGGCTGCAGGGACCTTTCAGTATATGATGTTTCTGGATGGCCACGGTGTGATCGCAGGGGTCCTAACAACGGAAAGAGGGACATCAGAGAGTAACAACCAGAGAAAGAAGATGCTAAACTTCTTGCTTTGGACTTTCCAAGTGGCACTAGTGGAAAAGAACCTGCCTACCAATGCAGGAGACTTGAGAGATTTGGGTGTGATCCCTGGGTCCAGAGGATCCCTGGAGGAGGGCATGACAACCCACTCCAGTATTCTTGCCTGGAGAATCCCATGGACAGAGGAACCTGGTGGGCTGCAGTCCACAGGGTTGCAAAGAGTCAGATGTGACTGAAGTGACTGAGCACACACAACTCTTGGTTTGAACACAGAGGAAGTATACATAAACGAAGGAACACAGTTGGTATCTAAAAGGTGGAAAAGGTCAGGAAACTGGATTATTCCCTTAAAGGCTCCAGAGGGAATGTAGCCCTGCTAGCACTTTGGTTTTAGCCCAGGGAGATCCATTTCAGACATCTGACCTCTAGACCTTAAGTGAATAGATTTGTGTTGTTTCAAAAAAAAAAAAAAAAGGAAAAGAAAACCTTCCGGTAATCCGAACAGGTAATCTGCAAGTATTCAGGACAAAACTAAGCAGAACTTCTTATTAATGAGCTTTTTTGTTTGTTAGCCTTTCATTTTCCTTCCCTAAATTGTCTGCTCCCCACTGTATTGGGCTTCCCTGGTGGCTCAGATGGTAAAGAATCTGCATTGCTGGAGACTTGGGTTCAATCCCTGCATTGGGAAGATCCCCTGGAGAAGGGAATGGCTACCCACTCCAGTATTCTGGCCTGGAGAATTCCATGGACAGAGGAGCTTGGCAGGTTACAGTCCGTGGGGTCACAAACACAACTGAGTGACTTTCATTTTCTTTTCCACTGTATTCCCTCCCCCACTGTGTTCCATGCTCACTCCACCCAGACCTGGGTTTCATCCTGGACTCCCTGCTCCAGGGTATTCCTCCAGAGATGCTCACTCAGACGTGATGATTGTGCTATATTCAGTCAACAGCTTGAGGGACTGGTTTCGGCTCCAGTGTGTAAAGAACTTGGAAATTGTCACTCTTGTCCTTAGAGCAAAAAGAGCTGAAGGAGCTGGAAATCAGTGCTTTATCTTGTGCCCTTCAGAGCCCCAGGGCACAGGGCACAGCAACATCGTATGATCTGGCGAGTCAGGAAAGCCCAGATTACAGTCAAGATCTCCTTAGCTAGACAGAAGGTGCCGGAGTTTCATGCTGGCAGGAGCATGTGATGGCAATTTTGATGAATTGCTGGAGGCTGAGTGTGGACTAGCCCGAGAGTAAGAAGCTCCTGGGGTCTGTCGCCTAAGGGGGCTCCATGCTTTTTTGTTTGTCTACAGGAACCCCACTGGTTTCTCTCAATGAAGAATCCAAAATGATTTCCTTATGTCTCTGGCAGAGGGGCAGGGGTGCGGGTGGGGGCGGGGAGGATTCTGAAATATGCCTAGAGCATCCTTGAAGGCCTACCTCACCTGAGGGAGGAAGAGCAAAGTTAATAAATGCTTGTGAAGGTCACAGCCCAGGGACATGGGTCCAGTTGAAAGACTGCTATTGAATCATAAGATTATATAAGCAAGCTTCTCCTCCCCAACACCTGGCCACCAGCAGCAGAGCTCCAGTGAGAAACAGTGGAAAGAGCCGACTCTGTTTACTCTCAAGCCTCTGGAAGCTGCAGCTACAAGAAAGATTAAACACAGCCTAAAACCCTAGCTGGGTTTCCCAGGTGGCTAAGTGGTAAAGAATCCGCTTGCCAATGCAGGAGATACATTCAGTTCCTGGGTTGGAGAGGTCTCCTGGAGGAGGAAATGGCAATCCACTCCAGTATTCAAGCCTGGAGAACCCCGTGGACAGAGAATCCTGGCAGGCTACCATCCATGGGGTTGCAAAGAGTCAGACAAGACTGAGGGACTGAGCACGCGTGGCACACAAATACCCCAGCCAGACTAATATAAAAGCTCAGACTAGAGGCCTAGATATCTCAGTTCTTTTACCTGACGAGATATGTCCTACTTTCATCAAAAAATTGCAAGGCATTTTAAAAGGCAAGCAAAAGCACAATCTGAAAAGCACTAGAAGAAGACTGCAGATAAGGCTGAGATTTGGGCATTACTGGACAGACGATTTACAACAGCTATGATTAATATTTTAAGAATTCTTTTGGACAAGGCAGGCAACTTGTAAGAACAGATGGGTAATGTGAGTAGCAAGGTGGAAATGTTAAAACGTATCAGAAGGAAATGCCAGAAGTCAGAAACAAAGATCCTGCAAGCTTTGTGGTATGGTGAAGAAAAAAGAAAGCAAACAAGCAAAAAACCACTATAACAGAAGTGAAGACTGCCTTTCATGGACTCAACAGTAGATTGGACAAGGCCAAGGACAGAACCAGTGCGGGCAATTCTTTGACTTGTCCACAAGTCAAAAAAAAAAAGATCAATCTCAAATATAAAACTGACTGCTTTCTCTCTGTTTCAGTGGTTACACGTATGTATGCTCAGTTGCTCAGTCGTGTCTGACTCTTGGCGACTCTATGGACTGTAGCCCGCCAGGCTCCTTTGTCTATAGGATTTCCCAGGCAAGCATACTGGAGTGGGTTGCTGTTTCCTCCTCCAAGGGATCTTCCTGACCCAGGGATCGAACCTTTGTCTTCTGCATTGGCAGGCAGATTCTTTACCACTGAGCCACTAGTTACATATTGCTATTACATAAAGTTCAGATTTATAGTGAGACCTACAGCAATGACCTCTACCTGCTTCTATGGCTTCAACCTTTACCACTCCCCACCTAGAATATTATGTATAGACACACGGAACTCTGGTTCAGTAACTTGATGTGCTGACCAGCTCAATTCCCTCCTCTTCATGTAATGTCCCTCCTCTTCCCCTTCCTGTCTTGCCATCCAGTTTATCCCTCAAGACACAATTCAGGGAGCAGTGGCCACAGGATGCCTCCCACCCCCCACCCCCCACTAACGTATAAGTCAGGTGCTTTTTCTCTTGATCATAGTAATTACCAACCTGTAGCATAATCATTGGTTTTTTTTTTTTTTTTTTTGGCTCCTTTGCCCTGGACTAGGCTGTGGGTCTTTTAAGGGAAGGAGCCATGTCTTTATAGGCTATGTATTCCAAGCACCTAGTACTTTGTCTGACATACAAGGCAACCAGTAAATGTTCCATGGATGAGTGAACGAACGGATGAATGAATGCAGAAGGCTCTCAGGAGGAAAGAAATGGGTAAATACAAGAAACCAAACTAAACAGATATTTGAGTCAAGTGCCAATTTCCAGGCTGTATTAGAGTTCTTGGGTACAAACAACAGCGATTGACTCTGGTTCAGTTAAACAGAGAAGGAATTTTCTGGAAGGGCATTAGGTTGCTCACAGAATCGACAGGAAGTCAGGAGAGTCACAGAAAAGACAAAACGAAGAAGCTGCCACAGGAATGGCCCTGGGACACTGGCTATGGTGCTTCAGCCTCTGCAGGAATCTCACATTGATGACTCAGTCCCTTTTGAAGGTTCAGAGGCTAAGAGTGAGACTGATCGCCACACTTGGGTGAGGCGTCTGTGGAACAAACCCACCAGGAGCAGTTCCAACCAGTTTCTGCTATTTGGGGCCAGATGGAGGGTGTTGTACAGGAGCATGGAAGTCTCATGGGTTTTCCCCTGCCCCGGGACACAGTCATAGCTTGTGAATAACGCTGCCAGGTTTGCGGACAGTGCAGTTTACATTTGTCTTTGTTTTCAAGTCTTGAAGCTGGGACCTTTAATTAAAAACTTTATTTAGAGCTGGAGAGGGTATGGAGAGAGGGGAACCCTCCTATCCTGTTGGTGTGAGTGTAAATTGGTACAGCCACTAGGGAGAATAGCATGGAATTTCCTTAAAAAACTAAAAATAGAGCTACCATATGACCCTGCTATCCCACTCCTGGGCATGTATCTGGAGGAAAACATGATCTGAAAGGATACATACACCCCATTGTTCCTTGCAGCACTGTTTACAAAAGCCAGTACATGGAAGCCACCTCAATGTTTATCGACAGAGGAATGAATAAAGAAGATGTGATACGTATACACTATGGAATAGTACTCAGCCATTAAAAAGAATGAAATAATGTCATTTTCGCAACATCGATGGACCTAGAGACTGTCATACTGAGTGAAGTAAGTCAGATAGAGAAGGAGAAATATCGTATAGCATCCCTTATAAGTGGAACCTAAAAAAGACATGATACAAATGAACTTACTTACAAAACAGAAAGAGACTCACAGAGTTTGAGAATGAGCTCATGGCTGCCAGGGGGAAGGGATAGTTAAGGAGTTTGGGATTGACATGTACACACTTGTATATTTAAAATGCATAACCAACAAGGACCTATTGTGCAGCACATGGATCTCTGCTCAGTGTTGTGTGGCAGCCTGGATGGGAGGGGAGTTTGGGGGAGAATTTAACCTGTATATATATGGCTGAGTCCCTTTGCTGTCAATCTGAAACAATCACAGCATTGTTTGTTAATCTACTATATGCCAATACAAAATTAAAAGTTTTTTAAAAACATTGTATTTAGAGCCACTACAGTTCTGGGGCCTATTGACTAGTTCTAGTTGGACCAGGCATCTCGGAGGGAGTCCTGGGAAGCCAGGGTCCTGGGTACAGCTGGGTTTCCAGTGGCCTCCCAATCTTGAGAGAATCTCTACTTCTCTAAGCCTCTTTGCCACTAGTCTTTTTTTTTTTTTAATTGTTTTATTTTATTTATTGGACACACAACATGTGGAATCTTAGTTCCCCAACCAGGGATCGAACCCATGCTCCCTCCATTGGGAGCTCAGAGTCTTAACCACTGGACCACCAGGGAATCCCCTGCCACTAGTCTTTAAATACAGAGTTTGATGAGATGATCTTTAAATTGCCTTCAGATTCTGAAGTGTTGTTTTATGAATGCAAAAGGTTAAAATTGTAAAGGCTTGATTTGATGGCAGATCGTTGAGATGATTCCTGAATTATTGCCCTCATTCCTGTAATTTTGCCTCATCATCATCCCAGACCTTTATCTGACTCATGGCACCACCCCAGGGCCTTGCTGTAGAGTGAGATGAGGTGCGAAGCTCTGACCCCACAGCACCTGGCCCTGCCCGCAAAATAAATACCTCAGGGGAAGGGAGCTCCTCACGCAACAGGCCACCCCTTCCCTGGGGGACCCACTTCCATCAGTGCACTGGCCAAGGGCCTGTGTATCACCCTGCTTTGGCGGCCAAAACAAAGCACTGCAGTCTGGGTGGCTTTCAAACACACACTTGTTTTCTCACGGTTTGGAGGCCAGAAGTCCAAGATCAGGGAGGGTTGGTTTCTCCTGAGACCTGTCTCCTTGGCCTGTTGATGGATGTCCTCTTGCTGTGTCCATGTGGCCTTTTCTCTATTCACTCATCCCTGGCACCCCTTTCTTTTCTTAGGAGGACACAAATCACTGGATTAGAGCCCCACCCTTATTACCCCATTTAACCCTAAAAGACCCTGATGCTGGGAAAGATTGAGAGCAAGAGGAGAAGGGGGGCGACAGAGGATGACATGGTTGGATGGCATCACTGACTCAATGGACATGAGTTTGAGCAAGCTCCAGGAGATGGTGAAGGACAGGAAAGCCTAGTGGCAAAGAGTTAGACATGACTGAGCAACTGAACAACAACAACAACAACAACTGCTTTATAGGCTGTATCTCCAAAAACAGTTGTGTTCTAGGGTTCCAGCAGTTAGGGGTTCAACATATGAGCAGTGGGACTGAATCATCCAGGCTTCAGAGCTTCCTATACACCAGCCACGGCCTCTGCTGCTCTGCTTCTGCTCTGCCCACTCCTCCCACAGCCTCCACTACCCTTCAGGTGTCCACCCAGAGCCCTTCTCACTAAACATCCTTGCTCCCAAGGCTCCAAAACATTCCTGTCTGTTTCCTGGGGAACTGGCCCCCAGACACGTGCCATTCACCTTGCCTTCATTCCTTTATTTCTCTTCTGGGGAGGATCACTTTGGTATTAATAGCATATCTAGAATGCTATAGATAAATGCTTATCTTCTTACAACAAAGAGTGACCACTGCTGGAGAAGCTCCAGTAGAAAGAGATGGTCTGACCAGGTGAGCTCTCAGATGGTCTGATCAGGTGGTCTGATCAGGTGAGCTCTCAGGTGGTCTGATCAGGTGAGTTCTCAGGTGGTCTGACCAGGTGAGCTCTCAGATGCTCTGATCAGGTGAGCTCTCAGGTCCCTTTTATGGGACATCTCTGTTCTAACTCATTGTCACCTGATAACTCTTCCTTAAATAGTCAAAGGGAGCAGAGGCTTGAATAAACGTGAAAGCTACATTTCTTGTACCTGATTCTGTGGTTCTTAGGCCAAACTTAGCTCCTTCCCCAGGCTCCTAGGTACCCCTCAAAAGTTCCACTTTCCCTCTTCTTGTATAAATTAAGGAAGGATTTCAGGTCATCAAAACTGTTTCCTGGGGAACTGAAATGAAATGAAATGAAAATTACAACAGAGTGAATGTCATTGTGAATTGACTATTGAACAACTCTCCTATATGGGGCATTCCACCATAGAGAATAGAAAAAAAGTAGAAGAAAAACCCTCCTTCTAGAGTTGTTACAGGGAATTGCCTGGTGGTCCAGTGGTTAGGACTCGGTTTTACTTATGTGGGCTGGGGTTTGATTCCTGGTTGGGGAGCTAAGATTCTGCAAGCCTCATGTGGCACAGCCAAAAAATAGAGTCATTGCAGAGCAGGGGGAGGGGTGAGTTATATTTGGACTAAAACTTGTCATTATCATGGGACACTTTGGGGAGGACTCGATGATGGAGGACTTGGAAAATCCAGGTCCTATGACCAAGGGTAACTCCAGCCTTGAAAATCTCTGTATGTCTCTTCCCCGGGTCATTAAACACCACATGCCCTCTAGGAGGTACCAGTTAAATATCTGTGATAATTTTTCTGGATTTTTTCCCTTGGGGGAAGATGTAGGGAAGACTAGGTCTCCAGTTGCCTTGGACCACGGTTTCCCATGCCAATCTGGGTGCGACCAGTGGGATGGGAACCTCTTAAAACCATCTGAAAAGCCTTTGGAGTTCTTTGGAAACAGACATGGAGAAAACATAGAGATCATGTTTGCAATATGTATACACCAAGAGTAACACATTTCTCAGTTATTCTGTTCATACTGGCAACGGCTATTGTTCACAGAACCTATAACCTCAACAAAAAGTTAGTATATTTATGTCTGTCCTGTTTCCTCTAAGAGTCCTAAGCGTGTCCCTTGGAAAAAGAACCAAACCTGGAACCTATGCAGTGAGTACAGGAAATGCTCAAAGGTTTAGAAGACCTCCTCAGACTCAGATGGGGACAGTGGCTGCATGGGGCTCTCGACACCATTCCCTGCCTTCTGATGCCTCACGCAGGAGCCTCAGAAGAGAAGGGCCTGTCTCTGCTCTCCTCTGGGAGCTTATCTGCCATAGACATCACAGGAGAATCAGCTTCTTGCAGAGCTGGGTACCAGGTCTAACCAAAGCCCCCAGGGAGCCTTGGCCTGAATTCTGAGAAGGTCCCAAAGAGTCGGACACGACTGAGCGACTAACACTTTCACACACTAGGTGGCGCTAGGCAGAGTTTGGGTCTTTGTGTAGACTGTTGACCCCAGACTGTTAATGGTTTAGCGCTTAGTCAAATTACATTCAGTTCTTTCTCATAACATACATTTGTCTGTATGTCCTCTGTTGTTGGAAAAGACCCTGATGCTGAGAAAGATTGAAGGCAGAAGGAGAAGGGGACAACAGAGGATGAGGTGGTTGGATGGCATCACCAACTTGATGGACATGAGTTTGAGTAAACTCCGGGAGTTAGTGATGGACAGGGAAGCCTGGCATGCTGCAGTCTATGGGGTTGCAAAGAATCAGACACGACTGAGCGACTGAACTGAACTGAACTTCTGTTGTTAGGAGTCATTTTCTTTTTTTTTTTTTTGGTAAAAGAACACCCCTTTTAGCCTCTGGGGGAAAGTGGGCTCTTCTGCATTGTGCAGTAAGTTTGGTGAGGACGAATGAGCCCATTCACCCAATGATGCATAATGAAAATACACTGCATTCACATGTTGGGATATTCTTACAGAGACCACTCCCAACCATCATCTATTTAACATTATAGACATGAAGAAACTGTATATGGGGCTTCCCAGGTGATGCTAGTGGTAAAGAACCCACCTGTCAATGTAGGAAACATAAGAGATGCAGGTTCGACCCCTGGGTCGGGAAGATCTCCTGGAGGAGGGCATGGCAACCCAGCCCAGTATTCTTGCCTGGAAAATCCTATAGACAGAGGAGCCTGGGCTACAGTCCATGGGGTCACAAGAGTTGGACACAACTGAAGTGACTTAGCACATACCCACAGACATGTATATAGATACACATATGAAACCAGATGACTACGTACTACATATAAAGATGTAGTTATTTAATATGTGTGTTTACATATATGTGCGAATTAGTATTGTGTTGTTATTGTTTAGTCACTAAAGGGTGGAGTGGAGACTTTGGCCCTTTCACTCTTTGTGATCCTTCTTTCAATTCATTGGGTGTCTACCCAGAAGTGGGATTGCTGGGTCATATAGTAACAGACTTTCTTTTTTTGGCTGTACCATGCGGCATCTGGAACTTCCCCAACCAGGGATGGAACCCATGCCCCCCCTGCAGTGGAAGCACAGAGTCTTAACCACTGGCCGGCCAGGGAAGTCCCGCCATATGGGAATTTTATGTCTGATTTTTTGAGGAACCTTCATACTGTTTTCCTCAGCGGTTGCACGCTTCCACAATCCCATGAACAGTGCATGAGATTTCTTAATTTCTCTACATTCTCAGCAGCACTTGCTATTTTCTGGGGGTTTTTTTGGTATGGATTTTTGTTTTTTAAAGATGAGGAATTAACTGGGTTGTAATCAGCGATTCTCTGAACTCATTCTGAAGATCACCTCCTCAAAACCATCTTATAAAAATGCAGACTCCTAAACATAAATAATTAAAAATAAATAAAAAGGCAGACACGTATTCCCACCTCAGACCAGGTGGGACCTCAGAGGATGAGCTTTTAAGTAAACTCCTGTGAGCAATGCCATGTACACGCTCAAGGATGCCTCTCACAAGTGGGACTGCAGGGAATTTCGGGGAGAGATAAACTTCTGCCCCCAACCCCCACCTCGAAAATCACAGCATGGAGAACTCAAGCCACACCCAAGAGAATGGATACGTGTATAAGTATGGCTGAGTCACTCTGCTGCGAACCTGAAACTACCACAATGCTGTTAATCAGCTATGAAGAAGTGAAGTGAAAATCGCTTAGTCATGTCCGACTCTTTGCGACCCCATGGACTATACAGTCTGTGGAATTCTCCAGGTCAGAATACTGGAGTGGGTAGCCTTTCCCTTCTCCAGGTGCTCTTCCCAACCCAGGGATCAAACCCAGGTCTCCTGCATTGCAGGCAGATTCTTTACCAGCTGAGCCACAAGGGAAGCCCCGTTAATCGGCTATGCTGCTAAGTCGCTTCGGTCGTGTCCGACTCTGTGCGACCCCATAGATGGCAGCCCACCAGGCTCCCTGGTCCCTGGGATTCTCCAGGCAAGAACACTGGAGTGGGTTGCCATTTCCTTCTCCAATGCATGAAAGTGAAAAGTGAAAGTGAAGTCATTCAGTCGTGTCCGACTCTTAGCGACCCCATGGACTGCAGCCTACCAGGCTCCTCCGTCCATGGGATTTTCCAGGCGAGAGTACTGGAGTGGGCTGCCATTGCCTTCTCCTAATAGGCTATAATCCAATATAAATAAAAAGCTTAGCCATAATATTGTAAAGTAATTATCCTCCAATTAAATTGTTAAAAACATTAAAAAGTTAAAAAAAAAAGATGAACAACAACCCTAGAAAAAAAAGACAGCCTCATCACATAGAGTCAAATGGCAGCACACTTTAAAAAAATCACCTTCATTCATATTGTTTTTTTCCAGTTCAGTCTTCTCAGCCATGATCTACTAAAACGTCAAATCAGGGCCTGGAAACATGACATTTTTAGCTAAGGAAATGCTCTTGACCAAAACCCGATTTTTACTGGTGATCCTCGCATGAGATCGCCCATTATCAGCTTCCTACAGAGTCTCTGCAGAGCTATTCTAGGGCCGAGGGAAGCGATCTTCCCCGGGACCACTTCCCCGGCCATCACGCCTACTGGGCTCTGACTCATGCCTTTTGTTTTGTGCCTGGAATTTGGGGATGTTTATGAAACGCTGTTGTAAATACTAGTCATAATTCCTCTTTTCACAAGATTCTTTATTTCAGAAACAGGAGTAGCCCATCACGTACAAACGTCATGTCACTTCCAGCCCCATTGTCACCTGGAAATATCCCCTCAACTGTTTTACTAGAGACTGTTTAAAGGTTTTTGAGAACAGTGTGTCATAGAAACCTTCCAGAGAACATCGTTTCTGGGTTTCTACCGGTCTTGTTAAAATACACTTTTGCATCAACTGTACCTACTTCATTTTTTTGAGGGCAGAAAATGGAGCTTTGCATTAAGAAGTAAATGCTAAGGAAAAGCAATTTTTATTTTTTAAATGCAGACTCCTTGAGTTTAACATCTGTTCCCTGTTTCACTTAACTTCTCAAAGCAGGTGGCGATACAATTAACACACTCATCACGGTGATATTTTCTTTAGCACAGTAAAACCTTATTTTCAAATTACACTGCCCTGATATTAAGCATGAACATTTTAAGGTAAAATGTGCTGGTTCAAAACTTGGGAAAAGATAGAGACTAGATGGCTCCAGCTTTCTTACCGGGTGGTGTCTCTCAGCTTTCCACTGATGCCCCCAAATATGGATGTTCGACTATACTAGATGAACACTGCAAAGCAGGGCATAGTCCAGACTGCCCAGCTTGTCTTAAGCAAAACAAACACAGCAAATGAAAAAGCCAACATCCCGTTGAATTCCTGTAAGTAGAACTACCTGCACGTGTTATGTAAAATGTCACTTTTATACCTTGTACTTGGCAGATGTTGGTGGAAGGAGAAAAGAAAGTTAGAAATAAAATGGTCAGATGTGTGTCTAATCAACAGTCTGGGAGAAATACATGCACTGCTTACGGAAGTGAGTATTTAAAATCAATTTTTTTAAGGGAAAAAAAAAGTATAGTTTTAGTTCCTATAAGGACACACTGAAATGGAATTGTCCAAAGTAAGTGCAGTTCCATTCACGCAAATACCAGCTACTGTGAAAGGCTTTGAGGCAGGTGAATTATTAATTGGGCGTTTGGTGTCCATTTGACTGTCTGACAAGATGGGAGAGAAGACAGGCTGGGAAAAGTTGGTTTCGATTTTTTAAAAAAATAATTGTATTTATTTATTTATTTAATTCAGGCCATGCTGGGTCTTTGCTGCTCAGACTTTTCTCTAGCTGCAGCTCCCGGACTCTAGAACACAGACTCAGTAGCTGTGGTGCACGGGCTTAGTTGCCCCGTGGCATGTGAGATCTTCCCAGGCCAGGGATCCAACCCGTGTCTCCTGCTTTGGCAGGCAGATTTTTTACCACTGAGCCACCAAGGATGCCTGGCCTTCATTTCAATTCTGTTCAACCAAAAACAGTAGCAATGGCATCTCTCAAAGTAATGTGAATGCATATCACCTGGAGTGTGTGCCTAGTCGCTCAGTCATATCTGACTCTTTGGAACCCCACAGACTGTAACCCTCCTGGACTGTAACTTCTCCTTACATGGGACTTCCCAGGCAAGAATACTGGAGTGGGTTGCCATGCCCTCCTCCAGGGTATCTTCCCAATCCAGGGATTGAAACCAGGTCTCCCGCATCGCAAGTAGATTCTTTACTCCCTGGGGTGGGTGCAGGGTGGGGTGGGGGGAGAGGGCGGGTCTGAGAGTCTGCACCGAGAGGAAGCTCCAGGTAAAGCTGATGTTGCTGATGGGAGGAACACAGGGAGCAGCCAGAGTTCTTTGTTGTGCTGTCTCTTGGCTGTTCTGGGGGACGTTGGATCTGCACCCAGGGTTGCCAAGAAGATTTGTGTCTCTCACAGCTGCAGAGCAGAAAGCCCTGACAACAGGAAGATGCGTGTGGCTCACAGCCTGCACCCTCTCAGCTGTCAACCTGCTTGGCTCTGTTATCAAACTGAGTCCTTGCTTTGAGATTTAAAATCGTGCTTTATACTTTCTAGTGGGCTTAGAGAGTGCAAATGAGATTGGTATGGATGGTGGATGACTTGCCGGCTTCATCAGAGACAACAGAGTTCCCTTTTTAGAGAGAAATCCAGCCCCTACACACAACATCCTCCTTTGGGGAGAAGCCCTTGGGGATGGGTGGTGCCACGGACATTTCTCTCTTGTGATGAGCTCCCATTTTTCCCCCATATTCCTGCTCCTGTCTATAGTTTTATTTCACACAAAAAAGAGAGTTAGTTACATTTTATCAGGAACAGAGGTCATTTTTGTCCCAGTGTTCTGCCATAGAGAAACATCAGGGATTTATCTAACAGTTTGAAAGACTGAATTTCTGGTGTCGAGTTTCTCTTTAATGGCATAGTTTCTTTGATCCACTGTTTATGCTGGTGTATTTTATTTTGGAAGTTGAGAAGAATTACCTGTATCTTATGTTTAGACTACAGCGACTTGTTTTTCTATCTTATCCATTGATTCAGGTCTGGTCCCTATTTTATTTCACAATCACTAAAAGGGCATTGATTTCGAGGCTTCTTTGGTGAAGTTTCCAGGTGTTTCAGAATTAGGCTATTTACTGCACCTTCCCACTTCCGAGAAAAACCCTATTCATCTCAGTTCCTGAATCAAAAAGGTCTCTACGAGTATCTGTAGGTGTAGACACACATTTACGATGAGAAAAACAGCATCTCTTTTTACCTCTTAACTCTAAGTGTGTAAATAGTTTTCCCTGTTCAAGGCAAGTTGCATGCATGCATGCTAAGTCACTTCAGTTGTGTCCAACTCTGTGTGACCCCATGGACTGTAGCCTGCCAGGCTTCTCTGCCCACAGGAGTCTCCAGGCAACAACACTGGAGCGGGTTGCCATGCCCTTCTCCGGGGGATCTTCCCCACCCAGGGATGGAACCCATATTGGGAAGTGGGTTCCTTACCACTAGCACCACCTGAGAAGCCCATCAAGGCAAGTTACTTCTCTCAAAATACTACCACTGAGTTTATTCAGGAATACAACTATCTCACACATATTCAGCAACAAACACTCCTGAGGGGGAAGGCTTTGCTCTTCTTCCTCCCAAGAATGTTCCCCTTTTAGAAAACTGCTGACACATTGCCTGGCTGCACTCACGAGCCTGCAGTTTCTAACGAAGCCACATGCTGCACAGTTCAGCCAGGACTCTGGCTGTTCACCACCTCCCTTGTGACTGGACAGGGCTCTTTGCAATGCTAGCAATGTCTCTTTGGTGGAAATCTCTCTCTGAAACTTCAACAAATACCAAATCACTAAGAATATATTGGTGGGGTCTCCACCACTCATTGTCAGAAGAGGGCTCACAAAGACCAAGGACCAGACAGGTTGGGTTCATTCAGATCAGAATGGAAGAGGCCGTGGAGGCTTCATGGGGAATGATGAGCTGGGAAAGCGGCGTCTGACTCAGGAACATGTGAAACAACCTGGACCTCTGAGTGCTGAGCATTTGTGGGAAGGAAGGGTGGAGCAGGCTGAATGTGATGGGAAGTCCGCTTCAGTTGAACACAAGTGGGTGGGGGAAAGTCGTCTTCAAAAGGAAGTATGGTGCATGGGGAGCTGCAGCCAGAGTATCTTAACTGAACCATTTGATATTTGGAAAGATGGAGAAGTCGAGTGGGTGAAGGAAGCCACTGTCCCGCAACCTCCCTCCAAGTGTACCTCCTGGGCCCAGCCCCATGATCGCAAGTGGGTGGCAGCTCGCATGCACACTAGTCCATTTCAGCCGTGGTCTTTGCGGTGGAGCTGTGGACAGAATGGAATATTTGAGAATGGCTTAACTGAAGATCTCAGTTCCACAGGGCTCGGTATATGAACTGATGTCCTCTGCCCACCCCAACGTACCATCCTTGGCATCATCTCTGCGGTGTCAGGGGATGCAGCCCAGCCTTGGACTCACCCACTAATAAACACCTTCAGCTACCTGCTGCTCATCTCTCATTCCCTGTCTGTGATCTTCTTATGTCTCCAGAAGGCGACCCTGCATTGCTGCCCCTTCTCTCTCTGACCTTTCTTCAAAGTCTTCTTCCTTTGAGCTGATAACATCGACTGGGGCAAATTCAAATTTCTGCACCTTTTGATGGACTAGCTGATTTTCCACACAGTGACAGACAAGGTTATTTATGCTTTCAGGAAACCTAAACATCTAGGTGGGAAAGGCCTGGTTTCCTGGAAGAGCACTTCTGGAAAGATCCTTGCCCCCTCCCTTCAGGAAATGAAATAAACTTTTTATCTAGGTACTTCCTGTTTCCTCAGTTTAAAGCACTCCCTCCCGTGGCCATACTCCTGTAAACTTCAAAGCTGGGCTTCTCTGCTTTTTCCTTTTAACTCTTTGTGGTTCGCTCTAACTGGGCATTTAGTTATCTTGAAGAACGGTCTGTGGCTGTTGAAAGAACACCACCATTAAATGCTATTCAACTGATTTCTGCTAATAGTCTTGCAGAAACATCTATTTCTTGCTAATAGATGTATCCAATTTGAACACACAGATTAGATTATTCCTGTGGTTTGTGGCTTCAGAGGAGAATGCATGCCTTGTTCAGATGTCCTTGTGAAATGAAAGGAATACAGTGGATGGTATTATCATTTCCAAATGTAGATATTTAGATTCATTGATTACAATCGGCAAAAACCATTATAAATTCACTTGCAAAATTATGATCATTTCTGTTTCTTTGTGGCCCACCTTCAGTTCTACATGTAGTCATTTGCCTGGAGAGGCACAAACAATGGTGATGTTTAAGTCTCAAGGTTAGGGAATCATTTCATAGGTACAAGTATTGTGTGTGTATGTGTGTTTTTTAAACTTCCTTTCATAAAGGTAATGATTCTTGGAGAGAACGTTTAAAGAAGCTACCCATCTTTCAAACCTCCTTATAAATAAATCTGGGCTTCCCAGGTGGCGGTAGTGGTAAGGAACCCACCTGCCAATGCAGGAGATGTGAGTTTGGTTCCTGGGTTGGGAGGATCCCCTGGAGAGGAAATGGCAACTCACTCCAGTATTCTTGCCTGGAGAATCCTGTGGACAGAGGAACCTGGTGGGCTACAGTCCATGGGGACACAAAGAGTCATATGCGCATGAAAGGACTGAGCTCACACGCATGCATAAATCTTTTAGAGACTGGAAGGATCTTAAGGAAAGGAGGCACAAGAAAGGTGAACTGTGTGAACTTGGGGCAAATAAGCTCCTCATAGAGCCTCATTTCCTTGTGAAAGAGGGGAACGGAAAACTACTTTACAAAGCAGTTTGAAGATCAAAATCCAGAAGATGATAAATGGGAAAGTGCTTCATAAAACTCCAGGGCACAGAACAAACGTCAGGCACTAGTGTGGTTTTGATGGAGACAGACAGGAGGAGGCTGCAGGAGAGGGGAATGAAGAGGGGCAAGGGGCGGGATAGACGTCTGGGTGGGTGAGCACCCACAGTGTCAAGAAAGGGGAGCAAGGAAGTGAGGAGGCTGAGACAGATGCATTTACTTCATGGCTCTGGGTGTCGAGTCAGTCAGAGGTGGTGATGAGAGGTGGCGTTTCCATGAAGACAGCGTGGGATTTTATGTCAGTAAAGCTGGCGCTGCCTGTTGACAATGTGAAGACTCTGGGGAAGTTTCTCAAGCCCTTATCCCTCAGTGTCTGGTCTGTAAATAGCAAATAATGATAAGTGTCAGCATTAAAAGGGGGAAAACAGAAAAATTGACTTTGTAAACCGTAAAGGGGTGTTGATCAGCAGTATTGACCAGCTCACTCTCTGAAGTGCCGCAGTGGTACCAATCCATGCCAGTAGCCATCAGACACTTAAGAATGTCTTTAAGGAAGCTGAAACATTAGGTTTATCAGATGTCAGCTCTTGAGTACCTGTCTTTTCAATATTCTCTGTGATGAAATGGAAGCACAGTTAAAGTGCTTCTGCTGTTATGATGGTTAAGTGCTTAAGAAAAAAACATTCATTCAGTTGAGATGTGAGCTCAGTAAGCCACTCCCTCCCCCCCAGAAAATTAGTTTTATTTATAGAATGAGTAACAGTCAAATTACTATTTTTCAGTCCTGAGTATTTGAATACCAGAATATTTCATATGTTTCCTCTAACGACACTGAAGTTTTACACACGGGACTGTATTCAATATCTTGTAATAACTTAGAATGGAAAAGAATCTGAAAGTGAAATATGTATATATATTACTATCTTTGTATCCCTGGAATAAATCTCATTTGATCATGGTGTATAATCTTTTAAATGTGCTGTTGAAGTTGTCTTATGTTTATTTTGTTGAGGATTTTGGAGTATTTATAAGGGATATTGAGCGGCAGTTTCTTTTGCTACAGTGTCTTTGTCTAATTTTATTATCAAGGTAAGGCTGCTAGTGTAAAATCAGTTAGGAAGTATTATTTCCTTTTCAATTTTTTTTGGAAGAGTTAGAGAAGGATTGGTGTCAAGTCTTCTTTAAATGTTTGAGAGAATTCTCCAGTGAGGCCGTTTGGTTGGTCCTGGGCCAGTGTGATTTTTTGATTATATAATGAAAGGTGTCTACATTGGAAAGATTTCCTATTACTAGTGAACCAAAATTTTTCAACTGACCAATGCATGATGCCATAAAATCATGCCTAAGTGTCATTCAAAGTGCAAGATATAGATCAGTGCATTTTAATGTAACAAGAATACTAAAAGACAAAAAAGGCAATTTGCACAAATATGTGTATCATAGCACAATTCATGGTAATGAAAAACTGGAGCGACCCAAGTAACTGATAAAATGATATACTGAGCCTGGCAGGCTACAGTCTGTGGAGGTCACAAAGAGTCAGACATGAGGGAGAACAGCACAGCAAAAAAAAAGTAACCACTGCAAGTGGTAAGCAAACAACAGTATGTTAGTACAATAAAACTCTGTGTAATCATTAATGTGGCAAGTGTACAGACTGTAGTCAGTAAAAATGAGCACACTCTATAGAGTGTAACTCATTGATTACAGCTGTATAAAAATTCAAGTTTCCATATTGACCAGAATTAGAAACATTTTAGTTGAGTAGATTTTTTTTTTTGGTGCAGTGGGTTATGTGTACATTAACATTTATAAATGATAGACAATCACTGAGAGAATATTCCGTTTCGGATACACACAGGCCAGGACGAGCCATTTTGATGTTGGTGGAGGCCTCTCTGGGTATCCCACCCCCTCTCTGGCCTCCCATCTCCTCACAGTCTGGTCAGAGGGAGAGGGAAGTAGGTAGAACAGGGCAGCCGTGGGGATACCACAGGCTAAGGCACTGACCCCGGGTCCATGAGGAGGACCAGAAGAAGGCGGGGTGCCAGCTGGGGATGCTTGGTTGACTTGGCAGTATGTCACACCTCATCAGGTCTCTCTGGTTATTCCTGGATTGGCAGAGCTGAGAGTTTTCAGTCCAACCCAACTAGATTAACCCAGTGCCTCTCTGTACCTACTTCATAAGGCCTCATGGGGCCCTTGTGGTGTTGAATAAGCCCATAAACAGCTCTCAGTCTGAAGAACAGAAGCAGACACCAGAGAGCCTCCATGGCATCCCTGGTGGATCAGAGGGAAAGAATCCTCCTGTAATGCAGGAGACACAGGAAATGCAGGTTCCATCCTTGGGTTGGGAAGATCCGCTGGAGGAGGGCATGACAACCCACTCCAGTATTCTTGCCTGGAGAATCCCACGGACAGAGGAGCCTGGAGGGCTTCTGTCCATGGGGTCTCAAAGAGTCGGACACGACTGAATATAAGCGTGAGGCAGTCTTCATCAGCCATGAAATGGATGAGCTGTGATGTTTTAGATAGTTGAAGATAAAATGATAAAAAAAAAACAAACCAATAACCTTACTGATTAATAAGTTGTCACGGTTTGGGCTGCTCTCTGGTGGCCTGACTCCTATGTTTCAGTAATTCATTCTGTCCCAGAGTGTCTTGGATTAAAGGACTGGGGATGCTCAGAAGGGAGGAAAAGTGACCAAAATAAAACAGCAACCATGCAAACAGGGTTGCGTAGTCATAAATCATATGACTTTTTGGAGGAAGATACAAATGGAAAGAATTCTTTTTCTGAAGGTAGACACTTAATTTTGTCTCCAAATTTTTGTTGTTGTTGTTGTTTTTCTGTAGCAAAAAAAAAAAAAAAATTTAGGGCCAAATTAAACTTTCCTCAAGTTCAGCTTTAGACCTTTTCCAATGCAAATAATAATAATAATAATAAATTAATTAATTAATAATAATAATGAGAAGAATGGTATGGTTTTACCTTTCTAGAAATCACTTTAAAATCTGGCTTAATAGAAGACAGCTGGGTTTTCATACCTGCTTTTTCATCCAGTCTGTTGTGATGTCACACATTGTGTAGCCTCTTGACAACTCTAGGTTCACTGGTGAGAGAATGAAAGGGAAAAAGGCAAGTAAAGTCGTATTATTTTGAAAATAATTTTGACCATCTCTATCCACTGAAAGGTTCTCGGGGATACTAAGGGAGACTGTTCTGAGACCCACTCTTAAGAGGGTCCTACTCTTTCTTAGACGGGAGGGGTCACACCCTACCATCCTCAAACCTTGGGGAACTTGAGAGACCTGTTCTTTCTTTCCTGGATCAAGAGTAAACACAAGTTTCCAAGACTCAGAGCCACGATTACTTTCTGAGAGGAGGGTGAGAAAAATACTTCTCATCATTTTTTCACGAGACATCAGCAGAAATCACTCCTGCAAATTTCTCAGTCAGATTAACCGGCTACGAAGGGAGCGCAGGTGTTGTTGGGTGAGGGTGGACGAGGAAAGGTTTGGAAGGAACAGTACAGAGAGGAAGGGGGGTGGGCAAAGAGCAGAGCCTCCCCATCCCCAGGAGAGCTCAGGACACGCCCAGTCCCCATTAAGTCTGGACACTGTTGCATTCCACCCTGGTCTTCTCCAGGCTTCCCCGGTGGCTCAGTGGTAAAGAATTTGCCTGCTAAAGCATAAGATGTAAGAGATGCAGTTTTGAATCCTGGGTTGGGAAGATCCCCTGGAGGAGAGCATGGCAACCGACTCCAGTATTCTTGCCTGGGAAATCCCCTGGACAGAGGAGCCTGGTAGGCTACAGTCCATGAAGAATCAAGACACAACTGAACACACACACACGATGGTTTTCTCTCTGCCTAAACTTTTCCTGAAATTTCTCCTTCACACCCACTATGGGGGCAGATACTAGGATCTCACTGGCCTCTCTCCTTTATCCTATTTCCCTCTCACCAGACTAGCATCCCTTGCTATCCAGTTGAAATCTTCCTAGCGGTGTGGCCTTGAGCAAGTTCTTAACCTCTGTAAACACCACTTTCCTGGTCTGTAAGTGGGGGATTATAGTAGAACCTACCCCAGAAGTTTGTGCAGTCACATAAGAAAATGCATGCAAGTCATTTAGCACAGTCATCATCTGGTCTGGCATACAACAGACATCCCCTTCACATTAGCCATTATTAATAAGCATCTCTGGGAAGGACTCTGAGAGGTGGAAGAGCCAGCTGACTTTTTGTAACACAGGGCCTTACTCCACACCCGCTGTCTAGTTTATTAAAGGCCTCAGACGCAGTAATAGTTCAAATTCTCTTTATATCTTGTCTGGAAGTCTGTGAGCATCTTCTTGTGCGTACGTCTTCAGTATCCATCTCAGTTTCTTCATCACCAGACATTGGCCACAATAATCCTATCAGTACAGCTCCTCTCTTTCTTGCTGTTTCTGCTCATCTCTTTTAAAACCAGGACCAGCCTTAGCCCACATGAGATTCATCATGGATCACAAACACAGCACGTACAGAAATGCAGAGCCATTTCTCCATGGACCATGTCCACTCAGCTGCTTGCTTCTCCCCCCGGCTTATTGGGCTGGCCGGGGAGGGGCGTGATGAACTCTACAGCAGCTGCAGTCCCTCCGTGGGGCTCCACTCTCCAGACAGACAGAGCTGAACCATCCACTGCATCACAAAGTCCTTGCCGTCCTTTGCCCGGCTGCTCAATTCGGAGGCTAATTTGGCAGGAAACCGGACTTGCATTGAGATAACAGAAGAGGGTGAGGAGCAGAAAACGCACAAGGAAACAAATCAGAAAAGAGCCTGGAGGCCAGGTGTGCTAGAGAGAGATTTTGGTCAATAGCAACAGAAACTGACTTGAGCAAAAGGCAAAAGGAGTTTACTGGGAAGATTCAGGTACTCACAGGATTGAGTATTATTTTTGTCCCTTTTATAATAATTATACATCAGACACTATTAGAGAATCATGTTGTGAGGCTTATGGTCACACGGAAAATTTTACGTTTTTCCAAAAGTTATCTATGGGGTAAGATCCATTGGGTTATTTAGTCATGATAAGTTCTGAAAAAACAGTTGATATGTGAGCATAGGCACTCAGTGAGTAAGTCTAAGATCTTCCTTTCAAGAGGAATAAGCAATCACAATTTGCAATTTAATTAGAAAAACACAATTAAAGGAATAAGAGTATCTCTTCTCCTGCTAAATATTAAAGTTCACTGCAAAGAAAAACCTCATGTGAGATGGTAGCTGTGGCTAATTAGCTACAGTACATGGGCTGGAACAACTGTCAGCTCAGGGCTAGACAATGAACTCCACAGGGGCCAGAGATCAATGTTTATTTAGGAAACTGATGCTTAGATTCACATGACTCGGAATATGCCTGTCTATTACAGTATTTCACAACACGCTGTACACTCCCTTATCTTTTCTCTTGACATTCAATAGCTCAGAAACACCATACTCTTGGGCTTATTAATAAACAATGATTGATACGTTGACCCCAAACGGCATTCAAGACAAAGCTGACTGGTCTCTGCAAACAAAATGAGTCAATTCCAAGGCCACTAAGTCTATCTTCCTGACCCTAGGGTGGAATGAAAAGGTCAGGTGGCAGACCCCATGTCTGGGACAGCGTGATCTCAGAAAAAGCACAAGGATAAACTTGAGTCTTGCCTGATTTCTGGTCTTTCAGATTAGGCTCTGCCACGGGGAGCTACGTGACTTTGGAATCTTGTGTTAGAGTCTCTGCGTCTCTGGGCTTTCTTCATTTCACCTGTAGAAGGAGCGAAGCTGTCACTCCCCAAGGATGTGGTAAGGGTATCATAGATTAGGCGATGGGAAGACAATGGTTCTATTCAGAGCCAGCATTCTGTTTTCAGAGCAAGTCTGCATACAAGGGATCTTCTTTCCCCTCCACTGAGCTGAGGACACGCCCACAGGCCTTGCCCTGGTTATTCCTTGGTCTTTACTTCTGTCCCATCAGAGGGTCATCTCCACATTCCAGTGTGAGGCACCATTTCAGAAGCTGGGGGTACAGTCATGGACCAAAATCTCCCCACAATTCCTGCTCCCACGGGCACTCTAGTAAGTGCAGATTAATTCATATTAGACATCAGGTATTGGTGACAAGTGCTGGGAGGAAAAATTAAAGCTCATTAAAGGGTCAGGCCTCACCTTGGAGGGGAATGCTGTTTTGGCCGGGGAAGGACTCCCTGAAAAGGTGACTGCTGAGCAGAGTTCTGAGTGAATGGAGGAGGGTCCCCCACAGTTTCTGAGAATCCAGGGGAGCGGACTTGAGGCGCTTTTGGATAAGGGGCCCATCTTTTCATTCTGCACTGGCCCTGATGCTCCTCTGCTTGGGGAGAGTGCCGTCCGCCTTGGTCACGGCCCTGGGCGTCCCCTCCTGGGGAGCCTGATTTTAAAACCTGGCAGAGACTCTCGCTGCTTTTCCGTGGGGCCTGTTGCCCTCTGCTGGGCAGACCAGGCATTAGTAGCCCAGCCTCAGCATCTGTGAAGAGAGCGTTCCCAAACCATGAAATTTCGAGATGTAATTTGAGGCAATGGTTGAATCGGCAACGTTCTTCCTCTGGGCTCTGAAGGTTCTTGCAGGTCTGAGGACCCAATTTCCAAGTGAATTTCCTCGTAGGTAGATGGGTTTCACTTCAAAACCAGCAATCACAAACCTTAGTATCCATATCTAAGATGTTAAGTGCAGCAGAAACACAACATTTGGGACAGTTGGTGATACTGTTCTATTGGATCATCATGTAATACTGCTTACTGAGTGTGAAATGTTCTTTAAAATCAAAAAATTATTGGGAGGGACCTACACTTTAATGGTATCTTTGTGCAGGATTTTAAGAACCAGTTACTCCAGTAACTGGTAAATTACTCCAGTTTCCAAGTACCGTGTAGCTGGTGGTTTTTCGTTTTATTGGACATAGTGGGAGATGCCTAGAGATTTGTTTAATGATTGTAAGACATCAAGAAGTGAACATTTAACCATTAAATCGCTGCCTTTAAGGTAGCCTCTCTTTTTGGCCCTCCTGGTACCAAAACCATGGGGGAAAAGTCATCAAAATTGGACCTCTGCTGTCTTTACCTATTCTACCATGTGTGTGTGTCTGTGTGTGTCTGTGTGTGTCTGTGTGTCCATGCGGTGTATGAGAGCATCAGTGAAGGATGCAAGATGAGCTTCCTCTGTGTGCAAGAATGGAGGAAGCTGTGTGCAATGAGTACAACTGAGGTTCCTGTCTAGATTCCACCGCAGGCTAAGCATGGTGCTACCTGCTTCATCTGCCTCATCTCACTGAAATTTCACAGCAGCTTTGCAAGAGAGGTATTCTACATCCCACAGAAAACTGAGCAATCAGTGAACTTAAATAACTCGCCCAAGGTTGTTAATCTAGTAACTGACAGTTTGGACTCAACACTCCAACCGCCTGACCCCAAAGCCCCACATCCTTCCATGTGCAGTGTGGCTGCCTGCTGAGAACCCCTCAACCTGATCAGTTTGGTTCAGCACTGAAGTCCTAAGGACTTAGACTGCGCAGTGTGGTGGTACGTTACAGTCTGTAGAGCAGATTGCAGTCCCAGGTCATGGAAGTGAGCAGTTTTAAGCTGGATATTAAGGGGAAGAGCTGGACTTGGACCCTAAGTCCTCCTACCCCTAGCTCAGTGCTCTTGCCAGCATATCACAGTGCTAGCGTCACTTAGTTACAGAAACTGGAGATAATTTTATTTATGGCTGTGTTGGGCTTCCCTGATAGCTCAGTTGGTAAAGAATCCTCCTGCAATGCAGGAGACCCCTGTTCAATTCCTGGGTGGGGAAGATCTGTTGGAGAAGGGATAGGCTATCCACTCCAGTATTCTTGGGCTTCCCTTGTGGCTCAGCTGGTAAAGAACTCCACCTGCAATGCAGGAGACCTGGGTTTGATTCCTGGGTTGGGAAGATCCCCTGGAGAAGGGAAAGGCTACCCACTCCGGTATTCTAGCCTGGAGAATTCCATGGTATAGTCCATGGCGTCGCAAAGAGTTGGACACAACTGAGCGACTTTCACTTTCACAGCTATGTCGGGTCTTCATTGCTGCGGGAAAGCTTTCTCAGATGCAGCGAGTGGGGCCTAGTTTCCAGTAGCGGTGCATGGGACTTCTCCTTGTGGTATTTTCTCTCGTTGCAGAGCACAGGCCCTGTACTTGTGGCACACTGGCTTAGCTGTCCCGAGGCATGTGGAATCTTCCCAGACCGGGGACTGAACCCATGTCCCCTGCATTGGCAAGTGGATTCTCAACCGCTGGACCACCAGGGCAGTCCTGGGATAATTTTTTAAATCTCCACTTTCATATCTCCTGGGGCACTCCAGTAACTACCTAGAGTGAGAGATGTAAAAGAATGATGTGGCATAAGAGTTTAAATGAATTATGTATTGATCGCAGTCTGACAGAAAGGAAAGAGAAAGGAAGCTTGCCCACTGTCACTTTAAATATCAGCCAGTGCAAACTTCCAATCAATTGATCAACCAACTAATAGGTACAGAGCATTTTCTCTGAGCCAAGTACCAAGATGGGGGCTAGCCAAAGAGAAATGAGTAATTGCCAACGGGAGACTCGCAGTCAAGTGGGTAGCCAAACATGTAAACAAAAGCACACTGCAATGCAAGTTCTAGAACACACTGTCATGGGACTTACAGGGAGAAGAGCAGCAACCGCTCCCCCTCACCCCCAGAGAATCAAGGAAGGGTCCACGGAGACCCACCTCCACTCACGGCAGGATACCTTCAACAGAGTGATGCTGTTCCACGCTCACTCTGCCATTATGCCTCCTTCATTTACAACTAGTACGGATAAGAGAATCGTAAGACAATCTAGGAACTGGAAATCGTAAAAAATTTTGGGAGCAATTAAGCTATTTTGATTAATAAGGAACAGAGATGTGGATTACTAGAAGACTGTGGTAGATCTGAATTTTCTAGAGGATTGGACAACAAATGAAAGTGTAATTTTAGCTTGGTTAACCACAAAGTAATTAGGATCGTTAAATTGGTGTGCTAATTTAATTGAAAATTTAAGGCAAAAACAAACATGCTAGCTAAAAGGGTGGCTATTACATAATCTTAATGAGTTTTAAATGTAAACATTTTTCCAGTTAGAATTGGGATTAATTTTTAGAGCTCCCAGATATATCACACTGGACTCAGGGATAAAATAAGAGGATCTAGGAACGATTAATATACCACTGTTATATTTTCCAATATTATATTTAAACATATGATAAAGAAAAAGGAAAGAAATTGGATACTACACTTTGAAAGTTTTAGAAAAACAGAAAATAGAATTGATTATTTATTAAGTCTCAGAATTGGGGAGACTGTTAAGGTTTAAAAGTAGTAGAAGAGTAAGAGGAAAAAAATGTGTACAAACTTAAAAATGAAAATTTCCCTATGTAAAATTAAGAAACCATCAAAATACAAGACAAACTCTAGTATGGGGGGCTAGTTACAGAATAAACTAATAATTATAAAACTGTCTTAAATATTAATTAAGTATTAAATTATATAAACTGATAAATTACAGAAAATGATAAATTCTCTAACACCTTGATAGATAAATATTGGGTTGGCTAAAAAGTTCATTTGGGTTTTTTCATAAGCTGTCACAGAAAAATCCAAACAAACTTTCTGGCACCTAATATTATAGATGTGTTAGTCAGCTCTTAACTACAGTATTAGTGCATAACAAATCACCTTAAAATTCTCTGGCTTATAACAACAGCTTTTATTCTCATACAAGTCTGCCGGTGACTCTGATTTGGCTGACTTAGGCTGGACTTGAGCTGGGTGACTCTGCTTCTGGTTGCAAGTTCATTGGGCTTGGCTCTGGAATGCAGTGTGGGTCCAGGTCTCTCCCAAGTGAGACCAGTACCCACTCATCACTCTAAGGCCAGTGATTACTCAGGGCTGGTTATCAAGATGATAGCACTAGGGCAAGAGATAAGCCCGTCTGAACAAGCATAAGTAAGGCCTTTAGCTTGTGTCATGTCTGCTAACATTCTGTTGGTCAAGCCCTATCGCTGGGGTAGGGAATGGTACTCCATCCACAGTTGAGGGAGAAGCTGAATTAATATAAATGATCACAGTGGGAAAGAAAAATAAACTGGCAAACTATAGTACAGGAAACCCACAATTAATAGACACATGGAAAGATGAGCAACTCCATTAGCGATATAAAACATGGAAATGAAGACTGCATTGAGGGAGTAATCACAACTTATTTATAAAGAAAGTGTTAAAATCACCTGTTTTATTTTGTTTTATAACTTAAGTACACATTACATATGTTCTTCTATGTTTTCCAATATTATATTTAAACATATGATAAAGAAAAAGGAGAGAAATTAGATACTATATTTATCAAATTTGCAAACATTTTAAGGGCGATTAAAAGAAATGTGAAATAGCTTTTCTTGTGCATTGATGATAGGAGTATAAATTGGTCAATATCCACTGTTCTCCAGAGAAACACTTTTCTGAGATCCTAGGTAAAATGGTAGGGGAGTCTCCTTTTTGCTGAAAAGCCTCTTGCAAGGTCTTTGGTGATTAGGCTTTCAGACACTACAGCTTAAGATAAAATTAAGGGATCTGGGAGGTTAGGAAAACTGATTTGAATATATCAGATTTCGCTAAATCGTGTCCGACACTTTTGTGATCCCATGAACTGTAGCCCACAAAATTCCTCTGTCCATGGGTTTTCCCAGGCAAGAATACTGGAGTGGGCTGCCATTTCCTCCTCCAGGGGATCTTCCCAACTCAGGGATCGAACCCACCTTTCCTGCATTGGCAGGCAGATTCACCTACCCCTGAGCCACCAGGGAAGCTCACTTGTATGCCATAGATTGTGTTAAAATGTATGCATACACTTTTCAATAGGCTTTGCCATAATATCTGAAGCTTGTAAGTGTACTCACCATAAGTACACAAAGCAAGCCATGGGAAGCAAAATATATGTCTTTCGATATACAGTATTTTAGTTATCGCCCTAAATTAACGTCACGTTCTCAAGAGAGTTCTAAATTCCTAAATATATTAGAAATTCAAGTAACATCAGAAGGATGGCAGCCATTTTTATTCTACCCATGTTTCTGCCACGCCATATACAATTGCCTGGGGAATTTATCTTACGTTTAGGGACATAAATTATGACTTTTGTACCATTTGAGCAGCCTCATATTGGAGGAAAGACTGACTTTTAGGGCAAACATGAAAAGAGAGAGCGCATATTTGAGGCAAAACCCAGTTTGTGCCAGGGTCTTTTAACTACAGTATTCTAAACTATGGGGCTTCCCTGGTGGCTTAGCTGGTAAAGATTCCGCCTGCAACGTGGGAGACTGGGGTTCAATCCTTGGGTTGGGAAGATTCCCTGGAGGAGGGAACGGCTACAGATTTCAAGAGAAAAAGGGTCTAAACTCTTGGACATTAGAGCCATTTTTCAAGAACAGGAACCAACCGTGTCATCTACACTGGAGGTGTTGTTGATGGTATTGAAGAACTTCAGCCAATGTCCAGTGAACATGCTGAGGAGAGAGAGATGGACAGGTAAGTCCAGCTCCTGGAGACTGTCAGAAGCCTGAGGGGTTTTGCCTTTGGGCCTCCCATCTTCCAGCCCGGCTCTCTCTGCGCTGGAGAAAGGCTTTCACATTCCTGGGGGCCAGGCTGGTGGGCCCAGAGCAGCAGTAGAGGGATAAGGAATAGCTGGGAGTCCAGAGCCCCTCGTGCAGAGCCCAGGGCTTAGGAGAGACAGGCTTTAAGGCTGTGTGTGGGCACTTGCCTGGGAGCTGAGCAGTGTGTGCGGAGGCGTGGTCCCTATCAATGGATGGGGAACGTTCACATGCATCACTGGAGCCTTTACACAGGGCAGGTCCCAAAGCCTGCAGCCTCCAGCCACTTGACCAGGGAAGGAGGCACAAAGGAGCCCTCTGGTCCTTGAGGCAGTGGCTGCTCTCGTTATGAAAACCATCTTTGGCTTCCTATACTATTTTGATTGTGGGTTCCATTTCTAAAAAATTGTGGTAAAATAAAATTTGTCATCTTCATCATTTTAAGTGTGCCATTCTGTGGCACGTGCTCCCATTGTTGTGAACCATCACCACCCTCCCTCTCCAGAGCTCTTTGCATCTTGCACAACTGAAACTCTGTCCCTATCAAACAACTTCTCATCTCCCCTTCCTCCAGCCCCTGGCGAACATTTCACTTCCTGTTTCGAATCTGACTGCTCTAGGGACCTCATATAAGTGAACTCTTATAGTTTGTCCTTTGGTGTCTGGCTTATTTTACTTAGCATATTGTCCTCAAGGTTTGTCCGTATTGTTGCATTTTTTTAAACATTTAATTTCTATTTTATATCAGAGTAAGCTGATTTGCAATACTGCGTTAGTTTCAGGTGAACAGCAGAGTGACTCATTTATACATATACACATAACCACTCTTTTTCAGATTCTTTTCCCATATAGATTATTATAGAATATTGAGTAGAGCTTCCTGTGCTGTACAGTTGGTCCTTGCTGATCATCTATTTCATATATAGCACTGTGCATCCAGGTTGTTAACATTTATCAGAATTTCCTTTCTTTTTAAAACTGTAAAATATTCCATTATATGTACATACCACATTTTTCATATGTGCATACCACATTGTTTATGCATTTATCTGTCATTGGGATACTTGGGTTGTTTCCACCTTTTTGTTATTGTGAATACTGTTCAGGGGTATAGAAATATCTCTGAGTCTCTTTCAATTCTTTGGGTATATATCTAGGAGTAGAATTGCTAAATCATATTGCAATTCTATTTTTTTTCAAGGAACTGCCATACTGTTTTCTGTAACACTGTCTCACTTTAATGACCACCAACAATGCACAGTTCAGTTCAGTTCAGTCGCTCAGTTGCGTCCAACTCTTTGCGACCCCATGAATCGCAGCACACCAGGCCTCCCTGTCCATCACCAACTCCCGGAGTCCACCCAAACCCATGTCCATCGAGTTGGTGATGCCATCCAACCATCTCATCCTCTGTCGTCCCCTTCTCCTCCTGCCCCCAATCCTTCCCAGCATTAGGGTCTTTTCCAATGAGTCAACTCTTCGCATGAGGTGGCCAAAGGATTAGAGTTTCAGCTTCAACACCAGTCCTTCCAATGAACACCCAGGACTGATCTCATTTAGGATGGACTGGTTGGATCTCCTTGCAGCCCAAGCGACTCTCAAGAGTCTTCTCCAACAATGCACAAGGACTCCAGTTTTTCCGCATCTCTGCCCCAGTTACATGTTAGGAGACAAGGCACACCACCGTGACACATCTACTTCATTTCAAAAACTGCCATCATAGCTGGTTTGTCTTTTCCCTCCTTCTCTCAAACATTTATCTCACATCAGTTTTTTCCTATTAAAAGCCCAGTTGGTTTAGTTTTGGCTTGGGGCTTGGGTGCACAGAGCGGCCAGGACACCAGGAATAAGCCTTATCATTTATAATTATCATAAATTATCATACATTATATTGTTGGGGCATTTTGCTGCTTGTAAAATGCTTTTACATTTGTTACCACTTTGATTCTGTCCTATAAAGTCAGTAAAGCATTTGTTATCATCCCCCCCAAAGATGGACACATTGGGGCTCTTAGAAGCTCAGTGTCCTGATTAGGTTATGTGGCCAGTGGTACACCTTCTGATTTATGATACATTTCCTGCTTTTCTCATCATTCTGTGAGATTTCTCTTTCCACTCGACAGGCACAGAGATCAGTGTGATTATTCTCTTTCCAGGTGTAGGAAGGAAACAAGAAGCAAGTAACTTCCGACTCAAACACTTAACGCTGCTGTAAAATATGCAGTTAGCGTCTGTATTGGGCTCTGCATGTGGTTCTCTCTAAATTCTCTTGGTCCCACCATTGGCTCCAGCCGCTGCTGCAGCAACCAAGTCCAAGAGACTTAGACCAGTTTCTCTTCTGTAGAACCAGAGAGCACTTCAGCTTGATTCTGCCCTGGAATTCCCTGAAGAAACATCTGACTTCATGGTGTGGGATACCTGTGGGAACTTCTCACCATTCACACCTATGCACTCTGGAAGAGGGGTGGAGTTACAACTCATGGTATTACCTTTGATCATTTGGAAATGGAAGTAAGTGGATAAAGAGATTAATGTCTCCCAGAAGGATATTTCTGAGATGCATTCCATAAAAGGTCCTTCCAAAAGAGCTGACAGAGGAGGCAAGGGGAAAGAGAGACAGGGAGCGAAAGAGAGACAGAGACTGGACCAAAGAGAGTAAGGTCTTAAATAAGAAAAACAGACTGAGACACATAGAATAGAATAAGAAAATATAATATGTATGTGACTGGAATTCTGAAGGATAGAATGGGGAAAATCAGTATTAGAAGATAGTGTTGGAGAATTTTCTAAAATTGATAAAAGATAGAAATTCTTAGATGCAGGAAGCACAATAAATCACAGAAAAGAGAAATAAAATGAAATCCACACCTTGACATAAAGAAGTAAACTGAAAAACAACAAAGATGATAGGAAGATGGTAAAAGCAGACAGAAGAGATGGGTCACTCCCAAAGGAATAGCAACAAAACTGGCAGCTGACTTCACAGCAGCAGCAATGGAAACCCAAAGAGAAAGTGACTGTTAACCTAGAATTGTGGATGTGGGTTAACTATCTTGTGAAGGTGGAAATGAAATAAAGACACATTTAGGGCTTCCCTGTGGCTCAGACGGTAAAGAATGCAGGCCAGGTTCGTTTCCTGGGTCTGAAAGATCCCCTGGAGAAGGGAATGGCAATCCACTCCAGTATTCTTGCCTAGAGAATTCTATTGACAGAGGAGCCTGGTGGGCTACAGCCCATGGGGCCGCAAAGAGTCGGACACAAATGAGCGACTACACTTTTTCTTCTTTAGGGAGCCAAACTGCGAGAGTATTTATCACCAAAAGGCGTTCACAACGAATTTTTGATGATGTATTCCAGAAAAAAGGAAACTGATCCCAGAAGATGTGAGAGTCAAAAATGAAGAATAAGCAAACACTGACTGTAAAATAATAATAACACTTCAAATTTGCAGAGGAAAAAATTCAACTAAAATATTGCATGATGTCATGTAAGATGGAGAAAGGATAATTGAAGAGTTCAAAAGCCCTTTATTGTTCAAGAGAAGCACAGAGATATAAAAATTTAGAATTTCCAGTTACCTATTCATATTATAAGCTTAAGAATACTTACTGGAAGAAAAAAATAGAATGTATAATTCTTTTAACAGGAAATATAAAACCATGGAAAATTTCCCTTAATCAATCTAAGGGAAGCAGAAAAGATACTAAAAAAAGAAGACCAGTAGAAAGTTCACAATTAAATAGCAGAAGTTCAGTTCAGTTCAGTTCAGTTGCTCAGTCATGTCTGACTCTTTGCGACCCCATGGACTGCAGCATGCCAGGCCTCCCTATCCATCACCAACTCCCGGAGTTTACTCAAACTCATGTCCATTGAGTCGGTGATGTCATCCAACCATCTCATCCTCTGTCGTCCCCTTCTCCTCCTGTCTTCTATCCTTCCCAGCATCAGGGTCTTTTCCAATGAGTCGGTTCTTTGCATCAAGTGGCCAAAGTATTGGAGTTTCAGCTTCAGCATCAGTCCTTCCAATGAATATTCAGGACTGATCTCCTTTAGGATAGACTGGTTGGATCTCCTTGTAGTTCAAGGGACTCTTAAGAGTCTTCTCTAACACCACAGTTCAAAAGCATCAATTCTTTGGTGCTCAGCTTTCTTTATAAAAATAATGGTTATAATTACACACTAGTTATTTAGTAATTAAATGAAGCATATTTACAAATGAAAAGATGGAGGTTGTCAGATTGAATATAAATAACCAGATGTTGCAAACTTACAGACTGGGGGCAGTTCTGAGAAAGCCTCAGCAGGATGAAGAGGAGTTCCGGAACTAAGGCTGCCCTGGAGAGGGGCCTGCATGAGGCAGAAATGGCCCAGCCCCAGTGCTCCCACCATGGAGGAACCACTGGGGTGAGGCGTGACCCAGGGGTGAGTACCACCATGGATCTGAAGATGTGACGTCATCAGTTACTCTCAAAATGCGAGAAGCACATGTCTGTGGCCACCACAGAGAGAGGTGTCTTGACATTTAAAAGAGAGGCCCTGGGCCAGCTTTGAAGGTTTTGCTGAGCAAGGATTCTGCTACTTTCAGCCGAGATTTAGGGAGAGGAGAGAGTGATCAGAGAGAAGGTTGGTAGCAAGAATTATAGGGTGCTCTGAGGGAGAGGGGGCATACCAATCACTTCATGCAAAGAAAGGGGTCCGGAGAACTACCTGGGAAGGTTGGCAGGGATCAGCTGGGGTTTGGGGACATGTATGAACTCAGAAAGTCCTGAATCCTACATGGTAAGCTTCAAAGAGCGAGGCTGGTCAAAGCTGCCTGTGACCAGGGAACGAGGAGGGTGTGCAGCTGTGGCCATGACCTGAATGGACAGGGTAGAAGGAGGCTGGGTCCACCTGCTCAGACATGTGACGCCTGCAGAGATGCACGATCAGTGAGAAGCTCACCTGGAAGCCAGGACCAGGACAGGCTCCCCACCAAGCCATCCTGGAGCAGCCAGTCTGCACATAGCCAGCAGAAGAGGTAGAACAAAGAAGAAAATGGCCTTTCCCTTCCCCAGGCAAGCTTGTGAGCTTTGGGCCCACTGGGAGCTAGTGGCTGGCAGGAGAGGAGAGAGGCAGGCAGGCTTAGGCGCAGTGAGACCACAGTTTTGACTTGGATTGTACTGGACTTTTTAATATCAGAGAATCAGACTGTTTATTAACAGCTGAAAGTGACAGGAAAAGCTATGAAGTCTGCCCTAGATTCTTCCTGAGGAGACAGGAGATCTGTTAGAATAATTTTAAAAGACAGTGGTGTGGAAAAAGGTACTGTACCATTTCGTGATTTCCCTTCACTAAGTAGTCCAGCAGTGTTTCAAATATTAACTGGTGTGAAATACTGCTTAATGTGGTAGTTAGGACAAAGACCCCCTACCTCTTAAAAGTTGAAAGTTAAAGTGTTAGTCGCTCAGTCCTGTTCGATTCTTTGTGATCCCATGGACTGTAGCCTGCCAGGCTCCTCCATCCATGGAATTCTCCAGGCAAGAATACTGAAGTGGGTGCCATTCTGTTCTCCAGGGGATCTTCTTGACCCAGGGATCGAACCCAGGTCTCCTCCATTGCAGGCAGATTCTTTACCAACTGAGCCACCAAGAAAACACCTCTAATTAGAGCGCGGACCAACGCCCACATTTCATTTTTATAAGGGCAAGTGCTTATCCCACTGACGTTTGAACCCGAGGCAGCGGAAGTCCTCTAACCTGGCTCCCCTCTTGAAGCCTGCCACGTACACTGCTTAGGGGAGCCGGGAGCACTTTTTCGAGAAATAAATTAACATATTTATTCCTGAGAGGCTCTCCAGCACCGCTCGACCAGTGTTAGCCACACTAGGTGTTTATTAGACACAGAGAAACCAGATTCTCGAAAGAAACGCCTGCCTTTTCCGCAAACCTTTCCAGAGGTCAACTTGGGGCCCCTCCTGAATCAGGAGTCCCAGTGCCTTCCACGTTCTTGGTGCTGGGCCCTAATTCCTGCTGCAGCTCATACTGGAAGCTGTCCCCAGGGGAAAAGAGCAGACCCCACTCCTCGAAGCCCCCTGCTCCCGGGGGCGCCGGGACGTCGAGGAGCCGCGGCGGCGCGGAGCCGGAGAGGGACGGCGCGCGCACGGCGGCCCCGGGGCCGGCAGAGGGCGCTGCGGCCTCCCCGGCAGGGCTGCGGGGCTGCGGGGCGCGGGTCCTGGCGTGTGCGTCTCGGGGAGGCCCGGACGGGGAGCGCGCCTCTCCGCCCGCCAGCCCGCGCGGTCCCCGCCGCCCGCACCTCTTCGGCCAGGCGCGCGGGGTGCACGGCGCGCTCCGAGGCCCGCGCTTCGCCGCTCCCCTCTCCCACCCCGCCCCGCCGCTTCTCTTTGTCCGGGCAAGGCGGCCAGAGGGGCAGCCGCTGCATCCGTGAGGGGGCTTCGGCCTCCGGGTCCGCGCTGCCCGACTCCCCCGCGCTCCGAGCCTGGGCGGTGCCGGCGCGGGGTGAGCGCGGGGCGCGAGCGGGCGTGGGCGGGCGGCGGCGGGGACCGCGCGCGGGGGCGCTCCTGCCTCCTCCGCCCGCGCCGCCGCCGCCGGCTTTTCCCCGCAAGTTAGTGGCCCCCCCACCCCCGTCTGCGGACCTGCGCGGCCGCTCGGCCGGGTCTAGACCTGTCGCCAAAGAGGAAAACTCGAGCTGGAGGCGGAGGAGGCGTGCGGGAAGCTGGTCCGCGATGAGCGTCTCCATCAGGGCAGCGTGGCTTCCTGGACACCTCCCGAGGCTGTTTCCCACCCAGGTGAGCGGAACCTCCTCTGCCGCGTCCGGCTGGGTCTGGCCGGGCCCCGGGGCTGGCGCTCTCGGACCCTGCGCGGAGCCTGGAAGCGCCCGCCGCGGGGGCGCTGGGCGGAGCGGGGTTGATTTGGGTTTTTACTGCCATCCGAGCGCTTGTTCTCTCCTGCCTGCATCACCTGCTCCGGCTGAGGGTTTTTGCAGCTCCTCTGGCACCTTCGCGTGCTGTCAGGTTAAACATCCTCTGTTTTCGAAGGGCTGGTAGGTTGGTTCAACCGAATCCCTACCTCTCCATCCCCCACCTCCCCCCACCCCAACAACACCCCCAGCTTTGGATAATTTGTTCTGTGTCTTCGTCTTAATTTAGTATGAATGTGTTATTTCCTTTGAGCTGTGTAATGGTAAAGCAGCGAAGCGGTTTGCTACATCCATTTTTTTTTTCTTTTTTTTCATTCTGAGCCTGTGCACAGAAGGAATTTCAGGCGCACAAGTGATGTTACTACCATTCTATTTTAAATACAAACACGGAAAGAAGTACTCTTGGCAGGATACCAAAGGCGCCTGTACTCGCTGTTATATAAGTGCTTTTTAAAAAAATATTTGCTCATTGGTAAAGTTATAAAAGGAGTTACCAGAGCATCTCTGAAGAGAGGGTGAAGAGAAGTCAGAGCCACAATTTCTGCTTTAAACCAAAACTTTCCTGGAAGATGAGCATGGTCTTAGCTGGAGATAGCCTTAAAGATAATACAGGGCCTTTTCTTTGAACTCATTAGGTAAAATTGTAAAACGTTAAAAAAAAATAGAATAGCTTTTGTAAAGGCTCTTAAGAGACTTGGTGAAAATTCTTTAACTAAGTATTGATAGTAATAAAAAAGATCCTGCAGATATTCTTTGTGGCTTTTAAACTAGTGACTTATTTTATTTTTTATAGCTGATGGAAACTTAGTAATTATGAGCTGCCAGTTATTAAAGATTTAAATAACCTTTAATATCTCTACTTGTGTTTGTGGATTTTTTTTTTCAGGGAAGAAGACAGAAGTAGGAATATCAAGTATACTGATGTCTGGGCACCTCCTTTTGTGACCCCCACCTCAATGTTCTATTCTAATTGGTTTTGGGTGATGCTGTGATATTTGGGATGTTAAAAAACTCCCTAGTGATTCTAGTCTGTAGCTGGGGTGAGACCCATAGGATAGCACTGTTTCTTCTAATTTGTCACTTTGTAGCCTAAGGTGTGGCTACAGTGGTTTAAAGAAAGTAAAAAATAAGTGGTTAGAAATATGGGGAGAGAAAAATGGTATAGGAAAGGAGATATGTTGAAGAATTATAGCATGTTCACTTCTGTATTTTGTCAAAATATCTTTTTGATTTTTTAAAAATCAACAAGGAGTAGTTGATATTGTTGTTTAGTTGCTAAATCATGTCCGACTCTGTGTGACCGCACGGACTGTAGCCCGCCAGGCTCCTCTGTCCATGGGTTTCCCAGGCAAGAATACTGGAGTGGTTGCCATTTCCTCCTCCAGGGGATCTTCCCGACTCAGGGATCCAACCTGCGTCTCCTGCGTTGGCAGCTGGGTTCTTTACCACTGAGCCACCAGGGAAGTCCCCCGGTAGTTGATGTTTATCGGGACACATGGTCCCCTGTTGACTAAGTTGGGGAGTGGATCATTTCTCTATGCAGAGATGACAGTGATGTTGAGTTGTGGTGTCAAGATACTCCTTTCTGTTTACATGGAAAGACAATCACGTCTTATTAAAGATCATTCTCTCCATCACATTCAACACTCATTAAGTGAATACAGACTAGACAAAAAAGTGAAAAAAAGCTTTTATTGTCTTTAAGATTGGAAATAAACCTGGCTGCTGAATCAGTGTTTTCTTTCTACCTTATGTAATTCCCAATATCACAATCTAGGGGCGGATCTTATGGGTGGTTTGTGAAGGCTTATGTAAGAGCTGCGACTATGCTTTTCGTATTCTGTGAAACTCCCTGTTTTGGCTATTACATAATTGACACAGTGCTAGATCGGAGAAGCCCAAACAGGGAAAGGATGTACAAGCCCAGCCCAGAACAGGCTCTTTCATAATGAATCGCTGCTGCCAAATTAGAGGGAACAGCAGGGGCGGAGGTTTGTGAAAGAGAGATAAGAATAGCGTCCAGAGGACGGATGTGAAGAGAGGACAGTTCTGCTTAGCGGTTTTCTGGAGATTTTGACGCTGCAGTATTAACCTCTTTAACCTTTTGTGTCTCCCAGCAGAGGCGCCTTGACTGGGAAGCTAATGAATATTAAGCTTCAGGGTCCCTCACTCTGGCTCTATCCAAGCCCCCAGGAGGGACACTGGCAATGTGCTCCCATGGCCACAGAAGTTTGCACTTGTAATTGTGGAATTTTTTTTTTTTTTAAATAAGGAAGACACTCTCTGCCTCTCACCTCCCTTATGTCATATAAATGTAAGGCTCTACAAACCCTGAATCTCCCATTTCCTAATTATGTTCAAATGTTAACTTTCAAAACTGCTTTTTCTTATTTCAACATCTGAAGTCTTATGAAAAGACAAAAAAAAAAAAAGAAAAAATCTGGCCAATATTGTAGTTGAGCTGCCGAGAAAATGCAGGTTGCTAATACCGGGGCTGAGTGGTATTATCAGGAATCAGGTGGTTACCTGGAGAACCAGCTCTGCCTTGTGAACACACACACACAGGGACTTTTTTGGATCTCAGTGTGAGCCGGAGGCAGAGAGAAGCTGAGACGGAGGAGGGTAAGGAAGGAAATTGGGTTAAAGCTCTTCCACATCTCAGAGAGATGGCTGCAGAGGGGAAAGGGAGAAAAAAATAAACTACCAAAAGCTGCTTCATTAATAAAAAGTTAATAGCAACAGATAGTATCAGCTCCATAGGAGACCTTCCTGTAAACTCCTTAGGATCTGTCTTTAATATGAATTCTAAACAGGGAGTAAACTCAGGCCTGGAAAATATCCTGCAGGAAACAAGTGCAGGCTGGGAAGGGCTGGGATGAACTGCTGACTTGTTCCCATTAGCAGTTTTATGGATAAATGGAAGACTGTAATGTCTACCACAGGAATGTTCGAGAGGGGGTTGTTGAAATGGGTGGAAGGTTTTCCTTTTCTCTGAAGCGTTTCTACTTCATATCTGAATTAATATTCCTCAGATCTTACCATCGTGACCCCTTCCCACCAACCCTTGTATCCTTTCCACCCACTTATTTGTCCATCCACCCACCCACCCCATTTACCTGCCTACCTAACCACCCACCCACCCACCCATCTACCCATCCATCCATTCACCCACCCACCCATTCATCCTTCCAGCTTCCCACCCATCACCCACCCACCTATCCATCCACTTACCCACCTATCACCCACCCACCATTCATCCATCCAACTACCCACCCGTCACCCACCCACCCATCCATCTACTTACCCACCTGTCACCCACCCATGCACCTGTCCATCCACCCATCCAAACATCCATCCATCCATCCACAAAGACACTCCCTTTGACCAAACTTTAGTTCAGCTTCTGGAACTGTGGTGGTGCTTATGAGGGGAACCTGCTGCTGTAGGCAGGCTCATGGCCAGTGCTTCCCCACAATAGCACCCACCCCTCTGATTCTGTTGCTGTGGTTTCTCAGACCTGCCCTGGGGCCCTCTTTGGTGATGTGAGGTTGTGTTCCTCTTGGGCCTTGGGTGATGTGTTGGTTTGGGATCAGGTACGGCTGAGGGCCTTGCAGGGCAGCTGGAGTCCAGTCCACACCACTACATAAACCAGGAGTAGCGGGGAGATTGTGTGTCTTCGTTGATGGTTCCCATTGGCTTGTTGTAGGAGAGGGGCTGGCAGGAGAGTCTCATTTCAGCCCGGATTCCTGTAGTTCCCTTGGAACAGGTGGTTAAGTGAAAAATACTGACACTGGGAACTACACGGCTCTTTCTTGGGGGATATCAAGATATCAAGAACTTAGAGCAATTTTGGAGGTGAAACTGAACCCCAGAGAACCTCTGGGGCCTGAAGGTGTTGGAGTTGGTTAGGGTTTGAGAAGGGGAGAGTGCTCCTTGGCTGGCGAGTCTCCTGTGCGCTTGGATGGCCGCCCTGTGTGTACTAATCAGAAGACACGTGTGACCTGGCAGCAGGTGGTCATGGATCCCTCAGTGGAAAAGGTGAGAAGCCAGTAGGGGAGCAGCAAGCAGGAACTCTCTGCTGGAGAAAGGCCTAGCCTTCCAGGGTGCATGGGGGACGGGGTGGGGGACAGGATCCGCAGCTGTTTACTTCATCAAGCCGTTAGTGAATAACCATTTCTGTCTCTGACACAGCCAAGGAAATCCTCTTTATAGATTAAGTCTCTTTGGGTTGTTTGCTGGCAGGTTGGAGCAAAAGGGCAGCCTGAATGAATGAGCACACAGGTAGGTGGCACTAGGAAGATGGCGTGAGTAGGAGGTTGACAGGTGGCATTTGAGAGGTTGAGTGTGTAGGAGGTTGGCGGGCTTACCTCTTCTCTGTGCCTGTCGTTTGCTGTGTGTGGTCTCTCACATGGCAGGCTTCTTTCACATGCCACCTCCCGTGTTTGGAAAATGGGGGATTGAAGGTTATTCCTGGGTGTGTTGTACTCTTTCCTTAGCTTTTGTAAGTGAGCCCTGTTCTTATTGGCTGTTGTTACGTAATTGTTGTTGTTCAGTCGCTAAGTCGTGTCCGCCTCTTTGCGACATCGTGGATGCAGCACGCCAGGCTTCCCTGTCCTTCACCAACCATCTCCTGGAGCTTGCTCAAACTCGTCTCCATTGAGTCAGTGATGCCATCCAGCCATCTCATCCTCGGTTGCCCCCTTCTCCTGCCTTCAGTCTTTCCCAGCATCAGGGTTACATAATGAATCAGTTGCATAGACTATGCGTAGTGGTTATATGACACTGTCTTAGTCCCTCTGGACTGCGATAACAACATACATCAGACTGGTGCCTTATATACAGCAGAAATTTTTTCTCACTGTTGTGGGTTCTCGTTAGTCCAGGATCGTGGTGCTGGCAGGTCTTCTAAGGGGCTGCTTTTTTCTCTGTCCTCGCTTGATGGAAGGCTCAGGCCAGATGCTCTCTGGGGCCTCTCTTATTAAGGTACCAATCTCATTCATGGGCTTCCCAGGTGGCACTAGTGGTAAAGAACCTGCCTGCCAATGCAGAAACATGAGAGATGTGAGTTTGATCCCTGGATGGGGAAGATCTCCTGGAGGAGGACATGGCAACCTCTCCAGTATTCTTGCCTGGAGATTCCCATGGACGGAGGAGCCTCGCCAGCTGCAGTCCGTGGGGTCCCAAAGAGTTGGGCAAAGAGTCACTGAAGCGACTTAGCACGCTCACACAATCTCATTCTTTTGAAGGTTCTGCCCTCATGATCCACTCACCTCCCAAAGTCCCCACCTCCTTAACACCATCATCTTGGGCATTAGGTTTTTAACATATGAATTCTGGAGAAACTCAAACATTCAGACTATAGTATATATTTAACCAATACTTCATGTATGGAAACCTATTGATTTTAAGATATAATCATGTAACTTGGCGCTTTTCAAGCTTTGATCAATTCTAACATCTTTTTGGTTATTTTTCTTGAATTTTCTAGGTAGACAATCATATCATTTATAGGTAATTATTATTTTGGTTTCTTTTCTTATTTCTATTTCATGTTTTATTGCCAGAGTTTAGACTAGATAGGAGAAGAGATTGTTAACTCATTCTGTTGAGTGATTTTTTAAAATATAAGATTGAGTTTTGTCCTCTAGGTTGATGTCCTTCTCCTGTCCCGTAGTGGGTAGGTTGTATGACCCTTCAAGATTTCTCTTTATTAGTCTTGTGATCCTTTGTGCACCTACAGACTCATTGCACCAGTAAGTTCAGTTTCCTTAGACAAACAAAGCCGTTTGTACACATAGTCATTAGAGATGAGGCAGCAGTGCATGTGATGAGGACTAAGCCAATATTGATGACAGGTTGATGTTGACTTGGAGAACTTTGACTCACCTGCAGAGATGAAAAGCCAACATAGTGTATTAGCTTCTATAAAGACTGTAATAAGGCAAATACATTTGTCCAGAAACATGCTAATATTGATATAGTGATTTTAAATGCTTTTCAAAAGTAATATGGGTGAAGCATGGAGTACAGATCCTTGAATTATAAGAAATGGCAATAAAACAGCAGAAGCAAATAACGAACACTTCATAGAGAAGTTAAATTTTTATGCTTGACCAGACTTACAGCAAAATACTAATCTGAAAACTTAATATGAGCACTATTACTGTTAAATGACAGTGTAAAAGAAGTAATCTCAAATCATCCGGAATTAATTACCTTTATACAAGACTGTTTGAAATTACTCAAAATAGCTTCTGAAGGCAGACAACCCTTCTTTACATGCAAATAATTGTCTTCTCAGGTTGTAAATGTTGCTGCATATTAAGCCAAGCATATTTTTGTACCTAATTCTTATATTTCTATCAGTTTATTTTATGGGGAAGCCAATTTGAGAACTGAAATCATGCAACAGGATAATTGTGGTTGAAATGAATATTTCTAAGCTTGATGCGTTTTGTCTTCGTGTTGTATAATATCTTAGGAAGTGTGTATGACAGACATGCCAAAAATTGCATTTAATTTCCTAGAGACTCTAGTATTAACAAATTTTATATTAGTTTAACTGGTAGCTAGTAACATGTTTTATATTGAGAGAGTCAATATGCTTCTACCAGCAGAGGAAGTTAGTTTAATATAACTACTTTGTGCTTTGCTCCCAAACTTCATACTGAATTTTTTCTGTTATATTTTAGAATTATCATTTTGACAACTATCCAAGGTATTGCATTGGAATATAAATGTGAGTTAGAACTAATATCTCAGTTTGAAGAGCTAAAAAAGAAGAAAGCAGGTATGTGATCTGTAAATCACCCTTGTGCAGCGTTGGGACTAGAAAGAGATGAGTCAGGCGGTTGCCTCAAGCACAACATTTAAGGGGGTACGAAAAAACTAAGCAATAAAAATAAACAATATTTTAATATGGTTAGAAAGTAAAAATGCAAAAATTCATGAACTAATTAGCAAACATTAAAAAGACAAGAGCAGTGTCTGATGTTTCCTTTTGTGTAAGACTCCAATATGGCGTATGATGACTAATCATGTTACTGATCATATTTTTTTTTAATTTTGCTGATCATGTTTTAATTTAAACTTTTGATATTTTGTTCACCGTGAGTTTTTTTGCATTAATTTTTATGTTTTAAACATATCATTTATCTTGGAACCACCTCTGGAATGTTAGAGTAAGGACATTCTATAAATTCTTTTTTTCCAAAACAGTATGAGAACAAAATTTCACTGAGGCAAAAATTGTCAAAGCTGAAACAAAAGGACTCTTAGAAGAAAACACAGAAGTAAATTTTCATGATCTTGGACTAGGTAATGGTTTCTTAGCTATGATACCAAAAACATATAAGTAGCAAAAGAAAACACATTTAGGTTGGGCTTCATAAAAATGTGTTTTAGACAGTATAATCAACAGAAAGCCCATAGAAGGGGAGCAAATTTTTACAAATTACATATGTAATAAGAACTTGTATACCAAATAGATCAAGAGTGGTTGCAACTCAATTATGTAAAGATAGAAAGTGAAAGTCGCTCAGTTGTGTCTGACTCTTTGCGACCCCATGGACTGTATAGTCCATGGAATTCTCCAGGCCAGAATACTGGAGTAGGTAGCCTTTCCCTTCTCCAGGGGATCTTCCTAACCCAGGGATTGAACCCAGGTCTCCCGCATTGCAGGCAGGTTCTTTACCAGCTGAGCCACAAGGGAAGCCCATATAAAGATAAACAGCCCAATTAAAAGTTGGGCAAAGACTTCAAGTTGATATTTCTCCAAAGAAGATATACTGATGACAATTATACCTATTAAAAGTGGTGAGCCTCGGTTATTAGGGAGATACAAATGAAAAGCACAACGAGATAATCACTACTCTCCACTAAAATAGCTGACATAAAAAATCCAGGCAATACCAAGTATTGATGACCATTGGAACCCTGATCCATTGTTGGTGGAACTGTGAAATAGTGCAGCTGCTTTGGAAAATTGTTGCTGGTTACTCAAATTATAACCATAGAAATATAATATAGCCAGCAGTTTCCTTCCTAAGCATATACCTAAGAGAATTGAATAATATAAAAACTTGTGTAATATAAAAACTTATACACCAGTTTGTGTGTAATAGCCCCAGACTGGAAACAGTCCTGGGGCTATCAGCTGATGAATGGGTAGAATGTGGCATGTTCATACAATAGAATGTTAGTCATTCATAAAAAGGAGTGAAGTACAGTCTCATGATACAACAGGTGTGAACCTGGAAACATTTTAAGTGGAAGAAGCCAGACATAAAAGGCCACATGTTATGTGTTCCATTTATATCAAATATCCAGAATAGGCAGATTTGTAGAGACAAAATAGATCAGTGGTTGTCAGATGCTGGGCATAGGGAGAATAATTGGGTACTTGCTAATGGGGACAGGCTTTCTTTGTGGGACAGTGAAAATGTCTTTGAGTTTGATAGTGACAAATTTAGTGAGTCTGTTAAAACCACTGAATTGCACCCTTTAAAATGGTACATTTTATGGTATGTTAGTTGCATATCAGTTAAGCTGTTATTTAAAAATGTATTCATCTTGGTTACTGAGTTTTTTGGTTCCTCTTAAATTTCTTGACTGAGGCAAAGGCTTTGTCGCACCTTAGATCTGACCCTTGTGTTACTTAACAGGCTTGTTGCCTTTAAATTCAGTAAAATATCTAGGTTGGAAGATCAGAAACCTCAGGAAGGTTGGTCCTTATGTGTGAAGCAACAGCAACTGATACTAGAGAAGGAAACTCCAGTGAGTTGGTGGAACTTTGAGAGCAACTTTGTGTGAGCTTTTCGTGGGAGCTTCCCCAGGTGGCACTAGTGGTAAGGAACACCCCCCTCCACCCACCCACCCACCTGGTCAGTGCAGAAGACATAAGAGACATGGGTTTGAGCCCTGGGTTGGGAAGATCCCCGAAGGAGGTCATGGCAACCCACTCCAGTATTCTTGCCTGGAGAATCCCAAGGACAGAAGAGACTCGTGGGCTACAGTCCATGGGGTCACAGAGAGTCAGACATGACTGAAGCAGCTTAGCATGCATGCAAAATCTGTGCGTCCAGCAGGGCCCTGCTGTGTATCAATCATGGTAGTGCTGTCTGGTGTCCATGGCTCTGTAATCACTGGGAAAAGCTAACATCGTTGTAACAGATTAAACGTTTTATTTTATAGTGGGGTATAGCTGATTAACAATGTTGTGATAGTTTCAGGTGAACAGCGAAGGGACTCAGCTGTATATATCCATGTATCCATTCTCCCCCACACTCGCCTCCTATCCAGGCTGCCACATAACACTGAGCAGAGTTCCTTGTGCTATGCAGTAGGTCCTTGTTGGTTTTTCCATTTTAAATATAGTAATGTGTACATGTCCATCCCATACTCCCTAACTGTCCCTTCTCCCTGTTTACCATAGGTTCGTTCATTCTCTAAGTCTGTGTAACAGAATGTTAAATAAGGAGGAGACAGGCTATTCTTTATAGAGGAGCACTGTCCAACAGAAATACAATGTGGGCCACGTTAACATTTCTAGTAGCCATATTAAAAAGGAAAACAATAGATAGGATGAATTTAAATATATTTTATTTAACCTAATCCATCCAAAATATTATCTTCAGATAATTGATATTAAAAATAGGGAATGAGAAATAGATGGATGGTCTAAAAAGAGGTCAAAAGGTTTATTTTGCAACTGGTTGCAAGTTCATATAAAAAAAACCACAACAAAGCAAGTTAACAATAAGAGCTGATTTAACAGGTCTCCTGGTAGGAGGGAAGATTATTTAAGTGCTCTCTGCTCCATTTCAGAAGAAGACACACATTGTGAACATGTGGACTTTTGTACACCAGGTGCTCACATGGCCTCTACTCTGTTGGTTTTAGTCCCAGAAGTGCTGGGCGCCCCATGTGATATCCATAGCGGTAGGGGTGGTTGTGGTGGGGTTCATAGCAGTGGGAGGTGGTGGGAGTGCTGGTTGGGCAGGTCCTGAGATAGACGGGTTACTGAGTATATTATTAAAAGTAATGTAATAACATACTTAGCCCAGAGGGAGTTGGCAGTAAATAGGGACCAGGTGGGAAGAAGGAACCAGAAACGTGCTCTCAGCCCTTCCGAATGCTGGAGGCGATTCATTTCTTGTGTTCTAGGTGCCCTGAAGATGTGCTGGGTTGGAACGGAAACAGTTTATACCCAGACTTCCTAATGCTTCTCAGAAAAATGACGTGTGCACAGCGATAGGTAGTGTTGAAGATTTAATTGTTTCATAATCACTGGGTTTTCCAATTCTGTCTATTTTCTTGTTTGGAAAAATGGTAAAATTGTCATTTTTGCAGGTAACAAAATGGTTGACTAACAGTAATTTTATGAGTCAGCCTAATAATGGTAGGCATTCTGTGGTCTCCTGCAGTAGCATTTGGGAGGAAAATTTGTGTCTTTTCTACCACCTAGCAACTATTCTTCTCACTGGGCAATTTAGAGAGGAAAGTAAATTTTGCTGATTTATTTTGAAATATAGTTTTATTAAGGATTTAATTAATATTAATATTGTTAATATTGTAGGATTTATAGTTGCTCTGGCTTTGTATTTCTTCTGAATTCTAAGAATGTAAGAAGCATAACAAGTATAAATTTGGTGCAATTTAAGAAAATTAAGATCTGGAAAATGGACATGATTATTCATGAATCAGAGGTGTTCTTCCCCTGATAAAAGCCTTAAGTCCTTAAGATCCTTCATTTATATGGTGTATTTAAGAATCGGTTTTCAGATCATTAACTACTTGAGGGATTAGGATAGAAAGAAAATTGAAGTCATGTAATCCATTGAGGATTAATCTGAATGTAAGATTAAGTATCTCTGAAATCCTAGCCAATGGAAAAATGGTGAGTTTATCGAAACAACTCCCATTATGAAGAGCTTATTTGTGGCACAGTTATTGTCCAGATTCAAGAACTCCTACACTGATTTTAGTTTCCTAGTGAGACGCAGTAGTGTAGTGAAGCACTGTCACTGATTTTAGTTTCCTAGTGAGACGCAGTAGTGTAGTGAAGCACTGTTTATACATCCCTGGATCCTGCTCCTTTCTTCTGAGTTTTCCTGTCCCTTTTCTTTTTAAGGTTTCCACACGTGAATTGTCAACTAGGGCGAATTGTCACCAATGGCAGTAAAACTGGTTTTCTGTGGGTCAAGGTGAGTTTATGTGGATTTCTCTTCAATTTATAATTCCACTTGACTGGGACACATAGTTGCCTCCTAAATGTTGTGTGAGACTTATTGGTACTCCAAGTAAATCTCTGGTGGTGAATTTGGGTAAATATTATTAATGATGCAAGTGAATTAAACTGGATTTTCATTTGAAAGCGTAATTTAGTTTTGCTTTTTTTAAGATGTGAGAATTATAGTCAGGCATATATTGGAACTCCAGTTCAAGCAACGTGTTTTGTTAACGATTTTAAAATTGAGGAGTGTGTCTATAAAGACATCTTTTTCCTAGGGGTAATTAATCTTTTTCAGCGACAAAAGGTTGTGGTGTGGTTGTTAACATGTGTTTAATAATATCAGTTGACAGAAATAGGACAAGATGATGCAGTCGTTTTTAAGGGCTTGCTTTGATTGGAGAATGTGCTTCTTGAGAGAGAAAGACCAGATTGGGAGGGAAAAAGTTAATGAAATGCAAACAGAGTTCATTAAATGATGCATAGAAGCTTTACTGAACCACCAAGATTGCGAAAAGTTTAAAGCATTGAGACACTTGAGAGACGCTTTTCTGAGGGCTGTTCTAGCCCATATGGCATTTTGTGCAAATTTGACAAAGCGTCTCTTCCATGGACCTTTTACTTCCAGCTGATGGAGAATGATTGGGCTGCACTAATTTTTAGAACGAGGCACTTTATTGCCATATGCTGGAAATTTGTAATATAAATAAATTACCCATCTTTAAGTCATTAAAGTGGTGATAAAAATACAGACAGCTTTTTAAATGATGTGATTGGAGTCCCCTTGAATGTGGTGGCCTTGCACAGTTCACAGCCCTCTGTGACTGTTGTTTTGTTCTCTGGACAGATTCTAAGGAAGGGAGGCTTTTTATTGAGTTCTGCTCCTTGAAGACAGGAGAAAGAAGTAATAACTTGGGGTATGGCTTTGATTGGACACTTGGATTGATTGAAAGAAACTTATCAGAGGGACAGTGGCTACTGTAGGTTTGGAGGCCAGAGGGGTGGCCTGAGTTTTCTAGGCATAAAACTCAGGAGGGAAAACCTAAACCACTTTTAAACCAAATTAATGACCAAGTTAATGCAATTTAGTGATAGAGAATGTGTACTTCAGATTTCCAGCACTTCTAAGGTGGTTTTATTCTGTAGATCATTATCTCTGTAATATTCTTGCTCTTAAGGACTATTTAAACTTGAGTTTTTCCCCGGGAAAACCGAGTTGCCTTCCAAATGTTGGGTGTGTCCATAATGGCTGGCTTTTCCTTACTGCTGAGTTTTTGTAATTAATCTTTTGATGAGATAAAAAGCTGTTATGTTGTTGTTAATGGGTGGCTATTGATTGACAAATACAGGGTTAGAGAGATACAGCAAAGCGTTGGGCCCAGAGAGAGGGCTGCGGGTGGAGAATGTGACTGATAACTGATATATAACTGAGGTTAAAGAACGGACAGATAGGTGATGGTGCTAGTGTTCTTGCTAGCTGAGGTCATGGGTAGAGGTCATGGTGATTGTCGGCATGGTCAGGATGGTGGTGGCAGCCATTGGGACGCTGATGAATCATACAGAGGAAAGGACTGGGAAATGGGAGCAAGGCTGGGCCATAGACACAAAATATGTGGCCAGGGAAAAAGCTTTTCCTTTCTTGGGTGCTGATGACAGAATGATTAGAGGGAGCTCCAAGGGGCTTCTCTTTGTGCAAGGATAAACACATTCTTTTATGGTGTCATTTATTCATCTCTTCCTCCCCTGGAGGAAACCCCCTTACCATGAGAATAACAATAAAGAGACCTCAAGAGGGACTTCCCTGGTGGTCCAGTGCTTAGACTCTGTGCTCGCTGTTCTGGGGGCCCTGGTTCGATCCCTGGTCGGGGAACTAGATCCCACATGATACAGCTAGAGGATCCTGCATGTCACAGTGAAGATGGAAGATCGCACCTGCCTCAACTAAGAGTGGGCGCAAAGAAATAAATAAAAATAAATACTAGGGAAAAAGAGACCTCAGAGAGGACTTGTAATTCCAGTGAACGTTGATGTTTATTTCCCTTACCCCTGCCACGGCCCACATTTCTTTCCTGGGTGTGTGGGGGGCAGGTGGGGAGTTGGGGGGGTTGATCTTCTGAATACAAGGTAGAAGAACACATGATCAATTAAGAGAACCGTTTATGTGATTTAGGGAAAGAGGCCCTGGTGTTATTTATATCTGAAACCTCTCTTCCCCACTCCCACCATACGTACATGATTGAAGAAAGAAACGATGTGGATTTGGTTTTTTTTTGAGTTCAGCGGCAGAAGGAAAAGGGGAAAGAGGATTAGGGAGGCTTATGTGAGTTAATTCCCCCCTAGATAATTGCTTAGCTGCGTGTTTCACTTTGTTTGTAGATATTATGTCTGATTTTTTTCTTTGCCTTTGGAATACCAAGGAAAGAATGAGAATATGATGTTTTGGGTCTAATATTTGGTACCTATGACTTTGAGCTAATAATTTCTTGTTCCACTGAGCTCAGATGGTAAAGAACCTGCCTGCAATGTGGGAGACCTGGGTTCTATCCTGGAGTTGGGAATATCCTCTGGAGAAGGGAATGGCAACCCACTCCAGTATTCTGTCCTGGAGAATCCAACGGACAGAGGAGCCTGGTGGGCCATACTTCATGGGGTCACAAAGAACTGGACATGACTTAACGACTAACACTTTCATTTTCATAGGGAGAATGATATTTACTACTAGGAAAGGTTTGTGAAAACACCAGCTTCATAAATGTTAAAATGAAACAATGATATGTGAGAACAATCCAGCACTCTCATTATCATTAATCTTCATAAATTTGGAGTTGACATATTTTATCACTCTGTGATCCAAATAATTGCCCTGATTATTTAAATAAGAGATCCTTTCAGGTGATTATGTAAAGAGGTAGGTCCACAGCAGCAGGAGAGATGTGGACACAAAGAGTAGCTTTTTATTTTTTTATTTTTTTATTATTTTTTTTTTTTTTAGTATATGTGCTGCCGAAGCGAGCACAAAGAGTAGCTTTTTAAATGGCAGGGTTAGTGGGTTATCATATGGTAGAAGGTGTTAGGTTAGGTGCATAGCACCATGTACACAGCACATTGCTAAATGGAGCGATGTGACTTTACAGTGTTTAAGTGCTGGTTCTGTCTACCATTTTAATGAGCGCTCACCTGCTTCAGTGCTGTGTGAGCCCGTGTGTGTGTGTGTGTGTGTGTGCATGCTCAGTCCCTAAGTCATGTCCGACTCTTTGCCACCCCTTGGACTGTAGCCCACCAGGCTTCTCTATCCTCATTGTCTTGTTTGTTTATTGAACACTGTATAAGGTAGGTGCTGCCAGCAGCCTCATTTTCCAGCTCAGAAGTAGTGAGGGTTGAAGCTGGATCTTGCAGCCAGCCATGCCCTTAACCACTGGCCTCTACTGCCTGCCTGGACACTGGACTGGGTCCCCTCCTGGACTGGGTCCCCTCCTGAAAGTCTTTTCTGTTTCCGGAATTCTGTATCCCCCATTGTATGAAGCTTGATACTGTCATAGACAGAAGTGCTTGAAAATGGAGCAGATCATTCTGTCATAAGCAGGCACCAACTGAACAATGCCAGAGGGATCCTAGATACAAAAATTTGTGGGACTTCCCTCACGGTCTAGTGGTTAGTGCTCTGAGCTTCCATAGCCGGGGGCCTAGGTTCCATCCCTGGTTGGGGGACTGAGATCCCAGAAGTCGCACAGCTTGGCCAAAGGGAAAAAAATATTTGCACCATGTAGTGAGATGTGAGGAATTGTTGGTTATAATTTGTTTCCTAAAGAGCTTAGAGATTTTTAAAGACTTAATGTTTTTTTTCCCCACCAAAGGAAGTCCTGTGAGTCTGAAATATCTAAATGTCAAATAGGACTGAAATACACTCAGATTTTGAATATGTAAAGAAACCTTGGCAGTGCATGTATTTTATTTTCTGCATTAAAATGAGCCTCAGGAATAGATTAGAAGCACCAGGGTATCAAAGTCCATTATTTCAGGGATACTGAGGTTAATCTTTTTCCCAATCCATCTTTTCCTTAGGCAGAAAACGTAGGAATAGAGACCAACCATATTTCAATATTTAAATCCACAGGCCCGGAGCCCAGAATGTTAGGAAATTGGTTGTTGGGGGTGAGGGGAGGCAGTCAATAGAAGTCACGTGGACGATCCCATCAAGACGATAAGAAATCACTTAGTCTTTTCTGTTGTCTGTTTTAAATGGTGCATAAGACCGCTCAGTTTACCATGCACTGCTCTCTCAAACTATTAGATACATGCTGTCATCCAGCCCTCTAGCTAGGAATTAAATCTGTGTTCTGTTGGATTTGAGGCCAGATTTGATTAAACTAGGTCATTGGGGCACGCTCACAGGGGCCTGGATCTCACTGGCAGTGTGCCATCTTTGGTAATTAATGGGTAAGCCCGCCAGTAGGCAAATGCAATGGCTTCACTCCTGCTATTAGAGACAGATAGCAGGGAACTGTGTAATATTTGAACAGGCGTCCAGTTAGTGATGAATTACAACAGGAGTCCTGGAAAAGTTCCTGCGTTCCTCACTTTATGTCAGATGAGTTCATCACATTTAAAATGATCACAGAAATTACAAAAGGATTAAAAATGAATGGGTTATTCAAATGTTTTATGACATTGCTTTAGCTTGCACATTTTTCATACAATGTAGATTTCCAGCCCCATCTTCCCTCCTCTCAGAAACACTGAGAACCTGTGCAGACATCAGCCAGTTTGCAGTGGTTTCCTGGGGCATAAGGTCAGGACTTCGTGTCGAGAGGTCACATGGAGATCCATTTCTAGCTCTTCTTTTGAAGGTTTAACTTGGTTCTGTTCAACAACAGGAGCTTGAATTAAATGGCTTTTTAAGATTTCCTTTTGCCTGCAAAGGGCTTTGTATTTAATTCATCCTCATATTTTTGTGGTTGTTATTCTTTGTACTTAGCATCCTGATTGTTATAAATGCTGTGTGTATTTAGTGTCCACGTGCTAAGATGAAGACCTTTGTCTAGATGCCAGGAGAGGCAGAGAATGTCCCTGGTGGCTCAGATGGTAAAGAATCCGCCTGCAGTGCGAGAGATCCGGATTCCATCCCTGGCTGAGAAGATCCCCTAGAGAAGGGCATGGCAACTCCCTCCAGTATTCTTGCCTGGAGGATCCTATGGACAGAGGAGCCTGGTGGGCTATAGTCCATGGGGTCGCAAAGAGACACAAGTGAGTGACTAACGCTTCCACTTTCAATGATAGGAGAATGAATCAAATGGCTTTTTAAGATCTGCTTTTGCCTGAAAAGAACTTTGTGTTTAATTCGTCTTCATATTTTTACGGTCGTTATTCATTGTACTTAGCTTCTTGATTGTTAGAAATGCTGTGTGTGTGCTTAGTGTCCAGGTGCTAGGATGGGACATTCCTCTAGATGCCGGGAGAGGCAGAACGACCTTTGCAGAAGTAGTTGTCATCCTGTGTGGTTTGAGGAGCAGCCTTGGCACCTGGGGGAGGGGGGCAGGTCTGTGCATTTTGTAATCTTGCTCCTGAAGGTCCAGCTTGTCAACAGAATGCGCGCTCCATGAGGGCTGGCAGCCCGTTTATGCACCGCTATTTTCCTGGCACCTGGACCACTGAATGCCTGACACGTGCTGGGCGCTCGGTGAATGTTTATAGAATGAACAAGGCAACTTGGAAGCTTGTGGCTCTGGGGGGAGGAGTCCTTTCTCTTTCATCTCATTTCAAGGAAAGGAAGACTCGTGGAGTCCTTCTTTCTATAGCAGAGATATATTGAGAGACCACAGTAAGACCACGCTTTGTTTAAGAAACTAGAAAGAGGAAAAAACCTTTATTCATGGCGTAGTTACTCAGTGGAAGCCTTGGCTTTGTGGTAGAGCCCCTCATAAGTTGGGTTTCTCTTTATGCTCTTTTGAAAATTGAAATATAGTTGATTTATGATGTTGGTTTACAATGTTGTGTTAGTTTCTTTGTTGTTGTTCAGTTGTATCTGACTCTTTGAGACTCCATGGACTGTAGCACTCGAGGCTTCCCTGTCCTTCACCATCTCCCAGAATTTGCTCAAACTCATGGTCCAGTGAATAGATGATGCCATCCAACCATCTCATCCTCTGCTGTCCCCTTTGCCTCCTGCCTTCCGTTTTTCCTAGCATCAGGGTCTTTTCTAATGAGTCAGCTCTTTACATCAGATGGCCAAAGTATTGGAGTTGCAGCTTCAGCATCAGTCCTTCCAATGAATATTCAGGGTTGATTTCCTTTAGGATTGACTAGTTTGATCTCCTTGCAGTCCAAGGGACTCTCAGGAGTCTTCTCCAGCACCACAGTTTGAAAGCATCAATTTTTCAGCACTCAGTCTTCTTTATGGAACTCTCACATTCATACATGATTACTGGAGAAACCGTAGCTTTGACTGTACGGGCCTTTGTCGGTATTTACTTACAGGCTAACACCCGGGTTCCTTAGCAGAAATACAGGGCTCTTCATGCATGCTGTGGTTCCATGTTTTATTTGTTTTTCTTAGTACATGCTCTTTTTTTAAGTTTAGGTGCATAAATGTTTATCTGATATCTGACTTGTAGTATTTACTATGCTTGATGCTGAGAACATTAAAGGAATAAAATTAGGTTTTTGCCTTCTAAGAATTTACAGTCTAATGAGATACCCTAGTAAGTAAACAGTGTCAAAAGAATGGTTTAAAGGAAGGTCATCAGGGAGGCACAGAGGTTTGGAGCTCCCAGACCACACTCTTTGCATCCTTTCTAAGCCACTTGCAGTGAGTATATTTAGGGGCTGATCAGTATTGGTCTGATGTTAGAATTTTATATCTACAGTACCACTTAACAATAGTTGCTGTACTGAAAAATAACTTTAGGTACTGTAAGAACTCCAATAGTCAAAAGAAGTGAATTATACTCAGATAATAGTACCTAGTATGGCAAGAAAAGATATGGGTATTTTGGAAATATTTGCAGTAATGGGGGATGTGATCATTGAGTTTAAAAGAAAATTAAATTAGTCAGAAGAGTATTCCCAGTAAGCTTTCCTATGAGTTACCATTTCACGACATTCTAGTCCCCTCCAGTTGCTCAGCTATTGATGAAAGAATTACGTTGGCCCAAATAGGCTAGATCTTGATGGAGCTGGTTTTGCTGTCTCTCCTGGAGACTGTTTTCCACCATCTGGGGACGTTTTTGGTCATCACCCCTGCTTGTTGGCCTCTAGTGGGTACTGGCCAGGGCTGCTATTGATCACTCTGTAATGCACAGGACAGTCCCCCATAAAGAATTTTCTGACCCCAAATATCAGTTGTTGGCAAAGTGGAGATTCTCTGATCTGGATGAATGGCCTGTATTTCTCGTATTCGCTAGAAGAATTTACAAGATCCAGAATCAAATGCCCATAAGGATATTTAAAAAAAAGATGATTTTGAACAAAAAGGGATTGGAGGCTAAGTGGGAGGTGGGATGGTGACGGTGAATTTTCACTATTAGCCTCTTTTCTTTTTTGGCTTTTCTGCAAGTCTTTTTTTTTTTTTTTTTGGTAACAAGCTTGTTTTTATTAGTTAATCTGTAAGGTAAATTTGATGATGATGATGATGATGGCTTAGCATGTTTTGGAGACCACTGCTAGTGCGTCCGGTGTCTAGCACAGACCCTGTAACAAAGTGCACTGTTAACACACACGTGTCGGGCGATTGCGCGGAAGCATGTATTCCTGGAGAGAACATTTTGTCTTCTATAAACTCCTCTCATTCGTCCGCGTCGAGCGAAAAGGAAAATGTGCTCCCAGAGTTTATGACAGTCATTCCGTAGATCCAGAGAGTGTTAGGTCAGTAAAAAAGCAGACAGCTGGCTCCCCAAGAGGGAGACGTTCTCGACTCTCAGTACAGCTTGTTGGGAAAGCTGAACGGGCAGAAACGTGGCCAAAGTTCAGAAGAGCCCGCTTGGTCTGGAGCCACAGAGGAATCTGCTCCAAGCAGACAGCTGTACTGAAAAGCAAACTCGACACAAAGCTAGGGCAGGAAAGCCGGCAGGCAGGATGTGCCGTCCTCAGAGGAGACAGGAGCTCAGCTGAGCGGTCGCACTGCCAACAATGCAGGCTGATGGAGTGAGAGCCACGTAGGACCTGTCTTGGGGACCCACCAGTGAAGATTCTGTTGACAGAAGCTATTGAAACATGTATATTACCATATGTGAAATAGATGACCAGTCCAAGTTCGATGCATGAAAGAGGGCACTCAAAGACAGTGTGCTGGGACAACCCAGAGGGATGGGATGGGGAGGGACGTGGGAGGGAGGTTCAGAACGGGAGACCCATGTACACCCATGGCAGATTCATGTCAATGTATGGCAAAGAGCACTACAGTGTTGTAAGGTAATTAGCCTCCAGTTAAAATAAATTTAAAAAAAAGCTATTCCCAGTTTCCCTCTGTGAACCCTTCGCTCCAGCCACGTTTCCCTGCCGGTTCTCCAGACACGCCTTTCCCTGCACGCTCACTGTGTCCTTCTGTCTGGAATCCATTCGCTGTCTCCTCTCTGACTTCGGGTTTTCTTTTACAAAATCCAGCTCAGGTTCTCGACCCTTCGTGAATCCCTCCCTGAGTTTTTCTGCATCAGAAATCTTCACCCGTCTGAGCCCCCCACCCCATCTCTACTCCTCCAGATTCAGGAGGCAACTAGCAGGCATGGATTATTGCCAGGGCTTCAGGGCGGCTGCCGTCAGCTTGTTGTATCTGTGTCCTGAGTCCCAGGATTGGACGGGGTAGAGATACGGAGAAAACCAGGAGGACTCACTCTATAGAAACTTCAGGTGTTTAAAAAGAAAAAATCATCTGGGGAGGAATTCATCTTTCTGTGGTTGTTGAAGCTGACACTAGAGACAGAACAGCATCCCCCTTCTGGTCACAGGAGCCCATTGAACGAACGCCCTCTAGGCAAGGGATTTTGGCCAGAGTCTGAACATAGCCACCTGCCTGCTGATGTAAGATTTGAGTGAAGGTTCTGGCAGTCCCTGGGCTTCCCTGGTGACACAGACGGTAGAGAATCTGCCTGCAATGCAGGAGACCTGAGTTCGATCCCTGGGTTGTGAAGATCCCCTGGAGAAGGAAATGGCAGCCCACTCCAGTATTCTTGCCTGGAAAATTCCTTGGACAGAGGAGTCTGATGGGCTACAGTCCAGGGGTCAAAGAGAGTCGGACACGACTGAATTATTAACACTTTCACTTTCACACTCTCACCATCCCTGAAGACAAAGAAGGGATGTGAAGGAGGCCTTATAATGTGTCTGCAAACCCTAGACCCAGAAGCAGACAGAAATGTAACTGCCAGCCTGACATTAGGACAGGGAAAGTCCGCCCCCCCACTCCTTGTACAGGACCCCATCTGATGGTTTTGGACACAGTTGGAATGCACCAGTGCTTGTTTTCTTAGAGTCCAGCTTCAGCAGGGAAAGTGTGTGGGTCTTGTCTTGGCCATGAGCTCAGGAGAGAGGACTCGCTTGCTCATTGGCCAGAGCCCCCTCCCCCTGGCCAGGTGCTCCTGTCGGGCTCACCAGGGACCCCCTCTCTGTATTCAGGCTGGAACCTTGCAATATTGTGCAGAATACCCAAGAGCAGTGGGTTGTGATCAGCTCTGTTTAGAAGAGCAGTGTTCCAAACAGAAATTGCCCAGAGGGTATGCTTAACATTAACGTGTCAAGCAGTAGAAGGAAGAAGAGACTTGTGAAAATGAAGCTTAATTTTGCTACAGAGAACTTTTATTCTTTCTGCTGCATTTTTTTTAAGGATGCCTCTGAACCATCTCAGAGGTCGGTCTTTAGACAGTTGATTCATTTTACAGCAAAAACTCAGATCCATTAAAATTAAAGCCTCCTGCTGGGTGTTAAAATATCATTATCATACCACTCCTTATTACAGACACTTGTTTTCTATTCATATGAGACCACTGGGAAGAGAAGATTTACCTTGATATTTGTATTCAGAATATTCAGTTACCTGTTTACCACGGTTTCATTTATTTCTTGGGTGTAAATTTCCCCTTTTTGTGTGCAGTTGAGTACGTCTCTAAGTTGCCAAAGAGGAGTGGAATATTGCTATTAAATTCAGATGATCATTTATTTGCAAGTTAAAATGTCTTCTGAAAAGGATGAAAGCTTATTCTTGCCTGAAGCTTGTTTGTTCCATGAGAGCTGTGAGGTGTCTCTGAGGGCTGTTTCTATGCTGTGTTTTTTCCTGTGTCTTAGCAGTGAGGTATATTCCTATTCTAGGGAAAAATCTCTCCCTATGTTGGTTATAGGAAGTAGAGAAAACTGAGGAAATGTGTCTGGAGTGGACCTCCAGGAATAAAAAAGCCCATTAATGTTCGCATAGTTTAATGCAGGGCTAGTAATGCTGAGACTCTAAACTGTGTTTTTAAATGCCATCATGTAAGCACATGATTTGTGCCTTGACACTGATGGAATTCATCTTGAATGACTGAGTGTGCCTGAAAGCTTTGGGGAATCTGATCCACCAAGAAAGGAAATTAGAGTACTTGTTTCAAAAACACTGTCATTTGTATGTGTGTCTGCTTATACACACACACACACACACACAAGTACACATGTGTGTATATACACATGTACATACACATATGCATACGTACACGTGTCTGTGTATGTGTATATACACACACACACACATACACATGTGTCTATGTATGTATTACACAAACATTATCTACATGTGCTCAGTCCTGTCTGACTCTTTATGACCCTGTGGACTGTAGCCTGCCAGGCTCCTCTGTCCATGGAATTCTCCAGGCAAAAATACTGGAGTGGGTAGCTGTTTTCCTTTTCCAGGGGATTTTCCCAACTCAGGGATGGAACCCAGGTCTCTTGCATTGCAGGCAGATTCTTTACCATCTGAGCCACCCTAAATTAACCTTCATAAAACAGATAAGTGGCTTAAAAAACAGAAACTGACTATCATAGTAGCAAGTGAAAGTGCTTGCTTTGAATACAGTGAATACAAGAAAGTGGCAGCATTGATATGGTTTCTCCTGTTCCTTGTATGAGAGTTTTCTTAGCCAAGCGGTGGGGGCGAGGGGAATGACGGGCAAATCCTGTTGGACAAGAAGTTGGCCAGAAATTCAGCATCACCAAGATTATTTAAATGTGGATTTAGAGCTTTGATTGTAACACTGTATCTTGCCCTAACTGAATATGATGTTATATTAGTTACTGGTCAGAATACAGGTATGCACAATTTATAAATAACCAAGTGCACAAATGTTGGGGAATGCATGCTCAAAATGTCTTAAATGTTGGTAGTGTCTGCTTAAGAAAGCTCAGTGCCTGCTGCTAAGGGTCCTGCTGTTCAGAAGTGTGGTCCCCAAACGGGGGACCCTTTTAGAAATGGACACGCTCAGGCCCTCACCTCTGACCTCTAGAATCAGCGTCTGCATCTCAGGCTCGCAGGTGACTGGTAGGCACATTATGGTTGGGATGGCTGAGTGGTTAAGGTGTTGGAGTTGAAATTCACTGGGGTCTCCTGGAGCAGGTTCGAACCTTGCTCACTGTAGAAGTGGCTGGCTTTGAGGACTTCCTGGCTTTGAGAATCTGCCTGCCACACGAGATACCTGGGTTTGATCTCTGGGTTGGGAAGATCCCCTGGAGAAGGATATGGCAACCCACTCCAGTTTTCTTGCCTGGAGAATTCCATGGACAGAGGAACTTGGCGGGCTACAGTCCATGGGGTCCAGAAGAGTTGGTTCAGACACGACTGAGCAATTAACACTTAAGGTTTGGGAAGCACTACTCTAGGACGCGTTTTATGACAAACCTCTTCTGGGCTTTTGACACCAGGGGGTGATTCTATGATTTCCCCACATAGGGAAGTGTGGAATTTTTAAACAATTTTGAATCTTCCTCCTGTCACTTATTACCTTGACCTTTGACAGCTCCCTGAGTGTCCGAACTCCTTGTCCACATCTGTGAAGTAGAGAGGAGAGTCAGGCACATTACATGTTGAGTTGGCCCACGAGAGGCTGCTGGAGTAAATGGGTGACCACCTGCGTCCCACAGTCTCAGGTCGATCTCTCTTTAGCACTCACGTGCCCCAAACTCAGGCCAGCTCAGAGAAACGTGTGCTGAGGCTGACGCATCCTGTGGCCCCAGCTGGTAGCTGGCTGGACCGGGCTTCTACAAGGACCCACCCCAGCTGAGCAGGTCGAGCGGCCGGGAGGAAGGGCAGGTGGCAGGTAGGAAGCCCGGCAATCGCATCGTCAGCTGGAGGCCGGCTGGGCCAGCAGCAGTGGTGGTGGTGCTGAGGTCTGCAGTTGTTGCATCTGCCGCCTGGCTGGAACTCTGCCCTTTATCTGGGGAAATCTCTCTGACAAATTTGTTTACAGAATATCAAGTGCATTTATCGGTGAGCCAGCTAATCTGGAAATAGCCTAAGGAAGACTTCATCCATATGAAACAACTGCTTTCACTGGCCATGGAACAGAGTCCTTACTCCCCAGAAGAGTGCTCTTTAGCATCTTTGTTTGCTTTTTGCTGTGGTTTTTGTTAAGTTGCAAATATGTCCCAAACTTCAGTCCCTATTTAAACGGAAAGAGATGGGTAGAGTGAAAAGAGCCAAATAATGGTAACAACAACAGATGAACACAAAAACAAACCTCAGGACCAGAAGAGGTGCTTCTGCAGAGAGAGGCTCTATCATGTGTGGAGGGCTGGTGGGGCGGGACTGGATACAATCCCCAGAACTCATGCTCCCCAAAGTACATAGTTCTTACCATGAACTTACCAGGTGGATATTGTCACTGAGTCCATTTTATCGACAGTTAAACTGAGAGTCATGTAGAGTTGCTCGCCCAGAGTCACAATTAATAGGAGACGTAGCTGAAGTTGAACCAGGCATCCTGGCTCCTGAACCCAGCTCTCAGCCAGGGAGTCAAAACATCTGAGCCCGTTAGCCACTGACTCTGTAAGGAGCTCTTGACATTTCCCGAGGCCACTGGTGTCCATTTGCCTGGATCCCTTGGGAAGGGAGGACCTTGGTGTTGAGGGTATTGAGACAAGGTTGAGTTTGGTGCTGGGGAAGACTCTTGAGAGTCCCTTGGACTGCATGGAGATCACACCTGTCAATCATAAAGGATATCAGTCCTGAATATTCATTGGAAGGACTGATGCTAAAGCTGAAACTCCAATACTTTGGCCGCCTGATGTGAAGAACTGACTCATTGGAAAAGACCCTGATGCTGGGAAAGATTGAAGGCAGGAGGAGAGGGGGTGACAGAGGACAAAATGGTTGGGTGGCATCACTGACTCGATGGACATGAGTTTGAGTAAGCTGGAGTTGGTGATGGACAGGGAAGCCTGCCTGGCGTGCTGCGGTCCATGGGGTCGCAAAGAGTCGGTCACAACTGAGCAACTGAACTGAACTGATGTGAAGAGCCAACTCATTGGAAAAGACCTTGATGCTGGGAAAAACTGAGGTCGGGAGAAGGAGGCGACAGAGGATGAGGTGGTTGGATGGCATCACCAACTCGATGGATATGAGTTTGAGCAAGCTCCGGGAGTTGGTGATGGACAAGGAAGCCTGGTGTGCTGCAGTACATGGGGTTGCAAAGAGTTGGACACGACTGAGCGACTTAACAACAACAGCAGCTGTTTCAAAGAGCCACTCTGGGGTATCAGATCAGCAATTTCTTCTAGGGAATGTCGTCACATTTGCCCTCTGCACTGATGCTCTGAATAAGGTGTTGCTGCCTCCATCGTATATTATGAAAATCTGAGGCCCAGTGGGGTGGGAACCAGGGTGGACTTCCCCCTGCCCTGCCCTGATGCCTTTGTCAAGCCTGTAAGGCTGGAGTGAGGCCTGTGAGCTGCTGGGGGCATTGTCCTGGGCTGGGTGTCTGCAGACCATCCCCAGACCTTCCTGGCCTGGCTGGATTCTTCCAAGATACCACGAACCAAAAGGACTTGGAGGCCACTTAGAAACCTCATCCCTGCGTCGTAGTCTTTTCTGTGGGAATGTGTGTGTGTGCAGACCCCTCGTGAGCTGGGCTTGTCTGTGAGATGCTCTGCTTTCTAGGACTCGGAGTCCACAAGGCGGATGCTGGCTTCCTTAGCCCCGTGCCTGTGGCCGTCTGCCAGCTTCCAAGCTATAGTAATGAAGGCGTTTCTGAGTTAGCAGCACTCATTGTGAGGCGGAGGACAAGTAGCTACTCTTCAGCTTAACTACAGAGGTAAAGCTTTATTTTCATGAAACACATCAGCTTTTTACAGGGACGTCGTAGATCATCTTGTAATGGGTTTAAGAAAGACTGTTTATTTACAGAGCATTGCAGAGAAACATCACACGGAGAGAAGAGATCTAGAACAGGAGATGCATTTGTTGCCCAAGGAAAAAACATTCCTGTAGGAAAACAGTCTGCTGGGCAGATGGGGAGGGGTACAAGCCTTCCAGTGGTCACTCTCCCTGAACTTGACAAGAGATAGACTGGGGAGTCTTATTTCAGAATTAATCTTGCTGATTAATAAACTTCATTCTGCCTACTTTTGTGGCAAAACCTTGAGCCTGGAGGGAGGCAGTGTTAGGGGGAGGGATCTAAATTACAGTTGTGATCAGTTAGGCAGAGTGGCAGATAGCTTCGACAAGAGGGTTTAGAATTTGCTTAATCGCTTTTTACTGCGATGGTCTGCCATCTATAAGGAAAGCTCCCATTTGGAAATACAATCAAAATAGTATTTTAGGTAAAGAATCTGCCTGCAATGCAGGAGACTCGGGTTTGATCCCTGGGTTGGGAAGATCCCCTGGAGAAGGGAATGGCAACCTATTCCAGTATTCTTGCCTGAAAAATCCCAAGGACAGAGGAGCCTGGCGGGCTGCAGTCCATAGGGTCACAAAGAATCAGACATGACTGAGCGACTTAACACTTTATTTTTTCTGCATTCTGTAAGGAGAGCTCTCATTTGGGAATACAATCAAGATAATCTTCCTAGATTTTATTGAGGGTCCTCCTCCCTTAGGCAAGCACCATTATTTCTTCTTTCCAGGTATCTGTGAAATAAAGCAACTGGTTTGTTAGAGGAGACCTGAGTCCACATTCTGCGAAAGCAGCCTTTTGTTGGCTTTTCTGCAAGAATCCAGGAGTTTGATTTTCTTCTTCCTAAAAGGATAGTGTGGTCTGAAAAGACGTGAGCAGAGAACACTTGAGGACCCAGTGGGTACCATCCTTGAGCTGAGGGGCCAGGATGAGAGATTTAGACTAGGAACTAGGTCTGATGTTTTCAGACACGACCTGTGTCAGACACCACAGACTCTACTTGTGAAACTGGAGGAGAGACGTAGTATCATGAAAAGAGCAGGGAGACTGGGTCAGGGCTGGGCTGTCCCGCCTTCAGTCCTAAGAAGAGGGCAGATAGTAGAGCGTGTCCTCACACTGCGCTGCCTGGCTCCCCATTTTAGCGTGAACCAGACGTGTTCTGGGCTGAACCCTTCAGTGCTGGGTGAAGGTTTGCAGTCTGGCGGCTCCCTTCTGTCTCCTCGCCACTTCATCCTGTGTGCTGGATGCTGGTGGATGTGGCACCAATTCCAGAACGATAAGACATTCTGTTGTCGCTTTAAGAAAAATGCACTAAATTCCACATATGCGTGTTAATTTACAATGTTTATTTTTCTCTTTCTGACGTAATCAGTCTTTAAGGAACCTTTAAAAAATGGTATGAAAGGAAAGTGTTAGTCTCTTAGTTGTGTCTGACTCTTTGCGGCCCCATGGACTATAGCCCGCCAGGCTCCTCTGTCCATGGGATTCTCTAGGCAAGAATACTGGAGTGGGTTGCCATGTCCTCCTCCAGGGGATCTTCCCAACCCAGGGATTGAACCCCCGTCTCTTGCAGCTCCTGCATTGGCGGGTGGGTTCTTTACCACTAGCGCCACCTGGGAGCATGTGTGTAGGTTTATGCAGATTCTACACCACTTTACTTAAGGGACTTGAGCACCCCTGCATTTTGGTACCCAAGGGAGTCCTGGAACCAGTCCCTTGGGGTTGCCAAGGGACACCTGTACGTACTGGGGTGTGGAAGAATCTGGAAAGGAGACAGATACTCTACATGTCCAGAAGAATACGTTTATGAAAGGGAGTGGCTCCAGAGGTTTGAAGGGAGGTGTGACCACATGGGACACTTGCGTTGGGAAAGTGGTTTCCTGGTTTCCTGAGCTGTCCCCGGAGATTCCCAGAGGACTCCCTGTGGGTTTGGTCCCTTGGGTTTTTGTTGCAGCCCTCCTCCCCATGCACGCCCAGCTCCCAAAAGTAGGTGGGAAAGAAAACCTTTTTTATTTTCATCCTTAACATAGGAGAGAGAGGCTAACATTTATGAAAGGACTTAATCAGAAGTAGACCATGCTCCAGGCACATCCCCTCCCCACCCTACGCTTGACCTTTTTTAAAAAAATTATCGATTTAGGTTGCATCTGGTCATAGTTGCAGCGTGCAAGCTCTTTCATTGCAGCGATTGGGCTCCAGTGCACACGTGCTTCAGTAGTTACAGCCGGCAGGCTTGGTTGCTCTGCGACATGTGGGATATTAGTTCTACATCCAGGGATTGAACCCGTGTCCCCTGCATTGCCAGGTGGATTCTTAACCGCTGGACCACCACAGAAGTCCCCCCACTCTTGACTTTAATGTGCGTGTATGACAAGGAAAATAACACAAATCAATCTGAATGGAATTATTCAACCATATTGGTGGCATAGCTGGCTTGAAATTTGGAAATCATTCATTTGGGGTGACACTCGATAAGATATACACAAATTCCAGGTGATTAAATAGTGAAAACCAACGATCACAATACAATCAAACATTAGAAAAACTGGAAGAAAATAGAATGTGATATTCACGAGGTCCCTGGAGGGTGGATGACTTTCGAGGACAAGAAGCGATCAAGTGAAGTCATAAAAGTGAAATCATCTGATGTGAGAATTAAATGTAGCCCGAGTGAAAAGCATTAATATATCGACTGCAAGTATGATCAAGTACTAATGATTGTTATACAAAGAGCTTATCTAGGTTGATAAATAGTAGATGAGTGGGAAAAATGAACAGTTTGAAAGAAGTGGAGCTGATAAACCTATGGAAATAGGTCTGTTTCAGTGGAATCAAACAGGTGCTGATGGAAGAAGCTACGACATTTATCTACTGTGTTGGAGACACTCAATGAAAATACTTTGGGCTGGCGAAGATACACGCTGGCATGTATTTGGTTGTGTTGCAAATCACCGTAAAATTTTTGGAAAGCAGTTTGATAGCAATCCCCAAATCAATAAAGGCATAAATATCTGGTGACTTAGGGGTGTTACTTCTGGGAATTTACTGGAAGGAGATAGTACAAAAAGAAAACCATTTATATACGGAATGTTTGTTGTAGTTTCTCATGTAAGTGTGGAAAATGGAAACATTTTAGAAGCTAAGAGAGCGAGACACATCTCCTGCATGAATTCTAAAGTCATTAAAAGTGATTTTGAAGAGGATCATAACATGGAAAAGGTTTATGATACTGACTGAAAAATAGAAATACTGTTTATATACAAAAGGACTTCAGCTAAACATGTATGAAAGGAGAAGAAATATGTAATAATAGACATTTCCTATAGGAGTGATGGTGCTAACATTTGCATTATAGTTTCAAGCTATGTGTTTAAGTAATTATCATTACAAAGGGTGATCAGAAAGAAGATGCTGCAGAATTTATGAACACGTAAAAGTCATTTGCAGGGAACCTGCCCTCCTGTTTCTGCACATTCCAGTTCTGTGTAAGAGGGAACTTTGATAGTAAAGTCCCATCTTTATCCACAAATAGTTAAAGCAGAGCCCCAGACTCATAGAATTCAAACCAACTTCTGCTTTCCCACCCACCTCCAGCTTCCCTCATCTCCTAAGTGGTTTCCTTGACCCTCAGGAGCTAGCCTAGAGGCTGTTTTGTCCTCCAGACAAATGACTACTTCTGTATTAAAATTCACTCCTTTTTCTGATTAACAGTTTCAAGTTCTGTAGAGCCCTCCCACTCAGTTACAATTCGTGGGTTTGAGGACACACATTGCCCCCTGGAAAACTGCTGAGATGGACACGAGTCACCACCCAGCCCAGTGGTTCCACCCTGGGTCCTTGTGCAGGAACCCACAGTTCTGTTAAAAGTGTGTGTTCCCTAAGTTTTGCAAACCTTCTAACATAGCCCAGGGCTTAGGGGCTTTGACCTTGGAGGTTAATACTAACCACCTCGCCACTTCTGTTCCTCTGTGGTGGGTGCAAAGTAAGCTTTGTGCACCTGTCTCCATGTTTGCCTGGAGTAGGCTTTCCAGAGGGGAAAAGAGAACTCATTTTCAGCAGAATAATGTTTCACAAGTGCCACGAGGATTTTAAGTTCTACTGAAAATATTAAATTGACTTTCAGCCTCCAGCCCCCATACAGTCCTTCTTTGGAGTTTAAAAGTCACGAGTTGTGTGTGTGTTTGTGTTAGTCACTCTGTTGTGTCCGACTCTTTGCAACCCCATGGACTATAGTCTTCCAGGCTCCTCTGTCCATGGAATTTTCCAGGCAAGGATGCTGGAGTGGGTTGCCATTTCCTTCTCCAGAGTCACTGGTTAGAAGTCACTAATTACATCCTTGAGGCTCTGGTTTTCCTCTTCTGTCACTTTGCTCATTTGTGAGAATCTGTAAAGATTCATTTAGGTGACCTAACCATCCTCACTTCTTCCCCTGTATATTCACAAATGCAGGAAGTTTTCTTATAAACATCTTCCAGTTGTAAGTTCACAATGTAGCAAATGTAACTATACAGTAACTACAGAGTAACCATAGCAGCTATAATGGTCCACTTAGAGTAAAGGGAGGTGGCATTGTTTCCTGCACTATTTTTTGCAGAGGACAAGGTAAACCTGTTTCCAGTTACTGGGCCAACCTACATAGATAAAAATTTGGCTGTGCTCATGTCTGGATGGGAGAGCTCTGTGCTATACGAATGTGTCGAGGCACGTGCTTGGCACCTGTAGCTACTGAAATTCCAAGGCTTCCTGGTTCATCAGGAGCTGTACTGGTTGGTCGGGTGAGGAATGTCTGCTGTAAATTACTAGGTTTCTAATTTACTAGTTAGCATTGTCACTGCTAACTGGGTCCCACTTGGCATCGGGTGATTTGATGGAACAGAATGGCTGAAGAGGGGTGGATGTGGGTATAGGAGGTTGAAGGATACACTAGTTTCTTAGACACTGACTTCATTCATCTATTCAGTATATATTTACTGAGTCCTTATTATTTGTCATCACTAATCTTGTGTTCCTTGTCCACTGTCTTGAACTTAACTCTAAGCAGGCCAACCAAACTAATTAGAAAAGGGCACTGATTAACTTTTGGAACTCTGTTCAGCCCTCATGGGGACCGTTTTCAAGAGCTGTGTTACGTTTCCTGGTAGTACTCTTGACTCCAGAGGGCTGTCTTGCCAGTGAATACTGTTGGTCACCAAGAAACTCAAGTCAGAAGATGGGTGGCTTGGTCAGTTCATTACCATTTCTGGAAAGCACATTTCAGGTTCTTGCAGTTCTTTGTTTTTTTTGGCACGGAAGGGCAGCAACGTGAATTAGTATTCCATTTCACAATAATATAATGGAATAAGAGCTTTATGTTCTGTTGGGTTCGTTTCTCTAAGAGTTTATCCTCTGAGTGATTAAAAGCCACAGTGTCGGATGGAGGGTGTCCCATGAAAACATTGAAGGGAATGAGCAATACTTTGTTGTGTCCTCAGAACTAAACAAAACGATAGGAGGGTGCCAACGATCAACACTGGAGGGGTCTCCAGTACAGAGAAGGACAGGGAAAAGGTGTTCATTTCTCCTTAAAATAGCTTCTAAAAATAAAACCGTGCTTCCTGCAGTGCTGTGTGTGGGCAGACAGGAATTAGAGGGAACAGAATATTCTTGGGGTTCAGTAAAATATTTTGAGCCAAAATAAACCTGAGAGCTGTGGACTGTAAATGAGCTCATTGTACACTTGGGCTCTGTTACTTCAGTCGTGTCCAGATGTTTGCGACCCCATGGACTGTAGCCTGCCAGGCTCCTCTGTCCATGGGATTCTCCAGGCAAGAGCGCTGGGGTGGGTTGCCACGCTTCCTTCCATGGGATCTTCTCCCCCCAGGGATTGAACTCGCAACTCCTGTATCTCCTACATTGCAGACAGATTCTTCACCACCGAGCCACTGGGGAAGCCCATTGTCTACTGGAAGTGGTAGTGTCTGTAATGACATTATATAAGCTGCCTCCATTCCTCTTTTGCAGTGAGATAAAAATTAACAGATAATGAAGGTGGCAATGTCAGGTTGTAAACGTGTCAACACGAGTGCACCGTGTCCTGTATACTCCTAGGAGGAGTGTGGGTGTGGGGTGGTGGGAGGGAAAGGTGAGAAAGCTTTGTCAGGGCAGGCTCAACTGATGTTTCAGAACCAGCAGCATGGAGCCCTGAATCCAGTTTCTTAGAATAAAGCCTAAACTGTTTTATAACTTATAATCTAGCTCTTTTGGTTACCTGCAAAGAATTAGGGAACTTTTGCTCTCAGCCTTATGAGAAAAGTGTAATAACAAGCAGGTGAGCAAAACAAAAAATTTTAAAAAGGCCGTTCTGTTTTGTTTTTTTTTTTCACCATTTAGTAGGTTTCAAACAAGTCATCATTGATAAAAATAGCAGTTAGTATTCATTGAATTAATGGCTAAAGACCATGGCTTTTAAGGGCTTCCCAGGTGGCGCTAGTGGTAAAGAATCTGCCTGCCAATCCAGGAGACACGGGTTTGATCCCTGGGTTGGGAAGATCCCTTGGAGGAGGAAATGGCAACCCACTCCAGTGCTCTTGCCTGGAGAATCCCATGGACAGAGGAGCCTGGTGGGCTACAGTCCGTGGGGTCACAAAGAGTTGGATGTGACTGAGTACACACACACACACACACACACACACACGACTTTTAAAACCCTACTGTAATACTCTGATGACCAAGTGAAAGTGAGTCGCTCAGTCGTGTCCGATTCTTTGTGACCCCATGGACTATGCAGTCCATGGAATTCTCCAGGCCAGTATTCTGGAGTGGATAGCCTTTCCCTTCTCCAGGTGATCTTCCCAACCTAGGGATTAAACCCAAGTCTCCTGTGTTGCAGGCGGATCGTTTATCAGCTGAGCCACCAGGGAAGCCCGAGAATACTGGAGTGAATAGCCTATCCCTTCTCCAGTGGATCTTCCCGACCCAGGCATCAAACTGGGGTCTTCTGCATTGCAGACAGATTCTTTACCAGCTGAGCTACCAGGGAATCCCATGATGACCAAACTAAAAAAAAAAAAAAAAAATTAAAAGGTGTGGGCCTGAAATTTTGCTTGGTCAAGAAGTTGTAGGGTTTTAAACTCACTAAACAAAAACACCACACTCCAATTCTTCACACCTAAGATGCCCGTTCCTTTAGGACTTCAGGCATTTTCATTCTCTTCTGGGAAAAACTGGGTGATTCCCCAGAGAGAGAAGCACAGGCTGATGATGACAAATATGAACCATGGCTATAAGTCTGAGATCAACAGTTTATTTTCATTGCGTTGTCCTTTTGTTTTAAACATTTGCTTTTGCCCCCTTGTGTGTAGTTGATGGTTACTAGAATTTTTTGGTTAGCATAGACACAGTTACTTTTGGACACTATGAAAAGTATATTTGTACTCTTCACTTAAAAATTTGAAATAAAATATAAAAAACTTTCAAGTGACTAAAGCTGCAGAGGTGTATGCACGTGCCTGTGTGTGTGTGAGTGTGTCTGTTTAGCAGTGCATGCTGTCTGTGAAGCAGTTGATAGTTCATGGAGCAAATTGTAACAATTGTAAGAATTACAGGTATAGCTTCTAGGGTCCCTGAGACTGCTAAGTAGCTCTGGGTTGGGATTCAGAAATCTGTGTTTCTGATAAGTGCTGTTAAAGATTGGGTTGCAGGTGACACAAAGGCCTGTGATTTATTTATTTAATCTGGCCTCAGGGCATGCAGGATCTTAGTTCCCCAGGGAGGGATTGAACGTGCGCCTCCTGCAGTGGAAGTGCAGAGTCTTGACCTCTGGGCCACGAGGGAAGTCCCAGGAAGCGCTGTGCTGGAGGTGTGAACTTGGAGCTAATGGAGCCCCTTTCATTTTCAACGTGGTTCTAGCTCTTTCCCCAGTCCTCTGGGTCAGACCCTCACTTGTGTGTCAGAGTCAAATTAAAGTGATGAAACACATAGAAAATGTGTAATCTTCATAACCGGTTGGCAGCGTGCCCTGCTGTTCTCAGCCGTTTGTACTTCCAGGTGTGCCTCTCAGTTGCTGATAGTGAGAGGCCTCGCGTGGTTATGCAGGTGGTGTCAACACCAGGTACCCACCACGGCATCCTCAACAGGAAGAAAATACACCCAGTGCTGTGTGACAGTTGCAGTTTCGGCCATTGGGGGAATCTCCTGTACCATGTGATGTGTGTGTGTGTTAGTTGCTTAGCGTGTCTGACTCTTTGCAACCCCATGGACTGTAGCCCGCCAGGCTCCTCTGTCCATGGGATTCTCCAGGCAAGGATACTGGAGTGGGTAGCTGTTCCCTTCTCCAAGGGATCTTCCTGACCCACGGATCGAACTCGGGTCTCCTGCATTGCAGGCATATTCTTTACCGTCTGAGCCACCAGGGCAGCCTTGCGATGGGCTGTGGTATTTCCAGTGTGTTCCACTCCAGATTAGCCCGTTGATTGTGCTGGTGCAGAAAGAGCAGCGTCTTCGGGAACAGACTCTCGGGTTTTCCCCATGGGGACATCCTGGGGAGGACCCAGAGTGACTGTCTCTGGGCTGCTCAGCTGCTACACTCTCTGTAATTGCTTTCCTCTCGTGGTTTCCTCGATGAATGAGCTATCCCTTGTCTTGAACACAAAACTGGAAACAAACCACCCAAGGCTGTTGAACACAGACCTCTGCTTAGAACTCCTGGAATGCTTTTCTTTATTTCAAAAGCTAATAAATTGTTTCTGGGGGTTTCTTCTAGGAGTAAACACGGAAGGAGCGGTGTCCACGGACAGCGTGTTTAATTTTTCATGAGGAGTGCATTTGAGTGCTTCTGCAGCTAGGTGGTTCTGGTGCTAATTAGTGGGGCGATGCTGGCTGTCTACGCCGGAGCGCATGTGTGTACCGCATTTTGCGCCTGTATACGAGACAGTGGCCGTGTTACTGGTGATGTTTACTGCACCATCTCATTGTTTTGATCTTGCTTAAGTGTTAATTTAGCCATAGCTCATCTGAAGCTGTGTGATTTTTTTTTTTTCTTCTGGTGAAATTCAGGCGACTGAAGCATCATTTCCCTGAACTTGAAGTAGTTGGTAAGCAGAGATGATGGTAGAAGTGTGCAGGTAAGGGAGTGGCAGGAACAAAGAAGCTCTGGGGGCTGCCTCCTGCTTCTCAACATGCGTGGCCTTTGATGGTTTTCTTATTGATCCCAGTGGCATCTGTGCTTCTGGACTGTGGAAAACTGTGGGTTAGGAACATACCATGTGAAAATACTAAAATGACTAATTCTTCTAGGTTTTCCCATTTGTTTTCAGGTGGTTTGCAGTGAATACTGAGATTTATTATCAACTCTTTGCACAGAATTCTTATACTAAAGGTAGTTGACATAAAATTTAGACAGTGGTTTGCAAAGAATGATTTTGGGACAAACTGTAGAGAATTCATTTTAACTTGTAGAGGTCTGGTTTAGCTTGTGTTTTTGGTTGAGAACTAGGCAGGTGGGTTTTTCTGTCTTGTATAGTTTGATACAGTGTTTCAATAGGAGGGTTAGATCTCCTCCCTGTAGGACTTACCTGGCCTGTGTTTTCAAGTTGCTGCATCCTCCTTTTAAAAATATATTTAATGCCCATGGCTGATTCATGTCAATGTATGGCAAAAACTATTACAATATTGTAAAGTAATTAGCCCCCAACTAAAATAAATAAATTTATTAAAAAAAAAAAATCCTAAAAAAAAAAAAAATAAAAAAAATAAAAATATATTTAATGATGGAGGGTTGATTGGAACTTTAAAAATGTAAAACTCTGTTACTGTTGAGGACAGTAACAGATCATGAATGAATTAAAATGTGGCATCTCTTCTGCCACCTGAAGCAAACGTTCGAGTTACATAAATAATCCCTAAGTTCCTATCAGCCCATGAAGATAAATTTTAAATCGTAAGATCCCCTGAAGGAGGGCATGGCAACCCACTCCAGTATTCTTGCCTGGAGAATCCCATGGACAGAGGAGCCTGGGGGGCTACAGTCCATGGGGTTGCAGTCGGACACAACTGAGTGACTTAGCACGCACGGTGAGCACACACGCTGTCCTGCAGTGGTAACTGGGGGGAGGCAGAATGGTGGTGAAAGAAAGTGTCTGTCTAGTCTTGTGCGAGATGGATGCCAACAATGGCAAAACATTTAGCTTGTACTCTTTACAGTAAGCAAAGCTTCCTCTCTCTGTTACTGCTCAGTCAACTTGCTTATGGCTGCCACCCTTCAGGGTGTGTAACCACAGCTCTTTCTCTTCTTCTCACTTTCCGCCTCATATCTGATTTAATATCAGTTAAAACTTTAAGAAAAAATTATAAAAATATATTGACCAGTGATGCAGAGTGAAAGTCACAGACCGCTGACTGTGCCAGGGGAAAGGAGAAATGTTATCTAGAACTTTGAGTAAATCTCTTGCAAAATTTTGCCACTTTTCTGCCAAACATCACTTTGCGTGCATGCTAAGTTGCTTCATTCATGTCCAACTCTGTGTGATGCTAGCGACTGTAGCCTGCCAGGCTCCTCTGTTCATGGAATTTTCCAGGCAAGAATACTGGAGTGGGTTGCCATGCCCTCCTCCAGGGGATCTTTCCGACCCAGGGATCAAACCTGCGTCTCGTATGTCTCCTGCATTGGCAGGTGGGTTCTTAACCACTAGCGCCACCTGGTAAGCCCAACATCACTTTGGGTTGCTTAGAAACTATGTAGTGGGAGGGAAGGTTAATATGAGAAGACTCACATTGCATTTAAATCCTCTGATAACTCGGCATCAGTGCATTGGGGTTCCCTTCAATACTAAGATAACATTGGCAGTTCTCGTGTCAGGTGAAAAGCATGGATCCAGCTGTCCCAAGGATGCGGGTGGCTGTCTCACCTGCACCCCATTCTTGCTGTTTTGCTCCAGTGATCGATGGTAGCAGCTTCTTATCTTTCTCTTGAAATACTGGTGCAGGGACCCAGGGGAGTGACTGCGAGTGCTGAGTCTTTTCTGCACAGCTGTCATCGCCCCGATGTGTGCTTTTGACTCAGACTCCCAGGCCCTAGGACAGTTAGGATCCTTTGAAGGGAATCTCGAAGAGACTCACATGAATAGTTAGATGACTGCGTAATCTTTGTACCTGCTTCTAAGGAATTCATATCATTCATCCTTGTCTGCCTGGAACAGACATGAAGGGGTCACGGGGTACCTCTTTAAGGAAAATAGGAGGGAATGGATGTCAGAAGAATGGCGTTTTCTCTCCAATTAAGAACTGTAGTCAGTTTGAGATGTGCATTTTAGCCTCCTCAGGTGAAAATTCACACTGCCGTATAATAAAGTATGATTTATTACCGTATAGTACTGATGTCCTGTGTGACAGAGTCATCTGTTTCTTGCCTTGAAATCTGTATTTCTGTGGTGGTTTAACTCTTAGGGCTTCCCTGGGGGCTCACTGATAAGAATTGCCTACACTGTAGGAGACACAGGTTCAATCCCTGAACATGGGTTCAATCCCTGAGTCAGGGAGATCCCCTGGAGTAGGAAATGGCAACCCACTCTGGTATTCTTGCCTGAAAAATTCCAGGGACAGAGGAGCCTGGCAGGCTGTGGTCCATAGGGTCCCACAGAGTCGGACACAACTGAGCAAATGAGCATACACATACATAGTTGATTTACAATAGCAAAATGAGTCGGTTATACATATATGTTCTTTTTCATATTCTTTTCTGTTATGGTTTATCACAGGATATTGAATATAGTTCCCTGTGCTGTACAGTAGGACCGTTGTGTTTTCATTCTATATATAATAGTTTGCACGAGATGCTTTTATCTAAGTGGTTTAGCTAAGAACTGAAACATGACTTTCTCCAGGGTGTTATAGCCTTTCTAATCTCCTGTCCATCTCTGCCTTCCTTCAGAATTAAGGAGCCTGATTTTGGGTATTGGATCACTGATTTTTGTTTCCTCCCTAGATTATAAATTCTGAAGCACAGAGATTCTGTCTGTCCTTGAAGAGTTGCCTTCATATGCTTGTGGGGAATATCCGGTTAAGATAAGTTAAATAATGAGATGTATTAGCACACAGAAATATGGAAGCCAGAAAATGGGGTGGGAGTCCATGCAGTATCACCTGGAGCTGCCAGACCCATTTCCATGTAAAGGTCTTGGCTCTCCCCTCCTCTGTATCCTCATGTCATCCTAGAGAAGGCTGCTGCAGCTCCAGCCCACTCAACTCCACACACACTCTGGAGGAGGAGAGAGTGCATTCCTGGAGGTCCCATAACATAGAGGAAAGTCTTTTCCAGAAGTTCCCAAGGAAGGACGCTTTGTGGGTCTTTGACCTCGGTTGAGTCACAGATCCATTCCTGAACCCGTCTTTGGTGATGGGAATGGGATCAATCAGGACCGACCGTGAAGCTGGGGATGGGGCCAACTTTTCCTGGGGGGATGTGTCCGAGGAGAAGTGAGTACCTGAACAAAGTCAGGTGTATTAGGAAGGAGGGTGGGTGACCGAAACAGTGTCCACTACACTCCCTGCTCTATCCCCGGTACCTAGAACAATGCCTGGCACATAGGTTGTCCGTAAATATTTATTAATTTGTTCTTTTACCTTCTGGTGTCATTTATCAAACTCTATATTTCTTTTGTTTCCTGGGACACAAACATTTATGCATTGCTTAGTATCTTACTTTTAAATGCTATTTAAAAAAACACTTAAGTAAATGCTCAGTCACTCAGTCACGCCCAACTCTTTGCGGCCCCATGGACTGGAGCCCACCAGGCTCCTCTGTCCATGGGATTTCCCAGGTAAGAATACTGGAGTGGGTTGCCATTTCCTCTTCTAGGGGATCTTCGTGACCCAGGGATCAAACCAACGTCTCCTGCATTGGTAGGTGGGTTGTTTCCCACTAGCACCACCTGGGAAGCCCCACTTATGCAAATAGCCCATTGCTATTTCACAGTTAATAGAATTATTAAAAATAAAATATAATGAAAACAATTTGAGAGATTTGTGTTCAGACAGTTTTGCTAGTGTCTCCCAGTCTAAGGGCTCATTGTGAGTGAAACTAAGAAAGCAGTTTTGATCCATTATTTATAACGTGTAAGCCAGTGGAAGTGTAACAGAGAATGTCATATTATAATACTGGCATACGGTAGGGACCAGATTATCTCACATTACTTGTCAACACTTGTTCAGTTAAAAAAAAGAAGAGAGAATTTAGCGTGAGATTACTATAAACCCTGTAATTAATGTGGTGATGATGTTGCTTTAGTAAAAGAATCTCTTAAGAAGCCACTCAGTAATAAGTAGTACATGATCTATAGTAATAAAGATGCATGGATATTTTATCACATGATGTCATAAACTGTAACTGAATTCTTATATTTACTTAAAATATGTATGTTGTTGTTTAAGTTGCCCAGTCATATCTGACTCTTGGTGACCCCATGGACTGCAGCATGCCAGGCTTCCCTGTCCTTCACCATCTCCTGGAGCTTGCTCACACTCATGTCTGTTGAGTTGGTCATCCAGATAAGGGATCCCCTGGCTGCTTCTCTGTCCTGGTGCTTGTTGCCCCACAGACAGCACAGTCCACAGAGGTGCTGGCTTCTCTGTTGTATCATAGCTGAACATGTGTTCCTTCCCACGTGGAAATGAAGCTACTGACCTGATGAGTGTAGAGCGTGGTCTGTTTGTTTTCTCTGGTTATGGTGCAAGGTTCGTACTTAATCACTCAAGTGCTGGTGGATTAGGGTGCGTGCTTTGTGGCCCTGCAAGATTTTAACTGATGTATGTGAGGATCACACCTACCTGTTTGGTGGCCTTTAGTCTAATGGCCTGGGATACCTTCGAACATTGAGCTTTGTGGCTTAAAACTTAATACCTATCCTATAAGTGTCTGGTGGTGGATAGGAAAACTCAGAGAATGGACTTTTCCCCGGATCATCTATGGAACCAGTGGGAAATGAAGTCGGATTATGATTTAAGACTCCATTCATCATTTCATTAAACATGTAGGCAACTATTGCTGAAGCTTTATTTCACTAATATTTGGTCTTACATTTCTGTTCAGTTCTGGTTAATGATACGATTTAAGGAGGAGATCAGTATTCATTGTGGTCAGCTTACTCCCATTCTGAAAAATCATGAAAAAGCGTTTGCTCTGGGTGAAATTGAAATCTCATTTCTTTCCTGTCTGCTCCTTGTTATTTCTTATTACAAATCACTCCAGGCTAATGAGGAAAATTTTTTTTAATCAAGATCAGAATAAATATAGCAAGGGTGATCCTTGAATATTTATGAAACACAGCAATAAACGAATAAAGGAAGGTGTTAATAAAGTCTGTTTTTCCACCTTGGATTTGGTGAAATGGAAGAGCAAAGTCCAGGAGTCACAATAAATACTCTGACATATCCATGCTAATAATTTGGATGGTGACTCTGTATTTCTCTACCAAACAGCAAAGTTTAGAAGAAAAGGAAAATTATATATTGAAAAAAAATCTATGTGTTTTGTAAGAAGAAAAATAAATTTTAATGTAACATGCATAATTGGGAAAATTTAGACTATGTATACACACTATGAGATGGTTGGATGGCACCACCCACTCAGTGGACATAAGTTTGAGCTAACTCCGGGAGATGGTGAAGGACAGGGAAGCCTGACATGCTTCAGTCTATGGGGTCGCAAAGAGTTGAACACGATTGAGTGATTGAACAAAAACAAATATATATACAAAGGAAAAGAAAAACTGCCATTTGTTATACTAGTCAACAATAATCCCGGATAATATTTTGGGTATTTTATTCCAGGTTTTGTTTTCCTGTGTATAATTTTTTTTTATTATTATGGTTGGGATTATTTTTAGCAAGTTTCAACCACTTATGTTACATGAAAAGATAAGGTGGACAGTTGGAGAGAAAGGTGACAGTCTCACCCATGGTTAACAGTGTACAGTATGGTTTACCATTGAGAGGATCTTATATACAGTTCTAGAAAAGACTATGCTTACATATTTGGTTTTTTATTTAATACATTTTTATAGAACTGTGTCTATAAAAATGAAAGGCAAAAGACCCAGAAAGACCTGGAATAGCAAGAGAATTTTGAAAAAGATTACAGTTGGAGGGGGCTTCCCTGGTGGCGCAGACAGTAAAGAATCTGCCTGAGATGTGGGAGATGTGGGTTCAATCCCTAGGTAGATCCCTTGGAGAAGGGAATGGCAACCACTCCAGTATTCTTGCCTGGAGAATTCCATGGACAGAGGAGCCTGGTGGGCTGCAGTCCATAGGATCACGAAAGAGTGGATTAATACTTTCAGTTTCTTTCATAGCTGGAGGACTCATGCTACTAAATTTGGGATTGGCCTCAGGGCAGACATAAAGATCAATGGAACAGAATAAAAAGCCCAGAAGTAAACCTGCACATGTAAGGTCAATTGATTTTTGACAAAGGTGCCAAAGTATTTCGATGAGGGGAAGGATAGTCTTTTCAATGAATGTTGCTGGAACAGTCGGACATCCACATGCAAAACAGTGAACTTAGACTCTTACCTCACACCAAACACAAAAAATATCTCAAAGTGAGTTATGGACCTAAATTTAGGAATTAAAACTGTAACACTCATAGCAGTTTGATTTTTGTGTGTGACTTTGCACTAGAAAAGATTTCTTAGCTGTCAAATTCATGAAAACATGAATAAATCAGACTTAAAAACTTCTGCTTTTCATAAAACAACAGAAGAAAATGAAAAGACAAGCCACAATTTAAAATTTTCACCCTGCAAAAGATCTTAAGAGAATGAAAAGAAAAGCTCCAGCCTGGAGAAAATTTTTCTACAGTGCATTTCAAAAAATGGACACTATCTGGAGTATATAAAGAACTCTCAGAACATCAGTAGTAATGAGCAAAAATCCAATTGGAAAATGGGCAGAGGACGAAAGCATGAACAGACTTGATGGCTGTTTCATGGAAGAAGGATATGCAGATGGCAAGTAAGCACGTGAAAAGATGTTCAATCATCAGCCATCTAGGAAATGCACATTACAATCGCAGTGAGATAGTTACGTACCTATCAGAATGGCTGAATAAAAAACAGTGACTTTGAAGATAAAAATGGTGAGCTTGGTTAAAAACAATAGTGACAACATCAAATGCTGCTGAAGATGCAGAAGCAGTGGGTCATTGATATATTTTCTAGTCAGAGCATGTCCTAAACTCTAGGAAGGATCTTCTCACTTCACCGTTTCTCATGTACAGGTTATGAACTCGGGGCTTTACTTTTCTTCATGCTTTTCTCCTCGTTGCTTTTCTTTCTTCTCTTTCTTATCAAAGCACAGCTCAAATGTTATTCTTCTGCAAAACCTTCTGTATGGATTTATTCCTTCCCCTGTGTGATGCGGCAAAATGAATGCGTCTTGTGCCCCTATGAAATGCTGTCCATTCGTTTATTAACATGACTGGTTTGTATGTTGACCAGTGACTTATAGGTCCTTCTAGACCTTATTTCCTTGCTTGCTCTTGCATGATATTTGGGACTTAGAATTTTACTAAATAACTGCTTTATGAGCAGAATAAAAATAGGTATTGAAACATGGGTGGAAATGCTATAAATAGGCCAGTGAAGGTGAAGAGAGTCATGTCTTGTGTAGGATGATAATATATAAAATTCCCACCCCTCTGATCTGCCCTTAGCATCTTGGATTATTATTCTGGTTGAAGGCCCTGCACAGTTCTTATGAAATCTGAAAAATGAGATATTTTGAGAGAGTATTCTTCACTTGAGATATTATTGTCAACCTTTGGGTGTCATCCATTACATTTAAAATTGCACTGTCAGTGTCTAGGGCATGTGGTAACAGAGCACCACATTTTGGAAAGACTGATTAGAGAAAAAGAAGTAAAACTGAGGGATAAATGAACACCTCCTCCCCCAAGAAAAAATGTAATTGATAGTGAAGTCTGATAACCAAGAATCTACTTGGAAGTAATTAGCATTCACCAAGAGTTCTTCACAAAATCCATTTATTTTAATTTCTTTTTAATTCTTTGTGATGATGGAGTTGACAGGCTCATTGCTTACTTGTTATGGGCTCTTCCCAGTGGGGGCTCTTCCCAGAGCACTTAAGCTCATGTGTATAGTGGCGTTTTCTCATCTGTGCCAGCGTCGGCCCTGCAGGTAGATGCTCATCGTCTCTGACTTTCTAATGTTAGCCAAGTCATCATGGGTGTTGGTGAGCCGCCTGGTTATTAGATAATCATTCTTTCTCAGTTGACGTTGTCATGCAGGTGCTGTGCTCCCTGAGCGCGGGCGTGTCTGGTCTGCAAGGCTTTCCGGTTTCCCTCGGTGTAGGTCTGTGTGTACACGCATCTGGCACACGGAGCTGTGCTCTATGCTGTGTGCTGGGATTTGCATTTCAAAGGGCAAGATGGGAGGTTTTCTCTTGGAGAGAGGGGTACGTGCCTGGGGAGACCTGGGGGGGGAACGTTGTCCTCTAAGATGCCCTGATTTGTGATTCTCAGTGTTTCCATGTAGCAAGGAGTTTCCATGTATAACCAGTAGCAAGGAGGACAAGAGCCCTCAAAAAGAAGCAAATAGGAACCTGGCAGGACCTCCCTTAAGCCCCCATCTAGTGTGTACGTGGGTTTTCTGCTCTCAAGTGGAGTTTGAGTGTGAGAAGACATATATATTTCACTACAGTGGTGGTGGAGGTTGGAGGAGTTTGGGGGGGGGGATGCAGGATGCTAGGGATGGTCCAATGATACTTAACTAGGGTCTCAGCTACGCTTGTCCACACCTGCACCTTGGTGTTGTTTTGGAGTACTTGGCAGCGTAGTGTCTGTCCATGCTCATTCTGTCTGTGCTGTGCTCAGTCACTTCAGTCCTGTCCGACTCTGTGACCCCATGGACTGTAGCCCACCAGGCTCCTCTGTCCCTGGGATTCTTCAGCAAGGATACTGGAGTTGGTTGCCGTGCCCTCCTTCAGGGGTTCTTCCCGACTCAGGGATTGAACCTGCATTTCTTTTTGTTTGTTTGTTTGCTAGAATAGATGCCATTTATTGCTGTTATTATTTTTTGGGGGGGTTGTGTTCCTTTTTTTTTTTTAATTTATTTTAGTTGGGGGCTAATTACTTTATAATATTGTAGTAGTTTTTGCCATACATTGACATGAATCAGCCCTGGATTTACATGTGTTCCCCATCCTGAACCCCCCTCCCACCTCCCTCCCCATCCCATCCCTCTTGGTCATCCCATGGCCCCAGCCCTGAGCATTTGTCTCATGCATCAAACCTGGAATGGTGTTCTGTTTCACATATGATAATATACATGTTGCAATGCTATTCTCTTAGAACATCCAACCCTCACCTTCTCCCTCAGAGTCCATAAGACTGCGAACCTGCGTTTCTTAAGTCTCCTGCATGGGCAGGCAGATTCTTTACCACTAGTGCCACCTGGGAAGCCCCAAAGTGTCTATGCAATGTAGCAGTTTTTTTTTGTTAGACTGGAAGCATAGCACTGTCCCTGGAACATGCTTTATTTTGGCCCTGCAGCTTCACTTCTAATGATTTTCCCTCTGTAACCACAGAATGGCCCAAGTTATAGGAGCTCTTGGTGGTTATAATTCTAGGAGATGGGTTGGAAGGGACTGTATTGAAACATCTAGGCAAGTATATTTCAAACATCAGTAACTGGAGTGCTGGATTCATGAATTTTTGCCATACTTGAGAACTGCCCACACTCTTACTTAGTATTTTTTCTCTGGATTATATCCGCTGTTGGGTTTGGCTTCATCTTAAGTATACAATGGTTAAGGCTGGTATTTGGGGAGGTTGCAGACTGGATTCTGGAGCCAGGCTGCCTGGGTTTGGATCCTGACTCCATCTTTCACAGGTGCAGTGACTAGAGCAGACACGCCACCTCTCCCTGTCTCTGTTTCCCCAGGTGCAAACTGGGAATCATAATAACAGCTGTCTCATTGGAGTTTTGTGAGGATTACATTTAAAAAAAGTAAAAGACTTATGCCAGTACCTTGCATATAGTAAATGCTCATAAAATGCTATTATTAATAGTTATTTTTTCTAATCGACATGAAAATGTTTTACCATGAAAAAAAAATCCCTTTTATGCCAGCTGAAATTAGATGACATTCTACCAGCAGGATATGGATCTGTCTTTGAGAAGCTTTGATCTTGTCATCTGGTCCCAGCCCTGTTTTTGTACTTGATTCTTGCCTACATTACCCAGGACTGAGGCCCCAGGGATTCCAGTGCATCTTGGCGGGTTAGAACAGCCTGACGTCATGTGGCCCAAAGCTTACCCACCCAGGGTCACGTCCAGTCTGTCTTCTTCGTCACAGTCCTTTACATCATTGAGGAAAGCTGTGGTGTTTCCTGAGTCTTCTCTGTTTTCAGCCCTGCAAGGGTCAGCTTTACCTCTAATCCCACTGCCTTGCTTGTCTCTCATGTTATCCTTTCCATGGAAAGAAGCTGCAGGAGAAAAGAGTTGTCCTAGATCACCTGGGACACATTTTGCTGGTTACTAATCAGTGTTCATAAACCCCAGGAGCACCTCGGTCTAGAAGTGTGTGTGCAGGCTCAATCACTCAGTCGCGTCTGACTATAACCCAATGACTAGCCTGCCAGGCTCCTCTGTTTCCATGGATTTCCCAGGCAAGAATACTGGAGTGGGTTGCCATTCCCTCCTTCAGGGGATCTTCCCGACCCAGGATTGAACCCACGTCTCTTGCACTGGCAAGTGTATTCTTTACCACCGAGCCACCCGGGAAGCCTGCTTACCATAGCCCAGTATCTGTTTACCCCTCAAACTCCACACTCCAAACTCCTTGAGGGAGGGGCCTTCTCATTAATATGTATATTCCCAGCATCTGTGGTGATGCCTGGCATAGAGGATGCACGGGCTGTGCATTTGCAGGGTGGTGTGGGTGCTGTGGAAGCTTTGTGGGGCAGCTGAGGCTCAAGCCATCCTGATGTCTCATGAAACACTGGACAGACTGAGAGGACCAGGCAGACTGAAAGGTCCTTCCAGGCAGAAGGACCAGCAAGGTCAAAGGCACAGAGGCACTGGTGAACTTGCCTTTAGAACAGCTGCCCACTCTAAAGAAATATTAATCCAGAACACATCCAATACACTGTAGCAAAGCGTATCTAATAACTGTTTACCCCAGTTAGTTGAAAGGAGATCAAACTGGTCAGTCCTGAAGGAAATCAACCCTAAATATTCATTGGAAGGACTGTTGCTGAAGCTGAAGCTCCAGTACTTTGGCCACCTGATAGAAAGAGCAAACTTACTGGAAACCAGCTTATTGATGCTGGGAAAGATTGAGGGTGAAGGAGAAGGTGGTGACAGAAGATAAGATGATTAGCATCACTGACTCAATGGACATGAGTTTGAGCAAACTCCGGGAGATAGTGGAGGACAGAGGAGCCTGGCATGCTACAGTCCATGGGGTTGCAGAGAATCAGACACAGCTTAGCGACTGAACTAATCACTACTGCTTGTGCTTTTGAATTTTTATTTCAGAATGTAGATGATTCTGAGTTCGTTCTTTAATTTGTTTGAGGTTATGTTTTGAATCATCTAATGTGGATGGATGAGGGGTCCACGGGGTTGGGTATATTTTCCTTCCTGACCCACCTTTTTCCCTCCCTCTTACCCTTCTTGTTTCCCTGTCTCATTCTGTAAGAATCTACAATGTAAAAGGCATTGTTCAGGCAGTTGGGGGGACCTGAGTGAGGAGCTTATGGTCTTCAGATGAACAGGATACAAGGCAGAAAGGGATGAGCTCCTGGAGAACACTTGCTGGGTCCTAGTATTAACAGAAGCTACAGGAAGGAGACCTTCCATTTAGAGACCAGCAGAGGAGGCTTCTTGGTGTGGATCACACTTATTTAGTATGTGGGATTTACGGTGGGTACTTGCAGTGGTGGATGTGAAGGAAGGAGGTGGGCATTCCCAGGGGAGGAGACCACAGAAGCAAAAGTCTACAAGCAGGAGACCCTGGTGTGGATTCAAAAGACAATGGCTGGAGAGGACTGGGAGTAGTAAGGAGGCTACTTAGGAGGCTCCTAAATGCCACATGGGAAGTTTGGATTTTCTCCTTTAGACAGTGGTGGTGGGAGTGCCACTGAAGATGTTTGGTCTTCAGTTGATATGTCAGAGCTGGAGTCAGACTCAGGTATCCTATCTAGATTAAAAAAACAAACACACAGTTAGAAAAGTTACTTACTAAGTGTAGGAACCTACAGAAGCAGGAAAAGAATGATTCTGGCCACATGGTGCTCTGAGATCTTCCAGGGACCTTTCTGTGCACAATTTAATACAGAAGGTGGCACAGGGAAGATTCAGATTGAAGGTGACCAAAGGAAAGAGTCAGAATGGTTGTCTCTTCCTGAGAGTCAGAGGCAAAGCAACTGATCAGTGATCTCTGGTTAGAAGAGTCTTGTTTCTGCCTGGTGTAAACTGAGTTCATTAGTTCATTATATCCATTTCTATTGGCATTGGTGTGCATGGCATTTTTTCTATGGTTTTGGGTTTGACAATGAGTACTTCTGAAACTCTTTCTGAAATAGAGGAACAGAAGTACTCCGCAAAGCCCAGGGTTTCCCGAGACTCCATGTTATGTTGTTTGCCTAGAGGAGCTTGGATTTCAGCAACATCAGAAAAAAACTGTGTGCATATGGAGATACCCTCCAAATGCCTTTTAAAGCTTCAGCTGGCTAAATGAGAAGACAGGTTAAACAGACTTTCTATGTGAATAGAACATGATTATAATTATTTTTATCCTTGAGTTGTGAGGCATAGTTTCCTCCATGTGCAGATCTGCAAATTTTTTATGACTCAAAATTTATCGTAAAGCGAAGATCCAGAGAGACATCATTTTGCCTTTGCTGAAGATTGGGATTTTGCATTTATGGCAAGTAAGTCACACTTGGTTTTTCACTGATGGAGAGAAAGGCTCCATCACTGAATGGGAGGTTGTTGAGAGCTCTTAGGGTTGTGTCGTTTGTTTCTTTGGGGCCACTCTTCACTATTTATCTTTCTCTTTATTATTGTCCCTTCTATGGACTGAAATGTGTCCTCCCCCCACCCAAAGTGGGCTTCCCTGATGGCTCAGATGGTAAAGAACCTGCCTGCAATGTGGGAGACCTGCATTCAATTCTTGGGTTGGGAAGATCCCCTGGAGAAGGGAATGGCAACCCACTCCAATATTCTTGCCTGGGGAATTCAATGCACAGAGGATTTGTTGAAAGCTCTAAACCTCAACGTGATGGTATTTGAAGATGGGGTCATGAGGATGGGGCCCTTATAGTGGGATTAGTGCCCATATAGAAAGAGATGCCAGAGAGCTTATTCTCTCTACCTGGCTTATGAGACAGAAGGAGGTGCATCTGCAAGTCAGGAGAAGAGCTCTTAATGGAAACCAAATTGTCTGACTCATTGACCTTAAACTTCCCAGCCTCCAGCACTGTGAGAAGATACATATTTGGTTTTGAAGCCCCCTAGTCTGTGATATTTTGTTATGGTGACTTGAGCTGACTCATACAGCCCTGCTGGAAGCAAGACGTGTAAAAGTACAGCTGAGGATTCAAGATCATGTGTTTACTACCTAGAAATGCTATGCCAGTTGCTTTTGAGGCTGGTTCTGTCATGCCTTTTTGGTGTGTAAGTGTCTGATAGACTGAGGTGAAAACCAGGGTCTGCCTGTATGATGGATTCTAGCAAAGGGGGAGGGCATACTTTGCTTAAGAATAAAAAAAAAATCTTTGGAGCTTGGATCATAGTACACTCTATGTATGGAGACTTGGAGCCATTTGGGTTTTTAACTAGCTTAACGTTTAAGTGCAAACATTCTTGGATATGCAGACAGATGAATGAATTGGTTAGTTTATGATTCATATCAATTTTGGAGGTCTGAGTCCTGTAGCAGTAAAAGAAGTTCCTAAGACAAAACATTTTAAAACAGAGAGAAAAGGTCAAGAACAGTAAGGAAAGCATTTCAAAGAGCTCAAATTCCATCTGTCAGTTTTGGCTTTCCTGAAAATCAACCATGCATGACGGCTGAAGGCCAGCCTCCAGTGCGCCAAGGTATGTTTAGATAAACAAAGGAGGAAGGAGAAAGAAGCTCATATTTGTATGTGGAGGTGGTCCCAGCGAGGTTCTCATACCTCTCAGATCTGAAATACAGTGGGATCTCTTGAGTACATGGTTCATGGGTCTCCGAGGCTGTGGCCCCATCAGAAGAGCCTTTTACTGGGCTAATACCAGGCAATATTTCATGGATTTTATTTGGCTTGTTTTTTTTTCTCATTTGTGCAGTCATGAGCTGTGCTTCTGTTAAAGTTTTAGGACACCAAAAGATATTTTGAAGAGTTCTGTAATCTTAAGAAAATTATGCACAAATATCTTAAATTTGAAACCACATAACTCCCCAGTATTATTTCAGGTAGTTAGAGGATTACATTCATTCCTAAAGAAGGCTGAGCACCGGAGATTTGATGCTTTTGAACTGTGGTGCTGGTGAAGACACGTGAGAGTCCCTTGGACTGCAAGGAGATCAAGCCAGTCAATCCTTGGACTGCAAGGAAATCAACCCTGAGTATTCATTGGAAGGACTGATGCTGAAGCTGAAGCTCTGATACTTTGGCTGCCTGATGAGAAGAGCTGGTTCATTGGAAAACACCCTGATTCCAGGAAAGATTGAGGGCAGGAGGGCAGGAAAGATTGAGGACAGAAGATGAGATGGTTAGATAGCACTGTTGACTCAATGGACAGCAGTTAGAGCAAACTCCAGGAGATAGTGGAGGACAGGGGAACCTGGCATGCTACACACAGTCCAGGGGGTTGCAAAGAGGTGGACACGACCTAGCGATTGAGCAACAAAAACAGCAGTTCATTCCTTTAGATTAAATAATATTAATAGACTATATATTTTTTGTTGTTGCCAGGAATAGTTTAAGCAGCAGGGAGATTTAGTATATAACTTACTAAAAACTCCTTTTCTTAAAAAAGTTGATTGACTTTCTGTAAGTCCTTGAAGGTGAGCATTAAGTTCTTGAAAAATCAGAACACCCGACGTCTGTGCACCAGGAAGCCACAGAGAAGCATTGGACTTGTACTATCCAGGATACTAGCCACTAGCACATGTGTTTATTTAAATTTAAATTCAAATTTAAATGAATTAAAGTTAAACACAATAAAACATGCAGTTCCTTAGTTGTACTAGACTCATTTCAGGTGATTACAGCTATGATAGCTGTGGTTACCCTGTGACATGGCAAGGATACTGAACTTTCTAACCATCGTGGTCAGTTCTGTCTGACAGGGCTGTGTGACAGTGTGTTCTCTGCCCCCATCAACTTTCACTGTGTTTGGGATCCAGGGGTAAAACATCTGAAAAAGGAGATGACAAAAGAAAATACAATCAATACTTTATCAGCAATGTCACAGTGCAGCATGCGATTGATTACTGGAATAATTTTATAGATTATAAATGATACAAGACGTTAGGCCAAGATGGCCAGGGAGGAGTTTTGAGTTTTATTCAATGTTCACATAACTGGTATGATTCTGACAGGTGGTGTTGAAGCAGGAGGCATTCTATAAGAATGTTCTCCAAGTTTTATGGAGAAGAGGGATGAGGGGGCAGTAAAAGTGTGTTTGAGGGACTTCCTTGGTGGTCCAGTGGCTAAGACTTTGTGCTCACAATGCAAAGGGCCCAGGTTTGATTTCTCGTCAGGGAACTAGATCCCACATGCTGCAACTAAGAGTTCGCATGCCACAACCAAAGATCCTGCATGCCACAACTAAGACCCAGTGTAGCCAAATAAATAAATAAAAATGAATATTAAAGAAAGGCGTTGAAAGAGACACGTGTACCCTAATGTTCTTCGCAGCACTGTTTACAATAGCCAAGACATGGAAGCAACCTAGATGTCCATCAGCAGACAAATGGATAAGAAAACTGTGGTACATATACACAATGGAATATTACTGAGCCATTGAAAAGAATGCATTTAAATCAGTTCTAATGAGGTGGATGAAACTGGAGCCTATTATACAGAGTGAAGTAAGTCAGAAAGAAAAACACCAATACAGTATACTAATGCATATACATGGAATTTAGAAAGATGGTAACGATGACCCTATATGTAAGACATCAAAAGAGACACAGATGTAAAGAACAGTCTTTTGGACTCTGTGGGAGAAGGCGAGGGTAGGATGATTTGAGAGAATAGCATTGAAACATGTATATTATCATATGTGAAACAGATCACCAGCCCAGGTTCGATGCATAAGACAGGGTGCTCAGGGCTGGTGCACTGGGACGACCCTGAGGGATGGGATGGGGAGGCAGGTAGGAGAGGGGTTCAGGATGGGGAACACATGTACACCTATGGCTGATTCATGTCAATGTATGGCAAAAACCACTACAATTTTGTAAAGTAATTAGCCTCCAATTAAAATAAATAAATTAATTAAAAAACTAAACTTATGCCAAAAAGAGAGAAAGGCGTGTTTGAGGCAGGAACAGCTATGTAGTTAGGGAGACCTAGAGCCAAATGAAAAGGCGGGGTCTCTCCATTAAAAATGATTGACCATCTCCAGACCATGACAGCAGAGCATGGGGGCCCCAGTATAGTTTGCCAGGCATGAAGCTGGCTCTGGTTCGGGAGATGATGCATACGTCAAACTGACTGAATTCTACTGAGTTGTACAGATGAGGAGTAGTAAGAAGTATGACCAGAAGCACGATCAAAACTTCAACATGTTTCTTTATCTCAGTTTCACCATCCGGAGGTATCCTGGGTTGTTGTTTGGGGTCAGACAAGCCCTGCTTATCACCTGGTGACTTGTTCTTCATCCTGAGCTTGACACTAAAGGCGGTGTTATTCTTCTGGACACAGTGCAAAGCTTTGTGCATGGCCAACTCCTTCATCTCTGCTTGGGGCAAACCTTGTCTGTTCAAGGAAAAGATTGAGGTGGTTTAGAGAGTACCACCTGATGCCATGCCTGCTAGGCTTGGTGCTCATTAGCACATTAGTCTACAGTTGTACCAGAACTTCCCTCTTTGGTTAAAATGCCTCAAAGGGATTTATTGCTCCAAATAAAAAGCCAAATAGAAATCACTGTGGAGGTAAAGATGGCGTGCACACCGTCATTAAAAAATCATGCTGTTGGAAAAATGGTGCCAGTGACTTGCTTGATGTAGCTTTGCCATAAACTTTCAGTTTGTAAAAAAAAAATTAGCGTCTGTGAAACACGATAAAGCAAAGTGCCATATAATGAGGTATTTGTCTTTGCCAACTATATGGGTGGTTACAAAGAATAATAATAAGATAATACAGACAATGAAGATGTACACCCTTCATTTGGCAAGGTTTAAACTTTCTTTGTTCCTACCTTTTCTTCAATTCCCATCACAACCACTCTTGCCCAGCGTGAGTAGGTAGTGTCTCAGTTTTACTTCTCCAGGCAGTAAATGCATTTCCCCTTGGCATGATTTAGCTTTTTGAGATAATTGTAGATTCTTGTACAGGTATAAGAAGTAATAGAGATCTTGTGTACCCTTTACTCAGTTTTCCTCAATGTTAACATCTTGCAAAACTATGGTACAGTGTCACAACCAAGACATTGGCACAGCGCACTGATTTTGTTCAGGTTTCTCCGGTTTTACCTGTATTTATTTGTGTCTGTATGTCTAGTTCTATGAAATTTTATCAAATGCTTGATCCTGCAAGCAAGTGGTGTCCTCTCACTCTTGGGGACGGATGTATCTGACAAGGTGAGAACTCCAGTAAAATTAATTTTGCCGGTGTGGATTCATTTCATTCCAAAAAGATAGAGGCAAAAGTCTAAGCCCACGTTCATGGAGAATAAAGTGTGGGGGGTGGCTGCTGCAGCCCCCCTGAGGGACGAGGGTCTGGGCTCACCATGCCCTTTCCTCTCTGGCTTGGTGTCTGTGGTCAGTGCTCATTCTGCCTGAAGGGGAGGGTCATGTCTACCTGGTCTCCCAGTCCCACGCTTGCAGCAGTGCCCAGCAACCTGCAGTCAGGAGACTGTCTTTGGATCATCTCAAGGTACTTCTGATACTTTGGGCACTGAAAAAGAATGGGAAAAGTGTAGAAATCCCTTAATGATTAGTAGATAGTAGATAGTAGTGGGGTTTCCCAGGTGGTGCTAATGGTAAAGAACCTGCCTGTCAGTGCAGGAGATGCAAGAGATACTGGTTCAATCCCTGAGTTGGGAAGATCCCCTGGAGGAGGGCATAGCAGCCTATTCCAGTATTCTTGCCTGGAGAATCCCCATGGGCAGAGGAACCTGGTGAGCTACAGAGTCAAACAGGACTGAGCGACGAAGCACAACACAGCACATACATATATATGGCTTCCCAGGTGGCTCAGTGAAAAAGAATCTGCCTGCCAGTGGGTTTGATCCCTGGGTCGGGAAGATCCCCTGGAGAAGGAAGTGGCAACCCACTGCAGTATTCTTGCCTGGAGAATTCCCATGGACAGAGGAGCCTGGCGGGCTGTAGTCTATGGGGTCGCAAAGAGTTGGACACGACTGAAGCAACTTAGCACCCATGCATGCAGGGATTGGTAGAGAGGCAGATGAGAGTTCTACCTGATGGATGTTTTTTTTCCCTGTAAAAAAGGGGACATACATTGTTTTCTGCTTGGAGAGATAAAACCAGCACCAAATTCGTCTTGTCAGGCAAGATCTGTTCCGTTAGTGAGACCGCTTCCATTATATACTGTATTGTAAAGGAAATAATTTCATGCCTTATCTCAGATCCTTTCTCTCCTGCTGAGAGGACTGGAAGATGAGAGAGGCCTGGGTAGCCTCTGGGTCCTGGCATGGTGTGGGTCGAGCAAGACACTTTGGGATCGTTTTTGCATTGGGCCCAGAATTGGAAGGTTGTGTTTAATTATTCTGACATAAGAAGCTGTTGCCCATCCTTAACTTTGCAGAAGTCAGTGGAACTTTATGACCTAACTCTGAGTCCCCGGGTTGTTTTTAAATTTGGTTCTACTGTTGACAAACTTGGGGCCTTGGGTAAGGACCTCATTTCTGCTGTCAGTTTCCTCATTTGTTAACTGGAGCACTTCTGTATCGATATCTTGTGACTGCAAAATGGAACAGTGTATGCAAAGCACGGAGAACAGTGTCTTGCTTATAGCAAAGACGGAAAAGCTTTTCCTGTGGTGGGTAGTTACTGGCTGTGGGAGTTAATGAAGACTTAAAGGTAAAACCGCCTTGGCATTGTTATCTGTCACCAGGATCTCAATACTCTGGATAAATAATAAAAATGCTGCGTATTGGGGTTTCCCTGGTGGCTCAGTGGTAAAGAATCCACCTGCTAGTGCGGAAGACACAAGTTCGATCCCTGGATTGGGAAGATCCCACAGGTTGCAGAGCATCTTAAGCCTGGTGCCACAACTAGTAAGCCTGTGCTCTGGAGCCTGGGAGCTGCAACTACTGGAGCCCACACATTGAGAGCCTGGCTCTGTGACAAGAGAAGCCACCACAATGAGAAGCCCGTGCACCGCAACTAGAGAGTAGTCCCTGCTTGCTGCAACTAGAGAGAGCCCACCGGCAGCAACGGAGACCCAGCACAGCCAAAGATAAATAAATAAGATTTTAAAATGCTGTATATTAACGTTTAGTTCGATGCCGCAGTCTTGCTCTGATCACTATTTTCCGCCCCATCTGATGCCCTCCTCCCCGCCTCCCTCCCCAGGGTGGAAAGTCTCTTCAGCCCGTCGTTATTCTTTTCTTCATAACAGCAGTCAGATGAGCTATTGAACACACAAATCCCCATCTAATCTGTTTCTGAAAGGTAGGGCTTTAAAAATAGTGAGCGTCTATGATGGCTAATTTTGTTGTACCTTGTTATTAAGAGAAGATGATGTTAATACCCATCGAGTAATGAAAAGTCAATTAAATACATTTAGGGAAATTAAAATGCTGACAAATTCGTAGCGGCTCTTCTGTTCGTTAAATGGGATCGACATGGATTAACAATCGGTGGTGGACCGAAATTTGCTGAATTTACTGAAGTATATTTCCATTAAAATGACAGCTGTGGGAAAGAGCGTCACCAGGGCATTTAGTCACGGGGCCCAGGAGTGTGAAGGAGAGAACTAATCAAATAAGACAACTTGTACTTAATTTTAATTAGGTAAATTCCCCTTCACGTTTTAATCACATAAACTCAGTCACGGGTGGTATGGAAGCCAGCGGCCGGCCATCTTGTCTCACTCTGCTTTCTTTTTCTACAGTATTAAAAATTAGTTGTAGAGTTGACTTTTGTACTTGATTATACATTGTGAATTAGCCTCTTTCATAAACGTAGTTTTTCAGCCATCTTTTCAGTATTTGAAATTTTGTCTAGGAACCCCTCACAAATCATGTTTACAAAAAATACTATAAAAAATTATAACACAATTTGCTATGAAAAATAAGATCTCATGTCAGAAACTTACATCAGTGAAATTGGTTACTGATAAAATAACAATAGATCTAGAGTATGTGTGCTTAGTCGTGTCTGACTCTTTTGAGACCCCATGGACTGTAGCCCTGCCAGGCTCCTCTGTCCATGGGATTTCCCAGGCAAGAATATCGGAGTGGGTTGCCATTTCCTCCTCCAGGGGATCTTCCTGACCCAGGGTTCGAACCTGCGTCTCCTGTGTTATTCTGCACTGCAGGCAGATTCTTTACCACTGAGCCACCAGGGAAGCCCATTTCTGAAGACCATTAAACTTTTGAGTTTTGTGTGTACTGTTTGTTGTATATTTGTTTGTTTTTGCAATATGAATGTAAATGGGATTTTGATATTTGTTAGTTTACTAGATTCTTACCAGGATATTGGGGGCAGGAAGGTACCAAATAATCAGGATTTTGTTATACTTCTGGGATATAGCTAATGTTTTAGTTTATGGTCATGAAATTTTCTTCGCCGTTAATGTATAGCATGTGTATCATGAAACTATTTTTCAGTTGCTGCAAATAGAAATATATTTTATAAATTTGACCACAGACTGAGATTTTATGTAATGAGCATTTTTTATGTATTACTCCCTGCAAAGTACCATGTTAAGCACAAGGAAGATGCAATTTTTTTAAGGCTCTACTTCTAAGTTCTCTGTAATGGAGAGACAGACAGATAAATGATAGTACAAAGCACTTGGAATAGGAATTCAGTTCCAAACAGAGATAAAATTATTTCAACAGAAAAAAAAATCTGAGAAGTCTTGAAACCTGATGTTTGAGCTTGGCCTGGAGTAAAGATTTTGAGTAGAAATTGGATGGAGGGACTTCCCTGGTGGTCCCAGTGGCTAAGACGCCACGCTCTCAATGCGCGGGGCCTAGGTTTGATCCCTGGTCGGGGAACTACTAATAGATCCCACATGCTGCAACTAAGAGTTCTCATGTTGCAACTGAAGATCCTGCATGCTGCAAATAAGGCCTGGCACAGTCAAATAAATAAATATTTAAAAAGAGAAAATGGATGGAGTGGTCCTTCTGGGCTGAGATGTAGCCCAGCATGAGCAGAGATGTGGAGAGTCCATACCGCATTCAGGGAGCAGTTGGGAAAACATGGTAAATACAGATGATGGTGTCATTTTTCAGTCACTAAGCAGTGTCCAACTCTTTGTGACCCCATGGACTATAGCCCGCCAGGCTCCTGTGTCCATGGGATTCTCCAGGTAACAGTACTGGAGTGGGTTGCCCTTTCCATCTCCAGAGGATCTTCCTGGACCAGGAATTGAACCCATGTCCCTTGTATTGGCAGGCGGGTTCCTTAACACTGAGCCACCTGGGAAGCCCTATGTAGTGAGTTATAACTTACATACAATAAAGGCACAGATCTTAAAATGTCCAGCACAGTGAATTTTCAGATACATGTAAGTCTGTGTAACCACCGTCCAATCAAGATACAGAATATTTCCAGGACTCCAGTGGCTGTGCCCCACTCCAGGGTGACACTGTTCCGTCACCATAGAAGTGTTTTGCCTGTACTTGAACTTCATGTAAATGGAATCTCAGGACTTGTGCTCTTGTGTCTGGCTTCTTTGCTGCACGTTACGTCTGCAGCATGTGGCATTCATAGTTTTTCTTTGTTGCTGTGAGCATTCTGTTTTATGAATAGTCCTCTCTTTATCCATTCTACTGTTGAGGAACATTTGGATTGTTTCCAGTTTTTTTGGCTGTTATGGACAATACTGTTATGAACATGTCTGTGCATAATTTTTTGGTCAGCCCAGGTACTCCTTTCTCTTCATATATACTCAGAAGTGAAATTGCTGGGTTGTAGGGTTTAGTTTTAGGAAACACTGCCAAACAGATTTTGAAAGTGGTTTTTGCCAATTTTTGTGGGCTTCCCTGGTGGCTCAGTGGTAAAGAATCTGCCTACCAATGTAGGAGACAAGGGTTCGATCCCTGGGTTGGGAAGATCCCCTGGAGAAGAAAATGGCAACCCACTCTAGTACTCTTGTCTGGAGAATCCCATAGATGGAGGAACCTGGTGGGCCACAGTCCATGGGTTGCAAAGAATGAGACACAACTTAGTGACTGAGCACGCACGCATGTAGTAGTTTGTACTCCCGTCAACAGTGTGTGATTATTCTCATTGCCCTGCATCCTCACCAACACTTGCTGTATATTTGGTTTTAAACTATCTTTCAAGTTTTGGTTTTTATTCTACGAGTTCTCTTAAAGAGATGTATGGAGATGCCCAAGCGACTTGACTGATGGTGATAATGACCACGTGCTGTCCCGTTATGATGAGCTTACTGGATTTTATGCAGTTCCTGGCAAGCCCTTTGCATAAATTTCCACAGATTATTCTCTGATGACCTTCTCTTGTGATGTTCCAAGTGTTTGGATGCCAAGGCTGAGTTCACGTACTTACACAGTTGCATTTGCTTTTCTTCTGGGCAGTGCATCAAGACTAGACACGCTTTTCGAGGCTGGATTTTGTATTGGGAGAATCAAGAGAAGTGCTCTGACTTGGAGTTAACCTCTTCCCGTGTTCCTTTCCCCCTCGAGGGAGACTGTGTTAGATGCTGTGATATCCCCTGATTCTGTGCTGTTGGCAGGAAGGCAGGTGGAGCGCTGGCACCTGTCAACCCCCAACCCCCACCCCGCCAGGAGCCTGAAAGTCGACTTGATCGGTGACTTTTACCCCTCTCCCCTTTTACCGTTGTAATATGGGTTTCCCTTGGCTACACATTTTACTTGGAGATAAAAATGATTTCTCTTACTTCTGTCCTGACCTAGTTTTTGCCTCCAATTGCACTTGTTATCTCTCGGCGTCTTTCGGGATGTCTGGCTCACAATTGAGAAATGGTGGGGTGGCTTTTTCCTTTTCCTGGGCGCCCATGCCTTTTGATGAGCCCACGGCTGGAGGCCGCAGGGGCCCAGCGTGGTCCGCAGGAGGGGAGAGAGCACCATCCAGGGCACCCAGGTACCGACCCATGCCTGGCTTCCCCTTCGCCTCCCGACGTACTGAGGAACTGTCCCACCTGAAGTGTCGGTGGAGGGGGCATGCCGATTGCTCAGCTAGTCTCTCCCTCGTCTGGACTTCGCCTGTGGCCCGAAGGCCATGGATTGACCTGGGTGTCTCTGCTTTCTTCTGGGACACTGATCTCAAGGAGATGGTGCTGGACCCTGTGCTGGGGAAAAGAGTGGAGAAGGAAAAGGGGGCCCCTCTTAATATTTCAGAATGTCATGTGGCTTCCCCTGCTTGGGGGTTCTGTTTCGTTCCTTTGTGCTAAAAGAACATAATGTGACTTTCTAGATATATATATAGAGATATGATCTATCACATCATATGTGCTTAGTCACCCAGTCGTGTCTGACTCTCTGCAACCCCATGGACTGTAGCCCACCAGGTTTCTCTGTCCATGGGCTTCTCCAGACAAGAATACTGAAGTGGGTTGCCATTTCCTTTTCCTGGGATCTCTGCGACCCAGTGATTGAACCTGAGTCTCTGGCATCTCCTGCGTTTTTAGGCAGATTCTTTACCACTGAGCCACCTGGGAAGCCCATATTATAGCATAGCATATCATGTCATATCATATATAGATATATATCTGCACTTAAGGAGAACTGTTAGGGGAGTGGAGGCAATGGGGGCATAGTTAGAGTTGAAGGAGAATTAGGGCATCAGATTCTTGTGACTGTAACCTTTTTATTTTTTTGGCCTCACCATGCAGCCTGGGGGATCTTAGTTTCCCAACCAGGGACTGAACCTGAACCCTTGGCAATAAAAATGTGGAGTCCGAACCACTGAGCCACCAGGGAGTACCCTGATTCTTGTGACTTTAGGCTGGAGAAACAGAGTGGGTGCCCCGGAGGAGACCAGTACTCGGGTCAGCTGATCCTTGGGACAGGAGTCAGGGGTTTAGACTCTCTTCTCTGAGAGAAGGCCTGGAGTTGGGGTGGACCAGGGCCTTAGCCACCCATCTCCTTTAAAAGAAGAGGTACTTTGGTGGATGCCTAACCACTGACCCACACCTTCCTGTTGATCCAGTGGTCCTGAATTCCCAGGAATAAGGATGTTTCCCTGATCCAACCCCTTGAAGCACGCAGCCTCTGAGAATGTGAAAAATCAAGTTTGATTTACCGTTAAGCATGACTGAGTTCATTAAAAATGTATTTGTGTTTTGCTAAAAGATTTAGTAAAAGAAGGATATCTCTAGCTTCTGGGTTTTATGATGTCAGGACAATAATAACGTTTTTTATCTTGCTGTTTTAAAAACCAGAAGTTGTTGTATCAGGGATTCCCAGGTGGTACTAGTGGTAAAGAACCCGCCTGCCGATGCAGGAGATGTAGGAGATGTGGGTTTGATCCCTGAGTCAAGAAGCTCCCCTGGAGGAGGAGCTGGCAACCGTCTCCAGTATTCTTGTCTGAAAAACCCCATGGATGGAGAAGCCTGGCGGGCTACGGTCCACGGGGTTGCAGGAGTCAGACGTGATTGAGCACCCATGCAGGTTGGCTTATCACAAAGAAGGTTAGAGTTTTTAGAGGGAAGAGTCTGCAGGAAACAAAAACACTTATGTTTTATATTAAAAGTAGTTTTGCTCATTTCCCTTTCTTACTCTGATAGCTCAGCTGGTAAAGAATCCACCTGCAATGCAGGAGACCCCGGTTCGATTCCTGGGTTGGGAAGATCCCCTGGAGAAGGGATAGGCTACCCACTCCAGTATTCTGGCTTGGAGAATTCCATGGACTGTATAGTCCATGGGGACACAAAGAGTCGGACACGACTGAGTGACTTTCACTTTCACAGTAGCATATGTAGTACACAACTACGAGATTCTTCCAGACATCCTATGTGGAATCTTCAGTTCTGGAAATAAAAAAGAGGAATTTATTATTGGAGAAATTGAGACGCAGAAAGCCATGAAAAGGCCAAGTGTTTTGCTTAACTACTCCGGGCACCGTTCTCATTAGAGAGTAAAGGAGCAGTGGGTTTCTTGAGCTACTAAAGCTTTCAGTTTAAGACATTGAAAGGCATCTGAGATAATCTTATTTACTTTAAAATGGGAATTTATAAAAGTGAACATAGTTTAATGTTGTGTTTTTCAAATGAACTCGGCACTTGTTTCAGTAGTGTGGGTGTAGGGAAATGAGATAAGCTGTGAAATCAGATTTTTTCACTTGTAATTTCTTCATTCTACTTCACAGTTCTAGACTTTTTAGGAATTCACCAAAGTAATCTGGTACAGTCTTAGAGCCATCTTTCTGTTCTTTCTTGGGCAAGTCTATTTTTGCATTTCTATTTTATTTTCCTCTCAAACTTTATAGTCTTATAAACTTTACATTTAGCTTTCATCATTCTTATGCACATGCTTCTCCGCTAGGCTGTGAATCTGGGTTACCTGTGCCCAGTTGATATTCCTTGTATTAAAATGTTATTCCTTTTCTGTCAAATGTTAATTTTTAGAGACTTCTGTGGCGGTCCAGTGGTTAGGACTCCACGCTTCCACTGCAGGGGGCACAGGTTCAATCCCTGGTCAGGGAACGAAGATCCAGCATGCTGTATGGTGCAGCCGAAAAAATAAAAATAAAGATATAATAGTAAAAATAAATAAATAAAATATATATTTAACAGTTTTAAAGATGTTAATTTTTAAACATCAATGTCTTTGTAGCCACTGTAGTACTTTTTAAATGTGGGAGTAACATACTGCTTTTTAAAAACTAGTCATTTTTAACTTGAGACATAAAGGGGAACTACTAAAGGTTATCTGTTTTTATTTTTTTGTGTAAAAGGGAATTTTCATGTTTTAATTTATGTAGTATATGTATCTGGGGCTGAGGAGATTTTTATACTAATTGTTTCCATATTTAGGCCTAAGAAAAGTTTATAGGCTTAAAAAGCGCCAACAAAGCAGTTTCCAAATGTTTGTCTAATTATTTAAAATTGAATATTTATTTTACACTCTGAAAAATAAGTCTTCCGATTAGTAACTAGTTCAGGATCAATTTTTCTGTATTGTATTTTTTCAAATAAAATTTAAATTTGAGTTCTTCTGGCAATGGTGGACTGATTTGTTGTAAACCCATTCACCTGCTAAAAATAGAAAAACTAAATAAAGAAATAAATAAAACGCCCGAACAAAACACAAACCTATGTTGTATATGCATATTCAGAGTAGTGCTATTAACAATAACCAAAAGGTGAAACCAATTCAGGTGTCCATCAGCAGATGAATAGGTCAACAGTTTGTGATATATATGTGTTATGGAATATTATTCAACCATAAAAAGGAATCGAGGTGTCAGGTACATAATATATTGAATGTATTCAGAGTGTTTGGTTCATAATTGACACCTAAAATTATTCATTTCAAAAACATTTACCGAGTGTCTACTCATGTACCTGGCATTGAGCTGGTGATGGGGATACAGAGATAAATAAGACGAAGTTAGGGAGCCCCTCCAGGCTCAGTCTGGATGGCCGTGCTGTCGCATGTGGGGAGCTGCTACTCAGTGTGTCAGTTTAAATGGAAATAAAATAAACTTTCTCAGCTGCACTGGGTCCATGTTAAGTGCTCCGTGGCCACACGTGGCTAGTGGCTGCTGTGCTGGACAGCACAGAGACGGGACATTTCATCATCACAGAAAGTTCTTCTGGACAGTGCTGGGCAGGGCAGGGCAGCAATGTGATAGAGGTGAGCCCTGGCCAGTGTCCTGGTGGAGATGAGCTGTGGAGTGTTTTGAAAGATGAATTTTCAGGTGGGTGAATGGAGGAGCGGGGATAGCCACTCCAGTACTGTGAAAGCACAAAGACACAGGGCTTTCGGAAGCTTCGCCTCTCCTGGAGATCGTAACTAGCTTGAAGTATTAATAGTTCAGCTTAAGTAGATTGGCAGGAGTCCCGGCTTCAGGAGATTAGACTGAAAGGAAAGACAGGGCCTGGGTCCTGAAGGGCCTGGGATGCCCAGTTAAGGAGCTATTCTGGAGGACACTCAAGAGGGCTTTTTATCTTTGACTCACTTATTTCTTGAGTTAATGCTTCTTTTATCAATTTACCTTACAGAAATAAAACTCATGTTTAGCAAAAATATTTTGTCTATTTTTTAAAAATTTGCAGTGGTGATACATTTTTTATGGAGAAAAGTCTGTGCTTCTTTTCCTTGTGGTTTGTAAGCATAGAAGGTGTCACCTGTAGAGCCTGAGACATGTTCAATTTTGTTTTATTTTTAGTTTTTCTAGTATAAAATGGTGTCAAGTTAATTTTTGTATGTCTAGAATGGAGTGCCTAAATTTTATACATACACATAACAAATACGTGTTACAGATATGTATTCATGTATAAAATTTGTGAAAGTGAAAGTCTCTCAGTTGCGTCCGACTCTGCAACCCCATGGGCTATACCATTCATGGAATTCTCCAGGCCAGAATACTGGATTGGGTAGCCTTTCCCTTCTCCAGGGGATCTTCCCAACCCAAGGATTGAACCTAGGTCTCCTACACTGCGGGTGGATTCTTTACCAGCTGAGCTACAAGGGAAACCCAAGAATACTGGAGTGGGTAGCCTATCTCTTTTCCAGCGGATCTTCCCAACCCAGGGATCCAACCGGAGTCTCCTGCAATGCAGGCAGATTCTTTACCAGCTGAGCCACAAGGGAAACCCAAGAATACTGGAGTGGGTAGCCTATCCCTTCTGCAGCGGATCATCCTGACCCAGGGACCAAACTGCTGTCTCCTGCATTGCAGGCGGGATTCTTTACCAACTGAGCTTTATTTATATTTATATATGTAAACAAATTGCTAGCTAGCATGCCCCAAACCATTTATTAAACAATGTTTCCCTTCTTGGTGATGGATTCTTTGTCATGAATTACATTTTTATATATAATGAGATTTATTTGAGTCATTAGTTCTGTTGTAGTAATTTTCTTATGTTGATATAACATTGTTTATTTATGCCACAGAAATTTTAAGTATTTTTCTGTGTGTGTAAATCAAACTCATGATTACTTAATTCTCTTTCTATATTTGTTTGAAAATTGAATTCTATGTTTAAAAATTGAAACTCATGATTACATAGGTTTTACAAGTGGTTCGAGCAGGCTAAACCATACGGCTTGTCACTGAGGTCCGGGCTGGCATGGTATTAACTATAAACACCACTCACTTTAGAGATGTATGTCTTTAGAAAATGCATGTGCTGGTCTTGCAGTGCTTTGAAAGCCCTCTGTCTTTCATGGATGGTGATTCATTCAGTAGTATGTTTAGCGCACCGCCACAGAGAATGAAAAGGACCTTCTGTATCAGCGTGACCATCCTTTGAGACTGACGTTTGTGTACTTTCATATTGCCTGGTTCATCTACAAGTCTTAGCTATCAGGAAAAGTTTGTTATTGACATTTTATCGATTGGAAGACTCAGAAAGCGAGGAATAACTAGCAGGTGGAGGCTGCTTTAAATTAATTAGCCTAGCTAAAATTGCTTTTACTTTTACTGCTACTTCCCTGACATTTCTGTGTGTGTGTGTGCGTGCGTGCACCTAAGTGCACCAGCACGGGCTAAGGAGTGGGGTTGAGGATGCAAGGGGAAGTAGGACTTTTGTATGCTGTGGAAATTCACAAATGTACCCTTCAGTGTACCAGAAGGAGGTTGTGGCTGGATTTTGAGGACATGAATTGATCAGCATGATGCGTGTTCCTTGAATATATCCAGTAGCATCACCTACACTGTCTTCTATTCCTGCATTTTGCCCTGAGGCAGATCATTTATGTAACCAGAAAATGTTTCAGTGTTCCAGAGGTTGCTGTAAAGAATAATTAGCAATTGTCTCAAACAATTTGAAATTCAGATATTATCACTGAGTTTAAATGGAATAGCATTTACAGAAATTAGTCAACAGTTTTAAACTGTTGCCCGTCATTCATCTTGTGTGAACTGTCCCCATGTGTAGATGATTCTCTTTGTAGAGAGCTGTACCATTCCACAGCATGTTTCCCATTTCTTACCTCATTTGATGCTTACAACATATCTGTCAGGTAGGTTTTAATAGTAACTACATGTTACAAATAAGGAAACCCAGGTTTATAGGGAATAAGAAGCACACGCTAGAGAGAGTAAGTTCTATTTCAATCAACCATGTGACTCAGATTTGCTAGTTTTCCCAACCTATTCCTCAGGGTTTTCTATCAACTGAAAACAAACAGAATCACTCTAATTATAATGGAGATCCATCTGTCCATGATTATTCATGTTTATAAAGACTTTTATAAACTGCATTATAACTGTTTAAAATCGCCCCATTGAGAAATGATTTATTTTAAATAATTACTAGTTATAAATGCATCACAAATATTCAACTATAATGAAGACAGCACAGGCCATTTTATTCATATAGATAATTGTTTTCCCTTAAGTTATGTCCTGAGGCTAGCCTGTGAGGTTTTCCCTGTGTATTTTTCCTATTGTTGTCTGCTCATGGGTTAGGTGCTTTATTACAGGAGGCAACTGAAATGGAATCCCATGCCTATTTGAATCAGCTCCACTGAAGAGAATACATGTTTTCATTGATTGGGCTGTTCAACTTCCCTCTTTTGTGTAGAAGATTTCAGGCTACCCTCCCTTATTATAGGACCACCCTTTGTGAATTTCTCAGCATTCACCATAAGTCTTACATGGCCGATTGCTTCTCTTCCTGCTTGAATATCCACTCTGATGCTCTTGTATTGAGTCACTGCAGAATTTGCTTGTGGACTTTGCAAGTAGGTCTCAGGGTAAATTAAGATATCCCAAAGCCCACAAATATGAACATGTTTCTTCTACGTCGTTTGTAAATGTTGACCTTAGTGGCTTAGATAATGTGTAAAGTTAGTTAAACTTAAAACACACACTCACACAACGTGGAAGGAAAATGCCTGTCAAGGGAGAAGAGAATTAAAAACAAAACAAAACAGTAAAATCTCTCTTAGAAGGAAATCCTCATTTTCTTAACAGCATCTTCTGGTCTGGTAAGATAGGTTAGTCTCATTGTGACAAAGGATAGACCAAGTGGGCCTAATGAACATGCAGTGAGGGTACCCCTCAATGTAGTGAAGCTGCTGCAGGTGTGGCTGTTAGAGGCTTACCTGAGTTTTAGACATTACTTTGCTGAAAATCTTGATAATATTCAAGCCTATCATATAAAAATTTTTTTTTTTAGTTTTTTTTTTTTTTGATGTGGACTATTTTTAAACTCTTTATTGAATTTGTTACAATATTGCTTCTGTTTTATGATTTGGTTTTTTGGCCCCAAGGCATGTGGAATCTTAGGGCTTCTCTAGTGGCTCAAATGGTAAAGAATCTGCCTACAATGCGGGAGACCTGGGTTTGGTCCCTGGGTCAGGAAGCTCCTCTGGAGAAGGGAATGGCAACCCACTCCAGCATTCTTGCCTAGAGAATCCCATGGACAGAGGAGCCTGGCGGGCAACAGTCCATGGGGTTGCAAAGAGTCAAACACGACTGAGCGACTAATACACACACACACATACACACACACACACAACTGAGCGACTAACACACACACACACACACACACACACACACACAACTGAGCGACTAACACACACACACACACACACGCGCGCGCGCGCGATCTCAGCTCCCTGACCAGGGATCGCACCTGTGCCCCCTGCATTGTAAGTGCAGAGTTCTAACCTCTGGACCGCGCGCGCACACACACACACACACACACACACGATCTCAGCTCCCTGCCCAGGGATCACACCTGTGCCCCCTGCATTGGAAGTGCAGAGTCCTAACCTCTGGAACACACACACACACACACACACACACACACACACACACACACACACACACGTGATCTCAGCGCGCGCACACACACACACACACACACACACACACACACACGTGATCTCAGCTCCCTGCCCAGGGATCGCACCTGTGCCCCCTGCATTGGAAGTGCAGAGTCCTCACCTCTGGGCCGTGGTGGAGCCCCTCAAGCCTGTCATCTCACCCTTAGCCTTACTTAGTTAACCTCCATTCTTCCTTCCCTCTCCTGTTTCCTTCCTTCCTTTCTCTCTCTCTGTCTTCTTTTTTAAAAAAAGACCTAGGAAATACTTCTGCCCTGACAAATCGAGACTCCTCGATTAGCCACCAGTTGGAATAATTGGTTTTTACATTTTGCTTTCTGTAGATTATTGACATCTCAGTCCATCCCTGAATTCCGAGGTTATGAAAAGTCTTCATAAAGTCCTTGCTTATTTGCACCACCTGCCTGATCAGAGTAGCTGATTTCCCTTGTATGATGTCTTTGTCTCTCCATCCACTGGGTTGAGTTGGGATTAACTCAAGGACTTGTGGGAGAAGATAAGCTCTAAACCACACCGTATCAAACAATTATCTGTCTTCATTTTCCCTTGAAGGCTGTGGCCAGATCTCATCAAAGTTCAGCGTTCTTTCGTGGGTGGAGTGAATCACCTGAGTGGGATGTGGGCTGTGTGAGCCCCAAGAATTCCTACTTGAAAGAAAGTTTCATTATAAACTTGACAATAGCTAAGATGTCACTGGGGCTTCTCAGGTGGCTTAGTGGTAAAGAATTCGTTTCAATCCCTGGATTGGGAAGATCCCCTGGAGGAGAGCATGGCAACCCACTCCAGCATTCTTTCCCGGGAAATCCATAGACAGAGGAGCCTGTTGGGTTGCAGTGCATGGGGTTGCAAAGAGTTGGACACGACTGAAGTGACCGAACATGGACACACTGTATATATAAAATCAATACTGGCTGGTGCATCCCAAAGCAAGAGTCTAGCCCCTGATCCTTAATTCAGTTCAGGTTCTATAACCATCCCTGAAGGTGGTGGTGGTTTAGTCCCTCATTTGCTCAGTCGTGTCCAAACTCTTTGTGACCCCATGGACTGTAGCCTGCCAGGCGCCTCTGTCTATGGGATTCTCCAGGCAAGAAAACTGGAGTGGGTTGCCATTTCCTTCTCCAGGGGATCTTCCCAACGCAGAGATCAAACCCAGGTCTCTTCCATTGGAGGCAGATTCTTTACTGACTGAGCCACCAGCGAATCCCATAACCATCACTAAGCTCCTACTAAGCAGAACACCAGGGCTTTGAAAGCGCCCCATGCTTTCAAGAAGCAAGCTCTTCTTTCAGCCATATTCCTTAATACCCCAAAACATGAAATTCCAGTGAAATTTTAATTAACTAATCAAAGCTCAGTTAGGATGCTCATATAAAGTAATATAAAACCTTATGTAAGCCACAGTAATGAGAGTGAACTCAATCACAGTAAAGAAACATTTAGTTAAGTAAAAATATTTTTATTATTGCTTATTCAGAGATGTACCTAAGTGGCAGAGGCAATTAAGTATCCCCATAAAGTGAAAACTAACTAACCAGCCCAAGCATATTTCTTTGCTTAATATCCTTTGTGCTCACTCAGTCATGTCCGACTCTTTGTGACCCAGTATACCACGGACCACCAGGTACCTCTGTCCATGGGATTTCCCAGGCAAGAATACTGGAGTGGGTTGCCATTCCCTTCTCCAGGGGATCTTTCTGACCCAGGGATTGAACCCAGGTCTCCTGCATTGTTAGGTGGGTTCTTTACCACTGAGCCACCTGGGAAGCCTCTAACATCCTATATATGTGGCTCCATCCAGAGATCTGTTAAAAATGTAGTCTCTTAGACTCTACCCTGGGCCTTAATAATCAGACCCTGCATTTTAACAAGCTCTCCATGTGGTTTCCAAGCATCTTATAGTTTGAGCAGCACTGCTACGGACCAGCAAGCCTCATGGAGTAGTCCCAGGACCAGCAGCATCAGTATCACATGGGAATGACTAGAAACCCAAATTCTCGATCCCCACATACAACTCAATATCAAAACAGCAAACCACCCAGTCAAAAGATGGGCAGAAGACCTGAACAGAACGTTTTTCCGAAGAAGACGTACAGATGGCCAACAGGCACATGAAAAGATACTCAGCGTCTTTAATTACTAGAGAAATGCAGATCAAAACAACAATGAAGTAGCACCTCACACCTGTCAGGATGGCTATTATTAAAACGTCTCCAAATAATAAATGCTGGAGAGACTGTGGGTCAAACCTGGGTCTCCTGTGTTGCAGGCAGATTCTTTACCACTGAGCCACCTTACCCAGAATTTGAAGACAACTTTTTTTTTTTGGTGTACATGTGTTCCCCATCCTGTGCCTCCCTCCTCATCCCATCCCTCTGGGTCATCCCAGTGCACCAGCCCTGAGCACCCTTTCTCACGCATCGAATCTGGACTGGCAATCTGTTTCACATATGATGATATACATGTTTCAGTGCTATTTTCTCAAATCATCCCACCCTCACCTTCTTCCACAGAGTCCAAAAGACCATTCTATACATCTCTGTCTCTTTTGCTGTCTCATATGTAGGGTTATCATTACCACAACTTTTGAATATTAATTTGTGGGGGATAATGGGAGAGATAGAGACAGTTTATTATTCTTGACAGTTGTAGGTTTCAGTGGGTTGATTAAAACTACAGTTAGTTTTAAGTATATTGTTTATGCCTGCAGGGAAATTTTCTTTAGACATTCAGACAGAATTTACAGGCCATCGTTCCCTTGGTCAAAGATGACAGCTCCTTTTCACAGTTAGCATACTTACGCGATCAAAATTAGTGAGCATGATGTTAACTGCTTTGTATTAGCAAAATAGTTGTACTGTTGCCCTGACCTCCAGGATTTAAGCTTTTTCAGAGCTGGAAATTTGTGCCCAGGGACTCACTGAAGGACTGCCTGCTGGCTTTGTGGCTTACATTTACCTCTAAGCAAGTAATATGCTACCCCATGGTGGGTAGGAGTATTTTCAAATGATCCTCACCTGAAGAACTTGAAGTCATCTATTTTAAGAAGATAAGACTCAGGCCAAGAGGTAGAAGTTACAGGGAGGCAGTTTGGGTTCTGTATAGGAAGGCATTTTGTAATTCTTTGGGGCTGTTCAGAAATAGAAGGGGCTGTCTCATTAGGTAGTGACACCCCAACAATTAGAAGCATTCTTACCTGACAGGGAATCTGTGGTGGGATTCCTCTGTCTCGTGAGAAATTAGTCTTGTTGGCTCCAAAATTTTTTTTCCTTATCTCAAAATTCCTTATTTCTATCATCTCATAAAATTGCTGCTTCCAGTCTGTTTAAATGTCAGAGGAGACCTTATGACTTGGTTGGCAACTTATTTCAGCACTCTGTGGTGGACATGTCGCTTTCATGATGATGATGTTGGCCACTGCTTATGTCACAGGCATTGAGGGGAACCCACTTTTCCTGGGCCTGCACTTGACTCTGTTATAGCAGATGCCTCTGTCCACTGCCACGGGTGCAGCTTTTATATCACAAACTCAGCGAAGATCCCAAGTACAGCTTGGGGGTTGTGGGGAGAGGACTCCTCCCCGCTACCCCTTTGGGTGATCAACTTGTAAATCTTGGAAGTTGATTGGCATCTCTGAGCTTTATTTTTCTTTCACCTTACAGAGTGTATGTATGTTTTAAAGTCATAGGTCCCCAACCTTTTTGGCAACAGGGGCCAGTTTTGTGGAAGATGGTTTCTCCATAGACCGGGGTAGGGGGAATGCTTTCAGGATGATTCAAGCACTTTGCATGTATTGTGCACTTTATTTCTGTTATTATTACATCAGCTCCATCATCAGATCATCAGGCATTAGGTCCTGGAGGTTGGGGACCTCTGTTTTAAAGAATATAAAACAGGTCATGTGTTGGTAGTAAGATACGTATGTTCAAACTTTTTTTAAAAAAATGAATCTAATTGTTTTTCAGTCTTTGCTGCACAGGAAGGGGTCTGCACAGTTGCTTTGATGATTGAAGCAGTTCTGTTCAAAGATCATAGATCATACACAGGCAGAATTATTGATCTAATGTTTCTCCCCAACCATCACAACCTCCCTGAGATCATTCTTGTTATAGCTTGGTGTGTAACTTTCCAAATATTTCTCCTTGTTCTGGTAAATATATAAGCTTATTTATAATTATACTGATATTTTGTTTTTATCTAAGCAGAATGCTTTTTGACACCTTATTATGCTATCAGCTTTTTAAATTTAACAGTAATTTACATGTACACCCCTGCAAATTGCTACATACAGATCTAACCCTATCTCTATTTTTTTTTATTAAAAGATTTTTGTGATGTGAACCATTTTTAAAATCTTTATTGAATTTTTTACTGTATTGCTTCTTTGTTTATGTTTTGGTTTCTGACCACAAGGCATGTGGGATCTTAGCTCCCCAATTAGGGATCAAACCCTCACCCTCTGCATTAGAAGGTGAAGTCTTAACCACTGGACCACCAGGGCAGTCCCTAACCTTATCTCTTTTTTAAAAATTTCTTTTTAAAGAAATATATTGATCTATCTATCTATCCATCTATCTCTGCTTCCCAGGTGGCACTAGTGGTAAAGAATCTGCCTGCCAATGCAGGAGACATACAAGATGCAGGTTTGATCCCTGATTCAGGAAGATCCCCTGGAGGAGGCCATGGCAACCCACTCCAGTATTCTTGCCTGGAGAATCCCACGGACAGAGGAGCCTGGCAGGCTATAGTCCATAGGATCATAAAGGGTTGGACACCACTGAAGCGACTTAGCACATCTATCTATATACATATATAAGGTCATATACACATTGGATGTTCTTTTCACTTACTTTCTCTCAGTCACCCCAGGTAACCCATGTTAATTACCTGGTATGTATCCTCTTGTGCTTTCCTCTTCGTCCAGATAACCATATATGAACACATAAATGTATACATATATAAGGATTTGGAGTTAATTACTTTATTAACTGGTGTCATATTAAGCACACTTTTCTTTATTATTTTCCCATTTAGCAAAACCTCATGAAATTACTCCCAACTCTGCTAGTAGAGAATAGCTCCAATCATTGTTTTTATGGCTTTATTCCAAGGTATGAGTCTCTATCCATCTTTATTTATTTAACTGTTACCTTGTTAATAAACATTCATTTTGTTTCCTTTTTTTTTTTTTTTTGCCATTAGGAATAGTGGTGCGATAAATGTATTTTTACATCTCTTCTTTTGCACTTTATTTTTTAAGTTTTTAAGTAAATGTTACAGTAGTTAGAATTTCATCAAACTGTATTTTTAGCCATAGATGTTGTTAGATTGCTTCCAAAATTTCTGTAACAATTTACACTGCCTCCAGCAATTTGTGAAAGTGTCCTTTTTTTTTGACATTTCTGTTAGTGATAAGTGTTAATAGTCTGTATAATTTTTGCTAGTCTGGATTGAAAGAGTGAGTTTGAGTAGTTTTTCAAGTCTTGTAGTTTTTGAGTCTTGACTTTTCTGAAAATTGCCTATTCATCTGTTTTTGCACGTATTTCTATTGAATTATTTTTTTGTATCCATTTCTAAGAGGGTTCCCTACACGTTATTGATATTAACATTTTATTTTAAACATTTTATTACAAATGTTTTTTCTAAATTTGTTGCTTGTATGTACACCTTGCTTATGATAGCTTTTGCTCTATAAAAGTTTAAAATTTTCACATAGCAAAATTCATCTTTTCTTTTATGTTGCTTTATTTTCAGAGATAAAATCTCCACACATCTTTAGGTTGTACACATAGTCCCCTAGATTTTCTCTTAAGAGTTTATTAGTTTATTTTTGGCATCTAGCCTTTACTTTATCTGTAATTTATTTTTACATACGGTGTAAGAAAATTATTTTGTTCCAAATAGACAGCTGAAAGTGCCAGCACTGTTTGTTTAAAAAAATATATATTGAAGGGAGAGTTGAGACTTCCCTTATCAGACAAGAAAACAAACCATGAACGTTCCTAGTGTGAGCCAGAAGGGAGACTCCAGAAATATCTTGGTACAAGTAAAATTTTAATATATGACAAAGTGGCATTTACATTTTACTGGTAGAAAGTGTTCTACTTGTTTTAGCCATTTCTTTAAAATTTTAGGGGAAGAAAGGGTTTTCAGAGTACATTCATTTTTGCTAACAATGCAGATGAATTTTTATGCCATTTGCCAGTAAGTTCCGCAGAAAAATATGCAAGCTTGACTCAAGATTGTGGCTTGTCTCCAATGTCGTTCCCTGAACTCGACAGTGAAAACTTGTTTCTGGCTTTCCATCACAAGTGCTGCTGACACATCTCAGCTAAGATCGCCATGACTCATTTCTTAATTTCAAAGGATTGCGGCTTATACATACTGCTCAAGCTTTCTGTCCTGAAAAACAAAATCCCACTGCTGCCTTCTCTTAGTTTCTGTGCTGTTATCCTGTGTGTCCAGAGCCCTCGGCGTCGTGTCCTCAATGAACGTACCTGGGCTGGATCAGGAGGAGGAGATGTTCATGCGTGCTTTGATGTTTTCATCATGATCAACATGCCGAGTGGCCAGTGCTCAGAGATTCTGGGCAGGAAGGTTTCTGGCTAGGTGTCCCCTTGAAGACAGCAGATCTCATTTCAGGGAAGCAGAGCTGAGATTTTTGAGCAGGTAGATATTTGGAGCCTGGAAAGAGTAGGCTTCCGGGACCGTGAGCCACAGACACAGGTGGTGTATGTGTGGTAGTTTAGAGAAGGAGGTTTGGATGTGTGAGGACGGAGAGGGAGTGATCAGGTCTGGGAGAAATGACCAGAGTTGGGGTCCTCACATGGGGGACCCACATAGCTGGCTGAGTTGTCTCTGGACATACCCCTCGAGGGTGGGTGGGATGGAATATGTCCAGAAGTTACTTCATCACGCTGACTTCATTTTCTCATGCGCTGTTGACTGTCGCTAGTCCTGTTGCCGTTTCCTGAGCAGCTCCAGGTACCCACATTCATTAGGCACTTTCTATACAAAAGGGCTCAAAGGACAGTTGATAGACTTTTTTTCCCCTGTGTTAAAGATAACAAATGTGCGGATTGAGAGGCTGACTTTGCCTGAGAAGTGTCTACCTGCAGTCGTGCGATTCTGACTCCAGTCTGCTCGAGTCCGAAGGCTGCACCCCCTATTTTAACCCCCCGCTTCCCCACACTGTCTGCTGCCCCCATGTTGTGTCCACGTGCCTGCCTTCTGCTGGGCAGTGACCAGTTTTTGTAAAGTTTCCCGCAGTGTGGCTCACATTATGGAGAATGCATCCCACAAATACTTAAGTTGCCTTTAAAAATAAAATATAAATACAAATGAAAGGTGGATTTTTACGTATCTAGAGAAGGCTTTTGTGTAGCACAGCGTTTAAGAAAAGCCTGTACCTTGTTAGCATTACCCCACACCAGTCAGAGCCAGCCAGATAGGAATGTGGTGGCCCACTTAGGCTATCTTTAATTGCTCACTATAAATAGCCTAATGATGCTGCCATAAAAAGACTCTGATATGACTGAGGGGCTCAGCGTGACCCATATATATGATGTTTTTCTAGGTGACTGTGTCCGGGACAATGAATGCTCCGGTATGAGATAGTCTTCATTGCTGAAATGTGGGCTTAATTTCCAAGCCGATCATTTCTTACCCCTCCTCCCTCCAGATCTCGGGGTCTCCAGACAGCTTTGCTGTCTGCCCACATCTGTGCTGAGGTCGTAGTTGACAGTCTGTCACTCTCACATCGCAGCCACAGTTCCACCACCCACTTGGCCTGGCACTGACAGACAAGTGCCTGCTGCAGCCCAGTCTCATGCCTTAAGAGGACCAGCTCCGGCATGGATGGTGTGTTCCTTTTCTGCTCGGGGAAGCCATGGGAATCTGGATGCCTTGCTGGACTCTGGGCATCCATGAGTTCTCTTGATTCCAGCACAAGCCCGTCTCTGCTGCAGCTCTCACCACCTTTGCCACATCTACTCCCAGTTCCCTTGGGGTTCTCTCCCTCCACAGGTTGGAGGCAGAGACGATCCACCTTCAACTAACTGGGATATGATGAGGAACCTGTGAACCGAAAGGATGCTACATGCTAAGTCGCTCAGTCATGTCAGACTCTTTGTGACTTGTGAACTGTAGCCCACCAGGTTCCTCTGTCCGTGGGATTCTCCAGGCAAGAATACTGGAGTGGGTTGCCATTTCCTTCTTCAAGGGATATCCAGACCCAGGAATCAAACCTAGGTCTCCTGACCCAGTGATTGAACCTGAATCTTTTATGTCTCCTGGATTAGCGAGCAGGTTCTTTACCACTAGTACCACCTGAGAAGCCCCTAAAGGATGCTGAAGTAGTCCAAAGACCAGTCAATTCTCTCAGAAATATTTTTAAACCACAGTAAACAGACGGAGACTAACCAACTCTCCACTTTATACACAAATTCACCAGCATTTCTTTGGGCTACTAAAAGGATGCTGGAGTAACCCAAAGAGATGCTGGTGAATTTGTGTATAAAGTGGAGAGTTGGTTAGTCTCCGTCTGTTTACTGTGGTTTAAAAATATCTCCGAGAGAATTGACTGTCTTGTTTCTCAGCCTGCTCACTGTTAGGAGTAGCAGAATGAAAGGTGTGGGGGATTCTCTGGAGGCGGCCACACTGACAAGAGTGAGAAGTAGAAAAAGGAGCAGGGGACCACAGGAACTTCCAGAATTGGGTCACCAGGACCCAATTAATGGAATGGGAGAGTGCTTATCACATAGTCAGCTGGAAACGAGTCTTGTGGAATAAATAAATGTAAAACTCTGGACGTTTTATTGTTGAGCCTTGTCATAAAGGTTACACTAATTGTAGTGGCTTATGTTTCAGAAGGATAAGAAAGTGAATTTTTCACTTTAAAGCTATTTCTGGGACTTCCCTGGCGGTCCAGTAACCACTTCTAAGACTTCTCATGCAGGGGGTATAGCTTCAATCCCTGATCAGAGAGCTGAGATCCCACATGCCTCTCGGCCAGAAAAACCAAAACATAGAAAACAACAGAAGCAATGTTGTAGATAGTTGTCTGTTGGTTTTATTTATTTGGTAGTACTCATCCTAACAGGTGGGAGATAGTGAAGGACAGAGGAGCCTGGCGTGCTCAGTCCATGGGATTGCAAAGAGTTGGACACGACTGAGCAACTGAACAACAGCAACAGGAGTGAGATGGTATCTTGTTTTGGCTCTGACTTGCCTTCGGTCAGTGGTCAGTGATGTGGAGCACCATTTTATGTACCTCTTAGCCTTTTGCATGCCTTCCTTGGGAACATGTTGCTCAAACCTGCCTGGCTTGTCTTGGTCACTGCTGTCGCCATGATACCTAAGCAGTTTCTGGCATCTGAGAGGTACTCAAAAGAGTTTTTTAATTACTATAAAGGACAGTGACTGCAGGTATGTCTACAGAGTTACCATCGACACTGGAGATAAACAGTTGTTGCCATTCTTCTCTGTGTGCTTTGGGGGCCTCAAGGGTCAGTGTTCCAGTGAGTCTGAGCTTTTGTCGAATGCGGGAAGGCTCTGTATTTTCAACACCTGGCTTTGGGGTGGAAGAGGGCTTCCCTCGTGGCCCAGTGGTAAATAACTCGCCTGCCAATGCAGGAGACACGGGTTCGATCCCTGGGCCGGGAAGATCCCCTGGAGAAGGAAATGGCAATCCACTCCAGTATTCTTGCCTGGAGAATCCAATGAACACAGGAGCCTGGCGGGCTGCAGTCCGTGGGGTCACAAGAGTCGGACATGGCTTAGCGATTAAGCAGCAACAACTTTGAGTTGCAAGAACCCAAATGACCAAGGTCTCAATACCTGTAGTAGCAGCTGGCCTTTCTGAACAGAGTCGCTGCATCCCTGAGCTCCGCTTTTTCTGGCAGGTCTCTGGCTGTACATGGGTATCTGATAGTCCCATATGTTCTCTCGGTTTTCGTGTGGCTCCCGTTTTAGAAACATGCGGTTTGTGTGCGAGTGCTCCCTTAGCGGGTGAGCAGCCCCGTGACTGTAGTCACCCTGTGGCACGTGTGTCACCCTCCATCTTAGTGACAAAGTGGGAAGAGGCTCTTGTTATCCCTTTTGTTGCTGTGATGAGGTTCAGATGGGTGGTTGTGATTTATTATCTGCACCCTTCTACTCCTGCCATTGATGTTACACTTCCTTAGAGTTTGTAGAGTTCTTTCAACAGATCGTGTCTTATTGGGAGCCTCCAGAGGGAAGCAGGAGTGATGGCAGGGGTCCCGTTCAGTACATGGGGAGACCACAGTGTGGCCATTAAATCACCATCCAGGTTCTGTTGTTTGTAAACGGTGGGCCTAGATCTTGAGTCTCTGTGTTTTATTTTTTGTATGTTTATTTGTTGGCTGCAGTGTATGGCTTGCAGAATCTTAGTTCCCCAACCAGGGATTGAACCTGTGCCCTCTGCAGTGGAAGCGTGGCGTCCTAATCTCTGGACTGCCAGGGGAGTCCCTGTGTTGGGGTTTTAAAGTGTGCTTTCTGGTGCGTTTTCCACCCCTGTCTAGCTGTCGTAGGTGTGCAGTGATTCCTGTCAGAGGCATGTATTGGGTTGTAACATTGTTTCTGAGAGAGGGCACTCGGGTGCCTCTTGGCTTTGAATGTCTGCAGTTCGGACCTGCGTGTCTCTATGATTACCTGTGATTGCCTCCAGAGAGACAGAACCCGTAGGATGTGTGTATTATATCCAAAGAGAAAGGTGTATTTTAAGGATTTGGCTCATAGGGCCAAGGGGGCTGATGGATCTGAAATCTGCAGTGTAAGCCGACAAATGGGAGACCCAGGAGAGGGTTGATCTTGACGCTTGTCTGAAGGGCAGCTGGAGGCAGAATTCTGTCTTCCTCGGAGAATCCTGGTCTTTTCTCTTAAGGCCTTCAAACGATCAGATGAGCCCCATGGCCACTCTCATTTCCCTTTTCCACGCCAGCCACTTCACACACATTCCCCCTGCCCCCCAGATGTTGTGATATGTGGAAAACTTTCATCATCACTGGAAAAAGGAGCTCAGCATATGTATATGTTCCAGGAATCATGAGTCTGTATGTATGAAGAGTGCACTTTATTTTAAAGCAAGCATGTGCCCATGGTTTCTGTCTGTTATAAACATCATACAAAAACCATCTACAAACACAAAAACATTGGAGATACGGAAAGAACAATACCTCACTCTGATATATATTTTAATAAGATTTATTTTAAAAATTATCTACATAATGGCTTATTGTTTACACAGCTGTTAAAAAGGGAGTAAGTAGAAATGATCCCTGATGCCACTTTTTAACAATACTGGTGCTGAGATTACAATGTAATATCTTCAAGTCTCTTCAAGTTTCTTTGCTGCATAGTTCTATATAAAGTATCTACAGTAGCAGCTCTTATGTTTTTAGTTAACATTGCATCTCAAATATCTTTCTCCACACAAAAAATAGTATGAAAAAATTAATTTTTAATGTTTGTATATTTTTCATTATTTGTGTGAAACAACATCTATTTGATACCAGGAGGCTGGGGCAAAGTACAAATAGAGACCTCATATTCTATGCTTATGCATTTATAACTTATAATTGAGGCAACAACCTGTTAAATAAAATATATTCTATTCCCCTATTTTGACAGACATGCTATGGCAATGGCAAATTAAAAATGTATAATATTATGGTTTTTATATTAGTGAAAGCAAGAAAGATACCAAATTTGACTGAATTTATTTTGTACTGTTATTATTGCATGCAGAATAATGGCCCAGGGGTATAATTAAATCATGATTTAATAAAGAAATAAAGTTCAGGGATTTCATCTTACTAGTTCAGAACTCAGACTTAATGTGGGTACCATCCTTGTTCCTTTTTAGTGCTTTAATCAGTAATTGTATCTTCATTAAATAAAGAATTTGTAATGTTCTGTTCATGAATTTTATGTGGGTCATGCTCTCCAGAAACTTGTTTACTTTCAGTTTCAACATTTTAAAAATTTAAGCAGATTGCTTCTTTGAAGATTTTAAATTTGTTAACCTTTTTCCTTACTGAGTTCTACTTTCATAATTTCTATTTCTAAAACAATTTCCACTTATTTCAATCATCTAAAGGATTAAAAAATATAATGTAATTGTATTCAATGTATGCAATTTGTAAATATATTATCAAAATGTCAATTAAAAATCAGTAATTTTAATCAAAATAAAATTATCTTCTAAAATATTCAAATTATGTGTAAAATTAAAAAGCACAAGCAGCAAAAGCAAGAATAAAAAGTGGGACCATATCAAACTAAAAAGCTTCTGCAAAGCAAAAGAAGCAATAAACAAAATGAAAAGGCAAAAATAATGAAAGACAACCTACTGAAATATTTACAAACCGTGTATCTAATAAGGACTTTGGTGTGTGCTCAGTAGTGTCTCTTTCTCACCGTATGGACTGTGGCCCACCAGGCTCTTCTGTCCATGGATTTCCCAGGCAAGAATACTGGAGTGGGTTGCCATTCCCTTCTCCAGAGGATCTTCCTGACCCAGGGATCCAACTGATGTCTCCTGCATTGCAGGTGGATTCTATACTGCTGAGCTGTCAGGGAAGCCCAGTAAAGAGTTAATATATATAATATTTAAAGGAAGTCAGCACAACAGCAAAAAAACAAAAGACAATATAATTAAAAATGGACAGAGGACTTAGACACTTTTCTAAAAAAGACATCCAGATGGCCAACAGATACATGAAAAAAAAATGCTTAGGGAAAATGCAGATCCAAACCACAGTAAGCTATTGCCTCATGATTCGCTGACAGCTCAGCTGGTAAAGAATCTGCCTGCAATACAGAAGACCCCAGTTTGATTCCTGATTCGGGAAGATCCACTGGAGAAGGGATAGGCTACCCACTCCATTCTTCTTGGGTTTCCCTGGTGGCTCAGTTGGTAAAGAATCTGCCTGCAATGTGGGAGACCTCGGTTTGATTCCTGGATTGGGAAGATCTCCTGGAGAAGGGAAAGGCTACCCATTCCAGTATTCTGGCCTGGAGAACTCCATGGATTATATAACCCATGGGGTTGCAGAATTGAACATGACTGAGTGACTTTCACTTCACTTTTCACTGTCAGAAAGACAAGGAAAAAAAGTAAGTGCTGAAGAAGTTGGGCAGAGGAGGAAACCCTTGTGCACCACCGGTGAGAGTGTACATTGGTACGGCCACTGTGGAAAACAGTATGGAGGTTCCTCAAAAGATTAAAAGTAGAAGCAACTCCACTTCTGGGTGTATGTCTAAAGGAAATGTCTACAGAGAGGAAGCCGAGAGTGAGATGGCGGTTGCCAGGGGAGCAGGGGAGAATGGAGAAGTGTTGGTCAAAGAGTACAAACGTCCAGTTAGAAGATGAGTCAGCTCTGGGGGTCTAGGGTGTGGCATGGTGACTGTACCATCCCTGGTGGCCTAGTCGGTAAGGAATCCTCCCAGGATACCCTGGTTTGGTCCCTGGGTCAGGAAGATCCCCTGGAGAAGAGAATGGCAACCCACTCCAGTATTCTTGCCTGGAGAATCCCATGGACAGAGGAGCCTGGCGGGCTGCTGTCCATGGGGTCACAAGTTGGACATGACTTAGTGACATGGTGATCATATGCCAATTATGTCTCAAAAAGCTGAGGGGAAAAGAAAAAAAAGCACTGGAGCGTGTCAGACAAAACGATAACTGGACTGGAAGGTACAGATTACAGGCCATGCTATCAAATTTATAAATAAAATTATTTTCCATGAAAGCAGCAGGGTAGTCACAAGTGAAACTAGACCTCCTGGAAAGCCTAACACTGTTGGATTGGCCATAAAAGTTTGTTCAGGTTTTCTAATTAATAACATCTTATGGAAAAACTTGAATGACCTTTTTTGGTCCATCAACATAAGGCCCTTGGCAGCAAAAGGTTGCCCACCTCTGCTCTAGAACCGTGAATGAGAACATGAAGAGAGTCAAGGTAAAGAGACTGGACAACTTACTGAGAAATCATGTCTGTCATTTGAGAAATGATTACACTTGTGTACAGGAGATGGAGAATTTGAACAGTCATTCCTCTGACCTCGGAGCTCTGGCCCCCTGATGCAGCTCCCACCCAGAGTAACAGCACAGGCCACAAACCCTGTGCTTCAGTTTCAGAGCCACGGGGCAGGAGCCCTGGGGCATGGATGGTGCCAGTGGCCAGCAGAGATGCTTTGGATTGTAGGTCCCACTGTGCCCCAGCCAAGGGCAGGATCTAGGGTGACAGAGGACTGGCTTGGTGTCTGTGTGGACTCGTGATTTTGTAGCGCAGCTGATGCTTATGGGCATAGAGTAGTGCTTTTATTTAGTCTGCTAAATCACCTGTGTTTTATTCCAGACTTGGCTTGCTATTCGTGTTGTATTTTCTCTACCCCTGACACCCACCCCCCCCCACACAGAAAAGTAATGCCAGAAAGGAGAGATTGGTGTTGGACTTCGGATGTTTAAAATGCTAGGGAAAGTGTCACCATTTCATTCATTTGAAAAACATTAAAAAAATCCTTGGATTAAGAGTATTTTTAAAAAATTAATTTATTTATATTAATTGGAGGCTAATTACTTTACAGTATTGTGGTGGTTTTTGCCATATATTGACATGAATCAGCCACGGGTGTACATGTGTCCCCCATCCCGAACCCCCTTCCCACCTCCCTCCCCATCCCATCCCATCCCTCCAGGTTGTCCCAGTGCGCCAGCTCTGAGTGCCCGCTTCATGCATTGAAAAAAATAGTAAGAGCATGATAGTGACTTATCGGCACTGCTTTTTGTTTAATGTTTGTGAATTGAGGTTGGACACATGATCAAGGCTGCCGAAACACAGCAAGATGAGCTGTTTCTTAAGAACAGATCCCGTGGTTTTGGTCTGGAACACCATGCATTGTCTGTCTCTGGTGGGTTAGAGGCTTATTAGCAAGCATACCGAGGAATTCACATGTTTTCATTTTAAGAAACAAACTGGGTGTCCATTCTCTGAAGCCAAGAAAGACATTGTAATAAAAAATTCAAATTAATAGTTGAGAGAACCATGAAACCCATTAGGATTGTAGCAAGAAGGGCTGTAGAAAAATTGAACGGGTCGCAGTGTACTGCAATAACAATCTTGGGTGTTTATTTGCATTATATTACATTATATAATGTAATTGCAGACATTACATTTATTGCTTTTACTTCTAATAACAGCTCCACCTTATGTTTTTGTAATGCCTTTGTTTTACACAGAACTTCCCACGTGTTTCAAATCATTTCATTCTCATTTAAACGTGCGAGAAAATAGAGACAGAAACTGAGGCCCCAAACAGTGAAGGAAACTTCCTGGGGTCTGAAGGCTTCTGTGACACCAAAGTGGGACATGGATTTAGGTGTTCTTGTCCCTTGGACCGCAAGGAGATCAAACCAGTCAATCCTAAAGGAAATCAACCCTGAATATTCACTGGAAGGACTGATGCTGAAGGTGAAGCTCCAGTACTTGGCCACCTGATGTGAAGATCTGACTCATTGGAAAAGACCCTGTTGCTGGGAAAGATTGAAGGCAAAAGGAGAAGAGGGCAACAGAAGATGAGATGGTTGTATGGCATCACTGACTCAATGGATGTAAGTTTGAGCAAACTCTAGGAGATGGTGAAGGACGGGGAAGCCTGGCGTGCTGCAGTCTGTGGGGTCATGAAGAGTCCAACACAACTTAGTGACTGAACAACAGCATTCCATTTGTCATGTTCTTCCTGCGATACCAAAGCTTCCCTTGTCAGTTAAGTTCCAGGTGAAGTCCATGAGCTGCGCATGAACAGCTATATTGGACCAATCGTGGTAACAGTGCTGCCAGATGTTAATAACCAAGTGTGAAGTCCCAACTATGAACTGTGAGAATGAGAACTTAACGAATCTCACAAGATACACACAGGGTTGAACTGGAGGGTGTTAAAACTGTTCATACAGACCGACTATTGCAGAGAAAGAAATGTTTGCTTAAATCTGACCGCTTTTGAAAAATCTCAGTATCTTAGATCAGCACAAAGAAAACTGTCTATGGACAGCAGAGTGGGGTGTGTGGAAAGTGGGAGGGGGCACCAGCCCTCAGATCACAGCTGTTACTAGTATAGAGAGAGCTGTCATAGCTCAAGTCAGTAGAGTCTGCCTGCAGTGCAGGAGACCTGGGTTCAATCCCTGGGTCAGAAAGATCCCCTGGAGAAGGAAATGACAACCCACTCCAGTATTCTTGCCTGGAGAATTCCATGGACAGAGGGGCCTGGTGGGCTACAGTCCATGGGGTCACAAAGAGTTGGACACAACTTAGTGACTAAACCACCCACAGGTACAGTAATGAATGGCTTCTCTGATGAAGTGACCCTCCTGCTCTTTCAGGATCCTCCGCTACAGAAGTAGTCAACATTATTAATCCAGGAAGTAATTGGTCTCCGTGAAGTCCTTCTACATTATTTTAGCAGGTGGCCTTGCGAGGAGTCAGCTAAATTCATGCCTATTCAGCACCCAGCAGCATTTCAACTACCAGAGCTTTCGAATAAGCAGGATGTGTTTGGGAGTAGAATATTTCGATGTTTAAAAAACCCAAATGATCTTCATTTTTTAAAGGAGTCAATTGTTAGAAATTCTAGAAGCACAGCCACGTAGGTTTAGTCTTAACTTCTGATCCACAGTGTAGTCAAGACCTCTCATTGATACCCACATTTTGAGCGCTGCAGACATTAGAGCATCACTTTTGTATCCCTTGAGGTTCGCCTCTTGTCTTATGAGAGAAGTGTGTACCTTGAAAAGGTAATTCTTTAATTTCAAAATTTAGTGAATTTTTTCAAGCATATATATAAATACAGAAAGTAATTCATCTTATATGCACATCTACACTTGAGATGTTGATTTTTTTTTTGCATTTGCTGAAAGATATATATATATATTTTTTTTAAGAAATAAGATGTTTCACATACAGCGTTAGCCTCACACCCCTACCTTAATCACTTTCCTCTGCTCCTCTCCCCAAGAAAACTTCTGTGCAGAAGTAGGTGTGAATTCTTTCCTTGCATGGCGTTATGTCTTTACTCTATGTGTGTGTGTGTGTGTGTGTGTGTGTGTGTGAGCTTCCCCAATGGCTCAGCGGTGAAGAATCTGCCTGCAACACAGGAGAGGAAGTTTTGATCCCTGGGTCGGGAAGATCCCCTGGAGGAGGAAATGGCGACCCACTCCAGTATTCTTGCCTCGGAAATCCCATGGACAGAGGAGCCTGGCGGGCTACAGTCCATGGGCTTGCAAAGAGTCAGACAGGACTGAGTGGCCATGTAGTCAGAATGTATATGTGTATCCAAAGAAATATACTGCTCGTTTTTAGTGTTTAAAGTCTACATACACTCTGCCTATGCAATTTGCTCTTTTAAGAAAAAGATGTAGCACTAATGGCAAGCTTTTCAAAATGAAGACCTGGGTTAAGTTTATTCAGTTTTTCACTGTTCTGTGATATGAATGTGAAGTTTTATTCTTCCCATCTGCTTTGATGGACACTGAGATTATTTAAACGTTTTCAAATTTTAGCAAAAGTAATGCAACAAGATTTCTGATGGATAAGTCATGGATACATGCAGAAGTATCATCTAACACCCAAAGGTATCTTCTTCCAGTGTTTCTCAAACTTTTATACATTTCTGTCTCATGAAAGTGATTTAATGGGTTGCCATCCCCATTAAAAATTAATAAAGATTCATTCTGTTATATATGATATGAGTAACATAAAAATGTACTGTGTGTTATGTGGGTAGGTTTTGTTAGGCTTTTCTTTTAGTTAGATGAGTATGTATCGATATGTGGATGCACTGGGTCATGATGTCAGATGCCTTTCTTACTGAGGGTCATAGTAAAGAAAGGTCAGGGGTCACCACTCAGGGCATGTGCTGTGGGCCCAACTGCTGGGTCCTGGGCCATGTTCATCTTCAGCTTTGTTGATTGCTGCCGCACTGCTCTTGGAAGTGGCTATATCATATTTGCAGTGTTTCTTCATGTTTAGCTACATTTTAGCCCTGGGATTTTGTGACTGGGGTTTCTAATTATAAATTTAGTTTGCTTTTCTTGATTATTAGTGAGACTGATCATGATTCATTCCAAAGTGTTGAAAACGAATGAGGAAAAGGTTTGTATTTTTTATTTTAGTACAGTCCTGTGTAGTCACAAGAAAAATAACCAAGGCAAGTGCCAAGTAGAGGCTTGGTTCCTTACCAGGTGGATAGGAAAGAAGGAAAGTGAGAAATAGCTAATATTCTGGTATCTAATTTTAAGGACTTTAGCCTTAGAAAGGGACTGGAATTATGGTGTTCTCTGCTGTCCAGAATGTGATGGGAATGGTACTGCCAAGTATAAACAATGGTTACAGTGGGTAGAGTGTGAAAATAGTTGCTTTCTTCATTCAGTTGCTCAGTTGTGTCCAACTCTTTGCAACCCCACGGACTGTGGCACACCAGGCTTCCCTGTCCATTGCCATCTCCCAGAGCTTGCTGAAACTCATGTCCATTGATTCGGTGATGCCATCCAACCATCTCATCCTCTGTCGTCCTGTTCTCCTCCTGCCTTCAATCTTTCCCAGCATCAGGGTCTTTTCCAGTGAGTCAGTTCTTTGCATCAGGTGGCCAAAGTATTGGAGCTTCAGCTTCAGCATCTGTCCTTCCAATGAATATTCAGGGTTGATTTCCTTTAAGATTGATGTTAATGTTTTATTATATATTAAGTGTATTTGCACATTCAGTATGATTCAAACAATTCTCCCCTCCTAGTTTTCTTGGGTCCAAATGACCTCTTAGTCTATCTTTCATTCTCCACCTTTGGTGCACGTGTGGCTGCAGAGAACTTACGGGGCTCATGAGTGGAGCCTGACGGGGTGTCCGGACTGAGTGATGATGGACAGGGACATGTCCTGCAGAGGGTGAAGCTCATCTTATGGGACAAATGTGATCCCAATTTGGGATTTTTTGTTTTGCAGGAATGCTAATCCCAACGTTGCTAGATATTTTCATCTGTTTTCTAAGAGAAATTAGAAATATTTTAAAAAATTAGTTTAATTTTGTGAAAATCTCTTGATTTTGTTTTTAAAATACTGACCCACATTTGGAAAAAACAAAAGTTTTGGCCAAACAAACCCTATCTGAATTTAGTCTGCAGGCCACTGACCTGCATTGATTTTCTGTGTTAGGAAAAGTGAATTTTGAAATGGCTTAAGTTTTAAAAAATCATGAACACTTAAGGTTGATTCCTTATGACCTACTTTGTTGTTTTGCTTGTCTCCTCCTAGGTGTGTGAGTGGGCGTTGAAGGAACTGTGAAATATGGAATTACATCCTTTCCTATTTTCCTTACTACCTCCCACAGTGCTTATATAGTTGTTATTTAGTTGCTAAGCCACATCTGACTCTTTTGAGATCCCATGGACTGTGTGTAGCCTGCCAGGCCCTTCTGTCCATGGAATTTTCCAAGCAAGAGTACTGGAGTGGGTTGCCATTTCCTTCTCTAGGAGATCTTCCCGACACAGTGATCGAACCCATGTCTGCTGCATTGGCAGGAGACTCAGTTTAGTTCAGTCGCTCAGTCGTGTCTGACTCTTTGCAACCCCATCAACCGCAGCACGCCAGGCCTCCCTGTCCATCACCAACTCCCTGAGTCCACCCAAACCCATGTCCATCGAGTCGGTGATGCCATCCAGCCATCTCATCCTCTGTCGTCCCCTTCTCCTCCTGCCCCCAATCCTTCCCAGCATCGGTGTCTTTTCCAATGAGTCAGCTCTTCGCATCAGGTGGCCAAAGTATTGGAGCTTCAGCCTCAACATCAGTCCTTCCAATGAACACCCAGGACTGATCTTTAGGATAGACTGGTTGGATCTCTTTTCAGTCCAAGGGACTCTCAAGAGTCTTCTCCAACACCACAGTTCAAAAGCATCAATTCTTCAGCGCTCAGCTTTCTTTATAGTCCAACTCTCACATCCATACATGACCACTGGAAAAACCATAGCCTTGACTAGGCGGACCTTTGTTGGCAAAGTAACGTCTCTGCTTTTTAATATACTGTCTAGGTTGGTCATAACTTACCTTCCAAGGAGTAAATGTCTTTTAATTTCATGGCTGCAGTCACCATCCTCAGTGATCTTGGAGCCCAGAAAAATAAAGTCAGCCACTGTTTCCACTGTTTCCCCATCTATCTGCCATGAAGTGATGGGACCGGATGCCGTGATCTTAGTTTTCTGAATGTTGAGCTTTAAGCCAACTTTTTCACTCACCTCTTTCATCAAGAGGCTCTTTAGTTCTTCTTCAATTTCTGCCATAAGGGTGGTGTCATCTGCGTATCTGAGGTTATTGATATTTCTCCCGGCAATCTTGATTCTAGCTTGTGCTTCCTCCAGCCCAGCATTTCTCATGATGTACTCTGCATATAAGTTAAATAAGCAGGGTGACAACATACAGCCTTGACGTACTCCTTTTCCTATTTGGAACCAGTCTGTTGTTCCATGTCCAGTTCTAACTGTTGCTTTCTGACCTGAATACAAATTTCTTAAGAGGCAGGTCAGATGGTGTGGTATTCCCATCTCTTGAAGAATTTTACACAGTTTATTGTGATCCACACAGTCAAAGGCTTTGGCATAGTCAATAAAGCAGAAATAGATGTTTTTCTGGTACTTGCTTGCTTTTTCAATGATCCGTCAGATGTTGGTAATTTGAACTCTGGTTCCTCTGCCTTTCCTAAAACCAGCTTGAACATCTGAAAGTTCACAGTTCATGTATTGCTGAAGCCTGGCTTGGAGAGTTTTAAGCATTACTTTACTAGCGTGTGAGATGAGTGCAATTGTGCAGTAGTTTGAACATTCTTTGGCATTACCTTTCTTTGTGATTGGAATGAAAACTGACCTTTTCCAGTCCTGTGGCCACTACTGAGTTTTCCATATTTGCTGGCATATTGAGTGCAGAACCTTCACAGCGTCATCTTCCAGGATTTGAAATAGCTCAACTGTAATTCCATCACCTCCACTAGCTTTGTTCGTAGTGATGCTTCCTAAGGTCCACTTGACTTCGCATTCCAGGATGTCTGGCTCTAGGTGAGTGATCACACCATCGTGATTATCTGGGTCGTGAAGGTCTTTTTTGTACAGTTCTTCTGTGTATTCTTGCCACCTCTTCTTAATATCTCCTGCTTCTGTTAGGTCCCTGCCATTTCTGTCCTTTATTGAGCCCGTCTTTGCATGACATGTTCCCTTGGTATCTCTAATTTTCTTGACGAGATCTCTAGTCTTTCCCATTCTATTGTTTTCCTCTATTTCTTTGCATTGATCGCTGAGGAAGGCTTTCTCATCTCTCCTTGCTATTCTTTGGAACTCTGCATTCAAATGGGTATATCTTTCCTTTTCTCTTTTGCTTTTCGCTTCCCGTCTTTTCACAGCTATTTGTAAGGCCTCCTCAGAGAGCCAGTTTGCTTTTTTGCATTTCTTTTTCTTGGGGATGGTCTTGATTCCTGTCTCCTGTACAATGTCACGAACCTCCATCCATAGTTCATCAGGCACTCTGTCTATCAGCTCTAGTCCTTTAAATCTATTTCTCACTTCTACTGTATAGTCATAAGAGATTTGATTTAGGTCATACCTGGATGGTCTAGGGGCAGACTAATGCTTATCAAATGAGTGAAGGCATGACTGATGAAACCACACAGTTCCTGGGTTCTTTACAACTGACCGGCTTAAAAAGTGTGGCTTCTCTTTGTCAGGTTTGTCTTATTTCCCTAGGAGTCACAGTAAAAGGAAATTTCTCCCCATGTCACAACCCGACAGTTTTACTGTTCACCAAAATGCCACATAGTTAATTCATGATTCATAAAGAAAGCTCAGCACATTAATAGGTTAGATCGTCGGTAGAATGAATAATAAATGGCAGAGCTATGTATACAAAGAAAATGTGCATCGCTCTTGGAAAAGCACGGAATGGGGGTCGGCCCATCTGGAGCCTATGCCTCTGCAGGGAAATGACAGGACAGAGCGATAATCCTTCAGTCATAAGTGAAGAAAATGAAGTTCCATATGGGGCATGTGATCTAGCCCAGGAAGCTGCAATGCTGGGGTAATTCTGGGGCAATTAACGGCTTCCACGCTTAACTCCCAACTGGATCGGCAGCAGGACCTTATTGAGATTGTCCGTGTTGAGTGGGTTGGAATTTTAGCTACAGCCCTTTCCAGCCTTGGTGGCCGGTGTCATCATGGTGTGACATTTATTTAAGTGTCTCGATTGTAACATCTGGCTCAGAGCTGTTTGTGGTTCTCCTTCCTCTCTGCTCCCTGGACCCCCACCTGAAGACCTGACCCTTTTCCTGGGCAATTTCAGGCCGCTTCCCCTTTGGCTGGCTCCCCTCCTGGCCTGGACTGCAGAGGTGCACGGGGTGTTCAGGGGGACCCTGTGGTCCTTCCAATCTGGGGGGTCCCATCCAGCACTCCTCAGAGGGTCTTCAGGCTGGTTTCTCGGTGCAGGTTTCTGGTCCCTGGGCCAGCCTCATGCCAACCCTTCTAGCCTTGCCTTCACATGGTAGGAAAGCTCTTTTGAAGACTGTGGTCATAGCTGATCAACCAGCTGGAAGGTCTTTCCTTATCCTTATTCACTTTTTTAAAAAATTAATTTTTATTGAAGTATAGTTGATGTACAACGTTGTGTTAGTTTCTGCTATGCAGCAAAGTGGCTCAGTTATACATATACATATATCCACTCTTTTAGATTCTTTTCCCATATAGGTCATTGCAGAGTATTGTGAAGAGTTCCCTGTGCCATACAGTAGGTCCTTATTAGTTATCTGTCTTATATAGAGTAGTATGTATATCTCAGTCCCAGTTCTCCAGTTTATTCCTCTTCCCTCTGATCCCCATAGCCATAAGTTTGTTTTCTACATCTGTGACTCCATTTCTGTTTTGTAAATACATTCATTTGTAACATTTTTTTTTAAGAATCTGCCTAAAGGTGATATCATATGATATTTTTTATCAGACTTACTTCACTCAGTATGACAAGCTCTAGGTCCATCCATGTTGCTGCCAAGACATTATTTTGTTCTTTTTGTATGGCTGAGTAATATTCCATCATTTGTTGTAGTACTATTTACAATAACCAGGACATGAAAGTGACCTAAATGTCTATTGACAAATGAATGGATAAAAATGTGGTACATATGTACAATAGAATGTTAATTGCTCAGCCTTATTCTCCTTCTTGACACCATAATAGCATCTCTCGAGTGCTTTCCATATGCCAGGCAGCGTTTTAAGTATTTGGTATATATTATCCCATTTAATCTTTACCACAACTACGCGGGGAACATACTTTAATTTCCGTCGTGGGAAAGCTGAGGCACAGGAACATCTTGATCACCTGCCCTAGTTTTTAATTTTTTTGTGTGTTGAAGTATAGTTGATTTACGGGCTTCCTTGGTGGCTCAGACGGTAAACAATCCGCCTGCCATGTAGGAGACCTGGGTTCCATCCCTGGGCTGGGAAGATCCCCTGGAGGAGGGCATGGCAACCCACTCCAGTATTCTTGCCTGGAGAATCCCACAAAGGAGGCTGGCGGGCTACAGTCCATGGAGTCGCAACGAGTCAGACGTGACTGAGTGACTATGCACAGCACGTAGTTGATTTATAGTGCTGTGTTAACTTTTGCTGTCCCTTCGCCGCTTTGGAACTCAGCTTCTCTCATTTGCATACCAGTTCATCGCAGTCAGCATGTATGTGCCTGCTGTATTTCAGTTACAGAGGTGCGAGGTTCCTTCCCTTCTGAATTCACAGCAGAGGCGGGGAGAGTTCTGCAGTGACTCCACTGTGAGTTGTACAAGGGAAGGTTGAGGTAGGTACAGGCAGCTGTGGAAACTCATTGTCCATCCTGAGGGTCAGAGACGTTGTCCTGGGGAAGGAGATGGGAGAGCTGCCTGGGAGGCTGATGAGATAAGATGGGAGGATGTTCCAGGATAAGGGCACAGCATGGCCAAAGACAGAGGGGTACCGAGCAGCCTGATGTTGTGTGTGGACTGCAGACAATGTGATGTTACTAAATGGATGTGTGTGCACTAGGTGAGCTTTGGAGGAGGCTTGCATAAGGTGCTAATGAGCTTGGCTCTCACTGAGTACATAGTGGCAGCTGGTGAAGATTTTAAACTTGGGATAGATACAAAATTGTAGTTCAGTAGATTGTGGTGCATCTTGATGGATGCACAGTGGGTTGTTCAGTCTCTCAGTTGTGTCCCACTCTTTGCGGCACCTTGGACTGCAGCACGCCAGACTCCCCTGTTCTTCACTATCTCCTGGAGCTTGTTCAAATTTGTCTTCATTGAGTCATTGAGGCCATCCAACCATCTCGTCTTTTGTTGCCCCCTTCTCTTCCTGCCCTCAATCTTTCCCAGCATCTGGGTCTTTTTCAGTGTGCTGGCTTTTCACATCCTGTGGCCAAAGTATTGGAGCTTCAGTTTCAGCATCAGCCCTTCCAGTGAATATTCAGGGTTGATATTCTTTAGGATTGACAGTGAGGGGAGGGTTCAAATCAAGGGGGATCCATTACATGGATATTGTGGCAGTTCCAGGGGAGGGGTGATGAATACAGAATGGAGTCAGTGGGATGATACTAGAGATGGTGGACAGGAGAAAGATTCAGAAGTCAAAATCGGCATAGCATTTTAATAATGGCAGAAGATTGGTGATAATATGAATGACTCTTGGTGAAGGATGACTAAATTAGGTGACATGGATACAATGGCATATGAGCAGCTGTTCCAGAGAAAATAGGCAGCTTTGTGTGGACTGGCAGACACCAGCTTCCAAGACAGTGGAAGTGTGTGGGAGGAGAGAGCTATAAAAACTGCTTGCATATGTACTAATCCTGATGTAAAGGAAGAATGTGCATAGACCTACTCTGGAAGGAAGGTGTTGCCTCTTCCAGGACAGTTATGTAGTTGGGAGAGGGGCTGGAGTTGGGATGTTGGTTTCCTCAACACCAAGTTATCCTTCGACTTTTTGAACGTCCCGCTGTGGCTGTAGGTTACTTGTACTTTCCAGTCTTTTGCTTGTGAATTGGGTCTGAGTGAGGAAGTTGTCTGGGATGCAGGGTTTCTGAATATAGAAAGTTATCATTTTTGCCTCTTTACTGTTTTCAGTTTTAAAATACTAATTTACAGGGAATTTTCTGGTGGTTCAGTGGTTAGGACTCTGTGATTCCACTGTGGAGGGGTGTGGTTACTGGTTTAGGAACCAAGATCTTGTAGGGCACTCAACGCGGCCAAACAAAAATTAAAATTAAAAGATAAAAATACTGATTTACAAAACTAACCTCTCTCAGCATCACACTTTGACGTGGGTTATAATCCATTTTCTGTTTCCCAGACCACCACAGCCCCCTGCAAGATGTTCAGTGCCCAGCGATGGTCAAGAAGATAGAAAAATGACTTCTATGCTGACACTGCTCCATGAAATAGAATTTCTCTGCCAAGTTCAAAATCTGCTATCTCGACTTCATTTCTCTTGTCACATGTGCACTTTCTTTTCTTTATGCATTCTTCTTGTACTTGACATTCATTAGCGTATGCTAAGAATACTTAGTGAAATTGGCAAGTGTCTGCTGGTGAAAGCTTTAAGTTTCACCAGGTTTAAAGATCTTACACCAGAAAGACTTTCCTAGCTTCATAAAAGAGTTTAGACAAGGATGAACTAGACTGAGCCTTGATTCCTCACAGTTTTGCTTAGCGAATAGCATAGAGCAGCCAGGGAAGCCAACTCAGGGGTGCAAACTTTATTGGTTTAAGAAATACAAGTAGAGCTTAAATAACACCATTTGCAAGACGAACGGGAAGGGAGCATATCTTTGTTTCCTCATTAGAAAGTAGAAATCGTGTACTGGGCTTGTGTGAATTCTTAACGGCATTCTTGACCATTTGGGATTATTGTTGTTTTCATATTGGAACTCGACTGAGAGGTGATTGCTCCTCTCTGTTGGAAATTACTGTGATATGAAGTTTGCGAGTACAGCCTGTTTTAAAAAAGTCTGCGAAGTTATAGAAACTTGTGTCCTGTGGCGTTTAATTACTGGTGATCGCGTCCTTTTGTTTTAAGACAGCAGTACATCCTTGGTCCCCGTGGCCCAGTGGGCTCCGTGCCTGGTCCTCCAGCCTCCCCTCTCTCCTGACTGGCCACGTGGACCCTGCACCATCTGCCCAACTCATTGTCAGGGACATTAGTGACTTTTATTGGCTTTAAAATGATTCCAATTATCAAGAAACATCTTTTCCCTCAAAAGAATTGAACATGGCATCCAGAAGAGAATTAGGGAGACATACTTTTTCTTTCGTGGTGACAGGTTCCAATTTAAAAGCACATCACCAGAAGGAACTTCCTTGTTCTTAGCCAAACTACATGATGAATTTCAAAAAGGAAATTGCTTTCTAGATTATTTGAGGGCTTTGGGGTATGTTCAAGGCTTGGAAGATACATTGATTGACTTGCAGCTATTGGAAATAAGTTGATTATGATGATGAGTCCATGTCGTCAAATTTAGTAGTTCTTTTCCCAGGGGATATTTTACACTCTGGTTTTTGAAATTCATTTAATTATTAAAAATTAAAAAAAAATTATCTAATTGTTTTTTAACCAGTCATACACTTACGCTGTTGAAAAGTTTAAAAGACATTAGAGGCTTGCTGTCACCTTCATTCTCGTCCTGCCCCATAGATAGGTTAGTTAGGATCATTGGGAGAATTCTTTCATACATATACAAGCAAATGTATGTATATATATTGTCTCCCCACCAGCCCCTTTCTTACACAAAAGGTAGCCCTGACTTCATACATAGTGTCCTTCGGAGTTTTCCTCACTTAAGTGGGTGTCCTCGAGCTCTGTCCGTATCAGAACACAGAGAGCTTCTCTGCTCCTTCTACAGCTGCTCAGTGATTCTTCGAGGAGGGGCCAGTAGATACACCATGGTTTCTGTGACCTGCTTCTATGGACGGCCACTGGGATGGTTTCTGATGTTTTCTTCTGCAAACACTGCTGTGATACTTTACAAAGCTCATGTGCAGATGTCCCTATCATAAGATTAAAACCTCAGGAATGAGATTGTTGGGTCAAAGGTTAATGTATCTGTATTTTTTTTTTTCCTAAATATTTTTTAATGTGGACCATTTTTAAAGTCTTTGTTGAATTTGTTACAACACTGCTTGTGTTCTATGTTTTGGGTTTTTTGGCCAGGAAGCATGTGGGATCGTAGCTTCCTGACCGGGAATTGGACCCGCACCCTCTGCACTGGAAGTCTTAAGCACTGGGCCTCCAGGGAAGCCCCTGTAATTCTGACAGTTGTAATTTGATAGACCATAAGGTTTTTATTTAAACATTAAAAAAAAATTTAGTCTACAGGAATGTCAGAGAGAAACTCTTTTCCTATGGCAAGTGTGGCCATGGTTTATCGTCCAAACCAGGACACTCTTAAGGGCTCAAGTGGCTCTAAAAATAGTGGGGCAGCAGGCAGGGGCCAAGGCTTTGCTGGCAGCCTGGACATATCTTGACTTACTCATAGTCTTGCCAACAGAATGTGCTGTCAAACTTTCACATTATTCTCAAGGGACCTTGAGTGGAATTAAAGTTCAAACATAAGCATTTAACGAGGCCAGACTTTAAAAGTAAAGTTACCAATAATGGTGGGTAAGTAAGTACATTCACGACATTGTGAATGTACTAATACTAGCCAACTGTATCCTAATGCCGGTGAACTGTACGTTTAAACATGGTTAAATGGTAAATTTTATGTCACATGGATTTTGCCACAATTAAAAAACAAAAATTAGAAACAAACTATGGTTACCCGAAACTAGATGGATCAGTCTCAAATTAACCAAAATGAAAGTCTTAAAAACCTACACATTGTATGATTCTGGAAAATGTGAAACTATAGAACAGAGAATAGATAAGTGGTTTCCAGGAGCTGGGTTGTGGGGAGGGTTGAGTGTGGGGAGCAGAGGAAATCCCGGGGGCTGGAGCTGTTCTGTATGTTGGTTGTGGTGGTGACACGTGTGCTGTCTGTGTTTGTCAAACTTGCTGAACTACACACTCACAGGGATGCATGCTACTGTACGCAAGTTACACCTTAATAAAAAAAATCAAATACAAATGGAATGAAAAGTAAAGCCACTCAGAATTGTTCCCCTGGAGCTCTAGGAACATTGCCCTGCCTGATGGCATTCTTGTCTGGGCAAGGGCAGTGTGACCTTGAGTGGCACTTGCGAATGGGTCTCCTGCCTGGTGACCACTCGTGTCCCTTGCATTTTTCTAGCTGTGGTCATGGCCCTGCCTCCTTGGAAAGTCTGGCTCTGTTAGGACCTGTCTGGCAGATGCCAGCGTCGGGGTCCAGGGCTCGTCTGGCCCTGGAGCATCATCACAAGGTCTGGTGGGTATGAATAGGTCTGTTTCTCTGTCTACCTGGAAGGAAGGAGGCAGCCAGGGGACTGGTTCCCAGTCCTGGTTCCCAGTCTGCTCCGAGGATTCAGTCTCTTCTTGGGGTAAGGAATGGATTCTTATGCAGTGAATCAGTCTTGGCTGTGACAGAGGAGGCCAGTCCTGATGACCAAGATGAATATCCGCTAGTGTCTGGGCCAATAAATTAGAACATTTAGGTGGGCAGAAACAGAAGGTCCCACGGGCACACAGAGTCCAGAGTCATGAAGAGAGTGAAGTGGAAAAGTTTCTGGGGGCCCAGGCTCAGGGGCAGATGCCAAAGTCAAAAGCAGTCAAAAGTCAAAGTTTGGGACTTCCCTGGTAGTCCAGTGATTAAAAATCTCCCTGCCAGTGCAGGGGACATAGGTTCGATCCCAGGTCCGGGAAGATCCCACATGCTGCAGGGTGACTAAGCCCGGACGCCACCACCACTGGGCCCACACTGTAGAGCCTGTGAGCTGTAACTGTTGAAGCCCACGGGCCCACACACCACAGTCAGAGAGTAGCCCCTGCTCGCCGCAACTGGAGAAAGCCTGTGAGCAGCAATGAAGAGCCAGCACAGCCAAAAAAATAAATAAAATATTTAAAATTTTTTTAAGTTAAAAAAAAGAGTCAAAATCAAAGGAATGCTTAACATCACTGATCTCAGAGAAATGCAAATCCAATCACAGTGAGACTTCACACCCATTAGGATCAGTTCAGCTCAGTTCAGTTGCTGAGTCGTATCTGACTCTTTGTGACCCCATGAACTGCAGCACCCCAGTCCTCCCTGTCCATCAGCAACTCCCGGAGCTTACTCAAACTCATGTCCATTGAGTCGGTGATGCCATCCATCCATCTCATCCTCTGTCATCCCTTTCTTCTCCTGCTCTCAGTCTTGCCCAGCATCAGGGTCTTTTCCAATGAGTCAATTCTTCGCATCAGGTGGCCAAAGTGACCAGGGATCAAACCCACATCCACTCCATTGGAAGGCTGATTCTTAACCGTTGGACCACCAGGGAAGCCCCCAAGTCACTAGTGATTTTAAGGAAAGGAAATAAGGAAGGAATAAGGAAAGGAAATAAATAAGAAGGGGAGAACCAGCTGGTGTCTGTGAATGAAGCTGGAATATTCATGCACCGATGACTGGAGCTGAAAGACTGGTCCCTGGTCACAATGCCCGCAGTCTGGGCTGTGGGCATCCTCACATGGCAGCCACCGTTTGGGCTATCGCTTTGTTCTGGGCTCCCTCCGTCTTTCTCCCCGCTCTTGCCTGTCTGGCCTCAGACCCACTTTGTTTCTTTCCTCACTTCCAGCCCTGTGTTTAGTGGACCTGATGACAGAGTTTGGTTTTCCTCCTTTTTTTTTTTTTTTTTTTATAAATTTATTTATTTTAGTTGGGGGCTAATTACTTTACAATATTGTAATAGTTTTTGCCATACATTGACATGAATCAGCCATGGGTTTACATACCCGATCTCGTCTGATCTCGGAAGCTAAGCAGGGTCGGGCCTGGTTTGTACTTGGTTGGTTTTCCTCTTTTATTGTTCCCTGGGACAAAGGCTTCCACTCATCAGGGGCTGTTTCTGCCACATGGTGCCTTTGACTTGATGCTGATGATGGCTAGGTAATCATGTGAACTTTGCTGGCTTCTAAATGGAGTCTTCATTCTGCTTAGAAAGGAGGGAAAGATGTTCGGAAGAATAAATGAGGGGAACGGTGCTGGATTTGCAGTGGTTTTTGAAATTTTACGTAGTTGAGAATCTCTTGGAAAAATTCGGATTCCAAATATGTCCCTCCCTTAACTTCTTTTGGTGGAAATTTTAGTTTCTTTCTAGTATAGACAAAAGGGATCTTTATGAGAGTTCTGCATCTGGTTTTGATGAGACCAGATGTATTGGAGCAAATTATTTGTCTTCTCAGTGTGTCTAACTCCCCGTCCACAAACCAGGGTTCAATTCATTCGCTCAGTTGTGTCCGGCTCTTTGTGACCCCATGGACTGCAGCACACCAGGCTTCCCTGTCCATCACCAGCTCCCAGAGTTTACTCAAACTCATGTCCATCGAGTCGGTGATCCTATCCAACCAATCTCATCCTCTGTCATCCCCTTCCCCTCCTGCCTTCAATCTTTCCCAGCATCAGGGTCTTTTCCAGTGAGTCAGTTCTTCAAATCAGGGGGCCAAAGGATTGGAGTTTCAGCTTTAGCATCCATCCTTCCAATGAATATTCAGGACTGATTTCCTTTAGGATTGACTGGTTGGATCTCCTTGCAGTCCAAGAGACTCTCAAGAGTCTTCTTCAACACCACAGTTCAAAAGCATCAATTCCTCGCGCTCAGCTTTCTTTATAGTCCAACTCTCACATCCATACATGACTACTGGAAAAACCATAGCTTTGACTAGACGGACCTTTGTCGGCAAAATTATGTCTCTGCTTTTTAATATGCTGTCTATGTTGGTCACAACTTTTCTTCCAAGGAGCAAGTGTCTTTTAATTTCATGGCTGCAGTCACCATCTGCAATGATTTTGGAGCCCCCAAAGATAAAGTCTCTCACTGTTTCCATTGTTTCTCCATCTATTTGCCATGAAGTGATGGGACTGCATGCCATAATCTTAGTTTTCTGAATGTTGAGTTTTAAGCCAACTTTTTCCCTTTCCTCTAATGGCTTCCATTGTCACATAAAGGGACTCCTGGTGGTTTGCAGCTCATGTTCATCATAGCAATTGGGAGTGCCTTTCAGATACGGAATAGCAGTTACTCATTTTGGCATCTAATGAAGCTATATTTGGGTTCTTTTTGAACCTGGGTGGCCTCATTTGTAAAATGAGGATAATGTAGGTCCTTAATACTTCCTGTAAAACCCTTGGGATCAAATATTTGCAGGAATTTGTTTCTTTCTGAGATTTCTGGGTTACGCCTCTACCATATAGAACGTGACATTCCCAGTAGGATCTGGGGCAACATCCTGCAATCAAATAGACTTGTGTTTCTGAAAGAAAACATATGGACATTCTCACTAAGTGGGACATTGAAAAAAAAGACTGTTTATATGGCTTCCTATCGGTTTAGGTAAGGTTTTGCTGTCAGGTGGATTGTTTGAACAACCTTTAGTTTTGAGACCTTTTGGTATTCAGGGCTGTGGATAAGGGGTTGTGGACTTTGGTAGTGACTGTTGTCTGAGGTAACGGAATAAACCAAGATTAGCGAATGTGCAACTCTGGTTTACTTTGGAATGGCTGAGCAATGCTCTGGGTTGGGAGGAGATTCCAAAGAGCTGATGCACAGTCACCCTCTCAGAGTTGATATTGACGCCAGGAACCTAGAAGTTCTGGACTGTTGTGTTCGGAAGAATGTAGAGATCTTCCCAGATGTCGATGCCTCATGTTGTGGTTTTGATTTTTAGACAGAAAAGCAAGTTATCCCAATTCAGCTGCCTCCTTGAATCTGGCTGTGTAAGTGTGCTACACAAAGTTTTGTTTGTTTGGAGATAAAACCCAGCATTGTTGCAAAATTAAACTGCAGCACCATAGGTTTGTGTCATGGCTGAATGTGATAGTGTATATACAAAGCAGACAGCACGCGGTGTGATTCTTGGTAACTCAAGAAATGTTGTCTGCATATTGTATTGTTATTATGATTATAGATGTTAATAGTTGGGCTTCCCAGATGGCTCAGTGGTAAAGAATCCTCCTGCCAATGCAAGAGATGCAGATTTGATCCCTGGGTCAGAAGATCCCATGGAAGAGAAAGTGGCAACCCACTCCAGTATTCTTGCCTGGAGAATCCCATGGACGGAGGAGTCTGGTGGGCTGCGGTCCAGGGATAACTAAAGAGTTGGACACGACTTATCGACTGAGTATGCACTACTTATTCTTATGCTGGATAAAATAGTTATCTGAATTTGCTTTTTGTGTTTTAAACTATTTTAGCAATAGAGGACATTATATTACTGTATTTTTAAAAGCTTATCTTAGATTTTCTCCATATTTTAATCTGTGTCCTTGGTCAAGTCAGTTACCCTCTGTAATGGTTAATTTTTTGTGTCACCTTGTCTAGGCCATGGTGCCCAAATACTTGGTTGAACATCATTCTGGATGTTTCTGTGACGGTGTTTTTGAATGAGATTGACGTTTTAACTGAGTGGACTTTGGCTAAAGCAGATTGCCTTTCCTACTGTGAGGGGGCCTCATCCAATCAGTTGAAAACCTGGACAGAACAAAAGATTGCTCCCCTGTTCCCTCCCCCTTCAGCCCCAGCAAAAAGAAATTCTACCCGCAAATGGCCTGTGGGTTTATGCTGCAGCGTCAGCTCTTCTGCAGCCTGGTGGTCTACCCTGCAGGGTTGGGATTTGCCAACCTCCTTGATTATGTGAGCAAGTTCATTAAAATTCCTCTCTACACACACACACACACACACACACACACACACACGGGCACACACAGACATACACAGACATAGACACAAGGACACACACATGGACACACGGACACATAGACACATGTGGACGCACACAGACATGGACACACACACCAATACACATACATGGACACACAGACATACACATAGACATGGACACTCGAACACACATACACATGCTGACACACAGACTTACAGACACATAGACACACACAGACACACACAGACATGGACACACAGACACCCTCACAGACACAGACACACACACATGGGCACATGGACACACAGATATAAGGAGACAGACACACCCAGGCACACACAGCCATGGACACACAGATATACATACAGATGTGGACACATGGACACACACACATGCTGACACACAGACTTATAGACACACACACATACATAGACACACAGATACACAGAGAGACACACACACAGACACACACACGGACGTGCAGACATACAGACACACACACACAGGCACACATACAGACATGGACACATAGACACACACACACATGCTGACACAGACACACACATATACACAGAGAGAGAGACACACAGGGACACACACACACAGACACACACAGACACACACACAGACACACAGACCTACGGACGCACACACAGAAGCACATATAGACATGGACACGTGGACACACACACATGCTGACATACAGACACACACACAGACACAGACACAGAGACACACACATACACAGACACACAAATCCTGTCGGTTCTGTTTCTCTAGAGCCCCTGACAAATATACCTTCTCTTGACCTCGTTTGGTTTCTTAATTTATAAGAGGATGGAAGAAGATGACTTCCAAGGTTTCTTTTCACAGTGTGAGAAGTGATTTGGGTCATAAGCAGCTGGATTTGGACTTGGAGTGTTGTCTAAGATGCCTCAAGCTGTCCTTTGGGAGGATGGGGTAGAAGAGGTAGGGGGCCTCAAGAGGAAGATGGAGATCCAGGGCTCAGTTTAGAGCTGGTGATGGCCTGGGTGGGGTCCACATAGAGGTATCTGTGGGTACCTGGACTGTGGCTGTCACAGGATGGAAGGAGCACAGGATGGATGGATGTTAACAGGTACAGGATGGAGAACCTTTGTGCTGGGTCCTGGGTTCTGCTCCCAGTGGGAGGAATGGGTTTCCCAGGCTCAGGCCTCAGAGGTGCACCTTGCAGCTGGGGTCCCCACTTGATTGAAATGATGCTGCCTCCTGACCGTCCCTGAGATGGTGGTCACAGCCCACTTCCTCACCAGGTGCAAAATGCTGGACCTGGAACTTCCCTGGTGGTCCAGTGGCTAAGACTCCAAGCCCCCAATCCAGGGGGCCCAGGTTCTACCCCTGGTCAGGGAACTATATCCCATAAGCTGCAGCTGAAGATCTTGCAAGCTAAACTAAAAAAGAAACAATCCCCCAGACCACAATGGAGATCCTGCATGTTGCAACTAAAACCCGGCGAAGCCAAATAAATGAATAAGCTGGACAGACAATTCCGGAATGTTTCCCATGTCCCCAGATGAATTTTGAGCGTAGAGTTCACTCACGGGACCAGCTCTCAACCAGCCTGAGTCTGTTCCTCCGAGCTGGAGTCTCAGGTGGGAAGTTGGAGCTGGAGGAGTTTATCATGACTGTTCCCTTTGTTCCTACTGACAGCAGTAATAGCTGTTCACTGATGCTGGCTTTGCATTTGTCCATCCAGTAGGGAGCCATTGGCCCCATGTAATCATTAAATTTAAAATTAACATTACTGGTTGGAGAAGACTCTTGAGAGTCCCTTGGACTGCAAGGAGATCCAACCAGTCCATTCTAAAGGAAATCAGTCCTGGATATTCATTGTAAGGACTGATGCTGAAGCTGAAACTCCAATCCTCTGGCCACCTGATGCGAAGAACTGACTCATTGGAAAATATCCTGATGCTGGGAAAGATTGAAGGCTGGAGGAGAAGGGGACAACAGAGGATGAGATGGTTGGGTGGTATCACTGACTCAATGGACATGAATTTGAGGAAACTCCAGGGGTTGGTAATGGATAGGGAAGCCTGGCATGCTGAAGTCCATGGGGTTGCAAAGAGTTGGAGACGACTGAGTGACTGAACTGAACTGAACATTACATGCAAGTAAACGTTTAATTCTTCAGTCACACTAGGTACATTTCAAGTCCTCAGTAGCCACCTGGAGGTCGCGGCCGCCTTGTTGGCCAGTGCAGGTATGGACCATTTCTGTCACCACGGAGAGTTCTCAAGGACAACAAAGCTGTAGTGTCAGGCTTTGTACACCTCCTCTTGGTCCTCCTACAGGGTTTTGGGGAGGGAATGATTACCCCATTGTTTAGATGAAGATACTGGAAAGAAAGAAAGTGAAGTCTCTCAGTTGTGTCCAACTCTTTGTGACCCCATGGACTGTAGTCTGCCAGGCTCCTTCCGTCCATGGGATTTTCCAGGCAAGAATACTGGAGTGGGTTGCCATTTCCTTCTCCAGGGGATCTTCCCAACCCAGGGATCGAACCCAGGTCTCCTGCATTGTAGGCAGATGCTTTTACCATCTGAGCCACCAGGGAAGTCCAGCCTAGGCTAAATAACCGGCCCCAAATCACAGCTCCTAAGTGACAGAAGCGAGAACTCAGACTCTCTCTCTCAGGCTCTCGTGGAGCCCAGAGGAGCCCGCTGTTTGGACTTGCCAGCCAGCAGGTCATGGTGAGTCTTCCCTCGCTGTGGGCCAAGGATGGAAGCCAGGCGAGAAGGGGAGGTGGGAGGGTGGGAGTGGAAAACACGGGCTCCGGAAGGGTGCAGTATTCAAGTGCGTCCAAGTGCAGCTTGGGGAGTCAGGCGACAGCGCTGTGTCCCTGGAGTGTGTGGTGTGAGGTCAGTGATCTTGGCTGGGAAGACTGCAGGGGAAGGGAGACAGCTGAGATTCAAGGCTTTGGGGAGTGAATGGGAGGCGAGGGAGAGAAGGGAAACAGAAGGGGGAGCTACCAAGAGACATGGATCAGAAGACCAAGGATGTTTTCAGGGTGAGGAGGCTTGACCCTGGTGATGGAAGAAGGTAACTCCTGTCTGCAAGGACCGGGCTGGGAGTAACTTGGGGGCAGTGGTGATGGTGGTGGTGGGGAACCCCAGTGACCCTGAGACCCACACTCTGCCTGAACGGGCAGCCGTCACAGGTCCCAGGTGACTGTGGCTGGGAGGCTGTGTTACCTTTCTGTTGCCAGATTGCAGACACCTGTATTTTTATGTGAAATATCCCCAATTTATAAACATTTAAAAACAACACAATTAGTCCCTCCATAAGAAGCACATATCCCCTCACAGAGAAGTGTGAATGTACTCTGTGCCACAGAACCAACCGTACACTTAAAAATGGTCAGAATGGTAAATTGCGTGTTCTTGGATTTTACCTGCCTGTAAGCATAGACAGGCACACACATGTCTTGAGGTCACTGTGGCCGCGAGTCTGTGCTCCTCACCTGGGACATAGAGCCTTACCATTGGCCAAGCAGTAGGGACCTGCTGCTCAAGCACCCCTGGAACAGCTAAGTCAGGGCGTTTTGAGGAGGCGGGAGGGAACCCAGGCATTAGCCTTGTTGAAAATGAACAGGTGATTCCCATATGTAGGCAGTACTGAGAGCCTCTGGTGTAGAAGATGAGATCAATGGAGAATCAACACCCTGATGAGACAGGAAGGAATCCCAGAAGACCCCAGGTGTCAGGAACCCCTCTGCTTCTGGGATTGGAGGGGCCAAGTGAGGATATGGACAGATTCTGTTTATTATTTACTTTATTAAAATTCTGTTTATATTGGAGTATGATTTATTTATTGGAAAACTCCCTGATGCTGGGAAAGATTGAGGGCAGAAGGAGAAGAGAGCATCAGAGGATGAGATGGTTGAATGGCATCACTGATGCAAGGGACATGAACTTGGGCAAACTCCGGGAGATGGTGAGGGACAGGGAGGCCTGGTGTGCTGCAGTCCATGGGGTCACAAGAAGTCAGACATGACTGGGCAACTGAACAACAACATAATTGATTTATAATCCACAATATATTTAAAAAACTCATACAACTTAACAGAAAAGCAAACAAACAACTCAATTAACAAATGGAGAGAGGCTCTGAGTAGACAGTTTTCCAAAGATTTTACAAATGGCCAACAAGCATAGGGAAAGGTGCCCAACGTCACCAGTCACCAGGGAAATTCAAATCAAAACCACAATGAAAGATCACCTCACACTGTTAAGAATGGCCATTACCAAAAAGACAAGAAATGACAGGTGTTGGCAAGGACATGGAAGAAAGGGAGCCCTCGTACACTGTTGGTGGGAATGCAAATTAGTGCAGCTACTATGGAAAACAGTATTCAGTTTCCTCAAAAAATTAAAACCAGGACTGCCATATAACCCAGCAGTTGCACTTCTTGGTATTTATCCAAAGGAAACAAAATCTCTGTTGTGAAAATGTATCTGCACCCCAGTGTTCAACGCAGCCTTATTTACAAATAACCAAGTCATGAAAGCAAGTTCATCAGAAGATGAATGGATTTTAACCAAAGTAGGGCATATATGCCCTCCAGATCTATCCATGGTGTTACAAATGGCAGGATTTCCTTCTTTTTATGACTGAGTGATATTCAATTGTATATTTTCCATTTTATGTTGAAAATAAAGAGCACGAGGCTATTGCCGTCAGAGAACAGAGACTCAGCTTCTTGTGTCAAGTGGGAGGAACTGTGTGCCTGCCTGGCCACATGGTCACCTGTCTCCGTGTGTCTGCACATGTCTTCTTAGAAACTGGTGTGGGACAGAAGTGTTGTAAAGCAAACGGGCTGCCCTGGTGGCTCAGATGGTAAAGAATCTGCCTATAGGGCAGGAGGCCCGGGATCCATCCCTGCATCAGGAAGATTGCCTGGGGAGAGGAATGACAACCCACTCCAGTACGGGAGCACTCTGTGGACAGAGGAGCCTGGTGGGCTGCAGTACACGGAGTCATGAAGAGTCAGACACGACTGAGCGACTAACGCTAGAAGTGGGGTGGGGCAGAAGTGCTGTAAGCAACGCTGTTATACGTGGTAGTGACCACCTTTTAAGAACTGCTTTACCTTTCAGTGTCTGTCTCCACCAGAGACATCACGGATTCATTTAGGAGAAAACGGCAAATTAGAGAAATGGATTTGTGAGCAAAGATATCAGTCAGGAAAAAGATGAAAGTCTGACTGTACAGAGCGGCTAACAAAGCTTTTCAGCGAGCCGAACAAGTCCAAAGAATTTGCTGAATATGGATGGTTATTTCCAAGAATATAATTAACACCTTTCATACCAAAAAATGTTAAAAGTCCATTAATTATCAGCTATTCGAAGAGGGAGACAAAAGACCAGAGGTGTTCCTCAGAGGAGCGTTTTTATTAAAGGGAAGTGTATTTATGTGCACTGAAAATTAAAGAGGGTTTTGAATAATTCAGGGGGGAGATGGAAGTTGCATTTCCCCCCTGAATTGAATGTAGTTTCAAGTGATGTAAGCTCCGTGCCTAAAATATTAGTTTAATATAAGAACAAGCCCCTTTCCAGCTCGGAGATGTGGCTCACGCAGTTCCCCTTGTAATCAGAAGCGATTGTTTGTAAAACAGCTTTGGAGTACTTGGATTCAATAGGTTTTTGGACCCGATTCCAATCAAGAGATGCAAATGCCTCCTGTCGACAGTTTCCTCGGCTTAGATGTGTTTGCTGAGGGAGATTTATATTGATTCCCTGTAATTTAAGATGCTCCGCTGGGCCTGTGTTGTGCAATCTTGGAGGCTGGGAGGGCGCCCGGGGGTTGCAGTTCTGCTTGCTGGGTCAGCTGTTGGTTTCGAGAAGGAGGCAGAGGATCCAGGCAGCCGCGGGCAAGTCGTTGCTTGGTGATTAGGGCCTTCAGGGATGAATTCGCTTTGTGCCTAAAACCTCAAAAAGAAGCTTACCAAACTGAGGCCAAGCTAGTGACACCTTTTCAGAAAAGGGATACATGTATAAGGAAATGTTAGGGAAGCTCTGGTAGTTCAACTATGTGGCTAAGACATTAAAAAAAAAATTGACCTCGTTACAGAGCTCATCTCCATCTTCCTGCATCCAGGAAAACACCCTTCCCTCGCCCCCCAGAAAAGTCCAGAAGGGGGTGGGAGGAACAGATGTGGAGGAAGCGTGGATTCAGTTTATGGGTGATGGGAATGGAGGAGTCAGAGAATATGGGTCACTGTGCGATGGGGCTTGGGTCTTCTAATCCAGAGAGACCCTATTTGGGGGCCCACAGGGGCCTGGCAGGGAGTCCCAGTAGGAGAGTCTGCCTGGGAGAACATGGATGGATGTAGCCACCTTGCTCTTTGTATTGGGGTGACTGTGAGGGGTGAAGATGGGGTGAACCAGGAGCCAGAGCTGCCCCTAGAAAGGGCACAAAGTCGAGTTGAGAAGAAAAGGGATGTAGAAAATAGTCATGCCAGGTGGAAATCGGTAAGGATCCCCAGAGAGGAGCTGAGGAATACAGAAGAGTTGCGGGCGCCCAGTTCCTGAGCAGCAGGGTGTGTGGAATGAAGGGGGATGTTAGAGGGCGTGAGCACGATTTCCCTGTTGCTGGTGCAACCTGCAAGGCCTTGGGGATGGACACAGCCTGAGGGCCACAAGGGCTTTTGTGCGATCAGGACACCCGTCTTAGTCCCTCTCTTCCTAGCACCTGGCCACCTTGGCACAGAGTAGATGCTTGGTACATATGCAGTGAGGGAGTTAATCTGGTTTGGGCAGCAGAGCTCCTTGGACATTGGTGAGGGTTTAGCCATGAGCATAATGTCCCCCTGGACAGCCCTCCGTGAGGTCCAGATGCCTGTGGGAGCTCTTGGAGTGGGTAGTGCCAGCTCCACGGCCACAGTGGGGTGAGAATTTAGACGGATGGCTTGGATGGCAGTACTTGCCCATCCCCCCATCAGAAATCACAAGGACTTATCTGGGATCCAGCTAAGTTTTATTGAATGCCTGCTGTGCGGAAGGCCTGGAAAAGGGATGTATGATGCTGAAAGGCAAGGACCCGGCCTTGAAGAGCAGCCAGGCTCTGTGAACGAAGCAGGGTGAGGCGAGCTGGGAGACAGCACCTACAGAAAGAACCACGAACCATGGGGACAGAAAGGGGGGAAGTGAGATGCCAGTGGGGGAAGTGTGGGCCGCTGGCCCCTGGCTCCGCTTACGTGGGGAACTTGGTTTCGGCAGGTGTGAACTGTGCATATTACGGTCTGTGTGTTATGGCTCTCTAGTAATGATACCAGTGTCTTGCAACCCTGCTTCTTCCTGCCTCGACTAATCTAGTCCCGTTAACCTGGTAGACCATGTTGATCCAGGTACCTCTCTGGACTACCGAGACTCCGCTGAGCCCAGACTCCGCTCTCCAGGAACATGCAGCCTGGAGATGGTGTTGGAGAGGAACGGTGCTGAGTCACCTGTTCTTCCAAAAATGAAACTGTTTCCATGTCCTGGCACTCGGCCCAGAGTAACAGCTCCTTGTTTTATCTGATGATAGCCAGTTGTTTAAAGATAAGAGTCTGCCCAGGGGACACTTTCACCAATGCCTTCCTAGGTAGGGAGTTGGTCTCTGGAACAGAGGCTAAAGGTTTATTCGGTGTTGATGAGCTGTGCAAATTCTGGGGTGGAGAGAACCGTGACCACTAAGCAGAGGGGAGGCGGTCCTGGGGCTCAGATGGGCAGAGTGCGGAGCAGGGAAAAGTGGAGGGCGCTCAGAGTGGAGTCAGTTGCAGATGCAGGTCTTCTGCCATGGTTGCTGGTGGGCACCAGCCAGAGCAAACAGTAGCAAAACTCGTCCTCAAGTCTGCAGGTAGGACCCCTTCTGTGTCCCTCTCAGCATGTAGCAGTGAGTCGTGCACATGTTTTTACTGCAGTGATGCAATACTACTACCGTTTATTTATTTTGGACTTCCCAGGTAGTGCTAGTGTGAAGAACCTGCCTCCCGATGCAGGAGACATAAGAGATACAAGTTCGATTCCTAGGCTAGGAAGATCCCCTGGAAAAGGAAATGGCAACCCACTCCAATATTCTTGCCTGGAGAATCCCATGGACAGAGGAGCCTGGCAGGGTATATAGTCCATGCTGCTGCTGCCGCTGCCAAGGTGCTTCAGTCGTGTCTGACTCTGTGCGACCCCATAGACAGCAGCCCACCAGGCTTCTCTGTCCATGGGATTTTCCAGGCAAGAACACTGGAGTGGGTTGCCATTTCCTTCTCCAATGCCTGAAAGTGAAAAGTGAAAGTGAAGTCGCTCAGTCATGTCTGATTCTTAGCGACCCCATGGACTGCAGCCCACCAGGCTCCTCCGTCCATGGGATTTTCCAGGCAAGAGTACAGGGATGGGGTGCCATTGCCTTCTCCGTATAGTCCATGGGGTCTCTCTATTTCTTTCTCTATATTTTGTTAATGTTACTTTTTGATTGAAGTGTAGTTGATTTACAGTGTTGTGTTTCAGGTGAACAAAGTGATTTAATTATAGTTATATATATATTATATATATAATATATATAATATGTATAATCTTTCTTCAGAGTCTTTTCCATTATAAGTTATAATATATTGACTACAGTTCTCTGTACTTTACACTAGGTCTTTGTTGTTTATCTGTTTTATCTATAGAAGTGTGTATCTGTTAATCCCAGGTCTTATAAATTTTAAATTTAAATTTAAATAGGGAAGTCACTCCATAGATCTTTTCAATGAGTTTGTAGCTTTAGATCTTCACTAAAATTATTAAAATCTTCACACTTGGCTTCAGTTTTCTTTAAATATGCCACGCAGAAACAGTAGTTTTAAGATGTTGAACTTTTATTTGATTATAGAGGTAAAAGGCTTAGAAGAAGAAGCTGCCCACTAGGGTACTGTGCAGTTTTCTCCCCCTTGGGTTTCCCCCTAAATGCCGAACAGGACATTGCTGTTTGCTGCCCAGCAGTCACATCTTTTTCCTCTTTGCTTGTGTAGCTTAACTTTGTTCTAACATCCACCCCTCTGGCCTGACTCAGTGACTCCTGATGTTGCCATCTAGTCACCAGGGCCCCATTCCCCTGCCCTTTAAGGGGTAGCCTAGGGGTGCTTCTGGGAAGGTTTCTTTGCTCTTAGAGACAAACAAGGAAGAAATAGCCTCCCCCTTCACTGGCGGAGAGACAGCCTAGAGCCTGCAGAACAGTTACTCAACACAAGCAGGACAGGCAGTTGCCTGTTTCTCACTGGATCTGGCTCCCACCCCCTCCTGTTCTGCTCCCGTCTGAACCAGCTCATCTCCGGGTCTGAGCCCCACCCTTGTTTTCTTCGGTGGCCCATCCTGGACCCCTTAATCTTCTTACATCGCTCTATTCATTTTGCAGAAGCATAGTCTTTAGAGATTTGGGTAATATATGTATATGTATGAATTATTGTGTTTGAAAATGAATGTACTTTCATACTTGACTTGATAGTCTATTAAGATATGGAATTCAAGGTGAAAATCGTTACTTCTTAGAACATTATCATAGCTCCCTGACTCTGGATACGTGTTGTTACTGTTCAGGGGTCTGCCGCCAGTGATTCCATTGATCTGTGACCTATCTCCCTGGAGTTCTCTTTCTTCCTAGGCCCCTGGAGGTGCAGGATACTGTGGTTTGCAATAGGCTGTGCTTTCTCGCCTAGGTCCTCGTCTAACCTGGACTCTTCCATGTTAGTTCAGAAGAGGCCCTAATGGTCAACTGGATCCTATTTCTCTGGTCGGAAGGAGGGTAGTCAGTGTGTAAACGTGCCCCCTCAGCCTTGAAGCGTGGCCGGGTCAGAGGTAGTCCTGGGATGGGACTCCTCGTCAGGACCCTTCCTGGCCACTGTCTGGACCATACATTAGAGGAGCAGTTAGCATCATGGCTCTCTTTCTTGTGCCTGAAACTTATGCACCCAGGTCATGTATTTAAGAGGATATGATTGTAAATCACCAAGTGGAAAGTGACTAATTAGCTTTTCTGCTGTTTTATTGAAAAGATAAGAAGCATGAGACTTAACGGTATTTCTTTGAGAGTCGTTGATTAAAATGGATGTTTGAGCAGCTCATGCTATTCAAGAGTGAATTTCTAAACTGTGGTTTTAAATATTTAAAGCATGTGCATTAAAATTCATCCTTACTCAGGTCTGTGCTTTCTGGGAGTGTTTGATTTTTGTTGCTTATGGAAGTTGTCAGTTTTGATCATCCAGATGTGATGCGAGAAGCCCCTGTGCTATCCCAGAAATGCTTACAGGCCAGCTTTCCACCCTGGAATTGTGGGTTAGGTGCTATTCAGACACATATCACCATGTTGCTCTTTAAGGAAGCATTCTTGAATTTTGTTGGAAATCTTAAGGTTTCTTACTTGTTTTGTTTTGTGCTATTTTTCTGCAAGTTTTGATGAAATGTTGGAGGAATCCTACAAATCCACTAAAGCAATATTATTCATTCATCTTGATTGTATAGAAGAACCAGTCATTCTCCCCAGCATAGATCATTTATTTTTCTTGCATGTTTCTAGGCCAAGTTGGTTCCTAACTAAGGAATATATTTTTTTCTTTTTCTATTTATCTTCATTTCTTTATCTCTCCCATAGAGATTAAGACATTCCAAACATGGTGATCAAAATGCCTTATTCATTACATAGTATAACTAAGAGAAATACAGAGACTCTTAACAAAAAGGCTTTGGACTTGAAAGTATATCCCTTTTCATTTAATTGGAGGTTTGTTTTTTTTTTTCTTTTTTTGCAGTCACCGTGCCATTTATTTATTTGCTCTCTGGTTGTTACACACTTGTTTTTTTTTTGCTTGTGCTGCCTTGGTGTTAAATATTTAGCTTTATCCTTCTAGGTATCTGGTTCATTTGACAGAAAAAAACGTTATATGCTTCTGATGAAAGATGAAGAAATGTACCTTCCAGAAAAGACTCGATTTGAAAGAGCCCCATTTACAGTGACCTGGTGCAGGCTGCTGCTATTTTTAATTTCAAGATCTTTAATGTGGCAGTGACTGTTTTTGAGGGTTTTTTTTTAATTGGAGTAGAATTGCTTTACAATGTTGTGTTAGATTCTGCTGTACAACAGTGAATCAGCTGTATATATACCTGTAGCCCCTCCCTCTAGAGCCTCCCTCCAGACCCCCCAACCATGTCATCACAGAGCACCAAGCTGGGCACCCTGTGCTACACAGCAGCTTCCCATTAGCTATCTATTTTACACATGGTAGTGTGTCTGTGTCAGTGCCACTTTTTCAATTCGTCCCACCCTCTCCTTACCCCCAACCTGTGCAGGCTGTTGAGCTGCAGGTAAGGCTCACATTATCCCTGATGCTGTGAGAAAGATTTCTTTCTTCCTCTCAGGTAGCAGACAATCCCTGGGGTTTACAGCTTACAGTCCCACAGATAAACACGTGTCATATCCCACCCCCGTTGTGAATGCTCAAGTCCATTGCCAGGGTCTAAGATACACAGAAGAGGTCAAGGTATGCAGCTTTGAGCACCCCTGCTGCTTTGAAATAAACACACTTGGAGAAGTGAGGTTGAGCAGGGTCTGGTGAAGAAGTTTGAGAAAGTGTTGGTCCTATCTCCCAGTTGTACTTCAAACCCCCCAACCCCAGCCTCCAGGAGGCATTCTCCCTCCCTACCTGCTCAAGGAGACTTAAAGATTCTCCTGGAACTGCTTGGCCAGCATCCATACTGTAGAGCAGATTGAGCCATAGGACAAGTGGGAAAGAAAGAAGGGGATGTGTTCTTTGCCCATTCTAGATCTGTTGCATGTTTCTAGGGTGTGTTGGAATATTCATATAAGCCATTTGTGATTAGAAATGAAGGGAACAAACTTGTGAATATTACAGTGTTATATTAATACTTGGGCAGGTAGATGAATAGGAGAAGATGCTGTAAATTCAAACAAGTGGGTCCTCAGTTGCCCTTCCCCTGCCAGGCAGGTGGCATAGGTTGTGAAGCAGCCAGGTTATGTGTTCACAGGCCGGATAGCCCCTGGAGGAGGAGAAAAATGAACATTGGAGCTCATTTTTTTTTTTTAAACGCTGTTCACTCCTCCAACAACAGTATAACCAAAGCCTTGTCTGACTCAGCCAGTTGAGTCAGACATATGGATACTATATATGGAGTCCTATATATGGATACTCTTCCTTTCCTGTATGTCAGAAAGGATCTGCTTTTATCTAGATTTGAAGCCTGTCTCTCTTTTCAGTTTCTTATTAATAAATGCAAGAATGTGATAATATTGGAAGAGTTTGGATTTCATCTAGTACTTTGTAGATGGAATATTAGTCTTCAATATGTTAGCTTGATAAAATCTGGAAATAGCTTGTCTCCCGTGTTTGCCATTAAAAATAACAGAGAGAATTTCACTTCGGAGATACACAGCATGAAAGAAGAAGTACAAATAGCTGAACATTGTATGAAATGATGCGTAATGTCACTAGAGGTAAAGTAATAAGAAAATAAAATAGCAAGACTTTAAACCTATCAACTTTAAAAATCGATGATTCTGTGGAAGCTTGGCCTGGTGGCTTAAGAGCATGGACTGTGGATTTACATTCCTGTTCTTCCTCATACTTTCAGAAGTTATTTAATGTCTCTCTGCCTTAGTTTCTTCACTTGTAAAAACAAGATAGCAAAATCTAGCCATAGGGTTGTTATATGGATTCAGTGCAGCAAAGCACTGAAAATAGCACCTGGTAATGGTAAATGCTATTCAAGTGTGGAAAATAAATTCCTAGTGTTGAGTGAAGTTCATCTCGTCAAAAAGTGCTTTTGAATCCCTGTGGTGTGCCTGCTACTGTTGTGGGCTTGAGACGAGAGTGGTGAACAGAAGATGGGATGGTTGGTGGGGGTTACCTGCTCTCCTGGAGCTTATATAGGACAAGGGGAGGCTGATAATACACAGGCAAATAAGCACAAGAACCAGATCACTTTGGGTGGTGAGAAGTGTGTTCTGAAGAGAGTGTCCAGATGTCCAGTCTGTACTTGGTATCTTGGCATTCTGTCTGTCTTAGCATTTTTGAATTCTCAGAAGTGTTCTAGTTCTATACAAAATCTTGTACGTGAATGTTTTTAGTAGCTTTATTTATAATTGCCACAATCTGGAAATAACCCAAATGTTCCTCAACCAGGGAACAAACTGAACAAACTGTGGTACATAGTGTGGAATTGTATTTAGCCATAGAAACGAATGAACTTTGATAGACCCCAGGTCATGATGAATCTCAGATGCACTGTGCTTGGGAAGGAAGCCAGGCATAGAGGCTGCACACTATATAGTTACATTTAAATGACATTCTGGAAAAGGCATAAGTGTGGGAACAGAAATCAGATCTTGGTTGCCAAGGGCTGGGGAAAGGGAAGGGTTGACGTGCAAACTGGGGGATTTTGGAGCCCGTGGAACTGTTCTCTATTTTGATTGTCATGGTGGTGGTCACAAGGTTGATTACATTTGCTGAAACTTGCAGAACGGTACAGTAAAGAGGGTGCAATTTACCATAGATAAATTATGCTTTAATTAAAAATGAAAAAATTCCTAAGCAGAAAAATAGTGTTGCTGTTCAAATGGCAAATAATCTGGTCATTGTGGCCATGAAGAATTTCAGAAGAGAGGAGATGGAACAGATAGTAGGGAAATTGAGAGAAGGAAGATTGACACTTTTTTCTTGAGGGCAATTTGCATTTATTCAACAAGTAATTATGGGGCACCCATTATGTGCCAGGTCCTGGCATATAGTCTGGGCACAGACTGTGCCTGTAAAAAAAACAAAAAACCCTAATGGGGCTTAAAGTTGTGTATTAAGATGCAAATGTGCTTTCCTGTTTACACAGTGAGGCTACCTTTAGGAATGTATTGTAAGGAAGTAAGGGGAGCATAAAGATATACATTCAGCAATTTTATGTGAAGAACTATTTTAAAAGACAAAAGCTGAAAGCAACCTGAAGTCTGACAGTGGGAGATTGACAGGGAAATTATGGTAAAAGTGACCATTAAAAATAATAAAGTTTTTATTACATGTATTTATGTGGAGAGGTGTCCATGATATGCAAAGTATAAACCTGGAGTTAAAAAGCTGATTCCCTGAGTGTTAAAAAAAAATCTGGGGTTCTACACATTAATCTTTGTTTCTTATGGTGGGAGTAGGGGACTTTGGTATATTTTTTATTTTTTTACACAATGAAGTTCCATTTTAAAAAATGATGGGCAATGTAAGTATTTGAATTTTAGGAAAAAATCATTCAAGACAAAAACAAAATAAATATTACACATAATAGGCAAAAATGAATACCCTATATATTCTAGGTGATACTCTGTCCTGGAAGTAAGGATTTTTTTTTTAACGTGGAAAACAAATGATTTGGTTGTCAAATGCAAAGGAGGCTTCTTTTGGAGAAACATGCAACGTTTTTACTGGGGAGACCTAAAATATCAACTCATTTAATATTTTGATGAAATGTAAGATTGGTATAGCCTTTGGAAAGCCAAGTTATGTCTTTTCCTGGCCCTTTATAAAATAGAGCATTTTGTTTACACATTCTTCACTCTTTTTACTCAAGGTAAAATAAAAATAAAATAGCCTCTGCTAGCTAAGAAGAAAAGGGAGATTTTTCTGAACACAGTTCTGATTATATGTTAGAATAAAATGTGATATAGTACTCATATTATGGACATAGATAAGGAGAGTAAAGCCAGCTGCAGAGAGTGGTTCTAGTTTTACATAATTTAGCAAGCTTTCACAAAATTCAGCACCATGGATAGCTACAGTGTCCTGGAACATAAGAGTTACCATCTCCCAACCAGTGATTCAAGTTTTAATCAAGCAATGAAACTGAATTTGTAAAGTTCATTCAGTCAGCAGTGTATCGAGTTTTAAACTACCTATACCTGTTGAGAATAAACATATACAGCATTATGAAATAGGACCAAGAACCTGGCTATTCCTAAATAATTGCCATTGCAGAAAGCACAGATGAGTGATTACCACAAGACTCTCTAAAATAGTTGAATACATTAACTTGTATGTGAATGCTTGCAAGTCACTTCACATGAAACTATCCTATTAAATTATAGACCTCAGTAGATGCTCAGTAAAAATGTCAAACTTTGAAAGTTGGGATTTTGACTTTTTTGCCACATTATTGTATTTACTGTTACATTTTGGGTTTACAGCCTATACATTTTTCTGTATTCTTAAGTTTTTCTGAAGGATAATTTGTTGCATGGTAGAAATTTTAGCTAGAGCTTCTTTGATGACTAAGTTTTATTGAGTCAGATGGAATTGCATTTACATTCAAAGGCACAGCACTTGAATATTTATGTGAAAATTCACAACTGATAAAGCATTTCCTAGCAAACTTGGCCGCTCAGGAGGAAAATACAGTATTTTTCATATCTTTTAAAACCCATGTCTCCATTTAATAACATAAAAATTCCTCAGACTTTCTTTAGTTTTTAAATCTTCTAATTAAAATAAATATTATGACAAATATAAATCAAGCATGATGATCAGAATGTATTTTTCCATATAGTGTTAGTTGCTCAGTCGTGTCTGACTCTTTGTGATGCCATCGACTGTAGCCCGCCAGGCTCCTCTGTCCATGGAATTCTTCAGACAAGAATACTGAAGTGGGTTGCCATTTCCTTCTCCAGGGCATCTTCCTGACCCAGAGATCGAATCTTGGTGTCCTGCATTGCAGGTGGATTCTTTACCGTCTGAACCACCAGGGAAGGCCCTGAGTATTCTGATATAGCCCTCCTACCGGGAAGTGAAGAGGGTGCCTTACTAGTTAACCAGTTGGGAAAGTGGACTTTGTAATCTCCATCTTAAAAGACTGAAAAAAAAATTAGGGCCCATGCTATATTGAAAGTGATTCATCATTTTGAGCTCAAGTTGGGGGGAGATAATCCCAAGTGCCAACTATGTACAAAAATGCTGTCCCAGACACTGTAGGGAATAGAGAGGTATCTGAGCTGTTAACCTACAATCTAGTGAGCTTGTAGTTTAATAAAGAAAACAAGACACACATAGCTATAGTGAAACTGTAACTGTAGAAAAAGGCTCATCTAAGTATAATAAAAGAAGATGTGTGTGCTGAGTCACTCAGTCGTGTCCGACTGTTTGCGACCCCACGCACTGTAGCCTGCCAGGCTCCTCTGTCCATGGGATTCTCCAGGCAAGAATACTGGACTGGGTTGTCATGCCCTTCTCCAGGGGATCTTCTCGAGCTAGGGATTGAACCCAAATCTCTTACATCTCCTGCACTGGCAGGTGGGTTCTTTACCACTAGTGCCACCTGGGAAGCCCAATAAAAGAAGATGTACGTAAATATAATTTTAAAAATATAGTGTGATAATGCCAGAAGGAAAGATCTAGGGAATCAAGATGTGGAGAAGTAATATCAAGCTCCTTCTTCACCTTTTTTTGGGAAAGGGGAGAAAGGAGAAATCAGGAAAGGCCTAATGAAAGAGGCGGCCTTTTGAGCTCAAAGAGTGGAGCTATGGGATGCTTGTGCTCAATCACTCAGCTGTGTCCAACTCTTTGCGACCCTATGGACTATAACCCACCAGACTCCTCTGTCCATGGAAATTTCTAGGCAAGTATACTGAAGTGGGTTACCATTTTCTACTCCAGGGTGATCTTCCCAACCCAGGGATTGAACCCACGTCCATTACATTGGTAGATGGATTCTTTATCACTACACCACCTGGGAAGCAGGAAGCTATGGAATATGGAGGCCAGTTTTACTGGCAGGCACATTTCAAGTAGAAAAGTAAAGGGGATTAAAGCTTGGAAGTATACATGGGTCCAGCACTCATCAGACTTTGAATGTCAAGCTGGGAAATTTGGCCATTGCCCATCGTTCAGATGGTGGTATGGTCACATTAGTGGACGGCACAGAGATGGGGGGTCTGCTGAGGTCTTCTGTATACAGGCATGCCTTCCCTGCTATACTAGACAGAACAAACATGGTAACAGGAAATTGAAGTGTAAGATAGATGAAGAGATTGTATATGAAGATCTAGATCCTATCCATCTGCTTAATGATGCAGGAACATATATGCACTCAACTGAAAGGGTTCTAGATGAGTTGGTCAAACCATCAGCAGAGATTGTGAGCCAGGGAGAGTCAGGAGAGCTGGAGACATGCCTGATGGTTAATGATGGACAAAGACAGTTTTGTTTGCTGGCAAGGAAGAGGGTACAGTGCTTACCCGACGTGTCAAGGAGCCTGATGCTGAGTCCGTGTTGGATTTTAGAAAGCACTGGTCACATGTCAGTCTCTAGCAATCGCAGTGTGGACTGCAGTGTCTGATACTCTGGTTTGGGTTGTCACTGCTGAGAAGAATTTACTGATTTCCTGTTGCCAGCCTCCACAGTTCAAACTCAAGAGGGCTGTTGGTTTCATGCTTATAATTCTGCCCTCAGAGAATTAGAGATGCTTACTTTGTGGGTTGGCTCACATTTGTGGAATTCTTGCTCTCTGTGACTTTCCTAACCCAGAGAGCATTAAGCTCTTTTAAACTGCTGTCTTATTGATTACCTACATGCTTTTTGTATTTGTGCCAGAGGCACAAGGAAAACACCTTAAAAACTGAATAAAGAAAGAAATATGGATGTACTGAGACTCCCCTCTGTGTCAGGGAACTGAGGCTGGGATCAGAGTGTCATCACCCTGGTTAGGCTTGAGGTTGGCCTTCTCGGGACCAGCCTGACCTAAGGAGTGGGAGGATGAGGATGTGAGTGCAAAGTGGACAGAACGGAAGTGCAACACGGCAGGGAGGTGAAGGTGTACACCTGTGCATAGGCATGTGTATTTGTCTTTTATTTTATTCTATTTTTTATTTTAAAATTTTATTGAGTATAGTTGATTTACAGTACTGTGTTCATTTCAAGTGTACAGCAAAGCGATTCAGTTATACATATGCTTGTATCTGTTCTTTTCTGATTCTTATCTGATTCTTTTCTCATACAGTAGTTATAGAATATTGAGTAGTGTTCCCTGTGCTGTACAATCGGCCCCTTGTTGGTTATCTGTCTTGATTTAGTTGTGTGTGTATGTTAATCATAGGTGTGTGTGTTTGGACAGGATTCTATGAACATGGGGAAAAGAGTGGAAAGACCTAGGCTAGGATGTTACTGTGTCCTGTGGTGGGGAGTAGGGAGAAGGGACAAGTGAAAAAAATGACTGACAAAAACTTAGCTTATAGGAAATGATCTCATTAATAGAAAAAGTACACTCTATGTGTAGATGCAAGCAAATGAAAGGAAAAGAACATTTATAGCAAGAATACTCTCACGGGGGATGTGAGGCCTGAGAACGACCTAACACTGGGAACATGTGATATTGCTTTCGATACTGATATGTTAAATTTGATGATGTCCACCAGGCTTCTCTGTTGTACAGATGAAGTTGTCCTTTGTAAGAAATAAAGCAATCTGGAGAGTGGTGCTCTAAGATTATGTAAATATCCTGTTTCCCAACAGTTTTGCACTCGGTGATTTTAGCAGCCATTGGTGTCCCTCATCCAAGATAATTATTACTCTGGTGAATACAAAGTGGTGATTTTTCTAATTGTCTAATTTTTCTTGTATCAGTTGGTATTCTTCTGTGAAGAAGAAGCTTCCTTTCTCCTCTGCCCTTTTTAATCAGTATCAGTATGAACTTGTGGATTTTTAAAATATGAACTTAAGATTTAATGTGTGTTTATAATCCATTTCTAACATTAATCATTTCGATGTTATGTTCTCCTGTATTTGGCTAGCAGGAGCCCCTATCAGAAAAGTTTTGGAGAAATAGTATCTGGACTGAGTGAATGAAGTAATGGCAGGAAAGTGATGAATAAATCTGTGTTTACCGAGAGTTTCTATCTGTCAATCTAGCATACTTTTCTTTTTATTTCTCTCTAGGTCTCATGGGCTAATTGGCTCTCATTCAGCTGGAACCTAACAGATAAGTCATCCTTCCGTGTATGAAGACAGTGCTCGGTTTTAAAACTGCTCTGAAAATGATGAAAGCAGGATCACCCTGGTGACGCTGTCAGAGGGGCAACAAGCAGCTTGAGAATTTCCTCTTCTCCAGGTAGCAGCTTGAAGGAGACCCCTTTCCGTTAAGGAGGACTGCATGGCAGGCAGCCCCCATTGCCGGCTGGAAAATGAGTGTTCCAGTGGCTCCTAAGAAGTCATGTTACAGCGAATTGCGGGACAGCAGAAATGGAGCAAAAAATAATAACGAGCAAGTCCTGAATTTGGGAGACGCCAATGCCAACCCCATCATGTTGGAGGTCGGCTCCTCTCCTGAGGAGCCTGCCACGTGTGCTCTGCCGGAGGAAGTTGGAAATGCAAATTCAAGGGGACCAGAGAATAGTCCCCGTGCCCCGAAGGAATTTCACCCACTTCAGGGCTTTGCGAAGGCATCTCAGGCTGGCCCCATCTGCCTGAAGGATTTTAAATTCTCTCCAATGGCTCAGAGAGAACGGAATGAAGAGCCCGAGCTGGAGAGAGGCACAGACCACCCACAGGCCCTTTGGGGTCTCCAGGGACCAGGTCTGCTGAGTCGGAGGACTGTCATGGGCGAGTCCAGCCTGGAGGTTCTGGCTAAGCGGGAGGCTGATGTCCCCCGCCCTGTCCCCAAGGATAAGTTGGCCAAGACCCTTGACAACGAGGAACTGAGGAGGCATTCTTTGGAAAGAGCTAGCAGTTCTGCTGCAGCAGTGGACGTGCTCACAAAGGAGTGGGCTGGGGGCCTGGCCTGGCCGCTTCCACAGCCTGCAGGGCTGGGGTCTCCAGAAGCCCCGCATCCAGTGCCCGATGGTGGGGAGGGGCCACCAAAGACAGGAACAGCCCCTTCTCCAGGGCCGCCTTGTCCTCCAGCAGACGGGACCTCAGAGGGAAAGGGCGCACGTCATCCTAAACCATCTACCTCAGTAACCATGGAGACCGTCCCCTTAGAGACCCAGCCAGAGAGGGGACGGGTACCCAAGGTCAGCGCCCAGAACACAGCACCTTCTGCTCATCCAGAGTGTGCTCTTGATTGCTCTCCAGCCTTGAAGGATGTCCCAAGGAGGCCAGAAGCACAAGCGGGTCCAGGGAAGGTGGAGCCCAAGACAGAGCTGAAACCTGTCCAGCCCGGGGCCGTGCAGGAGTTCAAGTCCACCCAGGTGGGGGAGCTGGGGTGTCGTCAGGGGCATGGTGTGTCACCTCTCGGGAGAAAGGAGCCAGCTGGGGAGGCGCAACCAGGAGCCTCGGCCTCTGGGTTGAGGAGCCTGGCACATGGCATTCCCCACCCGCCAGGCGCGGGAAGAGACAGAGGTGAGCCGGAGAAGGGAGGTGAGGATGGGTCTCTCCGAACCACCGCCAAGCCGAGCCCCGGTTCCTTACAAGCTGTGGATCAGCAACCCACGGCCAGAAGTTTGCAAAGCACAGCTCGGAAGCTGGGTGAAACGGTGCCCAATGGCGTGTTACCAGGGGATGGTCACGTAACTTTTGTTCCTGGAGATGCGACTGACAGCAGGCCCTCTGGTGCCAGCGACGAGAGAGGCGTCCTGGGAGGTGGGAACAATGTCAACACTATGGTTTTTGACTCAGATTCCTCTGTTGGAGAGAGTGAAACCGGGGTCCCTGAGCCCCCCAACCCTCCAAGCATCCGCTCAGAAGCTGAGGAAGGCCAAGAGGTCTCTCTAACTGTTGCAGAGACCAGGAACCATCTAGAACCTACAGTGAAGACTGAAAGCACCTCCCCAGCGAGGGCAGATGTCCTTCTTGGTGTCCCCGCGTCCCTCCACCCAGAGACAACTGTGAATGTGGCCCACCAGCCCCCACCACCCAGCAGCCGCTTTCAGGACTTGGGCGTGTCGAGTGTGGATGTGGGGTCCCCCCCGGCCGCCCTGCCTCCCGCTGACAGCACTGGGTTGTCACACGCCTCCCCCAAAGTGCCTGCCAAGAACGCCTGCCCCGGGGGCCTCCCCCGTCCCGAGGACACACCCACCTCACTGGAGGGGATGGTGGGCCCCCCGGTTGAAAAGAGGGAAGAGCGGGTGGACCCCAGGCCCATTGTGATGCCGAAGCCCAAGCACGTGAGGCCCAAGATCATCACCTACATCCGGAGGAGCCCGCAGGCTCTCGGCCAGGTGGACGCGTCACTGGTTCCCGTGGGGCTCCCTTATGCTCCACCCGCATGCAGCGTGTCTCTCCCCAAAGAGGACAAGGCGGCAGGTGGTGACCTGAAGCCGGCTGCCGGCCTCTACGAGAAGTTCAAGCCAGACCTCCAGAGGCCCCGGGTGTTCAGCTCCGGACTAGTGGTGTCAGGAATCAAGCCCCCAGGACATCCCTTCAGTCCAATGAGTGAGAAGTTTTTGCAGGAGGTAAGAGAATGTCATTGTGAGACAGTCTGTGAGTTGAACATCCTAAGGTTCGTGAGATGTTTTCAATGAATCGTGAAAGCAGTGTCCTTTCTTAGCAAATTACAGACGCTGATGGACACATTTGTACAGAAAGGGGTCTTTTGAACTAGAGTAGATTGCAGGCAAATGAACGGTTTCCACTGAAAGAGATTGATGATCAGAATGAGGTGGATCTAACATCTAAAGGGATTCTTTTAAATTCTACCTGACGTAATACATAAAAGTTAGAAAAGCATTTAAATTGGCTTCCATATTTAAATTGTTCTTGTTGTTGTTCAGTCGCTCAGTCGTGTCTGACTCTTTGCGACCCCATGGCCTGCAGCACACCAGGCTTCCCTGTCCATCACCATCTCCTAGAGTTTGCTCAAACTCATGTTCATTGAGTTGTTCAAACTCATGTTCATTGAGTTGTCGATACTATCCAACGATCTCATCCTCTGTCGCCCCCTTCTCCTCCCGCCTTCAATCTTTCCCAGCATCATCAGGGTCTTTTCCAATGAGTCAGGTCTTTGCATCAGGTGGCCAAAGTATTGGAGTTTCAGCTTTAGCATCAGTCCTTCCAGTATATATTCAGCGTTGATTTCCTTTGTTGTTGTTCAGTCGCTTAGTCATGTCCGATTCTTTGCGACCCCATGGACTGCAGCATGCCAGGCCTCCCTCTCCTTCACTGTGTCCTGGAGTTTGCTCAAACTCATGCCACTGAGTCAGTGAGATTGACTAGGTTGATCTCCTTGCTGATAAGTGAGCACAATTCTTCTATAAAGTAGTGGGGAAAAAAAAAACCCAAATGAATATATTGTTCAGATTGCTCAGACTTGATCCTCTTCTGAAGGAGAATATTTCCCTATGGGAGACTTTCACGTTTGTACACAGTACAGTGAGTAGAAAATAACGTGATAGGCATGGGCTCTGTTTTAAGTCAAAACAATAATTACAGCTAGCATTTAGTTGAGTGCCTGCTATGCACTGGGAGCACATAGCATCCCATTTCCTCTTTGCCTACCCATCTTCACTAATCCTTGCTGTGATTCTCTGGAGGGCGGGATTGTGGTGCTCTCATCATTGTCCAGATGAGGAAGCAGATTTGGAGAGCTCTGAGTCCCTCATCTAAAGCCACAAAACAGGGGCAGCACTGAGATGGCCACCCGAGTCCTCACTGTGCAGCCCTCTCAGTACCACGGTGCTAGGGCCAGGCGTTCTCCCAGAGCCCAGAAAGCAGGTTTTCTCTGGACTCAATCTCATGACAGCCAGCAATCAATTGAAAGGAAAGTGAGACCAGGTCAGTGTTCTCTCTGACACTCTCCAGGTCTGCCCAGGCCTCTGTCTACATGGACTGGAGCTGGTAGGGTGGCTCAGCTGCCCTCCGTCTGGCTCCTTCACTTCCTGACCACCTGTCCTTCCTTCCCGCTCCTTTTGCTGTCTCAGGGCCTTTGCAATTCCCTCTGCTCAGAATATTCTTCTCTCAGATACCTGAAAGACTCTCCTTCACATTCTGTAGTTCTCTGTTCAAAATATCACTTCATGACGGATTTTCATTTAAGGAATTGTAGGTGGCACTGTGGTAAAGAATCTGCCTGCCAGTGCAGGAGATACAGGAGACTAGGATTTGATCCCTGGGTTGGAAAGATCTCCTAGAGAAGGAACTAGCTACCCACTCCAGTATTCTTACCGGGAAAATTCCAAGGACAGAGGACCCTTGAGGGCTACAGTCCACGGGGTGGCAAAGAGTTGGACACGACTGAGCACGCTTCATTTAGTTCTTCAAATAAAGTAATTCTGTGCCACCTTCTCCCCCCAAAAAGATACCCCAGATTTTTCTCTGAGAAACACATTTGTGAGAAAAACTGTATTTGGAGATGTAGACAAGAATCCTGTTACTGTTCTTTCTCTCTGACCCATCTTATCGTTTCTTGTGTGTATTTTCTATCTTTGTTGCTTCTGGTCCTTCCATAAAATAGAGAGTAATTTCTATATTAGATGCACATTCCTCCCTGCCCACTCCCACAGATATTCTGTAGTCTTAACCGTGTGGAAGCCATCCCAAGTCTTCACAAAGTGGCTTGAGTGTTCATGCAGCTCTGAGGGGTTGGGAAAGACCCCGTTAGCGCGGGGACAGAAGTGCCACTGGGCACCAGCCCCTCGATCTGAGGACTGTTTTCTGCCATAATCAGAGAATCTAGGGCCCAGACCCTTTCTTCAGGCTACAGTAAGAACCTATTTGCTTGTGTGCCTGAAATGATTTTAGAAAATTTGAAATCATGAGGATTCTGTAGTTTGCTTTTAAAATTATTTCCCTAAAAATACTGCATTGGAGAAGGAGGAGAAAAAAAAACTCCATTTGAGGTTAATCTCTCTGTGTCTATGACTGTGCAGTGACACCTGCTGTGTTTTGTCAATAAAGATGAAAGAAAAGAGTGTGAAGCGTTTTTGTCGATGCTCTTGTTTTATTAAAAATGCACGGATTAGGCATCTAAGGAATACTTTTTGTTATCTTACCAGAGACAAATTACCCAACAAAATGACAGGCATCGAAGTTCCTGTAATTGTTAAGGTCGTTTTTGAATGATGGCATGATGAATTTTGACCCATGAAACCTATCCAGTTTAAAAAAATGGAATCATTACTGAGATAAGACATTGCAATCTGAAAAACCCAACAGATGTAGGTTAGAAATGATAATTTCTTCATGAGAGCACCTGCTGAAAGACATGAACAATGGCACCAAACATTTAGACACTAAAATTTAAAAATCGGGGGAATATGAGTATAATTGAAATGCCAAAGATTGATAGAGAGTAAGTAGAAATAGTAAAAATTTTATCAGAGAGCAGATGTAGAATATTCTTTCATAGGAATATAATTTGCTGGAGCCTGAGTTCCGTCTATCGACTGTAACGATCATACATATTTTACAATGTGATTATGATAAAACTTTAAAGGCCTCATCTTTTGTTTCAATAATGTCAATTTAAAGAGAACTTATATCTATTTCGACATTAAAACAGTATTAAATTAAGGGTTTGTCTCTTTAACAGCCTGGATTACAGCTTTATAGCCCCTGTTAAAGAATGTTGTTAAATGCCTGTGATTCCTGAATAGATAGGGGTTTGACTTGTAAAATGTATTGTGATGTAGAGTAGACTTAATTAACATGTATGTCTTTTCATAAGCCTCTGACTCTATTTTTTTTAACTTAAAGGAAGTAAGATTATTTTTCAGTGACTTATGTTTTTCATATCTAGCATGAGGAAACACTGATACTATGAACAGGCTTTGTGAGTACAGAATTGCATATATAAAAGGTAGCCATATGATTGCATATGTGTAAGGTAGCCATCCATTGTGTTCTAATCCAAACTGTTAACCACAGGAAATAGTAACATGATAACATGATGTTATGTTATTGGATTCAGGAAAGAATGAAACATGATTCCTTTATTTAATAGATGTTTGTTGATTTCAGCTCTGTGCTAGACATTGTTCTAGGTGCTATGAATTCAACAGTCAACAAGACTCTGCCCCAAAACTTCCATTCTAGTGAAACTTGCTCAAACATTCCTGGAGGCACCATCATACTAGGGAAGACAATCAGAGGTAATTCAGTCTCTCATTTTTAATTATGTCAACAGAATATAGAGGCCTGAAAACACATCTTTCCATTAACTTCTCTATTCTTCCATTAAATAACCTTTCCTCCCTCATTAACAATGCATAGTTTATTTCCTAAGTAGCCTAATAAAGACTTAACCTAAATTGATAAAGTTCATCAACCTATTGTAAGACAAGGTCACCAGAAAAACTGTGCCTTTTCTCCTTAGGAATAATGAAACTTTCATAATTCCATGAACATCTGCTAAATTCTTGTCTTGCATCATTGACATTATTTATAGAGTGACTACTTGCACAAATTCCAATGATTTCATAACGATAAAATTTAAAAATCTTATGGAGGGAGTTCTTGTTTCTCCCAGTGGAATGTAGATTCATAGAGTATTAGAACCAGCATAGACCGAAGGGATCATCCCATTGCGGTCAACTTAGAGATGAAGACCCTGGGCCCAGAGAAGGTAAGTGATGGGTGATGGAGCAGTTCAGTGATGCCAGAGTGGTCATTGTCGGAGCCTTGGTCTTAGGACGAGGTTCAGCGCTCATCCTATGATGTGCGGTTTTCTGATTGAGCTTCTGGTCATTTATCCTAGGTTGCAGAACGCCCTGGAAAAGAAGAATTTTGTTCTCCTCCCTATACTCACTATGAAGTTCCCCCAACTTTCTATCGATCGGCCATGCTCCTTAAGCCCCAGCTGGGATTGGGTGCGATGTCACGTTTACCGTCCGCCAAGAGCAGGATCCTGATTGCGAGTCAGAGGTCTTCAGCGAGTGCCATCCACCCACCGGGAACCATAGCCGCAGCTGCCAGTCTCTACAATTCTGACCCTGCAGGTAACCAATGCAGCAGGGACTGGTTTTCCTGCTGTGCTTTAAAATAGTAAGCGAATAAAATGAGGATAGCTGTCTAAAGTAAGAATGCCTCTCCTTCTTTAGAAGGGCCTTTTCCTGTTTTTCCGTTTGATTGTAGATATGGACACTTGTCAAGACTCCTCTATCTACCACTGTCTTCTTCCTCGTCACCCTTAAAATGACGGCCTCAAGACTCCTCTATCTACCACTGTCTTCTTCCTCGTCACCCTTAAAATGACGGCCCTTGTAATCACCACTTTACAGCTTTTAGTTTCTCCCTTCCCTGATACATCTTATGGACCAGGGTTCAAAAAATTGTTTCTGTAAAGGGCTGCTGCTGCTGCTGCTGCTAAGTCGCTTCAGTTGTGTCCGACTCTGTGCGACCCCATAGACGGCAGCCCATCAGGCTCCGCCATCCCTGGGCTACATAGTATTAATAAATATTTCAGGCTTTCAGGGCCATAATGATCTGTGTTGTAACTACTTAGTATGAAAGTGGCCAGAGACAGTATGTGCATGCAAGGGTGCAGCTGTGTTTCAGCACAACTTAATTTGCACAAATAGATACAGGCACACCTTGGAGATGCTGTGGGTTCAGTTCCAGTATTTGCTTCACTGCAATAAAGCGAGTTTTGAGGTTTTTGTTTTTGTCTTTGTGGTTTCCCAGTGCACCTAAAAATTATGTTCATGCTGTGTGCTCCGTCTCTCAGTCCTGTCCGACGCTTTGTGACCCCTTGGACTGTAGCCCACCAGGCTCCTCTGTCCATGGGATTCTCCAGGCAAGAATACTGCAGTGGGTAGGGTAGCCATTCCCTCCTCCGGGGGATCTTCCCTACCCAGGGATTGAACTCGTGTCTCCTGTTTCTCCTCCATTGCAGACAGATTCTTTACCCACTGAGCCATCTGGGAAGCACTGGAGTCTATTAAATGTGCAATAACATTATGTATTAAAAAGCAATGTATCTACCTTAATTAAGAGCTACTTTATTTGTAAAAAATCTGAACCATCATCTGAGCCTTCAACAAGTCATGCTAATAACATCAAATATGACCAATCACAGATCAGCATAACAAGCATAATAGTAATTTAAAAGTTTGAAATATTGGGAGTTACCAAAATGTAACACAGAAACATGAAGTGAGCAAATGCTGGTTGGAAAATGGCACTGGTAGAGTCCTCGAGGGGGGTTGCCACAAACTTTTGATTTATTAAAAAATGCAGCATTTGTGAAGTGCAATAAAATGAGGTATGTCTGTAGCGGAATGAATTTGTGGAGAGAGACCTTCCTGCAGTACAGCAGTGACCATATCACTCTTTTCAGCTTTTACACGTCTTGAATGACCCATGTTTGCCCACAGAATGGCCTTGCCACCTGCCCCAGCCCTGACCTGTTCTGCACTGGCTCGACTATGTCCCCCCTTGATGTTCTCTGCTCTTCTCTTTCTGTCTCTCTGTCCCTTCTTCTGCTCATGTTATTTCCCCTACGTTTTATTTCTGTCCTATCTTACGATGGAAATAATACATACCTGTTGTAAAAAATTTTGAATACAGAAAAGTATAAAGAAGAAAGTCACTGTACTTATATTTTTAGCATCCAGCCAGAGTTAATATTATGGAAATTTTTCTTCCCACGTGTTTCTTTCTGTGCTTGTTTTAGTAGTTGAATTAATACTGAATGTGAATTTTGATTTTTCCTACTAATATTATATTTTAGGCATTTCCTATGCTGTCAGTGTTTTAGAAATATTGTAATGGCAGCATGAGATTCTGTTTTGTTCACTTATTTATTTTAACAAATTCTGAGTGTTTATTATGTTCTAACAGTTGTAAATCGAGGGCAGCAGCAGTGAGCAGAGAACTCCTGCCTTTGTACAACTTAGTCTAATGGATGAAATCGACAGTAAAAAAGCACAAAGATGAATGCATCATTAGAGATTGTGATAAGTGTTAGGAAAGCGAGAAACAGAGCTTTGAGAAATTGCAACCATTAGAGTGTTATATGAATGGGACAAAGGTGGTTCTGGGCAGCCTCTTGGAGGAGGTAGGAGAATGGGTGGGGAATAGAATCAGGATTTACTTATGCAAATTGGGCTTTGCTCATTCTACACTGTCTTCCATAATGTTGTAATTTGAATCTTTGAATTTGTTTTCTTTCATATTCTTCTCTTAGATTATCTGAAGTATAATTATTGCATAAACACATATTCCAAACATTTTTTAAGGCTGACTTATTTTCTAAAAAACGTGTAATAATTATTTTCATACTGTTGTTGAAAGTGCTTCTCAATGCCCAGTGTTGAGTATTACCATTACAGTGATTATCACTACTACTGCTATTATTGTTATATTTCTTTTTAAAAATGTTGTATTTTACTTGGCTGCGTTGGGTCTTAGTTGTGGCATGCAAACTCTTAGTTGCAGCATGTGGGATTTCTGACCAGGGATCACACCCAGGCCCCTTGCATTGGGAGCGTGGAGTCTTAGCCACTGGACCGTCAGGGAAGTTCCTGCAATTCTTTTATTGTTAGTGGAAGGAAACATTTTTTAATCTGTTTGTCATTTTGTGAGTTGTCATTTACTCAGGTGATTATTGGGAGAAGGAAATGGCAGCCCACTCCAGTATTCTTGCCTGGAGAATCCTGTGGACCGAGGAGCCTGGAGGGCTGCTGTCCATAGGTTCGCACAGAGTCGGATACGACTGAAGCAATTTAGCAGCAGCAGCAGCAGGTGATTACTGGTTGTCATAGTGGTTAGTTGTTTTCTTGGCAAGCACTGCTATAAAAATCAGATTATTTTTTACCGGTTCCCATGATGTGTGTGTATTATGATGGATCTACCTGCTGTTACAGGACTGCTGCAGGTTAATTATGTATTCAGTCACTCATTCAACAATTAGTGCTGCGGGGCTATTACATGTCAGCCTTGTTCTAGGTGTGGGATAAAGCTGTGACAACAGACAAAATTCCTGGTCCTTGTTTTAGAATTTTAGGATGGGAGTGGCACACTTTTTTTTTTTTTTTTTAGTGGATAAATAAATCACATTGTTTATTGGGAGCAGTCGTTCAGTCACTCAGTCATGTCCGACTCTGCGACCCCATGAGCTGCAGCATGCCAGGCTTTACTAGTATTGAAGACAATGAGACAGAGAAGGACACGCAGGAAGTTTGGGACAGGAAGAAGGGGGATTCCAATTTTATTTTTTGAAGAAATAGTTGTAAATGTTTATTTAAGCATCTACTTGCATTTTCTGCTCCCTTTATGTTTCTATGGCTTTTTTTTGCTGTTGTTTTGTTTTCATTTATGTATATATATTTTTTGGTCATGCTGCATGGCACTCAGGATCTTAGTTCCCTGACCATGGATGGAACCTGAGCCCCCTGCATTGGGAGCGTGGAGTCTTAGCCACTGGACCACCAGGGAAGTCCCAGGAGTCCAATTTTAAATAAAGTGGTTGGGAAAGGCCTCCCTGAGAGATGACCTTTAAGCCAGTTGCCAAAGGAGGGCAGGGAGGAAAGAGCCAGTGCAAAGGCCCTGGGGTGGCAGGAAGGCCAGGGAGGCTGGAGCTGAGTGAGGGGGCAGGAAGAGGAGTTGAGAATGGGCGTAGACAGGTGATTGGCATGGAGGGGCTTGCAAGAGGCCTCAGAAGGTCACCAACCTTTGGCTCTGAGTGAGGAAACCATTGGAGGCTTTGGAAGCGGGGAGGTGGGGCAGTGTGATCGGAGTTTTGCGTCAACAGGACCTCTCTCAAGTCCCAGGTTGAGAGCACGCTCTAGGGGAGAGTTTGTCTGTGTTATCTCCCTTCCCTGCCCCCCACACTGCCCTCAACTCTACAGACCTTGATCTGTGTCTTCAGCTCCCTGTGATGGACAGACTCTGAGCCCCTCCTGCATCTGCTCTGGCATTGACCATGCCTCCAGGCAGAGGGAGTGGCAGCGATCAGGCTCCCCTCTTCATTTGCCTTCTCCATAGGCTCACATTCCTGTGTTGGCTGTTGCACAATTTCTTCTGAGTCCTCCACGGTAGACTTTCCCACTGGGACCCCTTACCCAGCCCGTGTGTGTGTGTGTGTGTGTGTGTGTGTGTTAGTCGCTCAGTTGTGTCTGACCCTTTGCAACCCTGTGAACAATGGCCCTCCAGGCTCCTCTGTTCATGGGATTTCCCAGGCAAGAATACTGGAGTGGGTTGCCATGCCCTCCTCCAGGGGATCTTCTTGATCCATGGATCCAACCCACATCTTTTATGTCTCCTAAATTGGCAGGAGGGTTCTTTACCACTTTATGTGGGAGCATTGTGGCTTTAATGTGTCTTAAAAGTACCAGATATGCTATAAATACAAGCTAGTCCACAAAGCATGTTCTCCCAGTTTCTTTGTTATAAATTAGTACTCTTTCCTAAGACCCTTTAAATTTTAAAGATCTTGAAGTGCCTCTGCTGAAAAATAAACCTAAGCAGTTCCTTACTTTGTACATAATTTCTTGTTTTGTGTGTGATGTTTTCTGACTCTACAGTCAGGCATAAACCTATGACGTTTCACTGTCAAACTCAAGATGCTGTTTAAGTACTCAAAGGTCAACAGCAGGACTGCTAGTTACCTCCCTTTGTTGTTGAATCGCTCAGTCCTTTCCGACTCTTCTGTGACCCCATGGGACTGTAGCCCACCAGGCCCCTCTGTCCATGGGATTTCCCAGGCAGGAATACTGGAGTGGGTTGCCATTTCCTCCTCCACGGGATCTTCCTGACCCAGGAATTGAACCCTAGTCTCTTGTGTCTTCTGCACTGGGAGGTGGATTCTTGACCACTGAGCCACTGGGGAAGCCCCAGTTACTTCCCTCTAGGTGGATATAAAATCTTGTCTTAGTGAAACCTAAGATTGAATATAAAAACAATTTGTTAAGAAAACACAATTTTTTATTAGATCCTTCACTTCTAAGGAGTTAAAAAGGCAGTTCTTTACTGTAATGCTTTTTTAGTAAATTTATATGTTTTATGTTCCTTTTTTCTGAAAAACATCTCTCATGGCCTAATATGTTATGTAAAAATTGTTAACTTATATAGTGTACACCGTGTCAGGATATAATTTGTATTCATGGGAAGAAATATACCCAGCGTTGCTGAAAGCATGGCAGTTTCATGTCAACTAGCGCACCCTGAGAGAACTATAATATTTTTTGATAGGGATAGTTAAAGTGTCAGAATAGAAGTTTTTAAAAGACAAGATGAGAATACTTTACTCTAGAAATAACCAGAGAAGTTCAATCAGAAAAGGTAAGTTGAGACAGTTTTTTTCAACTTATTTTGTTATGAATTCTTCTTGTTAAAGTAAATTTTATTTTAGAGCTCAACATACTGGGTAAACTTGCCTCTTTGGTAAATTTTTTCAAAAGGCAGGTTGAATCTTGCCAAATTTTAAAACGTAGGGCTATTGAGTTAATGTAACATATATTGAAAAACAAGTAAACTTATTTGGAACAATTTAAAACATAAGCACAGTAGTAATTTTTGGAAAGTCTGAGCGGTCATGATAATATCAAAATGGAAGCTCTTCATATAGTGACCGATGTTTGGAATGTAATCAATGAATCCAATATCTCTCACCTGGCCTCCCAGGTCTCCAAGATCAGGTCTCCCTGCTGGAGCCCGTTTGTATCTCTTTCTTTCCTTTCATGCTGGTCTCCATACCCTCACCCCATGGCTTCCTTTCAGTCCTTTATGCATTTCAACCCCTTTCTGACAAAAGGCTTCTGTGGTCAGCAAGCCTTCTAGAACACACTTCCTCCCACACACTCCAAGACTGGCCCTGTCTTCTCCTTCAGGTTTCAACATAAATGTCATGTTTCCAAGGACTTCCCTAGTGGTCCTGTGGTTAATACTTTACCTCCCAGTGCAGGGGTACAGGTTCGATCCCTGGTCGGGGAACTAAGATCCCACGTGCCTCATGCCCAAGAACCGAAACATAAAACAGAAACAATATTGTAACAAATTCAATGAAGACTTTAAAAGTGGCCCACATCAAAAAAAATTCTTAAAAAGACATAAATGTCATGGCCCCGGAAAGAAACCTGACTGTGATCCCCCTATTCAAGGCCCCTTCCCAATCAGGTACTTTCTAACATTTTCCTATTTGTCTCCTTCACCGATTTATATCATGGCCTGTAATTATCTTATTTTGCCTTTGCACACTGGCCATCTCTCACCTCACTGCAGTGTATAGTCTATGAGAAAAAGTGAAAGTCACTCCGTTGTGTCTGACTCTTTGCAACCCCATGGACTATCCAATCCATGGAATTCTCCAAGGTGGAATACTGGAGTGGGTAGCCTTTCCCAGGGGACCTTCCCAACCCAGAGATCGAACCCAGGTCTCCCACATTGCAGGCAGATTCTTTATCAGCTGAGCCACAAGGGAAGCCTGAGCATACTGGAGTGGGTAGCCTATCCCTTCTCCAGTGGATCTTTGTGACCCAGGAATTGAACCAGAGTCTCCTGCATTGCAGGCAGATTCTTTACCATCTGAGCCACCAGGGAAGCCCAGTCCGTGAGAACAGGCATTTAGAACTGCAATATCTATTGAGTGAATGTTAGCAGTAGCAGCAGCAGTGGGAGCTCTTGGTTTTTTTTTCATCATTAGGGAAAGTTGATAAAGTGCTGAGATGATTTGGAGCAGAAGCAGGCAAATTAAGGACAGATAGTAAATATTTTAAGCTTCGTGGGCCAAACAGCCGCTGTTAGAACTACTCCACTCTGCCGTCATTAGAGCAGAAGCAGCCACGCCAAGTGAATGAGCATGGCTGGGTTCCAGTAAAGCTCTTTTTACAGAAACAAATGGCCAACCTGCAGGCTGTAGTTTGCTGACTGCAGTTTCAGAGAATCACCAGTGTTTGAGATGTTCACATCATTCCTTTTTCCAACATATTACTCATTCTGCTGTTGAGCAGAGGTTTTCTGGGCACCTGGTGTGGGCCAGGTGCTGGTCTGTGTTTGGGATGCACAGATTAAAATATATAGCCCAAACTTGGCAAAAATATTTAGAGAGACAGCAGTAATTACAATAGGAAGAGAGATGCATTTGATAGAGATTTTCAGAATGCATGTGAGTGGGGTACCCAACTCAACTCGGGCAGGTAGGGGCTCTGGAAGGCTTTTCCAGATGAGATGAGATGAGTTTTGCAGGATGAATAGGAGTTCACCAGAAGGGGTAAAGGTAGCATGCATATACCTGTCAGAGAGAGAGAGGTCATGAGTTTGGTGATGCAGATCCCTTACAGGGACTGATTACTCAGTCAGAAGTGCTGGAAAATGCTTTATGGGGTGGGGGTGGATACCACTTAGTCACTGGGCACAGGCGGAGCTCCAGGTTCCTTGGGGGACATTTGGGTAGAAATCTCCAAAGGGCAGAAATGGGGACTGGAGAGAGGTCTACGCCAAAGGTCAACATGAAAGTCTGTCCCCGCCTCGATGTGAGCAGACGGGTAAGAGAGGGAGAAGAGAGTAAGGAAAAGGTCACGAGGGGACCGTGTGCCCACATCTGAGGGGTAACTGAAGGAAGAAGCCTGCAAGAGGCAGGACACCCACCGCAGGATGGATGGCTGGTGGGGGGCGTGGGGGAAAATGCGGTGCTTTAGTCTAATGAAGAGGGAGCCTCCAAGGCAGAAAAATGGTCAAATCTGTCTCATAGGAGATGGGACAAGTAAAAATGCAAAGAGGCGGTTGGGGTGGGAAATTAGGAAGCAGTTGGTGACCTAGTTTTGAATGAGCAATTTTAGTAGAACATGGGGGCGGAAGTCACATATTAGTGAGTTGAGAAGTGAATGAAAAGTGAGGGAGTGGAGGCAATGAGAATAGACTCCTGTTTCTAAAAACGCCCCAGTGGAGAAGAGAGCGTAGTGCTCGCTGCCAGGGAAGGGGGACTGTGTTTTGTTTTGTTGTTCAGACTGTGACCCAGGGGATCTTCCCGACCCAGGGGTCAAACCCATGTCTCCTGCATTGGCAGGCAAATTTTTTACCACCGAGTCACCTGAGAAGCCTCTCCCCGCCAAATAAAAAATAGAATGAAAATAGTTTATTGGCATCATTTAAGTGCCATATCATTATTTTTATCATGGTTTTACTTAATTTCATGAAAACTATATGGCATCTACCAAGAAAAATTTAAGTCAGACGGGAAAACATCCCTGTAAAGACAAACCAACAGTGAAATTCCTGAGATGGTCACAGAGATGAAGAAGGAAATGGCAATCCAGTCCAGTGTTCCTGCCTGGAGAATCCCATGGACAGAGGAGCCTGGTGGGCTACAGTCCCTGAGGTCACAAAGAGTCGGACACGACTCAGCACAGACACGTGCACATGTGGTCAAGGAGCACATGGCGTAACTGTGGTTCCTTTGGAGTCTTAATGACATTGGATGACCTTGGGACATATCGCGGAGGCTTCCGAAGAACGTTCAGTTTGTTCTGGCATTTGTATTATTAATAGTTTATCTCTCAGTATCACCGTTACTACATACTGCTGAAATGGACATTGGTAGTGGATGTCTTTTTATTTGGCCATCCCAACTTTGGTTTACTTTTGTTGCGACTGAGCATGCCTAATAATGCCCTGCAGGAATTATTACAAACGCAAATTTCCTCAGCCAGTACCCAGAGTGGCTCTGCGGTGGGTCACAGGCTTAACAACTGTTCTACTTATTTGGACAAACACTGTTAGTATACATAACAAATATAGAGCACCTACTGTGTGTCAAGTTGTTTTAGGCCCTTAGGATACAACCATGAACAAAACAGACGAGATCCACAGGCAGTTACGATGCGGTGTGATTTAGTGCTGTGACCGCAAAGTCTTCTGGGCCCAGGAGAACAGAGGAGGGGATCTAACCCCAAGTTGGGGGGCAGGAAAGTGTCTCGGGTGTAGTGTGGTGTGAAGGAGTGAAGGATTTGCTGTTGTTCTTGTGGAACTTCCCTTCCTCTTTCTCCTGGGATGGATGTCTTGTTTCCTTGTTTATTTTGCTGGGGTACCTCCTTGGTAATTTCCAGAGAGAATTCAAGGAAAGCAAACTCGCTGAGATTTTGCCTTTCTGAAACTATCTTTAGTTTCAGATCAAATCTAGATCAAATAGCATTTTCTGGGTTGAAAATGAGCTTCTTTCAAAACAAGCAGACTTCCTAGTGTTGCTCAAAAGAAGCGTGGTGCCTATCTGAGAATTTTTGGGGGGTGGGGGTAGCAGACCTGCTTATATTTCTCTCCAAAAGCTTTAGAATCTTCTCTTATCCTTGGTGTTTTAAAAAGTCCCTGTGTGTGTGTGCACTGTGTGTCATAGAGAGAGTGAGAGCAGATGAGAGAGAGACAGAAATGCGGCAGACAGAGATAGAGAGGAACTCAGAGAGGTAGAGGGAAGGAAGGGACGGTAAATTGATTTATCTTGCTAGGACTTGCTAAACTGTATTTCCCTTCAGCTTTGGGCAGTCATCTCATCTTCTTACGTTCTCGTTCAGTCCAACTTCTCTGTTTTCTCTGTCTTTCTGGAATTTCTATTATTTGGTATTTGGACCTCCCAAAGTGGTGACTTATGTCTAGTTTTTCTTTCATTAAAAAATTTTTTTTTCGTATAGACCATTTTTGAAATCTTTATTGAATTTGTTACCATGTTTTGATTTTTTTTGGCTGAGAGACATGTGGAGTCTTAACTTCCCAGGCAGTTCAGTTCAGTTCAGTTGCTCAGTAGTGTCCAACTCTTTGCAACCGCATGGACTGCAGCATACTAGGCCTCCCTGTCCATCACCAACTGCTGGAGTTTACTCAAACTCATGTCCATTGAGTCCATGATGCCATCCAACCATCTCATCCTCTGTCATCACCTTCTCCTCCCACCTTCAGTCTTTCCCAGCATCAGGGTTTTTTCAAATGAGTCAGTTCTTTGTATCAGGTAGCCAAAGGATTGGAGTTTCAGCTTCAGCATCCATCCTTCCAATGAATATTCAGGACTGATTTCCTTTAGGATGGACTGGCTGGATCTCCTTGCAGTCCAAGGGACTCTCAAGAGTCTTCTCCAATACCACAGTTCAAAAGCATCAATTCTTTGGTGCTCAGCTTTCTTTATAGTCTAAATCTCACATCCATATATGACTACTGGAAAAACCACAGCCTTGACTATATGGACCTTTGTTGGCAAAGTAATGTCTCTGCTTTTTAATACGCTGTCTAGGTTGGTCATGACTTTTCTTCCAAGGAGTGAGCGTCTTTTAATTTCATGGCTAAAGTCACCATCTGCAGTGATTTTGGAGCCCAGAAAAAGAAAGCCTGTCACTGTTTCCACTTCCCAGTAAGTGAAATTGCTCAGTCGTGTCCGACTCTTTGTGATCCTGTGGACTGTAGCCTACCACGTTCCTACGTCCATGGGATTTTCCAGGCAATAGTACTGGAGTGGGTTGCCATTTCCTTCTCCAGAGGATCTTCCCGACCCAGGGATTGAACCCAGGTCTCCTGCATTGTAGGCAGACGCTTTACCACCTGAGCCACTTCCCAAACAGAGATCATAGCCATACTTCTTGCATTGGAAGTCCAAGTCTCAACCACTGGACCGCCAGGGAAGCCTCTATAATTTTTCTTACACATTCTCTCTTTCTTCATACTTTTCCTCATTTTAGACAGTCTCACTGGGCTTTATTTTCTAACGCTTCTCTTGAAAGCCTTGTTTTGGCATGTCTTCCTGATGTCTGATTGCGTCTTTTCATAGCATATTGCTGTTTCTTTTATTGTTGTAACATCTTCCCAAATTTCTGTAAAGGTGCCTCTTTCAAGATATCTCCTGTTTCCTAAATTCTCTCTGTAGTCTCAGGGGCAAATTTTGTTTCTCGATTTTTTGGTTGCTTGGGTTATGCAGGAAAGTCTTCTCAAAGTCTTTGTGATCAGTCACACTTGCTGTTGACTTGGATGAACTTGAAGTCCATTTGTTTGCACCCTTTCGGAGTCTGTTTCCCCTCACCCTGGGGCTTGGCACGGGGTGGGCAGGTGGAAGGTAAATTCCTGGTGCTGGGTGCTGCATGGGCAGATGAAGGCCAGGGCAATGGGGGTGTCTCCCTCCCTGTCTCAGCCTCTCCCCCCTCCTTCCTGGGATCCGAGACTCTGTGGCCCTGGCTGTCCAGCTGGAGGTCAGCGTGCACTCCCTCTACTGCAGCACGGACAGCTCTTCTGTCTGCTGCAGCCTGCACGTCTCCTCTGCCTGCCAGCCAGGACCTCTGTTTCTGTTTCAGAAATTGTTGAAATAGCCACCTCAGTAAGTAGCTCTTTTCTCTCTCTAGTCCTAGGTTTAAATATGTAAATTGCTTAAGAGAAAGAAGTCAATAAATGTTAGCTCTTCCTATGAACTGTACTTCTTCAAATTGAATGACTCTGACTTTAAGGCATCTTTGGTAAGAAAAGGACAAACTGCCTGCGTTCTGTCCACCACCGCGAGCTGGCAGTCTCCTTTTCCACGTAAATCTAGTCACCAGCACCTCTTAGGGTGCTGTTCAGTAATGTGAAATGGCTGTTTCCTCAGGCTTGCAGAAGAATTCTGAGAACTGTGCTGTTAAACGCATTCCATAGAGATGCTATGTCATCATAATCTCCTGAGTCTTTTCCTTAGCCAAGAGCGCAAGGGCTTTGATTTTTTTCCTCTGTTTTGCAGTGCGACAGCCAGTTATCAGAAAACAGATGATTCAAGGGCATTTGCTCATAAAAATATTGTTCCTTTCAGTGAGCTTGGAGACGCTGATGGTTTCCCCGAGAATCACGGATATATATAGAATCTAAGTCTTTCTCCATCCACACATATACCCACAGCAGTTTAGAAGCGTTGATAGGTTTAGAGTCATTTACAAATAATTGACTAACTCGGCCATTTCTGTAAGGTGTCCTCGTACAAGGTCACCTGTATTTGACATCTCTTTTTAAACAGCTTCTAAATGTATGCAGATCTGTCCATCAAAAGTATGGCATTTGCAGTATTTATATTACTTGTCCCTTCCTCAAATGTCCTTCTATTTGCAACACTCTCTCAAGCCTGCACCTGACCCTCCGCTTTCCAATTTCCATTTCTTACCCAAAGCCTTTGAGGAATTTATACACTGACCAATTATGTATAGAGAGGTCAACGCTCCCTAGTGGTGATTTTATTCTTTTACAGTGGAAAGTACATCACTGATGTTTGTGATTCTCTGGATTAAATCCAGCCACTTAAGGTGAAGCAGCAAGATCTAAACAGAAATGCAGATGCAGATACTCAGATCCTAGTTAGACTCTGATAATGCGAAAATGCTTGGTCTCAGTGTTTCAGAGTACTATAAGAAAGTAAAACTCAAGATTTGGACCTCAATTAAAGACATACTGCATACATAGGTTTATTTGGTTTTGCAGATTACTTATTGCTCAGTTAGCAGTATTCCGTTTTTACCTTTAGACCCATCCCTTTGCAGCTCGAAAAACATGAACCAAACCAAACCAAAATAAAACAACTTTGACTAGTTCCCTTTCCAGCCTGGGTATTAAATAATGCCAGTGACCTGGATTGTGGACAGACACACCTGTCATGAGGTGAGCATTAAACTTCAAAATAATTTCAGGCATTGCTTTAGATTTTCCTGAAGTCTCACCACAGGGTTTTATTTTCATCTCTTTGCTTCATTATTGGATGTGTATTTCTGACAGTGACCTAGATCTGATCTTTGCCCAGAAGCTGTTTCTTAATTTTGATCTTGTTTATCATTTAGAGATGCTTTGAATTTTCAATGTGCTGTAACTTCTTAACGTTTAACAGTTACTTTATGTTCACATCTTTAGCTTGTCTCTCCACTCTTCTTTTTTACCAGAATAGTAAGAAGCTGGGTAGCATCTTCATCTCTCTGCCTGGAAATCTCCTTAGCCAGAGTCCTGAATTTTTAACAATTTCTACATTCCATGCCACAGCAGGTAACATTGTTGCTAAACTTTCAGCCACCCTTAACAAGGATTCACTTCCCATCAATTCCCTCACTTTAAACCTCACCAACAGCTTTCTCAAAGGCCTTCCTGGGAGTGCGGCTGTCTTAACCACTGGAGCACCAGGGAAGCCCCAGGATATGCATTTTTAGATGCAGTTTCTTTTCTGTCATTATAATGGGTAGGTGGTTTTATCCTCATTTTTCTTTTTTCCTTTATAATTTATGTGTTTATTTTTGGTTGCTCTGGTTCTTCGTTGCTGTGTGAGCAGACTTTGCGCTAGTTGCGGTGAGCAGGGGGTACTCTCTAGTTGCTGCGTGCGGGCTTCTCATTGCAGTGGCTTCTCGTTGCAGAGCATGGGCTCTAGCCTCATGGGCTTCAGTGGTTGCAGCTCATGGGCTCTAGAGTGCTGGCTCGGTAGTTGTGGCTCACAGACTTAGCTGCTCTGTGGCATGTGGGGGCTTCCTGGCCCAGGGAGCAATCCCTGTGTTGCATTAGCAGGTGGATTCTTACCCACTGCACCATCAGGGAAGTCCTGTCCTCATGTTTTATATGAGGAAACGGATTCAGAGAGTTTGAGTCTGTCCTGAGATTATACACTTGATGTTACCATCAAACCCAGATCTTTAGTACAATCCTGAAACCTTCCACTTCCTTTCTTTCTTTAATTGTGTCTCTCTCGTCTCCTGTGGGATGGTTGCAGCTTTAACATTAAAAGTTTTTGCTTATTATTTCCCAGCGTGGAGGAAAAAAGCAGCTGCTGTTTACTTTTATTCGAGAGTAAAGTGAGAGAGGATTTCTTCCTCAGCTACTTGAACAAAGCGAACCATCTCTCTACAAAATATCTGTGAAAGAAAAAACTGTTTTTAAAAGCAACTGGGAAGAACTGTAATAAAATTTTTTTAGAAAGGATAGTTTGGTTCATATAATGTGTAGTTCTCTGTGTATAAATATACCAGCAAAAACCCACTTCAGATATAAAATAAGGAGAAAATGGGTCTTGAATAAAAACCCTGGGTCATTCTACTTGATGATTTTGCCTTTCTTGGGTTCTTTTCTTTCCATTGCACTTGGTCTGGCCTCTTGGTCCTGCTTGTCCCCTTATTCTAGACTGTGGTTATTTATCAACAAATGTCTCTACTCCAGTAGGTTGTGAGCCCCTCTTGGGGACCACTGCTTTGTTTCTGAATTTAGTGCCTTCTAAAGTGCCTTGACCATGGTGGTGTCTGTGAATGCATATTGAATTGGATGGATATCCATTTACATTCTTAAAGTTTTTATTTTACTACCTGAGATGTCAGAAGCATGGGACAACAATGGATGGACCGTTATCGATATAGTATTGAGCCATAAAGCACCATAATCTCGTTCTAGTTGATTGAGATATTTCTAGCATTCCAAAGTCATATTTGAAGGAGAATCAATACAAAAGGGGAAAAGGTAAGAACAAATACAACTTTTCATTTTTCCTCTAAATGTGAAGATTTGCGTTCTTCAAAGGATTCATCTTTCAAAAGAAAACCAGGATTACTTTGAAAGAGTGACACGTCGTTTTAGCATTTAATAGCAGCAAAATCTCTTTTGTTGTTCAAATAGAAGTTTCTATCTTTTTTGGGGGCAAAATCTTGACAGAATGTAGTGCCTTGATGAAAATAAAAGACGTAAGCACACATAAGCTCCTTTGCCTGGGATTTGAATATTTGTTTCTAGAGGTTTTTTGTAAGTGTTTAAATTAATTTTTGGAGCTATGTAATTTCCCCATTATGGTCATATTCATTTGGAAGAGACTTTGATCTGCCATACAGAGCATCTCTTCCATCTGCCTGTTAGGAGGGGTTTTTGTGGAGGACTCACAATGACAGACCAAGTCCTCCGTCTGTCACGGCCCTTTGAAAGTGAAGATGCTGATAGAATTTGTGACAATAATTTCTGCAGCTCAGTGTAAGCCTGTTACTGAATGCAAGGATTATTTATTCTTTAAAAAACTTCTGTTTTAATATAACAGCTCCATTGATATATAATTCATAGGCTAGATAGGAGTCACCCTTTTAAAGGATGCAGTTCAGTGGTTTTTACTCTATTCACAGAATTGGGCAACCACAAACACCATCAATTTTAGAACATTTTTAGAGAAACCCTGTGCCTGTTATCAAACCCTCCCCTTTTCCCGAAACCCCAGCCCCTGGCAACCATTAACCTACTTCCTGTCTCTATAGATGTGCCTATTCTGGACATTGCATATAATTGAATCATGCAACGTGCAGCCTTTTGTGTTTGGCTTCTTCCATTTGTTGTAATGCAGCAGTCCCCAACCTTTTTGGCAGCAGGGACTGGATTCATGGAAGACAGTGTTTCTATGAACTGGGGTTGGGGTGGGGGGATGGTTTGGGGGTAATTCAGGTGTGTTACATTTATTGGGCAACTTTATTTCTATTATTATATTAATTATGTGAGCTCCACTTCAGGTCATCAAGCATTAGATTCCGGAGGTTGGGGACCCACAATTCATCCATATTGTAGCCTGTATCAGTGCCTCAGTCCACTTTATGGCTGAAAAATACTGAGTGTGTTGGCCTTCCTCAGTTAATGCACCTTTGTGTTGTTTCCACTTTTTGTCACTTATGATTTATGCCAATGCTCGCTCTCTCTTTCCTCCTCCCCTCTACCCTCAGTCTTTTTTCCCTTTGTTGTTTTTCCTGGAGGTTCTTGTGCTCTGCTTGTATTGATAAGTTTCTTCCAGGAAGCTTCAAACCAGCATCCTCTAGGGTGTGACCTCCCTATGGCAGTTGTTGGCTTTATGGGATGTCAGGACCCTGGGTGGGTTTGAGTTAAGCTCTTTGGTGTCCACAGAGATGCCACGGGTATTCTTTTCAATGACCCTGAGGATTGGGCTTCCCTGGTGGTTTAGCTCTAGAGATTCCACCTGCAGTGCAGGAGATGCAGGAGACTTGGGTTCAATGTCTGGGTCAGGAAGATCCCCTGGAGGAGGGCACAGCAACCCACTCCAGTATTCTTGCCGGGAGAATCCCATGGACAGAGGAGCCTGGTGGGCTACAGTCCATGGTTGCGAAGAGTCAACACAACTGAGTGACTAAACAACCCCCAGCACCTGGGGATCAGGATTTCTGTGTGACAGACACGTAGGTGGCGCAGGTACTGCTGAGCCGTCTGCTCTTAGGAGTACAGACCTCTTGGCCTTTTTTCTTCTTTTTCACCCTAATGACTGCTTTTTCATGAATGACTACCCAGTGGGCCCCTATATGACAAGGTAGCCTTTCCCTTGAGCCAAGCATCAGTCCCAAATCCTTTCCAAGACATGCACGTAGGTCCTGGCAAAGATACATGACCCAAGGTCACTCTCAGAAGGACCCCAGTCCAATCCCATAGTCCTATTCTTAAAAGCAGAAGTCAGGAAACCACAGTTGTACAGACCTCACTTTCAGGACACAGGCATGACCCCAGCCTCCCCCTCAGGGGAGCTGCTGCCAGAGGAAGGGGCTCCATAGGCCAGCCTAGAGACTGTTGGTTCTCTCTGTATTTCCACACCTTGTTGTTCAGTCACGTGTCTGACTCTTTATGACCCCATGGACTGCAGCACACCAGACTTTCCTGCCCTTCACCTTTTCCTGGAGTTTGCTTAAACTCATGTCCAAGATGCTTTCTATATGTAGACGGTTCACTGAAATTTTTACACCTTGAATTTTCTTTTTTTTTTTTAAATGGATGGTCCCTTTCTTAAATTAATAGGCAACCTGATCGAGCTTTCAATAGATAATGAAGAGTTAATTGTATCGTAAGAACAGTGATGAAGGGTCTGAACACAGTAAATATGGCTGCAGTGAAAGTTAAGTGGCTTGACTAGGAATATTATACAGAACAGCAGGCTTCTTGGCCCTTTTCCCCTTTAAGTGTCGTTAAAGAGCATTTGTGTGTTGATAACATTCTGGTCCTACCTGTTGTTGAGAGACTTCTCATAGGATTGGGATGATCCTTGCAGTGGCTAGGTATGGAACTTGGCTCAAACACAGAGGTGCTTAAATCATGGATTTATAATAATGTTTTATTATTTCAACATTAGCCGGCTTTGCATATAACTGGGAACTAATTTTGAAGTTTACAGTCATTCTCAATCACTAAGTTGTGTCCAACTCTTTTGTGACCCCATGGACTGTAGCTTGCCAGGCTCCTCTGTCCATGGGATTCTCCAGGCAAGAATACTGGAGTGGGTTGCCATGTCCTTCTCCAGGGGATCTTCCTGGCCCAAGGATGGAAAACCCAGCACAGCCAAAAATAGATAACTAAGTAAATTTTTAAAAAAGAGTAAATTGTGGTTTGTTTACTTTGGAGCTGGATTAGTATTCACAATCTGTGTATTCTCTATCTTGCTATCAACTGAGGTTTGTTTTTGTTTTTTTTTTTCTGGTTTGGATTCATTTTAGCAGATTTAAAGAAAGCTTCCAGTTCAAATGCTGCAAAATCCAACCTACCCAAATCTGGACTTCGTCCTCCTGGCTACTCGCGTCTCCCTGCAGCCAAGCTGGCGGCCTTTGGTTTCGTCCGAAGCTCCAGCGTGTCCTCGGTGTCCAGCACCCAGTCGACGGACAGCGCCCAGCCCGAGCCTGGCCGGCTGGCCAACCGTAAGTGGGGCGGATGGGTGGGCGGGTGACGCTGCTCTTTCCAGACAAGCCTGACCAGCAGAGAGTGAATCAGCATGTGTGCGTGAGATTGCAATTTCTGTGTGCGTAAAGTAAGAATTTACCTTCCTCTACCATGGTTGGGACTTAAAAAATAATCTACCATAGGGGGAAAAAATAGCCTGTTTGGCACTACCATTTTCTAAGTTATATGGGGAGTGAATGTGCCTGAAAAGGACTTCTAAATTACTCTTAAATCTGGAAGGTGATTTATCCTGGGGCTGATTCCAGGAGCCCTTTGCCTCATGCATTCTAGGTAAGAAGCCACAGAAAAATCCAAAAATGTTATTACCATGTTGTGCTATCGTGAAGCATATTGGATGTGAAATTAGTAGTGTAAAGAATCATTTTAGTCACCTGTGATTCTCCGTTATGCCTTCCTGTTGGTGGAGCACTCAGTTTCTAAAAGTCACCTCAAGGATGCTAGAAACAGGGAGGCCCAGTTGAGCTTCTTCCAAGTCTGTGCCAAGGAAGGTCCCCGTGAGCTGAGATGGTGTCAGTCCAGACCTGCTTCCTTACCCTGGTGTTGTAAGCTGAATTTGAAAGTATGAAGTCATAGTCTCCAAGCAGGTCCCAGCAGCAGCCCCTGTCCCTAAAGAAGACTTGGAGGCTGCCCTGTTCACCTGAGCCATCAAGGCTCAAGCAGCTTCTTAGCCTCATCGACTGGATCTGAAGCTGTGACACCTCAGATGTCAAGTAGTAATGATTTGCATACTACTTAGCAGCTTTCCTGTGGAGAGCTGTTTGAAGGATTATATGAGTTGAATCAAGTTGGAATAAGAAATAGTGAGAGGGAGAGAGAGAGGAGGAAGAGCGGTTAAGAATGAGATTGATTTTGTATTATTTGTTCAGTTTCCTTTCTCCAAGCTTTTTTTTTTTCCCCTGTTCTTTCTTGGGTGGAGCGTTTGTACACCTGTTCTAAATTTTGGCCTGCCTGGTTATTCCTAAAAGTAATGGGTTATATTTTCCTTCCTCCCGATGTGTTTGTAAGTATTTCTGAGAGCATCTTTGTTCAGTTGATTCCCTGAAGGTGACCTGCTTTCACCTGGGAATGACTTTAGGCATCCCACTGGGATCGGAGGTTGCATCACGGTATGGTACACGTCTCAAAATCTTAACGCAAATATACTAGAGAACTGTTTGTAAATGTGTGACTCTAATTTCTAGGTGTGTGTGTGTGCATATTAACAGTCCGAAGGGTTTGAAATAGAGGAGCAATGATCTGTCATCATTTTTAATAGAGATTCCCAGGGGCATATTTCTCTCTTAGATGGAGCATGAATGATAAAAAAAAAAAAAAATCTCATATGGTATGTGTCTTTCCAAGGAAGGAGTTAAGATTTTGACTTCTTAAAAAAAAAATTAACCTCAAGGTGAATTGAGCCCTGTCCCCACGGCAGGCGCTTTTTCAAAAGGAGAGGTGACAGGTGTGAATGGAATAATTCCAGGTGTGCTTAGGGCATTTCTTCTCACCTGTGCATCAAAGGATGCTGGCCAGGGACTCCCTGAACACCCAAGGAGACAAGAGCTGTTATGTGCCAGAGAAAATAACTCTTAGCTTAAAAACTTCATCATAAAAGCAGTATTTACTCTCTTCAGGACTGTTTTCTATTTCTAAAAAACAGTATGTTAGAACTGATTTTGTAATTATTTGCTGTCTAATTGTATATAAATTTGTCCTTCAGTAAATCACAGAAAAACTTCACACTTGTTAATGTCTTAATACTGTTAGCTATTAATATTATGCTTCTGCTTGTTACTAGGTTTAATGTCAGGAAAACTTTTGTTCCTGATGCTTTGATGACAAGGATTAAGTAAAATACAAAACTCTTGGAAAAGCTGAAAGTCCTTAGATTAACTCCTAGGAGCAAATGTTGCCAGTTTAGCTCATGAAAACAGCTAATATGATATCAGAGTTGGTTCTTTTTTGGTTCTCGTGTACCTTTCTTTAGGCATTATATTCACCTAGGGTTCGTTTTAGAAATATGGCTATAATAAGGGATTGCACAACAGGCAGGAGATCCCTTCAAAATCTGAAACATGATTATAATGGGAAACTATTTGCGAATGTGCAATTCATGATTTTAGACACTCATGTGCCTGTAAGTAGTCTTGACACTGTCCCTGTGACTGTGAATGCTGTATGGGGGACACTTAAGTGTTTTATTATGAATCTCCTAGTGTCTCCTGGGCTATCTTGGCTTATCTGCAACTCTTCTGTTCAGTTTTTCTGTGTCCTGATGAGCAAGCAGTGATGACTGTAAAGGGATGGCCTGGGAGCCCCGATTGCAGTCTCACATGGAGTCGGCCCTCTACCCGGGGCTCAGACTCGGCACCATTCATTCAGCCCCCCAGGGCAGAGGCTTCCCAAGGCAGGTGCCCTGATGTATGTGTCTTCTGACCTTCTCCACAAAGTTTTGGCAGGTGGAGCCGACACAGGGAAAGAGATCATCTGTTGATCCTTAGAAACTAAAGGTATTTTACCATCCTGTCCACCCTTCCATTCTATAGCTGAGCAAACTGAGACTGACCTGGTCCCATCTTGGGACCGTGTCTTTCTTCCTCTGTTTAGTTCTTAAAGCTGCCATACATGGTAAAGACACACCCATGATGTGGAGTCTTTTCTATCTGTTAGGAAGCAAATCTTAGAGTCCAGTTGGCATGAGAGGGCCCTTAGGCCCAGCCCACCTCTCCCTGCCCCGCCCCTTCCCAGGTGTGTGTTCCCAGTGATGGCCGGGTGTGTGGGGACTGCTAGATGGTGAGGCAGTGCTCCTTGTAGGTTGAGGCTGGCTCCCCGAAATCCCCTGCTAGTAACCTGGTCTCTCTGGATTAACACACAACCTTCATCCTCAATGTGCTACAGGAGACCCACCCCCCCCCCACTCCTCTCCAGGTTCATCACAGGAAGATTATGAGGATGGCCAGTTTCGAACTGCAGATAAAACTTCAAATTCCACTAGGTCTTGACCCAGGGTTGTTTTTTTTTTTTTTTTTGAAGATTGAAAGTGAATAGGAAGAAAATAATCTTCTAACTTAAAACTTAAATTTCACCTTAAAATCATAGTATTTCAACAGTTCTGACCCAGTATGTAGCTCGTCATTTTTTTAATAGTTATCAGAGAGAGGAAAAAGACTCTTCAGTATGCTTTAGGCAGTAGAAGCTTCGAGAAAAACAATGGCTATGGAATTCAGTGTTAGTAACAAAGTATAGCCCAGAGTAAACAGGGTTGTCAAATTTATCAGCAGTTAGGTTTGTAGACTTGATTTTCCCAGTGGATAAGGAGGTGTTTGAGAATAGCACTGATATATACACACTACCATGTGTTAAATAGATAGCTGGTGGGAAGCTGTTGTATAGCATAGGGCGCTCAGCTCAGCACTCTGTGATGACCTAGAGGTGTGGGATGGGAGTGGGTGGGAGGGAGGCTCAAGAGGGAGGAGGTAAATGTACATTTATAGCTAATTCATGTTGTTGTACAACAGAAAGCAACACGACATTATAAAGCACTTACCTTCCAATTAAAAATAAATTAAAAAAATAAAAATACCAGTTTAAAAAAAGTTAAAACCTTTGGACGTGTGTGTGTATGTGGGATGGGGGGAATGGGAAAACTTAGAGTTTTGTGAATTAATCATTAATGAAAATAGGTCATATCACCCAAGGATAGGATAATTTATGTGGAGGTTCATCTCTCATTGTGGATTCTGAATAGCACCTAACCTATTGGTGCTCAAGAAGTAGAAAATATCAGAAAATAACATGAAGAAGGTGACATTTGCAGCTGTCTTTTTCGATTTCTCCTCCTCTTGTTCTCTTCTGTGATAGCTCATGTTTTCTCTCTGCGGTGAGCTGAGGCCAGAAATCCTGAAACAAAGAATTTGAAAAGAGAAAGCAGAAATCTGAAGGGTTTTCTCTTATTTCTGTTTCTGGTTCAGGGAAGTAGTAGAATGTTTGGGAAGGTAGGGGTAGAACTGGACGTGAACAGAGAAACTGAAATGGGGATAAATAATCAGGACCAGTGGAGATTTGTGCTCGCAGCCTTTAAACTGAGTTGGGGTAGAGGGTTCATTTCTTTTTTTCTTTTTTGATGTGTATCTTTCTAGTTTATTGTCATATTGCATATGCACATTTTTTTCTTTCACAACTTTGGGGTCATATGTACTCTTTGTAATCTTTTTTCCCCTCGTTTAATCCATGGAAAACATTTGTCTCAGCCATTAGGTTTTCTTATATAGCATGCTTCTTAAAAATTGGATGATAATTGCTTTACAGTATTGTATTAGTTTTTGCTGTTCAGTTCAGTTCAGTTGCTTAGTCGTGTCTCTTTGCGACCCCATGGACTGCAGCACGCCAGGCTTCCCTGTCCATCACCAACTCCCGGAGTTTACTCAAACTCACGTCCGTTGAGTCTGTGATGTCATCCAACCATCTCATCTTCTGTCATCCCCCTCTCCTCCTGCCTTCAATCTTCCCCAGCATCAGGGTCTTTTCCAGTGAGTCAGCTCTTCGCATCAGGTGGCCAAAGTATTGGAGTGTCAGCTTCAGCATCAGTCCTTCCAATGAATATTCAGGACTGATTTCCTTTAGGATGGACAGGTTGGATCTCCTTGCAGTCCAAGGGGCTCTCAAGAGTCTTCTCCAGCACCACAGTTCAAAAGCTGTACAACAACATGAATCAGCTGTGCATGTGTCCCCACCAGCATGAGCCTCCCTCCCAGCCACCCCGTCCCACCCCTCTGGGTCATCACAGAGCACCGGGCTGGGCTCCCTGTGCTATACAGCAGCTCCCCACTAGTACCTGTTTTACACGTGGGAGTGTTTATATGGCAGTGCTCCTCTCTTGGTTCATCCCATGGAGGTTTCATTTCTGAGTAAGGTAATCTGGGAGTTTCTTGGAGGGGTTGTAAACTGGACAGTATTTGGGGAGGTGGAGATGGGCTCGATCTAGGAGATACTTTGGGAGGAACTGTTGGTACATCCAGAAAACCTCCTGAAGTGCAGGGGTTGTCGTTTCCTTCTCCGGGGCATCTGCCCGGACCTAGGGATGGAACTTGCGTCTCCTGCATTGGCAAGCAAGTTCTTTACCACTGAGCCTCCAGGGAAGCCCGACTGTGATCTGCTCATAGATAACAACTCAAAAAGTTAATTGGTCATTTGTAGTATAATTATATTCAGAGCTTCCCTGGAGGCTCAGACAGTAAAGCGTCTGCCTACAATGGGGGAGACCCAGGTTCAATCCCTGGGTCAGGAAGACCTCCTGGAGAAGGAAATGGCAACCCATTCCAGTATTCTTGCCTGGAGAATCCCATGGATGGAGGAACCTGGTGGGCTGTATTCCATGGGGTCACAAAGAGTCAGACATGACTGAGCAACTTCACTATATTCAGAGCTTTATCATCATGTGAACTGATATACTAGTCTCACAAATGTCCAAGACCTTATATATCTCTGTGCATATAATTAGCCATGTTAAATGAATTGAGCTGAAACCCAGCTGTTGAGGGTTTTGTTTTTTCTTTTGGCTGTACCGTGTACATAGCATGTGGGATCTTAGTTCCCCAACCAGGGACTGAACCTGTGCTCCCTGCGTTGGGAGCTGAGAGTCTTAACCACTGGACTGGCAGGGAAGTCCCTGAGGGTTTTCATGAGAGAATTTCAAAGTTTCCAAAATTAGTTATCAACATTTAGAGAGATTGATTAGTCTCATTAAACTCTAAAGTTTTAGTTCTTATTTTAATACTTGAAATAAGTAAGTGTTCTTTTAGTTATTGCATAAAATTTGGGTTTTTGCAATAATGATCTGAAGTGAAAAATCAGTAGCCTTTTTGGGAGGTTAATCAATGAAGGTATGGGTTGGTGTGAAAGCATTTTGCAATGTTAAATCCAATGTTTATGAATGCTGCAAAGTACATTTACATACATGGCATGTTTGATTTTCTATATCTGACATGCCTTCTAAATAAGATCAGAGTTGATGAGAAGCATTATTAATAATTCCTGCCGAGGCAGCCATCAACCTCGCTCATGTTCCATTGGCAAAGAGGGAGTCATTCTTTATTCATGGGAAAAGGCGCTGAAAGAGACCTGTGAGCTTAAATTTCAGAGAAGCTATTGCCTCTTTGAGATTGAGCCTTATTCATGTCCTTGTACATTCCTTTTCAAAACACTCGGGCAGTGATTCACGTCTACCCAGAGATGAGATTAGAGCGTAAATGTGTTTTAAAGAAAGCTGACCGTTTATGGTTGAAAGTAAAATAAACTGAAACTGGTGGGAGGGAGTTAATATTTTTATTTATAGTGAAAATAATGTCATACTGAACTGCCTGTTTTGGGCTCCTGTGTTGTTTTGTGAAGATCAGGTTGTCAGTTTTCTCTTCCCTAAATCCACAATCTTTCAGTGTCTGTTATAGGGGAGCGTAGAGCTCAGTCCTAGGGCTGCAGTGACCTGGACCCCCTGTGAAGTTGGAGTCCACTGGGGACCAAGTGCCTCCTGCAGGGAGCTGTTGGTGTGGCTTTGATTGGGGCGGGGTGGTGGGGGGAGGTACCCGAAGGAGGGAGCCCCGAATCCTCCTGACTAGGGGGTGAGGAAAGAGCCCTGCCCTCAAGTCTCCCCCTAGCCATCTCAGCCCTAAGACATTATATCTTCAGATCGAATTATTCCACACTGCTTTTAGGTAATGAAAATGTTCTGGATTTGCTGTGAAATAATCCAGCAAAGAAAAAAAAATCCTGGGGTAAGGGGGAATATAGACGAGAAAAGACAGGAAATGTTTGATAATCCTTAAAGCTGGATGACGGAGCTCTGAGGGTTCAAGCCACTATTTACTTCACTTTTTCTTTTTTTGTATGTTTGAAAATTTTTCATTTTAACTTAACCTTCCATTGAAGAAGTTTAAACTCTCAACTTCTCTGTTTCAGCTTTCCTAAGAGCCAGTATAGCACAGTAATGAATAACGTGGTCTCTGGAGGCACCCCTTGGGTTTGCGTTCTGCTTCTGCCACTTGCTGGTTCTGTGACTCTGGTCAAGCCACTTATTCTCTCTGTGCCTCTATTCCTCATCGTAAAATAATATTGGTTTAGTTGCTAGTCATATCCGACTCTTGTGACCCCATGGACTGGAGTCCACCAGGCTCCTCTGTCCATGGGATTTCCCAGGCAAGAATACTGGAGTGGGTTGCCATTTCCTCCTCCAGGGGTACCTCCCAACCAAGGGATTGAACCCACGTTTCCTGTATCTCCTGCATTGCAGGCAGATCTTTATCCACTGAGCCATCGGGGAAGCTAAAATGATATTACTACTAATAAATAAGGTCAGAAGCCACCATAGGATTGATGGAATATTAAATGAAATTAATATATGCAAACAGGGCCTTGCATCATCATCATCATCATCATATTTCTATGACTGTTCCCATCCATTTGCTATGTGCAGAAAGTTCTGTGTTGGGAAGGATTTAGAAGCTCAGATGGAAAAATGCCGTGATGGATTAAGTGTGTTTGGCCTGGAGTAGGGATACTGGTATTGACAACATCTAAGTCAGGGAGATGGCATTCACTCCATTCACAGTTGTCATCAGTCTGTCATGTATGGTGAATGCCTTTCTGAGTGTTGAAGTAAATGTATATCATTTATGAAACAGTAAGGTGGCAGTTCTAGAAGTTAATCAGTTGATTTTCAGAGGAGTCTCTTGCTTTTGGGCTGTAAGCTTGTGGTTGTTTGTTTAATTCTCCAGTGTGTGCTCAGTTGCTCAGTCGTGTCCGACTCTTTGTGACCCCATGGACTGCAGCCAGCCAGGCTCCTCTGTTCTTGAGGATTCTCCAGGCAAGAATACTGGGGTGGGTTGCCATGCCCTCCTCCAGGGGATCTTCGCAACCCAGGGATCCAACCCAGGTCTTCCGCATTGCAGACAGATTCTTTACTGTCTGAGCCACCAGGGAAACCCATAAGACAAAGGCAGGGAGAGTTAGGTTTTGATCTCTTTATCTAAAACCCTTCAGTTCAGTCACTCAGTTGTGTCCGACTCTTTGCAACCCCATGGACTGCAGCACACCGGGCCTCCCTGTCCATCACCAACTCCTGGAGTTTACTCAAACTCATGTCCATTGAGTCCGTGATGCCATCCAACCATCTCATCCTCTGTCATCCCCTTCTCCTCCCACCTTCAGTCTTTCCCAGCATCAAGGTCTTTTCTAATGAGTCAGTTCTTCACATCAGGTGGCAAAGTATTGAAGCTTCAGCTTCAGCATCAGTTCTTCCAGTGAATATTCAGAACTGATTTCCTTTAGGATTGACTGGTTGGATCTCCTTGCAGTCCAAGGGACTCTCAAGAGTCTTCTCTAACACCATAGTTCAAAATCTCTCTCATTTCACTCTCCTAAAACCCTTAGCAAGTTATCATTTAAGAGAATACATTCAGTTTGGTTCACTTTATTTTTTAATTTATTTTATTTTTTAAAATTTATTTTTAATTGGAGGGCAATTGCTTTACAACATTGTATTAGTTTCTGCCATACAACAACGTTAATTAGGAATATGTATACGCATATCCCCTCCCTCTTGAGTTTCCCTCCCACTGCCCCCCCCAACCCACCCTGTAGATTGTCATCGAGCACTGAGCTAGGCTCCCTGTGTTGATTTCCCTTTAAATGAAATGTATTTATATGCAAGGTGACTAATACGTAGCACATTAATCTACGCTGATGGCTCAAAATAGAAACTGAATGTTGGATCTGATTTTTATTCCTGTGCCTGTAATGTCTGCGGGAAAAAATGGGAACATTTGATTTTGCGGTGTTTGAAGGGCTTCACACAGCTTCTCATTTTGCTGGAGTCTAATTTCCACTGTACTAGGATTTTACTTTGTCGGATATCTCAACCCGATGTGGGCGAGAGGGAAAGAACAGTGAGAACAAAAACCAAAGTGAGCTCTTGATTTTCTCTGGAAATGAGGAAGTGAGACACATGCCTCTGATAGATTTAAATACCTATTTCCCTGGAATCTGTAATTATGTAATTTAAAGTCTTCTTTGTAAGGAAAAAATAGAACCATTTTCCCTGAATCCTGCTGTTAATTTTCCCAGTGATTCCCACACATGCACTTCTTTCTTTTTTCTCTCATTTTGCTTCCTTCATACACACACATTAGAACGAGGTGCTTCTGGGTGTTACTTGGCATTGCTTATAAGTGAAAATATTTTCTTTATTGCTCAAGTAACACCTAGTTTATTCGTTTTGCATCAGATATGTGAGCAGAACTTTTAGAAATCACATTGCCTTTCAAAAGGTTTATAGGTGCTGTATTCTTACCTGTTCTAGCTCATTCCAGATACTTAATAAAGAAAGGGTACCTTGAACTATGAACTCAGATAAGAAATATGCCACACTTGCATGCATAATATGTAATAAAATTAGCATTTATGGTAATAGGATAATCATTGGGAAAGTCAGTTAACCTCACTGAACTCAGATTTTTATTACAAACGTTGGAAGGGATTGAATTAATTGAATTGACCACTTCGAGCTCTCAAGAGCTGGCATCTTGCAGCTGAATTCTATAAAGGTATGGGATCATTTATGGCTGTTAAGTGGTGGATAATCAGAACTGTATTAGTTGAGAAGCATGAATACGATAATGCAAGTTAGTTTGGAGAAGAGAGTAGAGGGTGAGAGATATTAGTTCTGCCAAAATTAGGGATTCATCCCTTCCTGGCCTTACCTTATTTTGTTAGTTTTCTCTTGTTATACGAGATGCACATTTCAGGACAGTAACAGACAGAGAAAGGTCTGTTTCTGAAAGGTTTTACTGCCCTGATTTTTTGCTGTAAACTGCAAAGCTGAGATTCTTGAAAGTCAACTTTCTTGTTCCTGCCCTTTGCCTCATGCTGGGCATCTTGGATTATTGGTCCAGCATCAGAGCAGAGATCAGGAAGTGATGACTTCCAGGCTCATGCTGACTTCTCCCCAGACCTCTGTCGACAGTGTGTGAGTCCTTGTATCCTGTAACAGACACAGACTGACATCTATAAAGGTTCATAGAGATCCTTGCAGTGTCTTCCTTAAGGCAGCAGATGGGGTCACAGATCAGTACTTCCTTTTGCTTTCGATGAGAAAGAAAATCAATTAATGGTGATGTCAGAGGATTCTTGGACTCCCCTAACAGGCAGCAATTGAGGGGGGAGGGCTGGCGGGAGCCTGAAGTAGGCATCAGCAGTGGGCACAGAAAGAAAAGACCAAATGAGAAAGAGAACCGAGAGGGCAGGAGCACCTGAGAGGGTGGGGGTGACAGCAAGGGAGAGGGGTCACTCGGAGAACTAGGGGTTCAGGAGGAGTGGGTGTGTGGGCCTCTGGGTCTGTTGAGTTCCTAGGAAAGCATTCCTATAAATACATCCGGCAGTATTACAGAAATGCTGGAATGAAATGAAGGAGCAGCCTTGGAAAATAGGTGGTGTTCGGAGCCATGACTGTCAGCACTGAGGGCTGTAAGTAGGCTGGGATGGAAGAAGCGTGGGGACAGATTCTGGAGGGCGTGTCCCACTAGGAGGGGACAGGGCAGGCACAGCAGAGAAGGCATGGTCATCCAGGGAGTAGAGCCTGTGGAAGGTACAGCCTTGCTAAGGTGGGTTGTTGTTCAGTCGCTAAGCCCCATCCAACTCTTTGCAACCCCATGGACTGCAGCACGCCAGACTTCCCTGTCTTTCAGTATCTCCTGGAGTTTGTTAAAGCTCATGCCCATTGAGTTGGTGATGCCATCCAACCATTTTATCCTCTGTCGTCCCCTTCTCCTCCTGCCCTCAATCTTTCCCAGCATCAAGATCTTTTCCAGTGAGTCAGCTCTTCGTGTCAGGTGGCCAAAGTATTAGAGCTTCAGCTTCAGCATTAGTCCTTCCAATGAATATTCAAGGTTGATTTTCTTTAGGATTCATTGGTTTGATCTCCTTGCTTCCAAGGGACTCTCAAGAGTCTTCTCCAGCAGTACAGTTCTAAAGCATCAACTCTTTGGCACTCAGCCTCCTTTATGGTCGAACTCTCACATCTGTTCATGACTACTGGAAAAACCATAGCTTTAACTAGTTGGACCTTTGTTGGCAAAATAATGTCTCTGCTTTTTAGTGTGCTGTTTAGGTTTGTCATAGCTTTTCTTCCAAGGAGTAAGCGACTTTTAATTTCATGGCTGCAGTCACTGTCCATAGTGATTTTGGAGATGAGAAAATCTGAAAATCTGCCACTGTTTCCATTTTTCCCCATCTATTCCATGAAGTGATGGTTTACTTCTTCCAGTAAGTTCCAGAAAATGCCCTCACTTCCTTTTCCACCTAGAGCATTTCTTCTCCATGCCCATGATATTGTCTCTAATTTGAGTGCTTTGTTCTTTATTTTAAAAAATTTTTAATTGGAGTATAGTTGACTTACAAAGTTGTGTTAGTTTTAGGTATGTGTGCATGCTAAGTCACTTCAGGCGTGTCCAACTCTGTGTGATCCTATGGACTGTAGCCTTACTACAACTTGGCCCAGAGCCACAATGAAACCTCCCCACCCGCATCTCTTGGTCTTGTCACAAATAAACGTGACAAGAAATGGCCACCCCAGACTCCCACCACGGCTGTTGTCACAGATATCTAAGGCTGGAATCTTTTTCCAGCACTCTTTCTTAGAAACCGTGTACAGCAGGGAGGTGACAGGCAGACCGCCTCAGCTGTCAGCTGCCAACACCCATTTACTCAGACCCCTTTGATTAGAAAATGAAAAATGCCAATGTATCTTGGGCGCTGTCAGCCCCTAGGTTTGCCTCTAAAGTCAGTGCCCATGCAGTAACTTTTGTGGCCACCAGTGAGGTTTGCTAATGAAGGCAAATGAGGCTGCCTGGAGTTGTCACAATGGTTTCACTGAACAGATACGCTAATTAAGCCAGGGGTCAAGGAGGAGATGTTGTTTCAAGCAGGTGCTGTTAGTTTGTGTCCAGCAGTGACTCTGACAGTGCACAGGAAGCAGTCCAGTTCTTCCTGGTTTTCATTGCAACTGGGAAGTGGATGTGCTCATTGCCTGGTGACTGGTTCCTTGTCCAGAAAGGGTCAGTTTCCTCCAGCTGGACCTTTCTGTCCCTTGGGTGTCTCCGTGCACTGCACTCTCTTCCTTCTTCTCCTGCCCCTAGTTGTCTGTTCTTTCCAGCAGCCTTGGTTTGCCATCACAGAAGCCTGCAATGTCCAGCTGGTGCCTTAGATATTATCCAAGTGATCCTGACCATTCCGCAGAAAAGGAGAGGGTGTGAGGAGAGGTGAGATGCCTTGCCCCCACTCCAGGGTGAGTTAGTGATGAGCCCGGGCTGGATCAGTCTGACGTCTCATCTCTTGATGCACGCCAGGCTGAAAGGCACTGGATGTCCCTCAAGGGTTTACTGGAGAAACGTATATTTGTTCCGTGTGCGGCTCAAGTCTTAGGACTAGGTGATTCCAGTGTTGAGGTCCTATGGTGTAAGTTGGCCGCTGCTGGAATACAGCAGTTTCCTGTGACATCTCTTTGCTGAGGACCCAGAGGAAGCGGAGTCGAGCTGCCCCGGGACCCGGGAGCCTGTTAGCCGTGGGTCTGTACTGGTTGAGGTTCCGTGTGAGTGGTCCCCAGAGACTAGAGAGGGCAGGGGTGTGAGGGCTGTGTGCTGAGCACAGACCTTGGCGGACCACGAGCTCCTGCTCACAGACTCCAGAAGAGGCGGGGGCTCAGAGGACAGATCTACATGCTGTCCGGGGCCGTCATCTGGGACAAATCCCAGGTCCCTGTGGGCATCTGGTGTCCTCCCTGCCACGTGAGGGATGGGACCGTGGTTTCTGAAATGCCTTCTGTGGATTCTGTGTCTCTGGAGCAGAAGGTTCTTAGGGGTTCTGGGGCCCTGAGGACACACATTTGCTCCTTCTTACACTTTCATTCAATAGCTGTAAGGAAAGACCCCTAACATTTTCCCTGTATTTTTCCTCTGTTACAGTTGAAGGGCATACGAGTTATGCTGTCTGTATATAGTATTATTCACAGTATTATATTGAGTGTTTGAAAGTTGCTAAAAGCCTTGATTATAAAGGTTCTCATTGCAAGAAAAAAAATCTGTAGGAGTTTGGGGTTAACATGTACCCACTACTATATAAAATAGATAAACAACAAGGAAATATACTCAATATCTTATAGTAATCTATAATGGAAAAGAATATGAAAAAGAATATATATATATATATGATGTGTCTATATATGTATTCAGTTACTATATGAATTTTCAGGTGCTATATATATATTCAGTTACTATATGTATACTTAGTGACATATACATATATGTAACTGAATCACTTTGCTGTACACCAGAAACTAACATTTTAATGAACTATACTTTGATAAAAAAATTAAAGTCTTAAAAAAATCTCTATATGAAGTGATGGATCTTAATTTATTGTGAGGATCATTTCACAGTATCTGCATAAATCAAATCATTATGTTGTATACCTAAAACTTGTACAGTGTTATATGTCATTTATATGTCATAATGTCAATTGTATGGTTGTGTGTGTTTAGTCACTCAGTCGTGTCTAGCTCTTTACAGTCCATGGACTGTAGCCCACCAGGCCTTCTGTCCATGAGGATTCTCCAGGCATGAATGCTGGAGTGGGTTGCCATGCCCTCTTCCAAGGGATCTTCCCAACCCAGGGATCAAACCCAGGTCTCCTGCATTGTAGGTGGATTCTTTACTGTCTGAGCCGCCAGGGAAGCCCATATGTCAGTTATATCTCAATGCAAAAAATACAAAGATAAATGCCTAGATTTCTTTCTACTTTAATGTTATAATAATAATTAGAATTTTTGGAGACTTTTAAATATGTTTGTTCACTTGTATTTTCTAAACATGGGGAGTGAAGTGAGAAGAAAAGAAAAAAAGAGTAGAAAAAAGAAGATGGAAATATATCCCATTTTTAAAAGATGAGATGAATAAAAAGGGGAAAATGATTAATTGTCTCATGCTTACCAGAGACCAGAGAAAGAGTTGAAATTTCAGTAGGCGGTGAGAGGGAAGGCCACCTAAGGATGGCCCAGTGCTCCTGGGGTCTGCCGTGTGTTACAGTCCCCTCTACGATTGAATTCAGTTACTTCTGGCAATGAGATCAAAGTGGGGCAGAAATAATCTCTACAACATTCTGACAAAATTAAAAGATGAAAGAAGGCTGTATAAAATAATTAATCTCACGAGAAAAAGCAGAACTTGCTTGTCTCCAGAAAAGACTCTGATAAAAGCCTCTCTTATAAGTTATGTCGTGTTGTGGGACAGACAAGACATGGAACAAAACGCCAGATGACTTTCCTGATCGAGTGTGAGAGCGTTTGAAATTTCACATCTTTCTCTGTTTCTCAAGGGAGTATTGTTTCAGTGATGATAAGATTTCCCATGATTCCTTACTACTTCTCAAGAGGTAACCATATGGATGTTTTATGAGACAGTGATAAGAAATAAGTCTTGCTCACCCCTAAGAAAACAGTTTCAGTATAAGTCGGACAGATGGGTTGTCAGGCGTGCATCTCAAAATGCCTTTGATCACTCTCACATTCAACCAGACTCCAGCAATGTTTTTTTTTTTTATTATTGGAATATAGTTGATTTACACTGTGTTGGTTTCTGGTATACAGCAAAGTGATTCAGCTATACATATCTATATCTCTGTATCTACATATAGATTTTTTGTACATTCTCTTCCATTATAGGTTATTACAAAATACTGAGTATAGTTCCCTGTGCTATACAGTAGGTCTTTGTTGGTTATCTATTTTGTATATTATTGTTCAGTTGCTAAGTAGTGTCCGACTACTATCTCCCTGTTCCCTGTCCTTCACTATCTCCCTGAGTTTGCTCAGACTCATGTGCATTGAGTCAGTGATGCCATCCAACCATCTCATCCTCTGTTGCCCCCTTCGCCTCTTGCCCTCAATCCAGAAATGTTCATTAGGTACCCGTTGCTTTTGTCCTGGGCTGAGCACTGGAGGAGCAAGGAGTCCCACCACCTGGCTGTGCAGTCACACCTGGGCTGAGGGCAGTGCGTGTCTGGGTGAAGATGGAAGCCTGGAGAAGGAAGCAGAGAGAACAGGGAGAGGATTGCTGCTCTGCTCTGAGAACGCTGTCGATTTATTGTCTGGTGCTCCCGTCACCCCCCACATCAGATGGTGATGACTGGGACTTCTCTGGCAGTCCAGTGGTTAGGAATCTGCACTTCTACTGCAGGGGGTATGAGTTCGATCCCTGGTCGGGGAACTAAGATTCCCCCAGGCCGTGTGGCATGACCAAAAAAATAAATGGCGATGATGGTAGCATCCTCTTACAGAAACAACAGATAGGTGGTCTCCCTTGTTGATGGGGTAAATAGTTTAGCCTGGCATTCAAGATCTCCTTCAATTTACTGTGAACTTATTCCTCAAAGCTGTGTTATTCCATTGATGTAAAGAATTGGGCAGATATTCAAGGAACTTAGATTTCAGGATCAGCCATGTTGTTGGTTTTCTGTTTTGAGTGAGGGGTGTTTAAGGTGAAGAAAACTTGGTTCCTACTGTTGAGGAGGTAATAGTGGATGAGTAGACAGTCTGTTTAAGGCAAATTATTCTAGTATAGTACAGTACCTACAGAAGGAGAGGTATGAAAAAATAAAGCACATACAAAATCCAGTGACCACTTTGTACCTATTAGCATGGCTACTATCAGAAAAAAAAAGAGTAGTGTTTACTTTATGGTGGTGAGAAGTGGTGAGGATGGGGAGAAACTGGAATCCTTGTACATTGCTGTTGGAAATATAAAATGGTGCAGTCATTATGAAAAACAGTCTGGTAGTTCCTTGAAAAAATTAAATATAGAATTACCATATGATCGAGTAATCCACTTCTGGGTGTATACCCTGAAGAAATAAAAGCATTGTCTTGAAGAGATGTGTGTATAGCCACGTTCGTAGCAACATTAGTTATTCACAGTAGTCAAAAGGTGGAAGCAACCCAAATGTCCGTTGATGGATGAATGGAAAAACCAAGTGTGGTATATACATATAATAGAATGTTAACCAGCTTTTAAAAGGAATGGAATTCTGGTATAGACTGCACATGGATAACCTTGAGGACATTATGCTAAATGAAATACTCCAGAGAAATCAGGACAAATATTGTGTGACTCCACATACATGACTACCTAGGGTAGTCAAAATCAGTCAGAGAATAGAATCGTAGTTATCAGGGGCTGGGGTCAGGGGGATGAGGAGTTAGTGTTTAATGGGTGTAGAGTTTCGGTTTTTTGAGATGAACAAAGTTCTGGAGATGAGAGTGGTGATGGTTGCATAGCAAGCTGACTGTACTGATGTCAGAGGACTGTAGACTTGAGGAAGGGTATGATGGTAAATTTTACATTATGTATATTTCACCACAATTTAAAAATCAATCTAAAAGAATCTGGTGAGGGCCAGTGATGTAGTAGCTGCTAAGGAAATAGAAATCTGGATCAAGTGGGCCAGGATGTCATTTTGATGACTTCAGGATGGCTTGTAGGACCAGAGGGGCTTCTGGTGTTACATTTCATTTTGGGAATGTCTTACATGTAAACAGCCTGTATCAGCGTGAGGTCTGGGTGTGTAGGTAGCACATTCAGCTTCTTGAGCAGCTTCGTCCGTTTAAAAATGAGGAGCTGCTCCAGTAGTTTGCAATTAAACCCCAGAAACACTTGGGGTTGCCAAGCAACATACGACTGCCACCAACAGAAGCAAATCTAACATTAATATTATAATCGCCTAAAATGATAGAGGACGTGTTCCATCTAAATGTTTTCCCTTCTGCCTACTCTAATGAAAATCATAAACACCTGGATTGTCACGTGCTGTGCCGTTTCCACCAGGACAGTGTTTCACATCACAGTGCCCGTGTTTTATCTTTTTTGCCAAAGTGTCTTCCGGAGATGAGGGGCCACCAGTGGGTCTCCGCTACCACATTCACACTGCTCTGAGGGCTGTGCGTATACATCTGAGATGTTCTGAAGCCACTCAGCAGAATAACACTGCACAATGGCAAACTTTTTCTTTAACGATGATTTTTGAAAAGAAAAAAGCCAGGGGACTTCTTTTGGTTAAGCTTAGGCCAAAAAAAAAGGATAGTAGTTAGATGGCTCATTGTACTCTCTGTACAGAGCATTGGAACAGACCTACACAAGAGAGCTTTTGTGTGAAGCATCCTCATTCTAATGCCTGCAATCCACAGAACAGAATCAGTAGGAATCACTCAAAATTGAAGTGATTCAACTGAACTGTCCACAGGTTACATGTATACTAAGTCACTTCAATCATGTCCGACTCTTTGCGACCCCATGGACTGTAGCCCACCAGGCTCCTCTGTCCACGGGATTCTCCAGGCCAGAATTCGAGAGTGGGTTGCCATGCCCTCTTCCAGGGGATCTTGCCAACCCAGAGACTGAACCCATGTCTCTTCTGTCTCCTGCATTGGCAGGCAGGTCTTTTACAACTAGCACCACCTAGAAAGCCTGTGCACAGGTCATGTAGGGAAGAGAAGGGATACTTTTTCCTTCTAAAGCAAGAGCTGCGTGTTCTCCTTCACCGTGTTTGACCGACAGGATCTGGAGCAGACTGGGGAGGAATACAGTGAAGCATATGAATTACTCTGACACTCCGTAGCTTTCTCTAAATGCCGAAAACCAGGTGGTGGGGACTTGCTCTTTGCCTAAACTCTGCTCGTTCTCTGGAGCCCATGTGGCCGATGCATCCAGTCTCTGGTCTTCTTGGCTCCTTGCCTCTGTGACGCCAGCGGACCTCAGTTCCTTGCTGACAGCTGCCCCCAAGGGTCCCACTAGGAGCTTTTGCTCTCCGTGACGATCTGGGTCATCCTTCCCACTTTCCCCTCCTGCCCTGTTGCCCACCGTGGCTGCCCCAAACCTCTCCCGCTCCCTGGAACTCCTGCTTGCCCATTCCTTTCTCCATGCTCCCCTTGAGCTCTGTCTTCTGCATCTCTGTCCAGAGCTAAAGTAGCTTCTCCACCTGTGACCTTGACCCCAGCTGCTTGCACAGCCTGCAGACCCTTCTCTGGTGAGGCGCCCTGGGTTGGGGTCCTGCCTGTGGACTCAGGAGCCATCTGGCCCTGCTGTACACCAGCTTCCCAACCAGCACCCTGTGGTTGGCGGGCCCTGGGTCTTAGGGTACCTCTGAGGGTAGGAGGTGATGCGTGGGAAGCACAGTAAACGGGGCCTGGCAGGGAGGCGGCACCCCGTCAGCGTTCAGCACTGCGATGCCTGCCTTCAGCATCCTCATCTCTCTGCCATGGATGCTGGCTCTGGAACCTCCACCTGGGGACTGGGAGTCCATTCCCATGCCTACTGGCTTTCTGGCCACCCACCCCTGATCCAGCAGTCCACCTGTTCCCACACCCCTTCTTTACTTGCTCTCTAGGCTTTCAGTCTTTTTTTTTTTTGAAGATTTTTTTGATGTGGGCCATTTTTAAAGTCTTTTGTTATATTGCTTCTGTTTTTTATGTTTTGGTTTTTTGGCTGCGAGGCATGTGGGATCTTAGTTCCTCTGACCAGTGATCGAACCCACACCCTTGCACTGGGAGGTGAGGTCTTAGCCACTGGACCGTCAGGGAGGTCCTCAGCTTTCAGTCTTTATCAGCATTTCCTCCAGGAACCTTACCTGATAATCTGCCCCCTCCCAGACCCAAGTGTGAGTGCAGGTCTCCCTAGACCTCCCCGCTGCCACCCCGTGATGGTCGGTTTTATGTGCCAGGGTGACTGGGTTGTAGCCCCCTGTGGTCCCTCAGACACCAATCCTGGCATTGTTCTGTGGGTATTGGGTAGATGTGGTTAACATCTGTAATTAGCCGACTCTAAGTAAAGGAAATTAATTATTCCATATAATCTGGGTGAGTCTCATGCAGTCATTTCAAAGGCTTAAGGGAAGGAAATCCAAAAAAAGAGGAAATGTAGGGCTTCCCCAATGGCTTAGCAGGTAAAGAATACGCCTTCCAATGCAGGAGACACAGGCTTGACCCCTGGGTCGGGAAGATCACCTGGAGGAGGACATGGCAACCCACCCCAGTATTCTTGCCTGGAGAATCCCATGGACAGAGGAGCCTGGCAGGCTGCAGTCCATGGGGTTGTAAAGAGTTGGACATGACTGAGCTGCTGAGTGCACCCATGTATACATGTGGCTGATTCACTTTGCTGTACTGGAGAAAGTAATGCAACCTTTTAAAGCAACTATACACCAATAAAAATTTAAAAAAAAAAAAATTCACACACACACATACAAACTGAGACTTCCCTGAAGAAGAAGATATTCTTCCCCAAGACAGCAGCACTAGTTTCTGCCTGGAGTCCCCCCTCACAGGCTGCAGGGTAAATTCTGGACTTGCCAGCCCCCATCACTGTGAACGTCAGTGTCGTGAAATTAACCCCATGTGTGTTTGTGTGTGCGTATGAAAATGTATCTGTTTCCTCTCGCACACACATGTCCATGTACGTGTTCAGTCCCATGTGTGTGTGTGTGAAAATGTATGTATCCCCTCTCTCATGCACATGTCCATGTGCATGTTCTCCCCCGTGTGTATTTGTGTGTGCGTGTGAAGATGTATCTGTTCCCTCTCTCACGCTCACATCCATGTGCATGTTCAGATTCTGATCCGTTTCCCTGCAGTAGCCCCTGGCTCAGCCTCTCCCAGCTCACACCCTGCATTGCGCCCGCTTACTCTCTGCGTCTCCGCTGCTCTGACTGCTGCATGCAGGCGGGACCCATGTTTCCCCACCTGCCAAACCCACAGCTCAGTCTGTTTTGAATAAATGAATACTGGGAAAGTCCATCATAATTTTATTACCGTATCCTTGAGCATAACAAAAACAGTGATGTAAAGAAAAATAACTTTCCTTGGGAGGGAGGTTCAAGAGTAGGGGGGACTGTGGACACCTGTGGCTGATTCACGTCGTCGTATGGCAGAGACTAACACAACATTGTAAAGCGATTATCCTCCAGTTAAGAATAAAAATAAAAAAGAAGCCTAACTTTCCTAATTGGGAGACGATTCTAACACCCATGTAAACGGAGTCCGCACAGAATTGTCTCCTTTTCTCCTGTCTCAGCCATTAAGGACATGGGCTTTTACCTTCACCTTCCACCTCACCCACTGGTTTCAGAGATAGAATCACTCATGTACCTGAGGCTGTGATTTATTCTTTTCGTTTCTGAGCTACCCACCTGGGGGCTTAGCGCTTTAATTTTCCTACACATGCAGCTTTCCTGGTGGCTCAGACGGCAAAGAATCTTCCTGCAATGTATGAGACACGGGTTCAATCCCTGGGTTGGGAAGCTCCCCTGGAGAAGGGAATGGCAACCCATTCTAGTATTCTTGCCTGGGAAATTCCAATTCCAGGAGCCTGGTGAACTACAGTCCATGGGTCACAGAGAATAGGACACAACTCAGCTACTAACACACACACAGATGCAGCATTTGAATGAAAACAGTTCATAAATAGCTATTCAGAACTGGATGACTTTTTTTCCTATTTCATCCTTTGCTAGTATTTTTCACCAGTTGGATTCTTTGCAAGTTCTGGCAAGAGGTTTGTCTTGAAACCCAGGCTGAGGCCAGATGAAGATGCTGGTGTAGATTTGGGAAGTGAATTTACTCCCAAATCTTTTTAAGTCCAAAATTCTCTTATCATTTTTGTTTTGTACAGCGTTTTAATTTTCAGTGTGGAAATGGCATTGCACTGATACTTTTTACTCTTTCCTAGTTGGCTTGATCTGCCTGGCACAAACCCAATCCCTGCTTTTTTCTCCATCCTGCTGAGAGGACCACTCGTCCCCAGAAATCGTCTCCAGTCACTGCCAGCGCTGATAAGGATCCTATTTCTTAGCAGGCGTTGTGTGGTCTGGGAGACAGTCAGGGCTGGCTGGCTGGCTGTCTCTCCACATGACACAATGTATTTTTGTCAAAGTTGGAACACTCGGCAACTGTGAACTGGGGCAGTTCCTTGAATTGTTTGGATTCGGAGACACTCGAAGGAGCTAAAAATAGCTTGGCGGTGAGAGGCGTGCCCTGGGCGTTTCCCCTTGCGGGAGGAGCTCTACTGGCTCTCCTCTCCTGATTCTTGGAAAATCGTGTCTCTGGTCCCTGGTTCCTGAGGAGCCACAGGACAGTCAGACAGCGGAGGTTTGTCCTGTGCCCTCTGCGTAGTCTTTGTGGCTCCTCGGCCCTAAGAGAGAAGGACTCAGCACCAAAAAGGAGTGGAGGAGACTGACCCACGTGGAATGGTCAGAGCTTTGGAGAGATGGCCTCAATCCAGGGGGCGTCCCTGGTGGCTCAGATGGTGAGGAAACTGCCTGCGGGGGGAGAGACCCAGGTTCAGTCCTGGGCTAGGAAAGATCCCCTGGAGAAGGAAATGGCAATCCACTCCAGTATGCTTGCCTGGAGAATCCCATGGTGAGAGGAACCTGGTGGGCTACAGTCCATGGGGTCAGAGACGATTGAGCGATCTGGGTCGGAAAGAGCGAAAAGTGGGGATGGAGCTACAGGGATGAAGACAAAAGAGGGGCTCAAGATAGCAAAGTGGTCTGGGTTTGAACTTAAGTCATCAACTGGGACGTTCAACAATGTTAGCCTCACTAGAAGATGACCTTTGTGCCCTAATTGCCCCATGCAAATTGTCAAAGAATAGATCCTGTGTTTGCCGCACAATGTCTGTAAGGGAACTGGGATAATAAGCAAGAATTTTCCCATCCTGGCAGCAGCTCAGGCTGGCTTTAGTCTCATAGAAAGAATGGGAACTTAGTCACTTCCCTGACAGTACAGTGGTTGAGAATCCACGCTTCCACTTCAGGGGGCATGGGTTCGATCCCTGTACGGGGAAGTGAGACCCCCTGCATGCTGTGTGGTGTGGCCAAGGAATAAAGAATGTGAACTTAGAGCTGGATGGTGTGGGTGTGAATCCCAACCATGTCACTCAAGTTGTATTAATATCATTGCATGGAAATTAAATCTCAGTACTCTTTATTAAAAAAAAATTGATCTTTTTTGGAGTATAGTTGTTTTACAATGTTATATTGCTTTCTACTGAACAGCAAAGGGAATCAGCTATATGTGTGTGTGTGTGTATACACACATATATACACACATATCTCCCCTCTGTTTTGGATTTCCTTCCCATTTAGGTCACTCCAGAGCACTGAGTAGAGGTCCCTGAGCTACACAGTTGGTTCTCATTAGTTATCTGAGTATCAGTTCTCTTGATTTTAAAGAAGAGCTATCTTACATGTGAATTATATGTCAATAAAAAGAAAAAAAAGAACTGTCAATTCCTGCAAGAGCAAAGACAAAAAACATGACTTCCCAAATCAGCAGGAAATATCTCTGAATGGTGGCATTTGAGGCAATTTTGTTCCTTTTTTTCTTACACTATTTGAAATTTTGAAGACAGCCCTGTAGTACCTTTGCAGTTAGTCCATGGATAAAGAAATGCCAGGTTGTCTTCATCTGTGTTTTTCAGAAAGGACCATCTTACAGCTTTGAATCGTTCTGAGCCTCGATGTTTTGCTCATGTATAAAAATGAACAAGTACTGAACATTTTCAGTGATTAAAGGGGAAATAAGAAAAAGAGAAAACTCTTCATCTTTGGTGCCTGTATTTTTGAAATCAAAAGATGAGCCCAGTTTGAAAGGAAAATGTGCATGATAAAAGAGAGACTGGATTCCATCCACAGGCCCTACACATGGGGCCTTGTTGAGCATTTCCTTCAGCTTTTCTGAATGTTGTGGCAAGCACAGTTTTACAGAATGATGGACACTGTGTGCCCTTTCCCTGGTTTATGAATATTTAGTACCGTGATTACTCATAAATCCAGGGATCGCCGTCTAACTATTTTTTCCTGGCAGTCTGGTTTTTCATCTGGAATGACATTAAGATTCAGAAAGCACTGGCTGTCATTTGGCTCTGTTATTTGGGAGAACTGTAGTTCCGTTTTTCTGTCCTTGGGCCAGGGCCCAGACTTTGTGGAATAATATGCTGATACTTTTCACAATTGAGCTGAACATTCCGGTTCACCATGAAACCTTTCCTGAACTAACCCCCCGTGCAGTGGATCGCAGGTGATCTTTCTGTTTAGAATACACGTCCCTTTTCTTCTCTGATCATTCTTTAAAGAGATTCTGCCTGTTTGGGCAAGCTTGCTGTTTTGATAGTTGGTGGAGTCTGACTGAGAGGAAGGAGGATGGAATGAGCCATGGCTGGACTGGAGGATGTACTGTGTCCAGGATGCTGGCTCTGTGGCCCCTTTGCTTTCAAATGGTGTGGTTGCTGATGCTGGGAGAGAGAAAACGCTCTTTTCAGAACATACTGGGGTCAGATATGGTCAGTCAGTTCAGAGCAAAGGAGCCAGTAATATGCAGTGGGGAGAGGGTTGTCTCTTCAGTAAGTGGTGTTAGGAAAACCAGAGAACCTAATGCATAAACTAGGTCACTGTTCCACACCGTACACAGAAATCAACTTGAAATGTATTAAAGACTTGAATGTAAAACCTGAAATCATAAAGCTCAGGAGAAAATACAGGGGGTGATTCCTTTGACATCAGTCTTGGCGGTGATTATATTTGGACTTAACAGCAAAGGCAGAGGCAATCACAAACATAACAAATGAGACTACAGACTACATCAAACTAAAAGAGTGTCTGCATATCCAAGGAAAGCATAAAAAAAGAGACAATTTATGCAATTTATGGAATGGGAGAAAATATTTGCAAATCGTATATGCAACAGGGGGTTAATATCCAAAATGTATAAAGACCTCATACAACTCAGTAGGGGGAAAAAAGCAAAATAGTCCGAATGAAAAATGGACAGAGGAACTGAGTAGACACTTTCCCAAAGAAGGTATCATGGGTGTCAGAGGAGGGGGTGGGCGGGGAGTGGGGGAAAATGGGTAAAGACGATCAAAAGGCACACAATTCCAGTTATAAGAGAAATCAGCTCTGGGAATGTATTTAAAAAGGAAAAAAGAAAAATTGGATCCGGGTTAGGGGAAGTCATGGTTCATTATAGTAAGAACAAGGAGGCTTGTTTTTTGTTTTTTTTTAATGTGGACCATTTTTTTTTTTAAGTCTTTATTGAATTTGTTACAGTATTGCTTCTGTTTTATGTTTTGGTTTTTTGGCCGCAAGGCACCTGACCAGGGATTGAACCTATACCCCCTGCACTGGAAGGCAAAGTCTTAACCACTGGATGCCAGGGAAGTTCCCAAGGAGGGTTGGCTTTATTTTTACACTTTGACGAAACCCCAGGATGCTTCCTGATGCTGGGACAGTCCAGTCTTCTGGTTGGTTAGTCGCTGCTCTTAGGGGAGCTTCACCCTTCCTGTTTTCAGGAAGCGTTCTGCCCATGAGCTTTGCTTAGCCACAGGTTGGAGGACCAGCTTAGGGTCTTGCCCCCATCATCAGGAGGGCAGAGTGGAGTCAAGGAGGGAGGAGGATTTAGCTGCTATTCCCTTAGCACCCCTGTGGACGGGAGCAGGCACATGTGTAGACTCTGAGCCTGTGGTTTCTACACCATCTCCCATCCTAGAATGGCTGTGGTTGGCAGTGTAGACCATGGTGGGGGGAGAGGTTGCAGGTATGTCTTTCAATTAAAAGGCAGACCTGAAGCTCTCAGATAATGGTCACATTGGCCAGAGTGACCATTTTGAACACATTGAGGTAAGACCCAGGTCTCCTCCGCTCCCATGTCTCCAGATATTCCCACTCAGAGTTAAGTCTACGTCCTCACTGATGTGGCCACTGTAGCCCCATGTCACCGGTCACTCTTCTCTGTCCCCCACACTCCCTGTTCTCTGGCCACTGTGGCCTCCTCACTGTGCATCCCGCCCCCAGCAGGCTCTCCCCGCAGACCTGCAGTTCCTCTCTCCAGCCTTGGCCCCAAGTTCCCTGGATGTCCCCACAGTAATGACCACCTTCCCCTACCTTCAGGACACACAAACTCTTCTTTTTCTAACAACACTTACTGGCACACTTACTCACTCTCTGTATTTAATTTATAATTTATTTATAGGTATTGGGTCTTCCCAGGTGGCTCAGTAGTAAAGAATCTGCCGCCAATGCAGGAGATGCAGGTTTGATCCCTGGGTCAGAAAGATCCCCTGGAGAAGGAAATGGCAACCCACTCCATATTCTTACCTGGAGAATTCCATGGACAGAGAAGCCTGGCCGGCTACAGTCCATAGAGTCACAAAGAGTCGGACTTGACTTAGCGACTAAACAACAACAACAATATTCCATTTTATATACATATACACACACACACACACACACACACACGCACATATATATATACACACACACACCACATCTTTATCCATTCCTCTGTCAGTGGACATGTAGATTGCTTCCATGTCTTTGCTACTATAAATAGTGCTGCTATTAACATTGGGGTGTGTGTATCTTTTTAAATTATGTTTTTTCTGGATATGTGCCCAGGAGTGGGATTGCAGGCTCATATGGTAGCTCTAGTTTTAGTTTTTTAAAGAATCTCCATACTGTTCTCCATAGTGGCTGTGGAGAATATATTACATTTCCACCAATAGTGTAGGAGGGTTCATTTTTCTCCACACCTTCTGCAGCATTTATTATTTGTAGACTTTTGTGATGGCTGTTTTGACTGGTGTGAGATGATACCTCATTCCAGTTTTAATTTGTATTTCCTTAATAATTAGCGATATTGAGCATCTTTTCATGTGCCTTTTGGTCGTCTTTATGTCTTTGGAGAAATCTCTGTTTAGGTCTTCTGGCTGTTTTTTGATCAGGTTATTTGTTTTTGATATTGAGCTGTATGAGCTATTTGTATATTTTAGAGATTACTCTCTAGTTGGTTACATTGTTTGCAAATATTTTCTCCCATTCTGTAGGTTGTATTTTTGTTTGCTTATGATTTCCTTTGCTATGCTAAAGCTTTCAAGCTTAATTAGGCTGCATTTATTTATTTATTTTGGCTTTTATTTCTGTTTCTCTTGGAGACGGATCCAAAAAGATACTGCTACAATTTATGTCAGAATGTTCTGCCTACATTTACCTCTAGGAGTTTTATAGTATCCAGTCTTACATTTAGGTCTTTAACTGATTTTGAATTTATTCTTGTGTATGGAGTTAAGAGAATGTTCTCATTTCATTCTTTTACGTGGAGCTGTCCAACACATTAATGTTTTTTCCTCCTTCACGTTGTGTTGGGTTAATGCTCAGAAAGCTCTTTTCTGCATCAGTCACTTCTATTTTCTTCCAGCACTTTACAGTCTTTATATTGAAATCTTTAAGCTATCTGGAATTAATTTGGGGCACAATTAGTCGACTCTAATTTTAATTTGTAAATGATTGGCCAATGGCTTGTAAACAACATATAAAAGGATCCTTTCCTCCTCTGATTTGAGATGTTATTATCATACTATATTCTTTTATCAGTTGATATATATTAGTTGACTGTGTTTCTCCTACTAAGTTGTCCCTCTTGACACAAGGAGTTCCATATCCTATTATTTTCCTCTTCTCCACTCCCTTTCTTGATCTTTGTGGTTTCAGATCTAGGTGGTCATGAAATTTACTTCCACCATATAAGAAACACTGCCCCATTTTGCAAGTGCATGCAACCGTTACTTAGATTCATATCTGTTCTCATTGGTTTGACACTTGGCTCTAGTCCTTTAGGTCATGACTTTCTCACTCTTGTGATCTTGAATTTCTGGCTTGTGCAGGTCCAGGGTCTCTGAGACAGAGGTGGGTGGGTGTCGAGGAGTAGCCATCGTCCCCTTCTTCTGCCGTCTTCCATCAGCTGGCATGTCGTGGGTCAGATTCTCTCTGTCTAGCATCACATGCCCTGTAATTGGCAACTGTTCCCCAAACATCCAGTTGAAATGTTAGGTTGTCATGATCATCAGTGGGAGGGTTGTCTTCTTCCCTTGAGTTTTCACAGATGAGAAACTACTGGGGGCTGCTAGCCAGATGCCATTTTTAAACCCTCACTTGAGCTTTTCCCCATCAAAACAGAAAGGTGAAATTTATTTATGAATATATGCATAAAATCTCCCTGATTTCATCAAGATAAGCAGTTTCTTAAATGAGGAGAATATCTTCACTTAAAAATAAGTGAGGAAACATGTTAAATTTGGAATCTTCAGACTCTTAGGAACAAGCTGTGAGGAGACGATGCCCAGAGGATGGGAAGGTCTTCTTCTCGTAGGAATGCCAGTTACCAAGGAATCTCCAGGCTGTCCCTGGCGCCACTGTAGTTTCTGGCCCTTCTCACCAACTGTTGTAGTCCATGCAAACAGGGCTTTGCCGTGAGCCTGGGCTCTCTGCAGCCCTGTGTCCCGTCAGACAGCATGCCAGAGACGGTGAAGGAGAGCAGGAGTTAGTCCGAAATGCTGCAGCTAATTATGGGGATGGTTTCTTTTTGTAGGAAACCAAGTTACTAGAGCTTGGTGGTGTTCTGAACAAATTGTTCTCTGTCTTCAACAATGGGATGGGGGTTCTTTGGCTTGCAAGACTATCACCCAAAGGTATTTGTTTGTTTTTTTCTCCTCTGCCTGCCCCAGTGCCCTGTTAGGCGAGGAGGAAGCACCAGTCATTGGAAAATGACCTTTTTCTCTCCTGAGCACGATGACCTGTCCTCTGCATAGTTTTAAGCAGAGCCCATGCGGTCAGATTTTCTCTGTCCATCCAGGACACCAATCCTGGGGACATCCTCCTGGGGAGCAGCCATATGCACCCTTTCCCAGGGGAGCTGCAGGTTGTGCTTGAAAATACAACAGAGTCCATGTTGGTTCTTCTCCCAGGTCTGACGTTTATGCTTCTGGATCACTGGTGTAGCTGCTGAAGAAAGACAGGGTTAGTGTGAAAAGTGTCAGTCACTTTTCACTCCTGAACATCAGGAGTGGAATCGAAACTGCCTCGAGGGTCCCCTAACCCTTTCAGGGACCAGCAGAGATGAACTCTATTCTAATTCTCAACTCAGTTGCTTACTGGCATAAAATATATTCCTGTTTGGTTGTTGAGGAACTTAAAGCATAGAAAACTGAATTACACCTCATTATCTAATCTTTGTTGTCGTTGTTCAGTCACTTAGTCATGTCTGACCCTTTGCAACCCCATGGACTGCAGCACGCCAGGCTTCCCTGTCCCTCACCATCTCCTGGAGTTTGCTCAGATTCATGACCATTGAGTCAGTGATGCCATCCAACCATCTCATCTTCTGTCGCCCCCTTCTCCTGCCTCAGTCTTTCCTAACAGCAGGGTCTTTTCCAGTGAGTCGGCTCTTTGTGTCAGGTGGCCAAAATGTTGGAGCTTCAGCTTCAGCGTATCAGTCAATTTGACTAGAGCCTTGGGAACAAGGTGTAGCTATGGAAGGTGCACAGGAGCCCTGTGGCAAGGCCTTTGTGTGCAAGACTAATTTCCCAGCCTTAATCAGAGCTGCGAATACATACTTAATAAGAATAGTGTGCTTCACTTAATGTATTTCATTTTCTTTCCTTTATGCCCTTTTGGTCAAATTATTAACAAATAAGCCAAGGCAGGATTAAAAAAAAAAAGTGTTATTTAATTAAACATGTAGTAAATGCAAAATATGTGCAAAATAGTGTTCTAAATTGGATCATATGCTTCCAGCCATCTGAAATAGCTCGCAGTATAAATGGGGGTCTGACTAGTTTTTTTCAGGGACATACCCTTTTGGGAATATGTGTGTTTCTGTGCCTGTGTGTGTGTCTGTGTATTTTGCTTATAGTTACACATATCCATCATTGGTTCTCAGACTTCAGAGAGCACCAGAGTCATGTGGAGGGCTGTGAAAATAATTTTCTGGAACCCACCGTTAATACTTCTGACTCAGTATATTTGAGGTGGAGAATGTGTTTTTAATTAGTTCCTTGTTCTTGTGCTAACTCACTTCGGTTGTCTCCAACTCTTTGTGACCCCGTGGACTGCAGCCCACCAGGCTCCTCTGTCTATGGGATTCTCCAGGCAAGAATCATGGAGTGGGTTGCCATGCCCTCCTCCAGGGGATCTTCCCGACCCAAGGACCAGACCCTCTGCTCTTAAGTCTCCTGCTTGGGCACGCAGGTTCTTTACTACTAGCACCACCTGGGAAGCCCAGTCAGTTCCTAGGTGGTGCTAATACTGCTAGTTCAGCAACCACTGGGTATACATGCAGCACACTGAAAAAGTTCAAGTCTGTGAGAGGCAAAGAGTTCAGTCCTAATCAGAAGAGGATAAGGTGACTCAGAGGTGAATGTTTCACCTGCTTTTAAAGGAGGAGAGAGGAGGCAGGTTGTCCACTGTGAGCCAGCAGAGCCTGTTGGCTTGAAGAGATGGCAGATAAAAAACAAATGGAGGGACTTTCTTGGTGATCCAGGGGCTAAGACCCTGCGCTCCCAGTGCAGGGCGCCTGGGTTCAATACCTGATCAAGGAACTAAATCCCATGTGCCCCAACTAAGAGTTTGCATGCCAAAACTAAGACCTGGGCAGCCAGGTAAATAAATGATTTTTTTTTTTAATCTGTATAGAACTAAAAAAATCCAAAAACAAATGGTGGAGAAGTTTTGCTTAAAGGGGCAATAAGCTAATTACCTTGGTTGATGTCGAGGATAACTGGTTATGAAATAAAGAAGGCCTTAATAGAGGATGTTAGATTGGAGGAAGGGTGAATGAAATAAAAAATGTCTTTAACCAAGCCAGAGTGATCGAATCTTAAATAAAGTGAAAGTTGCTCCCTACTCTTTGCGACCCCCAAGGACTATACAGTCCTTGGAATTGTCCAGGCCAGAATGCTGGAGTGGGTAGCCTTTTCCTTCTCCAGGGGATCTTCCCAACCCAGAGATCGAACCTAGGTCTCCCGCATTGCAGGCAGATTCTTTACCAGTTGAGCCACAAGGGAAGCTCAATCTTAAATAAGAGTCACAGGAAATCACTGTAGGAACCTCAGAAGCAATAAGATGGAGCTTTACAAGGTAACTCGTGAGTCCTGAGTTGGCTAATCAGAGGTTGGGAAAACCCAGAAGCACCAAGACTATACGAAGGCTGCTGTGTTTATCTAGATGTAAGATGATGAAGGCTTGTGCCCAGCTTTTGTGCATGGAAATACTAGTAGGAAAAAAATAGAAAAAACACAGTTGAAACTATGGAGAACCTATAATTTAATAAAGCGAAAAAGACTCATCTGCCTTTCTTCCTCCCTCCCTTCTTTCCTTTCTCCATCCCTTCCTTCCTTCCTTCCATTTTCTCTAAATACAGTCCTCCACGTATTCTCAGTGCTTAATAAATTGTTGACTGAACAAATAAATAACTTATAGGTAGAAAACGTTTTTCCACCTCTATTTTCTTCTTCAGGAAGATAGGAATTATGTACCTAGTCTACCTCTGGGTATACCACAGATAAACAAAATAATTGGTATAAAGTGCTTTCATCGTCTGAAAGTCTGAATATAATTATTATTCCTAATGACAGAATAAGAAACCGAGTTCTCGTGCGGATTTAAATTGGTTCAGAGAAAGGAAATTTGTGCGAATTCCCTTCATAGAAAAAAATTAATGGGGTGCCTGAGGAATTGGTGCCTAGCATTTGAAATAATTAGTTGGAGAAAAGAAGCTGGCTCCTTGAAGTAGCTGATGGCACAGAATTATGTAGGCTGGTTGCAAACCACAGAGAATTCTATGAAATATTCCAGAAGGGGCTAATCAAACAGTATGACCAGAAAATAGGACAGCGGCTCTTTAATGAAGACTAACGACTTGCTTAGGAAAGGAAACAGTTTCAGTTTCCTCAGCATGTTGATTAACCAAGAGGTGTTACAGGAAAAAGCAGCGTGTGGTTGATACAGACACTGGAATGCTAAGATGCTATGTTCTTTCACTCGCTTGTTTGTCCGTTTGCTGGATTATTCCTTCAGTGCACACTTCCTGACTGTCTGTGTGTCAGGTAAGTGTGCTCAGCACCAGGGAGAGTAGAAAAAAAAAGTGAACCAAGACGCAGTCTAGGCCCAGTCTGTAAACCAGCTCACCATCCAGTAAGGAGGATGGAGCAGGGAACAGATGAAGCTGCAAAACCACCAGTTGCTCAATCATGTCCAACTCTCTGCGACCCCATGGACTGTAGCACGCCAGGCTCCCCTGTCCTTCACCATCTCTCGGAGCTTGCTCAAACTCATGTCCGTTGAGTCGGTGATGCCATCCAACCATCTCATCCTGTCGTCCCGTTCTCCTCCTGCTTCAATCTTTCCCAGCATCGAGGTCTTTTACAAGTCAGCTCTTCGCATCAGGTGGCCAAAGTACCAGGGCTTCAGCTTCAGCATTAGCCCTTCCAATGAATATTCAGGGTTGGTTTGCTTTAGGATTGCTCCTTGGAAAGTTGTCAGACACATTGTTCACTCACTTTTCTTGGGGCTTTGCTTATATCCATGGCCTGCTTATTCAATTTGAACAAGATAACTGAAGCAAGATAACTGTAAGGAAAAAATTAAGAATTAAATCTTTGAGAAGTGGTTACTATAAAATACGTTTATACTCCTGTTTCTTGATTCAAAGATTTCATCTCTTTATGCAGATATTTTAAAACAAAAATGACCGGACAATTTATTTTATAGACCATCATGTATCCAACCTTAGCAGCTGTCATCTGTGTTTTATTTACTTTAATTAATTAATTAATTTGGCTGCACTGGGTCTTAGTTGCAGCATGTGGGATCCTCAATCTTTGTTGCAGCATATGGGATCTTTAGTTGTATCCTGAGAACTCTTAGTGGTGGCATGTGGGATCTAGTTCCCTCAATAGGGATCAAACCTGGGTCTCTGCACTGGGAGTGCAGAGTCATAGCCACTGGACCACCAGGGAAATGCCCTGCCATCTTTATTTTAGAATTGTACAGTGTTTGTTTACTGTTAAGCTTTGGTAAACATTCCAGGAGAAAAATGTTTACTTGGAAACTGAGATGAATAAGTTAATCCAACAAGAAAACCCAGCCATGAGCTCCTAAAAGAACCTAATCTTCCCCACTTGAAAGGCATTGAGGGGTGGCACACAGAGGCACACTCAGATGTTGGAGGTCAGATGATGATTATATGTTCTTCCGACCCTGGCTTTGTTTTCATCTTCACTGGATCTGACTGCAGAATTTAGAAGGGAGCAATATTACTAGGTTTCATAGATCTGCTTAATAGAAAATAAAGTCTTAGTTGAGAGCATTTAAGATTTATGAAGAACTACAACATGGATTTCCATCGTGACCAACATCATTGTTAAATATCTGAACTCTCATTTGTTTGGTTACCCTTGAATCTGTACATGCTTTTCAGATGCTTGAAAACCACATAAACTAATCCATATAATCATGTTGCATATCTTTCTCATAATATTGCAGAAGTTTATAGTCTTACTGGAAATACAAACAAATTAAAAGGCCATCATCTCATGCATTATGCAACATAACAAATCCTACCACTGGCTGAATCAATTAGCCATTAACCTTCTTACAGCACTATGTGTCAGAAATCAATTTCATAAGTGATATACTTTTGCAGTGGTAGTGCAAAATGGGATTTCTGTACAGCTCATGCTGGATAAAAAGCCAAGTGTTGGGACGTTGCTAGATACTTCTGCAGGAAAAGCTATGCGTGAAAAAAATTCAAATTACCTATCATCATGCCATATGCTACAGCTTTTGCTTACATAATATATTTAATTGCCTGACAGATTTATCCCACTGAAATCATTTAACATGACTGAGCTGGATTGGGTTTTATGTGTTAGCCATGACATACAGTGAAATAATCCATTGTTTGGTGTTTCTGCTTCTTAATTCGTACCCTCATTACTATCCCATATATTTTGAATCTATACTTTTTAAAGAAACTGATCATTTCAGAAAGAGAAAAAGTAGCTAGTGGTGCAAAGATTTAAGTCACAATAATATAGCCCTTTTCATCAGGGTAAGTGGAAAAGAAGGTAAGTTTAACTGATGTCAACTCCTGTTGACAGAATGAAATGCCATGAGCGAGAATCCTGAACATATTAGGGATCTGTAGCAAAAAGAAACCTGGACCGGTTTTAAAAAATTCCAATTACATCTCTCTGAATGGTAAGGATGAATTCTCATGGTAAGGAAGGTTGATAAAGATAAAATATAATACCATCACAAGGGTTTATAAGATTTGAAAGGTTTACCTGTATTTGATGAAAAGTGTACTTTCTCCGATAGCACTAAGCGTGCTTTTTCAGCCTTGAAAAGATGTGTGGGTTTCTGTAACATCCCAATAGGAAAAATAAGACTTGAGTGAACTAGGGGTTTAAGAGGATCAGAATTTCATTAAAAGGAGCTGATAGCATTTGGTCTGTCCATATCTCTATACAGTTTGTAGTACTCTTAGCAAAATAGAAACACATAAAATGAGTCTAGTGCATTTGATCTTATCTGAAAACAGAGTGAAGCTATTGTGTCTTTTCTTTTGGCCACACATTACATTTCACTGCTCTGCACACAAACTGTGCCCCCGTGGGGAGAGCAGAATGGAGTGAAAAGTCTAGGTCGTGAAGTGGCAGACTCAGGACAGAGGTACTCTAAGAAAAGATTCCAATATTTGATCTTCCGAGAATAAAATCGGTATCCAGTTGTGGAAAAGTTGTGCTATAGAGGAAAAACCACCAGTAATTCTAACTCGGTTATATGTATGTGTGTTTTCCTGTATGTATCTCTATGATTCCAATCATAATGTCATAGGATTTGATTTCTGCTGTGACCCACTTAATGTTGCATCGTAAGAAGGGTGATACTAACACAGGCATTGACACAGGAGTCATGGGCAGTAGTTGATCAGACTGGACACCAGCCATAAACAGGCCCTCACACAGACCCAGGCACACTGGCTAAATACTATTCTACTACCCATTACTGCAGATTTTGAGGACTGAAACATTAATGATTGGATTAACTGCGGTTACCTAGTCCTTGCCCCTACTGTTAGAAATTTAGGGTGCTACTATGTTTTAACATTACACTCATTCAGTGAACAAATTATGTTAAAGTTTTTTATAAGAATTGGACTAGAAACAGTTATAAATTTGATTTTTAGTTGTGGCTGAAAAGAGTTAAGTCCTAAATGAGTCTAGAGTTCATGGGTGGCAGTTCAGGTTCCAACACTGCTTTACTGGTGACAAGACTCAGGGTGAAGCATACCTGTCAACAAAGTGTTTGAGGGAAGGCTGCTTGCTTTCTTCCTTTCTGATGGACTTGGAGTTACTGGAGTCAGATGAGACCCCTGAGGATCTAGAACTCAGTGTGCCCAAGGCTGGCTGCCATTGAGGGATCTGATCCTTGTCTACTGGGGGCTATGGGAGAGTGCAGAGAGCCAAGTGGATTCTGAAGGCTTGAAGAAAAGATTGGCCAGAAATTTCTTTCGGGTTTTTCCTTTACATCGTATGGATGTAACTTCCTAAAAGTCAGATCGTGTCCAGTCCAGCCTTTGTGCGGGGGGAGTGTGTGGTGTGTGTCACAGGACCAGAACTGGGGTAATGTGAGTGAAGCCTTCACCTTGGACACCAGAAAGCTCAGCAATCAAGTAAATAATATTTTAATGCAATATTCTTAGAAGATAATGTTACAAAATCCACAGCAAACAAAATGCCGAATTTAAAAATTAATCAGGTCGTTGCTAATTTGTTTTATGACCCTAGATTGTTGTGTCTGAGCCAAGCCAGCTGTTCTGGGTCCGTGTGGCCGGTCCTTCTGTCCCTTGTTGCAGGGGTTCATAAGGGCTGACCATCCTGTGGGCACAGATTGGGCAAAGTGGGTATTACATGAGGTCATTTTTTTATTGTAGACTTACTAACTTTCCCACTTGGTTCAGAATAGGTGAAACACTTGCATGAGTTGTTTCCTCTCGTTTCACACTCTGATATATTCAGCATGCCAGGCTGTGTGTGTGTTCACACGTATTTGCGCGTGTATGTGTTTGTTCACTTCCTGTTCTAGGTTTTGACTCTAGGACAGCTCTGGATGGTTATGTGGTGCTCGGTCAAATTTCAGTGAAGAGGACCCCCCGAGTTTGACTTCATTTAATTACCACTGGGAGGGTGGGCCCGTCCAGGGTGACTCCAAGGTGGTCCAGGGTGTCCCTTAGCCTGTGGAAGTGGTGCAGCCCAGACTTCCTGCCAGTCAGAACCGACCTTAAAGTCCATCCAAGAAGCTCTTCTGGACTTCACAATGAATGTGGGCATGTACTAGGAAACGTGTTTTGAAGAGTCTCTATGATCTTTCCTCCACATAGGGAGTCATGAGTCCTGGCTCCCTGAATGGAGAAGGACACCTTTGTCTGGACCTTGTCTGCCGTGTTACCCAGCCTGGCTAAAAACTCTAGTTCCCACCCTTTCTTACCTGTGCTGAAAGCAGCTCAGAAAAGCCAGAGCAAGGCTGTAGGGCCAGCCTCTGCCATCCCCAAGAGGACAGAGGATCCCGAGAAAAGAATTGTTGGGCAGCATTTTCCTTCCTGATGCTGTGAACGGCCCCAGTCCAGTCCCAGACACTTGCTCTGTGGATCAGACTGGAAGTGACCATGTGCCCGTGATGGATCCAGACTGGAAGTGACCCTGTGCTGGCAATGGACTGAAATGAATCTCTTCCTTTGCCTTCCAGGCTCCATGCAACATTGTTTCATCTGGTGGCATTTATTCTGTCTGCTCATTCTGTTTGCATCCTTACTTCTGTCCTAAATTTAGCTTCCCTGGGCATTGAGCTTACATTTTTGACAGCGATTTAGGCTAATGAGTTCTGTGAAAAGACAGGTGCCTTACGTAAATCTTAATGATTTCAGTGATTATAAACCACCCGGGTGCACAAAGATGATCTCTTTAAAATTGGTTATTGACAGGGTTCTTGAAGAAAAGCCTTTCTATCATGTCATATGGTTTGAGGTATTACCATCCTTTGTCTTAGGATAACAGATATGTGAATTTAATTCACAGCATTTTTTTGCACTGGAGTGGGAACCCACAAAGAGAAAAAAGACTTCAGATAAGATCCTTTTGCAGAATATTTAACAAAAAGAGTGCTCTCATGAAAAACATTTTCTGAGAAAATCCTGACACCACATGTAATTATGTATTGGTCTGAGGGAATAATTTTTGTTCACCTTAAGTAAAAATAATTTAAAATCAGCTGCTCTATTATTAGTCATAAATGAAAAAATTAATGATATAGTTTTTTTTTACTTAAACATTGAAATTTTGGAAAAGAAATTTCAGTTAAGGCAGAAACGTATCATTATGTGGGAATTCCCTGGTGGTTCAGTGGTTAAGACTCCACGCATCCAATGCAGGGGGCGCAGATTTGATCACTGGTCCCGGAACTGAGATTCCACATGCTCCATCATCATGGCCAATTAATGAATGTGCTGTGCTCAGTCATGTCCGACTCTTTGTGACCCCATGGACTGTAGCCCTCAAGGCTCCTCTGTCCATGGGGTTCTCCTGGCAAGAATACTGGAGTGGGTTGCCATTTCTTTCTCCAGGGGAATCTTCTCGACCCAGGGATTGAACCTGAGTCTCCTGCATCTCCTGCACTGTCAGGTGGATTCTTTACCACTGAGCCACCAATTAATGAATAAATAAATAAATAAAAATACTAAAAAAAACAAAAATGTATCACTATGAAATACTGAAAATATTCTTAAAGGTTTAACTTTAGGAACAGGGATTAATTCCTCTGTCATCAGGAAAATGTTGAGAAGCTTGAGTCTAGGGTTTGCTGTGGCTTTTAGGGTAAAATCTACACTTCTGGGCAGGAGGTGCAAGATGCTGTGAGCTTCACCCTCCCCTCTTCAGTTTTATCACACTCGGGCTGACCTCATTCCTTCCCTGAGCAGCCCTGACCACCCTTCAGGTGCTTGTAGGCTTCCTGCTGCCCCAGGACCTTTGCACATTCTGCACCCACCCCAGGCCTGTCCCTCCCTTTATTTTTCATACTGAGTAGAGATCTCAATCATAGCATCTCATCTTCAGAGGAGCCTGTCCTGACCTTCTCGACCAGATTAACCCACATTCCCTCCGCCTAACCACGCACACAGTACCCCCTTTCATGTTCCTCTCTTTCATAGTTCTTACCAGAGCTGCACTTTCACAGTTTCCTTTAAGGCTGTGTAATAATCTCTCACAACCTTGTATGGCCTATGAATTGCTTCAGAGCTGGGTTTTGCTTATCATGCTATCCCTTCTGTCTACCCTGATGCCTTAATAAACATGTGAGATTGGTCCTTTTTAATGGCTCTTTTATTTTTAATTTTTTTCACTTTAACTTTTATGAATTTGTTTATTGGTCCTAAAAGGATAGTAGATTTTGATAGCAAAGAAAAAATATGGGAAAGGAAGAGACCCAGGTAAGAATATATATTAAAGTTGAGACTCCAAATTTGGGTTCCAGATTTTCAACAAATGGCTCTTTTATTTGACATAAAGAATTTTTTTTAATTAAAAAAATTTTTAAGCTATTTTATTTTTGTTCATTTATTTTTGGCTGTGTGGGGTCTTCTTTACTCCTCGAGGGCTTTCTCTACTTGCAGCAAATGGGGACTACTCTAGTTGCATGCACAGGCTTCTCACTGCAGTGGCTTCTCTTCTTTCAGAGCAAGTAAAGCCAGGTGTGATTACCTTCCCTAAGGTGCGTGGGCTCAGTAGTATAGCTCATGGGGCTTTGTTGCCCTGCAGCATCGTGGGATCGTTCCTGACCAGAGATCAAACCTGTGTACCTTGCATTGACAGGAGGATTCTTAACCACTAGACCTCTGGGGATGCGAAGAATGGACTCACTGGAAAAGACTCTGATGTGGGGAAAGACTAAGGGCAGGAGGAGAAGGGGGGCGACAGAAGATGAGATGGTTGGATGGCATCACTGACTCAATGGACGTGAGTTTGAGCAAATTCTGGGAGATGGTGAAGATGGGGAAGCCTGGCGTGCTGCATGGGGTTGCAAAGAGTTGGGCATGAATTAGAGACTGAACAGCAACAGACCACCAGGGAAGCCCAAGAAATTGCGTTTAAAGCCCTTGCTGTATTTCACATAGAGGTTTTGTGTTTTGATAAGTAGACAACGTTGCAGAGAATCTCTTTTGAGATTAGCGACTTAGCCACCAAATAACAGCAACAATATTGATGAGTAAACTTTGAAAACAAGACAAAATAACTTACTGAATCCCAGAAAATGTAAAGGAGAGTTTATCCTTAACATTGTCTGAATGTTCAGTCACTAAGTCATTTCCAACTCTTTGTGACCCCGTGAACTGCAGCATGCCAGGCTTCCCTGTCCTTCACTATCTCCTGGAATTTGCTCAAACTCATGTCCACTGAGTCATCGTACCATCCAACCATCTTGTCTTCTGTTGTCCCCTTCTCCTCCTGCCTTCAATCTTTCCCAGCATCAGGGTCTTTTCCAACAAGCTGGCTCTTTGAATCAGGTGGCCAAAGTATTGGAACTTCAGCCTCAGCATCAGTCCTTCCAATGAATATTCAAGGTTGATTTCCTTTAGGATGGGCTGATCTCCTTGCATTCCAAGGAAATCTCAAAGAGCTGTCTCCAGCACCACAATTCAAAAGCATCAATTCTTCAGCGCTCAGCTTTCTTTATATGACTGCCCTTGACTTTGGACATTAAATAAGAAATGGTTGACTTTCCATACTCACAGTAGCCCTTGAATGTGGCTTGTGCTTCTTATGGATGTCGGTGATGTTTCAGATTTCAGCTGAGCTCCACATATACAGCTCTTCATGTTGACGTATAGCAGAAACCATCACAATATGGTAAAGTGAAAAGTGAAAGCATTAGTCGCTCAGTCGTATCCAGCTCTTTGCAACCCCATGGATTGACTGTAACAGCCTGCCAGGCTCCTCTGTCCATGGAATTCTCCAGGCAAGAATACTGGAGTGGGTTGCCATTCCCTTCTCCACGGGATCTTCACGAACCAGAGATTTGAATCTGGGTCTCCTGCATTGCAGGCAGACTCTTTACCATCTGAGCCACCAGGGAAGCCCCATGTAATTATCCTCCAATTAAAAATAAAAGATGTAAAAAAAGCATCTCATTCAATAAATTCTATTAGATGATGGCTCTGTTCTTATAAAAAGCATTGGATGTGACAGTCTAGCCATCAGTATTCTTTGCTGAATTCTCTCTCTCAGCACTCTTGCAGGGAAGATAATTGCACTTGCCATCATCTTATACTTGAATGGATTAAATAACCTACTAAGGAATGCCCAGAGCAGGGATTAGAAGTCACAGTTCAGAAATCTCTGTCCGTGCCCTTGCTTACCTAATTTTACCTGCATTTATCTGCTAATTTCCAGAAGAGGTCAGGAAGCCTTCATTTTCAGGCTGGAAAATAGGCTGGGCGTTCAGATGTGACACTGCTGACAGCCAACATAATTTATTTCCAGGCTTGTGAATAAATCGGCCCTTCTTTAATCTCCATGCATCTCTATTACCATTGTTCCAAGATCACTATATTAAAGTTCAATGCGGGAGGAAGAAGTCAAGCTGGGAAATCCTGATTCTGCAGTTTAAGCCTTCTGGCACGAGAGCGCTGCTGTTGTGCCTACCCCGTCACACACATGACTCCTTTCACTTTATGAATCTGTGTGTAGATGTGAAAAGAATATGTGGTACCGCTGGTATCCTTTCTAGGTCATGGCGCATGTCAATCCTGCCCTGATGTTAGCAGCGGAATCAGCTGTTGAGTGCTCACCAATGCGGTGCCTTTCTTTCTAGGTTTGTGACCTGCCCACGGCTTTCAATAGGACAGCTGCCTCATTTCTGATGTCTGTGCCCCAGGCTTGTTGGGGCCAAACAGAAAATGAAATCTAAAATAGGGCTCCCTAATTCTCATAAAACTGCATAGATGATTCAGAGAGCAAAGCATAATGGTTCACATTTATGAAAGTGGGATTTAATAGGAAAGTGGCGTATTAGGTCCTTTGGTGAAATGGCCTTTCATTTCACAGAAAAAAAGAGTGAAGTGGATAGCATGCGTCACACGGCTTCTAAGCATTTAAAAGTAAAAGAAAAAGTTGTTTGGAAAGTAAAATGGTTTTGAATGTGTGATTCATCCTTTTGTATTGGGATATAAGAGGCGGTGTTTGCAGCAGTGAATTTATATCAGAATCAGTCAGGCTTTTAATTTATATGTGCATTAGTCCAGTATCTACATTGTACACAGGGTATAGTGCTGGCATGTGGCAAAATTTCAGATAGATGGATAGATAGATAGTAGGTAGATAGATGATAGGAAATAGATACAGATAGTAGGTAATAGGTAGATAATAGGTGATAAGTAATAGATCATAATAGATAGACACAGAGAGAGATGATTATGTATATGTATTTGATACATATTTTATTCTCAATTTAGGGATATCCTCTTTTGATCTTCCTGTTTGCTCTATAGGTATCCAATTTTCTATTGTTCTGAATTTGGGCCAGCATTTGAGGACATTGCCAGCCAGTTCTTATGTGATAAACATAAAAGCTGTTCTCTTCCATCACAAGGACAGATTAGCCAAATCTGCAGAAAGTAAAGGTGATGCCAAGGAAGTTGCAGATGTGCTGAAAACAAAGATTTAATGATTTATGCCTGCTTTTCATATTGTCTCATCTCTAGCTGAATCATCCAGACTTGTCAGTTTGGGGTGTTGGCCTGTCACGAGACAGGGTCCTTCACTGTGAGGAGCATGCTAATATATTAGGGAAGGTTCAGGACTTCCCTGGTGGTCCTGTGGTTAAGACTTCACCTTCTGATGCATGGGGTACGGTTTCAATCCCTGGTCAGGGAGCTAAAATCCAACATGCTTCACCACCAAAAAAAAAATTAAAAAAAACGTAAACAAAACATAAAACAGAAGCAGTATTGTGACAAATTCAATGCAAACTTTAAAAAAATAGTCCACGTTAAAAAGAAATCTAAAAAAACATTTAAGGAAGATGCACAGAAGCAGGTAGTAAGGGTGTGGAAAAATTGGTAAAGTCCTGATATGAATTGTGTGCAGAGGTGACAGCTGGGAAACAGGGACAAAGAGCATTGGGGAGGAAGATGCTCAGGTATGACGGACCAACTGATTAGAACATGTACAAGGATGCAATGAATATGAGAAGAGGAGAACTTAGGATAGGTGCAGAAAGCTTTTCTTAAAATGAGAACTTCTAAAAGGCAAGGCAGCTTGCATGATTACACTGTTGCTGTTATTATTATTGTGGCTGCATCGCTGTTAACTCTGCTCCCGTGAACACTGACACCAGAATTAACATTGAGCACTAATGAATTAGAGCTGAATTCCCACTTGAGGTTCATCAACTCCACGCTCCTAGTAATCAGGCCGCCTCTTACCAGCTTCTGCTTCCAAGAGACCTAGGGGGGCCAAGGAAACTCTGGAACTGAATTATTGTAATCAAATGACAGAGTAAAGAGAAAGACAAATATGGTGTATTAACATGTGCATATGGAATCTGGAAAGATGGTACTGATGAATGGAGGGCAGCAGTGGAGACGCAGACAGAGAACAGACTTGTGGACACAGAGGGGAAGGAGAGCGTGGGACAGTTGAGAATATAGCATAGAAACGTATACATGTAAAACAGCTAGCAAGTGGGAATTTGCTGTGTGACATAGGGAACTCAACCCAGTGCTCTGTGACAACCTAGAGGGGTAGGATGGGGTGGGTGGGAGCCGGGGGAGGAGACTCCAGGAGGAAGGGACACATATATACCTGTGTCTGATTTATGTTGATGTATGGCAGAAACCAACACAATAGTATAAAACAATTATCCTCCAGTTTAAAAATGTATAAATACATAATCATATACATAAATAAATGTTAATATAAAAAAGCAGAAGATGCCTGTGTGCTGTAAAACTGGATGCAAACGCTTACGAACATGAGTGTGTCTCCGATGGAGCCCACCTATCTGGTTTCCTTACTGCCTCTCCACCCTGAGGCCTCCCACGTGGGGCAGGGTATCTACTCTCAGGTTCTGGTGGCCTGGGTGAGGCTCACACCTCGTATCAGGGCTGACAGGCAGCTTGGAGAAATGCTGTGGTACCTATCGGTCTTCCAGCCTCAGACAGTGAGGGTCTCTTTCCCATTAAGTGTGTATCTGTGTTGTTTTTTGGCAGGGGCAGTTTTTTCTAAAATGTGACAGGGGTCCCAGGCTTGCACTGAGAGAGAAAGGCTCTCTCTCACACTAGTCTTTGGATCAGAAAATAAGATATTCACAAACTGGCGTTTGACTTTTAGAAATTTGCTGTACCTTCTCCACTTTCCTCTTCTCTATCTGTAAACTGGATGGTGGCGCATAGTCTTGCAAGGAAATTTGTAAACACAGACTCTTCATTTAGCCAGAAGACTTGGTGAGTGGGGAGGGGAGGATTCTAGTGAATTAAATTTTGGGGTTAACGTAGAGCTAACGAGAATCTCTCTTTATTTGGGTTCTAGGCAAAAACCTATCTCCAGTGTTTCATTGTACTCCTTTACCTTATAAAACATCTGTGCTGTGCAAAGTCGCTTCAGTTGTGTCTGACTCTTTGCAACTCCATGGACCGTGGCCCGCAAGGTTCCTCTCCATGGGATTCTTCAGACAAGAATACTGGAGTGGTTTGCTGTGCCCTCCTCCAGGAGATCTTCCCCACCCGGGGATTGAATCTGCGTCTCTTGCGTCTCCTTCATTGTCAGGCGGGTTCTTTTCCCCTAATGCCACCTAGGAGTGGGCTTATAGATATTGTGCGTGCATGCGTGCTCAGTCGCTTCAGTCATGTCCGACTCTGCGATCCCATGGACTGCAGCCTGCCAGGTTCCTCTGTCCATGGGATTCTCCAGGCAAGAATACTGGAGTGGGTTGTCATTTCCTTCTTCAGGTTGCCATTTCCTTCAAGTACAATCAAAACCTGGTTGAATGAATAAGAATCTTATTGACCTAGAAAGCACAGGTAATTGGGCTGAAATGTGATCTGTTTGAGAACTTCCTCTTCTAAGTGAGCACTGATGAGACTTGCAGGGTGGGATGGGGAACATACGGAGTTGCTTTGGGTCATGAGGAAGATGGAGTAGACCAGATATTCACAATAGTGGAGCTGAGATCTGTAAGTGCAGGGATTACATTTGTCTGCAAGATGATAGAAAATCCAAAATAATTACAGCTTAGATGGGGCAAAATTATTTTTTCTGTCATGTTAAAGGAATCTGGAGGGCTTGTATTAATAGATGTTAGGGAGTCAAGTGCCATATATTGCTCTGCCATCTTCAGTTCAGTGCTTTTACATCATGGCCCAAAATGGCTGCTTGAAATCCAGTCATTATGTCAGCATTCCAGTCAGGAGGAAGGAAGAGGAGCCAAACATCAACTAGTCCCATTCTTTTCAAAGCAAATTCTAAAAGATGCAGAGTATAGTTCTGCTTACATTTCAGGCATCAGAGCTTAGTTACTTGGTCCTTCCTAGCTACAAGCGAGGCTAGGGAGTGTCCTTTTTTCCTTCCAGGTGGTCACACATTCCACCAGAATTATGGGGTTCCGTTAGTAAAATGAAAGGAGAATTGCACATGGGGAAACAGCCAGCAGTCTTTGCCATGAGGTTTGGAGACAGTGGTGGCATGGAAACAGGACCCGTTAGTAGGAATCTGTGTCCAGAATCTCATGACAGCTCTGTCAGTGACTTCCCATCTGACATGGCTGGGCCACTTCACTTAACTGAGCTTCAGCCCTGTCATTTTTAAAGTATGGGTGCTGAACCCGATGCTGTGTAATACTTGCATGCATCCTCAGTTTGTAAGTCATGTCTGACTCTTTGTGACCACTTGGACTGTAGCCCTCCAGGCTTCTCTGTCCACGGGATTTTCCAGGCAAGAATGCTGGAGTGGGTTGCCATTTCCTTTTCCAGGGGATCGTCCCGACCCAGGGACTGAACCTGCATCTCCTGCATCGGCAGATGGATTCCTTACCACTGAGCCACCTGGGAAGCCCCTCTGTAACATTGTTGCCCTTCAAACATGCTCTGTCTCCTCTCCTCCTGAGAGTACTTGGTTGAAGCAAGACCAAAGTGATTTATGATTCTAGTTATCTAGGGTTTAATACATCAAGGATTTCCTCTTGTCCCTGTGAATGCTCTTTGGCCTGTGAAGAGAAAAAAGTCACCTAGCAAATCGAAGCATTTAATAAACTGAATAAAATGGTGTAACGAATTAAAGGATTAGTCAGACCTGATTTTTCATGGGGAATTAAATGTTGGCAATGTCCAGTTCAGCGTCTTCTTCAATGTGAGATTCTTGGCTCTGACTGAATTTAGCATTCTAATTTATTATAATAAGATTCAATTGCATACTCAAGCTTGAAATCGTTCAAGGAGATAAAATTACAAAAGGAATCCTAGGCAGGGGCATTGTTTGTTTCAACAAAAATTTGAGTATCTGCCAACTTCCAGGCACTGTATTAGGGACATTTCCGGGCTAGTGCAGGGTCCCGGACAAGCACACAGTCAGGTTAAGGTGTATACAAAGCAGAAGAGGAGGGAAGTAGTGGTCGAGAGTTCAGATCTGGGTGGGTTGGGTGTGAGCCCTGTGCGGTGCATATACAGCAGGTGAGATATACAAGCAGAGAACCTTGGCGTGAGTTCAAGGTAAATACGTCAGTTTAGAAGCCATCCTTGTATGAGTGGAGGACACAGTCCTGAGATGGTCCAAGCCCACCTAGGAGGGCGGCCTGGGCTAAAGACTCAGGGTGACATCACCATTTATGGTGGAGAAAATCAGCAGAGAGAGTCAAGGAGGAGCTGACAGGGAGGAAGACGCTTGGGAGTTCAGTGCTTCCTAGAAGTCAAGGTGAGGCTGCTCATGTGTATATGTGTGTGTGTATGTGTGTATGTGAGAGAGTGAGAGAGAGAGAGAGAGAGAGAGAGAGAGAGATGGTTTTGTTGACCACTGTAAACACTGGAAAGTGGCTAGCGTAAAATTGGGGTCATTGCAGCCCCTCCTAAATATCTGTTTACTAAAGGGATGTATATGTAGAGTGAAAATGCTGGCTTGAAATTCAACATTAAAAAAGCCAAGATCATGGCATCCAGTCCTGTCACTTCATGGAAAATTGAAGGGGAAAAAGTGGAAGCAGTGACAGATTTTATTTTCTTGAGTTCCAAAATCACTGCAGATGATAACTGCAGCCATGAAATTAAAAGACGCTTGCTCCTCGGAAGAAAAGCTATGACAGACCTAGACAGCGTATTAAAAAGCAGAGAAATCACTTCACCAACAAGGGTCTGTATAGTCAAAGCTATGGTTTTTCCAATACAAATGTGAGAGTTGAACCATAAAGAAGGCTGAGCACCAAAGAATGGATGCTTTTGAATTGTGGTGCTGGAGATGACTCTTGAGAGTCCCTTGGACTACAAGGAGATCAAACCAGTCAATCCTAAAGGAAATCAACCCTGAATATTCATTGGAAGGACTGATGCTGAAGCTCCAATTCTTTGGCCACCTGATGTGAAGAGCCAACTCATTGGAAAAGACCCTGATCCTGGGAAAGATGAGGGCAGGAAGAGAAGGGGTTAACAGAGGATGAGATGGTTGGATAGCATCTCTGATTCAATGGACATGAGTTTGAGCAAACTCGGAAAATAGTGAAGGACAGAGGAGCCTGGTGTGCTGCAGTCCATAGGGTTGCAAAGAATCGGACAGGACTTAATGACTGAACTATAACGACAACAATAACATGTATATATGGCTGATTCATTTTGCTGTACATTAGAAATTAACACAACCTTATAAAGCACCTATATTCCAGTAAAAATTAATTTCAATAAAGGAGTGAATGTGTGATGAGCAGATGAATGTGCATAAGTAAGGACTAGAAAGCATCCGTTGGGTCTGGGGACTGACTGAAGGGTACTGAAGTTTTGAGGTGGGGTAGCACTGCTTTAGGGTCAGTGAGCTGTGAACAGGATATGAAGTGGAGACATGATTGCTCTATTCTGGGGCCAAAAGGCAAAGTGAGAGATTTAAGGGCCAAACATAAAGGAGCACATTAGGAACAAAGCCCTTGTGTGTGTCTGGAACCCGAGGCAAGATAGAACGTGTTTGAACTCAGAACTGCAGTGGCCTGAAAGCACTGGGGTGCCCGGGAGCAGCTTGGAGTACCGTGACAGGAGCAGGGCCGCTACGGGGGTGAACAGCTGGGCAGCTACACAGAGCCTTGTGTCCTGTTGTCACCATCGTGGAATTTTTAATCATTTTGAAACAAGGGGCCTTGTTTGAAACTCTGCGCTGGGCCTGCAGACAGCTGCCCCAGTCTTCAGGAAGATCGTAGAAATCGTCCAATCACATTTCCATACATCCTCATCCTCATCATTTCATTCATTCTTCCCTCTACCATCCACTGAATGTGTGCCTACTGTGTGTCAGGCGCCCTTCTAGGCAGCTCTTTCTTTGATCTGGAATCTGTCTGTGTTGTTTACAAACTCATTGTACCTGTTCCGTTTTTATGGTAGATTTTTCCCCATGACCTATCTTTCTTTTCTTTATTGATATTTGGTAAACTGTGTTCATGGAGAAGGAAAAGGCAACCTGCTCCAGTATTCTTGCCTGGGAAATCCCGTGGGCAGTGGAGCCTGGCGGGCTCCATTGGGGCAGCAAAGAGTCGGACACGGCTGAGCAACTGAACACAGACTGTGTTAAAATATCTGTCAACTCCGTTTTTACTCCTTGGAGTCAGCCCTTCCGCTGTAAGGTTTTGTCTGTTCAGGAAGAGATTGAGAAGGATGATGTTCCTTGGTAAGTTCGAGTCCCAGGATATGTAAGTAGCTGAGTCACTTGCTTCAGTTGTCAGGTTTATTTTGTTTTCTCTTTAGGCCTAAATGTTAATGATCTTAAGGAAATAAATTAAAATTCCAAAGTCTTCTTGTTGTTGTTCAGTCACCAAATTGTGTCCAACTCTGTGACCCCTATGGATTGCAGCATGCCAGGCCTCCCTGTCCTTCACTATCTCCTGGAGTTTGCCCAGGTTCTTGTCCGTTGAATCGGTGATGCCATCCAACCGTCTCATCCTCTGCTGCCCGCTTCTTCTTTTGCCGTCAGTCTCTCCCAGCATCAGGGGCTTTTCCAGTGAGTCAGCTCTTCGCATCAGGTGGCCAAAGTATTGGAGCTTCAGCATCAGTCCTTCCAATGAATATTCAGGGTTGATTTCCTTTAGGATTAACTGGTTTGATCTCCTTGCTGTCCAATAGAATCTCAAGAGTCTCCAGAGTCTTATATGATGCTAAATGTTTTTTATGTTGGAACCTCCCTGGTGGCTCAGAGGGTAAAGCGTCTGCCTGCAATGCGGGAGACCTGGGTTCAATCCCTGGGTTGGGAAGATCCCCTGGAGAAGGAAATGGCAGCCCACTCCAGTATTCTTGCTTGGAGAATTCCATGGATGGAGGAGCCTGGTGGGCTACAGTACACGGGGTTACAAAGAGTTGGACACGACTGAGCGACTTCAGTTTCACTTTCTTTCTTTACCCTCACATTTTAATTTATTTGCCTTTAAAGCTCCAGTCTGGGACTTTCCTCATGGTCCAGTGGTTGAGGCTCCAAGCTCCCCATGCAGAGGACACGGGTTCCACTGTTGATCAGGGAACTAAGATCCCGCATGCTGCACAACATGGCCAAATAAATAAATACGATTTTAAAAATAAATAAAATGAAGCTCCAGTTTTTGGTCTGTTGCCTGGCTAGCTATAACTTTCATATGTGAGTGGAAGGGCTTGGTAATCAGAAATATCAGGCCTTTAGTACTGTGGTAAACGTCTTCCATTTCCTCAGGAAATAAGATATAGTTCGGTGTGAATAGTTAGGATGGGAATAGCATATTGATTCTCTCCCGGAGAAGGTCAGGATGATGAATTATCTGAACCTTCTGAGAAGATGATTGGCTCGGTACTGCTTTCAAAGAAATGATATTGCTCTTTCCACTTTCATTTTGTGGCTCAAATACCTACATAAACTTCTGAAACTTCCCTCTGTGTATATCCCAATGAAATTGCAGCTGTCTTTTGTATCCCTTCTGATCAGCTCTGAGACCTGAAATTAGATGTTAATTGAGGTTTTTTTACCTCTCCCCTGTTTTGATGATATTGTCCAGGTCTCTGAGGGAGCACAGCCTTCTACACTCCCTTCCCTGTAAGGCAGATTGTGAATTGTGACCTTGTCCTTGCAAGGGCAGCCTGCCTTCATTTGCTTTTATATTAATTGGAAACAGCACACCTACAAGTTACCAGTTGTTTCACTCTCATTTCCTGCTTAAGCCAGCGTTTCTTTACTTTATTAGAAAGCGTGCTTCACTGATCCCAGGTGTTCTCATGCTACCTGGACATCCAGTGATATGCTAACACCATTTATTTTTCATAACATGACGCATTGCATGTTTCAGTGCACACTTAATATATTCTGTTTACCTCTGAGCTGATCACGAAACCCATTTCCTGACAACAAAAGGGGGAGGGTCCCATGGTAGTTTGTACATTTCTATCTACTGTTTTACCCTTGAGAAATCCTTCACACTGTCTAAACCTCAACATTTAAAATAACCAGTGAGCCATCACAAGCAGAACAGTAGCTGACATGCTCGATTCATTAGTGTTTGTCATGGCTGTCCGTACCGAATTATGGAATTTGAAGGCCTTTGACTCCATGGAAACAACGTTGAGTTTGAACTGTAAAAAGGAGCGATACATAGTGAAAGGTTAGCCAAGCTTCATTCTGTTTTGCATTCTAAAATTAGTCTCTTTGCCTAATAAATATATTGCCCTCCATTGATTACGGACTCTGTCATCTGATTTGATTTGCCACAAATTATGGTTTTCTTCCAACACCCCCAGGGTCATGTGCATAGGAATTTCCTTTCTGCATAGGATTGGGTGGAATAAATTGGAGAGCTGATTCCTTTGTCCCAGTGGGACAGATGGGGATTATTTATGGTAAGTATTTCATGAAAATTAAATTCCCTGCAATTTATGTTTTATAAGGATTAACTATTTGCAGAGAAAATGTGAAATACTGAACAGTGTCTGGCCACCTTCTTTCTAGCCCCTAAATTGAAGCAGCCTACTCTTCCTCTGCTGACAGTCATTCAGCCTCTTCATGCATCAGTTATATTTTCAGCCAATAACATGTTCATAAATCAAATGGATAGTTTGAATCTGAGTGGAGTATGTAAGCCATATATATAGTCTTCCCAGGTGGCTCACTGGTAAAGAATCCACCTGCCAATGCAGGAGACACAGGAGACATGGGTTTGATCCCTGGGTTGGGAAGATCCTCTGGAGGAGGAAATGGCAACCCACTCCAGTATTCTTGCCTGGAGAATTCCATGGACAGAGGAGTCTGGCGGACCACAGTCCAAAGGGTCGCAAAGAGTCAGACACAACCGAGCAACTAAGTGTGTGTGTGCACATGCACGTGCGCGCGCACACACACACACACACACACACACACACACACACGCAGGACTTGAGAATTGTATTTTTGCAAACATTTTGTCCCGTTCTGAAGGTTGTCTTTTCATTCTCTGTGTGGTTTCCTTTGCTGTGCAAAAGCTTTTAAGCTTAATTAGGTTCCGTTTGTTTATTTTTGTTTTTATTTTCATTACTCTTAAAAGATGAGTTGAAAAGAATCTGCTGCAATTTATGTCAGTGTTCTGTCATGTTTTCCTCTAAGGATTTTATAGTTTCTAGCCTTACATTTAAGTATTAATCCATTTTGAGTTTATTTTTGTGTGTGGTGTTAGGAAATGTTCTCATCTCATTCTTTTACACATAGCTGTCCAGTTTTCCCGGCACCATTTATTGAAGAAGCTGTCTTTTGTCCATTGTGTATTCTTGTCTCTTTGGTCAAAGATGAGGTGACCACAGGTGCATGGATTATTTCTGGGCTCTCTGTCCTGTCCCATTGATCTATATTTCTGTTTTTGTGTCAGGAGTCATAGTTTAGCGGTTCTTAACTTTTTGTTGTTTAATTCTGTTTTTAGAAAATTTACATTCTTTATTCCAAGCTGAAAAGAATTCGAAACAGAAAAATTGACCCTGAAGTCCAGTATTCGTTATAAATTGTAAAGATAAACTCTAAATTCTTTGAATGATAAAAGCTGATTATAAGACTATGCCTCTTATTTTCAGAATGCAAAGACTAATGGATGGTAAAGCAAAATATTTATGGGTATATTATAAAGGAAAGGGTTTTGATTCAACTTACCCCCAGGGGAGGTGAATTTGCTGTCCCTCCCTCCATAATTACAGTCATTTTCACTTGAAACTTCCATAGGCAGTAACAGAGGAGAAAATGACAATGCTCCATTGCAATTGCCATTAGACTCTGGGTGTTCAATTGATATATGTGCTAGGAAAAAAATCACTTTAGGATGGTAACAAAGAAAGCAGCTTGTGTAGGTGTCTTTCATATGTACAGACTGTCGATAACTTTGGGCAGCATTGTGGCTTAGAGGGCTGCGGTTATTTCTAGTGCTTGCTTAGATTGCTGGATGTATGGAACTTACTAATGATTGCCTTTGAGTGCAGCAATGCAATTTGCTAACAGAAATAGACTTCGGCTTTATATTCACGTGACTACCAATTGCTACCTGGAAGTACAAAGCTCAGGGATGCAGGGTCTCAAAAATATGCTCTTTTGGGTTTTTTGCCTTGAAACTTACGATGGAGACTTGCCTGCATCCTCCTGCAGCTGATGAGCCTTTGTTTAAGTAACATATATATATTTTAAATATATAATTTATGTAAACACTCAAGTACAGCTGTAGCAGAGACAGATTCACCCAACAGCCTCATGTGTTTGTATGTTCTCTTTATATATCTAGTGGGTGTGCATTTACAATCCCGACATGGTCATGAAGAGAGGCACATTTTTCTTTGTTTTTCCAGAGCTGAACTGTGTCATTCATGGTCTGTTCTCTTGGTGCAGGTGGCACCTAGTAACTGCTTCCAGGGCAGGACCAGCTCTCTGCGTTGACTGGGTCATCTCTGCATCTTGACTTCCATTGGCTCTGCTGTTTCCCCAAGGTCATTCTTATCTTCTCTCGGAGCTTCTAATAAAGGGGTCCCCGTGCCCTCGATCTTGGCTGTGCCCAGTAGGCATGTGGCTCTTTACGCTCAGCTCTCTTTTGTTTACCTTACATTGTGGGAAGGTGTTCAGATCTCTTCCGTGCCCCAGTACCTAAGGAGGGAGCAGTGGTGGGGCCTCTCACTTTGAGATTTGCCCAGGTGTCTTCCTCACTCTCCTCACGGCCACCCTGTTGGGGCAGGGAACAGGTTTGAGGGGAACATCAGAAGTTCACTTTCAAACATCTTATATTTGGCATGCTAATAGACATACCAAGAGTCGGCAGTTGAATATACACATCTAGTGTTTAGGGGAGAGGTCTGGGCTTGAGATAAGGCTTTGGAAGTCATCAATGGACGAGAATTTGAGCAAACTCTGGGAGATAGTGAAGGACAAGGAAGCCTGGCGTGCTGCAGTCCTTGGGGACGCAAGGAGTCCGACACGACTGAGTGACTGAACAACAGCAGTCTTTAGGTTGTGCTAAGAGCCACAAACCTGAATAAGACCGTAAATGAAGAAAAAAAGTGAAGAGAGAAGGTGGATTCATTTCCAAGAAGGGAAGAAAATTGGAAATGATCCCAATTTAAAGGAAATTATTATAGGCTCCAAGTCTGAGTGAGATGTTAAAGCAAGGGATTGTTTAAGATGGGTTTGTGTGTAAGATACAAAGAAATAATACAGAATTGGAAAGAAATGAGTAAATGTAAAGGGAGTTATGATTTTAACAGATCAACTACTGGCCTGAATTTTGTCAAAAGATGCTGTTTGAGCCAGTGCCACTGGGAATATGTAGTAGGCACTGTGTCATAACCAGAGAGGTTCTTCCTTAGAGAAGAGATGCAGAGCAACCACCTGGGTGGCTGAGAAGGGCCTTTTCAGTCCTGTTGTCTAAAATTCTTACACCTACTCTCAGCAAATTAAGTATTATACAGTGATGCTACATGTCCTCAACCCAGGGGAAGAAAAGCACAGAAAGTAAATATCTTTCCTAAACAATGAAAGGCAAACTTTGAAGATTTGAGTATTTAAAAAATTTTTACTTGGAAAATCTGAAACTACATTTGATTTGCGCTGTGATCTCAGTAGGTATGTTATTGCTTCAAATTGTACCTATGATTTCTGACCAGATCATTGAGGTTCCCAGGTTTTCTGGTTTACCTCACTTGGTATATAAAAACAGCTAGGTCCCTTCCTTTGAAGATATCTGGGGGAAGATTTTCCTCAGACGGAGGAGAAATTTTATGGATGGGCCATAAATAAACTCTTTAAAAACTAGTAACAGTTGCTGTGTTTTTAAGCATCAGTAGTGTGTAGATGTGTGAGGTGAACAAACTTTATTGACAAATAGGGACATGAAATGTGTTAAATGAAGAGGAAGCTTTCTCAGCCCTAAATTTGGTTGATTAGCTCTTTTGTCTTTGGTTGGTTTCCAAATGAAGATGCTCTTTTAAAAAGAAAAGTGAATTTTAGTGACTTTGAATACTTCTCTGTGAAACCCTCTTCTAATGAGATTGAATAATTTATGCATCTTTAATATTGGAGAGGGAAGTTATTCCTCAAAGACTGGCGTTTCATAACCACTTTGCCATGGCTGATTGACCTCTCCACGCACAAGGCTACGTCTCCACCCAGCACACAATCCCGTGGTCGCTTAGCTACAGTACTGGGCACGTAAGAAGTGGCTTGTGTGGACACAGTCACATACACAATATTAATTCTAGTGTGTTAGAAAGAAACACATACCCTAAGATAAAGAAAGGAAAGTGAAATGTAGAGCAAAGATAGAAATTGTGTTTCACTAAAAGCAAATTTTCAGATGGTAAAGAATATGCCTGAAATGTGGGAGACCTGCGTTCAATCCCTGAGTTGGGAAGATCCCCTGAGGAAGACTTAGCAGTCCACTTCAGTATTCTTGCTTGGAGATGCCCATGGACAGAGGAGCCTGGAGGGCTGCAGTCCATGGGGTCGCAAAGAGTCGGACACGACTGAGCAACTAAGCACACAAAAGCAAATTAAGCTACAGCCCTACTGTGCTAAGTCTGAAGGTGTTTCTTTGTTTGTTTCAAAGCTTTTTTTTTTTTTTTTTTTGATGTGGATCATTTTTAAAGTCTTTATTGAATTTGTTACAGTATTGCTTCTGTTTTATGTTTTGGGGTTTTTTTTTTTTTTTGGCCATGAGGAATGTGGGATCTTACCTCCCTGACTAGGAATCAGACTCACATGCCGTGCATTGGAAGGCTACGTCTTGACCCCTGGGCCGCCAAGGAGGTCCCAGTCTGCAGGTGCTTAAGTTCATTTATTTTGGAATTGAAGTGCCTGAAATATTTCCTAAGAGACTGGACTTCCCTGGGCATCCATGACCATATGTCTGTATCTTCAGACAAAACTGCAGCATTTGACCCAGTGGTTCATCATTTATTTTCTGTTTTCTTTAAACTTTCAATTATACCAACTCATCATTTGGCTCCAGGTGTCAGGTCACTGGTCAGCCGATGTGCTAGCTTCCTTTGACTCCAGTAGCCTTCTCTGGTTCAGTCCATTATGAACAGGGAGATAGGTTTGTTTGCATAATACTAGATTTGGCTATTGTTGGTGGGACAGTGCCCTGTGAGAGGAGGTGTCGCAGGATGGGCCTTCTGAACTTGCATGTCCTGGTCTTCTGATGAAGGTATAATTTTTCCATAAATCGTGTTCCCCTCAGTATATAGGTATTCATAACAGAACTTAAAGGGCTTCCCAGATGGCTCAGTGGTAAAGAATCCACCTACCATTTGAGATTCAGGAGACATGGGTTCCATACCTGGGTTGAGAAGATCCCCTGGAGAAGGGCATGGCAACCCACTCCAGTGTTCTTGCCTGGAGAATCCCATGGACAGAGGAGCCTGGCGGGCTATAGTCCATAGGGTTGCAGAGTTGGACATGACTGAGTATGCACATGCAAACAGAACTTATAAGCCTAATTGAAAAGAGACTTTATTTATATCCACTTAATTTTAAGTCACCCCATGTTAGTATCTCCTTAAAAAAATCATTACCTCTCCTAGGACTGAGCCCTCTTCCCAGCTTCATAGGCCAAATCTAGTCCGTCTTACAGTCTTCCAGGAACTTCCCTGGTGGTCCAGAGATTAAGAATCCGCCTGCCAATGCAGGGGATGTGGGTTCAGTCCCCAGGAAATTCCACATGCTATGGGCCACAACTAATGAAGCCCACACTCCTAGAGCCTGTGTTCTGCAACAAGAGAAGCCTGCGAACCACAACGAAGAGTAGCCCTTGCTCACTGCAACTTGAGAAAGCCCATGTGCAACAGCAAAGACCCAGTGCAGCCAAAAAATTTTTAAAAAAGTCTTCCAAGCACTTTGATTCCAAAATCACAAAGGTGGCTTGAGACAGAGGATAGCAGTTGAACAAACAATGGGCTAACCAGGAAGTTTACAAAGGAAAACTTGGGGAAGAAGGTATCCATGGGGAGCTGTAAAAAGCTCATATATGTTACTGGGGATCTAGAAGACTATGTTCATATTTCGTGCTCATGCTCAGCCGTTAAGTCATGTCTAACTCTCTTTGACCCCATGGACTATGGGGTCATCTGTCCACCAGGCTTCTCTGCCCATGGGATTCTCCAGGCAAGAATACTGGAGTGGGTTGCCATTCCTGTCTCCAGAGGATCTTCCCAACCCAAGGATCCAACCTGCGACTCCTGGTTTGTAGGCGGATTCTTTACCGTCTGAACCACCTGGGAAGCCTGTGCTTGTAGTTAGATCTGTGCATATTCCCAGGGCTGTGTGTATGCTCAGGAAAGACCTGAGGAGGCCCTACCGTCTCACCTCTGGCTGAACTTGAGGCTTTGGGCACACAGAAAGTTAAGGCTGAGGAGGAGTGGAAACTGCCTGGCTGAGTACTGAAGGTCTGTGCCAGCAACAGAGACTGTTGGGAGGGACCGTCAGCAGAGACTGGGAGGGACCGTCTCTTGCATGCAGGCTGTCAGAGCATCTTCATGCAGCGCTCGAGTGTGCTGCTCCCACCTGTATTCATGTCTTTTTTCTTTGCTCACCTGTGAAAGTGAAAGTGAAAGTGGATCAGTCATGGCCAACTCTTTGTGACCCCATGAATTCAGGTGCCTCTGTCCATGGAATTCTCTAGGCAAGCATACTGAAGTGAGTTGCCATACCCTTCTTCAGGGGATCTTCCCAAACCAGGGATTGAACCCGGGTCTCCTGCATTGCAGGCAGATTCTTTGCCATCTGAGCCACCTTGGAAGTCCTGAAATCCCTCCCTCAAACCCCTTACACAGGCACCATAGGGGTAAACAGACAACATGTAGATTCTGAAAGTCAACAAACATTAGAAGCACAGATGAGATGCAGGTCAGCTCTGATCCTGGGAAAGCATCAGTAACTCAGAGCTCAGGATCCCGCTGGATTAGGGGGAGTGCAGTGGTTCTTGGGTCCCCAGAGGCCCTTGCACCAGCCAGGGATGCTCAGCTGACTTGTAAATTACAAGTTCATTCATCCCTAGAAGGTGTGGCACACAGGATCATGGGAAAGAATGTTCAGGACTTTCACAAACATTAGGTTCAAGAAACTCATCACTGGGAACTTCTTAGAAACTTCTTCAGAGGATAGAAAGCCAAAAGTAATTTGTTTTCTTATGGAGATCTTTTTTGTCCCCAAGGAAGATACAGTTACAATTTTCAATATTTATCTCCCTCAGTGGAGAGACTTCCTCCCATGTGTTAAATTCTCATAACAGTTCTTCATGTTATCCTCACAATATTAAGGTTGTAAAGCTATCTTTGTTTTAGTTCAGTCATTAAAGCTGGTAATATCCACTTAGGATGAAAATCATTTTCTCTAGCCCAAGCAAGGGGACAATTGAAGAAGAAATTCACTGGAGAAAGAAAAAAAAAAGAAAAATTTCCCCTTTAATTATTTAACTTGCCAATTTACTTGATTTATGTTTTGCTCTTTTATGTAGCTCATCCACATGTCTTTTTGTTTGTTTTCCTTTGTTACTTTTAAAATATAATTTATTGCCCATGGACTTAAACTAGGAAGCTCTATCTCACAGATGAAGTGGACCCCACTCAGTCCTTCTTATGGTGGGAGGAGATAGTGTCTTCAGTGATTAATCCTCAGAAGGTCCACCTATTTTTTCTTCTCCCATGTGCCCTGGTAAAGAAAAGCAAGGACTTCCCTGGCGGTTCTAGTGGTTGAGAATCCACCTGCCAATGCAGGGGACACAGGTTCAATCCCTGGTCCGGGACGACTCTCACGTGCCTCGGGTCAGCTAAGTCCATGCACCACAACTACTGAAGCCTGCATGCCCTAGAGTTCATGCTCCGAAACAAGAGACACCACTGCAATAAGAAGCCCAGGAAACCACAACTAGAGAGTAGCCACTGCTGGGTACAACAAGAGAAACTGCACGTGCAGCGGTGAAGACCCAGCACAGCCAAAAATAAATTTAAAAAAGTAACATCGTGTTACCGACACTCATATGGCACTTACAGCATGTTAATAATATCTGTTTTTCACATACTAACTCCATTTTATGCCACCCATGAGTAAAATACTTACTTGTACATGCGGTATAGTTGATTTATAATATTGTCTTAGTTTCAGGTGTCCAGCAAAGTGATGCAGTGAGATATATATATATGTATGTATGTGTGTGTGTGTATATATATGTATGTTCTTTTTTTCCATTGTATGTTATTACAAGATACTGAATATAGTTCCCTGTGCTATACAGTAAGCTCTTGTTGCTTATCTATGGAGTTAAATATTATTTAACCCCATTATTCAGGTGGGGAAACCAAGGCAAAGAAAAATGCCCAGATTTATAAAGCTAGCAAGTGGTGGAGCTGGGGTTCAAACCCGAGTCACTGGCTCCAGAATCCGTGGTCCACTTGCTCAGCCATCTCTGCTCAGTCCTGGGCTGTGGAGGTAGTTGGGACACTCGTGTGTCTTGGAATCAGTTTGACCTCATTGTGGGCTTGACAGTGACTCCAAGGAGAGCTTAAGGGTCTGAGGGTGGGAGAGACACTTGAGCACAGGACCTGCACTGATTCACTGATTGGACGCCACAGTTTAGCACTGCTGAATAGAGATGTACTTGCTGGGTGCGTTTTCCTAACTACCATACTCTCGTTCTTAAGCTCGAGCGTTTCGTGTGTGTAAGGTGGCACCTTGTCACTGTAGCACTCTCGAGGTTATCGGGGTGACAGTGTTGTGGTGCTCTGTCAGCCAGGGGCTGCTTTTCAGTCATTGTTGGACTGTGAAACCTTGACCACAGTTGGTCCAGAGGCATTTACATCATCACCATAGTGGACTTTGGTGCGTGCTAAGTCGCTTCAGTTGTGTCCAACCCTTTGAGACCCAACCCCATGGACTGTAGCCCTCCAGGCTACTGTGTCCATGGGATTCTCCAGGCAAGAATCCTGGAGTGGGTTGCCATGCCCTCCTCCAGGGGATCTTCCTGACCCAGGGATCAAACCTGTGTCTCCTGTCTCGTGTCTCCTCCATTGTCAGGCAGGTTCTTTACCACTAGCACCACCTGGGAAGCCCAATGGACTTTGGCAACTACATGCTTTTCCCTTTTAATGAAGCGATGGGATTCAAATGATTTGTCCTGAGATGGCACCAGCTTAGGTGTGTCACTGCAGAAGGGCTCTGTGGAACCCTGTGCAGAGAAGTTGGAGCACCATCTACCGCTGCCATGTGGCCGGCTGTGGGGACCTGGAGCTTTGAGTCATAATCACCCTCAGAGCCACTGCTCCAGAGTCTCAGGGTGCCTCAGCTTGTCCAGGTCGTATTCATTGTTAGCCCTAGTGCTGGTAGGGGTTCAAAATTCCAGTGTGAGCTTGAAAGCATCTCTTTAGACAATGATGAGCCATAGAAAATGGGAAAGTGTCAGAAAAAATCTCAGCCTCTCGGTGGTTTCACGATTTCATGGTTGGCATTTGGATTTTCAAGATATCAATGGTTTTTTTGTTTGTTTGTTTTTGCCTCTTTCACATAGTTGACTGAGAGGGAATCTGGTTTAGGAGGAGAACTACAGGTAAAGAAAAGTGATGAGCAGCAGTTGTTAAGGAGCAAGGTGATAATTAACAAATCTCCCTGGGTACCAGCACCACTGAGATTTCGACATCCTGGCAGCCAGGGCATGAACCTGTCTTCTCTCTGCTTCGCAGTGTTTATGAAGGAGGCTGACTCATGTGTGAATGGTGGGCTGTGGACTGGGGGGTGTCAGGGCTGCTGCGCCTGAGAGACCACAGCTGGACTGAGCCAGTGCTGAACCCTCAGACCATCATCGTCAGGAGATGACCATCCTGGGAAATCCTGGGGGTCGGGGGCTAGCGTCAGTCTGCTACTGCTGTTGACTCACTGAGTTGTGTCTGACTTTGCAACCCCATGGACTGTAGCTCACCAGGTTCCTGTGTCCGTGGGATTCTCCAGGCAAGAATACTGAAGTGAGTTGCCATTTCCTCCTCCAGGGGATCTTCTGGACCCAGGGATAGAAGCTGCATCTCTTGTGTCTCCTGCATTGGCAGGCGGGTTCTTTACCGCTGAGCTACCAGGGAAGCTCGGTTGTCAACCTACCACTCCCTGATCTTGAGACCCTCCATATTTAGATGTGAAAAGAAAGAGAAATCAGCGTAAAATTTTCCCCGAGTGTCTCTCTTACGTTTTTGAATGGGTGTGGTTGTGCAGTAATGACTCTGAAATCACAGAATCGTCAGTTTCTTATACTGGCCCCTTTCCCACAGCAAAGTCCTCAAGACCACACAGAATAGGACTTTGTATGGCATCTGCAAAGAAATATGTCAGAGATGTGGTGAGTAGAATGCAGGGAGTTATTTCCCACAGGGTAAATAAAGCTGGGAAGAGCTGTTAACACCCCAAGTCCAGAAGGATGTCATAAATCTCAAAATTTGCTTTGTGCCAAAATATTTTATTGAAGCATCAATGGTACTTGAGCAAAATTTCAGTATCAGTATCAGTTCAGTCACTCAATTGTGTCCGACTCTTTGCGACCCCATGAACCGCAGCATCCCAGGCCTCCCTGTCCATCACCAGCTGCTGGAGTCTACCCAAACCCATGTCCATTGAGTTGGTGATGCCATCTAATCACCTCATCCTCTGTCGTCCCCTTCTCCTCCTGCCCTCAATCTTTCCCAGCATCAGGGTCTTTTCAAATGAGTCAGCTCTTTGCATGAGTTGGCCAAAGTATTGGAGTTTCAGCTTCAACATCAGTCCTTCCAATGAACACCCAGGGCTGATCTCCTTTAGGATGGACTGGTTGGATCTCCTTGCAGTCCAAGGGACTCTCGAGAGTCTTCTCCAACACCACAGTTCAAAAGCATCAGTTCTTCAGCTCTCAGCTTTCTTGATAGTCCAACTCTCACATCCATACATGACCACTGGAAAAACCATAGCCTTGACTAGACGGACCTTTGTTGGCAAAGTAATGGCTTTGCTTTTTAATATGCTGTCTAGATTGGTCATAACTTTTCTTCCAAGGAGTCAGCGTCTTTTAATTTCATGGATGCAATCACCATCTGCAGTGAGTAGTAAATCAGTCAAATTAAGTAATTATAGTTTGTGGGTAGGCTCATAAACTTCATCTAGGTCTTAAATATTTTGTTCAAATTTTCTGAGACTATTTGGGATATAGCAAGGTCTTGTTTGGGAAAATGTCTAGGTTAGTAACTATACAGAATAATAGATGTGTGTTTCTGTTCAGGGCATGAAACCTGCTTGTTAAAAATACCAGCCGTGGGACTTCCTGACCGTCCAGTGGTTAAGACTTTGCCTTCCGATGTAGGGGGTGTGGGTTTGATCCCTGGTTGAGGAGGGGTCCCACCTGCCTTGTGACAAAAAACCCAAAACATAGAAACAATATTGTAACAATTTCAATAAAGGCTTTTAAAAAAATGATCCACATCAAAAAATATCTTTTAAAAAATGCTAGCTGTGTCACATCTCCCATGCTCCACTTGAAACTTCAATCATTTGTTTTTAAACTCAAATTGGTGCATTATCTCTGAGGCCATAGTCAACCTGCCTACACAACACTTATAAACAACACTTTATGATTTAAATTTATTAATCCCAGAGTGGATGAAAAGCAGAGGTGGTAAATTAAGATGTAAGATAGTCAGGTGCCTTGGGTATGAGAGGGAGGGCTAGGGCAATGGATGCCATGGGGGAGTGCTGGAAGAGAGGATATAACCAAAAAATGCATTTCGTATTTTCATCCAGGATTAACTCACTGGGAAGGCCCAATCAATAGCATACATTTGCATTTTCGACCAATGAGAAGAACATTGAAAAGATTATATCCAGCATTCTAACTGTAGAAGTCTTATTAATATATACTTTGTCCTTGCGCTCAATCGTGTCTGACTCTTTGTGATCCCGTGGACTGTAGTCCACCAGGCCCCTCTGTTCATGGCATCTCCAAGGCAAGAACACTGGAGTGGTTGCCATCTCCTTCTCTATGGGATCTTCCCGACCCAGGGATCAAACCCGAGTCTCTTGTGTCTCCTGCATTAGCAGAGTGGATTCCTTACCACTGTGCCACCTGGGAAGTCCAATATATATACTGAAGATGTTGAAAAAATTGATAAACAGAAACCTCAATTAAATAGAGTCAGGAGACCTGGGACTTGCCTAGAGGTCCATCAGTTAAGACTCTGCACTCCCAATGCAAGGGGCCTGGGTTCTATCTCTGGTCAGGGATTAGATCCCACATGCTGCAGCGAAGATTCCCATGTGCCACAACTAAGACCCGGTGCAGCCAAATAAATATAAAATATTTTTAAAGAAATAGAACCAGGAGGCCAGAATGGGAAGCTCTCAGGACCTGTGAGGCTCCTCTTCCTTCCTGGCAAGGACTCAGCCAATGGAAAGCCATGGACTGTTTACCACAGCTCTCCCAGCTTCCTCTCCCCTCTACAAAAGCTTTCTCCTTCCGTGGCTCCCCAGGGTTGAGGTCCCTGAACTGCAGTTGTTTTCTGATCTGCGTAAACCCGTCTCTGCTGGAGAAATATCTGGCAGTCAGTTTGTTTCAGGTCCGCAGAGATGTCTTTGTGGTTGCTGAACAATGCAGAAGCTGATACGCGAATGACGTGCCTTGAGTCTAATTCTTGTTTTCTCACTGAGTGACGTGGAGTACTGAGTCAGTTCGGGAAAACTAGAAAGGGGGAAAGGTGTGCAGAACTCATCATTCAATTCTGTTCAGCACTCGTGAGGTCTCAAGAGTCTTAAGAGGTGTCCACAGTTAATAGGTCACAGTTAATTGGTGTTGAAAGATACACCGAGTGTCATCCTCCAAAAGAGAGGAGAGTTGAAAGCCCTATGGGGGCAGAGGAAGGACACTCGATGCTGCCTGGGCCAGTCAGGAGGCTCATCCATTGAAGGTGAGCCCTATGTTCAAGGAACTGAAAGAAATGAGTATTTTAGAAGCATCAAATGATGGTGGGGGTTCAGGGGGGTGGGACTGGGAGACAAGACTGGAAAATGGACTCCTGGGCTGCATCAAAGAAGGCCTGTGTGCTTGCTGTAGAGTCTGAAGGTGGCACTGTTGAAAATGACTGATGTGATCAGATTTTTTTTTTCTTTTTTCCCCTCTGATGGCCACTCTGGACAGTGCAGTGCAGTGTATCCCTGTCCCCATAGGAACCCGCCTCCAGACTGGGAGTCTCACGGACCCTTCTCACGGCTTCATGGTCTGTTCACTATTCTATCTCCATTTGCAAGACGACCGTGGTTCCTTCTATTTGTATTTGAAATCTGTCTTTGGCATATGTTTGAAGCAGAGGATATACATCAAAATGTGATAGTATTTTGCCATCTCGACTAGCCCTCAAACCTGATTTTTTTAAAAGATAATTTTCAGAGCGGTGTGGTGTTGCTATAACATTTGCCCATCACAACAGTGCAGTCCTGTCTCCTTTCAACCCTGCTCCCATCTGTCTTCATGATCGCAGAATTGAGGGTGACATTCTTTCAGTGAATCATATCATGATCCACCAGCTGAAAGATTAATTCAGAAAACATGATTAGAAAGAGACATCTGAATAGTTTATCTGAGACATAAGGCATGGACATCAGTGACAGGATTTAAGTAACTGAAATGAATTCTCTTTAGTTTTCTTGTCTTACTAAATTAACATCAACCAGTTTAGGTAAGGCAGTGTCAGAAAGTCTAAGTGCTTTGCTGGTCATAAATTATCAGCGTCCTTATGCTGACCGAAAGAATACTTTCTGACACTGAAATACCCAGTTTCCCTTTTAGAACAAGAATGATAATACGACATTAATATTGTTCTGGGATGTCCCGTACTCTGTGTAATCTTTTTCAACAATTTGTCAACAGTCTAAGTAAATAAGAAATTGTGCTTTCTCTTTAATAAATTCTCTCTATTCATGACTTATCGCTTCTGGCACAACAGTGGCATGAAGCTGGAATCGATATGTCCTATAGAATTAGGGCCGTGTCTTCCAGATGCCATATTAAATTTAAGTTAGTGCCCCCTGTCCTTTTCCCATGTTTCACTGAGTTAATGTTAGCCCGTATCTTATTATCATCAGCCATCGATCAAGAAGATGCTAATGAAGCAACCGCCCTCAGATGAAAAAGGTAACATTACAGATGCCTCATGGAACTTTCAGATTTGCACTCATTTTTGTCCTACAGTAAAAGATAGCCTGTTTAGAAGATGCAAATGGTATAAAGTACTTTGGGAGTATTGGTTCCTTGTGTGTTCTGCCAAATAATATTTGACATTATGGCCAAATTTAATGCTCAGCTGCTAAGTGGCTTTATTAGGTTCTCACCCTGTGGAGAGCAGAAGATGATAGCATTAGGTTTTTTTTTAATTGAGTAGTTTTATTGTTATAATAAAGACATGACAATTTTGGACACATTGTAAAAAATTATTCATTTAAATAATTATAAACTTTCATTCATCTAACTCTGTTTTATTTATTGCCATTAATTTTTTTTTAACTTTCATTAATTTATTTTAATTGGAGGCTAATTACAATATTGTGGTGGTTTTTGCCATACATTGACATCAATCAGTCACGACTGTACATGTGCCCCCATCCTGAACCCCCTCCCACGTAAATTATTACAATCTTGAGTTGCTTTTATTTACCCTTGGAGTCTTTTTTTCTTAACTTTTTATTTTGTATTGGGTTTTAGCCGATTCACGATGTTGTGATAGTTTCAGATGAACAGGGAAGGGACTCAGCCGTTACATATACATGTAACCATTCTCTCCCAAACTCCCCTCCCATCCAGGCTGGCCCATGACATTGAGCAGAGTTCCCTGTGCTGTACAAGAGGTCCTTGTTGGTTCCCCATTTTAAACACAGTAGTGTGTGCGTGTCCATCCCAAACTCCCTAACTACCTCTTCCCCCATCCTTCCCCCCCGGCAGCTGTCAGTTTGTTCTCTAAGCCTGTGAGTCTGTTTCAGTTTTGTAAATAAGTTCACTTGTATCGTTTCTTTGGGATATCATCCAATACTTCTCCTTCTCTGTCTGACGTACTTCACACAGTGTGACCATGTCTAGGTCCAGCCACCTTGCTGCAAGTGGCATGCTTTCATCCTTTTTAATGTGGAGCATTTTTAATATTAACATCTGTGCTGAGGAAAGGTTACTTTTATCTTTTAATATCGTAAAGTTATCTTTTTGCGTTTTTAGTCAAAGAAAGAAATTTATATAAATAGACATAACAACCACACAGATAAGCTTTGTGACTTTTAAAGCTTCACTCAAGTGCCAAAATGAAACCATCGTGAAGATGATGTTTGATTTTGGAATCCCGTCAAGAAGGTTACAGGTTTCAGAATGATAGCAGCATCCCTGGGTCTTCTCTCTTCTCACTGTGCCAGGAACCCTCATTTGGAGGTGAGAGAGGTGTCTTCATCCACACAAAAAAATACCTGTCGGGCCATGAAAAACTGAGCAAAAATTGAGCAAGGTGGGGGTGTCCGCCATCTTGAAGCTCTCCTTGCCACCACGGAGGGCTCTGTGACCCAGGGCCATGAGACCCGAGGTCCCTTTCCTGGAGCTGCAGTGAGAGACTGAGCCTGCTGGCGTCTCTTCTCGCTGGGCAGGAGCTGAGAAGCCCATTAGGTAGCCCTCTTCAGGCTGTCCCCCGACAGCATCTTCTCCCGGTGTGCTGAAGAGACTCTGAGGACTCACTCTTGCCACTTGGGCTGCATTCCTTTCCTTCTGTGAAAAGCACAGGAGGATAAAATTATAGGCAGGGCTGGTACTCCAACCTCTGGGAGGAATGTTCCTGTATCCTTGGAATAAACTGGTGTCAGGCTTTGCTGCTGTGATTCTGCCAAACAGGTTACCCAGTGAAGCCACTGTGTAGCCCAGGGAGCCCAGCCTGGTGCTCTGTGATGACCTAGAGGGGTGGAATGGGAGGAAGGGAGGAAGACTAACGAGGAAGGGGTTATATATATGTGTGTGTGTGTGTGTATGTGTATAATTATGACTGATTCGTGTTGTTGTACGACAGAAACCAACACATTGTAAAGCAATTTTCCTCCAATAAAATTTTTAAAAAAGAATTACTATTCCTATTAAGTTATTCTAACACAACGTTGTAAAGCAACTTTCCTCCAATTAAAAAAGAAAAAAAGAATTGCCCACTATTCCTATAGGCTATTCCTATACTGCTTCTCTCTTGGGATCTAGGACTCCACAAGGATTCCTCAAACTTGGTAGGGAAGAGAGACCCCACAACCTATATAATATTAGGAAGTGTTGGCTGCAAGTCCCATTTTGTTGAAGGCTTACCTGTTTTCCAAAACGTCATGTAGATTTTGCATTTTATTCCAAAATAGATCCAGTTTTATATTAATAGAATTATGGTGTCACTTTTGTGAATTACTACAGTCTTTTTGAAATGCAATTTGGCAATATCTGTAAACGTTAAATATGTATGTACTGTTTCACTCAGCAGTCTTACTCCTGGGAATCAGTCTCATAGAAATAAAAGCATCAGTACATCAAGATATATATATATAATGATATATATATGACCACATGCCATGGCAAAAATTGGAATAAAATGAATGGCACTCAACAGGGAAGTGGTTGAATGTAAACTGTGGAGCCACCATATGTGGAATTGTGCAGCCACTGAAGAGAATGAATCGGAATTCTGCCAGGCGACTTGAAGGGGTTTCTGTGAGTAAAGCAAAATGCACAGAATGCGTCTAAGAGCCGTGTTTTTAAAACAGTGACAGAATAACTGTCATTGTTGTTCAGTCACTTGGTCATGTCCAGCTCTTTGCGACCCCCATGGACTGCAGCACGCCAGGCTTCCCTGTCCTTCACTGTCTCCTGGAGTTTGCTCAAACTCATGTCCATTGAGTCGATGATGCCATCCAACCATCTAATCCTCTGTCACCCCCTTCTCCTCCTGTCCTCAATCTTTCCCAGCATCAGGGTCTTTTCCCACTTTGCATCAGGTGGCCAAAGTATTGGAACTTCAGCTTCAGCATCAGTCCTTCCAATGAATATTCAGGGTTGATTTCCTTTAGGATTGACTGGTTTGATCTCCTTGCAGTCCAAGGGACTCTCAAGAGTCTTCTCCAGCTCCACAGTTTGAAAGCGTCGACTCTTCATCCCTCAGCCTTCTTTATGTTAACATACACATATTATGTAAACATGTACAGAATAATTGTATATGTTTCTATATGTTTTGTCAATCATATTAGCATGAGGAGCTCAGTAGTTCCCCGGGTTGCCTGTGGTAGGAGGGATGAGAGAAGAGGGAGGGAGGGAGATGAAAAGGAATATTGCATTATTTAATCATTTGAAGTTAGATACGATTGTGCAATCTGTGTAATACAAATTATACATAAACCAGTTGCCTCTCTCCTTGTAAATTTGGAAGCTGCCCTGTCCCCTGCTGAGTGGCTTTGCCCTCTTCCTGTCTCATCATGGCATAGCCCTGGGAGCAGTGGTATTCTCATTGAGAAACATGACATGACAGTATGCATAGTGTGGAGATCTAAGGGGGATAAGCCACCACGTGCCGCCGTCTGGCTGGAGCGCCTGTCTTCTGGGGAGGTTCTGTTGGTTCTGCCATGATGTGTCTATGAAGGGCCTTCCTGACTGAGGCAGGCTGTGGACACCATTAAGTTTCCCTGGACATGGGTGCCTTTATTCTGAGGCTTGATTTCTGCTGAATACTTAAGGCATCACCTGATTTGGCTGCTAGCTCTCTGCAGTGATGCCTGGTTCTTTCTGTGATTCCACCTTTAGTTATTCTCTTGAACTGTGGAGCTGGAGAAGACTCTTGGGAGACCCTTGGACAGCAAGGATAGCAAACCAGTCAATCCTAAAGGAAATCAACCTGAATATTCATCGGAAGGACTGATGCTAAAGCTGAAGCTCCAATACTTAGGCCACCTGACTCACTGGAAAAGACCCTGATGCTGGGAAAGATTGAGGGCAAGAGGAGAAGGGGGTGACAGAGGATGAGATGGTTAGATGGCATCACCGACTCAATCGACATAAGTTTGAGCAAATTCCGGGAGATAGTAAAGGACAGGGAGGCCTGGTGTGCTGCAGTCCATGGGGTTGCAGAGAGTCAAGCATTACTTAGCAAATGAACAACAAATTACCACCTGACTTTTTACAGTGTCAGTAAATACTATATTATACACCTTTTCCATCCAGCCAAGCTGTGAATTGTTATGGTTCAAGCCATACGAGTGTATCTAGTTCATAATTTTATTATGTTCTGTTTTTAATTTTTCAGTGCAAAAGCCTTTCCTGGTGAAAGATTCAGTGAACTGACTCAAATTATTCTTATAAATGTTGTTGAATGTTATGTAACATAACATGAACATGTTATGTTTTATATCGTGTGTGAAATTGCTCCCCATGGGAGGACTATCTTTAGACATGCTTACTGCCTTAAATTACTTAAAATAAAACCACTTAAACTCTTTCCCCAACCCACCAATATAAATAATTTCCTTCTGTCTATCTCATGGGTACCATATGCAACACTTCTCAATCCCATCAATATTCTCTTCAACTCACAAGTAAATGTAGCTCACAGTACTCTCATTAGCTGCAAGAAAAAAATGTCACGACAGTTTATCTTTTTCATGCAACTTCTCCTGCAAGTTTCCCACTAATTCCTCAATACCCTGAACAACAGTGCTTCTGATCACACGTACATTTTCATGAGGCTGCTTCTGTCTGGTAGGCTACATAGTTACAGCTGTAGTCAATAAACATTTTTATAAACCCACCTTCCTTAAAACGTTCACTGCTAAGAAGTTGTCTCAGTTCATTATTTCACAGTTGCAACTATTTCATTCACTTTGTTTCTATTAGAAACAAATTTGATAGTTTTGATTAGAAACAAAAAAAGTATTTTTTCTCATTTTATTAAGCTTTTCTTACCGATCTTTCCTTATGCCAGCACATACTGTGGTTTAACAAGATTTCACCTTTCTTTCCACTCCATTCCTTCCAGCTGTGATGTGATTCAACCATTGTCTGGGGCCATTTATTGAGAGGTTTTTGCATTAAAAGAAAGCAAGCTTTGGGCAATGTGGAAGCACTCTGAGCCTGGCATCGTGGGGCAGGTGGGAGGTAGATGACCAAGATGTGGACTGTGCTCAGGTCGCAGAAAGGAGGACAGAGGTGATACCAGTAGGGGGCAGTGACGCTGAGCTCACTGGCTTCTTGGGACCCAGTCAGTGAGTGTGCCCCACATAAATTTACCCAGAAGGGTAATAGGTCAAATTGTACTCAACGTGGGTATCATTTTAGGGTTTTTTTTTTTCATGAAAGTTTGATCATCTGAAGCACAAAACTAAACAGTTTTATGACCATCAGTGGTTAACAGCGATCAGCTGGTGATGCCATAACAAGCCGTCATTCAGAGCATGTGTTGAGAGAAATCTGACTTTGTTCTTCCACCTGTCCACAGACGTTTTGTATTTGCAGTGATCCAATCTCAGCTTTTTAATTCTGTCTTAAGAAATTGCTATTTCCAGGGAAACATTTCTGACATGATTTGGAAAGGGAGAGGTAAATCTATGATAGTGCCTGGAGGCTGATAGGAGAAAAAGGGAAACAGCTTTTTTGAATGCTTTTGGAAGGAGGAAAAAAATGGGCCATTTTAGTTATTCCCATTTCAGAAGATTATTCTCATCTGAAAGACATTTGAGAGACTGAAATGGAATATTTCCATTGCCATACCTCTCATAGCGAAAAGAAGTAATAGGCAATTATTTTTGCAGGTTCTTCTTAAAAGCTATGCAGGACTGGTCCTACCTTTGCAAGATAAAATGGGGAATTGAGCAGTTATTCAATGAATTTCAAACAGTGTCAAGAACCCAGCATGATTTTTGCCCTGAAGTACATAGATGGACTTTTCTGGAGAGAAAATAGCATCCGGGCTCTGTCCCATTATAATGATAGTAGGGTTGCATGTGAAGAGAAAATTCAAACAATAGAGAAAACCACACAAAGGAATTGATTTCAATTTTTCACTTGAGAAGTATCTGTTGGGTACCTCCTGTGTGCAGGTTGAGTGCTGGGGCTTCAGTGTTATAGTGTGTTCTATACATGTGAATGAGTTTCATTCTAAGAGCATGTTCGTAAGTCCAATTTGCTTGTAAGTCCAACAAACTTAGCCTAGGTACCCAACTAACATAATTGGCTATATAATACTGTACTGTAATAAGTTTATAATACTGTTTACACAAATAATGCATGAAAAACAAAAAAAGCCATTTTTAATCTTACAGAGTAGTACCTTGAAAAGTACAGTAGTCTGTAAAAAGTTTAATTTTGTAAGAAACTGTCAAACTGTATTCCAAATTGGCTGTACCATTTTGCAGTCTCACCAGTGATGAAGGTTCTTTCTCCACATCCTTACAAGCATTTGGTGGTGTCAGTATTTTGAATTTTTGCCATTTCAGTAGATGTATAGTGGTATCTCATTGTTGTTTTAATTTGCAATTCCCTGATGACATCCGATCTTGAACATCTTTTCATGTGCTTATTTGCCGTCTGCATATCTTCTTTGGCGAGATGTCTGTTTTGATCTTGGGAGCAGCAGTTTGAATGGATCTAAGAAGACTTGCCGATTTTAAGGTTTTTAGTTTTTTTCTTGTTATATGGGTGTGAGTGAAGGACTTCTAAGTTTCTTACATCTCAAACTGGAAACTGAAGTTCCTATTTAATTTTGTTTTTTAAAATTTTGTGTGTCTGTGCTAGGTGTTTTTACTTTTGTTTTGCGATATTAGTAGCGGTGCTTCAACCTTGCACGTATGACAGTTGCCTTCTGCAGACTGAGTTCTCAAAGTGGATCAAAGGTTATAGAAAATATACTAATTGATTTATATTTGGCCAAATTTCCTTATGGTGAAATCACTATACTACCACCAGCATGGATGACTTTGCCTGTTTCCACAGACCCTTGCCAACATTGACTATTGTCAGACTTTTGTATCTTTGCCAATTAGATAAGCAGAAAGAGATCCTACAGTTTTAACTGCATTTTTTTTCACCACGATTCTATCTTCTATTACCTACAAATATTTCATCTATTATATTTCTCTATGTGGATGTTCATTTTTTCCTAATAATTAATATAAAGTTTAGTAAACTTTTGTCTATCTTATGTTTTGTAGATGTTTTTTCCAAATGTGTGTTGTTTATATTTTAAACTTTATTTCCAATAGGATTTTTGTTAAGTGTTTTACAATAAATTTTACAATAAATTGTAAATAAATTTACAATAAATTGTGTAGACATTTATTGTTAATTCTTTTGTTGTTCTTGTTTCTAATATTGCTAACAGAGACTTTCCCCATTCCTGACGTATTCAGTTATTTATTTTGATTTTGTCCTTGGATTTTACCTAACCATATTTTCCTCTAGTCTTTAAAATATTTGATTCACCTGGAATGTGTTTTGGTGGAAGGCATAAGAATGGGATCAAGCTTTATTTGTAGCCAACCATCTAGCCAGTTGTACAAACACTTAGGAAAAAACTCCTTTTTTTTTCTTTTTAAATTGATAATAATGCATTCTTTGTTACCTGCTGGGATCTCCTCCGGACTCTTCATTTATGGATTTATCAGTTTAACCCTGTGTAATACTACAACATTTCTATATAGCATTTATCTCTGGTGGTGGTACATCCTCTTTAACTCTTCCTCTTTTATTTCCCATACCCCCAGCTATTCTTGCAAATTCATTCTTCAAAGTGGCCTTCCAAAATCACTTTTTCAAGGTCACCTCCCCACAAAATAGGTATTAGTACTCTTTTTTGGTTATTTTTTAAACTTATTTAAATTAATTTTTGTTGTTATTTTTAAAACTACTATTTTATTTCAATTGTTATTATTTGGCCGTGTCACATGGCAAGCAGGATCTTAGTTCCCTGACCAGAGATCATACAAACCCTCACCCCCTGCAGTGAAAACACTGAGTCTTAACCACTGGACTGGCAAGGGAATTCCCTTTCTTTTTATTCTTAGTCTCACACAAATTTGTGTATAATTTGTATCACCAGAGTCCCAGAGAATTTGGTTGTAGGATTTGGGGACAGGAAAATGAATGAGCTTCAACAGCAGCATCCCTTTATTATGGCCTCGGAAGAGTGCTTTCGATGATAGCTGCTCGGAACGGTGTGCTTCTCCTGCACTTGAAAAATGAAGAGCCGCTCCCTTGTCTTAATCCATCTTTGGGAATCACGTGGTCATTCTCTCCTGCATGGCTGACTCCTCCATCCTAGATCATCTCTGAGCCCTGCTTCCCAGGGAAGCACGTGGAGAGAGAAAATCAAGACGTGAGTGTCACTGTGACGCGACAAGTCTGTCTCTTTTACCATATCAAATGTAGCAGAGGAATGATTTATTTTTATTGGCATATAGTTGCTTTACAACGTTGTGTTCTTGTCTGCTCTACAGCAAAGTGAATCAGCCACATGTATACCTATGTCCCCTCTTCCTTGGGTTTGCTTCCCACTTAGGTCACCACAGACTGTTGAGTAGAGTTCCCTGTGCTCTACAGTAGATTCTCGTTGCTGTTGTTGTTGTTCAGTCTCTCAGGCATGTCCTGCTCTTTGAGACCCTGTGGACCGCAGCACGCCAGGCTCCCCTGTCCTTCAGTATCTCCTGGAGTTTGCTCAGACTTACGTGCCTTGAGTCGGTGATGCCATCCAACCATCTCATCCTCTGTCACCCCCTTCTCCTCCTGCCCTCTATCTTTCCCAGCATCAGGGTCTTTTCCCAAGAGTTGGTTCTTTGCATCAGGTGGCCAAAGTGTTGGAGCTTCAGCTTCAGCATCAGTCCTTCCAATGAATATTCAGGGTTGATCTCCTTTAGGATTAACTGATTTGATCTCCTTGCAGTCCAAGGGACTCTCAAGCATCTTCTCCAGCACCACAGTTTGAAAGCATCAATTCTTTGACACTTGGCCTTCTTTATGAACCAATTCTCACTTCCGTACATGACTACTGGAAAAAACCATAGCTTTGACTATATGAACCTTTGTCAGCAAAGTGATGTCTCTGCTTTTTAATATCTTCATATGCTTTATGTCTTCCTTAGTAAATGTTTCATTCCACTGGGGCTTACATAGTATGGTCTCAGGCTCAGCGGAGGGTCTATTGAATGAGTAAGTGAATGAATGAAAGAACAAAGAAAGTGAAGACAGAGAGAAAACAGGACCCAGGCATTGGCACGGGAATGGAAGAGTGGATTTAATGGAGAAACAGACATAGAGAATAGACTTATGGACATGGGGAGAGGGGAGGAGAGGGTGAAATGTATGGAAAGAGAAACATGGAAACTTACATTACCATATGTAAAATAGATAGCCAATGGGAATTTGCTGTATGGCTCTGGAAACTCAAACAGGGGCTCTGTATCAACCTAGAGGGGTGGGATGGGGAGGGAGGTGGGAGGGAGGTTCCAAAAGGAGGGGATATATGTATACCTGTGGCTGATTCATGTTGAGGTTTGGCAGAAAACAAGAATATTCTCTAAAGCAATTATCCTTCAGCAAAAAATAAAATAAAATAAACTTCATTAAGATAAAAAGAAAAAAAAAAGTTTAATGCAAGAGCAGGTAGTGGCATTTGGCCACCCGGTTGACTGGACATGCCCTGGTGCCAGGCAGCCCTGAATCTTACCAGCATGGTCACTTATTTGGGTGGTTGATACCACGTGACCATGAGCCACAGCTTTGGGGCAGGTGGACGTGTCCAAAGCGCTTAGCCTTCTCTGTGTTTTGCTTGCCATAGCAGTGGGGCCTCCATTCTGAGAAACACAGCTTTAGGTTACTCAAGGAAGACTCTTCCAACCCCATCTCAGTTTAAAAGTAAGTGTCTGTTGCCTCTGCTAACCTTCCAATCCATTTAGCTTTCTCCGTGTGCAACAGTGACTCCTTCACTCTGACAGGAAAATTGAGTAGCACTTCACAGAAATATGAAAACACTGTCAGCTCAGATTACCTCCACCTCACCTCATTCTGCGTGTTCTCAACTTTTTGTGTATTTGATCTGGAAGTATATAACTGCTGGCTGAGCTGGTAATCAAACTATATAACCAGGGACCACTTGTTCCCTAGCTTTCTCTTCTCTCTCTCCCCTATTCAGTAGTTTTAAAGCTATAATACTCATGCCACCACTTACATTTTTTTTCTCTCAGAAAGTTGCTGACTTGAATTAAATGTGCCTTGTGATTTTTTTTTTTTTTTCTGAAAGATGCCAAGTTCTGAGTATCCCCTGCTGCTGCTGCTGCTGCTGCTAAGTTCCCCATCCCCTAGCTCACAAGTAAAATGATTTTTGCCCACGGTGCACACTTGCCTCGGCAGAAGTTGTTCCCAGGTGGATATTTCCTGACTGCAGCCACTGTAATTGCAGCCCATGTAGCTGGAGGCACGTGTAAGCTGAACTAGCTAAGGGAGCTGAGGTGGAAGGACCCAGAAGAGTGAGTGATGGCAGATCAGCCTTGGACTGTGTTTTTGAGACTCATCCTGGGGCTTTTCCATTTCAGAGGAGATTCTGTGGGATCCTTGTTAGATGAGTTTCTATTAGGTTTGCTTGCAGACCCCTCTGGCCCATCTGTCAAATTGTCATCATCCCAGAGTTGAAATACTGTCTATTTTTACGCAAAGGTAAAGGATCCCACTTATATTCAATATTGGTTCTAAAATTTCTTTTGGCTCATTTGGGGTATTGTTCTCCAAAGGTTTTATATTTGTGTAGAAAATACAACCTAAGACTAATTAACACTGTCAGAAATAGACAAGATCAAAGACTTCTTCTCTTAGAACCAAACTTCTGAAATCTCAGAATCTACCCTGTGGACTTGAAGACAGGAGAGCATGGTTCTATGGTTCGTGGATTGTTTAACTCCATTGTGAGGCAGAGCTGTGTATCTGCTGTCAGCCAGAGTCTGTGGGTGGGGGCGTGGTTAGGAGGTCATGGGATCTCCAGGTGAGGGGAAGGTGATTTCTAGAAGATGGATCCATTGCTCCCGAGCCCCGTCGCCAGACAGCTGGGGTTCGGGAACAGTTTCTGGGCAGACTGTATTGAATTGTTGAACAAAGTTGGACTTTGGAGCCAGACCAGGCTTGATTTTGAATGCTGACTCTGCATTCATCATCTTTGTATTCCATCCTGGTTCATGTTACTTAGCCTGAGTTTCTGTTTTTGCAAAATGAACAGAAGATTGCACAGATTAAATGAGTTCGTCTTTGCCGATGCTTAATAAAAGTTACTTGTCAGATTTAAGCCCTTGGCTGATGTTCGTTTCTGTCTCTCCCAGGTCTGGGCAGTGACAGGGGAGGGGTTCTGAGGCTTCACATCATATCGGGCAGTTAAGTCAGAGATGGAAGGTGCTTGCTGGAGAGTCCAAGGCTCTGGGTTATGAAATGACAGGGCAGGGAGCCCGGGGGGCTCAGTGACCAGCAGGCGTGTGTCTCCGTGTCTGCCAGACGGTGACTTGGGCAGCAGGAGTCTGGTGGCCAGCCTTGGGAAGTCTTGTCCCAGCATTGAAGCGGGGATGTACATCAGGGGATGGGGTTCTTGGGAGACATTTCAGCATGCTGCTCATACACGTCCCTTGATCTCATTTATGTTTAGAATTTGCGATTATTTAATATAAAAAATTTCCTCCTTGGAGTAGCCCAGGGGTTTGTGCCTTTCTGCAGCCTAACGCTTTGCCAGAACTGTCCTTAGGGAAGGAGACCTTAGCAGATGTTGCATTTCATTCATATTTTAGGAAACGATTTATTCCACTTCTGCTTAAGCCCTAAGGCTGCAGGCGGGCCTGTTCTTTCCTCTCTGTGAACACAGGCTTAGGTGCTGTGGTCAGGGTGTCAAACAAAGATGGCTCCAGTCGCCATTCCCTGTACCTGCCTGGCCCAAAGCTACTGCCCCTTAGTTAAGATGAAGCTTTCTCAGAATTCTATGCCCATGAGACACAAATTCTGACTCACGTAGAATCCAGATTTTGCTATTGATTGAAGTGCTTCTGCTTATAAGCATGTATTTATGAATTGTAAGGGCCTTCCCTGGTGGCTCGGTGGTAAAGAATCCGGCTGCCAGTGCAGGAGACACAGGTTTTACCCCTGATTGGGAAGATCCCCTGGGGAAGTAAATGGCTACCCACTTCAGTATTCTTGCCTGGGAAATCCCATAGACAGAGGAGCCTGGTGGGCTACAGTCCATGGGGTCACAACAGAGTCAGACATGACTGAGCGACTAAATAGCAACAATGATAAAAAAAGCAAAAAGTGAAAGAGAACTCATGAGCTGACTGTTGCTCAGATTGGGGTCGAGTGGGTAGGGGCATGTGCTGAACGTGGCCCAGTGCAGACATGGGATGTTCAGCCCCTCGGAGATGCAGGGTGACCCTGGGGTTCACCTGTGCCTGGCTTGCGACTCATGGTTACCCAAAGTAAGATATCTTGGTTGGAGGAATGGCAAGGAGATGCAGAAGAGTTGAAACTCAAAAGCATGAGCTTGGGGTCACAGCTTCATAAAATCTGAATCAAGCCTAGTTTCACCACTTTAGACTCAGTGTGGAGGTGGCTGGCACTGTCCCGGGAGAATCTCCCTAAGGGAAGTGGTCAGCTGAAGCTTGTGCTCACATCTCATGAAATGTGAAGGCTTTACAGGGGTTATAAAGTTCATTTACTAGCTTGTTGATGATACTTTGCAAAAACCAGTTTGCATACCATTTGCCTGAGTGATTTTATGATCGGTTTTTCAATGCTTGCAATTTTATTTCATATAGATGGTGGTCAGACAGCAAGTACCAGGCATAGCATTGCCCATAAAAATGAACGGAAATAGAGTTTTTGATTTTTGAACTTTTCTATCGGGAAGGACTTTGAGGAAAAGGATTGTGTTCATAAAGTAAGGAGCAAATGGTTTCAGAGGCCAGGACAGGGGAGACAATTTGTTTAGTGTTTACTGCATATCAGATACTTTACACATGATTTCGTGGTGCCTGCAGTACTTGCTCTTCTGAGGTCACAACTGAGGGTGCAGGGGAAGAAAAATCAGTGACTGTCCCAGGTGATCATGTTCTCAGTCAGGGCTACCACGGGCTTCAGGGACCATGACATTCTGTCATCGGAGACAGAAAGACACAGACAGAGCAAAGCAAAGGAGGACTGTCTTTGTTTCATTTTGATTCATAAGTCCAGTAATTATAGTACTTCAAAAAAACTGTTCCGTTCTTTCTAGAACCCTAGGAGTCTTCCAAGGGATGATGTATTCTCCATTAAACCGTGATAATTTAAAGTGCTTGAAGTGTGTCACCATCTGTTGTCTATTGGAGTTTCCCCCAGACAATTTCAATTGAAAACAGTTGCTATTTATGTTATTGAGACACTTGTATTTGGATGTTAGTACAGCTCCCAGAAGTTCATGGTTTTGGACCTAGGCTCTGGGAATCAGGAAGATTTCGGTCCATTTTCCTAATTTCTGATTGACATAGATCAGGGTGATACATACAGAAAGCAGAGGAGGTTCCATTACTCTACAGAAATTAAAGCATCGTTGAATATTGAAGGTATTTGTTTAGTATTTTTTAAATTTATTACTATTTTTTCCGAAATAAGCCTATTTAAGAAATATATAGCATTTTTAAAGTTAAGTAGGCCTATCTTGGAAAAAATAATAATAAATTTTATAAATACTGAAAGAAAATATTCAATATTCAACAATGCTGTAATTTCTGTTGAGTAAAGGAACCTCCTCTGCTTTAATTTAAATAGTTTTATGTGTATTTGTAAATTAAAGATTTTCCCGTAAGTATAAATCACATTGTCTTTGGAAATAAAGACATATATAACAGATATATAACTCAGACATGTTTGAAAAAAAGACAATTCCAATCAAATACTGACAAAAGTAAGAATTAATTTGAAGGAAAACAAGATTGCTGCTGCTGCTACGTCGCTTCAGTCGTGTCCGACTCTGTGTGACCCCACAGACAGCAGCCCACCAGGCTCCTCCGTCCCTGGGATTCTCCAGACAAGAACACTGGAGTGGGTTGCCATTTCCTTCTCCAGTGCATGAAAGTGAAAAGTGAAAGTGAAGTCGCATAGTCGTGTCTGACTCTTTGCGACCCCATGGACTATAGCCTACCAGGCTCCTCCATCCATGGGATTTTCCAGGCAAGAGTACTGGAGTGGGGTGCCATTGCCTTCTCAGGTTCACATATTCATCCTTGCTTTTGTCTTTTTTATTTTTTGGTCAATCCCAGTCTCTCCATATATCCCTTCTTTCCCCTTTCCCTCTTGGTATTCCACATCTGTGATTCTATGTCTGTTTTGTAAATAAGTTCATGTGTACCATTTTTTATATTGCACTTATGAGCAATATCGTATTTGTCTTTCTCTGTCTGACTTTCTTCACTCAGTATGACAGTCTCCATGAAGGTATTTTTATATAACTCTAGTTTATCTAAAGAAGTAACCAAAAGTTAGCGATCAAGAACTATTAAAGAATTAGCTATCAAGCTAACTCAGCAGAATTTTAGATGTTATCAGTCTCATTTTCCACTAAGACAAGTAAGTACTGTCTTTTGACTGAATCTTTCCGTCTTCCATTCAGCTAGAGCAGTGGTTCTCGCTGGGGATGGTTTTTGCCCCCAAGGGCATTTGACACTGTCTGGAGACATTTATTGTTCTTCACTCCAGTCAAATTGGGGATGGGCAGGGAGAGAGAGTGCTCCCGGATCCGTGGACACTGCTGACCATCCTACGATCACAGGGCAGCCTCCACAGCAAAGACTTACCTGGTGCAAGACATGGATGATATCCTGCTGGAAAACTCTGGGCTAAAGGGAGAGAATAATGAAGATGACACTGAGGAACAAAACCAGTCCTATGCTGAAGGAGAAATAAAAGGGGACACGCCTACCCTCTTGAACCCTGAAGGAAAAGAGAGAGTTTTCTAGCTCACAGGAGGGGAGAGAAAATTCTTAGAGTTCAAGGGGTGAATATTTGGATTTACAAGTTGACAAACCTCCTTAAGGCCAATAGGCTGTTCATTTGTGAAGAGGCTGATTAGTGATTTCCGTTTAAGGTTTCATTTTCTCCAGAAGCTACTGAGTAGAAAGGGTTCTTTTGGGAGATTGACATATATACATTACGATGTGTAAAATACATAGCTAGTGAGAACCTGCTGTATAGGGAGCTTACTCCATGCTCCGTGATAACCCAGATGGGTGGGATTTGGGTGTGAGGGTGATGGAGGTCCAACAAGTGCAGATATATGTATAGATATAGCTGATTAGCTTTGTTATACAGTAGAAAATAACAGGATGTTGTAAAGCAATTATATTCCAATTAAAAACAAACGATTGTGAGAACCAGTAACAGATCAGGAAAAGAAAGAAAGGGTTCTTTTTAAGAGTGTAAGAAATCACGGCTCGGGGAACAATTCTGACTTCTTTGCAGCAACCCCTGCCTTGTTTAAAAATATATGGAATGGAAGGTTGGGGCTCAGTTGCCATGATCCACTTTTCAGCATTTGACTTAGTTGAAAGACCCTGATGCTGGGAAAGATTGAAGGAAGGAGGAGAAGGGGACAAAAGAGAATGAGATGGATGGCATCACCGACTCAATGGACATGAGTTTGAGCAAACTCCGGGAGACGGTGAACAACAGGGAAGCCTGGTGTGCTCTAGTCCACGGGGTCGCAAAGAGTCTGACACAACTGAGTGACTAACACACAACCCTCAGATATTTTGGAACAATTAATTAAACAGGCCTGCGACCCAAAAAGCAAACTATAGTAGAGCCCAAAATCCAAGTTATGGAAGTGGAACAACTAACCTTTCTTATTGGTCTGTTAATAAAAACTGGTAGATAAGTCCTTGATCATTTCTGTAATTTCTTGTACCATATTAATAACTTCAGTAGAATTTAAATTGAGTTCAAATCAGATGCTCTTATCTTTTAACAACTCCTATATTAAGCATATAATTAAAATGCTCCAGTTTAAATATTTTCCCCAAGGTTTTAACTACTAAAAGATTCACACAGTGATGAACCAGAGTCTTCACGAATGAGGGCTCAAGCTTTTAAGAACTTCAGGTAGGGAAAAGGGATTTATGCCAACTGGTCTAATTGATGTAAAAGAGGAATGGTAAGAGATTGCTTTTAATTACTCAAAAGTCTCTTGAAATATTGTATTAGCCCTTGATCTTTTAAGTCACTAACCTGCATCAATATTTGACCATGCTCTCTCCTTTGGGAATGTGACTTGGTAAATATTAAAGAGAATTTCTTAGATCAAAAGGAAGCTTTCAGTCACTTATGTGCTGGGAGTTCACATGCCCTGGGCTGGGAGATGCTGGCTTTTACCCTTTGCCATTGTATCTATGATCTTAAGAGAGACGGTCTGATCACCCCAACCTTTGCTCTCTTTGATAACCAGCTTGGTCTTTCTTAGAGTCTGTTACTTAGCAGGAAATTGAGAGAAGATGTTATAGTGAAGATGGCATTTAATGAGGCGATGGAGGACGGGAAGGCTGGCCCACGTCTCAGGGTGTCACAGATGGGAGGGAATGGTACCTCTCACACAGACCCACCCTCCCTTTACCATTCATGTCCCTGCACTATGAACCTCACTTAACCAGTTGAGCTGCACCCATATTTCCCCATTTCCTGAGCAGACATAAGAAAGAAGACCCTCTTTGCTATATGTTAGAATGGATTCCAGGAAGGTTTTCCTGGAATGTCTGGGCGGGGAGTGAGAAGGGGGGACAGAGGTGTTTCTTGTTCTCTTCTGTGATGATTTAGTTGTGATCATTGTCAAAAGAAGGAAATTTGGGGAAAGAGAATGCCTAGCCCTGGGTCACTGTGACAGCTACCTAGTGAAGCCCTGGGAACCTGTGAAAGTAGAGGTGGCTGGCATTGTCGGCATCCGCTGCTTGCAGAAATCATCTGCTTCCCTGATGGGTCTGGTGTGTGGGGGGAGAAATGTTTTGAGGGTATTTTCATAGGGCTTGCATGGAACAGGATTTCACAAAACCAGGTGGCACGTGGGACAGAGGGGACTCTTGAAGAAATGACAGCTGATGAAACAAGGCTGCTTTTGATGATGTTGGTGCACACACCGTGGATGACAGCTAACATTTTTTGAGTGCTAGGTGTTTTGCAAAGTGATCTATATGCATTATCTCATTTAAGTCTCAGGCTAACCTAACAACATAGGGTAAATAAATAAATAAACCATTTCATTAAAGAGGCTGAATTAATTAACATTTTAAGGAGGATGTTACTAGTAAGTTTCAAATCTGGTCTTGAGTTTGGGCAGAGTCTGTGGTGTCCATGACTGTGCTACATGGCGCTCTCATTACTACTACTCTTAAGACTTGCTGTCAGGGCCCTGATGGAAGAGCTCAGGAAGGGGAACCCTGCAGCAGGAATCCAGAGAATTCCTGTGGACCTGGCGAACCCTCTTCACCCCGCACCTGACCCACAACTGCATCCTGCCGCCTCATGGGGAGGCCGTGTAGGTGATGTCTCCTGGCCTAGGGCTGGAACCACTTACTGGACTCCTGGAAGACTGTATTGAGGAAGATACACAGGCCAGCCTTGGATTAACGAGAAGTCAACACTTGCTTTGGGCTTCCCAGGTGGCTCAGTGGTAAAGAATCCACCTTCCAATGCAAGAGACATGGGTTTGATCTTTGGATTGGGGAGATTCCCTGGAGAAGGAAATTAGAACTCTCTCCAGTATTCTTGCCTGGAGAATTCCATGGACAAGAGGAGCCTCGCGCACCACAGGCCATGGGGTCATGAAGAGTCGGACACGACTGAGAAACTAAAGAACAACAGTGACAACACTTGTTCTGGGTGAAGTGGGAGTAGTGAAAGGCATGCCATGGCCCGTGTTTTTCCTTCTTTCATTAGGACTTAAGTTACTGGGGAGAGATGGATGAAGAAGCACGGTTCTTTAGAGTTCACCTCTTCAGAGCTAGACTCCAGCCATTGCGTTGGAGAGACGTGAAGCCATGAGCTGTTGGTGGTTGGAACAAAAACAAGAGACAGTAGCCTGATGAGACTAATGGGCTTTGAATGAGGCTCAGTGTTGGGTTAGTGGGCATAGGGTCAGTGTTGCCTTTACTAAGGGCTTAGATGTGTCTGATACTATTCTAAGCATTTTAGTCTAAATATGTACAATAGTAACTCCTTTAAAGCAACAATTGTGATGATATCCTCTGTTATCCTCCATTTTACAGCTGAAGAAATGAAACAGAGAGTAAACCACTTGTCCAGGCTTTGAATCCAGGCCATCTTAACCATTTAACTATTATCCTCTCAAACTTTATCGAACCCAGAGATGAATGCTTAAGATGATACTGAAGCAAAAACTGAAATGATACAGAGTAAAAATAATAGGTAAACAGTACAGTCTCTTGGGGCTAGGGGTGGGATGCTTGGGCAAAAGACCCCCAAACTGTTAAATTCCGATGTTTATTTTTCTGCATATTGTTTTAAAAATGTTTGAAAAGCACCTCACTACATCATAGACAGTTGACACCCTTTAAACAACAAATTCCACCACCCTCACCTTGGCCATGCTCAGGGCGTCTGCATTCACGGGAGCTGTTGAGGAAAGTGCGAAGCTTTTAGAGCATCTCCAGGCTCAGAAATGGAGAAAAGGAATTGGCTACGAAGGGAAGCACTGTCCCCATGGGACAGGTTTGCACTTAGTCCTTCCTTCATGCATACAGCAAGTACTCTTCCAGCACAGCCTTGTTGATGATGGAGCAGGAAGTCACAGGGCGGAATCCTGCCTGCCTGGAGTTTGCACTCTGCTTGATGTGGTGGTGGGAACTGAGGTCAGAAAAATATGGTGGGATCAGATAGTGGAAGAGTTAGAGTACCAGAAGGGCTTCCCTGATGGCTCAGTTGGTAAAGAATCTGCCTGCAATGCAGGAGACCCAAGTTCAATTCCTGGGTTGGGCAGATCCGCTGGAGAAAGGATGGACTACCCATTCCAGTGTTCTTGGGCTTCCCTTGTGGCTCAGCTGGTAAAGAATCTGCCCGCAATGCGGGAGACCTGGGTTTGATCCCTGGGTTGGGAAGATCCCCTGGAGAAGGGAAAGGCTACCCACTCTAGAATACTTGCCTGGAGAATTCCATGAACTGTATAGTCCATGGGGTTGCAAAGAGTCAGACATGACTGAGTGACTTTCACTTTCACTTTGGAGTACCATTTGGAATTTACTTGGAAAACCAGGTAGAGGTATGGGGAGGGGATGCACCGAATGAGGGAGCATTGAAGGGGGTGGGAGAGGAAGGGTAGGGCCCTACCACTGTGTCCCCAACAGGTGCTGAGGGACTGACGTGGGTGCCAGCCATGGGGGCAGACAAGGGGTATAGATCTGTGGAGTCTGGAATGGAAACGGAAGCACACTGCCTTGAACTGGTTGATAGAAGGGAGAGTCAGGAGGGTTCCGACACTTCAATTCTAAGTTTCAAGAGCAGCGATGGTCATTAATAATCAAAAAGATGGTCATACTGAGTTAAGTACAGATAGAGAAGGAGAAATATCAAATGACATCCCTTATGTGAGGAATCTAAAAAGACATGTTACAAATGAACTTACTTAAATAACAAAAAGAGACTCACAGACTTAGAGAGTGAACTTACAGCTGCTGGGGGTAGGATGGTGGGAAGGGATAGTTAGGGAGTTTCAGATGGACATGTGCACACTGCTATATTTAAAATGAATAACCAACAAGGCCTACTGTGCAGAGGGATCTCTGCTCAATGTTATGTGGCAGCCTGGATGGGAGAGGAGTTTGGGGGAGAATGGATACATGTATATGTATGGCTGAATCCCTTCACTATCCACCTGAAACTGTCATTGTTAATTGGTTTATGAAAGTGAAAGTCACTCAGTCGTGTCTGACTCTTTGCGACCCCATAAACTATACAGTCCATGGAATTCTTCAGGCCAGAAAACTGGAGTGGCTAGCCTTTCCCTTCTCCATGGGATCTTCCCAACTCAGGGATAGAACTCAGGTCTCCCGCACTGCAGGTGGATTCTTTACTAGCTGAGCCACAGGGAAGCCCAGGAATACTGGAGTGGGTAGTCTATCCTTTCTCCAGCAGATCTTCCCGACCTGGAAATCAAACTGGGGTCTCCTGCATTGCAGGCGGATTCTTTACCAACTGAGCTATCAGGGAAGTCCCTAATTGGTCTATATTCCAATACAAAATAAAAAGCTTAAATAAGTAAATAAAATACTTGTTCCCTGCGGGATGGCTTAGGTTGAGAAAACAAAGGTTAAAAAAATAATAGTAATAAAGGAGGATGAGGGCTAGTGTGCAGCAGAGAGAAATGTTGACTTTAGACGTTCCCTCTTGCCCAGCCTCTCCACTTAACGTGATGTCCCCTCCTTCACCCTTGAGTTTCTCCTGTTCCTGTGTTTCTTTCATAACGGATGACAGTTAGAGATGGTCTTGTTTATCTGTGCCTGTTTGGGTCTGGGTGTCCTCCCACTGGAATGTAAGTGGTGTGAAGACAGGACCGTGTCTGTCGTGTACCTCCTGCCCGGGGCAGAGCCTGCCACAGAGTCTTGGTCGTCTTCATTTAGGTAAAGATACATCTTTGCTGAAATGATAAGCTAGCGGGTTTACCTTAGCACTTTGGTGAGAAATAAAGCATACACCTGAGTTAAAATATGCAGGAGGCAGGAAATAAAACATTCAGTTGGTACTTTAATAATTAAACTAAATTTTGCTGCCAAGTGATAATAAATACGGCTAAGTCAATACAATATGCATCAGGGAGGCAATCGTGCAGCCAGAACATTATACAACTTGATTGCTTGGGATTGTTTAAAAAAATCAGTGAAGATTAATCATTATAATACAGATAAATACTCAGAAACAAAGAAAGATGTTTCTTCAAGTTTGACTGTAATGCCTTCATGGTATTAATAACAGATTTGCTATTTTTCTACAGCCTTCCCAACCTCATTCTGGTCTGGTTGGTGTTCATCTCTCGATCCATTCTTTTCTTCTTTTAAAGCTCAGCTTCAGCTATCCACATTCCCAATAAGTGATGTAGGGATATGGATTGGAAACCCTGGCTGCAGCCATGGTCAGAATCATCCTTTGGAGCGGGTTGAGGGGACACACTCATCACTTTGTGGGGTGCTCTCAGGGCTCCTGTAAATCTACACTTCCTCCTTCTGGTGTCTCAGATCCTTCCAGGGACTTTTATTCCTTTAGTGCCGCCTTGTCTGGCCTGAATGAATATTCACACGTCCTCCTCTGTCTGTGGTGCAGGCCCAGATCTACTCAGATTCACTATTCGTGTATGCTCAACCACCGCAGTAGACTCGGGCTGGTTGAGAATGGGATGACTAATTACATGCATGGACCACTCCCACTAGCTGGGTCCTCAGGAGCATCTCTGGCTCACACAGGCATGGTTCATTTCCAGTTGCTTTCTCCTCTTACCAAGCAGTGGTTTGATGTTGTCTGCATTGTTGTCAAATACTAGAGCAGTTACAGAATTCAGTAGCCCTTTGCAAATTCAGAGGACTTGTCATTTACTGAATAAAGTGTCTTTAAGTGCTGGTCAACTTCAGCTGGTTTTCAAAGAGGGGTATTGTTCACTGCCAGCTGTCTCCCACAATAATGGAAAAGAAGGGAGTTGAGTTTTATTTTATTATATTATCTTGTTTTATTTTATTTTTTGGTAATTCAAGACTACTCTCAAAAGGGAGTACAAAGCTTCCTAGACACTTCATACTTCAAACAGATGAATTACTTCCCAGCCTGGATAACAGCCGAATTTCTAAATTGAGATGTTCACTGAATTATAAATTTCATGTAAGAGAATAATACCAAGCACAAAAGGATTTGATAAAAGGGCACTTGAACTCTGCAAATGATACAAAATATTCCCCTTCTTAAGAATCTTTAATAAATTGTTAAATAAAAGATGCTGTGTGAAAGATTTGATGTTCAGCTTCCAGTGAAGTTTTCAGTAGGTTGATTATTCTGGCAGTATGTCAGCAGAAGGCTGAACGTTAGCTAATTCCATGCGAATTTAGTGACGTTGAACATTTTTTCATGCCTCTGTTGGCCATCTATATATCTTCTTTGTAAAAATGTCTATTCAGCTCCTCTGCCTATTTTTAATAGGGTTGTTGAGTTGTATGAATTCTTTATATGTTTTGGATATTAACCCATTATTGGATATATTATTTCCAAATATCTTCTCCCATTTGGTAGGTTGTCTCCTAATTTTATTGATGGTTTCCTTTGCTATGCAGAAGCTTTTTAGTTTGATATAACCCTGTTTGTTTATTTTTGCTTTTGTTTCCCTTCCCTGAAGAGACATTTCTAGACCCATATTGCTAAGACCAGTGTCACAAAGTGTGTACTGCCTGTGTTTTCTTCTAGGAGTTTCATGGTTTCAGGTCTTATAAATTCAAGTCTTTAATCCATTTTGACCTGATTTTTGTGTGCTGTGTGACAGGGGTCTAGTTTCATTTTTTCTGCTCCTGTGCTTACTTTTAAATCTGAAATTCAGGATACAGTGTACCTCCTTTCAGTGGAGTTTCATTGTTTTTGTACTGTTTGTCTGAATCAAATGTATTTCCTATCCCTGTCTTTTGTTGTTTTTGTTCAGTCCCTAAGTCATGTCTGACTCTTTGTGACCCCATGGACTGTAGCATGCCAGGCTTCCTGGTCCTTCACCATCTCCCAGAGTTTGCTCAAACTCATGTCCATTGAGTCATGGATGCCATCCAACCATCTCATCCTTTGTCACCGCCTCAATCTTTCCCAATATCAGGGTCTGTCCTGTCCTCAATCTTTCCCAATATCAGGGTCTTTTCCAATAAGTTGACTTTTCACATCAGTTGGCCAAAGCATTAGCACTTCAGCATCAGTCCTTCCAGTGAATATTCAGGGTTGATTTCCTTTAGGATTGACTAGTCTGATCTCCTTGCAGTCCAAGGGACTCTCAAGAGTCTTCTCCAGCACCACAGTTCAAAAGCATCAATTCTTCAGCACTCAGCTTCTTTATGATCCAACTCTCACATCCATACATGACTACTGGAAAAACCATAGCTTTGACAACATGGACCTTTGTTGGCAAAGTGATAGCCCTGTTTAGAACTATTTAAAACCTTACACAGGACCTTCAGAGAACTGTAGGGCATAGGTTCTGTGTTAGGAAATAGCAGTCTTTATTCTTCCTTCCTAAATACTGTTTTGTTAAGAGACAAAACAGATTTCACTCATTTTAAACAGACTTTCGGGTCTTCAGAGGGAGGAAAGCAGCCATCTTTTACTATGAGGGGTTGAATTAAACTCCTGAACATTTGAACACTAAAGCCATTTTAATAATGTTATCATTTTGATGCAGGCCCTATCTGCATAGAATGTTAAGGCTATCCTTTTAGAATGATGGAAACAAAAAACTTTAATCTTTCACTACAATTCCGTATACATCTTCCAGCTGTCAGTGTGTATTTTCCATGGTAGACAGTCACGTTCCTAACTGGATAGCTTTCATCCCAACAGGCCATAATCTCGGTATATTCAGGCTTTCTATTTAATTTGGTAGATTAGTCTTTGCAGCTGTTACTCAGAGGTGCATTTAGAAGATTTATCCTTTAATAGGAATAGATGGTGGTGTCATTGTCTTTAAGAGGTTACAGATATATCCAGCATAGTAGGTTTGAAAATTTATAGAGGAGAAAAAATGGGCCACGACCATTCTGGCATTTAAATCCCAGTATGCCCTGTCTTCAGAGCAGCTCATTGTAAAGAAGCTCTTCTGTAGACACAGAGCCTGTTTCTATGTTGAATAGAAAACTGAAATGACCAGTAGACATCTTCTGCCTTTGCAATAAACTGGGCTCTAATGCAGGGTCCTCTTAATTTGATGCTGTTGCTGTTGTTTAGTCGCTCAGTCATGTCCGACTCTTTGCAACCCCATGGACTATAGCCTGCCAGGCTCCTCTGTCCTTGGGATTTTCCAGGCAAGAATCCTGGAGTGGGTTGCCATTTCCTTTTCCAGGGGATCTTCCAGACCTGGGGATGGAACTTGCATCTCCTGCATTGGCACTGAGCCACCAGGGTAGCCCCCTTAGTTTCATGAGGCCTCAGCTCGTCAGATCAAAAGCTTCATGAATTTCAAAGGGATTCTCTGCCTGCATGCTTCTCATCCATCTCCCTTCATCCCAAGGCCCTTACTCTGAAGATGAAGTGAGCCGGGTTTCAGGGAGTCCTGAATCCTCTTCTGGACCAGCAGTGTACGTGTGTGTGTCCTTACTCTTGTCTCCTCTGGGTCACTTACATTGGTTTCCAGAAAACTGTTGCTCATCCTCTGACAGTTATAAAATGAATGCTTATCATATGTGTGTACAGCTTGTTGTTTAGTTGCTCAGTCATGTCCGACTCTTTTGTGATCCTATGGACTATCGCCCACCAGGCTCCTCTATCCATGGGATTTTCCAGGCAAGAATACTGGAGTGGGTTGCCATTTCCTTCTCCAGGGACTCTTCCTGACCCAGGGATCAAACCTGTGTCTCCTGCATTGGCTGGTGGGTTCTTTACCACTGAACCATCTGGGAAGCCTGTGTATGCAGCTACACATCCGGAGAAGCAAATTGTGTGTGCGTGCGTGTGTGTGTGTGTAAAATCTTCAGTGGAGTGAAGCTGCTCTTGGCTTTGGTGGAGCCTGTGGCATGTAGGTTTGGAAGACAGACTTACCTGCAGTGACTGAAGGCAACTCTTTTTCCATATCTCGTCCCAGAGAAATGCTTTTCAAGGCCACTCGTCAGGAGTTGGGTCAAGTTCTGATGCAGGTGGAGGCTTCAGGGATAGGTCGGTGGTGGTGCCCGGCAAGGGGGTCCATCCATTTTTCATGACGTTATCATTAACGCACTGTCTGCCTCCTGCAGGTTCAGCCTTTGGAACTGAAGACCAGCCGCCTCTAAAGGCAGCTCTCCCTGCCAAAGACACACCCAAGGGGACCGGCCGGGTGGCCCCTCCGGCTTCCTCCAGCGCGACAACACCCCGCAGGAGTTTGCTTCCGGCGCCGAAATCCACATCCACACCAGCTGGTAAGACTTGTGCTGCAGAGAAACTGCAGTGGAGAGCCTTTTCTGCATTAAAGTCTTCTGAGAGCCTTTGGGTACATCAGCTGTTTAGATGGGATGACAGATGTCTTTCCGATGACTTTTAATATTAGTGGTAATAATAGTACCACGATTCTCAAGGCACTTTCATCTATTCCTGTGTTTAAATTCTCAAAACTCCTTCGCAATCCTCCTAGTGACTGGTAACCCATCAAATCACAGTTTCCATTGCAAAAAATAAAAATAAAAAAGGATCAAGCTCATTTAGGCAGATTTGGCTTAGGGAAGCAGGTGCTGATGAAATCTATCACTGGAAGGATGGTAGGAGCTAGCTGCAGACTGTGCACCCTGGGAGTGAGTACCTGATCCCTGGGGGAACACTGCTGCCTCAACAGGGATGTAGGGGTTCCGTCCCCGTGCTGGTTCCAGGCTGGTGCCATCCAAGCCGGGTTGCAGGGATCAGGAGCTACGGCAGAAGGCTGGCTCCAGAGTCACGCTGTACTTGCCGTGTCCAGGCCAGCAAAGCCGATGCCTCTCCTGACCTGGGAAGCTAGTGACAGACACAGGGGACTCAACTGATGTAAAGGTGTGACAAGTGAAGGTGCTTGTCAACAGCTGAAGCTGCTGGGTGTGGCCCCCACCTGCCTTCTCCTCCTGTGTCTCACGCATGCGTGTTTGCCTTCGGGATGTCCAAGCATCTGGCATGTGGCTTAGCCTCCCATCTTCTGCACTTCATGTAGGAAGGCACTGAGAGTGAGGGAGCCTGGGTGTTGAGCCTGAATCTATGGTAGGTGGTTCACTTCTGTGGGTGTTCATTCCTCCATATTATTCTTTTGTGCTCCTGTAACAGTGATATATACACAGAGATGGGCCTGGTTCCTAAAAGTAAAATTGCATTGTACCTTTTTTTTTTTGATGTGGACCATTTTTAAAGTCTTTATTGAATGTGTTGCAATACTACTTAGTTTTATGTTTCGTTTTTGTTTTTTTTTTTGCCAAGAGGCATGTGGGATCTTAGCTTCCTGACCAGGGATCAGACCCACATCCCCTGCTTTAGAAGGCGAAGTCTTAACTGCTGGACCACCAGGGAAGTCCTGTACATTTTTCTACTTGTCACTTTCCTTACTGAAGGCACGTCATAGAGCTGCCTTCAAAGTCAGTGCATGGCTGTTTTTCAGTCGTTGCCTAGTGTGGTTATACCATGATCTATTCAGACATTCCCCCACCGGCAGGCATTCACTTTGTAACTGGCATTTGCCACTATAACCGATGCTTCAGTACACGTCCTTGAACAGGTGACGTTCTTTCTACAAGATGGATCCCCAGGAGTGGGATGGCTGTGCTTGATGCGTTAATAGATATGACTGGATTCCTTTTCAAAGGCTTCATTTTCACCCATATCGCTGATAAGAATAGATACTTATCATTTTTAAAAAATGTTGTCCATTTAATGGGAGTGAAATTCTATCTCAGTGTTATTTTAATTTGCATTTGCCTGACCACTTCAATGGAGCATCACCTCATAATCCCCTCTGGTAACATGTAAATTGACCTGCTTGGTTTTGTTCTTCCTCAGTGGAGGGAAAGCTCCCGGGGACAGTGACCTTGTCCCATTTATTTAGCCCAGTATCCCTGATCCTGCAGTCTCCTCAGGGACTAACTCCCAGTGGCTACTTAGCATCTGTTTGTTCACAGTCGGATGAATCAGCGAATCAGTGAATGAATGTCTCACGGCCTTTGACTCTTTTGGTTCCAGTTTCTTAACAAGTTTGGTTGGGGTTTAAATAGAAAATAACTAGACAAGCCTACAGTGAGTTAAAATACAGTTGTTGAATCAATCCTGCAGGCCTGTGTTTATCAAATTTTAGTGCCTCAGAACCACCTGTAGAGCTGTTTGAAAAGATTACTAGCTCTTGTCCTGAGTGACTTACTCAGTGGGTCTGGGGTGGAGCCTCAGAAATTGCATTTCCAATAAATTCCTGGGCTTCCCAGGTGGCTCAGTGGTAAAGAATCTGCCTGCCAATGTTCAGTCCCTGGGTCAGGAAGATCCTCTGGAGAAGGAAATGGCACCCACTCCAATATCCTTGCCTGGGAAATCCCACGGACAGAGGAGCCTGGTGGGCTACGGTCCTCGGGGTCGCAGAGAGCACATGACTGAGCACATAGCACATAACTTAATATACATAAGGCTCTGCGTTTGATTTTCCAAAGACATAAAACTTCTACATTTTCCCATTGTTGACATAAGGAGAAGGTGTTAAGGTGTTTAGAACAAGAGTTAACTACCACCACTTGCTAGATGGAGGACCCCACCCCAGCCTCTGTGTAAACCCTTGGCTGTGGCCCCTGTGAAATGGACTTATCTGGGGAAAGTGTGGATTGGGAAAATAGAGCAGAAGATGAGAGATTTCAGGACATTCTTTTCTAACTTTCATCTCACTCCAACACCTAATTTAATAGCAATTTAAAAATTATGATTAAAAGATACATTTTATTACTGAATTTTAGCTTTGCATTTATCCTATAGGTATGAATTTTTCATTTAAATAAAATGTAGTTCCTAATACCAAATCAGCTTTCCCATTGCCTTGTTCTGTCATCAGGCTAATTAAAAAGCAGAAGGCATGCAAATTACAGTTAAATTCCAAATAATTGGGTTTCTTGGGACTGTGGGGTATTTGGGTTATTCTGTTTACTTGGGTAACACCAACCCTTGTTTTAACTCATGCTGGTATTTCTAGACTGTGACGTATCACTTCTTTCCCTTGGTGATTCCAGGCTAATGATGGCAAGTTCTTGTGTCTTTGGGTCATCTGTTCAATTACTGTCATCCAAGACTGTAGATGCAACATGTACCCACAATAGAACATACCCTGGGAATGCCTGGGCTGTTTCTTTCAACCTAGATTTCTGATGTGAATTTTTTCTGTGAGTGACTTTTTTCTGGTTTGTTCATTCAGGAAACATTTAAATGCTTGCTTTAAGCCACAGGTGACTTAGATTCAAGAATAATTAAAACAGTCACAATAAGGTAAACAGAATTGTACACTAATAATTAGAGTGTCCCTTGGACAGCAAGGAGACTAAACAAGTCAATCCTAAAGGAAGTCAACCCTGAATATTCACTGGAAGGACTGATGCTGAAGCTGAAGTGTTAAGCTACCTGGTGCGAAGAGCGGACTCATCTGAGAAGACCTTAATGCTGGGAAAGATTGAAGGCAGGAGAAGAAGGGGACAACAGAGGATGAGATGGTCAAATGGCATCACTGACTCAGTTGACATGAGTTTGAGCAAACTCAGAGAAATAGTGAAGGTCAGGGAAGCCTGGTGTGCTGATGTCCATGGGGTCGGAGAGTTGGACACAACTGAGTGACTGAACAACAATTTGAGTGAGACCAAGAGATCTGTAATCTTATCATCTGGCTGTCAGTTAATTCTAGCAGACCAGGAAGTCATCGTAAGATGGATTAAGAGGGACTTCCTTGGTGGTCCAGTGGCCAAGACTCTGTATTCCCAGTGCAGGGGGCCCAGGTTCTATCCCTGGTCAGGGCACTAGATCCCATATGCCGCAACTAAAGATCCTGCGTGCTGCAACTAGACTCAGTGCAACTGAAATAAATAAATATTTTTTAAAAAGATGGGTTAAGAAACAAATGACCCAAAAAAGTTTAAATTAAATATAATAGACTTTTAAAATCACTTAATCATTTTCTCTTTATTTGTTTAATCATTTTCTAATTTGTTTATTTTGTAATCACTTTCTGATTTCAGCAAAGATACAAGGTAGCGTGCAGTAAAGGGCCCAGAATAACAGAGGTACAAGGATTAAAAATCCAAGTAATAAAAAAGAGAAGAGCCTGATAAAACTGGGCTCAGAGCTTCCTGGCTGCAAGAGCAAAAGAAAAAGCATAATTAGGGGAAAAAAAATAGAGTGTGGCACTTTATCAGAAGAGAGAACTTATTTTTTAGCACAATGTGTATGTATGATTTTAATTTGGTGAATTTTTAAAAAATTATGTTGAACAACATAATGGACAACTTTAGTTGTATATTTTCAAGCTTATCTTTTCTGATAATAAAATAATTGAAATAGTTTAAAATTTGGGAATAGAGAAGGCCTTCCTCAACATGATGTAAAACCTGGAAACCTTTGAAAAAATGATAGATTTAACTACATACAAATTTTAAATTGTCTGCAGTAATGAACATCATAGAATTAAGAAGGTTGATGAACTGAATGAAAATGCTGCAGCAAAGTTTTAAAATGAAAATCAATAGAAAAAATACAACTTAATTTGAAAAATAGGTAAAATATATGAATGGGTGACTTGGACAATAGAAGAACAAAGTGGTTAGTGGCCATAAATATATGAAAAGACGTTCAAATTCACTTAAAACCGATATACCTAACCTCTGTGCTGTGTTGCTTAGGCATTCTTACTCAGATGGAAGCCAGTTAATTACATTTTATTGAAATAACTATCATTGAAAAATACAGCCTGAGATTCAGTCTTCCTTTTTTACATTAACTTATTTTAATTGGAAGTTAATTACTTTACAATATTGTGATGGTTTTTGCCATATATCAGTATAAATCAGCCATAGGTATACATGTATCCCCCCCATTCTGAACCCCCCTCCCACCTCCCTCCCCACCCCATCACTCCAGGTGGTCACAGAGCACGGGCTTTGGGTGGCCTGCATCATTCATCACACTCCCACTCGCTGTCTGTTTTACATACGGTAGTGTATATGTTTCAACGCTCTTGTCTCAAATCATCCCACCCTCTCCTCCCACTAAGTCCAAAACTCTGTTCCTTACAACTGTGTCTCCTTTGCTGCTCTGCAGGTAAGATTGTCAGTACCATCTTTCTAGATTCCATATATATGTGTTAGTATTCATCTTTCTCTTTCTGACTTACTTCACTCTATATAATAGGCTTTAGGTGCATCTACCTCCTTAGAACTGAGAGAGTGAGTCATCTTTCTGGGACAGTGCTAGTTATGCATACACAGTACCCTGATCCCCTACAATCCATTCTGGATTCTGTCCATGTCCCTTCTTTCCCTGGGCTTTCAGTCACAGGCTGAGAACTAATACACTGTACTGAGCAAGATCTACTCCCAGAATATCATCTTTCTATACGTTAATAATGATCTTTGCTTCCTTGACATCAGTATGACGACAAAGGAAACTGTCATGGATTTAGTGCTAATGGTTAAAAAAAAAAAGTACAGAACACCCTCTCCATTGCTATATAAAGGGAAGAATTTTAGAAACTTAAATTTTAGAAACTTAACCTTAGTCTTTCAATGACTCTTTTTCTATAAATTTTCATGAAAAGCTGTTCTGTTGTTCTTATGTCAAATACAGTGTCTCACCAGGATGTTGATCTACGTAATTTTGCACAAATATTCAGGCTTTACCCTTGACTTTTCTAACTGGTCTGCAGTTGTAGCAAATAGGAGAATATTTTCAGTTGAAGTGTTGATCTGATGATAGAATACTTCTTGGTCAATATGCCTTCTGATTGTGTCATGTTGACATGATGTATTATGGAAAATAAAATTCCTTTATTCAGACTCAGCTATATAGAAGGATTTCCCATGGCTATACAGAGAATGAACAGCTGATGTCTTATTGTTTTGGTTCCTCTCCTCCTAAGGAAAAAATTCTCTGGGAATAGTGAGGCTGTTGCTTTATGGGTACAGAAGCTCCACTTGTATCACAAAAATTATTTTTACTTGTTTAAAAGCAGGTTATTATTTCTGTATTAAAATCACAGATGTAGGTGTTTTCTGGCGTGTGTGTGTGCTCAGTTGTGTCCGACTCTTTACAGCCCCATGGACTATAGCCCACCAGGTTGCTCTGTCCATGGAATTTTCCAGGCAAGAATACTGGAGTGGATTGCCATTTGCTTCTCCAGGGGATCTTTCCAACCCAGGGATCAAACCTGCATCTCCTGCATTGGCAGGCGGGTTCTTCACCACTGCATCACCTGAGAATTCCTATTTCTGGGTATACTATAGCCTTCCCTGGTGGCTCGAATGGTAAAGAATCTGCTTGCAATAGAGGAGACCCGGGTTTGATCCCTGAGCCCGGAAGATCCCCTGGAGAAGGGAATGGCAACCCACTCCAGTGTTCTTGCTTGGAGAATTCCATGGACAGAGGGGCCTGGTGAGCTACAATCCACAGGATTGCGAAGAGTTAGACACGACTGACAGACTAACACTTTCTTCTTTCTTCATAGTGTAAAAATACAGGTAGCTTGTCTGCACCATCAGAACGTGTTTACCGAGCACTTGGATGTTCCGAGTTCTATAAACAGCCTGCTCTAGCGTGTTCTCTTCACCTTCCCTCTAGTCTGGCCAAGCATCATCTCCCCTCTCTGCTGCTGCTGCTGCTAAGTCGCTTCAGTCGTGTCCGACTCTGTGCGACCCCATAGACGGCAGCCCACCAGGCTCCGCCGTCCCTGGGATTCTCCAGGCAAGAATACTGGAGTGGGTTGCCATTTCCTTCTCCAGACTCTCCCCTCTCTGGGCACATCTAAATAAAGAGTCTGAGTAAGAACTTGCTGAAATAAAATATGCGACTTTAGGACAAGACAGGATGGGTAAAGGGCTCACTTTGCCATGGGCATCTTGGATCTGGATGTTGGGGGGTTGTTCTTACTATAGCAGGTGACGTATGCTCCTTTAATGGAAACGACTCTGAGAGGCTGTTATCGTTCTGACAGTGAGAGCGTCATGGCACCTCACAGTGTGGAAGCCCATGCTGACCCTGGTGTGGGACCTGCAGGGGACAAGTTCAGAGCAATTAGGCTGCACTGGGCTCTTCAGTACAGGGGGCATCATCACTTGGTGTTGACTGTGTTCTCCCTGAGATGGGGTCCCCATGGTGCCCCCAGCTTTAGCTCATCAGTCCTTGTGAAGCCAACAGAGGGACCTGCAATGGCTTGAGGGTGGAGGAGTTTACAGGAGAGTAGAAGTGTTAGAAAGAACATTAGTGGGAGAAAAATAAAGGCGATACATTTGAGACCTGTTCCTTTGCATGAGGTCCCAGAGACAGGAAAATATGGCGGGATGATGGATGGAGTGACTATCCATTGCATGGTTCAGAGGGTGGTATTTGTGGGTGTCCTGGAAGGCCTGTTTGCTGTTCTGGCTGGCCAGCAGCCAGAAGGCACTGTAAGTCCCATGCTGTGACCCCAGAGTCCAGCTCAGTCACTCTGGGGTGGGGGCAAAGTCAGGGGAGCTGTGGAAGGGCATCCATTCATTCCATGGAAGTTTTGAGAGCACCTTCTCTGAGTTGAGCTCTGTGTTGGATGCTGGGGGACATCACGTGAATGGGACAGACACAGTCCTTGCTTCTACAGAGCTGCTGGTGTCATGGGAGAGAAAAGCATAAAACTCATACTTACACATGTATTTAATTATGGTTATGCTGAGTGTAACAGGCTTCCCCAGTGGCTCAGCAGTAAAAAATGTACCTGCAGTGCAGGAGACACAGGAGACTTGGGTTCGATCCCTGGGTTGGGTCGATCCCCTGGAGTGGGAAATGGCAACCCACTGCAGTGTTTTGCCTGGGAAATCCCTTGGACAGAGGAGCTTGAAGGGCTATAGTCCATGGGGTCGCAAAGAGTTGGACCCAACTGGGTAGACACACACACCCACACACACGCTGAGTGTACGGTGGAGGCGTATTTAACAGACCTAACGTAGTGTGCAAAAAGCATGCAGGAGAGACCTAACTGGTCAGTCCAAGTTGCCAGGCGGCAGGAGTGGGGATGGCGTTCTGTGCAGGTGACCATGTAGATTCCCTCTTTGTAAATATTAGAGGTTCCCAGGTCTCCCTCCCCCCTGAAAGTCTTGAACCTAGGCTGCTGACCACTAGATACCTTGTTAATTTGAAAACGTGCAGCCTCCTCTCCCCTTTCAACCCTTTTGTGGAAGAACTGGAAAGCTGGTAAAAAGACAGGGTCAAAAATAAAAAAGTACAGAAAATTTACAGCTGCTTCCTCAGTCACTAATTTTACTGGTGGGTCCCCCCGGCCTTCATCATCACACAAACATTGCCCCTTAGGTGGTTCACTGGGACAGTTTGATTTTGTGTGTGGGCACTTGAGTTTAAAGCTCTGATAACCTCGTCCTCTGGGCAGTTTAGTGGCCTCGAGGGCTATTTAAAAATTATCATCGAAATGTCACAGAATGATCCAGGTAAGGAACAAGATATATTTCTCTTAATCTGCTGTTTCTCTCATGGAAGCAGCAGCACGGATGATATTTTTGATGATTTGGGAGGCGCGATGGGACGTGCCCATCGTACCAGCGAGAATTTATAAAATGCCGCGACTCACTTGCTGTTAAGCCCCCTGTAGGCTGGTGTGAAACCTGGAATGATGTGGTAGCCCCTCCAAAGTAGGGCAGAAAACCCTAACTCTCATTTAAGAGTATATGCACGTATTACGTCTCAAAGGTTACACACCTGGTATTGTGCCCACTCTGCTTGTCAGCCTCCAAGAGCTATGGGAGCTGGGCCAGCAGTAATTAGTGCCAATGGTCCTGTGGAGCTGCTTCTCCATTGTGATTTCTGACATTTATGTGCCTCAGCACTCTGCCTCCTGAACTGTAAATGCCTTGTTATGCGAAATGCTTCCGTGCTGTAGCCCCATCTCGTAGCCTGATGAGCACGGCACGTTTAATTACATGTCAGTGTTTAAAACTTCCCAGTTCTCTCCAGATTTGTATGTTTTACTAGCTACCTTACGCTGATGAAATACCAAATGCCCTATTTACCGTCTTTGGGTGATGACGTTGGGGGGAGCTAGAAAAAGTGAAAATATAATAAGAAAGAAACAAATGCCAGCCATTCCTTTTCTAAGATAACTGCCAAAACATCACACATTTCTTGGACATTGCAGAGTCTTCCTGTGTTCATCTTTGATCAGCGTATTTGTGTCAAGAACTACTTCAGGCCCCACACTTTGTTATCAGTAATCTCTCCAGCAGCTGATCAGAATCTAAAGCCCATGATGGACATGAGAAGCCAGTATATGACCACCAGACACAGGACTATGAAATATAGAGCCCCCCAGTCTAGAAGTAGCTCTGACTGTTGAACACCCCACATGGCAGGTTGATGGGGATGAAGGAGAGCAGAATAAGTAATGTGACAGAGAAGACTGAGCCCCAAAGAATCAATGCTTTTGAACTGTGGTGTTGGAGAAGACTCTTCAGAGTTCCTTGGACAGCAAGGAGATCAAATCAGTCAGTCCTAAAGGAAATCAGTCCTGAATATTCATTGGAAGGACTGATGCTGAAGCTGAAGTTCTTTCTGTAGTCCTGGCGTGCCACAATCCATGAGGTTGCAAAGAGTCAGACATGACTAAGTAACTGAACAACAACAATGTGACAATACCTTGCTGTATATCCAAGCTGGACAATGGCCAAACTGATGTCATGGTTCATGGATGAGCAACTATAATAATAATTGCCAGCATTTTTTGAGTACTTACTGTATGCTTGCTATACCCACCATCTCATTGCATCCTCACTTATTACGATGTGCTGGTACTATTCTTAAGCTTACTTTATGGATTAGGAAGCTGTGGATTAGAGAGATCAAGTCACTTTCTAAGGGTAATGAAACCAGAAGATTTCTGGGTTGACTTCAAGCCTGGGGATCTAGCTGCAAAATTTTTATTTTATCACCATAGCTTCTATTTTATAGTGGCTACTGTCTCAATTGTGAGTTATCATTTACCACGTTGGTAGTTTACATTTTGGAGAAGGCAATGGCACCCCACTCCAGTACTCTTGCCTGGAAAATCCCATGGATGGAGGAGCCTGGTAGGCTACAGTCCATGGGGTCGCTAAGAGTCGGACACGACTGAGCGATTTCACTTTCACTTTTCCCTTTCATGCACTGGAGAAGGAAATGGCAACCCACTCCAGTATTCTTGCCTGGAGAATCCCGGGGACGGCGCAGCCTTGTGGGCTGCCGTCTATAGGGTCGCGCAGAGTCGGACACGACTGAAGCGACTTAGCAGCAGCAGCAGCAGTTTACATTTTGAAGAAAAAGATGAATATTATCATAAAAGATGATCATAACATAGGCTGTAAAAAAGATTACAGAATTATGGTACCATAGTCCTTACAGTCAGGTGAATTCCTGACATTTTGAAACCACTTCTTATTTTCCCTTTTTCATTTCTCCTCCAGTATCTGTTTCTCCCCACATAATAAACAGGCATGACGTCCTAAGTGAGTAATGAGAAATCACTTTCACACAGAAACAAAATGAATAAAGCTGTTCCTGTGATGGATTTGTGGGACGAAAATAATCCAGTTCTCCTGGGGAATCAAGACTGTGTGATCTGTTAGGTCCTAAGAAAATGTGAATAAGTAAATCATGGTGAGAAAAGTACTTTGATTTTTGAAACGACGGAGGAGCCTGGTAGGCTGCAGTCCAGGAGGTCGCTAAGAGTCGGACACGACTGAGCGACTTCACTTTCACTTTTCCCTTTCATGCACTGGAGAAGGAAATGGCAACCCACTCCAGTATTCTTGCCTGGAAAATCCCAGGGACGGCGGAGCCTGGTGGGCTGCCGTCTATGGGGTCGCACAGAGTTGGACACGACTGAAGCGACTGAGCAGCAGCAAATAGAAATTGGGTTTTATTCACTGTGTCAGTTTTAGTTAGGTAAGTTCAAATGAAAGAAATGGTCTGAATTATTTGTCTTATTCTATCCAGTAATTTACTTTCACATTAATTCAAGAACACAATAAAATTGTGCCTTTCAGAGCTAACGTTTTCTCCATACAAATATGATCTACTTAGTATTAAAAGTGCCCAAATAAAAAAATTAAAAATTCCCTGGTGCCTCCTGATGGGTGGGAGGGAGGTCCAAGAGGGAGGGGCTATATGTATACATAGAGTTAGTTCACTTCGTTGCACATTAGAAACACAACGTTGTGAAGCAACTATACTCCAATTTAAATAAAAAAGAAAATAGAGAAATCAAAGGGGAGGAAATTGTGAAAGCAACATTTTAAGAAAATTTCCCTCAGTTGTAGGACTGGAACAGCCTACCAGGTACCCAGCATAATGAATGAAAAAAGACTCATACAGGATGGGCACATCATGAGATTTCATAAGACTGGGAAAAAGAAGAGGTACCAAGGTTGAAATTTAGAGTAGTACCTAACTTTCCAAAGCACCCCTGAAAACTAAAAGAAAGATGCCTTTTCAATCCCCAGGGGAATGATTGCCACATCAGAATTCTAGGTTTAGCCAAATGACCAACTGTAAGAAGAAATTTGTAGCCAAAGTGGGGTGTGTGAATTTCAGAGGTAAGGTTCTAGGTGATCCAAGGTGCAGGGTGATACCCAGGTTTCCTGATTATAGGTGCCTGGCAAGAGATGTTGTTGTTCAGTCGCTAAGACATGTCCTGACTCTTTGTGACCCTGTGGACTGTAGCCTACCAGATTCCCCTGTCCTCCACTATCTGCTGGAGTTTGCTCAGATTCATGTCCATTGAGTCAGCGATGCAATCTAACCATCTCATCCTCTGCCACCCTTCTCCTTTTGCCTTCACTCTCTCCCAGCATCAGGGTCTTTTCTAATAAGTCTGCTCTTCACATCAAGTGGCCAAAGTGTTGGAGCTTCAGCATCAGTCGTTCCAATGAATATTCAGGGTTGATTTCCTTTAGGATTGACTGGTTTGATATCTTTGCTGTCCAAGAGACTCTCAAGAGTCTTCTCCAGCACCACAACTTGAAAGCATCAATTTTTGGGTGCTTAGCCTTCTTTATAGTCCAACTTGCACATCCGTACATGACTACTGGGAAGACCCTAGCAAGAGTGGCAGTTGTCTAAGTACTGAAAGGCTGGGATGTCAAATGAGTTGTGCATGGGATTATGGACATTTCCCAGCATGATGGCAGGACCTGGGGTAAGAGGAGGACCGTGTCTCGGAGTAAGTGAAAGTCAGTAACTATTGCTGTAGGTGACAGCAAGGAACAGTGTTAGAGTATATCAGCCAAAAGTTAGGAACCTCCAAGGAAAAGGAGCTTCAGGTTCTGGTGGGGTGGTGCTGGGTGGTTTGAAAGAGATCTCCTGACTGGAAGATAAGTTGGGTGAGGAGGATGAGGACCATTTGAGAAAGTTACTCTGAAAGATTGAGGACAGTTGTGGGTGCTGGTGGTTTAGTCACTCAGTTGTATCTGACTCTTTCAACCCCATGGACTGTAGCCCACCAGGTTCCTCTGTTCATGGGATTCTTCAGGCAAGAATCCTGGAGTGGGTTGCCATTTCCTTCTCCACGGGATCTTCCAGACCCAGGAATCGAACCTAGGTCTTCTGCATTGCAGACAGATTCTTTACTGTCTGAACCGCCAGGGAAGTCCATACTTGGGGATTCTAAAACTTTTAAACAGATGTGATATTTTCCCCCAAACCCCACTCCTTCATTCTTTTATTCTTACCTTTTCACAACAGTCTTCAGAGTTAAATTATCCCTGCTATTATCCCAGGAAATAATTAGATCTCTGTTATGAGTCTGATTTTTGTAGGTCTTTATTTGAGCACAGAAATCTCCTTTATTCTACTTTGAATTTCCACTTCCCTCACATATGCAATAAAGGGTGGAGGAAATGGAATGAACCTTTAATAGTTTAAATCTAGCCTCTTTTCAAGTATATTTAGATTGTTTCTCACGTTAACTCCATTCCCCACCAATGTCAGATATTTCTGTTGATTTTTTAAAATTACTATTGGCATGGCAATTCCCTGGCCATCGAGTGGTTAAGACTCTGAGAGCCCACTGCAATGGGCGTAGGTTCGATCCCTAGTCAGGGAACTAAGACTCTGCAAGCCAAGAGTTGCAGCCCAAAAAATATATTACTATTGGCAGCTAAAACCTGTTTCTTTCTCTTATCTCTGCAACCCCTCTGGAGTCCTGTCTCACCCACCCCCCTTCTCATTTATAACTCATCCAGGTTCCTCTTTTATTTGTTGTGTTTTTATCTAGATAATATTTCCTTTCCTCATCCCTTTCAGTCCCTATAAATCTTCCCTTGAAATGGTCCCTCATCCTATTCGTCTCCTAAGTGACAACAGAATCCCTGCTTCCTGGTTACATCATTCCTGTTTTCCTATTCACCTTCTGCAGTTCCATTGCCTGATAATCACAACTTGCATTGTTGTCACATTTACCTTTCATTTTTCTTCCTGTTCCTCTTCCTAACAGGGCCTTTCATGACATCTGGGCCAGTCTGTTGGGCTAGGGGAATTAAAATTAGCTCCATTAGCTCCACTCTCATAAGTGGATAGAATGAGAAGGTTAGACTGTTGGAGCATCAAGTCTGTGGCTGTGAATGTTTCTTTATCTTTTTGTTTCTTATCTTTTCTTACTTATATTGAGATTTATTTTCAAGGATGGGTGGCCCATTGTGTGTGAGGTTAAGAGCCTGTGAAAATTCCCTTTGATTTTTTTTTTTGAAGTGCTCATTTTATTTAAAAAAAGGTATATAGCATTTTTCTTTTTACGAAAAAAAAGTATAGAGCATTTTTGTAACCATTATCTATAATCGAATTTTTCTTTTCATTTTGATGTGCTCCCTGAGGATTCTGAATTAGCCGTTGTCATTTGTCATCACATTTTTAAGAGGACAGCCTCATGCTTGTCCACCGCTCTTGATTGGCGGGGCTCTGGTCCTGGGCTCAGGGCTCCGCTCAGGTGGACTTGGCGTTAAGCATCTGTGATGAACAGGTTGTAGGAAAACACAAGGTTGGAGCAGCACATGTTGGAGTCTTGCACATGGAAGGCCCGTGTCCAGGAGAAGCTGAGCTCACATGCTGTTCTTTCCTCTACCACGGAGCTGTCTACAGGAGCTTTGCCAGGGAGCTCCTTTCAACCTAAGCCTTTGGGAGGCTGTTTGCTGCTCTGTTTATGGTGAAACACTTTAGGGATGGTCTGGAAATAGCTGACTGCTGTCAGTGACTGTTTCAAATGAAGCTCTGTGACTTCTTCTCTGAGACCGGAGGGAGGCCAGCATTTCCACAGACAGAAGACAGGCAGAGGACATGGGGCAGTGGGTAGGATGCGAGGGCAAGGACCATAGGGTCCTGCTCCATTTCAGCAGGTACTCTGGGATCTTACAGAGTAAAATGAAAGTTTACAGTGTACTTAAAAATTATTTACTCTGAGTCCAGATTGCAAGAAAATTGCAAAAGCCACTGTATTCTTGACTAATTGCCCTAATTTTCTGTGCCATCAAGAGTTCCCTGAACCACAGAGGAATTTTCTCAGCAGTCTGTGTTCCTACGGGGACAGGATCGTGAAACTTTCGGTCAAAGTTATGCTTGTGGAATTGTTTGTACTCAGCTGGTTGCTTTCCTTATTCCTTCATAGAGCAGACAAATTATTTTCATTTTGTTTTCGGTTTCATGACTTTTGTTTTTTATTATAAAAACAATGTATGAGATCTTCATTAAAAGTGGAAATAATGCAGAAGCATATGAAAACAAGAAGTAAAATTCCCTTGATCCTACTGCTCAGAAGTAACCATTATCAAAAATATTTTAAAACTGGTAATATTTTAAGCTGACTTAAAACTCAACATTCAGAAAACTAAGATCATGGCATCTGGTCCCATCACTTCATGAAGGGGAAAAAGTGGAAGCAGTGACAGATTTTATTTTCTTGGGCTCCTAAATCACTGTGCACAGTGACTGCAGCCATGAAATTAAAATACTCTTGCTCTTAGGAAAGAAAACAATGACAAACCTAGACAGTGTATTAAAAAGCAGAGACATCACTTGCTGACAAAGGTCCGTCTAGTCAAAGCTTTGGTTTTTCTAGTAGTCATGTACAGATGTGAGAGTTGGACCATAAAGAAGGCTCAGCACCAAAGAAGGTGATGCATTCGAATTGTGGTGTTGGAGAAGACTCCTGAGAGTCCCTTGGACTACAAGGAGATCAAACCAGTCAATCCTAAAGAAATCAACCCTGAGTATTCATTGAAAGGACTGTTGATGAAGCTCCAGTACTTTGGACATCTGATGCAAAGAGCTGACTCATTGGAAAAGACTCTGATGCTGGGAAAGATTGAAGGCAAAAGAAGAAGGGGACAGCAGAGGATGAGTGGGTTGAATGGCATCATCAACTCAGTGGACATGAATTTGAGCAAACTCCCAGAGATAGTGGAGGACAGGGAAGTCTGGTGTGCTGCAGTCCATGGGGTCGAAGAGTTGAACATGACTTAGCAACTAAACAACAACAACAAAACTAGGAAACAATCTTTCAAAAATTTTTATATATTTACAGCTGTATGTGTTAGTTGCTCAGTTGTGTCTGACTCTTTGTGACCCCATGGACTGTAGCCCACCAGGCTCCTCTGTCCATGGGATTCTCCAAGCAAGAATGCTGGAGTGGATTGCCATACCCTTCTCCAGAGGATTTTCCCAACCCAGGGATCGAACGCTGGTCTCCTGCATTGCAGGCAGATTCTTTACAGTGTGAGCTACGAGGAAGTCCCATTTACAGCTGTAATATAGATAATATCTTTGTGCATTAAAAATGGGATAATAACATGCATACTGTTCAACAAATAGCTTTTTATTTCTCGTGAACATCTTTCCATGCCAGTATAATATAAAGCAACCTCATTGTTTTTATTGGCGGCATAGTGCTACATCATATGAACATGCCATAGTTTATTTAACCATTCCCCATGTGCATATTGGTTATTTTCATGTCTTTATCATTGTGAATGATGTATGAAATGTCTTTGAACATACACCTTTTCACGCTTGTATTCTGAAGGGAGATCTGTAGAAGCAGAATTGCTGAGTCAAGTCTATCAATGTGTAAATTTTTGATAGAAGCTGCCAAAGAGCATTCCATGAAGGCTGGATGGAAAGTATTGAAACTCTGAATAAATATCTATGTTTTGTTTCCCTTCAAAGTGTTGTGTTTTGTGTTTAGCTCACACTTTGGCCTTTAACACTCTCCTTATGAGCTCCCAGGAGTCTGGGTGACTTTCTGTGTTACTTGAAACCTAAGATCTGAGCTGAGGGAGCGAGAGTGACATGAGCCAAAAGTTGGATCCTCCGCAGGGCGGGTGTGGCTTCGGTGGAGTGGCATGGGGGCTGAGCTTTCAGGACCCCGAGGGTCCAGCCTCCTGTAGCTCCTAAGTGCCTGGGCACGAGTTGTCTTGAAAAGAGCCCAGTGGGAAATGGAGGGGACATTGGGCATTGACTGAATGGCCACGCTGTCCAGGGCAGGGTGCATCATCTGGCTGAAGTTTATATTCTAGTGAGGAAGGTAGACAGCAAGCAGACAGATTCGTGGATCTGTTTTGGATGGTGGTAAGTGATGCAAAGAGGAATGAAGCAGGTAAGGGGAGAGTGTCAGGTGGCAGGAAGGCTGTTTTACCTGTTGTGCCAGTCACTGCCTCCCTGGAGACTGTTGGCTGTGCTGGGATCTGAATGAGCAGGTGAGTGAACCAAGCTCAAGGTTTGGGGAGGCACATTCCATGCAGGAATGTGCAGTCAAGAGAATGTGCCTGCAATGGGAGGAAGTACAGCAAGTTTGAGCACCAGCAACATGTAGGAGGAAGAGGAGGAGGCAAGTGGACACAGAGGGAGGGGGTGAAGCAGGCCCGATGGGGTCAGGAGAAGCAGGAGCCCAATCAGTTCAGAAAAGTAGAGAGAGGTTGGTTGCAAATACTTGCCTCCCTCTGCAAAGCCCGGAAATGACCCCTCTCCAATCATGTACATGGGCACACACACACACACACACACACACACGCACATGCATACACTTGCATACACACATGCATATAAATAATCTCTAATAATGCTTTTAAAGGTGTAAGGGAAAGTTGACATATTTGGACATATTGAAAATTTAAAAATACAGTACAACAAAAGGTACTATAAATAAATTGTAAAAAGTGAAACTTGGAAAATGTAATTTGTAGAGCAGGCAAAGGATTAATATCTAGTATAAATGAAGAATTCTTACACATCAATAAGAAAAATGGGTAAAGGGTTTAATGAGGCCATTTTCAAATAAATGCATATGACCAATTTAAAAAGATTCCAAGCGTTTGGCAGAAAATTAAAATGACGGAGACTTCAGTGTCAGTAGGGCATGGGACGTGTACAAAGAACTGGTCTCCCACACTTGGTTGGGAATGTCAATTAGCAGCTTTGGGTGGAGGACAACTGGGCTATGTCTGGTGATACTGCAAATGAGCAGACTCTTAATCCGGCAAAAGTGTATCTGTGCATTCATTCTGTAAAGAGGCCAATACATGCTTACAAAGAAACAAGTAGAAAACTGCTTACATAGCACATTTATCTTTTTTAGTAGCTAACGACTGTAAACACTCTAAATGCTCATCAACCGGAGGATGGGTAAATTATACTGCTTCTTTGCCCCTTAATAAGATATGACATTTTTAAAAGATCTGTAAATGCACTGATATGAAAAGGATCTTGAAAATTGTGGGTAGATAAAAAGAAATCGCAGTATGCAATTCATTTTATTAATTAATAGCCATATATATATTTGTGTAGGTATGTTTATAAATACCTAGAAAAATGTCTGGAAGAATAAATGCAAACTGCTAGCAGTGGTTACCGCTAAAGGGGGAGTAAGGATGCGGGGCTGGGAGTGAAGAGGGAAGTTTGTATTCTGCTTCTAAGGGACCATCACCATCACTGGGGTTTATTTATTTATTTTTTTAATCACAATGTTTGGGGTTTTTTGAAATTTATGTATTTATTATTTTTGGCTGTGCTGGGTCTTTGCTTCTGTGTGCGGGCTATCTCTAGTTGCGGCGAGCAGGGGCCACTCACTGCAGTGCACGAGCTTCTCATTGCGATGGCTTCTCTTGTTTCTGAGCGTGGGCTCTAGGTGTGCAGGCTTCAGTCGTTGTGGTACGTGGGCTTAGCACGTGCGATCTTCCCAGATCAGACATCGAACCTGCGTCTCCTGCATTGGCAGTTGGATCTTTACCACTGAGCCACCAGGGAAGCCCACGGTTTATTTTTGAAATGGCATAATAAATGTTCCTGAGGTGGAGACAGGTTCTAGGTACACCCAGGTTGGTGTTACTTCTCTTATCTTCCATCCATCATTCTTTGATTTTCTGATGAAGGGGATGTGAGGTGAGGGTCTGTGCCCAGCACACAAGGGAGAAATGGGACCATGTCCCGAGTGCCTGTTCTTATATTGAGCCCAAGTTCAAGATGTCCCGTGCTGCTGCGGCTGCCTCTGCCATCTGGTCCCACAAAGGCTCAGCTGCAGCAGAGACAGAACTCGGAGGCTCTCCAGGTCACCTCTGTGGACCAGCTGCGTGGAAATTAATTAGAGGCAGACTGAGTCCCCCGAGGCTCAGCTCTCATGATGCTGGAGTCATTAGCAGTTAGATTCAGCTACAGCTTCCTTATCCATCTTCTGAAAATTTGTTTTGGCAAGGAGACAGGCCGACTGAGTTGGTGGCTGAGGACAGTGCAATTTTAATTCCCACATAGTTTGTCAGGGTCCTTGGGGTGCGGTGACCCCCAGAGACAGGGGCGGTTTTCATCATGTCAGAGACAGTAGTGTACTTATTCCTCTGACCGCTCATAACAAAATTCCCTTTGCTATAAACAAGCGTGTCATTCCTGAAGCACAGGAGGTGGTGACTATAGCAACAAATCACCCAAATATTATTTTGTTCTGTGTGCCTTTTGTTAAGCTTCCCTTTCCACAAACAATTTGTGTTAACCGTTTTGATTGTAATGAGCTCTCTTTGTTTCTTTCTCTCTTTTTAAACTATTTATAGGAGCCAAGAAAGAAGTACAAAAAGAGCAAGATGCCAATAAACCTGCAGTTTCATCTCCTAAGAGGACAGTGGCTTCAAGCACCAAGCTTCATTCACCAGGTATTTAAGAAATGTGAACTATCTTATCTGAGGAGACTTGAACTTGGAATTCATTTTGTTCAAATGTCATTAATGGAGCAATGCCAGCCCACGTGGTATGCAAGACTGTTCCAGGGCTTGACGTACGTGTATGGCTGTGTTCTGACTCTAACTGAAATGAACCAGCTGTTGGCATCATTTTGTCTTTAAAAAAATGTTATTAATGCTACATTTAGTGGGTAGGATCCTCTCTGTGTAGGAGTATCTGCTAATCCAACAGCACCTGAGATAATTTATAATTGAAAAACAGATTTTGGAGATCATACCTCAAGAGATAATATTTTCCAAAAAGAGAAAAAGACAAACTGTGGATATCAAATACTTGTTATTTTATTTATTTACATACGGATATGAACAAGCTATATAATGTCACATGAAAGTTGAAAATTACCTATTATGGAAATTCATATTGTAAGACATCAGCCTCTTTGTAGAACAGAATGCAGTGTAACCTTTAAACACAAAAATAGTAGCAATAATAGCAGCTAAAGTTTGAGTTCTTACTGTATACCTGGTACTGTCCTTAGGTCTTTAAATGTATTCATTTATGTAATGCCCACAGTAACTGGGAGATGGGTACGATATTGCCTCTTCCTTTGTATGTGAGGAAATTGAGCTTCATAGATTTTCATTAACTTGCCCAAAAGTCACAGGAAATAAATAGTAGAGCCTTTGTTTTAACATAGACACTTTGAATCCCAAAACTGCACTCTATTTGCTGCGCTATGAACCAGAAACCTTGGGGAATAATGACCTTATTAATAATGTTTCCAGTAAATTTTAAAAATGTATAGGAAGTAATCCAAAGTCACACATGAAGAGGGTCAGGAGACAGAGCCTGTTACCAAAGGCAGATTTGTGTGCCTGACGCACAATGAGGCAAAACAAACTGAAACATCGGAGTTTGGAGCAGGAAAAGGTTAATTGCAGAGCCTGCAAGGAGACTGGTAGTTTGTGCTCTGAAAACCCAGAACTGCTCCAAGGATTTCAGCAAAGCACTTTTAAAGGCAAGTTGAGGGAGAGGCATGGTTAGTTGTTGCAAACTTCATGGTGTGGGAATCCTTTGCTCTTGCAGCTGTCCACATGGGTCAAGTCAGGCTGTTCCTGTAAACTTCCAACAAGACATACGCAGGGAAAGGTTGAAATGAGCGGTTAAAAAATTTAAATCCATGTCAATGAAGACAAAGAGAGGGGAGAAGGGAAAAAGAAAACAGAGAGAGGAAAGGAGAGGAAGGAAGGAAGGCGTTGAGATCTACTGAAGCAGTAGTCCATGCCTTTTTATCAGTGAATAGAGCTCCACTGTGTAAGTACCACAGTTTATCCATTTACCTATTGAGACACTTTGGAGATTTCTCCCAGGGATTTGGCTGTTATAAGTGAAGCTACCATGCACATTTGTACAAGCCTTGGTACAGACCTCTGCTTTCATTTTTCTTGGCAAACAGCTGAGAGTGGAATGCCTGAGTCATATGGTAGCTATGTGTTTAGCTTTTAAGTCTGCTTAAAAGTTTTCCAGTCTGTTTCCCAAGGTGGTTGTACCGTTTTATATTCCCGTCAGTGATGTCCAAGAGATCCAGTTCCTCCATGTCCATGCCAACCCTTGGTATGGTCAGTCTTTTCGATAATAAACATTATAATGGGTGCATAGCAGTATCTCATGGCTTTAATTTGCGTTTACCTGGCAACTAATGACATTAAAATGTTGAACATCTTTTTTATGTTTATTTGACATCTGTATATATTCTTCCTTAAAATATTCCAATCTTTTGCCATTTCAATTGGAAGGTATTTTATTGAATTTTGAGAGTTTCTATATATTCTGGTCACCATTTTTTCAGGTATGTGATTTGCAATTTTCTTTTCTCCACAATTTATGTTTTGTTTTGCACTTCCCTAACAATGTCTTTTGAAGATTAGAAGTTCTTAATGTTCATGAAGTCCAATTCATGATTTTTTCTTTTATGGACCATATTTTTAGTATTATCTTTAAAAATCTTTATATAACCCAAGTTCATAAAGATTTTCTCCTACATTTTATTCTAAAATACTTATAGGTTTTATATTTACATCTGTGATCCATTTAATTTTTTTTGTATGTAGTGTGAAGTATGACTTGATTCTCAGTAGATTTCTACCATGATCATCATTATCTCTTCTGCTTGCATTGATTTTAATTAGCTAATGTCATTAATTTGAAGTCTTTCTGCTTTTCTAATGTGCATTTAATACAGTAAATGTCCCTTCATATACTACTTTAGCTGTAATTCACATATTTTGATATATTGGATTTTCATCTTCATTGAGTTGAAAATATTTTCAGGTTTCCTTTTCTGATTTCTTCTTTCCCCATGATTATTTAGCAGCATTCTTTTTAGTTTGCAGATATTTAAGACTTTCCAGAGGTCTCTCTGATTGTATTTCTAATTTAATTCCATTGTGGCTAGAGAACATACTTTGGATGATTTGTTCAGTTTAGTGCAGTTCAGTCACTCAGTCGTGTCCAATTCTTTGTGACCCCATGGACTGCAGCACGCCATGCTTCCCTGTCCATCACCAACTCCTGGAGCTTACTCAAACTCATGTCCATTAGGTCGGTGATGCCATCCAACCATCTCATCCTCTGTCATCCCCTTCTCCTCCCGCCTTCAATCTTTCCCAGCTGCTGCTGCTACTGCTGCTAAATCGCTTCAGACGTGTCCGACTCTGTGCGACCCCATAGACGGCAGCCCACCAGGCTCCCCCGTCCCTGGGATTCTCCAGGCAAGAACACTGGAGTGGGTTGCCATTTCCTTTTCCAATGTATGAAAGTGAAAAGGGAAAGTGAAGTCGCTCAGTCATTTCTGACTCTTAGTGACCCCATGGTCTGCAGCCTACCAGGCTCCTCTGTCCATGGGATTTTCCAGGCAAGAGTACTGGAGTGGGGTGCCATTGCCTTCTCCTGTCTTCAGCATCAGGGTCTTTTCTAGTGAGTCAGTTCTTTGCATTGGGTGGCCAAAAGTGGATGATTTGAGTCCTTTCAAATTTGTTGAGACTTGTCTGATACTCCACACAACAAGGGCTGTCTTGGTAAATCTTGCTTTGTCAGCATGTGGGGAAAACAAGGTCATCTCTCTGGTATCTCTTCTCATGAGGCCACTAATTCCATTCATGGAGGCCTCACCCTCATGACCTAAATGCTTTCCCCAGAGCACCTCCTCAAAATACCATCTCATTGGAGATTAGGGATTAGCACATGAATTTTGGGAGAACACGAACAGCTCAAAGCATCTGGATATGCGTGCAGAGGAGCAGAAACATTGGAGTCCAGGCTACCACAGGAGAATGTCAGGCCAGCTCTGGTGAAGAGAAACCTATGTAATAAGAGTAGACAAGTCTGGGAGCACAGCATTCCTGTCCCCAACCTCCTCTCCTTGCCTCCTCCATCCCTCTCTAAGGGCAGCTCTCCTTTCTCCAGATTACTGAACATCAAATAAGCTGAGCTGCACTGGCCGGTGGTGCCTACATCAAGTCTTGAACCCTCGACTGTCACCTGACTGAGGAGTGGCAGGTGAAGTCCAGGTGTGTTTCCCTCCCCTGCTGATGTGTAACTTCCCTGAGGATGGTCTTGACCGATTTCTCTCCCCACCTTTGCAGCCTGGCTTGGGGAAGAGGCATCTTGTGATTCTCGTCTCTGTCCCTTGCTTACAGATGACTTCTCCCATCCCTGCCAGCTAGCGAACCCCTCCCTGTTCCACTGCCTCCCCTCCCCCCAATCCTGCAAAGGCCTCTCATGACCTCCTGGTTATTAAGTCTAAGTGACACATCCTGGTCCTTATTTCTGTGGCCTTTGGAGTTACTGATCACTCCTTTCCTGAAATTTTCTTTCCCTTAACTCTGACACCTATTCCTGCTGATTTTCTTCCAGCTTCTGGAAATGCTTGCATGGAGTTGTCTTCACTAGAAACTCTTCTGCAAATTCTAAATGTTGCCAAGCAGCCCAGGAGAATAGACCAAACTGAGTTCAAATCCTGGCTCAGTGGCTCACGTGATGTATGAACTGGGGCAAATAACAGAATTTCTCCGAGCCTCAGCTGCTTCTTTAATAATTCACATATTGTGAATTTTACTCTTTTAAAGTGTACAATTCAGTGGGTTTTAGTCTATTCACAAAATTGTGCAGCCATCACCACTACTTTCAGAGCATTTTCTTTTACCCTCAAAAGAAACCCATACCCATGAGCAGTCACACCTTATCCATGCTCCCCAGCCCCTGACAACCACTAGTCTACTTTCTGTTTCATGGATTTGTTTATTCTGGACATTTTGTGTAGATGGAATCATATTCTGTGTGGCTTTTTCTATCAGTTGTTTTCACTTAGCATGTTTTTGAGGTTCATCCATGTCAAAGTAAGGATCAGTATTTCCTTCCTGGATCAGTGTTTCGTTCCTGGTTTGGGCTGAATAATATTATAGCATGTAAATGTGTCATAGTTTATTTACTCATTGGTTGATGGGCATTTGTTTCCAGCTTTTGGCTACTATGAGTAATGCTGCTATGAAAATCCATGCCATTAATCTTTCCATATGCAATATCTAATCTACTCTTAATCCCATCCAGTATATTTTTATCTCAGACATTTGAATTGTTAATCTCTAGAATTTTTATTTAAGTCTCTTTTTGTCTTTGTTTCTATTTGATGTACTCAATTTTTCTCCAGCCTCTTGGTATATGGAATATAGTTATATAACTGTTAACTGCTGGTGCTTTTCTTGGCTGACTTCAATTGATTGCATTCCCTCTTCATCATGGCTTGTACATCCCTGCTTATTTACATGCCTGAGAAGTTTTTTAGATGACTGACATTGTGAATTTTTCCTTCTTGGATTTTTTTTTTAAATTCTATAAATATTCTTAAGCTTTGTTCTTGGGTGAAACTATGTGACTTGGAAAGAGCTTGATCATCTTGGATCTTTCTCATCAGCTTTGTTAAATGGATCCTGACCAGCAATTAGTCTAGGACTGGTTTCACCAGAGCACCATGATATGACCCTTCCAGGTGTTCTGATGCCCTGGGAATTGCAGTGGGCACAGGAATTGATCCTGGCCTTCTGTGAGCTCCTGGTAGTGTACCCTCTAGTCCTGGGTAGAATTCTCTCCTTGGCTGTGGACACTGTCCTCACCTGCTGCACTGATGTGAGTTGTCCAGAAACTCAAGGGGCCCTTCTGTGTCTCTGTGGAGCTGTCCTCTCAGCTACTCTGCCCTGTAACCGCTGACCCTTGAACTTCCTGAGCCCCCAGCTCCACCTTCCCAAGTTGGGAAGACTACCTGACTCCCCCTGGGTTTCTTGACTCTCTGTGCCACAGCCTGGAAGACCACCCAGAGAGCAGGCTTGGGCATCTGTGGGGGTGGTAGAGGTTGTCTCGTGTGTTTCTGAGTCTTTGGTTCCTTGTGCTTCATTGCCGAATATGTCTTGAAATCCGCTGACGCATACTTTGGCCAAGTGTTTTGGGTAGTTTCAGATGAGAAGATAAATCTACTCCTTTCTTACTGCATCTTCGCCAGTGAAAGTGAAAGTTGCTCAGTCATGTCCGACTCTTTCCGACCCCATGGACTATACATTCCATGGAATTCTCCATGCCAGATTACTGGAGTGGGTAGCCTTTCCTTTCTCCAGGGGGTCTTCCCAATCCAGGGATCGAACCCGGGTCTCCCACGTTGTAGGTGGATTCTTTAACAGCTGAGCCACAAGGGAAGCCCAAGAATACTGGAGTGGGTAACCTATCCCTTCTCCAGTGGATCTTCCCGACCCAGGAATCGAACTGGGGTCTCCTGCATTGCAGGCAGATTCTTTACCAACTGAGCTATCAGGGAAACTAGATGAAACTATAATTTTTAATATAAAAATTAAGCAATTGTTATAACACCATTAAGCCAAGATTTTTCACCCTTGGAGAAAGGAGACATTTAGATTTATTTACTTTGATAAGTGACACTCATACTGCTTGTAAATAATAAATGATAATGTCCCGAAGATGAGACTGTTTTACATAAAGTTTTGTCTAAAGAGTGTGTTATCATAACCAATTCTTATCGTTGGCTTGGGAAACTCTGGCTGTAACATCCTTTTTTTTCCCCCCGATTTTCTGTACATCAAAATAGAAAAGAATCTGGTCTTTCCTTGGAATGGGAAAGGTGAACCTTCCTAGTGTGTGTGCTTAGTCTCTCAGTTGTGTCCAACTCTTTGCAACCCCATGGACTAAACCCACCAGGCTCCTCTGTCCATGAGATTCCCCCAGAAGTTCAAGAATATTGGAATGGGTTGCCATTTCCTTCTCCAGGGCATCTTTCCGACCCAGGGATTGTCTCTTGTGTCTCCTCCATTGGCAGGAGGATTCTTTAACCCTGAGCCACCTGAGAAGCCCTTCTTCTTTCTAGAATACTTATTTATGGTTGGGCGGGTTGGCCAAAATGTTCGTTTGAGTTTTTCCATAGATCAAACTTTTTGGCCAACCCAATAATTCCGGCCCTTACCTGTGCTCCACACTAGCCGGAAGGAAATTTCCTGCTCTCACACTGTCTGCTCTTTGCTTTCCCCAGCACTAGCCAACTCCAGGCAGACAAGTGCCAGCAGTGAGTAGAAAGTAGTGTGCTGCTACTGGGCACATTTTTTCTGAAATAAATTTAGATCCGTTTAAGAAAAATAAAGCCTGTCCAAGACGACAGAGAAGTCAGCCCATGTGCTCCCTGGGGTGTCATGCTGGTGCCAGCCTGCAAGAAACAGACTTCCTATCTGTTGGGAGGTGGACCAACTCATGAAGTGCTTTTCCTTAAGCTGGAGGGCATCAAAGTTGTGTCCTTTCATTCTTCTCCCTCTTGTTTACAAGTGTTAAGGTCATGGGCCTTCTCTGAGATTGTAAATATGCAGGTCCCAAGCCTGCAGTGTTTGCTTGTTATCATGTCAGTTGAGCTTCCAGCTTCAGGACTGAACCATGCTTTTCCATCCATTAGAATCCTCTGGATAGTGACCAGATGACTGCATATGAATTTTTCATGTTCTCTTTCCATTTTGAAGGCCCGTGTTCATCCTGGCACTCAGCCTTTGCACGCAAACTACTTGCATTCACCCTTGTAAGAATAGAAGATGACTGGCTCTTTGCTCTGAGTCGCCAGTGGTCACTGGGATCGCCATAGATTCTCTGTGCCCCTAATCAGAGTAATGCAACCAGGGGACGTGATTGGGGCAAGACTGGAGGAATGGGAGAATGTTCTAGGTTCAGGGTGTGCCCCCAAACCTGTGAGTTCACTCAGAGATGCTGCAGAGTGGATCAGCAAGTGTCCTTAGGTGTTGAGATGCCTGGCAAGGAATGAGAGAACCTGAAGCCCAGATGCTGATGCTGGCTTGCCCATGGTCAAGGGCAGGGCCTCGTTTCTTTGCAAGTCCACTGGGCCTCCCACATGTCATTGACTGAACAGGTGCTTGGTGCATGCATGCATGCATGCTCAGTCACTTCAGTCGTGTCTGATTCTTTGCCACCCCATGGACTGCAGCCCACGAGGCTCCTCTGTCCACGGGAGTCTTCAGCCAAGAATACTGGAGTGGGTTGCCATTTCCTCCTCCAGGGGAATCTTGCTGACCCAAGGATCGAACTCACATCTCCTGCCCTGCTAGATTCTTTACTGCTGAGCCATCAGGGAACCCCATCCGTGAAAGGGTTGCTAGGTTTTAAGTCTGGCTTCAACCTGGATTGAGTGATTTCCGTTTAGATGTTTTCAAAGAGGAATCCCCTTGAAGGAAAAAAAAAAGAGAAAGCCAACTGCTCCAAGTCTCTCTAAGCAGACCGGGAAGAAATGTAGGCAGCTGGGAGGAATTGGGCAATTCTGTCTGTTCCTCTGCTTCCAAGGGTGAAACCTTGCACTTGGCACCACTAAACAGAGCAACACTTCACAGGCCTTGTTTTTTCATTTTAACACTTAGAATGACACCCAGCAGGCCATCCCTTCTCAGCCCCTTGCCAGCTTCCTTGTGTCATAAGGAGCAGTTGTCACATCTGGGCTGACTGTTTTCTCACAGGTGACCCTCCTTGCTTCCTAGGGTACCCCAAGCAGAGGACCACGGCCCCCCGCAACGGGTTCTCCCCGAAGCCGGACCCGCAGGCCCGCGAGGCGGAGCGACTGCTGGTACAGCGGCTGAAAGAGCGCTGCGAGCAGCAGGCCCGACAGCTGGGGCTTGCGCAGGCAGAGCTGAGGACGGCCGTCCGCGGCTTCCAGGCGCTCGCCGTGGCCACGCAGCTCTTCTTCGGGAAGGTGAGGCCACGCCTGGTGAATGTGGAAGCGGGAGGGTGGCAGCGGGGATTGTTCTTAGTGTGCAAGCTTTAGTTCGGGTTTGGGGTTAGAGATGGTTTGATTTTCAGGTGCTGTGGTATCTCGGCCAGCACCATGGGATGTTTTGGGAGCTGAGCTGAGACTTGCGTGTGAAAGACATTAGCCTGGAAAGACGGATTCATAACCTTGATTCCGAAAGGGAAAATTACATTTAAAAAAAAGTGAAAAAAGTGGAAGTGAAGTCGCTCAGTCGTGTCCAACTCTTTGCAACCCCGTGAACTGTAGCCTACCAGGCTTCTCTTGTCCATGGGATTTTCCAGGCAAGAGTACTGGAGTGGGTTGCCATTTCCTTCTCCAGAGGGAAAAAAAAATGGAAAAGGTATAAAGGGAGATTTGGAAGGTGAGGTCTTGGAAGAGAATGGGGCATGTGGTGGTGGTGGTTTGCATTTTGGACCCGAGACGGCCAGGTTCTGAGACATCTGTGCCTCTCAGTACATAGCAAGCCAGGGCGGCAGAGCGGGCCACTGTGGCCCTTGAGGGGACCTGGGCGGTGCCGGGCCCGGGGTCTCTCCTCTGGGCCACGCTCACAGTATGCAGGGGGCAGTGTGGGGAGGGGGCGTCCCCCTGGCCCCTTGGTTCTTCTGACAGTGCAGAGAGGCCTTGGGTTCCTCAGCCTGAGAGTCCAGAGTCTCCTGCACTTGTCCGGACGCTGAGTCTGTTATCAGACTTGGTTTGTTGTTGTTGTCTTTTGTGACCCCGTGGACTGTAGCCCACCAGGCTCTTCTGTCCATGAAATGTCCCAGGCAAGAATACCAGAGTGGGTTGCCATTTCCTTCTCCAGGGAATCTTCACAACCCATGGATCAAACCCAAGTCTCTTGCATTTCCTGCATTGGCAGGTGGATTCTTTACCACTATCACCAGCTGGGAAGCCCTTGGTACAGTCTGGTCACATTCACATAGGTAACATTCACCAAACATAGTTCAGCCTCCCTGTCTCTCAATGTAGAAGGGAGGCTGGTGGGAGCCTGGGTCTGACTTTGTAACATCCTTGCTCCATCCCGGGGTGACCAAGGAGCATTTGGGGGAGAACTTGAACCTTTACCTTTGAAGTTTAAAATACTACGAGTTACCATATCAGTAACCTATAAGGCATTAATTTCATGTATGGACCTCCTGGGATCTATAAATGAAAGTAAAAGTGCTATAGAAATGTCCCCCCACCAGGAAAATGAGCTAACTAAATTTCTAGCTAATTTAAAGAAGAAAAATCAGAAGAATATTAACCGACACCGTGTCCATTGGTTTTCCTTATTATCTGAACCTTGAAGTGCGGAGGACTCGGACCTTTCGTGGCAGCCTGCAGCCTCTCTTGTCCCTCCTGGTGTAGAAGCCTCAGCTGCTCTGTTTGGCGCTTGTTCCCTTTTTTGCTTAAAGCTTTTCGCCCAAGGAGCTAATTCCCAGTGTATAGTTATGATCAAAGACAAGATGAACAGATTTCAGTTTTACCCACAGTTTCCTTCTCTTCCCTCATCAAAATGTTAACACCAGCAATCAATGACCGATTGGAATGTTATGTCTTCCAGTCTGGTACCTCTGGGGTCAACCTTGAAGAGCGGAAGTGACTGTGTTCCCACCCTGTAAGAATTAAAATTACAAAAAAAAAAAAAAAAGGATTAAAATTACAGACACATTTTTGAGGCACCAAAGGGGCCGGAGTTGCCATGTTAAATATTGAGCAGTTTTCTTATTAGAGAGAGTCGTATTTTCTATTCTTTGGCTGGATGTATGTTTTCCACTGACTGTCAGGTCTTTAATAAAGAGAGGAGATCAGGGTTGTTCATTGCAGTTCAGCGATAACATGTACTGTGTTATTCTGTCCACTGTGTCCCTTCTATGCATCACACAGTGTCGTAACAAATCCTTGATAAAGATTTGCTGTGGATTGATTTGCCAGCGAACACCAACTTAACACATTGGTCACACATGCTGTGAGGGCTTCCCTGGTGGCTCAGATGGTAAGAAATCTGCCTGTAATGCGGGAGACCCAAGTTCTATCCCTGGATTGGGAAGATTCCCCTGGAGAAGGGAATGGCTACCCGCTCCAGTATTCTTGCCTGGAGAATCCCATGCACAAAGGCTACAGTCCATGGGGTTGCAAACAGTCAGATATGACTGAGCGACTAACACTTTCATAGTTTGTTTTTTGGTTTTTTTTTGCTAACATGCAGTGTGTTTTCAAGTTGGAAATTTTGGACCCCACTCATGGCATCATGGCAGAGGAAACAGTTTTCTGTGTTGAAATTAAGGGTCAGTTCCCTGTAATGGTGCATTACTGGGCCCCAGGAGAATTCCTGTTGGTCCAGGGGCCGCGAGTTGTACTTCTCTGTAGCATCCACATGGCTCTTCCATCGGAGGAGACCCCAAAGGGCTGGCAGGTGATTTGCAGGCATGTCCATCAGAGCCCCCTACTGGCTGGAGCCACACTCAGCTTGGCATTTCAGCAAGATAGATGGTGGGCCTGAATTTCATTCTCTTTTCAGTAAATCACAACCAGCGACTCCAGACAGGCCCCCTGATGACCATGGCGTTTCACCTCCCACCCAATGTGTCCTTTTCTCTGTTCCGATCGCAGCTCTCTCTCCAGATAAGCTCCAGAAGAAACAATGGACTTTTTTTTTTTGAAGTCTGTAATTGAACATAAGCGGCTTCCACATAGGCTGGATTTGCTCCACATGGTTTAAGATGATTGATTTGAGAGTTTGTGACTGGGGTGGAGCACTCAGGGAAATAAGAGGCCAGGCAAGCCAGGAAGTGTGGGTGACGGATCCCTCTATTACAAAGTATCGTGACCCTGACATGTTTCCTGTATCCTATTGTGGGAAGCTGATGCGTTATTATTATTTTTATATGTGAGACATGGTCACAGCCCAGCATACTATAGCTATGCAGAGCATGACCACCACAGCCAGCCTGAAAAAACAAGGTCTTTCTGCTCTTCTCCTTAAAGACCCTGCTGGAGCTCCTCACCTGTATCTTTTCTGTGCTGTAGCATTTTGTCTACAAAGCCTGGCGTGGTAGAGCGAGGGCACCGTGCTGGCAAGGGGTCAGTCCCACCAACGCCTCCATCCCCCTAAGACTTGAGCAAGTTACTGTCCCCCTTGGAGCCTTGTCAGCATCACCCATGGGAAATTAATACATCCTTGCCCTACTCTGCTTCCTTCTGCCAAGTCCCCTCTGACCAGTCATCTTTGAGTCTCAAAGTTTCCTCAATTGCAAATAGAATCGTTAATAACTCTTCACAAGGTTATAGAGAGGATGTCGTGAGTTAATGGGCAAAGGTACTTTGAATAAGTATTCAATAAAGCATCCTTTTTGAAGACAAGGAAATCTGACAAATATTTTACTCTCAAGCAGGATGAGTAAGACATAGGTGAGAAATGTAAAACAAAAACACAGAACAGACCCCTCTTATTTCGTTTTATGTATATAAAGGATTTGACTTGGGATGTCCTTTAAGAACAGAAGCAGTTTTCTGGTCCAGCTATTCAGCTAGGGCTATGTATTTTTTCCAGAATGTGCTGATTCCATTAAGGATGGGAAGTCACTAGAAAAAGGAATCAGGAGCCTAGATAAGAACCTTCCATTTCTCCTTTGTGTTTCACAGCTCATGGCACAGCAGCTGTGAGCGTTGTGAGCTGTGTTTCAGTCTGAGCCCAGCGTCCGGGGATGCTCAGATGTCACCTTTAAGTGCCAACACCAGCCTCACATTTACGCTGATTCTAGGTAGCTCCACTCTGCCAACAGGGCATGGTCCTCACCACCAGCCAGACAGATTTGCTGAAATCTGTGGTCTCAGACCTCTGGAGGGGTGTAGTAATAAGTGTGACTTTCAGGGTCATGTTGAAAGATTATTTTTTAAATCTTTCTCTGCCTGGTTCCCAGGAACACTGCTCTTTAGCAGCCCCTGGTGGCTAATCCAGGAAACAACACAGATGGTGGTCCTGTTAATATTAATGTATTAAGTGGCATGCCTCGCCCTGTAGCATCAAATTTTACAAGTTACATCTGAGAGTGTATTTGTTTTCATTTCATTTTTAATCAGGTTTATTATATTTATTCAGTTTTTTTATATTGGTTTGTATAATTTTTATCATTTAACTTTATGAATGTGACAGATATTGGTTTTAATTGTTTTTATTTATTATTGAAAATATTATTAGGCATACAGAGAATGAAAATTAATGTCAAGCATTTGTATATTTTCTAAGCTTAATCAAAATTAATAATGCATCAGCCTCCTTTTCCCTAAGGTATATAGTGTGAAAGTGTTAGCTGCTGTTTTCTCAGACTCTTTGCAGCTCCTCTGTCCATGGGATTTCCCAGCCAAGAATACTAGAGTGGGTTTGCCATTTCCTTCTCCAGTGGTTCTTCCTGACCCAGGGATCGAACCTGGGTCTCCTGCATTGCAGGCAGATTCATTACTGTCTGAGCCACCAGGGAAGCCCCAGTTAGGGGTGTACATATTTTTAAATGTAGTTCATATATTTAACTTTTCATCTCAATTCACTTATGTTAGTAGGTTTTAATCAACTGCCTGCACCAATGAAAGATTCTGTAGAGTTCAAAAAGTAAAAGACAAAACATTTTAATAACAACATCACTCTTGTTTATTGACCATCTCCAGTGTCCTGGACAGTTTACATATATCATTTTAACCCTCACAAAACCCTGCCTGGTGTTGACGTTATTTTCATGGGACAGTTGAGGAGACTGAGGCTCAGGGAGGTTCTATAGCCTTTCCAAGACAACAGAATTAGAAAGCGATGGAGCCACAATACAACCCATATCAACCCATATCCAACCCATATCAGTTCAGTTCAGTTCTGTCCAGTCACTCAGTCGTGTCCAACTCTTTGCGACCCCATGGACTGCAGCATGCCAGGCCTCCCTATCCATCACCAACTCCCGGAGTTTACTCAAACTCATGTCCATTGAGTCAGTGATCCCATCCAACCATCTCATCCTCTGTCGTCCCCTTCTTCTCCTGCCTTCAGTCTTTCCCAGCATCAGGGTCTTTTCAAATGAGTCAGTTCTTCGCATCAAGTGGGCAGAGTATTGGAGTTTCAGCTTCAACATCAGTTCTTCCAATGAAAATTCAGGACTGATTTCCTTTAGGATGGATTGGGTGGATCTCCTTGCTGTCCAAGGGACTCTCAGGAATCTTCTCCAACACCACAGTTCAAAAGCATCAATTCTTTGGCACTCAGTTTTCTTTATAGTCCAACTCTCACGTCCATACATGACTACTAGAAAAACCATAGCTTTGACTAGGCAGACCTTTGTTGGCAAAGTAATGTCATATCAACCCATGTCCAACCCATATTAATTCATGTCCAGCCAATGTCCAACCCATATCAACTCATGTCCAGCCCATGTTTTCCAGAATGTTATGGTACTTCCTCTCCCTCTCCCCACAGCCTTCGAGGTTGTGAGGATTTGTACTGTGCCTTACATTCGGGGGAGGATTGGGAACGTGGTCCATTTGTACCAGGACCCTCATGGGCTGAGTGAGTTGAGACCCACCTCTTTACTCCACATACACTCTTTGGATTATCTCTGACGCCATGCATCCTAGCCATTCAATTTAATTCCACATCTGTTGGTTAAGTGGAAGATTTAAAAACTCAGTCTCAGACCTTGCGTTCTAATTCCAGAGGGGAAAGACACTTATTCGGATCCCTGGAGGACAGAGTATTGATGTGGCTCCCACGGGTCCCACAAGGAGCGATTACTCCAGCCGGGGCCATAGGGCCATTCAGAGAGGACAGATGCTCATGGACTGGCCCTCGAGAGTAAATCAGGCTTCCACAGCAGAGGTGGGGGGCCCAGCATAGCGGGCGGCACAGCCCTGGAACAAACTGGGCTTCATCTGCCAGGAGTAGAGTCTGATTTGCCTAAAGTGTGGAGCTTCTGGACTGTCAGTAGCCAGAAATGAGGCAGAAGGGGTGGTCACTTAAATAGCAAAGTAAAGAGAGGCTCAATTTGAAGCAGTCAGGAGGCACTGAGAGTTTTGGACAGAGTACATTTGAAGCTGCATTTCAGGACAGTTGATATGATAGCAGAGTATGGGATGGAAGGTAGAAAGAGAACCCCAAGCAGAGAAAACACTCAGGAAGCTCAGTGGCTTGTAGTAATAATCTGGGCAAAGGGTGGGAGGGTGAGGAGGAGGGTCTGACACAAAGGAGAGGGCGGATACAGGACCCAAGGACCCAGCCTGTGAGCCAGTTAGGGGGTCCATTGGGGTTTACAAGTCCAGGAGGCTCCAGGTGGTGAGAGGTAAACTGTCCCCACCCTGGCCCCAACAAGTCCCAAACAGAAATCACAAAACTGAGGAATGTAATATTCATGTAGGACTCTTGTGTTTATGGCTCAGGAACATTTATAAAGAGGTTGTGGGTTCTCTGTTTAACTATTTTCTCTGGTACTGCACACTTTGTGCATCCGTGAACCCTCAGGGTCCAGGTCCAATGGACCTGTAGGGATGGACATTTTTCCTCCAAAGATATACTTTTACGCAATACGTATATTACTCAAATATACTACCACCTCTTCCTTTGGAATTCAGAAAATTTGTCGAGAATCCTATTCCATGTTCCAGGAGTGCTCTCTGTCTCATTCCCTCAGGAATTTCAAGTGGGAGGAGCTTACTTTTTTATATTAATAGTTAGCCATGAAGATCCCCTGGAGAAGAAAATGACAACACACTACAGGATTCTTGGCCTGGAGAACCCCATGGACAGAGGAGCCTGCTTCCATATGTAACATCTCCTCCCCTAACCTGGACTAGTCCCGCTTTGTGGATTTCCAAGATTCTTTGTGCTTTGTGGTGCTGGGGGCTCCACGAGGGAGTTAAACGTGGGTTTAAATGTCAGGAGAGAAAAAGGAAGCTCTAGAAAAGCGGACTTGGGAGTCATTTGTGTAGAAGTGACATTAGAAGAGTGAGATTGACGGGAGTGTGTGTACAGGAGGACTCGGGACAGAGCCTCTGTAGGGACCCAAGGAGGAGGAGTAGGCACGAAAGGAAACACAGGAGATGAGGAGAAAGGTGGCTGTGAACAGGAGAGTCCCTCCTCGAAGAAGCCAAATGAGAGAGGATTTTCTGAAGGAGGGAGTGAACTGTAAAACCAGGTACCAGACAGAAGATGAGAATGATATAGAATGAGAAGGTATCCCAGAGTTGGGCACTTCCAGAGAAGCATCTGTAGATGGGTCAGAACAGGCAAACTCCCCTGGTTCCTTAACAACCAAATGGTTCATCAGGTTTGGCCTCCATCACCTTGGGCTCCAAAATCACTGAGCCGTGACATGCATAACTGCCATGACTGCAGCCATGAAATTAAAAGACGCTTGTTCCTTGGAAGAAAAACTATGGCAAACCTAGACAGCATAGTAAACAACAGACATCATTTTGCTGACCAAGGTCCATCTAGTCAAAGCTATGGTTTTTCTAGTAGTCATGTACAGATGTGAGAGTTGGACCATAAAGAAGGTCCAGCACCAAAGAATTGATAATTTCGAATTGTGGTGCTGTTAAAGACTCTTGAGAGTCCCTTGGACTGCAAGGAGATCAAACCAGTAAATCCTGAAGGAAATCAACCCTGAGTATTCATTGGAAGGACTGATGCTGAAGCTGAAGCTCCAGTACTTTGGCCACGTAATGCAAAGAGCCAACTTATTGGAAAAGACCCTGATGCTGGGAAAGATTGAAGGCAGGAGGAGAGAGGGACAACAGAGGTTGAGATGGTTGGATGGCATCACCGACTTGATGATATGAGTTTGAGCAAGCTCCAGGAGTTGGTGATGGACAGAGAAACCTGGCATGCTGCAGTCCATTTGGTTGCAAAGAGTCAGACACGACTGAGCGACTGAACAAACTTGTGGTGAAGCAGGTGCTTTTCCCCATCAGAAATAGCAATGGTGACATCTACAGGGCATTGGCTGGAAATGAAATCTGTGCTCTGAGAAGAGTGCTGGCCAAGTATTACCTTAAATTCCAGAGTGTTTTACAAAAGCAGGTGCTGCTCTTCTCCCCTCGATCACTAAAGTGCAAACTGCAGACCTCCTGTTCCACACACGTAAGTGATAGTAGGTTTGAAATTAAAATCACACAACTGCTTTCATTTTCCATTTTATTCCTGACAATCACAGTACTAAGACAGCAAGAATAAGATTGATGTCACACACTGCAAGCCGTTTGACTAGAAGATCATTCATAAAAGCAATTACATATTGAGAGTGCAACAATCTATGTCTGTAATTCAGTCCCTAGACATTATGAAGGCCCATGATGTCTGCTCCACAGGGAACAGAAGGAGAAATATTTAAAATTGACTCTGTAACCTTGCAGTGCTCTGTTTAAAACAGAGGCATCATAAAAACTGTGCTGACAAAATAGGTAAGGGGGTATCATTCCTCAAATTTTTCTTCAGTAGTATTTCCCCATTATTTTTTCCGTGTGAAAGAATTGCAGTGCCAGAAATATGTATCTATTTTACAAGCATAAAGGAGGCAGAAGGAGAGGAGGAAAAAAAAAAGAATAAATGCAATGCATGCATGTTAAGTCACTTCAGTCGTGTCTGACTCTTTGGGACCCCATCGACTACAGCCTTCTTGTCTTCTGTCTATGGGATTCTCCAGGCAAGAATACTGGAGTGGGTTGTCATGCCCTTTTCCAGGGGATCTTCCTGACCCAGGTATCGAACCCACGTCTCCTGTATCGGCAAGAGGGTTCTTTATCTCTAGTGCCACCTGGGAAGCCCCAATGCAATGCGTAGAAAAGTTATAAAGATATTAATCCAGCCAGAACAATAATCACATGAAATGTGAGTGGTCTAAACACACTACTTAAAAGACAGAGATAGTCAAAAAAGGTTTTTTTTTTTTTTTAACATAACTATATGTTGTCCACAAGAAAACCTGTTTAAATATAAAGACTCTGTGCTCCATGTTAAGTGGCAGCCTGGATGGGAGGGGAGTTTGGGGGAGAATGGATACATGGATATGTATGGCTGAGTTGCTCTGCTATACATCTAACACTGTTGCAACATTGTTAATCCACTATACTCCAATATAAAATAAAAAGTTTAAAAAGTAAATAAGTATAAAGACTCTTACCAAAGTAAAGGGATGGAGAAAGATACACCATGCTAACACTAATCCAAAGAAAGTTGGAATAGCTATAATTATATAATCTTAGACAAAGCAGACTTCAGAATAAGATCATCACAGATAAAGAGGATACCACATTATGAATGAAGAGATCAATGCTCCAAAAGACATAAAAAACATGAAGGTAGTTAGGATGAGATAGTTGGATGACATCATCGACTGAATGGACATGAGTTAAGTTTGTGCAAGCTCCAGGAGATAGTGAAGGACAGGGAAGCCTGGTGTGCTGCAGTCCATGGGGTCATGAAGAGTAGGAAATGACTGAGTGACTGAACAAATTATTGATATTTTAGGTTGACTCTCTTTGGATCCAGTGACTTTACATTCAGGGAATGCTCAGTTGTTCCAGTACAGAGAACCTTGTCGCTAATCTTTAGAAAAATCTGCTGAAAAGCCTCCAGGATTTAGAGAAAAATTAGTTGTAAATACCCAATGTGTCCTGGGCACTGTTCTGCCCTTTATATTTTTATGTGCATCATCTCATTTAATCCTCACATTAAATTTATGATGCAGGTGTTTTGATGCCCATTATATAGATAACTCAAGTTGTCTTGATCAATAATATTTTGCTTATTACTTCATTCATCAACTATTTAACAAGCACCTGGTAATCTCAGAATAATGAAATAAATAATAAATCCAGTCCAATATCCCTCCTAACATTTGCAAAGCACCAAGGAACTTCCCTGCTGGTCCAGTGGTTAAGGATCCATCTTGCAATGCAGGGGACGTGGGTCTGATCCCTGGTCAGGGAGCTAAGATTCCACATGCTTCAGGGCCAAAAAACCAGAAAATCATAAAGCAGAAGCAGTATCGTAACAAATACAACAAAGACTTTGAAAATGGTCCACGTCAAAAAATCTTTAAAAAAAATTGTCAGGGTATGTATGGAAACATGGATTAAAAAACTTGACTCAACTGTCTGCTGTCAACAAGAATTTTGCTTGAAATACAGAAAGATGTAGGTTAAAAGTATCAATAAAAGGATGGAACATGGAACCACAAATCAAAAGTCATGGAGTGGCTATGTTGATAGCAGACAAGGTAGACTTCAGAGCAGAGAAATTTACCAGGGGTAAGAGGGACATTATACAATGTAAAAGGGTTAATTTACCAAGAACATATAACAGTCCTAAATGTGTCTGTCTAACAATAGAGATTTAAAACACACCAGGCAAAAACAGAACTGAAAGGAGAAGACGACAGATATAAAATTATGCTTGGGAGATTTCAACACCCCCTCTCTCAGTAATAAACAGAAGCAGTACACAGAAGACCAGCAAAGATACAGAAGAAGTGAATAACATCATTAACCAATGAGAACTTATAGATGTTTATAAAATACTGCACCCAACAATGGCAGAATATACATTCTTTTCAGTGCACATGGAACATTCACCAAGATAGAAAGTATTTAGGGTCATAAAATTTACAGATTTTAAGTAGTTAGAATCATATAAAATACGTTATCTGACCTTGATGAAATTAGACAAAAATCAGTAGAGAAGGATATCAGGAAAATCTTGAACCATTTGGAAGTTAAATGACACATGCTAAATAACCCGAGTGTCAAAAAGAAGTCTCAAGGGAAATTTTTAAACTGAAATGAAAAAAATGAAATTCCAACATTTAGAAATTTGTGCAACACGGCTAACATCATGCCTAAGATGATATTTATAGTATTAAAAACTCAGAAAAGACAAAAGATTTAAATCAATAAGCTTCTACCTCAAGACACTAGAAAAAGAATATATGTTTGTAGCCTGTATCATGGGTACAGCATAGCACAAAAATAGCCTCAAAGCAAGAAAACGGAAGGAAATAAAGACAGGAGGAGAAATTAGTGAAACTGAAAACAGGAAAATAATAGAATCAATGAAACTGATAGCTGTTTCTTTGAAACAGTCAACAAAATTGATAAACATAAGTCTGACAAACAAAAAGACACACTTAGCAGCATCAGCAATGAAAGAGGGGAAATCACCACAGATCCCACAGGTATTAAAAAGGAATGATCTGTTGATGCACATAACAGCTCACATGATTTACAAAGGCTTTATGCTGAGTTCAAGAAGCTACACTCAAGATGGCATGCTCTTTGATTCTATGAGATCTTCTAAAAGGCAAAACCGTAACGATGGAGAACAGGTTAGTAGTTGCCAGGGGTCAGGGATGTAGGAAGGGTGTACAAAAGGAGTTTTTTTTTTTTTTAATTTATTTTATATTGGACAATAGCCAATTAACAGTGTTGTGATAGATACAGGTGAACAGCAAAGGACTCAGCCATACATATCTATGTATCCATTCTCCCCCAGTGGAGAGAGCTAACTCATTGGCAAAGACTTTTACACTAGGAAAGATTGAGGGCAGGATGAGAAGGGGGTGGCAGAGGATTAGATGGTTGGATGGCATCATCGACTCAATGGACATGTGTTTGAGCAAGCTCCAGGAGATGGTGAAGGACAGTGAAGCGTGGTGTACTGCAGTCCATGGGGTCACAAAGAGTCGGATGTGACTTAGACTGAACAACAACAATAATTCTCGCCCAAACTCCCCTCCCATCCAGGCTGCCACAAAACCCTGTGCTATACTGTAGGTAAGGGGAGATTTTTGAAACAGTGGAACTGTTCTATATTCTAGTTGTGGTGGTATTTACAGAAATCTATGCATGTTTTCACCCTTGTAGACCTGTACGCACAAGAAAGGTCACGTGCACACACAACACTGTTATATGTTAATTTTTTAAGTAAATTTTTAAAAATCACAATCCATATTCATTCTCTTATTGTCCTTTGGGTCTTATTCTTTTGAAACTTACAGAAAAGGCAGATATATCTAGTGTTTGGTGAGATGCGGTCTCACTTCTTCACAGGAATAGATTATATTTGTAGTGGGACAGTGTGTAGAGTGTCGATTTGCAGTACGTCATATTCAGAGCATTTATCCATATGCTCCAGCCCAGCCTAAGACTTGGTCCACCCAGCACAAGACACTACTCACTGTAGCTCAGCCTCGGAGCTAACAAGGACTCAGATTCTCGCCTTCAGCCTGAAAAGCCCAAGAGGCAGAGAAAGCTTTGAAAAGGGCAGTTAATCTGAGCAGAAATGAATCTCTTAGGCTCCTAGTCTTCCTCAGTTAAAGGGAAACTATCCAAGCTGGGAAGGGGAAGAGCGTACCAGAAGAATTGCAAGATTAAGCTTACTCGGTTTCACCTGCTTCAGGATGAATCCAAGAGGAGAGATAAAACTTGGTGGAACCTCCAGAATTCAGTGGGTCTCGGAGATGGCAGGGGGGAGGGCTTCCCTGGTGGCTCAGTGGTAAAGACTCCACCTGCCAACGCAGGAGACATGGGTTTGATCCCTGGGTCAGAAAGATCCCCTGGGGAAGGCGATGGCAACCCACTCCAGTATTCTTGCCTGGAAAATCCCATGGACAGAGGAGTCTTGGGGGCTGCAGTCCATGGGGTCCCAAAAGAGTTGGACACGACTGAGCGACTAAGCAACAACGAAAGGGTAATGGAGCTCCTTGCCTTGCTCATCTCACGTGGACTCCTGGTGGTCACAGACCTTCCTGACCTCCTTCGAGCCACGGTGTACTGAGGGTGATAGAGCAGAGGTGGATGGAAAGGGGGAGGGCAGGATGAGTGCCCTGACAGCTTTAGGGTGTGGAGAACACCCCCCATGCAAGATAGAACGGGAGATCGGCGTGGACATGATGACCAGAGGCCAAAGTGCAGACGCTGTGAGGACAGAGCCGGGGACCACAGCCCTTACGGCATGCGTGGTTGTACACACAGCAGGTGTGAGGTGAAAGGAGACACCAGAGTCCTTCCAGATGAGTCACAGTTCAGAGGCTGCCAGCCCCAGAGCACGTGGGAGAGCCGGAGGCCACCCAGCCCAGCCTGCACCAGGACCTGCTTGGAATCAAGTGGGGTGGCCTGGGAGAGAAGAAAACCCAGCAGAGGGGGGCTTCAACTGGAAAGTGGCTGATTTCTGTCACCCTAAATTGAGAAATTATGGCATCACCAGCTCAATGGACATGAGCTTGAGCAAACTCAGGGAGATAGTGAAGGACAGGGAAGCCTGGTGTGCTGCAGTCATGGGGTTGCAGAGTCAGACATGACTGAGTGACTGAACAACAACAACAATGGTTTTTAACCTAAAAGCAACAAGACTACATTTCTCCAAACTGAGGAAAATCAGAGGCGCCAAGTAGAGATGAAGGGCGGTCAGAGAATAGAGAATAGGAAAAGTATACTTGCGATGACTTGAATTTTTGACATTCATATCCATAACAGTTGTTTTTTTTTTTTTAAGTTATGACTGAAAATAAGGAATGGTGGAATTTGTGTTTCCTGAGCTGGTGGGAAAAGACTCTTGAGAGTCTCTTGGACTGCAGGAAGATCTAACCAGTCTGTCCTAAAGGAGATCAGTCCTGGGTGTTCATTGGAAGGACTGATGTTGAAGCTGAAACACCAATACTTTGGCCACCTCATGTGAAGAGTTGACTCATTTGAAAAGACCCTGATGCTAGGAAGGATTGGGGGCAGGAGGAGAAGGGGACAACAGAGGATGAGATGGCTGGATGGCATCACCGACTCAATGGACACGGGTTTGGGTAGACTCCGGGAGTTGGTGTTGGACAGGGAGGCCTGGCGTGCTGCGATTCATGGGGTCGCAAAGAGTCAGACACGACTGAGAGACTGAACTGAACTGAACTGAACTGAATGTGTTCTAGCCTCCAGATGAGTCCCCAGGGCTATAAAAATCACCCTGTAAGTGAGGCAGTCTCCTTTTCACAGATGGAAAATGAGCTCAGAGAGGCTTGGTAGCGAAGGCTGTACAGTGCAGCCAGGATTTGAAGGCATCTGACTCTCAACCAGCGTTCTTTGCCCCTGTGTTCCACACCGCCTCTCACAACAGGAAGAAACACAAGGGCAACTGGTCACTTGGATCCCAGGCTACCCCTGTCCCATGGCCAGGGAGAGAGAGAGGCTTAGAGGACACAGTCATGCTGGCATCAGAGTGGCCAGCACGGGTCCTGACGTGGGTAGCCATGAATCTCAGATGATACTGGAGAACAGTCTCCAGCCACGAACTCACCCGTACTCTGAGTTTGTGTTGTGATTTCGAGCCACATATAGTAACACTTGCTTTAAAGATAACAGAGTTTAAAGTAGGGGAGTTCCCAAGAGAAAGGGGGTTCCCCTCACCGGACTCACTTCTCCGTGGGCTAGACTTTGACCTTGCTAGTGAGCTGTTCTGTGTTGGTGGTCTCAATCTTTAACTTCTATTTGCAGTAGAGTAAGTTCTCTGCATACAAATGAGTTCCATTCTGAGAGCACGTTCATCAGTCCAGTTTGTTCATAAGACCAACAAAGTTAGCCTAGGTGCCCAGCTAACAGTCGGCTCTAGAGTTCTGAACTGTACATCACCGCTGCTTTTACCCTTGCTTCTGGACATCCTGGGCTTGAAATAAAGATGCTGTCCAGCTGTATTTTATACTGTACAGTGAAGCACACAAAAGCACAACAACTTGCGGAAGACGGACACACAGGACAATGCACGCCAGACTCGTGAGCCCGCCCACATGATTGGACATGCAAACAGACGTTCACATCTTCGCAGGTTTGCAACTTGAAGGTTCATATGTAGGGGACTTACTGTAGTTAGGTTGTTCTGATAGAAGAAGAGAGGCTTCACAGAGTGCTGGCTTCACAGAGTGCTTCTCTCAGCAAAGAAAACCAGTTTAGGCTGCCACAGAGCCCATGCCTGCCTGGGAACAGTCCTGACCGCCTGTTTTTTATTCCCTTCTAGGAAAATCTGCATTGATTTTAGGAGGACTAAAATTAGCTAAGGAATAAAGAGGTGGAACAACCCAGATTGGACTCCATAGCTGACTAGAATCCTTCCTGAGCCTGGAATCTATAGCTGGGGGCCTCAAGGGGCAGATTTCTCGGCTTCTACAGAGACACAGGCAGTCCTAGAGTTGAGGAAGAGAGAAAGCTCTGTGCTAGGAAAAAATCTGGGGTATATAATGTAGACTAGCCAGAGTGAGGAGCGAGTTTGCATCTGAGGCAAGCAAAGAAGGGCTAAATTTCTAACACAATGAAGCAAAAGGATTTGATGTTACATAATCAGAAGCTGTCTGTGCTTATAGCATAGAGCTTAGACTGTTGTCATTCAGTCACTCAGTTGTGTCTGTGACTCTCTGTGACCCCGTGGACTGCAGCATGCCAGGCTCCCCTGTCGTTTGCCATCTCCCAGAGCTTGCTCAAACTCATGTCCATTGAATCAGTGATGCCATCCAACCATCTCATCCTCTGTCATCCCCTTCTCCTCCCACCTTCAATCTTTCCCAGCATCAGGGTCTTTTCAAATGAGTAGGCTCTTTGCATCAGGTGGCCAAGGTATTGGAGTTTCAGCTTCAGCATCAGTCCTTCCAGTGAACACCCAGGACTGATCTCCTTAAGGATGGACTGGTTGGATCTCCTTGCTGTCCAAGGGACTCTCAGGAGTCTTCTCCAACACCACAGTTCAAAAGCATCAATTCTTCTGTGCTCATCTTTCTTTATAGTCCAACTCTCACATCCATAGATGACTCCTGGAAAAACCATAGCTTTGACTATAAGAGCCTGTTGGCAAAGTAATGTCTTTACTTTTTAATATGCTGTCTAGGTTGGTCATAGCTTTTCTTCCAAGGAGCATGCGTCTTTTAATTTTGTGGCTGCAGTCACCGTCTTGTGACATGGGTACAATGCACAAAACTGCCTGCCAGCCTAGGGTAGTTATTTAGAGGTACTGCAAGTAAGAAGAGCTCGTGTACTGTTCATCACTCCTTGTTATTAGCTAATGTTTGTGTATCTTACCGAGGGCCAAGCACTTGGCAGGGGCTCACCACCGCTGCTGCTGCTGCTGCTGCTAAGTCGCTTCAGTCGTGTCCGACTCTGTGCGACCCCATAGATGGAAGCCCACCAGGCTCCCCTGTCTCTGGGATTCTCCAGGCAAGAATACTGGAGTGGGTTGCCATTTCCTTCTACAATGCATGAAAGTGAAAAGTGAAAGTGAAGTCGCTCAGTCGTGACCGACTCCTAGCGACCCCATGGACTTCATTCAGCCTACCAGGCTCTTCCGTCCATGGGATTTTCCAGGCAAGAGTACTGGAGTGGGGTGCCATTGCCTTCTCCGCTAGTCCTGGTTAATTCTAGCCACAGCCCTGTGGGTGGACACTGCTGGGACCTAGACAGAAGAGTCATTTTGTCTGAAGTCACACAAGTGACCCAGAGCCAGGTTGGAGTCTGACCCAAGGGCAAGGTCGTTCAGACTTCATCACTACGTTCTGCTGCCTCCTGGAGCTTATATGTGGGATACTTCATACAATAAAGTGAGAAAACACCATGTAGACAAAGCACAGAACTGGGGTCAGAAACCCACTTCAGTCTGATCCTTACCAGCTCTGTGATCTGAAACTCTCTGTTTCAGTCTTCTCTCCTGGAGAAGGAGACTGCTCTGAGGGTGAGCCAAGGGATACCCACGGAAGTGGTCTGGAGACTCGGCCACTTGCCTGTTTATTCAGAAAGTAATCTTCAAGTCAAGTGCCTGCTCTAGACCAGAAGCCGTGCTCAGGGCCGGGAATACACCAGAGGGCGGAACAGACGTGGTCTGTGCCCTTGTGGAGATGGGGCTCCGGTGCAGGGATTGAGCAAGTCTTTTAGAAAGAAAAAGAAGGATTGGAGGCTGTGACCTCATCTGGGCGCTCCGGGATGTGGGCTCTGAGAAGAAAGAGGTGGAGAGGTTGGGAACACAAGGGCGCAGATCTGCTAGGGGAAGGGGGCTGCGTGGAAAATCACAGTGGCAGGAGGGGCTATGCATGCTCACTCAGTTGGGGTGGGGGTTGAAAGACCCCTAGGCTAGGGAGCTGGTTGACAGGCCAGACCTTGCAGGGCCTCCTAAGAAGTGAGGGGATGCCCTTCCTCGTGGAAGAGCAAAAGGAAGCCCTTGTGTGGAGGGTTATCTGGGCAGACTCAGGTTTCAAGAGCAGACGGGCAGGGAGACCACATGGGAAGGTAAAGCTGTGGTCCATCCAGGCATGGATGGTGGTGGCTTGGACCAGTGTGATGAACGTAGGGATGGAGAGATGTCCGTGGTGGTGGGAGAGGTGTTGCAGAGGTAAGTCGGGTAGAAGTAGTGATGTGTTGGAATAAGGGGTGGTGAAGAAAAGGTGGCTGCCAGAGCTGGGCTGGGGGATGAGATGAATAGGGTACCACTCACTGAGATGGAGTTCCATGGCGGCTGGTTCTGTGGTGTCTCAGATGGTAAAGACTCTGCCTGCAGTGCAGGAACCCCAGGTTCGATCCCTCGGTCAGGAACATCTCCTGGAGAAGGGAATGGCAACCCACTCCACTATTCTTGCCTGGAGAATCCCATGGACAGAGGAGGCTGGCGGGCTACAGTCCATGGGGTCACAGAGAGTCAGACACGACTGAGCAACTTCCACCACCACACTGAGATGGAAGACAGGACCAGTGGGCTCCTCCTCAGAGTTCCATGGACCCAGTTCTCAGACATGTGGAGTTTGAGATGCCTTTGAGACACCCACTGAACATGTCCAGTGGTTTAAATAGAACTAGTTCTCTTAACACCAGTAGCTGGTACACATTGTCTGACTTTTAAGAGGAAGTGGCAGTGAGCCTGCTGGGGGCCTTCATGGTCTGGGTCCAAAGCAATTCTTTTGGGGTATAAAACACAGTGCCCTTCCTTCCAGAGTTGGCCTTATTTGTGTGAAATCAGATGAACACGTGACACAGGGAGAAAATACGAATCAGTGTGTGATTGATTGATGATAAGAGCTCGGAGTGTGCCGGAAGTGAGTGGAGAGGCTTCCTGGAAAAAGTGAGGCTCACGCTGGAGACCCCGGGCTGGCTGACGGACAGGTGGGAGGGAAGACAGCGACACAGCGATGCGAGCAGGAGAGGTGAGAATAAATACAGCTTTGTGCCCAGTGGGGTGGGGAGTGAGGTGGGAGACCGACTGAAGATTGCTGTGTATCTATCAGATGACCTTGTGGCATGGCGTCTGGCACTGAACGTATTTGAAGATGAGATGTATTTGAAGATGAGATGTATTTGAAGATGAGATGTGTTTGAAGATGAGACTTGTGTTGTTGGAATTGTGACTTTTAATTTCATTGGCTTCTGGTCTTGTTAAAGGATCAGTCATGGCAAATGGCAAACCTAAGTTCAAATGACATGGAAATTGAGTGTGTATGTGTATATGTTTCACCCTTGTGGAAGGCTTTGTGCAGTATCTTAACAGCCAGCTTAGCAAAAATGGTATCTTAAAATAGATGTGAGCACCTCAGGAAAGCAATGTCTGTTTCCACTCCATCCTAATCCCAGCTCTTGAGGGCAGCTAGGGTAACCTGGAATCAAGCCTGGAGGCCCTGCAGTGGGAGGGAGTGGGTGGCCCTGAAGAGCCAAGGCAGAAACCGAGTGAATGACCCTTCTCGAATTGCGGTTCACCTGGATGACTTCCGATTTGAATAACACGTGTGTCCACACAGGGCAGTTGTCTCATCCTGGGCTCTGGGTTTTTGCATTCCTGCCACACCAGCCTGCCATCTCCCCTCGCCTCCTTGGGGGGTGGGAACCATCCCTGTGACTTAAGAGCCCATCAGAAGGCATGGACACAGGAACGTAGGCGACACGGTGTGGGTGTGGGCCGCACTGAAGGAGGGGCCCACCCTCCTGGTCTGCTGAAAAGGAGACCCAGTGTCCAGAGAGTCAGCATCTTCTATTTCCATCTGCTTGTTACCATTCCCGGAAACTGCCCACAGGCTCCTCACAGACAGGAAGCACTGGTCTGCTTCTAGCTGTCCTCTTGTTCTCAGGAATAGGGAAACAGACTCATGTGAAACATACAAAGTAGTTCAGGGAGAACCACTTTGGGGCCTGTTTAGAATAAGTTGACCTATATTGTCTATAATTAAACCTGGCGTGGGGTTACATTTTGAAACATTCTTTTTAGGTAATGAATCCTTTCTCAGTGCACCACAGCAAAATCCCCAAAGAAAGGGAGAAAAAAATATCTGTGTGTATTTATAAAACATCCTCTTAGGATGAATATATTTTGTGAGAGGAGGCTAGCAAGGGGAAATGTTACAGCCAAAAAGATACTCTTCTCTTCCATAGGAAGAGACTTTTTTAAATAATGAAACCAAGTCCAGATGGCTCTAGTGGTAAAGAACTCGCTTGCCAATGCAGGAGATATATGAGACGTGGGTTTGATGCCTGGGTTGGCAAGATCCCCTGGAGAAGGGCATGGCAACCCACTCCAGTATTCTTGCCTGGAAAATCCCATGGACAAAGGAGCCTGGTGGGCTACAGTCCATGGGGTCGCAGAGTCAGACACGACTGAGTGACTGATGCATGCAAGTCATGATGAGTTCATTCTACTTCCTTATCCAAGTGCAGGGGAAACCCTGTGCTCATTGAACTTGTGACATTAGCTGAAATTTCTGATATAATCAGGATTATAATCAGGAGAAAAACACCAGCTTCCTCCAGCCCAGGGTCTGATCTGTTACATTCTGTCGGGAAGCTTCCTATGCAGAAGCACACGTGTTCTGTTCACACGCTGGCCGGCCACTGTGTTGACACATAGGGAGGGTGTCCAGACCGTCCAGGAGACGTGCTTGGCCCAAACTTGTGTTCTGAATTCCCACCTCTTCTAACAATCTGGGGGTTTCCCTGGTAGCTCAGTCGGTAAAGAATCTGCCTGCAGTGCAGGAGACCTAGGTTTGATCCCTGGGTCGGGAAGATCCCCTGAGAAGGAAATGGCAAACCACTTCGGTATTCTTGGAAAGTCCCATGGACAGAGGAGCCTGCAGGCTACAGTCCATGGAGTTGCAAGCGTTGGACACCACTTAACGACTAAACCGTTACCACTAACAGTCTGGAGCCCCCAAGAGCAACAGGATTGAAACAAAGCCTGCCACTTGCGATGGCTGAGGCTCGTGCTCTGTGTGATTCGTTTCTCTTATCTTCAGTTCTGACAGCAGCTTGGGTACTTGGGATCTGTCTAGCCACAGCTGCCAAAGACAGCCAGCTCTGGGAAATCTTTCAGACGTGGGAGGTCCCAGCCTCGGGGCCTAGCCAGCAGTGCCCTGCCCCCACTCCCGTGTCTAGCCTGTCTCCATTTTAACCACTTTGCCTGAGACCATGATTCCCAGCTGAAAAGAGACCATACCTTTTGTTCGGATAGTACTGACGGCCTGTAAACATCTAAGTGTCAGTTCAGTTCAGTTCAGTCGCTCAGTCGTGTCTGAGTCTTTGCGACCCCATGGACTGCAGCACGCCAGGCCTCCCTGTCCATTACCAACTCCTGGAGTTTACTCAAATTCATGTCCATTGAGTTGGTGATGCCATCCAACCATCTCATCCTCTGTCATCCCCTTCTCCTTCTGCCTTCAGTCTTTCCCAGCATCAGGGTCTTTTCAAATGAGTCAGCTGTTCGCATCAAGTGGCCAAAGTATTGGAGTTTCAGCTTCAACATCAGTCCTTCCAGTGAACACCCAGGACCGATCTCCTTTAGGATGGACTGGTTGAATCTCCTTTCAGTCCAAGGGACTTTCAAGAGTCTTCTCCAACACCACAGTTCAAAAGCATCAATTCTTCGGCGTTCAGCTTTATTTATAATCCAACTCTCACATCCATACATGACTACTGGAAAAACCATAGCGTTGACTAGACAGACCTTTGTTGGCAAAGTAATGTCTCTGCTTTTTAATATGCTGTTTAGATTGGTCATAACTATTCTTCCAGGGAGTAAGCGTCTTTTTATTTCATGGCCGCAGTCACCATCTGCAGTGATTTTGGAGCCCCCCAAAAATAAAGTCAGCCACTGTTTCCACTGTTTCCCCATCTATTTGCCATGAAGTGATGGGACCAGATGCCATGATCTTTGTTTTCTGAATGTTGAGCTTTAAGCCAACTTTTTCACTCTCCTCTTTCACCTTCATCAAGAGGCAAGTGTAGTTTTGAAAATAGGACTGGGGGAACCACTGTGTTAGGTTGTAACACTTGTGTTGGGACCACATTTTAATTCCAATCTAAATTCGATTCATCATTTCATTCCTTTTTTCTTCTGGGTCTGTGGGGGTGCCGGTCACGTTGCTGGGGCACTGGTGTCCCTTAAAGAACAAGAGCAACTGTGGCTTCTGGGCTGTAGGGTAAGATAAAGTCTCAGGAGCATCGTAAGGCAGGTTGAAAAGGTGTCATGAGTTGTAAGAAATACAAGGTGGTTCTTCCAAAATGCTATCCCAACACATATTCTTTTATGGTCAGGTCACACCAATTCTGGTTTCATTCTCCCAGGGGCCCCGAGCAGAACTCCTCTGACCTGTCCCTGTTCTCTGAGGAGGGTGCTTGGGGCAGCCCCCACACACGGATCACTGAATTACCCACCCTTGCTGTCCAAACGCCCAGGCAGAGAAGGGGTAGGAAGCAGAGATGGCAGGGACAGACGAGAAGGTCCCAGTTGCTTCCTTCTACAGCCCGTTTCTTCCTGGTCCTCCTCTTCCCATCCGAAAGGGGGCTAGAGAATTCCTTCAGCCCCCCTGCCCCATCACGCATGCTGGTCAGGGGCCGCCCGTGTTCCCCAGCACTGAAGTCTTTAGTGCCTGGAGTCATTGGAGCCCTCCTTCCCCTGGTGGCCATTTGTCCTCTCACCCCAGCTTAGGGACAGATGGACGGCAGGATGGAGCTGCCATGTGCCAGGTCAGCGAGAGAGTCACCAGCACCCAGAACACCATCCCAGCCTGACGTGAGGTTTGTCTGAAGAGGGAAAGAGTCTCACCCGTTGGGAGAGAGACATGGTTATTTGATCAGCTTTCTGATCCCGCCGTTCTTAGTACCCTCCCACACCGGGAAAGGTGAACTCTTCCTGCCTCTGTCCCAAACAGGGGACCCCACTCCAGTGTGTGGAGCACGTTTATAAAGAAGCTTCTCATCACAAGGGGTCCTCACTAAATGCAGGAAGGCTGAAAGCACGACCCACTTAGAATGCTTGGGATAAACAAATAAACGAATGAACACATCAAGGTGCAGGACCCTCAGTGGATAAAATCTTTCTTTTTATTAGAGAAAAAAACTTGCTCTGAGACGTGTAAAACAGTGAGAAGGCTTTACTCAGGACTCGTGGTGGCTGTCGTGACTGTCAAAGGAGGGAGAAGAGATAGGGCAGAGAAGAGCAGAGACAGCTGGGGTTTAGCCGGGGTTGGGGGGTGGGGGTCAGTGATGGGAAGTTACTAAGAGATGTCAGAGGCGGGATTCTTGCTAAACTGGCTTGACGGGATTCTTACTGAAGGCGGATCAGGGTGAGCAGTTGTTGAGGGTGGGGAATGAGGAATCTGATCAGATGTGGAGGGTGATAAGATATCAGGATTCTTTTAAAAATAAATTCTACTTATTTGACTGCACTGGGTCTCAGTTGTGGCATGCAAGATCTTTAGTTGTAGCATGTGAACTCTTAGTTGCGGCATGAGATCTAGTTCCCTGACCAGGGATCGAACCCGGGCCCCCTGCTTTGGGAACTCAGAGTCTTAGCCACTGGACCACCAGGGAAGTCCCAACATCAGGATTCCTGCTCGCTGAAAGATGCTCCGCAGGATGGGGACAGGACCCAAGGGTGAGGCCAAGTCATCAAGTGGGCTCAGAGGAGTCCTAAAGTTTGACTAAAGTCTGGTCTTTGTCATTTTGTGTTTGTTAGCAAATTTTAATGGAGACTCACTTTTTTCCTATATTTATTAATGTATGTATATTACATTTATTAATGTACATATCCCTGAGCAGCTGGGTCCAGCTGCCCAGCTTCTCCCCTGCAAGAAGGTAACTCCAACAAGCCTGTCTCCTAAATAGCAGGGATTTGAGAAGTGGCTGAGGTTTGGCAGCTCCTCCCTGACTGTCAGCAAAGCTCAAAACCACACGGATAGCAGACTCACTGTCTCTGATGGGCTAGTCCCTCCACTTCAAGGGGAGGGGCTCGGGGACCAAGCCTTTTGCTAATGTCTTGCCACTTGCATCTTTGTAGATTTCTCACTCCAAGGGTTTAAAGGTTTAAAGCCCTGGAATCTTGATGTTTTCATGTTCTCAGTCCACAGATATTTATTGAGGGCTTCCTACCTGCTGGGCGAGGTGGCTGTCCCTGGAGATGGAGTTGGAGAGGAGGCGGGTAACAATTTACATGTAAACTGATTGAGTTTACAGATATGTGGAAAATCAGACTGTCACGGGCGGTCGGTGGCGAGGCCCCCTGTGCAGGACAGAGCTGGCTTCTCCTGGGAAGGGAGGGAGAAGATGGCTTGTAAGGAGGAAGGACTGAGCTGAGAACTGAAGGCTCCGTTCAGTAGATGAGGATGAGAAAGCATGAGTATCACAGGCAGCGTGTGTGTTGGCCCTAAGTCCTCTGTGTGGGGAGAATCCTGGTAGGACCTTAAGCATGAAGGATGGACGGGACTGAAGAGAGGAGCAGGGCAGGGACAAGAACAGGTGAAGCAGGTTAATGAGTGCAGGCTTGTCCCAGAGCAGCAGGAAACAGGCTAAGCTTTAGGGGAAAGGTGTTGCCATCAGTTCTGTGTGCCCACGAAGGTTATCTTGCACAGACTGAATGAAGGATGGACAAGAGGCTGGAGTGAATTCAAGGAGACCAGCAAAGGGTCTGGTAGAGTGATGAGGCAGGAGGTGATGACATCTGGATCCCACTGGGGTGGAGGAGAAGCAGTTCAATGTAGGAGATACTTGTGTGATGGGAAACCAGTAGGACTGGGTGAAGGATTGGCTATGGGGTGTGGGAGTTCTTAGGAAGAGTGTTTAGGGAGAGCTTGGCTTCAAATTGCTTAGCTGGGTGGACGGCAGTGCTGTTTACTGAGACTGAAATGGTACCTTCCACAATCTAAGGATGGCAGGTCCTGTCAATGGCAGTCAGCATGTAAAAATTCTCCTAGTGATATTTCCAGCTATCATTATAAAAAGCAGAAACTCTGTTAGCCTGTCCCATGTAGAAATCGTGCTTGTAACCCCTATGTTCTTGCAGCACTATTCACAGTAGCCAAGACATGGAAGCAACCTAAATGTCTATCGACAGATGAATGGATAAAGATGTGGTACACATATACAATAGACTGTTACTCAACCATTAAAAAGAATGAAAGAACGCCATTTGCAGTAACATAGATGCAACTAAAGATTATCATACTAAGTAAAATAAGTCAGAAAGGAAGAGAAAGACAAATACTGTGCAGTATCACTTGTATGAAAGTCACTCAGTCATGTCCGACTCTGTGCGACCCCATGGACTGTAGCCCGACAGAGTCCTTTGTCCATGGGATTCTCCAGGCAACAATCCTGGAGTGGATTGCCATTCCCTTCTCCAGGGTATCTTCCCAACCCAGGGATTGAACCTGGGTCTCCTGCATTGCAGGCAGATTCTTTACCATCTGAGCTACCAGGGAAGCCCATCACTTGTGTGTGGAATCTAAAATATGCCACAAATGAACCTGTCTATGAAACAGAAGCAGAGTCAGGGCCATAGAAAATAGACTGACAGTTGCCAAAGGGGTGGGGGTTGGGTTGGGGAGGGGTGGAATGGGAGGTTGCGGTTAGCAGATGTAAGCTATTATATATGGAATGGATCAACAACAGGTCCTACTGTACAGCAGAGAGAACTCTATTCCATATCCTATGATAAACCAGAATGGAAAAGAATCTTAAAAAGAGTTATATGTATATGTATAACTGATACATTCCACTGTACAGCAGAAATTAACACAACATTGTAAATCAACTGCACTTCGGATTTTAAAAAAGAAAAGAAATAACAGCACGTACATGGTGATGGCACCGCTTCACCCCACGTGTTGTTTGCTGGAGCTCAGAACTGTGTCATGCTGCCCTGTATCATCACAGCTGTGCCACTTCGAGGACCCAGCACAGCCCCTTCCCCCAGAGCCCAAGGTGGATCGTTCCCTGCTCCAGCAGCTCCACCAGCCGACGAGAAACCCCCTGTGGTTGGGAGGCAACCAGATGGAGAAACCATAACTCATCTCAGGACTGCTGTCAACTTCAGCATCCCTCTGGGGTTGGCGTTCAGGGTTCCCAGGCTCCTGGGAAGTGGCTCACCTCACTGGTGCATCTGGAAAGCTGGCCTTGTCCTCTTCTCGTTATCTTGTATGACTTCCCTGTTTCATTTCGTGGGTAAAAGGAGCACCATTTGATAAAATGTGGCACGCTCTGCTTTCTAATCAGAGGAGTCCTTTGCCATCTCCTCAAACAGAAAGGATACTCAGACTAAACTTTGTTCTCTAGGATCCAGAGTCTGGCCTCTGTCTACACACTTGGAGTTTGGATTTAAATCTTTATTTTGGCTTCGTAGTTATCAAAACAGCTAAGAGCCAGATTCATCACTTATAATCATTAAAGTCAATTCTGACTTTCCTCTGGCAGATCATTTTTGTCTTCACACTGAAAAATAATTATGCTACCTTTGCAGACACTGTGAATTGGGCTAAAAATGAAGGAAATGCCTTATGACACATTGTCCTGAAGGACTTCTATTGAACTATCACATCTGAGTAGAATTTGAGTTTAGCTTCATTATTATATGATTTTTGATGGGCACATACTTGATTTTTGTCTCAATTTGAACTGAAAAGGACAGGTTCATATCTGAGGTCTGTATGTATCTTGCCTAAGGCCATTGTCTCACCCTCAGCCGTCTGTCCTAGTAGAACTTTCATCATAAAGGTCCCCCAGCATCTAGTCTACCCACCCCTCCTTTTTCTCATAGCACTGATGATGTATAAACTGATTAACATCTCATAAACACTGTTACATACTCAATGCCTATATGCTCCTGGGCACAGGATTTTAATCATTTTAATCATAGTTTCATTTTACTGACAGAAAGAAGAAACCAAAGGTTGTTTTGATAATAATCTTTTATTTTTTTTAATAAAGAGAAACTGCTGGACGGAGGGAAGAGTAAGGAAGAGTGAGCCCCAAATTATAATGTTTGGAGGGAGAGGATACATCAGCGGATCAAGAGTAGCTTATGAGTCAAATCAATTGATGTATTGTGTTTGTAAGATGCATTTACATTGAATCTGAAAAGATGTTTTGAGCTGAAACAGATGTTGGCTGGAAACAGAGCTGCTGCAAATAGTGCCATGAGAAGGTGGCATCTCCTCGCTCCAAGGGCACACAGAGAATCAGGCTGAGTTTTGCCTTATTAAGAAAATCCCTAGCATTGATGCATGGCTGGGCCAGTACTATTAATCAGAATGCCCGAGACCCGTATCTGTCATCAGTCCACTAGGCCATGCCGTCCTGGCACCTAGCAGCCCCTTCTGGGGATGCTACTCATTTTGCTTAAGTGGCGATTTGAAGGAGACCAGAACATAACTCTTTTTGTCAGAATTCATTAATATATTCATTATGTTGGGGGAACACTGTCATGTCATGTTTCCAAAATATGACGTCTTTTGGATCATTTTACATCTGCTGTCCTGCAAAATTCAACAGCAGGCAACTGAGAAAATGAGAAAGAAGTCTGGGTCTATCTCTCATGCTGTCAGATTGGAAGTGAAATGCTTAACACCCAGACAGGACTCCTGCACCGATACAGTTTTGGAGTCTTGCTTTCCAAGCTTCATGAAACTAATGATGCTTGTTTGTGGACTAATGAACTTGTATTTCTGCGGGCTCCTGCTGGGCTGTGGGGAGGATGTCACTAGGTCACATCCCGGGGGAGAACACTGCCAGATATGATGAAAGGCTCTTTAAAAGAATAGTCACATGATTTGCATCATCTGGGAACTGATAATCTAAAGAAGGAAAGAGGACCACTTCTCAAAACACTAGATACAGCAAACACAGGGAACATATAATTAGTGTGTTTAATAAGTCCTGGTCTATATGTTTCAGTTGTCTGGCATTTAAATCTATATAGGTAAATGCTGTGTTGAAAGAAATCCCCGAGTCACAGTTAGCTTCAGTTCAGTTCAGTTCAGTCGCTCAATTGTGTCCAACTCTTTGCGACCCCATGAATCGCAGCACTCCAGGCCTCCCTGTCCATCACCAACTCCCAGAGTTCACCCAAACTGATGTCCATCAAGTCAGTGATGCCATCCAGCCATCTCATCCTCTGTCGTCCCCTTCTCCTCCTGCCCTCAATCTTTCCCAGCATCAGGGTCTTTTCCAGTGAGTCACCTCTTCGCATGAGGTGGCCAAAGTATTGGAGTTTCAGCTTCAACATCAGTGCTTCCAACGAACACCCAGGACTGATCTCCTTTAGGATGGATTGGTTGGATCTCCTTGCAGTCCAAGGGACTCTGAAGAGTCTTCTCCAACACCACAGTTCAAAAGCATCAATTCTTTGACACTCAGTTTTCTTTGTAGTCCAACTCTCACATCCATACATGACTATTAGAAAAACTATAGCCTTGACTATGTCTCTGCCTTTTAATATGCTATCTAGGTTGGTCATAACTTTCCTTCCAAGGAGTAAGCGTCTTTTAATTTCATGGCTGCAATCACCATCTGCAGTGATTTGGGAGCCCCAAAAAATAAACTGTGACACTGTTTCCAGTTTCCCCATCTATTTACCATGAAGTGATGGGATCAAATGCCATGATCTTAGTTTTCTGAATGTTGAGCTTTAAGCCAACTTTTTCACTCTCCTCTTTCACTCTCATCAAGATGCTTTTTAGTTCTTCACTTTCTGCCATAAGGGTGGTATCATCTGCATGTCTGAGGTTATTGATATTTCTCCTGGCAATCTTGATTCCAACTTGTGCTTCTTCCAGCCCAGCGTTTCTCATGATGTACTCTGCATATAAGTTAAATAAGCAGGGTGACAATATACAGCCTTGATGTACTCCTTTTCCTATTTGGAACCAGTCTGTTGTTCTGGAATAATGCCTGATATACAGGAGGCCGTCATCATATTTGTTTTAATCTTAAAATATTTAAATTTATGTTTTAATTGAAATATTGTTGGCTCACAATTTTATGTTTTAGGTGTATAACACAGAGATTCAGTTTTATATTTATGCAAAATATGTATAATATATATAATGTATATGAATATATATATAATGTATATTTTTATATGGGGTTCCCTAGTGGCTCAGATGGTAAAGAATGTGCCTGAAATGCAGAAGACCTGGGTTTGATCCTTGAGTCGGGAGGATCTCCTGGAGAAAGGAATGGCTACCCACTCCACTAGTCAATATATAAAATGTATATATTTTATAGTGTATGTATATTCTGTTATATTCTCATATATTCTATTATACTCTTAGATATATTTATATATTCTTTTTTATATTCTTATATATATATTCTGTGGGACTTCTCTCATAGCTCAGTTGGTAAAGAATCCGCCTGCAATGCAGGAGATACCAGTTCAATTCCTGGGTCGGGAAGATCTACTGGAGAAGGAATAGGCTACCCACTCCAGTATTCTTGGATTTCCCTTGTGGATCAGCTGGTAAAGAATCCATCTGCAATGTGGGAGACCTGGGTTCGATCCCTGGGTTGGGAAGATCCCCTGGAGAAGGGGAAAGCTACCCACTCCAGTATTCTGGCCTGGAGAATTCCATGGTCTGTATAAACCATGGGGTCACAAAGGGTCAGACACACTTGAACAACTTTTACTTTCACTTTATATTTTCTGTATATTCTTTTTCAGATTCTTTTCTCTTATAGATTATTACAAAATATAGAGTTAGTTCCCTGTGCTATTATACCATAGGTCCTTGTTGATTATCTCTTTTATGTATAGTAGGGTATGTGTGTTAATTCCAACCTCCTAATTTATCCCTCACCCCAAACCTCTTACCATTTTGGTAACTATAAGTTTATTTTCTGTGTCTGTGAGTCTTTCTGTTTTGGAAATAAGTTCATTGGGTTTTTTTTTTTAATTTCACATGTAAGTGATACCATATGATATTTGTCTTTCTCTGGCTTACTTCACCTAATATGATCATCTCTATGTCCATCAATCATTTGTTGAATGAATTAATAGCATGGAAAGAATTATTACAAAGTGCCATACAATTTGGAATACACCTTTAAAAATGTAACATTATGAATGAAGATTGTGACTGTCACACTGTGCCTGGTACAGATTTGCTTTTTAAATGAAATTAAATTCAGGAAGGATTGTCTTTGTAGCCACCATCATGCCTGCCTGGAACCCAAAGAAGGAATCCAGGTCAGCCACATTCTCAGTAGGTAGTATGGCTTGGAGGGCTTGCTTGCAACGCCTCTGGTCAAAATACTTTCTCCAAATATGTCTGGAGAAGTAGCACATGGGAGCCACGTGTCTGCAATCCCCCAAATCAAACGTTTCCAGGGAGATGCTAGGTCAGTGTCGAGGAAGTGAACTAGTTTTCCTTCTTGTTCACTCACCCTGAAGCAGCCCTCACTCAGGCCCTGGGGCGGGGAGTCAGGTGGGCAGCCTCTGTCTGGGACCTCCATCCAGTTAGGATGCTTGAGGCCGGTCACATCGAACCATGGTTTGTGTTCATTCCTGTTCTCCATGGCCATCACGTAAAAGCCAGCCCTGCTCCTTCATGCGTGACCACTTCATCCCTTTTATGACTGTGTCTCAGGTTGAGTTTCCTAGAAGCAGAGTCTGAGACAGGGATCTCAGAGCACATGAATTATGGGGAACTCCGCTCCAAGAAAGCCTGTAAGGGAATAAGGGAAATGGCAGGACTGCTGGACCACGCCGAAACTGATGAATGGTCCCCGATTCTGTGTCCCTTCAGCCCTCGCAGAGTCGGAGACAGTGCCCAAGCCTGTGTGTCTCTCCCCGCATGCACCGTTTTCCAGCTCAGCATGTGAGTCATAGCATTCCAGAACTGTCACTGCTCCTTCCACCCCATCATCGCTGGGGCTTGGGGGTGATGCACTCCAGAATCCGTCCTTGGACTTCCCGGGACTACTTCTGGGACCACCCACCTTATGTCCGTCTCCTCGGCAGCAGAGCTGAGACAGAGACTGGGGTGCATGGGATTTATCAAGGGTGTGCTTTTCAGGAAGGAACCATTAGGGAAATAGGGCAAGAAACTGGGGGAAGCATTTGAGCCTGGTGGGGCGGGGCCTCGGTGAGGTCCAGTCTTGCCTCATCACAAGGAGACTCTAGGACATCAACCACCCCCAGTATTGTCATGTCTGGAGGTAAAGAGCTTTAGGACAGCCACATCTGCCTTTTTCTAGAATGTTCTCTGCATTTCCTTGTCTTAAGTAACGCTCTTAACTATGCACATACCAACTCTGTCGTGTTTTCACCCAGATCTCAAATTTCATCCTAGTTTGAGGCTGGGTCTGCCTTCCACCCCACCTTGCCAGTCTCAGCCACCAACCGCTGAAATGCTCTCATGACCACCACACCCAGCCCCGATCATCAAAGACCTGCAGTCAGGTGCCTGTCTTTGCTACCCCAACTCCTCCCATAATTACTGTAGGTTTCACCCACAACCGAGCTTCCCTGGTGGCTCAGATGGTAAAGAGTCTACCTGCAGTGCAGGAGACCCAGGTTTGATTCCTGGGTCGGGAACATCCCCTGGAGAAGGAAATGGCAACCCACTCCAGTATCCTTGCCTGGAAAATTCCATGGATGGAGGAGCCTGGCAGGCTACAGTCCATGGGGTCGCAGAGTCGAACATGACTAAGCGACTTCACTTTCACCCACAACTAACAGCTAAACCTACAATTCTCAGACCTTCTGAACTCCAGACACCTTTACTACTCCACTTCAGCTAGTACGCTCCGCAAATAGGCCCTGGGTCCATCCTCAGCGAGAACCACTTTACACCCCGAACACTAAAGTTGTCACATGTCATTCTGACCATGCTAGCTGTTGTCCTGCCAAACTCACCCAGCACAGCTCCGGTCACAGGAGGACACTGCAACTTGGACACTCCCAGTTAAGACCCATGGCCAATCTGTGCCTCCAGTCATGGTTGAGCTGTAGGGGCTGTTGCTTATCAACCCTTTTGTTTGTTTTTGTCATCTCTAGTTTCAGCAGCTTTTCCAAATGCTTACCATTTCCTTTGGCCCTGATTCAAACCCCTACTCCCGTTTATAAATTAGTTTTTGTTAATATGTATTAGAGTAGAATATTTGTTCATGTTTTCAATCTCTTTGAGTGTAATTGCTTTATTTTGTTAATACAGATCAGCACAATGTTTTTCCAAGAAAGAGAATTTTGAAACAGATATTAGAAAGAAAAACAAAAAAGAGTAAAGAGAACAAAAACTACCTGTTCGATTGTGGTAATACATATATATATATATATGTCCTATTACTGTACTTCTCTGTGAGTTTGGTTTGTTTTATAATTTTCAAGTGAAATTTAAAGATTGTGCTGGTGCAAAGAAAAATTTAAAAGTTTCCCCTGATAATTTGTACACTGGCTAGCCCACGTGTCTCTCATTATAGCACTTGCCTAATCTGAAAAACTGGAAGCCAAGAATTTAAATTTGAAATGACCTTGGGTCCAAATAAAAGAAAAATGTCCCAAAAGGAATGCATTCTCAAACCAGGCCTCAAAGAATTCTTGCAGATGGAGTTCCAAAAAGAGGAGCATGCAGTTTTTTTAAAAAAATCACAAAACATGCACACAGGAAGTCCCATGTTAGAGTCAGCAGAAACAACAAACATCAGAACCACACAAGGACTTTCAACGTTAAAATGATCATAAACAAAAAAGATATGCATGACGTGGTTTAGAAGAGAGTTAGTCCAAAATATGATTCAAAGACTATTAAAAATTACCAAAGAATCAGAAAGAAATTCTCAAACTTGAACATACCATCATTGAAATTTATAATAAAGAGGTCAACTACAGAAGAGATAATTCATGAAACTGAAGATTTGAAGAAATTGTACAGAATGTAGCCCAGGAAGACAAAGAAATGGAAAATATCAAAGAGGCTAAGAGACATGGTGGGTAGAATGAAATAGTCTGACATATGTAAGGAGACTTCCAGAAAGAAAGGAGAAGATTAAGGGACAGTGAAAGTGAAAGTCTCTCAGTCGTGTCTGACTCTTTGCAACCCCATGGACTGTAGTCCATGGAATTCTCCAGGCCAGAATATTGGAGTGGGTAGCCTTTCCCTTCTCCAGGGGATCTTCCCAACCCAGGTTCCCCACATTGCAGGTGAATTCTTTACCAGCTGAGCCACAAGGGAAGTCCAAGAATACTGGAGTGGGTAGCCTACTCCTTCTCCAGGGGATCTTCCCGACCCAGGAATCAAACTGGGGTCTCCTGCATTGCAGGCAGATACCATTCAAAATGATAATGACCATAAGGGTCAATGGAATAGAACAGACATCCCAGGGAAGTACACCCACACACCTGCGGTCAACTAATCTTAGACAAAGGAGGAAAGACTATAGGGTGGAGAAAAGACAGTCTCTTAAGCATGTGGTGCTGGGAAAGCTGGACAGCCAAGTCAGTCAATGAAGTCAGAACACACCCTCACACCACGCACAAAAATAGACTCAGAATGGCTTAAAGACTGAAATATCAGACATGACACAATGAGACTTCTGGAGGAAAACATAAGCAGAACATTCTGACGAACAATAATGACTAAGAATTTTCTCAGAATTAATAAATGACGTGAACCCTCAGACTTAAAAAGAATAATGAATCAGGATGAATACAAAGCAGCTCACACCCACATACTGTGTGGCATAATTCCAGAACACACACAGAAAAAAAACCAGCAGATTTTTTATAGCAATCATAGAGATTAAAAAAAAAAAAGAATATCTAAAAAGGAGCAACACAGACTGGGAAGTAACTCTGTAGCAACAAAGATGGAGAGAACACAGTAGCATAAAGTTCTGGGGAGAAATAACTGTCGGTTTCTGATAGTGAATCTGTCTTCTAAAATGTGGGGGAAATAAGGACATTTTTAAACAAACAAGGTTTACAAACTCGCATTAAAGAAACTTCCACATGACAAAAATGAGAAAAAAAAAATCTCAGAAAAGGTCTGATGTGAAAGAGGGAATGTTATGTCTGAAAATGGATGTGATATAAGTGGTGATTTATTAAGTGATTTATTAAGAAGGAAGGAAGAACCCCGGTAAAACAGTGGGGGAGGAGCAGCGAAGAAGAAATAAGGACATGGTCCTTGCCTTTGAAGAGCTTATGGGTTAGTTGAGACCTTAAGAACATCTCTAAGAAGCACTGAAATGATGAAGACCCTTTTTTTGGAAAAAAAGGAGATCCTGTGATATTATTATTAATACTGGGACATCTATTCAGTAAACTGAATCGTCCTAATATCTAATCAGAGCAGATAACCATCTCTCCTGGAATCTCTGAAATCTGGCATTTTTCTCTTCCATGGACTGAATGGAAGGTCATAGGATGACCTTTTGTCAACAATAGCCCTGTTTAAGGCTAAAACATCATCATCAGTTAGTTATACATTCCTAGGAGTTAAGCACACTCTCTACTCCAGGAAATAGTATGCTTAGCAGTTCAGAGGTGCACCTGATGTTTGGCAGAGTGGGCACAAGTATCATTTTTAAAATCCCAAATCTTACGCTATTTGCTGTTGCTCAAAAGATTTGGGACGTGCCAACTGTCCACAGCTGCTGCTTATCTTTTTTCCCTTCTATTGTTTGTCTTCTATATATTTGATTTATGAAAAATTATATATTAGAGATGTAAGCATTTTATCTATCTTAAGTGTTGCAAATATTTTCTTCGAGCTGTAGATTTCTTTGTACTTGTTTATGCTGTCTTTTAACACATAGAAGATTTTTACTTTGCTGTATAGTCAAATCTGTGACTATTCCCTTTGTCTTATGGGTTTGACTTCATACTTAGGAAGACCTTCCATCCTCAAGATGATAATGATAATATTATGTATTTACCTCTGATGCTTCGACAGTTTTAATTTTAGTGTTTAGATCTTAAATCCATATGAAATTTGCTTTAATATGTGATTTGAGGTAGAGGGGTCACCTTTTTTGCTTTTCCACATAAGTTGCCTGTTGTCTCAGCACCACTGATGGATACTCCATAATTTCCCATGGATTTGAAATGCCACCTCCCTTATATCATTGAGTTTCCAAAATGTACAGGATTCTGTGTCTGACTCCCTTTGTTCCATTGATCAACTTACCTGGGCCAGACCAAACTGTTTTATTTGCTGTAGTTATATAATAAAGTTGATAGAATTAGAAATATCAAGCATTTCCTCCTCATTATTATTTTAAAAATTTTTTTCGTGGATATTCTAAGGCATTTTCTCCTTCTGTTTAATTATTACAACAACTTGTCAAATTTGAGGGGGAAAAAAGCTCATTGGGATTTAAATTTTAATTGCCCCAGATTTAGAGATTAATTTGAAAAGAATTGACATTCTTACAATACGTGCTATGCTAAGTTGCTTCAGTCATGTCCAATTCTTTGTGACCCTGTGGACTGTAGCCTGCCAGGATTTTCTGTCCATGGGATTCTCCAGGCAAGAATACTAGAGTGGGTTTCCATTTCCTTCTCCAGGAGATCTTCCCCATCTAGGAATCAAACTGGTATCTTCTTAAGTCTCCTGCGTTGGCAGACAGGTTCTTTTACCACTAGCACCAACTGGAAAGCCCCTTACAATATAGGATCATTTAATCAAGAACAAAAAATGATATTGCCTCATTTATTCAGGAATTGAGTTTCTGTGTGTGTGTATGTGTGTGCACATGCATGTGTTTCTGTGTAAATCCCCATGTGTGTGCTTAATCACTGAGTCATGTCTGACTCTTTGCGACCCCATGGACTGTAGCCTGCCAGGCTCCTCTGTCCATGGAATTCTCCAGGCAAGAATACTGGAGTGGGTTGCCATCCCCTCCTCCAGGGGGTCTTCCCAACCCAGGGATGGAACCAAGGTCTCTCTCATTGCAGGCAGATTCTTTACCCTCTGAGCCACCAGGCAAGCCCAAGGATTCTAGAGTGGATAGTCTATCCCTTCTCCAAGGGAACTTCCCAACCCAGGAATCAAACTGGGGTGTCCTTTATTACAGGCAGATTCTTTACCAGCTGAGCTATCAGGGAAGCCCACCAGGCTCCTCTGTGCATGACCATAGCCGTTTTTTGTATTGGTTCTGCACAATTCTGAATATTAACTTTGTGCATGGGTTTGTTCTTCTTTCAGCTTCCTGCCAGCAACTACCCGTATAAGAATCACCTATGATATTTGACTGCCTTTTGATTATCTCACTATGCTTGGTACCCAAACTCCATCATCTTGGCCCCAACACATTTGACCATCAACTGAGACAAGAACTCTGTCTTGTAGAGTGTCTGCTTCAACCAGCCAGAGCCTCTCTCTTAGGGGTGTTGTTTTTGAGATACAGTAATAGGATCATCATGAGGCTTCCCTGGTGGCTCAGATGGTAAAAGAATCTGCCTGCGATGCAGAAGACCCAGGTTCGATCCTTGGGTCGGGGAGATCCCCTAGAGGAGGACATGGCAACCCACTCCAGTATTCTTGCCGGGGAATCCCATGGACAGAGGAGCCTGGCAGGTTACAGTCCATGGGGTCACAAAGAGTGGGACGCAACTGAGCGACTACCACAACACACAGCAATAGAATCAGCAGAGGCAGTGGAGTCAAGAAGCTGAAAAAGAGAACGTAGTGAGTAAAGCCAAGAGGCAGGTGATTTTACTTCATCCATCCGCAGTCCTGATTGCTTCACAGAGGGAGCTACCTGAAACACCAATGACCATGTTCTTTCCCTCTTAAAAACCTTCCAGCAGCCCTGCAGGGTCATGGGGTCAACTAAATAAAGAACAGCCTCCTCGATTTGAAAGTCTAGGCCATGATTTGGCCCCCGCCTGCATCTCTGGCTTCATTTCTCTCCACAGAGGTCCCATTTTAATATTGTCCTTAGAGCCACAGGAGGCTTCCACGGTGGGTGGGCCACATCCTGTCAGTTGATCCAAAATGGCCTTTTACTCCAAAAGGCCGAGTACCAGAGAATTCCTTCTGCCTGGCTGCCTTCAAGATGGCACTTCGGCTTTTTCCTGCCTTCACACTCTATATTGATTGTGGAACTAAGTGTGTTTTGATCTTTCTTTAAATCCTGACCAAGAAATCTTCAATTGCGTTCATATTTACAGGAATTGTTCGTATTTCCAACAACCCAGAGTATATTTCAATGAAAGAGTAAAATCGCCGGTTTTTCTGCCACTGAGGAATAGCTTAATGTTCTTGGGGAATTTGTGACTAATTAATTTCATTTGAATAATCAGCACTTATAATCATGTGAAACAGCTACAGCTTAAGCATTTTGATTTGCTTCTTAAGTAATCTTACCAGAACCTGTACAAAAATTTTCAGCTTTAATATTGACAACCTGTTCTTTTTTTAAAATATATATATATTTGTTTATTTATATTTGCATTGGGTCCTTTGCGCTGGGGCTTTCTCTAGTTTCAACAAGTGGTCTCATTAGTAAGCTCATAGCTTAGTTGCTCAGTGACATGTGGAATCTTCCTGGACCAGGGATAAAACCCGTGTCTCCTGCATTGGCAGGCAGATTCTTATCCACTGTACCACCAAGGAAGTCCCTTAACAACCTGTTACTTTCTAATTCAAATATGAGGGTTAGGACTTCTAGAAATTTTATAAACATGAAAAATGTTTAAATGAAAGTGTCCTGTTCAGTATGTTTCATTTGGATCATATATGGATATGGTGTGAGGTGTAGACCTAATGTTATTTTTATCTAAATGGCTACATGGCACCATTTATTAAAAGTTTATATGTGCCTCAAAGATTTGAGATATCAGTTTTATCATATACTAAAGTTCCATATGTCTTTAGGTCTAGTTCTGGACTTTCTATTCTATTCCCCTGGTCATTGGTCAATTTATATGCCTGTGCCACACTGTTTTAATTATGGAGGCTTTGTAGTGTGTCTTAATGCCTGATGGATCTAGTCCACCTGCGTAGGTTTTCTTTTTTAGTATCTTCCTGAATATTCTTGCATGTTTGTTTAGCCAAATAAACTTTAGTATCAATGTTTCCAACTCAATAAAATAAAGACTTTTTTGTATTTTAATGGTACTACATTAAATTTATCAGTGAGAGCTGACATCTTTATGATGCTGAGTCATCATTTTAAGAATATGAAATGTTTTCCATTTGTTTAAGTCTACTTTTGTGTCTTTCCAGAATAATTTTTTTTCATGTAAGTTTTGCATATTTTTGGTAGGCTTATGCCTACATATTTAATCTTAGTTGCTATTGTAAGTTGGGGTTTCACTTCAATTATTTCTCTAGTTATTGTTTATGTGTATGAAGGATATTGACATCAGTCAGTTAATTCTATATGTGACTGCTTTGCTGAATTTTTGAGTCAGTTTTATCATTGACCATTTATTTTCTAGAACTTTCCAGTTACACTATTATATCAAGTAAAGATATAGCTTTACTTTTTTACCAAATCTTTTGTCTCTAGTTAATTTATCTTTTCAAATTGTGTCAACTAATATTGCTAACATACTATCAAATAGAAGTAGAGGTAATAGATACTCTTGCCTTGCTCCTGGTTTGACTGGAAATTCAAACCAGGAAATGTAGTATTTCCACATTAAGTAAAACAATAGCCTTAGAAAAAAATTTTTTATCGTGTTTACCAGATCAAATTTACCTTGTCAATTCCTACTTTCTTGAGTGCTGTTAATAATAATTGGTATTAAATGTTTGTCGAAGACTTTGTTCAGCATCAATGGAGATAATTATATTTTTCCTTTGTATCTATCAATATTGATTTCCTAATATTTAAATGACCTTAAATTATTAGAATAAATCTCAACTGCTCATGGTGTATTATTTTCTTAATGTGGTATTGGATTGCATTTAACGATATTTTTTTCAGTCCTTTTGTATCCATATTCTTGAGTGATGCTTGATGGTCAGCAAGTTTTTTTTTTCCTACTTTCTTTGGAGTCTTCGTCAGATTTAGATATCAAAATATTCAGTTTGTTAAAGGAATTAGGAGATTTTCCTTTATTTTTGTATCAGTATTTTTAACTAGTTTTCTATTTACTGCTATAACAAATCGCCACAAATTTAGTGCTTTAAAACAACAAAAATTTGTTACCTATTTGTTGTAGAAGTCAGAAGTACAGGGTGGACCCCACTAAATTAAGATTGAGATATCAGCAGGCTGCATTCATTTCTGGGGATTCTAAAGGAAGCTCCTCTTCCTTCCTGTACCAGCTTCTAGAGGCCACCTGTAATACTCGCTTTATGGTCTCCTTCCATCTTCAAAGCCAGCAGTGGTGTTTCTCTTACCACCTTTCTCTGAAATTGCCTCTCCTGCTCCCTCCCCCACATTTTGAGATGGCCTGTGATAACTTTGGGCCCCCTGGATAATCCAGGATAATCTCCCTATTTTAAGGTCAGCTCATTAGCAACCTTAATTCCTTCTTACTGTGCAGCATAACATAGTCAAAAGTTCTAGGGACTCTGATGTAGACATCTTTCTGGGTAAGGAAGGCATTATTCTGCCTGCCACAATCTTCCGTGCTCTAGAACAATTTGTAGAACACTGCAGCTGTCAGATCTTTGAAGGTTTGATAGAAGACGATGGTGAAAATATCTGGGCCTGATGTTTTTGTGGGTGTGGCAGTTCTTTAATAATTGTTGCCGTATCCTCTGTGGAAATTTGGTCTGTTTAAACTTTCTCTAATGGGCTCAATTTTGGTAATCTATATCTCTTTAGAATATTATCCATATAATAAAGGATTTCAAATTTATTTGTATAGAGGCCTGTTAACAATTTTAAATTCTTTTTTCTGTTTTCTTCTTGTCATTTCTTCTTTTATTTGTATGTTCTCTCTTTTTCCTTGCTCAGGTTAGCTAGTGGTTTGCTATTTTGTTAACTTCTTGCAGCTAAATCTACTGGTTTCATGTTCTCTACTTCATTAATTTCTGCTTTTGTCTCTTCTTTTTCATTCCTAGTGCCTTTTCTTGGTTTGCTTTGTTCCCGTTTTCCAGTTTTTTTCAGCTAGGTATAGAAGCCATTGATTTGCATGCTTTCATTTTTCACTTATGAAAGCATTCCCTGCTCTCATAACTGCTTTAAATATATCCCATATTTTAGGGATTTTGCAGTTTGTAGTGGTTTTTAAAACTTTTTAAAATTTCAGTTTGTGGTTTCTCTTTCATCTAAGAGGTGTTTAATAGGAGGCTTTCAAAAATTTTCAATAGATGACCTTTTTGTTTTTAGTGTTGCTTAATGATTTCTATTTTCATTTTATTGATTAATAATCTCTACTTTCATTGCGTTGTGATCAGAATGTTGTTTGTCTTATTTCTAATTCTTGGAACTTACTGATGTTTCTTTATGATGAGTTTTTATGAACAGTTTAAAGGCTCTTGATAAAAAGATATATTGGCTTACATTATCAAAATACCAAGTTCAGTATATATCCCTAAGACCTACCTAACTGATTCTGCTCTGCTTGTTTGTCCACTTGACCTGTCTTGAACTAAGAGTGAGAAATCTGCTTCGTAAAGTTGGTTACTATGTTATTCTAAGTGTAGGTATTGATAAGTGTTTTATCTTCATTATAAATTTGGCTTTGGGCGTTAAAAAGTACCATTCTTTGTTAATTTTAGGCTTGAATTCTTATTTGTTGACTATCAAGATTGCTACTCCTGCTTTCGTACCGTTTTCATTTTCCTGAAATACCTTCATCCGTCCGTTTTATATTTTATCTTGCTGAATCATTTTGTTTTATAGATCTCATGGATATAGCATATAATTGGGTCTTACTTTGTGAGCTGAATTGAGGATCTTTTTCTTATCATTGGTGACATTAGCCCACCATCCTCATTGAGACAGCTGATATGCTTGGTCTCAATTCAATCATAATGTTTTACAGTTATATCTGTTATGTTCTATTTGCTGTGATTATTTTCCCAAAGCTGTTCAATCCTTGTTCAATCATTTTAAAGAATAGAATTAAGGAACATTTCATTTTTATTTTAGTGGTTGCCTTTGTGCTTTCATCAGGGTCTTATCATCTGTGGAGAAAGAGAGAGAGGAAAGTGGTTAAGGTGGCTGTGAGAGTCCGCTTTCTCGCATGCTTGTGTAGTAAAGATAACAATGGACAGTAGCCCCTTTAACATCTTGTACTTCTTCAGAGCTCCAAATCAAAAGAACAGTCCAGGTGGATGTCAGAGTGGTTTCTCTGTCTTTGCTTGACATTATCTGTGCAGATGGACCTGAGTATTAGTGTTTTGCAGGGGTCTTAAGCCCCCGACCCCACAAATGTTAGAGCAACAGCTGTGTTGTTGCATATTAGCAGGTCTCTGTGCCCTGAAGTTCTTCAACTTGAACTGGGGTGAGTCCGCTCAATCTTTTTTTTAATATTTATTTTTATATATTTTATTTGGCTACACCGGCTCTTAGTTGTTGCATGATGGATCTTCAGTTACAGTATATGGGATTTAGTTCCCTGACCAGGGATTGAACCTGGGTCCTCTGCATTGGGAGTATGGCGTGTTAGCCCCTGGACCACCAGGGAAGTCCCTGAGTCTGCTCAGTCTTTCATGTATTTCTTCAACATGTCCTGGTACTTACTGTGTGTCTGGTGCTGTGCTAAGTGATAAGGCTCTCTTGGAGCTGGTAACCTTGTTTGGGAAGATAAGTCAGAGAATTGTTTCATTGCCAGGGTGAGAAGGGCTACAAGGGAGGAGTAGAGGTTTCTGGGAGAACCTTAACCTGGTTGAGTTGCTGGGGGCTTGTCTTAGCAAAATAAGAAGCCATATGCTGAGATCAGTAACACATCCCTCCCATTCCTGCAGTGATCCTGGTCTGCTCTTGATGAGGCTGCTGCTTTACTACAGCATAGTAAGAAGGATTAGGGCATTGCAGCAGACACCTAGATTGGTCCAAATCCTTTCATCCTTTCTCTGTAATGGCCAGTCAGTCACAGCACTGATTAATATTCTGCTTGTGGTCCACGGTGACCACCTCTCTTACCTAACGTTTGTCAGATAGACAGATACACTTGGCAGTTTTGCCAACTGCATCCCATCTCGGTATCTGATTCTATCAGTTATCCAATCTTGTCTAGCTTGTTTATCCAGCTAGTGAAGATCATGTTGAATTTCACTCCTTACAGGAATAGTCAGCTCTTCTGAATATAATGCAGAAACCTAATGAGGACCTCTCTTCTGCAGTCATCCTAGTCACTGACTTAAAAAGAAAAAAAATAAAGGTACTGTCAAAGACTAACAAATGAAAAACAAAAAAGATTGTCATGCCTAAGTAGCTGCCTTCCTACTCGGCTATTACAGAAAGGTGACATTTTTATAGTTCCCTTTTGACAAGCATCTAAAAACAGAATAGTATTATGTCATTTGTTTCTTTTTTTTATACCCTTAATATTCTAGATCCTGGTTATTACATCAGAGGTGTTTCAGAGCATCTATTGTCTGTATGCAAATGATCCTAACTATCAACTATTTCCAGTTTAAAGAATTCTGGTTTGTATTTTCCCTTTCCAGCCCGTTCTCACCGCACTGAGATCTCTAGATGGATTGTGTTTGGTAAAAACTACGCATATTTTCCTGGCAGCTCCGTTTATAAAATCCAGCTCAGGAGCTCACAGTTTTGATGCATGGAAAAAGGAGGAGCAGGGACAGTGGAACCAAAATAAACAGATGGTTGCCTTGACGATCTGTAAGAGGCTCTTTCATGATCGTATTTCATGGTTTTCTTTTGAAATACATAGTGAGACAGACATACAGTTTTTATCTTGTTGACTTCCTGCCGGTAGCCCCATGGCTGAGAAAACACCTCTGCCGAGAAGCCACCACCACTGAGTCCACTCTGGCGAGGTCCTTCCCACATCACTTGAGATGGTCACGGGGACCTCGTCCCAAGGCTGGTGGCTGGTGCTGTGGGTGTGGACGAGAGTGAGGCTCAGCAAGGAGGCATGGTATTTGGGGGAAGACAAATGTAAACAGTGATGATTACCTGGAACAGAATGTCATGAAGTCACAGAGGAGAAAATTCACTCCAGCGGGAGGGTCAGGCAGAGGAGGTGAAGTGGTGGGACTGGGCAGGTGGGTTTGAGCACAGGGAGCCTTGGGTCCGACAGGTGATTGGGAACGAGGGGTAGGTTGCTGCTGCTGCTGCTGCTAAGTCGCTTCAGTCGTGTCCGATTCTGTGCGACCCCACAGATGGCAGCCCACCAGGCTTCACTGTCCCTGGGGTTCTCCAGGCAAGAATACTGGAGTGGGTTGCCATTTCCTTCTCCAGTGCATGAAAGGGAAAAGTGAAAGTGAAGTCGTTCAGTCGAATCCGACTCATAGCGACCCCATGGACTGTAGCCTACCAGGCTCCTCCGTCCATGGGATTTTCCAGGCAAGAGTACTGGAGTGGGATGCCATTGCCTTCTCCGGAGGGGTAGGTAAGGAGTTCCAAGTTCAAGGAAGACAGAGAAACAGGAATAATAAAGTTGAATATTTTAACAGTTACTTAGCCCTTGGTTTCTACCATGTCAATTTAAAGTTATTTGTACATAGGTTTGTGAATGTTCCTTGAAGAAAAAAAAAAAGAAACAGTACAGTAGAGGCTCTTGATTCAAGTTCTGAAAATGTGGGGCAACTTCGTAAATGTGTTTGAATTTCCTTTTATATTTTTATATACCCACATGCCTTATCTAGATTATAACACAAATGAAATCTTGGGCTTCCCTGATGCCTCAGTGGGTAAAGAATCCGCCTGCAGTGCAGAAGACATAGGAGACATGGGTTCGATCCCTGCGTTGGGAAGATCACCTGGAGAAGGGCATGCCAACCCACTCCATATTCTTGCCTGCGAAAATGCCGTGAACAGAGGAGCTTGACAAGCTACAGTGCATGGGGTCGCAAAGAGTCAGACACGACTGAGCACACACATACCCACATCCCTTATCCACATTATAACACAAACTTATAATTGTGTAAGCCTTACAGATAAAAGCCTAGTGGTAAAGACATGGCTTTGGAGTCAGATCTAAGTTTGAGACCCTGCTTCGTCATTTCACAGCCTTAGGTACACTTGACCGGATGTACAGTCTCTGAGTGTCATTTTCTCATCTGCAAAATGAAGACAGTAGCAGGGCTTATTTCACATTGCCTTCACATTGCCTTGTTACTTGAGCTCTTTGCGTGCAAGCACAGTGCCTGGCATCTGCTAATGATCAGTTAATGTTCGTCGTTAGTTATTGCTGTAAAACATCGAGTGTTTGTGAGGTTTTCTCTGAAGAGGTATCCCAGTAGACCTTTCTGTAACCTTTCTAAATGTTTGTTCCTTACTCCCGTGCAAGAAATATACCAGGGATAAAAACCATCTCAAGCTTTTTTATTTTTTAAAAAAATGATAGGATCTATAATTTTATTTTTATTTTATTTATTTATTTTTGGCTGTGCTGGGTCTTCACTGCTGTGTGGGCTTTTTCTCTAGTTGCGGTGAGCGGGGGCCACTCTCTAGTTGTGGTCCTCAGGCTTCTTATTGGGGTGGCTTCTCTTGTTGTGGAGCACGGGCTCTAGGGTGTCTGAGCTTCGGTAGTTGTGGCACGTGGGCTCAGTAGCTGCGGCTCCCGGGCTCTAGAACACAGGTTCAGTAGTTGTGAGTGGGCTTAGTTGCTCTGAGGCATGTGGGATCTTCCCAGATCAGGGATCGAACCCATGTCTCCAGCATTGGCAGATGGATTCTTTACCACTGGGCCACCAGGAAAGTCCTCAAACTTTTTAAATATTAGCAATCAAAATGTCCCAGATTTCTTTAGCCTGCGAGGTCACAGCTTCCTGTTGTGCCACATTACAGTAGTCTAACCCCTCATTCTCTATGCCTTCAAGAAGTTCACCCTTTTTTTCAGATATCCATGCACTAGGGGAACTCTAGAAGATTCGTATGTCAGCCTTTGGCGAGTTGTGTCCAAAGGACACAGGAGCCAATCTTCCATTGGTCAGAGATGAGCATCAACTGAGCATCTAAAAAAGGTAATGAGTTCAATGGATTAAAACACATCGTGTATATTAACATAAAAATAGAAGTTTATCATGATGCTTTGAAAAAGCGAGAGAAAGCAAATAACCTCATTGGGTGCCATTAGGACCCCAAGTCTTCATTCAGAAAACTGGCACTTGAAAGTAGTAGGCATTTATCTGTTCTTTCCTGGACAACCTGTATTGCTGGGAATTGAAACTGCCCTGGTTGATGAAAAAAATTCTTCTCATAGAAAAATTCTAGCTAATAAATGTAAAAGGGTGGTAGAATCACAACATCATGTTGTAACGCCCAGTGAAATCACTGATTCCAGTAATAATCAGCAACAAATGGGACTATCAGATGAGCCAGTGATGGGACCGTTTGTGACGGAGGAGATGAAGCCATCACATCCATACTGTAGCATCACCGAAGGTGGAACTCCCAGTCGTTGTGTGCTTCCCGACTGGATACAGGATGATGCCCATGAGGTCACATCTGAGGTATTGTTGCCCGGAATCTCACTCAGTCTCATGAACTAAATTTTATTGACAGGGTTGTAGGAACAAAGAAAATGACATTGCAAGGAAGCACACTGGCAAGTCCGGAATGTGGGACAGTCTATGAGCCAAGCAACCCAGTTTCTGAACAAATCAATGGCGGGGTCGGGTGGGGGAGAAAGGAAGGGGAGGGGACGGCACTGCTGTCAGTCCCAGAGGCAAAGAGATGTAACACCTAATACAGCCTGCAGACCTAGTGTGAGCCTGATTCAAGAAAGCCGACTAAAAGAATTTTCCTTCAGAAATCAGGAAAATGTTGTTAGAGACTCGGTATTGGATGACAAAGAAATATTGTCCGTTTTGTTCGGGATTTTAACGGCGTTGTGGTTTGTAAAAATGCTCAGAATTTTCAGCGATGCATACTAAAGTATGCAAGCCCTACATAGGGCTTGGCTTTAAAATTCCTTAACCAAAAAGAAAGAAAGGAAAGGGACAAGTGAAAATAAAGTTTTAAATTATGATAAATTTTGACTGAATCTGGGTGACGGATGTATGAAAAAATTTTAAAAAGGGATCGATAAACTAATGTGCCAAAATCTTGGTAACTGTTGAACCTGGAAATGGATATAGGAAGGTTCTTTGTATTTATCCCTCTGTTTTTGAGTATGTTTAAAAATTTTTTTAACTTCTGAAAAAATAAACATGGTGTAACTCTAGGACACTGGTACATTTCTCAAAAGCTGGGTTATTTGCTCTGAGACCTCATCACGTGTGCCATTTGAGCAAAGCCAGTCCCCGGCCCCTTGGCACCTTCTGTGTGCAAGAAGAGAAGCTAAGTCCATCTTTCTTTCGGGCAGCCTCCCCTCTCTTCCTTATCTCCTATGGGCACTGCTGGAGTAAGCACACTCAGACCTCACACAGGAATAAGCTGTCATTTTCTAGGACAGTGCAATCTAAATCCTAATTTAGATGGAAACCGTTTCCTCAGGTGCAGAAAGACAATTCTGCCCGAAGAAAGCCTTCTGTATGTGGCTGTGGGGAGACAGTCAGCTTCTCGGAACCTCCCTGTCCTGCTGCTCTGCGCACAATAGAGGCTTTGCTCTGTCTTCACTTGATCAGATACCGATTGTGCAAGGACTGGCTACACCCGGGGGAATGCAGGCCACCACTCTTCTTATTTTCAATTGTGGTAAGCACATGACATAACAGTTACCATTTTAATCATTTAAGTGGACAATTTAGTGGCATTTGGTACCGTCACATTATGGTATAACCAATCTCGAGAACTCTGTCCATCTTGGAAAACTGATACTCTGTACCCATTAAAGATCTCCCTATTCCCCGCTCCCCTAGCCCCTGGCAACCACCATTCTACTTTTTGTCTCTATGAATTTTACAACTCTGGCTACCTCATATTAGTGGGATCATACAGCATCTCGCTGTTTTTGACTGACTTCTTTCATATAGTATAAGTGGGCTTCCCGGGTGGCTCAGATGGTAAAGAATTCGCCTGCAATGCAGAATTCAGTTCAGTTCAGTTCAGTCGCTCAGTCATGTCCGACTCTTTGCGACCCCGTGAATCGCAGCACGCCAGGCCTCCCTGTCCATCACCAACTCCCGGAGTCTACTCAAACCCATGTCCATCAAGTTGGTGATGCCATCCAGCCATCTCATCCTCTGTCGTCCCCTTCTCCTCCTGCCCCCAATCCTTCCCAGCAAATGCAGAATACCCAGGTTCAATCCCTGAGCTGGGAAGATCCCCTGGAGGAGGGCATGGCAACCCACTCCAGTATTCTTGCCTGGAGAATCCCATGGACAGAGGAGCCTGGAGGGCTACACCTCATGGGGTTGCAAGGAGTTGGACATGACTGAGTGACTAACACTTTCACTTTTCACTTCCAGTGTCCTTAGGGTTCATCCACTATAGCATGTGACAGAATTTTCTTCCTTTTTAAGGCAAAATAATACTGCACTGTATGGATGGACACATTCTGTTCATTCCTCTGTCGATGGACACTTGAGTTGCTTCCACATCTTGGCTATTATGATCAGTGCTGCTGTGAACATGGGGGTACCAAGCCATTGCTTTTGCAATATAAAGTTTTTCTCTCAAAGTGTTGAAAGTCCCAGCAACAGTTTTCAGCCCAGGTCCTGTCAACTCCTCTCTCTCTGAGAGGTCTGCCCAAGCTCCCTCCCAAGGAAGACAAGCCTGTATGCATGTGTGCGTGTGTGTGTGTGAATGTATACTCAGTCTCTTCAGTCATGTCTGACTCTGTGTGACCCCATGGACTGTAGCCCACCAGGCTCCTTCTGTCCATGGGATTCTTCAGGCAAGAATACTGGAGTGGGTTGCCATGCCCTCCTCCAGGGGATCTTCCCGACCCAGGGATTGAACATGTGTCTCTTATGTCTCCTGCATTGGCAGGCGGGTTCTTTACCACTAGTGCCACGTGGGAAGCCCAAGCCTGTGTGAGAGGGCAGCAGCTCTGTACCTCCTGACATCACAGAGCCAAGCAGTGGTCACTGCCTTCTCCTGATACACTTTGTCTGAAAACAGTCAAAGGAACAGGTGCTGGCAAGATGGTGAACAGTGGAAATTCCATCCCTCACCCCTATTCCATTCCCCAAGGACCAACTGCTGTTGGATGAATGGCATTTTTTCCAGTGGCTTTATTGTACTTCATTGTAGACATATATTGTACAAATACATATGTGTGTATAGTTTTGCTTTGTAATTGATAAAAGTATTATCTCATGCAACAGTGTATCACAATTCCATACGATGGACAGGTGCTGGATATCCTCTATATATACTCTTGTATATTTGTATATATCCTCTGCATATACTCTTGTATATTTGTTGTTCAGTCACTTAGTTGTGTCTGACTCTTTGCAACCCTATGAACTGCAGCATGCCAGGCTCCTCTGTCTTTCACTGTCTTCCAGAGTTTGGTCAAACTCATGTCCATTGAGTCAGTGATGCTATCTAACCATCTTATCCTCTGCTGCAGCCTTCTCCTTTGGCCTTCGATCTTTCCCAGCATCAGGGTCTTTTCCAATGAGTCAGCTCTTTTCATCAGGTGGTCAAAGTATTGGAGCTTAAGCATCAGTCCTTCCAGTGAATATTCAGAGTTGATTTCCTTTAGGCTCGACTGGTTTGATCTCCTTGCTGTCCAAGGGACTCTCAAGAGTCTACTCCAACTTATATATGTGAGTGTCATTGTCAAGTAGAAGCCAGTCTGTTGGGTCAAAGTGTATGTACATTTAAAATCTTAATATAAACAGCCGAAAGAATTATGTCAGTTTGCTTGTTAGTGTTAAAGATTTGAGCTTATTCTTTCAAGTTTAGGGCAAACATTCTTGCCTTTTCTTATTTAATCACTGGATATCCTTGACCTCTCTGCAAGCAAATCTAAATATGTGCTACTTAATTAAAATCTTCTTGGAAAATCTCAAGTTAGTAAAATCATCTAATTTTAACTATTTTCTGCTTCCTGTCTTAGGCAGATTTAATGGGCAAAAATGTAGTTGTATGTTTCTGCAGATGGCAAATTTCAGGATTGGTCCTTTGAGGTATCAGGAAATCTAAAGTTAATTTTATAAATATATGCATCTCTTATTTTAAGGATTATGCAAACATATTTTTTAAATATCATGTCTCTTTTGAAATTAAAAAAAAAAAAGAAAACCCTTCACTTCCACCCCCTTCCCTTTTTGATTTTCAACTGCTTGAAAAATTGCAGATTGCCCAGAAGGATCAAGTCCTCTAAGACTTTTATGCTGATATGCCCAGGAAATGTGTCTGCCCCACACCCCAATTTTAATTACTTAAGCCACTTGAACAGTTTGTGACTGTCAGCCCAGACAAGTGATTTCACAATTATATTTCAGATATAAAGATTTCCTCCAATGAGGCAGAAACTGTTCTTGGCACACACATTTGAAAAGGAGCGATGGGGTGGTTCCCGGCCAGGCAACGATGTCCTGAGAGGCGGGTTGCAGGGAGGAAAGGCCATCAATATCGCGTTGATAAATATTTTTAATTCTCGGGGAACACAGAAAGCCAGTATTGGAGCACAGCCGCGTCTCTGCCCGCCCTCTGCGTGGTCCTCAGCCCGGAGCATCCCTGGATGCCCAGCTCTTTTGTGTTTCCTGCGTCCTCCCCTGGCGTGTCTGCGTCGCGCGGAGGAGGGTGGGGGCGGCGTGCCGGAGATCCCCTCCCGGAGGAGGGAGGCATCGGTACCTGCTTGTTATGCGACTATTGACTCGCCTCACTGGGAGGACTCCAGTGGCAAAGTGACCCTCCCCTCCGCCTGTCCCCTCCCTCCCTGGCTCCCGCCCTCAGTCTCCCCGCAGCAGGAACCTAACGCAGCCGCCCTGCGCTCCACCTCCTCCTCCTCTCCTTCCTCGGGCTCCCGGATTCCTGAAGTTATTAGGCGAAATAAGGGGACCACATGGAAGTTGTGACAGCTCCCAGCGGCGCGCCCCTCTCTCCTGAGCCATCACCTCGCCTTAGGGATTACCCGCTGACACGCTGAATGAAGGAGGTCCCCCTGCCAGCCAGCCTGCCGGGATGGGCCACTGCTGCTGCAAGCCTTATAACTGCCTTCAGTGCCTGGACAAGACGGTACTTTGCCTCCTGCATCCCCCCCACCTCCTTCCAAAGGGCCAGCCGCCTCTGTCTCTGTCCCCCAGCATGGCATGTGTGTGTGCACTTGTCTTGTGGGTGGAACAGGATATACTGCCCTGGCTGGCAGTATACTTCCCCGTGCTGAGTCGTGAGCCGTGTTACTCTGCAGTGTCTTACATAATTGTCTTTCTGCAGCCTCCGATGTAACTGTTGCATTCTCCTGAAATGTTGAGGGCTCTGCTCCAACATCTTGAAATACAAACTGCCAAGAAATCCTTGGAATATTCTGACTGCCTTTTAATGTACCTGCAAGAGCTGAGACATTCCAGGTGGGGGGGGGGAATTTAGACGAGCTAGACATGTTTCTCTTGGCCAACCGCTAACTTGGAAAGTTTGCCACTCTCTGTGACAAACAGCGTCCATCCTTGTAATTTCTGTGCTTAAGGTCAGAGATGCAAGCCTCCTCCCCCCACCCCCGTCTAGTTCTGCTCTCTGTACGTGTTTGCATCACGTAGGGATGCAGAACACAGAGGTGAAGACTTAAGGAGCCAGAGAGTCTGAGGGTGTGTTCCAGTTTTCACTAGAAGGGAAATTCACAGCCAGGGAACGGAGACCAGAGTGTGAGCACGCACTGGATGACAGTTCCAACACAAAGCCTTTCTTTGCTTTTGACATTTGACTGTGAGCTTGCAGAGGGATTAGGAGATGCTTTTAATTTCACGACTAGAAATGTGCTGGCAAGCACTCTTGCCTCTGTGATATGTTTTATTATCACACATGTTTGGATTTCTCAAAGATGCATGAAATGGAATTTAGCAAGAGGATGAAATTGCCTCCTTTCTACTTGTGGGCATCAGTTATATAGCTTGTGGTCTACTATGTGATCAGATGAAGAGAAATAAGTGGCTTAATATAAAACTCATTAGAAGGAGGTCACTTGGGAAAAATTGGTTACCAGTTCTGTGGGTGAACTCTGACCCAAAGTAGAGTTATACACCACCTAGGAAAATTAAACTGATACATTAAAAGTCATCTGTTCCTTCTTTTCCAGTAGAAGTGACTATCTCAATGGGATTGGTTTTTGCCACCATGACTGAATTAAAATATTTATGTACACATTTATGTGCTTTAGACAAGTAGAAATATGCAGCATTTGTACTCAGTTTTCTGCACTTCAGTCCAACAATGAAGTGATTAGGCCCTTTTTTCAAGAGAAATGATCACCAAATGGTTTTGAAGAAAGCCTTGTAACAGTAATAATTATAAAAGAGATCTGCTACATGTACAGCAGTATTATAATATTTGTATTTCTAAGCTCTGATATAAAAGTTTTAGAAATAAAAGCTGGTTAAAAGTCTTTTTCGAGAAAATATATTTTAAAGTGAATCTGTCCTCCTTTTTTGTTTCACATCAAGTCCTTGAAAAATATTATCCCTGTGTCAGTCTTTAAATTGGAGAGTTTAAGAAAGATAATTAAATGCTGTTTCTTCTCTTTAGCAGTGTGATGTTTAAGTGACTTTCAAATGTTTTAGCTTTGAAACTTCATACTTAAGGCAAGTTATTCTTTCTTAATGAAAACTTAAAAACTTGCACAGCATTTTCAACTTTCTCATTAAGCTTACAGTGACATTTCTTGATGTATCTTTGCTATATTTTAGAATGATATGCCCATTGCAGGTTTTATAGATGTTATGTCCATAGGTGCTCATCGCAGGGATTAGGGCTTTCCATTCTTAATTAAAAATTTTGTTTTATTTAATTAACCACCTTTCAGCATAACTTCATAAACTATATGCCAGAATTGTTAGTTTATTCAGTAGTTACCTGTTGGGCCAGGCATGATACTTCTAGGACTGTTATGGAATTCCAGTCCAATCTCAAACTCTGGAAATTAGTTTATTCTGTAAATTCCACCATAAAATCCTTTAGTCTGTTCATCAGCTCTAACAATCCCAGGATCAGCATGAAAGAGACCTGATGGTTGTTGAGTTGTTTCTGATTCCTTCAGCCCATCTTGTTGTTGTTGTTTAGTCGCTAAGCCATGTCTGACTCTTTTGTGACCCTGTGGACTGTAGCCCGCCAGACTCCTTTGTCCATGGGATTTCCCAGGCAAGAATGATAGAGTGAGTTGTCATTTCCTTCTCCCGGGGGTCTTCCTGACCCAGGGATCGAACCTGTGTTTCCTGCATTGGCAGGCGGATTCTTTGCCCCTAAGTCACGAGGGAAGCCCTTAGTCCATCTTGCTGCTAAGTCGCTTCAGTCCGGTCCGACTCTGTGTGACCCCAGAGATAGCAGCCCACCAGGCTCCGCCGTCCCTGGGATTCTCCAGGCAAGAACACTGGAGTGGGTTGCCATTTCCTTCTCCAATGCATGAAAGTGAAAAGTGAAAGTGAAGTCGCTCAGTCGTGTCCGACTCGTAGCGACCCCATGGACTGTAGCCAACCAAGTCTCTGTCCATGGGATTTTCCCAGCAAGAGTACTGGAGTGGGTTGCCATTGCCTTCTCCATAGTCCATCTTAATAAACCTTAAAAAAATAAAAGGAACATCCCCGCCACCCATACCCTGTATAAATACAAAATAGAAAACTTTATTTTGTGAAGCAAAAATGTCTGACAGTTTGATCCTAGGGTGGGTAAAGATGTTCTGAACATCTTTAAACAATTAAAGACACTTTTAGGTAATCAGTTTCAGAGGTGGGCTAAGAAATAATAGTCTTAAGATGATTCTTTAACATTAATTTATTGGGAGGAAGTATGGAATTTTGCCTAGAGTATAAAATGCATGAAAAGTTTGTTAAATGAACAAATGGTTTTTAAAGGTTGATCATGCCTAAGTATTTTAAGTTTAAAAACACAAGTAAAAGCATCAACAGTATTTCTTGCTGGTTTGCTCTGTGCCCAGTTATTGTGGGGACTAGCAAAGAATTCTTAAAAGGCACAGCCTGCCCTATGGAGTTTACCAGTTATTTGGTTGTATTTCCGCCTTTTCCAGAGAAACTGCAAGTAGAGCAGGCAGCAGTAACACATACAGGGCAATTAAACTAGTGGAGCAAGACTGAAGTATCATTAAGTGAAAGTTATCTGGTCCTCACCATTCCTGTTTCTGGAATCCAGTGAAAGGAGAAATCAGTGCTGGAATCAAAAGCAAGTTTCTTGGAAGAAGTGGATCATGACTTGCATGTTGAGGAAATGGGTAGAGTTTTGAGAAGGACGGTAACTCTAAGCAAAAGGAGCAAGAGTAAAGATGTTTTAGCACACTTGGGTGAAAGGTGAGAGTCGATATCAGTACACACGAGCTCATAGGGAGTGTGGGGAATGTTTACCAGGTTGAAACCCAGGCTGTTTTTTAACTTGACTTAAGAAGAGGTAGGGATCCATGTTGGGATTTGAGCAGGAAGCCAATCTGTAGAGACACTCATTCCACAGGTATCTGGAAGGGGAAGGTATGACCCGTGAAGCCCCCTGGGATGCCCAGATGGACCCCCAGGAGTCTGTCCACCAGTGGACTCAGTGTGGTCCAGGCTGAAGCCAGCAGCTCTGCACGTACAGACACCTCCCAGAGCTGGTCCTTCTTAGAAACACTGAGTTACTAAGGGAAATCAACTAGATGTACAACTAGAATGCCAGCCCATCTTTTAACAGTAAGAACTATAACTGACAAGCAAATGAATGATTACAAGCCTGATTAAACAGGTGATTTCTTTTTGGAGTCAAAGTCTAGCTTCATAAGAGGTAGTTGATGAGGATGGAGTCTGAGCCAAGGCATCCAGTGCCCTCAGGTCCCATTACCCCCCCAGCCTGAGATTACCCGGGAGGCTGTGTGATGTGTGACTGTCACTGGCCCTGGTGACCGCCTCTTCCAGGCTGCCACAGCTTAGCTTCTTCTACTACATATACCCCCACCCCCTCTTGCTGCTTCAGGTACAGTCCTGTCCCTTTAGGGCTTACTTCGCATATCTCTACCCTTTCTGTGTTGATTGTTATCTCAGAGGCTTATCTGACTTACATTTTCTCTAAATTCTTGGGAGGGGTGTGAGTTAGGGGAAGGCATCTAACTGCTTCTCCCAGCTAAGCTCAGGTGACAGGACAGTAATAAATTTGGGAAGGTCATTAAAAGAAGATAGAATCCAGAAAGGTCAAGAGACTTCTTCCTTGAGTCATAAATGGATGAAAAAATCATGGTTCTGGCTAATTTTCCTTTCCTCTGCTTGCTCTGGAATCCAGAAGTTTCCAGCCGTACTCCTCTGAGTTCACAGTTCTTCTTGGGCCCCCTGAGTCTCTGTCCTTCCTAACTGCTCCTTGGTAATCCACATGTGGGCTGACCCCCCCCCCCCTGCTAACTGCAGCCTCTTAGGTAAGCTAAATGTTTCCCAGCTACCAATGCCCCAGCATGCATGCGTGCTCAGTCATGCCCGACTCTTTTTGACCCCCATGGACTGTAGCCCACCAGGCTCCTCTGTCCATGGAATTTCCCAGGCAAGAATACTAGAGAGCAGTGCCATTTCCTCCTCCAGGGGATCTTCCTGACCCAGGGATCAAATTAGCATCTCCTGTGTCTCCTGCACTGAGCCACCTGGGAAGCCCAACACCCCAACATGCACAAGGGCAGACGCTGGAATGATGCATCTTGAAATTTCATCTGATTTCTTTTGAAACCAGATATGGCCTTGCTCATTTTCCACACGAGTAGACACTGACATGTATTTAAGAATATTAAACATGAATGATGCTTTCCCTTTGGCTGGTCTGTATTAAATTTCATTTCCAAGTAGAAAAGCAGACATAAAATACAGTGGCCTGTGCTAATTATATGTGAAAGAAATAGGACTTATTGATCAAGTCGAAGCATGGCATCAGTGCTCCCTTAAAGCCATAATAACTGAAATGAATAAAAGGTCAGTCCACTTCCCAAAGGAATTTTCCACAGTGCTATATTACGGATCTGGCCCATCTTCACAATATTAATATTGAAAATGAATGCTGTATTCATAAAAGGCAGTATGAAAGCAACACTGAAGACTTACGTGTTCTGTTGATGTCACCTGGTGGCTGGTTTGTTTTGAAATATAAAAGAAAATGTTTCCCTATTAAGACAAAATTCTATCATGTAGAATTAGACCCTCATGGATGAGAAGCAATATTGTTTTGGGGAAGAGTGAAAAAAAATTCCTTTAAGCTCTTTGTAATTACATGTGTAGGTGTATCACTTTGGGTTTCAAAAATTCACAATAAAAAGAATCTGGATGTTTCCTCAAATACCAGAATTCTATAGATTTTTAAATTTAACTCCTTGTTAAGGCTCTTGTGTTTAGCTTGGGAAAAAGGGGTCCAGCTCAAGTAATTGAATTTGCCTGATCTACACTGATTTCAGGGCAGGCTAAAAAGATAAGAAAGTTTTGTTGGGCATCTTTAAGCTTAATATATACACACACACACATACATACATACATACATACATACATACATACATACATGTATATGATGACATCACCGATTCAATGGACATGAGTTTGAGCAAACTCCAGGAGAGAGTGAAGGACCAGGAAGCCTGGCGTGCTGCAGTCCATGGGATTGCAAAGACTCAGACATGACTGAGCGACTGAACAACAACATATATATTTAAATGTACATGCATATGTCCTTTAAAAAAAATATTAGGGAGGAGGAAGCTGACAAAAACACTCAGAACTACAGTGAATTTTATGAAGTTTTCATCAGCAGGCTTATAGCTGATCAAGCATTCTTTCTGGGAAAGTCACAGACCAGGGGCAGACTTGGCAAGAAGGGCCCATCTGATGGGGTGACAGGGGTTCCCAGAAATAGCCCAAGTGTTGTTTGGTGTCACTGGCCCTCCTGACCTTTGCCCGGGCGCTCCCTTCCTAGCCCCCTGCTTACCCATCCTCTGGTCTCAGGAAGTCCCCAGGCTGGCCCTGCCTAGTTGAGTTTTATCATATTGTTTTGTAATTACTTGTTTGTTTACTGACTGTTTGGGAGATTCCTCAGCTTCTTGAAGGCAGAAATATCCTGCCTGGCTTGTCTGCCTGCCGACAGTGTATGTGTGTGCTTAGTCACGTCCAACTCTTTGCGACCCCGTGGACTGTAGCCCACCAGGCTCCTCTGTCCATGGAATTCTCCAGGCAAGAATACTGGAGTGAGTTGCTGTTTCCTCCTCCAGGGGATCTGCCTGACCCAGGGATCAAACCTAAGTCTCCTGCATCTCCTGCATTGACAGGAGGGTTCTTTACCACTGAGCCATCAGGAAAGCATGCTACATAGTAGGCACTCAGTGAATATGTGTCATGTTGGATACATTTCCTGTTTCTGGATCAGTTGGGGTGAAAACTCCTCAGATTCACTCAACCTTTTATGTGTCAATGATCATTCAAAACACATATATTCAATTTTAATAAAAACCAGGCTGTTCTGTTGGTTCCTAATGGGGGGAGGGGCTTAGGTGGCTGATGCCCAAGGGAGGGTCACATGGGTGATGCTAACTAACAAGAACAGGCGTTTTCACTTCCTATCATCCCCAGCTTCACATGGGCAGCACTAGCCGCCTGAACAGACAGCCCTGGTTGACCAGGCGTGTTAGGATAAAAGAGTGTGGCAGGCTTGCTTGGGGCTTGGCCGCACATTCAGTTGCTCAGAGTTCACAGAGTGATGAGCAGGTTGTATACTTTGCCAGGCTTCTGTAACCAGGACAGATCGAGGGCAGTGTTCCCCAAGAGTTTGCAGCGCCACGGCTAAGAAGAAACTGGGCTTCCCTGTAGCAGACTGGTAGGGTGAGAGGTGGCGAGGAGCCTGGGATGTTCATGGGGGGAGCCTCTGGGATTCCGTCTGTGGGTGCAGCGGGCCATGTTGGGGGCACAAGAGGACTCAGAGTGCCAAAGAGACATGCTGAATCACAGAGGCAGCTAAAAAGACACACTCCTGCCGTGGGGCCAAGATGAACATTCTGCAAGCGTCCCCTTTCCAGTTAAGTCCATCCTGGAGTAAATGGTCGTTTTAGAGGAACAGCCTTCTTGGACTTGGTGATTTCTGGACTGTATCATTAGGATAGCTTGGATGCCTAATACTGAGCTCTATTTTTAGCCCGTTGGAGTGAAAGCAGGGGCTCATGTGCTTGGCACCAGTGAGGAATTTTCCACTCAGTCCCCATGTAGGGAAGCACTGATCTAACACTGGTCCATCGAGGAGACCTTACTCGTATTTCAGCCGTCCTGCTGTGTCATCACCCTGGATCTGGCTTAGGGTGGAAGATGGGGAAAGGAGGATGGTGTGTGAGAGCCTTTCCAAGGGAACCTTCGGGGCGGCCTCACTCCTGATAACTCAGCAGAACTTCAGGCCCTGCTGGGCTCTGCTGAGCCACAAAGGGTGGAAGGGTGACTCTACGAGGCAGGGAGTGGAGAGTGGAAATTCCCTCTAGGTTCTCTTCCTGCCTGAGGAGCAGTGTCCCCGAAGTCCAAGCTGTTGACTCATTCCATCATGTCATTCTGGTTTGGCTCGAAGAAAACCAAGAGGAACTTAATTGATGCAGAGAATTCATAAATTAGAAGAGTTGATGTCATTTCGAAAACAGGCACTTAAGGAAGAAGGGCTGCAGCTAGACTGCTCCAGCCGGCCCCTTGGAGCAGAGCTGCGCCAGTGAGTTCAGCAGGGACACGGGGGGAGGTGGTCGGAAAGGGTCAGAGAAAGCTGATCAGGAAAAGCCAAACAGCTACCATATCAGGTGTTACAGCCCCACGTAGGCTGGAATGGAAACGAACTGAAGTGCAACCCACAAGTCCACACCAAGGACGGATACCACACCAAGGAGGGCAGGGGTGGGTGAGATGTGAATGTAGCCAGGGAATAGTTTCAGTGAAAGAGAGTCATTGGGACTGGCACTGCCTGTCCTCCAGTTAGATGTAGAAAGCTTGGTGGTAACTTGTGCTTGGACCCAAGCTGAGGATCAGTGTGATTTGGGTGTCAACATTGGGTCTTTGTAAGTGTGGGTCAGAGGGAGCATCTCCTTGTGTTAGTGTGTGATGAAGAGTGTAAACCTTGTCTTGAACCTCCTACTTCGCCACTTCCTGGCTCATTGTGCATGTTACTTGGCTAATTTCCTAACCATGGAGCCTCAATTTTGTCCTCCAGAATGGAAAATAAACCATGGAGCCGGTTGACAATATTTGGAGGAGTAAGTGAGCAAAAGGCTTACCCTGCGCTGTGCCTGGTGTCTAGGAAGTGTTTGGTCAGTTCAGTTCAGTCGCACAGTCATGTCCGACTCTTTGCAACCCCATGGACTGCAGCATGCCAGGCTTCCCTGTCCATCACCAACTCCCAGAGCTTGCTCAAACTCACGTCCATCAAGTCAGTGATGCCATCCAACCACCTCATCCTCTGTCGTCCCCTTTTCCTCCTGCCTTCAATCCTTCTCAGCATCAGGGTCTTTTCCAAGGAGTCAGTTGTTCGAATCAGGTGGCCAGAGTATTGGAGTTTTAGCTTTAGCATCAGTCCTCCCACTGAATGTTCAGGACTGATTTTCTTTAGGATTGACTGGTTTGATCTCCAGTGTTTGATCAAGGTCATTGTTAATATTGATGTAGTAATCAGCATGGGCTTCCCAGGTGGCTCAATGGTAAAGAATCCGCCTGCCAATGCAGAAGACGCAGGAGATGCAGGTTCCATCCCTGGATTGGGAGGATCCCTCTGGAGAAGGAAATGGCAACACACCCCAGTATTCTTGCCTAGGAGATCCCACGGACAGAGGAGCCTGGTGCGCTACAGTCCATGGGTTGCAAAGAATCATACACAAATGAGCAGACACACAATCAGCACACCTTACCCAAGTTTAGTTATTTCCCTTGACTTTTTAGCCATAAGGTTTGTTGCTTCTGTTTGGCAGCTGACACTTCCTTGATAAGCTGTTTGATGACTTTGAGACCATTGGTTTGGTCATCTATCTTTGCAGAAGGTTGGGGAGGAGGGCGGGATGGATCTTCATTGATCATCCTCCTCTTTGCTTCCCAGAATGGAGAGGGTGCAGGTCTCTCATCTCACTGGCTTCCCTCCTGTTTGCTGCATCTCTTTTCCTTTCCTGCCTCCTCCCTTTCTTCTCTTCCTTCTTCTCTTTCCCTCCCTCATTTGCATTTCTCCTCAAGCAGAGATGCGTGGGGCAGGCCTGACCGCACATGTCAGCTGTTCATCCAAGTGACTCAAGTCTGAGGATCTTCACCCACATCATCAGCACCATCCCCACCTGAGGCCTGTCCTCCCTGGACCTTCAAGCCCCTCCTTTCCCATGTGCCCGAGGCTTCTGTGGCTGGAAAGTGGGGTGTGATGGCTGGTGATGCGGGATACCCACACATGGGTATCATCCACCCAGGGCTGCTGCAGGAGCTGAGGGAAACCTTAGCTTTGGGTTAGCAGTCCGAGTTGGCTTATGGATTTTTTGTTAGGTTCCGGTTGTTCCCTTTGCAACCTCGACTAAGTCTTTGCAACTCTCAGCAGCTCAAGAGTGAATCGCGAGTGATGCTATTTCTGTTCTGATAAGGTTAGTATTTCAGTTCTTTGACTGTGCTTCAAATTGAGGATGTGAAGTGAAAGTCGCTCAGTCGTGTCCGACTCTTTGCGGCCCCATGGACTATAGAGTCCGTGGAATTCTTCTCCTGGCCAGAATACTGGAGTGGGTAGCTGTTCCCTTCTCCAGGGGATCTTCCCAAGCCAGGGGTAGAACCCAGGTCTCCTGCATTGCAGGTGGATTCTTTACCAGCTGAGCTTCCAGGGATATAAGTTCAAAATGTCTCTTTCCCAGGTGACACTAGTGATAGAGAACCTGCCTGCCGATGCAGGAGACGTAGAAGATTTGGGTTCGATCCCTCAGTTGGGAAGTTCTCCTGGAGAAGGAAATGGCAACCCACTCCAGTATTCTTGCCTAGAAAATCCTATGGACAGAGGAGCCTGGCAGGCTACAGTCCATGGGGTCACAAAGAGTTGGACACAACTGAAGTGATTTTGGAAATATTGGAGGAGCAGAAACAAGTTAGTTTTTTCTGTAGTTTGAAATTATTTCAGGGTAAATACTGAAGTTTATCCTCTCTGGAATATCAGGCTCTCTTAATTTGTAGTAAGAAGTCAGCTGGCTGTATTCTGCTGATGTTTGAACAAGGACCTGTCCCTGTGATCAGTCTGATTAGACGTTTTCCCTGTGTTTGTATTCTCTAGTCTTTGAAGTTAGAGTAGAATCACAACAGAGCCAGGAAGGTGCTTTAAAAAAAAAAAGAGAAGAGATAAATGCACATTCTGAACACATTTAGATATTCAGTATGGAAAAGCACCTCTTATCTGTAGGATGTCATCCAGTTGCAAATAAAATCAAAGGAAACGGCAGAGTTGTAATAACAAGTAACGCTTTGTATAGAGTGTATAAGTGCCAGGCATTGTTCTAACTGCTTCACCTATGTTAATTTATTTAACCATCAGGATAACCCTGTGCAGTGGGTGTGGCACTGGGAGGGTATGCACTCTCAGAGGTGGTCTCCTGCCTTCAAATTCAGGGAGGGCAAGGATGCTGCAGGCTGGGATGGGAGGCGGGAGCTTCATGAGTGAGGTGGGGTCCACTGTCCCCCAAAGGGTATATCATTGCTGCATTAGTCTCAAGAGAACCATGACTTAATCACTGTTAATGCTTGTGACTAAAATAGCTCTCAGCTTATGATGTAGAGTTTTATTTTGGCATGAAATTCTGGTATTGCTTAGCACATGCCCTTTGTATGACCTGAGACCCTGCCATGGGCCCAGAGTAGCTCACATGTCACCAGGGTCTAAATGCAGGAGACACAGGACACAATCGTGATGACTGTCTATTCTCGTTCAGCCCAGATTGTCTGGAGGTGCTGACATCAAAGTCAGAGGAGGTTATGAAAGCAAGAGTGTTCACGCGGCCTTGAAGATATCTGTGCTAGATGTTTGGTACCCGTTTTAGCCAAAATTCCCTCTTGGGAAATGTTTGCATTGGGTGTGCATTCTACAGAGTAAAAGAAACTTTCCTTTAAGGCCTGTATTTTTGGCATCTCTCACTGGAAGAGGATTTATAGAACACATCTTTCCTAGTTATTAATAACAAAATCATAACAAATGTAAGTCTTGATGCTGACTCATATCTTCAACTGCTTCTCTGTTTTATGTCCTAATAGGAATTTGATTTGAAAACAACTAAGCAGTCATTTAGTGACAAATGGCATTCTTTGCAGTAAATAATACTTCGAGTGGGAGTTTTCCTCTTCTTCTACCGAAGCACAGAGTGGAACAAAATACTTGGAAACCTCTAATTTCGGTGTTGGTCTTATGACAAAGAGAAATGTTTCGTATTGGGTTTTCTGTTCATTGTTCATTAGTAGCTGGCCGTGCAGGTATGGACGAAAGGGCAAGCTTAAGGAGACTTGGTAAAATAAACATCTGTCTGTCAGAGATGTATGGCATTGGCATTTTCATGGTCAAAAATCTCGTTAATAGTGACAATAATTAAAAATGTAAAATAATGTATAACAGTAGATTCACGTGTAGACATGCAGAGAATTACTGCAGGTTGATATCCACAGAGTAGAATATAGAGAAAAGCACAACCACAGGGTATTATTAATATTATATGACAAGCTTTGTGATTTGAATGTGATACAAATGAATGAGTCAGACTTGGCTTTGTAAGTTTTGTATATGCTTATCTAATGAGAAAATTATCTCCTTAAGGGCTCAACTTATAAATATTTGCTTAATGTGATTCATTAATTAAACACGTGACAGTCCTTATCCAGCCTCAAATGAGGGGAATCTCGGTGTCCGTTTTGTTTTTTCAGAATGAAAGTGCCCTTGTGAAAGAGAAAGAGCTGTCAATCGAGCTTGCAAACATCAGGGATGAAGTTGGTAAGTGGGGCCCTGGCATGAGGAATGGGAAGAGGGTGTCTTTTTCCTGGTATCTGTGAACATGTAACAAAAGCAGTTGTGTCTCAAGTAATAACCAGAGCAGACCTGCCTGGACAGATGGGAGCATCTTCCCCAGTGCAGTGGTGGGTTCTTGTAGTCTTGGGGGTGGGGCATTGATTTCTCTGCAGCATCTCTGTTGTCATAAAGGCAGCTTGCTAACAGTTCACAGTGGAACTAATCAGGCTTGACTCCACTTCTCACAGATGGCAGCGCATCTCTGCATCTGCCTTGTGTGGGGTGACAAGCACCCCCCGTGTGACCCCTCTGCCCTGGGGAAGCCACAGCTCCTAGAAGCAGCTCAGCTCTGGTGGGTAGCTGGAGCACTCCCGGTAAGATGCTCCCTGCCGTTGTTCACCCTGCCGTGAAACACTCTGTGATCTAGAACGTGAATCTGTATGGCTGTAACAATGCTAGGGTTCATCTCGAAACTCCTCCTCTTTGGCCGATAGGATGGTGTCATTCTGGCTGAACCACAGGAGACCTTGCCAGTGACGGGATGACCCCTAGACCCTGGGATATCGTCCATGATAGACTTTCACTCTTGGCCATAGGTCAGACCAGGGAGCTGCCACGTTCCAATTACTTGATCCCATTCCACTCTTGGGATCCTTTACTCCAGCAGAGGTGACGTGAACATGACCTAGTCCCCTCGGCCTGCTCTTCTCTTTATGAGGAGCGATTCTCCTCCATCCAGTGTGGTCCCGGGGATGGCCCACCTGTGCAGGTGTGGCCTCCTCCACCGGCAAGGCCCTTGAACAGGCCCATCCATCCTAGGTGGGTGGCACCTGTTTTTGGGTCAGCCATGAGGCATCGAGTGTGGAGGCCAGACTTCCCTGGGGAACACGGGCCCCCAGAACGCACGGCGGATGGGGTCATGATTTTCACACAGTTTCCCCCACCCTTTCTTTTTAGAAGTGAAAGTGTTAGCTGCTTCAGTTGTGTCTGACTCTTCGCAACCTCATGGACTGTAGCCCGCCAGGCTCCTCTGTCCATGGGCAGGCAAGAATCCTGGAGTGGGTTGCCAATTCCTTCTCCAGGAGATCTTCCCCACCCAGGGGTCGATCCCGGGTCTCCTGAATTGCAGGCATATTCTTTACCAGCTGAGCCATTATTTTTACCTTAAAATTTGTGTTTTGTTTCTTCACTATAAGTTTTCCACTTCCTCTGCCATCGAGACAGGGCGGCCGTGGCCTCTTCTCCCCTCCTGTGGGGAAGGCCTCACGTCATGGCCCCGCCCCAGCCTCACCTGTGCGGCGCCCACACCCAGCACCCCCGCCAGTGGGATGGACGCACAGGACCGGAAGTGGCAGTGTTGGTGAGGGACTCAGGTGAAGCCCCAGTCCGCACACGCGCGTCTCTCTCATGCAATGGTCGGGGGCTCTCGGGTGGTTCCTGGGCTGTGGAGGAAATGACCGAGGTCCTGGCAGAGTGAGCTGGCTCACGTCCATGTCCGCGGGTTCCCCTCCATCAAAAGGAAATTTGATTAAAGAAGAGAGTGATGACTTGGCAATCTGCAGGGTGACTCATAGCTCTGAGGTGCGTAGCACCTTGAGTCTGAAGACGGAGGACAAACTCTTGCACTGTGGGGTGAGTGCCTCCCTGGAGAAATGTCTGCTCCCCCTGGGCAGACGTTAGATCCGGGTGTCCGTCCTGACCCAGCGGGTGAAATGTACCAAACCCAGTGCCCTTACCCTCTGTGCTTTCCCGAAGCTTCTGAGTGCAGCAGGAACCCCTCAGGGATCACGTTGGGGCTTTGTATGGAAGTCTTCTTTGATTTCTGCATCAGTGCTAAGAGAAGAACCAGAATTCACCTGCCAAGTGAAAAAGCCATGGGGTGTGGGGAAAGGAAGGCCGTTCAGCCTAGCATTCAGCTCCAGAGGGCGCTTTAGCTGCAAGTCCCTGAGCCACACTGGAAGCGGCATTTGTGAGGGGGAAAGACAAGGGAGTGGGGGGACCAGCTGTTACCTGTAAAGTCACAAATTCTGGTGTCTTGACCTGTGCGGTGTTCCTTTGAAGGGAAAAGGGCACCTGGCTGTGTTCACCGACCTGGAAGCTCTCTCAATCCCGTTGTTCAAGAGTTTTTAGAACCCATCCTCCAGTGCCCCCGCTCCCTGGAGGTTGGTGAGGGGGCCCGGAAGCTCCAGCCCTCTGATGACCTGGTCTGTCCTGTGACCCACCCGTCCTGAGGCTCTCTAGGTGCCTCAGGAAGTCACCTCCGTAGTATAAACTCAGTCACGGAAGGACTCATTATAGATATGAGAGACACTCCTGTCACCTAGGAATTCAGAAGGGTTTTAGGAACTCCAGGGGACAAAGACCAGTATATTATTCTTCCTCGTCTAGCCAAGGCACCTGGCCAAGGTACTGCCCAGAGATAGAGAATCCCTCTTGCATTTAACAGTTTTCTGAGCACCTTTATGTAGCAGGCACAGTCATCACATTTTGAAGGAAGTCCAGGCCTTAATGACTATAGTCTGTCTAGTCTCTGCATTTGAGAGATCAGTAAACCCAGATTTGGTCAAAGATTTTATCTAAAGCTGGGATGTCTGTAAGAAGGACCAAGAAGAAGAGCTTAGTTCTCCTTAATCTCAGTCCATCCATTCATTAAACAGTTATTTATTAGGTGCTTAGTATGTGCCAGGCAGGCTATCCAGGTGCCTCAGTGGTAAAGAATCCACCTGCCAATGCAGGAGACACAGGTTTGATCCCTGGGTCTGGAAGATCCCCTGGAGAGGGAAATGGCAACCCACTCCAGTATTCTTGCTTGGGAAATCCCATGGGCAGAGGAGCCTGGCGGGTGACAGTCCATGGGGTCAGCACGAGTCAGACTGAAGTGACATAGCTTGCACTTGCGTTCTTCATCTGTACAGAAAACTTTAGAAATGTTAATGTGAAATGTAGTTTTAAAACCGAAAGCAGTGATTAATAAAGCAGTCATTCTGGCAGAGTTTCTCAGGTGTTGTACAGGAAGCTAAATGGTTAAATCTACATTTGGATTCAAGTTGGCTTATTGAAACAGAGCAACCTGAATGTTTTCTGTAACATGAAATGAAGACATATTAAAGAATTCCGAGAGCTTTGATACAAAGGTATGATAGTAATCTAAGTTTGTGATAGTAAGCACTGAATTGGTATTTATTATGTTCTTAAGTTACTAAATAGAATGAAATTTTCAGTTTACTCTTGTTTATAACAAGCAGCTTACATACACACACCCCACTGTAAGTGTATTTGTGAGATGATTTTACTTTCTAGGGTTTATACAGAAAATGTGTTTTCTAATTTATGATCATAATCCCTTGTATTTACCAGGTGCTTGTACTTACCAAGCTCTGTCATGTGATATGTTTTATTTATTCATTCATTCAGATTGCTCTGTGAAGTAGGTGCTGGTGTCTCTTATAGGAATTTGAAGCTCAGAAAGATTAAATGACTTCCAAAAGAACATACAGCTAGAATGTACAGAGTCGAGTCTCAAACCCAATTCTAGAATTCTTCTACTCACTGTATGTGATTTTACCACAGCATCTCCAGCACCACTACCACATTTGGTGATAATTTTTAATTTAATAGATTAAAAAATCAGGTGAACAAAATAAAATAGCTTTTTCTTCCAGTTCTACATGTTGTTGTTCAGTCACTAAGTTGTGTCTGATTCTTGGCAACCCCTTGGACTGCAGCACGTCAGGCTTCCTGTCGTTCACCAACTCCTGGAGCTTGCTCAAACTCCTGTCCATCATTGATGATGCCATCCAGCCATCTTATCCTCTGTTGCCCCCTTTTCCTCCTGCCCTCAATCTTTCCCAGCATCAAGGGCTTTTCCAATGAGTCAGCTCTTCCCATCAGGTGACTTCCACACAAAAGCATGAAAGATGCTAGTATGAATTCCAGACATAGGTTAGAATATAATTATGTTAATTCATCAGTAAGCTATAGCTGTTAGGATTGGGTTCAAGAACAAATGACAAACTCCCTAAAGAATGGGAGCTTACTCGAGGTAGATGTTTATTCCTCCCTTATATAAAAGTTGGAGGAGTTCCAGGTGGCTCAGTGGTGAAGAATCCACCTGCCAATCCATTGAATCTGCATGCAGGAGATGCTGGTTTGACCCCAGCATCGGGAAGATCCCGTGGAGAAGGGCATGGCAACCCACTCCAATATTCTTGCTGGAGCATCACCATGAACAGAAGAGCCTGGTAGACTATGTCCATGGGGTCACAGAGAGCTGGACGCGACTGAGCATGCATGCAAGCATCCAGGGGTAGGTGTGATTCTGTTCCACTAAGTCCACAGCGGGGGTGGGCAGGCTTCCTACAACTCAGCATTCTCCCGTTCCCAAGGCAGCGGTGCTTCCCCTAGTGGTCCAGGATAGCTGTGATCAGTACTAGGTGTCACCTGGTCATCGCATCTCCAGTCCAGTTAGTAGGATGGAAGAGGGAATGGACAAAGAAGCAGAGACAGTAGGTCAGCTCTTTCCTTGGGAAAAAGTTTCCAGGAATTTCTATTTCATTGCCCAGCTCTAAGTCACGGGGCAAACCTACTTATAAGAAGGACTTGGAGTTGTGCTCTTCTTTGGTGACTTTGCCTAGATATTTTATTGCTATGGAGGAAGGCGAGAATGCTGTGGGCCTTACTTTTCTCCGTCAGTAAGATGGAGACCCTAGTGCTTGTCACACTAGCTGTGACAAGGAAAGGACAGAGCACAATGTTTGGCAGGAAATTGGGGCACAGTATATGCTAATTCCCTTAGGTTTCAGATTAGATTCTGTTGTCTTCCTTCCCTTCACAGCTTTAAAAAAGCTAAGTTAAAATGCAAAACCCAAGGAGACACCTCAGAAAAAATACCTAATCTTGGGGGGGGCACAAAAATAATGCACATTTTCTTATGTATAAAAATATCTCTTCTAAGCACACCAATGAAAAGACAGTTTGCCAGATTGGATAAAAAAGCAAGATTCAGCTATGGGCTGCCTAAGAGAAATCCACTTCAAATGTAAACGAGTGGATATTTAAAAGTAAAAGGAGAGAAAACAGATATACTATGCTAACACCGGGCTTCACAGGTGGTGCTAGTGGTAAAGAACCTGCCAGACAGTGCAGGAGATCTAAGAGATTCGAGTTAATCCCTGGGTCAGAAAGATCCACTGGAGAAGGGAATGGCAACCCACTCCCTATTCTTGCCTGGAGAATCCCATGGACAGAGGAGCCTGGCGGGCTACTGTCCATGGGGTCGCAAAAAAGTTGGACATGATTTATCGATTAAACAACAATAACAGTGTTAATATTACACAAAGTAAACTTCAGATCAATACTGATCCAATTACATAAGGATCAAGAAGCCAGTTCACCTAAAAGACAGCAGTGCTGAATACCCGTGTGCCTAGAAATAGAGCTTCAATTCAGATGAAGCAAAACACAGTGGAACTGAAAGAAATAGATCCAGTGTTACTGTTGGAGACTTCAGCACTCCTCTCCCAGTCCTGAGAGAATGAGCAGGCAGAAAATCAGCTGGAGTTTAAAAGACCTGAATAGCAGTTATCAACCAGTTGAGCTAGTTGACCTAATTGACATTCACAGAAGGTTCCAGATAACAAATAGGATGTACATCCTTCTCAAATACACGTGGAATGTTGACCGACGTGGACCATAAGCTGAGCCATAAAACAGACCTCAGCAGATATTAAAAAATTGAAATCATACAGATCATTTTGGACTATAACAGAATTAAACTGTAAATCAGTAACACGAAAATAACCTGGAAAGCTGGAAACACTTGGAAATTAAACAACGTACAACTAGTACATGAGTCAAAGAGGAAGCCACAAAGTAAGTTAGAAGCTTATGTTGAATTGAGTGACAGCACAAACACAAAATCTGTGGAATGCCGAATTCTCTCTGATCAGAGGAGTTGATCTTCTCACTCAGTTTGCTCAGCAGCTTTGTCAGGGGGATACCCAAATCCATATTAATGTTTACTATTTAACTATCACTGTTCTAGGTTCTACGGCAGAGAGCAGGCAGTGTTATTTAGAAGAAGGTTTGATCTAGTAGATTTAGTCTGATGTCAGAAATGTGAGTGTGATGATAGAGCTTCAGATATACTGCTCTCTTTGCAAGATAACCACTCAGCATGACGAGGTCCAGCAGTTACCTGGCCTTCCTGTAAGTAAATGATGTCTGAGCTGGGAAAAATTCAAATCAGTGATGTCAGCTGCCAGGATTGGATTTTTATCCCAGTAAATGTAATTTTCTACAGTTATTTTAGTTTCTATTTCAGACAGGTGCTTAACCATGCACAGTAACATCAAAACTACAAACTCCCTTAAATGTACCAGAGACTGGGTTTGGTTGCCATGGAAAGTACACCATCAACTACAATTCCACAGAACTGCTTTCTTAAAGACAATGATTTATTCCAATTGGCAGGAGCACATTTTTTTATATTTATAAAATTCTTTAAGGTCTCTAGGTGTATAGCACCATCTGATTATTTTGTATGGAGATTTCTATTTTATGATCCTCTAAAACATTTGCTCCTTTGTGAATGAAGATAATCCTTTCTGATATATGTTAATATTTTTAAATCTGTGGTTTTGATTCTTAACCTGAATTGACTGAATAAAAGTCAGGATACTAAGGGCTGCCCGTAAAATACCCAGAGGACAAGCAGTTTCTTGAAACTTGGAGTCAGCTGCTTCTGCAAAATTTTGACTTCATAATAAATCTAATGTCTAGATCGGTGTATGATTTACAAAGCTCTTTCACATATTATTTCATTTGATCCTGACAACAACCCTAGGGGACAGACAGGTAAGGTAGATAAAACAACCACCGTTTTAACAGTGACTAAATCATGGCTCTAGAGAATGAAAGCAAACCCCAAATCACGTAGCTATTAAGGATAATGGAGCTGGGTCTTTTGTTCCACCATGACCATAGTATGCTGCCTTCGTATTGTAAGATTTCAGTTGGTGTCTTGGGGAAGATAAGAAAAAGCAAGAAAAAGATGTGACATGCTCTATAGATTTAACCTGAAAATTACCGAAGAGCAGTTTTGCAAAAAAAAAAAACATAAAGTTTTAAATGACAGACAATCACATACAAATTATGTAAATATAATCATTGCCTCTTTGTGAGTTTCTCAGTCACATAGATCCCTTTTATTTTTCTTTGTATCTTGAGACCCAGCCCAGGGCTTATTAGCACATTAAGTGTGAACTATGTCATTGTTTCATTTTATAAATTTGATTGAAATCCAGGAGATGCACCTGTTAGTGTGCCAGGAGTGAAGATGGGTGTGACGTGGTCTCTGAGCTCGGGGGACATCTGTGCACTGGAGAGACAGATGCATAAGCGGGTAGCTAAAACCCAGTGCGCTGAGTAAGGTGCTGGAGGTCTGGAAGTTCAGAGGATGGTTTGTAACCCAGTTAGGGGTCTAGGAAAGGCTTCTGGGGTAAAACAGCTAAGCTTAAAGGAAATCAAGGAGTCAGTGAAGAAGTGGTTCTTCTACACTTGATCAGTTACAGCAACAGGGTTAGTGAAGTCCCTGATTTAATCTCTCCTTTGGGAAATGAGAAAAATAGCAAAGACAGGTTTTCCTGGGATGATCCCTTAACCAGAGGAATAGGGCAAAATGAGCTTGTCTATGAAACTCTTTAAACTACTTGCAGACAAAGCAGGGCAGTGTTTGGACTATTAGACTTCGATGATTCTCCCTTCATAGATTTTTTTGACCACTTAGTTTTTCTTGTCCAATGCCATTATGAAATTATTCTCACTCATTCAAGGATCCACAGATACCACCAGAGCCAGATTCAGTACTGTCCATCGTTTTACTGTATTTGGCATTAATTTGAACAAAGTAATAATGTAAATCGGGCTTCCCTGGCAGCTCAGTGGCAAAGAATCTACCTGCCAAGGGAGGAGATGCAGGTTCAGTTCCTGGGTTGGGAAGATCCCCTGTAGAAGGAAATGAAGCCCACTCCAGTATTCTTGCCTGGGAAATCCCATGGACAGAGGAGAATGATGGGCTACAGTCCATTGGGTCACAAAAGAGTCGGACAGAACTTAGTGACTAAACCACAACAATACATAAGTTGCAGTATATGCTTCTGTTATATTCAGATCACTCTTTTTTTTATCAGAATTGCAGTTTTTCAGCTGTATGTCAGGTCTTCAGGAGGTTAATTCTGGTGAAGGACATGGAACTTGACCAATTCTACACTGCAAGGAACCATGTAAAGACGTAGTAGGTTTCAGTGATAATGAAACTGATCATGGTCTCTGGGCTCCTTAACATAGCTATTTTCTCAAAAGAAAGAAAGAAAAAGCTAATGAAGAATTTGGTCAAAATTTAGCTAATCAGGAGAATGATTCCAGATGGAGAGACCAGGCTGGCTGCTAAGTGTGGACACTGTTAATGCAACAAGAATGGCTTTGACTTTCAAGGAAACACCTTTTGACTAGGTTTACTCGCACCCAATATAGAAATCCCAACTTACTAATTTCCAGTGAGAAATTATATTTCTCCTTAAAAGCAGATCTACTTAGAAAGCTGAAATTGTAATCAGAAGATATCTTAGTGGACCAGACTCAATAGTATTCTGTAAATAATAATGGCATCTCGCTGAGATAGCCTTGGGCAGCTATCTGCATGCCTTTCTTTTCTGGGACCTCAGTTCTTAGCCAGGGATCCCCATGGAGGGAAATGGAAGCCTATTAGAGCCACCTGGGAGCTTATTTCAACTACGCATTCATTGCCCTGCTTCCAACCTTTATAGAGTAACTAGTCCTGGAGAAGACTCTTGAGAGCCTCTTGGACTGCAGCGAGATCAAACCAGTCATTCCTAAAGGAAATCAACCCTGAATATTCATTGGAAAGACTGATGCTGAAGCTGAAGCTCCAATACTTTGGCCACCTTATGCAAAGAACTAACTCATTGGAAAAGACCCTGATGCTGGGAAAGATTGAAGGCAAAAGAAGAGGGTGGCAGAGCTTGAGATGGTTGGATAGCGTCAGTGATTCAGTGGACATGAACTTGGGCAAACTCCAGGAAATAGTGAGGGATTGGGAAGCCTGCTGCAGTCCATGGGATCGAAAAGAGTTGGACACGACTTAGCAACTGAACAACAACAGTAGTATTGGACTAGTTACAATATACCTCACACAGCTAGTTATGGTAGACTATACACAGCTGTAAGACACCAGATATATGAGGCAGCTATTTCTGAGTAATAGATGTCACAGGCCTGTGATCCTGTGGCTAAGACTCTGTATTCCCAAATGCAGGGGGCCCAGGTTCAATCCCTGGTCAGGGAACTAGGTCCCACATGCCGCAACGAAGAGTTCGCATGCCACATCTAAAAAAACCCCACTTGCCACTATGAAGACCCAGTGCAGCCAGGTAAATAATGAAAACATAAATCTTAAAAAAAAAAATGGGGACATCACTCTGAGCCCCCTGTTGGCCCCGACTCCCTGCCTGGGGTCACTGACCAGACTACAGCCCAGAGAGGTGGTCCGGCAGTGACCACTGACTGTCTCGCTGCGCTGCAGAAGCAGATACCAGAGTTCCAGGTGATTAAAGCAGCTGGAGGTCATGGGACTGAGCACTGGAGAACAGTCAGCTGGGCAGAGGAGGCCCCGGGAATTTGCACAGGGGCTTCCCGGATGTTCGGAGATGAATTGTGGGCATCGAATGCCTGGGGAGGCCTGGTGGAGGGCAGCTGCTGAAGGATGAGCTGAGTGGAGGCACCAGACACTGTGCGGTGCAGGGAGATGTTGGAATTGCAGCTGAGCCAGGGCAGAGAGACCTCACTGAGCACCTCGACTCAAGACCCAAGAAAGGCCAGGCTTTAGGAGTGAGGACCAGGACTGAGAATAAGGGTCTCTAGGAAAACTGAAGTGGACCCACCCTAACAGAGGGTAAAATCTAAGTCTGGTGGAGTCAAGAATAATTTACCTGGCTGTTCAGGAAGACAAAGTAATACACGCTTCTTTCAGTATGTGTGCATGCATGCCAAGTTGCTTGCCGTGTCAGACTCTGCGACCCCATGGACTGTAGCCTGCCAGGCTCCTCTGTCTACAGGATTCTCCAGGCAAGAGCAAGGGTTGCTATGTGTTCCTCCAGGGGATCTTCCTGCCCCAGGGATCAAACCCGCATCTCTTATGTCTCCTGTATTGGCAGGCGGGTTCTTTACCACTAGCACCATCTAGGAAGCCCTCCTCTGGATACTATCCGTTTAAAAATTAGACCTACAAAAAGTGGAACCCATAATCAAGCGAAAAGTAGGCAATAGACATGGGTATTGAAATAACCCAGATGTTGGAACTAGCAGACAAGACATTTTTAAAAACTGTTACAAACATGTTCGCCACTTCTAGAAAATGAGGAACATAGTAACCCAGATGGGGAAGCCCAACAAAGAAATGAAAACTACAAAAGAACCAATTGGAAATGTTAGAGCCCAAAAGTTAAATCTCTGAAATGAAAAATTCACTGATGGGCTTTACAGCAGGTTGGAGACTGCAGGGGAAAAGGGTCAGTGGGTTGAAGACAATCAATAGACAGTATCCAATCTGAAGAACAGAGAGAAAAAAGATTAAAAGAAAAATGAACAGAGTGTCAGGGACCTGTGGCAATCTGTAACAGATGCATAATTGGATTGTTAGAAGAAGGAAGAGAGAGGAAAAAATAAATTTTTAATGATGTGCAAAGACGTCTCAAATTTGATTGTTAAAGAACAAACTGCAGACCCAAGAAGCAATGAACCCCAAACAGGATAAATACAAATCCACAAATCACACCTAGACATCGTTGTTAAACTGCTGAAGACCAAAGATAAAGAGGAAAAATGAAATGCAACCAGATAAAGACATACATCACTTACAGGGGACAAGGATGTGGGTGACAGTTAACCTCATGTGAAACAGACAAAGACAGTGGAATGACATGTTTGAAGGGCTGAAATAATTTTTTTTAAAAATCAGGATTTAATGTCCAAAGAAACCATTCTTTATGAATGATAGAAACTTAGAATTACAGGAAAAATTGAGATTATCAAAATGGTAAATGTGTAGATAAATATACAAGATTATTCATTTTGTTTTAAAAGTTTTCTATTTTTAAGTGGTGAGCTTGATGTTCTTTGTCTATGACTAAATCCATGTCATTACCACCCAAGACAAAACATAGGACATTTACGTCATATGAAAATTTGCCCCAGGCTTCTTTCAGTCAGTTCCACCCTACCACTTCCTGATTTCTGTCCCCATAGATGAGTTTTGCCTGCTCTTGGGATTCCTACAGATGGGAGCAGACAGCCTTTTATGTCTGGGTGCTCTTGCCCCATTCGAGAGACCCGTCCACGTTACCGAGCTTGTCAGTGGTTTGTTCCTCTTTATTGACTCGTGTTCCTTTGGCGTGCATATGCCAATATTAATTATCCACTCTTGGGTTTTGTCCACATGTTGCTTTTATAAATAAGGCTGTTGTGAATATCCTTGCATAGGTCTTACTGTGGACAGAGACGTTTTCATTTCTCTCAGTTCAATTCCTTCACGAGAGGTTACTGGCTCAGAGGATAGATGTGAGTTTCACTTTAGGAGAAGCTGCCAAACAGTTCTGGAAAAGGCTCTTCCGTTTTCACACCATCCCTCAAACGTTTTGGAGCGTTCCACTTCCTCCATAACCTTGCCAACATTCAGTTTTGTCAGTAATGTCATTGTTATCGTTGTTATCATTATCATTATTATCGTTGTTGTAGCTGTCCTAGTAGGTGTGAAGAGTTATCTCACTGTGGCTTTAATTTGCGTTTCCCTGACCACTAAGGAAGTTGAGCACTTCTGTGTGCTAATTGGTTATATGGGATGTCTTCTCCTGTGAGTCTTCTGTTGTCCATATTTTATTTGAGTGGTTTGTCTTTTTACTGAATGGCAGCCGCCCCCTTCACCTCAAGGCTGCCGTAGTCTCACCTTCATTGTGTTCCTGATCTGTCTTCTGGTTCCCAAGACTTGGGTACTAACTCAAGATAGCCTAAGTTTACAGCCACGAATATAAAAAATTGAAAGCAAATCTATTGCTAAGATATAAAGCATTTTAACAGTGTCATTTTTAAGATAAATTTGAATGCCTATTCTGCATAAAAGTATCCCAGGTGTTTTATTTTGAGATCAGTTATGCTATAATCCAAGAATTCAAAGAGTTTGTAATCAGTTGGAAAAGAGGATGTGGGGGCAAATGATTGTAGCATGAAATTAAGTTAGTGACTTTCTCCTTAAAATGTTTGTCCCTGATGCTGTTCCAAGCCCCTTTTCCTTCTAACTCGCTGTAGTCTCCCTGGTGATCTCAATCTACCCCTATGGCTTCAACTGCCCCCTAAGCCGCACCCTCCCAGGTCCATGTCTCTAGCCCTGGTCTCTCCTGAGGTCACCTCTTGGTGAGCCACAGGCATTTCAACTCTTTGAGGCCAATTCATGTTATCTCCACCTACCCCACCCTCAGGGTGTGTGTGCATGCTAAGTTGCTTTTAGTCCTGTCCCGACTCTGTTTGACACTATGGACTGTAGCCCACCAGGCTCCCCTGTCCATGGGATTTTTCAGGCCAGAATAGTGGAGTGAGTTGCCATGCCCGCCTCCAGGGGGTTTTTCTGACCCAGGGATCAAACCCGTATCTCTTGCATTTCCTGCATTGGCACACAGGTTCTTTACCACTAGCGCCCCCTGGGAATCTCTATCCCACACTCTACTTCAAAGTAAAACCGAATCACCACTTCTGTTACAGTCCTAATTTATTTCAAGTACAGGCTAAGTTGTTGTAACAAAAAGACACCCAAATGCGATGGAATAAATAAGATAGGAGATATTTTTCTCTTGTGTCCTTTTCTGCCGATGAGAGGCCCCAGGTTTCAACCTGAGGGAGGGGAAAGGAGGCAAAGTCAAGGGCAGGCAGCTCCCTCATGACTCCGATCTAGAAGTTGCCACATCACTTCTTCACATCCCTTTACTTAAGGATGGTCACATGACCCCACAGAGCTGCAAGGGTGACTGAAAGGTAGTATGTCCAGCTGGGCAGTCATTTCTGTTAACACTTAAATAGTATTTTGAATAAAAGAAGAAGAGCAGATAGGGCACAGGTAGGCTCAACCACAATTTTAAGCTCCGCTGTTGATAGCAGAATTCGCAGAGGAAGTCAGCATAGAAAGTGGAGGTGACTGCCACCTCTGCCTCTCTGTCTCCTTCATTCCTGATGTCCGGGGAGTCCCCAGGTTTTACTGATGCTACCTTGGAAGTAGGTCCTACTTGTGTCCTCTTCGTCTCTCCTTTTAAAAGGAAAAAGGAAATTATGGAAATTTGCCTGGAATCGCATTAAGAGATGGATATCCACAGAGGAACGTTGCACAGGGTCTAGCCAGGGTAATAGACAAATATTTCTACTCATCATGAAACACTCTTGAGCTATTATAAATTGCCTAAAACTTTGACTTCTTCTGTGTCTGTGCCTAAAATCGCTGGGTAGAAACAATTCGAGGTGGTCCACTTTGTTCCTTGGAGTTGATTTGATATATTTGGAAGTAAGACAGCAAGAGGCTGGGAGGAGTTCATGGGGAAATGCACACCTCTTTAAAAGTTAGATTCTATAGATTTCAAACATCAACCCTTCATTCCTGTGCAGGAAACCCCGAACAACAAATAAAACATAATCATCAGTCTAGGGAAACCTCAGAGAAAATGCCCCAAGTCCCATGGAGAAAACAGAATACCCCAGCCATGCATTTGTCATCCTAAAGGAAGGAATGACAGTATTTAAACTTACCACCACCATCAAATGGATTAAACTGTATTACCCAACAGCCCCTTGGTCTCTATTCCTCCCATGGGCAATTAAGGGGAATGCGGCCACCCAAACTATGGGACAGAGGGTGGCAGTCAGCAACATGCCATGGGATGGGCCACCCCTCACTGGGAAGCTTAGGAAGGGGCAGGGTCCCAGGAGTTCACTGTTAGAGCTTTGTACCGTGCATTCTACCCAATGAGAGAGGAGTCTGGAATCTCAACTTTCAGAAAGTTATTAAAAGCTCCTTCTAAAAGAGATGTCCAACCTGGAGATTGTGTGCACTGTCCAGTTTATATAACAAATATTAATTGGAGGTAAAATTTAAGGGTCATCTTTTCAATGCCATTTTGCACAGGAGAAAAAAAAAAAGTTAAAAGCAGTCAATGCTCACTGCAACCACGTGGTCCCACCGTCTGGCCTGTCCATAACCAGACTTCAGAGCAGCCCCCGTGGTGTGTTAGATGAGCTGCTGCCAGCTCTGCAGCCCAAATTAGCCCAGAGGAGAGGGAGGGGCAGGCGCCATGCAGGATCCCCAGAAAGCCGCTTCCTGTTTATGGGCAGTAGTGTCATATTAGCTCTCATGTAGAGAAGGCAATGGCACCCCACTCCAGTACTCTTGCCTGGAAAATCCCATGGACGGAGGAGCCTGGTGGGCTGCAGACCATGGGGTCGTGAAGAGTCGGACACGACTGAGCAACTTCACTATCACTTTTCACTTTCATGCATTGGAGAAGGAAATGGCAACCCACTCCAGTGTTCTCACCTGGAGAATCCCAGGGACGAGGGAGCTTGGTGGGCTGCCGTCTGTGGGATTGCACAGAGTGGGACACCACTGAAGGGACTTAGCAGCAGCAGCAGCAGACGACATTTGTTTCTCTCCTCAAAAGTTTCAATCATAACCATCGTCTTAAATCCACTTCCTCTTTCCTCTTTTGCTCCCATAAATCACCATTGCATTTTTCTCCTCTCCGACCCAGAAGTTTACTTCTAAGCATTGCAATTACATTCACGCACAGGGTCGGTCATTATCCATTTGTCGAAAGGCTCATCCTTCATCTTAAGACCACATAACAGTAGCTCCAAGTATTTATGACTTTGAAAAGCGCCTTAACCTTGTTGGGATTTTTGTATCTGTTTCTCCTTCTCTTTCTTTGTTTCCATTCTTCCAGAACATGAGGCAGAATAGCAGTGTTAGTATTCGAAAGAGCTCTGCTAAGATTCAGAGCACCTGGAGGGATTCCCGCCTTTGCAGTTCTCTCTGAGGCAGCCTGGACAAGTGACTTAACCCCTCTGAGCCTCCATTGCTCTTCTGTAAAATCAGAGCAAAACTGCCCACTTCCTCCAGCTTTAAAATTGGCTGTGAAGATAAAGCAAATTAATATTGTGTGTTTTGTTGTTGTTTAGTCGCTAAGTCATGTTCGATTCTTTCATGACCCCATGAACCCGCCAGGCTCGTCTGTCCACGGGGTTTCCCAGGCAAGAATACTGGAGTGGGTTGCCATGTTCTTCTCCAGGGGATCGTCCAAACCCAGGGATCAAACCCATGTCTACTGCATTGGCAGACAGATTCTTAACCACTGAGCCACCCCGGAACCCCCAATATTGTATGTTAGAGAACTTCATTAAAGAAGCACAGAGATGTTGTCATTGATGTTACTACTAATGTCTCTTGTCTCTGGGCAGTGAGTCATTCTGCAAAGCACATTTTCTCTGTAGGTGAAGCTTCTCTCTTTAGGGCTCCATTTCAGAGGGAGATGATAATAAAAGTAGTATAGCCTTCCTGGTCTTCTTTAAGAAAGGACAGTGGACAAGTATAAACTCTCCTTGATGACCCTCAGTCACCATTACAATATCCATAGAATTCTAGAAGGCAAGGGCAGAAGGGGGCTTCACACTCAGGGTGCCTGTGTTAGCCGGCTCAGACTGCTGTAACAAAATCGTACCCAGGCCGGGGGGCTTAAACAACAGGCATTTATTTTCTCTTGGTTCTGGATGCTGAAGTCTAGGCCAGGGGCTGGCAGAGTTGGTTTCTGCTACAGCATCTGTCCTTGGCCTGTGGAAGGACGGCCCCTTCCTGTGTCCTCACCTGGCCTCCCGGACCTCCCTGGTGGCTCCCCCTCTTGTGAGAGAGACACCAATCATATTGGACTAGGGCCCAACCCTCCTGGCCTCATTTGAACTTAATCAACTCTTCAAGTACCCCAACCTCCACATACGGTTACACTCTGAGGTCCTGGGGAGTGTGGCTTCACCCCGTGACTCTAGGGGGATACACTTCAGCTGGTATCAGTGCCCAACCTCCTCATTTTCCAGGTGAGAATCTCAGATCCAGAGAGGCTGAGTTAGTTGCCAAAATTCCCACAGCTGGTGTCTGCAGAACCTGGGAAGACCTGGTCTCTTCCTGCCCTCCCCCGCCTGCCTTGTCTCCTGTCCCTTCCAGGTGTGACCTGACCACCTCCTGTCCTGGGCTGTCACTCCCCCACCCTGTCTCCCCACCCCTTCTAATCTGGAAATGCTGGCAGTCTGGATTCCATGCACGGGAAGGGTTATTCACTGTCATTGTGTGGAAGTTTAAGTAGTGTGGGGGTGAGATGTGAATGGGCACTTCAGGGCACGTATTTGGGGATCTTGAGGCTCCTATATGCAGTCATCCAATTTAGAGGCCATGTTCCCATGGCCCACGGGTAACTAAAGTATTAATGCACTTTTTATTTTGTGGCTGCCCCCGAGCCTTGTGGGATCTTAGTTCCTTGACCTGGGATTGAACCTGGGCCCTTGGCAGTGGAAGCATACAGTCCTGACCACTGGACAGCCAGGGAAGACCCTTGTTAACGCACTTTAAAGAGCCACCTTGATAAGAACTCTTCTGTGTTTGTTCTGTAGCATTGGGAATGCCTAGCAGCTAGAAAATGCGCTTCATCTTACTGCAGCCACGTGTCTTATATCTTTCCACTAACCATTTACACACCCGTGGGGAGGAGAAAACACATCTGTCAATCCAGCCCCACTTCACTGGGGAAGATTTAATAATGAGAGTCTACCCCGAGGTCTGATGCTTTTAAGATTTCAACACTTTTATAGAATAGACCACAGCACATGCCCATGTGAAATGGAATGTTACCGTTCATCACTAACATGTCACAAGGCTTGTCAAAATTCAGCAGTTTTGAATTTCACGGTTTTCATACTAATTGACAACATCCAGAAAAGCCCTTCCTAAGTACCGTGGACCAGAGACGCATCCACCATCACATTTGTGAACCAGGGGCCCTTATATGTACATAAATCCAGCTATTAGTTCTGTGGAGATTTATTTGGTGTCTAGTGTGTCTCCCCAGTGGGTCTCCTCCTCTGATGTTCTCCTCTTCTTAAACGGACCGTCACCCAGATCACTCAGACCAGTTGCCTGAGTCATCTTCGGGTCCGATCCCTGCCCTTCCCTCACCCCCCTTGTCCAAGCCAGGGGCAAGTGCAGGTGGCCTTGCCTCCCAAATGCATTGCATACCCACCCAGGACTGCAGCTTCAGCCCCAGGTTACATCCACCTGGACCCCAGACATGTCCTCCGCTTTGTTCTCCTCGCCTCCACCAGCCTATTCACCATGCAGCCTCCAGGGGGCTCTTGTAATCAACCCTTCATGAGCTCCTGTTATCCCAGGTATAAGACTGTCGAGGGGTAGGAGACCCTTTCCAGTTACTGGAGTACAAGCCCCACTCCTCCCTGGGGACCAGGGGCCTTGTGAGATCTGACCTCACCTCTCCCCACCTGCCCCTCCCTCCACTGTCTCCATCATGGACCCTCAGGCCCCTTGTCGTCTTCCTATCCCTTAAGTGAGGCCCGTGTTCTCAGCTCAGGACCTTTGCTCTTGCAGTTCCTCCTGCTCAAACCCCCTCCCTCCAGCTCTCTGGACCCCTCCCCTTCCCCATCGTTCACGTCCATCTGGATGGGGTTTTCTCAGGCGCCTCCTGCATCCGCCGTTCCCTAACATTGCTCACATTTTCCCTATCATTGCTCTCATTTTCCCTTAACATTGCTCTCATTTTACTTCTCCAGCTGCTGTTATCTCAGGTTTTCATGATCTGACATCTTCCTGTTTAAAACTTCTGCCCATGTCTTTTATTTGCCTGCCTGGCAGTGTGTCTGGTTCTCACCACAGGATTGGGCGTGGGATGTAGCAGGTGCTCAATAAATTCAACTACTGTCTGTTGATGGTCCACCTGCCTGTCTGACCACAAATACTCAAGCGTCTCTGATGCTGTCCCTGCCCGCTGGTGAGGGAGGCGGACGGGTAAAGAGATGTGCTGCAATTCACAGCAGTGAGGGCTTGAAGGCTGATTCGCCAAAGCCTCACCTCCAAGGCATTGAAACCCTGGTGCAGCAGTCACTCCCACCCGGGCGCAGAGGGAACCAGGCTCTGACCCCTGCTCTGCAGGCCTCGCCCCTCCCCGGGGGCCTTGGATCCCTGAGCTACCCCTTCTCAAACCTCCCATCCTACTGGACACCTGCCTGGGGCCCTGGGCGTGCCAGCTGCGTGGTACCCAGGAGGCACTCCACTAATGCCAGCTCTTTGGTCCAGGGCCCTGAGGATGCCATGTGGACCTGCAGAGATGCCCAGAGACCCCCGACTCCCCCCCCTGGCTCTTTCACTCATATTTCTACTCCTAGTCCCTGAACCTTTCCTCCATCTCAGCCCCTCCTTGTCTCTCATCTTGACCAAGTGAAGTCGCTCAGTCGTGTCTGACTCTTTGCAACCCCATGGGCTGTAGCCCACCAGGCTCCTCTGTCCATGGGATTTTCCAGGCAAGAGTACTGGAGTGGGTTGCCATTTCCTTCTCCAGGGGATCTTCCCAACCCAGGGATCGAACCCGGGTCTCCCACATTGTAGGCAGGCGCTTTTACCATCTGAGCCACCAGGGAAGTCTCTTCTTGACATTTTCATCAAAAAGAAGGTCCTTTAAAAAAGAGGGCTGTAGAGGGCAGTGTGGCCCAGGATCCCAGGCAGCGTGTTTCATGGACTGAGCCTGCCGCCTGCCGTGGGTCGCTGTGATCTGACAAGAGCGGACAGAGGCCTTTGCCACCAGAGGGCTTTTCCAGGCATTATAGTTCCCCCTGGTGGACACAGATTCATCACAGGATCACTGCCATCAAAAAGGACCAAATACACACACACACACACACACACACACACACACACACACACCCAACTACATAGGATCACTGCCATCAAAAAGGACCAAATACACACACACACACACACACACACACACACCCAACTACACAGGATCACTGCCATCAAAAAGGACCAAATACACACACACACACAGACACACATCCAACTACACAGGATCACTGCCATCAAAAAGGACCAAATACACACACACACACACACACACACACACACCCAACTAAAGTTTACAAAGATGCTATAATCTTTAAGTCCACATAATTCCACTCTTAAGAATTTATCCTAATGAAGAAAGCAAAAAAAATATGTGAGTAACGCAAATCAAATGTCCAACACTAAGGACGTATAAATTACAGTGCATCCACATGAAAATATGGTGGCTCAGACAGTAAAGAATCTGCCTGTAATGTGGGAGACCTGGGTTCGATCCCTGGGTTGGGAAGATCCCCTGGAGAAGGGAAAGGCTACGCACTCCAGTGCTCTTGCCTGGAGAATCCCATGGACAGAGGAGCCTGGCGGGCTGCAGCCGCTGGGGTTGCCGAGTCGGACATGACTGAGTGACTAAGCACACACACATGAAAATATGAGGGGACCATAAAAATATTAAACAGGAAGACATGGAAAATTCCTAACAGGAGATCCTGAAGTCACACTGCTGCAACAGCTGTGAAGGGATTTTCAGTGGAAAGTTTTCATTTTCTTTGTGTCATGAGATTATGGGTAATTTTTAAATTACATTTTTTTCCCTTGGAAGTTATTTTGCCTTTTCAATTACTCCCCATCTCTCAAAGAAACAATTTAATCTTTTATCTGACTGTAGGATCCCCTATCAATATGTAACAATACTGACTGTTAATTTACTAAGGCTGCTGTACAAAGTACTGCAGGCTGGAGGGCTTAAAAGACAGAAATTAATTTTCTTACAATTCTGGAGGCTGGAAATCGAGATCAAGATGCTAGCAGGGTTAGTTTCTTCTGAGGCCTCTCCTCTTGGCTTATAGATGGCTACCTTCCCCCCAACCCCCGCAAGTGTCTGTCCTGTAGACTTCAGTCATATTGGATTGGGGCTGACCCTATAAATGACCTCATTTTAACTTTATTAGCTGCAAAAATCCTGTCTCCAAACATGGTCACATTCTGAGGCACTAGGGATTAGAACGTCAACATATAAATTCTGGGGGACACAGTTGAACCCATAACAGTGACTATTGTAATAATTCCACATATTTATATACAGTCTTCACCTTTAGATGCTTATTTTATAATTGTCAAAGCTTAAGCATTATCTGTGATGTAAAAAGTAGTATAATATTATTCTGTATGCTTTATCATGAACTACAACCAGATTCTTTTCTTCAGTTTAAGTCTAGTGTTACAATGACTGATCTTTTCTACTTCTTTCCAGTAACAGGTTGTAATTATTCAAGGGACATTTTGGGCAATTGTTTAAATAAAATTGCTCTTACTCACTGAGTTTTTCCCCTCGATTTTGATTTATGAACTGTGGTGTATATGTATGTACTGCATACACGCACTCTGTATATTCATACATACATATGTATTATTGAAAACTACCACAGACTCTAATCCTGTTTTTGCTTTTCAAACTCATGCTTATGAGTTGGAAATGTTATCAGTGCTCCTGACCTGTCATAATCCTGTTCTTTTAGAAACTATTTTCTCAGCGTTTTAGGTTCTAGGGATTTATTATTGGTGTGTTTGCCTCTCACGTTATAAAGTACCAAATGTTTTCTCATTAATAGAAATAAAGAAAGGAAGAATGAACGCAAGACTCCAGAGGTTGCCCATAAAAATCAGCCTACTTTAATCTCTGTGTACAAAATGCCCCAGTAGATACATTTTTGAGAATTTACCAGAGGCAAGAGGATGTTTATTTCTTTAGGGACTCTGTTATTGGAACTTGCTCCCTGGTGCCTCAGCTGCAGCTCTTATCCAATATCTTCTGCAGGCCTGGGGCTTATGACACAGGGTCATTGGAAGAATAGAATATCACTTCTTATATATAATAGCAATTGTGAATTTGGGGGTTGGTGCTAGATGTGGAAAGGTGATTACTGTGGCCACCTGATGCAAAGAGCCAACTAATTAGAGAAGACCCTGATGCTGGGGAAAGACTGAAGGCAAAAAGAAAAGGGGGCAACAGAGGATGAGATGGTTGGATGGCATCACTGACTCAACAGACATGAATTTGCGCAGACTCTGGGAGATGGTGAAGGACAGAGGAGTCTGCCTTGCTATAGTCCATGGGGTCCAAAGAGTCAGACATGACTTAGCGACTGAATAACAATAACTGAGGCTGCACAGCTCATGATTTATTGAAGCAACAGTACAGTTCAGGAACAGCTCTAGGATGAAAATCAGTCAATCATTGCTGACCGCCCCCCCTCCCCCAAATAGAATGCCAGGCCTTGAATCATCCCGCCATGAACATAAACAAAATCACACGTTCGATGGAAGTGTCCTGTCCTTTCTGACTGCAGGTGACCATAACCTTTTCAAACCCAGTGTTCTTAATCATGGTAGTCGTTTTAAAAATATTTTAACTCATAAAACATTCAAACAAATACTAGGATTTTCTTATATACATATGGTTGCAGGTGTTCATTGGGAAGTGAGTCCTGTCAGTTAAGCACATAACCTCCGAGGGAGGAAGGACAGATGGAAGGTCAGACACACAGATGCATTTCCATCACAAGTAGAATTCCGCTGTCCTGCTCGTCCTGCATCTTGTCTTTTTTGTTTAACAATGTATTACGGGTCATTCCACGAAAAGATTGACCTTGTTTTTTTTTTTAGTTACCTGTATCTCATTGAATATGGAATTTGTCCTATGTGTATAGTGAACTTATCATCACTTATTTAACTAGCCCCCCCCCAACTATTTCCCAAAGGCAAATCACGCTGAACTAGTTCTCCTTCATCAGATTTTTTTGGTTCTCTTGTGAAATTGTTGTTTTAAAAGATATGTGCATTTAATTTTTTTTCTCCAGTGTAACTGATTTGTTGTTATTCATTTCTCGACATTTTTTTTCCTGTTATTCCATGTATGCAATCTCTATCATCAACTTATTGTTTAGATTTACTAGAATTAAAGATACCGATATTAGTATTAATATTTGAAAAGTACATTTTTCCCATATAAAACAGTACTTGTTAAAGAAGAGTACATGATGAGCATTTTTCATTATTTTCATTTGAGTGCAGTGTGCTGTATTTCTGGTTAAGAAACAGTAAGAATGGTTCTCAGATTCCCCTAGCTCCACATATATCCATGTGTGTGTATAAAACAGTGTAGTGGTGAGGTTTTTATTTAGTCAACATACATCTTCATCATCATTATACAGAGTTTCAGAATCCAAATATGAACTTTCCTTCTACAAACACATCTAAATTTATCCTCTGAGATATTTTCCCTGTCATGTTATTTTGAAGATTTTCTTTCCATTTTTGGTAAAAACTTTATTGAGATATAATTCATATGCCATACAGCTCGCCCATTTGAAAACAATTCAGTGGTTCTTAGTATATTCACGGAGTTACGCAGCTGTAACTATAATCTGTTTTAGGACGTTTTCATGACCCCAAAAAGAAACCCCAAACTCTTCCACTGTCACCCTTCCCAAGCTCCCATCCCTAGGATTTCAATTTTGAAAAATACTTGAACCTGCAAAGCAGCTCCTCAGTTTATACCCCCACTGTTGCTCCATCAAAGGCCAGTTTTCTCCTACCTTCCCTGTATTATCAGAATATTTCATCTCGATCATCCTCGTAGATGAAAAAACATCTCTTGCTTTGATCTGCATGTATTGAATCATGAATGGTGCCGACCATCTGTTCTTGTGTTGTAGACTGGGCTTCATCTCTGCACTGCCTTGTGGACCTGTTGTAAATACAAACATTGTTGTCACTGCTTTATTTTGATCCCATTCACCGTGGCAGGGTGCATGGGGCAAAGACTAATGCTATGAAGTTAGTTCACCTGAATTACAGAAACAAGAGCACCCTCCAAAGAGACCCCGTGCACCCAGACACCTACCCTGGAGCTCATTGCTCGAGGCTCACCAGTAGTTACCGTGTGTCTCCTGTCCGTCCCTCGTCCTTTTCTGTCGGAGGACCCTTCACCTTCCCCCAGTGTAGGTGAAATGATTGCTGTTTGTGTGGAGGTGGGGAGGAGAGATGGACTGGGAATTTGGAATTAGCAGATGCAAACTATTACATATAAAATGGGATAAACAACAAGGTCCTATTGTATAGCACAGGGAACTATAGTCACTATCCTGTGATAAACCGTAATGGAAAAGAATTTAAAAAGAATGTATATATGTGTAAATAATTGCTCCTCTATTGGCCTCAGGTTGACTATATCTCAATCCATCGAGCACTGTTTTTAATAGATATTCCATGGTTGTTGTTCTGTTAAAGCCCAGTCACTCCAGGATAAACCTGTCTTGTGTGTACATCTCTTCCCTAGTCTGTGGCTCCTGGTTGTTTCTTTCACTAACTAGGGTCCCTGGTGAAATTCTAACAACTTGCCCAGGTTGGAGGGTCTTTGGGGAAAACCGGAGCTCTATTCAGACCCCTGGGCATAGGTGATTCCTCACCGCTGCCTCCAAGACTGAGCCACTGTGGCCTTCAGTTCCTGGTAGGTTCTGGCTGTTTCTGTGAGGCCCATAACCTCCCTCTTCCACAATCTCATTGCCAGGGACCAGAAAACCTCAGCCTACTTCTGCCATTCCTGCTATATTTATTAGCGAGCGAGCAAAACGCCCTCTTGCTACCTGTGGTGGAAAGCCCAGTGCACACTCAGCCATCACCCTGACACGTATATTGTTGTTATCATTTGGTTGCTCAGTCATGTCTGACTCTTCGTGACCCCGTGGACTGCGGTCCACAGGGGAGAAAAAAGTCGTCTGTACGATAATGTCCTTGTGCGTATTAATACTTCCAGCTTTCCTCTGTTTGTGATTTTTTAAAATACAAAACTGGTTTTTAAAAACCTCAAGAGTAATTATAGCAATTGCTTAAACTGTAGACCAACCAAAGACTTTTGAGAAGTATTTTTTTCATCAGCATTCTTTAGAGTTGCTGGCACCGGTGGCAGTAAAAAGCAGAGGGCTTTTCTGGTCAGTCTGGTTATTGCTTTTAAATTCTCTACAGACAGTATATCCTTTTATCGCCCACACCTGATGTCGGCAGCACTCACCACCTTGCTCTCAGTACAGCAGAGGATCCTAACTTTCTCAGATTGTGTATCAGAATCCTCCATCAAACGGGGGGACCCAGGACATGGGGCCAACTGAAGCCCTGGACCGGGAAGGCCATTTGGGACAGCATTAGGCTGCTGGGCTGGGCCATATTCTTACACACTGTGCCCACAGAGCAAGACCCAGCCTGTCCACCACTCATTTCACTGGGAAATAGTGTCCTTAAACACCTCCTGCCTCTGCAGCTCTTACTCCACACACTGTGTGATCTTGGGCCAGTCACAGGAGCTCCCTGGGCTCAGGTTCACCCCAACATCCAGGGTCTGTATTGAGGCTCTGATGCTGTAGGTGGGAAAGCATCTTGCGTGCGTGCATGTGTGCTAAGTCACTGCAGTCGTGTCCGACTCCTTGAGACCCCATGGACTGTAGCCCACCAGGCTCCTCTGTCCATGGGATTCTCCAGGCAAGAATACTGGAGTGGGTTGCCATGCCCTCCTCCAGGGAATCTTCCTGACCCAGGGATCAAACCTGCGTCTCCTGCAACTCCTGCATTGCAGGCAGAGTCTTTACCACTGAGCCACCGGGGAAGCATCTTACAAACCATGAAGCTCTGCAGAAGGAAGGGGATCTTGCCCAGGTCCTTCCGCCCACACCTTGATGTTGTAGCGCAGGGGCTGCAGACACGAGGCTCTGGGCGCATCCTGGCAGGTTTGTGACCGTACACTCTCCTGTCTCCCCTAGCTTTCCATGCGGCCAAGTGTGAGAAGCTGCAGCGGGAGAAGGCGGAGTTGGAGCGGCGCTGCGAGGCGGAGGTTCGGAACCTGGGCTGGCAGCAGGAGGCCGAGCTGCGGGACCTGGAGCGGCGGCTGCAGCTGCAGTTCGAGACCGAGGTGGCTCGGCTCCAGGAGGAGCACCACGCGCAGCTGCTGCGGATCGGGTGTCAGCACCAGGGGCAGGTGAGTCCTCTGGCCAGCCCTGCCCTGGGGAGCCGTGGGTTGGAGGCGGAGCAGAGCCGGCCACCTTAGCCCAGAGTCCTGCCACAGGTGAGCTCCCCGGTCAGGCCCACCCTCCTGCCTCAGTTCTGTCTCCTGTCCCTCCCCGTCTTCCCCTCCAGCCACTCTGGCCTCCTCCCTTGTCCTCTCAGGCACACTCCCACCTCTGGGCTCTTGTGCTGGGCTGTGCCCACTGCCTGGTAAGCTTCCCTGGTGGCTCAGTCGGTAAAGAGATTGCCCCAATGCAAGAAGACTTGGGTTGGATCCCTGGGTCGGGAAGATCCCCTGGAGGAGGACATGGCAGCCCTCTCCAGTATCCTTGCCTGGAGAATCCCGTGGACAGAGGATCCTGGCAGGCTATAGTCCTTGGGGTCACAAAGAGTCGGACACGACTGAGTGACTGAACCACCACACCACTGTCTGGAGTGCTCTCCCTCTAGACATGCCGTGGCTCCCTCTCTTCCTCCTTGGTAGACTTTTCTCACTGAGGCCTTTCCTTACCCAGAATTACAGCTCCTTCCCCTCACACGCACACTCCTGTCCTCCTCCCTGCTTTAGTTTTTCCTGGGCACTTATTACTACCTAATGTGTGATAAACTTGACTTTGTACCCTGTTGATCTTCTGCATAGCTCATGAGGGCAGTGAAAATAACAGACACACGTGTATCTAGCATGTGATGTAGGCCGTGCTCTGCTCCTCCCTCTTTTCATGGGCTAACTCATTTAACCCCTATAGTAACCCTACCAGGGAGGGACCATTATTATCCCCATTTTACAAATGAGAAAACTGAGACCCGGAGGTTAAATACCTTGCCGGGATTCATACTCATGGAAGAGCCAGGGTTGGACCCAGTCTGAACCCAGGGTCCATGCCCTCGAGCCCTGAACTAGGGTTTTCTACTGAATTTACTGCTGAGTTTCTGGCTTGGGACTGCCTGCCTGCACAGGGTAGGCCTTCAGTGTGTATTTGCCTGATGAAAGAAGGATTCCACTCATTAACCTTAGCCTTGCAGTCTTCCCAGACAAGGTCATTCATCCTAGAACAGCTGCGGAAGAATTCCCAGGGAGCCAGTCAGTGTGAAAGCGGGTGGGAGCCAGGCATGCCTGTCCCCACAGCCGGCTGCAGGGTCCATTACTGCATTGGCACCAGGGTGAGGTGAGCCCACTCTGCCTCCATGAAACTCATCTGCTCCTTCCTTTTCTCTTCTTCCTAAGCCCCTAAGGCTCTGATGCCCTAGTGCCCACCTTCTAATTGATGTATTGTTGCCCAAAGTCTGCTTCGCTATCCCTAAGATCAGCTGGCACTCATGAAGAGCACTCTTCACTAATGCCAAGTGGCCCTTCACAGTCATGAACACTTGGGCTGCATCCCCAGTAGGTATCCCAGACAGCGATGGTCCCCAGAGGCTTGACAATCATAGGGGAGAAATATTAGAGTAATAATAAGTACTGTTTTTGGAAAGAGCAGTCTCCGATTTGACAGCACTTTCATCTATTCAGCATCTCAGCATCTTCTGTTCAGCATCCTCCTCCTTTTAGAGGCTTGTGGAAACCAGACACACCTGCCTTTTTAAGGCGGTGTAGACTTAGAGGCCAGAAACAGATAGGTTACAGGTAAGGTTACCTGCTAGGCTAAGATTAGAAATGGAACCTTCAGCATCTGCCCTCTTCAACTCGCTCTAAGTAGACATTCGCTCGGCTGCCGTCTATAGTCTTACCTGCTTCTTGACTCCCTGATACAGGTCAGTCCTGGGGCAGATATCAGCTTGTCCTGTGTCCTATATCCTGGGATAGTCAGGACCAATTTTACACGGAGAATGTATATATACCCATATTTACTGATTTTGGGTCCAAACTTTTGGTTGGTTGAGAAGAGGCCAAGAGATGGGAGGAAGGGCAGGAGGGGGTCCCCTGGCAGGAGGAGGAGCCTCTGAACGAAGGCTCACATGGGGGTGTCATGTGTGGGAAACCACGGAGCTGGGGCCCCTGCTGAATGGAGCCTGTCCACCAGCTGAGGGACCCCGGACAGAAGCTCACTAAGCTGGGCACGTCCTGGGGGGTGTGGTCTCACCCACCTCTAAGCTGAGACCATAGGCTTTAAAAGATTTCATTATGTTGTTGTTTAGTTGCTAACTTGTGTCTGATTCTTTGCAACTGCATGGACTGTAGCCTGCCAGGCTCCTCTGTCCGTGGGATTCTCCAGGCAAGAGTACTGGAGTGGGTTGCCATTCCTTTCTCCAGGGGATCTTCCCAGCCCAGGGATCAAATCCACGTCTCCTGCATTGGCAGGTGGATTCTTTACTACTAAACCACCAGAGAACCTAAAGATTTCATACTGGGAGAGATTGGAGGCCCTGACTTTTCCACTTGAGAGTGAGTTACATGAGCTATTTAGGTATATTTTAAAAGAGCTCTGTCTTATGAGGGCTCTGAGTTCTGTTCTTCTGGATCCTTTATAATAGCTAAAGTGATTCATTCATTTATTCATTCACCTATGCGAATAAAGTTAGTGAATGCCCTCCATACACAAGGCCTCATGACACTGCAAAAGATGCCAAGCTTTATAAAATGTGGACCTGCTTGCTCCATAACCTCTGGTTATAGATCTGGGGAGTTTCTGAAGCACATGCTCCAGAAACTGTAATACTGGGTGGGAGATACAGCTGCTTTGTTCAGGAACTGAGAGTTCGCTTCCAGCTGGGAGGATGTGGGAAAGCTTTATGGTGGAGGTTGCATCTGCACACTTTGCATTTGAGCAGATCTTTCCTCTAGAAACCCCTGGAGGAGGGCATGACCACCCACTCCAGTATTCTTGCCTGGAGAATCCCATGGACAGAGGAGCCTAGTGGGGCTATAGTCCACGGGGTTGCAAAGAGTCGGACACAACTGGCCGATTTTCACTCACTTCCTCTAGAAACCCATTGGTTTGGGGACATTGGCGGGGACGGATGGTTTAAATCTGTGAATTATTCAGACCCCTCAAGTCTGCTTCTGTGGCGGAATGTTGGCTGTTATCCTGGCCTTCAGCTTCTCTGGCAGGGAGCACGCGGCAACAAGGAAGGTGAAATGCACACCATATCCGGGTAGAGGAGACGCCTGTGTGCTTGGTCCAGGAGGGGACTCAGTGCCTGAGCCCAGTGGGATCTGGAAGGAAGGTCTGTGGTTTCGGTGACCTGTGCAGACCCTCCACGTGCAGGTCTTCCTCGTGGGGTGGTCGAATTCAGCGATGCTAACCCACACCTCCTGCCGCCTCTGTCCTTCTCGAGCCTTGAAACTCGAGTTCACCGACCCAGCCTCTCCCGGTGCCCTAGTGCCCCGACCGTGCTGGGAGGCTGCTTCTGTTCTGACCCAGGAGTTTTTTTTAAAAGACTTATTTATTTTACTTTTGTCGGCGCTGGGTCTTTGTTGCTTTGCGCAGGCTTTCTCTCAAGTGCTGTGAGCGGGGGCTAGTCTTCACTGCAGTGTGCAGGCTTCTCACCGAGGTGGCTTCTCTTGCGGCAGAGCACGGGCTCTAGAGTGTGGGCTCAGTAGTTGTGGCTCACGGGCTTTATTGCTCCACGGCACGTGGGATCGTCCTGGATCAGGGATGGAACCCGTGTCCCCTGCATCGGCAGGCGGATTCTTATCCCCTGGACCACCAGGGAAGCCCCTGACACTGGATTTTCTGAGGCTTTACTCCAGTCCTCTGTTGCTAAGTCAGGCTGACCTCTGATGTCACAACAGGACCCCCCTAGGAAAATCCAGCTGTCCATTCACCGCGAGAGGCAGAGGCCATGTCTCTGGCCACATGTGGGAATCCCTTGGGGGAGCTGCTAATGAAACACCCCTTCTGTCCACACCTGGTATTGGAGTCGCCAAGTAAGGGTCCCCGGGACCCAGAGCTGCAGGTGTCTGGTGTCAGGGGACAAAGTGGACCTCATTCTTTGCCCTGCAGCCTAGTTAGGGCACAAGCATGGGCGTGGCTTGGCCTACTGCTTTTCTCACGTGCCTTTAATGATACGCTATGACTCTTATTTTAAAAGTCTGATTATAGAGGTGTTTCATCAAATTGGTGCTCATTCTGGAGCTCACGGCCCATTAAGAGAAGCCAGATTGCCCGAGCTTCCCCATCTCAAAGCACACGAGGCAGAGTTTTCACTGTAAACACAGATGCTTTGCCTTTTTGCTCCAAACATACTCATCCACGGAGCCTGGTATTTAGTGATCTGACTTGTGACCTTTGACCCCTGCCTCCAAGACCCTGTGGCAGTTTGTTTTACCTCCTGATCTGGCCCTGAAGTCCCTTGCTCAGGGGCCCCTGATGTTCTGGATTCTGCGTTTTGAGCAGAGATGCCTTTTCAGAGGAGCCTAAGTGTTCATTCTCTGGGTTTGCATTTGCTTTGTCCCGTATCCAGGACACACTTTCTGCCGTTTCCTGAAGAAATAATCCTTTTAGACTCACTGGTGGGCACAGCACCCTCATGCTTCGTCAGATGCACAGAGGCCGCCTTGGCGGTCGTCTTGCGTCCTGACTCTGACTCGTCCCGCACAGCAGGCACACAGTCACCGTCAGCGGAAGCCACACTTTCTAATCAAAGAGAATGAGGTCCCAAGGGACCCTCCGTCTTCCAGTGTGAGAGCCCCACCCATCACAGCATGGGGCCTCCGGATGCTGGGACGTGGCTGAACAGGAAAGATGGGGGCCTCTGTGGACTACTTGCTGGGCAGGGGGACAGATCCCTCCGTGGCAGCTCAGAACTCTGTGCTCCAGGAGGAGGGAGGAGGCTGGTCCAGCAAGGGGTATTTATTTTGAGTGGAGGGGGAGAGAATTCCCCAGGGTTCTAAAAGGAAGAAAATGAAGCTTCACCCATCATAAGTTTGCTGTGGCGTGTAAGATTCAGCACCTCTGTCTCTTTTTTGGTGTTCCCAGGTGACTCAGCAGTAGAGAATCCACCTGCCAATGCAGGAGACACAGGTTCAAGCCCTGGGTGGAGAAGATCTCCTATAGGAGGAAATGACAATCCACCACAGTATTCTTACCTGGAAAATTCCATGGACAGGGGAGCCTTGCGGGGCTGCAGTCCATGGACTCACATCGAGTCGGACATGACTGAGCTACTAACACGATGCAAAAAAAAAAAAAAATGGATCTTGTGTGTTCCTTGGGTCCACCTATCTGACTCTCCTCCGATGCCTGCCAACCTGGAGGTCTTCTCAGGCTGAGCACTCAGATGGGCTGCTGCTCCATGTTCTGGAAAGAAGCGAGGAGCCATGGAGGAGAAGCTGTGGGGATTGAAACTGGGACCAGAAAGAGGATGGCCAAGAGTGCATGGCCCCTTCCTCATAGAGGGAATGGCCTTGAAAAACCATCCACAGGTCTAGAAACCCAAATCACTCAAGAGGAAGTGCCCTAATTTTGGCTCACTGGCTCTCGCTGTTAGTCTCTCAGTCGTGTCCGATTCTTTGCAACCCCATGGACTGTAGCCCACCAGGCTCCTCCGTCCATGAAATTCTCCAGGCAAGAATACTGAAGTGGGTTTTACCATGCCCTCCTCCAAGGGATCTTCCTGACCCAGGGATTGAACCTGAGTCTCCTGTGTTGCAGGCAGATTCTTTACCATCTGAGCCACCAGGGAAACCCCGGCTCTCGCTGGTTTCCTTCAGAACATTCTCGGCTCTTCTTTTGTTGCATATGGAGGAATTAGGAAATCAGTATTGCATTCCTAGAAGCCCCTCTGAGAGGCTGTAACAGATAGATCATGCCCTTACATCATCCTTAATATACTGGGTGTGGCATTTCATCACCACTGAATCAGAGACCTTCCTCCAGTAAGCCAGAAGGGCATGAGTTTACCCACCACCCTCTCCAGTTGGGGCAGGACACAAGGTATTCTTCTGGAACATAGGCCTGGCATCCATCTCTCTTTTCTGGAACCACCCACAGCAATTTGGGTCAGAACCCAATAAATCAGAATCATTCCAAGCACCAGTGAAAGATTTTTCTTTATACTGAGCTGAGTAAAACACCTCCAAACAATGTGTGGGCACTTGTTTTTTATAGACAGCTTGCTATGGGCTTATGGGACATCACCAATGGAGCATAAAGGAAAGCTAGTTCCTTTTTTTTTTTTTTTTTAGCCCAGTGATTTATTTTTCCAAGAGACTGAGAGACTTTGGACAACGAATGCATTAAAAACCTTCATATAGACAGGATTTGGACAATTAAATACTGTGGCAATCAGCCTTTCTGCTGAGTGGATTCATAGCTCTGAGCCTCAAGTAAAGTATTATTTAATCAAGAGTGGCCAGTAAATACAAGTGAATCATCGCGTACCAAGTCCATTTTCATGTCGTAATGCAGCTTTCCTAACACTTGTCAGATTCACTGTTGGTTTTGCCAGTGGTGTTTCTGTTTCAGTGGATGAAGGTCTCAATTACCATAGGAGAGAGAAGTGGAGCAAACCTCCCCAAACAATGACAGGTCAAGAATGGGAATCAATCCCATTTTAAAATACAATAGTCCTTTGCATTCCCTTTACAAGTGGGCTTCCTTTCTTGTTGTGAAAAGCTCTTCCTCCTAACAAATCAAAGATCAGCCTGTGAATGACCCCCTGAGAAATGAAACCCTCTGAGAAGTGGCTGGACAGTGCTCTGAACTGACCACCCCCCTGTCCCCCCTGCTGCAAGAGTTTCAGGGTCTGGGCACATGTCCTTCCAATGCCAGGTTTTGACACATGAGTATGTCACAAAATGAATGTAGTGGTTTGTAACTAGCATTTTGAAAAATATAAAGTAACAAAGAATGAAAATTTTAAAGCCAGGTTATTGCAGGTAGGAAGGGAAGTGCCGATCCATGAAATTTGATTTCACATATGCACCCATGTACACCTGTGTGTGTTTGTGTGTGTGTGTGTGTGTGTGTGTGTGACAACGTAAAATGGTGCTTTTACAATGGGTCACCGACAGAGAACTTGGAAAAACATTGTTCTGGTTTGCTGTCATAGGGAGAGGTCACCTTAAGCAATGATTCCTGTAAGTCATACACTTGAAGTTAAAATAATACCCCAGCAACAAATGGAGAAGGAAATGGCAACCCACTCCAATATTCTTGCCTGGAGAATCCCATGGACAGAGAAGCCTGGTGGGCTATAGTCCATGGGGTTGCAAGAGTCAGACATGACTGAGCGACTAAACCACCACCAACAACAAAAATAACAAAAACAGTAAAGGTGGTAGGTGTGTGGTGGGTGGGCAGGGGTGGTGTGGAAGTCAGGAGGGGGAAAATAAAACATCTTGGGCTGGCTGCTTTCCTGGGATTAAGTTCCTGGAGATGTACCTTCAGCCAGAGAAACAGCAGCTTCTCGGGGGCAGCTCCCACAGCCTGGGCAGGGGAGGTCCACTCTGCCATCTGGAGGGGGGGGCCGCCGTTCATGGGTGGGGAGCAGGGGTGGTGAGCACACATCTGCCACTTGCCTTGGGGCTGGTTGCTAGTCTTGAGGGGGAGGCAGTGGCCGGGCATTTGAGAGCCTCACCCGTGGAGTCATGCAGCCTCAGGCTCTGCCATTGCTGGCTCTGCCACTTACTAGCCCTTGGGCAACATGCTTCAGACCTCTCTAAGCCTCAGTTTCCTCATCTGAATAATGGACATGAAAATACTGACTTTATTGCTGTGAGGGTTAAGTGGAGGATCAGACAGCTGGATACATGTTGGTTCCCTCCAGCTACCTTGCCTGATGTAGCTCCCACCTGCTGCTGGGGGGCAGGACGGACCATCTGGTGGGGAAGGACCCTCTTCTTTTCCTTATTACCTGGTGGAGGGCTTGGTGGAAGGGACAGGAATGGAGGTGGGGATGAGGAAATGGTCCCAAGGAGGCCCAGGGCAATGAGGAGGTGGCTTAGGCAGCCCCCCACCTCTAGCCGGGAGCTGCTTCCTCCTGCATGAACAGCAGACCTGCCCCAGTGACTTCCCCGTGACGTTCCCCCCTCCACCCACCCCCGGCTCCAAGGTTCCCACGTCACCACCAGATCCTGGTCTCCTGCCTCGGTGCAAGGCTAGAGAGGGCGGCCGTCATCTCAGCAGAGCGTCCCTCCCTGGACGTCTGGGCCGCGGACCCTTCCCCTCACTCACATCCACCTCTGTCCTCCAGGCAGCGGGGCGTCACAGCCTCAGGCCCTGGCTCTCCGAGTAACCAGAGCTGTGATCTCCTGCAGGTGGAGGACATCACCGCCAGCCATGAGGCTGCGCTCCTAGAGATGGAAAACAGCCACACGCTCACCCTCGCAATCCTGCAGGATGACCACGAGCACAAGGTCCAAGGTAGCTGAGCTTGGGGGTGTGTGTGTGGATGTGAGAGGTGTGTGTGGTATGTGGGGTGTGTGTATGGTGTGTGTGGTATGTGGTGTGTGTGTGTATGTGGTGTGTGTGGGGGGGTGTGTGGTGTGTGTGGTATGTGGGGTGTGTGTGTGGTGTGTGTGGTTTGTGGGGTGTGTGTGTATGTGGTGTATGTGTGTGTGTGTGGTGTGCTGCGTGGTGTGTGTGTGGTGTGTTGTGTGTGTGGTGTGTTGTGTGTGTGTGGTGTGTGTGGTGTGGTGTGGGTGTGTGGTGTGGTCTGTGTATGGTGTGTGTGTGTGGTGTGTGTGGTATGTGTGTGTGTATGGTGTGTGTGGTGTGTTGTGTGTGTGGTGGGGTGTGTGTGTGTGTGTGGTGTGTGTGTGAGTGTGGTGTGTGAGTGTGGTGTGTGTGTGTAGTGTGTGTGGTGTGTGTATGGTGTGTGTGGTGTGTGTGGTGTGTGTGTGGTGTGTGTGTGGTGTGGTGTGATGTGTGTATGGTGTGTGTGGTGTGTGTGTGATGTGGGGTGTGTGGTGTGGGGTGTGTGTTTGTATGGTGTGTGTGGTGTGGTGTGTGTATAGTGTGTGTGGTGTGTGTGTGGTGTGTGTGTATGGTGTGGTGTGTGTGGTGTGTGTATGGTATATGTGGTGTGGTGTGTGTGGTGTGGGGTATGTGTGGTGTGTGGTGTGGGGGGGTGTGGGGGGGTGTGGTGTGTGTGTGGGGGGGTGTGGTGTGTGTGTGTGGTGTGTATGTGTGATGTGGTATGTGTGTGTGGTGTGTGTGTGAGTGTGTGTGTGGCCAGCGGGGTGGGGCGTGTGCACCCACTTCTCTCTCTGCAGACACAAGGGCCCTCCCTGCACCTCTACCTCCTCTATCCTTTCTTCCTTCCTCTTCATCCTGGTATGTCCTTTGTGCTGCTTCTTGTATTAAGAAAAGACCGAAATCCAGGGCCTGGTAACTTCTTTCCTCTGAAGCTGATCCCCTCAACCCTGAAGACTAGACTCCCCAAGGAGCCGTGGTCCTACCCCAGGGTGTGGGGTAGTTGGTCTGGGATACAGCCTCAACTTGTTAAAGCTCGAAGGCGATTCCAATGGGCGGCCAAGCTTGAGAACCACCGTTTTCAAGTAGGTGTAGAAATCCTGGGCTTTGTCGTGAGTAGTGGCCTTACAGTGGTCAGGACCACGCCAGCCTCTGATGGGGCCTGGCTGTCCACACCATGCACTCAGACCACATTCACCATGGGCAGAAGTGGACTCTCGGGATCTTGCTTTTTTATGTTTTTTTGTAACCTTGAATTGTCTTTGGGTACCTAGGATTTTATTGGGTTGGCCAGAAAGTTCCTTTGGGTATTTCCGTAAGATGTCACAGAAAAACCCTAACCAGCTTTTTGGCCAACCCAGTAAGTCGGTCATAACAACAGTGACAATGTTTACTAAGTAGAGCTGAGATTTTTGACTCTGTGAAAGAAGCTTTTTACACGTCCACATGCGTATACATTACTATCTGTAATTTTTTTTTCAGTTTCCCCTCTCCTCACTTTCTTCCCTCTCTAGTCAGCTGGTTGCTAAAGTAGATGAAAAATAATTAACGTACAAATAGATTAATACATTTTTTTAAATGCCAGAATTTTTTAATGTGTAATTTTTGTAGTTGTGAAGGCCTCTGTTAGCAATATAAAACCAAAATACAGTAATAAAAAGGCTGATACATTCAACTAATTGTCATAAAAATATAAACAACTTCAAAAGGCAAACTACAAATTAGAAAATATTTTCTGCATCTATACTGCAAAGGACAAATTCTCTTAATATATCAGTCAGTTCACTCAGTCATGTACGACTCTTTGCGACCCTATGGACTGCAGCACGCCAGGCCTCCCTGTCCATCACCATCTCCCAGAGTTTACTCAAACTCATGTCCATTGAGTCGGTGATGCCATCCAACCATCTCATCCTCTGTCGTCCCCTTCTCCTCCCGCCTTCAGTCTTTACCAGCATCAGGGTCTTTTCAAATGAGTCAGTTCTTCGCATCAGGTGGCCAAATGGGAGGAGGGTTCAGGATGGGGGAGAATACATGTCCACCCATGGCTGATTCGTGTCAATGTATGGCAAAAACCACTACAGTATTGTAAAGTAATTAGCCTCCAATTAAAATTAATTAATTAAAAAAAATTAAAGACGCTTGTTTCTTGGAAGAAAAGTTATGACCAACCTAGACATCATATTAAAAAGCAGAGACATTACTTTGCCAACAAATGTCCGTCTAGTCAAAGCTATGGTTTTTCAGTAGTCATGTATGGATGTGAGAGTTGGACTATAAGGAAAGCTGAGCACCAAAGAATTGATGCTTTTGAACTGTGGTGTGGGAGAAGACTCTTCAGAGTCCCTTGGACAACAAGGAGATCCAACTAGTCCATCCTAAAGGAAATCAGTCCTGAATATTCATTGGAAGGACTGGTGCTGAAGATTAATACATTTTAAGAACTGGAGAATCAGAGTTTTAAAATCATTTTTAAAATGTTCTTTGTCAATAACAAGGTGCACTGTGCAGCAGTCAGAGTTCATGTGGTCGCCCCCTCAAGCTCTAGCCCTACCACCTCTGGGAACTCTTGGTACGTGGAAGAGTCCAAGCTGGAGGCAAGGAGAGGATGGGAGAGGAATTTCCTGACAACCGATTAAATGTATTACCTGTGTCCTGAGAGCACATCTCACACTTAGAGTACCAGTTCCCATCCTTGGATGAACATTGGAACCACCTGTTTTTTTTTTTAAGTACTGATGTGTAGATCCCATTACAGATGTTCCAATTCGATTGCTCTGGGGATGAAGCCCAGACATCAGGGTTTTTTTAAAAGATCCCCAGGTGATTCTAATATGTAGAAAAATTTGAGAATCACTTAGAGCATTGTGTTAAGTATGGGACCAAGTGCCATGACCTCAGAATAATGAAGTACATCATGGGTACACAGATAGTTGCCATGGTGTATGCTGTCTCCAGGATAGATGCTGACTTTAATTTGCCAGTGAGGTACTGGGATCGCCTGAAAATGTCCTAAAGCCCATCACCACGCTGTAGGAAAATGGTCTCAGAAGAGGGGACAGGAATGGAAATGTTACATAGAGTGTTGCCTTTTGTTTCTGGATTTTCGTGTAAACAGACCTGGTATATTTTTCTGATTAATGAAGCCTCGCCTAGATACCACATCCAGGGCCTTTGAATTATATATAATGTGCAGACAATGCAGGCATATGTAATGGTAACTAAAATATTCATTATTATGGATGATGTTCTCAGTGGCTATTAACAGTAATCATTTAGACAGAGGCAGGTAGACCAGAAGGCCACATGGTTTTATGGCAATGAACTAACTGTAAACTTTTTTTTCCCTCCAAATGTAAGTTTCAGCTCTAACAACTGGATTTCTTAGAGAGCTTCACCATCATTAGTTAAAAGATCTGGGTCGACAGGAACCACAGAATTTTCCCTAATTGCAGCTCATGCCAGCCAGGGAGATAATTATTGGTCTCCAGAACTCTCCTGTGCTAAGCATATGATACAGGCTGATTAATGAGACCTTTCTTCCCTCCAGTTATAACATGAAAACAAATTGCTTCTGTAGCTAGAATGAGATGGGCTTCATCCAGCTAATAATACCATGCCCATCTGGAGAAAAATAGAATCCATTTGCTTAATAATTCTTACATGACATCTCTTCGGCCTAACTTGCAAATTATTACTGGAGTGACACTTTTAACAGAATAGAATTGTTCCAAACACTCCAAGAGGATTCCATCCAGTGAGTCCTTCCTTCTGCCTGAATGTCTCAACGTTGACTCTCTGCTCAAGCAAACCCTAGCAATCTGTGGTTTCCAGAGTGTGGTCTAGAAGCAGCCAAGGTAACCTTGCAGGCGCCGCACTGGTCCCATTCACCTGTCCATTCTCCAGCAAGCCCACATGCTGCTCTCCTTGGAAGGCTCCCTCCTTCAGCCTGACATTGCTGCTTTGTAATGGAAAGGGAAAGTGATCCTGGGAGGGAAGAAGGTGGAGATTTAACATTAATCACCCACTGGTTTTACCATCAGGAAGAGTTGGAAAATCAATGAGTGTTGTGAATGGAGAAGCTGACTTGGCCAGGGTGGTGGTCAAGCTGCGTGTAAAGGGAGTGTGTGTGTGTAGACGGCTCTGCTTGCTTCCCTCCTTCCTTTCTTTCCTCTTCATCTCACTCTTTCTTCTTTTTCCCTTCCTATCCTCTCTCCCTCTCTCCTAAGCAACATCACATACATTTCAAACTAATGGAGAATCTCTTTTGGCTTTTTTTTTAATTTAAATTTATTTATTTATAATTTTTTACTTTACAATATTGTATTGGTTTTGCCATACATTGACATGAATCTGCCATGGGTGTACATGTGTTCCCCTTCCTGAACCCCCCTCCCACCTCCCTCCCCATCCCATCCCTCTGGGTCATCCCGGTGCACCAGCCCCATGCACCCTGTATCATGCATCGAACCTGGACTGGCTATTCGTTTCACAAATGATAATTTACATGCTTCAGTGCCATTCTCCCATATCATCCCGCCCTCGCCCTCTCCCATAGCATCCAAAATAAGCTCTTTTGGCTTAAGGCTGCTATATACTGGTATCCCCTAGTCACTTTCGTCACCTGTCTTAATCTGGCAAGAGAATCTTGTTTGATCCCTTCTCAAAAGAAAGATCCGCTTAACAATTTGATGTCTTCTCTGCAGAACTGATATTGACCCACGAGCTTGAAAAGAAAGAATTGGAAGAAAACTTTGAAAAGCTGCGGCTGTCATTACAGGTTAGTACTTCCTAACTCTGACTTTAAGGTAATGGCAGCAGACATTTCTTCCTGACAGTTCTTTCTGTCCGCAGACATTTATGTGGCACCTGCTGTGTACTGGATCCTGCACTAAGCAGTGGAATATGGGGGATAAATAAGACCTAACTCCCTGCCCTTAAGGAGTTTTCTGTCTCCTCAAAGCTCATCCTTGCACAGAATGGATAATACCGTTAGTGCCATGGACTGCTCCCCACGTGCTGTGGTCAGAGCCATGTTTAGGGGAGGGGGAGGATTTGAAGCAGAGCATTCTGGGCAGGGGGAATGGAGTAAGAAGAGTCACGCAGGGTAGAAGACACAGCAGATGTTCTGGGAATTGTTAAAGCGACTTCAATACCTTGAAGACAAAAGCTTCTTGCTTTGGGGCATCCCATTTCCAACCTACCCAAAGCGTGGGTCTCAGGTGCCAGGGGCGCTACCTGGCTTCCTTCTGGCTTACAGGGGAGACTGACAGGCCTCTCAGATCACTTGCCTGCCTCTCCCTCCAGCCTGCCAGAGACACCCCCCACCCCCACCCCACCAGCCAACTTCTTCTGTGAAAAGCTGTTGACTGTCCCCAGGCCTAGGGAGGGGCTGTCTGAGAAGCCAAGGGGAGGTTGATGGCCTTGCCTCCGTTGGCAGCTGTGGGTGTCCAGTCCTAGAAAGATTACCTTTGAAATAATAGGGACGCTCACATCTGGAGGTTTGGAAGGCAAAGGCCGTAAGTCAAATAGAAAGGCGGGAAGTTTGCTTTTTGGATGGCTGACTTTCCCCGGGCAGTGTTTCTTGCACAGAGCCTACCCTTCCACGTAGAGAGTCTAGGATTATGGAGTGTCACACTATTGAACGGACTCTGCAAAAAATTTTAAATGGGAAGCTGCTTGCTACATGCCCACCCCTGATCCATCGATCCATCAGTGGGCCTCCTTATGCCCCCATACCCCTCATGTGGCTTATCCTTGGCAGGTTAACCCCAAACTGCCTTCTTTGTGTACCCTATATTCCACACTGTGCCAAGTCGCTTCAGTTGTGTCTGACTCTTTGTGACCCTATGAACTGTAGCCTGCCAGACTCCTCTGTCCATGGGATTCTCCAGGCAAGAATACTGGAGTGGGTTGCCTTGTCCCCCTCCAGGGGATCTTCCCCACCCAGGGATCGAACCCGCATCTCTTACATCTCCTGCATTAGCAGGTGGGTTCTTTACCACTAGCGCCACCTGGGAAGCCATTCCACACCACCCAGATACATTACCCTAAGGAACACAAACCAGAAATGTAACAGCCGTACTGTAATGTATCAAAAACCCACAACAGTCCAAAACCAAAAGAAAGAAGGGTTTTGTTTCATCAGTGAGTCTTCACTTTGCCACTGACGTCATGCAGTCATGAACTGTGCACATTTTAGCAGTGACTCACTGGCAGAATCCATTTGAGCTGGAGACTTTCAGGTACAAGGTAGGTGCAGTTGCTTAAAACAATTTCCTTGGGCTACTGGCTGCTAGAGAAACAGGTTTGGGGTAAAAGATTTGAGTTTGGGGCTTAAATCCCACTGTATCTCCTCTTAATAGATTTTAAATCATGGACAGTTACATAAGCTGTAAACAGTTTACTCATCTGTAAAATGGGGATAATACCAATTCCTTCCTCAAGATATAAGCAGCTTAAGGGAAATAAATGTGTGTCAATGAAGAAAACTAATCCATAGTCAATCTAAGAAAGAAACGGAGAATTTTATTCAAGCCAACCTGAGGATGAGAACCCTGGAGACAGTCTTTATGTGGAATATAGTCATATACAACGGAATACTACTCAACCATGAAAAGGAATGAATTTTGCCATTTGTAGCAACATGGATGGACTTGAAAGGTGTTATGCTAAAAGTGAAATAAGTCAGGCAGAGGAAGACAAATACTGTATGATATCACTTAGATGTGGAATCTAAAAAAATACAACAAATTAGTGAATATAACAACAACAAAAAAACAGTCGTAGGTATAAAGAACAAGTTAGTGGTTACCAGTGGTGGGGAGGGGCCACATGGAAGCAGGGAGACAGAATATAAGACAGTCTCAAGGGTGTATTGTACAACATGGGGAGTATAGCCAATATTTTGTAATAATTGTAAAATGGAAAGTAATCTTTCAAAATTGTATCCAAAATTTTTTTTAATTTAAACAAAGACAAAAATCCCTGAGACTGTCCCACCTGTTATAGGTCAATGCACAGTTGTATAAATTTTTGAAATAAAAGGTCTGGCATCAAAATAACACATTGTCAGTGTGCATAGTCCAACAGGGTGAGTAGCAGGTCATTATGACACCTTATAGGATTGAGAAAGGAATCTTATCTCCTAAGGAGTTACCTTGCTGGCACCTGGAAAATTTGCTTTTTTTTTTTTTCTAGTTTGGTGAGCAGGCATTCCTATGTCTTGTAAGGGGATCTAATTAATGTATAACACAGGTACACAATGCACAGTGAAGAGGGGTAGTGGCCCAGATGGGCAGAGAGGGTATCTTATGTTTAAATTTTTTCTGGTCCTGCCTTAAAAATAAATATATTTCATCATGTGTAATGTGTATAGAGCACTAGGCAACACTACTGCTTTATAATAGTTCTAGGCATTGTCAATGTTTATCATCATCATTATGGTACCATAGTAATGACATAGGAGGCAGAATCCTTCAGGACCTGTTGTCACCATGTTTAGTGGGATTGGTGGGGGGGCAGGGGGTGAGGCTCAGGCAGAGCAAGGAGTCAGAGTCAGTTTGACAACTTCCGGCTTGAACTTTACAAATACAGAGAGTTCCTCTTTGAGATGGATTAATTGTCCTTCTTGAAGTCTGGGCCAGGGGGTGCAGCTAGAGACCAGACTAGACGCCTCTCTGCTGATGGTCTGCCTCTGTGAGGTTGGTTATTGAATTACTAAATGCCCCCCTCACTGCAGGCTTCTTACTGGGGCAGAAGTGAGGATGGCATTCCCATCTCAAGAGTCAGATCGTCTGCTTTGGGCACCCCCCAACGCCCGCACTTTCCATGCGGCAGCAACATTCACCTGTCAGTGTCTTGTGGTCCGTTCTGGACAAGACACCGAGGCAGGGAGACCATGGGCACTTGGGGGCCTCTCCCCCCGGCATGTGATGCCCTTTTGGTGCGACCCGTGGGGGGCCCTCTGACCTCACCGCCTCGTGAGGAACAACCCGGGCAGGGGGCGCCTCCCAGGGGCCGTGTCTTCGAGGACCGAGCTGGACGTCTCATGCATTACCTGCAGGACCAAGTGGACACGCTGACCTTCCAGAGCCAATCTTTGCGGGACCGAGCCCGGCGCTTCGAGGAGGCTCTGAGGAAGAACACGGAGGAGCAGCTGGAGGTACCATGAGCTCTCGGCCTCCCAGCACCCTGCAAGCCTGGGCCCCCCCCAACGTCACCCCAAAGACAGAGCCCCTGTGCTGATCTGACTCCAGAGTGACAGCGGTCGGGGCCTGCCAGGATTTTAAACACACATCCATGGGCACCTGTCCTGAGTCAGGACAGCTGTGGGTTATCCATCCGAGTGTTATTCTTGCCGCATTTCACAGGGCTCCCCAGCCACTGTCCGTGAGCCCGTGGGTCAAGCTGGACCTGGAAATGCCTCTGCCTGTACTCTCACCCCCACCCCAACACCCCATTCCTTCCCAACCCCAACTCCACAGGGAGGCATTGCTGAAGGTTGAAGGTTTCTTTCTCCAGAAACCCTGGCAAAATTCCTTCCCGCTATGTAGGGTTGCCAGGTGAAATCCATGACACCCAGTGAAATGTGAGATACAGATAAATGAGTTTTTAAATACGTCTCCTACAGTACAAAAAAGTTGTTTATGTGACATTTAGTTTTACATCCTGTCATTTTATTTGTCACATCTGGCAGACTTTAACAGTTCTTTTTCTACAATGCTTTTTTAAACTACTTTGCTCATTTCCTACACAGGGTGCGGAGGGGGCAGGGCTGTCCATGGGCACAGGTAGGGACCTATGTGTTGAACCAAGTAGTCTGGGCAACTGTTAAAGGCCAATGTTGAATTTAGTGTTTTTGCCCACTAAGTTCCCTTGTGGGGCTGGGCTGGTAGTATCCAGCCACCCCGGCATCTGACATTTCAGGGACCAATAGCCTCCCCTCTCCTGCTCCCCACGGAGCTGGATTTTTAGTCTCGCTCCCAGTGGAAACTCCTGGGTGTCTTTATCAGGGAGGACTGTGAGCATTCTCGCCCGCCCGCCCCCTCGCTCTTGTTCTCCAGTGCCTGTTAGGAAGCTTGTTAACAGAGACTCGATTTCACTGAGTTCACAATGCTGGTGAATGCTGGGCTTTGCCAGGGTGCCTGGGAAACAACTCCTTGCTCTCTGCCCCTGCAGATTGCCTTGGCTCCTTATCAGCACTTGGAAGAAGACATGAAGAGTCTGAAGCAGGTGTTGGAGATGAAGAATCAACAGATACATCAGCAGGAAAAGAAGATTCTTGAGCTGGAAAAGCTGGTGAGTCGCTGTAACCCTGGGAGGCCCCCATAACCAGCGTGATATTCACGCTGCCCTCGTGGGTGAAAGGATTAACAGCGTTCAGGGGAGCATCTGGCCCTTACCTGTCCATTGCTTGCACCTGAGCAGAAAAGATCACAGATGAGGCTCCAGGCCTTGTTTTGGGAGCCAGGAGTTCAGGAATCTCAGAGGTGGCCTCTTTTATACAAGTCCAGAGCCCATCTGAGTCCCTGTCTGCATCTCCATCCATCACTGTGAGCTGCTGACTCCTCCCCTCCCAGGGGAGAACGTGCGGTGAGCCTGCATCTGGGGAGCATCACTGATGGGTACCAGGCATTGTGCAGACACTTTGTGTCTGTCTGTTTAATAATTCCACTGAGTGGGATTCCATCGTCAGGAGTCTCCTTTTACAGATGCAGAGATGGAGGCTTAAGAAAACGTCTTGTCTCACCCAGAGCCAGTAAGTGGCCCAGCCCAGGCAGGAACCGTGAGCCAGAGCTCCAGGCCCCGGCTTCCACCGAGTTCTGCCTCACCCTTCAGCCTGGTTCCCGGGGAACTAGCCAAGGGTGCACCTTTGGGGGAATAGAGCGCTCAGAGTTCACTGCCAGACCCTGTGGGTGCAAGGATTACAGCTGAGATAGTAGTCCAAAGTTAGCAGCAGGGAGGCCTGCCTCCAAAGAGATAACTATATCTTGATGGGAAGGTTGGCCCAAGGGACTCAGATAGAGTCATTTTTTTTCTTCTTATCATTATATTTCCATTTTTGATACTATAGAAGGAAAATATGTGTGTTATAGGTAATTGTAAGATAAAAATAAGGAGATTAAAATGCCATATTTCTACCACTGTTAACACTTTCTGGAGGCTTTCCTCCATACAAGTGTACACACCCCAATATACAGCATGTGCACACACACACATGCACACATGCACGTGCACACACACATGTGCATGCACACACACACAAGGGTTTTGCATCCTGCTTCTTTTCAGTTAGCACATCTTCAACTCACCATCTCAGTAACTGATCATCTTCTCTAACTTTTAAAGTTCTCTGCATGTCTCAGAAATGTCCTGGCAGCTGGTTTATCCAAACCAGGAGCTGATCCCAGACTACCTGTTGCATTCAGTCATCACGTCCGCTCTCCTGATCTAGCACCATCCCTCTCTGGGAGTCTCTAGCTGCACAGATGCTTGTCCATTAGGATGGGAGCAGATGGGGCTGTGAGTGCCCATTACAGCATCCTGGGTGATGCTGGCATCCTGGGACCTTCCAGCAGCTCAGCTTTCCAGCTAGGCCAGAGCTAAGACCAGTGGGGACAGCTGAGGTGGACAGAGCCCTGCCCCTCTCAGCCCTGCAGCCCTCCTCCTCCAGGCTGGGCTATCTGCATCCTTATCTGGTCAACCAGCAACCTCTGGGTTTATCCGGCTATTTTTAGCCCTGCTCTAGGCACTCTGTCGGAGAAGGCAATAGCACCCCATTCCACTACTCTTGCCTGGAGAATCCCAGGGACGGGGGAGCCTGGTGGGCTGCCGTCTATGGGGTCGCACAGAGTCGGACACAACTGAAGCGACTTAGCAGCAGCAGCAGGCATTCTGTGGGCATGCAAGAGTTCTCATTCCAGAAACCTTTCCAGGCAGGGGTGGGGGTGGGGAGAGTTGATTGAATCACTTCCTATTTCTTAGGAGGGCTTCCTTGGTGGCTCAGACGGTAAAGACTCTGCCTGCAACACAAGACATTCACGTTACATCCCCTGGGTCGGAAAAGATCCCCTGGAGAAGGAAATGGCAACCCACTCCAGTATTCTTCCCTGGGGAATCTCATGGATAGAGGAGCCTGGTGGGCTGTGGTCCATAGGTTCACAAAGAGTTGGACACAACTGAAGCGACCTAGCACACACATGCATAGTGAATTACATATACACAATTTATGCGTGTGCCTCTAGTGGATTCCTGTGTAGAATACATTTCTTATAGTAGTCAGTGTCTCCATGCCCCTGCCATTGTCAGAAATGAGCATCCCTCAGGGTCCAGTTTGGCTGGTGGGTCCCCTGGTTCTCCCCATCGGGTCCTCCGCCCTGCCCTGGCACCTCTGGCAGTACCTGTATGCACAACACGACATTCTGAGTTAATGAAGGGATGAAAATTATCAATACTGCGGACACACTTTCCCTCCTGAGGCTCTGGGCAGCCAAGAATGTGCAGCTCAAGCCCAGCTTGGCACAGGAGCAGAACCTCCTCCGTGGTGGTTATTCCTCTGAGGATTAACGCCTGCTCTCTGTCCATGTGTCCCCACGGCCTGAGACCTAGCTGAAGTCGAGCTCCATTCTAGGATGAACTGAGAAATTCTGTTTTGAAAAGACTGTGAAGAACTCCCATGTAGGGTAGTTAAGGACAACCACCACCCCTCTGTGAATCGGGCTGAGGCATCAGAGTGGAAGGACTGGGCTCTAGCCAGCTCTTCAGCAAGGTTCTCACGCCTGCCCCATCTTTGTTCTCAGGAAATGCATGCATGCTAAGTTGCTTCAGTTGTGTCCAAGTCTTTGCGACCCCATGGACTGTAGCCCACCAGGCTCCTCTGTCCATGGGATTCTCCAGGCAAGAATACTGGAGTGGGTTGCCATTTCCTTCTCCAGGAGATCATCCTGACCCAAGGATCGAACCTAGGTCTCCTACATTGCAGGCAGGTTCTTCACCACTAGCACCACCTGGGAAGCCCCATAATTCACAATATATACCAATATATACACACAGATATATTATATACCTACATATAAGAAAAATATATATTTTATGTATATATATATATATATATATATATATAAAACAGTACTTTTACAGTGCATTCTTGTATTTTTTATTCTGTTTTCTTTTGTTTAAAAAAGCAATGCTGGTCACGTCCCTCTAGCCTGGTTTTATAGCCGATGTATTGCAAACTGCAGTTTGAAAAACACTGTTTTAGATAATCCTCCAAAGCCCAGAAGCCAAGGGCACTGGTCTGCCGTCTCTCCCAGGGCCTGGCTGCAGAGCTCTTGACACTGCATCTTTTATAGGCAGAAAAGAACATTATCCTGGAAGAGAAGATCCAAGTTCTCCAGCAGCAGAATGAAGACCTCAAGGCCAGGATCGACCAGAACACCGTGGTCACCAGGTAGGTGGGCCTGGGCGATGGAGCCTTGGAAGCACGCATCCCCGACAGAATGACTTTGCTCCTGGCCTTGGAGGGCTCTGCTTTTGTCCTCACTCCTCCAAGCCCCGGGGCTTCCCCACGCAGGCTCTCGGCACTCCCCACATGGAGAAAAGCACAGAACACACTGCTGTGAGCACCCAGCAGATGCCCTGGCTCTGTGGAGCACTCTCCTTGGTGGAAAAGAGTGGGGTGGGCTAAAGTGTGTGGCACAACTGGCAGGGGTGGGGGCAGGGGTGGTGGGGATCGTGGAGGAGGTTCTGGAAGGGCTGCCAGCTGGGAGTTCCAGGCTAAAGAGAACAGCCATGTGAGCCAGCCGACCCTGGGCTCCAGCAGTGGGGCCCTCAACTGCTGCCCCAGCACTGGGCCATGGCAGAGGGGAGCTGCCCCAGCCAGAGGGCAGCAGGGAGGGGCCGGGCCCATGCAGCTGCTTCCATCTCCATGCTCCGTGCTCCTGACCTGCTCCGAGGCTCCAACTTCCAGGAAGGGAGGGGCAGCAACCCGGCTGCAGTCAGGACAGAGGCACAGAACGCATCGGGTTCCTTTCTACTTGGCGTCCATCAGCCGCAAACATCCGCGGAGCATCTGTTACGGGCCAGGCCCCAGGCTGGGTGCCGAGCACTGGAGGAGGGACCACTCTGGCCCTGTCCTCCTGGGCTCCGGCTCCAGCAGGCGACCAGATGTACTGCCCAGAAAGTCGCAGCGAGAGCTGACTGCTGCCAGGGAGGCCAGGGGCAAGGGCAGGCTGTAGAGGCTGAGGGCACCACCGACTCCCTGGCGCTGTCCTTACTGTCTGCGCCGCCCAGTACCCCCCACACCAAGCCCCTCTTGCCTTTTCTGTCGGGCCTGCAGCTTCTGCTCTGTCCACTGGCCCAGCGCCTCCCCTGACCCGGGGCAGAGGGACTTTGGGCGAAATCAGGCGTTGGCAGAGAAACTCCGGGAGAGGATTGTGTGGGTGGGACGGGTGGCGATCACATTTCAACCCCCACCCCCACCCTGGTCTTGGTTCCTGTGGTCCACAGGCACCTGCCACCCACCCCGTTCCCTGTGCACCCCTGGGCCTGGCCGACCTCAGGCTCAGTGTCTTGCTCTGCCATTGCTACTCTGACTGTTGCTTGTTCTCCACCCGCCCCCTGCAGACAGCTGTCGGAGGAGAACGCTAACCTCCAGGAATACGTGGAGAAAGAAACGCAGGAGAAGAAGAGACTGAGCCGAACCAACGAAGAGCTGCTATGGAAGCTCCAAACCGGGGACCCAACCAGCCCCATTAAACTGTCCCCCACATCCCCCGTGTATCGCAGCTCCTCCTCCGGGCCCTCCTCTCCCGCCAGAGTCAGCATGACGCCCAGATGACGCCACCACGCTGCGGGCCGAGCTGCGGCGCCCGGTCCACGAGGGTTCCCACCTGCGGGGAGTGGTGACCGCCACGGGCCGGCCCGCCTGGCCCCGCGCGCATGCCCAGTCGCTGCGTCGCGGCCTCCCGTGCGCGCGTGCCCAGTCGCTGCATAGCCGCATCCCAGGCCGAGCCCTCTTCTAACCCACGTGTGTAGGACTGTCCGGGGACGGGCACTTAGGAACGTGTAAACGATAGTGTCTCATGTGCAAACGTTTGGCCATAGAGCCAAAAGAAGGAAACGCCAGTTGTCCTTGAGCAATGAACTTTCACTGCAGAATTTCAGGTTAGTTAACAAACAGCTCAATTTTGACTATCCATTGAATAATCCTTGTGTACTGCACCGGATATGTGTGTATATTTAGATACACGTATATACACATGCAGCGGTTCTGAATTGCATTTTTTATAACATGAAGTGCTGACGTATTTTGGTGACGGTCAGCAGTTTTCTAACTCGTGCCTAAGAATTATTGGGAAATGAAAATGCATTTCTATCTACCTTCCCAGGAATATTTCTACCCAAAATAGAAAAAGGAAAAAAAAAAAAAGATACAGAGAAGAAGCGCCTTTCGACCTACCACCACGTGGTACTCTGTTTAACACAAACACCAGCCATTCATGAACGGCAACTACCTTTGAAACAATCAGCTTCTTAGTCAACATGACGTGAGGTCACTATTACCCCATCCGCAGATTTTAATTATTAACATTCCTGTCCTGAGTGGATAAGGGGCAGCAGTGAGAAACCCTGAGGGGGATGAGCAGTTTTGCAGATGTTAACTCATGATCAGTGGATCGCCTATAGTCTTGTAAACACAAGTTTTGCTTTTTTCCTAAATGGCATCTTGGAATCCATCATTAGGCTATTGCATCCTTGGGAAAATATGGAAGCACATGACCTTAGAGAATGAGGGTGAGAATGGCCTTGGAGTTGGCCAAGACTATTCACGCTCCATCCTCAAGAAGGAAAACTGATAGGGTCTGTATTCTGACTAAGCGTAGAGTAGAAGAGCGTCCTCTGGCATCCTGTTTGATGAGATGCTATAAATGGTCAACCCACCAAAATACGACCCTCAGCCCTATTTCATTGCCCCCCCGCTTCAGTTAGGTTCTGTAACCCAACCTCATTCTTGTACATTGAGCAGCTCAGGGGTTCTAGCAGGGGCTTCCAGAAAACCAGTTCTTCTGTCCTGGGGGGATCAGTTCCTGGTTGTGCTAGATCATCACATGACCTCCCAGAAACCCAGGTGTCTTTTTCTGCTGGATGGTCAAGCTATACCACAGCTGAGAGAGGTCCCATCTTTGGCCCAGGAGGTTCTTCCAAAGAGAGGAGCCCCAGGAAACAGCCAGCCAGCAGTCACAGGCTTCTGGACTGGCATTTGTCTCCTAAATGGATTAGAATGGGGAAGAGATTCCTGTAGTACTGTAGACCATTAGAAGCATAACACACAAAAGAAAGTAGTTTCAGCGATTTATACAGTGATGGTAATGATGTCTTTGTTTACTGTTCATGACGAAGACCCTGTACTTTTCTCTCCAAGGCCCCTCAAAGTGGTCCTGAGCACAAGACTGATTCTGAGCAAACCCGAGATAGGCAGACTTATGTAGATACGCTTTGTGGGGCCAGAGTCACAGAGCAAAGAAGTCAAAGAAACAGCTCAAGAAAGGGGCCCCCTGGCCCAGAGCCCCTGCCTGCTCGTGGCATATGTGGCCAGCATGAAGACAGACCTGGTCTGTGTTCCTTGCATGAGTCAAGGTTGGGCTTCCTGGCCTCACATACATCTCATTTCTAGCAAACCTCCAGGTCTTTGCCCATCCTGGGGACATAGACAGGAGATACCCAGTGAAGAAACATTTCTTTTTCCGTTTAGTGGGTCTGCATGACGCTGTGATACTGAGTTGGGCATCCCGTTAGAGTAGATGATGCCACTTTGACTAAAATACACGAGTATGTATTCTTTTAGCAGGCACCACCTGCAGACACAGTAGCTCAACCCTTCAAACTAGGAACTGCTTCCATAATGGCACCTGCGAAATGCAGTCACACAGCAATACAGACGTCAGTGTTACGTTAGAATGTGGTCTGGTGTGTTAGCCTGTTGCAGTCACAGTTGTAGTGGTGTTAGAACCAAGTAATCCCCCACTAGGTGACTAGAGCGTGGCTCTAACCATCCCTGACCTTGGGTACTTGAGCTAATTCCCACAATGCCCTGGCTTCCTTTCCTTGTCATGGACGCCTATCATACATGGTTCCTATCCCCAAACTCGAGGGGCAGCAGTGCACCCCTCTTTGCCTCTCCCCCCCCCATCCCACAACACTGTTAGGACTTGGACCTCTGTCTCTCCAGTATCCATCTCCCAGGCTGGAGCTGTTTCAATGGAGAAATGCTACAGCCTCCCCACCTGTCTCAAACAGACCCACCCAACCTCACCAACCTCTCCTTGGCGTGTGGGATGCTGTTGGTGCCCTGCCCACCCCCAGCCCACCACATGCCCTGCAAGGTTCCGGCTGGGTGTCGGGGCAGCGGACGGGCCGGGGAGCCGGCATACTTGGTGACTATCTGAAGGGGGTCACTCGTTCCTTTTCTGGCCCCCGCAGTTTCTGTGTTGCATTATTTGTGTTTGAAACATATTAAAATGAACTTGAGGGACCTTCTGTGATACGCACTTGATGTGACCGTTGGCCTGGCCCCCCTCGGGCTTCAGGAGGTCAGGAGGGGACAGGGAGGCCCGAAGGCTGGGGTCCCTCTGTGTGTGCGCCAGGGTCAGCTGGTCATCACTGAGTCTTGAGACCCCTCCGCCCTGACTCTGCCCCAGCTCAGCAGGGTCCCTGTGCACAGCTTGTAGCCCGGGACTTTCAGCAGTCTTCCCCCGAGCTTTGGGGGGCTCGGTGGCTCTGCTCCTTGTCTTGAGGTGGCCAGGTTGGGCTGGAGGCCGTCGGAAAAAGGACACGAGATTGAGTACAAGCCCCTCACCATCAAATTCAGATGCTGACCTGACTTTCTACCCAAGTGGGCTTGGTCAGTTTGCATCTGGGTGGTCACAGAGTTCTCCTCTCAGAGCGGCCAGGGGCAGCCCTCCCAGCATGGGGGCCATGGTCACAGCACTTCCTTGTCACGCGCTTTCTCATGCCTGTCGGGTTCACAGGACCCTGAAAAGCACTGAGCCAAGACACTCCTTTAACCTGAAAGCGTTCGCCCCCTCCCACTCCCTTAATACGGGCTTTCAGGCTGGGCTGCAGCCAGTTGGCAGGGGCACCAGGGGCCACAGGGAGACACCAGTCTGTTCTCCCAAGCTGCTGCTGATCAGGAGCCCCTTGGCAGGTGATAAAGGTCCCTGAGTTACTCTGGACCCACCAACACCATCCCAGGACCCCCGGGTCACCCATGCCTCTAGATACTGGTGACAGCTGCCAATTAATCAATTGCTGTTGATTTACTCATCAACACATCCCAACCTGTTCATGTCTTTTGGCGCCTCCTTCCACCACTTTAATCAGAACCACCCTGCATTATCCTTCCCCCCTGCACACATCGGTACTGCCACTTAGCAAAGGGACGCTGGCGCCTGGCCCAGGGCCCCACAGAGGAACTGAAGGTGAACGGCCTCCTGGCAACGGAGAACCATGTCCCCCACGGTTGCCAGGCAGCAGTCGAGACCTTCGAAGTCAACCACTTAGTCCCCGCTCTGTGGTCTCTGGGAATCCACAGCTGGCTCCCCCACTGCCTGCGAGGTGGGGAGGAGTGAGGAGGATGATGCTCTGGTAGAACCGGGCGGATGCATCTCCCCTGCTGCTGGAGGTGAAGGCTGTTATGCTGTGGACGCATCTGAGAACAACGCCAGCAGTGGAGCCAGGGAGGGGGGTGTTGGGTGGGGGATTGGTGGACGGGACAGCCTCCCTGACAGTCAAGAAGCAGGGCTGTGCCCACGGTGGGGGGTGGGGATGAATCTGGGTCAAATGCTTAAAAAAGTAAACATCACCAGAGGCTAGAGCTAATTCACTTAAGTTTGCTAAACACTCTTAAATTTTTTTCCTTTGGAACCGGCCTGCTTCTTCAGAACCTCTCTATAAACAAAAGCAGGACACCTGGGGTGTCTTGACCTACCAGCTCGGTGTTTTACCCCCTCAGCGTGGGGAATGTGCAGGTGAATTTGCCCCCCTTACCGTGTCTGGGTTTCCCAGCGCCAGCATCGCGCGGGATAGAGAGTTGTGCTGTCTAAGTGGGGCCCTTCCCTCCCTACAGGGCCCCGCCTCCCCACAGACAAGCCAGCCCACGGGCTTAGCTGCTGCTGATCGGTTTCATTGCCCCCAAATCTGTGCAGCGCAGCGCATCAGCAGGTGCTCAAAAAGCAACCGCAGGGATTCAGGGAGTAAAAGTGTCAAAGTCTGACCTGTACCTTCTCCCTACCCGCCACTGCCCCCCGCCACACCCCCACTCCCTCGCAGTCCCAGATGGGTGTTGAGAAGTAGGCCAGAGACTGGCTCCATCAGCAGACACACCACCTGCTTTATTCCCTAAGCCTTGCTCACATCGCATTTATGGCTTGGTGGACAAGCTTAGATGGCAAAATGAAATGATGCCCCTTTGGAGAGGGGCGCACAGGTGTACCCTCTCATAGGGGTCCCTGCCCTCCTGGCTGCCTGGTGACTGAGCAGTCCCGAAGGAATCCAGGCGATTCCTCCCCACCCCGGAGGCCAGGCTGTCGGGGGCAGCCTCTGACTCACCAGAGGAGCTTCATCACCAAATGGCGCGCTCCAGGTGACTGCCCAACTGCCGGCCTCCAGACAGGAGTGGCTTCAGAGACCTGTGTCGGGGTTTCCTGGGAGACCGCCGGGAGCCAGGTGGGGGCTCTCCAGGCGCTGGTCTCTAGGTGGAGGCGCGGCGCCGCGGCACCGGTCTCTCCGGGCTGAGGTCGGCTTCATGCGTGGACCCGGCAGTCGGCCCGCCCAGATGTCAAGGATGTCAGCGGTGCCTGCAAGATGGCACAGATTGCCCTGGGGCAGGGGGAGGTGGTGGTGGTGGTGGTACTGGCTTGGGGAGGCAAATATGGGCGTCCAGCCCCGGCAAGTGGCGGGCCGCGTGGCCCCCGGGTGGTCCTCGCCTGCTTGATGGTGGGCGCGCGGAGACAGGGCAGGGTGGGGCGAGGCCTGTAGCAGCAGCCCCCTGGCCTTTCAGTGTGGAAACATCACACCGCATCTTCCTGGTGGGATCACACCGCGCTTCGGGGTCTGAGAACTGGGGCCACTCGACTGAATGCGCCTCCAGTGCAGGAAAATGCCTCCTTTCTCAAGTGGGGCGGCATGGAGGGGTGGTGAGCGCTCGAGGGTTATGAGAACAGCCACACACCCCGCCTTCCACCCCTGTCCTGCAAGCACCCCATCCCTGAGGACGGATGTGTGTTGGGGGGGTGGGGGGCAGTGGGAGGCCGAGGGGTTCTGGGCACAGGTGGTTGGGGGTTGGTTGCTGCACTTGATGTCATGCCGTTCCGCAGACAGCAGCCTCATCCCCCACCATCTGGCTGGCGGGGAGACCTCTGGGCTCCAAACCTGAGGCCATCTGGGAAGAGTGGGCGGTTGGGGAGATGATCCAGGGGTCCCCCTGGCTGCGGATTCCCCCCAGAAACGCGAGGCAACGCGACATCTGGCTGTGAGATTCAAGAAGCTCTGGGACTTTCGGAGCAACCCCCCCAACCCACCACCACCCTCCCACAAGCTGCCGGAATTCCTGAGACTGCACTGGGCACACCCCGGCCATAGATGGGAGTTTATTAGGATTTGCGGAAGCATGACGGGATGTACCAACAAAGTTTGACTTTACAACATGAACTATTATGGCATCAATGTACCAGCAAAACTGGGATACAGAGCACAGGTTCACATTTTTTAAAGGCAATGGACAACATCTACTCTTGTCCTTAAAGTAAAAACGGGGGGTGGGGGTGAGGTGGGGGGGTACAGTGAGGGGACCAGCAGAGGCCAATCTGATTTGCAGTTAGCTGTCAGAATCTAAATCTAGTATTGCAATTATAAGAAACTATAAGAAAACTATTAGAAAAATAGAACATCAAACAAGCAAAAAAATATTACACAATTTACATAATAAAAAACACAATCCTCTTAATAATGGCTCCATGTTCAGTAGAAGAAAAAGTACACTGGAGAACCCACACACCTTCAGGTTTGACAATAAACCAACCCTCGTGGAGATCGTCACCCCTTTGTGCTCCTTAGACTTATCCACGCTGAAAGGCACAACGTAAGCAGGAAACTTATCTTAAATAGATATTATAAACTTCTCCAATGGGAAAATAAGTCCCAAACTTAAAAAGTTTGTCATCAAGAAACACAACATCATATATACCTTGTTAATAATTTAACAAGGCCTGAATGCCTCTTCCCAGCCGTGCTCCCTGACCCTGAGAAATCTCATCTGGACTTCAAGCCGAGGTCTCACAGCGGAGTGTTCAGCCAGCAGTTCGACACGTTGACAGGGTGGTCCTGGGAGAGGAGGGGCTCCTGAGAACTGCGCCCCAAGACCCCCGGCTGGTCCACTCCGTCTTGAAAGGGCACTGCCACCCAGTGTAGCAATGGGCACGGAAGGACTGTATCGTAGTGATGAACAGGAAGGTCAGTTGACTTTTTTCTCTCTTTTTTTTTGCCTTAACCACCCATTAAGCATCATAACTACGATGATGAGATACGGAGTGTTTGTAGCTTCTTGCACCACTGGATTAATAAAGCATTTCATCACCCAGAAAAGTCCACAAGAGTCTGAAAAACTGTACATCTTGCTCCCACCAAGGAGCCTTACATAACAATACCCTCATTACCAAGGCAGACAGATATTAATATATTTTAAATTATACATAAAATTATACACAACACATATTTAGTTCCATCTGAAGTTGAACTCACACGCCTGCATGGACGTGCCACAGCCCCACCTCTCCGTCCATCCTCACACACTGGGGCGACAGGCCAGCATGCAGCCACTCCCTCTGGTCTCCATGGGGGTGGTTCTCAGGGGTCAACAGAACAAGCGGATCTTACTCAGTGTGTCAAAGTGGGGTGTCCACCCCTGGCACGGGGCCAGGCCTCTTCTCTGCAGCAGCAAGGCCCCCGAGTACCCACGGCTCACCTGTAACCAGGCGGGGCCTTTACGAGCTGTGTCCACACACCCTATGCTGACGGCTCTGCTTCCAACATCAGGCTAGTCGCCATCCCAGGCAGGACCCAGTCAGCTCACCGTGCCCGCCTGGCAGTGGGGGTGGCGGGGAGGAGACCTGGCCCAGCCTGGGTTCCCACTCCCCATCCCCCCTCACCCCACTCACGGAAGAGCAGACACAAGCGCAAGGCTCCTGCTGGGCCTGCAGCCCTCCTGGGTGAGACCAGATGTGACCAAGGGGCAAAAGGAGTGACAGGGGCCCTGGGGTGCTCAGGGTGGGCAGAGAAGCCCCCAGAGGGCTGTAGTCAACCTGCAGTGTCCAAACGCCACGGGACCAGGTGGTCGATCACTTGATGGAGACCGAGGGGCTCAATGGAACAAAACCCAAAGCAGGGGAGATGCAAGTGATGCTGACATTGTATCAACTGAGCAGCAGTCTCCCAACCATGGCTCTATCACACCCTCCCTGGGTTTGTAAAAACCCACCTGGCCGAAAATCAGGGAGGAGGTGTTGACGGGGGGGAGGGGGGCCGTGCAGGGGCCTGACTGCCCCTGAAAGGTCCCATCCCCACCCAGGGGCTCATGTCTCCCCCGCCCACAGGCCCGGCTGATTCTCCGGAGACACTGCGCCCCTCACTCTCCCACACAGGGCCCGGGGGACCCCAGGCGGGTTTTCACAAGGTCATGTACGTGCAGGGAAGCGCCCATGAGTGGTGGGAAGGGGCACTTCCTCCCCACAAGCAGGTCTTTCCAATGTGAGTGTTTGGGGCTGGTGCCTAGGCAACCGAGGACACAACATCCCCAGGGGGTGTCTCTGGACAATAATAGCCAAGCCATGAAACTGAGTCTGGGCAAGGCTGAGATGTGAAACTGTCGGGCACTTCCAGTGGTTATTTTCTACCTGTGTGTGCATGTGTGTGTGTTGTCTCTGTGTGTGTGTGTGATTTCTGTGTGTATATGTGTATGTGTTATATCTGTGTGTATATGTATGTATATATACATATGTGTCTGTGTGTATACATGTGTGTATGTGTGTGTACGTGTTACGTCTGTGTGTATCTCGTCTCTGTGTGTATGTGTGTGTGCCATCTCAGGCGCAGGAAGGTGGGCTGTGATAACAAAGTCTCCCATCCCTGGGTGGGGACAGGATCTTTTGGGGGCAATCAGGTCCCTGCACGGCCCCCATCCCTCCCCCCCTGCCTACACCTCCTGCCCTGATTTTGGGCCAGGTGAGTTTTTACAAACCCAGAGGGGGTGTGATAGAGCCATGGTCTGGAGACGCCACTCAGTCTCCTGGCAGCATGGCCGCCCCCACAGAAGAGAAAACCCCTGGCAATAGTATGAAAACCTCTCTTCACAAAAGCACAAGTCATTGAACCCCATCCAACGACCCAGAGATCCTCTCTTCGGATGGGGCTCTGGCCCGGTGTGGAGGGTGGGGGCTTCTGATACCAATGGGGGGCCCTTCTGCACAGCCCCTTGGCTCCAGGTGAGGAGGGGGACCATCTGTCAGGATGGGCCCGCCCGTGAGACACTGAGACACACCTTCTCGGCCGGAGGACGAGGCGTGTAGCCGGCTCAAGTGTCAGCTGTGCACAGTCTGCTGGGGGCGGTCAGGCTCAGAAATTTCAGCCGGAAATAAAAAAGTGAGAGAAACTCTACCCGCCACCTTTCCTGGACACCCTCGTTCCCTCACACTCTCCGCCTCGGTGGAGAAACAGCAGACAACTCGGGCAGACAAGTGGCTAGCAGGCCCCAAGGAAAGAGCAGACAACCAAAACACCTCAATGAAATAAGTTAAGATTAATCAAAATATGGTACAGCACCAGCTACATAAACCTGAACACCTTTCTTTGGAAACCCGAGCTTTGGGCTCTCATCCTCACTTTGGAAGATTCACGAGTGAGACCGTGAATAAAGGTCCCGCGAGTGACCAGAGTGGACGACGGAGCCTGCAACCAGGGCTGGACCCTCGCCCACCCGGGCCAACCCTGCTTCACTCATTCTTACATTTTTGTTTCTCCAAGAACTTTCTGGGGCAGAGGGAGAAAAGCCAAGAGCCATCAGTTTATCAGGCTTCTTTCTACCAGATTTGTGTCAAAGGGCAGAGGGGAATGATAATGGGAGCTAAGCTTCACAAGCAGCATTTACATTTTGTGTGGAGTCAGAAATGCCAGCCCCCTCACCTCTGGCTAACGCAGGCCCTTCCGTCCCCCGACTCCATTCTTGGGAAGGAAGGCACGGCCCGCCTCCAAGGAGTGTCCCTGGGGCCTTGGCAGGGAGCGCCATTGTGCACAGGGACACGTGGTCATCACGGAGGCAGGGGTCCGGGCCCAGGGTCACCAACCCACGGCCTCCAACGACACACACAGAGCACACGAGAGGGACGGCACGGGACCCCACACTGCCCCGCCGTGGGCAGACCTCCACACCCTGAACAATTCAGGGAACGACCTGGCCATTTTCCACATCACCGTTACACGCCAGCTGGATTGCGTGGCGACTCACAGCCAAGGGACAGGAGGACTCCATGTGACGATGAGACGCACGAGGGGCCAGAGGCAGCTGGAGGGTGGGGGTGGGGGCTGGGCATCACTCAGGGCAAGAGGACACCAGCCTGGGGAACCTTGAGACCCACGAGCAGCACAGGGGGCAGGACCCCGCGAGGAGCCAGGACCATGGGGAGCGCTCAGCTAAGCTCCGCTCTTTTGAGGCAGGTCCTACAGAAATAGTGTCACTTTCCAGTTACTCAGGACTCGGCCGGAGCAGCAGCGGGGACCTGCTGGAGGGCAGGAGGCCAGCGAGGGGGAGCCTGGTCCCCTGGCAGGAGTGTGCAGAGTGCGGGCCGAGCCCCACCCCTGGAGGGAGGGGGCGGTCACAGTCCAGCGACCCTCCGGAGGCAGCTCAGAGGGCTGAGCAGGAGACAGTCTGGTCTTCCTCTCTCAGTAAACTAAACCACTGGGCCGGGGCGTGGGCACAGCCAGGGGACAGACACCCAGCACCGTGGCGGCTGTCTAGGGCTGGGCCAAGGTGGGAACCGGACCCAGCACGGCCCCCCACCGGGATGAAGGCCCGGGCTCCCGAGGTGACCTCCGTTCTGCCGAGGCCGAGGCAGCAGGGGCGCCAGACGGGCGAGGAGAGGGGCTGCCGTCCTTGTCTGGGAGGAGGCTCGGAGGCAGGCGGCGGCCAGTCCCAGCTCCGGCCACATGGCCCCGCCGAAAGCTGCTGGGGGGTACGGGCCGCGGGCCGCACGTGGGCTGTGCTGGGCTCCGGGCACGCGGGCTGGGTGGGGTGGTGGTGCGAGGTGCTGCGAGGGGTCTCTTGGGGGCAGGACCGTGCGTCACTTGCAATGATCCAAGTGACCGTCAGGAGTCCTTGTGGGGTCGGCGGCCAGGGTCGCCTCCTCGCTGTGCCAGAGACCATAGCCAAAGTAGATGAAGAAGCCTGTGGACCGAGGGCAGAGACGAGGTGTGAGTCCGGGAGGTGGACCTGGGGTCAGGGCATCATGAGAGGCCTCTGAAGGTGGCCTGCCCCCCAACTAAGCCCACATGACTTCCAATAGGGTCACTTCTACACCTGACAAAGGCAGGCGTGTCCTTCTGGGCAGCCTTGCACCTGGCGAGCCACTGGGTGGGGACCCCTGGAGGGGCGCTGGTGCCTCTGCCTCATCCACTCCCCACCTGGTGGGGCGGCTGCCCTGCAGCCACTGGGGGGCCCAGGACAGACCCTCCAGAAGTCACGCTGGGTTTCCAAGGGCACTAGGACTCCCTGGGCTCCTCATGCTATCTGTTACAGCTCCTATTTTTTTCATGAGTGGCTTAGACACTCAGGTCACATGGGAATTCATGCAACCCACCAATTCAGTCATTCTGGTGAGTTTCAGGGGCCATAGGGGTCTGTGGTGGGACCCGGAGATCTGTGCCCCTAACTACCGCCCCCCAGCCTGGCGGGGGGGGGTGCCACCTTTGTGCCAGTGACAAGGGAGAGCAGTCCCAGAGCCCAGGAGCTTGTGGAGGGTGCTCAAAAGCAGGCATCCCCCACCTCTGCAGGGAGACAGGGAGCTACCCTCCCTACGCCTCCGTCACTGGGGCTGGGGGAGGTTGGCCACAACTCAGCCTAAAGGCCACTGCTCTCATCAGGGGTACAGCCTGGTCAGGCCAGTCTCCCAGCCACCAACGCTACGGAAGGAACCTGGGTCCATTTCTGCAGCTCAGGCTGCTGGAGGCCCGGAGAGGGGCCACAGTTGGTGCAAAACGGGGCCAGGCCCCAAGGGGGACCTCTAGTTCTCCCACGGGCCCAGCCCATCCCTGCAGCCTGGGGGCCCAAGGGTGGGGCTGTCTAGACAGTGCTGTGTGGGGTGAAGAAGGTGGTGCTCTGTCAACAGCAGACTCTCAGGCTGGTTCTTCGGACGTTGAGCTCTTTCCCAAACAGACAACTGGTTCAAGCAAAGGCTTTACAATTATCTATGAGGGAGGGAGGACCCACAGCCTATCAGGCGTTCCTCACTGTCAAAGAGAAAACCGCTGACTACACGTGTTTTCACTGTGTTTTGAAATCGGAAACAGTCAGCTGGAGGACGGAAACCCTCTGGCCAGTAGCAGAGAGGACAACGAGCTGCTGGGCACGGGAAGGGAGGGGGCAAGTGGGTGAGTGGGGGGCCTGAGAGAGGCTGGGACACCACGTGCTGGTCACCTTGAAACCCACGCCTCACATACCGATCAGCATCCACACGGCAAACCGGACCCACGTGCCCTGGTCCAGCTGCATCATGAGATAGACGTTCACGAAGATGCTCAGGACGGGAAGGACCGGCAAGAAGGGCACCTGCGGGGACAGGTGGCGGAGCGTCAGGTGTGACGGGCAGAGGGCGTGAGACGGCAGAACCACCGGAGGGGAGCGCCCTCCCAGGCCTGATCTGGATGGGCAGGGCTGTGTGGGGAGGGGCTGAGTGCCAGGCCCCACCCCGGCACCCCCCATCCCCTCAGCAACCCCAATACACCCCACAGGCAAACCCTCACAGGTGGGAATTTGTTCTGAGCAACACTAATTGCCACAGTAAACTGGCGTCTCACTTCTGAGCTTGCTGAATGATCTTATTATTTGTAGACTCTAAGCCTGCAGAGGCCCTGGTCATCTCCAAGGCCTGGTAACAACACATGATCCACCAGGGCAGACATTTACTTATGAAAAGCTTACAGGATGCGGGGTACCGCCCCACCCAAGGGCCAGGGGCCGGCCTTTCTCAGCAGCGCTGTCTGTGCCTGGCTCACATGCCCCTGAGATTGGCCAGCAAGCACCTCACTCCCCACACCCAGGCCTGCCGGAGCCCAGTGGGGCAGGGTGGCCTCCTGCAGGAGAGCTAGGATCATGGCCTCCCAGGGGTGGGTCCCTCCAGCTGTCAGGTTGAGCTCTTTACCTTGAATGAGAGCTTGGTCTTGCTCTCAGGCTGCCGCCAGATGATGGCTGTGACCACGGAGCAGAGGAAGGCGGGGCCTATGAGTAGAAAGACTGCCCACAACTCCCCCTTCACCAGGGCATCCTTGCCAAGCACAGCTGCCATGCAGAAGGTGATGACCAGAAGTGCTAAGAGGGACAGACAGAGAAAACCGTACTTCAGTCATTCCCCAGGTTCCCACAGACAGACAAATCAGTTCTTCCCAAAACCCCAGGAGGGCTGGGCTCCATCTCTGCAAGCACCAATCCCAATTAGGGAAGAATAACTGACATCGCAATCCTCCTGGGGACAAGCAAGACCCCAAACACCGCACAGGGAAGGGCAGGCTCTTACCTAGGAGGCTGGTTGAGATGTTCACAATTAGCCCGGAGAATTTGGAAGGCTCCGTATTTTTGGGTGAGAGTACGGTTTTCAAAGAAAGCCTCTCTGCTTCCGGTAAAAAGCCCGTTTGAGAATCACTGCTGCTCACCAACTCATTCTGGTCAACTGGATCGAGCTCGTCGCTAGTCCTGGCCATCTGGTATACCATGTTGGGCTGCTCGGGCTGATACCTGTGAGGCAGCATATTGTTTAGCCATCAGATTAGGCTTTAATTCAGCACAAGTACACACACTCTAGCTCATGTTGTTAGTAAGGAACATTCTTCAAAAGGAAGACTGTTCTTCAAAAGGAAGCTGCTTAGGACACAAGGCATAAAATGGGAAGAAGATGGTCAGAATGATACGTGCGTGTGTGCTAAGATGCTTCAGTTATGTCCGACTCTTTGTAACTCTGTGGACTGCAGCTCACCAGGCTCCTCTGTCCATGGGATTCTCTAGGCAAGAATACTGGAGTGGGTTTTTGTGCCCTCCTCCAAGGGATCTTCCAGACCCAGGGATCAAACCTGCCATCTCTTATGTCTCCTGCATTGGCAGGCAGGCTCTTTACCACTAACTCTCCGCAAATAGAAACAGAGGAGACCTGGGCCTCATTCCTGCCTCAGGGCAATATCCTCTTCCTTTTATGTCTCTGTTTTGAGGCAACTTGACCTCCACCATGAACCAGCCCAGAGGAAGGTGCTGAAACAGTTTCTCTCACTCTGAAAAGCAGCACTGGCCCTTAAGATATGAGTCCACTCACAACAAAACTATGGTTATAGGAAGCTAAAATACAGACAGAAACAGAAAGCAATCATATCAGGATCCTATTCTGTGCAGAGCGCCAGAGAAACGTGTCTGCAGGCTGATGGATTTGAGGAATTCTGTTTGCATGATTTAATTGGATCAATTTATTTAAAAACTCTAAGTGCCTTGGGATAAATAAGTCTCTAAAGCTGGGTGAAGGACCAAGCCTAAGGCATGATTTCCAAGACACAAGCCACCTGCAAGTGAAGCATTCATTTTAAATGAGGCTACTTATCTTCCCAGCCAAAAGGAACAGAGCTCGAATCTCCTCCACCAGCTTGGAAACACGGAGTGCTTTATGCATTATTCTGCATATAATCTAAGAGCGGGTATGAAGATACTTCATCATTTTTTTTTCACTGACTCACTTAACAAGAAGGCTAGGGGAGACTCAGAGAAGACTGTAGCACTGAGCTCTTGGGAAGAAACACGTGGTCGGAAACACTAGCTCGAGCTGATTCTCCAGAGCCACTACTGAGGCTCAGCCCAGGGACGGTAGCTGCAGAGCATGTTAGGGATGGAATCCATGGCTTGGCAAGATTAAAGCCCTGCAAAGTAGGGGGCCTCTCACCAGGAGACCACACTGGGTGTCTATGCTACCTGGGGTCACCCCTGGGAGCAAGGAAGCAGAGCCCTGTCTCCCGGAGCAAAGGAAAATTGAAGCAGGGTGAGCCTGGAGAGACGGGCACTGTGGCGGCCAAGAACCCCAGGACACTAAGCCCTGGCCCAGATCTGCTGTGTCGTGGCCCTCCACAGGGCCGGCCCCGTCCGGACGAGACTCAAAGCAGAACCTGGAGAGTCTTCCTGCACATCACCCCCGGCCCTCCAGGCCCTGTAAACGGCACTCTCACCTCCACGGAAGCATCACAGTGTCCTCAGCTCTCCCCGTACCCACCAGGGCGAGTCCCTAGTCTCTGGTCCAAATTGAGATCGTTACCCTCAGCCTTCAAAAATTCTGATCCAAAGATCCAGCCCCCAGCCGTCAAGTTGATAACCTGTCTCTGTCTTCCGGACATCCAGCCAGAAAAATCAGAGCACGTGAGAGAGAGAGAGCGGTCGAGCCACCTCGGCCTCCTTTCAAGGCTACTCTCTATAACCAGACTTTCAAGCACCAGGTCCCACCCTCTCCCAAGCAGTTCCCAAAGGAATGATCCACAGCCTCAAGTTTACAGTGTATAAATCATTAACACGAACTGGTAGCAGGAAGCTGGCAGGGGGCGTCTGCCCTTCTGTCCTGGAACCCAGAAAGCCACACCTACCGTAAGACCAACACGCAGGCAGCCACCAGAGAGTAAGCCAGGAGAGTGCCAATGGACATGAGGTCCACCAGGTCCTTCAGGTCGAAGAGGAAGGCCATCACCGCTGGGGAGGAGGAGACAATCATCAGGACGGGTGAACACACTGGCAGCCAGAGCCACCACCCACACATGACCCCAGGCACCCGGGAGGGCCTCCCCTTCCCCCTGCCAGCCCTTTCCATGAAGAAACACAGCAGCATTGCTTAAAAGGAAGGAAAGCTCGGGGTTAAACCACATACACAGCTCCCAACAGACAGTAACAATAAATAACATTTATATAGAGAGAGCACTTTTATCAACATGACCCTGTTGACCCCCATGGCAATTCTGCCAGCCATCCCTACACTACAGATAGAGAAAGCAAAGTCCAGACATGTTGTGAGACTTACCTAAGGGCACACAGCTAATAAGTGGAAAAGTCGGGCACTGAGCTAGGTTCTTATGGCTCTGGGGAAGTATGTCTTCCTCTACACTATGCAAACTCACAGAGAGACATGAACATCTATCCATCCACCTATACACTACCCATCCACCATCCATCCATCATCCATCCATTATCTACCCATCCATCATTCAATGGCACTCATGAGCATGCCAGTCACTGGGTGCTAGGTATATGCCACTGAACAGGGTAGACCAAAGAGCCCCTTGGTCTTCCCAAGCATATCACCTGAGGCCTGCATGAGGAGGCAACAATGATGAGGTGGGTGAGGGCAAGTCTTGTGCCCAGGGAGGGCTCACAGAGACTCCTAACCCAGAAGGCGGGCATGGAAAGTGATGTTATTCCCAAAACAATACCAGTCCCTTCACCACGACCCCATTTAACGCAAAGCAAAACACGCAGTCTCTTTTGAAAATCATTTCTAGATTTTTTTTTTCATTCCTAGATTTTTATAAGTGTATGCACATCTATTTATGTGGGTATATGTGTCAAGTTTCCCATTTAAAAAATAACTTGGCTGGATCTACTTTGGGATATTTTCAAATCACATGCAATCAACACAAGTTGAAATATAAACGAGAAGCCATTACTTTTCCACAAATACTTCTCAAGCCCACACAAACCATGGCAACTAAAGCAAATTCAAATTAAGGTTAACTAACAGAATTAAAGAGCAGCGAGGGCCTACTGGATAATTAGAACACCCACGGTGTGTGTATCAAATGCTTACGTCCTCACTCAGAGAAACCTGAGCCAAACTTCTTCCATGGGAGGTGATTTTTAGAAAACTAAAGACTTATTTATCACTCTGACCAAATAAAGAGAAAGGGCAAACCCTTGGTCTGGTGATACAAGAAATTTACAGTGGCTTTAAAGATTATAGTTTCATCTCCCTTAATCAGCACAGGAAGGAAATTAAGGCCAGTCTTCAGTATGATCACATTACATGTAAATATTGAAAAAACAAAAGAAAAAACACTTGCTATTTCCAATTCCTTAATCCCTTAAACACACTGGTCATATACTGACACATATCGCTGGCCACAGCGATCACGCTCAAGAACACACTCATACAGCACGTGTGTGAAATAAGAAAAACTGGCTTCCTTTCATTAAACAACATTGATCCATAAAACTAAGCACATTTTGCTAAGGGTGTGAATGCTATTAACAATTCACTCATTAAGAGGGTCAAGCGCCTCCCCTGTGGCTATCTGACAAGTCCCTGAGGTCCAACTGTGATTGGTATGTGTCCTCTTTCACCACGGAGACCTCCTGCTCCACACATGGGCTGGGAGGACCCAGCCAGTCTGGCCCCAGAACAGACCAGGAACCGAGAACCACTGCTGTCCTCCCTGGGCGTGCATCCTCACTTCCCCCTTCTGAGCCTCCGCCTCTCATCTGTACACCTGCCTCTGGGCTGTGAAACGCGACTCAAGGAGGCAACAGAAAACCAAGAGTGGTCTCCTTCCAGGGCTGCCCTGGCTGTCAAGGCGCGCACAGAGGCCCGAGGGCTCCCAGCCCTCCGCTCCCTTCTGTGCTCTTGGCGAGGGACCTGGTATCGATCCGTCAGATCCTCCTCCTCTAGTCGTGCCATTTGTTGGTCGTAAGCTCAGGGTGGAGGGCTACCCCAGTCACACCCTCAGTGTCCCCTGGGGAACAGGTGGCACGTTTTATAAAACGCTGATCATAAGGGAGTCTCGCTTCCCAGAGAATTCACAAGCTAAGACACACAGACGGTGAATTTCCAGCACCGACAAGACAGGGCATGTACCATGAAGGACTTCATCCCACCAAGGTCTACTCAGGGACAGCTGGGGAAGGGGAAAGACACAGCTCTGAAGGGACAGTGTGCATGCTGAGCTCAGTCCAGTGAGACGGTAATCACTGAAAAATGCAACCTGTTCAAGAATTCCAGCACATCCTCTCTGAAACTGGCATCTGCCTTTTGTCAAAAGGCACTCAGTTATCTTGCGACAAGCCAGACTCCAAGGGTAAAAAACAAACGTTAAAAAGACCAGTCGCAACTTCTCTCAGACCGGCACAGGTCAAGACATTTCCCTAGGGAGTAATAACCCAACTGTTAAAATGCCGGATAGGAGATTCCAGTTCTTACCGGCAATGGCACCCGAGGTTAAGGTGGCGATTATCGGTGTTTTGGTCCTGTCGTTGATTTTGGCTAAAAATTTAAACAGCAGCCCGTCTTCAGCCATGGCATAGATAACTCGAGGCATGGGAAACATGGAACCTAAAAGACTAGATGGGAGGAAAAGCGAACCACGTCCATAAAGAGAGTTCGGGGGAATAAAGGCATCGCAACAGATGTTCACACTGAGGAGAGCGAGCTTCAACCTGGGAAGCCCGCAGCTCAACACACCGAGCCTGGAGGAGCACCTGCAGCAAGTCTGCACATGTGTGTGAGTGGGAAACGTCTAACGTAAACCAGCGTGGCATCTAGACACAGTTCTCTGGAAGAGACGTTCTGTAGTTATTCCTGAGATTATCTCTGGCTGAATCAAAAAGAAAAGCATCACTGCCTTCATGAAGATCTCCCAGAGGTCCACAATGTTTCCTGTGTGTACAGGCTAGCAGGAAGCATGAGGGCAAAATGATTCTCATTAAAAGGCATTTGCAGCACTTGCTCCTTTTTAATGATAGCCTCTGCTTTATGGCCAAAATAAGGGCCAGAGACGGTGCTCACAGAGGTGGCCTGGTCCAGCCAGTGGCCTCAGTCAGGGACAAGAGAAGCAGCCCTTGCTGAGCTGACGATGCTGACACGTGGGCCTCGGGCTATTGAGATGAAATGTCCATAACACAAAGACAGCCTCAGGGATTGATCAAGAGCAGCCCAAGGGGAGAAGTCCCATGTTTGGGGCTGAGTTGGACTCTGCTTCAAGGGGAGAGAGGAGTGTTCACGGCACACCCGCCTTCCTGAGCATCTCCGCTCCTCACCTGGTGGACAGGGCGCAGAGGGAGCCGACGGCCACCGCGTACTTGGCGCCCTCCCAGCCCACATGCTTGAAGGCGTCCGGCAGGGGGCTGTTCTTGTCCAGGCAGAAGTAAGGCATCATGAGGGTGAGGGCGGCCGATACCCCGAAGTAGGCGATGAAGCAGATGAGCAGGGATGCAACGATGCCCACAGGGATGGCCTTCTGCGGGTTCTTCACCTCCTCCCCTGCAAGCCGCAAGGAGTTCAGCTGGAGGGCTTGAGGCCACCCTGCAGCTCATGGCCCTGTGAGGCTAGGGCCCTTCCAGGCTCCAGGGAACCCAGGGGAGAGGCCCTCAGACCACAAACCACAACACCCACGGGCCCAGGGACGGTGATCTCAGCCTTTGCGCTGAGCGTCAGCGAGGAAAAGGGAACACGCTGGAGGCTGAGACCCTGGCCCCCTCAAGAGCCCGGACTACGGGAGACTCGGTGGCCACACTCCCCTGGAGCACACATGGGGTCTGCTGTCAGCTGCAGCCACGGTGCCGTCACCCCGGGCCCGCAGGGGACAGGCAGGCAACTTCCTGTCGGGCCGGCCACTTGGGGAGCGATGAAAGGGGGATTGGCAGGAAGGTGCAAATGCACACTAGGGCACTCAGAAGCAAACGGGCGGTGGCGGGCACGCACACACCCGGGGGAGGGGAATCAGAAGCGCCTAGGTGTCCCGAGGGCAGTGGGCCTACCTGTGGTGGCGATGCAGTCGAAGCCCACGAAGGCGTAGAAGCAGGTGGCTGCCCCCGACAGGACGCCAGAGAACCCGAAGGGCATGAACCCACCGACACCGGGTTTCCCTTCCTCCGTGTCACTGAAAGAGAGAGCCGCTGTCAGGGCCACAGCCCCCCGCTTTGTGGTCCTGAAGAGGAGCCACCCCAACGGCCACCTCGAGGCTCAGCTGGGCCTGGCCCTGCAGCATCCCCCGGCTGGCAGGACAGCGGACCCGGGATCGTGGGCAGACATAACTCCAGGACCCCACTGGTGACCAAGGGGCCGGGAAACAAACGCCTCTCTGGCCAGAGGCCAGCACTGGTTGTCACCGCAGGGAGACAGAGAGCGAGGATGACCAGTGACAGGAAATCCCATCAGCTGGCAGACAGTCTCTTCAAAAACAGTATGAATGCCCTGTTTCATGCATCAAACTGGGACAACCCTGAGGGATGGGATGGGGAGGTTCAGGATGGGGAACGTACACCCATGCCTGATTCATGTCAATGTATGGCAAAAACCACTACAGTATTGTAAAGCAATTAGCCTCCAAATAAAATAAATAAATTAATTAATTAAAAAAAAAAAACAGTAAGAAGACTAAATCTAGACAGATAACCAGGAGACAGGAGGCGTCATCTCTGCTCAGCTCTTCACCGGTTCACAGTGACTGGTGAGGGGGCCCGTGAAGCTTTCCGAGTCGACTGGGTTACTTCAAAGCATATTTCAAATTGGCCCTACTCCGCCCTGAATTAACGGGCACCGATAAATTTGGCACGAACAGGACTCAGGAATGCTGGGGAGTGACTTATTAAAAGCTCTCAATTCTCTGTAGTCGAGTTCCGTCCCCAGAAGGAAGGCTCTTTTTGTTTGAACTGTTGACCACATGATGTTAGAGCTAGTTTCATGGGTTCGTTTCCTGTCTGTGCTCCAGTTAGTGAATCAGCTGCTGGTAAGTACCTGCCCACGGAGAAGGCCATCAGAGGACACGCAAGGCATCCGGGCCTTAATCAGAGGTCAACCTGACATGTGACCACTCAGCTTTCTGGCCTCTCTTGCAGCTGGATGTGGCCCCCTACTGGATTCTGGCCAGGGGAACGTGGGCAGGAGGGCCACGTCTTCCAGATCTGAGCACACGGTCCTTGCACTCTGGCCCCTGGTGGGAGAGCTGGGTCGTGCCTGTACCCACCCACAGCCCAGCTCTGACCACACTGTGTCCTTGGGGATAATGGGTCAGCAAGGCGGACGACTGGGCCCCTGAAAGCCTGCATGTGTCCATGCTGGCCAGCCACCCCCAACTGATCATTCCTGGAGCTGAGATAGCATTGTAAAGCCACTGCATTTTAGGAGGATCTCTTCAAAGCACCAGTTTAACCTTTAGCCACAATTAAAACAGAATTGTAAACAAAATTAGAACTCCCTGTTCTCCATCCTTGGACCCTGCTGCTGCTGCTGCTGCTAAGTCGCTTCAGTCGTGTCCGACTCTGTGCGACCCCATAGACGACAGCTCACCAGGCTCCGCCGTCCCTAGGATTCTCCAGGCAAGAATACTGGAGTGGGTTGCCATTTCCTTCTCCAGTGCATGAAAGGGAAAAGTGAAAGTGAAGTCGCTCAGTCGTGTCCGACTCCTAGCGACCCCATGGACTGTAGCCCACTAGGCTCCTCTGTCCATGAGATTTTCCAGGCAAAGAGGACTGGAGTGGGGTGCCATTGCCTTCTCCTAACATGTATCAAAAAATCTGACCAAAAAAAAAAAGGTCAGAAAGACCCATTCCAATGTTTGGCTTTTGTTTTCTGAAACAAGGTGAGCTTGTTTGGTAAGGGCGTGACTGCTGCTGCTGCTGCTAAGTCGCTTCAGTCGTGTCCGACTCTGTGCGACCCCATAGACGGCAGCCTACCAGGCTCCCCTGTCCCTGGGATTCTCCAGGCAAGAGTACTGGAGTGGGTTGCCATTTCCTTCTCCAAGGCATGAAAGTGAAAAGTGAAAGTGAAGTTGCTCAGTTGTGTCCAACTCTTAGCGACCCCATGGTCTGCAGCCTACCAGGCTCCTCCATCCATGGGATTTGCCAGGCAAGAGTACTCGAGTGGGGTGCCATTGCCTTCTCCGAAGGGCGTGCCTAGAGGCCTGCAAAGGCACAGGGTGGAGAGCTGGCTGGTCACCTGCCTCCAGCCCTGGGCGTCCTGAGCCCAATACGGAAGGACGCTGCGGCCACGGCATCTCAGGGCTGACGCGGCCCACGTGGAGTGGGACTGAAAGAGGTTGTCATCGTCGCCTTGTGATAACTTTAGTTGTTCTGAGAAACTACTCTGAAGAACGCCTGAGATAAAAAGTTCCGCCGACTTCTTCTTTGTTCGAGGTGATCAGATAGGAAGGCATTTCAAAAGAAAGCAGCATCCGCGTGGTACTGCAGAGGAATATCTTTTCCGAAAAGGAAATTCAGGGTTCGATCATCAAACAGGATACGGGGAAACAGGGACAACTGTCCGAGCCCGACCACAGTCCTCACCAAGGCAGGGTTTTGGAATCAGCATCCAGAGATGCCACCGTTCCCCCAGCATCTTCCTGTGTTGTACAACATACAGTCAAATACAAGGCAAGAAAACACAAATTTCAGACAAAGAAAACATCCTCAGCTATCTGACTGCAAAAAAAAAAAAAACCAATTCAGTAATAACAAAATATCCTAGCTCAAATTACATTTTTCAACAAAGATTGTACTGTACTGTGTTGTGGTAGCCAAGGACCGCCCTGGCCACACCACTCCCAGAGTCAGAGCGACACCCACTTGTTCAGGCAGAGGTGACCCGACGTGTTCCGGAAGTCCTCCTCTGTGAGCTGCCAGTTTTTAATTGATCCTTTCACAAACCCCGACACCATGATGAAGCCCAGCACCAGAACGTTGACACACGTGAATATTTTGTTGACCATGGCTGACTCTTTCACACCCAGAGTTAAAAGTCCTGCAAAAGGGCATAAACAGAAACGGGCTCAGTGCTGACCTCGGGCCAGCAAGTCCCTTGGGGGTGGGGGTGGAGACGACAAGGTGACGTTAAAAGAATCTGAGCAGCGTCAAACCTCCGAAGAGGAACGAGGCTGCAGTGACTCTCATCCTAGAAGCAGGGATCAAAACAACCCAAGTCCGCAGGGTGTTGAACAAAGCCATCAGGGCTGGACTTCCAGCCACCTTGAGGAATTGAGACAACGACCAGGAGCATCCCGGGGACAGCAGGGCTGGGGACGTCTGAGCCAACGGCCCCCCTCAATAGCAAAGCCCTCCCTGGGATGAAGGGAGCCTCTCCCCGCACCTCCATCCCTGAGAACCACCCAGTGGTGGTCCCAGTGGGTGGGAGTTCATTTCCTCCAAGGAGACACTCTGCTCAGTTTCTCGAGAGAGAAAAAGAGTTCTCCAGACATGGAATCATTCAGAGGTTCTGTGGGGTGTTAGCAGTGTCCACAGTGACGACCACCTGGGGGTCCTGCCATGGAGTCCCCCTCCTGGGACTCAGTGCATGTAGAACGTCTGAGCCAGACCAGCTCTAGCTCAAAAACTCGAGATAAAAACATACTGGGTGATAAACGCACATGTGACACTACACAGGCTGCAGGCCCGCCTTGGGGAACACAGGACACACTTCTGCGGTAAACCCTCGGCCAGGCAAGGAAAGAGTCAGGGAAGGTGCCCAGGGGCACGGGACCATGATCTGATTGGACGTCTCTTACATGTTTTAACATAAAAGATGCTCTACGTAATAGACTGATTCCTGAAATACAGACATTAGAAGGGCATGGAGCAATTCAGGGAACACTTCACTCTCCCCTGTGTTTGTTCTTCAGCCTCCCTCCCTTTTGTGCTTACGAAAATGTCACTTGTGCAGACTTAATTTCTGATCCGTGTTCCTGCCAGCTGGACCAGACATACTGCTGAGACTGGCCCTGTGCAGAACGATTTCAAATACGTGGTGTGTAAAATAAGGCACGGATGTTTTTAAAACCCATCCAAAATCTTCTAATCTCAAAAGAGAATTTATCTGTGTTTCTGCTTAATGTTTATATTAACAAAACTCCCAACTTGGTGGCTGACACTCGGGTCAATGTCATTAAGAAGAAGCTGCCATCAGCTGTGTTCAAGCCTCATCTGCAATTTAAAAGTCCTATACCAGCAACTTTGTGGGGAAACTTTGTTATTTAAGGGGGTGTTTTGCCAGCTGGTTGGGTGCAAACCACCTGAGCCGTCTCCAACCCCAAGGTGCAGTGAGCGTCGGATCTTTTTCCTCCATGTCGTTCTTTCTAAATGGTCATCTGCTGAGTCAGAAGAACTCGTATTCCTGGGTCACCTATACACAAAGCCCGCAGCCCTAAGGAAATCCTACTCCACAACACTTATGCAAACACCTGAGAGTCTCTTTTAATTAAACAGCACACAACTTGACCTATTCAATAGGCCAACCCTATGTGAATCTCTGAGAAGCCATTGTGGAAAAAAAAAAAGAGGTCTGCATCAATTAAAGAAGACAAGAAAATGGGGGGATGGGAGAAGGAGAAAAGGAAGGAGCCTGAGCCTCACCCCGGACCCCTGGTCCCCACCCCTGACGCACCCGACCTGTGTGGCTGTACCTGTGAGGATGAGAATGATGAGCACGGCGAATATGTCCGGGTTCTCGGCCAGCACCCCGGGCGCGTGCAGGGCCATGTATGTCCGCGAGAACTCCGCGATGGGCTTCCCAATCAGCTCGTCAAACGTCGCGCTCCAGGCCCGCGCTACACTCGAGGTACCTGCCGAGAAACACACCATCAGATGGAAGAGAAGGCAACAGTCAACACAGCACCTGTCGTCTAGCCTGACGTCCGCAGCACCCGCGGGGGCTCACAGTCTGCGGGTGCTGGGGAGCAGGGGACCCTGCAGCAGCCCCAACACCCCAGGATGTGCTGACTCAAAAGGGAGGGCCGGTCGGAGTCTGCAGAGAAGCCAGATGCAGGGCCTGGGACGAGATGCATTCTCTATCACAACCAGCACGAACATGTGTGTGTGTGTGAGTGTGTGTGTATGTGTGACTGTGTGTGTGTGTGAGTGTGTGTGTGTGAGTGTGTGTGTGAGTGTGTGTGTACCGTGTGTTTTGAACCTACGTGTAACTGAATCATAGTAAAATTTAACAAAATAACACCATCCTGACCACAAAGAGGCGCTCTGACAGTACTGAACTCTACCTATTTTATTTCACTGTAACAAAAAAATCCTGGGGACAGGATTTTTTCAGGGAACAGGATTTTTTCAGGGAACCTTACAACCCGCCCCTGGGCTGCAGTAGGGGGCCACGTTTCTCCCCGAAGACCCTCAGCAGCAGAGCTGACAGGGCCTGCCTCCCAGAAGGGGAGGCAAGGACATCGGCTTGGGGCTGGCCCCCCCGCCAGCAGCCAAGTGGCTCTCTCATGCCTCGCCCCTGCCAGAGTCAGCCACCTCTGCTGCTCTGTACCAGGTCTGGGGAGACCACAGGTCCCGAGGCTCTGACCGCATGAAACATCCACAGGTGTGGAGTCCAGCACCCCCCTCGCTCAATGGCCAAGAGTACCCAACTGTTCTCTCAATTTGAGTAACATCTATCACTGCTTTTCTAGCAATGCTTCCTGGGAAATGCTGCTAAAGTTCGTCACCACAAAAGGCGCCTCCTTTTATTTTTAAAGGGTGCCTTGCTGGTGACTGTCACCTGCTGGTTTTGGAATGGCAGGAGCTTCACGCTCACCGTTCTGTTTAATTCGCAGGCAGGCTCTCTGGAAACGTAAAGGCCCTTTTAAGGTAGCTGCATTACCACCGAGAGGCTGGGCTGTCAGACTGGGTCATTTCTAATTTCTTCTTTGTGCTTTTCTGCCTTTCTTAAATTTTTCTGTATCAATGATGTATTTACTTGAGTAATCAGGAAAAAGACTGAAAGAGACGAGGTCCTTTTTTAACTAGCTACAAACGTCCTAATTCTGCATCTCTGTGGTAACAGGACTGGCCTCTTGGGGTCTGGGCTTGTCCCCACTAGGGTCCCACGTGCTTGATATTTGAGAGCCAGGGCACTGATGCCCGCAGCAGGCCTCCACCTTGCACTAAAAGAAAAGGGAAAACGTGCAGCAGTGAGGGGAGGCAGCCGGACCCCGTGGGTCTGGGGAGCCAGGTTGGGGCGGGAACACCAAGAGGGAGGCGGGACCATGCCTCCGGCACAGAGACCTACCGATGATGTAGGACAGGATGAGGTTCCAGCCGGTGATGAAGGCCCAGAGCTCGCCCACGGTGACGTAGCTGTAGAGGTAGGCCGAGCCCGTCTTGGGAACCCGCGCGCCAAACTCGCCGTAGCAGAGGCCGGCCAGCACGGAGGCCAGCGCGGCAATGAGGAAGGAGATGACGATGGCGGGGCCCGCGTTCTCCCGTGCCACGGCCCCGGCCAGCACGTACACGCCGGCCCCCAGCGTGCTGCCGACCCCCAGCGCCACCAGGTCGAATGTGTTCAGGCATCGCGACAGCCGGCTCTCCTCGCGGCTGCAGTCCACCACCTTCCGCCGCAGCATCTGCTGCCCGACGCCCACCAGTGCGGTGCAGCCCATCCTGTGGCTTCAGGTCTGCTGAGGAGAGGGCAGAGGCGGGAGCTTCGTTAGCGCTCTGGTCTCGCCCAGGGACCCCTTCAGCGCAGCAGGTGGGACACGAGGTCCCGCGCTGTCACTGACCACTAAGGCCTCACCTCTCAGGATCCCACCACCCGCGGGCAGAACACCCACCCACGGCTTCCTGGCCTCAGGCTTGACCAGCAGGAGAAACACCCAGAGGCCAACACAGCTGCTGATGGGACTCCGGTCTCCTGAGCCCCCACACTGATTTCAGTTCCCAATCGAGAGCCTTCTCCGGGCAGAAATAGCATGAGAAGTGCAGTTAAGCCCATTGCTCCTGCCCTTGACAGTCATACAATGCACCAGGAAAAGTAAAGCTGTTATTCTAAGGGTATGGGCTTCACGGGTGGCTCAGCAGTAGAGAATCCACCCGCCAATGCAAGACACGCAAGTTTGATCCCTGGGTCGGGAAGAAACCCTGGAGAAGGAAATGACAACCCACTCCAGTATTCTTGCCTAGAGAATCCCAGGGACGGAAGAGCCTGGCAGGCTACAAGTTCATGGGGCTGCAAAGAGCTGGACACGACTGAGCGACTAAACAACAACAACATTCCAAGTGTGCTGTTGTGGAAGGCAAACCAAACCAAACATGAACTTAACTATTAGAGCCCAGAGGCCTTCAGTGGCAGTGACAACACTTTTCAGACCTTCCCAGGACCAAGCAGGAGCCAGGCTATCTCCAGTTTAACAAAGAGTATGTCCAGAGCAGAAAAGCGTTGAACTGTTACGAGTTAGGGCCCCTTGTAACTGTCGCTACTCTGGGAGGCACTTTTCCTCTTCACCAAAATGCTGGCAGAGTGCTATGTGATACAGTCCTGACGGTGCACACAGGGTCCAGTCATCCGACCTTCACAGGGTCCTTCACACTCCACAGGGCCAAGGATGCCACCCACTTCCTGAACCGCATCCCTGGTCAGCATCCTCCGGGAGGCGCCAGCCAATCACAGGAGAATTCATCTCGAGGGGGCGGGGCCTGCCTGGAGCCCCAGGGAGGGGGAACCAGAGCCCTTATCCTTCCAAAGAGGACAGTGGGGGGCGGAAACCTGACAGAACATGGCCAGGCGGCCAAGGTCGACATCAGTAAGTGACAGGTTATAGTCGAGAGTATGATGTGATGAGATGCGCCTTTACCTTGAAGAACTTCCTCCCCAAAGCCGTAGCCCCAGGCTAATCCTGAGAAATGAATCAGACAAATCACAGAAGAGGAACTGTCTACGAAACACCTGCGTTTCGCTCCTCGTGTGTGCGTGCGTGTTGTTTCAGCTGTGCCCGATCCTCGGGTGTCATCAAGAACAGGAGAAGTCCGTGAGCTGGTGCGAGCAGGAGGAGGCTCGGGGGACAGGACACTAGCCTAAAGGACGGGATGAGGCCCCGGGACGGGAGGAGGACAGCGGGGAGAACTCAGGAAGTCCGAACAAAGCACGGACTTGAGCTGTATCCATACCGGGCGGTTGGCCATAGCCGAAATATCACACTGGTGTTAAGATGCTAATCTCAGAGGAAACTGGGTGTGGGCACACGGGAACTACCCTCACGGCTTTCCTGCAAACCTAAACGTGTGCAGAGATAAGCTACCACCATGACTCTGAGCCACCAAAACTTCACCTTGATGACCAATTGGTATTGACTGATCTACCTAACTTTGCCGCAGTTAAGTGACCGGAAAGCGCAATCATCTAAGTGGAGACGGCAGATCTGGCAGAGTCCGTACCTAACCACCTGGAACCCTGGACTGCCCGCCCACACCCTTGTGGGCTGGTCCCTTGCCCAGCCTCAGGCCAGGCCCCATGCGAGTCACAGAGGGACGGGTGGGGGGTCCTCTCCATATTTTATCTGATGGGCCATGAGAAGAGAAAAAAACAGTTTCTCAAGATTCAAAGGTTTTCAGCTAGAACGGGGAATAAACTCGTCCGGTTGGAAACCCCTCTTGTAAAGATGAGGAAAAATAACGCAGAGAGCCAAAAGTCAAATGGGGTCACAAGCTCGGAAGATGCAGGGAGGCCAGCTCCGTATCTGGGTCTGGCGTTGGGGCGGGGGTAGGAAATGATATCACCCTTGGTGAGGGAGGCAGAAGTGGGAGGAAATGAGGGAAGATGACCTTATTAGTGGAACAGCAGCGGAGCAGGAAAGTCAGGGGTCTGATAAGAGCCGAGAGGGCAAGGACGGAACCAGAGACACGACAGAGAACGCCGGTACCCGGGATGCTTGCAGCCACTCGCCAGCCCATTGTTGGCGCTCAGTCACGAGCCCTGAGCCCTGAGGGGGGTCCCAGCGAGGCGGCCACGCTGGGGGAACAGGTGCTGAGGACCCACCGGGCACCAGCGCTGTCCGGGCAGCCTGGGGTGCGAGTCCTCCTGGTCCTGCCTTCTCCTTTCTTCCTTCCAGGATTTCCCTGAATTCATTCAAGCCAGACTGTGAACCACAACAACGCCTATAATAAACCACTACTTGGATAACAAGTTAAAAGGGAAGATGCACCACTTCAACACCACCCACAGCGGAAGGGCTATGCCAGTGATGGTGGGAAAGGCAGTGAGTAACTTGGCAGCATCATCTCGGGGAAAACCCAGAAAGGAAGTGGAGCCTGAGAGCGCCTGATGACCCACCCTGCTTCTAACGTGATTGGTAAGTGGCATCAACACTTAGAGAGAGCAGTCACCCACTCCCGCCCTCTCCTCAGTTCAGTTCAGTCGCTCAGTCGTGTCCAAGTCTTTGCGACCCCGTGGAGTACAGCATGCTAAGCCTCCCTGTCCATCACCAACTCCCAGAGTTTACTCAAACTCATATCCATTGAGTCAGTGATGTCATCCAACCATCTCATCCTCTGTCACCCCCTTCTCCTCCTGCCCTCAATCTTTCCCAGCATCAGGGTCTTTTCAAATGAGTCAGCTCTTCGAGTCAGGTGGCAAAAGTATTGGAGTTTCAGCTTCAGCATCAGTCCTTCCAATGAATATTCAGGACTGATTTCCTTTAGGATGGACTGGTTGGATCTCCTTGCAGTCCAAGGGACTCTCAAGAGTCTTCTCCAACACCACAGTTCAAAAGCATCAATTCTTCAGCGCTCAGTTTTCTTTATAGTCCAACTCTCACATCCATACATGACTACTGGAAAAACCATAGCCTTGACTAGACGGACCTTTGCTGGCAAAGTAATGTCTCTGTTTTTTAATATGCTGTCTAGGTTGGTCACAATTTTCCTTCCAAGGAGCAAGCATCTTCTAATTTCATGGCTGCAGTCACCATCTGCAGTGATTTTGGAGCCCAAGAAAATAAAGTCTATCAGTGTTTCTACTGTTTCCCCATCTATCTGCCATGAAGTGATGGGACCAGATGCCATGATCTTAGTTTCCTGAATGTTGAGTTTTAAGCCAACTTTTTCACTCTCCTCTTTCACTTTCATCAGGAGGCTCTTTAGTTCTTCTTCACTTTCTGCCATAAGGGTGGTGTCATCTGCATATCTGAGGTTATTGATATTTCTCCTGACAATCTTGATTCCAGTTTGTGCTTCATCCAGCCCAGCATTTCTCATGATGTACTCTGCATATAAGTTAAATAAGCGGAGTGACAATATACAGCCTTGACGTACTCCTTTCCCTATTTGGAACCAGTCTGTTGTTCCATGTTCAGTACTAACTTATTTCCTGATCTGCAAACAGGTTTCTCAAGAGGCAGGTCAGGTGGTCTGGTATTCCCATCCCTTTAAGAATTTTCTCCTAGATGTAGTTTTAGGTTCATAACAAATGGATTCTTACCCCAAAACAATAAAAGCCAAGTGCAAAGCAAAGACCGTGCAATTAAACAGCACAGTCTTTCCTTGGCTTCCCAGAGTAAAGTGACCCAGGAGGCTACAGCGAGCACCACCTTTCTTTGAAAGACCAGACACTCTATCCTGAGCTCTGGGAAGGGCTGGTCCACAGTCCACACACCTTTCTCACAGGGGCTGATGTCTGGGGAAGAAGCCAGAGATGCCAGAGTGACTGCGCTGGGACACCTGGTGAAGGGCATGCTGGGGGACACCTTCAGAGAGCCCGCTGACCTCATTGTAGGCCGAAATGAGCCCCCCTGGACATTGCAGCTGCAGTGAACATGCCACACGCCCCTGGTTATCCCCTCTCCATGAACCCACTTAACCAACCCTGGGGGCCCAGCACCATCTTTAAAATAAAGGGGCCGGGGCACTGAGTTCTGTAAATTCGGACCCAGACACTGGACTGCAAACACACATGAAAGGGACTATTTGGTTGAGACTCCCTGGACATAGCTGACTTCTTGTAAATGGGGAGACAGCAGCCACTGTTTCTCAGGGAGAGTCCTGGGCCAGAGGGAAGTGCTCGGGTGCAGTGAACAGGAGCACAGGAGGGCTGGCTGTTTTCTCCTGGGCTGCCTCTCCAGCACGCCTTCTCTGTCTGGGGAAAGGGCAAACCCAGTCCCCTGGAAACCGCTGGGGCAGGAACACAACCAGTCGCTGAGAGTGCAGACGGCACAAGTGCCATGTCCAATTCTACTTCCCAGGGCGGGAGAGATCAAGATGCTCAATAACCTCGCCCCAGGTTTATTTTAAAGTAACGTCCTTTCTTTCTCCTCGGCAGTAATGGAAAAATCTGTGTTCTCCGGGCGGCATCATCTGTCGGTATTGTGCACACGTTACCCCACAACTCACGTTCACACCCAAACTCCTGAGCTGCTCATTCAGCCAACAGCTGAAAACAAATGAAACTTCTCCAAGTTAAACCAATCTAAGCACGCCAACCTCGCCCGTGTCAGGTTCGGACAGACTTCCTGCAGTCAGGGTTTACTCAGAAAGTCCCCAGCATGCATTGAAAGCGTTATCTGGAAATTACGTTATCCTGTCTCCCAGGGAGAAATTTCTGCAACAGTCGGGAGCTACACTTTCATTCCAGTTTTTGACAGGAATCCTGTAACAGCAAGAGCTTTGGCTCTCTCTCACTCTCGACTCACACATTATGAAAGAATGTCCTCTTAGAAAAGCAAAGGAAATCTGTCCCTTTCCCACAGAATTTCTAACTCCAAGTTTGATTCCAGTGATCACTATATAACAGTCGGAGCAAGATGGCCCAACAGGTCCAGACTGCTGAGATAAAGACTTTAGGATGCGGTGTTGAAGGTGTCTGACATGACAAAGGCAGGCAGGGGTGAACTGTATGATTTTTTTTTTTTTTACACTCAAATTTAATGACAGTCCCATTACCGAAAAAGAGGCGCTTAATGGCTTCATGGAGGGAGGGGAAGAGGTCACAGATGGAGGCTGTGATAGACACTAACTTCATAAATTCTTTGGAGAAAGTCTAACATTGACATTTTATTCTTCATATGTCTGCTTTTTTTTTTTTTTTGAAGTGGTCATTACATATGGGAGTGGTCCCAAGCAGGGGAGTCACGTAGAGTAAACCCTGTCATTCCAGCAGGAGACAGACGCGCTGAGGTCCACAGAGGACGCTGACTGAGGACGGGAGGTCCCCAGGTTCCCCTTCAGCCGTGTGGGGCAGGGCTGCCCACGAATCCCGAAGGCTCTGGAACGCCTGCAGCTTTAATGAGGAAGGGAGCGGAGGTGAAGCCATCTCAACCAGACGTGGTCCAAAACGAGAGCGTTCCAGGTCACGGGCCATAGCGGAGGAGAGACGCACGCAAGGAATGCAATCTGCGTTGAAGGAAGTTGTTCTCCAAGCCAGATGCACTTTCCCCAGATGTCGGGAGGCCCAGGGGCAAGAACTTTTAAGTTTAAAAAAAAAAAAAGAGGATGGAGGGGACTGGTTGACGCAGATGAAGACCCAACACGTGGGCATGTGGAAGGAGGTTAAGGAAACGACAGAACTGAACCTAGCACACAGTGGGGCAGGAGGGAGGCGAGGGGAGGAGGAGACCACGGGGCGGTGAAGGTTTGCGGTGGCTGGGGGGCCAGCCACACCCCCATGTCCTCGCTGGGCAGCGGGAGCCCGTCCACCTCCCATGAGATGTGCCCTCAGGACTTGGACTCTCTTAAAGTCCCCCAGGATCTACACTCGTCTGACCCCAGGCATTGATGGACAAGCTGAGGGCAGAACGGAACTCCTCCTGAATTCAGGGATCTCACTCCTGGTATGATGCCCTGGGCTGACACAGCCAGGCTTAGGGAAAAGCAGAAACGCAGTCCCAGCCCAGGAGGCAGAGAGTCGGGGCCAGTAACTTGGTGGAGGGCATGCAGCCAACAAAAGATGAGAGTCAGGGCTCAAAGCCATGCCTCAGCGCCTGCAGAGCCTGTGCTGTCCTCTGAGTCAAGATCTCCGGGGCCCCAGGGGTGCGGAGGAGGCGGGGAGAGGCTGGGCAACTAACTGGCGGTGGGCAGGAGGGTGGTGGTGGTGGTGCAAGCCCCCATCTCGGGGCTGAGCGTCCACATGTCCCACCGGCAGGGCCGCATCTAATCGCCTCTGCCCCGAGCACCTACAAGGCCCACGAGCAGAACTTACGGGACCAGAAGACATACAGGGCCCATAGCTCACACTCAGCATGATCACTGACTTAACTTCAGGAAACTTAACAGGACATTGGCTGGACAGCTGTCCTTCAACATAGGCAACATCTTCATCATTGCCTTCAACGACTTACGAGGGTCTGTCCATCAAAGGAGATCTCATTTGCTGAATATTCAAAGGTTCGAGTCACCAAAGACTCCAGTTCTATTTCTCTAAATGAGTACACATGTCAGAAGATGTTATTTGGGTTAAAATTCAGCCCAAGCAACAAGGAGTTGCCTATGAGACCTTGAAAGTTTTCCAACAGTTCCTTCTGTCGTGGGAGGTACTGCACTGTGGGGACAGCTGGTTTCCCTGTCATCTCTCCCCAGGGTTCCTTGTGTTAAACTAGTGCATGTCTCTGGGGCCTCAGTTTCCACATCTGAAAAACGGGGTGGCTCGCTGGTCCTGCCTTGACAGATAATGCACAAAGAGTATGCTAAGACGGCTTCCCTGGTAGCTCGGTAAAGAATCTGCCCGCAGTGCAGGAGACACGGGTTCCATTCCTGGGTCAGGAAGATCCCCTGGAGGAGGGCATGGCAACCCACTCCAGTATCCTGGCCCGGAGAATCCCATGCATGGACAGAGGAGCCTGGCGGGTCCATGGGGGTCGCAAAGAGTCAGACAAAACTAAGCACACACAGGCAGGCATGCTAAGAAGCAAGCTCTTCCCAGGCAGAGTCAGCACTAGTTCTAAGTCTCAGCACCTGCCCATTGCCTCTCCCTCACAGAAGCAAGGCAATTTCTGGCAGCTTGGGGTCCCCATCACACGGCGGTCATGAACTGATGCCTGGCCTGATACTGTCAACGTTGCTGGCTTACCCACATCCAAGCTTGTCCACAGCGTTTGCCCAGATCCAAGAGAGACAGCAGACAAGAAGCCAGTGGGCTACCCAGTAAGTGCATCCTCACGAAAATCAGATAAAATCTAGGAACATTTCCTCCTGCAGCCAGCAGGATGTGACTAAGAGTCTTTTCGTCTCCCGACAATGTTTCCATCTCCAGGGAAGCCATGCTTTATCAAGATACACGCCCCAGTTCTGTGTGTGGAAATGCATTACAACAGAAACCTGCGTTTCGTGAGGGGCTCAGAGCTTTTCCAACATGTGCCTTAGTGCTTCTCACTTCTCTGGGATGTAAAGAAGTGAATGTGCCCCACCTGGTTCACTGAAGCCGGTGATGGACAATCTCTGGGCAGGCCCGGGGGCGGGGGACGGGCCCCCCCTCTCAGGGCAGGGACTATGAGCTAGAGCCCAACAGGGGCCTGGTCCTGAGTGGGGTGTGGGGATGGGGGGTCAGTAAGTGGGCTTCGTAAAGTTGCGTGTGTGTGAACTGTGGACACTTCATCTGGCTCTCCAACCTCAAATGGAAATGTCTTAAATAAAGTTCCCCCAAGATCAGGATTCAGACTTACTGGCAGAACACTGCTTCTTTAGTTCTCCAGGCTCTAAGGCGTCCTGAAAAGCATATTAGAGATTTCAGAGGCTCCTTCTCCAAACGTCCTCTATCATAAAGTGCCAGGACAGCCGGCTCCTGGAACCAAGCAAGGCGGGGGACTCCTGTCCAGCGGATCTGAGCTCACTGCTCGGTCACAGACCATTATTTCCCCGTTCACTCAGTTACTCACTCAGCAAACCCTCACAGACTCACCTACTTACCCGTAAGCCTGGGGTCACCATAATCCTCAAATACCTATCACTTCCTCCCTTCCCCCAGTCTTCCCACTGCCACAAGCTACTCTGCAAAAACTCAGAATTTCTAGAAAATGCACTGGCTCAAAAGTAAAGTAGCTGTGAGAAGTCAGGGACAGCTTCCCCAAACCGACCTGGAGAAGAGACTCTCGGGAGCCTGGGTCCACCTGAAACCAACACGACACACAAGCTCCTCACCACACACACACGCCTGGGTTCACTTTGTCCTCCCCAGAGACCAGCAGAGTCACAGGCCTCTCTCCTCTCCCAGGAGGACGAGTGGACCCCCAGCCACAGTCACCTCACTTTAAGTAGGGAGCCAGGATTTGAAACCATGTCCTCTGATTCCAGGAGCCCTATTCCACGGCAGGTGCCAGAGAGACACAACTTTGACTAAATGTACTCTTCTTCCCGCCTGACAATGCTCAACTTTGTCACCCTATCTGAAATCCTACAAATAAGGGAGTCACATGGGTTAAGACAACCTCTTTCTGAACGTCACTACTCCTGTCAAGTCCAGTCAATGAGTTACTCATACAGTGGAGTGGATCCACATCACCAGCCCACTTCCTGCAGCAGCTGGCCAGGAGCCACTGGCTTTGAAGCAACAGGCGCTTTCTCTGGCTCCGAGGACAAGGAGGTAACTGGGGCAGCAGGGCCCAGCAGGAGCCTCGGGGGAGAGTTCTAGAAAGCACACGGAGGGCAGGGGCTTGGAGAATCATATGGAGAAAGAGCTGCCAAAGAGACAGATCAAATATCGCGTTGGGAGAGCACGTGTCTCTGAGAAAAGTGGGAGGATAGTGTCAAATGAGCCTGGCAGCAGCCCTTGAAAATAACAGGAACACACAGGAATGTGAGTGTATACTCAGACTGGTTGAAAACAAAAGGAACACACACGAGTGTGAGTGTATACTCAGACTGGTCTGAAGGAGAATGGAGGCAGTGTCTCTGGACAGATTGTTGGCATTTTCGCCAGCATTTTAACATTCTTTCAGTGACTGCTTACTGCTTCTGAACTGAGGGGAAGGAAATCTCTTTTAAAGAGTCCGCCTGGGAGGTACCTGGGTACGTGGAGTTTCATTACGTTTTCTCTCTGCATACATGCACATTGAGAAATTCCCAAAAGCAAGAGAGAGGATTTCCTGTTGGGCTGACCCAGAAAACAACAAGGAAACTCCTCTGGAGACCTGCACCCCCAGGGCAGCCTCCTGATACCTGATGCTAAGACACGGCCATGTACAGTCTCTTACGCATGATTAGGTTGAGCCATATGAAACTGTCAATAATATTCAGCCAATTTTTTTTTTAACTAGAAAAACAGCCAAGAGTAAAGGATTTGTAATAGGCAGTCGTGGACCATGTCCCTAGACATTTCTCTGGGCCTAAACTGTACCATTTGGGGACTTTGCCTGAAATTAAAGAAGCCAATGTGAGTTCCAAAGAAGAGGTTTAAGGAAAATGAAGAACAGAGTGGTCTGTAGGTTATTCAAAAGCTGGGAGAGAGAAACCAGCAGATACACGTTTCTGTGCTATCCATGGTGCAGGACATATCTGAAATTTCAGGTTCACCCTCCTCACTTTTCAGCAGGTCACACGCTTACCTGCCCGAGAGACAAAGCTCAGGCCCACCAGGCTGAACAGGTGAGGCTGGGCTGGGCTGCGGGGAGCAGGACAGGCCAGGAGAGCTAGGCCAGGAGAGCTGCGGGGGGAGGGAGGGGCCGTCTGAGGGATGCGCACTTGAGATGTAAACCTTTTAGGTAAAGGAAGGGTTGAGGGCATTAACCACATACCACCACGAGGATTAATCAGGTCTGATTGGGCAGGACAGACCTGAGGGGAGATGGTCCCAGGCCGCCACCCGCCTTCTTTATTTGGGGAGTGAATTGATGTGTTAGCCTTCGAGCAGGGTATTTTGATCCAGCTGACCAAGTGCCTGTGTGCAAGCAGATACTCTGTCCTTTCCCATGTTCCTGCATTTGCTCCATCCCGGTCCTCTCCTCTTGGAGTCCCCTGGTTACCATGGGGATTACCTGCGCGGGGCTTGCTGTGCAGGGATAACCCCCAGCAGGAAATGCACGTTTCATGACAGGTCATGCTGGTGTGTGTGCAACCTGCTTCTCTGGTGGCCAACACTTCCGACACTCTCCCCCAAGAGAAAAGCATTTAAAGTCTGAAGGAAACACCATGGCCCCCTTCCTGGCTCCACACCACACCTATCTTCAAGCCAATCCCTAAGCACCTGCACACTTTCCCAGCACGGGGATTTCTGTTACATCACACACGTAGGGTACACATCCAGCAGGCGGTAACAGAACTGTCTCCCCCACAGAGAACATGCTGCCATGGACCTGAAGTCACTCCACAGCTTCAGGAGCAAGTGGCCAGGTGCATGAGGGCCTGTGGACACAGTAATGCAGGACCAGCGATCAAGGGCCAGGATAAAATGCGCCGGAGGATCACGGTGAAGCCTGAGAGTGTGGACACAAGACTGGGGCTGGCCTGCGGCACTGAGTGTGAAGGATGGATGGTGGTTACACTGGACGTCACAGGCAGAGCCCCCAGCTCTGCTGTGATGGAAGCTCCAGGGCCATGACCTTGAAGACAGGCTGTCCCTCCAGAATGCCACTGGAAGCTGACCCCGGGGGTCGCCATAAGCCAGGGTTCATTGTCCGGCCTGTGGTTAACTGGTTCCCACTCAGTGACACGGGGAAGCTCACACATACGGGGCTCACTCAGAGCATCCTCCTGCCCGCAGGGAGGAGCTGGGGAGCCCCGGGCCCTCCCTCAGGGGGCCTCCACGTGGCAAAGGTCATAGCTACACACCCTGCCCCAGTCCCCTGATGAAGGACTCAGCGAGGGCTGCTGATCCTGACTATGTGTATCTTCTCAATGCAGCTCCACACTCAAAATTAAGAATATGAAGGGCCCAGAGGACTGTAGGAGTGTGTGTGTGTGGGTGGGTGGGCAACTGCAGTTCTTTTACACACTACACACACACACACCCCTCTGAAACACTTTGTGATGAATGAAACAGTGACAAAAGTGAAGCCTCCATACTCGGTGACCTGTTACTTATCAAAAAATAATCTGAGTAATAACTGTCCAGCATTTATGCAGTAGGATCCTTTTTCCCCAAACTACATCCTATGCCAGACGCAAATATAAGCAACAAGTGAAGCTAGACCCACTCTCACTTTATTTATTTGGTTTTAATTTTTTGGCTGCACCATGTGGCATGTGGGATCTGAGTTCCCCCACCAGGGATTGAACCCGGGCCTCCTGCAGTGGAAGCTCAGAGTGGTAACCACTGGGCCACCAGGGAAGTCCCTGGACCCACTCTTATTTAAAGGGACATGGGGAACACGGAGATCCCCTGGCCGGCCTTGGCCTTCCCTGCTCTCCGCGCCTGTTCCTGTCCCCCCCTTCCCCCAACCCTGGACTCTGGGGCTCCGAGGACCAGCCTGAAATACACTGACCAACAGGTGGTTATGGCACCCAGGAACAAGCTGTGGGAGAACTGTTGAGAAGAGTGAAAGGCTGAGGACTGAGAGGCAGGGGAGCCAGATGCGAAGACAGGGAGCAGGATGCAGCCCGGAACAGGCCCTTGAACCTGAGACCTCAATGGCTCTGAGAGTCACAGGCCGACGAGGAACAGATGCATCGAGGCCATGGCGCTGTGGCCGCCCCTGGGACACAGTCCCTCTGAGGACTGCAGGCCACGCGGACAAAGCCCCGAGTGCATGGACACCCGCTCCCCACCACGCACCCTGGACCGAAGGCCCTGCCGTCCCAGGACGTCAGGCAGTCTGGACAGAGCAGAAGTGCACACAGAAACTCAAGAGCCCACGAGAGTGAAAGACAAGCCTTTCTGGTTGAGACAGAAGAGCTGACTGAGGCAGGCCAGTGAGATGTTAAAAAAGAAGAGTTAGGGCTTAGCTGTCAATTAACTTAAAAAGCCAATGGCCAACGAAAGGCCTAAATGAGTAACATCCCGGCACCAAGAACAGACCCTCCTGCTGGACTGCACCTGGACTACGACGTGAGGACTATCACCTCGTCACCCGGGGGTCCCTGGTCCTGGAGCAATGGCGTCTCAGGAGGGTCAAGAGGGGGCCACTGGCTCCTAGGAGGCAAGGGAAGAGACCATGTTAGACTCCGCCTGGGGGCCCAGAACCTCCAAGCCTGTGGCCGACGCAGGGAGGAAAGCTTCTGTCCAGCTCAGCATCAGAGGGCAGACGAATGGTGGGGAGACAAGGTCCCACCATAGATGGAGCAGCATGGGGGGGGGTGCGGAGGGGAAGTGGGCAGGCACTGCTGAGGAGAACCCGGGAAACTGGACAAGATGGCCTCCAAACCAGGGGTCCCACCCCGCCACCGCTGCAAACGTGGGGTCACGTCTCAAGTAAGAACGACATCAGAGCATCATCCAGACAGGCCACGTCCACACACGGAGGGCACAGAGCTGGCCTGTGCATGCTCAGAGGCCCTGAGAGGGGCCAGCCGGGCAGTGAGTCCTCTTGGACGCTGGCACTGAGACCCCCAGGTCAGCAGGGCCAGAGAGCCTCAGCTGCATCCTCCAGGGAACTCAGGACTCCAATCTGTGACCATCCACTCTCCTGTCCTCGCTGGGACCTTACACAGTGGCATGGCTCCAGTGTCCCATTTGGCTGGCACTAAGTACCCGCCGGCCCCAGGGACTTCGGGGCAGGCCCCAGACGGAACGGATGTGGAGACGGCCAGTCTTCACGGGCGTCCAGGAAGAACCTCCTGGACGAGACGCATAAAGTCCTCTGTCTTCCCGGCCGCAGGGTTTCTACTCTACACGCATTCGTGCCCTCACTCACTCAGGAGCAGGTGAGGTTTGCTTATTATGCTTCGTGACCCCAGCGAGGGTCAGCACTGAGCCAAACACACACGTGAAGTTGCTCACCAACAGCTGCAGCTCGTGACTTCAGTGCAGCAAGGTTTCCAGCAGCTGGAATCAACTATTCCATCCCAACCAACACCTTTCGTCTGTTCACCCTACACTAAGATGCCATTCTTTGCCACGTCCTCTTTTACAGATGTTCAGACATACAGAAAAGTTAGCATATTTACATACTTTTCATCTACATTTTCACTGGCAACCCACTCCAGTACTCTTGCCTGGAAAATCCCATGGACAGAGGAGCCTGATAGGCTGCAGTCACTGGGGTCTCAACGAGTTGGACACGGCTGAGCGACTTCACTTTCAGTTTTCACTTTCACGCACTGGAGAAGGAAATGGTAACCCACTCCAGTGTTCTTGCCTGGAGAATCCCAGGGACAGGGAAGCCTGGTGGGCTGCCGTCTATGGGGCGGAACAGACAAGGACCTCCCGAGGGGATGCACAGGGGACAGCATCCTGGAAGGGGAGCAATTTTTGTTTCAAAAAGCAAATGTTAATTAAACTTTTCCTTTGGCATGAAAAGTTTTGAAATTTCAGCATGAGATTCCTGTTTGTTAAAAGGAGCATGGGCGAAGAGGCTGGAGAGCACTGAGAAGGAGTTAATATCCTTCCTGGTCCAAGAGAGAGGGGATGATGGACTCAAAGCCCGAGTGCTGGACAGAGGCCTCAGGGTCTCCAGAGCCGGGGCGGGGGGCCCTCCAGGCATCACCCAGGATCCAAAACTGTCCTCTGAGACCCTTGTACTTTGTCCTTCCTTCCATTATGACCCTGGGGGACAGGCACCATGGGGGATGTGTCCAGAACTGACATCACAGCAGCTGTGCTTGCCAGAGCCACATGCTGGTGACTCCACAGGGCCTTCCCGACCACAGGAACCTGGGGGCCACCCCCTCTGTCCTGAGCCTTCCAGCCTTGAGGCTCTGCATTTGGGATTCACCCAGAATCGAGCAGACTGTGGTAACTGAGATAATACACTCGCGAGGGCAGACCTGCCCGGGACCAGAAACTCAAGCACTCTCTACACATCGTGGCCCCTGCCCTCCCCCGACCCACACCGCCTGCCACCTGGATCTCCACCACGGCAGGACCACACACACTCACTCACAGGTTCCCAGTGAGAAAGGACGGGCTTCCACCTGAGGACTGGGGATGGGGGCTCATGAGGACACGGGGTCTGCCTGCTGTTACTATCAGTTTCCCAGAGAAACTCACAGAGTGGACGCCAGTGACCAATCTCCCCCAAGTTCCAGTGTCCGTCCTGACGCCACCCTTATCTGGGGCCAACACCACTTCCTGCCCAGCCCCTAAGGCAGCGAGAACACTAAGCATAAAAGCCGTTTAAAGGACCTCCCAACATATACAGACGCGTGTGGTTCTACAATGCCTATTGGGGAAAAAAATTACAAACTCTAAAGGAAATGTGGTCAAGGAAGCAGCAAGATGTCCATCTGACTCCCAACCCTGCGATAATTAAAATCACTGCAGCCTTTTCTGGAGCAAGGAAAGCCCACAATCTGATGATTCATCCTCCCTCCGGGATGAGAGATACTCCACAACAAGGTGACTGAGTCTTCCCTGACTGCATGCTGTCGAGGGGGGGAAACCCGCCTCACAGAGCTGTGAGCAAGCACTCCGCAGATGTGTTTTTTTTTTTAATGAATTGGTTTTTAAAAATCTTTTAAAGTAATGTTTTACTATTAAAAAAACCTACAAACAATTCTGGGGATAAGCACGTATTCACAAAGAAACCAAAACCTTGTCCCCAAACCAAGATTGAGAATTACTAAGAGGCAGGCAGATTAAGGGAAAAAAGCAAAAGATGAAAAAAATGAACTGATGACTAAGCTTCACTCTTTACAGTGGTTCTAAGACTGAGCCTGGTCCTGAAGACGCGCGGGAGCGCGTTCACTGAGAGTGACGTGAGATGCTCAGAAGTCGGCAGGGATGCGCTGCTGGGAGGCACCCCCGCCCCCCAGAGAGAAAGGAACCAGGCAGCATCTCCCACCGATGCTTCAGAGGTGCGGTGTGAGGCTCAGAGCAGGGAAGAACCTCAAGCTGTTCTCAGGCTCCACCGCCGCTCTTGTTATGAAAAGGTCATTGCATCAGAGTCTTAGTGGGAAGGAGGACCCCGGACTCTGAGATTCTGGATGAGCACAAGGAGGCGATCACTGCCGCTCTTGCTATGACTCAGATTCTGGAGAAGCACAGAGGAGGCGAGGCCCGTGGGCGGGGACAGCAGCTTCCGCCCCAGGAACACTCCACCTGCCAGCCTGCAGCCAGCCTCGATTTGTTAACACCTGAGAATCCGAGCGTCGGAATCTTAGGCTCAATGACTTGGACGGGACCAAATGGCCACCTGATGCAGAAGTCCTCGTGGACTGTATAAGGAAAAAATGAGCAGGGCAGGAAACGAGTGGCGGGGAGAGAGGGGAAGAGGGGCACAGAAAGCATGCAGGCGTTCCATTCAGTCATTTCCCTCCGACACGGCAAACACGCTCCACAACCAGCCTCCGAACTCCACCACTGGCCCAGCAAAGATGGGCATGCATCTGGGGGTCAGGTGTCTCCCCAACGAGGACAGCAGCATCGTGACGGCTGACGTTTTCGTGAACGGCCTACTCTGTCCCCCTCGAACACAGCTCCACTTCCAGAAAAGCAGCTTCATGAGGTAGGGGGAAACTCGGAGCCATGGCTCAAACCTCTGCTCAGCTGACTAAACCTGCTCTGAGGCTCCTGAAACTCTATGTGAGACTTGTCATAGGTCCCCCAGGGCAATGGGCCATAATGTAATTACAGTAAAATCAGACACAGGGACGTTCCTCCCACTGAGCAAACCATCAGAGGCAATGGAAAGAGGAGAAATGGTTTCTGAAGACAACCTGCCTGGGTTTTGAACCCCAACTACCTGACTGACCTCTCGCAGGCTACTCTGAACCCCTACTTCCCCACTTCTGCAATGAGGAAACCACTGTTGAGCTCACAGAATTGCTTGAAAATAATTAGAAATTGAGATTATTATCCCTATAGCTACACCAAGCACTTCTTAAAAATCAATGAATTGTTAGGGAGACTTTCTCTGAATAAGGGATGTAAGAAGAAATACCTCCTCTTTGCTTCTTAGTTTTTCCAACTGCACAGGCTCCTGGCTGGCACCCTGCAACTTCTCGCCCAAACAGCTACGTGAGCAACACCAACAGACACACACAGCCGGGGGAGCTGCTATTTAAAGACATCCTCCCATTTAAGTGAACAACCATTTGACTGTGAATATCAGCCCTTAGTGATATCCAGTCAGGCTTCCCCAGTGGCTCAGTTGGTAAAGAATCTGCCTGCAATGCAGGAGACCCAGGTTCGATCCCTGGGTCAGGAAGATCCCCTGGAGAAGGAAATGGCAACCTACTCCAGTATTCTTGCCTGGAGAATCCCATGGACAGAGAAGCCAGGCAGGCTACAGTCTGTGGGATCACAAAGAGTCGGACACGACTGAGCAATTAACTTTCACTTTTTCATCAGCCCTTACATGGTGTGTCACGATTTTCAAAGCATCAGCTCATGAATGAGCTGTTAGGTCGACAGTGACGCCTGTTCTGAATCTGGACATTTGTGGCTTCTGTCTGCCAGTGACTTACCCCAAAGAGTTTAATAAAACAGCATCTTTGCCAGTGAGGAAGTGACGTACTGCTGGAAAGGTGAAAGGGCTGCTCAGGAAGAATATGAACACAATACGAAAACTGCAGGGCTTTCTCCAAAATGAGCAGCCGAGAGGAGGCCTGGGGAACCACGGGATGGAGTTGTCGGAGTGGGCCAGGGAGAGGCCTAGCCGGGCATCCCGGGACAGGACGGGACGTGAGGAACATGGAGTTCCAGGTGAGTGGGCGGAGGGAGCCAAGGTCGGGGCACCCACAGTCCAGCCAACCTGCAAGATCTCCTCTGACCCTGTAAACGCACACTTTGGTCCCACGCAGATACACTCTCCTGAGACTCAGAAAATACAACCCCTCATGGCCTCTATGCTCGGGATTCCCTGAGGCCACCTGCCAGGGCTCAGGGAGATCTGGGTATGACCAGGAAAACACGCCTGGGTTCAGGGAGGACGGCATCTCCCCACCACACTGGGTGGGCCCCCCAGGAGGAGACAGGAGCCCCCACTCCTGGTTTCTGGGTAGCCTCGTCAAGTTACCCCCTCCTGTCCTCCTAACCAACATCTCCTGTCTTTGAGACCCTATGGTCTGAGGCCAAGAGCCTTTCGCCCATTCTTACTCTCAGAGGGCAGTGGGTAGGCTCACGACTAACCCATTGCTTTGCCAGATCAAAGCCAAAGCCACTTCCTCTCCTGGGGCCCAAGAGATGGTGCCTATTGTGTCACCAGAGCCAAGGAGGGGAACGTGGTGATGACAGCACAACAAAGTGAATGGGCTGAATGCCACTAAAATGTGTACTACAAAATGTACAACAGAAAATACACAATTCAAAAACTGAAAATGTTCCTCAGAAAATCAGAGTCATCGCCATAGGACCCAACCGCTCCTTGATATCTAACCAAGATAAACAAAAGCTTGTAAAAAACCTTTTATACAAAATTTGCATACAGATGTTCATAGCAGCACTTTTCACAATGGCTAAAAAGTAACTGCTGTTGCTGCTGCTAAGTCACTTCAGTCGTGTCTGACTCTGTGCGATCCCATAGATGGCAGCCTACCAGGCTCCGCCGTCCCTGGGATTCTCCAGGCAAGAACACTGGAGTGGGTTGCCATTTCCTTCTCCAATGCATGAAAGTGAAAAGTGAAAGTGAAGTCGCTCAGTCGTGTCCGACTCTTCGCAACCCCACGGACTGCAGCCTACCAGGTTCCTCTGTCCATGGGATTTTCCAGGCAAGAGTACTGGAGTGGGGTGCCATCGCCTTCTCCGGAAAAGTAGCTAAACACCCCAAAGCCCATCAACCCGTAAGTGGATAAACAAAATGTAGTCTATCCATTTGTTGTTGTTCAGTCACTAAGTTGTGTCCAACTCTTTGCAACCCCATGGACTACAGCACACCAGACTCCCCTGCCCTTCACTATCTCATGGAGTTTGCTCAAATTCAGGTCCACTGAATCAGTGATGCTATTCACATGAGGGAATATATTCAGCCATAAAGAGGAATGAACGTGGATGAGGAACGACAACATGGATGAACCTTGAAAACATTATGCTAAGTGAAAGAAGCCAGTTACAAAAGGCCACACGCTGTGTCAGTTCAGGTACATGAAAAAATCCGGAGTAAAGACAAAGAGGAGAGGAGGGCTTGCCTGAGTGGGTGATGAAAATGTTCTGAAATTGTGGGAATGGTTGCCCAGTTGTGGATATAGTAAAGCCACTGAATTTGTACTTCAAATGAACGAACTTTATGATGTTAAATTATATTCAGTAAAGCTGTTAAAAGACAAGAGGCACCCAATCCACAAGAAAAGCCGGTATGGCTTTTCTATCAAACGTGGCCAACCAGACCCTGTACCTTCTATATGAGTTCAGCTGCAAAAGCAGCACTGTGTCCCCCATATTTTAATTCTGCTTCAAGTCAAAACTCTGCCACTTCCCCCCAAAATCAGTAATTATAGCTCTGGTTGCAGTTGGAGAAGGAAATGGCAACCCACTCCAGTACTCTTGCCTGGGAAACCTCATGGACGGAGGAGCCTGGTAGGCTGCAGCCATGAGGTCTCGAAGAGTCAGACACGACTGAGTGACTTCACTTTCACTTTTCACTTTCATGCACTGGAGAAGGAAATGGCAACCCACTCCAATATTCTTGCCTGGAGAATCCCAGAGACGAAGGAGCCTGGTGGGCTGCCGTCTATGGGGTCGCACAGAGTCGGCCACGACTGAAGCGACTTAGCAGCAGCAGCAGCAGTTGGTAGGACAACCTCCACTCTATCTGCACAAGCCACTTATACGTAACAGTCATTTTGTTCCAAGAGTTTCACGAACGTGGACTTAGCTCCTGTTTCATGAGCCCTCCCTACACTGCACTCCCTCGTCCTTTGTTCTGTGACACTGAACACAGGCTCCAGTTTCAACCCAGAGCTTAAGATTTTACGGTGACAGGGCACAGAATAATACGACTGAGGACGCCTGCAGCAAAGGTTGGTGTAAGTGATGCACACGGTTTAAGATTCCAGCTCACACAGGGCCCAGGCTTCCCTGGTGGTTCAGACAGTAAAGAATCTGTCTGCAATGCAGGAGATGGTGGGTTCGATCCCTGGGTCAGAAAGACTCCCTGAAGAAGGGAATGGCAGCCCACTCCAGTACTCTTGCCTGGGAAAATCCCATGGACAGAGGAGCCTGGTGGGCTACAGTCCATGGGGTTGCAAACAGTCGGACACAACTGAGCAACTAACACTTTTCACACAGGGTCCAGGGGAGAGGGGACCCCTCTCCCTCTGTGTGTGACTGTGGTCCAGGACCTCAGAGAAGGCGACCAATTTAATAGAGAAAGGAGACGATCATCGGGCAGCAAAAAAATCTAACCAGGTCTCTAAGCACCAGCAGAGTATTTTCTAAGATGGTCAAGGTGCACCACCAAGGCAAACAAACCACCCGAGAGGCGGGGACGACAGGCCCAGCTTGAGAAGCTGGAAGGAAGAACGCACGCGCTGAGTGCTCAGGTGCTGGCGAGGCTGGGCCGCAGCCCTGTCTGCCGAGGCACACCTGGACAGGTGAATGCTTGCTACGCTCCCCGGCTCTCCCACACGCTGGGTACAGCTCCCTGCAGGTGGGTGTCTGCCCGCCCCTCTCCTCCCAGGAGGTGGCCACAACAGGGTGGCGGCTCCGGAGGAGGAGTCTGAGAAGACACACTGGCCGGGGATGCAGCCAGGAGAGCAGTCTGGGTCCAGGAATCGGGAGGCCTGCCTGTGTAGCCCTGAGGTTCCCTGGGGGATCAGGCGAGCGATCGCAAGCCTGGGCCTCCGGACTTCTGTCCTTGGACAGACTTCACGGTTCTCCTGGGGCCCAATGCCTGGCTGCTGCAATCGTACCCGCAAAGGCAGCGGGGAAACGATGCCTCCAAGAACTCTGGCCACCCCATGCACAGCGCCTCTGTCCTACAGCCTCACACTGGACGGGCCTCAAGGAATCAGGGGGGCCCCTCCTCCCTCTAACAGGCACGGCTCCTGCACCACCCAATGCCCACCTTACTCTTGAAAATGCCCGCAGGGGCTCTTGATTCCTTACAACAACACACTGCAGGGTAAGGATGTCTGTAAGAGATCTTTGATTGAATTTAATAAAATCTGAGCAGCTGGTATGTCACAGACATGGCCTAGTTACATGACACAAATTAGGCTGACTCAAAGAAGAGGTGGGGATGGGGGGGGGTGGGAGTAGGGACAAAAAGTTCCCCAACATGACACGGAAGCCACCCACCCCTGCCACAGCCTCACACACCGCACCGCCTGGATGGGCCCACAGGCTGGACACGCCCCCTGGCGGCTCCTGCCTGCCTGTGAACCTCTGGGCAGGTGTGGTCGCCACGTCTTCCCCACACGGGAGACACTGAGCTCCGACAAGCACCCTAGGGAAAGACTCTTCTGTCTTGGTTTCACCCCCTGAAAACCAGGTAGTGAGTCTTCAGTTCAGTTCAGTTCAGTTGCTCAGTCAAGCCCGACTCTGCGACCCCATGGACTGCAGCACACCAAGGCCTCCCTGTCCATCATTGACTCCCGGAGCCAACTCAAACTCACGTCCATCAAATCAGTGATGCCATCCAACCATCTCATCCTCTGCCGTCCCCTTCTCCTGCCTTCAAGTCTTCCAGTCTTACCCCTCCGACACAGCTCCCCACCCAGCCACCCCGCCTCGCTCCCTGCTGTGAAGACCAGAGAACAGAGAGGCAAGAGAGAGGTTAAAGTCTCAGACAAAACAGGATTCAGAACACGGTGGGCGAGTGACTTAATCTCTGTGGGCTTCCTTTTTCCCCACTGCAGGATGAGGCCAGTCCCGGTCCCGGTCACCTCCCAGCCGGGGCAGGGTGAGGAGGAAGGGGTTAACACCGCAGTGCCCGGAGTGCGGCTGGCACAGCAGTGCCGTCACGAGAGCCTTCTTCATCCGTGTGGGATCTCACCAGGAGCCCCCGTGCAAGGTGCGCTGGAGGGCAAGCAGGTCCTCCAAACGACACCTGTTCTAGTCTCTGACGGGGTTCTGTAACTGACTAAGCGCTGTGCAAACACGCGGTTTAGAAAACAAAAATAAGCTTACTGTTTGACGTATTTCCCTCTGCACCTGTTTAGATAGTTGCAGGTTTGAGGGCTACAGCCTCAAAATAGGTAAACTGACTTAAAACTATTAAAAAAAAAATATATATATATATAAGGACATGGACTGTGTGAAGAAATGGACATACACATTATAATTAGTACTGAGTTTAGAACCACTGAGTTTTATTTCTGGATCTGTAAACATCTCGGGTTCCACAGGGCTGACGGCCACGGGGTCTGCGGCACGTGGGTCCAGGGCTGGGCATGGTGGTGGCCCTCCTGGTCCCCGCTGTCCTTTAGGAGCTGGGACCCGCTCGGGCCCCCCCCTTCACAGGTGACGGGTCAGATGGCTCACCTGTGAAGGGGCCTGTGGGCTGAGACCACTCCACCCAGGGGCCTCTTCACCTGTCTGGCTCTTGGGCCAAATCCGGCTGTTTCAGGAAATGAGATGCCCTGTTTCACCTGCTCTCGGCGGGGCGGCTGCACCCACCATGAACCCCAGCGGAAAGCGATGCCCAGTCGTGAGGCCGCTTTCCTCCTCCTGCCAGGAGGTCTGGACGCTCACAAAGCCCCATGATTTGTTTTGCCAAACTGCACATACATTGAATGGAAATGTTTGTTTTCCGTGTCCCGCTTTACGTCTCTGCAGACGAGTGATTAAAGAGTAATTTCAAGGGCACTTTTTCCGCTCATCCCCTCTAACCTGGTTACATCAGGCTGCTTCACTTCCTGCCTTTTAACTTATGTTTCTGTCAGCGTATCATCCACTCTTCTTTGTTGACCTTTCCGTGCACAGCGTTGCTTCAAAACCCTTCTTCAAAGGAGAGGTCAGCGTGAAACGTCACCGGGAAGGGTGCCAGATGGCAAGTGTCCAGGGGCACCGGCTCCAGAGCTGAGCCTACCTGTGACTCGGGCGCCAAAGGCAGGAGGCTGGACCCCTGGACCTACCGCCGGCCACACCCACACCCAGAGAAGCCCGGTCCACCAGCCCAGACCCTGGGACCCTCCATCCAAGAGCCTGCTCACAGAGCATCCACTGCACGCACGCACGCACGCCCTGTTAGGAACTGCAGGCGACAGAGAAAGCGCTGTGCTCCCTGTTCTGGAGGCTCGTTTCACAGACAGAAAGGATCTGTTAAAAAAACGTACAGAAGGAACACGTAGGAGGACCTCCAAAAGGTGGAGGTGGGGGAGGCTGGAAGAAACCAGTAAGGTTACTGCACAGAAGAGAAGACGGCTGAGACGGGGCGGGGGGAAGGAAGGACCCAGAGGATGTGCTAAACCACTGATACTGGCGGCAAGAGACGGAAATGCGTCCAAGGCAACTGACGTCTCAAGCCCAGGAGACCGAGGACCATAAAGAGGCAACGTCAGGAGTACATTTTCGGTTGCAAAAATCTAAGTTCCTGCATTCCAGGCGAGGGCGAGACCTATACAAGATGCTGTGACCTGCCGTTCTGGCTCCCCAGTCCCCTCCACTCTGGTTTATAAAATACAAATGATCGGAGGCATGTGAGAGCCATGTGGTAGCCACATGGGGGCCCTGAGCAGCGGACTCCCCTGATGTGGAGAAAGGGGTGTGACTCCGTGTGTCCCCTGGGGCCCCCCTCCCCCATCCCCCCTCCAAACAAGGCCAGACCACAGGCGGGACGCCACTCACACCAGCCTGTCGTGTGAACAAGGACGAGTAATGGCTCAGTGTAAGTGTGCCACAAGTGTATCATGACTTGGTTCCAAATGTCGCCCATAAATTCTTTTTCAGTATTAAAAAAGTTAATACTAAAACGGATCCATCGATTGTCTACAACTCAAGTTTCTCGGCATGTCCAAATTTAACTGGGCATCCGACCAGTCTTCTTATTTGCTCATCCTGATGATCCTAGCCTGGTGTCCAGGGCCCAGGCCTGAGCACGTGGCTCCCACTCCAGACCCTCCTTGCCCCTGACCCTCAGCTCTGACCCACAGATGGCCTCTCTGCAAAGGCCTTGCCCCCTCAAACATACTGTGCATGGAGGACGCCCCCATCACAGACCCAGAAAAGGACAGAATCTGCGAGAAAAGGACAGAATCTGCGAGAAAAGGGAAAACCGCCAAGTACACGAAATATATCAGGGAAACAGGGGTGGGGGGCTCCTGACAGCACACGAGTGGGTCCAATTAGAAAAGACTGGCTAAAAGTGAGCAGCTTCAGGAGGGATGAAGCAGCTTTAGTTCTCAGAGGGATGAAGACAGCTGCTAAGAGCCTGGCATCCTCTCTAGTCGGCTTAATCACAAAGAAATGGGTCCTTGGCCAGCGGCCTGCATCTTCGCAGCGTCTGCAGGGAACCAACCCCCTGGCACGTGGCCCACGAGGGTCAGCACTTGGGTAACTCAGCCAAGTGCCCGTGGCAGCTGACCAACATCTGCTGAGTGAGCAAATGAGGGAGTCAATGAGTGATTCTGGACTTCTCGAAGAACTTGTTCAATGAAATTTGAAATCTCATTTAATCATCGAAAAATCCAAATCTAGGGTAAATCTTGCACTCCCTGGCACACCTCACCAGGGCAGCTGAGATTCTTTGCTCTTTAACCAGTTTGTCAGCTAAGAATTATTTGTACTATGAGTTACAAGCATCTGTGCTGGGTCTAAACCAAACAAACAAACTCGAAACACCTGCTCGTCCACCCGACAAAGCACCTGTTAGGATTCACATGCAGAGCCGAGGAGCAAGGCCACCCCCTCCCAGACAAGAGAGAACCTCTGTCCCAAAACGTCTTTTTTTCCTACGGTCCTTTGTGTGACCACTGTAGCTGGTCTTTAGTTACAGGAGCGCTTAATCAAACAAACATCTGAGAACACGACAATTTTCTTATTTATACATAAAAGTATTCAATGTTGTTCCAATTTCCCTTGCTCTGGCTTGGAAGGTGTCCCAAGGACGCCCTAGCCAAACAAGAAACTTCAAAAAAAGAGGACGACGTATATTTTTAAAAGAGCGTACTGCACACTGTTTCCCAGATAAATCCCTGGTGTATTTTGAGTATTTTATAAAGAAACTTTGGCTCTGCAACTATGAACTTCCCATTCTGCTAACAGGCCAATAACTTAGGGTTTACAGACACACGTTCGAGCCGGGACAGTGGACAATGGGTGGAGCCCTGGGAGACAATTCACCTATCGTCTGACAAACCTGCTCTTGCTTCTGCTGCTAGATGTTCAAGTATTTCATGATGGGGTAAAAAAAAAAATGGCTAAAAGCGAGTTTAATGCACAAACCAAGCCAAAGGTTTTTCACACCAATGTCTGAAGAGTTAAAATTCAAAGGGGGTCTATGCTGTTAGTACAGTAACGTGTCTTTTCAGACTCAGCCCAAAGGAACCAATCTCTGTCCCCCTGCTGCCCTGCAACCTCCAAGGAAGGACACATCCGCCCACAGCTCCCCATTCTGAGCTGGAGATACACGTTTATCATTAAGTTTCAGCAAACATCATCAAGGCCCTGTGCTGCCTAGAGCTGCCGTGAAGAAAAGCAAACATTCGCAGGAAGGGCAGAGTCAAGGAAGATAGGACTCTTCGGCGGGGGAAAGGCCCACATGACCATCTCAGTCCTAACAATAGGGGTTGGTCACTGCATCATGTCACTGTTTCTTGGGGCCCCCAGTCCCTGCTAAAGGCTAACAACACCGATCTCAGATCAGACCTACAGGACCTCTCGGGGCTGCAGGATGCAGGCTTGGAAGCCATCTGTTTGGGGTCACCAGCTCCCCCGTGCCACCAAGGACCTGTTAGATGCAGGCACGTGGTCTTCCCAGATGGCAAACATGCCAGGTCTGTCGACATCAGGGAGTGAATGAAGGAAGGAAGAGTGCAGCCAGTGGGAACCAGCACACATTGACCAGGAGCTGAGAGTGCAGCCCCCGGCTGACCGGAGGCGTCAGCTGCTCCCCCCACCCAGACCCCTGACAGTCGGACAAGCAGTGTCCATCTGAAGGACGCAGGTCCTGGGCTGGAACCCAGGTCCGTCCAGGAACACACTTCCTGGTCCTCCTGCCTCCACCCTGGCGGCTTTGGTGGGAGCCGCCCTCGCCCCAGCTGGTCACCTCCACTGCTGAATCTCTTTATCGATCGTGTACATGCATGTTAGTCGCTCAGTCCTGTCTGACTCTGTGACCCCACGGACTGTAGCCCACCAGACTCCTCTGTCCATGGGATTCTCCACGCAAGAATACTGGAGTGGGTTGCCATTCCCTCCTCCAGGGGATCTTCCCATCCCAGGGATTGAACCCAGGTCTCCTGCATGGCAATTAGATTCCTTACCCTCTGAGCCACCAGGGAAGCCCAATTTAAATGCCAATATGAACCTTCACGAATTATCAACAGAGCAAAACAAGATGAACTCTAGAATTCAACTGCAATTCCACACCTAACACGGTCGGCTGTCCTGAGGCCTGACACGGCTAAGGTGCGGTGACCCTGACAGTTAGACGGGGCCCCGAGCCTCTCCTCTGGACCGCCCCCCTCTGCAGCTAACTCGGCTCTCGCGGTGACCTGGCGACAGTCCAGCAAGTCTGGGTCGGGGTCAGAGAAGTGAGAACGGGGCACGGACTGCAGGGGAGTGGACGCCCTGGAGAGAGCCGAGGAAGCTTCCAGACTGTGGTTCCGAGAGGGGGCTCCTCATTCAGACGAGAGTGCTGTGCCCAGCTTGCTTCAGGGAGACCCCAGGGTGTGAACAAGATGACTCAGGTGGGCGCCATGGACCAAGCCCCGCTCCCCCGAAGCTCACGCATCCGGACTCGGAGAGCCAAGAACAAAAAGAAGGGTATCTCAGTCACATGGGGCGGCTCTAGCCAGAGTCCTATCCCTGGGGAAGCTCACAAAGCACACTTTGTACGGGGGCCTGTCCCATGACAGCATTCCCAGAGATTCGCAATAACCCCGGCCCCACGGGCCAAGACAATCACACCCTTCTCGCGTCCACTTTCCTTTTCCGCCCCCGCTCCTTCTGGGCCTGTGAGTGACCAGCTGCAGAAAGCACTGGGCTTTCTTCCTTTACGCTGAGACCCCTGCAAGTCATGACGAAGGCCCAGCCCACCGCTGGGGCGGGCCAGGAACCCGGGGCTCACCTCGCCCGCCGGGTCACCTCTCTCTCTGCTGGCACTGCCAGATGGGGTGGCACTGCCAGACGGGGTGCTCCCAAATCATCCCCTCCCGGCCCTCTGAAGTGCTCTCCTCTGCCCCAAACAGAAGCCGAGCCTTCTTCGGGGTTTGCAAACTAGCAGTATCCCCTCTCCTGTAACACAACCCTTGTTGGATTCTGCCCAGAGAGCAGACATTTGAGACACCTGAACCACGGCTGCACAATCGAAGCCTTTTTGCAGATCTCACCGTCTGCCATCCTCTGTCTTCCGCTGACCCTGATGCCACCTCGACCACACAGCTGAGTGTGCACGGCCCAATGCAAGGGCGTTTTATTTTCACATGCATGCACGCATCTGCATGTCTAAATAGGAGTGCTTGGCCATCTCTGATCCTGTCCACCAAGGCAAAAACTAAAGGACTTTGGGCAGAAAGCCCGCCTTTCAAGGGGCTCCTGGAAGTTGAGACCCAGGAAAGGCAGCCGGGTGTCCTGGGGTCTGTCTTCAGGCTGGTCCGCCCCAGAGGCAGCGAAGACTGAGGAGCAGCTATGAACGGAAGGCGGCCTGGAGGCAGAGAGAAACCCATGTGTGGGACATGCCTCTTGCCTGCTACTACTTCCTGGAAGAGGAGGGCACCGTGAGGACCCATCCACACTAGGAAAGCGGTGATGCTTCGGTATCAAAGTCTGGTGGGCCATGTGGATGCCGGTCACCAGCTGGGTTTTTTTGTTTTGTTTTTTTTTAATAACAGCCACTCTGCTCCTTCTGGTCGCACAGATCACCCCACTCCACATTTCTGGGCTCACACAGGCCGAGTAGCACTTCTCAATCAAAACCTTCGCCAGCGTCCTAACTCAAGAGCTTCTGTTTTTTGCTGCATCAGATTTTTACTGTCCCTGCTTTTACACTGTGGACACTACACTGCTGCACGGAGCTCTTTAGAGTCTCCACCATCACGGAGTGTCACCCATTTCCTGCTGAGGGCTGGGACCCCCAAAGTGAGCATCCTGATCTGATCTCTTTCAAACCCAGAAGCAGAGAGCATGGCCCTGAGGTCAGAGGTCAGGGGTCAGGGGTCAGGGTTAGCATTAGGACTTGCTCAGGGTCACTCCATCTGTGGCCTGGACAGTGGCAAAGAGGTCTCTGGACTTGCAGGCCCCTCTAACTGCTGGGGAGGCCCGCCTGGGGCATTTGGAGGGAAGGTGTGGTGAGTCCCCAGGGAGGACCCCAGAGCCAGGCAGCAGGGTCAGAGGGCTCCAGCCTCAGCCCCTGTGGACCTCACGCCACCACACCTGACCCCCAGGACATCCACGACACTCCTCTTCCTGCCACAAGTCAGCCCTCAGCCCCTGGAGATGACCTGAGAGAGGATGGGGGGCGGTCCTCCTCCTCCACGGGCGGTCTTCACACCTTAACACACATCTTAACCTCCTTGCTGGCTGCTTTCCTGAGCTGTCAAGACCAGCCCTCCTAAGCGGAAGGACGTCCCCTCCGCCAAGGTGATGAGCATCAAAAAGCAGAGGGATTATTCAGGGCCCAGCCATGAGGTAGGTCTCACCCATGTGACACGCTGCTCGTCCTAAGACCCGGTGAGACACATAAATAATGTGTGTGTCTCCAGAGACAGAAGAGTGAAGGAAAGCTGTTTCTGAGACACTTTGCATGAAGCACCAGGAATTAAATCTGATTTTGCCTGAGAAACAACACCGTGGTGGGATTTTATAAAAGAAGCTACTAACGGCCATGGGATCAAGGGCAGGGGTCAGTCCCCCACCTCGACCCCCGCCAGACCCTGCCACGGCCACTGCCGTCCACAGCCCTCCAAGAACATCCGTCCTGGCTCATGGTTTTTTACAGAAATGATCACAAGTTCACAAGTTTTTTTAAAGAAAAAAACATCAATGATGTTTCTATGTACGATTTAGCCTTCCAATGAACACATGGATTAATAAGCCAGATAACAAAGCAAAAATAAAACCCGACTACAACTGAATGTAACAATACTCCACTTCCACTACTGTGCCCCTCGCTATCTCCCCAGGAGAGGGAGGGGGACATTTAGACTGAGGAATTCCAGGGGGCGTCTCCACAGCATGTGCAGTGAGGAAACAGGCCGCCTTCAAAGCTTGCTGAGAAGAAGCTGATCTGCTTGGTGGCCATGCTTGCCTTCCACCTCCCAACATAAATCCATGAACCGGCCAAGAAGCTCCCACTTGGACAGCCGTCGAAGACAGCCAAGCTGCCCCTGACCATTCAAAGGCCAGTGGCCAAGGCCACATCCTTGGGGCCTCAGGGCTGCGTGGGGAGGATGCACCCACACCTGAGCTCCCGTCCATTCCTGAAACTTCCTCCGAGGCCGACGGAAGGGAACTACAGGGGCTTCGCACCTGTGCGCCCACCCAGGCCCACGCCTCACCTCTCCAGGTGGCGTTCTGGGCTGAGGTCTCGGGAGCAGGGAGCCCGGACACCGCGCCTCCCAGCCCGCCCCAGCTCCAGCGACATGGGACCCGTAATGAAAGGTCCTGACACCCCCTCTTCCATCAAGAACCTCCCGACTAGGACAGAAAAAGGGGCAGCCTCTTCTTAGCCCCCCCGCAGCCTCCAGGGATATTCTGTATACCAGTCCATGCCTCCTCCATCGCCTCCTCCGTCACCACCCATGGGATGGGCTCTTCTCTGGGCAGAAACCTCCAGAGCCTGAAGACTAACCCTCGGCACACCAACCTGACCTAGAGCTCACAGGCATGAACACCAGGCAATGTTCTAAACTCATTTTACATCCTGAATCCTCAGCACGGCCTGCAACGCAGGGGCTATTACTGTCCCCATTCTCCACATGGGGAAACTGAGGCAGGGAGCTGCCGGCGGGCCTGCACACGGAGTTCTCGCGGCTCTTTCTAGGCTGTCCTGTCCCCTCCCAGGGCCTCTCCCCGGCTGGATGGAGCTCCACCCCTGCAGCCTGACTCACCACTTCCTCCCTGCAGTTGGCAGCAAACAGATAACCAGGCCGGTAAGATATGAATGGGCCCTGGCCCCTCCCATCCCAAGGGTGCCCAAATAAACGGTCCAGGAACAGCAAGTGCTTGGGTTCCTGAAAGGACATCTTTTGAGCGTCTGCTCCACACCACGCTCCACTCCAGATCGTGGAGCCTGGCCTCAGGGGACTGCGGTCCAAGCACCGCTGAGGTCTCCTTGACGAGGTCCAGCTGCCAGGAGTTTGACAGATGTCAGCGACCCAAGAGGATGGGGAGCTGCTAGGAACTCTGCCCCTGGCCTTCAGACGCAGACCTGCGGGCCTGGGAGATCCCCGGGTCTGTGTGCAGGCACCGGAGACACGGTTGAGACACCGGAGGGCTGACTTCAGGATGCAAAAAGCCCTGGGATCTCATGCAAACTTACACACTTGGCGCACCTGTATTCCTTTTCTCCATCCTGACGTCTCCCCTGCGGCCACATCTGCCCAGTCCGCACCGACAGGTGTTTCAGTTGTGGGTGGAGGGTGATCCGTAGCAAAAGAAGAGGCCATGTGGCACAAGGCAACATGGGTCTCCTGTTCTGTGCACCATCTGCCCAGGCATGGTGAGGCCTGCCTCCTCGGTTTAAATTTCTATTTTTGTTCGTGCACACTCTGCAGGTCTGAGCACTAAGAGAGTCTACATGGAGCAGGATGAAGCCACACGCATGTTAAAGTGAGCCGTGGACCCCTGCTGGCTGGAGGCAGTCCCAGGGGGAGGGCGGTTCTAGGAGAAGTCCCCGCGCCATCACTCGCTGGAACTGGGGATGGTGCTGTTTCCCCCCGCAGAGCCTCAGAGCTCTCCCTCCGTCCTGGGTGCCAGCGCCTCGCCCCGCCAAGACGGTGTTTCTGGCCTGTGCACAGCCACATACCTTGCAGGAAAGGGAGGCCCTGCCAGGGGGCGAGGGCACTGAGCCAGCAGCCCCCAGGAGGCTCCAAAACCTCCCGTCACCGGGAGGCTCTCCAGGCGATTCCTGGAGCTGCAGGCAAGTTCACGGTGGCTGAGCCCTCGCCAGGACTCATCAGACCACAGACCCGAGAGTCTTTTAGGGATGAGGCCTGAATCCTAGGGCAAATTACATCCGATAATTTTCCAAAATTCTGTGTGCATGAAACTCTGACACTCACGAGACACTCTTCCCGGTTCAATACAGATTACTCGAAGAACTGGGGAATGTTCTTGCCTAAAATCTCCTAAGATTGCCCTCCAGGGAGAAAGAAATGTCTTCCAGCAAAAGTTTTTTCTACAAAGACCAAACTTGCTGCTAAAAATTTGAAGTTATAGATTTATGGGAGACATATTGTATGCATGCTTGCTAAGTTGCTCCCGTTGTGTCTGACTCTTTTGGCTCCTCTGTCCATGGGATTCTCCAGGCACGAACACTGGAGTGGGTTGCCATTTCCTCCTCCAGGGGATCTTTCCGACCCAGGGGTCGAACCCACATCTCTTACCTCTCCTGCATTGGCAGGCAGGTTCTTTACCACTAGCGACACCTGGGAAGCCCCTGGGAGATACGTCATGCGATTACAATGACAGATTATCTCCTATTTCACATAATATTAACATATGTAACAGCATAAAATCAAGTTCCTGAGGATTCTTCTCAAATAGTAACAACAGTGGTGACGATATTTATAACTTATAAATGAATTTTAATAAGACTATAAATTAAGCACTCTCAATTCTTAAATTTAGTGAGAAGCAAAGTAAGTAAAACAAGTTACAAGAAACAAGGACAGATATTTGTACACTGTTTCAATAAACTAGGCAATTTATCCTATTCCAGGTCTCTTGTCACTGTGCTTTTGTTCCATACAATCAATTCCCTTGATTTACAGTTGTTTGAAGAATTATAACAATAAATTACATATACAGACTTGTAAGTTACAGAATACTAATTTTTTTAGCAAAAAAATCCAAACACTTCACAAACAAGAGGACAAAATCAGTTCAACCCTTTCAAGAAGAACGATTTAATGGTATGATTGCTATTGCTAATATTGTATTTTCAACGCCCTGCTCAATTTTAATCCATCAGACCTCAGAATCCAAAAATTAATGTCTCCAAGAAGAGTGTCTTTTCTTACTCTTCTTCCCACAAATCGTCAACTCTGAAACAGAAGGCTCACTTTTCAGATGGGCTCTTCCTCAAATCACACTGAATAAAAGTCAAAGTGCTGAAATTAACAAATGTTTGGGCCATCCCTGGAATAAAAATCACACAGCCCAGCCAGGCTACCTTCAAAACACCAGCATGTGGGGTCAGCTTAGGACAGAGCGACCCAGGTCTGCATCGGCAGCGAACCACCCCGGGAACACACACAGATCCTGCCTTGTGCCCCTGTCTGCTTTCTGGGGAGTCATCACACAGAATAATGTCCACTTCAGTCAGAAAACCTCAGTCACCACAAAAAGAAACCTTTACCCTCCACTGTCTTTGTCCAAACCAATGTGGACAGAGAATTCCTCCCAGGCCCCAGTCCAGCCCCTGTAAAGCTCCCGACACCACGGAGGAGAGGAAGGCGGGCGGGCAGGGCAGCAAGTCCAGGCCCAGCTCTCTCTGCAAACTTCGAGTCGCCCCCAGGGCTGTCTGTAAGGCCATAGAGAAGAGTAAGACTTCTTGGAGCATACGCAGGTCCAAGAACACGTGCTGTGCGGAGCAAGGTTCATTTTCATCTCTATAAACACGCGTGTCCCCGGGTGTGCACCTGAGCCCCGTGCCAGCTTATCTCCTCTCAGAGACTGAAGCCGAAGAACAGACGGCCGCCACCCTCGGGAGCACCTGGCCGTGGGCCCCAGCAGCCCTTCCCCAGCCCAAAGGATGCCTTCTCCAGGGGCCTCCAGAGCCCTGTGTGGACCGGGCTCTGAAACCCAAGTGCTGACATCCTTTTGAAGGAGGAACAAAACGCCCTCACCGGAGTAGGCGCCGGCAGCTGTAACACGCAATCCCTGAGACCAGGGTCGTTCCTCCAGGCCAGCCTCCGGAATGAGACGCTGCGCTATTAAAGGACTTCCTAAGTCAGAAACACGGCGGCGGACTCCCTACTAGTATAGCTTGGTAGTACTGACGCTGGAAGATGAGAAGCTTCTGGCAAGTCAGGCAAAGTTCCCAATAACAGGACAGGTCAGGCTGGTGCAAAGAGCCTCAGACACAGAGCACGTGAGAGGCTGTCATCTCCGTGAAGAAGCCTCGTGGCCAGACCCAGGAAAACCCCTTCTTGCAACAAGACCTGATTATTCCCAAAACAGAAACGTCACAGGACGGTTTGCACCAAAGCACAAAAGGTGGTTCATGTCTATACCAAAAAAAGCCCCAAATAAACCCCAAATCAAGATGCCAGGGCAGAGTTAATTAAAAATAATTTTAAATTAAATTAAAAATAATTTCTTGTTCTTTCCACTCGCCAAAGTGTTACTACACAGCTCAAAGCCACCCCTCCTTTTTTTCTATCTTAGCATAGTTTATTTTTTAACTTTTTATTTTATATTGGGGTATAGCTGATTAACAATGCTGTGATAGCTCCAGGTCGACAGCCATACTCATACACACATCCATCCTTCCCCAAACTCTGCTCCCATCCTGGTTGCCACATAACATTGACCAGAGTTTCCTGTGCTGTACATTAGGTCCTTGTTGGTTATCTATTTAAAGACATCTCCCCTGCCTTTGCCCCACTTTAAACTATACTGCTGTTTCACTAATTATAAAAATAATTCTTTCAACAAGCATTTGCTAAGCACTCGTTCAGGAGCTACATGCCCAGCAGTGAACAAAACAAAGCCTGATTTTAAGTGTTTTCTTTCTGTATAAATACAGGCATCTCATTGAGATAACACTGAATGTGAAAAATTAAATCCCAGTTTTTCACTTTTAACAGTAAAGTTTTTCCCATAAGATCAGATGTTCCCTGAAAACACCACTTTTATTGACTATATAATATTCCATATGGACAGTGTCATAATTTACACAAAGATATTTTCAAATGCCCACTGACCTCACGATAAAAACACAAACGAGATACAGCTAAACACAGCATGTTAGACCCAGATTTAGGAACTTAACGAGGGAGAAGGAGGATCTACAACCTTACCGATCACGGACCGAGGGCAAGTACACGGTCACGGCTTCCCCGTGGGCCACGTTAAGGCCTAACTCGTGAATCTCCCTTTTTTATAAGCCCTACTCCCTCTTTGATCCAAGAGAACATTGTCTGCACAGAACAATACGTTTTCATTTCAATTTCCCTTCTTTTCAGGAAAGGAAATGTTTGCACTTCAAAGGATTCCTTTGAAGAGCAGCCTCCAGCCCTGGCCCGTCCAGGTTAGGAGTTCCGCCGCCCCAGCAGGGCGTGCAGAGTCTGGGCGGCTGCCCACCGCAGCCCCTCTCCAGGCCAGCTCCTTCAAGGAGAGGGTCTGGTGCGGGAGAAGAAAAAACAAACATTGGAAAAATACTCGAGGCTTTTGATCGTGGCCTTCAGAGGCCCTTTCTCACACAGCGTGGATTTCACAGTCCGGGGAAACTGAGGTACAAACCCCGGGGAGCCAGGTCCTAAGAAACCAGCCCACCCAGTGAGGAGGTCTTCTGAGCTGGCAAAGAGTGGAGCCCTGGGGGTGCTGCTGGTGATGATCAAGGGGACATCTGCGATAACCGAAACGCCTCATCCAGCAGTTTGCAACTCTCCCCGGGAACCTCAGCAAAGACTAGGATGCACAATATAGGGTGTCCCCTCTTCTCTCTCCCCTAGCCTCTCCTCCAGGCCCAGCCCCCTACCCCCTGCTGAGTCTGGGGAGCCAGGGCTGCACGGCAGACAAGAGAGGGCCTGCAACAGTTCTTTTCAAGTGGTGAACAAGCTCTGGGTATTTAATAATGATCTCCACCTTTCCCCACCCCGAGGGGGTTAACTGCCTGTTCAGGTGGCAACTGGCCAGGGGGTGGGCAGGGGCGTGAAAGCTTCGGCTCCAGACAGGGCGCCCGCTGCCCCAGGGCCCCAGGTCTCTCCTCGGGGCTCCCACCCTGCGTGTTCGGGGTGCAGGTCTGAGGGATCAGGTCGCCCTGAGATGAAGACTTCCGACCATCCACCTTCGCACGAGCCTGCTCACCTGCCGGGCGCTCGGCCTCTGCGCTGGAATCACAGTGGTGTTCATCTCCTCCTTCTTTTACCTTTCTGTAGTTTCCCAATTCTTCACAATAATGCATTCTAACTTTTAGAAACATTTTTTCCTTAAAGAGGCTTATAAGATAGAAAATTAGACCACAGTTCCATTGAAAAAGCCTCTCCCGAAAAAGGGAACAGAAAGAAAGAAACTAGCTATGTGTACGTGTAAAGAACATCATTTGAACAACGGAAAGTTGACTGTGGGCTGTGGACTAGATGACAATTTCGTAACGTTAAACTTCCTGGTTTTGATGTCATACCGTGTTCACATAAGAGAACGAACAACGTTATTAGGAAACACATTGAAGCTTGCAGGGGGGGTAAATCAAATGACATGATGTCTTCGACTTACTCTCATAGGGTTCAGGAAAAAATACTATATTTGTGTGTGTAGATTAATTGATTGACAGATAAACAGAAAGAAGGAACAAAATATAAGCAACGGGTGATTTGAAAAAACTGAGGAGCTCCTGTAACTCCTGCAACCTTTTTCTTTAACTCGGAAGTATTATTCATGAAAAGTTGAAAAGTAAAGGAAGAGAGGAGAGAGGCAGGCAAGGGTGGGGAAGAGCCTCCCCACCCCACCTGGAACCACTCCAGGCCTCACTGCAAGGCCAAGGCCCCGGCCACTGGGGCCCAGTCTCTCCAGGGAAGATGCGCCCTGCTGCTACCCTGACTCAGACAGCCCCTGTCCCCAGCGTTCTGAGGGTGTCAAAGAAGCATCTCGCAAGGGAGGAGACCCTGCCCAACCTCCTGCACTACCTATAAAGATCTGGGCCCAAGGACCACTGCCACCGGCCTTGAGAAGCAGGGGAGAACCGAGAAGGAAACAACGCTTCCCTACAAATCAGAGCCCCCCTGCAGAGGGCCCCCCTCCCCAGCAGAGCTAGAGGGGGAGCAGAGAGGACCGATGCAGACCAGAGAAGCTGGGCTCCCCCGGGGCCTGGCCGGAAGTCCCACATCCAGCCGGCTCTGGTGATGCCAACGCCAGACTGCTGGACCCAGAAAGAATGCAGCCCAGCCTGTGTCACACACACGCCAGCGCCAGGTCTGACCACTGGCCAGCACAGCTGTCCTGGGACACCAGAGCTCCAGCTGCGCCAGGAGCCAGGGCTCAGAGAGAAGAGGGCTGCACTCCAAAGACGCAGGGGGCAAATAGAGAAACAAAGCTGGCCGCCGTGCAGCGGTGGGACAGCTGGCTCCCGCACTCCCAGGACTTACTCGGAACCCAGAGAGCCCGGGGGCCTGGCATCTCCAGGTCTGTGTGCTTATCTCAGGGCCCAGCTCGGGCCCGCGCACACACGGGTGCCAGACCACAGTCCCGAGATGGCCGCAGCCCCAGACAGGAGGTGACGCCCACGGCCCTGGACACGCTCGGTGGCAGGACCCCGGAGCCAGGTCCCAGGGGCAAATCCACGCTCTGCCGCTTACAACCCACCCCTGTGCCCGTCGACAACTTGCATCCCTTCTCCGGGCCCCCTCCCCATCAGCCAAACAGCAGAACCGACCTTACCGGGCGGCTGTGAGGATTAAATAAAAAACACAGCGCGGAGCCCACAGTGAGCGCTCACAAGGGCTTGTAGTCTGAGCCTTACTCAGCCCTAGGGCCTCTCCCTTCCTTCCTACTTGGTCTAAGAGATTTTGGTTAATGGTACTTGGTGGGCAGATCCAGAGAAAGAGAGTGTTTCCAAACCAACCTGAAAAGGTCACCGCAAGCATCTTCACAGGCGGGAAGATGACGGTGACCACCGTGTGATGAAACACCAGTCAGACCACGGTCCTTCCTTTCCCCTCGCCAGCGTCCCCAGTGACGGCCCACCACCCCACCCCTCTCAAGGATCTACATTACCCCTCAAGGAAGGAGGAAAAATGGTGGGAAACAGACGTGGCCCAAGTTTTTAACCCCAAAGCCCTCAGGGTAACTTGGACAAAATGTCTGGGGTTGGGATGGATGAGGGTAAACACCTTCCAAACAGACACACACGCACAGCCTTTCTCACTCACACACATAGGCACGTGTACACAGACACACGCAGGCAAACACTGAGAACAGGGCCGGGAGTTCTGCCTCCCAGGGGCATGGAAAAAAAATGGAAGTGTTAGTCACTCAGTTGTGTCTGACTCTTTGTGACCCCATGGACTGTAGCCCGCCAGTCTCCTCTGTCCAGGGGGTTCTCCAGTCAAGAATACTGGAGTGGGTTGCCATTTTCTTCTCCAGGGGATCTTCCTCACCCAGGGATTGAACCTGTGTCTCCTGCATTGCAGGCAGATTCTTTACCATCTGAACCACCAGGGAAGCCACCCTGAGGCATGAGGAGGGTTCAAACCCAAGGTTGTGGATCTGAGATCTGCCGAACTGGCCTCCCTGACACCAGGCCCTACACCAGCTCCTGCAGTGCGGACAAAGCTTCAAGGAGAAGGGACTACACGTTAACATCTCGGGAAAGTGGGGGAGCAAAACAAAGCAGTTGCAGACTTTGTTTTTCTCCATGCTGAAATCAAAGAGCTGAGTTTTCTCTCCAATATAATAGCGAATATTTACATGAAGCACATGGTATGTGTCAGAGTTATGTGAGGTGCATAACCTGGATTATGGCCTCATTTAAATCCTCTCAACCCTACACAGTGGGTACTAGAAGCCAATTACTATGCAGGCAATACAGAAAAGAATTTAAATGTGGCTCTGAGAAACATCTTAGAAAAAGGCATTTTAGAGATAAGTGGAGCCCACTCTGGGGAGTGGAGCCACTCCTCCCAGGAGGCCGTGAGGAGAGCGGGGGCACCGGGGGCGCTGCCGCTCAGGGTTGGCTCCGTGAGCGGCTATCTTCGAGGCCGAGCCCGCTGTGTGCCCAGCACGTGCGCCCAGAACGTGCGCAGTCAGCCTCTACTCCTACGGAAGCAGGAAGGCACTCGGTGGTTCTCCTACACATGAACCTTATCTGCAGAGATATTTGGAAGAAAGCTCCAGAGCGGGAAGACAGAATGTTAAGGGCACAACTGCATCCAGAGGGGAAAGGCGATTCTGGGAAAAGGGAGATGGCGTGGAAATCCACACTGTCCTGCTGGACGCAGGACCTTGTTTCTCCTTCCGCTGTTTAAACCCACCTCTCGGGAGCCCGTGAAGCCTTTCTGAAGCTTGACTTCTGGCTGCGGTTATCTGAAGAGGAGGCTGGCAGAGGAAGGAACTTATTTCATGAAAGACACTAAATGTGTTGACTTAGTACCTTTATTGGGCTTCCCTGGTGGCTCAGGTGGTAAAGAATCTGCCTGTCAATGCAGGAGATATGGGTTCAATCCCTGGGCCGGGAAGATCCCCTGAAGGAGTGAATGGCAAGCCACTCCAGTATTCTTGCCTGGAGAATCCCAAGGACAGAGGAGCCTGGTGGGCAATAGTTCATGGGGTCGACCCCAGTCCATAGCGTCGCAAAGAGTCGGACACGACTGAGTGACTGACACTATAGCACCTTTATTCTTTCACAGAACACTATCACTTCTGTTTATTCACTGCATCATTACAAGGCTTAGAGGGAGGCTTCACATGTCTGCAGGGGCCAGACTGTCCACAGGACCTTCCGGAGGGTGCACACAGATGCGACGGAGCTGGCCGCAGGGGCCTCGGGGGCCCCCCTCCCGACAATGGACAACCGCCCCGAGCTCCTGGAAGCAGCGTCCTCACTTCAGGGCAATGACCTGAGGCTGCACTGAAGCTGTAAAGCCTCCGAACTCCACACTGACGTGGTCTGTTCCCCAAATCCACCACCTGGCAGTGAGCCTTCTCCCCTGCTAGCGATAACAACCAGAGGAAAAGCCAAGTGACAGACCCGCGTGTGGTGTGATGGGGGACCTCTGATCAGAATCTATTCCAACGTGTGGCCTGTGTCCCCCGGACGAGCGAATCGTGATGCCTTTGCAGCGAATTGAGGACAACAGCCCACCCAGTCCTTTCACCACGTGCTGCCCGTCCTTCTAGCAGCTTCACAGAACGCACTGAACCCCCATGGTAGGCTGTGACTCACTTTGCACAAGTGTAGGGGTGGCTGGTGTCAGAGCTGCTTTGGAATTTGGGGGGAATACGGGAATATGGAGAAAGAGAAGCCACTGAAGTCACTACAGGGCTGATAACTGGCCACCAAAGAGGCTACTCTTCTCCTCCCACTGGAAGTGACCTAAAACCTTGGGGGTGGATACAACTTCAGCCTGAAGTCCAGGGCCAGCGGCCTCAAGCCCAAGAAAGCCCTGGAAGGCAGGCGTCCTGAAGGCCAGGAATGAAAAAGCAGGCCCACCCCATGGCCGCAGTCCCCGTGTGGGGCCGCTCAACAAACCACAGCCCGGAAGCCCTCTGGAGGGCACAGGGGAGCGCGAGGAGGCCGGGGCACCACACGTGGCTACCACAGGGCAGGTGGGGCTCAGTCCTGTCCGTGAGGATGCAAGGGTCTGAGAAAAGGCAGCTGTGCCTTTTACAAAGTCCTTCCCAGTGCGCTCTTCCCGACCTCGCCAGGAGAGTGGCTCCGCTCTCCTGGGACCCACCTCTCCCGCCTCACCTGGATTCTTCCTTTAAATCCACAGACGGAGCGAGGACACCAGCCTACAGATAGCGCAGAGTCACGTCTCTACCGGTTCCACCCTGTCCAAGCTGCCACTGTCCAGCCCGCAGAGAAATGACACACGGTCACTCTCGATAGCGCAGAAAGAAGCTCGACTTGGGTTTCTTTCCCAGACCTGACTACCAGCCTCTGCGCTGGCCTCCCTGCCTCTGTGCCTGCCCCTTCCCCATCTCTGCTCCACACCAGGTCTGAAGGGACCCTCGTCCTCTGGGACAGCTGCCCACCACTCTCCGCCTCCCTGAGAAAAAAAGTCAAGTCCTCCCGTCCCAGGGGCCTGCCCTCAGGGGGAGCAGACCGGGGAGGGCCCGTCTGCAGGTGCGCTCCAGTTGGAAGGATGGCCATCTCAGAAGATGCCCGTGGCCCAGATAACTCCAGTCAAAGTGTTACTCCCTCGTTCGTGTCTGACTCTTTGCGACTCCATGGACTGTAGCCTTCCAGGCCACTCTTTCCATGGGATTTCCTAGGCAAGAATCCTGGAGTGGGTTGCCATTGCCTTCTCCAGGGGATCTTCCTGACCCAGGGATCAAACCTGTGTCTCCTTATTGGCCAGCAGATTCTTTACCGTCTGAGCCACCAGGGAAGTCCAGACAACTCCAGGGTCAAAGGAAAATGTTTCTTCCCAAAACAAGGACACACTTATTCCGGCTTCAAATTCCTCCCTGGGATTAATAGACCAATACCTCCAAATACATAGTTAATAATGAAAGGGATTAATTTAATTAGACACAAGGCTGGGCCCTCCAACATAATTACATATTTTTACTGGCCTTAGTAGACAAGAAACTACAGACTAGAACAGTCAGTAGACATGTGTTTAATTCCATCAAAGAATGAAAGCTTCTACCAGATGTAATTAACATGTGTCTTAAAAAGCAAGCTACCCAAGGTCAGCAATCTCGTGTTTCAAGCCCTGTTTTCCTTTAAAGCAAATAATTATATGCATAAGAGCATCCATGTGGCTCAATTCAGATTTAAACAACTGAGAGTACATTTCTGATCTCTATTCACTCTCATCCTGTTTGAGCCAAAACTCCTCTGGCACGCTTTAAATTTTATCTCTAATAACTAAACATGATCTTAATATGCTAAACCCTTTAAAAACTCCTTGAATCCATTGTTTACTTTGTCCCGTAAGTTTCTATTTCGACTGTGGGACTTAAGGCCTTTCGTTTTAATGACAGAGGGGTGTGTTCAAGGTAAAAATAATTTCTACTGAGATCAACTAAAAATGTCAGGGGGGATAAATGTATCATGGTTTCCTATTATCGGAACCAGACACTGTGGCAAGAAACATCAAGATAAATCCCACATAAATTGCAATTCAAATTAAGCACAATGAGGAAGCTCTGCCAGAGGCCAAAACACAGTTCTCCCGGGTCACATGTTTAAGAGCTCACTTAGAGAAATACACCGGGGATGGAAACCCTGGCCCTCCTCCTCTGTCCAGGAGTCTGGAATAAAACCTACTCCAGGTTACACCTGAGAGGCTGAGTGTGTGCAGTGCGGTTTTCTTCCAGGGGCACTTGCCTGGCTGTCCTAATCACACAGGTCAAGCACCTCTCTCCTCCGGTTCTCAGAGCCACAGAAAAGGGGGAAGAAGGAGCGAACAGGGCGCGCGGCGGTAGTACTACTACAGCGCGCCGCTGTTGTGTACACACAGGTCTCAGGATGACCGCCGACCGCCTGGCCTGGGAAGTTTTCTACTACGTAGAGAGGAACACACCGAGAATAGGTCTTCTCGGTGAAGCCGGAACTTCCTCCCAACAGAAAAAAAACCATATGGATCGGTGATCACCGGCCGGAGAGGCCAGTTCGGGTCACAAGGAAGCCCACCCGGTGCGGGGGGGGTTGGGGGGGGTGGAGGTGGGGGTGGGGAACTTCCCCTAAGTTACCCCCCGTGGGGGGCCGGGTAAGAGGTGGAGGAGGGCCAGGGAACTTCCAGGGGGTCCAGGGAGGAATAGAGGTGGGCTCCGCGGCCAGCGCGCGGGGTGCGCAGCGCCGTCACCAACCGGCCACCTGCCGCGGGACCACCCCGCGTCCCCGCCCCCGCCCGGGGCTGGCTCCGGACGCGCGGCCGATGACACGTCGCGGACCTCGTGGCGGGGTGGGGTGCTCCGCTGTGCGCCATGTAAGGGAAGGTCTCCCGGATGCCCGCCGAGTCCTGTGCGCGCCCACCCAGCCGCTCTGACCCCGTGACCAGCGGTGCGTCCCGGCGCCCAGTGTCAGGCAGGGCACGCGTGGCACACATCCCGAGGCGCCAGGGCGCCCACGCTTACTCACGGGGTGTTGCATCATGCACCACGCCGCGTCTTCAGGGAAGCAAAATGGACTCCGTATCGGAGACAGCCGCATGGGCACCGGCCGCGCGCACCGGCCGCCCGCCAGCCCGGCCCGAGCGCCCACCCAGAGAATGCCAAGCCACCCCCCCACCACGAGCTCCGGCGCGCGCGGACCCCGCGCTGCCCTGCTGCGGCCCCATGCAGCGCCGGGATCATCCCCTACCCCCAACCCACGAAGGTGACCCGGACTCGGCAGGCCGGGCACTCACCGAACCGGCAGGGCGGCAGGATGCGGGCAGGAACGTCGCTGGACAGACGCACTAGCCAGGGCTGGACTGATGGACGCTCGTTCGGACGGAGGCGCAGCTGGACTGGAGGGACGCTCGGCCGAGGATCGGCTGGACTGCTGGATGATCGGGCGAAGGAGCGGCGCGCGGGATCTGAGGCTGGGGTAACCGACAGCTGGTGGTCCCCCGCTCCGCTAGCAGCGGACCCGCCGCTCACACCTGCCCGCGCGGAGTGAATGAAGCGTGGAGGGCGGGAGGCATCGGACGCGCGGGTTTCATCAGCCGCGCCCCGCGCCCGCCCTCCCCGGCGCCCGCCGCCCTGGCCAGCGGGCCCGCGTCACCGCCGGGCACCAATGGCAGCGCGGCGCGGCCGAGGCTCTGGGGGCCGACAGCGGCGGGGGCGGCGCGTGGGGCGGGGCTCGGCTGCTTAGTGCGCGGGGCCCGGCCTGGGATTCCCCCGCGGTGGGCGGTGCTTGCAGATGAGGTGGCGGACACCCGCCCCTGCCCGCAGCCCCGCCCCCACCCTAGCGTGGACCAACCTGGTGCGACCCCCTCGCCCCGGACTGTCCACCCGCGATCGGGGGCCCCAGGAGCGGACAGACACCGCGCTCGCGGCCAGTTTGCCTCCTCTTAAATGAAAACACTGGGGAGACACGTGAAGGTTTTTTTTTTTAAGTATTATTGTAAATCTTTTCTTTGTCATCGGGATATTTTATGACTATTGCCTATTTTTAATAAATAACACATCCTCGCCCGTTGTCAGGAAGGACCAGAAGGCCCGAGTCCCCCTGTGCCCCGGCGGCGGGACGAGTGCCTGCCCGGCAGGCTTGTCACCGCGTTTACTTCCGCACCTGCTGTCCCCGGGAGGGAGGTAGCAGAGACGGAGTAACCCCTGCGCTCACTTCGAAGGCTTTCTCTTTGCTCCAAAAACCCAAGCAAGAAACACGATCTCTAGAACTCCAGTAACCTTTGACATGAAAGAGATATGTAGGTCATAAATTAATCCTCCTGGCCTCCTAACTTTGTAGGAAAGAAGGAAAAACCATAGCAGCGTGGTGTCCACGACCTTTAAATCCTTTCCACATTTCCTACCCGCCCGCCTCCAGCCCCAACAAATGTCTTTGGTCAGTAATGGGGGCTCATTGTTAGCAGTATTGTCACAGAGTGCCATACCCTATTACTACTGCAGGGTGCCAGCGTCAGAAATGTTTCCATGAATGCATAAAAATAGGCTAATATTTGCAAGGCACTTTGAACAGGGCTGGAGAATTCCATGGACAGAGGAGCCTTGCAGGCTACAGTCCATGGGGTCGCAAAGAGTCCTACGGGACTGAGGGACTAACACTTTCACTTTCCCACTTGGAACAGTGCTCGCATCATAGTGAGTGACTACATAGGCGTTGTTTTAAAACAGTACATTTCAGTTGAAACTGTCTGTTGGAGATGTGATGCTCTCAAGTTGCATTAAGGAGGTCTTTTGTGCCGAGGCTCTTCCTGAATCCCACAGTCTCCTTAACACTGACACAGCCAGACAGAAAGAAGCCTGGTGTGAGTCAAGGACCACCGGCTTTGCCTTTGCCCTTGATCTGAATTTGAATCGGAATTCTACCACTTCCCTTGTGGCTCAGCTGGTAAAGAATCTGCCTGTAATGTGGGAGACCTGGGTTCGATCCCTGAGTTGGGAAGATCCCCTGGAGGAGGGAATAGCTACCCACTCCAGTATTCTGGCCTGGAGAATTCCATGGACTGTATGGTCCATGGGGTCGCAAAGAGTCAGACAGGACTGAGCGACTTTCACTTTCTACCACTTCATTCCTGTAAGGCTTCCTGCAGGCTATCTCACCTCTGTTTGGAGCTTATAAACCTTGTGTTCTTAGCAGACTATCCCTTAGTGCCTGAAATATGATTGTGGGATTTTTTTTTTTTTAAGTAAAACAGAATTTGATGGATTGTAGAGATGCTCTGCTTGTGTGGCCCAGACATGGAACATAGAGTTAGTATTTGTAAATTCTGAGATCAAGTGTTCCAGGCCCTGGTGGAGGTACGGGTCATCGTAATCCAGGAGATTTTCGGTAATGTGCCCAGTTCAGCAGTCCCACCCAGCAGGCTTTGCCTTCAGAAAAGCGATAAGAGACCCTCGGCCGGCCCTGTTTTACCAGGCCCGCAAGCTAGCAGCTTCCTGGTAGGAAAGACCAAATGTGAACCAATGGAAAACCAATTATGCTCGGAGGCCACATTGTCTCGAGACCGCAGGACCAAAGTGCACAGCCAGGCTCTGCCGCTGACAGCGCTGAACTCCTCACCACAGAAGACCCATACCTCCATTTGGTTATTTAGCAATCTGTTGTGATTTCGGTGTTTCCCCACAATTGTTCTCCTCCCTCTTGGCCCTTGCGCCCAGTGTGGAAGGTGGGAAAGCTGTCGAGGTTCTCCAAAGCCTCCTTGTCTCTAACAGTGCAGTGTTGCAGCTGTGCTGCCAACACAAGGAGCACTGGCCCTAGATGGAGACGAACACCAAGGTCCAAATGCAGAAGGCTTGTGTCACTGCTGTGAGCAGAGAGGCCAGTAGGCACAAGAGCTCTCTGGCATCAGCTGGACATGGCCGTGATCCTGGACTGCATCACCTGTGAAAGGAGGGGGTCAACAACTCAAGTAGCCCCTGACCTCGTCTTTTTTTCCTCTGCGCTTCTACTGTCCACGTTCTCATTGGAAGATATGAAATCGAAGAAAGTGTCACCAGCCTTGGAGCCCAGGTTTCTGATTCTCTTCCATTTCCTCTCAACCAGAAAAGGCCTCCACCTGTGAATCCTGGGGTTCTGTGTGGCACCCAGAGACTGCTCTCCAGACAGATCGTCATTCGTGAAACTATTAGATGTTCAGTCGTGTCTGACTCTTTGAGACCCCATGGATTGTAGCCCACCAGCCTCCTCTGTCCATGGGATTTTCCTGGCAAGAAGTCAGTAGCCATTCCCTTCTTCAGGGGATCTTCCTAACCCAGGGATCAAACCCATCATTCATGGGGCTTAGCTTATTCCTGCAGGGATTTGATTTGACAAAAACCATCCCGTTCTTTGGATTTCTAAAAGGGTGTGCCACTTGGTATCGCAATATACCATTTTCAGTCAAGCCTAGACACAGTGGTGACTGCACTCTGAAAGCTTTCATCACAGATAATGCCTTCCTGCTATATTAGGATAAAAAAAGAATGAGGTTTCAGTTCACCCTAATACCCCAGATGTTTCATCAGGGGCTTCTCTGGTGGCTCAGATGGTGAAGAATCCACCTGCCAATGCAGGAGACCTGGGTTCAATCTGTGGGTCGAGATGATCCCCTCAAGAAGGAAATGGCTATACTATACTCCAGTATTCTTGCCTGGAGAATCCCATGGACAGAGGAGCCTGGCAGGCTACAGTCCATGGGGTTGCAAAGAGTGGGACACAACTGAGCGACTAACAGTTTCACAAATGACAAAGAGTCAAATACGACTGAGCAACTAACACTAACATTCCAGATGTTTCTAACTTGGTCAAGCAAAAGTACAACCTTTATGCAAAGACATTTCAGGTTCTAAACATTCTGTCCATATCCCTCAACATCCCTTCCTGCGTTGAGCTTCTGTGACTTCACAGTCTTGGGATTAGGTCTCCGTGTTTGCCTCGTGTGCTGAACTTCCCTGCTCAGAGCATGGGCCGTCACAGCAACAGTGCAGAGGCTAAGAACACAGACAGTAGAGACAGAGTGTCTGCAGGACTGGCACCAGGCAACTGAGGCTCTCTGGGCCTCAGTTTTCTCATCTGAAAAATGGGATCTCTAAGGAGCTGCTAACGAGTTGAGATAATGAAAGCCCCCTGTGAAGTGCCTGACTTATAATAATATGACTCCATAAAGGCTACTGATTACTGTTACTATACTCATCAATGATTTTCACCTAACACATGCTCCACTGATACAAGCAAATACCAGAGGGATGACTTATCAACACTTGTTTTATTCTTTGACTCCTAAGAGGCTTAGTGGGGTGGGGGGAGCCACAGGAGCAGTGGTATTTACAGATGGCTTTTCACGATGCACCAACAGCACACCCTCCCTAAGTTGGCACGCAGGTAGGAACTAGCCCGCAAGCTCATCTTCAAGAGCTTTGCTAGAATCTAGAGCATGGGCAACTCAGAAGAAGGATATTCCTGCAAGCGGGCTCTCTCACATGCTCCACTGTTGATGTTATGTGTCAAATAATGCTGTGTTTTAGGGGGTCACCCTGTGCATGGAAGGGATGTCTGCAGAGTCCTTGGTCTCTACCTACTGGGTGCCAGTTGCACCCTTCCACAAGCAAAAATGTCCCTCAACGTTGCAAACAGCCCCTAGAAGGCAGAAATTGCCCTCCCTCCTTTGAGAGCTGCTGGCCTAGAGGGACATCTGATCGTCTTGCACTGGATGCTGGACACTGTCTGGGTGAATAGAGATGGTGCCATCCTGACAGGCAGGGTTCAACCTCAGCTGGTCAGCGCCAGTTCAACCGGACCACTGTTTACCCCTTCTAATGGATTGGTGCCTACAGCATCATGCTTGTTAAATATGCTTCTTATAATTCCTGCATAGTGGTGAGCCTTAGCTGGGGGTTTCTTTAAAGAAGTAAAGATGAAAGTAGATCTTAGTTGTTCATGTAGCAAAGACAAAGTTCATTCCAAGGCCATCATGGCGGTACTTGCTGGTAGTCTAGTAGTTAAGACTCCACCGTGCTGCCACTGCAGGGGGCGTGGTTGGATTCCTGGTCAGGGAATTAATATCTCACATGCCAAAAAAAGGGAACATCATGGTGGCTAAAAGTAGTCAGGTGGAAATCATCCTACCTCAAAGGCATCCAATAATTCCCTGATGGACTTCTCACCCACCATTACCTTCTCCCCCATCTTTCCCAATCATAGTACAAAACGACATTGTAGACAGCTTGTCATGAATGATGGTCACAAGCTATTCATCTACTTCTGGACTTTTGCAGAGCAACTTTTACGAGGTGATTCTTCTCCAGGTGTCTCTGTAAATAGAAATCACCACTTCTGATGACGTACCTTAGGCTCCGGGGTGAGGTACACACCCCATATTTCCCTAGAGGATGGCTTCAGACTTTGGGTCCCACAGTGCTGGCAGTGGGGATAGCCACCTGTTATTAAAAGACAGGCATCCAGAAGTGTTGGCCCTGGTATCTGATCTGTGTCCAGAGAAGACCCCCAACATGGGATGAGGGGCAGTCAAGTAACTGGGGTTCCTGTGGACTCGGGACTAAGGGAAAGATGAGGGATAAGTCAGGTTGTGTTACTGCCTGCAATGAACCCAGTTGCCAAGTAGAATCACACAGCCGCCATAAGCAACAATCCAGACCACATGTTCTTCGTGTGTTACGACCGTCCGGCTCCAGCGACCGCTCTGGGCACACCTGTCCTGTGCTCTGATCCTGCCCCAGGTAGGGAGACAAGCCTGGCATCCAACTGTGCTGGTTTTGTCACATGGTCCCAGAACACCATGCCACAGGCCAGCACTGCCTGTGTTCCCACTGCCCAAAGAGACTGTTCTCATTTACCCTTCTTTTAATCAGTCTCCTCTCCCATGGACTGAAGGATGCCATATGAGAAAACTGGCTATAAAGAGAAAAGCCCTTCCCCTTCCAGGCCGGCCTTGACCCGGACGTGTGGCCTCTCTCCCCTTTGGTTGCTTGCTTCCCAGAAGTTTCCATGCCAAATCGCTTCAGGCAGCCCAACCCCACACCCTCCCACTAGGTCAAGCTTGATAACTCAGCACAGTAGTGATATCAAGCTGGGACCGCTGCTCTGCTTGTTTTGAGAAGAATATTCTTTCTCTTATTAAGTTTCCTATGTAAGTGTCACCAAAGTTAGTCATTAGTTACCCTGAATAGCTTATTACTTAACCATTGATCATTCATCAGGCTGACTGAGTGGTGTTCTAAGTGATTGTCACAAGGACCAAAGAAATCTAAATTTCTTCTTTTCGTTCTCTGGGGTTGGGGTTGGGGGTTGCGGGGCGGAGGTTCTCTGTTCTCATATAGAACTCTCAAGTTTTTTAAGTCCTGTGTGAGGAGAGGTTGGAGAGAGTAGCATGGAGATATATACGCTATCATACGTAAAATAAATAGCCAGCGGGAATTTGCTGTATGATTGAAGGAGCTCAAAGCCGTGCTCTGACTGGGGTGGGAGGTGGGAGGAAAATTCAAGAGGGAGGGGACATGTATATATCTGTGGCTGATTCATATTGATGTATGGCAGAAACCAACACAATAGTATAAAGCAATTATCCTTCAATTAAAAATAAGTAAAAGTTATTTTAAAAGTCCTATATGCAAAATGTTGACACAGCAGTCAATTTAACTGCTGACTTCTTAATTAACTATGGGCAGAATTTTTTAAAGCAAAGGAGAAATACCTTGGTTGACACTATGGCAACTTAAGTATGTTTACAGTGGCACCTGACCTTCCATCTCCCCATTCATGGGATGCAGTGCCACTCAAAAGGAACAATTAGATGCAAATAGATGTTGGCAGATGCCTGAGCAGCATTTCCACTCTTTCTTATACTCACTCACCCCTAAAGAGCGAAAGAGCACGCAGATGCCTGCGGCGGCCAGGTTCCCACCCTCTCACCTGGCGACCATCCTCTTGTTCTGCCTCTGACTCATGTCATCACTGCCCCCCTCATCCGCACATCTTTCCTCATCCAGCCCCACTCATTCCCAGCATTGACTTCCACCTACCCATCACAGGTGATTACTTAGGAGCCTTCTTCTCCAAGATGGGTACCTCTCCTCACAGTGAGTCGACCTTTCTGGGCTGGCATTAGCGTTCTACCCACATAAAGGAAGGAAGCAGGCCATTGGGAGACCTTGTGTATCAGTTATGACTCGGTTGTTTTTCTGGTGCCCAAAATTACGCACAGAGCACCCAGGTCTAAAGCAAACACTTCTCAGATGAAATCAACAGCGACTGATGTGAGTTCTACTTGTACTATGGTTCGACCATTTTGTTTTGCTGTCTCACAGTCTAACGATATGGAGATCATTCATTTTGCCATTCTCTCCTGTGCCGCACGCATCTGGTAATAAGGATAAACAAACCGGCTCTCCTGCCCGCAGGTCAGTGTCTGGGAAAAGGCGGGCTGCTGATGACTCATGACTGGAATCTGTGTGTCCACTCACCTCTGCCAATGTTGCCGGACCTCCGGCACCCACGCTGGGAACTTTCCCTGTGCTTTCCACTCCAAAGACAACAGAAGAATATATATATATATATATGAAAGTGAAAGTCGCTCAGTTATGTCCGACTCTTTGTGACCCCATGGACTTATACAGTCCATGGAATTCTCCAGGCCAGAATAATGGAGTGGGTAGTCGTTCCCTGCTCCAGGAGATCTTCCCAACCCAGGGATCAAACCTAGGTCTCCCGCATTGCAGGCAGATTCTTTTTTTTTTTTTTTTGCAGGCAGATTCTTTACCAGCTGAGTCACAAGGGAAGCCCAAGCATACTGGAGTGGGTAGCCTATCCCTTGGCCACTGGATCTTTCCGACCCAGGAATTGAACTGGGGTCTCCTGCATTGCAGCCAGATTCTTTACCAACTGAGCTATCAGGGAAGCATATATATACATGTATATACATATATACATAAATTCCCTGTTCTCTGCCAGGTAATTCAACAAGAGAGTCTTTTAGGATGTTAATAGAGGGTAATTGATCATATGTGCTTTTCAAACTTGGGCTCCCTGAAGAAATACTTTAAACCCCATCAGGCCCACTTTTTATTAATACTTGCACACCTTGTATATTCTTTAAAAGCACCATTTCGCTTAACTCTCAAAGAAATCCCACAAGATGAGGATTTTAATTTCCTTTCCCGCAGAAGAGGAAACTGGACATTTGGAATGTTAAATGACTTTCCCAAAGGACTTCCGTCTAAACCCAGGTCCTTTCACCACACTGCAGGGCCAAAAGATAAACTCAGTTCTTCCCTAAATTATACACTTAGCTGGAAAAGCTGTCTGAAGAAATAACGGCAGAGATTTTCCAAACTTGATGAATAAAGATCAACTTGTAAATCCAAGAAGCCCAGCAAACCAGAAGCAGGACAAATACAGAGAAAAACAACCATAGTCAAACTGCAGAAATCCAAAGGAAAATTCTTTCAAGCAATCAGAGTCGGGGAGGGGGGAAAGGGACACATCACAGAAAACATGGATTCTCAGCAGAAACAAAGGAGGCCAAAACAGTGGCTGATATTTGTAAAAACAAACAAAAACCAAAAACCAAAATGTGAACCCAGAATTCTGTATGCAGCAAAAATAATCTAAGTGTGAAATAAAGACATTTTCCACTCAATAAAAACTGTGAGAACTCGAGGCCAGCAGACTTGTAGAAGCATTTCTTAATGCTGATATGCTTTTCAAGCTAAAGGACGATTTTAATATGCTGAAACCTGGATCTGCAGGAAGTAAAGGGAAGTTACAGGTCTGGGAACCTGCTCCAGGTTACACGTTTCGGACCTTTGGAGGCAGTCATTTGAGTGGTAAATAAGAGTTTGGGGAAAATAGCAAAAACTAAAATATTTTAAAGTTAAGAAGAAATGTGGTGTGTCATAAGGAATTGTTTTCTCATTTTTATACTGCCTAGGATTTTTCCCTAAGTGATTGTTCATTTTTTTAATTTTATGATTTTTGTTGTACAAACTTTGAGTTTTTACCTAGTTATCTTTCCTTCTGTTGTTCCTTTAATTGCTCTTGGCCTTAGAAAGCTTTTTCTGACCAGAGATTAGTGAGTCACTCAGATAATGTGTGATCTTACAGTTTCTTTTTTATTCAATTATTTACTTAATCCCAAATTTCTTCTAATGCTCTAAAGTGAGAATACAGGTCAGGTCACCCCCCAATTAGCTAGTTGCCCAACACCATTTGTTGAATAATCCACTCCTTTGCCATTGACTTTACTGGCTACCCACTCCAGTATGCTTTCCTCTTCTTACATGGACAGAGGAGCCTGGCAGGCTACCATTCATGGGGGTCGCAAAGAGTCAGACACAGCTGAGAGACTAACACTTTCTTGCCATTGATTTATAAGTCATTTGTTATATATTAAGCTTATGTTTTTAGGTTCTACTTCTGAGCTATTTATGCTCTCATGTAGATTTATTATTAATTATGTATTACCCAGTTTTCCTTTGGACAGTTTTATGACGTAGTTCAATGCAAAGCAGTTAAACACTTCCCTCTTCCCGTTTCTCCTTCTCAAATTCTTACTCATCATGTTCGTTTATTCTCAGAATCAGGCTTCCCTGGTGGCTCAGATAGTAAACAATCTGCCTGCAATGTGGGAGACTCAGGTTTGATGCCGGGGTCAGGAGGATCCCCTGGAGAAGGGTATGGCTCCCCACTCCAGTATTCTTCCTGTCACACACATAACCCTGGAATGTTGAATGGAATTTCTTTTAAATGACAAGTTAATTTAAGAAAAACGTGCACCTTTGCTGTGGTCCACTTTACAACCAGGAATGTAAAATATCTCTCACCTTAAGGTTCAGGCAAGGAAATAAAGCTGAGAGCCTTCTAAAATTAGTAAACTTAGTAGGAGACACTCTCTCCTGTATTCACCTGAGATCCAAAAGAAATAAAAACTACATGCAGAAGGAAACATGGCGAAAGCTTCCTGGCTTGAACTTGCAGTTTATGAGAGAGAGAAAAAGCCCCACTAGAAAGTTCATAATCTCAATTTGGTCCCTGCAGAAATTTGTTAGAGGTACACACTACTTGTGAGACTGAACAACCTCAAGTCAGAATTAAAAATTAATTTCAGATTAGCAGTGCCCTCCAAGTGTTGGCAAAAGCAAACACAAATCAACTAAAAATCAACTAAAACCTCAAAGAATTCTCACAGGTAAGTGTCTAAGGGAAATAAACAACTCATAATAATAAATAGAATAATCAAACACCAGAAAAAGTCACCATTAGTTAAATAAATAGTAAAAGAGACAATTGAAACAGATGTTGCAAAAACTTCAGATAGAAAAATACCACAGCCAGGATACAAATAACCATACTTAGCATTATGAAATAAAATGAAGGAGAAGTTTGAAAACAAATGGAATGGAACTCTGAAAATGAAAAATATAATCACTGAAACTAAAACTCAGCTGATGGCACCCATTAGGACGGCTGTTGTTGAAAACAGTTAATAAATAACAAGTGTTGGTGAGACTATGGAGAAACTGGAAATTTTGTATCCTATTGATAGGAATGTAGAATTGTACCGCTGTTATAGAAAACAGTGTTCGTGCATGTGGGCTCAGCTGCTTAGTCATGTCCTACTCTTTGCGATCCCATGGACTGTAGCCTGCCAGGCTACATAATATAATTTTTCTAAAAAGTAAAATCACTTTATCACAATTTTAACATAAATAGTTAATTCTTTAAAATCTTAAGTGAAGCATCTGCTAATGATAGACTGAGCTATTCGGATCTGACAGTCTTCTGACAATAAGGAAAACAAAAGAAAAAGTACCTGCTTGAACGCAAGCAGGAGACAGCAAAGTCACTAGGTCATGATTTAGGGGGAAAAGGAAAGCCCAGGGAGGTAAGCCTGCTTTTTTTTTTTTTATCATTTGAGGCTATTTCCTCACAGAGACACTTTCCAATTTTAGAGGAGGGTCACTGAGAGGCTGAGAGGGTCCTTTCCCAGCATCAGAGGCTGGTGAGACAAGGTTGGGGGTCTAGGTGCTGCCCAGGTTGAATGGGCTTTCGTGATTCTTTCTCACTTTGAGTTGCAACCTTGAAGGTTGAATCCTGGGGTTTCCCTGGTGGTCCATTTGTTAAGGATCCAATGCAAGAGATGTGGGTTCGATCCCTGGTCCGGGAACTAAGATTCCCACATACTAGGGAGTAACTAAGCCTACATGCTTCTACGAAGATTCTGAGTGCTGCAACTAAGACGTGCCAGTGTCAGATAAATATATTAAAAAAGGAAAAAGACTGAACCCTATGAGTAAGGGTAAAATACAAGTACAGAATCACTTTCAAGGATGCACCTTACCTTTGAATCACCTGAATTCCTGAAACTGCATTGCTGTTTCCAAATAGCTCTTGCTCCCAGGAAACCTAGCAGAAGCAAACCTCAAATTATTTTACATCACAGGTTGCCAATACAATTCCCTGCACTCAGTTAAAAAAATAAAATTAAATATCAAAAGACAAGACAGCATAGAACATCAGTAGAAGTAGCAGACCAGTGGAAGTAACAGCTACCCCGTATAAAATCCTGGTGCTATCAAATACCAACTTTAAAATAACCAGGTTTGCTATATTCAGGGATCAGGAATAATATAGGGACTTCCCTGGTGGTTCAGTGGTTAAGAATCTGCCTTCCAATGCAGGGGACATGGGTTCTATCCTTGGTAAGTGAGCTAAGATCCCACGTCTTGTCTAAAGAGTCCGTGTGTTCTGGAGCCCACATGCCACAGGAAAGGTGTTGGCAGTAGCATTTCTCAAGATATTGGACAGGTTTGCTTACTTCTCGTTACAGGAGATTTGGGTTTCCAGAGTTCCTCTTCTGTAACATGACCCACTAGATGTTTTAAGTGTCACCTGGTGTTATTTGCATCACTCTGTGAGTACTGGGACTCAAGACTGGCGGCAGATACACTTAGGCCCACACGATTATGCTGTCCTGTGAGTAGTCAAGTCCTTCGTCTCTGATCCAGGGGTGCGTTTTCTGCCAACTTCCCCAGGCTAACATGTTAGCTTTCAAGCAAGATAAAAATCTCTGACCTTTCATTGTCGTTCTTGACATCCTCAAGTCTTCGGTTCTTTCCCAAAGTGACCTGTAGACTTTTGCGGTTCCAATTCAAAATAGCAACAGGACTCTCTGTAATTTGACGAGCTGATTTCTGCAATAAATATGGAAATGTCGAAGATCAAGAACAGCCAAGACATTCTCTAAGGAAAAAAATGCAAAAGTACATGAACTACCAGATATCAAGACTAGTTTAAAAATATCATAACCAAGACACGGTGCTATTGGCACAAGCATAGACAAAACAAAGCAGTGGAAAAGAACAGGATGTCCAGCCATGGTCCTTGGTATATGTGGACACTGAGTAATGACAAGGATGTTGCTGTGGCGCAGCAAAGTTTGGTCTCTTTCACAGTCAGTGCTGTGATAATAGAGCATCCACAGGACAACAATATGGGGGTGAACCGTACCTTCTGAAAACATCAATCCCAGGCAGAGCGTGGATCTAACTATGAAAGGAAAAATAATGAAGATAATATAGGCTAATATGTTTATGACCTCACATGGATAAAAGCTTCTTAACCGGGATGTGAAAGATCTCACCATGAAATAAATGGTGATTGATGATTGATGAATTTTCAATAACAACTTCATTGAGATATAACACATGTGTCATAAAAGTCATCATTTTGAAGTGTACCAATCAGTGATTTTTAGCATATTCACAGGGCTGTGTAGTCATCACTACTGCCTGATTCTGCATTTTCATCACCCCCAAAAGAAATCCATATCTATTTTCAATTGCTCCTTTCTCCCCTCCCAGCTACCCCTTGCAATGACCAAACTACTTTCTGACCCTATGGATTTGCCTGTTCTGCACATTTCATATAAATGGTCATACAATATGTGGCCTTTTGTGTCTGGATTTTTCACTAAAAGTGTTATGTTCCCAAGGTTCATTTATGCTGTACCACATACCAGTACTTCATGCATTTTTATTGCAGTGTAATATTCCATTGAACGGCTATACTAGCTTTTCTGTATGGTTTCGTAAGTTGAAGGGCACGTGGATTGTTTGCTTGTTTTGACTTTATAGATAATGTTGCCCTGAATGTTCTAACATACACTTCCTGCTTGTGCAGACACTCAGGGTCAGCCAGAATTGAGAGCATAGGGCCGTCTCAGTTGTTGCCTAGGCACAGACACAGCTCTAGGCACACACGCAGCTTTGTACATGTTTGTGGTCACCTAGAGTCCCAGGAACATATAGAAACTTTTGAAAGCATCCCACAGCTGTCATGTGTCCAATTTTCCCTTTTAAGTTTTTTTTTTTTCATAGCCTTTTGCTAGCCTCAACTTGTAATGCTTCCTTGTGCGCATGTTAAGTTGCTTCAGTTGTGTCCAACTCTTTGTGACCCTATGGACTGTAGCCCTCCAGGCTCCTCTCTCCATGGGATTCTCCAGGAAAGAATACTGGAGTGGGTTGCCATGCCCTCCTCCGTGAGATCTTCCTGACTGAGGGATCGAACCCACGTCTCTTAAGTCTCCTGCATTGGCAAGTGGGTTCTTTACCACTAGCGCTACCTGGGAAGCCCAATGCTTCCTTAAGCCACTGAAGTGTTAAACAATTATTGCTGATTGTTTTGACAAATACCCTGTCATTAGGGCTGTTCTTATAGAGGGAGCCTTAAGTCACATCAGAGAAAAAGAAGCCCTGTAAATGGAATTTCTCAGCAGGTTGTCACACAGGTCAAATAGTGACAGTTCCTGGGGGATGGCCCTGTTGAGAGTCGCGTACTCATTCTGCCCCCTCTAGTGGCTGCTAGGCTGCCAGTTCTCAGACCTGTTCTATTTGGTTTTCAAGGTGACTGAAGGGAGAACATCTACTCTGCAGAGCTTGGCAGTATCTCTTGATTGATGAATATTCCTAGACTAAAATTAGGAGTTCTGACTATCAAAGACACCACTAAGAAAAGGAAAATGGAAGCCAGAGACTGGAAGATGGGAATTGTAACACATATGACTGACAAAGAATTGTCACAGATCTGTAAGATTAACCCTGGAGAAGGAAATGGCAACTCACTCCAATACCCTTGCCTGGAAAATCCCATGGATGGAGGAGCCTGGTAAGCTACAGTCCATGGGGTCACAAAGAGTCAGACTTCACTTTCTTTTTTCCCTTTGTAAGATTAAAGAGCAGATTAGACACTGCTGAATTAAAAGAGATGTCATGAACAGAAGGAATTATTTGAAACACCATCTAAAAGGGCAGAGATGCAAAATAAAGAACTATACCAAACAACAAAGAAGTAAGTGTAATAAGTTCTAGCATATATAAAGAGATAATATTTAAGGACATAAGACTAAGACTTTTTCAGGAAATACGGCTAAGATTTAAATGCTAAAATATCAGAATCCAAGTGGACTTCAAGTAGGGGGAAAAGTCCACAACTAGAAGCAATACAGAGAAGCTATAGGACATGGAAAATGAAAGGTCTTGAACTTCCCTGGTGGTACAGTGGATAGGAGTCCACCTGTCAATGCCAGGGACACTGGGTCAATCTCTGGTCCAAGAAGTTCCACATGCCAAGGAGCAGCTGAGCCCGTGCACCACAGCTACTGAGCCCATGCGCCTAGAGCCTGTGTTCTGCAACCAGAGAAACCACAGTCTTGAGAAACCTTCTCCCTGTGACTAGAGAGTAGCCTGCTTGCAGCAGTGAAGACCCAGCACAGCCAAAAATTAATTCATTAAGAAAGACAAAAGATCTTAAAAGCATCCAAGAAAAAAAGCTAGATTACTTACAAAGAAATGGCAGTGAGAGTAAAATCTTATTTTTCAGTGACCGTGGTATTAGAGTCAGTGACTTACTTCACTGTGCTCAGAGATACTGAAGAGTTACCCACAGTTCTCTATACTGACACTGTCTTTAAGAGCAAAGGTTAAATAAAAACATTTTCTGACTTAAAAACCAGGAGTGTTTTTCTCTAAGAGACCCTCATTAAAAGGATATATTACAAATATATGGAGAAAAACCTCTGGTGGAATGTCCAAGGGACAAGAAGAAATTGTGAGTAAAGGTATCAGCAAATATAAATAAATACAGATGGTATAAAATAAAGTCGTGTCTAATTTAGGAGTGTGGGTAATAGAGTACAACTAAAACACTGAACAACTGGATGAGTGGCGCTTCGCAGTTAAGAGAACAGATACTAAATACAGATTTCTTCTGATCAAATCCCAACTCTGGTACTTCTCACCCTGCTTTGTGTGTGCTCAGCCGCTCAGTCGTATCCAACTCTTTGCGACCCCATGGACTGTAGCCCACCAGGCTCCTCTGTCCTGGGCTTCTCCAGGCAAGAATACTGGAGTGGGTTGCCATTTCCTCCTCCAGGGAATCTTCCCAACCCAGGGATCAAATCTGAGTTTCCTGCAGTCTGCTACATTGGCAGGCAGATTCTGTACCACGGCGCCACCTGGGAAGCCTAATTAGGCGAGTTCATTAATATCTCTGTATGTCTATGTACTTCTTTTAATATGAGGATAGTAATAGTGTTTCTCATAGGGTTATTGGTGATACTTAAATTAGTTAACATATGGGGAACCGCTTAGAACCACGATTGATACGTAGCAAGTGTTTTGTAAGTGCGAGCTATGATTTTCAATAAAGCATTCTCAAGTCCTTGTGTTGCCAGGTAAAATACAGAATCATGGTGAGAGACTTTATCAAACTTCTTTCCATAGCGGTGATTAAGAAAATAAAAGTACTATTAGCAAGCTTGTTTTGATTGACTCATAAAACTTGTACCCCACTAATTTAAACTACACAGACTTGCAGAAATCGACTTCTTAATCTACATGATAATTCCGAGAAGTAAAAACCAAGCAGGTGTGGCAGACACAGTTAGCTGCCTTCCCAGTGTTCGGTCTGCCTTTCTCATCCGCAAAACACTGGTTTCCTGTGGAGTATGAATGTGTCCAGCTAAGACCCCCACTCTCCCAGGTGTCTTGACAGTTACGTGGCCATAGAATCTAGTTTAGATCATTGCCATTTACGTACAAACCATTGGGTTGAGTTTCTGGAAAAGCCATGTTATGCTTTATGCCTTTAAGGCTAGTATGTGTGTGTGCTCTGTCGTGTCTGACTATGCAACCCCATGGGCCGGACTGCTCTGTCCATGGGATTTTCCAGGCAGGAAAACCAGAGTGGGTTGCCATTTTCTCCTCCAAGGGATCTTCCCAACCCAGGGATGAAACCCTAGTCTCTTGCGTCTCCTGCATTGGCAGGTGGATTCTTTACCACTGAGCTTGGGAAGCCGTAAAGCTGATATGCCTTGAACCTATATGTTTCCATCTTTGGACTCTGTGTGTGTGCTACTGATGCCTTCAAAGCTTCTGTATTGTTTACATTTTTCAAGCAATTTTTTTAAATAACAAAAAAGAATAAAGCACGATATAGAACTGTCTGCTGTGTTCCCATTATAGTTGCAGAACTCTACAGAAATAGCTATTAATATGTTTGTTTACATGTTATAAACGCCTGATAAAAATACACACCCAACTGTTAACAGTGAGTGATGGGGAGGCAGTGGGAGAGTGGATGAGGCACTTTTTATGTTTTATTTGCTTCCGTTCTGTTTGATGTTTTTACAGGTTTGTATTCTGCTTTTGAAATCTAATTTTAAAAAATGCATCAATAAATAAAACATATGCCAGTAAAAGGAAGGGGGAAGAAAGCCGTTGCTTTCCAGCTTGGAAGGAAGAAAAGGAGGTAGTTCCAAGACTGGGGAAGAGCGAGGAGACAGGACTGACTCAGGAAAGGGGGGTACGTGGGTCAGTGATGCTGTGATGCCTGGGGGAGGTGGGAGGGGGACACACTCAGGTGGCGGTGTACACCTCCCTGCGGTGGAGGAGAGAAGCAGGGGGCAGGGAGGGGGCAGAAATAGAGATATTGACTTTGGCTGAATGTGCAGAGGGAGACAGGAGTAGGGGTCCAGCTGGAAGAGCATGAAATAAAGCAAGTACCAAATAAACACCGGAGGGAATGGCCGTGTTCTCATTTTTAGATGTGTGCTCCTCAGCTTTTTCAGTGACTGTATTTCTGTGAAAACGAGAGTAATTTTCTTCGGTTAGAAACATGTTCTTTAAACAATGGCCATAGGCCATCTGTGCCTCTGCCTAGACGATGCATAGTCAATGCCTCTGCAAAGCAGTTGGCTCTCTTTCTATTATGCTGTATTTCTATAGCAGGACTTGGGAATTAACTTTTGCCATAGGAGGGAGGGAATTGTATTAGGGAAGAGAAAAAAGTTTATATGATAAATTCAAGTGGGGTAATAATACAATTTTAAGGAAGACTAACCTGAGAAAATGCACAGGAAACGTGCTATTTGTGTAAAATAGCCTTAAAAACCCATGCACAATCTCATCTTTGTGGATGCGATGCATAAAGAAATCTTAAGAGTGTGGGCCAAGTTTAAACCAGCTGAACTGGGATGATTTTGTGTTTTCGGAGAGAAACATAATATACGAGAGACTTATGAACAGCTAAGCTCTTGCTGAAGCAGACACAGATGGTGGCTCTTGTGGTTTTTTCCTTCTTATTCCCTTTGAGTGAGAATAAAATTATCACATTTTTGCTCTTCGAAATTCCTCAGAATAAAGAATTAATATACTCAGGAAATTAAAAATGAATATACTCAGAAATTTCACTTCTAGGAATTTATCCTTTAGAAGGATTCACACATGGGCACAAAGATGGCTATTATAACGTTGTTCCTATTAGCAAAAACTGTCTCTCTGGGAAACAGAACTTTGTAGTTGATTAAAGCCCCGAAATTTTACAACTCTCTAAAACTGATAATGGGGGATGATTTATTTTTCTGTTGAATGGAAGAGACCCTTCAATGTTATTATTTTCACCCTGTAAGACATTAGCTAGTTTTCTATCAAAATTAGCAATGCTGTTTCAGAATGTCTTTTTACCCATTGACTTTATAATTTTCAACTTGTATATTCCCTCTTTTTAATGTATTTTTAAAAATTATGTATTTATTTACTGGCTCTGCTGGATCTTCGTTGATGCATGGGATTTTCTCTAGTTGTGGCGAGCAGGGACTACTCTTGAGTTGCGGTGCCTTCTCGTTGCAGAGCACGGGCTCCGGGATGCGTGGTCTTCAGTAGCTGTGGGCACGCAGGCTCAGTAATTGTGGTTCCCGGGCTCCAGAGCACAGGCTCAGTAGTTGTGGTGAACAGACTTAGTTGCTCCAGCAGATTTAGTTGCTCCAAGTTGCTCCAGGATCTTCCTGGATCAGGTGTCTAACCAGTGTCTCCTGCATTGGCAGGCGGACTCTAACAATGAGCCACCAGGGAAGCCCGCAGAGTCCCTCTTGAGCCAACTTTGTCATCCTGTTGGTTGCTTCATTAATGAATTAAATAAAACTTCAGTATATGGGAAGAAATCTTATCCGATGGTTGTTTTTCTAGTGTGATTGGCTGGCATATTCTGATCCACGGAAAGAAGATGACCCTGCGGCCACGCCTCCCCCTCCCACCTCACAGGTGAAGGGCTTTGGAAATCATGCAACGCAAGGCTGTGAAACTCACTAACCTACATACAGCTTTTGGAAAATATGTGAGTTCTGGTCGCTGGGCTTTTCCCAAAACCATTTGCCTCCAGGGTGGGGGTCATTGTGTACTCAACATTATCTTCTGTCCAACTGGAAACAGACCTGACCAGATTCTCAAAAAAAAGTGGTTAACCCGAGGTCTTCAAATACGGAAAGCTAAAAAATAAAACTGCAACGAGAAGCCTGCGAGATGCCATTAAATAGACCTGGATGTTAGTGCCCAGCAAGCACCAAGTATTTGAGACGCAGCCTGTTGCCACCAAATGTAATCAGTGGTCTTGATCACAATGAGATTGTACTGCCAGAAATTTTAGGGTCATAGCAGGTCATCGTTCCTTTTATTTATTTGTTCATTTGGCTATGCTGGGTCTCAATTGTGGCATGTGGGATCTTTAGTTGCAGTATGGGAACTCTCAGTGTGGCATGTGGGATCTAGTTCCCTGACCTGCATTGGGGTCTTAGCCATGGAACCACCATGGAAATCCATCTTTCCTTTTAAAGGGGAATTTTGGGGAAGAACTTTGCATCTAATGGGTAGCGTGGATCTGAGAACTGTCCTACTGAAGGGTCATCACAGTTCACTCTGAGACTTTGACCCACATTCTACCTCTCAAGGCTGCAGGAATTCCTAACGTCCAGTCTGGCTTCCAAATGCTGAACTTCTAGGATGGACTTGATCTTGTTTGTGAACCAAGGGCTGCAAATTGACGCCACAGAATTTTACTCACCAGAGTGGCAGTAGTTAAGACAAGCAGTCCTGGCAAAGGTTCAGATAAAGAAGCATCTTCCTGTGTGGCAGGTAGGTGTGTAAATTGCTATGGCTTGTTTTGGCAAGCAGGCATGCAGTCTGGCAATAAGTTGAATAACTCATCTATCCCTCCAGGGCTCCAAAGAGGGCAGGCAGAAAGCAGTTTTCTCTCCCCTTCATGGCCTTCCAGATCTCTTTTATTGTTTCTTTCTCGTCCCCACCTGAAATCCTCGGCAGCTGACGTAAACTTTTCTGTCACTTTTAAATTATTTAGTTAGTTTTTACTAAATGCAAAAAGGTTTATTTCTTACTCATTTTATATATATATATATAATATTCTTTTCCATTATGATTTATTACAGGATATTGACTGTCCCTGTGCTATACAGTAGGACCATGTTGTTTATCCATCCTGTGTATGATAGTTTGCACCTGCTAATCCCAAACTTCCTTATCCATCTCTCCTCCATCGCCACCCTTTGGCCAACCCAAGTCTGTTCTCTGTGTCTGTGAGTCTGTTTCTGTTTCATAGATAAGTTCGTTTGTGCCACAGTTTAGATTCCACATAGAAGCGACATCATATGGTTTTTGTCATTCTCTTACTTCACTTAACATGATCATCTCCAGGTCCATCCATGTTGCTGCAAATGGCATCATTTCATTTCTTTGTGGCTGAGTAGCTTTCCATTGTGTATGTATGGTGTATATGGTGTGTATGCATATATCTCTCACATCTTTATTTACCTGTCAGTGGACACTAGTAGCTCCTGTGTCTTGGCTATTGGAAATAGTGCTGCTGTGAACACAGGAGTGCACGTACGTTTTCGAATTAGTGTCTTCTCCCAAGCCCAGGAGTGGGCTTGCTGGATCATATGGCAACTCTAGCTTTAGTTTCTTAAGGCACCTCCAACCGTTTCCCATCAGCTAGATTTATTCTTGATATCCCAGGATGACAAGGTCTGTGTGCTCCACACACAGCATTGATTTAACGCCCCTGTTCTGAATGAGGACTGTGGGCTCCATGTGGTAGCAGGAACCTCTTCTCTAGCAGCTCCGAGTCCTCTCCTAAAGACACATGTGCGCCACTGCAGTGGCCAACGCCATCCGTCATGTCGTATTTCAGGGCAGGGGCCATGAAGCCCAGGATGTGGCACCCCAGAAACCATCCAGAGCCCTGTAAGCTTGCAAGGGTCAGAAGGCATCACTCTTGGAGTCTAGATACAATCTGGACCACTTAAAGAATCCGCCTGCCAACACAGGAGACTCAGGTTCGATCCCTGGTCCAGGAAGATCCCCTGGAGGAGGAAATGGCAACCCATTCCAGTATTCTTGCCTGGAGAATCCCATGGACAGAGGAGGCTGGCAGGCTACAGTCCATGGAGTTGCAAGGAGTTGGACATGATTTAGCAACTAAACAACAGCAAAGATGCAGTGGGAATAAAAAGGGTACATCCACTTTCTCCCATCAAGAGCCCTATCATGTTAAACAAAGCAGTAATACCTCCCACTCCTGAGTTACCTTCCGGAGGACAGCCTTGGGAGAATTTACCGAAGTATGGGCTGTGAGCTACAGGTTCAGGTATCAATCGACCCTTTCCCTTTGGAGCAATGGCAAACACAATACATTGCATGGCAGCTGCTTTTGGAGTGCCCTCTCTCAGCCGGAAAGGACAGGCAGCTTCAGTCTGATAGAATAACATGTTTGTGCTTTGCTTGCAGAACTGAGCCTCCTCAATACTTGTCCAGTTCAAGGTGAAACTGACTCTAGGTTTAACCTCACTCCATGGAAATAGCTAAAAATGCCCCTTCCTATTTGTTATTTGTCTTCATCTTTTTACTTTAAACCAGAAAAGTTTATGACAGAAGATTATGCAAGGAAAGTATTTTAGACAAGCCATGGCAAACGAAAACCAAGTCATTGCAAGAATTAATCATCACTAGCCAAAAAAGAGTCTGATATTAACTCCATTAGGAGTTTAAAGCAGCTATTAAACCAGGGCATTGGATGCTTCTAGCTCGTTTTCTCATTTCCTGGCTTATCTCCAGCTGGCTTGAAATGCTAACACAATAGCTGAGAAATTCACAGCAAATCCAAACACAGTCCAGATCTGCAGGACTTTAGGGTCTCTGGGATTCTCTGAAACAGTTGTCTCAAGTAAGTATCGGTCCTCAACTCTCAGGAAAAATGTCCTAAGAAGATGGTTTCACTCTAAAGATGATACAGAAGATACAGGATGTCACGATGAGGTCTATGAAGCAGACATTTTCTCTGGACTTTGCTGCATGCCCTGTTGAGAGCCCTCCCACCCACCCACTGCACTGGTTAATTAGTGTTTTCTTAATTAGCATCTCTCAATCTTCTTTATGAGACACAAAGCATTCTGAGTAAAGCGTGGCACATCGGGGACCAGGAATGTGGAATTCTATGTCTGACTTCATCTCTGACTCAGAGGATCTTGGGCAAGTCCTAGCTTCTCTGCCCTCATTTTTTTCTGTCTATAAAATAATTATGGCTCATCTGTATTATCTGATTTGTTAGGACAAATTTCATGACCACATCGGCATGAAATCTGGATGAAGCTGGGACTGAGAAATGGATCAGACACTCTTGATTGAGATGGTGAAAGCAGAGGCTGAAACCAGGACAGATAACTGACCCCCACCCAGGCTGAGGGTGCATGGTGTGCGGGGGGAATCAGGGAGAGCGTTATTTTGAAAACATAGCTGTTGTTTGAAATCCATAGTATATTTGGTTAAATTTAACTTAGTAAATTTCACAACATATTATGATCTATATGGGTATATATTGTGTATTATGATTTTGGACAGGTAAGATAGATAATATGTTTTAGTTCTTAAGGGATATTTTTTTGGCCTTTTTAATTGTCCAAGTCAGACAAACACCCTGAATGACATTAAAGAGAGGGAGGTGAGCCAGATGGGTCTAATTTTGATATTTTGAGCAGTGAGCCATTTCTAGTCCTTATCCTTCCCAGAGATGGATGGATGAGGCAGACCCAGGGAGCACCTCTCTTTAATCATGCAGACATAAGAAGGACTATTCCAGTCCGGGTACACCAGCCCTTCACACCTAAACCTTTTCAAGTTGACAAGTGGAGCTGATGCTGCCAATTGGCAGAACACTGGGTTCTTTCTCAGATAATGCACGTGTCCTAGTCTCAGTACAGTTTTTAAACTGAGGGGAACTGCAGGCCTTATCACCTGACACTCACATACAGGTATTAACAAATGGACATGCTGAGCACTACTTAAATTACATTTCTTTCAGGAAAACAAGCAGCAACAACAAAAACATAAAACAATCATCAACCAAAAAGAAAAAAAAAAGGATTTTGGAACAATCGGAAACAGAATCTGTACCATTGGGAAAAGGTTCAATATATGGTTCTTATTTATATGCAGTCTTTGTGAGCATTCTTCATAGTTTATCTACATGATATCAATTTGGGCTTCATCAATTCTGCTGGAAAAAAAAAGAAGATGAAGTACACCTGGAACCACCAGCAAGCACTCTGGAGAGGATAGATCATTTAATTACATCATTAATTTCCAAGACATATGCATCACATTTGAGTCTGCAGAATATAACCTATTAGAGGAAGCCCAATTGCAAGTGCTAATAACAGAGAACACAGAAGACCTCATTCACCAGCCATCTCTCTTCCATCTGATTTCTAGTTTCCAGAAAGCAACAGTGTCACCCAGCTGCAGAGTCGCAGGACCACCTCCTGGTGGAGTTAGAGTAGAAGCGAAGAGGCAGGGTCGTGGGTGCCACTTTTGCTCTGTGGACAGTGTTTGATGTCTTAAGCTAGGTGATGAGGACTTGTGTGTGTGTGTGTTAGACGCTCAGTCTTGCCTGACTCTTTGCAACTCCATGGACTGTACCCCTCCAGGCTCCTCTGTCCATGGGATTCTCCAGGCAAGAATACTGGAGTGGGTTGACATTCCCTTCTCCAGAGGATCTTCTCGACCCAGGGATGGAACCCAGGTCTCCTGATCGGAAGGTGAATTCTTCACCACTGAACCACCTAGGAAGCCCTGATGAGGGTATGGGCATCTTATTACTCTTTATTCCTATTCTTAGCATATCTTATACATCAAGATAGTATATTATTTTTAAGGAAAACAGACCTGACTCTGAAGGCTTTGGGAAGTGATTCAGTCATCTTAAGCTATTTAGGTCTGTCTACTCTTTCTGGCTCCGGCAAGAATCATCTCATACAATTAAATTTTTCTCCACTCATCGAACATTAAAGTCATAAAGATATACATAGAGCAAATAGCCAAGACAAAGCACTAGTCCTCTGGCCTCTTGTACTAACTGCACTCCCCTTCCCAAAGAAGAGCACTCTGTTTCAGCATGCCCTTCCAGACGCTCTCTACATCCACACGTAGGCGTATTTACTTGTTGTGCTTCCAAATGTAGTGTCAGCTTTGACCTAAGCATCCTTCCTGGGCTTTGATCACTTAAGGTCAGCAAGAAGAAAGAACTGATGTCCCGGGTTAGAAGAGATAGGAATGCTGGAGAGGAAGACTTGAATCAAGAGAGGTCGGCTGTGATCTCAGAGAAGGGAGCCATGGCCTGGTAATCCTGCCCTAGGCTGTGTTCACAGAGACTTGCACAGAATAGTCAGAGTGAGGGAACCGAGGGGCAGCAGTCCCCAGCTGGGGGCCTGGGGCCCTTTTATGGTCCGTGATGCCTGGAGCACCGTCATGTCCCTTGGCTCAAGGGCAGGCAGTCGAACGGTGGAGCCTGAATGACCCAGGCACAAAGAGAACAAAGCCAAGCAAAGACGCTGGTTTTAGGAGCGAAGCTCTCAAGAGGCTGCGTGTGTAGACAGCTCACGCCTGAGATGAGGTGGTTTCTGCAGGGGCCTTGGGTTGGGTGACTCACTACTGAGGGTCAGCGTGGATGACACAGGAGGGGTGAAGCCGTGGTCTTACAGCCCAACCTAAAGACGGGTCCCCCTTCACCCCGTGGGCAGCAGTGGGAGGTGTGTCAGATCTCAGGGAGCCTGCCACTCAGTATCTGCTCTGGGCACAAACCACTTCCTCCTCAGACTCCTCAGGAATGCGACTCTCTTGAAGCAAGACCTCGAAGGTGTGACAGTCGACCTGTCGACCCGCCCAGCTTGCTAACAGGGACCTCTGCTCCCCAGAAGGTGACTACCTCCTGTCTCTGGGTGCTTCCAGGGTCATCTTTGCAAGCCTGTTGCCTTTCTCTCACTTATTAATGTATCTAAACTGGAAGCCCCTGGTAGAGATTTTTTTTTTCTCATATAACCTTTTTTTTTTTAAGTCTTTATTGAATTTGTTGCAATATTGCTTCTGCTGTTTTATGTTCTGTTTTCTTGGCCAGGAGGCATGTGGGATCTTAGCTACCTAAGCAGCACTGGAAGGTGAGCCCTTATACCAGTGGACCAGCAGGGAAGTCCCTCATATAGCCTTTTTAAACTGGGTGTAATAATCCACATGCCATAAAATTTGCCCTTTTCAAGTGTACAATCTGGTGGCCTCGGGGCAGACTGCCTCCTTCAGTGCTTCCTCCGGGTGCCTCCGGCTAAGCTCTGCAGAGGCTGTTTTGGGGAGCAGACTCTTCCTGTGTGTGCTCCCTGCCCTCCAGCAGGGATGAACTGGAGGAAAGCGGGTCTGCCTCCCCCCATGGCTGCCTCTTCCAGCTGTGGTCCTGCCTTGACTGGGGCGTTGCACGTCCACCGGCTCCCCATTTGCTGTGAGCGCGGGCTCAGATGTCAGGGCAGAAAGAGAGGTCACTTAGGCAGACTCTATCGATTTCTGCCATCTTCTCGTTTCTTCTGACTGTCCCCTTTTCCCTGGAGGAACAGTTAGGAAATAGCTAACAATCCTTGCAGCCAAACAAAGTTTCTAATTTTACTGCATTTCTAAATCAGTGGAAAAGAAATCGAGAGCCGGGCCTCAAAAGGATCCGGTAGAAGCAAATTACATTCTTGTTTGATGGTGAAGCAGCCGGCAGTCCATGCCTGCAGGATCTGACGTTTGCTGAGAAGGATATTGCTTGACGGTAGGAAAATAGGCTGGCCTGCACACATATCTTTCTCCTTGAGACCAAATAGAAAGCTCTGGAAACCTGGTTAAAGAAGGAATATCTGGTATTTAGTTCTCTGCACAAAATGATAACCCAACGGCCAGAGGTAACTGTGAGTGCACATATTTTCTGAGAATGCAATAAACTGAACTCCAAATTTACAAAATATCGTGAAGTAAAGCATAGTTATTAGCATTCCAAAACCATTCGGCATTTTTATCCTGGTGATATTTTGTTTTATGGGATGAGGCTGATAATAAACGGGTCAGAGACTACAGACACCTCCACGCTAAAAATTCTTAGATGCATATGTGAATGCCTCAGAATTTTATGTGTATGCCTCTGAAGACATACCCTCAGAAACTAAAGACTTTCCGGGTCGTGTGATTGCCCAAGGACATGTGCCAGAATGTTTTTTAAACTGATGTTGTTGGGGGCCTTCCCTGGTGGTCCAGTGGCTAAGACTCTGAGCTCCCAGTGTGGGGGCCCGGGTTCAAAACCTGGTCAGGGAACTAGATCTCACATATCGCAACTGAGAGTTCACATGCCACAACTAAAGATCCTGCATTCTGCAACTAAGACCAAATAAATAAATAATTTTAAAAAAACTGATGTTGGAAATTTCCCCCATAAAAGGTAATGAAAGTGATAGCTGATGGAGTTCTAATAAAGCTGAGAGGTTAAGAAAGATGCTGAATTAGCCTTACTAGTCTTAGACAGCTGCTTATCTACCCTGGAAAGGTGAAAAAACAACCAGCCTCATGAACCAAGGCAATAGTGTGAGTCCACATCCCCTGGGAGCTTGTTAAAAATACAGAGGCCCAAACATCAGCAGTGGCAACAACAGGAATACAGAGGCTCAGGTCCCAAGCCTCAAGCTTAGTCAGCAGATCTGTGTGTGTGTGTGTGTGTGTGTGTGTGTGTGTGTGTGTGCACGCTCAGTCATGTCTGACTCTTTGCAACCCTATGGACTGTAGCCCACCAGGCTCCTCTGTCCATAGATTCTGCAGGCTAGGATATTGGAGTGGGTTGCCATTTCCTCCTACGGGGGATCTTCCTGACCCAGGGATTGACCCACATCTCATCTTCGTGGGATCTAAAATCTAAACAAACTCTCTTGAACATTCTGAAGCACACCAGTATTTGAGAAACAATATAATGGAAACCTTTTGAATTTTGAAATCAAGTAGACAATTGAGATTCAGAGGCCATCATCCCATGACCTTGAGCAAGCTGCTGTCTCTGAAACTTAGTTGCCTCTAGTTTCACTCACTCCCTAGGCTGTTGAGAGGACTAAGTTAACGGGCTGTTTGTCTCAGTGCTGGCCATTTGGATGCATGCTAAGTCGCTTCAGTCATGTCTAACTCTTCGCAACCCCATGAACTGTAGCCTGCCAGACTCCTCTGTCCATGGGATTCTCCAGGAAATAATACTGGAGTGGGTTGCCGTTCCCTCCTCCAGGGATCTTCCCAACCCAGGGATGGAACCCACATCTCTTACATCTCCTGCATTGGCAGGTGGGTTCTTTACCACTAGTGTCACCTGGGAAGCCTAGTGGATGATTAATTAATGTTACTTCCCTTATGAGGTTGCTAGGACTGCCATAGCGAAATACTACGGACAGGGTGGCCTAAACATCAGACGTTTATTTTCTTACAGTTCTGCAGCCTGGAAGTCCAAGGTCAAGGTGTCAGCAGGGCTGGTTCTCCTGAGGCCTCTCCCCTCGGCTTGCAGTTGGTCGTCTTCTTGCCAGGTCCTCACGTGGCCACTTCTCTGCCTGAGTGGCCCCGTATTTCTTTCTCTTCTGATCAGGTCATTGGTCTTATTGGATTAGGGCCCCACCGTGATGACCTCACTTAACCTTAATCCTCTCCTTAAAGCCCTTTCCTCTGAACACACACACGCTGGGGGGTTAGAGCTTCAATACATGAGTTTTGGGGGAGACACGACTCAGTCATAGTGCTCCCCTTCCCCTCACTGTTTTCCTTGTGCTCCTGCCCTTCCGTTTCCCATCCCCATCAGCAGTAGTTTACATCTGAATCATCTGTAACTCAAAAGGACTGGTTTACAATACCAGTAAGTCCCCCACATACAAATCTTCAAGGTTTGAACTTGCAAAGATGCAAACGTGCCTGCCAGCCCCTGTATGCCAGCTATTGTACTATACTACTGTACTCCAATGGCACCCCACTCCAGTCCTCTTGCCTGGAAAATCCCATGGACGGAGGAGCCTGGTAGGCTGCAGTCCATGGGGTCGCTAAGAGTCGGACAAGACTGAGTGACTTCACTTTCACTTTTCACTTTCATACATTGGAGAAGGAAATGGCAACCCAATCCAGTATTCTTGCCTGGAGAACCCCAGGGATGAGGGAGCCTGGTGGGCTGCTGTCTATGGGGTGGCACAGAGTCGGACACGACTGAAGCGACTTAGCAGCACTGTACTCCAAGGTACTGTAAGATTAAAAATGTTTTCTTTATTTTGGTGTTTGCTTTTTTTACATACCCATAATTTGTATGAAAAGTATCATAAACCTATTATAGGACTGTACTTATACTGCTGATAGTGCTAGTTGAGTACTTTGGCTTATTTGTTGGACTTACAAACTGGACTTCTGAACACACTTTCAGAAGGGAGCTTGTTCGCACGTATGGGACTTACTGTACTCATCTGATGAAAGTACTGGTTGAAAGTGAGTTGAGGATAGGGTGCAGGTATTTTGCTGGAGACGTTGGCTTCTTGGGAACCCTGTCCCCAAAACCCTGGTCCAAGACGATAGCAGAGACTCACTACAATCTTAGCTAAAGGACCCAATGACTCTCACTAGTTCAGTTTCATTTTTTTTTGAAAGTGACCTAGGTGGAGAAGGCACAGAATCCCTTGTGTCTAAATTCTGAGTCCTTGCATTTCCAAACTGTGAAGGGCTTTCTTTTTCTTCTAAAGATAGATCACAGCAGAGAAAAAGGAAAGTCTCTTCAGATTCCAAACTTAGAAAGTTTAACTCAGTGATATATTGTTTCCCATCAGAGAGGTTATTTGGTACCTATATTTAGAGTCCATAATACTCAGTTTCAGACGTGTAAGGCTTCGTTCTACGCTGCCTCACCCTTCGCGGTTGCTCACATGTCTCCTTTGTGGCTGCACCCAGAGCTCTGCAGAGGCCAGCCGCCTTGTGACAGAACCTGTGATGTGAACTTGATTCATTCTGGTGTTATACAGGAGCACCTGGCCGCCTCCAATCCATCTCTGATGTAACTGGCAACGCACTGAGTTGAGTCAGCCTGTGAATCACTCAAGACCAAGCTTGAAACCTGCAGGCCCTGCACCGTTGCCTTATTCATACTAGAATGAATTAAAATTTCTGACCTAGACTATGAATTTTACCTCTTTCCCAATTATGTTCCTTGGCTCTCCATTGGTTTTGTTTTGGTTTTTTTTCCCATGAAACTGAAGCAGCCTTCTAAAAGTATATGCATTTACTGTATATCTTCCTCTACCCGATTTAATGTGTGCCACTGACTCCACTGAATTGTGAATGACAAATTGAATGGAGAAGCCTGGAAATAGGTATGTATTCATAAGAAAGTCCTGAATATTTTTCTTTGGTAACTTGGGCAGAGAGGAAGGCTCCATTTAGGGGCACTTCTGGTGTATTCGTTTTTAATATATATATATAATTTATTTACTGGCTGTGCTGGGTCTTCATTGCTGCACAGGTTTTTGTCTATTTGCAGCAAGCAGGGACTACTCTCTAGTTGCGGTGCATGGGCTCCTCTTTGTTGGTTTCTCTTTGCAGAGAACAGGCTCTAGGGTGCACGGACTTCAGTAGCTGCAGCTCCCAGGCTCTAGAGTTCAGGCTCAGTAGTTGTAGCACGCAGGCTTAGTTGCTCTGAGACACGTGGAATCTTCCCAGACGAGGGATGGAATCCAAGTCTCCTGCCTGGGAAGCCCGTCTTGTACGTTATTGTGCGTTATTGTCAGGACCGTCCTGACCACCCGAGTGGGCCGAGGCAGCCCCAAAACTCTCACTCTTCACCCTTCTTACTTCTTGTTTGCCCCACAGTTGGGAAAGGTGCCCTATGGTTCAGTTCTAAAATGTCAAAGCCCAGAGAGATCTTAGCCTCTGTCTCTTCCTCATTCTAATGAACCAAAGTTAAGCCACATAGTTGTCCAAGCAAAGTGGGTTTTCCAGGGCCTGGGCTCAGACACGTGACTTGCTTTGGCCAATTGTATGTTGACAGAGGCGATACAAGGAGAAACCTTAAAAAGTGCTGGTGCCGTGCGTCCAGCTCTCTTGCACTTCTGCCATTGCTGGGAGAGGATGTGTCTGGCCAGCAGCGGGGACCAGGACGAGGAAGAGACATGCTTCGCCTTAGCTAAGCTTCCTCTGCCAAGCCTAGAGCGGCGCTCCCCAGCTGCTCCTGGGAAGGGATCAGTTTTTTAAACATGTTATTTTACTGTTCCTGCAGTTACCTGCCGTGCTTCACACCTTCAGGGCACTCAGGTGAAGTCACCTGCACTCACTGTGGGACTGGGCTGCCGTGGGTGTTTGTTCTGCACATGTGGTCCACGGACCCCTCGCTCCCATGCCCCTCGCCCTCCCTCCGTGGTATGTGGCTGCTGCCTGTTTACTCAGTGAGACGATGGTGGGCGAAGGGGAAGGTTCTTGGGTCCCCTGAAGTCTTGGCTTCAGTCTTAGGCAGACCCTGAGCGTCTGAACTTGGAGGAGGGCTTCCTCAGTTGGTCCTGTGCCTTCCCCCGAGGACACACAGCTCTGCAGTGAGTGTGGAGGTGGCCCTGGTAGAAGAGAACTCTCCACCCTCCTCCAGCGGCAGTCAGTTTTCACCTCTGTCCCTCTCTCCAGGATCAGTTACTTTTCCTCTGGGACTGAGCGTTTTCCACCCCACCCCTGGTATCGCCCAGCTCTGGCTATGATGCCTCTCCCAGCAGCCCAGGATCTTTGCCTGGGTCCCCGGGGCATGAGAGCTGGATCCTATGCCCGTGTGTCATGGAAGGGAGCGCCCCCGGGTCCCTGCCCTGCCCCACCCTGTCTGCAAATCTCTGATGGAGCCTGGAAAAAAGAGTTTCTGAGTGGGTTTGAATACCCTGTGTTTAGGCTCCCAGGGATTCACAACTCTCATGGAGGTCTACATTTGGCTATTCTCATGGAGGTCTACACTTGGCCCTTAAAGAATCCATGACGTTTGAGTTGTTTTCTTCTTGCTGGCGTTAATGATGTCCACCTCTTCTTTCTGAGCTCCCACATGGGTGAAATAGTCCATTCCGTTTTCCTTGGAGGGCTTGTCGCCACTGAATTTGGTTCACTTAATTGCCTGCAACCTTAACTCTGAGATGGGCTGAAACAGCATTATGATTTTACTGATTACCAAGATTGTCATCTTTAGGTAGAAGCAAGGTTCCTTTGTGGCTCTCCACATCCCAAGCCCAGTTGGAATCCTCAGGCCTTAGCTATTGGTCTGAAAACTTCTCTTTATGGTTATTTCCTTGGTCTTCCCTGGTGGCTCAGTCAGTAAAGAATCTACCTGCCAATGCAGGAGACGTGGGTTTGATCCCTGGGTCGGGAAGTTCCCCTGGAAATGGAAATGGCAACTCACTCCAGTATTCTTGCCTGGAGAATCCCATGGGCAGAGCAGCCTGGTGGGCTACAGTCCCTGGGGTTGAAAAGAGTCGGATACGACTGAGCAACTAAACCACCATCACCATTATTTTCTTAACATTTTCTTGATGCCATTTCGGTTTCTTCTTTCACCCCCGGAAATATTTAAATATTTAATGTGTGTATGTGGATGCCTGTGTGTATGTGTTTCATTTAAGAAAACTAGGTAGAGATTTTTTTTTTGCAGTATTTCAAGTTTGATAGCATAGTGATTAGATAGTGTACTTGTACCTATTCCTTATATATTAATTAATGCTTTTTGTGGTTGAATTTTCAAAATGTTCCATTTAGGTACTTTCTAAAATATGAAGACTTAATTTTTTTAGAACGGTTTTAGGTTCGGAGCAAAATTGATGGGGAAGTGCAGCGATTTCCCATCTACCCTCTGCCCCCACACAGCCAGAGCATACACGTACTTAAAAAGGTTTGGAATCTGTTTTATGGTATAGAGCTTGCATCATACCATTTTAAAAATAAATTGTTCAGATCTTCTCTATCCAAATTATTTTGTATGTGCCTAATTCTTAAAGGACTAAGTAGGGGTATATTAAAATTTTCTCAGTATTATAATCTTTTTCTAAAATTTCAGACATAACTCTAACAGTTTGGAGTTTCTGTATTTTGGTGTTGTTCCTTTGGCATAATTGCTCATGATGGCAATTTTCTTTGTCTTTTGTCTTCTCCTTCATCGAGAAAGTCATTCATTTTGTCCTGTTAAGAATTCCTCTTGGAAGTCTTCGTTCGGTATTAAATAACTAAGTATTTGGTATCAGTAACCAAGTATCAGTAATAACTAATAGCTGCTCTGTTTGTGCTTATATTTGCAAAACATATTTTGTTCATTTTTTTTCACCTTTTCTGGTCACTTGATCTGATGATTGACATTTGAGACGATATATGGCTGAATTTTATTATTTGCAGGTTACAACTTCTTGTGTTCTTGGAACTTTGGCTCCGATGTCATCGTCACGTTCTGTCTTGACGTCTTTGTGCTCTTTCCAGGCTTCCTCACCTGTTCCTCCACGTGCACCCGCTCCAGCCATGACCACTTCAAGTTGCCATGACCTCCACCCACACACGGCACCATTGCTACCTGCTTGTTCCAGCTGCATCCCCGGAGCCTCTAACAGTGCCAGCTGCACAGGAGTTCTCAGTATTTCTTTAGTGAGTAATGATAGGTGTAGAATTAGTTAAGTTCATCGGTAAGAAATGGAAAACTCAAATATCAGTGGCTTAAAGTTTCTCTCTCTCTCTCTTATTTAAATTCCCTAGGCCTTTAGGCATTTAACCCAGGGCATCTGGTAAGACTTTTGTTCTAAGGAAAGTTCAGGGACACAGATTCTTTCCAGATGATCATGTTGCATCCCCAGGGCGTGTTTTCCTTCTGCGTGTCTAGGACAGCCCACATCTCAGGCCGCAGGATGGGGGAAGGGTCAGAGAAGAGTCAGCAGAGTCTCTTAGGGAAGGTTCCCGGGGCCTGCCAAAGAGACAAGCACTCCTCCTTGTGTAGTCTTAGCCAGGATTTCATTTCAGGGCCATGCTGCCTACAAGGGAAGCTGGGATGTGCTGTCATAATCTGGATAACTTGGTGCCCAGCTAAAATGCCATCACTGTGGAAGAAGAGGAAACCATAAACTGGGGCATCTTTAGCAATTGCAGAACACTAACGATCTGAAAAGACAGTGTTTGTGGAAACAGGAGGCCCGATGGAGCACATGGCAGTAGGAACAAGGTATTGTGGTAGGTCAGCTACAAAGACCGGGAGGGGCTAGGCTGAGAAGGCTCTTAGACTGTAATGCCAAGACTTCAGATATTATCCTGGAGACTGTTTATCAGTGAGGGTTCCGAAAGGAAGCAGGCAGTTTGAAAGGGGTGAAGTGAGTTCAATGAAAGTGAAAAGTGAGTGAGTGAAATTCACTCAGTCCTGTCTGACTCTTTGCAACCCCATGCACTGTGCCCCCCCCCCAACCCCAGGCTCCTCTGTCGGTGGGATTCTCCAGGTAAGAATACTGGAGTGGGTTGCCATGCCCTCCTCCAGGGGATCTTCCCAACCCGGGGATCTTCCCGACCCAGGGATCAAAGCTGGGTCTCCTGCATTGCAGGCAGATTCTTTACCTTCTGAGCCACCAGGGAAGCTGAGTTCAGTGGAGGGACTATTTAAAGGTGGATGATGCAGGGTCAGAAGCAGCAGGCACCACATCCCCACCAGGACTGCAGAGGCAAGTGGGTAACATTGCTGGAACCCAACAACCTCACAACTCCTGTTGTAGGAGGTGGGCATCAGGTAAGAGCTATGCTTTTGCAGAGGAGCACTGGCTCTGCAGCGTGTGGCCTGGACACAGAACTGCTGACGCATCTACAGTGCAAAACCTTGGTCAAAAACTCTGAAGAATTTCAAGATGGCAACAGCAGAGCGTTAAACCAAATGTATTACCTTCCTTGAGCACAGGGGGCCTGTACCATTTGTACAGGTTACACACCCATGAAGCTGGCCTTGCCTGGCAGAGAAGAAGCTGGAGGAAAAGCACTCTAAACTTCTCTCCACTCCAGCCCTCTTTCTTTTCCCCTTGCCTCCCATTGCCCACACCCAAGGGGAAGTCAAAGCCAAGGAGCCTGGTTGAGGCCATCCATGAAGGTGAGGCCGCCCACGAAGGTGAGGTCCAGGTAGGAGAGTGAACAGTGGGACTGCAGGAGCAGGTACAGAATACCAAGTTCACCATGCAGAGCCATGAGAGATTTTTAAGCAGAGTGACATGTCCAGTTTATTTTTAGGAAGAACTTTTCAACAGCCGTGTGGAGAATGGATTAGAGAGCCCAGAGGCAGAAAGACTAATTAGGAGGCTACCATGATGTCTTTGTAGTTACACTCCTTTTTTAAAAAAAATAAAAGTTCACTGTAGAAATATATTTCTTATTTATATTGCTAACCAAGTAACACACACACACACACACATATAAAATTTGATGTTCATGCAACAATACTTAACATTATTACAAGCAAAGTATTCTGATTTCACTTAGAAATATTGGTTTCATATTATGGTAATCATTTCACCATGTGTGTAAATCAAACCATCACGCAGTACACTTTAGGAGGAGGAAGAGAAGTGATGAAAGAGACAAAGTCTGAGTGGGGCAGCTGGCCATGGCTGGCTTGGAGGAGGAAGGAAGGGGCCTATGAGCCAAAGAACACATACCTCCAGAAGGTAAATAAGGTTGAGGAGACGCACTCTCCCTGAAGGATTCATAAGGAATGCAGTCCTGTTAACACCTTGATCTTTGCCAGTGAGACTCACAGGATTTTGACCTCCCAAACTGTGAGATGATGAATGCGTGTTGCTTTAAGCTGTCGGTTTGTGGTGATTCATTTCAGCAACAGCAAGACCCTAACATGGGGAGGGAGGTGAAGAGTGTCGGAGTGAAGGCAGTCGGTGTGGGGAGGGAAGAGAGACATGGGGTCAGCTTCTCTCTCAGGGCTGAGGACCACAGCCCCGAGACAAGTCACAACTTTCCTTCGTCCCATGTGTTATAATCCTGGAAAAGTTAAAATGAACATCAGAGACTTACAGGGGAATGAAAGCCTGTTGAAAAACTCTTGTTATAGTGAGACGTGACTGTGAATTCAGGGTGGATAAACAGAATGTGCTGTAAACCTGTGAGCGGACCTTGAAGGAGACAGACAGGGCCACCCAGACAGTTTCTTCCTTTAGTCCTGGCTGCCCGAGGAGATTAACCTGCTGAGCATAGCTCTCATGGATGAGTCTGGAGTGTATCTAGAACTTGCAAAGTGAAGCAAACTATTGATTTCTCTAGAAACGAAAGAAGAAACTGCTCCAGAACAGAAGAAGTCATCAACCACACAGTGGAACTAGGAGATGAGCAGTTTGTAAGATGGACAGACAAGCACATGAGTTAGTCCAGGACTGGTTGTATCAGTCATGGAACACTTGACGGGCAAACCAGCCACAGAATCTGGTAATGGTCAATCAGCTCATACTTTTAAGTATAACGATCAGTCTCCTCATAAGTTGCTGCTGCTGCGTCAGTTGTGTCCGACTCTGTGGGACCCCACAGGTGGCAGCCAACCAGGCTCCTCTGTCCCTGTGATTCTCCAGGCAAGAATACCGGAGTGGGTTGCCATTTCCCTCTCCAATGCATGAAAGTGAAAAGTGAGAGTGAAGTCACTCAGTCGTGTCCGACTCTTAGCGACCCCATGGACCATAGCCCACGAGGCTCCTCAGTCCATGGGATTTTCCAGGCAAGAGTACTGGAGTGGGTTGCCATTGCCTTCTCCTCCTCATAAGTTATTTGTTCTGAAAGCACAAATCATTGGAAGATCAAATCTCACAATAACTAGAGGGCATAATTTAAAATAAATCATTTACAACAGCAAGAGAAAATATAAGGCAAATTGTCTAAGAAAAAAATCTAAGGAGGCACAAGATCTTTACATAGAAAATTATAAAACTGTAGAGATACATGTGTGTGAGCACTCAGTCATGTCTCACTGTTTGAGACCACGTGGACTCACGAGGCTCCTCTGTCCATGGGATTTCCCAGGCAAGAATATTGTACTGGGTTTCCATTTTTCTTCTCCATAGAGACACATAACAAGATCTAATAAATGAAAAACTGTTCCATGTCTGGCCGAAGTGACTATCTTAAAGATGATGATTTTCTCCCAAATTTCTCTGTAAATTCAATGCAACAAGGAGCATTACCTCCTGAGTGTGTGCATGCACATGTGCGTGTGTAACTTAGAAAGATACCTGTAAAGTGCGTGTGCAAGAGCAGATGGCCAGGAAGCACCAGGACTACTGGAAAGGGAAACAGATTCATTCAATTAAACTAAAATTTTAAAAACTCAAATGCAATAGAAGTTGACATAAATCATATGATAAAGTCAAACAGAGTTGGGGAAGGAATTTGTAGATACAGGTAACTCATAAAGATTGAAAGCAAAAGGAGAATGGGGTGGCAGAACATGAGTTGGTTGGATAGCGTCAGTGACTCAATGGACAGAAATCTGAGCAAACTCCAAGAAATAGTAAAGAACAGGGGAGCTTGGCATGCTGTAGTCCACAGGGTGGCAAAGAGTTGCACACAGCTTAGCAACTGAAAAACAACAATAAAGCATCAGTCAGTCAGTCAGTCAGTTCAGTTGCTCAATCGTGTCCGACTGAGACCTCATGGACTGCAGCACGCCAGGCATCCTTGTCCATCACCAACTCCTAGAGCTTGCTCAAAATCATGTCCACCGAGTCAGTGATGCCATTCAACCATCTCATCCTCTGTTGTCCCCTTCTCCTCCTGCCTTCAATCATTCCCAGCATCAAGGTCTTTTCAAATGAGTCAGTTCTTCATATCGGGAGGCCAAAGTATTGGAGTTTCAGCTTCAGCATCAGTCCTTCCAATGAATATTCAGGACTGATTTCCTTGAGGATGGACTGGTTGGATTTCCTTGCAGTCCAAGGGACTCTCAAGAGTCCTCTCCAACACTACATTTCAAAAGCATCAATTCTTCAGTGCTCAACTTTCTTTATAGTCCAACTCTCACATCCATACATGACTACTGTAAAAACCATAGCTTTGACTAGATGGACCTTTGTTGGCAAAGTAATGTCTCTACTTTTTAACATGCTATCTAGACTGGTCATAACTTTTCTTCCAAGGAGCAAGTGTTTTTTAATTTCATGACTGCAGTCACCATCCGCAGTGATTTTGGAGCCCCCCAAAATAAACTCTGTCACTGTTTCCATTGTTTCCCCATCTATTTGCCATGAAGTGATGGGACCAGATGCCATGATCTTAGTTTTCTAATGTTGAGTTCTAATTTCTTAGTTGAATGTTGAGTTTTAAGCCAACTTTTCACTCTCCTCTTTCACGTTCATCAGGAGGCTCTTTAGTTCTCCTTCACTTTCTGCCATAAGGGTGGTATCATCTGCATATCTGAGGTTATTCATATATCTCCTGGCAACCTTGATTCCAGCTTGTGCTTCATCCAGCCCAGTGTTTCTCATGATGTACTCTGCGTATAAGTTAAATAAGTAGGGTGACAATAAACACCTTTGATGTACTCCTTTCCCAATTTGGAATCCGTCTGTTATTCCATGTCCAGTTCTAACTGTTGCTCCCTGACTTGCATACAGATTTCTCAAGAGGCAGGTCAGTTGGTCTGGTATTTCCATCTCTTGAAGAATTTTCCACAGTTGGTTGTGATCCATACAGTCAAAGGCTTTGGCATAGACAATAAAGCAAAAGTAGATGTTTTTCTGGAACTCTCTTGCTTTTTCTACTATCCAACAGATGTTGGCAATTTGATCTCTGGTTCCTCTGCCTTTTCTAAATCCAGCTTGAATATCTGGAAGTTCATGGTTCACATACTGTTGAAGCTTGGCTTGGAGAATTTTGAGCATTACTTTGCTAGCATGTGAGATGAGTGCAATTGTGTGGTAGTTTGAGCATTCTTTGGCATTGCCTTTCTTTGAGATTGGAATGAAGACTTAACCTGTTTCAGTCCTGTGGCCACTTCTGAGTTTTCCAAATTTGCTGGCATATTGTGTGCAGCACTTTCACAGCCTCATCTTTTAGGATTTGAAATAGCTCAACTGGAATTCCATCAGCTCCACTAGCTTTGTTCGTTGTGATGCTTCCTAAGGCCCACTTGACTTCGCATTCCAAGATGTCTGGCTCTAGGTGAGTGATCACACTGTTGTGGTTATCTGGGTCATGTAGATCTTTTTTGTACAGTTCTTCTGTGTATTCTTGCCACCTCTTCTTAATATCTTCTGTTTCTGTTATGTCCATACCATTTCTGTCCTTTTTTGAGCCCATCTTTGCATGAAATGTTCCCTTGTTATCTCTAATTTTCTTGCAGAGATCTCTAGTCTTTCCCATTCTGTTGTTTTCCTCTATTTCTTTGCATTGATCACTGAGGAAGGCTTTTTTATCTCTCCTTGCTATTCTTTGGAACTCTGCATTCAAATGGGTATATCTTTCCTTTTCTCCTTTGCCTTTCGCTTCTCTTGTTTCCCCAGCCATTTGTAAGTCCTCCTCAGACAACCATTTTGCCTTTTGCATTTCTTTTTTCTTGGGAATGGTCTTGATCCCTGCCTCCCATACAATGTCATGAACCTTCATCCATAGTTCTTCAGGCACTCTATCAGATCTAATCCCTTGAATCTATTTGTCACTTCCACTGTATAAGTGTAAGGGATTTGATTTAGGTTATACCTGAATGGTCTAGTAGTTTTCCCTACTTTCTTCAATTTAAGTCTGAATTTGGCAATAAGAAATTCATGATCTGAGCCACAGTCAGCTCCTGGTCTTGTTTTGGCTGACTATAGAACTTGTCCACCTTTGGCTGCAAAGAATACAATCAATCTGATTTTGATATTGACCATCTGGTGATGTCCATGTGTAGAGTCTTCTCTTGTGTTGTTGGAAGAGGGTCTTTGCTATGACCAGTGTGTTCTCTTGGCAAAACTCTATTAGCCTTTGCCCTGCTTCATTCTATACTCCAAGGCCAAATTTGCCTGTTACTCCAGGTGTTTCTTGACTTCCCACTTTTGCATTCCAGTCTCCTATAATGAAAAGGACATCTTTTTTTGGATGTTAGTTCTAGAAGGTCCTGTAGGTCTTCATAGAACCATTCAACTTCAGCTTCTTCAGCAATACTGATCAGGACATAGCCTTGGATTATTGTGATATTGAATGGTTTGCCTTGGAAATGAAGAGAGATCATTCTGTTGTTTTTGAGGTTGCATCCAAGTACTGCATTTCGGACTCTCTTGTTGATTATGATGGCAACTCCATTTCTTTTAAGGGATTCTTGCCCACAGTAGTAGATATAATGGTCATCTAAAATTCATATAATGGTCATATAAAACTCACCCATTCTGGTCCATTTTAGTTTGCTGATTCCTAAAATGTTGCTGTTCACTCTTGCCACCTTCTGTTTGACCACTTCCAATTTGCCTTGATTGATGGACCTAACATTCCAGGTTCCTATGCAATATTGCTCTTTACAGAATCAGACTTTACTTCCATCACTTCACATCCACAACTGAGTGTTGTTTTTGCTTTGGCTCTATCTCTTCATTCTTTTGGAGTTATTTCTCCACTTATCTCCAGTACCATATTGGGGACTATATGGACTCCCATACTGGGGAGCATTTAAAGCATCAGTGCCCAGAATATTTTAATAACTACATATCAATATGAATCAACCCACCCAGTAAGTAAGCAGGCAATGGCAATTCACAAAAGAGGAAATCTGAATAGCCAATAAATATACAATGATGTGTCCTAATTCACTAGCCATTGAGGAAATAAAAACAAAAATGAGATACCTCCTCACTCACATAAAACAGCAAAACCTTTTCAGTGTGATGATGTCAAGTGTTGGAGAGGATGTGGAGAAGCAGGAACTGTCATACTTTCCAGGTAGGAGTGTAAACAGGTCCAAGCATTTTTGAGAACAGTCTGATGCTATCTAATGAAGAGGAAGATTCCTAGCGATGCTCCCTAGAGAAACTCAAACATGTGCACAAGAAGACCCATACCCTCTCATTTAGGCATTGTTTAATCTGGCAACAAAATACCCACCATTGCAAGACTAGACACAAAAATAGTGGTATATTCCCCCCCAAAGAAACTACATCAGAGACTTCCCTGGCAGTCCAGTGGTTGGGATTTTGCCTTCCAGTGCAATGGGTGAGGGTTCAATCTCTAGTCTAGGAGCTAGGATACCACATGTCTCATGGCCAAGAAACAAAGGTATGAAAAAAAAAAAAAGAAGGCAATGTTGTAGCAAGTTCAATGGGGACTTTAAAGATGGTCCACATCAAAAGAATCTTTTTAAAAAAAATCTTAAAAATAATCTTTAAAAAGTACTATATCATAGCTGAAAATGAGTTCACCAGAGCCTTGTGTATTACCATAGATAAATCTCAGAACAACAGCACTGATACAGAAAATCAAGTTGTAGCAAAATGCATATAGTAACATGGCATGCAAAACAATGTTTATGCACACAACATCCATATAAACATCTGTATAAAAGTCATACAAACTTTTATGACGCTAGAATATTAAGCACCAAACTCAGAACAGAAGTCTGGGAAGGAGGAAGGGGAATGCAGTAGGGAAGAAGGGGGAAGACACAGCAGGCTGTAGCTGTGATGTTTGATTCATATTCTGCGCTCATTATTTTATTTTATATGTTGGACCTTTTTATATGATGATCTACTTTTATCTAGTTTGTTTCACTTTTTCAATTACATAATCAGTGCTCCCATTTCATTCAGTTTATATTTTCCAATTTCTCCATCTCTTTTTTTTTTTGATGTTCTTTCTCAAGCCTTTATCAAGTGTAGTAGAAAAGCTTTTATATGCATATATAAATAGTATGCATAATATATATATCTTAGAAAACTTATGCCTATGCCTAACTAAAAATTTTATGACATTCTGAGGCCCTTGTTTGACTTACTATGGATAGACTGCTAGATTTCTAATTTTTTAAAACAAGATAGATATGCAACAAGCAATCCAAGTTTACTGCATAACACAGGGACTTATAGTCAATATCTTATAATAACCTATAGTGGAAAATAGTCTGAAAAATAATATATGTGTATGTGTGTAACTGAATCACCCTGTTATGCACCAGAAACATTGTAAGTCAACTATACTTCAATAAAATATATATATTGAGAAAAAAAATCAAGCCTTTCACCTTGACAATAAAGCCCCACAGTCTTGCCTCCCTCCCTGAGCCTGTCTCTGCCAACCTTTCCAGTCTCTCCATCCATCACTCCCATGTACCACTGGGCTCTCGATATACCATATACACAATGACACCATTGTGTCATTTCCTGAATATATTTCTTTTCATAGTGCCATGACTTTACTGTTCCCTCCATGTGGACCCCACCTGGGAAGCCGTTCATCCTTCCACATTCATTTTGGGTATCATCTCTGTGATGTCCAAGGGGTGCTTCTCGAACTCACGTGCCCAGGAGTCACCCTTAGATCTTCTTAGAACTCAGGTTCTGATTCTGCAGGTCTGGGTGGGGCCTCCATGAAGATCACATGGAGAACTCCACCCTTTTCCTCCAAAATCGGGATTCCTATGGCCTCCCCTACCTTCCCTTACAGTATTCATTGCATTGTTCTGGATCTGCTTTCTTTTTTAAAAAAAAATGTATATCCATCTTTTTCATGAAACTCCTAAGGCTAGTTATCTCCTAGGGTAGTTTTCCTGCCCTGGACTTCACTTACTTGTCAGCACCCAGCCTTCATTCTCTGACAACCTGGAACATTCCAACATTGAAAGCATAATTGCCTTTTGCACCTCAGGTAAAACCTTGTTAAATCTGTTCAAACGTATCTGTTTAAATTATGTTTCATATCTCAGGCCAGTAGCAACAGGTAGGTAGGACAGTAAATGCAATATTGTGTGCAGATCAGGTCTGAATAAGTTCCTAATTACCGTGCTCAGCGCAAAAGGGGAGCGGGGAACCTTGAAAGATGTTCCAATCCCTTAGGGCAGAGAAAGCCATGGAGATGGGGGGAATTACTTACTTAGTCACAGGGCATGGATCTTGCTCTAGGCATTTAAGGTGGCTTATGGGAGCTTTGCAGAACCTGTTCGAAGAAAATAGGCCCTTTGAGAGCAGGAGGAGCAAAAGGGCAAATGAAGGGCTGCCCAATGAGTAACTCTTAACGGCTTGCCCACAGCTCGCCCACCACACTGCCAGTCCTGTCCGTGGGCAGGGAGCCCGCCCAGCTGTGCCCGCGGCAGGAGCAGGCAGCTGAGTGAAAGGTTGTGGAGCCCAGTGCCGCCTGGCCCCTGCCTGCCCGAGTCCAGTGCTGGGTCTGGGTCTTGGCAGCTATGCCCCCCTTGAGCAATTTCCTTCATCTTCCAGGGCCCACAGGTGCCGGATTCAACAAATACAAATATTGCACGGGGTATATGTAGACTCAAAAAGTATTCCTTATTTATCTGAGATTCACATATCGTGGGGCATCCATATTTCATCGGGTCACCATCTCTGGGCCTCATTTTCTTCATTTCTAAAATGGGATTGATAAGCTGATGAACCTAATAAAGGTTGTGAGGAAGAAATAACTTAATACAGGGAAAGTGCTTAGAACAGAGCCTGGCTCCAGAGCTCATGCTCACTAAGGTGACTTTATTTTTCTGCCTTCACGTCACTGTCATCAGCATCGTTTGTCTGAACTGTAGACACACAAGCTCTAACTGGTCACCCTGACTCTAGTTCCTTTTCCCTCCTTCCTTCCATGTGACGGCCAAGGAGATCACTTGCAAACAGAACTCTGAGCATGCTTTTGTTTTTCTTTCTTTTTTTTTTTTATGGCCACACAACATGTGAGATCTTAGTTCCCCCACCAGGGATTGAACCCTGGGCCCCCTGCAATAGAAGGGCTGAGTCCTAACCACCGGGCAGTGAAGGAAGTCCCCCTGACCATGCGTTTTCAATTCTACTGCACATCTTCTCGTGGCTCCCCAACCCACCTTCCTCTGACTGGGTGACCTTAGTGACGGAAAATCAGAATGGAGCTGCTTTTCTCCACAGTGTGGGTGCTGAGGAGGTGTGGCTTCTGCACGTCTCAGCCTGGATGGAATCTGAACTTTTGACCACTTCTCCTAAGGACGATGGCCAGAACATCCACCAGAAATGCAAGATTCTTGTCAGACCCTTGCCCCACTCATGACAGCCTATCCACTGACAAAACCCCTACCCTAAAGCAACGCGGCAGCCTGTCCCTTATGAACAAGTACTCATTTCCTGTGTCAGAGAACAGCCTCATGGCTTTTGCCCCTCTCTTTTGGTTTTATCCCCAATCTGTGTCTCCCAAATTGCAGTTCTTAAAACCCCTCTGATAAAGCTCTTTGTTCTACAAAGACTCGAGATTGCTTCGTGTCCAGTGCCCACAAGACTGGCACCCCCTCATCTTTCCAGCTTCTGTTGCCACCACCCCTGCCCTCTGGGCCCCACGCCCAGTGTCTCCCAGACCCCTTTCCCCCCTCTGTACCCTTCCCAGGCTACCCCTTCTATATGGGATCCCTGTCTCCCTGCGGCCCCTGAGGAACAGCCTCGCATCCTCTGGAGCTCTGTGTTAGAGCGCCTTTTCTGGAAACTTCTCTAAGCCCCCACTGTGAGACCTCATCCACCTCCACATTTGGGTTCTCACACCTTTATCTGCTCCTGTCATACTATATTATAATGATTTCCATTCTTACATTATATTTTCTCTGACAGTGTAACATCTGTGTGTACATTAATCTTAATCCACAGCCTAAAGTTTTTAGTTAGTATTTGAAGTATCTTAATCAGGAACTCACACATCAAGGCTGGTTATCAAACATTAAAAAATAAATAAGCAAACAAAACCCTGGCAGGAGTTCCCAACCCAGAGGGGACTGCCGCAACTTCAAACACCTTTCTCACCATCTGCACCAGAGGCTGTGCTCTCTGAGTAAGGGATGTGGAAGCAGTTTTTCATTTCTGGAGTGGGAGGTGTCGAGGGACCATGGTGGACTTGTATGGGCACCACTGTCCTGTCCAGAGTAGAAGAGAAGGAACTCCGAGTTCTCAACCCCACTTCACTCGGCCCTTCCACTTCCTGGAGGTTTCTGCCATCTGATTTGCTTAAGCTGATTTCTTGTTGGCATACAGTTTCATTTGCCACCAGTGAAACTTTCATGCAGAGTGTTTATTGGAGAGCCTGAAAGAACAGAGAGCAGAGACTTACCCAAAATTATGGGACAGCTGGAGAGACTGATTGGTGTTCTACCTGCTTGTTAACAGAATTTGGTTCATGTTTGGGAATGTGGTCTAAGACTTGCTCTCTTTGCTACACACACCTGGTAGGGACAGGGGAGGCCGGCGGGTGGGGGGTGGGCGGAGGCAGGAGGCACCTGTACCCTTCCATGTGTCCCAAATCATCGAAGCCACCATCATCCAGCAAAAAGGACCAGACACAAACTACACCAAATTGCTTCAGTTTGCATCACCTTCAGAGACCGATATTCAACACCTTTTTGACTCTGGCCCCTCCCCCTACAGCTAGTACTGCTGTGTGTGTTTATTCTGAAGGAGCAGGAAAAAGCCAAGACCCTTTATTGCTGAGCTAGCTTTAAAGCGTTGAGGACAGATCCAGATATCTGGTTAGCAAAGAGAGTCAGCAGGGTGAAAATACGTGGGGCTTCCCTGGTTGCTCAGCAGTAAAGCACATGCCTGCCAGTGCAGGAGACATGGGTTCAATCCCTGGATCTGGAAGATCCCCCTAGAGAAGGAAATGGCAACCCACTCCAGTATTCTTGCCTGGAGAATACAATGGACAGAGGAGCCTGGCGGGCTGCAGTCCATGGGGTCGCAAAAGAGTCAGGTAAGACTGAGCAACTAAACAACAGCAACAATGAAAACATGTAGGAAAACAAAGACTACACAAGAAAAGATACCTCATGATATCTTTTTTTGAAATTGTTTCTGTGAGAAACAGCTTTCCCTCTCGAAAATTCATACCCTCCCATTAGCAGTAAAGGCATTGAAGAATCTTTTTTTTTTAAAAAATCCCTCTAATGCACTTTGCCTGTTGGTATTTTTCCTCAAAACCCATAACCTTAGTCTAATCATGAGAAACATCAGACAAATCCAGATTAAGGCACATTCTACAACACACGTGGACGGTACTCTTCAGAGCTGTCAAGGTCATCATAAACAAGGAAAGCCTGAAAAACTGTCAAAGACTGGCAAGACTATGGGGACATGATGACTAAGTGCCATGTGGGATCCTGGATGTGCTCTTGGAACAGAAGGAGGACATTAGTGGAAAAGCTGATGAAATTCAAATATGACTGGAGCTTCGTTGGCAGTACTGTACCAATGTTAACGCCCTCAGTTCAGTTTGGTCGCTCAGTCGTGTCTGACTGAGACCCCATGGACTGCAGCAAGCCAGGCTTCCTTGTCCATCACCAACTCCTGGAGCCTGCTCAAAATCATGTTCATCGAGTCTGTGATGCCATCCAACCATCTCATCCTCTGTTGTCCCCTTCTCCTCCTGCCTTCAATCTTTCCCAGCACCAGGGTCTTTTCCAACAAGTCAGTTCTTTGCATCAGGTGGCCAAAGTATTCAAAGCTTCAGCTTCAGCATCGGTCCTTTCAATGAATATTCAGGACTGTTTACTTTAGGATTGACTGGTTTGATCTCCTTGCAGTGCAAGGGACTCTCAAGAGTCTTCTCCAACACCACTGTTCAAAAGCATCAATTCTTCAATGCTCAGCCTTCTTTATGGTCCAACTCTCACATCCATACACAACTACTGGAAAAACCATAACTTTGACTATACGGACATTTGTCAGCAAAGCAATGTCTCTGCTTTTTAATACACTAAGTTAATTTTTCTCCCAAGGAGCAAACATCTTTTAATTTCATGGCTGCAGTCACCATCTGCAGTTAACACCTTAGTTTTGACTAACATACTACAATAATGAAAGCTGCTGATATTCGTGGAAACAGCATGGAGGAAATACAGGAATTCTGTATTTGATAATTCTAGTAAAAGTTTTGCAGTTCTTCCCTAAACCTAAAATTATTCCAAAATAAAAGCTCATTTAAAAAGGAAATGTGTTTTGAAAATAAAGGTAAATATTTGACCGACTGGATTTCTTTTAGAAAGACCTTTAGGAAGATTCACCAGATAATCTTCACAGTCTGCTTAAGAAACAGGTGAGGGAGTGAACAGTTCTGCCTGATCCCATGAAGAGAGGAAGCCACAGGTCTGCTCCCGAGGGCAGCGACCTGGACTCCTGGCAGACAGACAGACGGATGCTCCCTGTCATGGAGGCGGGACCAGAGCTCTGCCATAGCTTGCCTTTCTCACCCCTGATTGACTTTGCCCACCCCCTTAACAGACAGTAATCACGCCTCCCTCCCCTGGAAGTCAGGGCTTGTCGCTGGACTGTGGGCTCTTCTTCTGAGAAGCCTGTGGTGACTCATTTCCTGGGACCCTAGAGTCTCCATGCCTGGTCTTCTGCTCTTGGACATCTCAAGGTCAACCCTCCATCTTGCCCGTCCCTGCACTTGACATTGCTAGGGTAACAGTAGTAATGTCTTTGCTAAAACCAGGTGTGAGCTCCCTGTGCTTCCAAACTTGCACCTCCGTCCTGACCCACGCAATGCCATTCCCATCCTTTAGCTCCCCAGACGGCAGCCGCCATTGCTAACTGCTGTGCCCTAAGTCCTCTCCCATCCTCTCTCTTCCTGACACCTCATCCTCTGTACTTGGGGAACTTCACAATGTGTACACCCAACAGCTGTGGCCACCTCAGAGAAGACAGACAAGAAACTTGTAAACACATAAGTAAGACAACTCAAAATACAGATTGGCATCATGAAGGAAATAAACAGCCTGCTTGACTTGCAGATAACGTGTTGGGGCATTTATGCAGCAGCGTCACCTGAGGCATGAAAGGGAGCTGGCCTCGTAAAGATCCCGGGCAAGTGCAGCTGGCGGGAGGCATAGCAAACTCAAAGGCCTTGGGGTGGGAATACTTGCAGCATTTGAGGGAAAGAAAGAAAAGCAAAGAGACTGGGGTGGGTCAGTGGGGGTGACTGAGGGATGTGGGGGGTGAAGGAAGGGGTAGGGAGTGAACGGGGGTGAGCAGGGGTGAGTGAGGGTGAGGAGGGGTGAGCAGGTGAGTGGGGATGGGTGAGGGGAGAGTGGGGGGGTGGGGGGGTGGGATGAGTGGGGTGATTGAGGGTGAGTGAAGGGTGAGTGGAGTGGTGAGGAGTGAGTGAAGGGTGAGGGGGGATGGTTGAGGTGACTGGAGGGTGAGGGGGGATGGGTGTGGGGTGAGTGGAGGGTGAGGGGGGATGGTTGAGGTGAGTGGAGGGTGAGGGGGGATGGTTGAGGTGAGAGGAGGGTGAGGGGGATGGTTGAGGTGAGTGGAGGGTGAGGGGCGATGGTTGAGGTGAGAGGAGGGTGAGGGGGATGGTTGAGGTGAGTGGAGGGTGAGGGGGGATGGTTGAGGTGAGTGGAGGGTGAGGGGGATGGTTGAGGTGAGTGGAGGGTGAGGGGCAATGGTTGAGGTGAGTGGAGGGTGAGGGGGGCAGGTGGGCCAGGCCCACTCACACAGGATGGCGGGGAGGTGAGGAGACGCGGGTTTCATCCTACCTGCTTCACAATTGTGTGTGGAACCAGGACAGCATGAAGGCCATGAGTGCTGGGCCTTGTCTCGTGAGAGATGTTTGGTTTTCTCCCCCAGCCTCAGGAGTGGAGCTCTATGGGCCAGACCTCTGTCACATGCCCCACATGTCACCCTGTTGGGAAGACATCAGCTCCTGCTCCAAGAACACGGGGACGGGCTGCAGAGGCTGCTCACAGAGCTGCCCTGACAGGCGGGACCACACTTAGGAGACAAGGCAGAGGGCTCTGTAACAGCTTCCTTCCTCCTGGCTCCTTAGAGCTAGGAAACCAGCCTGGCATTTTACATCAATCAGACCATCCGGAGAAAGTCTCAGTGTCTCAGAGTGATTGAAACAACAAATGTCTGTAACAAATGACAAATAGGTTAGAAAGTGGAAGAATTCATGGGGTGGAAGGAACTGGTTTACAATTCTGTTTCCAGCCCATTAGCCCTGAGCTTTGAAAGGTCAGATAAAGGGGTGTGATCAGTGAATTTCCTTCCCCTTTGTGATCGTAACCATAACAACAAGCATGTTTTGAACACCCCCTGCGAGCCAGACACACAGTATGTTATCAGGCAGTTTACCTGGAAATTTACAATCTTTATAACTACCCATTTTTCAGATGAAGGTTGGGAGGTTGAAGAATCTGCCCACAATCATGTCACCAGAAGATGTAAGATTCAAACACTGATTATGGACCCTAGGGTCTTAACCCCTGCCCCTGGGTGGCCGGGCACCTCCAGTGTCTGCTCCAGGCCTGCTGGGCACTGGTAGAGCTGCTCCCTGGGCCTGGCAGCTGCTCCGAGGCTGGGCCTGTTCAAGCAGGAGCCGCCACACCTTGGGGAACTGGCCACCACTGCCAGGGCTGAAGGCCAAAGTGAAAGGAGCCCAAAGACTGGCAGAGTGGGGATGATCACTGCTTATGTTCCCCTGAGGGCAAAAGGGGAGGAAACTGTGGTTTTGATGAACACGTTTACCTTGGCCTCTGGTTGACTCCATACCCTACCTTATCTAGAAGCTTCTTCCTAGGTGATAGTTGAGAGGTAAGTATTTATTGAATTTGTTACAACATTGTATCTGTTTTCTATTTTGGTTTTCTGGCTGCAAGGCACTAGGATCATAGCTCCCTGACCAGGAATGGAACCCAGGACTCTCATGTGCATCCGCATGGTGGGTTGAACTGAGGCCCCCAAAGGATACTTCCAAGTCCTAACTCCCAGAACCATGAATGCAGACTCACCTGAAAAAAGTGTCTTTGCAGATGTATTTAAGAGGTGAGATCGCTCTAAGTTTCGGTTAGGTCCTAAGTCCAAAGATAGGTGTCCTTACAGGAGCAGAGGGAAGTACGGGACTCGGACACACAAAGGAGAAGGCACTAGAAGATGAAGCCGAGGCTGGAGTGATGAGCATGGGTGATGAGGAAGCTAGGAGAAGGGACAAGGGTCATCTTCCTCTGGGGCCTCCAGGGGTCCCGTGGCCAGGCTAGCACCAAGAGTTTGGACTTTTGGCCCCAGAACCATGGAGGGTGACTCTCTGATGCTTTAAGTTGCCAGTTTGTGGTGATTAGTTAAGGTGTCCCTGAAAGCTAACAGGGTTCTGCCACTCTCGTCCTTAGGCCCAACACACTAGCTACACTGCACCCCCTCCGCCCCCCAGGCAATGGCATGCTGTGCTGAGTCACTCAGTTGTGTCCGACTCTGCGACCCTGTGGACTATAGCCCGCCAGGCTCCTCTGTCCAAGGGATTCTCCAGGCAAGAATACTGGAGTGGGTTGGCATGACCTCCTCTAGGAGATCTTTCCAGCCCAGGGATAAAACCCACTTCTCTTATGTCCCCTGCATTGGCAGGTGGGTTCTTTACCACTAGCACCACCTGGGAAGCCCCAACCCCCAGGCAAAGAGTTCCCAGATTCCAGGGAGAAATGGAATCGAGAAGGGGAAGCCATCTCTGCCCAGGGCACTGGCCCTCATAGGTAGAGCCCTGGGGCAGGACGTGAATGCCGGCCATGGTCCAGCTTCAGAAAGAGCCCTCTTCCAGCACTGGGGGCCCCCTTCTCCCAGATGGACTCTGGGCGGCTCCCAGGGGTCCAGCCAGACCCTCCCTCCCTGCCGGGGGGCGCAGGTCAGTCTGTCTTTGATGATTCCATCTCTTCTCCCTGTTTTAGCCTCCAGGGGCAGATGCTCCCTGCCCCTCTCTGAACAGGGCCTGGTGGGGCCGCCCAGTGCATCTCACTCCAGGTCGCTTTTCTCCTTGAGTCTCCTGAGCATTGAGTGACTCCACCTTCTCTGGTCCCATGTTTACCAACAACTCCCACAGACAGCTAATCCTATCCTTTCCTTTTGAATTTTTCTAGTTTCACCCAAAGTACGATTTCCAAGCCCTCGAGGGGCAGGGGGAGCCCTTCATGGTTGGGGCTCCATGGGGACATCCCCAGCTGGTGCTACGTGAGCCGGTGCCACAGCAACATGCCAAAGTGATGTCCATCAGCTGGCGTTTGACACGGGCAAGTTCATCCTGACCGCGATTTTTCTTTGTGTGTGTGTATGTGAGAGTATGTGTGTTAGTGTCTGTGAGTGTGTGTCTGTGAGTGTGTGTGTGAGACAGTATGTGAGTGCTATGAAAGTGTGACAGTGTGTGTGTTAGTGTCTGTGTGTGTGAGAGAGTGTGTGTGTTAGTGTCTGTGGGAGTGTGTATGTGTGTGTGTGTCTGTGAGAGTGTGTGTGTGTCTGTGAGAGTGTATGTGTGAGTCTGAGTATGTGAGTGTTGTGAAAGTGTGAGAGTATGTGTGTTAGTGTCTGTGAATGTGTGTCTGTGAGAGAGTGTGTGTGAGAGAGTATGTGAGTGCTATGAAAGTGTGACAGTGTGTGTGTTAGTGTCTGTGAGTGTGTGTGTGAGAGAGAGTGTGTGTGTGAATGTCTGTGAGAGTGTGTGTGTGAGACTGAGTATATGAGTGTTGTGAGAGTGTGAGAGTATGTGTGTTAGTGTGTGTGAGTATGTCTGTGAGAGTATGTTGTGAGACTGAGTATGTGAGTGTTGTGAGTGTGTGTGTGTGTGAGTGATTGTGTGTGTATGTGTTGAGGTAGGAGGCAGTCACTAGCCACCTAAGATTTTGATGTTCTCACACCGAATAAAGGGAGACTTTGAAGTTCTTACTCTTTTTCCCATCAGCACTAAAACCCTGAGATTCTGTGGAGCTTGTCCCAGAAGAATTTAAGACCAGAAGTAACGAGTTCACAGGTGCTTTCAACAGCTTGCGCTTACAGAGAACTCCAAACCCACAAGAAAGAAGAAAGAACTCTCCCTCATCAACCCCGTGTCTGCAGCGACCGCCTTTGGCAGAACGCACTGCTTGCTGTGAGGGACTCGCTCCTGTGGTTTGTTTTTAACAACATCTGTCCTTGAGCCACCTTCCGAGAGGCAGAGGCGAGGCTGCTGCCTGCCCACCTGCAGAGGGTGTGAGCTTCACCGCGCGCCCAGGAGGCGAGTTGTCAGGCAGCCCCCTTGCAGCTCAGAGCACCTATCTTGAGGGCCCTCCCATCCACTCCCGAGCCCTCTTCTGGGCAGATTTCCTTGACTGCAATGTGTGTGTGTGTGTGTGTGTGTGTGTGTGTGTGTGTGTGTTTGTGCGCTCAGTTGTGTCTGACTCTTTGCAACCCCATGGACTGCAGCTCACCAGGCTCCTCTGACCATAGGATTTTCCAGGCAAGAATACTGGAGGGGGTTGCCATGCCCTCCTCCAGGGGATCTTCCCGACCCAGGGATCGAACTAGTGTCTCCTGTGTCTCCCGCACTGGCAGGTGGGTTCTTTGCTGCTGAGCCCTGAACCATGGTGCATGGTCTGGGATGGGAAGTCTGCTGGTGAGCGTAGCAGGAAGATGGTAGGGAGAAGAAAGCAGAGGGGAGGTTGGAGGGAAGGGAGGAGGAGAAGGAATTCTGGAGTAGAGGTGAGGCCAGGACACAGAGAGGGGTTTTGGGGTCCCCACAGGCAGTAAGGGAACACCATGTCCTCAGGAAACTGGGGAAAGGAGATAGGAGAGGGAATGAGGTTTAGAATGTCTTCAAGGTTGAAGTTTGGCCAAAAGAACCCAGTCCTCCCTCCTCCTGCCAAAACCACATGTGTCTCCTGCATTGGCAGGTGGATTCTTTACTCTATCGCCACCTGGGAAGCTCCCTCTCCAATCAAGATGGACAATAAAACCAAGGAGCTGCAGTGGAGAAAGAGATCATCCCAGAGACAGGCAAATGCAGAAGCAGGAAACAATGTGATGAGGGTTCCACCGCATGGCTGTCCGGCTCCGTTTCATTCACTCCTGGATCCCCTTGGAGCCCCATCCTTCCAGGCCCTCAGGACATCAGAGGGACACTTACCTGAAGACCTTGTGGCCTCATGTGCCGGCCCTTGTGGGAGAGCTTTGCGCTATTTTCTGTGCTGTTCCTTCTTCGCTTTGTCTGCCCCGTGTTTGTGGACGTGGTTTGGGAAGGGGCGGAGGGTGGGTGAGTAGGGACTGATCTCCCAGAAAAGGTCCACAACTGGGCCGCCCTTGGCTCTGTCCAGGGGAAAGACCAGCCCAGGCACAGACCCCACGCAGTGGTTTAAGGGGATTGACGTCCAACTCTGGTTCCCAAGACGGATGATGGCAGAGGGCAGAGTGACGGCCTAGGAACATATATATCTGGATACAGTCTGAGAATCACATGGTCCAGTTATGATCTTGTCCTCCTGGCCTCCTTCATTCACTCATTCCATTTGGGACATACTGACTGTGAGCCTTCTCTGTGCCGGGCCTTGTGCAGGAAGCTGGGGGGTTGACTGCCCAGTAAACCTATCATGGACCCCACCCTAGACCCAGGCAGTTGGTTTCCTTTTCAAAGGCTGAGGAAGTGCCCAGGCAGGGGACGCCTCTGTCTCCTCCCTGCCTCCAGCGTATGGACACTGGGGTTCAGGGCATGCCTCTCAGCTCCTGTTTGAACGCATGGACATTGGGGTTCAGTGCCTGCTCCCAGCTCCTGTTTGAACGCACCATCTCCACCTCTGGTCTTCAGGGAGCCGGAGCTCCATCATGCCAGCACCAAACAGGCTTTTTTGGTCCTGGCCCCTGGCCTTGCTCTTAAGGCTTAGAGCGCCCTCTGTTGGTGACCCACATGCAGTGCCCTGGCCTTGAGCTGGGACTGGTAGCGGGTGTTCTGCTCCTGTGAACCCCACGTGTGTGGTTCACCTATCCAGCCGTCAGTCCGTCCACCCTAACAGCCACTGCTGAGCGCCAGGCCCTATCCAAGGGGCAGAGGAGAGGAAAATGTAAAGGGAAACTTTCAGCCTTCTCACAAGTTTCAAGTTCAACTCCCTTCCCGTGAATGAGATCTCGGCACTGGTGGATGGATGGTACATGTGAGGTCCCATAATCTCTTTCGGTTTTTCCAGTAGTCATGTATGGATGTGAGAGTTGGACTATAAAGAAAGCTGAGCACTGAAGAACTGATGCTTTTGAACTGTGGTGTTGGAGAAGACTCTTGAGAGTCCCTTGGACTCCAAGGAGATCCAACCAGTCCATCCTAAAGAAAATCAGTCCTGAATATTCATTGGAAGGACTGATGTTGAAGCTGAAACTCCAATACTTTGGCCACCTGATGTGAAGAACTGACTCACTGGAAAAGACCCTGATGCTGGGAAAGACTGAAGGTGGGAGGAGAAGGGGACGACAGAGGATGAGACGGTTGGATGGCATCACCGACTCAGTGGACATGAGTTTGAGTAAACTCCGGGAGTTGACGATGGACAGGGAGGTCTGACATGCTGCAGTCCATAGGGTTGCAAAGAGTCAGACACAACTGAGTGACTGAACTGAACTTAATCTCTTTCAAGGGCTTCCCCGGTGGCTCAGCTACAAAGAATCTGCCTGCGATGCCAGAGACATGGGTTCAATCCCTGAGTCAGAAAGATCCCCTGGAGAAGGAAATGACACCCACTCCAGTATTCTTGCCTAGAGAATCCCAAGGACAGGGGAGCCTGGTGGGCTATAGTTCATGTGGTTGCAAAGAGTCGTACACGACTTAGCAACTAAACAGCAGCAACAACAATCTTTGTCAAAGGATGCAAGCTGAGGGACCCTCCAGTTAAGTGGACCCTTTGTGGTTGTCCTTTGCATCCTAGAGTTTCTGACCTAAAATGGGCAGATCTGTGTCCACTCTGACTCTGTGCTACACGTGGAATAATGGGCTTAACTCTCCTGGGAGATGAACTCCCATCCCCCAAACCTACCTCCACCCCCTGCCGCCCAGGACTCCTTCTTTCCCTTCCCTAAGTGGGAGTCCAGGGACTATGGGCGTGAGGACCCGCAGGCCCCAGTCCGGATCTCCTGCCACCTTCCCTCTGGTCCATCACTGCTGCTGGGCTCTGCCTGCACCTGCCCGCCCCCAACTGAAAGGTCCCCACCCCCCAATCCTCCCATCTTCTGAAGAACAACCCTCACACCTTGTCTCTCAGCAGTGACCGTGGGGAACCTCGCACCCCCTTTCTCACTCCAACAAGACTCAGAAAAATGCAAGTGTTGTGGTGTGGGCCCCTCCGGGGCCAGCGAGGGTTACCACTTCCCCTCAAAGTGAAGACCCAGCCTCTCCTCCAAGAGACCAGCCCCTCAAGCAGGGACTGGGCCTTCAAGCACAGCCTTTCTCACTAGCAGAAACACAGAGGACAAGCTATTTTCTGTCCTTCTTTTGTGGTATTTCTGTGGTTTATATCTTTCTAAAAATATTTTATTGGAGTATAGTTGCTTTGCAACATTGTGTTCATTTCTGGTGTACAGCAAAGAGAATCAGTTATACATATCCACATATCCACTCTTTTTTAGATTCTCTTCCCATACAGTTATTGAAGTATACTGACTGGAGCTCCCTGTGCTCTACAGCAGGTCCTTGTCGATTATCTATTTTATATAGATGCACAGAAGTTTGTGTTTGTTCATCCCAGTCTCCCAATTTCTACCTCCCCCTCCTTGGTTTAACTCACTTTAAGCTTTTAACACAGCATCTTTGAGATGGAATTCATATACTATCCAATCACCCAGTTAAAGTGGACAATTCAGCGGTTTTTAGTGTATTCAGAGTCTTGCAACTATCACTGCGATCAACTTTAGAACATTTTCCTCCCCCCAAAGAGAAGCCCCCCACCCCCACTAGCTGTCACTCCCCACTTCCCCCTCCCCCAGTATGTCCTCATCGACTTTCTCTCTCTGTGAATTTATCTATTCTGGGTAATTCATATTATTGGAATCAGGTAACAGTGGCCTTTTGTGTCTGCCGGGCTTCTATCACAAAACAAACTTTTGTTCCTTATTTTATTTGCACTGTAATTAGACTGGTAATATAATTTATCAAGAAACATGAGACCCTGGTAGAGAGAGGGGTGCTTGACCATTATCCGGTGACATCAGGCATGAACAGGGCCCTCCCGGCCCGCCTGGCAAAGGCATGGGCGTCTTGCCTTCATCTGAACACAGCCGCACCTACTGCAAAGCCCCTTCCCCAAACCAAAAGTCCCAGGTCACCCACAGCCCCCTGGGGTCTCACCTACACCTGAAGTTAATTTACTTCCAGAGTTGCTCACGCTTTGTTCAGCAGCCAAAGTGTGCTCTTGATAGATGGAGAAATAAGACTAATTTCCCCCAAAGAGATGAGAACCAGCAGTTGTATTTCTCATTTCAGAAGCATGAAATTTGACTGCATGGCAGAGGAAAGTAGACAGGGAAAACAGAGCTGTGATGACAAACGTGAATGGGGTGCCGAGAACCGTGGGCAGTCGGAATGAGCTTCTCGGAGGCTTAATTGGGCGGGTCATGCGTCCGGCTCTGAAAAGGGCAGCATAATGATTTACTGTTGGGCTGTTAAAGGCACCTGGCTCAGTGGCATCTCTGGCTGTGCCGGTCCCTCCCAGGACTGTTTCTGGTACTCTAGGGAATGTTCTCAGCAAATGAAAAATTTACTATTTTTTTAATCATAAGTGTCTGCTGGGTGGAGATGGAATTATGCCTTTTGGACAACAGCTTCTCCCTGAAACTATTGACTCATGAGCACGAGATACGGTTAAGCAGTGGATGTTTTTAACCATCGACACCCTGCCCACCCCACCCCCTGCCTCCCCGCCTTTCCTACAGTAAAGTGGCCAAATACGAAGATCTCTTATCAGCAAACATCAGCATCACTGCCTTCATTGTTAGTGCCCCCACACGAGAGACTCTACACACAATTATATACAGAAATCAAGAAGTCGTCTGCAAATCTCTTGGCTCTGATCACATGTCTGCCCCAGCCTTGAGCCTAACTTCTGTAAGGAACCGAGTGATGTGTCTAGATTTGTCTATGGTCTGAATTTACTCCCCAGGCTAGTTTGGGGCCACCTGTCACAATGTGGCCAGGGATCGCCCCGGGTGAGAACTGGTTTAGATTTCCTGCTTATTCAGATGCAGGCTCCGTCCTGGGAGCCAGACGTTTCGTCTAGATGCTTCCAAGCCAAGAAGGCCCCCTGGTGCTTGTCCGGTTCTGGGTCCCCCGAGGCACATGTGAGCCTCTGGTGTCCCAAGCAGCTTTTGTTTGTGTGTGTTTTGTGTTTGAGCGCATCCATCTGGCTCGCCTTCTGCCACCTTTTCTTCTGTTTACACCCACAGTCTCAATTTGTCTTCCAGCTCTTTCCAAACCAATTATGCTAGGGACAGATTTAGTCCCTTTCCCAGGCCAGATGCTCAAATACATCGTTTTCTGCATTAAAAATTATCACAAGCAGGCTCCCAGCCAGCAGCAGGATTTACAGGCCCTTGGAATTCTAGGAGAAATACACAGAAACTTTTCTAATTTTGGCTCAGTCCCCCCAGATTCATTCATCCAGAAGGAAAAAAGGCATTGATTTCATATGAGTGTGGAAAACATCTGAAGTTGTCGGTCTCTCGCAGACAGAAGACCTGGCCCGGACCCAGCAGTACAGTTCTTTCCTGATGCGATGTTCCTCTCTGGTGAGGTTGTGCACCTCTCCCCAGCAGGGCGAGCCACTCGGGAACCGTCCCCCTATATTTGTTCATCCACACCGCTCCAGCCTGGGATGCTGGGGTTTTCTGATCAGCACCATGCTCTCCACCTTCTTGCTGATTTGGGTGATGTTCGTACAGATTCATCATATTCTCCGCACATGTCGACTGTTTTAGCTGGGACCGTCCTTTCTTGCCTCATCAGGAAGCTCCCGGAAAGGGCTTGCTGATGAAAGAGGTATGGCGTTTGGAGGAGAACAAGCTCCCGTCATCACGCCCAGGGGAAGTCACCGGGACAAGAATGCAATGCTGCGGGCTTCCTCGCTGATGGGAGACAGGCCCCCCAGGCAGGGACCTCTCTGCCGCTCAGGCTCACACGGGGGCCACCCTTGGCTTCCCAGGGAGAAAACCAGTCTCAGAATCCAGTGTGGGAGAGACTGCCACCGACTCCCAGGGATCCTGATGAGGGGTCGAAGGTGAGGCCCAGGAAGCTGCAGGTGATCTGGACTCAGGACTCACCAGTGGCGGAGTCTGGCCCCCCTGGGCCATGGCCTCTCTGAATCCTGCAGGCTGCTAAGCTCCGAACTCAGGTGCCGTCATGGCCTGAAGGCTGTGCCTGGAACCAAGGTCCAGTGAGAGCCCGAGGGGCTAGAGCAGAGGGGGGACACGTCACACCTGGGGTCCAAGTGCAGCACCCCGCGTGTCACCCACGGGTGCTGCCAAGAGCCCCTTTCAAATATAAAGGCAGAGAAATGCATCCCAAGTCACCCCCCGCCCTGGGAGCCATGAGTCCAAATGTGGGAGAGAAAGGGAGGGGTCAAATGCTACCCTCGACTGCCCCAACAGCACTGCCCCACTAGCCCGGAGGGTCAAGACTTCTCCTTGACCTCATCTACCGACGGTAGACACTGCCCCTGACTACATTCTTTGCTGTATGTATGACCCACTTGAAGTGAAGTGAAAGTCACTCAGTTGTGTCCAACTCTTTGCGACCCCATGGTCTATACAGTCCATGGAACTGTCCAGGCCAGAATACTGGAGTGGGTAGCCTTTCCCTTCTCCAGGGGATCTTCCCAACCCAGGGACTGAACCTGCAACTCCTGCGTCTCCTGCATTGGCAGGTGGATTCTCACCACTGAGCCACTTGGGAAGCTTGGAAAGTTCTAAAGTCCTTTTGTAAAAAAAATTACTTGAATTTAAATAAATTTTTAAGTAAAAGAATAAGCTTTGTTAAGTTCAGCTCATAAGCTTGAGAAAAGCTGGGTTTTACAATGCGTTACTTTTTTGAACACTGTATTAACTGAACACTGTATTAATTTTTTAAACACCAAAGTCTCCTTTTGGGGGACTCAAAGCCTCCTTTCAGAACCACAAAAAATGTGCAGCAGCAAAGGTACAGAGGAGAAACCAGGTGACATGCTTCCCTGGGGAAACATGGTTTTTCTTACCTGCTCTTCTGAGCCTCATTCTTTTCTCACTGGATCTAGTTTTGCCCTTTGACGGAGAGAAGAAAAATGTGAGTTCTCTGTGTTGCTGGAGATGGACGATTTCACACGCTGAGCTCTATTTTTCTGCTGGAGAACAACTCCTTCCACCCCATCTCCTCCTAATAATTGATCTTCCATCTTGATTCCATCTCCCTGAGATATCTCATCTCCTGGATCCTGTACTTCTGTGACTTCTCTTCCAAACACCAGACCCCCGATTTATCCACCAGTGGTCCCAGGACGGGCTGCTGTCATCTCGAATTCAGTACTTCTATACCACCTCCTGTGCCTCCCTCCCCTTTTCTTTGTCACCAGGCCCAGAACCTCAGGCATCTTCATGTCTCTGCCACGGTCCCACTTCTTTTTAATAAGTTCATTCTTTCTTAGAAATTTCCGTATGGCTTCCATTACCATGTGTGCTTGCTAAGTTGTTTAAGTCGTGTCCGACTCTTTGAAACCCCCTGGACTGGGGCTCGCCAGGCTCCTCTGTCCATGGGGATTCTCCAGGCAAGAATACTGGCATGGGTTGCCATGTCCTCCTTCAGGGGATCTTCCCAACCCAGGGATCAAACCTACATCTCCTGCGGCTCCTGCATTGCAGACAGATTCTTTACCGCTGAGCCAGCGGGGAAGCCCACCTCCATTGCCACCATCAGAGGCCAGTTCCTTATTTCCAAACCACAAGAGCTTTTTTTGGAGGGAGGGCTTTTTTTTTTTTTTGATTGGTATAAAATTCACACGCCATGAAATTCACTCACTTAAAGTGCCCATTTCAGTGTGTGGTTTCTACTGTATCCTCAGATAGGTACAACTATAACCACCACCTAATCCCAGAACATTTTCATCAACCCCCAAAGAAGTCCTGAAAATGACTTCTTAATGAGCCTTATAGCTGGTGATCTTTGCACTTAATTAAATATACCTGGAGGTGGGATTTTGGGTTAAGCAGTGTCCAGTTCAAATGCTGAGAGTGCCGTGTTGTCCTTACCTGAGGCGACTGTGGTGCAGTGGTCCTGGAGTCCAAACTCAGCAATATGACATTCACGGCTTTTGTGGCCTTACTATTTCCTGCGCTCAGTTTTATCGTCCATAAAGTAGGACAACAATGGTATTTGTTGTTGTTCAGTTGCTCAGTCATGTCCAACTCTTTGTTACCCCATGGACGGCACCATGCCAGGCTTTTCTGTCCTTGACTATCTCCTGGAGTTTGCTCAGATTCATGTCCATTGAGTTGGTGATGCCATCTAACCATCTCATCCTGTTGCCCCCTTCTCCTTTTCCTTTATAACAATGCTATAGTACGAGGATAAGTAAGATAAACTGGTGCAATGGGAGCAATCCATAAACACAAGTTGTTATTCTATAGATTTCTGATCCAACTGTATAACCTTACTGCATCTTCTTAGAATCAGTCTTGAGATGACTGCAGATTCACTGACATTGCAAGAAATCATACAGAGAGATTCCTCAGCTTTCTCCAGTGAGCTCATCCTGAAAAACCACAGTCCAAATCACAGCCAGAAAATCGACCTGGATGCAGGCAAGATACCGAATGTTTCTGCCGCCAGAAGGACCCCTCGCGTCACCCTGTGACAGCCCCTACTCTCTCTTCAACCTCCTCCGGGAAATCCCTGATCTGCTTTAACCTTTGTCATTTCAAGCATGTTAAGTCAGAATAGGTGGGATAGCTGCTTTTAACTCGGCACGATTCCCTTGAGATCCATCCATCAATCCGAGTTGCCCTGTGTCTGTGTCGATGGTGGATTCACTTTCATCACCAAGTAGTATTCCTTCGGTGTGGATGGACCACACATTATTTAACCATCCTCCACCCACAGAAGGACTTCTGAGTGGCTTCCAGATTTTCGCCATGATAATAACGTGTATTTATTCAGACTTCACAGCTTAAAAAGAAGTCTTTCATAGACCTTGCGTGTTCAGTACAGTTGCTCTGGGAGGTACATTGACTGCTGGCCTCACTTTAGAGTGAGAAAATGGACTTGGCCAGTGTCCCATAGGGTGTACATGACAGAGCTGGCCCTCGGATCACCTAGATAAACACCCTGTGCTTTTTTTTTTCCCCACCATACCATTCTGCCTCCTTTATCAACTCTTTCATTCAACAAACATTTCCAGAGTGCCTGGGCTCTGGGGACCCAGAAATGATAAGAGGCTGGGCTTCCCTGGTGGCTCAGTGGTGAAGAGCCCACCTGCCAATGCAGGAGACACGGATTCAGTCCCTGGTCAGGACAATCCCCTGGAGGAGGGCGTGGCAAACCACTCCAGTATTCTTACCTGGAGAATCCCATGGACAGAGGAGCCTGGCGGGCTATGGTCCATGGGGCTGCAAAGAGTCGGACAGGACTGAGAGACTAAACAAAGACAAGGTAATGGCACTCTTACCAAGTTTATTGCCCAGGGCTCTGAACCCTGTTCCTATCCAGCCAACACTAGAGAGGAAGCAAGCATCCTGGGTTTCTCAGGGGGCAGGATGGCATTCTATTGTAGGTCACAGCCCTGCCCTGGGGCTTATTCTCCATGGGTCTCCGCATCTTTTCTTCTCTGCAGCCAAGGGTCCTTCCTGGTTTGCTGCTGAGCGGCTTCCGCAGTCCGCTTCCTGCGCACATTAGCTTGGAGGTCCAGAGGCTTCTTTTCCTCTTTGAACCGTCTCTGCCCCTTGAAGTTCACACTGGTGATGCACCCATCAATCCAAGCCTTATAAACATGGTGTGGGTTTCCCCAGATTCACCAGGAATTTATAAAAGTCACACTCACAGATATTTTGAGACAGGGCCCCGTCTGGCTTGGGATTCGATGGAGGACATGGTGGGACCCCGCCTGTGAGAGTCTTAGAAGCCTTCTGACCAGCTGAGAGGTCTCAGAGTTGTGTTTTAAATATTCCTAATGTCATGAAAGAGGGGACCTTTCCCCTCACGGCCATCTTACTTTGAGAATAATTTGCCTTTCTGGAAAGACTGAGAGTGTGAAGCAATTTAATTCTGAACCCAGAAAATCCTTCCTGGCTTTTGAAAATTATATTCTCTGAGTTATATTTGAAAACTGAAAATTTCTTCTTTTAGTTTCTTTCTGTCTGTCCCTTACCTGCTGAAAGACATCAGTTTGCACTTTCCACATTCTGCCCGCCACTTCCTTAGCCAAACCCACTATCCGTGGGTCATGGATAGCTTTATTTTCCACCTTTCATTTCCACATCTGTCACAGTTTAGCAGGTGACAGCTTTGCTAAACTTTCCGCTGCTACATCACACATATTTTTTCCCCTCCAGCTTCCAATAGCAATTTCCTCATGACTCTTCCAGGGCTAATAACAATCTTCCTGAAATTCTTTAAGCCATGGCATAGGCTTAAAGCCAAGGCCTTACGATTTACGTTTTTAAATGTCAACACCCCATTGCTGGTACCAGTTTCTATTCTGGTTACCTATCGCTGTGTTGTTATTAGCTCTTCCATAAGAAAATTAAGAGAAGCCGTGTGGGGATGGGCAAGGGAGGGCCCAAGAGGTGCAGGTTGTTAGAAGGCCTGGGGGTGGGCAGAGGCCGTGGATGGGGGGTGAGAGCTGCAGTGCAAGGACATGGCCACTTTGGTATTCAAAGGCACCTAACAACCGAATATCCAAGACTGAACCTGTCATCTTTCCCGAATGAGCCCCACTTCCGGTGTTTACTTTCTCAGTGAAGGGCAACCACAATCTGTCTAGTCGTGGAAGCCAGAACCCTAGGGGCCATCCGCAGCTCCCGAGATCAAGAGCATCATGTATTCATGATTCCTCCTTGCCCTCACTTTCCTGGGGCGGAGTCTGATTCCCTGTCCCACTCTTTGCCCTTTGCCCCTTGGCGTCCCTAGGCTGATGGTGTATGAGCATCTTTTCAGGCCTCGTCTCACCAGTCTTGAAATGTGCTTGTGTGTTTTAGCCTGGCCTCTTGCCCTTCCTCTGTCCACCATGGAAAAGCTTGCCCCAGGTAACTGCAGCTTCTAGAATGAGAAATACATGCATAGGGACTTCCCTGGCGGTCCAGTGGCTAAAACTATGCGCTCTCAGTGAGGGGGCCTGGGTTCGATCCCTGGTCAGGGAACTAGATCTCACATGCTGCAACTAAAGATCCTGCATGTGAAACTAAGATCCAATCAGTTCAGTTCAGTCGCTCAGTTGTGTTCAACTCTTTGCAGCCCCATGGACTGCAGCACACTAGGCTTCCCTGTCCATCACCAACTCCCAGAGCTTGCTCAAACTCATGTCCATTGAGTTGGTGATGCCATCCAACCATCTCATCCTCTGCTGTCCCCTTCTCCTCCCACCTTCTATCTTTCAATACAGCCAAAAAAATAAATTTTAAAATTCTATTTGAAAAAAAGAAATACACAGATCCCAACCAACCTGAGACCTATAACAAGAAAAAGAAATGATTACTGTAACCATGGGGAATTTGGGTTATCCAACATTACAGTGGAAACCACTGATAACTGTTCGTTATTCCACTGCAGTGCAAACCTAATCAGTATAATTATCTTGTACTAGTTGTATTATCTTGTATCTACTCCTCCATTTAGTGCTGTCAGTTTATCTCAGTAATATCTCTGGAACCTAATCACATCTCTCCATCTGCAAGACCACCATTATCTTAGCCCAAGCTCTGGCCCCTTTTTTGCCTGGACCTTGGCAAAGCCTCCTGCCTGGTCACACCCCTCTGGGTCTGGCCCCTTGGCATAGAGCTCTCCACCCTGCTGCTAATATGACCTTCGAAAAGGACCAACCTCATTTTAAAGAGTCTCACCAATCTCTTGGCCCAGCTGACACTTTTTGATTCTCACTCTGCACTGACAATGGGGGTTCCCTTATCCATCGGGGCACATCCAGATTACCATTTCACCATGACCTCTTGGGGGCAGAACTGACACATGTCAGGAGCCTTTGAACCAAGGGGGACAGTCTGCTTGGGCTGAACAAAGGGTGAAGTCAGTCTTGCTGGGCTCAGGATGTGGGGAGAGCATGCTGAGAGAAAGATTGCCCCTCAGACCAGGCAGCCCCAGCCGTGTGCTCTCCCAGGGTCCCACCTGGCACTTCTGGGGCAGAAGGTGGGAGGTCCCTCCACGCCCTCCTCTCTGTATGGTTCCCGCAGGCCAGCAAGTCCCTCTGGCCTTTTGCTCAGGCTCCTCCCACCCCCCCCCTCGGCCCCCCATACAGTCCGGGTTAAGATCTGCTCACTGCAGATGAAATTCAGCCCCTGATCTCCTGGGACATTGCCTTTTGATTTCCTGGATGCTCTGCACTTATAAATCAGAGCTCTGGCTCTCACAGCTTTTATCTCTGGACCAGAAGCCCATGGCCAAACCTTGACCCCATCTTTTGTCTTTGCCATCCAGGCAGGAAAGCATACCCTTCATCCTCACCTAGGAAGAGCTGTGCTGGTTTAGGAGCTCAAAAAAGAAAGGCACAGTAAGACATGAACAGATTTGAAACATTCCTAGTGCCTGATAACGTCACTGTCCGTCTCCACTTAAGACTACTACTCAATGGCTTCCTGCTGATCATAAGATAAGAATGAAATCTTAATCATGGCCCCAGAGAGCCTGAATGGTCTGGCTTCGGGCTTCCCCTCCAACTAATCATCCCCTCCAGCCCCTCCAGCCTGCTTTCCATGCCTCGAATGAGCCACACTGTCTCCTCTATTGAGTCCTCCTTCCTCTGGAAAGCCCCTCTAGACCTCCTTCCCCCACCCTTACCACCCCCCCCAACCCCCTATCGCTCCAACTCCTCCCCTCCCCTGCCCACCAGGCAAGACCCTGTGATAAACTCCCATAGCCTCTCTTCTTTTGAGGAATTCCTTTCACTTGCTGGGTTATTTGGCCGCCATCTTTCTCTCTGAGTCTGTAAGCTGTGAGAGAACTAGTATGTAGTTGTCTTTTTCATCATGAGTTTTTCTTTAGTGAATGAATGAATGGGATAGATGGATAAATGGTTGGATGCAGGGGTGGTAGTTACTGGTTAAAGGGAATCTCTGTATCTCTGGGTCCTAATCCAATTTGGTTCATTAGAGAACAGACCCAGCCTGATGAATGTTTGGAACATTAGTTGCCTATTTGGGTTTGACATAGAAAATTTAAGTTCTCCTAAATCACTTGGTCCCTCCCACTGGACATTTTACCCTTTAGGGTTTTTCTTTTGTGCTGGTCCTCAAGATCTTTTACTAAAATTCCAATAATTCTAGGAGAGTTCAGTCCTCGAGGGCTATATTTCAGGCAACAGAATTCATAGCTGAGCCCTGGAGATGAGAGGAGAAGGAGGATGGGGAAGCCAGAGAAATGAGACATGGGGAAAGGGGACAGACGACCAAGGAGACTCTAAGAGGGAGTCGAGCCAGCAAAGGCATCGTCAGCTTCTCAGATTTGCCAAGATCCCATCCTCTTACTTTAAAGCTTCAGGACCCTGCGAAAAGTCATTTTGCTGTTTTGAATTTTGCCCCAAGTGACAGGGGTACAAAAACAAACTGGGGAAACTCCTCTCAAGGTAACTGGAAACACATTCATCTGTTTTTCACTATTAGAGAAATGTTGTTGTCAGTCATGTGCCTGGCCCCAGGCAGGGCACTAGAAATAGAGAATGAACAGAACAGACCATGTTTTTACCACATAGGATAATGGGGACTTCCCACAAGGTCTTTTAGAGAAAAAGATATGTGTTCTTTTGGGTCCACCCAGACTCCCCTAGCTTGAAATTGCCTGGAAGCAGTGGGGCAGGGGTGGGGATCAGGGGACAGTTAGGGACCATATTGTTGGGAGTCACAAAAAGCATCAAAAGGGAAAGGAAAGAATATTCTTCTTTCCCATCTTCTAAAATTTTTGGTGCCAGGACGTGGGAAGATGAGGGGAGAGGGGGATGTTGCAAGTTCCCACCAGGAAGTCCGGCTGGAAGCTGGACTCCAGGAGGTGTCAATCATTGTGGTTGGAATCACTCTGATGGCCTGAAGCCAGCCTGTAGCTTTGAAGCTTTGCTGCAAATAGAGAAAACATGTCTGATCTGCAGAAGAAAGTTTGACTAGAGGTGGGACAGTCAGTTAAATCTGCTGCATCTTATTTCATTTCTCTTATTTCCCTTTGTTCCTGGTTTTCAATTTCTACCCTTCTCCAGTTATGTAAGAGCTGGAATCTTCATCTTCTAGCACCCTACCCTTAATGAAATCCCTCCTATTCCTTTTCTTACTTATATTACACATTCTTCCACCACCACCCCCACCAGGCCATTACAGACGGCACATACAAAATACAGTGATTCTGCAATTTCAATAAAAGCCGTGTAATCGCTTCCTAAAGCACCGCTGTGCTTTGAAAAATCAATATTCCTCCATTGGCAATTTCCTATAATGTGGTTAGTTTAACAAAATAAAATTTGAAAAATCAAAATGTTGTGAGAACAACTGCATTCTTCCAAGTTCTGTTTAATTTCCTACCCTCCAGTGTTTCTTAGACTGTTTCATGTCCTACCTCACTGCTGGCAAAGGGAGAAAGTAAAGGAGAGCTGAACTTGGACCATTTCAGAAGAAAAAGTGTGTTAGTCAGGGTCGTGTGGTTGTAAGTGATAGAAACTCACCGGGAGTTTAGCCCATATGGGAAAGGTGTGGAGGCAGAGGGTGGGCTTGTTAGCAGAGGGAGGGGAGAGGGGCCTGGGCAACAAAGTGAGCATACATCTCCCCACTGAGACCCAAAGCAAGTGGTCCCTTCGCACCCCCACCCTCGGCTGCGCATTTCTGAGGGTGGTGGGGATGAAGCTGGAGGAAGACGCTCTCCTGTTTGGAGACGGTTTCTGGGCTCAGGGGTTGAGGATGGTTAACTGGGGAAAATCATCATCTTTTTGCCCCAGGATTCTTCAGGGTCCCGTTCTGGACTCCCCCATTTGGCAAACAGAAAGAGGTTTCAGCAGAGCTGTCTACAAGAACTGCATCCACTTTCTCACCAGCAGAGCTCCCAGCTGCCCATCTCTACCCTGGAACTGTGCATGGCTTGATCACCCACAACCTCTGTATGCCAACGCCAGGGCACTCTACTGGACATACCTGACCTTTCTCCTTCTTTTTAATTTGGCTGCATCAACTCTTAATTGCTGCATGTGGGATCTAGTTCCCTGACCACGGATCTAACCCAGGCCCCTTGCATTGGGAGCTCCAAGTCTTAGCCACTGGACCACCAGGGAAGCCCTGCCTGTCTTCCTTCCTGAGACACTATTCCCTGGGCATCACCAGTTCACCCGTCCCTGCTTTCTCCTCCTGCACTGGCCTCTCTTTCATGCTCTTCTGCTGTCTCTGCCTTCCCCGTCAGTCCCCTAGATGTTAGATCTGCTCAAGGATGGGTCCTGGGCCCTCTTTTAGTCTCCGTGTCCTCTAGTGAAGCAATTCCATTGGCGAACATTCCCACTTAGGTGTGCCCTGGGCGTGTCAAACCCAATATGCAGAAGAGAGCCTTAGAAGCACCTCCTTTAGTCAAGTCCGATCCTCTCCTGCTACTCGTAAGAGGCATTTGTGACCCCATGAACTGTAGCCTGCCAGGCTCCTCTTTCCTTGGGATTCTCCAGGCAAGAACACTGGAGTGGGTTGCAATTTTCTCCTCCAGGGGATCTTCCTGACCCAGGGATTGAACCCAAGTCTCCTGCATTGACGGGTGGATTCTTTACCTCCTAAATAGGGAAGCCCCTTAGCTTGTAATTACCTCCTTGCAATTCCTTTAAGAAAAAAAAAGATGGGGGAGAGCTTTTTTAGTAGCTGCAAAATTTTCAATAAAAATAGGCTCACCCTTAAACCATGGTACCACTGAACCACTTTTTTTTTGAGATTGAGCTCTGATAAAAAGGTCTAATAAACTTGCTTTATTTTTCATTACTTACCATGAAATATTCTTCATTCTATGTAGCTTTTGCTTACTTTTCAAACACTTTGCTTTTAATAAGGTTGTCTAAAAGTTTTGTTTGCATGATAAAATATAACCATTATAAAAGTTTTCCTTGATATTTGTATTAAGTTTATAATTTCTCTGATGAGCAAATATTTGCTTTCAATCTTTTTTTTTAACTTGGTAAATTTCACACTCATAAAAACATCTATGAAAGAGAATGCCAGTACTTCACGACAAATCTAAAGAGATGCTGATGTGACCACGTTGTTATTCTGAACCATCACAGGACACAGGCATTGTGTCTCAGTCACTACAATAATCCCATGGCTGAGTAGCACTGGTACTATTAATATTTTTCAGTTGAGAACACTAGAGCTTAAGTAAGTTACAGAAATCCCCTAAGATCCCACAGCTAGAGAGTGTAAAGTAGGAACCAAGAGCTGAGCCTATGCGGGTCTGAGACCAAAGTCCGCTCCATTTGGCCTCCCAACCCCGTGGCAGAAACCATCAGAAACTGTGCTTTGGTAATAACTCAGCTCCCGGCTTTCTAAGAAAAAGAGGTAAAGGGACCAAGTGGTGTTGTGAAGTGCTAGAACTGGGATGGAATTTCAGAACCAAGCCCAGGGCTGCAGAGGGCAAAAACTGGTCCTGGCAAGTGAGCTGGGTACCCTGCGATGGCACCCCACCTTCTGCATATGTTCCTAGCTGAGTGCACCCTGGAGAAGGGTTTTTATTCTCTTTCTGGTTCTTGCCTCCAAGAAGGGTTAATCCATTAGGAGAGAGGGGACCCGCATCTATGAAAACACCTACAGAAGCTTTTCTCAAATTTCAATTTCTTTAAATACCAGAAATCCTGTAAGAGTTTAATTGCCGATGTTTCATGTATTAAGTTGGATGATAAATACTCCTGCTATTGCTGTTAATGCTACCACAAATATTACTCTATTGGTTAAGGTTTTCTGATAGATCTAACTCCATTATCTTCTATTGCAGCTTCCCGGTGGACCTGTCATCTCCTGGGGCATGATGGAGCTTTGGAGAGAGGTATGTGAGTGTTAATGACAATTTACAGTAAGGAAGTTTTACTGCTTTTTATGGCTTCCCAAGTGGCTCAGTGGTAAAGAATCCGTCTGCAAATGCAGGAGATGTAAGTTCAATCCCTGGGTCGGGAAGATCCCCTGGAGGAGGAAATGCAACCCACTCCAGTATTCTTGCCTGGAGAATCCCATGGACAGAGGAGACTGGCTGGCTACAGTCCATGGGGTCTTAAATGGTTGGGCAATACTGAGTGTGTGCACAGACACACACACACACACACACACTTGCTTTTTATGTTCAGAATTACAAAGTTCACATTTTTGATTGATACTGTAATATTTGAACAAATTATCACCGTTATTTAGTTAAAGTTGGATTTTCTAACTATAAACCAGTAAGTACTTAACACTAACTTACATCAAGACTTTCTGAACACTGTTTGCCTCAAACTGATTTTTAAATAAAATTCATAGATTTCTTTTCAAAGGACAGAGCACACACACGTGTGCATGACCCAATCGCTGCCGGGTAGCCCCAAAGATATTTTTTAATCAGCACACATCTGTTCAGATTATTGTGTTTGCTTTTGTTTTGGATTTTAAATACAAGCTATTTGCTGCTAAATTGAATGGGTAAGATGTACGAATAATAACTGACAAAGCATTCATGGCTATAGTCGAAGTAAAAATCCTTTGGAAATGAAATAAAACAATTGGATGCACCAAAACTATTGTGAAACACAGTTAAATCTCTCAAAAGTATTGGAAGGGCTGTCACATCTGGTATGTTGCTCTGTGTCTAAAACAAATTTCATCAGCATTTCTTTGCCTGAGGGTTGATTTTAACTCAAAACATTTTGGGTCCATACAAGTTGCAATAAAATGCAAGTGGTCATCGAGCCTCGTACAGTCCCCAGGGTTGCAGCTAAAGGCTAAAGTGGAGTCCATCCCACCAGGCCTTACGGGCAACATTCAATTGACGTTTTAAGGAATATAGTGCTAAGAAATCAGAAATCCTTTCTGGTTTGGATGTAAGTTCTATGTACTGAAATAAATACATTGTCCTATTGGAGGTTTTTTTTTTCCATTGAAACCATCACAATAAGGAATATGGCTCTGCTGAATTCTTAAGAAACTTTGAATCCTAGTTATTTTTGCATTTTTCTTTTTTTTGGCCCACAGAGCAGCGTGTGAAACTTCCCCGACCAAGGATGGAACTTGTGCCCCTGTGTTGGAAGCAAAGTTTTAACCACTGGATCACCGGGGAAGTCCTGTATTCTTCAAAGGCAGGACAGTTTATTCACTCATGACTGTTCCTAGTCTCCATACAAGTTTAAACACACTGGACAATTGAAACTACCAACTGGACCGGAAGTACTATCTTTTTTAAATAAAGACTTTACTAGCAAACACTGGAGACAATTTAAAAGTATATCAATAAGGAAAATGATAAAATACAGAAAGATCTCAGAGCCATACAATTAAGTAAAAAAAAAAAAAAAAAGCTGCAAAGTAATATGCAAAATACCATAATATTTATAAAAAGATTCCTTTAGCTCATACACATATGTATATACACCCATCAAATTGTAATACAGGCTACATGGGGCGAGGAGATGAGGATGGGATAGAAAAGGGACGTGTGTGTATTATTTTCTTGTTTATTTTGGGCATGCTACGCGGCTTGTGAGATCTTAGTGCCCCTACCAGGGATCGAACCCATGACCCCTGCAGTCGAAGCTCAGTCTTAACCACTGGCCCTCCAGGGAAGTCCCTGTGTGTGCTATTTTGAAAACATTAAGAAGCAAAACCAAACTGAATGCCAACAGGGGAACAAGCAAACCCCGAGGATTGTAAACTGTGTGTTAGACTTCCCTGGTGGCTCAGCTGGTGAAGAACTGGCCGGCAGTACAGGAGACCTCAGTTCGGTCCCTGGGTTGGGAAGATCCCCTGGAGGAGGAAATGGCAACCCGCCCTAGTCTTCTGGCCTGGAGAATCCCGTGGGCAGAGGAGCTTGGTAGGCAGCCGTCCATGGGGTCACAAAGAGTCGGATGTGCCTGAGGGACTGAGCACAGCACAGCAGTGTGTGTTAGTTTGCTAGGACCATCACAACAGAGTACCAGAGACTGGGGGGCTTAAACAACAGAGACGTATTTTGTTTTCCCACAGTTCTGGAGGCAGGAAGTCCAAGTTGAGGTGTTGGTAGGGTTGGTTCCCTGAGGTTCCCCTTCCCTGGCTTGCAAACCACACCTTCTCCCATTGTCTTCAAACAGCTTTTTTCTCTGTGTGGAGTTGAATCCCAGGCATCTCACCCCATGTGCCCCGATCCCCTCTTCTTATAAGGATACCTGCCATCTTGGATTTGGGTCCCACCCTAAAGACTTCATTCTAGCTTTAATCATCTGTTTGTTGGTTGACTATCTCTGTGTACAGTCACACTCTGGGGTATTGCGGATTAGGGCTTCAGCATAAGAATCTGGGGGCAGACACAAGTCAGCCACAATTCAGTATTTTTATTTTATTATTTTACTTTATCTTACGTTATGGGAATTACTAAACACAGCACAATTTTAATAAACCACGTTTGGAGAACACATTTTTGTGAACATTTGAACACTGATAACAGACTTAATTGGGTGAATTTTCTAAACCATTTAAACTAAAATTATGGTCTGACCATGGATCATTCAAAACTTGAAGTATTTTGATTTTAAATTCTAGACCAGATGGCTTATGTGCCACAGTATGTTCATTTTAACAACCATATGATTTTACACTATAGAAAGGTTAAGGATACACTAAAGATGACTTTGAAAGTGGATTTGGGGGCATCTCTGGTGGCTCTGTGGTCAAAAAAAAAAAAAAAGTCAGCCTGCCGATGCAGGAGACACGAGTTTGATCCCTGATCTGGGAAGATCCCACATGCTGAGGAGCAACTCAGCTCTTGTGCCACAACTCCTGAAGCCTGTGTGTGCCGAGAGCCCATGCCCCACAACCAGAGAAGCCACTGCAAGGAGAAGCCTACACACGACAACCAGAGAGGAGCCCCCACTCACCACAACCAGAGAAAGCCTGCGGGCAGCAACAAAGACCCAGCATGGCCAGAAACAAGTAGAGTTATTGGAAAAAAAATAAACTGTATTCTGTTGAAATCTCCTTCATCAGACTAGGATGCATTTTAAAGGTTGTGCCCAGTTCTCAAAGGTCATTTCTCTGAGGTGCCCTCTTTCATGCTCCCCTGGAAGGTGACTGATCCTTCCACGGTCCTGCTGATGGGCTGCAGCCTGCTTGCAGAAGGCTCTGCTAGACACATTCCAGTCTGGATCGTGGCAAAGACTGCGTATTCACACGTCTTTCCATCTCCCAGCATCTAGCAAATGTGCACCCCCAATAGGTGTCCCCACAAATCCATGCGTGGAAGCTCTAACTGCCGGAACCTCAGCACGCGACCTTACTTGAAACAGGTCATCACGGATGTAACTGGTTCAGGTGAGGTCCCACTGGAATGCGGGGGTGGGTGGAGCAAGGCCTTGATCCACTATGACAGATGTCCTACACAGATATGCAGACACTTTGTGAAGATGGACAGATGCTGAGACTCTGTTACAAGCCACGGAACATCAGAGATAGCCCGTAACCTTGGGGAAGTGTGAAATAGTTATCCCCTCCAGCCAAGCCCGCTGACGACTTGGTCTCGGACTTCTGGCCTCCATGAGACCGTTTCAGTGTTTAGGGCACCCAGCTTGTGGTACTTTGTTAGGGCACTTCTAGGAAGCTGATACTGTGAGGATCAATGAACAGAGTAAAAAGGAGCCCTAATAGAAGAGTAGCCAGGGCCTTCCCTGGTGGCCCAGTGGTTAAGACTCTGTGCTCCTTGCAGGGCAGGAATAGAGATGCAGATGTAGAGAATGGACTTGTGGACACAGTGGGAGGAGGAGAGGGGACAAATTGAAAGAGTAGCATTGACATTGGGCTTCCCAGGTGGCTCAGTGGTTAAGAGTATGCCTGCAATGGAGGAGACACAGGGTATTTGGGTTTAACCCCTGGGTCGGGAAGATCCCCTGGAGAAGAAAGGGAATGGTTGCCCAGTCCAGTATTCTTACTTGGAGAATCCCATGGACGGAGGAGCCTGGTGGGCTACAGTCCTTGGGGTCACAAAGAGTCGGACGTGGCTAAGGTGACTGAGCACAGCATAGCACTGGCATATACACACTACCACGTATAGAATAGCTAGCTAGCAGGAAGCTGCTGTGTAGCACAGCGGGTTCAGCTCGGTGCTCTGTGATGACCCAGAGGGGTGGGAGGGGGGTGGGGAGGTGGAAGGCTCAAGAGGGAGGAGATATGTGTACAAGTGTGGCTGATTCACTTTGTTACACAGCAAAAACTATTTCGACATTGTAAAGCAACTATGTTCCAATAATAATATAAAATAAACGTCCTCTACAGAACAACAAACAGAAACCCTCTGTGCTCCCCATACAGGGTGCCTGGTCAGGGAACTAGCTCCTGTGTGCTGCAGCTAAGGCTCAGCACAGCCAAATTAAACAACAAAAAGAGGTGTACCTAGTACAGCAGAAGCTAACACGAGATTGTGAATCAACTAATACTTCAATAAAATTAAAAAGAAAAAACACTGTATCCAGACAACAGGCATCACTGGGCCATGTGGTTCTCCTTCCTATAAATTAATTGTTGGATTTGAGTCTGTTCAGTTTCTCATCCCCTTTCTGCTGTGTCTCCTCCTGACAAGACCGCACAGGCTCTTAAGCGACAGGAAGGAGACCTGTTTTCCCGTGCTGCACACACAGTCCCCATCTGTCTCGAATGCAGCAAATATTTCTTGAGAGCTGCCGAAGTCGTCATTCGCCTGGAGGAACGCACACCCAAAACAAGAGCCCAGATGAGAAGGAATGAGCTTTCTAACCCAAATTCACCAGCACAAACTTATTTGCAGACTCTTTCTTTTAACCAGCCCAGCCTCTGCTCCCGGGCCAGGCACAAACTGTTGCGATGTTGGTTTCTGGCTCCCACACTTGTTTACGATCTTGGAGACCATTCTCAACTGTTTACAGCGATGGCTGCATTTCTTCCTTGGGAACTCGACTTGGAGATCCCCACAGACGTTTTGGGGAACTGAGACAGAGAACCAATTTGCATTCGTGGCTCATGTACTTACCCCCTCCCGTCCCACGCCAGGTCCTGACTGTCCTCCTGTTTACAATTCAGGTGTCCTGGCAGCTGGGGTCCAGGCTCCACAGAGCCCCTGTCTTCTTGTTTATTTCTTTGTTCGGTATGGATACCCGGCCTACCTCCCAATGTGTTCGGAAGCAAAAACAGCTGGGATGGGTCCATTAAGAAATAAAAAAAGAAGAGGAAAGTGAGTTCACATCTTTTGAGCACTTACATGTGTGGGTTTCTCTGTGGATATTAGCTCCTGGGAGCTCAAAAATCATCCAACCACTGGGACACTGGGTGTTCTATCCCTGTTCACATGGAGAAATGATGTGTAGAGGAGTGAAACTACCCACACTCTTTAGACTGATTTACGGTGGGCCTGAGGCCAAAAGCACGTCTGTCTGATGGTGGGGCTTGTGTTTTTCCATGTTACCTACAGGGGTTATGTAGAGCCTGGACAGCTGTGTAGACAGCAAACGGAAAAGGAGGCTAGGGGTATAAACAGCTGCCAGTGGGTGTAAAACAGAGCCAAGAGTTTTTGAGCACCGAGGAACAGATTGCTGGCTCTCGTCCGATAATTAGGTCAACACAATTACTGAAGAAGATACTTTTTTGAGAAATTTGCTGCAAAGACCTTCTGTCATTACGCGGTCAATGCAGTGATGTCTAAGGTCTTCCTTCATTCAGGAACTGTAGAATTTCCCTCCTTGGCAACTGGGGCTGCGCTGGTGTGGGTTTGGTTGTGGTACGTGTCCAGGTATGTGGGCAGCGTGGGGAGGTGAGTGGCATCTAGAAGCAGGGCCTGGACATCTGGACTCCAAGGAGCTGCAGGGCCAGAGCCAGAAAGAACGGGCCAGTACTGGGTTTCCAGGACACGTGAGGCTGGGCCCAGGGGTGTGTGTTCATGTGTGTGTGTATGGAACCGGTGCTCAAAGAGATCAAGCGGGTAGGAAACAGGGTAAGTCTGGAGTCGTTACAACATAAAGGAAATCCACTTCTGTGCTTCCTTTTTTTTCTCCTGGATATTCTTCTTCTTTTAATTGGCGGATAATTGGTTTGCAGTGTTGTGTCAGTTTCTGCTGCACAACCATATGCATGAGCTACACATATACACGAGTCCCCTTGCCCTTGGGCCTGCCTCCCCACCCCCACCCTTCCCCTAGGTCATCACAGAGCACCAGGCTGAGCTCCCTGTACTATGCAGGAGCTCCCCACTAGCTGTTTTACACACAGTAGTGTATACATGTCAGTGCTACACTCCCAATTAGTCCCACCCTCTCCTTCCCGCACTTTGTTCATATGTCCATACCCTATTCTTGCCGTCTAGACAGGTTCACCTACCAATTTTTCTAGATTCCACATGCATGCGCTAATACACAGTATTTGTTTTTCTCTTTCTGACCTACTTCACTCTGTAATATCCAGATCACGTTCTTATTCATGCATGAGGGGCTTGGGGTAAAACAAAAGTGAAAAAACACTTTTCGTCTCTTCACGTTTAGGACTCTTTAGAATTCTTTATTTAAAAAAAGTATTTTTAAAAAATAGAAAAAGCAGTTTGGTAATTCATAATTTATTACGGTAGAAAGGTTGGAGGGGCCAAGTGTCTTCTAGGGGGTGTGGATGCAGGTGATCTCAGTGCTCCAAGCCCCCTGAAGGAAAAGTCCAGATTTCAGAATTGGGGGGGTGCTTCTGCGGGGGTGCCACATTGTGCTCCTGGCTGGTTTTTCAAGGCTCAACTTTCTCATTTCCTCCCCCTCAAAGTCAGGGACTCAGTGTTCTAGCCACACTGCGTGCATGCTCAGTTGCTCAATCGTGTCTAAGTCTTTGCGACCCCCTAGACTGTAGCCCACCAGGCTCCTCTGTCCATGGGATTCTCCAGGCAAGAATACTGGAGTGGGTTGCCATGTCCTCCTCCAGGGGATCTTCCCAACCCAGGGATCAAACCCGAGTTTCCTGCAGTCTCCTGCATTGGCAGGTGGAATCTACCACTGAGCCACCTGGGGGCTACTCACAGTTTCCTGGCCAGCTCACCCACTCTCTTCCTGGTCCTTTGCATTTCCATTTGATCGCATCGCTTCCCCCCACCCCCCTACATTTCTCTCTGACCCTCCACCTTGCTCCTTTTCCTGGGTAAGGCCTACTCATATTTCTGGGGGGAAAATTATTTTTTTATTGTGGTAAAATATACATAACACAGAATTTACCATATTAACAATTTTTAAGTGTACAGGTCGGGGCATTACGTACATTCATCGTGTTGTGCAAACATCACTGCCATTCACCACCAGAACACTTTCATCTTCCCAAACTGAAACTGAGTCTCCGTCTCACCAACCCTGCCTTCCCCAACCCCTGGTCACCTCTATTCTACTTTCTGTCTCTGTAAATTTGCCTATTCAAGGTACTTTGTCTAAGTGGAATCATTATTCGTCATTTTGTGGTTTCTTATTTCACTTAGAATAGTACCTTCAAGGCTCCTCCGTGTTGTAGCACATGTCAGAATTGCCATCCTTTTTAAGGTTCTGTTGTCTGACAATACCACATTTTGCTTCTCTATTCACCTGCTTGAGTGGTTGCTATCTTTTGGATACTGTGAATAACGTTGCTATGAACACTGACCTGCAAATCCTTCTCGTTTTTATGATTCCACTTGGACACTGTCTACTCCCCAAACCAGTTCTGATTCCTTACCATTCAGGTAACCTTCCCCCTTTGCCCACCAAATTTCTGATTTTTTTGGTCATTCTTATTTTCCTGGGGTGAAGACAACCAGTAAAGCCTTAGCATGTTTTGCCTCAGTCTCTACCCTCTAAAGAACCTCAGCTCAGAAATATATACGGTAAGTTCCCTACATATGAACCTTCAACTTTTGAGCTTTCAAAGATGCAAACATGTGACTTCATGCCCAATCAGGTAAGTTAGCTCATGAGTCTGGCGTACATTGTCATGTGCGTGCACCCTCTACAACCATGTGTGTGGCTGTGCTTTTCTGTACTTTGCTGTACAGTACTGTATAGAGTGAGGCTTCCCTAGTGGCTCACTGGTGAAGAATCCACCTGCCAATGCAGGAGACACAGGTTCGGTTCCTGGTCTGGGAAGATCCCATGGAGAAGGAAAAGGCAACCCACTCCAGTATTCTTGCCTGGAAATCCCCAGGACACGAATGGCTGAGTCCAAAGGGTTGCAAAGACACAACTTAGTGACTGAACAACAACACTGTACAGAGTACAGTAGTTCAGTATCTTTATTTCAAGCCTTGGCAGGATGTCTGGATGTAGTGATGTAGCTGGCACTGCTAAGAAGTGCCAGCTGGGATCCTGCACTGTTGTACTTTTCAAGGTACTGTACAGTCTAAAATGTTTTTGTTTTTTTATGCATTATTTGTGTGAAAAGTACTATAAACGTATTACAGTACAATAATACATAGCCGATTTTGTTAGTTGGGTGCCCAAGCTAATTTTTTGGAGTTAAAAATTGGATCTACAAACATGTTCTTGAATGGAGGGCTTTCCTTGTGGTTCAGCTGGTAAAGAATTCACCTGCAATGTGGGAGACCTGGGTTCAATCCCTGGGTTGGGAAGATCCCTTGGAGAAGGGAAAGGCTACCCACTCCAGTATTCTGGCCTGGAGAATTCCATGGACTGTATAGTCCATGGGGTCACAAAGAGTCGGACACAACTGAGCAACTTTCACTTTCTTGGAACGGAACTCGTTTGTATGTAAGGGACTTACTGTACTAAGGGATGGTCACATTTCAGCTAAAATGTGGTGGTAGTTCTTTGGAGACATTGAGGATGTAAGGAAGTCTTAGTTATTATGTAGGGGTCCCAAGACCATCCTCACTGGTAAGAAAGGCCACACTGGAGGGGAGAAAGAAGCGGTGGGTGCCTTGAAATGAATGAGCGGTGTGGTGGGGGGTGGTGAAAGAATAACCCTGATGCAGAAGACAGAAAGGAACAGAGAAATTCAGGGGGGGAGGAGTCTGATTTAGCTCATGTTAACTAATACATTCTTGAACCCAACACGTGATTCTCCTCTGCATCCTCCCTGCACAAAAGGGCCTTTGTTCCTTCTGACAGCCTATGCTTGAACACTTCCTATAACAGCAGTCTCACTACTCAAAAAGAGCTCTTTCATTTCTGCAGTTCAGAACCAAACGGAATCAAAATCTGCCTACTTGCAATTTCTGCCCAAGTTCTGTTCTGACCACCGCAGCGGCTCACATGAGGTCCCATGCCTTTCCTGCATTACAGACCTTCAAACACGTGAAAAGTTATCTGCTTCTGTTTTTCTTTGGGGATTTAACAGCTCACTCGTGACATCATTTCCAGGTCCTTCGGTACCCTGGTTGGTCACCTTTGGACACACTCAGGTGTGTCACTGAACCTTCAAACGTGGGGCCCAGCACAGAACCCAGACACAACGCCCCAGGAGGGGGTCTGGGGTGATGGTGGGAGGTGGGCAGAGGGGTGGTACTGCTCAGCCATCATGCACAACGGCTCCTACAATCCTGCCCAATATGTCCATCCAGCTTTGGTGACTTGAACCCGAGGCAGCCGGGTCCCTCATTTCCATCTTCAGCCTCTTGCCCCATTTCCGTTTCTATTTTAACTCCATTTGTTGCAGTCTTTCCATTGCTTTCCTTTGTGTTCTTGGTATTCAAGTGGTTCAGTTTCTGGCCATCTGCAAGAAAGTGAGCATTCCGAGCCACAAGTGTTCAGGTTTCATTCAGCTGGTGTGAGAAGCCCAGGCATTAATACGAAAAAGTAAAATATTAAAACAAAACTCTCCAGGTGGTTTCAGCGTGCAGCCAGAGTTGACAGCAGCCTATTGCTGCCCTGCCCTTTCTGAACACAGTCAACATGTACTTACTTCCTCAACTCAGCTCATTCTAAGTGAACATCCTTCTCTGAGGTGTTAGACACTTAATAGACTCATCCTTGATTTACGTAACCAAGCTCCTGGTCTGCTCGTGCTTTCTAAGTTATGAGACTGAAGAGCTGACTTGTCGCCTCGATAATCTTATCAATGTCTTTTTTCCTTCCTCATCATGGTTAACTTGTGACTATATGGTCATATTTACTTGTGAGAGATCTGCATGCCAAACCTTCGTTTTTTCTCTCCTTTTCCTAACCTACTTCTTCGGGACATCTAGAACCACGTGGGTGCCTGGCCTCTACTTCCAACAGAAGGCCCTTTGATAGGGTTGCGGATTGGTCAGGTAAGTTCTTTGGCCAATCAGTGCTCTAAATATTTATCTTGAAATAATCCTTACAACCCTACAAAAGAGGTATTATTCTTACTCTACACAAGAAACCACCAAAGTCCAAAGGTTAAGGAACGGGACCCTGAAGCCCTGCGGTTTTCCTGCATGGTATCCTGCGTTCTGAGGGCTGAGAGGCAAGGGTAGTCAGGATGGAGATGTGTTAAAATAATCAAAATTTTTAAAATGCCTGAGAAGCACTGGTAGAAAGCAGCACGCTGATTAGTGGAACTCTGTTAAGAAACCCCACCTCCCACCCCAGAGAGAAAACGCTGGTGCGTGATGAAGAGGGAGGGACTATGAGAGGAGTCACACTCCAGAATGCCAGAAAAACCACCTTATTGAGCAGACAGCTGAGAATGGAATAAATCCCTCTCTTTCATCATCACGTGGAACATGTGGCCAGTCCAAAGAGCAGCATGGATTAAACCTGGAGGTTCCGCTCTGCTTGTGGTCAGCACTGTTCCCCTCTACATCCTGCTCCCTCCTTGTTACTTAAAATGAGCAGTTTCTTCTACTACAACGTCGTAGACTCCTTGTCTATCAAAATAAGCTGTAGAAAATACAAACCAGATACCGAATGTCTGAATGTACAGTAACTGCACTCTAGAATTAAGTCTCTACCTGAGATAGTTTTCAAAACAAATTACTTCTAGATCTACATTAAGAAATATGTGTATTTACCCATGTGTATTTTCCTTTTTTTTTTTGGCTGCACCAGGTGGCATGAGAGATCTCCCAATCAGGGACTGGACCCGGGACCCCTGCAGTGGAAGCACAGTTGTCTTAACCACTGGACTTCCAGGCAAGTCCCCCAATTCCTGTTTTTAATTGGTTCGATCAAAAGAGAGACTGGCATCCCCTTTTTCACAGCATTAATTTACAATGCCTACTGTGTATTTCTTTAAAGTTGTCATCTTGAAAAAGAAGCAGAATTATAAGAAATAATATTACAAGACATTTGATGTCACTGTCAAGAGCCACAAAATAACTTAATGAAATGTTCCCATGTTCTAGTACTGGATTAAACTTTACCAAGACTTAGATGTTGATTTAATTTTTGTCCATGAACTCTTTCAGAAGTCAGCTCTCCAGTCACCCAGTCTGTGAAAGGGCTTCATGTATCAAGAGTCTTCTGAAGAAAGTGCGCCAGGAGGCCGGCTGCGATAGACTGAGGGAGCCACTGCCAATACCCACTGCCCATGGCCAAGAGGCCTGCTCTGCGAGGACAGGGAAACTGCCGAGGAGACAGCCAGCAGTCTGTGGTTTGGTTTCAACCACAAGTATAGGCTATGCGCCCTCCTTCAAGCCCTCCTCCCACCCCTAATCACTTGGTTTGGCTAACCAGTGACTATATCACAAAATAATAATGGGAAAAAAAATTAAAGAAATGCCTCTGACAGTTACCAATAAGGATGGTGTGAAGGCGTACTCAATTTTACTTGATCACTTTCTCTTTAGTTTAGGTAACACAGAAGAATAAAGGGCTGACACAATACTGATTTTACTGAAGAAAGTAATGAAATAAACTGAAGGATAAAAGTGGAAAATAGTGGAGACACAAAATTTTTACACCAAAATTATGAACAGAAGTCATTTAAAGAAGAGAAATATTCTACAACAGATGAAGAAAGTTTTAATTTCTTTTCACATTAAACATCGTATACCACAATCAGCTAACAGAAATTACTGTAACATTGGTCAGGATGACATAAAACTAAGGATAAATGTTTGTTATGAGGAAACCTCATTTAATGTGAGTGATGATGTCAGATACTATATTTCTCATGATAAGATACAGTTTAATTTGAAGAGAAAGCAAATAAGTCAGATCAAGGAGACATGCTGAGGTTTTAATAAAGAAGAAAAGCTTTGCCTTTCCCAGAACACTTAAAGTCCAGGGCAATTTAGGTAAAAGACAGAAATTAAATACCAAGCACTAGGAGGGTCACAGGCCTGTAACTCAGGCTCTGCTTACAGGACTGAACCTCTGTGGCCCTTGCCTTTCGGTGAGTGAGCTGCTGTTTTTGGCAGAGGGATCTTCACTGGGATGTGGTATCGATTTTAACTGTCAAGCAGTCCAAAGAACTACTTTAAAAAGGGACAGTTGAGTATTTTCATGTATACACTATTAAGGCATCTAAATTTTTGGTGTTTTCAGTATATAATTTTACTGCTATTTTTTATTCTTTTTTCATTTTGCACAACAATGATATTAGGTATTAAGTGACACATTTCTTTCTCTACTAGTGATCCAGTTTATCCATTTTGCAAACTCCAAATTGCAGTCGTGTGAAGGGAAATTTATAATGTAGGAACACACAGAAAAATACATAGAAAATCAATAGGGAATTGGTTAGCCATCATAAAATTTCAATCATAATTTAACTGATAGTCTTTAACTTTGGAAAAACAGAAGAATAATTAGAATTAAAATAGGTATTAAAAATAATTACTAGTAGTTTATATTAGCAAAGAATACAGCCATAAATGGCTTAATTGCCCAATTAAGTAACTACCAGATTCTTCTTTAGTCAACACTAACAGAATTCACATTTGAGCCAGTCAACAAAGCATATAAATATTTAACATCTCTTGAATAGAACATCTTAGTGATAACAGAGACTACATAATTCTACCCATTGTCATGACTGTGCACAAATTAACCAGGTTAAATATCAGAGATACACTGGGAATCTTCCCAAAACTAACAATAGAATATTCAACAAATTTTCTTAAAGATTCAGAAATAAAAATTGAACAATTATAACATGGATGAGACAGTACTTAAACAACTATCAACCTAATCAAAGACCTTTAAAATTACCACCAAAATGCACTATGATATTTTTTTATTTAGTGTACAGAAAGAATCTATAAGTACAGGTTGCAGAAAGAAAATGTTTAGTGCTATTTACATTCATTTTAAAACTCTGCTCTATACAAATTTAATTCTGATCAGTATGAACAATATTTTTGTAGATCTACTGCATATAAAGCCTTTTCATCAAAGCATTAACAATGAATAAAATAACCTGATTACCTTTAAACAAAGCTGACTGAAACCATTTACACTTACTGCTTGTAAGGGCCGTGGACACTTGTTTCAGTATAGAACATTATGTCAGCCTGCAACTTCATTTTTATAAAGGCTAGAGTTATTTATATGGAATATTGTTCTATATACTACACGCCAATCTATATTTAAGTTCTATAGTTAGGTATTTTATGAGGCTTTTATTAAATATATTCTACACATATTCGCAACTTCACCCAGGAAGAATTTCTTCCCAGTGAAAAAATATAAAATCTTTTATATTTTTTTTTTTTACAGGTTTAGATGAAACTAGCTCATGCTTTAGTGCTGTGCAAATTGTTTTTAGCATATCAATTTTTAAATTATTGGTACAAAACAAAAGAATGGCATCCGTAATCAAGGATGCCTTGAAAATCAGCTTTTGATTTTAATACAATTGCAAGCACTAATACCCAAGGCAAACTACATAAAGAAACAAAATCAGTCCTATGGAGAATTTTTAATTTTAAGAATTCATCTGAGCTCTCATTAATGAGTAAGGATGACATGGGACACAGAGATGAGCAATAATTATGGAAAATTCAATTTGCTGATATTCAAATACATAAAAGTGGTGAATCAATGAGGTTTTCTAATATTTCTGTGCAATCATGGAAATCTACGAGTGACTGGAACTCCCCCCCGCGTTAAGGCTAGGACGTGCGCTCTCCCTCTTGTGCTGTGTGAACAAGCCCCCAGTCAGTCTGACTGGAGTGCACGTGTGAAGGAAAAACAACTAGTTTCATAAGCCCCCTGCTGAGCACTTCCAACAACAGGCACATTGTGTCTTTTCACTTGTTGCAGTGAGAATAGCCGCGCTCAGGGCAGGATTCTGTGCCAATGCAGCCGCCATGGCTGACTTTGGTAGAGTTCACCCAACATTTTAGTTTCTTTTCCATTTTTTCCTCTCAAGTTGGCCCAGCAATTAACTTCATTAATTGCTGAGTGTCTTCCAGTGTGGACTTGCACATATGAGTATTTCTAGGTACCATAAACCATGTTATAAATTCTGCTGATGAAGAAAATAATTGTCAATCGTTTTTAGTGCAAAACTGTATTTGGAACACTTGATTTGTTAGTTCTGGTGATGAAAACTTTTGTGGCAGCAAAATGGTTTCTGCTACGAAAAATCACTTGTTAACTTTTCCCCGGACATTGACTTGCATTCAAAAATCAATTTATATTTATATTTTAAAACTGCTTAACATAAACAAAACTACTAGAAATAAAAAGTCATAGTGAAAAATGTTCTTGGTTCTTTTTACTTTCATGAAAGAAGATGACAGTGTTCACGTGGTAGTTGAGGTCCATGGGTCTTGGCAGGCTCTTCCTGAAGGTTCTGAAGCGATGCCGGGTCTCCCCTGGCCTGGCAGCATGAAAGACAAAGACCACGCCACACTGCGCCAGGCAGACAGGTTACAGGATGACACAACAGTTACTCTCTCCAGTCTTTTCGCGATTCCTCTGACCTAGGAAAAGTGAAGAGAAGCCTTGTTTATAAAGATGCTTGGGGGAAGCAGAAGGATTCCAGAATAATAAGAAACAGGGATTTTTTTTTTTTTTTTGCTTAATGTTGGCGTTTTTTAAAGTTAAAAGGCTATAATAAATACCCTTTTAGTTTTAGCCTGTTTCTAAAAATGCCTGGTTATCTGCTTAGCGAGCTCTGACCATACACTATGAAAACATCCTCTCCCCAGAATGTCCAAGAGAACTGGAGCCATTTGTGAATGCCTGCCTCTGTGGTGCAAGGCAGAAAGCTCCCAGCACACGGCTCACCTTGGGAGTTTGGCTCTGGCAAGGTCTCTCTGGCCACCAAATGCATCACTGTTGTTTTGCCAAAAGGAAGCTTTAATGCTGTGTGAAAAGAAGAGAGTTTGTTACATATACATCGACCTGTTGCAATCACTCACCAGAATTGAGACCACTTTAAAAATTGACTGCTTTCTGTATGACTTCCTCAACAGATAGCACTTCTTACCAGATACAGCATTTCTTACATAATGAAATTAGGTTAATATTATCAGAAGGAATTTTTATAATTCAGAAATTATTTAGCTATGACTATTAGTTTAACATATATAAACATATTGTGTAAGGAAGGGGAAAGAGAAAATACATAATTGGTTAACCTAATTTTATTTAGTCACCTAATAAAATTCCTGCATCAAAGAGGTCACCACAATGTAGAAATAGAAGAAATGACATATTAATGATTTTAAACATAACAATAATAATACATAATTTTATTATTTTCAACCTTATATTCTTCAATTAGAAAACAATTTTCTTTAAAAGGTTACTTTAAATAAACGAATCACTGTTTGGCATTATTAGTAATCACTGTTTTTTAATCAAGTCTTTAAAGGTTTTTCTCATTTATAAGTAATTTTTATTATGAAGTATTTCAGATACCGAGTAATATAATGCACCCATGTATCTATGAACCAGTTACACAAAGTGAACCCCTCTGTCATTCTGTGTATAAAATGAGAAGCAGACAGTGGAGCTACAGCCTGGAGTTGTTTCTGCAGCTGCAATGTTCTAGTTCGGAGTTTCAATCTACTCCCCTCAGAGAAGGCAGGCTCAGATCAGCACTCAACAAGCTCGGTCTTCCTGCCACCCACTGTTTAAATCTTCTCTAGGATGATGGTTAAGAAGAGCCCTAATAATCTTCCATATTCATAATATTTCATTTGATCAAGGTGACTTTCCATCTTATTTAACGCTAGCCAGCCACTATTTGGTCTATTCTTTTAACTTCTGAAGCTGAAGTGAAGCGTAACGGCCCCAAATACACAGAAGGCTGAAACAAGAGGAGTGCCCTTACTGGATAATCCCCCTGGGCCTGCTTTAACACTGAAATGCAAACAAAATTTTATATTACCAAACATTTCACTAAATGTATTGGGAAAGCCTGCCTGAATTTGCAATGTCCACACACCAAGCTGTGGACCACTCTCACACTGCTTCCTGACTGCAGGCAGTGAGCCCTGCATTAAGAGCATATCCGGCCACTCACTGACTGTGAGATGGGTTCTGAGTGCTATCTGCCTCCTCCTGATGCCTCAGTTTTCTCCACCCAAACTGGAGAGACAATTCGAGCACCCGCCCCTTATCATTGCACTGATTAAAAGAAACAATCCAGGGAAGTGCCTACCTCAGGGCTTGGCCCAAAGAAGCACCCCATAAATTTTACTGCGATCACCATTACCATCTTTCTGAGCAGCAAAAAAATGGGTCTCAGAGAACAGGTGTGCGAACTGAGATGCAAATGGGGAGAAACATTGTGGTCAGGCCTAGGAAACTGCTGAGGGGCTTACCAATTTAGGCTACACATCTGATTGATGGGGACGGTTACTGTTCTTCTCCACCTGAATTTCAACTCGAAAGAGCAGACACTGACACTAACGGTATCAGAGGAGAAAAAGGAAGAGGGATATGAGACCTGAGATGCCCTCTCTCCATCACTATGGGGGCTCTGCCCTCTGCTGTGGCAGTGCACAGCAGCCAGGACACAGGTCCCCACGCTTCACACAGGAGCCACTGGGGGCGGCACACCCCTAGCAGACAGGGAGATGGGGAGGAGGACTGCACGTGCAGAAACCTGCATTTTAAAGGAAGATTCCGACACCCACGGGGTGGCAGGGTTACAGTACAGAGCAGCCCTCAAGCCGTGCAGAGCACGCCTAGGCCTGTTCCACACTGGCCATTCAACTGTATGACCCTGTGCACTGTCTCATTACTCACATTCAAGAATATAGGAGGCAAAGAAAAACAGTAACCAAAACCCCCCAAGGGGTGAATGTCATTACCCAGATTTACTGATCAACTTAGACAATCCAGGTTACACTCTACTGTTATTTGTCTAAATCACAAGACCGGAGAGATGGTTTGGTTTTGAAAAGACTGACAGCAACATAGTAATAATGTAAGTTAATCTATTAATCATTCAAGAACAAATTCCAAAAAACAATCATGATTTGATTTTAACACAAATTCTATGATCTTTAACATGAAGTTGGAGCTTTAGGGCCACAACAGAGAGGTATAATTAAAGAATTAAGTTGGTGAAAAAATGCTCACACAGGTCAACACTTAATGGGAAGTGGAGTCTCAAGACACACTCGTGGAGTCAACAGGTTACTTCAATCCACCTCACCAAGTGACATTACCAGAGTTACTTGAGGCACAGATAATCAAAGAAAGACTAAAATACAGTCCCATTTTCAATCAATGTGAAATACAGCCATGGACAACACTTGTAATTACATACTGAAACATTCTATCTATCTGTCATAATAATCATTTGCATTCATCTACTCCAGCCCTTGTCACACAGTATTTTACCAGTGAATTTTATCTGCTTCTACTATCTAACACCAGAGTACCCTGAAGGAAGAGATTCTATCTTTTTCAATCCTGTATCTTTAACTGTTTAGCACTGTTGTCACATAAGAAATAAATACATGCTGAATGAATGAGTGAATGAATGAAAATATCCTACCTTTAAGGAAGATCAGATTAAACATTTCAATTGTTAGGTTTAGAGAAAAAAACTCATGACTATATGTATACAAAGATACATTAAGGTAGATTACTTCCTCTGCCTACAAATTTCTATTGATAATTATCATAATATATTTGAAATACTTGTACTTAAAAGAAAAACAAATTCTGCTGACGGTAGAAAATGCACCCCCAGGAGGGGCACTATCAAGCCACGTCTCTTCACTCACGTATAAACAGCAGTAATAAATAACAAAGCGTGCAATATGTGCCAAGTGCTGTTCTGAGGGAGGCACTAGGGCTGTTCTAACTTACTGACGAGGACACCAGGACGCCAGGACAGAAAGCAGGAAGTGCCTGGCTCAAGGTTAAGAAGCCAGTGAGCAGTGGAGCTAGGCTCCAACATGGACAACCTGGCTCTAAGGTCTGCTCTTCCAGTCACTATACTTCACTGTTTCTCTAACATGACTCACTTACCTATATTCCTGCATGATTAGCAATTTTATCAATTACAGTCAAAATGAAAACATCCCTTCAATATTATATCTGAAAATCCACCATCATAAACTTCGCCTCGTTTGTGTGTCTGGCTTTAACTTAAAAATATGACATCTAAATTATATTATCCAGAAGTAAAATTAAGTTACATTTATAAAATAGTAACTGTGGACTCCCATCTCTAATGGCTTAGAGTTTATTTCACAAGGTGGTAAACACTTAAGCATAGAGCTGAAATTAGAATGCAAAATGCAAAAATGTAGACATACCGAAAATCAGGCAAAAATCATAGAGTCTGAAATTGTATGTTTTTAGCAAAACCAGATATAAGCATCTAAACAAACAAATGAGAAATGCTGCTGCGAGACAGGCACTAAGTCTCATTACGAAGGTGACCATTACCTCCTAATGTGACATTTCCATGCAGAAATCGTCCTTGATAAATAAGGCGTAGAATATTTGGACTGCTGACCTGCTCTTCTTCCCAGTCTGAAAAGAACCAGGGAATTGTTAGGTACATTTCAACATAAAATTAAGGTATTAGCACATTGTTCTAAAATTCTGATTCCAATCAGATGAAGAGCATCAGAGAGGACACCTGGAGCTTCCTGCTAACTGGGACAGTCACGACTCGTGCAAGCACGGTTCTCGCTACTTCTCACTACACAGCAGGAACGGCTCAAGATTAGTCTTTGCTTCTTAAAGAACACAAAAATGTGCCAGAATATAGTAAAACAAATGAGTTGGGGAAAGTCTAATCCTAGTTAAAAAGAAGTCAGTTGAAAATTAATTTTAATTATCAGTAAATAACAGAAAATACTGCAATGTTCCGGTATCTGTACCTGTTAAAACATGTACTTGCGGCTGGAAACAGCAGATTTAACAAAGATTTTTAAAAGCATTAGTATATTGGTACTTTAATTGGTAAAGAGCATAACAAAAAAAATTATACCTCAGTAACTGAAAATAAAAAATTTAAAAAGAAGAACAGTGTCTACTTTTTGATAATGTGGGTAACTTTATTGTTTTTTTTAAGCCAATTGATAAACATTACAGAAGATACAATTTTAGTTCACTTTACCCAAAATTCTCAGAATGAACTTGAAAAACAACAGATATTAGAAGGTACTATACAAGTATGAAATCTAGGATAATGTACAAAGACAATAATCGAAAGACAACTGGTGTGTAGAATGGATAACAGAATACTTCAGTTTAGCGTATAACTTACCTTATTATGGTAAAATATGGAATGATTCTGTCAAAATAGTGGTTTGAGGACACTGTCTCATGACAAAGTATGGGGTTAGTAATTTTCCCTACCTTGAGATATAGAATGTAAAGTTGTGATTTTGATAGAGATGTGAGAATTACACCATCACCTTTCTTAAGAATTCTAGCATCATGTGTGTGTTTCCTAAAGAAGTTCCTGCTTTCATGAGATAACTGTCAACACAAAAACTAGTTTAAAACACCCTCAAGAGCAAGTGACAGAAGATAAAGGAGGTGAGTGGAGGGCTCTCCCTTTTGCCTTGTTCTGACTGTACAAAATTGATGAACATGAGTTTGATACAACCAGCTCCTGTCGGTGACTCAGCATGACAGGAAACGAGAAATGAACCTCAGTCCCACCCCAGCCCCACTCCCGGCCTCTCCTCCCATCCTGTGCCCCTTCAGTGCCTTCTGACTCCCATGATCCCAGGTCCCTCTCCTCCAGAAGGAAGATCAAATAAGTTGTTAACACTTTGGTATGGATTATTTTGAATTCACCACACCCAAGATTATTGTGAATAGAGTATTTCCTTTTTTTCCCTTTAGCACTGTTCATTTTGTCAATAAATTTGGAAAACTCAGCAGTAGCCACAGGACTGGAAAAGGTCAATTTTCACTCCAATCCCAAAAAAGGGCAATACCAAAGAATGTTCAAACTACTGCACAATTGCATTCATTTCACATGCTAGCAAGGTAATGCTCAAAAACCCTCAAGTTAGGTTTCAACAATATGTGAACTGAGAACTTCCAGATGTACAAGCTGGATTTAGAAATGGCAGAGGAACTAGAGCTCAAACTGCCAACATCCACTGGATCATAGAAAAAGCAAGAGATTCCAGAAAAACACCTATTTCTGCTTCACTGATTACGCTAAAGCCTTTAACTCTGTCAATCACAACCAACTGTGGAAAATTCTTAAAGAGATGGGAATACCAGACCACCTTAACTGCCTCCTGACAAACCTGTATGCAGGTCAAGAAGCAACAGTTAGAAACTGGACATGGAAAAACAGATTGGTTCCAAATTGGGAAAGGATTTTACGTCAAGGCTGTATATTGTTACCCTGCTTATTTAACTTATATGCAGAGTACATTATGTAAAATGCTGGGCTGGATGAAGCACAAGCTGGAATCAAGAATGCCAGGAGAAATATAACTAAGATCATGCCATCCAGTCCCATCATTTCATGGCAAATAGATGGGGAAATGATAGAAACAATGACAGACTTTATTTTCTTGGGCTCCAAAATCACTGCAGATGGTGACTGCAGCCATGAAATAAAAAGACACTTGCTCCTAGGAAGAAAAACTATGACTATCCTAGACAGCATATTAAAAAGCAGAGGCATCCCTTTGCTGACAAAGGTCCATATAGTTAAAGCTATGGTTCTTCCAGTAGTCATATACAGATGTGATAGTTGGACAATGAAGAAGCTGAGCACCAAAGAATTGATGCTTTTGAACTGTGGATCTGGAGAAGACTCTTGAAAGTCCCTCGGACTGAAAGGAGATCCAACCAGTCCATCCTAAAGGAAATCAGTCCTGACTATTCATTGGAAGGACTGACTGTTCAAGCTTCAATACTCTGGCTACCTGATGCGAAAAGCCAATTCACTGGAAAAGACCCTAATGCTGGGAAGATTGAGGGCAGGGGAAGAAGGAGGCAACAGAGGATGAGATGGTTGGATGGCATCAATGAATCAATGGACATGAGTTTGAGCAAACTTTGGGAGATAGTGAAGGACAGGAAAGCCTGGCACGCTACACTCCATGGGGTCTCAGAGTTGGACACAACTTAGCCACTAAACCAACAACAACAACAACATCACTCTCAGACAGATATCTAAAAATGCTTTCACACTCTTACTTATCTATCCTGCCTGGCTGTGAAGACAATCCAGTATTCTAAGTTTAGTTACTTCAGCTCTTCTGAAATTCCTTCTTATCTATAACCTTTAGCTCCAGTCTCTTTCTGATTCAGGAGCTAGTGTTGACTTGTTCCTTGGTTTTCAGCAAGAAGAAAGACCCAGTCATTTCAAAGTATTTGTCTAAAGCAGTATTTCTTAAACTCGGGTCTATGAATCCATAAGACAGGTTCTTAGGGTCTGAAAGTCCTTGTCAAGAATTTTTAGATTGTGTTTTCATTTTAACAATAACCTGGATGAAATTATCTAGATAATTCAAATTATTACCTTACAACCAAGTATAGCCTTGGGACTTTAGTGTTCATATATGTGTTTAAGCTTATGATTATACTGGTGCCAAGCAGTACTTCTTTAATTGTCAAGAGATTAACAAGAAAAGAACAAAGGTCGACTTAACACATAAACGACACATTCCTGTCAGTGAAGGCTGAATGACAATTCGGTACACTGTGTGTATGAAGGGTCTGTGGTAAATCCACACATAACTGGATTCTCATACAGCCAGCGGGAGAGGAGGCATGCCATAATTCACAGTACCATATTCATGGGGCAAGTGGTGAGTAAGTTTTAGCAAAAATATGCCACGTGGCACATTAAAGTTGTTAATTTGAACATTACTGGTTTTAGAGCTATATTTGCATTTTCTTTGTAGATCTGTTTTAGTTTTATGGTTGTATAGAAGTTAATAAGGATAAAGAGTTTCTTCTAAAAGAGTTTCACACAATATTATTTTAGGTTGAGCAGTACTGATCTAATTGACTCATTTTGTATACACTGTGTTCTTTGTTAACACAAGTCTTGTGCTTTAAAAGTACAAACTGTTTTGGCTAGCTCCTCTGTCCATGGGATTCTCCAGGCCAGAATACTGGAGTGGGTAGCTGTTCCCTTTTCCAGGGGATCTTCCCAACCCAGGGATTGAACCCGGGTCTCCCACATTGCAGGTGGATTCTTTACCATCTGAGTCACCAGGGAAGTCCAGTAAAATTAGAGAAATTAGCACAAACAGTTGTATCACTAGGTACATGCCATTAGGAGGATCAAAATGACTTGGGTTGGTTTCATAGGAAGAACATAAGCTGAAGACTCATTTGAGGACAGCATGAGTCTTACTACATGGAAAAGGACCAGAGAAAGGATCTCTCTCTTTCTCTCTCTCTCTCACACACACACATAAATGCACACACTCCAAAATTCTGTCATGGATACTGGCTTGAAAATGCAAAGCATAAATGGATTTTATACCTTCTTGACCTTGTAGTAGTTCAGAAAACACAGGAAGTGACATGAATGAGATAGTCACTTTCTGTCAAATGCCATGCTAAGCAGGCTGTGTATAGAATAGACCAAAAATTTTTTTTAAAATGTGTTATAATTTGTTAAAGATAGTTTTTCTTTGTTTTTACTTTGTGCTTTGATGTATGGGCTTCCCTGGTGGCTCAGATGGTAAAGCTTCTGCCTGCAATGTGGGAGACCCAGGTTCAATCCCTGGGTTGGGAAGATCCCCTGGAGAAGGGAATAGCAACCCACTCCAGTACCCTTGCCTGGAAAATCCCATGGACAGAGGAGTCTGATAGGCTACAGTCCACGGGGTCACAAAGAGTCGGGCACGACTGAGTGACTTCACTTTCACTTGGTGTAAAGAGAGTTACTGATATGAAAGTGTGTGTGTGTGTGTTAGCTACCTCGTGTTTTCCTTTAAAAAATAATTTTCTTTTATATTAAAACAGCTGTAAGGCCACCCAGTGACCTGATGCCCAGGCTCCTTTACCATTCTGCAGTGAGGGGGCTGAAAGGCGAAACCCAGCAGGGATGCAGCAGCCCCTTCAACTTTAAGCCCTGTATCCTCAATCATTTGCTTGTTTTCTTATATTTTACTTACAACTTTTTCAAAACGTCTCTGAAACAGGCAGGGCACAAAGAATCAGCATTATTCATTCTCAAGAGAAAACCACCACTCACCCATCGGCCAGTTGTCATACACATGCTTTGCGATGTCAGAAGCAGAATCATTAGGAGAAAATAGGAACTCTTTCGTTTTCCCGCTTACCAAGATGAGGCGCAAGTTTATCTGAAAGAAGACAATGATTCTTTTAAAGTCTTGAAATTTTTAAAGTAAAATAACGACTCATAGCCTTTTCATTTCAATCACATTCTCAATTATTACTAATGCCATTTTCTGTTTTTTATTTACTTAAATTCTGAAAAGATTCTTTTTAAAGGACAGGAATTTGAGACATGATTTTATTTTCATTATTTAATACATGTGTGTGTGTCTGTGTGCGTGAGGATATATTTATCATATAAATGAAGAAAGGGAAAGCAAAATTCATTATGCTTTTAAATTTACTCCAGCAATCTCAGAATTGGACTTTTACAGGTTATCACTATAACTACAAAATACACATTTTCCATTGAACAGCTAATATAAGTTGTTAGTGATCACATCATTAAATAGGAAAAAAAACTCAGTCGCTAATACGCTTCTTAGAAAAAAGGAAGAAAAAAATTAACTATATATAACTTTTTATCCTATAAAAATCATTCAAACCTAAACAAATTAACCAGAAACTATAATTTTGAAGAACTTTATTAGAGTTAATTGGAAGATTCAATAACAGTAGTTACTTTAATCCCAATTACATGATCATTCACTTTCGTGGAGCTTTGTGTAACAAAGAACACAGATTCACCCTCAGTGGAAAGCCCAAGACAGACGATAGAATTAACATGTTTGAGAGCCACTGGATTTACATTTCCAAGTCAATATATATTTGCTTATACCATTCTTACTATAGTTTCTAAAATGTTCACTTTAAAATTTTTATCTTTATCCCTAATTAACAATTTTTTTCAACCACAATATTCATTCATCTCCCTTATAAGTTACAGATACATAGGTGAGGTTTTCTATACCTCCAAGGCCTCTGTTACACGAGAGGAAATAACACCTTCCTGAAAAAGACAGGTACAGCTAGAGCCCAGTTTCTCTACACTCAGAGCACAGAGACTGCCAATGCACCAGGTTACCCAAGCTCTCCTCCTCAGTTACTAACATCTTTTTATTATTATTAAAAAAAAAATACCGGGAAATCTGTAAGATGGCCAAGTCCACAATGAATAAACTGGAACCTACTGCAGCACCACCAAGATACCAGGTCACTCATTTACCATCTGCCACCACCATGGCCACTGCTATATTCAGTACCTCAAAATCGCCACTTTGAAAATGTACTGATAATTATAAAATATCTCCTCTAGGAAAATGTTATACACACCCAACTCTGCATTCAACGGGACGTAACCGGATTTCACAGCAGATGGAGTAGAATTGGGTTCCATATTAGAAACTGTATTCTAACAGCTATGTACCCTATTATCTCAATTTTTTAAAGTATTTCAAAAGATAAAAGAAAAAGTAGTCTATATTTCAGGAGAAAAGCCCTTTCGATATGACCTGTGAGAATTTTTTACTGCCTTTCCTAACTAAAATGAAATTATACCAAAGAACTTAATACAGGAAGAGGTCTGATGAAATGACACTGCTGGAAAGAAGTAATTTGATCCAGGAACTGTAAGTTCCATTGGAATAAAATTCAAGGAAGAGTTTACAGTAATGATTCAGTTGTAAGAAAGCACCACCTTCTTTCCTTCCCACAACAAACAAGTAATGAGTGACTGCTAAAGCAAGGAGCCTAACGTCTACACACTACAGTGTGAATTTTAGTTCTCACACATACATAACTATTCAACACTGTCTCCTAATGTGTGAATATGGGTAAATATATATTTGCTCTGATAATCACCAGATAATCATGGTGGTGTGATCACTCACCTAGAGCCAGACATCCTGGAATGTGAAGTCAAGTGGGCCTTAGAAAGCATCACTACGAACAAAGCTAGTGGAGGTGATGGAATTCCAGTTGAGCTATTTCAAATCCTAAAAGATGATGCTGTGAAAGTGCTGCACTTGATATGCCAGTAAATTTAGAAAACTCAGCAGTGGCCACAGGACTAGAAAAGGTCAGTCTTCGTTCCAATCCCAAAGAAAGGCAATGCCAAAGAATGCTCAAACTACCGCACAATTGCACGCATCTCACATGCTAGTAAAGTAACGCTCAAAATTCTCCAAGCCAGGCTTCAGCAATACGTGAACGGTGAACTTCCAGATGTTCAAGCTGGTTTTAGAAAAGGCAGAGGAACCAAAGATCAAATTGCCAACATCCACTGGATCATCAAAAAAGCAAGAGAGTTCCAGAAAAACATCTATTTCTGCTTTATTGACTATGCCAAAGCCTTTGACTGTGTGGATCACAATAAACTGTGGAAAATTCTGAAAGAGATGGGAATACCAGACCATATGACATGTCTGGAGAAACCTGTATGCAGGTCAGGAAGCAACAGTTAGAACTGGACATGGAACAACAGACTGGTTCCAAATAGGAAAAGGAGTACATCAAGGCTGTATATTGTCACCCTGCTTATTTAACTTATATGCAGAGTACATCATGAGAAACGCTGGGCTGGAAGAAACACAAGCTGGAATCAAGATTGCCGGGAGAAATATCAAGAACCTCAGATATGCGGATGACACCACCCTTATGGCAGAAAGTGAAGAAGAACTAAAGAGCCTCTTGATGAAAGTGAAAGAGGAGAGTGAAAAAGTTGGCTTAAAGCTCAACGTTCAGAAAACTAAGATCATGGCATCTGGTCCCATCACTCCATGGGAAATAGATGGGGAAACAGTGGAAACAGTGTCAGACTTTACTTTTTTGGGCTCCAGAATCACTGCTGATGGTGACTGCAGCCATGAAATTAAAAGACGCTTACTCCTTGGAAGGAAGGTTATGGCCAGCTTAGATAGCATATTTAAAAGCAGAGACATTACTTTGCCAACAAAAGTCCATCTAGTCAAGGCCATGGTTTTTCCAGTGGTCATGTATGGATGTGAGAGTTGGACGGTGAAGAAAGCTGAGAGCCGCAGAATTGATGCTTTTGAACTGTGGTGTTGGAGAAGACTCTTGAGAGTCCCTTGGACTGCAAGGAGATCCAATCAATCCATCCTAAAGGAGATCAATCCTGGGTGGTCATTGGAAGGACTGATGTTGAAGCTGAAACTCCAATACTTTGGCCACCTCATGCAAAGAGTTGACTCATTGGAAAAGACCCTAATGCTGGGTAGGATTGGGGGCAGGAGGAGAAGGGGGCGACAGAGGATGAGATGATTGGATGGCATCACTGACTCGATGGACATGGGTTTGGGTAGACTCCGGGAGTTGGTGATGGACAGAGAGGCCTGGCGTGCTGCAATTCATGGGGTCGCAGAGAGTCAGACACGATTGAGCGACTGAACTGAACTGAACTGTGGAAGGGCCCTTCAGCCATTAATGCCCAAGAAATTATGCCCTTCAAAATGGGTCAGCCACATGTCTGCTTCACTCAGAAAGAAATATAATTAAATCCAGGCTTCCTAAGAGTTATGTAAATGATAGGAACCTACTATTTCCTGGGATCAACTTTTAAGTTAAAAATTAATATCTACTGAGCTTTTATTCAAGTTATAATATTTTAAAATAATGAAGAAAATAGGAGAAGAGGACTTAACCATTATTTTCCACAAAGGTTACACTAACACATACTTTAGATTTTCCCTAATATCCATCAGCAAGAAAATGGAAAAATAAATGGTAGTGCATCCTTATCATGGAAGCTTCCTACAATCATTAAATGACAGACCTATATGGACACAGACCTATATGATTTGATGTGGAAAGACATCCACAATGCATTAAACAAAACATAATACACACACCTCCACCTCATAAATACATAATGCTAACTGCATTCATGCTGCAAAGTTCTTGGCTTTTCCTATTTTAAACCTGATACAATCACTGTCACTAATAAACTCTTTCACATTCCAAAATCAACGGTCTAACAAATTTATGTTTATCAAGATGATCAGAATGTTGAAAACTTTTGGCCGGTAGATGTGTCTGACACAGTTAATTTTTGTTTTAAATGTATACAGATGGGCATGAACTTTTCAGTTTGACACATATACTCTCAATTTACTCACGCTGGTCTGCTTTATACACTTATACCTAGATGGCCACAGAAATTAAGTTTATAATTCATGGTACAGTTTGAAAGTGGCTTTGAGCTACAAATTGAGAACAAAAAGCAGAGTAAATCTTGAAAGCAATCATCCAAACATCTAGCTATATAGATCGGTCAGTAGTTGTTCTTATAGTATAGTTAGGATTTCTTCAGCGGGAAAAGAGGGCAATGCAGGAGACAAAGGAGATGTAGGTTTGATCCCTGGGTCAGGAAGATCCTCTGGAGAAGAAAATGGCAACCCACTCCAGTGTTCTTTCCTGAAAACTCCCATGGACAGAGGAGCCTGGTGGGCTATAGTCCATGGGGTTTTAAAGAGTTGAATACCACTGAGTAACTAAGCAAGCACAGTATAGGTAGAATCTATCATGCTTATTCAGATTAAATGTCAATTATAGCTCCTCTTGGTAAACATATAGCAATTCCCACAAATGTGAGCTAGTTTCTTTAGAAAGATTATGTATTAGTTATTTAAATACTTTTAATGTAAGACCTTTTTTCTTCTTTGAAGCCAAGGTAAGTCAATCTATAAAATACCTTAAAAGAATCTCTGCTTGTGAGGTACTGGGAGTCTCAACACATCAACAGTGGGTTACAAACAACACTCTTATTTACAGTTTAAAATGTGACATACTCATACACATACTCATCTAAAAACAAAACTGTTCATCAGGACTCTGAATGACTTGGTAGGAGATGGAGTTCTTATTACGGAATAACATACCCAAGGGATGGCACTCAGACCATCCAAATGAATGATATATATTTTATAATTACTTTGGAGGCAAAACAAATCAAAACAAGACTATCAGCAAAGCAGAACTACCATGATCATTTCCTGTAATGCCAATGGAAACAAAAGAAGCTCTTTCATGCATGTAATTTCAAGTTTGTTTGTTTTTTGTAAAGATTTTCAGTCAAACTGATTGCGATTCCTATTTTTTGGATTATATCATTGTGGAGAAATCTTATCTAGAGATTAATTCACTCAACAATTTGTTTTGAGTAGGTCAGGATGGAAAAAAATTAAGAGGAAAGAAAGGGGGGGAATGGAAGATGGGATTAACTGGAACAGCCTTTGGAAATAAAACAGGAGATTATGGAGATGGACCATGCCCTCTGAAAGAAATATGACTGTTTTTCACAAAGAGATCAACGCACTGATCAAAAGGGGAACTCCTGATTTCTCCGAGAGTCTCTGAGGAGCAGAGTGAGTCCCGGGGCACGGAGCGGAGGCCCCTGCTGTGCCTTTGTGGGGCTCATTCCTGCCTGTTTTTGCTAAAGGACAGGTAAGCAGCCAGTAGGAAAGAGGTTAGACTTTCTTTGCAAATCACTTTTTAAAAGTTCTCAATTTATCTCAAGGGGATTATACTGAGTTTTAAAAAAAAAAAGTCAATTCAAAAGACTACACTGTATATATGATTCCATTTATACAGTATTTTTGAAATTACTAAATCAGAAATGGAGAGGAGTGGTGGCTGGGTTCTAGGAAGAGGGGAAGGGAGAGAGTGGCTGTGTCTATAAAGGGACGTATAGGGATCCTCTGGAGAAGGCAATGGCACCCCACTCCAGTACTCTTGCCTGGAAAATCCCATGGACGGAGGAGCCTGGTAGGCTGCAGTCCATGGGGTCGCGAAGAGTCAGACACAACTGAGCGACTTCACTTTCACGCATTGGAGAAGGAAATGGCAACCCACTCCAGTGTTCTTGCCTGGAGAATCCCAGGGACGGGGGAGCCTGGTGGGCTGCCGTCTATGGGGTCGCACAGAGTCGGACACGACTGAAGCGACTTAGCACTTAGCACATAGGGATCCTCGGGGTGGAACTGAAACGTGTGCTGCTGGGTAAGCAGCCTGTGAATCTGCACTAGAACTACACAGGCACAGACACTAATGATGGCATGCGACATTGGAGAGCTCCAAATAAGGCCTGTGGATTTTATCGGCGTCCATTCCCTGAAGCTACTCAACTAGTTATAAGATGCTAGCTATCATTAGGAAAAACTAGGTGAAGGGTGTATGGGATTTCCCTGTACTATTTCTTACTACCACATGTAAATCCATAATTATCTCAAAAAGATTATTTTAAAAAATTAAGAACTTGACTTGCTCAAAATGTGTATGGTATTATACGTTTGTCTTTATGTATCTTTCTTATTTCCATCTGAAGGTGAATAGTGCTTTTTAAAAAATAATCCTGTATCAAAATAGCTACTTGATCTAGAGGAAAAATATAAACTATCAGTGACTTAAGGTATGAGGCTGAAAATAGATAAGCATATTTTTTTCCCTAGACCTATGGATTAAATGGCATGTTCTGAATTTCTGTTAACAGCAAGTTAAAGAAAAACGGAACGAAGGAGGAATATTTCATGTTTCTACACAGGACTGATGAAAAACAAATTATTCAAATAACCGCAGCGCTTAGATATGATAATTACATATTTATAAACTTTCTTTAGTTGTTCATTTATTCAGACATTTTCTGAAACAGACACTGTGCTTGGTGCCTGATTACAAAATATTTAACATGAAACTTCTGGAGGATTTCATACCCTGGAAGCTAGGAGACATGCTAACAACTGATTGTGGAGGAGGGGGTGGCTACGAAGTGCTCAACAAGTATTTGCCAAATGAATATAAAAGAGAAAAGACAGGAGAACCTGTGAGTTGGAGATTCCAGGGTAGGGTGTGTATGTACAGTGGCCAGAAGTAAAACTGCCACTACCCATGCACCTAGTTAGTACTCAGCCTAGCGGACTCTGATGCTACCACCCACACCTCAGAGTCCTGGGAAGGACAGGAGAGATGTCAGCAAGTGGGAAGCTGAGAGCTGAACCCAGGGCACCACCACCAATCCCTGCTGTGTGCCACCCCTGCTCAAGTGAGCAGCGGCCCAGCCAAACTCCTCGGCAAGGCCTCCACGATTATCCTGTCACCCTGACCACTCTTGCTCCCACCATGCCCCAATCACAGGGACCTTCTTTCAGTGCCTCAAGCTGCCAAGTTCTTTGCCTCAAGGCCTGTATCCAGGTTGTTCCTTCTGGCTGAAATGCTCAGTACCCCACTCCAATCCACACACAGGCTAGACTCACATGTTTGAGAGGGGATGGCCTAAAAAAATTTGCCTGGGCCTAGTCACCCTGGATGAAGTGATAAAACTACATTTTCAAACAAAGAGCAGAAGGAGAATTTCTAAATATAACTGAAGAAGCCAAGAAAGCATTCCTGCTTTTTTATTGGAATGAAGGAGTGGTCCTATTTGTGAAGAAGTTATTGTAAGGCATTCATGAAAACAGATTTTAACTTCTTAGAAAATACACCTGGATTCTTGTCTCTGAATTTACTTGTATTATGTACTCATAAACTAACGTACACTGAGATTTGCTAAATGGATTAAAGCTATGGGATCTTTACCTTCTTTTTAATACTTAAAATGATGAAAATGATGTAGATTCTAATGTACATGAACTATTAAATCTGTAGCAGTAAAAACTCAATAGGATTCCTTATTTTTTAATTGCAGAAACACCTACTCTGAAAAATAGGTAAAGGAGAGGTCAGAGTCCTCTAGCTTAAGTTTCCAAGTAAAATTATCAGGGAACACAAGCTCTGCAACAGACCACAGTGATAAAAGAAAAACAGTTGCCCTGAAGAGGGAAAAAAGAACAAAGCATTTAAAAAATCATCCTATTCTTTACAATATGTTTGTCAGTCAACTGATTATTCAAAAGTGATAGCCAGCTCTCCTGTCCAAGAAGAACTCATTCTGGGCAGCCATGAAGACGGCGATTGTCCTCAGCCGCCTGGATCCACAGGCTTATTCAGCTCGCAGACAGCTCGCATCGACCTGTGACTAGGGATCCCGTCCCTCAGTGGTGCCCCAGAGAGCCATGACCTCATGTGCTCCTGACAGTGAGGTTCTCATTTATAACTGGAAGTCTCTGGAACACTCGTGAATTCTTACTTGAGTATAATTGCTTTATTACTTATTATTTATTAAATTTTAAAGTCACAATAAATGATTTTACTTAGGATTAGTGTGGCAAATTACTTTGCTGCGAAACTCCACAAAACGAGCAGAAAATGAAAAAGGCAAACATGATAAATGCATCTACATCAGTATATAATGTTCAGTACAACTGCCAGTAAAACAGAGCACAAATGTCTGCATCTATGCAGGACATGCCACCTGAGCTAAGAATGTCTATCGTTTATTAACATAATCAGAGTGCTCCTCATTAGGGGTGAATGCATCAAGGCTATTCATTTAGAAAAACACAAGACCTGTGTGCTACTGAAGTTGTTACTGAATATAAATCCAGCAGCATCAAAACATTTAGCATTACAATACAGAAAGCAAATACAGTAGCAGCAGATGGCTTCAATTAAACTGTAAACTCAAGGGCAGAAATCACAAAGCCTTGGACTGCAGGAGACCCAGGTTCAATTCCTGGGTTGGAAGATCCTCTGGAGAAGGGAGAGGCTACCCACTCCAGTGTTCTTGGGCTTCCCTTGTGGTTCAGCTGGTAAAGAATCCGCCTGCAATGCAGGAGACCTGGGTTCGATTCCTGGGTTGGGAAGATCCCCTGGAGAAGGAAACGGCTACCCACTCTAGTATTCTGACCTGGAGAATTCCATAGACTGTATAGTCCATGAGGTTGCAAAGAGGTGGATACAACTGAGTGACTTTCGCTTTTCTTTCTTTGGACTCCTTGTATGTCTTTACTTCCTTCTACTTCCTCCCACCATCAGCCAGTTTGTTTTTTTTTTTTTTACAGATTGGGTATCTACAGCAGCATTACGTATTAAACATCCTAATGAAGGCATGCTACAAGTACTGAACCAACTAATCATGCTCCCTAAAGTGCGTCAATAAAATCATCAGGGGGCCATTAGAGAGGAAGAGAGAGATAGCATGATCAGGATGCTGTCTCTAAGAAGCCATAGCAACACTGAAGAGGTAACCTGACAGTCCAAGTGCTTACTAACAATCCTTATTCCCAAGTTTCAAAGCCCTCTGAATGTCTGCAATCGCTCTACACACTTCTCAGTCTTTAAACTGCTATTATTTTGGTAATTTAAATCTGAATAAGGTAGCCTGAGCATGTACAATTAGAAAATATGTGGAAAACAAAAACTTCTAAGCAGTCTTGCTATGCTGCAGCACAGCTATTGTACAACACACCTGTATATGTGAATTACTTCTCAAATGAGAATTTAGCAAAGAATTCAAAACTCTGTAAGACTCAAACTACTCAAACTACCATCCTGGTCATTTCTGTCGTGCTTGATGTTACTGGTGGTGGTGACAACAAAAAGATTTACTGACTACTTAGTATGTGTCAGAAACTGTGCTAACTACTACTGTATAAAGCAGATAGTAGCTTTATTTTCCAGATGAGCAAACTGAGGCTTAACTGAGGTTAAACATCTTGCCAGAGTTAGGAGGGAGATTTCTCCAGTGTACTGCACAGCTGGAGTTTCATTATCAGCTCGGCTGCTCACCAGCTGTGACAACCTGGACACTGTGGCAGCACTTCACTGTTCTGGGAGCTAAGCTTGTTAGTTGTAACACCACTACTAGCAACATGTTTCATACTGCAGAGTTCACAAAATTATATATATGAAGTCTCTGGATACTCACACCACCCTCATTTTCTCATCTACCCAAGGTCACGTGCCTGGTGGCTTACATACAGAGAATACCCTAACTACTCAGAATCTACTTTGAAGCTCAAATGAGACAGTATATGAAAGTATTCTCTAAACTCTAAAACTTTCTGTAAAAACATAAAATAGCACACTATTATCCATGTTTCCCGATTAGGGAGGAAGTGATTGTATTCAATGATCTCTAGAGTTCCATTTAGATGTAAAACTGCAAGTTAGAGGAGTTTTGAAGTTTTCCTTTGCCATTAGAAGCTAATTTTAAAAAACAGATACCCACGATAGGACTATAAACATTTTTTATACAGTATGATCATGCTCAACAGAATTTTTTTCTCAAAATAATGTTAAGCATCTCTCCATATTAACCATGCATTCAGCCAAAAAAAAAAAAAAAATTAGTGCCTACTATGGACAAACTGGGTATGAAAAGAAGCAAAGGGACAAAAGATCACCTGTGAGAAGGTGCCATGAAACAACCAAGACTCTGGAACAGGGAGCTTCAGGGGGGCTTCACTGAGGGTCTCGCTGAGGACCTAAAACAGAAGCCACAGATGCCAAGAGTGGGCAGCAGGACACTCCAGGCAGTGGACCAGGGCGTATGAAGACTTCAAGGAATAAAAGGAAGAACCTGACAAGTGCAGGGACAGACTAGCGACTGAGGAAGGGTGGCACAAACGAGGCTGAAGAGCTCGCAGGAGCCAGATCCTCTCACACAACCTGGGAGGCGTCTGAGTGTTCACCGTGAACTGTGAAACCATTTAAAAGTTTTAAACAGTGAGGCTCATGATTCAGATTCCACTGAAGATCACCTTGACTGCTGTACGGATAAAGCGGCTGATGAGATAAGAGGAGAAAACACACTGAGCCCCGAAGAAAGCTAACACTTCCAAAGCAAATTGAGAGCTGGCAAAAGAAACTGAGAGGGGGTAGCTGAGGAGACAACACAAAAAAGCTATGTCACGGAAACCAAGAGAAGAAAGTGTGTAAAGGGAAGACCAGATGCTCTCCTATTTTAAGTTCTGCTGAGAGGCCAAGTACGATGAAGACAGAAAACCATTTTCTGGATTTATATCCTAGAGATCACTAATGACCTAGAATAGTTCCGGGGCATGCAGCCCATTCTGTGCACAACCTTTGTAAATATTTAATGACTACTTAATTTCCCACTAAGTGAAAATACAGCCATTGTTTTTCCTATGAAAATGAGTTCCCTACATAGGAATTAGATATTTTAAAATTCAATTAAAGAACATGATTTACCTTATTTGAACTAACATTGCTTATAATACAAACCAGGATGGAGAACTCACTCTCAACACAGGAAAACGGGCTGCACAAAGGACACACAGGGACACAAAGCTCCTCTGTCTGAAAGGCTGGCTCCTGCGCTGGTGCTGTGTTTTCCCTCACCACTAAGACTGATGAATTTCCAGCCTCTACAATCAGGGCCTGAAAGGGCTACTCAAATCTCCAGCACAATGTATGCCCAGGCCCTTGACAACTCCAGGTCAGTGGGACAGAGGTTACAGTACCTGGGGAGGAAGGCCCTTCTCAAATAAAAGCACCGCTCAGGAAAAGCCTTTTGCCTTTCCATCTTTTTACCACCTGGAACATAATGTGATGTTTGGAGTTACCTTTAGACCACCGGACGGAAATCCACAGGCTAAGGAGAGAAGAGCAGAGACAGGAGGAGCCTGGTCCCTTGAGAGCAGCCTCAGGCCACTGTACTATCCCTGAACGGTCACCATCCAGATTTCTTCCTGCAGGAAGCATGCAAACCCCTCACTTTTTTTACGTCACTAAGTACAATTCTGCAGTGACATAACAGTTAAACACAATGCTAACAGATTCATGCGATGTTCATTTCTTTCCTTCCTTATAGAGTATAAGAAGCAACCTTTAATACAAGAGGACATTAGAACTACAGCAAACTTCATGGCAACTAAGAGTGGCCATATATCTAGTTTCGACCGATGAGGTACACAGAAGACTGTCCCAGGCGGCCCAGTAGTAAAGAATCCACCTGCCAATGCAGCCAAATTGGGTTTGAGCCCTAGGTTGAGAAGATTCCCTGGAGATGGAAATGGCAACCCACTCCAGTACTCTTGCCTGGGAAACCCCATGGACAGAGGAGCCTGGTGGGCTACAGTCCACGGAGTCGCAAAGAGTCAGACATGACTGAGTGACTAATTCTTTCTTGCTTTAGAAAAATTATGAATTAAAACACCCAAATCCTGGGAAATGTTTTGCTTAATTCTTTATATAAAATTGACCCCGCTTTTTGAAAACTGACCCTTACAAAACTGTATTTGTTTCAATATGGAAATGGTATAAAAATTAAATTAGCCTATCCTTCTATAATTAATGTTGAGCAAATAAATATTTTAAAAATATTACTATTAGCTCCCAACCCACATGAACTGACCCTACCCTGGGCAAAACAAAACAGCAACTGAAATGTCAATCCAGTGTAACTCAGCACTACAGCAGAAACCCTGTGTCATCCATCAGGCACACAGAGCCAACAAGCACCAACAAAGACTTACAGGGCCGAGCAGAGCATCCCAGAAAGAGGCTCTATCCTACGCTGAGAGGTCAGGGGAGTTCACCTGGTGGAAAGTGGAGGAGGGGAAGCACCTCTTAAATACACCTGCTTCAAACTCCTGAGATCTCATTTGGATGCTGCTGCTGCTAAGTCGCTTCAGTCGTGTCCAATTCTGTGTGACCCCATAGATGGCAGCCCACCAGGCTCCGCCATCCCTGGGATTCTCCAGGCAAGAACACTGGAGTGGGTTGCCATTTCCTTCTCCAATGCTACAGAGCCATAAATGCACATACTTTGAGAAATCATCATGAATTGCAAATCTGCCATGGATCAAAGGAATCAAGGATATTAATGTTAAAATTACTTTACCAAGTTAGAAATTTCCTGAATAAATTTGGGAGGCCCAGAAACCAAGGAATATATTTAACCCACAGCAAAGCTAAAAACACCTTCATTTTATTCTCAGTTTTCTGAATACTATTTAACCCCCAAATATGTACTACCTTCTCAACTGAGAACCACAAAACAAAAATTCAGATGACATTACTGGCATTTTGTGGAAATTCTCAGGAAGTTGTGCTTCCTGAATTGCAGAGATCTAAGTTACTAGATGAGTTCCATACCAGGTCAAACAACTGGCTTTTCCATTCACAGGCTGATTAAACAATTCCAATCCACATAGAGAAGCACTCAACGGAAGATGTCTGGAAAACTCTTAAGGCAATAGGGGAAAACCATATAGTCCTTTCTTAACTTTATTTTCTGGGACCAACTCGTGAACAGTTGCATGATCCATACATGTCTAAGGGAGATAAGCTTAGTGTCTTTCAATATACATCAAGTAACCAGTCTCTGCAGGGCGCCATTATAAATATCGTTTATTAAACAACGATGCCTTTAGAATCTATTAGGTAGATGCTCAGGGACGTTTCCCCCCAAACTTTTAGGATGCTTGCTAGGAATTCTGCCACTTTTTAGGATTTTTTTTTTTAAGCCAGCAGACTCTCTGAATTAGAAGAAATAATCTAGAGTTCCCTGGTGCCCTAGTGGTTAGAATTCCAGGCTTTCACCATCATGGCTATGGGTTCAATCCCTGATTGGGGAACTGAGATCCCACAAGCTACGTGGTGCAGCCAAAAAAAAAAAAACCAAAAAATAAAAAAAAAGAAAGAAAAAAATCTATTAAATAAAACACTAGGAATGAAAGCATTTTGTTAACTTTATGAAAAGCACTCTATAAATATACTGCAATTTTATCAGTATTATTTAATTATGTCAATGTTACTGTTATTATGTTACTATGTATAGAGTTCCTTCTTCCCCTCAGTTAAAGCACTGAAGGTATTGAAGAAACTAATCATGAAATATAATCACAGAATTTAGGGAATTTACTTTTAGAACCAACTAACAGTAAAGAGATTTTATCACAGAAGTTGCTTGTAGTGGCTATCCAGAGAGCTTCTCTCTTGCTCCAGGCTGAGATAATCAGTTTTAAACTGTGTCTAAAATAAGAGCAACTATGCCATCGATGCTGACCTCTGGAAATCTTACAACCAAAATTAATTTGGTTATAAAATTTGCTGTTTGGAGTCCTTCATTGTTATTTTCTTGGTCTTAGCTAAACTCTACATAGCAGAGATTGCTACAGAGACAACAATCTATTGCTGTATAGACAGCTATACACACAGGTAAATTAGGGGTTATCTATCCCATGCTGTGTTATATCCTGATTCAAGATACGGAACACAAATCATTTTAGGGGCATGTAACAGTCCTCAAGAGTGAGACAACACCATGGCAACGCTGCTATGTTATGTCCTCTCTATCCCCGGACATTTTGTCCGGAGGACTGTTCAATTCCTAGCTACAGTGCAAAATGCTAAACGGCTTCAATTTTTAAAATCATACATAGAAGGTGAATATACAAATTTAATTTGTCTGTTTTATTCTTTCTAGAATAAAAGAACAAAAGTATTTTCTAGTTTAGAGTCTGAATGTCAATGTAGGGAAAGGCTACTACTGAACAGCTCGGTATGCTATAATGTTAAGAATAAAAGTATAAATTACAATAAATAAATTTCAGTTGCTCTGTTTTATTCTATCTCCTGTTTGACAGATTTGTAGAGGCAGCAGAGACTTTGAATTTTTAAAAATCTGATTTAAGTTGTTCAGGCTTGCTCTCTCGATTTATGTTTCGGTCCCCTCCCTACCCTTGGGGGTGGGGGTGTGTGTTGAGAAGCACTGTTTCAGTAATGGTAATAAGAGACTGGGTGTCTCAGGGGAGGAAAAGGGAAAGGGCCATAAATGAAATTGTTTAAATGTATTAAAAAGGAAAGGATTTCCAGAGGCTTTTGATATTTTAATGTCAACCTGTGCTCCAACTCTACAAGCAGAAAGTAATCACAGGAGGAAAAACATCTCCGACCAGCAGAAGATCAAGTTTGTTAAAAGGGATATTCAAGTGCAAATCCACAGGTACACGTGTACGTACGGATAAACTTGCACAAGAGGCCAATCCCTACTCAGATCTAGAACTAGGTCAGGGTTTTGAGACAAGAGCAGGTAGCTGGGTGAATGGCAACCAAATGCCTTCCCTGTAAGCCAGGGATGCCACTGAAACCTGGATTCAGAGACGTTTTTAAACTTCTGCTTTTATTCAGTTCAAGGATTATAGAAAAATAACTTCTAGCTTGAACTGTTTGCAAATGTTTATTTTTAGCTCTCCATTCACCCTTAACTGCATAAAGGAGTGAAAGAAAAAAAAAAGGTGGCGGCAGCAGCAAAACAAAGCTAAAAAATAAGAAAATAGCCATACTTTACCTCCAGTTTAGATACACTCACAAACTTTCTAATTCATGATGAAGAAGTCTAAATTTAGACAAAGGAAAAAAGATTCTATCCCATACATCCTCTTCAGTCAGGAAGAGAAAGTTAATAGTATCTGTGAACCACAGGAATTCAGAGACACTTAACATCAATTATTTAAATAACTACTAACCTATTACAGAGCAAAGGAAAAAGAGAACAAACTGTTTAGGTCACTGACCAGAGGTACAAGCACAATTTTCTTCCTTTTCCTTGCAATAAAAAAGGAAGATAGCAACCTAATGATTTCCCACATTAACGTCAATCAATCACCTGAAATATATTTCTCTGTCCAAGAACTATTTTTACATCTTTAGGCAATTTTCTTAGATTTCAAAGCTAGATTGTTACTTATTGAAAACTTTCTTACTTCACATAATCTGTATAAGTGCAATTATGCTCAAAATCTGTGGTCAATGTTTAAGTTTGTATATTCTGACAGCAAAGTCAGAACATTTTCTACTTCTTTTTAGAGGTAAGAGGAAAGCTGAGAACGCTAAGAATATTGTCTACAGCAGGATTAGAAAAGAAAGTTGCTACACTATGCCTTCTTCAGGTCTTAATGTTCATAAGACCAAAAAAAAACCACTTTAATGTTAAATAGCCTTTGAAACGTTAAATTTTTCAGCACCTTCAGTTCAAAACTACCAAAGAGTGGCATAAATACTTGTCTTTATATGCTTTGGTATCTGTAAGGTTGATAATGTTGGGTAATTATTGCTAATTTTGAAGCTGTAATGATTATTGTGGTTGTTTTAAAAAGTCATTATCATGTATATTTCATTCATACATATTAAATGTCGTATGTAATATGATCTGTTTCAAAATAATTCAGGAAGAGCAAGTAAACATGACTGACCATGAGTTAATAATTGTTGAAATTGGAATGTGGATACATGGGGGTTTATTATACTTATCTCTCCACTTCTGTCTGTAATTTTTCATAAAACTTAAAATAAGTATTTACAAAATTCCACCTAAGGGACTCGTAATGTTGTAACCTAAAGAAGTTGAGTCAAACTGTAAAGCTGGTCATTTAACTTTGGGACGGAAAATGAGAAACTATCATAGCGTAAGATGGAAGAGAAAGGCCAAGTAAGGTGTTTTGTTGCATCTATATCAGAAGTCTTGGAATAACAGTTATAGAGTTTACAAGAAATGCAGCTACCAGGGAATAAAATATTCCACCAAATCCATGAACTAAGAAGGATGTTATAACAGTACTTTTACAAATCTGGAAGAAGTTAACCAACCTATTCAGATAGTTAGAATACTTAATAAAGCAGCTATATACTTTGTCCAATCCATCCCAGATAATCAGTTTATTTATAATAATGAATTAATTAAACTACTAGGGCATTGAAAATTATGTGAATTTTTTTCTTCTGAGCAGTTTTTCAAAATAAAACAAAATGTGCTCTTCTTTCCACCAGAAAGAACTGTAGTGTTTGAAAGTGAAAGGCATTTAGTCATGTCCAACTCTTTAGGACCCCACGGACTGTGGCCTGCCAGGCTTCTCTGTTCATGGGATTCTCCAGGTCAGAAGACTGGAGTGGGTAGCTGTTCCCTTCTCCAAGGGATCTTCTCCATCCAGGGATCAAACCCAGGTCTCCCGTATTGCAGGCGGATTCTTTACCGTCTGAGCCACCAGGGAAGCCCAAGAATATTGGAGTGAGTAGCTTATCCCTTCTGCAGTGGATCTTCCCGATCGAGAAATTGAACCAGGGTCTCCTGCACTGCCCGTGGATTCTTTACCAGCTGAGTTATCAGGGAAGCCCTTTCACTAGAAAAGACACCATTAAAAAAAAAGAGAGAGAGGGGAAGTTAGAAGAGAATCTGATTAGCAATTTGGAGAGAAACAATCTAGAAAGAACCCAAGGACAACCCTCCCACAAAGAATTAATGAACAACACTCACTAATGTTAAAGGTTGACTAAAAGAGCGGAAATCTCCATCACAGGAACTAAATCAAGGGTAATAATCCCTTTTCCCCACTCATTTTTCTACAGACAACTGTGAGGATAAAATGTCAACCACTTAGAAATGTGGAAGATTCTACAAAGCTTAACAGAATTATTTATGTTGTTTGGATACGCTGAACAATGCCTCCTAACTTATGGTACCCCCAACATACGGTATTTTCTTTTCTGGAAAGAAGCTTCTCTAATGAAGATAGTGTACATTCTGTAAAGTACAGTTATTTGTACTTTAAAATTTGTAAAGTACAGTTAGAGACTCATTTTTATTTATTTTTGACAGATGACTACAGAGTAAATAAAATTTAAAGTATAAGGTTCTTTAAAAAAAAACCATAAACATATATATAGATGTTATTATCTTTATGTATATATTTCCAAACCTAGAAACAGGACAAAGCAAAGTACTAGTTGGAGAAGGGAAAAGCTTTAAAAAAAAAAAAAACAAAAAACAGTTGAGACCTTTAGTAAGATCAGAAAGACATTAAGCATTCCTACAAATCTCAAATATTATTCAATAAACTCAAACTCCTCCTTCTTTGATTCTACTGAAATAAAGTACTCTGATTTAAGTGAATTTTTGTTTTGCTTTCACTTTAGGGGAATTACCGAATTAAAATTAGTAAAGTGTTTCTAGGTATTGGTGCTCCATATTAGATTCCACAGAATCCCCAAAGATGATGACTGCATTTTAAAAAGCAAAAATGTACACTCCAGTGTTCCCAGCAGCACTATTCACAACAGCCAAGACAAGGAAATGACCTGCAAGTCTATCACCAGAGGAATGGATAAAGAAGACGTGGTGTATGTATATGTGTGCAGGGATTTCACAGTTGACTGAGATGGCCACTTGAACTATTCCAGGAAGACTTCAGTGTACAGCTAGTGGTTCTACTGGAGATTTCAGATATGACTCGTGAAAATAAAAATATAATAATAAGCTTACATCTGTATTCTGCAGTATAAACAACCTAAGAATGAGCCCATCTCCACTTCAGAATAAAGATATTTAGGGAGAATGTTTTCCCAGTTTTCTGTTTTCATTGGCAGCCTGTCCTAAATCCTACAGGAGTGAGGCAGGCAGGGCTCTGGGAAGTCTGAGAGCTGTCTGCCTGCCTCCTCGGCCAGCTGGGAGTCTGACAGAACCACCGAGAGGCTAGATGTCTCAGTCTCTTAGTAAACCTGTCTTTCTCGGCGTGTGAAGAGTTAAACACGAACACCTCTTAGTAAACCCTGCATTCAAAGCACGAAATCAGTGGCTGCTACTGAACCAACAACCCTCCCACCAGGTAAAAGAGAGACTCACCTGGGCAGAATTAAAAAGGATCAACTTCAGAGCAGAAACCAAGTATTATTAACACTTGTCCAGATTATATATAATAGCAAAGCAAAATATTTTGACAGAGAAGGTTGAGAAAAGGTAGATATGGACACAGAAACTGAAAAAAATGCAGTGACTTCAAAAAAAAGTGGACATACTGAATTCTTCTATGTCTAGCACTTCAATATGGAAGAAAACTCTATGAATTATAATAAAAACAATGTTTTGACTACAGTAAAATATCTGACAATGAGTTAAGATCCATGCAACCGTCACCAAATTACACAAAATGGACTTTCAGTTCAGTTCAGTCACTCAGTCGTGTTCGACTCTTTGCGACCCCATGAACCACAGCATGCCAGGCCTCTCTGTCCATCACCAACACCCGGAGTCCACTCAAACCCATGTCCATCAAGTCGATGATGCCATCCAGCCATCTCATCCTCTGTCGTCCCCTTCTCCTCCTGCCCTCAATCTTACCCAGCATCAGGGTCTTTTCCAATGAGTCAGCTCTTTCCATCAGGTGGCCAAAGTATTGGAGTTTCAGCTCCAACATCAGTCCTTTCAACGAACACCCAGGACTGATCTCCTTTAGGATGGACTGGTTGGATCTCCTTGCAGTCCAAGGGATTCTCAAGAGTCTTCTCCAACACCACAGTTCAAAGGATCAATTCTTTGGCGCTCAGCTTTCTTTATAGTCCTACTCTCACATCTATACCTGACCACTGGAAAAACCATAGCCTTGACTATACAGACCTTTGTTGGTAAAGTAATGTCTCTGCTTTTTAATATGCTGTCTAGGTTGGTCATAACTTTCCTTCCAAGGAGTAAGCCTCTTTTAATTTCATTGCTGCAATCCCCATCTGCAGTGATTTTGGAGCCCAGAAAAATAAAGTCAGCCACTGTTTTCACTGTTTCCCCATCTATCTGCCATGAAGTGATGGGACCGGATGCCATGATCTTAGTTGTCTGAATGTTGAGCTTTAAGCCAACTTTTTCACTCTCCTCTTTCACTTTCATCAAGAGGCTCTTTAGCTCTTCTTCACTTTCTGCCATAAGAGTGATGTCATCTGCATATCTGAGGTTATTGATATTTCTCCCGGCAATCTTGATTCCAGCTTGTGTTTCTTCCAGCCCAGTGTTTCTCATGATGTACTCTGCATATAAGTTAAATAAGCAGGATGACAATATACAGCCTTGACGTACGTAAATGGACTTTAATTGGTCCTTATCCAATCGCCCCTGCAATCTCTGCTGTTGCTCACTGCTACTCTTGCTTGGATTTCTCCTTGGATGGCTTTCCTGAGAGTCAAACTTTAAAAGACATTTTTTCACCATAACTCCGTTCCTTTTCTCATTTAAAAAATTATCGTATCTCTAACTAGAGGCACTATACTTTTGGGCTGCTCTCTCATCTCTTAGTGAATTCATGTAATGTCATATAGGTATTTTTTCTTCAATTTAATGCCCACACTAATTTATATTTTTAGCCTTCTCTCTTCTTTTCTGAGGGCTATTCCACATACTTAATTCTTATTCCACATTAGGAAAGGTCAAAAATGACTTCTAGGCCCCTATACCATTTGCTCTTTCTAAAAGAATTCCATTAGCTTGATTACATGTCTTTCTATGTCATGTAGACTAAAATCCAAAAAGTTAAAAGAAAGTGGATGACAGTGTACACAACAACAGTAGCAAAAAATGCTGACAGTGAGAGAACCAAAATTACAAAAAGTAAAACCAAAAGCTGAGCAGTTTGGGACCATCTGAAATACAAGCAAAAAAAATTTAGAGAGCTCTTTGCTCCAGTGAGAGAAATAATTATGTAAACTATATAACTGCACTTGAGAGAAATAATTATGTAAAGTATGTAACTGGAGAGAAATAATTATGTAAACTATATAACCGCACTGTCCAATATCACCTGTAACTATTCATATTTAAATTCAAAATAAAATTTAAAATTCTGTTCTTCAGTCATGCACCACTTTCCAAGTGCTCAACAGTCATGTGCAGCCAGTGGCTACTCTACTGGAGAGCACAGGTACAGAATATTACGATCCCCACAGAATGTTCTACTGGACAAAGCTGCAGTGCTAGCTCAACATTCACCTGGTATTCTCTACACAATAGGCGTAGTGCTATCATAGGAACAGGGCTATAGAGAGATGAGGGAAGATAAGGCTTCTCTCTGCCCTCAGAGAGTACACAGTCTGTCTAGTGGACAAAACAAAAATATTTACGAGTGCTAGAGTAGAGGTAATAACATGGATGAGAGAAGGACTGACTGAGAGGCCCAGCTCTCGGAATTCCAGACTAATCAGCTGGAACTGCAATCCTTTCACCTTAGCTTCCTGTGGACTGGACCTTATTCCCCGGCTGTTATGATGGTACAATAGGTAACACTGACACTCATCACTACCTAGCAATTCTGGGCTCACTGAAACCAGAGATGCTGAAACCTGAACAGGATGTGTGTTAGCTCTGTCCCTCTGGATGTAGTGCTTTACCTTGCTGGCAACCCTGGAAGGAAAAGGCCGTGCTGCCGCTCTTTTGGTCCTTGGTCCTTCCTAGGGAAACGGCTATGCCTCCACTGTCCCTTTGGTTTGAGCTCCTAGCATGTGCTATACTTAGAATGACCAAGTGCCTGACCAAGCAGTTAAGGCATTACTAAGGAATTAACACTGCCACAAAGCACAAGTCTTCGGTGCAAATAAAGCAAGAAGGGAGGGGGGAGGTGCCCCCAAAGCAGAAAGGGCAGGCTAAGCAAGGATGAGAGAAGCAGGAACGTTGACTGAGGGTCTGTGGGCCAGCAGAGGGTTCATTATAGCCCCCCCACATGGCACACACAGCGGGCAACTGCAGCAGATGAGGCTGGATGGGAGCCCAGCTGCCAAGAGCCTTAATGCCACCACCTAAGGAACTGGGCGTGGACTGGCCAACCATAATTAAGTAGAAGAGCTAAACGACTGAGATCTCTGTAATGATGAGATCTGTGTTTTCAAAAGACAAACCTGGGGAAAGGGTGAAAGGCAGATAAACAGAAGTAGATAAAGCGGGATGATATCTGGATGAAAACCTGGCTGAAGGCAGTGGAGATAAAGAACAGGAAATTCATTCAAAAGACACAGTGTGTGTGCTGACATCAGAGAAAACTAACTGGCTCCGACTACTGACAGGGTCTATCTGGCATACCTGCAGGCGATAGATGTTTGCTGCACACGCAGATGACACAGAAGGGCAGGGAACAAAAACTATGAGAAACACAAAAATTTAAGGGGAGGACTGACAGTGAGAGAAAACGAAAAGGAACAAAGAAATAAAACAAGGACATGTGCCTTCTGCCTGGCATGTGATCCCCCAAGACACTGGATGGCCCGCAATTCCCTCAGACCCGTTCCCAATGGTCTCCCCTGACCGCACTATGTAAAACTGGGCAACACAGCAACTCTCCTTCAGCACTCTCCAAACCCTCTCCCTTATTTTCCTACCTGAAGAAAAAAATACCACCACCTCACACACTATGCATTTTACTTATTTATTGTGTTTAATATCTATCTCCCTACTACTTAAATGTAAGCTTCACTCACCGCTGTACACCAGAGCCTAAAAATGTGCCTGGCATAAGCACATGCTCAACAAATACTTGTTGATTAACTGAATAACAAAAATAAATAGAGCAGGATTATTACCCATAGACAAATAAGGATGGAAGTAAAGTGATAGCTAACATGGAAATTATATCGATTATACTGAGTGCTAAAGGTAAAAATATGTGTAATAGTCCTTTAAGTACAAAAGGCTCAAACACCATTTTCTTCAAATATATGTTTTTATATATATCAAATATATGCATTTAATTGTAACAAAGGCTTTCTATTTAGTCACAAAATAATGAGAGATTTTATAGCTTGAAAAATCACTCATAATACTTGGTAGCCACACTGCAAACCCACCACTTCAAGTATTTAAATCTTATTAATACTTTTTCAACTTCCATTACAAATTTCTAATTTCCTTTCTAAAATTTTGGTTATTTTAAAATGTTAAGCAAATGCAAGAAGCTAAAGTTGAAATACCAGAATATAAGTATAATCACAGTCATTAGCTTTAAGATATAATGAAGATGATATAACATTAAAATGGTAAAAAATGGTGAAAAGTTAGAAATGCAAAAATATCCAAGAACACAAAATGGGCCCACCTAGCTGGCTGGCTTTGGGAAAAATGACAAAATATCATTAATTCTCACCTTCCTCATCAATAAAATGCAGCTAACACGAGCACCTACCTACCTGGTAAGCTTGTTCTGAGAGGTTTTTCTGAGGATTAAATGTTTCAAGTCATTAGCTTAGCACAGTGCCTACAATATAATTACTTCTTAAGCCCACAAATACTTATGAAAAACCTACTATATAAAAGGCATCATACTTACTGGCCACAGTGGCCAATGAAAGAGATATACCTACCCTAACAGAACTGATGACAATTAAAACAAATCTAAAGACAAACTAACGAATTACCAAGTATGACAAGTGCTACAGAGGGAGCCCATGGGGTTCTGAGTCAGAAATCGAGGGATGAGGGTCAATTTCAGATGCGAGCAGGAGGAGTACCTCTGAGGACAGGAAAGCAAGACGGCACTGCCCACAGATGTAGGGTACAGAAGGACACTGAGGAGGATTTCAGGCTCAGCCCAGGTGTGGGAAAGAGCCTGTGACCTGTCTGAGAGGACCCAGGATAACTGAAGCATAGGAAGTCAAAGGATATAAGATTAGAGAGACAGGTAAGAGCCAGATGATGCATAACTCCAGAGGGCCACTGTAAGGATCTGTGATTTTATTCTATGGGAATATATTCTTCAATGGAAAGCTGCTGAAGTTTTCTGTTTGTTTGGGGTTTTTTTTTTTTTTTTGGAATGAAAGATGATCCAATTTATGTCTCACAAAAATCACTTAAGCTATTTTTGGAAAGTGTATCACAGGGGAATGTAAACAGAAGCAGAATAATTAGTTTCAAGACTAATGCCGTGTTTAGGAGAGAGCGATGGTACTTGCAATGCGGTGGTGGCATGGAGAAGAGAAGGAGTTGACGGATTCCAGACGTGGTTTGAGATGGATTGAATTTGGGGGATGAGGGAAAGGGAGAGATCAGAGATGACTCCTAGATGTCTGACTTAAGCAACTGCCTGGCTGACGGTGCCATAGTAAGTAACACAGTTAAGTACTGAATTAATTTTAGCTACTCTTAGCTACTATCAGGATAGAAGAGAAAGAGGGAAAAAAAACCTGGTAATCCTAGAGCCAAAAGAGAGGGAGGGGAACTAAAGCACATACAGAAAGGGCAATTAGGTCAAGCCATGAGGAAGAGCAATATCAGACCAAATTCCCCACTGAAAGTGACTACAAAAGTGACATAGATACCAAGCAAACAAACTGAGCTACATGAAGGCACACAGAAAACCACCGAGAGAGCCAGGACAGCACGAGCCGAGCGAGAGAAGGGAAACACACGGACGGCCCCTGTTCTCCCCTTGAGGCATCTGCCAGGTACCAGCACAGGGCATTCTGGCCAGGCAGAACAGGAGCCGGGAGCTTGGGGCAGTCCTGCCAGGCTGGGAAGCCAGAAACTGGACTTCTGTGCTACACCAGAGGAGCCAGGATTGAGGATCCCAGATAAAAAGGAACTGCACAGAGCAAGCCCAACATCCTGCTCAGTGTTTGCCCTCCAGGAATGTGCTGAATCATAAACAACATGGACTGAAATGCAGAAAAGCTCCTCATAAAGATGTTGCAAAGAGGTTAAAAAAGCTAAGCAGAGCTTTAATCAGCCTCATTATATTTAAAATTCAGGGCCTGCCAAGGAAGAAGCATCTTGGTAAACACTTCCAACTTTTAAATGAGACCTCAGAAGAGCTATGTGTTAGAAGGCTATTTGAATTTCCTGATTATCCTTATGTCCTCAGGCTTATTTCTTATTAATCACTAATGAATCAAAGTGATCAATGTCTACCTACCTGCCAGAGAATATTAATATTTTTTATCTGAAGAAAGATAACATCATTCAGACCCACTATAATGTTTCATCACAATGTTATTAAAACATTACCAGGCATATTGGGAAAAAGGATCAAATGATCAAAAGCTAGACAACAGAAATGGGCTCATGGGTGATGGGGACAGTATCACAGTTATCAGACTGAAACACTGCAACAATGTTTACATACTCAAGAAAAATAGGTAAAACATTGTGAGAATTTGAATCTGTATAAGTTTTAGGACTGAAAATACAAAAACTGAAATTAAGAACTTAATAATTGGACATAAGTGGATACTAGATAGAGAAGATAAGTGAACTTGAAGACAGCTCAGCAAAAATATCCCAACAGATACACAGAGGGGGAAGAAAGAGTGAAAACTGAAATGACCTAACACACATGCATCTGTAGTCCCAGAAAGAAAGAACTGAATAGAAACAGTACTTGAAGAACTCCAGCGTACGGAGAGGGTGTGGAGAAAAAGGAACCCTCCTACACTGTTGGAGGGAGTCTAAGTTGGCGTGAGTGTAAGTTGGTGTAGCCACTGTGGAAAACATTATCGAAGTTTCTCAAAAAACTAAAAATAGAATTACCATACAATCCAGCAATCCCACTTCTGGGCATATATCTGGACAAAACTCTGATTCAAAGAGATATATGTACCCCTATGTTCACAGCTTTATTGACTATGCCAAAGCCCTTGTGTGGATCACAACAAACTGTGGAAAATTCAAGAGATGGGAATACCAGACCACCTGACCTGCCTCCTGAGAAACGTGTATGCAGGTCAAGAAGCAAGTTAGAACTGGACATGGAACAACAGACTGGTTCCAAATTGGGCAAGGAGTACATCAAGGCTGTTTATTGTCACCCTGCTTATTTAACTTATATGCAGAGGACATCATGAGAAATGTTGGGCTGGATGAAGCACAAGCTGGAATCAAGATTGCCAAGAGAAATATCAATAACCTCAGATATGCAGATGATACCACCCTTATGGCAGAAAGTGAAGAACTAAAGAGCCTCTTGATGAAAGTGAAAGAGGAGAGTGAAAAAGTTGGCTTAAAACTCAACATTCAGAAAACTAAGATCACAGCATCTAGTCCCATCACTTCATGGCAAATAGAAAACAGTGGAAACAGTGACAGACTTTTATTTTGGGGGGCTCCAAAATCACTGCAGATGGTGACCACAGCTATGAAATTAAAAGATGCTTGCTCCTTAGAAGAAAAGTTATGAGCAACCTAAACAGCTTATTAAAAAGCAGAGACATTACTTTGCCAACAAAAATCCGTCTAGTCAAAGCTATGGTTTTTCCAGTAGTCATGTATGGATGTGAGAGTTGAACTATAAAGAAAGCTGAGCGCTGAAGAATTGATGCTTTTGAACTGTGGAGTTGGAGAAGACTCTTGAGAGTCCCTTGGACTGCAAAAAGATCCAATCAGTCCATCCTAAAGGAAATCAGTCCTGAATATTCACTGGAAGAAGTGATGCTAAAGCTGAAACTCCAATACTTTGGCCACCTGATGTGAAGAACTGACTCATTTGAAAAGATCCTTATGCTGGGAAAGACTGAAGGCGGGAGGAGAAGGGGACAACAGAGGATGAGATGGTTGGATGGCATCACCGACTCAGTGCATGAGTTTGAGTAAACTCTGGGAGTTGGTGATGGACAGGGAGGCCTGGTGTGCTGCAGTCCATGGGGTCGCAAAGAGTTGGACACGACTGAGCGATGGAACTGAAGTGAACTGAATGTTCACAGCAGCACTTTTCACAATAGCCAAGACATGGAAACAACCTAAATGTCCATCAACAGATGAATGGATAAAGAAGATATGGTACATACATACAATTGAATACTACTGGGCCTTAAAAAAGAACAAAATAATGTCATTTGCAGCAACACGGATGCAACTAGAGATTTTCACACTAAATGAAGGAAGTCAGAAAGAGAAAGACAAATACCGTATTGATACCATTAGTATATGGAATCTAAGATATGCCACAGATGAACCCATCTATGAAACAGAATCAAGCACATACAGACTAGACTAGCAGTTGTCAAGGGGAAAGGGGGCTGGAAAGGCTTGGACTGGGAGTTAGAGATCAGCAGATGCCAACTGTTATACATAGAAAGGACAAACGAGTTCCTACTGTATAGCACAGGGAATTATATTCAATATTCTGTGATAAAGCATAATGGAAAATATGAAAAAGAAAGTATATACATGTATCAATATAACTGAGTCACTCTGCTATAAAGCAGTAATTAACACATTTTAATTCAACTATATTTCAATAAAAAATTTTAAAAAAGAATTCTAGCTTAGAAAATTCACAAAATGACAAAAATAGCAAGCCACAGACTCAAAATGCTCTACAAATTCCATGCATAAAGAATACAATAAAAGCTATGCTATGCACAAGCTCACAATAGTAAAACTGCTAAAAACCAAAGACAAAGATAAAATCTTGAATATAGCCCAAACACATTAAGTTCAACAGAAGTTAAACAGAAAAACACATTAACTTCAAAGGAAAAATAGTAAGACCACAAGTTGACTTAATAAGAACAGTGGGAGCCAGAAATTATAAAATAACTTAAAGGTGCTAAAGGAAGAGACCCTTTTAAAGATGAAGGTAAATAAATACACTTCCAGGCAAACAAAACTAGTTATTACTAGAAGACTTGCAAGACAAGAAATCTGAAAATTGACTCTGTGAAAGTCAATAGAGAGCAAGAAGAAGCACAAATTACCAACAATCAGATTTTAAAAGCACATTTCATTACAGATTCTGCTGCTGCTGCTGCTGCTGCTAAGTCGCTTCAGTCGTGTCCGACTCTGTGCGACCCCATAGACGGCAGCCCACCAGGCTCCGCCGTCCCCGGGATTCTCCAGGCAAGAATACTGGAGTGGGTTGCCATTTCCTTCTCCAGTGCATGAAAGGGAAAAGTGAAAGTGAAGTCGCTCAGTCGTGTCCGACTCTTAGCGACCCCATGGACTGCAGCCTACCAGGCTCCTCCATCCATGGGATTTTCCAGGCAAGAGTACTGGAGTGGGGTGCCATTGCCTTCTCCAATTACAAATACTATAAACATCAAAAAGATAACAGATAGTGTAAAAAAAAAAATCTTAAGCCACATTGGAAAATTTAGATAAAATAGATAAATGCCTTGAAAAGCAAAACTTGTCAAAATTGACAAAAAAGTAATAGAAAACAGGTATACTCTTACATGAATTGAAGAAAGAGAATCAATAATCCACCCCCCCGCAAGAAAACTCCAAATTCCTTTACCAGTAAACTCCTCCAAACATTTATGGATGCAGTAAAATCAACTTTCACAAACTCAGAGAACAAAAAACATTTCTCAGGTCCTTTTATGAAGTCACAATAACCTTGATAGCTAAATGTGTCAAAGACTTTACAAAAAATTAAAAATCACTAGTCAATCTTTTTCATGAACAAAATTGAAAACAATGTAAATGAAATATATTGTAGCATATTAAGAAGATAATTCATAATGAAAAAGTTAGGTTTATCCAGAAAATCAAGGATGCTTTAAAATTAGTAAAATGTGTATCCCTACCTCACCCCAGTTGTTAACACATATCTAAACACACAGCCTCTACATTCCTAAGAATTTTATCCTAAGAAAATAATCAGACAAGGCACAGAGACATACTCTAAGATAGGCATTATAATATTGTTTTTAATAGCTTTTAAATGCTTTATGAATATGGAATAACTAAACAATTTTTTTACATCTATCAGAATCAGTTCAAAATTATAACATGGTTCTGTACTTATTTGTATGGATAGTTGTTAATGATATATGACTAAATGAAAAAAGCAGGAGCATTTCTATGGCAAAAACACTAATTTTATAAAAGAGTAAACAAAATCAAACATCTGTCTTGAGAGAGCATTTTGTCTAGACATAATGAATTGCCATGTTAATTTATGTTCATAAACAAACGATCTAATGCCTAACTTAAGACAATTTTCCTCAACAGAAAGAACATTTTCTTTTCAAAACCTAGTTATAGAAAACTGCCCATGTATATATTTTATTTAGACCATAAAAAAATGCTGCTCGACTGTAATCAATAAAGAGAATCTGCATCATACATAAGCAGATACTAGTAGGAAGACAAAATCAAAATACCCTGAAAGCACTAAAATCAACCTATGTGTCTGTCACATATAAAATGCAATAATCGTCTTTGAATTCAAAGTGCTAAGTTTATAGGAAAAAAATTCTATTGTATAGTATATATACAAGAGGACTCAAAGCTCCAACAAGTTTAGAGAAAATTCCCTTGAATTTAAGCAGTTGAGTAAGAAAAGTGTGTTACCCACTGCTGAGTTGTGTCCTACTCTTTTCGACCCCATGGACTTTAGCCCACCAGCCTCCTCTGTCCATGGAATTCTCCAGGCAAGAACACTGGAGTGGGTTGCCATCTCCTTCTCCAGAGGATCTTCCCATTCTAGGGATCGAACCTGGGTCTCCTGCATTGCAGGTGGACTCTTTACCATCTGAGTCAACAGGGAAAAACCCACCTGCATTAAAATCACTCCAACCCATAGGTTACACAGCATTTTGCAAAGATACCTGGAGCAAGGTGTTGGGAGGGGATCCAGGTATTCTGCTGAACAGAGGGCCCGAGGGTTAGCACGTCTGCTCAGGCACCTAGGGGAAAGGCTTAGGGTGTTTATCACTATTGCCATGAAACCCAAATTCCTACCCTTGCTCTGTATTTTCCTAGCTATGTGATTCCAAAGAACTTCCTTACCCTCTCTGAACCTAGGCTGAGAGAAAGGAAAAATAGCTCTGCTGACAATCACTGTGACAGAGACAGACAAGGCCAGCAGAAGACCAACAGGTAATAAACTCTCCCAGGGCCACACTACAGCTCCACAATGACTGACGAGTTCCTCCAGCCAGCTTCCTTTTTCCTGCCTCCTAAACAAAGACAGCTGAAAGATCCAATTACCAACCCACTTCCACTCTGTGTCTGCAGCATTCTACCCTGAGCTAGTCTCCTCTTCCCCGGCTCCATCATCAGCACCATGAGGCAAACCCCAGCGAGAACCTCTGCAATACCCTCTTCTGTGACTGCATGGCTGCAGCAAGTCAGTAAATTTGACTTGTTCCACTACAGATATATTCCTGGTGCTCTTCACCAGAGAGGCAACAGCGGCTTCTTTTTCTACATACCAATGTAGGATCACTGAGAGAATGAAACTAAATGTTATCCTGTCAAATGCCAAGCATCTGCCTGGGAAACAGCTAGGACACAACAAATATCAGCATCTCTCCCCTCTGAGCTCAAAATAAAGCTACTTGTGTAATTTTATTTTTTAAATTATCTATCTAGTTCTTCCCTGCAAAAATCTACATCTCTCCAAAACTCAGCCAGGAAATAAGCCCCTCAAGTAAACAGAACTCTGAACAACCAAAACAGGCATGACCAAGTCCATGAAATAAAAAGACTATGCACTTTCCCATAAGAATGCCTGAAAATCCCACCTGGACATCATTTACTCATTTTTAACATACTTTGTCCTAATAAACTTTGAAAATCTGATTTGTACACCCACAGCAAATTAGAATGAGCAACTATGAAGTTAGAGAGCAACAGTTAGGCATACTGACCACAGAAAAATACTCAACAAGGCAGGAGACAGGAACACTATATCAAACAGAACTCAAAATACTTAGAAATCTGAAGTCATCTTATAGCTTCTAAAGTATGACTGACATCTAGGTTGCTTCCATGTCCTGGCTATTGTAAACAGTGCTGCGATGAACATTGGGGTACACGCGTCTCTTTCAATTCTGGTTTCCTCGGTGTATATGCCCAGCAGTGGGATTGCTGGGTCATATGGCAGTTCTATTCCCAGTTTTTTAAGGAATCTCCACACTGTTCTCCATAGTGGCTGTACTAGTTTGCATTCCCACCAACAGTGTAAGAGGGTTCCCTTTTCTCCACACCCTCTCCAGCATTTATTGCTTGTAGACTTTTGGATAGCAGCCATTCTGACTGGTGTGAAATGATACCTCATTGTGGTTTTGATTTGCATTTCTCTAATAATGAGTGATGGACATGGAAGCAACCTAGATGTCCATCAGCAAACGAATGGATAAGGAAGCTGTGGTACATATACACAATGGAATATTACTCAGCCATTAAAAAAAATACATTTGAATCGGTTCTACTGAGATGGATGAAACTGGAGCCCATTATACAGAGTGAAGTAAGCCAGAAAGAAAAACAACAATACAGTATACTAATGCATATATATGGAATTTGAAAGATGGTAACGATAACCCTATATGCGAGACAGAATAAGAGACACAGATGCATGGAACAATTTTATGGACTCTGAGGGAGAAGGTGAGGGTGGGACGTTCTGGGAGAATAGCATTGAAACATGTATATTATCATATGTGAAACAGAACACCATTCCATGTTCGATGCATGTGACAAGGGCTCAGGGTCGGGGCAATGGGATGATCCAGAAGGATGGGATGGGGAGGGAGGTGGGTGGGGGGTCCAGGAAGGGGAACACATGTAAACCCATGGCTGATTCATGTCAATGTATGGCAAAAACTATTACAATATTGTAAAGTAATTAGCCCCCAACTAAAATAAATAAATTTATAAAAATAAAAATAAAAAAAAAAGTATGACTGAACATCCCAACCATAAAATACTTCAGCATACAATGCCAATATATATATAATATATTCATTTATAAACCATACATTTTATGCAAATTATAAAACATACTAAAACAAAATTAAAAGATTACAATGTTTTAATTTTAATTAACTATCTTAAACATTGTTTTCATCACGCAATCACTAAAAACGTGTTGGTCAGTTTTAAGTTCTACAACTCACTGAGGTACTTTGACAGTGAACCTCTGCTCCCCATTTCCATTCAAAGTATCATAGATTCTCTTAAAAAGTACCTAGGGCTTCCCTGGTGGCTCAGTGGTAAAGAATCCGCTTGCCAACGCAGCAGATGCTGGTTTCATCCCTGGTTCAGGAAGAACCCACATGTCACACGGCAACTAAGCCCACGCGCCACAACTATTAAGCCTGTGCTCTAGAGCCCGGAAGCTGCAATTACTGAAGCCCATGAACTCTAGAGCCCACGCTCTGCAATAAGAGAAGCCAACAAGAAGCCCATGCACCACAACTAGAGAGAAGCCCCTGCTCACTGCAACTAGAGAAAAGCCTGAGCAGCAACGAAGACTCAGCACAGCCAAAAATAAATAATTTTTAAAGTACCTATATAAAAGACTATCATAGAAAAACTGCAAAAACCTTGAGAAACTCATAGTCCTGCTCTCTCTACATTACAAAATTCTCATACTGTCCCTCAGGAAAACGTTCATTAGAACGTGGATCTAGAAAAACCTGGAGGTTTTTTCAGACCCAATCAATGTATTAATAAAAAAAAGTTCAATTTCTCCTTCTTTTTGGAGCACAAAATAAACTGGAAGTTCTAATATTTTTATTCTCAAATCGCAATTGACTTGCCTCATCTCACTTTGTCAATTACTAGTAGTGACAGGGCATAAAGCTTCAAAAGCTGTATTAGATGCTGAGCTAAAACAGCTGTAATTTATAGGATAATGATAGTACATTGCAGAGAAACTGTCAATGAACTTCATTGAACTGAATCAATATTATTCAAATGATGGCTCTAAATCACCAAAAGTAAGTTAAATTATGTGTCACATATTACATGTAAGCAAACAGGACAGTAATCCAAAATAGATTGGGATGATTCCCCAAAATAACCATCATGTATTCAAAAAATTTACTGATACAGAATAATTACCCAGGGTCTCCAGTTACCATGAATTCTAGTCACTTTCAATTTCCCCCCTCCAGAAAGAGAGGAATTCTTAAAGAGTATATTGAAGAAGTTCAGTCTCCTAAAACGTATTTACTGTTTCATGTTATGAAAACTATTAGAGCCATCAGTACTTTATCCACTAATTTAAAATAACTTTAAAACTTACACTAAAAATACATTTTTCATATTCAAAGTAGTATCTGACATCACAGACTTCATACTTAACACCATTATTATTAGTAGTAGTAGTAGTACGGGACAATATTTATGTTTCCCATAAATAACAGAAAGAGTAATGCCTTAAGAGTCAAGAAAATCACTCAACAGTTTTTAAATGTTTTAGAAATTACGGTCGATATAATAAATACAAGACATATATTCATGTAAATTTGACATCATGTAAGAATATGAAATAGACAGAAAATGGTTCACAGGAAGGAAAGATCACTGTGGACTGCTGCTGCTGCTAAGTCGCTTCAGTCGTGTCCGACTCTGTGCGACCCCATAGACGGCAGCCCCACCAGGCTCCGCCGTCCCTAGGATTCTCCAGGCAAGAATACTGGAGTGGGTTGCCATTTCCTTCTCCAGTGCATGAAAGGGAAAAGTGAAAGTGAAGTCGCTCAGTCGTGTCCGACTCTTAGCGATCCCATGGACTGTAGCCTACCAGGCTCCTCCATCCATGGGATTTTCCAGGCAAGAGTACTGGAGTGGGGTGCCATTGCCTTCTCCGTCACTGTGGACTAGAATGGACTAAAAACCAGTTTCACAACAGAGGGACATGAGCTGGAGTAGGATTCAGAGCTGGAAAGGAAAAGCCATTCAAAATGGAGGAAAATAATGTGTTATTTGTTTTCTCCATAAAAATGTCTAATTCAAGATACCAAATTTAAGACACATTCAAGTAAAATAATTTAGAGAAATATACCATAAGAAATATGTTATTTAATATGTTGTTCAAGTCACCTACGTATGCATGTGTGTGTATATATTAGCATATATATATTAATATATAAATGGTACTTATCTACCCTTAACCTTCATAAAACCTCCCAACTCATATTAGGAACAAGAGCTCCAGCAAGAGAAAGAAAAATTTAAAAGAGCTGTAAGTAAAGAGAAAGATTTAAGGCACTGGATCTTAATAAAACTCTTTCTCCAAAGTTAAAATTTTTCTATTCTCTAAACCTTTTTCGAGCATGATATTTTCCCCCGGTATACTTTATATCTGTCATTTAACTTAGAAAAGTGATAAAACTTCACTTTGAAAAGAAATTCATTTGAATAATTTCCTGTCCACTAGAGGGCTCCAATATTTCTTTCACAAATGGAAAAGATATGACATTACAATAAAAATATTCATTAAGCACTGAAAAAAATCAAATTATCATTAGCTTACTTAATCCCAGACTAAACATAGTTACATCTGTTACAATTTCACATTCATAGCTTAAAAAGGTACAGGATTCTTTATTACCTAAAATGCTTCAAATAACCAAAACTGCTTCAAATAACCAACACTGCTTTGCCATTATGTTCACACTGTCAATGTCTCTCTTACAAAGGGTTTTCAATTTTATAGATACCATAAAGTATAGTTTCAGTCCAAAGCTCCAAACAGTAGTTTCAATTTTTATATAATAATTTTATAAATATATTAATTTACATCTTGAAAACTTTCCAAATCCAGAAAACAAAATTACCAGCTTATCTAACCAGCCTTAGGCTTTATTACTGATATAAAGACTAAATATTTTCTTTCAGAAAGCCTAAATCATTAACATAATTCATGCTACAAGTATAAAACAATGAATACAGCCGCATCATGAGCTACGATTTGGGCTGAGGGGGAAAATGAATCACTTAAATACAATGTATTATAATGATACTCGGTTCAGGATATTTTCAGATTTTTCAAACAAATTAGTTATTACACTGAAATGTCAGTAAATCTCTTAATTCAAACTCAATCACCTTTAGCAAAGAAAAAGCCAACATTTTAAGTTAAATACATTTATACCATTTATAGGACATCTTTACAGAATGTTAATTGAAAAAGTATCAACTGCAAATTATCTTTTGTAAAGAATATAGCAAATCCATTCACTAGGGGTACCATTCGTACCCTCTCCTAAAAGACCGACTTGCTAAATTTGCATTATAAGAAAAAGAGACCCCCTTATGGTACACAAAAAAATATACTGAATGTTTAAAAATAAATTTTAAGTGTTAGTTATATTTACAAAATAAAAGTCATGCTAAAAAAAAATCGATTTTAAAAAGTGAGTCACAATACTTGTTATAAGGAGACTACCAAAATCATCAACTGCTTTAGCAATTATTAGAACTCAAGAATAAACTATCTCTATTGAAACCATGACAGGGTTTATTATAATTTCACTGCCCCACCTATCTCCCAGATAGGATTTTCCTATACAGTTGACAAGCACCATTAACAGGTGAAAAAGCGTAACATTTGTTTCTAAATAGCACACACTGTCACCAATGAGAAACTTAAAATGCTTACTGCATCTAGCAAATGTATGTATTCATACTTGCAAGAGTATGCATCCCAATCAATTTAGTTATGCTTCAAGGGAAGTATCAGATCGTGGAGAGGTGGGGTTGAGAAGGCCGATGCTTTTCAAGAGTGGTGACATTTTCCTCACTTTAAGTCAGAATGTAAGTACAGATTGTCAATTATTGATAATGAAAACTTTAACAAACACGAAGTATTGAGTCCACGACTTCTAACCGGTATTTATCATGTTATATTTCAAAACGCTGTAATTCTAGGTACATATCAAAGGAAGACACTTCTTAAACAAAAATGCAATGTGAGTAATAGCAAATGATGGATTAAAAGGTTTTAATGCTGGAAAAAAACCCTCAAGGCCTCCAGCGAGTTGTATGGCTAGAAAATGAAACATAAAAATTATTCAGAATCATCTAATCTGAGCTGTACCTTAGACACACTCTGAAACAGCATCACCAAGGAATTATGTGTTTATTACATAATACTGCTTTGCCCTTGCCTATCACCTTTAATCAAGGGATCTCAAAGCACCAGAGAATCATCAAGGCCTTAAACTACACTCTACAACAGAAATAGTTGTATTTGATAACTACAGCTATTAATACAACCTTGCCATCCCTTCCCGGTACCCTGATCTGAACACTAGCTTCCAAACCTCCTCTCTGACTTGGGAACGGTATTCTCCAAATCACCCTAATCTGTGAGTAAAGCTACGCACATTCAGCTCCTTCTCGTCACTGGGCCTAAATAAAGAAAGTTGTTGCACTGTTTTAATCTCACAGATCTATTGCACGACAACTTCTGTGACAGATATATAGTACATAAGGTGATCATATCGCACACTGTGCATGATGATATAAAATGGAGGTCTTAGCCAGAGAGCAAGTCTTTGCTGGAGGGTATGAGCCCAGAGTATCCATCCGGGAAAGAGGGTTTTCCTGCTCCGTCCAGAGACCTATCTAGGCAACTTCACCAACAGGGTGAAAGAAATCTCGTCTGGCTGGCTTAAGCCGGCAGGAGACTATGCTCTGGTGTGTAACCTAGGAGGGAAAGGAAAACTAAAAGAACAATGCTCGAGTTTTAAGACTCAGGAAGGAGAGTGTTGGGTTGCTCTGTGGCCACCCAAGAGACAGAACACTGTGGTTCCTTTGCATTTAAACAGCGCACTGAAAGGAAAATCAAACACATGCAAAATGTCTTTAAACCAAGGTCAAAATATGCCATTTAGAGCCATTTAATTTTACAGCCCGTAAATGGGGTTCACTCTAACGGAAACATCTGACATTTTAAAATTTAATCCTCAGCAAAGTTCAATATTTTCACTGAAATACACAAACGCTCAAATGTTAACTTCGTATATATGAGCATAACTATGTTAACTTCAATTCTTTCATAAAGGATATTATTCCCCTTCCTGTTAATTGCATTACGTTTGTCCCCAGGACAGCAAAGAGTAATTTCACCTCACACAAACCCACCTTCCCAACGCTGTAAGCTTACACGGTTCCTGTTAGTCAATAGTCTCATAAGCTCAACCTTCTTTATGAACAAAAAGAAAAGAGTCAATAAACAAGAGTACTTTGGTTTCCAGTTCTTAACATTCCAGGATCAAGGTTCAATCAATAATGCGTTTTATTAGCCTGTAAAAGTCCAGTGATGTCATACTACTAAATATTTGGTACTAAAAGTGCTGGAATATTCACTAAAAGTACCAAAATACAGTCAGCCTGGATTTGTGAACATTCCAAAACGTCTATTTCTGTTTCCGTACTTGTTCTCCCAAACGTTTCAAAAAGCTCACAGCAAATCCTGGCCGAGCTTCTAAGAGATAAGACGTCCCCGTTTCTTGGAAATACCCGGCTTGTACCTACTGCATTCATGACCAGTGTCACAGGGCAAGATTCCCGATTTTCTGCCCACCTCTGTATCTAGCAGGGACACCCGGCCTCAGCTCTGCCGTTTTCAGAAGCTTTCAGACACAAGTGTCCAGAGGCTTCTAGCAAAGCGGAAGAGATTTTGCTCCACTTCAAGGCACCTTGCTACATGTTCCCAACTTCTCCATTGTCTTTAACCATTTAGAAAACGCAACCCAATGAGAAGATCCGTATTAAAAGCAGCGCTTTCAACGAGAGCGACACCAGACCCTCCAACTTCTTCCACAATCTCCCGGCACCGTGGCTTCCCCAACCCCACCCCGCAAACCTTCACCCTACGCCTGCATCCCTTCTGATTAAATGAGATTGCAAACCACAATTAAATCAAAGGCTGTCGTTAACTCTTAATCCTTCACTTACCATATCCGGCGGGACATTACTGGACATCTTGCCGTTTGATATACACCCAGATGTTTACGCAAAGAAAAAAAAATTTTAAGACAACAAATAAAAAGAAAAGAGAAGTCTTCGAGCTAAAAGAAATCAATCTTCAAGATCTTGATTGGTTCGAGATGTGCTCTCCAAAAACAATTTTTTAAAATAAAACAATAAGTTCTTTCCGAGCCGAAGTGCCGGCCTGGCCGGGCGCAGAGGAACAATCGCCGGCAGAGCTGTGGCCGGAGCGGAGCAACTCCCGGGTCGCCGAAGTCAGCAGCAGCGGCAGCAGCAGCCCCAGGACCGGCCGCGCCAGGTGGACCGAGCCGAGTGACACACGGACATGGAGCGGGGTGGGAGGGGGTTAAATCGCCTTCCTCCTTTCCCAGCCCCGCCGTGATTCACACTCGCTCCCGAGTCGAGTCCTCATGAAGCGGGAGGAGGATGCCCGGGCGCCGCGGCACACAGAGAACTTATGTGGCTACACATTGACGCGTCCTCGGCGGCCGGCGCAGGCAAACGGCTCTCAACTCGCGCGGCCGGGGCCGCGGAAACCCGCGCTCAAGGGCATTTAACTCGTTGGCAGCCGAAGCGCTAGCCCGGGCCGAAGAGCCCGGGGCGGCGAGCGGGGGTTAGAGGGGGAGCCCGGGGCGCTCGGCCCGCCAGGAGTGAGACCCCCACGGCCCGTCGGGGCTCAGGCCGCGGGCGCCTCCGGGCAGCCGCGGGGCTCGGGGCGCATCGTCTCTGGCTTCCCAGCGCTCCTCTCCCGCCTCCTCCGCCTGCGCCTCCCCCCCACCGTCTCCGCCTTCCGCTCCCTCCCCGGCCTAGCGAGCTCCCCGCGACGCCGACTTCGGCTGGACCCCGGAAGAGGCCGGGTCCTTCCTCTCCTCAGCCCGGGAACCGTTTCCTCTCAGAGCTCCGTCTCTCTGCCTCCGCCTCCTCCACTTTTCAGTCCCCGACGCCGCAGCCGCCTCCTGTCATCACCCCTCAAGCCAACATGGCGGCGGCGGCGGCAGCTGCCGGAGCGCGAGCCGGGGACCCGCGGAGAGCACGGCCCCCCCTGCTCCCCGCCTTCCTCGCAACCACCGCCCCCGCCCTCCTTCTCCCCCCACCCCTCTTTTCGCGAACAGCGAGTGCGTCACTACGGAGACCACCCTGGAGCATCACGGGAAATGTAGTCTACGCGGTGGGGGTGGGTGTGGGGAGCGGGACACCAAACGCGTTCTAGCCAGACTCCGAAGCCACGCCCCTCTTAGCAACAGTTGCTAGGAGAGGAAAGCTCGATCTAGCCCGGCGACTGCCCAGGACTTTAGGGAGATACCTGCTACCAGGAGGGCTGTGATCCTACAAATTATTGGGGGGCGGGGAAATGATTCTGCACAGAGAAATTCCCTCATGCACAATATACTCGCAGACTTAAAACATGGTTTACCTCCAAGCAGAATCATTCATTTTAATGACAGTGCGCTCTCCACATCCTGCAATCTTAAAGCATTTCGTGTAGTGATTTCATCTAGGTCTCTCCTCAACAATACATTTGGAGGATCAGAAGCAATCATTGATTTCCAATAAGGTCATAGAAGTTCAGCAAGAGTAAGGATATCATTAAGCAGGGAGAATGTTTGAACATGTGTTTCTTGACAACCCAGGGCCATAAAACTACAATCCAGTTAATTGAAATTACCCAAAACTACATTCAAGACAATAGTGTATGAACCAAAAACTGTGTTAGATACAATAGTATATGATGCAAAATCTCTATCAGGAAACAGCTAAGCCAAACCACATGAGGCGACATGGATTTACCAGGCTAGCCCTGAAATCCCATTTAGCTCAAAAAGTGATTGAAAACTTATACACCTGCTGCTGCTGCTAAGTCGCTTCAGTCGGATCCGACTATGTGCGACCCCATAGACGGCAGCCCACCAGGCTCCGCCGTCCCTGGGATTCTCCAGGCAAGAATACTGGAGTGGGTTGCCATTTCCTTCTCCAGTGCATGAAAGGGAAAAGTGAAAGTGAAGTCGCTCAGTTGTGTCCAGCTCTTAGCGACCCCATGGACTGTAGCCTAGCAGGCTCCTCTGTCCAGGGGATTTTCCAGGCAAGAGTACTGGAGTGGGGTGCCATGATTAGCAAACAACAGAAAATAATACCATCGGTGAGAGCCTTAGATGAAGAATATGTCTACCCCAGATTTAGGAACAAAATGCAGAGACCGCAAATGTCTATCTGACTCATATCTCTCTTAGTACTCCGAGTGTTTTAGGAAAGGCCATCTCAATAAGATACCTGTATAAAAATGCCAACAGACTTAAAGTCTGAATGTCACCTCTCCAATCTCCAGCTCTGTGACCTCATCTGTCAAACAGTCTTGCCTACCTTCCAGGGGTCAAGTAGGGGCAGTTGTAAGGAGGCGTCCATGCATGGGAAATAAATTACTTTGTAAATAATACGCATAATTTGATGTGAAATGTTACTACTTATTCATTCAGCAAACACTCCAGGCCCTTGGTGAGGGACCGGAAGTTTAAAAGATGAATAATCCAGGCAGTGTCCTCCATTGGCTAGAAGCCTGTGTCATTCCCCCAGCAATCTCTCCCGTCAGGTGTGTCTATCATGATGGAAACTCTCAGGAAGTTTAGAGTACCTACCTCTCAAATACCCTGGCTGGAGAAATTCCAAACACTCCCGAGGGTGTATATCATCCTGGAGTGAGTTAGGGTGGTAACCAAGGAGGAGGAAGGTAGGTCAAATTCCCAGAAAGACCAAAGGACAGAAGACAAAAGAGACCCAAACCTTGCCTGGAGTAGGTTTCAGGACTTGATCTAAATATATCTAAGTCTGTAGCTGTGTGAGTCTCCCTGGCCTCACTCCCCATGTGTAGCAACCTCAGCGCCCTCTCCACTAGCCCTCCAGGAAATAAGAACTGCCGAAGATGCTTCAGGAAGCGCACCAAGTTTGTCCTCCACCTCACTTCAAATCCCAACTTTCATCCAGCTGCTGCCCTGGCCAAGGCTCTGCTGAGTCTGAAAGTAGAAAGACAAGAAGGAGAAGACAGCAGGATGTATAGAAGCCTCAACCCACTTCCTCTGCTCTTTCCCAATAATCATACAATGACAAGAGAGATAATGACCTCCACCGCCAGCTGAAAACCTTAGCATCTCTGACACATGGTGCTCTGTTTGCTGCCACAGCAAAGCGCAACATCTTTCAAAAGTGAAGTCCCTGAACCTGGCTATATTTCTAATCATTCTTCTAAGAGAGGCTGCGACATTATTCTCCATAAAATTCATTATAGCTCTTCCCTAATAGTGTTAAGGCATAAGGAAGCATGACTGGACACCACTGCAGATTTTTGTACTCTCCTGTCTTTACTCTGTACTTCCCAATTCAGGTGGGTGAGATGAGAGGCTGGAGAAAGAGCCCCTGTGTCCACAGTGGAAAAGGATAGCATCTTTTTGATACCTTCAGTCCACTGTCAGCATCAATCTGAAGGAAGCGAATGACACAGCATTTTTGTATTGGGAAAAGCAACTCCGTGGGAAATCAGAAGCCTTACCTCTACCAATGAATTTGCTGTGTGACCCTTACCAAGATGCTTTGCTTCTCTGAGCCTCAATTTCTTCATCTGCAGAGATTGGACTAAAAGTCTCTAAGCCGCTTCTAAGAGTCTATGAAGTCAAGTTCCGGAAGAATAACACATGATACCCATGATCTGTTAAAAAATATCTCCCAAGTGACTGCTCACATGTATAAGGGTTTTTGGTTTTTTTTTTTCGGAGGTGGGGTGGGGTGGAGCCGGGTGTGATGGAAATATTCTAAAATTAGATTATGGCAATGGCTGCATAACTCTAAAGTAGATACACTATAAACCACTGAATTTCACACTTTATGTGGATGAATTTATTTTTTATTTTTAAAATTATAGTCAAATATACATAATATAAAATTTACCATCTTAACTTTTTGGGGCACACAATTCAGTGGTATTAACATTCACTTTGTTGTATTACCCTCACTACCATCCATCCACAAAACTCTTTCATCTTGTGAGACTGAAACTCAAAATCAATGAATAATCTCCCATTCCCCTTCCCTCCGGCCGTTGGCAACCGCCAGCCCCTTTGCCACTTCCATCCAATGTTACCCAAGGCTGACTCGGTCTTCTTTGTTTCCAGTCTAAGAGTCAGTGTGAGGTTTTACTTTGTAAACGTATACTACGTTTCTTTCTTGTGAGAAAACCTATATGAGGCCCCCTAGCGCCAATGTGAAAACTATCATAGAAGTATCCTCAATAAATGTTAATTTCCTACCATAATAAAAGATCAAGGACTTTTTCTCTGAAACAGGAGATAATTTGATAGTTACTGGTTTAGTAATGGACTTTCCCCTTTTAGTCTAATGTATATATAATTGGCTATGCCAGGTCTTAGTTGCAGCACGAAGGACCTAGTTCCCTGACCAAGGATCAAACCCAGGTCCTCTGCATTGGGAGCACAGAGTCTTAGCCATTGGACCAAGAGGAAAGTCCCCCCACCTTTAGTCTTTACTCTTTCCAGAACAGAATGAATGTACTATGTGTGTTTGTAGATTTAAGAATTGTGCTGTGAATGCATTTTTTGGGATGTGAAAAAAAAGAATGAAATTGTCTAAGGCAAGGAAACAGGCAGACATGTGGCTGGCCTGATTTCGCTCCTGAGGAGACCCTTACACACGAGTTGCAATTATGTCTAGCCCTTTAACCTTACACTACCCTAACCAGACATTCTCAACCCTGTTCCTATAAAAGTCACTAGGAGCCATTTAAAAAGATCGATGCCCCACCCCTACCCCAGCACAAGTAAGTCAGACTGTCCTGAACCGGACAAGACACCACTATCTTTCAAAGCTCACCCAAGTAATTCACTTGTGCAGCCACAATTGAGAAACATGGTGTATGTCAAATTCCTTCAAGTTCAGCTTCTTTCCTATGTGATCCAGCAATACCATTCTTGGGCACATACCCTGAGAAAACCCTAATTCCAAAAGATACATGCACCCCAATGACCATAGCAACACTATTCACAACAGCCACGACATCAAAGCAACCTAGGTGTCCATCAACAGAGGAATGGATAAAGAAGATGTGGCACCTATATACAATGGGACAATAAAAAGAAATGAAGCTGTGCCATTTGCAGAGACATGGATGGACCTAGAGACTGTCATATGAGTGAAGTAAGTCCGAAAGAGAAAAACAAATATTGTATATTAACACACATATGTGGAATCTAGAAAATGGTACAGATGAACCTATTTGCAAAGCAGAAATATAGACAGAGGCGTAGAGAACAAATGCATGGACATAAAGGGGGAAAAAGAGGAGTGGGATGGATTGGGAGGTTGAGATTGACATATTAATATAGACACTACTATGTATAAAATGGCTAACTGATGAGAACCTACTGCGTAGCACAGGGAACTCGACTCAGTGACCTAAATCAGAAGGAAATTCAAAAAAGAGGAGATCTATGTGTAGCTGATTCACTTTGCTGTACAGCAGAAACAAACACAACGTTGTGAAACAGCTATACTCCAATGAGATCTTCCCAACCCAGGGATCAAACCAGGGTCTCTCACATTGCATGTGGATTCTTAACCGTCTGAGCCACCAGAGAAGCCTTACTCCAATAAAAATTCATTCAAAAGTAAGATCAGCTTCCTTCCTTTTTGTCAATCTTGCCTTAATAATGAGTGATAACCTGCAGGTACTGTGATTTGCAAAGGTGGCCACAGTCATAAAGATTAAAGGAATAATCATCATTGCCCTGCTCTCCCCTCCCCCACCCCACTGTGCTCATTCAGCCACCCAGATGTTGACCTCTCCTCTGATACAGCCCGAGTCTCTTTATCTCAAGACATTTCCCTCTTTGCTCAGAGTCCAGTGAGAGATAGAGATGGGGAAGGTAAAATTTAAAATACCATGTGATGAGTTGATAAATGCCACCATGGGAACTGGCACCAGGCACTCAGAAAGCACACAGGAAATGAGGCAAATTTAGCTTTGAGGTGTCTGGAATTGAACTGGGTGAAGGCTGGTTGAGCAGGTGGGGTAATCAGGAAGAGCACACACACATATGTACACACACACACACATACACACACACACACTCCAACCAGATAGGAAACCCCTCACATTTAGAAATTTTGGGTCTGTCTCAGACTGTGTATGCTCATTTATTGTTCAGTCGCTCAGTCGTGTCCAACTCTTTGCAACCCCATGAACTGCAGCACGCCAGGCTTCTCTGTCCTTCACTGTCTCCTGGAGTTTGCTCAGACTCATGTCCATGGAGTCAGTGATACCATCCAACCATTTCATCCTCTGTCGTCCCCTTCTCCTCCTGCCCTCAGTCTTTCCCAGCATCAGGGTCTTTACCAATGAGTTGGCTCTTCGCAACAGGTGGCCCAAGGATTGAAGCTTCAGCTTCAGCGTCAGTGCATGCATTCTCAGTGCATGCATTCTCGCTTCAGTCATGTCCAACTCTTTGAGACGCTATAGACTGTAGCCCTCTAGGCTCTTCTGTCCATAGGATTCTTCAGGCTAGAATACTGGAGTGGGGGTTGCCATGCCCTCCTTCAGGGGATATTCCCAATCCAGGGATCGAACCCGAGTCTCCTGCAGCTCCTGCATTGCAAGTAGATTCTTCATCACTAAGTCACTGGGGAAGCCTTTCAACATCAGTCCTTTCAATAAACATCCAGGGTCGACTCCTTTAGGATTGACTGGTGCGATCTCCTTGCTGTCCTTTGGTTGAAAAAAAATCCTGTTCCTTGTGGTTTTTCATTTTGCATTGAGATGATTTCTATCTGGTCGAACCTTTAACTGTGTGTAAGAAGTAAATATTTCTGAAGGCTTGACACTGAGCAAGCAGAAACAGGGCAGCAAGCACAGTAAGGTCTAGGGCCAGGGTGGAGCAAGCCCCAGAATCTTGCCTGATGCACAGCTGGAGGGGTCCCCCACAGCTGGAGGATGCATCTTCCCTGACTGGGCATGGGTCACACCACCCTGGAGTTCCAAGGGTCTTTTATTTTGCTGCACTGCCCGGCATGTGGGATCTTAGTTCCCCAACCAGGGATCAAACCAGCAACCCCTGCACTGGAAGCGCAGAGTCTTAACCACTAGAACCCCAGGGAGTCCCTTAAGGGTCATTGTAGTACACCTATCAATCAGGTAACAGCCAGAAATTATTTCCTTCAGTTCATTTCAGTTCAGTTGCTCAGTCATGTCTGACTCTTTGTGACCCCATGGACTGCAGCACGCCAGGCCTCCCTGTCCATCACCAACTCCCGGAGTTTACTCAAACTCATGTCCGTTGAGTCAGTGATGCCATCCAATCATCTCATCCTCTGTCATCCCCTTCTCCTCCTGCCTTCAATCTTTCCCAGCATCAGGGTCTTTTCAAATGAGTCAGCTCTTCGAATTCAGTGGCCAAAGTATTGGAGTTTCAGCTTCAACATCAGTCCTTCCAATGAACAGCCAGGACTGATCTTTAGGATGGACTGGTTGGATCTCCTTGCAGTCCAAGGGACTCTCAAGAGTCTTCTCCAACACCACAGTTCAAAAGCATCAATTCTTCGGCGCTCAGCTTTCTTTGTAGTCCAACTCTCACACCTGTACATGACTACTGGAAAACCCATAGTCTTGACTATATGGATCTTTGTTGGCAAAGTAATGTCTTTGCTTTTTAATAAGCTGTCTAGGTCGATCATAACTTTTCTTCCAAGGAGTAAGCATCTTTTAATTTCATGGCTGCAATCACCATCTGCTGTGATTTTGGAGCTGCCCCCCCTCAAAAATTATTTCCTTATTTACAAATAATTTACATACCTAATACAGTCCCTGGGCCACCACATCACGAGTGAAGGAGGTGACACTCAGTTTTGCTATAGATAAGCAGCTTTGTTATTCCTTTTGAGCTGTAGCCACCTTTCCTTCCAACTATCCGCAACCTCCTTCAGGCTCTGAGCTGGGTTTTTTTCATCTCTGTAGCCCCAGTGCTTAACATATTATAGGAACAGCACCCAATAACCTTGTCAGTAAGCACACGGAAGAGATGAACCTCTACATTCTCTTCCCAATTCCGTGATTTTGCAAAGTCAGGGATTATCTTTTGATGTTCTGTTCAGACCTAGGAGTGTGCCTCATTAAGGCAGAAATGATATTCAGGCTTCGCTCATTTGCTTTCCCATGACTAAGAGAATATGCCAATGGAAAGACGATTTTTGTGTGCAGGCTGGAATTCACTTTGAAAAAGTGAGTTCTGTTTTTTGATGGTAACATGTTTTTAACAAGTTTTTTTGCAAACATACAGCCATGGGAGTTGGGCAGACTATATTCATGGGCCACCAGAAAAGTAGTACCTGTCTGACCTCCTGCGGATGTCCTTCCCGACCCGACCCCACTTTTGCCCACACCATTGCAGGGTTTTGCCTGCACTGTTGAATATCTAAAGTTGAATCTAGAAGGAACCTTAGCAATGGCATCATCTCCAATTCTTTCGAAAAATGAAGAAATAGAAGCTCTTAAAAGGTACCCACGTCTTCTCTGTAATTTTCCAATGAACATAAGAATGAATTTCCTCTAAGATGTTCCAAGAAACCAAAAGGCAGAACAGTTCCTAGCGGTATTATGTAATTGTTGAATTATTACATGATTCTGTGTTAAGTCATGACAAATACACCAAATGAATATAAAATGCATCATCAAATTGATTTCCTAAAACACAGTCATTATGCTTGGTTTTCATTGCCATGCAAATCAGTCCACCATCATAGGATTATTCAGTGAAAAGGCATTTTTTAACACCAAAAGTAATAAAACTCTATTCAATAAAAAAAAAGAAAAAAAAAATCCTGTATAAGATTATACTCCCATCAGTGTAGGCAAGAGAATTCTCTTGAATACTAATCTTGTGGCATGAACTGGAAATTCTATTTCTTTTATACCCTAATAACCTCCACAATAGTCACTGGACTTTTGTTTGTTTTTATTTTTTTTAATTGAAGGATAGTTGATTTACCCTGTTATGTTAGTTTCAGATAGTCACTGTTTTTGAGACTGGTTTTTTGATTGATTGACCCATAATAAGTCCATGCTGTTCAAACTGTTTTTTTCTTTACCAAGGGAGACAGTGACATTGTCCATCAATAAATGTATTGCACATTATATTAATATCTAAGACAGCAGAATGACGGATCCAGGAAAGATTTCTTCAAAGCCTTGTGTATGCTTGTGAAGGCTTCCTGTGTGTCACATTGACAGGGAGATCACTAGTCGGAAGGGCTGGGGCCAGAGAGTGGCCTCTGTCATCATCACTGATTCAGCTCTTGAGTCAGGCTTTGTTGGGCAACCACCCATGTGGCTGCATTTCATGATCGTGTTACACGGAATAATCAGCACGCGCCTCCTCCAGCATGCCAATCAGAGACTTCACACAGGAGCCGGGACCTAACCATCTCTCAAGGGCAGCAGTGATAAAGGAATTGACCTGTTTAACTGGGCATCTCCTTCAGCAAGTCAGGAGGCTTCATGCCACATCACCTTCTCATCTTTCTGGGGAATTCAGATGTCATAAATTCATCACGGTGGCAACCTTTGATGTAAGGTCACAGACAAAAGTGTTAGTTGTTCATTGCGTCTGACTCTTTGCGACCCCATGGACTGTAGCCCACCAGGCTCCTCTGTCCTTAGGATTCTCCAGGCAGGAATACTGGAGTGAGTAGCCAATTCTCTTCTCCAGGAGATCTTCCCAACCCAGGGATCAAACCCAGGACTCCTGCATGGCAGGCAGATTCTTTACTGTCTTATCTACCAGATAAAAGAGAAGACCTAAAATGAACTTAAATCAACAGATTTCAGTGAAAGAGAGAGGGGAAAGTAACCTATTGGTTATGAATGTGGGCCCTGTATTTAAGTCCTGGCTCTGCCACTTACTACATGTGTAAATGTGGGTGAGCTACTCAATTTTCTCATCTAAAAAAAATTATGAAAGTAGAAAAATACATAGAAAATACAAAAATTTAAAAGAGAATTCTTCCTAGCACATAATAAGCTCTCAGTAATAAGCAATGATGACAATTATCATAATAAAATGAGATACACTGGGAGACAGTTCAAATGTTTGTCTCACTCTCTTTTTCTGCTGTGCTAGGATTTTCATATGTGATAGTAACTTGACTAAACCAGCTTCTCTTAGGGCCCGAGTTTTCAGCTATTTGTTCATGTTCACCTGGGATCCAGCCACACTGTCTGCCTCTTGTTATAGAGACCAGTGGAACCACACTGATGAAAAGCCTGGCCTCGTGGAGACATGGGTTCGATCCCTGGGTCAGGAAGATCCTCTGGAGGAGGAAATGGCAATCCACTCCAGTATTCTTGCCTGGGAAATCTCATGGACAGAGGAGTCTGGGAGACTATAGTCTATGGGGTCGCAAAGAGTCGGACACGACTAAGTGGCTAAACAACAACAACTATGTGTGTGTGTGTGTTTATGTATGTGTGTGTAACTGAATCACTTTGCGTATACCTAAGCTAAGACAACATTGTAAATTAACTATACTTCAATTTTAAAAATGATTTAAGGGACTTCCCTGGTGGTCCAGTAGTTGGGACTCTTCACTTTCACAGCAAGAGGACTGGTTTGATCCCTAGTCAGGGAACTAAGATCCTGAATGCTGCATGGTACGGCCAAAAATAAATAAATAAAAAAGGTTTAAAGAGAGAGAAGGAAAAGACAAGAGGAGACTAGAAAGAAAAAGGGGGGACAGCAGAAGGCAAGCTATCCCAGGTAAGCTCAGGCACCATTTGGGTTTTCACATACTTTATTTTGTGTAATCTTTACAGCAGCCCTGGGAGGTCATGTCGTTTTGCCCATTTTACAAATGAAGGAGAGACTCAGGAGTAAGACAACTTTGTCAGGGTCACTGGGATTCTGACTCAGGTCTGTTTAATTCTGAGGATTCAGGAGAAGGGCAGGGAACAATTATAAAAAGCACCCTGTGGCAGTTTGCATTAACTCATGAAGGCAGAGTTGAGCTAAAATCTTAGAAAAGCAGAAGCCTCACTCTCCTTTGCAGATGCAGACATGCTTCCCTTCCACAAACAGCAAAAACAGGCAAGTAGCTTTAGGAACCCAGAAATAAGTTATTGGCTCCATAAAATACTGGGCTTGGGTTTAGTTTCTTCTAAGGATATAATGACAGAAGATCCTGGCGGGCTGAGGTCTATAGGGTGGCAAATAGTTGGACATGACTGAGTGACAAGGATATAATTTACCCATTAAACCCACTCTTGGGGTTCTCTTATTCCTGGAAGGGTGTTCCTTCTTTCTGTACAAATATGATTACAGGTAGCTCTGCATTATGACATAGTCAAAGAAATTGAAATGAAACTTTGCCAGTTATTTAATAACAAATCACACGACTAACATTTATTAGCACAAAGAGATGGCAAGCTTCAGTGAATCTCCTGACACCATAAAATGCTTGCAGGCCTGAACGGATTTTCTGCCTTTTTACTCTTTCCTTGCATGCACCATCCCTTTAGGACAGAAGCAAGTGGCCCAAAGCTCATTTTTTAAAGTGTTCTAAAAAAGCGCTTGTCAAATTTCAAACTCAAATTTCCTTCCAGGGTGTACACTGAACGAAGTGAAGGATGAGTCTGCTGAAGCTTGAGGGTGCTTTCCACTACACCTGGTGGTTCTTTAGGGCTGAATGTCTGGTCATTAAATTAAAAGGCCAGCTTACTCCAAATAAGATTATTCCTTTGAAATATGCTAAATAATAGTTACAAAAATACTTTGGGGAGAGTTTTGCTGGCATTGGAGGTGACTTTCCATCCCCCAAATTTAAACTCCAGTTATATCATGACTTAGTAAAGAATCTGCCTGCAATGTAGGAGACCCAGGTTCGATCCCTGGGTTGGGAAGATCCTATGGTGAAGGAAATGGCAACCCACTCCAATGTACTTGCCTGAGAAATCCCATGGACAGAAGAGCCTGGTGGACTACAGTCCATGGGGTCACAAAGAGTCAGGCACGACTGAGTGACTAACACTTTCACTTTCATTTTATAGGTGGCTCAGACGGTAAAGCACCCACCTGCAATGCAGGAGACATGGGGTTCCATCCCTGGGTGGGGAAGATCCCCTGGAGGAGGAAATGGCAACCCACTCCAGTATTCTTGCCTGGAGAATCCCATGGACAGAGGAGCCTGGCTGACTATCATCCATAGGGTTGCAAAGAGTCAGACATGACTGAGTGACTAACACACACATTCTTTACATGAGTACGTGCTATTTTGTTTTCGTTTCTTTGTTAAATCAAATGAAGTCAAATGTGTGAAGTCTCAAATTCACAAATAAATTGTAGTGACAATAATTCTTATGAGGCTCAGTATGAAATTAGAAGTCTTGATTATAAACCATATAAAGCAGTGTCAGCGGTGTGCTCTGGTTCTCAGCACAGCTGCCTGCTGGTCCCCTTGTTTTACTGGGTTGTGATGCCTTTGAATTGGCGCCCTATTCACCCTTTATTTACTGCGCTTGGGTGTGTTTATTTTCATTCTTGTAAAAACTTTCTGCTGACTGCTAGATATGCAACGCTTTCACATCAAGGAGAGGGACCTACCATTTTTGGAATCAATCATTTTTTTATAGGATGGTTCATTATGGATTCTTTAACTCAAGTGGATGGTCTTTTTCAGCCTTTGTTTTTCGCTCAAATAACCTAACTGGCTGTGGGTCTGGAATTCACTTTATCACGTGGATAAGTCAAGGGATATATAGTCCTGGGTAGAGGATTGGCACTTGTAGGTTTTGATCAGCAGATGTGTTCTAGTTCTAGTCTGATTGTAGAATCAGAGGAAAACTTAGAGAGTCACAATCTGTAAGGGTTAATCCATGAGGTTTCCAGCTTGAGTTCCTTCGTGTCAGGGAACTGAAAAGATGGTGATTGGGAAGGGAGGAGGGAGGAATCCTTGAAATACTTTCAACTCTTTAAAATAGTTAATAGAAATTCTATATTTAAAACTGATAAGGCTGCTCGGGAGAATCAAATGTCACATTTCTTGGATTTTTGGCTGGAACATGATAGCATGATCCTCTCATGGAAAAAAATCTATTAATAAAAACTTAATAAATGCAGTTTAGGAGATAAAAATCTTTCAGAAAAATAGGGCACATTGGGGAAAGATAACAAAAAATTATGCAAAACCACTGACTGTTCATTGCTTTAGTGTAAACCCTTAGCATCTCCTGTGAAATGATGTGGTAGCGGACACAGGTCTACAGAGTGAACAAAAGACAAACCTCTGCTCTTGTGGTGATAAAAAGTTAGTGCGGAGAGACAGAAAATAAATAGGTTATCCAGACAGCATACAAGTAACTGATGTGGGCTGAACTGTGTCACTTTCAAACTTCACATGTTGAAACCCTAACCCCCAATGCCTCCAAATATGACTATATTTGGCTTTAAAAAGATAATCAAATTGAAAATGAAGCCATTAGAGTGGAGCCCTATTGCACTCTGGTGATCTTCTAAGAGGAAATCAGGGCACACAGCGAGACGGCAGGGGTGCCTGCACAGAGGGATGACCTTGTGACCGGCAACAAGAGAATGGCCATCTGCGGGCCAAGGAGAGTGGCCTTGGAAGAAACCTAACCTGCCACCACCTTGATTTTGGACTTCCAGCCTCCAGAACTATAGGAAAAATTAATGTCTTTTTTTTTTAATTGATTTCTGCTGCTTGTACCACTCAGGATGTGGTACCTGGTTAAGGTAACTCTAGAAAACCACCACCACAACTAAAATAGATACAGCCAGTTCGGGTTAAGTGCTATAAATAAAATGACCCAGGGAGACAGGACAGGGAGACTCCAAGAGGAGTTATCAGCAACTGGGGGATTGAGAAGATGGCTTAGAAGGGGGCGTATTTATGCTGAGTCCTGATGGCAAGAAGAAAACCCACATCAGAGCAGAAGGAAAACCTACATCCAGAAGCTGGATTTTGGTAAATTTACCCAGGAAGCGTCACCACAGAGGACTCTTGGGGGCCAATCAGCTGTGTCCTTCCGAAGGTGAGCACTGCCCCCCCACAACCCTGACCCCATTGTGTACTCTTGCAGGCTCAGACACAGTTACAAGGCATGGTGGTCCATTTGCCTGGCAAAATATTATGATTTTACTCAGTATTTGTGTATGGCCATTGTATTTGAAAATTCACTGTTTTAAAAAATATCTGTGATAAAAACTGACTGTGGCTCAGATCATGAACTCCTTATTGCAAAATTCAGACTTAAATTGAAGAAAGTAGGGAAAACTACTAGACCATTCAGGTATGACCTTAATCAAATCCTTTACAATTATACAGTGGAAGTGACAAATAGATTCAAGGGATTAGATCTGATAGAGCGTCTGAAGAACTATGGACAAAGGTTCATGACTTTGTACAGGAGACAGGGATCAAGACCATCCCCAAGAAAAAGAAATGCAAAAAAGCAAAATGGCTGTCTGAGGAGGCCTTACAAATAGCTGTGAAAAGAAGAAAAGCTAAAAGCAAAGGAGAAAAGGAAAGATACCCATTTGAATGCATAGTTGCAAAGAATAACAAGGAAAGATAAGAAAGCCTTCCCCTTGATCATTGCAAAGAAATAGAGGGAAACAATAGAATGGGAAAGACTAGAGGTTTCTTCAAGAAAATTAGAGACACCAAGGGAACATTTCATGCAAAGATGGGCACAATAAAGGACAGAAATGGTATGGATCTAACAGAAGCAGAAGATATTATGAACAGGTGGCAAGAATACACAGAAGAAAACTACACAAAAAAGATCTTCACGACCCAGATAATCACGATGGTATGATCACTCATCTAGAACCAGACATCCTGGAATGCGAAGTCGGGTGGCCCTTAGGAAGCATCACTACAAACAAAGCTAGTGGAGGTGATGGAATTCCAGCTGAGCTATTTCAAATCCTAAAAGATGATGCTGTGAAAGTGCCGCGCTCGATATGGTAGCAAATTTGGAAAACTCAGCAGTGGCCACAGGACTGGAAAAGGTCAGTTTTCATTCCAATCCCTAAGGAAGGCAATGCCAAAGAATGCTCAAACTACCACACAACTGCACTCATCTCACACGCTGGTAAAGTAACGCTCAAAATTCTCCAAGCCAGGCTTCAACAGTACGTGAACCGTGAACTTCCAGATGTTCAAGCTGGATTTAGAAAAGGCAGAGGAACCAGAGATCAAATTGCCAACATCTGCTGGATCATTGAAAAAGCAAGAGAGTTCCAGAAAAACATCTACTTCTGCTTGCTTTATTGACTATGCCAAAGCCTTTGACTGTGTGGATCACAACAAACTATGGAACATTCTTAAAGAGATGGGAATATGACCTGCCTCTTGAGAAACCCGTATGCAGGTCAGGAAGCAACAGTTAGAACTGGACATGGAACAACAGACTGGTTCCAAATAGGAAAAGGAGTACGTCAAGGCTGTTTATTGTCACCTTGCTTATTTAACTTATATGCAGAGTACATCATGAGAAACACTGGGCTGGATGAAGCACAAGCTGGAATCAAGGTTGCCAGGAGATATATCGATAACCTCAGATATGCAGATGACACCACTCTTAGGGAAGAAAGTGAAGAACTAAAGAGCCTCTTGATGAAAGTGAAAGAGGAGAGTGAAAAAGTTGTTTTAAAACTCAACATTCAGAAAACTAAGATCATGGCAAATAGATGGGGAAACAGTGGAAACAGTGGCAGACTTCATTTTTTGGGGCTCCAAAATCACTGCAGATGGTGATTGCAGCCATGAAATTAAAAGAGGCTTACTCCTTGGAAGGAAAGTTATGACCAACCTAGACAGCATATTAAAAAGCAGAGACATTACTTTGCCAGCAAAAGTCCGTCTAGTCAAAGCTATGGTTTTTCCAGTAGTCATGTGTGGATGTGAGAGTTGGATTATAAAGAAAGCTGAGTGCCGAAGAACTGATGCTTTTGAACTGTGGTGTTGGAGAAGACTCTTGAGAGTCCCTTGGACTGCAAGGAGATCCAACCAGTTCATCCTAAAGGAAATTAATCCTGAATATTCATTGGAAGGGCTGATGCTGAAGATGAAACTCCAATCCTTTGGTCACCTGATGTGAAGAACTGACTTATTTGAAAAACCCTGATGCTGGGAAAGATTGAAGGCGAGAAGAGAAGGGGACGACAGAGGATGAGATGGTTGGATGGCATCACTGACTCAATGGACATGAGTTTGAGTAAACTCCGGGAGTTGGTGATAGACGGGGAGGCCTGGTGTGCTGCAGTCCATGGGGTCGCAAAGAGTCGGACACGACTGAGCGACTGAACTGAACTGTGATTAAAAAGAAAAAAACTTTTAAAAAAGTGCCAAGTCACTTCAGTCGCGTCTGACTCTTTGCGATCTTATGAACTGTAGCCCACCAGGTTTCTCTGTCCATGAGGATTCTCCAGACAAGAATACTGGAGTAGGTTGCCATGCCCTCCTTCAGGGGATCTTCCTTACCCAGGGATTGAACCCACATCTCCTGCATTGGCAGGTGGATTCTTTGCCACTAGCGCCACCTGGGAAGCTCCCCTCCACACCTCCCACCCCAGAAAAAGAGTAAGTAAGAGTTTTCCAAGCAAAGGGACCAAGACTGAGAGGAGGACAAGAAACCGAGAAGTTGGTGTAGCCTGAACTTGATCTGTGTGGGAGCGAGGGCCAGTGATGAAGTTAGAGTTGGATAGAAGTGGTTGGTACAGGTTCAGGGTGCCCAGCAAAGAGCATGGCTTGATGTCAGTCAGGATAGTGTCCACATTTGACTCGGGCTTGATATAAATCACTCGGGCTAACACATGGAGGATGGATTACAGAGGGGCATGAGGAGAAGCACGGCAACCCATTTGGAGAGCTTTACTATAATCTAGGTTAGCAAAGATGATGGCTTGAACTATCTGGATGGGAGGGAGCAGAGGAGGCATGAGGCTGGATTCTGGGTGTGTTTTAAAGTACAGTCGACAGCCACACTGACCCTTCAGTGTCACTGGCAATCGGTCACGTAAGAGAAAGGGTTACAGAAGAGATAGTGATAATTCTGCAGAGACAAATTTATATGTAGAAACACGAATGTTTCTAAAGAATGACAGCAGCAGCACTAAGGAATGCCAAGTTAATCAGTGCTGCTTCTGTGGCTGCCTGTGGATCTCTGTGCCCCTGTGTTTACTTTCTGAAGAGCCTGAAATTCTTCTCTTTGCCCTTGGCCCAAAGTCTATCATCCTCCCTGTACTTGCCTCCGGAGAGGTCATGATCATGCTAACGACACACATGCCGGCCAGTCATTGTGAGTGGAGTGGTGGAAACCACCTTCCTCCAGATGGTAACTGACAAGGGTACAGTCTGTCCACGAATAGGTGGGTAGAGGTAATAAAACAGAGCCTTGCTTGGTTCAGGTGACTCAGATCCCATGCGTGGAGAGCTCTGTCCAGCCTCACAAGTCAGGTTGGTGTTCATCTAGCCATCTGATATCTGTCCAACTCCGGCAAAGTTCCACTTGGCTTTGCCCACCCAGCACTAGGGCAAAGTGTTCTTCCTGAATACCGCAGCCATGTTTCTGCCAGGGCCCTGGATTCCAGTCCTAGTTCTGGCAGAGCTCCCAGTTAAACTTCTCTAATTCAAAAAAAAAAAAAAGGAAGCCTTTTCTGATGCCCAGCTTCGATTGAAAGGCATGCCCAGTCTCTCTTCTGTAACTATCCTCTGGTTTCTGCCTCTTTCCTCTTTAAACTGTTGTTCACTAGACTTTAAGCCATCTGGTATTTCCTGGAGGAATAAAAGGAGTCCCTTTTGTTTACACATTACAAGATAACCCTAATCATGAGAAATGTCCAACAAATATTCACTGTACCATGTACTGCTTCTACATGGACCCTGCCTGGTTAGCCTTCTGGTCCACACATGAATCTAGGTCATCACTACAATGGTCCTTTGGAATATCTATTTGTATGAGTACCTAAAATCAATGCCTAATCAACATCAATACCTAAAAGGCTTCTTTAATCTTTGCAAAAATAACAAAGGATTAATTAAGAATGACTGAGTTCAGAAAAGGCAAATTTAGAAATAAATTTGCCTTTTCAAGAACTGTCAAGAATCACAAAATAAAATGGAACACATCTTCATTAGAAAAATGGAAAAGGACACAAAACCAGAAAAATAAACTCTTCTTGTAACCATGACGCCAAATCTGCTCCCACCAGACCCAATTTGTCTTGTTTTCTACATTTCTTGTAAGTATTTGGACTCAATGTAAATATAAAATTTCAAATCTTGCTCTGTTTCACTACCGTAAACACATCATGACTTTGTAAATATCATAGTGGATGACTGCTGATCACCACATCATAAGGTCATATAAAAACATATATATATTTACATTTATTATTTTTACCTCAGGTGGAACAGGTCCTTGAATATGACTTTTATATCATCTGCCTTGTTAACCCCAGCATCTTGGGAAGTTCCTAAGAAACAATTGTCTAAGATCTAGTTATAATTAAGAATGAAAATTAAAAGTCCTTAAACTGTATCATTAGCTTCTCCTCAAAAGATTTTTTTTTTTTTTTGATGTGGACCATTTTTAAAGTCTTTATTGAGTTTGTTACAGTATTGTTTCTGTTTTATGTTTTGGCTTTATGGCTTCGAGTCATACGGTATCTTAGCTCCCCAACCAGGGATTGAGCCTGCACTTCCTGCATTGAAGGCAAAGTCTTAACCCCTGGGAAATCCCCAGCCTCAACTCTTACACATTCAAAGTTGGATTTATTTTAAATGTGCATTTACTTTCTTCCTTTTTGATATTTATAGCCCAATCATTCTACCATCCTTTAGATCCAGGTATTTGGGCTCTTGGCAGTTGGTAAAGATTTATATTTTGATTGGCCTTTCCTGGTGAGTGGTAAAGAATCCGCCTGCAATTAAGGAGACACGGGAGACACAGGTTTGACCCTTGGTTCAGAAAGATCCTCTGGAGAAGAAATGGCAACCCACTTCAATATTCTTGCCTGGAGAATCCCATGGGCAGAGGAGCCTGGCGGGCTACCATCCACGGGGTCGCAGAGTCAGACACGAGTTAGCATGAGAATACATATGTTTTGATCATGTACATAGTGGAACAAATATACTCATATAGTTGGTGATCCATGTTTCTGCCTCCAAAAATCCTTAATGACAGGTATCTATCCTTTCAAATTTGAACTGTATTAAACTTCATTTCAGTTCAGTTCAGTCGCTCAGTCGTGTCCGACTCTTTGTGACCCTATGGACTGCAGCACACCAGGCTTCCCTGTGCATCAACAACTCCCTGAGTTCACTCAAACTCATGTCCATTGAGTCAGTGATGCCATCCAACCATCTCATCCTCTGTCATCCCCTTCTCCTCTCGCCTTCAGTCTTTCCCAGCATCAGGGGCTTTTCCAATGAGCCAGTTCTTTGTATCAGGTGGCCAAAGTATTGGAGTTTCAACTTCATCATCAGTCCTTCCAATGAATATTCAGGACTGATTTCCTTTAGGATGGACTGGTTGGATCTCCTTGCAGTCCAAGGGACTCTCAAGAGTCTTCTCCAACACCACAGTTCAAAAGCATCATTCTTCGGTGCTCAGCTTTCTTTACAGTCCAACTCTCACATCCATACATGACTATTGGAAAAACTATAGCTTTTATTAGATGGACCTTTGTTGGCAAAGTAACGTCTTTGCTTTTTAATAGACTGTCTAGGTTGGTCATAGCTTTTCTTCCGAGGAGCAAGTGTCTTTTAATTTCATGGCTGCACAATTAGTTTTTTATTTTTTTAAAGAGATTTCACAATATCCTCGAAGTAATTGGAGTTGCCCTGGAATATTACATAACTAGGGTCTTGGAACTAGGATGAAAGTTATGTTACTATCACGTCTTACATGACAAGAACAACATTCTTTTGGTGTTTTGATGGAGCAATAGTTTTGAGGAGCCAACAGGAAAAAAAAAATGCCATTGTTTGCCTGGCTGATTTTAAAGTCTCATTTTCATGGAATGAAATTCATTTAAATGTCATTCTAAGGCAGTTTTTAGTTATTACATTCTAGTGATGGAGGAGTTTGTAATGTATTCATAGAAATAATTGAATGCTCATAATAGAGCTCTTGTTCACCATTTCTGAACATGGCATTCTTCTAAACTCTAAAAGCTCAGAACCCTCCTATTATCTCTGATTGATCTCCCAAAATGCCCTCTCATTCAATTTCAAGTAGTAAAACACCTTGAGGATTTTGAGAACCCGAAAGGGAAGTTTATAGAGGTTGATGAAGCTGAGTAGCCAGAATTAGAAGTTTTCTTTTGAAAATGCATTACCTTGAACAACATTCAGCTAAAACTCTTGACGAACATATGGATAGCTGGAGATACAGAACCTTTAGGTGGGTTAGATTTTCCCCTCTCTGTGCTGTTGGGATAAAGTTCCGTTAAGAAATCATCAAAGCATGAAGGGTCTAGGTCACCAACACAGCAAACTTCATCCCAGGGAACATGACTAAATTTCTTCTGTCTTAGTGACAGGAAGAAAATTCTTCTTCTGCAAAACCTGCTCCCACTCCCACCGTCAGATTTCCTCAGGTTTGTAGAAACCATATCAGCATTTTGTGAAGGTGAAAGAGCTCTGATACAAAGGGCTGTGTTTGCTCTGAAGGCCTGGCAGGGACAAATCAAGATTCTTTTTCTCCCTGGAGTACTGGATGGTGCAATAAAAGACGAGCATGTGAGTGAGGGGTACAAAGGAGTACTATAAAGGACACGGCCCAGTCCTTTTTGATAGGAAGGAGGTCTTATTTTTAGTTTTCTTTTCTCTTGGTTAGAAAAACATACTTCATCAACTAATTTGGACCTTTTCCATCTCCGTGGTTTTGTTTTACAACATCAGTTTACAGATTTCCGTGCTCTGCCCTCGTGTCTCTTTGTGCTAGATTCACCCACTCTTGTATAATTAACACTCTGCGAATAGAATCAGTTGTAAATGCATTCCTACTTTTTCAGCTCTGTGGAATATCAGGGTTTTCTTTGTTTGTTTTTGTAGGATGTAATCTTCCAAACGGCCTGGTAAATTTTAAAAGAAAATCAGAGATACTCAAACTTCAGCTGTGCAAGGATCTTTTTTTTTTTTAATTGAAGGATAATTGCTTTACAATGTTGTGTTAGTTTCTGCTGTACAATGAAGTGATCGGCTATATGTATACATGCATCCCCTCCCTCTTGAACCTCCTTCCCACTCCCCACTCCCATCCCAGCCCTCTAGGTCATCACAGAGCATTGAGCTGAGCTCCCTGTGCTATACAGCAGTGTCCCATTAGCTATCTATTTTACACACAGTAGTGTTTATATGTCAATGCTACTCTCCCAGTTCATCCCACCTCACCTTCCCCTCTGTGTCTACAAGCCCGTTTTTTTTGGCTGCATCTCTATTGCTGTCCTCTGTGCAAGGATCTTGACCACCCTGCTCTGTGGCACAGTGACTTCAGACCACTTCTGTACCTTACATTTCCATTCCATTTACACCAAATTACCCCTTACACACTGATCATCAATGCTGCCATAACTAGAGTGTGATTGGAGAAATCGATGCTTGTATTCTTTAAATTAAAATTAAAACAAAAGACCAATGCTCAGAGAAACAGATAAAGAAGGGTCTGCCTGTTTTAAGAAAGTCTGAAGGATTACCTTCCAGATCTGCAAAACCCATGCATTAGGAGGTGATTATTGGCTTTGTAAAAGAATTCTTGACTTTGCCAAGGAGCCACTAGAGGATTGTTTGAAAGCTCTGTTGCATTGAAAATCATTTGGTTCACCTACCTTTAATTTACATCAAGAGCTCTTCTCTTGGGTAAAGCCAGGAATACCCTGCAAATGGCCAAGGATGCCAACCAGTTACCAGAGAAAGTCTGACAGGTAACAGCTGTTAAAACCACTGACTGGGTTGGCGGGAATTTCTTTAAGGATGAATGACGGGCAGACATCCATACATTGCGCTAAAATGTTCCCACTTTGGGGAAGCAGCCTGGTCTTGTCTGTCAATGGAGATCTGTTTGACTTGGTGAGATAATTATAAGCTGCTGATCTCAAATCCTGGCTGAGATAATACGGTTACAAAAATACACAGGAGAATTAGTTCTAGTACAGAACCTTAAGCTGAGAATTGTAGGGAGAGTCCAGAATCATTTTAAAAACTGTGAACATTTTCAAAGAGTTCCTGTTGTGCATTTTAAGCTCATCTAAATGGAAAAGCACAAGGTGAGTTAACGAAGAATGTGGAATGCTCAGATCATAGCTTAATTACAGTTTTGTGAAAAATAATAAGTTAACATTTACCAAGCACGACACACCATGGCCAGCCAGTGTGCTGGGCATTTTCTATCTCATTGAACACAAAGTCATGAATTGATGAACCCGACAATTAAAACCATGTTTAAAGGCAACCTTTCTTTAAGTTAGAAGCAAAGTCTCCCTTACTTTAGGCTGGGATTTTCTTCCTAATAGCAAGGGTTTTACATTTGCAAAGGGACACATAATGTTGAACTCATGCGTAATTAAACATTGACTTCAGTGCATCTAAATTATAGCTCCTTTTGTAAAAAAGCTTAGAGTTAGGCATTATACATGTGTGATACGGCTTAAAAGTAAGATTAAAGCCTCATTTCACTTGCATTTATTTCCTCAAATAGCTTCCCAGGGTTTCTCTTTCCTTCCTCTTCTTGCATCCCCAAGGATTTCGCCGCAGAAGAAAATTCCAAGCTCTCTCGTAGACGGAGACAGAAGAGTCACTAGGGTCATTCTTGCCCAGTGATGGACGGGGCTTTCCCACTGTAGAGAAAGGGTACCCGTAGGAGTCCTTTTCCTCCTCATGTTGCGTGTGTGCTAAGTCACTTCAGTCGTGTCTGACGCTTTGTGACCCCAATTGTAGCCCACCAGGCTCCTCCACCCATGGAATTCTCCAGGAAAGAATACTGGAGTGGGTTGCCATGCCCTCTTCCAGGGAATCTTCCCAACCCAGGGATCGAACCTGCGTCTCTTTACCTCTTTACCCACCTGCATTGGCAGGTGGGTTCTTTACCACTAGGGCCTCCTGGGAAGCCCTTTGCCTCCCCACTGGTGCTGAATGTCTCTAAACTGAAATTTCAGGAAAGACCTTAACGGGATTAAGCCCTGACCAAAACAATTGCCCTTGGCAGTTCTGCAAACTCTCTCTGAAGTTGGTGTGACTCACAGTGCCCTTGCTGGGCCTTTCCAGTTCTTACACCTCTCTACCCACCTACTTCCTTACTCACCTGAGCTCTATTTTTAGGCATTGATGTTATTTCAAGGACTGATTTATAGCATGACAGCCTTGTTAGTTACCTTCAGTTGACATTGTTTTCTCATTGCTGTATGCATCCTGTCTTGTCTCCTCCGACAAGACCTACCTGTTCATCGTGACAGGCGTGTCACCAGGTGACTCATACTCCCCCACAGTGCCCGGGAGAGCACGAGTCAGACAACACGTGTGCTTCTGGCTCTTGGCTCTGCATCGGAGGCTTGCACCTCTGACCTGGTGAGCTTGGGAGGTAAGGGCCTGAAACAATAACAGTTACTGATGTATAGGAAGGGGCATTATTTTTTTGAACTTTTTATTTTATATTGAGGTATCGACAATTAACAATGTCATGGTAGTTTTAGGTGAACAGTAAAAGGGCTCCGCCACACATATACATGTATCCATTCTCCCTCGAACTCCCCTCCTATCCAGACTGCCACATAACACTGAGCAGAGTTCCATGTGCTATACAGTAGTTCCTTGTTGGTTATCCATTTTAAATACAGCAGTGTGTACATGGGACATTATTTTTAATATTCACATTTATTCAATATTTTGAAAGTGAAAGTCGCTTAGTCATGTCTGACTCTGCAACCCCATGGACTGTATGTAGCCTGCCAGGCTCCTCTGTCCATGGAATTTTCCAGGCCAGAATACTGGAGTGAGTCACCATTCCCTTCTCTAGGGGATCTTCCCAAGCCAGGGATTGAACCCAGGTCTCCCACTTTGCAAGTGGATTCTTTATCATCTGAGTCATCAGGGAAGCCCTATGTGAAAGTCCCTCAGTCGTGTCTGACTCTTTGTGACCCCATGGACTATAGAGTCCATGAAATTCTCCAGGCCAGAGTACTGGAGTGGTTAGCCTTTCCCTTTTCCAGGGGATCTTCCCAACCCAGGGATTGAACCCAGATCTCCCGAATTGCAGGCAGATTCTTTACCAGCTGAGCCACAAGGGAAGCCCTATTCAATATTAGATCTTGCCTAAAGGTTTCTTCCTTGACAGGTGAAAATTATATCGACTTCTCCTGTTTCACCTTCTCAATATACTTGAAAAGGTCACAATTCTACAAATATGTTATAATTCTACAAATGTCATACACTTGAGAGCCAAGACATACACCATACCTGTAGTTTCTTTAAATCAATAGTACAGTGTTATGTTGTTGCTGATGTTTCAAACAGCCCTTAATCTCTTCCCTGCATAATACACCAGTCTCTCTTTCTCCCAGTGCTTCATCTGATCGTTTACATGTTTGAAATTCTGCTTTTTCCTGGTTACCTTCCTCTTAGGGCTCCCTGTCCCGCTCCAACCTGAGTTACTGCCTCCTCAGCTTGCTTTATCGTTGTTATTCAGGCTTCCTTTCAGCCCTATCCTCACTGGATCCACTTCTCCTACATCCTTTCTAATTTTAGTCCCTAGTTTTGCCTGAGTTACCATTCTCCAATATCTAGGAATGTTACCTGCATGAAATAATGGCTTTATTTTATGCAACTTGAAATTGCTTGTTTTGCAATGCAGAGGATGTTTCTTCAGGAGAAAATAAGAGAATGGAGGAGGTAAGAAAGTTTTTTTTTTAAATTGTGGGTAACTTAAGATATGTTCATAACTTTTTTTTTAACTTGTTTCCTGCCAGGGGTCTACTGTTGTAAACGATAGTGGGATGAAAGAGAGGGAGAGAAGGAAGAGGCTGGCAAGATAAGGATGCTGCAAGGAAAGATAAGAGGCCACCAAGTGACTTCCCTGGTGTTTAGCACTCTGCATCCACTCTACCTGTACAGTTTCCATCTCTGGTTAGGAAAATTAAGACACCAGCCGAAAGAAAAAAGGTCACTGTGAGGTCACTTCCTCCCTGTTTTCCAAGGCCAGCCTTGCATTTCAAGGTACTGGTGTCTTCAAGGAAGCTGGTTTACAGTTACATGCCTGTCATAAGCTGTTGCTTCAGAGTCCAAGACACAGGCTCAAATGACTGTATTTCTACTGGAAGTGATGCCAATGGAGGCTCAGGCAAGTGGTGTTTATGCAGGTGGTATTTGGTGATTCAGGTGGGCTCCCGTGTCTGCTCATTGTCTAGTTCCCAGGCTGTTAAACAGTAAAGTTGGCTGTGATGGTTTCAAGAAGTAGAATCATAATATTGGGTCTATCAGAGGTAGCCCCCGACTTCCAGAGTGGAGGACGTTCGGGGTCACAGTTTTGCTGGAAAGACTGAAACCAAAAGGCTTTTCTAGAAGCAATGTTTCTATATAGCACTCACCGTTTTTATTTAGATGGTCTGCTTCTTTGGGGTAGTGGAGAGCTGAACAATGGATATTATAGAGATAGCCTAAGACTTTCCAACACACATTGCGGTGCTGGATGTGAGGGTCTCCTTCAAATACCCTTTGCAATTTCCGTGGTAGGAAAATCAAAAGAATACCATGTCTGAAAGCATTCAAAGTTTCCAGACTGCAAACTCCCACATTCCCTCTTACCCAGACCTCATGTACCTTATTTTGAACACCATTAGCATAGGTTTACACAAGTAAGCAATCCAAGGAGAAAGCTGAGATGACTATCTGGGAATCCTAATTGAATCTGACGTGCTATGTATGTAAACTTGGAGCTGGCTGACAGTTTGCCGAATTATATTTCTTATATCAGATGTCAAAAAGCTTGCCTACCTGAAATGACTTACCAAAATTACTTACTAGGGTAGCCATGTTAGTCATTCCTTAGGTCCTGTTACCCAAGACCCTATTAGGATGCTATATTAGACTAAAAATACTCATTATGTCCCATGAATAATTTAGTATAAATTTAATGGTCACATTACCTAGTCAGTCACCTGCCAGATCCCAAGGGGATGGGATGTAGCATTGGTGAAAGTGTTAGTTGCTCAGTCGTGTCTGAATCCATGTGACCCTATGGACTGTAGATTCCTCTGTCCATGGGATTCTCCAGGCAAGAATACTGGAGTGGGTTGCCATTTCCTTCTCCAGGGGATCTTCCTAACTCAGGGATTGAACCTCGGTCTTGTGCACTGCAGGCAGATTCTTTACCCTCTGAGCCACCAGGGAAGTGTTGGCAAATCTGGATAAATGAAGAATGATTAGAAAAATTGCAGCGCATGGGCTCTTCAGTGGAGAGTATTAGTGCAGAGACAGACAGAAAGTATCAGAAGACAGTGGATTCTGGAAGAAGATTCATGAAAGAGGGTCCAGAAGATGAAAAATCAATTCCCTAGTCACTATTTTCCAAGGTGGTGCTAGTGCTAAAGAACCCACCTACCGATGCAGGAGATTTAAAAGATATGGTTCGATCCCTGGGTCAGGAAGATCCCCTGGAGGAAGGCATGGCCACTCACTCTAGTATTTTTGCCTGGAGAATCCCATGGACAGAGGAGCCTGGTGGGCTGTAGTCCATGGAGTCACAAAAAGTCAGATACGACTGAAACAACTCAGCACACACAGCCACTATTTTAACTATGGATAGCTCTGTGTTTGTAGCATATAGTTATAATTAAATTTGGTTGCAAGTAACATATAACAGTGATTCTCAAGCAAGATTGTGTTTCTCTTACATTCTGTAACCCCGGAGACTGTTACTTCTGAGATAGATTGTACTTCATAGTTTCAGGAGAACCCAAACTCTTTTTGTTTGATTGGTTGGTTGTTTTTGCATGTATAGTTTCCATTCTCCAAATTTCTGCTGGAGCTCCAGCCATTGCATGTGGATTCTCATGAACAGATAGGTGGAAGGGAAAAAGAAGGATATGACCCCTCTCCTCTATTTTTACTTATATCTCTTGGGCCAGAACTTAGACATAAGTTGTTACATTTAGCTGCAGGAGGAGTTGAAAAAAACATGGTCCTTATTTTGTACTGTGAAAATGATGGATTCTATTATTATAGAGAAATGGGAGAAAATTCTGAGTCTCTGCCACAGGATTACAGCTCCCATCTATCCATCCCATCCCATCCCATCCCAACCACTGTCGGGGTTTAGGCACACATCACCAGTTATACTGACTTTGTAGGCAGTGCTGGCTAGAAGCCTGATGTGTGTCAGTGAGGTGGGAGACTGAGGAGCCTGTGAGTGACCAGCAATGCTGGCAGGGCGCTGAGGGAGCCGCACACCCAGGGACATGGCCACCAGTCACTGGGCCTGCAGATGTGGCACTCTGTCAGGGAGGAGAGGGCTAGAGCACCAGGGAGCTGGCAAATAAACAGAAATAGCACCACACTTGCCCCCTGGAAATTCAACTGGGCTTTTCCTCAAGCACATGGAGCACATGGGAAACTCTCAGAAACATTTGTAGACAGGGAGGACCTTGCTTTGGACCAGGATCCTACATCAACTATCAGGGCAAAAGGAAGTGAAACACTGCCGAGTTATATCACAGTTTAAAGAGAAGTTCTATCTGTGAGATTAGGTTATGGTTTGGGCAGAACTTACAGAAGCACGTTTCTTCACATGAGAAAATGTGTCTCTTTTCTGCTTGGGAAACCTAATGGTGATTTAATTATCCCCAAATGAATATCAGCAGCAGGTGAGGTCTGATCTGGTCCTTTTTTAAACGCTGTCAGATACTAACATCAAAGCCTCCATGGGCTTTGTCGTCGTGAGTATTACACTTGCCAGCGTTTCCCACTCTGCTGTTTCTTCCTTTTATGCATAAGAACTAAAGACAGAGTTATTTCAAAGTTACAGTCTCAAAAATTAAGGTTTTCATGGTAACGTTAATTTATTTCCCCATTTTCCATGTCCTGGTCTAAGATTTTGCAATTAGCAGGATAATTGGAAGTTTAAAATACCATGGTCAATATGCCCGGTTTAATGTTTTGTTTTGTTTTTTATAAAAACTTAGATGGTCTAATGTTATAGCTTTCCATGTTTTATGGCTTTGTTATTGCCTCTGCAAAAGTTTTGTCTCAATATATATGAAAGTTCTTAATCGTTGCATCTGCTGACATCTATTTTACTTCTACAGTTACAAGTAAGCATGCAAAAATGAGATTAGAACCTTGCAATACGCACAACTGAAAGAACATTGGTGCTGTGAATAACTTCATTCAAGCTTAGTGCCCTTTGTTTCCCTCAGCAGAGGGCATGGATTATTATATTTGCTTCTATATTTTATTAGAATAGTTCACTGATACAGAGTGTGCAGGTGTGTGCACACACAGAGTGCGGCAGGTGACAGACATTGTTAGGTGTCTACCCTACCATCCATTCCAGACTTTCTCTTTCAGATTAGAAGCCTGCTGGGTGAAGGATAAAACTTCCCATCCTCTTTTGTATGGAGGTGCAGCTGCGGGACTAAGTTTTGCCCAATAAGGTTAAGAGGAAGCCTCCTACAAGGGTGAAGGATGCTCTTCTTTGATTTCCCTTCTTTCTGTCACCTGAAGGTAGAGTTTACATCATGAAGTGATGGACTAAGGTTGGTGAAACAAGAGAACAGAAGGAGCCTGGATTGCAGAAGAGCCATCATCTTAGTCCTGGAGGCAAACGCTGGTTTTTTACCTTAAAGAGAAAGTTTGATATGGTCTAAGCACTCTTATTTCGGGTTTCTTCAGTTAGGCACCCAAGATGTATTCTAGTGGATGGGCTGGGGTTCTGAAACATGGCACGGAGGACAGAGGTCAGAGATAGAAAAGGCAAGAATCTTCTATTCTATTTGTTGTGGGTCCTGGTTGGGACTCACAGTCACCTGTCAAGCTTCTAGACCAAGGAGTATTCGTCAACTTTTCCATCCTCTACAGAGACTGGACAGTGCTTGAGCAGGAGCACAAAATAGCTGTTGAATGAATCAATAAACAAATGAGTGAAGGAGAAGTCTTGTTGAGGGTGGGGAAAGGTGGAAGGGATGATTTTTGCTCATTTGACCAAAAATACATGAGAAAACTTGCTTTGGGTACTTAAAATTAAATTCATGATGGATGAACATGCTTCAGAGTGATTCAGATGCTAAAGTGTTCTTAAAGCTATTCTTAAACTTGAATATCTATAATTAGCCCATCAGGTATGTGTTGAACACCTATGTAGGGTATATAACAGTTGGTGCCTACAAATAGTTTCTCATTTGTGCTATGTGATATATGATGAGGTGCCCTGGAGCCTCATTCTTGCTCTCTCTCCTCTACAGGGTTGTTTTGAAGTGGTGGTAAGTCAAGCAAGAGCACCAGCAGATATTGTAATTACCCTACGTGCACGCGTGCTAAGTTACTTTGGTTGTGTCTGAATCTTTGCAACCCTATGGACCGTAGCCTGCCAGGCTCCTCTGTCTGTGAAATTCTCCAGGCAAGAATAATGAAGTCAGTTGCCATTTCCTTCTCCCAGGGATCTTCCCTACCTAGCAATCGAACTCATGTCTCCAGTATTGCAGGCAGATTCTTTACTGTCTGAGCTGCCAGGGAAATAGGGATGTCTGTAAATCAACCCTGTTCAAGAGAACTTTCTGCAGTAAAAGGAATGTAGCTATTGAACCCTTGAGATGTGACTAGTGTGCCTGAGGAAACGGTTTTTATATTTTATTTAGTTTTAAATGATTTAAATAACCACATGCGGCTAGTGGCTACCATACTGGAGAGCATAGCTCTAGAATTTTGTATTCCTAGTTATCATCAATGTGTCTAGAGAGCAGGGATGTAAAACCTCATCCAAAGGAGAATACCGAGGTCAGCCAAATAAACCACTGCCAAAATGGGTGGTCAGGCTCGAGAGGCAATGGCAAGGAGTCAAAGCTGAGTGCAGAGGACCAACTGGGGCCAGAGAGGGACAAGGCCAGATGGAGGGAATGAGGGCAGAGTGTCCAGTGGGACACATGGGCAACTTCCCCCAGGCCCACAGCTTGGGACTTTTTTGTCTACAGCTGTATTTTTGTTTGTTTTTTAAATTTTTTATTTAAAAATAAAATTTAGTTTAAATAAAAAATAAAAATTTTATTGAAAAATAAAATATAATTGATTTACAATGTTGTGTTAGTTTCAGGTGTACAGCAAAGTGAATCAGTCATACATATCATGCACGTATATTAAATGTGCATTAAATTTTTTAAACACCATTCCTTTTAGATTCTTTAGATTCTTTCCCCATATACATCATTACAGAGTATTGAGTAGAGTTCTCTGTGCTATACAGCAGATTCTTATTAGTTGTCTATTTTACGTATAGTAGTGTATATATGTCAGTCTCAATCTGTTGATTCATCCCTCCCCCCTTTTTTTTTTTGGTAATATGTTGCTTTTGAGGTTTTCCATGGGTCCATTTTTTTCTCCTGGTATGAGAAATTTTATTTCGCCACGAATCAACCAAATACTAACAAAGAAAATTTGGGATTAAAGCAAAGATACATTTTTCGATTCAAAGTGTTCATATTTCATCTAGATACTGATCAGTTAACTTTCCCATTTTAAATAAGAAAGTATGTGAAACCCTATTTTAAAAAATTCATAGAAAGCCCACCTGATTGTGCCTGGCATTTTCAGTTGCCCTGGAAACAGGCTGGAAACTTGGCTCCATTGTTTCAACTTAATGGGTCAATACAATAGTCCACTGTCTTTCAGATCTGCTGTTTCATGTATCTTTAAATTTATCACTATAGATACTGGGTACAACTAACAAGACTTTGGAAGGAGGGCTCCTGAGAGCATTGACATCACTAAATCGTGCCTTTCTAGTTTTCCTCACTGTGAGAATTTTCTTTCTTCGGAAGTGTAGAAAAAAGTCCAGGGAAAACGTAACCACACAGGGAATTGGTCTTTGAAAATCCTTAAAGTAAAAGGACTCTTCTTGAAGAGTTCTTATTTCTCAGCCAAGGTTCATAACAGCTAAATGACTGGGCTCAGGACTTTGAGGGAGAGTAAATAACACCGATGCTCCTTCAGTCTTATACATGAGAGATCAGAAGTGATCAAGTATTATGTCTGCTGGCCAAGCTGATAAATTAGCAGAACGAAGTCTGTGACTGGGAAGTTGGGTCACTGGGGGTGGGGTAGAAGCAGGAGAGCCAATCCCGTGCATGGACACTGTGTGATTGGCAGAGAAGTCGACCTATCCGGGTATAGAGGGGAAGACGACCCTTTTAGGATAAGTGTACACCACTGAGGAGAAATCGTATTTTGCTAGCCCATTTCGTGGGTCTAGTTGTATAAATTACTTGGGTCTTGATTAAAGAAAAGATGGGTTGATTTATACTGGAAAAGGCAGAGAACAACTCTATGCTGACCCTGGGCCCCTCTCCGGATAACATGGAATAAGAAGGTCTGCCATTGAGACGGGAGTTTTGTGTTGAAGGGGCCTCCCAAGTGATTATTATCTTCGTTCTTGGCGAAGGACCTTTGTCCGAATTGATGCCACCAGAGAATAGAAAGGTACACTTAGGAGTAGACTTCGCAGTAGTATGTATGGGAGGAGGCCATGGATTTGGGTCTTAGAGATAAATAAATGGATTTGGCAGTGGGCTGACCAGCGTAGCTGTACAGAACACCCTGGCAGGTCATTAACACCAATGTCATCTGAGAGCTTGTTAAAAAAAAAAAGCAGAACCTTGGACCATACCCTAGATCTGAGGGATCAGAACCTGCATTTCAAGGAGATACTCCATTTCCTGAAAAAACTGGTCAAGGACCTCCATTCAAAGTCTGTGTCCACCAGCTTCCCATAGTGGCCGGGGCAGAACACCCTGGGATGAAGAGCCAGGGTTTGGGGACTTCCCTTCCCTGGTAGTCCAGTGTTTAAGACTCCACAGTCCCTATCCAGGGGCCCTGGGTTCAATCCCTGGTCAGAGAACTAAAGCCCACATGTCGCAGCTGAGATCCAGCACAGCCAAATAAAATAAATAAATAAAAATTAAAAAAAAATTTTTTTAAAGAGAAAGCCAGAATTTGCGAGCCACACTACCTGGTTCACATGGTATTGACATCCCTTGCATACTGAGCCCATGGGCAAGATGCATGAATGCTCTCTGTGCCTCAGTTTCCCCATCTGTAAACTGGGGGCAGTAATATCCCCACATTGGCTGTTACAAGGATGAAATCATCCATCCACATAAAGCACTTATCTAAAAGGTTGTAGGTGCTCAATAAATGCTAGATAGACCCTAGTCATCTTTCCTTAGATGGTAACATATCGGACCAATCTGTTCATTTTTCACATTGAGAACCTGAGGGCAATGATAACTAGTCACTGGGCTGCCAGGAGGGCTTTCAGAGACATATACGTTCTGTGGTCTGTAAACACCTCTCCAGGTGCGAAGATGCTGTCATTGACAGCCCACCAGAGGAAGAGGACAGGCAGGAAGGTAAAGCTTTCAACCAGCCTGGGCAAGAAGGCAAGACCTCCGAGGGGTAAGGGACCACCTCGGTCTTTCTGAAACCAGTGAGAACCAGACCACCCTCAAGTAAGTGATGAGGTAAAAGGTCATCAGGCTCAAGTCATCCTGTCCTCCTATTCTCTCCAGCTCCACCAGATCAGACCACCCACAAAGAGACGTTTGCACAGTGGCTGGTGGGTAAATGACATCTTTGTGCAACACTGCCTGGAGCGTGCGAAGGACCAGCGTGGGTGGACCACCCCCAGCTCTGTCCTAGAGTCCTCCAAACGCCCCTCTTTCTTTCTTGTCCTAGACAATCCTCGGGCAAGCTGACAGCCTGAACTTCGACACCTTCGGTTCCCTTTTTAATTTTGACTTCCCTCTGAGCAGGCAGCGGAGGAGATCTGGGATATATTATGTTATTTGCAGGACGGAGAGACAGATACAATCTTTTATGCTCACTTCCTGTAGCTGACTTAGTGCCTACAGGGCATAAAAGCTGACCCTGGATTTATTGCTGCTGCTGGGAGACGTGGGAGGTGTCTTGTAACAGCATCACATTTTTTTTTTTTTTTTCCATTATGGCTCAGCTGGATGGAAGCTCTGTGGTTAAGGCTCAGTCCCAAGGGCCTCGGAACACTGTCAGGGCCAAGATGCAGCCAGTACAGGGGCCCCTAGAGGCCTTCCAAAGGGTCTGTCTGAGAACATGCCCCAGGTGGGATGGATCATCTATGCCGAGTCATCACGCGCTGACTGCTTGTGTGTGGGTGTGTGCTCGGCTGCTTCAGTCCTGTCGAATTCTTCTGCAACCCCATGACTGTAGCCCACCAGGCTCCTTCTGTCCACGGAAGTTTCTAGGCAAGAGTACTGGAGCGGGTTGCCATTTCCTCCTCCAGGGGATCTTCCAGACCCAGGAATCGAACCCAAGCCTCTTGTGTCTCCTGCATTGGCAGGCAGATTCTTTCCCACTGTGCCACCTTGGAAGCCCTAACTGACCTCTTGATCCCTGTGAGATCCTTCACCTCAGGACTTGCGTTCTGCCTGGAGGACCAAGTCCACAGCATCTCCTTCTGTGTCTTCCTCCTCCTCCCAGACAATCTCTCCATTTACAGTTGCAAAATCTAAAGCCCAAGTGAACCCATGAGGAATGTAAGCTCTGCCATGCAAGTGTTTGCTTTTCCCGTCGATCATCCATTACCCCATCTTGAACCGTCTGTCAAGCCTTTGACAGCAGAATGCCCCCCTCCAGCCCGAGACGGCATGAAATTCGAGTTTAACCAGAATGGAAATGCCGGTCCTGACCCTCTTCAGTCATCTGATCTCCTGAAGGAAACCCCCAGCCCTACCCAGCCCAAGTGGTCCTACTGTGTCTTTCTAGTTAGGTAAAGGATTCTTCTGTCTCAGGAACAATGTCAGTTACTGTTCAGAAGAAGGCATACTTATAATGGTCCAAGGTATTAAATAAGAATGCCCTGTTTCTCCCAACATCTCTGGGAAGACAAAGTTCTGAAAACTGACTCAACTATTTACTACTTAACATGGGAAAGGACTGGATGGCTTGCATCAGAGAAGCAGCAACTGCTGGTCCCAATGCTGGGCAACCACAGACCCTCTTACTTGTCAGAAAACAGATGGCATGGTGGGAGGGTTGGTTGTGTAGCAGGACATCCGTGTATGTGTGTGAAGGTTTTCTCCCCAGCATCCTGTATGAGAATCCCTTGTCAGGAGGTGAGTGCTCAGATGGAAGGCAAGCACCTGGGACGTGGTACCCATTCGCTGGTCCAGAGTGGCTGATTGGACCCCACTTTCTAGGGCGGCACAGCTTCTGGATCCTTCTGGGGTGCTGTGGGTGCTGACGCTGGCCAGTGTGGGGGCTCCACGGTCCTGCTCAGAGCAGAACTGGTGGCGAGGCTCTTCCCTGGGGAGCACTAGGCTGCTCTGAGACAGTTTTGTCCTTCAAAACAAAAGGGTCTGTTGATGTAAAAGAAAATGCCAGTCTTAACTTCTTAGTTTACTCCTGGTGGGTAACAAGCCTCCCATTCACTTTCCAGAGGGTCCCTTTCTCTGGAGCCTCAGAGAAGGCGCATTGTTAGGAGATGGGAAGGTGGGGACCCATGCTGTGAGCTCTCAGGGCACTGAAATCCCAGGAAGTGGGCCCCTCCCTCTGCTTCCAGGGAGAGGCTTATTCAGGTGGGAGATTCAGAAACTTGCTCTTTTGTGATGTAGACTCTTTTTGATCCATCAGCCATGTCATTTGTTTTTTTCTCAGACCAGGTGTAAGAATGACTGTGATAAAAACAAGGCTGGACTTTCCTTATTTATGACAAACCCATCAGCTGGACAAAAACAATTAAGTCTTCAAACCCCCAAGACATCGTTCTCTAAAGAATAGAGGGGAGTCGTTTATAGACAGGTGATAAGTTTCTTGAAACAGACAGGAATGTATTCTTCGGATAAGAGCAAAATTTCAAATCGTCCCTTTTTTGCTGGGGGGAAAAGCTCTGGTTTAAGGTCTCCTTAAATCTCTTTGGCAGAAACTCAGGAGCATTGACACAAAGAAAAGAAACCAATTTTCAAACAGAATGAAAACACTAATGTTGAACTACATCCTCCCCATCCTATTCCTTCAGCTCTCCTCTCTCTGTGGGTGACTCTAATACCTGTTGTCTGGATACCTCTCTCTAAACTCCAGATCTGCCTTTCCAACACTTGCTGGATTGGCTCACCAATGGGTAGCTTCAGTTCAGTTCAGTCGCTCAGTCGTGTCCGACTCTTTGCGACCCCATGAACTGCAGCACACCAGGTTTCCCTGTCCATCACCAACTCCTGGTGCTTGCTCAAACTCATGTCCATCGAGTACGTAATGCTATCCAACCATCTCATCCTCTGTCATCCCCGTCTCCTCCCGCCTTCAATCTTTCCCAGCATCACGGTCTTTTCCAATGATGGGTAACTTGCTGTCCCTGAACTGAATGTGTCTGTCACTGAACTCCACCCTTCCCTTTGGAAGGGCATCTCCTCCTGACTTCCTTGTTTCCCCTGATGGCATCCACTATTGTAACCAAGCAGGACCCTATGGAGCCTTGCTGGGAGAGACACGCCCATGTCCTCTCCCTGCCTCTTGTCTGTAGAAAACCTCTAGTCTTCCTGGCCTTTCCCAGATTCCAAAAGGTGAATTTAATCAAAGAAGTGAGAAAATACAGTAAGAAAGGAAAACAATCAAACAAGACAAAATAATAATACTTTAACCATTAAACAAAGTGGAGGACCTTTAGTTTCTCCTCAAGAGCTGCAGATAATATTCTGAGCCATGTCCTTTGAGCTGTTTGCAAATACTGAAACCCCCACCAGGTGGAAGAAATTGACTGTATGTTACCCACAAGCATGTAGACCCCAGACCAGTTGGAACCAGAAGATTGATGGTGTTGGCGCCAGAATACCTCATCACCAACCAATCAGAAGAATCTCCATGAGCTGATCACACACCTCACAACCCGCCCCCCTCATCCTGCCTTTAATAACCTGTCCCTGAAAGCCGTTGGAGAGTTCAGGCCTTTTAAGTGCTAGCTGCCTGGACTCCTCTAGGCACCTGCGATAAACATTGCACTTTCCTTCACCACAACTTGATGTCAGTAGATGGGCTTTATTGCAGTTAGGCAAGTGGACCCAAGTTTGGTTCAGTGACACTATCATTGTGAATGTTGTTAGTTCTGTCTAGTAATTTCAGAACCTTCCCACTCCCTTGTGTTCCCACCACTAACAAACATGGTAGTGAAAGACCTTGTCACTACTTCCTTTGACAAATGCAACAGGCTCCTCCCTCGTCCATCCTTTCCCATGCCAATCCTTGTCCACAAATAATGATGAATTAATTTTCCTACAAAGGCTTCCCAGGTGGATCATTTGTAAAGAATCTGCCTGCCAACACAGGAGAGGGAGAGGTGGGTTCAACCCCTGGGTTTGGAAGATCTCCTGGAGTAGAAAATTGCAACCCACTCCAGTATTATTGTCAGGAAAATCCCATAGACAGAGGAGCCTAGAGGAATCACAAAGAGTCACGTCTGACTGTGCATGCGTGCAATTTTCCTAGTTATAGTCATCTCCTTGGTGTAATAGATTTTGCCGGTAGAAGCTGCCCAACGTCATTGAATACCTTTCCATATTTTAAGCCAATGTCTTCCTAATGTTGACATTAGGAAACATCATACCACAGACTCTCTTGCAGCTAAGACTCAGGCATATGATTTCAGGGATCCATTCTTCTGTTAAATGCAGGTGGGAGATTGAATCTTCAGGAGTGTTGGTGGGATGTGTTTTCATGATGTAGCTTCCATTTTCTGGCTTCAGAGCCAAGCTGTAGAGCTCACCTGAGGTTTCTATAAGCTTCTTAATATTGTGTGATAAATTCTCTCTCAGCTTGGAGTAGGCAGTGTAAATTCTGTTGTTGGCAACCAATAAACACAAAATTAAAAATAAATATTGGTGACCCTTCAGGGACTAATGAAAGAAATACCTACTCCCGCATCTGGCATCCACATTTCTCTATAATTAAGTGTCGAAACAGCAGACCTTTCAAGGCCATCCAGTGTGTGTCTCTATTCTCCTTCTTGTATTGCCTTTGCTAGGTGCATGTCCTCCCTTAATCATAGGTTTCCTGCATTAGCTTCTACTTTGGTTTAACCACTTATTTTCTGAAATAACTACCAGGAGCAAACTTTTTTATGACAAGGACACTCCAAAATTCAGTGCGTGACTCTCCTCTTTCATTTTTAGACGTTGAGATTGACAGCTTCCAAAGGTCTTCAATTGTGCTAATACATGTTCTATACTACATAAATATAAAACCTATTTAGTTTTGCTTGGAAGAAAACTCTAAAACATTAAAGGGGAAATTTATTATCATCAAAAAGCATTTTTGATGATGTCTTTCCACATACCTTTCATTTTCTTCTCATATTCTCTTATCTGTGACTTTGTCTATACAACATCAAATACAGGAATGAAAGTAAAAAAATTTAATCAAAGAATTTTTTCATGTTATGCTGATAAAACATCTGGAAGACTTAATTTCTTGTTTTCCACCATACAGATGGTCTTGTAGAGAATTAGTCTGTGTCATTTACCAAGATAAGTACTTCCTTGTCTCAGTCCATCCTTCACCTTTAAGTGAATTTTTAAAAATCTTTAATTTTTGAGAAGCTCTTTTCCAGGTTTGAAAGACAAAGGCTTCACCAGACCTTTGAGGATGCCCTTAGAAAGAGATCCAATATTCATTGCCAACCTGCCTCTTGCTTTGATATTGTTGGAAGTTAGGAATTGAAGAAAAAGATGTTTGGATGAGAACAGGAAGGTCCTGACCTTGCTAAGCCCTAGGAATATGGAAGCAATTGGCAACATCAGTCCTGGACCCTCTGCTGGACGTGGTTTATGTGAAGCCCACATAGGCATCATTGTTCATTGACTGCAGAAAGGGCCTAATACTGCCTGTAACCATGGCGTTGGACCAGACAGCATGTTGCTGACATTGACTCGGAGCCATATTGTCCTCTTTGGTAGCATCCAGCTGATTGGAGCTGCGCTGCTCTCCTTCAGTGTTGACTGTTGATGCTCTGTATGAAATCTAGTCACAGTTTAATAGCTTCCCTTTTCTTGGCAAAGAAAACATTTTTCTAAAATCTACAGTTATCATTGGTGCCAGGTTCATTTAGACTCATTATTCCTTCTTCTTCTCCTATTCTCACTCCCCATGCATGCCACAGACGTCCCTGGGAACTGGCAACATCAACCACACTACTGGAAGCCCCTATCAAAGAAGGATGATGAAAACCCATATAACCTTTACACTAGCAGGTAACAGCCTTTTGGCTTATGTTTTTAAAAGGTTTTAACCATATCAGTCTAATTTTAAGAACGGTAGGACCTTCCTGGTGGCCCAGTGGGTAGGAATCTGCCTACCAATGCAGGGAACACAGGTTTGATTCCTGGTCTAGGAGAATTCCACAGAGCTTCCACTGAGCCCGCACCCCCCAACTACTGAAGCCCATGTGCCTAGATCCCATGCTCTGCAACAAGAGAAGCCACTGCAATGAGAAGCCCGCACACTGCAAAGAAGACCCAGCACAGCCAAAAATAAATAAAGAAATAAGTAAGAAGTTTAAAAAAAAGAATGGCAAACATTGCAAAATTCTACTGCCAATATTTTGCATAAGTCTTCACTGATTGAATTTTAAAGAGAAAAAACTTTTCTTTTTTAACCTAAATTAATTCAAGTTTTCTTTGTTCTGCATAGTTTAACTACCATTACCATAAATAGATCACTGGTTTTGTCTTCATGAAACTGTTGGAAGTTCCCAAGATAACTCACTGTGCATATTAAGAAGCTGTTATTTTATATAATTATATAATAATTATACATAACATTTACATAACATACTATGTATGTAAAAAAGCATTTATATGTTTAAATATTTAAATGTACCTATTACAAATAAAATATATTTTAAATTGAATTAATTTGATTTTGAATTAAATTTTTAAAATCTATTTTAAAAGTATATATTTAAAGCTTCTCCTCTAGTGTGGTGAATGAAATGTTTATCACCAAGTCTTATGGAACAATTGTTCAGTGGCTAAGAGTAATGTTTGCATTTACTCCCAGCTTTGTTAATCATCTGTCTCATAACTGCCAGTTTGCTGGATGTGATGATTTAGGGCCTGTCAGAGTCAGTGAGATTTTACAAAAGAGGTGTTCACTATCTTTCCACACATTTCAGGATGATCAGGCTTGACCACGCTACCTGGACAACTATGTTGCCGCAGCAGACTTAATTTGTTTCCTGGTTAATAATCTACCTCATACCTTGAACAAAACTGGAAAATCTGGTCATCTGGTTGCCAAATGTGCTAAAGAAAATTGAGATGAAAACACGAGTTCAGTTAATACTTGAATAATTTGAGTTTCATTATTTTACAAAGCTTTTCAGATAGGGATCAAGCATATATGTGTTTTCTGACTTTCTTTCCAAAAATTTATTACAATCCAACTTGTTTCAATTTAAAGCACTAGACTACCACTCAAGATGCCATCTCTTGGAACCCCAAGACACACAGCAGGAGTGAAGTGATCATAAACAGAACCTTTTAATATTACAGATACTGTCGGGGGCTAATCTCAAAAGACTGAGGAGTATCCTGAGTGAACTTTGGTTCAATGGTTTGATATCTAACCGTTTGTATTCTTATCAAGGACCTGAAATACATCAGAGATTTTCTGTTTGAACTGAAGGACATGGTCAGGATGGACACACGTTGGTTATATTCTGGGCGTGATTATAAGCTGTCTTCATGCTTGAACTCTTAGTGAGGTGAATGCATTTTCTCCTTCCTTTATGAGGCTCTCATGAGCTTTGTAGTGTCTGGTAATTAAGGAGCATGATGATATAGTGGAGGCCCCTCAACTGCATGCCCCATGTGAAGCTGAACAACATGCTGGAATGAGCTGGGGAGGTATGGCTGGAGATTGTGGGCTTGAATGCCAACCCTGCCACTTATGAGTGGTTTGATATTGGACAGGTCTCTCTACCTCTTTTCTTTCTCATCTGCAAAAAGGGGATAATAACATGTTCTTTCCAGACTACTGGAAGAATGAAATAAGATAGTACATGTGAGTACATCTGGCACCTGGTAGGTCTTAATAAGCCTTAGTCGAACCTGAATCTGGACTCAAATTCACCAAACATTGGACCAATGTGTTTGTTGCCAGCACTGGGCCAAAGGAGTATGCATGCATCCTGAAAGAGGTAGGGCCTCTGTTGTTTCCTTGTTTACTTTGGAAATTCCAGTGAACAATGAAGGGTTAGAGGCATCAAGTTTTAGGGAGAAACGATTTGGTTTAGAAGTCCCTGGGAAACTTTGGAAAGGAATGTTCTCTGCCTTCCTGGATACCCTTCAGGATGGATCGGGAACTTCTCAGACCACCAGCCCCTGCCCAGAGACCTCATGCATTGAACAGGACTCTCGGACCTCTTGGTAGGGAACTAGAATCCCTTGGGATGTTTGGGAGCTAGAATGAGCTTCCAGGGGCCGAGAAATCTTCTTGGTCTAAAACTGTAACATGCTTTTGGTCACCCTGAGCAATACAAGGTCCTCCCTTGTCATACAGACATCACAGAGCTTGTTCTTACTCTTCAGTGAGTCACCACTTGCCTAGTCCAAAGGCCCTCCTGAAGAGGCAGGGCAGGAAGGAGAAGGTCCAGAGTGGAGACGCCCAGTGCTTTGGCAGGAGGGTCACTCACTAAACAGAGCGGAAGGAGCATGGACTTCACAACCGCACAGCATCAGTTCGAGTCTTAGCTGTGCAACTTGGCCAAGGTCTTCAGCATGAATAAGCCTCAACTTTCTCATCTGTATAGTGGGTAGACTGCTACCTATCCACAGGGTAATTGTGACAATTAAACGAGATCAGAAGAAGTGTTGAAGAATCTACACTTAGAAGGCATTTGATAAGTCTCAGTTCTCCTCCCTTATCCCCACACTAATCCCTTCATTATTTTCATGTAGTCTCAGATCTTGGACATGTGCCCCAACCCCTCTTCCATTCATAACTCATCCTGTTTTCCTGGGGTGGGGGCTCCATACTTACAAGTCTCCCCGTTCCCACCTAGTTCCCACATCCTGGCTTCTTTTCCCTTTGGTCCTTGAGGTGTTCCCCTGCTAGTCGCTAAGTCCTCCCTGGCACTTTCCATCCCAGCTTTTCTCAGGGAACCACTTTGTGACCCTCCTGCTCTGGCCTCCTCCAGGTGGCTGTGTGCCTCTTGGAGTGCTGGGGTATCCCGTCTTGTTGGTCCTTAGTAAGCAAGTGGGCAGTGCCAGGCAGAACATCAGCTATGAGGCCAGTGTGGAGCAGACCCCCTGTCCTTCTGGTCAGGTGGGGAGGACAGCGCTTCCAGCCACTGGGCTGGGTCTGGGGGTGTGTGGACAAGGGCACCCCTGTCTGCATGTGTGTGGCCTTCTTCTGGCAAAAGGGAGAAGAGAAGGGGAAACACAATGCTGGCTCGTGACTACAGAGCACCTTTCTTACTGCTGCCTTTACCTGCCTGATTCTCCCCATGTTGTCCGGAGACCAGGAAAACAGATAAAGGCAGGGGAATCAGAACAGAGGGACCAGCTACAGTGAAGAGGAAAAAGCGTGGGGGTGATGCACGGATTGATTTGATTTCACATACATTTATATCAGCTCTTCTACCCAAAGGTAGAAAGATATCAGAATGTGGGAGCAACAAGAGCCAGGGAGATAATGGAAAGAAATCCAGGCTGGAGTAAGAAAACACCCTTCAATACTCCTGCCCTTCCTTTCCATGAAGGACTCATGTGCTAGAGAAGGCGGCCAGGTACATCTGCGTCAGCACTGTTCTTCAGACTGCAGGTCCCAACCCAGCAGAGAATCCTAAGATCAACTAGGGACTGAGAACCAGCATCCTTTAAAACTTTTTAATTAAAGCATAATGTGTACAACACGGAGAAGGCAATGGCACCCCACTCCAGTACTCTTGCCTGGAAAATCCCATGGATGGAGGAGCCTGGTAGGCTGCAGTCCATGGGGTCGCAAAGAGTCAGACATGACTGAGCGACTTCACTTTCACTTTTCCCTTCATGCACTGGAGAAGGAAATGGCAACCCACTCCAGTGTTCTTGCCTGCAGAATCCCAGGGACGGGGGAGCCTGGTGGGCTGCCGTCTCTGGGGTCGCACCGAGTCGGACACGACTGAAGTGACTTAGCAGCAGCAGCAGCAGCAATGTGTACAACAGAGTACATAAATCTTAAATGTACTGTATAGCTCAGAAATGTATATATGTTTATATATATGTGTGTGCAGTATCTATCTATCTATATCTATATCTATATCTATATCTATATCTATATCTATATCTGCATAAGGGGGCTTCCCTGGTGGCTCAGCAGTAAAGAGTCCCCCTGCAATGCAAGAGCCGCAGGTTTGATGCCTGGGTCAGGAAGATCCCCTGCAGGAGGGCACAGCAACCCACTCCAGTATTCTTGCCTGGAGAATCCCGTGGACAGAGGAGTCTGGTGGGCTACAGTCCATAGGATCACAAAGAGTCGGACATGACTGAAGCGACCTAGCACACGTTTATGCATAAAACCAACCAAAGCCCAAATCAAGGTATAGAACATCTGCAGCAACCCAGGAAGTGCCCGCCTGTGACATCCCAGTAAATACCCACTTACTTCCCTAGAGATAGACAAACACTGTTTTGTGGTTAGTTTTGCCTATTCTCATTTGAAAAAAAAAAATTTTTTTTTTTTTTGGCCATGCTGTATGGCAAATGGGATCTAGTTCCCCAATCAGGGATCTAACCCGTGCTCCCTGCACAGGAAAGGGAAGTCTTAACCACTAAACCACAAGGGAAGTCCCACCTTGCCCATTTGTAATCATCATATAAGTAAAATCATATAATGATACTCTTTTATCTGGCTTCTTTCAACCAAATGCTGTATCTATATATGGCAGTTGTTCTTTTTTTTTTTATTGCTCTGTGGTAGTTTATTGTATGAATAATTTGCATGTTAAGAAATTAATTCAAATGGTTAAACATTTGGTTTATTTCCAGCTTTGTGCTCTGACTTTACAAGTCCTTTGGTGGACATATTCACTCATTTTTCCTCGGTATGTGCCTTCAGTTCAGTTGTTCAGTCGTGTCCGACTCTTTGCGACCGCATGGACTGCAGCACACCAGGCTACCCTGTCCATCACCAACTCTGGAGTTTGTTCAAACTCATGTCCATCAAGTCAGTGATCCCATCCAAACATCTTATTTTCTGTCATCCCCTTCTCCTCCTGCCTTCAATCTTTCCTAGCATCAGGGTCTTTTCCAACAGTCAGTTCTTCACCTATGACTGGAATTGCTGAGTCCCAGGGTTGGGACATGTTTATTTCTAGTAAATACTACCGAGCAGTTTTCCAAGTTGAGCTCTCCAGTATGATAGCCACTGGACACAGGTTGTCCTCATGGTTATTTAAGTTTAATTTCAAACAAAATTTTAAATTGAGTTCTTCAGTCGCACCAGCACATTTCAAATGCTCAATAACCCCCTGTGGCTCATGGTCCCTTTTAGACAGTGTAGAAAGAGCCCATTTTTATCATCAGAGAACTTTCTCTGATGTTCCAAACAGATTTTCAGAATTTTTCAAAACATGAAATCAAGTAGAACACATGAGAATGTATTCTATAGAGTAAGGCTAACTATTATTTCATGAGTCTTTTATTTCAGTCATATTTTTGTGGATATGTGTATTCGGTCATGATGTCAAATGTAGTATTTCTAACTGTGAATCCTAGAAAACCCTCTGTCAAGGTACAAGTTTTTGTGATCTTCAGAGTCCCTTGGACTACAAGGAGATCAAACCAGTCAGTCCTGAAGGAAATTAACCCTGAATATTCATTGGAAGAACTGATGCTGAAGCTAAACCTCCAATAATTTGGCCACCTGATGCAAAGGGCTGACTCATTGGAAAAGACCCTGATGCTGGGAAAGATTGAGGGCAGGAGGGGAAGGGGGTGACAGAGGATGAGATGGTTGGATGGCATCACCGACTTGATGGACATGAGTTTGAGCGAGCTCCAGGAGATAGCGAAGGACAGGGAAGCCTGGCGTGCTGCAGTCCATGGGTTTGCAGAGTCGGACACGACTGAGTGACTGAACAACATATACTTCCTGTAAGTTTCTTCTTCCAAATGAGTAGGAGAAACAGGAGCTACTGTATAGCTAGAGGTGATCTCAGCTTTCCATCCTTCCCAGCCAAAGGGATCTACTTGCTCGGTGGAACTTGACTGGCCCTGCGTGGGGCTGACTCTCAGGGTTACTTCAGTGGCCCACTGGGTCTATGCAGGTGGTTCATGTTATGAACCAGCACCGCCGCCCAGAAGACAACTGCTTCTGTGAAGTCAATGCCAATGATAACGAAATGTCAGATGAGCCTTGCAGGCTTTCAAACTCTGATTGCATGCCATTTGGTCACCTCTTCTTCTGGTGGTAAAGTACATTGCAGATGTATTTTGAGAGCTCATTAAATATAAACGGTCCCCCGATATTATTGTGATCGCACAAGATGTTCCCAATATGAAATTGTGCTTTCATCAGGAAACAGTGACTCTTGCATAGTTTTAATAGAAACAGAAGCAGAAAATCAAGCAATTCTTTCAGACTTCTGAGCAAAGTCACACCAAACTCTTGTTAGTTCCAGCATCTTTGTATAGGTGGCATCACCTATACACCTAAATTCTAGTCTGGTCTCCAAGAGCCTGTGTCAGGTGATGGCCCCATGTGGGTCTAGGAGGTGCTGGTCGTCTCTGAAAAGCCTTCCACCCTGGGTCTCCCTTGGTCCCAAGGTCCCTGGTGTGATGATTTGATTCCAAAGGCAGGTTGCTCCAAGTGTGTCAAAGCTTCCTGAAGATGCCAGATTCCAATGAAGACACAGCATCATGCCATCCGAACAAATGTGAAATCACCTCAGTGAACAGACTGTAAGAGTTGGGTATAAAGATCTTTCCTCGTCCACTGATGTTTTTCTTCTCAAGAATATCAAGAAACTTCCCTGGTGGTCCCATGATTAAGACTTTGCCTTCCAGTGCAGGAGGTGTGGGTTTGATCTCTGGTTGCGGAACTAACAGCCCATGTGTCTAGGGGGCCAAAATACCAAGACATAGAACAGAAGCAATATTGTAACAAATTCAGTAAAGACTTTAAAAATTTGTTGTTATTCAGTGTCCACCTCTTTGTGACCCCATGGATTGCAACACACTAGGCTTTCCTGTCCTTCACTGGCTCCTGGAGTTTGCTCAAATTCATGACTATTAAGTCAGTGATGCTACCAAACCACCTCATCCTCTGCTGCCCTTTTCTCCCTTTGCCTTCAATCTTACCCAGCATCAGGGACTTTTCCAATGAGTCAGCTCATCCCATCAGGTGGCCAAAACACTGGAGCTTCAGCATCAATCCTTCCAATGAGTATTCAGGGATTATTTCCTTTAGGATTGACTGGTGTGATCTCCTTGAATAAATTTAAAAAAAAAAGATTCTCAATAGCTAAGCTTTTTTTTGATAAACCTGTTCTTGAAAAGTCATGTCCGTTAAATTTTGATACATTGAATCCTCGCTTCTCTGGTGGAGTACTCCAGCATCAGTTTTATAAATCCTCCTACCTGACTGCTTTTCTATAATGACTTCCAATAGTTATGCTACTTGCCCTGTTCCCTCTTTTGTCACAAAGATTATAAATAACACTTTACAAGTTCTGGATACATATGGGGTGGCGGTGGGATGCTGCTTTTTGAAAGCATCTTGTTATTTTATGAGTTTGGATTTTCAAAATCAAGTTTCCTTAAAATGAGACATGCCTGTACAATTCATTCCAATCTGATCTATGGTGTGAACTGTAGTTCCCACATCACGCAGAAGTGGTGAACAGCACTGCTTTTATTAAGTCCATCAAACTAATACCTAATTTTCTATGGCAATTGTTGACTTAGCATATGATGTAAATTGAAGGCCTGAGCCAACATTTTAAGACTCCTGGGGAAAATAAAAAGACTCCTGGGACTTCCTCGGTGGTCTGGTGGTTAAGACTCTATGCTCTCACTTCAGGGAGCACAGGTTCAACCCCTGGTCAGGGAGCAAAGGTTCCACATGCCTCACGGTGTGGCAGAGAAAAAAAAAAAAGGACTCTGGCTGCCAGGATACCTCAATTATAGGAAGGATATTGCAGCAAATTCTCTCTCGAGGCCAGGTATCCTCCACGTATCACAGCCTTCCTTGCTCCAGGGCTCCATGAGGCTTCAGAATCTTTCTCAACACAGCAGTTCAGGCACCCATTAATCAGTATTCAGAATTAGTGAGACGAAACGTATTTGCCTGCTCTGGAATCTATCATTTATGGATGAATTCTCCTTCAATGACTCTTAGGCTGATAAGAAATCTCATTAGCTTAGACTGCTTTGTCTGAGCCCTGGCCAGGGCCCATTTATAGAAGAGAGAATCGTGTATCGTGTATTCTTTAGTCAAATGGTTGTCACAGCCGTATCCCTTTGCTCTTGGCATGTCAGAGAGGCATCAGAGAGGCACCACAACATGAGAAAATCAGATGGACCTGAATTCAAACCCTAGTCCTGCAGCTTTCTTGCTGTATCGCCCTGAACAAATGACTTAACTTCTCTGAGCTTCAGTTTCTACAGCTGCAAAACAGGATAATAAAATCTTCTGAAGAGAGTTGTTTTGAGGTTCTATCAGGAAATATTAGTATAAATCTTAGCACTTTGTAAGTACTCGATACATGGTGATAATTATATTATTTTCAACTGCTGTGACTAGTTGTAGGTCTTAGGTTCTTCTGTGATGGAATTTAAATAAAGACATGTATTAGTCATTGGAAACATAACCCCAGTCGTCCAGTTCAGACCTAAGAGGAGGATGTCCGCTGTAGAGACAATGAATGCAACCTCAGCTGGGTGTTTCTCTCCAGAACATGGCTATTTGGGTGGGATCCAAAATTAAGCCATTAATGAAATTAAAAGACACTTGCTCCTTGGAAGAATAACTGTGACACACCAAGACAGCATATTAAAAAACAGAGACATCACTTTGTGGACAAAGATCCATATAGTCAAAGCTATGGTTTTTCCAGTTCATGTATGGATGTGAGAGTTGGATCATAAAGAAGGCTGAGCGCCAAAGAATTGATGCCTTTGAACTGTGGTGTTGGAGAAGACTCTTGAGAGTCCCTTGGACTGCAAGAAGATCCAACCAGTCCATCCTAAAGGAGATCAGTCCTGAGTGTTCATGGGAGGGACTGATGTTGAAGCTGAAACTCCAGTACTTTGGCCACCTGATGGGAAGAGCTGACTCATTGGAAAAGACCCTGATGCTGGGAAAGATTGAGGGCAGGAGGAGAAGAGGGTGACAGAGGATGAGATGGTTGGATGGCATCCCCGACTCAATGGACGTGAGATGAACAAACTCTGGGAGACAGTGAAGAACAGGGAAGCCTGGCGTGCTACAACCCATGGGGTCGCAAAGAGTCTGACACAACTGAGTGACTGAACAACAACAGGAGGCAAGGGAGTAAGCAGACAGCTGTCGCTGCAAAGCTGCATTAACCTCTCAGCCACACCCCTTGGACATGAATCAGAGAAGTAGATAACATGTGAGACACTGCAGATTCAGCCGCAGAACAAGCCCTTTGACCAGGGAGATCCTGGATGTGGCTCATGCCATGGGCAGACCTCTGCCCGCATGGCTGTGCCCAGGCCTCCTAAATCTGATAGGATGGCTCATTTGTATAATTACTTTGTCAGCTAAGGATGATGCAGTGAGGAAGAAAGAAGGGAACTTGATAAAAGAAATGAGTTGATATCCTTGTACGTAGGAAGCGTTGGTTCTAAGTGAGCCGTGTGGCTTTAGCTATTAATACCTATTGGATGGTATCCTCCACAGTTATTTAGGGTTTCCAGATTGCCTTTTGGCAAGCTTAGGGGGGCCATGAGATCTGGACCATGTGTCCTAAGAGTACGAAGACATTCTGATCAGAGATCATCAGCAAGAGCGGGTAGAGATATGTTTAATTTGAGACCTTTCCATTGAGTTCATTCTAGAAGCCAACGGAAACAACTTTAAATCACCCCCGTGTTGGACTGAGAGCGTCGAATATTGTCAGACATCCTAAGAGAGTAATATGACTGAATCTCACAGAAATAGACACAGAATTGGGCATTTGGTGCAAGTAAAAGCTTCTGGAAAATCCTGCCCATGGGGTAAAGGGCTACCTCACTAACTGGACTTCCCTAGAACAATGAGCACCTTCCACATACTGTTCTTGGTTCTTTCACTCGAAATGCTGCCAGTAATTCCTCCTCACTCCCCTGTAACATGGTCATACATGAGTCCAGTGGTCCTCAAACTCTAGCAGCCATGGGAACCAGGTAGAGGGTTTGTTAAAGCACAGACTGGGACTTCCCTAGCAGTCCAGTGATCAAGACTCCGCACTTTCAATTCAGGGGGCTCAGGTTCAATCCCTGGTTGGGGAACTAAGATCCCACATGCTAAGTGGCATCGCCAAAACAAAAAATGACAAAAATTAGAGAAAGAAAGAAAATTCCCCCATAGACTTCTGGTTCCCACTTCTGAAGACTATGATTTGGTACTTTGGGGGATGATCTGAGAACTTGGATTTCTAACTAATTCTCAGGTAATGCTGCTATTTCTGGGCTCACACCCTAAGAAGCACTGTTTTAAGGATGTGTGCACAGAGCTGGTTGTGTGAATGAATGAGTGAGTGATGAATGAATGAATGCATGAAAATCCTCTTTAGCTGCCTCTTTAATATCCTCAATGTTAATATTTTTTTCCTATAGGAATATCCTCTGCAAAGCTTACTTCCCACAGTAGAGGAAGACATTTTTTTTCCTATTTAAGAGTCTTTTTCATCCTACCAGGCCAAATATCCTATGATAAGTGGTTTAGTCTCTCTTGCTAATTCCAGGGCACACAGAGTCCTCAACTGTGAAGATGCCAGAAGTTCTCTGGATTCAAAGTGTTTCTATCCAGATGGACAGACTGGGGAGCCAGGCTCTTCATTGCTTTCTCTGCTCTAAAAATTCTCAGCACTTCATCTGAATACATCAAAGCAGCCTGGGATGAAAGACTGAAGGAGCTTGACACTACAAACGTGGTGCCCGTTTGGGCGCCATGACCCTTGAGCATGGCGAGGGCTGGTCCTGGGCCATTGGCCAGGAGGGGCTTCACCTGGCGAGCCTGCTGCTGCTGGCCTGCCTTTTGGCCTTGATGTGAGCATTTTTCACCCAAATTGGGCCACTCTTCACCCTTGGTAACAGGGTAACAGCGGGTTCTGTCAACCGTGATTGTTTCCCAGCTGTCTGTAGACATGTTCCATGGCACTAGGCTTCCTCTTTGATCATTTTAACCATTAATTTTATTACCTTTTGCCATTGTAATAGAATGATGTATTTCTATAGAAGAGTAGAAAAAAGGGATCGATCACTTCACTTCCTAATGCCATTAAAAACAAGCCTGTTGACATTGACATCGTGTATGTTTCTTTTCAATTCATTTTATGTACTCAGGATTATTCATTTTTAACATATATGTGATGAGTCTGTATTTGTATCTTCTGCCAAACACACTTTCTACAGAAAAGGAAGGCCTTTGTTTTTAAAGACTGTGTTTTTTTATTCTGCCTTGCCAACTGACCTGTAGTGGTAGGTTAGTCTCTCATTAATTCAGGATGCATAAAGTTCTCAACTGCAAAGCTGCCAGAAGGTCTCTCTTGCTAACTTAAAAAATGATTTTATAAATGAGATTTGCAATTTTCCTAGTTCAAAAAGCTGATTCTTAAAATGTGATTGCTTAGAATCATAAGCTGATTTTGTGTTCTACTTTTTCCACTTAAAGGAATGTGATATATATTCCCCAGTGATCATATAAACTCTTGTAAAATTGCTTTAAAAGTCTCCTTTGGACTCTCCTTATTCAGATCAGTAACAGCCAGAAAACACAAAACTAAACTAAAAACTGAAACCAAAACATTGCTGAGATAGAAAGTGTGAAAGGCAGGACTGAATTCTATTCAGTGTACAATGCCAAGGCTGTTCCAATGAGCCGGTGAAAAACAGCCTCGTGACCGTGAAAAGCAGCCTAATTGGTTAAAAATTAATCTTGAAGCCTGAACATTAAGTCTAAAATAAAATCAACTTTGAGGCTCAAGTTATCACGTTCAGTGAGTCTTTATGAAAATCATCAAATGCCTACTTCCTTTTGGGTAGCAGAAACCAAGATGGTGAGATGAATTCTCTGGTTAAGGATGTGTGATCTCCAACAGATCTGAATTTAAGTCTTAATTCTCACCTGTAGGGGATGAGTCCTCTTCCTCAAATTGCCTTCAGGTAGCATGGTGCCTCATTGGCACTGAAAGTAAAAAATTGTTACTCACTCAGTGGTGTCTGACTCTTTGTGACCTCATGGGCTGTAGCCCACCAGGCTCCTCTGTCCATGGGGTTTTTCCAGGCAAGAACACTGCAGTAGGTTGCCATTTCCTTCTCCAGGAGATCTTCCTAACCCAGGGATCAAACCCGGCCCTCTCACATTGCAGGCAGATTTTTTACCATCTGAACCATCAGAGAAGCTGCCAGAGGACAATTTTCTTCTTCATCAAGGGCTGGTAAGCAGACATTTATAATAGCACAGGGTACCAGCTGCGGACTGGGTGGCACTCATAGAGGAGACAGTAACATTACCCCAGAGCTGTTAAAATGATAAAAATGTAAAATGGGTCACCTTTTTGCAGAAATTTTTGAATTATTTAATTCAATTCTGAAAATAAAACAAAACTGAACAATTTTTAAAAAATGAAATACAACTTAGTGGATGGGTATGGATACGCACTTAAGTATGATTAATCTTTTTAGAACATGGAATGAATATACATCCCCAAGACAATTTTGAAGACAGCAGTCCTATCAAAATAAAGTTGCCATCACTGAGACCAAAAAAATGTTCCCTTAGCCGTAAAGGACCTAATAAAGTTTGTTCCAGTTGTGCTGGCCTGGCGTGAGCTGACCACTATGTTAGCATGCTACGGCTCCGGAACAGACAGCAATGTACTTAACAGAAATGTATTCTCTCACAGTCTTAGAGGACAGAAGTCTGAAAGTCCGGTTGCTGCCTCCAAACACATTTCACTCACATTCCAACTTCCTTGGGCAGTGGCACCACCTAAATCAAATCATGTGATGAATATAAGGGGAAATTTCTGCAGTGGTCCAAGTGGGATGGGTTTGCATTCTTCCTACATGTGACTTTGCTTTAGGCCAACAGCTGAAGGGCTTGAGAGGCTTGTATTCAATGAATCTACTTTACCTCTGGATTTCAGAATATATTATGATACTTCACTGATTTATTCTTGGTGTGTAGAATGAGGAGTGTGTCCCGAATGACTCGTCTCTCTGTTGAGATATACATTATCTGTCTGACATGAGTGTGCCTTAGAGGTGATGCTAAATGCTTAGTTATTAGCGTCCGACCAAGATTTATCTGGAGGACAGTAGTTGTTATCCTTTAAAAATGCTCCCTGAAAAAGGAAAGCTTTCTGTAGGCTGAGACTGAATCACCTGTGTTCCATACTAACCCTCCAAGGTACCTTCTTCCATTCTCATGTCAACTTAAAAATTGTACACCATGAGAGTTCTGAGTTAAGTTTTATTTGGGGGCAAAGTGAGGACTATAGCCAAGGAGACAGCACTTCAGATTGCAATGAGAAACTGCTCCAAAGAGGTGAGGGGGTGAGGAGGTCAATATACATGTGATTTTGGTGAAGGGGAAATACATGAAGGCAAGCACATAATTTTTTTGTGAAAAGCTCCTGTCAGTCACAAGAAGCAGGTGTCACCATGAAGAATTTGAGTGCTTTTCTTGATACGAGGAGATATGAGAATTGGGCTCATAAAGTCAATCTCTGAAAATATCTAACTATCTGAAGACCTGTTCTGCCAGGTTACCCCATCCCCACCCCCAGCACAGAGTGCCCGATTCCTGATCGCCACCCAGAACTCCTTTCAGGGGGTGTTGAATATCAGCAACGCATGATTTAATCCTTGTAGAGGTAGATGGCAAGTGCCAATTTATAGTTGATGTCCAGGCACAATGGGCAAGGACCGCCCTTCGAGTTTCCATCTCTTGCTTCCAGAGATGTGGTCAGAGGCTGCGGGAAGATCACCTCCAGCATTGTGACCAACTGGCTGAGGACAGAAGTGTAAAAAGTGGACGGAAATTTCCTAGAGCCAAGGTAATAATAATAAACATGCTGAACCATCAGAGTAAAAGCAACCCAACCAAACAAAAGTGGCTTTGGGGGAAAAAGAAAAATTCTCAAAATCTGCATATGTCTAAAGGCTGCAAGCTCAATACACATCATCAGAAGAAAATTTCCCCAGGGAAATAATATCCTGTTGGTACTACCTCTGAGCCAGTCAGAGCTGTTCGATGTGAAAAAACCTGCCACCTTGTCCAAATGCTTCCCTGCTCCTGGGATGCGCGTGATTGAATTATGCAGAGAGCCTCTCAATCACGTGTTTATTCAGCATCTGAGGACCAAGTCTGAGTTTGGGGTAAATCAACGTGCCATCATGACCCCCAGGGTTTCGTGATGGAGATGATTGAGTGAGTCGGTCCTGAGGGGGCTTTTCTGAGTCTCTGCATGAGATGGAGTCTGCTGTTTTACATTCAGAGTCACAAATGCCCCCACAGAGCCATGCTGGGAACATATGGACATTTAAATGGCTGGCCCGGTGCGTGGAAGTGAAGCGGCTGAAAGCACAAAGCTCAGACTTAGCAGCAGGGAGCAGAGTGAAAGTGTTCACTTGGCTGGTCGTTGGTATGCACCCAGAGGAGGAGAGGTGAGTGTCTAGATAGGAGAAATGCGGTGATTTTTGACAAGAAGCCATGCTCCTCTGATACCGAGCAGGGCCCAGTGAGGCTCCTGGGCACAAGGTCTTTCTCTGTCCCCGTTTCCTTGATTACAGGAAACAGCCTTGATTCAGCCTCCATGACCTTCCCTGAGTTGCACGGGACAGATGCAAGCAGTGGAAGCACGTAGTCTCAACCAGGTAGTCCTAAGAGCATGCTTAGTCTTAATGCCCTAGTTTCTTGGTCCTCCTCCTCTGTGTTTGTGAGCCCCAGTAGGTACAGCAATCGCCCTTGGATACCCCTGGTTCTCTCCACACAGCAGCACAAGCCATGTAGAATTCCACCTTCCAGACTCCTCCTGATTTCCAGTCCCTATTACAACATGCTGCCTCTGCCGTCTGGCAGGTCTGATCTGCGCCACCCCGATCCTGTAACACCGGCGAGCTTTGGAAGGTCTCCTTCTCTGGATATGGGCTGCTTTTGCTGCTGCTAAGTCGCTTCAGTCGTGTCCGACTCTGTGCGACCCCATAGACGGCAGCACACCAGGCTCTGCCGTCCCTGGGATTCTCCAGACAAGAACACTGGAGTGGGTTGCCATTTCCTTCTCCAGTGCATGAAAGGAAAAGTGAAAGTGAAGTTGCTCAGTTGTGTCCGACTCTTAGCGACCCCACAGACTGTAGCCTACCAGGCTCCTCCGTCATTGGGATTTTCCAGGCAAGAATACTGGAGTGGGGTGCCATTGCCTTCTCTGCTGGATATGGGCAGGGGGAGCAAAAAGAATTATGCCTTCTATGTGCCTTGTGACATCTTTATCTATGATACCTCATTGAGTACTTTTGACCATCCTGGGAGGATGGGGATATCAGCCCCATATTCCAGAAGAAGCTTAGAGAGGTCAAGAGATTTGCTGAAAGTCTCACAGCCAGTCCAATAGTAACCAGCATTCCAGCTCGGTTGGTTCAAAAGAACGCCGTGCTTTTTCCCCACTGCACACTGGTGCTGGTGGGGTCATGGCCGGCAGCCCCCTGCATCACATCACGGATGCCTGCTGATCTGGTGCAATGGTTCCAGGCCCCTGGAGAGGCAGCAAAGCCCTCAGACCCGTTCCCTCCTGTGTCCTGCAGCTCCAGTTATTACCTCCTCTCCATCTGGAGAGTCTTCAAATATCATGATTGCGGGATTTGTGAGGCTGGCTCATGCCTGTAGGATCAATAGAGTCATTCTAATGGGTATTAGTGCATTGCCGTGAAATGCGCCTAAAACAGCGTGGTTCTGGGAAGACTGAGTCCAGTGGCCTCATCACCAGAAAGACCGGGTTCCATCCTGCCACCGTGGTGCGTGTGTAAGCAGCACCTCTGACCTGCATAGCTGGGGCCGAGCGTCTGCATGAGTTCAGGGGGCAATTAGCTTCCTCATTCCTGCAGCCTAACCAAAGCTGAGAGAGAGAAGAGAAAGTGAAAGCACGTCTGTTAGCTTGACGATGCAAGGGACCCAGTTTTAAAAATGTCACTTCAAATCTGCAAAGCCTGAAAATTATTCTTATTCTTCTGACCCAGGATAGGGATTAAAAAAAAATTTTTTTTTTACTTCCACAGGAAAAACAAATTAGTGATTTTTAAAGCCAATTCTCAATGATCGCAAGAGTAAGACCTAGATTTTAGCACCCACGCCATATTCTCCAAACGTCATTTCAACCATAAGGTCCTACCCTCGCGCCCCTTAATTAATTTAACCAAAAAAAAAAAAAAAATTAATTTAACCAGTTACCAGAAGCATAAGCGGTGGATTATTTTCTTTCTGTCTCTATCCAAGAAAAAGATCTAGAGGCAGCTAGCATTCTAAACTGAGGGCTGAGAAGGAGGTGGCGAGTGTCGATCATCTGGACTATTGATCGTGATTTATTGATCCCAGTTATTGAACAGATTGTTATTTGGCATCTACCACATGGCCCTGACTCTGTCATGGTTTCTCTTTTCCTCAGGCTGCAAGATGGCCCGAGGACTTGGTGATGCCCTTGGTCCTCCAGGAGCCCCCCGGGGAGGGGCTCATGAAAGATGGAACAAAGCCTGGAAGGAAGGAGAGGTGGGAACCTCCTACGGAGGCCACCCACATTTAGCAGCTTGGGATGTGGAACAAGGACTTCCCCGAGCTTTTCTGGGAAACGTAAACAGAAAACCACAGTGAAAAAGAGTCCACTCAAATGGCTGTTTTCCCAAGTGTTAGAGCAATCAAAGGCTCCCCTGAATATGTGTGCCTAGGGTGGGTTGGGGGAGGAATGGGAATCTGGACCATGTTATTGTTTAGTCGCTCAGTAGTGTCCAGCGCTTTATGACTGTGGACTGTAGCCTCTAGGCTCCTTTGTGAACAGGGGTCTCCCAGTAAGTGAACTGGACTGGGTTGCCATTTCCTTCTCCAGGGGATCTTCCTGATCCAGGGGTTGAACCCGTGTCTCTTGTACTAGCAGGTGGATTCTTTATTGCTGAGCCACCAGGGAAGCCCAGGGAGTGTGTAAGAGCGGACAAAGTTCAGCTGGTTTTGAGGACTCCACTCCCCCGCAGCATCCTGCCCACCCCCGTCCCCCAGCCAGGCTCACATTCACTGCCCCCTGGAGGAGTGTGGTTTGGAACCCTCCAGGCTGCTCCTTGGCCGGCCAACCTGGAGTCCCAGATGTGTCGCACTAGGAAGTGCCCCAGGGAGGGACCAGATCGCCCCGTCTAGAGCCTCTGCTGATGGGTGTGGCCCCCTCCCCCCTAGCTCTGTGCTGGCTCAGGGGTGACCAATGCTGACCAGGCCTCACCATCAGTCATCTGGAAGGAAGGGCTAGACAAACTTTACCTCCTGAGGTTTCTGGTCATGACTATCTTGCTACAGCTGCGTCTGCTCCTTCTTGGAGCCTCCCGTGTATCCCCAAGCCAAGGACATCACACTGGGATTATTTCTAATAGAAACAGAATGTAGCATCCTGCTTTCATTCCATCATTCCACCCACAGGCACAGGCACCACCATGGACCTCACACCATGCTTAGTTCTGGGAAAGATGGCTGAAACTGGTCCCAAATGTACAACAAGGCACAGGTTTATAAATGAAAGGACAATCACAACAGATCGTGATGCCTACTGTATGATCACATTTATGTGACATTCTGGAAAAGGCCAAACTAAAGAGATCGAAAACAGAAAAGTGGTTGTCAGGGGCTGGTGGAGGGTGGGAGGGTGGGCGAGGGGTTGGGACTCTGTCAGTGTCAGTTATATTTAAATACAAACTGTATTTATTAAACATGCAGAAATGTTCACTAAAAAGGATTAATTTTACTTCTCAGGTGGCTCAGTGGTAAAGAATCCGCCTGCCAATGCAGGAGAGGCGGGTTTGTTCCCTGGGTTGGGAAGATCCCTTGGAGAAGGAAATGGCAACCCTCTCTGGTATTCTTGCCTGGGAAATCCCAGGGACAGAGGAGCCTGGCGGGCTACAGTCCACAGGGTCACAAAGGTGTTGGACACGACTTAGCAACTAAACAGCAACTGTAATAATATTTTTAGTAAGGAAACAAATCAAAGTGGAAGGTGGTAAGTGCTGCAGTAAATAGGATGATGTGTCAGAAGGTGCAAAGGAAGAAGAAACCAGGTCTTTCTGGGAGGGCAGGGGAGGTGGGCAGAGAAGCCTGGACTGAGAACAGGGCAATGGACTTGAGGTTTCTAAAGATGACACAAGTTTCCAAAGAGACGGGGGCAGGGGCGGAAGGGCGGGGAGAGGGCGTTCCAGGTTGGGGAACAGCATATGCGAAGGTACAGAGGCTGGACAGCAAGCACCCTGTGTCCTGTGAACTGCTGGTCACTTGGTGTCCTTGATATATGGACAGAAGTCCAAGCCTGCTGTTCTAAATGTAATGCTGAGGATTCAGGACAAGGACTTTGTCTTTTGCCTTTCAACATTTTAAAAATTATGATGAAACATATTAACATGGAATTTGCCATTTTCATCATTTTAGTGTACTGTTCACTGACACTTATTACTTCCACAATGCTATGCTATTACTCTCACCCCCATCCATTTTCCTAACCTTTCATCACATGACCCCAAACAGAATCTCTGCTTCCATTAAACAGTAAGTTCTCACTCCTTTCTCCCCACCTCAGGCCCCGGGAACCTCTGATCTGCTTTGTGTCTCTAGGAATTTGCCTATTCTAGATATTTCATTTGAGTGGAATCATATAATATTTGCCCTTTTGTGTCTGGCTTATTTCACTCTGTATATTTTTGTTTTGTTGTTCATGAAGACTTTGGATTTAAAAAGTGGTGGTAGTTAAAAAGTGGACCCCGACAAAATGCTTCTGAGATAGAGGAGAGGGGAGAAGGAAGCCCCCTCCTCCCACCTCTGAAAGGGAAGGACTCAGGACTGGGCTGGGGTTTCTTTCTACACGGGGTCCTGCACGTTCCATAACTCCCTTGTCAATTCAAGGTCAGACACGGTCAGAGATACCCCTGTACGCCTCCAGCTCCCCAGAACCTCCACTCAGTCACAGTGTCTGTTGAGGGCCCCTGCCCCACTGATCTGTGGCCCCTAGCCTTCTCACTCTGTACCACACCACAAAAGGAATTTTTAAAAAGACTTAAGGAAATAAGTGACCGAGAATTGCAAATGAGGCAACCCAAGAAGCAGAGTTTGGAGTTAATTAGCTCTTGAACTGTCAAACTCAGTGGCTTCCAGTGAGTTCTGGCATTTCTAAGAATAATTAAGGGCTTGCTTGGCTGTCACATTCACAAAGGCCCAACCACGTCGTGAGCAAGTTCTACCTGCTGTCCACGCACAATGTCGGATGTCCAGAGACACGCAGAGGAGAATTAGACCCGGCTCACATTGCAGGTTCTTGGACAGAACTGTCATGTTTTCAGAGAACTTTTCATATTTTTGCAGCAAAATTTAATGATCACCATTTAAGGGCTAGATGTGAGTGGCAGAAGCAGTGGTACTTTAAAAACATCTGAAATCACTGGTGATAATAATAGCTAACATTTACCAAGTGCTACATTCCAGGTACCACCAGAGCCTGGGAGTTGGCGACAGATATATTATCGTCAATTCACAGGTGAGGAAGCTGATGCCCAGAGAGGTTATGCAAGTTTTTCAGAGTCACAGGGTCGAGACCAAACCCAGGCAGTCTAGAAACAGAGCTGGCTCTCTCAACAATGGGACTCACTTCTCCTGTCTCCAAGACATCCTGAGTTTTGCTGCCAGGTGACCAGCCAGCCTTCCTGGCATGCATCGTTAGTCTTGTCAGCATATATTGATTATAAATTGGCACATGATTCTGCTTCCTTGCCCTCTAAGCACTATTTTTCAGTAAGACATAATTCATCAATAATCTATTTAACTCATCTCATACTCAGACGATGACTGATTTATCATCATCTCTCATGGTGTCCATTTACTCATTAGCTATTTTTTTGAGCACCTACTATGCATCAAGTCATGTGAGCGAGACAATTATAGTGTCTGTCCAGGAGAGGGTTACATTCTAGGTGAGGATAAAACACATATAATACCTATAGTAAAGGGTAGTATAGTACAAAATAAAATATAATAAAAGGTAATATATGATGCAAGGTAAAAAATGATCAGATCCACAAGAAAAAGCATGTGTTATTATGGCTGTTTGAAGGACAGAAATGATCTCTTGGATGTGTGTGTGTGTGTGTGTGTGTGTGTGTGTGTGTGTGTGTTGTGCAAGGTGGGAAAAAGTTGATGGAGAAAAGGTGGAAGGAGGAAGAGGGGATGAGAATGGGACTCAGACAGAATTTTAGGAAAAGAGTAATGAGCTAGGCCTTTGATATGGGCTGAATTGTATTTCCCCAAATCCATGTGTTCAAGCCCTAAGCTCCAGTACCTTAGGGTCGGGCTGTGTTTGGAGGTGGGACCTTTAAAGAGGGAACTAAGTTAAAATGAGGCTGGGAGTTTGTGTCCTAACTTAATACAACTGGTAAACTTATATGTTGAGCAAATATGGACACAGACGAACACAGAGAGAAGACTGCTGTCTACAAACCAAGGAGGGAACCCGGCAGAAACCAGCCCTGCTGACATCGTGACACCTGACTTGCAGCCTCAGAACCGGGAGAAAGCACATTTTTGTTGTTAAAGACACACATTCTTTGGCACTTTGAAATGGCAGCTGGAACAAATGAATGCAAGCTTGAAAAAGAGGATTTAGACATGGAACTGATGGAAAGGAATGGAGTGGGGTGAGGGGGGAGCCGTGTTGGAAACTAGTGGAGTTTATTCGGTGGATGTGAAGAGCCAAGGCAGGTTTCTGAGCAGACTGGAAATCAAGTGGAATCATTCAGCAAAACTGACCAAGGACCTGCCCCATGTCAGATGTTGCCAAGAGCAATATGAAAGCTGCAGCTGTGATAAGATGCTTTGGCTCTTCATAGGCTGGCATGGCTGGGTGGCATGGCTGGGTGGGGCCAGGTAGAAAATGGGTTAGACTGGGGACAACATGGGGTGAGGAGACTACTTAGAAGTATTTTTTTTTCCTGGTAATGGATTTTTTAAATTAATTTTTATTGGAGTATTGTTGCTTTACAACATTGTGTTAGTTTCTGCTGTACAGCAAGGTGAATCAGCTATACGTATACAAGTATCTCCTCTCTTTTTAGATTTCCTTCCCATTTAGGTCACCACAGAGGACTGCGTGGAGTTTCCTGTGCTACCCAGTTGGTTCTCACGGGTTATCTATATTATATGTAGTATCAATAGTGTACGTATGCCAATCTCAATCTCCCAGTTCATCCCATCCTGCCCTTACTCCCCTTGATGTCCATAAATTTGTTCTCTATATCTGTGTCTTTATTTCTGTTTTGCACATAAGTTCACCTGTACCCTTTCTCTAGATTCCACATATATGTGTTAACATATGGCATTTGCTTTTCTCATTCGGACTTATTTCATTCTATGTAACAGTCTCTAGAGTCATCCACATCTCTGCAAATGGTACTATTTTGTTCTTTTTATGGCTGAGTAATATTAGAAGTCTTTTATCATGGCCTGATTCAGTGCCATTCAGTCTTCTTTCAAAAAGAGTCTAATAGACCCTCCTAGGGAGGTGGTCCCCCCACCCACCCCAGCCTAGTCCCAAACGTACGTAACAGTATCAGCATGTCTGCACAGCTCCCTTGGCCAAGAAATGAGGCTGACCTCTACTTTCTGTATCATGGGAATGTGACTTTTTATAATTTCTTTCAAATATAAATAAAAAATTAGTAGCTTTTCAAAACTCTATGTTCTACTGGGAGATACAACCTTCTCCATGGCTCCACTTGTATCTCTGCACCCACACCACAGAGAATGCTCTTCTGAGGTCAAACATCTTCTCCAGTGAATGTTTATTGGAAACCCAGGAATTCAAAAGCGATCTCAAAATAAGTCTGTGGTTTGTCTCTGGGGGCAAGCCTTTCCTCAGTGTGGCAGGCAGAAGGATGGCCTCCCCTAGGAGGTCTGGTCCCAACCCCTAGAACCTGTGAATGTATATACTCCATATTGCAGATGTGATCAAGTTCACAGCCTTGAGATGGTGAGGTTAGCCTGGATTATTCAGGTGGACTTCATCTAATCATGTGGGTTTTTAAAAAGAAAGACCTCTTTCCCAGCTATGGAGAGCAACCATGGAAGTATGGTCAGAGATGCAAAGTTGCTGACTTTAAAAAGAAAAAAGTTATTTATCCATTTGTCTGCACAGGGTCCTAGTTGCAGCATGTGGGATCTTTTAGTTGTGACATGTGGGATCTCTGAAGATGTGAGGAGGTGGGCGTGAGCCAAGGAAGGTAGGAAGCTTCTGGAAGCTGTAAAGGGTGAGGAAATGGATTCTCTCCTAGACCCTCCAAAAAAGAAACACAGCAAGGTCAACACCCTGATTTTTGTCTACTGAGACCCATACTGGAATTCTAACCTATAGAGCTGGAAGAAAGTAAACATGTTTTGTTCTGAGCCATTGATGTTGCGGTAATTTGTTATAACAGCAGTAGGAAATGAATGCCCTCCCTTTGCTAGCACTCAAGGCAGACCTGCTTATTTAAACACTGTGTCTACTCAGGGTTGACCTTGTAGTGCCTTCCAATTCACCGATGCCCTTACCTAGCTGGTTTCATTCTCTCCACCAGGTTCAAAACTCCCTAAGAGCAAGGACCAAGTTAATCATCCCGGCATCTCTAGGGCCAGCATAGTAGATGCCACATAAGAGATTTCAATAACTATGAATTCAGTGATTGTATGAAAGCCCAAGGCAGCCTAGGGCTTCATAATGCCCCCATGGGACCTCCAAAGTGAGGCATGAGTACTTCTTTTCAGACATAAAGAGGTCAAAGCTGATGTCACCGTTGATGTATATGTATGTCATGATGGTGAAATGAATTCCTGTTGGCTGTAACCAAGACAACAAGAAATCCCATTCACATGAAGAGACTGGTGAGTCATTCAGACAAGCGTCAGTGGAGGCCTGGCTTCCCAGGACAATTTCTGTACAATGTCACTCCAGGCCCCTTTTCATGAAGAGCATTTATCAACAGGGCCCTATGTGATTCATTTCCCTGGTCCCTCCAGTGAAGGCATGAGACTCAGAAACAAAGCTCTGTTGGTTTGGACACACCCCTCATGAAATCATGTTTATTTTTGGAAAGAAATGACCATTCACAACTTTTCGCTGTTGGGTAGAAAGCTCTGTAGTCGCTTTCTAGAAAAGTTGACCATGGGCAGTTACAGTATAAATAATGCAACCTTCTCCCCATCATATTTTTGGTAATTATTTTCAACTGTCATGATCAGAAACTGGGAATCAGTGGAGAAGGGGGTCCAGAGAAAGCCCTGCTGGCCAGGCCCTGATCTGCTGTGGCTCTGTTCACTGCGGCAGCCCCTCTGTCCCTGTAGAGATCTGTAAACTCCTTGTAGTTGTTCAAGCTGGCATCTTGGGCTGGTACAGAGATGCTATAGCTTAGGTGGCCTTTCCCACTAGGACCAAAAGGCTTGGTGAGGGTCCAGCATCAGACCTCAACTCACCCAAGACTAGGAACTTTGAGTTTACCTGGAGACTTCATCACCGACTTGATGGACATGAGTTTGAGTAAGCTCCAGGAGTTGGTAATGGACAGGGAAGCCTGGCGTGCTGCAGTCCATGGGGTCACAAAGAGTCAGACACGACTGAGTGACTGAACTGAACTGAACTGAAACTCACTGGCAACCAGAGTTTTCCTCCTGTTTTAAGCTTCTCTCCTCAACCATTCAACACCCATCCCTGATGTCGGGTCCAACTATGGCTTCAATGACCCCTGAAGTGGTCCCCTGAAAGTGTGATAGTTTATTCTAGCAGATGACAACCCTCTTCAGTGATACTCCCTTTGCTGTCAACTTAAGGGCTGAGAGATCGCTCAAGTTTACGTTTGCAACCTGGGTGTGCCTTCTCCTTTGTCTTCCCCCCATTCTCTTGCCAACCCCTTGGGAAAGGACGTAACCCTGGCAAGTGATGTTCCTTAATTTGTTCCCAGGTTCTGAGCAGAGCGAGTCTCCTGGCCACATCAACCCAGTCCTCCAGCAGGGTTTTGGTGACTCTCAAGTGCCCGGGGCACAAGTACAGACAGGTTCTTCAAGTGGCAAACTATAAACAGGAAGTGGATGGTAGGATATTAAGCCTTGGGCACTTGACACACAATTTATTCTGCTTGGCTCATATTTGCAGCTCTCTGTAACTACAGTTCTGTGATAGAAGCATATCAGAATCAAGAAATATTTAATGAACGACTAATGCATTTTATCTGTTGTAACGCAGCTTGGCCAGGAAAGCAAGAGGATGGGCTGACATTTGAACAAGGGTACTTAGAAGGAACCCTTACCTAAAATCATTCCAAATCCTAAACTTTTACCAACCATGGTGGTCCCACACTCTCTGGTCACTGGGAGAGCTGTGTGGGGATCGAGCAAGTGCTCCAGAGCGGGCTTTGGGGCTGGAAGAGCCTGGAGGTGGGAAGCCTCATGATCACTCAGGTAAGGTGAGCTCCACCAAACACAACCTTGCCATGGAGAGATGAGCCAGCTGCCAGGACTGGGGAGCACAAAGCCCTCATTCAGTCAAGTGAACAAAAGGGTCAGGACTTTAGGGAGACAGCTGACATGAATACTCCACTAAAGAGGCAGCGTCTCAGGAGAAAACCAGGACGTGACAGATGGCATGAGAAGACAGAATATCTTTACTCCTTCCTTGTGGTTGTTCAGTTGCCAAGTCGTGTCTGATTCTTTGTGACCCCATGGACTGCAGCACACCAGGCTCCCCTGTCCTTCACCGCCTCCCAGAGCTTGTTCAAACTCGTGTCCATTGAGTTGATGATGCCATACAACTCTCATCTTCTGTCGTCCCCTTCTCCTCCTGCCCTCAATCTTTCCCAGCATCAGGGTCTTTTCCAATGTGTCAGCTCCTCACAACAGGTGGCCAAAGTATTGGGGCTTCAGCTCCAGCATCAGTCCTTTCAATGAATATTCAGGGCTGACTTCCTTTAGGATTGACTGGTTTGATCTCCTTGCGGTCCAAGGGACTCTCAAGAGCCTTCTCCAGCACCACAGTTTGAAAGTATCAATTCTGTGGCACTCAGCCTTTGTTATGGTCCAACTCTCACATCCGTACATGACTAATGGAAAACTATAGCTTTGACGATACGGACCTTTGTTGGCAAAGTGAGTGAGCCATAGAACCCCCAAGAGGAGGAAAACAATAGAAATGCTCACCTGAAAAGTGTATGTTAGAGATCAGAAACTGAAGATTCAAGAGGAAGCCAGGACCTTGGGAAGGAGAGAAGCAATTTGGAGTATATGTGGAACGTCTTGTGGAGCAAGAGTGTTACTGTGTGTGAGGTTTTTCACAAAGATAATCAATCAAGGATAACTTCCTGCTGTCCACCTGGACCAGTCACTTGACCAAGGTCCCTTCTCCTCCCCCACACTCCTCTTCCCTCCTCTGGTCCTCCATGTAGGGTTTCACACTATGGAGAAGTTGACAATTAGACTTTATTTAATAATAGCGATCTATCTCTATGGAGTTGGTTGTAAACAAAAGGATCTTGAATTGAAGAGCATCTTCCTATAGGTCATATATTAAAATTAGCCAACTTTAATTTTAACTGTTTTTAACTGTTAAAACACCAAAAAAAGAAAAAAAAAAAGAGGTATAAACTGTTTTCTTTGATCATGGTGAAATAGATAGCTTAAATGTGTCCTTTCAAGCGACGCGGGTCCAAACCAATAATCAGGTCCTAGACAGAATAATCACAATGGGGCCTTGTCAAAGGGGGTGCATGATGGTAAACCAGTGGTTCACAAAGTCATGGGACAAATCTGGGACATCATACCAGAAAGGGCTAGATATATTATGGGAATGCAAAAGTTGCAGAAAATTTTAAGATAAAACAAAATACTGCAATTAAATACAGGCTTTTCGTTGGCCACATTGGCCACACCCCAGAACAATGAGTGCCAGTAGAAGCTCTCCAGCGGAAAGTTCTGAAAGCTCTGCTCTCTGGAAACATAAGGAGGTCACACCCAGCCCAGCCTTCTGGGTCCTCACTTTCCTTACTTCTCTCTCAGTGGGAAAGTCTGGTACTCTATGTCTTCATAGACATTGAGAAAACACTATTTCCAAGTAAATACATAAGCCACAATGCAAAGTATGCAGGTAAGATATCAGACTCCCTTTCTTTCACATGAAACATCTAGAACAACAACCACAGCTAACAAAGAGTAATTGACACATCGATACCCTGGTTTGGTGTGGTCTGACCCAGCCAGGGGTGCGGCTACTGACAGTAGGTAGGTTTTGTGGAAGAGAACAGAGCAGCTCAATGCCGGCAAGATAAAATGTTAGGGCTGTCTCCTAAACATCTTCCCAGCTGTCTTTGGCATTTTTTTCTTTCTTCTTGGATCCACGGATTGCCCAGTGTCCTGGACCCACTTTCTTCCCTATGGAGAACCTTGCCAAGGCTCCCGTAACACTGCCATCACATCCTCTATACAGACACCTGCAGGGGTGCCCTGTTGCCTCTTAAGTCTTACTTAAGATCCCACAGTTTCGGGCAACTTACCTTATCTTTCTGGGGCTTCCCATGTGGTGCTAGTGGTAAAGAACCTGCCTGCCAACGCAGGTGACATAAGAGATGCAGGTTCAAACTCTGGGAAAGGAAGATCCCCTGGAGGAGGAAATGGCAACCCACTCCAGTATTCTTGTCTGGAGAATCCCGTGGGCAGAGAAGCCTGGCGGGCTATGGTCCATAGGGTCGCACAGAGTTGGACACGGCTGAAGCGACTTAGCATGCACACATCTTCTAGTGCTTCTTTTTTTTAACCTTAATCAGACCAGGCTTTGTGCCAGCTCTTCGCTGCTTTCTCAGATTTCTGTGCACTGTGCTTTCTCCCTGGGATCTCCCCTTGCTTCTACAAACCCCAACCAGCATGTCCTTCAGCATCTGGGGCTCGTTCTTCAAAGCTCAGTGTATCTCCTCATGGAAGCCTCTAGGAATCCTCCCTTTGCTTCATTATGCTCTGTAGCTCTAAGACAGCTGTCACCGTTTGTGTACATGTCTTTGCTCCTATACTGGAGGGTAAGGACAGTGTCTTACCCATCTTTGCATTTTCTATGCTACTTAAGTACCCATAGGGGCTTCCCAGGTGGCACAGTGGGAAAGAATCCACCTGCCAATGCAGGAGAACCAAGTGATGCAAGTTCGATCCATGGATCAGGAAGATCCCCTGAAGAAAGAAACGGCAACCCACTCTAGCATTCTTGCCTGGAAAATTCCATGGACAGAGGAGCCTGGTGGGCTATAGTCCGTGGCATCACAAAGAGTCAGACATGACTGAGCACACATGCGCATAAGTACCCATGCCCTACATATTAGAGCTCGGTGTGCTGGCCTTGTCCTTGGGTAAGTTACTGTGTCTCTCTGAGCCTTGGTGCCCTTTCTGTAAAGTGGGGCTAACAGTAATGTATCCTTCACAGGGATGAGTGTCAGAATGAAGTGAACTCATGCAAGTAAAGTGCTTATGCAAAGCTTGACACATAGTATGTGTTCCTTCTACTACTATCAATATTATGTCAATTGTACCTTATTCATTTCATACTAAAATGGTCTCTTTTTGGTGTCTGGGCTGTCTCCTGTCTTCCTTATTTAATCAAGAAAACAGTGCTTACTAGGTTTTTGGGTTCTCACCCCTGCCTGTGTATCAGCATCAACTGGGGAGCCTTTAGAAAGTACTGATGCCTGGCTTCTACCTTCCAGAAACTCTCCTTCAGTGGGTGTGGTCCAGATATCAGTCATTTTTTATTCCTAGAGTGTTTCTCAAGTAGGGCCGAGATAGTGAACCCCTGAAGATCATTAGAGAGTTTACCATATCTGTCACAGGTTCTTTCAGCCCTGTGTCTAGAGCAAAGAGCTGGAGTCTGGGGGCACCAATCTCCAGACGACTGCATGGTTAACACCAAGGGATGTATGTTTCTCTTCATTCTAGAAGTCTTCCACTGTTTCATTCTCTAAAACCTCCCATGATGACTCAGCATTTTAATACTTCTTGGTGTCCCTGTTCCATTCCCATAAGAGTCAAGTGCTGGCTCAGGATAACTTAGTGCATAAAATGCTAGGTGATAATAACATAAGGTAGTAAGACATAGGGGCTTCCCTGAAGGGGCTCAGTGGGTAAAGAATCAGCGTGCAATGCAGGAGGTACAGGAGACCTGGGTTTGATCCCTGGGTCAGGAAGATCTCCTGGAGGAGGAAATGGCAACCCACTCCAGTATTCTTGCCTGGAGAATCCCATGGACAGAGGAGCCTGGCAGGCTACAGTCCATGGGATCCCAAAGAGTCAGACATGACTGAGTGACTAAGCACGCGTGCGCGCGCACACACACACACACACACACACACAGCACACAGTGGTACATGAGAGAGGAGGAGGGAAACACGAAATCCTTCCAACCCTGCAGCTCCCATTTTCCCTCTTGAGCTTGTTATGAGCGATGGGCTCTGTCCCAGCAGCCAGGAGTGGGCAGGGCCTCAGAGAGGGCACGGGAGGCCACGGTCTGTCCGCCTGTGCCCCATGAGCAAACGCTGCTGGACAATTGGGCCATTATAGCAATAAGCAGAGAGTAATTACTGATAGAGAGATGCAGATTCCTGTTTCTCAACTTCTAGCCTTTTAAAAACCCTTTCTTCAGTAATTAAATGTATAAACCTCGTAGTTCTCACTGGGCATTGGATTTCAACAGGATATTGGCCAAAATCAGGACTGGAGAATCGGCCCAGCCGTGACCAACCTGGGAATGCTTAGTCAGCCTGGTCCTGCTGACTCAATCCTCTCTTTGAACTGCAGGACTTATGTAACTTTAGTCTAAGAGTCCAGCCCAGGGATTCTATTGCCAAGACTGAGAAGAAAAAAAAAAGCTGATTAAATTCAAGACATGGCAGATAATGCCAAAAGACAGAGGAAATGTGATCTCCAAGGAGAGAGAGAGAAACGTGTGTGTTTTGGAGATAGAAGTGTCGGGGAAATGGACGCTGAAGGTCAGATGACTTCTGCAAAGCAAGTGCTCTGAGGAATTTATACTGGTTCCCTGTCCCCTAGTTCTGGATGGTGCCTGGTGGTGGTTGGTGTTTTGCCAATGGACTCAGAATGTGACTTGAAAACCTGTGTGAAAGGCCCATGAAATGTTCAGGTGCTTCTGAAGACACGCCCCATTCTGGGGCTTAGGTAGAGGACACAGCACCCCACCCCCACCCCCAAGAAGACCCACACGCCAGATCACACTTGGAGCTGATACCACAAGCCCCAAATGCCTTAGTCCAGACATCTTCAAATTGGATGGGAACTTGGACATAATTTTTTACAGGTCGGGAAAGTAACACCTGCAGAGGTGAAGCAAATTACCCAGATCACATATCTGCTTGTGGCAGAGACGGGACCACAGCCTGAAATTGCCAGCAGCTCTGAACCTGCTCACTCTGGCGCCGAGCTGGGTGATGGGCACAGGGGGCTGTAGAAAGAGACAGTTCCTGGGCCAGGCACCCCCTCCCTGGCTCTGGCATTCTGGGAGGACACTTTTGAAAATTCTGTATGGGTGCTAACTGCACAAACAAAACAGAAGACCAAGTGGAGGAAACGCAGGGAACCAGCCAGGAAGGACATGCTTAAAGCATGAAGTCACCAGCTCCGAGGGCAAACCATCCATGGAAAGAAGGTTCTTGTGCTGAGCACCTCCGAGGCTTCGAGGGGCCGCAGAGAAAATGTGAAGCATCTACAAAACGTTCTGCAGCTCTGCTCAGCTCTTGAAACTCAAATATTTGTTTTCTATCAGGAAGTGGCTCAGAGCACGGGCACAGTCTCACGAAGTGCGTGATCCGGGCACCAGCCCAGCGCCCCAGGAGGGTTCAGGATGTCTTAGCCACGCCTCCAGTCAACACCTTTCGACAACAACAGCACCTGAGTCAGAGCTAAAGCCCTTCCTGGGTTCAGCCTGACCCTCCTGTTCACTCCCTTTGCCTCCAGAGCGGTCCAGCGCCCCCTGCTGGTGACCTATCTTGCTCCTCTTCTGCTGGGTTTAGGAGCTGGACTGCCTTTCCCAGTAGTGAGTCCAAGACTTTCTGTTCCCTATTTTATAAGACGCTTCTCTCTGCTTAAAATGCCCAGTGCCTGGTGATGCCGTGTCTTTTGTGCTTAAAGGGAGAAGGAAATTCATCTGGGAGTCGTAGAGGGTGAATGATCACATCCTCCCCTCGCATCCTGGATGTCACAGGATGAATTCCTGGCTGGAGGCAAGTGAGCTCCACGCCATCACCTCTGAGCACATTAGAGCCTTGAGCCAGTATGCTCCCCATGCAGCTGAGACTTGGGCAGGTTTGCCAGCTGTCTCATCAGATGGCATGCAAACAAACGGAGAGGGGTGAGCCTGGCTTCCTGCTGACGGTCCCTCTCGGCTGTTCCAGGGGAGAACTCAGGGCCAGTGAGGGCTGCCCTCCACCCAGCAAGGCTCCCTGGTGGTGCCTGTCTTCAGGGAAGAAGAACCCTGAGGCTCCTGAACCACCGCCCCCCCCCCCCAGGCCACTCCTTTAAGCCTACAATTCCTGCAGTGCTGTGCATGTGTGAGTACTCAGTCGGCTCTTTGTGACCCCACGGGCTGTAGCCCGCCAGGCCCCTCTGTCCATGGTATTTCCCGGACAAGAATACTGGAGTGGGTTGCCAGTTCCTCCTCCAGGGGATCTTCCCCACCCAGGGACTGAACCTGAATCTCCTGTGTCTCCTGCTTGGCAGGCAGATTCTTTACCACTGAGCCACCTGGGAAGCTGGAATTCCTGCTACAGGAGGAAAAAAAGAAAAAAAAAAAAAAGGCTTTCACTTCACAATTGAAAAATAAGACTTAAAGGTCCATATCCCTTTGATGAAAAAACTCTCAAGCCCATCCAAATTGGAAGTCACTGATTTAAAATCTTTTTTTTTACTCAGATTGATAAGAAAAAAAGGAGTATGTAAGAGCTGGACATAAACTCTGGCTATTTCATAATTTTTCCCAGGGCTTACCCTTTTTGCATTAAAACCATCTATTCACCACATGGACGGGGGCAGGGCGTGGGTGGGTGTAGATTTTCCCCTCTTCTCTCTGGATTGTCTGTCATCTTCCTCAGCTATGCCACGTGACTTTCTCAAAACTGCCTCTGAGTTGTCTATGAGCTCAGCTTTCCAGTAGGAACTTTTTTTTTTAGTAATTCTGTTATGATTAGTTCCTTCAACGTCTTTTCTTTTTTTTATATATAAATTAGTATATTTATCTATTTTTTAACTTTACAATATTAGTGGGCACTTCTTATACTGAGCAAATACTGATGAGTTTTAAGGCAGCCCCTCATCTGTGAGCCGGTGGAGATCTAGCAGTCAAGTCCAACACTCTCCTTTTACAGACAAAGAAGTCAGAGCTGCTGGGGTGAGAGCCTGGCAGGACTCAGACCACAGTCAGTTTTGCTTGGGGATCTTGTCCAGGTTTCACAACTCCTTCTCTGGTTCTCCCAGGAGCCAGCGACAAGACTACACCTCCAAACTCTGCTTTGTCTCAGGCTTCTTACACAGGACTAGTCAAAAGGCTCCTTTTCAAGCTTTCTGTGCAATGGAAACCCTGCTTGACTAATTCAGAAACACCTCTCTGGAAGTCTCGAATCTCTGGCAGTAATTCAACATAGAGAATTATGTTGAATAATTATTATTTTTTTCCCTTCCATAAAGTAGGAGAAGTGAAGTGATATAGGTGAGCCACACAGTGATACTCGATGAAGGCGACCTTCTATCACAATCGGAGAATGAAGATCCGGCACGACAGGTTTACATTGATAACTAATTCCTGTCCTTGGGTTCTGCCTGCAGAGAGAGGCCTTGGCACAAGCCGTTGTTTATGCTCTAGCTTCGTGTATGGAGTAGGATGGGGAGGAGGGACATGGGTTCTGTTTTAGAAAGTGTGTGTTAGGTTGGTGGATGGTCTGGAGGAGGGGACTAGAGGGAAAGAGTGTGTACACACACACACACACATGCACACACACCTGTGGTTGCCATGGGCCTGATGTTTGTTTCCACTGGCTGGCTTATCAGAAAATTTGGCTGAGTTGCAAGACTTAAGTTTTGAAGGCGGGCGTTATAAAGAGCAAATACATTTTTCAGGTTCGAGGACACACCAGCCCGGAAGAGCCAAAGGAAGAAGGAGAAAAGATTTCTTTTTTTTTCTCCAGTAATAACTTTTAAAGTCAGAGCTGAAGTTCACCTGGGAACCCTGGTGATGCTGACTTACCTGCTGGCTTTCAACGCCCAATGACCAAGATTTAAAGTCAGAGCTGAAGCTCACCTGTGAACCCTGGTGATGCTGACTTAACCCTGATGGTTCTCAATGCCCAGTGGCCAAGATAAAGGTGGCTCCAGCCCTGGAGACACACCCTCAGCTGGTAGTTGTGATGTCACTTTTTGTGTTCAACACATGCTCCGAATACCCTAGAATTGACCAAGCAGGATTGGGTTGAAAGCAAAATCTCTAATCTGACAGTCACTGTGACATCAGGAACATTTAGAAAAGCCACAGCTCAGGACCGGTTCGTGACTTGATGGAATAATTGCGCTTGCTTCAGATGATAAATTGGAGAAGGCAGTGGCAACGCACTCCAGTACTCCTGCCTGGAAAATCCCATGGACGGAGCAGCCTGGTAGGCTGCAGTCCATGGGGTCGCAAAGAGTCAGACACGACTGAGCGACTTCACTTTCACTTTTCACCTTCATGCATTGGAGAAGGAAATGGCAACCCACTCCAGTGTTCTTGCCTAGAGAATCCCAGGGACGGCAGAGCCTGGTGGGCTGCTGTCTGTGGGGTCTCACAGAGTCGGACATGATTGAAGCGACTTAGCAGCAGCAGCAGCAGCAGATGATAAGTAATCTGTAAGTGGCAGCTGTGGGTGATGGGAATAATTCAGGAGCTAACCAGGAATCCACAGATCTGGAAGAAGGAAGAAGCAAAGTCAAGGTTTTCTTCAATGTTTTCACAGTTTCTTTAGATTTTAATACAGCCTAAATCCCCAAAGTGTAACCAAGGATACTGCCATAGGAAATAAATTAATTCGATATTGGCAAATTTAAACAGAAAGACAGAATGGATTCACAAGCTGCAGAACCACAGATGGAATCAGATTTGATTATTTCTGACTTAAGAAAACAAATTTTGAGAGAAGAATAATATGGTTTGATTGTGAAATTAGGGCTGTATCAATCAGATAGGTATTGAACGACTTAGAGAAAGGTGGTACTTTTTAGAAACAGACTTCTAGGATCCTCAGGCCATATTTTAAAGCCCCCGGGCTTGGTTCAGTGTTGTCAGTGGGTTTAAAGAACCTCGTTTTAAAATTCTTGAAACAACATTAAATCTTTTAACTTTTTTTTGGTAAAACGCCATGGTGACTTTGTAGGAAAAAGAGAAGGGGTGATCACAACATCAGACCAAATTGTCACTGTTGAGTTGAATTTTGAACTTCCAGCTCAGAACAGGTTGGAATTTGCTTTGCTACTTCCTCAGGCTCCAAACAGGGGAGACTCCTCCTTGGTGGTGGGGTCACAAAGATTAGAGATATTTGTTACCTCAAGTCTCTTCAGGTTGGGCTACTCTTTAGAAAAGGTCTCATTTAGTGTAGTCCCTATAAAATAACCACCATTTGGTTATTAAACTCATTTTCTTTTGGCCAGATGCCCCCCAAAAGCTTCAACATCACAAGTAGATTGAAGAACGAGAATGTAGAGAAGGAATCAGTGCCTAATATTTCTACACTTTAATGGATTTTTCTCCTTCAACAATTGGACTTCCCAGGGAATCCAGTGGTTAAGACCTCACACTTCCATTGCAGGAGACATAAGTTCAGTTCCTGGTCAGGGAACTAAGATCTCCAATGGTGGTCAAAAGAAATCCAAAAAGATTCTGATTCATACTAATATGTCACTCTCTGGGATTACATTATATCTAAAATAATAAACAATGTTTATTTAAAAAAAAAGAATTAAGAATATTATCTACCTTCCTGGGAAATGGGGTTGTGTTGAGAATTAGCTCATAGTGAAAAGTGGTGAATATTGTCATCAACCCTGTGTCACGGGTGCAGAAGCCCAGACCTGACCATAGGAACTCAAATAAAGAGCCTAGCAAATGATGGACCCTGAATGCATGAGGTGGGCAGGGAAATAGGAATGAGGTGTTTAGGAAAACTGTCTAGATTTTATCCTTCTATTTCTTTATGTACTCAATCCAGTCCATCAAAAAGGAGCCATGCAAATAAATTTTTTTTCCATAAAGAATTTGATTAGAGATGTGTGTTCGTAGCTCAATCGTGTCGACTCTTTGTGAAACCATGGACTGTAGCCCGCCAGGCTCCTCTGTCCCTTGGATTCTCCAGGCAAGAATAATGGAGTGGGTTGCCATTCCCTTCTTCAGGGAATCTTCCTGACCCAGGGGTTGAACCTAGGTCTCCTGATTGGCAGGTGGATTCTTTACCACTGAGCCACCTGGAAAACCCTGATTAGAGATAACCATTTTTTAATTTCCAAAGCTATTTTTCTAACCTTATATAAACAGAAACCTTTTAAAATTGAGGATGTTGAGTTTGTTGGGGATGACAAGGTTGGAAAGCATTAGATAAAGCCCCCCTTCGCACCTGCCAGGGGATTGATTTCTGTTCTGTAATAATAGTTTTCACATTCCTAGGATGGATGCACTCAGTCCAGCTGGCTGAGATGAAGTGGGGAAGAGAAAGACAAAGCCTGGATGGAGAGGAGATACCCGTAGGCACGCTAGCTCTGTCTTAGCCTGACTTCCCTAGAAACAAAGCCTGGTGTAAGAGCACATACGCAACTACTCCACTGGGAAGCACCATCTCAAGGAGAGAAGAGTCAGTTATCAGTTATGGGGGGAGGTTGTATATTGGCATCTCCAGAAACACAAAGCTTCCATCTTCAGCTATGGAACCATGCAACAACCACATGGGACACCCCATACCCCAAACCAATTCTGGTTAGCATTGCTTTCTGCCGTTTCTGCCTTCACTAAGCTGCAAGAACTCTTGCCACATCCTCAGCATCTTTTGCAAAGGAGGTTGATTATCAGTGATAACAGAGTGCAAAGAAAACCATCAATCTTGAGCTTCCAACATACGATGTGGTTTGTTCTTTCTGAGAAAATAGATCCTACTTGGGCCCAGAGGTCCCCTGCCCCCACAGCCTTGTCTCCCTCACCTCAGGACTGATTCTGTCCAGCTGCCTCCCTGAATCTGAGCATCTGATTGGCCACTGCGTGTTATAAAAGAGGTGCAGTCTGGACTCACCTCTACACTAAGTTCTGTCACACTTCCAGCCTGAGTCAGCCATGGTATGAGTTTGGGGGGAAGTGTCTCTCCCAGCACCGAGGGACCATAGTGACTCAAAAGTGGCCACAGTGCAGATTGGACATCTGGGTTTCTCTGGAGCTGAATGTGAGTTTTAAAGCCAAGTTGCCAGTGTGTCCCAGTACAAGGACGACTGTGTGAGCAGAGGAATGTTCCTGAACCAGGGGGAGAGGGTGGCTCTGGGAGCTGCAGGTTCTGATGTTTCAGGAAGGGGCGAGTCTGATGAGAACCTCAGGGGAGCGGCATGGTCCTTTTTAGCTCCTTGACTCACTGGGAACCCTTGGCCTTGCCCACTGGGAAGCTTCAGTCTCTCCAGCCCGGAGCCTGAGATGGTAACACTTGGCAGGCTCCTTCCACCCCCAGGGTGCTGTGTCGGGAATGTTTGCAGAGTGCGCAGGGGTTCCTCTGATGAAAGGCCCGCCCCAGTACAAAGTGTTATTGTTCTGTCTTACACAATGTGGCTGAAAATAGGAGTGTGCCATTCTGCTGCAGGGCAGGATGTCTCTGCAGCGTTTGTCTGGGAGGAACGTGTGCCCAGTGGCCGGACGGAACACAGCAGCCAGTGTGCAGCAGGGTGGCCTGAGAACAGGTGAGGAGAGAGAGGCATAGGGGGGCTCCTAGTGGGGCTCCCCCAGGTGATGGGGTGAGACATGAGGCTTGAGCCACAGCCAGGGAGCCCTGCTGCAAAGCTCACATGCCCCCAGGGGCCACCAGCCTGGCCAGGGATGGGGCAGGGATCAAATACTGCAGACTACAGGGCACCTGCTGAGCTCAGCAGCAAACCATGGGGAGGCAGAGCCAGGATCTGGGGGTGCCCCAGTTTGGAGGTGCCACTCAACCTCAGCAGGAGGGAGTCTCCTTTGGGGTTTATTTCCCAAAGCCCCAGGATGGGTGGTGGTGCTCTACCTGAACAGCTGTGCCCTGGCTGTTCTTCACTGAGTGGGAGATCGAGCGCTGAAAGCAGAGCATCCCCACTGGGGCCCCATGGTCTCCAAACCACACGCCCTGAGCCTGAGCACGTGTGGCCCCGCCCTGCCGCTCTCTGTGCTCCCTCTTCGGACCTGCAGCTGATGGTGTAGGTGTTCGGCGGTGCTGGCTCTGATGTGTGAAAAATAAAACCAAGAAACACCAGGATTTCTAATTACCGTGCTGACAAATGAGTCTCACAGCAGTTTCCCAACGATCGGCTAACGAGCTCTCATTGGAGCGTTTGGGCCAGACCTTGGGGTGGCAGAGACACACAGCAGGTGCCTCCTCCGAGCAGCCTGTTTGGGGATCTGATCACACTTTCACTCTGGTGCAGTGTCCCTGCCTGGGGAAGCTGGGGCACAGTGGGTTGGGGGGCGCTTCCAGGCCGAGAGCTATGCTGTTGGGTGTGTGGTGGGCATGCGGAGGCTGGCAGGGGCCAGACTGAGAGCACCAGCTGTGTCAAGATCAAGGTTGGAGGTGAGGCCTTGGGACCTTCCTGCAGTGGCTTCTGGCCCCCGTGAGATGTTCTCACCAGGATGGAGGAAGCTCTGAAGGGTGCTAGGCTCAAGGCGCCTTGGACACTGGCTCTGCCTTCTCTAACACCGTGCTGGTGATGTCAGGGGTTGTTCAGGGCTGTGAAACAAACTTGTCAGAGTTTGGCCAGTTTCTTATGGCCAGGTTGAGTGCTGGCTTTCGTGAACCTTTAAAAAGGAAGGGAGGGGAAAAGCTCACTTTCTCAGTAGAATAAGATGACATCAATGGCTGATAACCGCACTCCTTACCTCTAACTGCCTGGTTCACTCGTGGCCTCCGGGATAAAAGGATCAAGGAGTGACCAGAAGCAGTATCAGGGTCTGAGTTGGGGTGCTGGGATCCTCCAAACCCGGCCGAGAAGCTCAAAGGAGCATTCGTGAAGTCCTGCTCCTCCTTCCTCACCAGCCCTCTCTTGGAAACCCCAGTGCCAGGAGGGCAAAGATGCTGGATCCAGGGCCTAGGATAAAGCCCAAGCACAGAAGAGCTCTGCCAATATTAGCTGGAAGAATGACTAAGTCAAGCATTCTTCTCTTAGTTTCTTTCACTTTCATGGGCCCTCGAGGCCTCCCAGTTTACTCCAGCCCCTCCCCTGCTCAGCGTGGTTCTCTCTTAGCATTCTTGCTCCTTTTCTGTCCATGTTTTTATTAATGATTGGTCTCCAGCCAATAGAATTAGCCCTTTCCTACCATGCTTAAGGCAAACCCACCAACAAGGTCAAACTTTGCTCAAATGAAATAGAGAAGTATAGCTTCTCTTCTCTTTTCTCTGCCCTCCCCGCCACTTAAAAACTATTATCTGGGAAATTTTCAAACAAATAGGAAACTAGAAAGACGAGAGTAATGACACCCCCTGCCCAACCCCCACCGTCATAAACTCAACATCCATCAACATTTTGCCAATCTCGTTTCATCTCTCCTCTCCCTTTTGGTTTGGGGAAATATTTAATCCTCTTTTTTTGTTGTTAATGTCTTCTTCCTGGAAACTTTTTTATTTTATTTTTTTCTGCATTTCTTCTTTTTTTTTTTGGCCACACCACGCAGCTTGTGGGATCTTAGTTCCCGGACCAGGGATCGAAACTGTTGCCCCCTGCAATGGAAGTGCAGTCTTAACTGCTGGACCACCAGGAAAGTCTCATTCCTCTAACCCTCTGAGCGCGTTTGGAGGGTTTCCCTTACCTTCAAGCCCACTGTTAACACGTCGGCTCCATCACAATGGGGCGCATACTTGCTCCATTATGCTCGCGTCACATATCACTCAGTCCTATTTCTGTGTTGAGAGCTGTTTGAATTATGCAGCATTTTTAGCATTAAGTGCTGTTATTTAGAATCCAATTTGGCTCACTTTGGATGAGTGATAGGGTCTATATTTTTTCTCCTTTCCCATTTTCCTTCTTAAGCTGAAAATTAGATTTGCCCAACACCACCCCCCACCCCATCCCGTAGGGCGTTGCTTTTTCTTCCGTTCTTTTTGTCTAACTGTATCCTGAAGCATTTTAGCAGCACGCTTTATTATTTAACCACACATCACCTGCCCAGGAGACATTCTGAATATTGACAGTGGTAATGAAATAGCCCAGGTCCTGACCAGCCCTTTTCTGTGGGATGTTCATGTGCTGAGACAGACCTACTAGGCTCTGTCAGCACCGTTCTCTGTCTCTTTCATGGCCAGAGGGACAGAGGCAGATGGAAAGACAGCTGGGGATAAAGGACACCCTGGCAACATCTAGGTCTGACTACACTCGGACTTGACAATTATTCCTGTTACACACACATACACACACACACACATATATACACACACACACATATATATGCACACATACAGTATATACATACACACAGATGCATTCTAACTATCTATGAATTTGTTGGTGTTGCTGCTAAGTCGCTTCAGTCATGTCTGACTCTTTGTGACCCCGTGGACTGTAGCCCACCAGGCTCTTCTGTCCGTGGAATGTTCCAGGTAAGAATGCTGGAGTGGGTTGCCATTTCCTCCTCCAGGGAATCTTCCCGACCCAGGGATCAAACCTGTGGGTCCTGCACTGCAGGCAGATTCTTTACCACCAAGCCACCAGGGAAGCCCATGATTCTAGCTACATTTTATTTCTAACATTGTATACAAGCTCGGTCCTGGGTTTTTTTTTTTTTCAAATGTACTGTTATTTATTTTATTACTATTATTATTTTTGAAGTATAGCTGATTGACCGTGTTGTGTCTGGGAAGCCTTTGTTGGCTTTTTTCTGGTAGGCAGAGAGCAAGGTTGATCCCCTCCTCACAAGCGCACAGCAAATGCGTGTGGCATTATCTGTGGGTTCCACGTGCACCTTTCCCTACAGCTCACCAGATCCAGGAGCAGACGGGGTGGGGGGTTGGTGCCCAGGGGGTCCTCCTCCTTCTTAATCAGAACCACATCACCCTAACTGTCAGTCCTCAGCCCAGATGCCCTGTGTTCCATGAATTTGGATCAGCACAAAAATCACATCAGCATGTGGGTTCCAGCCTTCGTTTTGCCTCTAATTAGCCAGCCCAGCTCAGCCAGGAAATGTTTCCCGACTTCCTCCTGGCTATGCCCAGACCTTCGCCACCGTCCCGAATCCCCGTAAGTGTGGATAACGCTAGGTTCAGGAGCTAGTTGCCAGGGCTGGTGGACACAAAGGCACCAAGGGGCTGAGCCGGGCCTGTCCTCCCCTGGGTCCTCTCTTCAGTGGCCCTGCTTCCTTGAGTTTCCCTTCCCTCCAGCTGGTGGAGGTTTGTGGAGACACCCTAGTTGGGCCCAGATCTCAGCCCACCCACCCCCTCCCCATGTCTCAGCTCCTCCCGGGGGCCTCCTCACCTGTGCTGGGTGTTTAGATCCCCAAGTCATAAACACAGGGCTGCTCTGATGCGGTGGTTTCTATGACAACACAAGCTGACATTCATCGGTCAACTCTGCCCAGGTATCCTGCCTTTCCTCATCATAATAGCTGACATTTTTTTTGCATGCTTGTGTGCACGCATGCTCAGTCGCTTAGTCATGTCCGATGCTTTGCTTGAGCCGGAGTCTCCTGCATCTCTTGCTTTGGCAGGCGGATTCTTTACCACTGTGCCACTTGGGAAGCCCTGTGTCAGGTACTTTACCTGTATTAACTCACGACAACCCTATGAGGTAGGTACTACGGTTGTCCCCATTTTACAGATGGGGAAACTGAGGCACAAAGAGGTTCAGCCATTCGCCCAAAGTCATACAGCTAATAATTAACAGAGAGGGGATTCAAATCTGAGAATCAAGTCAGACTCAAAAACACAAATTTCCTTAAAAGTAAACCTGAGACTAAGTAGAATTATATATGACATGGAAATAATTGAATAAGGTTCTTGGCTCAGGAGATGGCATGTTGATGTTTTCCTTCTCCCCCTTTTCTTTTTCTGTTTCTTCTTCTTTTTTTTTTTTTACAGGATTGTTCACACAGTGACCATGTTGAGAGTAAATAGATGGTGAATCTTCAGATAACATGGAAATGGGGGTGACAGTTTGGTTAGGCTTGTTTGCTGTGACCTGCTTACGTCAGATATGCAGGCACCCTTTGGTCTGGTTGATAATCTTGCTTAAGTCCTGTAAATAAAGACCAGAACTGCTGAAATCATCCAGCGTTTTTTAACTGTTGTAGAGATACTATGTGCTAAGTTTGCAGAAAGAGAGGACCTATCTTTTAGGATCTGACAATCAACTAAAATCATCAGGGAAAATAACTAAGAGGGAAATAGATCTGTGACTATGAGTTGGGTGGACAAAAAAAAAAGGAAATATCTGCAAACTCCCCACAATGGAGGAGGCATTGTGAGTGAAAGGAGCCTCCTTCCTACCTTCACAGTAGCTCAGAGGATGTTGCATCGCAGGAGAAATTCATCAAAGACGGAATTGCAGAGGAATGTCTGATACAGAGCCTTGCACTCTGGGAGTTTTCAGGGAGTGTCCAATAAATCAGCTAAGGATGAGGCAGAGATGAAGGCGGGGGCTTTAAGGGAGGATCAGGATGGGAGAGCTAGAAGGTCACTGGGTGAGACTTCACCCAGACACACATGGCCACCGCCTCCACTGTTCTTCCAAAATGCTCTGGGCATAAAATGAGGACAGAGACCATGTCCATCCCCTTTGGTACTGTCTAGCTACAGTACCTAGTGCATAAGTGGTGCTTAATATACATTTGTTGGGGGAAAAAAAATCAATGAATAAATAAATGAAGATGGTGACTGAATTCTCTGGTTAAGTCAGTCGGGTGTATGAAACTTGAAGAGCCACCTACCCCTCTCCCATCTAATTCCCCTAAATGTCTGGCCAACATCTCCAGCTTCCTTCACTGCATTACTCAGGTCTCCCAGGATGGCCTTCTTCATGGTGTTACCGACAGAGACTCCCTTCAGGCATCACCCGTGGGGTTATTCAGTGTGTCACCAGCTGCCTTGGCTGCAAGGAAGACATAGCCTCCAAAGAGTGGTTACCTTCACTCTGAAGCATCGCAGTGTCTCTGCTGCATCATTTTGAGGCCTGTGGGCTTCATCTGGACCCTCCTGAGAAAACCTTTGTTGGGGGTGGGCGAGGTGGGACAGTTTGGATCATGGCATTGAGCCACGGTGGTACTGGCAGGAAGATGGGCACAGGGACTTCCCTGGCAGTCCAGGGCAGGTTCAATCCCTGATCAGGGAACGAAGATCCCACCTGGTGGGTGGGTGGGTGGGGGGGTGGAGCACAGCATGGCCAAAAATTTAAAAATAAATAAATAAATAAAATGAAAGGAATAGGAGTCGAGGGTGCCAGACAGTGAGCCCCCAAGAATGAAAAAAGAAGAAGATGGACACAGAGTCGTTTCTGGTTCTGCTGTTACCTCACTCTGGGCTCTGGGACAGGCTCCCTGGGTCCTGTCTACCACAGGCCCTTCACCATAGGACGGGGGGACAGAAGGAGAAGCTCTTTGAAAAGTTTAGCGTTCTCCTTAAAAGTGCTCTCTAGCCAGTGAAATTTTCCTAGAGACAAGTCTTTTAGTTTTCCTATAACTCTCTCCCTCTTAAAGTATTTATTATTATTATTTTTTAATGTGTAGGGGGCGCAAACCTGTGTACTCTTTCCACTTCCACCATTTCCTAGTTAGGATTTTTTTTTAAAAGCAGCATCTCCTCTGAATTTCTCAGCAACTGTACTTAATCCCCTAAGGTGGTTCTCAATTCAGAGGTAAAATTCATAAGCAAACTGATTTTTCTGAACCTCGTGGCTGCTCACACATTCAAAAAAGCTCCGTGAGTCTGTCTTCGTGTCACTGTTAACTCTCTGCTTCCTCTGTTTGCTCATCAATCTCTGAACAAATCTCTCAGCAACTCCTCCCCACAATGAGCACTTCCAAATCAGTGTGAAACCCTTAATTTAATTAACACCATCACAGTTTCCCAACAAGGGTAAATGAGACCAGGAAGGAAGGAGATTAATTTTTTTCCATTGGGACAAAAAAAAGAGAGGAGGCCTTGCAAATTCACTGTTGTCTTAGTGGGGATCACAAAAGATCTTGAATCCAGGGGTCAGCAGGTCACGAATCCTGGGTGGGTTTCAAAATAACTCCAGAAATACTGACAGCAACAATTGAAAAAAGACCCCAGGGGTAAGATATTCCTTAAGTAAAGGAAAAGGATGGGGTTGTGAAAAGAGGGAATTAACATCATTATCAGAAATGAGGTTTGATGCTGTAATTTGCACGTAAATAAAGCACACTCAGAGCTCCTCTCTCACCAGTTCGAAGACTTCTGGTCAATGTGTTGTTTAAATCATGATCGGAAGGAGATACCCATCATTTTCTATCCTTTTTCTATTTTCTAGAACCAGATTTTTAGGAGGTAGAAGGGAAGGGATCCAGCACTTAGGAGAGGTTTAATGTAAAATATAAAATAAGATGATTAAAACAAAATGGATCATGTCTAGTAACCCTCAGGGTGCTCTAGGACCAAAATGTGCCAATTCATGGGAAGGCTGGCTGGAGACGAGCAGGCAAAATTCTGGGTGAAAGAGGCATGGGATCCATCCCTGACCCAAGCTGGGAAATATGCCAACTGCATCGTGTTTCTGTGGGAGAAACACCCTGCCATGATGCTAGAATGCAGTAAGAAACAGCTGTATTCGAGAGAAAGAGAAACAGTCATCTTGTTGTGCTTCCCTGTTAGACTCTCAGGCAGCCACATGCCATCTCGATTACTGTGCTTTTCAAAAGTTACGGAAAAGCTTGAGACAATCCAGGAAGAGTGACCCGGGGAATAGACAGAACGTGTGATGGAAAAAAGGTCCTAGAAGGGAAGGTGAAAGGATCAGGACTATCAACCTAAAGAGGAAAGGGGAAGTGGTGAAGAACCACTGTTTTCAAACATGACAGATGTTTGGCAGAAGGATACTGGTCCTATGTTACCTGAGTATGTGGAGGCCAGGACCAAAAAACGCAGATGGAAATCAGAGCAGTAAATAAATTGTCTGATGGCTTTCTGGCTTCTTCAGACCAAGGCCAAGCTCCCTCACAGTGACGCAGGGTCCCATTTGGTGTCCCTGCTGCCAGTCACTGCGAACCCACCCTGGACACAGCATCTGCCCCTGCTCTGAATGTCTTTCACACATTTCCACTAGTAGCAGCAACTGGGAATCTCTTCTGGGTGGTACCTTCTCCTCTATCTGGCTCCCAGGAGCTCTCTACACAGCACTGTACCAGAGTTTGAACCCAATTAAAGGTTGTTAAATCAATGAAGAATTGAAGGAGGGAATTCTCAATGCCAAGAACAAAGACTAGGAGAGAGATGTCTAACAAGGAATTTTATTTTTTTTTAGATTTTTTTTTTTGATGTGGACCATTTCTTTAAGTCTCTATTGAAGTTGTTACTCTATTGTTTTATGTTTGTTTGTTTGGGTTTTTTTGGCCACAAGGCATGTGGGATCTTAGTTCCCTAACCAGGAATCAAACCCGTACTCCCCTGCATTAGAAGGCGACGCCCTAACCACTGGGCAACCAGGGAAGGCCCTAAGAAGGATTCTAAAGTGAGATGCTGTCTGTTGTGTTCTAGAAATTCCCCTTCATCCCCCCGAACACAGTCTTCAGTAAAATCTGCAGTGCTCACTACTACTTTGTCAAGTGGGTTTTCATTTTGGGGACACAGTTTAGGGCCTAATCCTGCTTCAAGGTGGATTGAAGTGAGAACTTCTAGAAATTCAGCATCTGGGTAATACAGGAAAACCCATTATGCCTTCTCTGAGGAAATCCTGCTGTTTATGTCTAGATTCTGACCCCTCAATAGGAAATTTTGAATCTCATGTTCCTGCTGATACAAAAAAGGAGTGAGCAGAAAATTAGGTTCTATCTAGTATGGATCTAGATTCTAACCCCTCAATAGGAATTTTCTTGATGTCATGTTCCTGCTGATACAAAAAAGGGTTCAGCAGAAAATTAAATTCTACCTAGTATAGCTCTTTTCCTGTAGTAGGTTTATAATACATTCTTGAGATCTTATGGTAATTAAACAGCACGCCTATTCTAGGGCAGTAGGAACTTAATCAGCTTCCCATGTGGCTCAGTGGTGAAGAATCTGCCTGTCAATGCAGGAGACACAGAAGACTTGGGCTCCATCCCTGGGTTGGAAAGATCTCCTGGAAGAGGAAATGGCAATCCACTCCAGTATTCTTGCCTGGGAAATTCTATGGACAGAGGAGCCTGGCGGGCTACAATCACAAAGAGTTGGACACAGCTAAGTGACTGAGTGTTCAAGCAAGAACTCAGTTACAGTGAGCCTGCTGTATCTTTGGGTTCCACATGCATAAATTCAAGCACCAGCAGATAGAAAATATTTTTAAAAATTACAGAAAGCTCCAAGAAACAAAGTTTGAATTTGCTGTGTGCTGGCAACTATTTACACAGCATCTACATTGCATGAGGTATTGCAAGTCACCTAGGGATAACTTAAAGTCTGTGGGAGGACACAGATACTATGTCGTTTTACATAAAGGTCTTCAGTATCTGTGGATTTGGATATCCCCAGGGATCCTGGAACCAATCCCCTGAGGAGGCAGAGGGACAACTGCATTCTGTTACACTGACCACCCATATGTTGGCCCACCTCCGGTCACCTGTCTGTATTTTTTATTTAGAATATATTGTCCTGGGGGGCATACAGCTTCCTTGGAAGGGGTGGGTGTAGCATCTCCTAGAGCTATTCAGCATCTCCACTTGAACTTCACAAAGATCTGCAGGGAAGACAGTGCCAGTAACTGGCCCCTCTGCCACTGGCCAACTCTTTCGGGTCAACGCCAATATTTTTCTGGAACTATGTTGTATTCTGTGAGGCTGGGAGGGATTGTGAGAAATCACCCAGTTCATGCTTCTCCATCTGGGCAGAATGGAACTCAGCCTTTGCAGACAGCTGGGCGGTTCTCTATAAATCTCCACATGCTCCTTCTACATCTTACCTTTTTGTTTGCAAACCATGTTCCTCTCCAAAGCAAGCCTTCACTGTGTTTACTTGAAGACGCATTAGAACACATGGTTTCCCATAGTGCCTCTTACTGCTTTGCCAAAATTATGCAAATTAAGAATAACCCCAATCTTGTTGGGGTTGCTTGGGACTGAGAAGTAATTGGATTGTAATGTGCTAATCTGTATGCTAATATTTGTCCCCAAAGATAAAGAGACCTGAAAATGCTAACGTGAGATCCTTTCAGGAAAAGAAGAGTGTGAGCTGGGAGGTCAGAGGTCAGGGGAGGAGAAGTGGGGAGGGGAGCCCAAAGGGCCAGGGGAACCATTTGAGGGTTTGTGTGTGTTTGCTTCTTTTTTAAAAAAAATTTTGTTTAAATTGAAGTCTAGTTAATTTACAATGTTATGTTAGCTTCAAGTGTACAGCAAAGTGATTCGGGTATATATATACATATATACGTCTTCAGATTCTTTTCCATTAGTTTATTACCAGATATTGAGTGGAGTTCCCTGTGCTATACAGTAAGTCCTTGCTGTTTACGTATTTTATATATGGTAGTGTGTATGTTAATCCAAGACTCCCAATTTATCTTTGTTTGCTTCTTTATGTTTTATTTTCCAGTCATGATGACTACGTGTTATAGCTGTGAGCAGAAAAAATTAAGAGGATGACGGAAAGAAATGTGATGAGGGACTGAGAGTAGAGCGGATATGGGAAAGGTGGAGAGGGCCCCAGGTGGTGCTAGTGGTAAAGAACCTGCCTGCCAATTCAGGAGATGCAAGAGATTTGGGTTCAAGCCCTGGGTCGGGAAGATGCCGTGAAGGAGGAAATGGTAACCCACTCCAGTATTCTTGCCTGGAAAATTCCACGGACACAGGAGCCTGGCAGGCTACAGTCCATGGGATCACAGAGTCGGACACGACTGAAGTGACTTAGTGCACACACACACACACACACACACGTTATTATTAGTCACCCAGTCATGTCTGACTCTTTTTGAGTCCATGGTCTGTAGCCTGCCAGGCTCCTCTGTCCATAGGATTCTCCAGGCAAGAATACTGGAGTGGGTTGCCATACCCTTCTCCAGGAGATCTTCCCAACCCAGGGATCGAACCCAGGTCTCCCGCATTGCAGGCAGATTCTTTACCATTTGAGCTACCAGGGAAGCACAGAAGTACGTTAAGTCTGGAGCATTTAATTGCACTGATGTATTGAAAAGGTGGCAGAAATGTTGGAAAACCTCTGAAGTCCTGCTAATTGGACTGCGACTAGCACCCTGCTTCCTACTCTGAAATTGGGTCTAAAACCGGTAAAGTAAAATTGCCAGCAATCACAGATAATGTGCCACGTGGGTGCCTGTGATCAATGCTCAGCGTCCTCCCCTGGGACGAGGTTTCCAGATGCCTTTCAACAAAAGGAACCGGCTGTTCCCAGGTTGTCGGTCACACATCTTTTTAATCAGTTGTGGACACAGATGTTTCCCCAGTTTTGTTCTGACATGAACTTACTTCTCTAATCAAAGGTGCTCAGAATATGAATTCAGGAGACAGATTTCCTTACCCAGTAGTGTTTTCTCCCTACTTTCTGTATCATCGCTTCAGTGTGAATCACCCTGAAAAAGACCACCTCCCAAGCCCTGAAAGTTCCCCTTAAATCATTTCACCCTGACAGTTTCTCTTTCTTGCAAACAAACACAATCCCCAGTGAGGTGCTACTGGTGGTCAAAACGCTGCAGGTGTTAAGCCAGCCTTGTGTTAGTGCGTGTCCATCTCATTCATATACCAGGGTTTGCAGAGCTCTATGTTACTCTGTCAACAGTGAGCCATCTGTCCTCAAGAAACCCATTGCCCTTCCCTGGCTTCAGCTGGCTTGTCTGTAAAAGGATGGCTGAGCTCAGTGTATTCCGAGGTCTCCTCTGGTTTGAGCTCCCAGGTTGGAGATGTGTACTTGGCATCTGGGAAGTAACAGTAAGGCCGCCCCTTTCCTGCCTGAAAACCCCGCGGGATGCTCTTGGCTTCAGAGTTTGTTGTTCCTCTCTCCTCTCCTCTCTCCTTTTCCTTTCTTTTGGCTTCGCTGGGTCTTCATTGCAGCTCATGGGCTTCACTAGTTTGCAGTGCATGGGCTCAGTTGCCCTCTGGCATGTGGGATCTTAGTTCCCCAACCAGGGATCCAACCTGTATCTCCTGCATTAGAAGGCAAGTTTTTAACCACTGGACCACCAGGGAAGTCCCTCTCCTCTCTTTTCTGCCTGGTAAAACCCCACCCCTGCTTCAAGGTCCAGCAAGTCGCAGGAAACTGCTGAGGGAAAGCGACCTTCCTGTTCTTACCTTCCAGGTCTCCATCAGGAGGACAGCTCAGAGGGACGCTGCACACACAGGCAGGAAGCAGAAACACACAGGTGGTGATGCACAGAAATTCCCAACGGCTCTAGGGACTGGTTTGAGAGCTAAGGAAAGTCTGGAGGCTGGGAGAAAATGACGGCTGTTGTTCCCAGTTGCTGAGTTAAGTGTCTAGTGTTCTCTGCTTGGTTGTTACCCTGAGCTCTGTAGTTACAGCCTTTCTCTCATGATGCTGTCTCTGCCCGTCTGACCATGAGCAGGAGCCTTTGACTTTGAACACCCCAAATAGTCCTGTGGATTTCTCCACGTGACGATACACGCGGAACCGGCCGTTGGCACGTGTCCATCCCACCTGGCCCTACCAGCCTCAGGATTGGTGGTTTATGACCACAGGAGATAGGGGTGTTTATAATGCAAGATGAACCTATTTCAGTGGATCCTAGATCTAGAGAATTAGGCTCTAACTATTAAATAAAGGGAGATGCTAGATTCCACACCCCAGCTCTCTCCCTGTTCCTGTAATTCCTTTGATCTTATGTCCTAAAGGGACCAGATCTGGGTTCCTGGGAGGAGAAACTTTCTCTCTGTGTCTCTATCTTTCTTTCTCCCTCTCTTACACTCTGTATGGATGCACCTCGCCACTCGTCCCCGCATAATCCAGTCTCATGCATAAGTTTTTTTTCAGTTCCTCTCAAAGATGTACTCAGCGACTGAAAATAAACACCTACAATTTGCTTCAAGTTTTCAGACTTCTTTAGCTCCCAAGCAGACACAGAGCCTTCGGGAATCTACATGTGGCCGCCTTGCTGGTTCTCACAGCCTCACTCTCTCCACCCGCCACTCCCAGAGGTGAACACTCCACGGTGTGTGAAATAGTTGGGTCTCTCCTCCCCCGTTACACACTACTGCCCTGCGGTGTGTCATCTAGCTGGGCGGCTTAGTATCTATCTGCCCAGAAAGTGGACAAGATCAAGGAGAAAAGGGAGCCAGGGCCCTCCTACCCCAACTCATAAAAACGCATCCCTGCTGGAGGATTTTGAAAGTAATAACACAAATATGATACTGTGGGCTCATTTTTTAATTTCAATAACCCGTATAAGAGTATTTCATGGTAGTCCAGAAAAAGAGCATCTGTTCATATGTTCTATTTCCTAATGAAAGGAGCCTTGTGAATAAAGAAAAGCAGGGGAAATCTGTTGATGTGAGAAGGCCTCCTCCCTTTGTGTATGGCATGATGCTCAGTGCAGGGCTGAGCACAGAGCAGTAGCTCACTAAACACCTCCTGTGGTTTTGGAAACAGCGTCTCATCAAAAGTATATTTTTATCTCATCACTTACACATGGAATCTAAAATATGACACAAATGAACTTATTTACAAAACAGAAACAGACTCACAGACATAGAAAACAAACTTACAGTTATCAAAGGAGAAAGTGGATGCCGTGCCTGACTCATTGCAATCCCATGGCTCCTCTGCCCATGGGATTCTCCAGGTAAGGATACTGGAGTGGGTTGCCATTTCCTTCTCCAGAGAGGGGATGGAGGAAGGATAAATTAGGAATCTGGGATTAGCAGATACAAACTACTGTTTATAAAATAGATGAACAACACTGTCCTATTGTATTGCACAGGGAAATATATTCAACATCCTATAATAAACCATAATGGAAAAAGAAAAAAAAGTATATGTCATATAAAATGCATAAAATTTGGCCAAAACTATAACTCTAACCCTTGGACTGCAAGGAGATCCAACCAGTCCATCCTAAAGGAGATCAGCCCTGGGTGTTCATTGGAAGGACTGATGTTGAAGCTGAAACTCCAATACTTTGGCCACCTCATGCGAAGGGTTGACTCATTGGAAAAGACCCTAATGCTGGGAAGGATTGGGGGCAGGAGGAGAAGGAGATGACAGAGGATGAGATGGCTGGATGGCATCACCGACGCGATGGACATGAGTTTGGGTAAACTTCGGGAGTTGGTGATGGACAGGGAGGCCTGGCGTGCTGCGATTTTATGGGGTCGCAAAGAGTCGGACACGACTGAGCAACTGAACTGACTGAACTGATAATGAGAAGAATATTCTTAGTCCCAGTTTTTCTTATTAAATGGAAAAATGAAAATAAAATAATAATTAACTTTTTGAAAACTGTATTTATCTCGGCTCCTACTCTGAAAATGACAGCTCTTTTCTTCTATTTTTTTAAAAGCACTTTAAATGTGCTTTTAACACACCTGTGTGTCAAACTCTGTGGTAAGCACAGAACAGGCAAGAATTGGTTTATTTTTCACAGCAGACTTGGGAGACATCACCACTTCACTGGAAGAAAAACCGAGGCCCAGAGGGCATAAGTGGGTGATCGCCACATCATAGCTACTAAGTGGCTCGGCTGGCATTTGAACCCAAGTCTAATTGACTGGAAGTGTGTACCTTTAACCACTAAACACTGTCTTGCCAGAGCATGAGATACCTGGGGTTAACAGAGTGCGCGATGAGCTGTTTTGAAACACACGGGAGTCCAAACACCCTTCCTTGGCTTGCCTTCCTGGCATCTTTGGTCGGCATGCCTTTATCATTCCCATGGCATCTCAGGGGCACTGAAGGGGAGGAGGCTATGTTACATTTTTATTTAACTCATTGCTTTCTTATTAGTAAAAGATACTGAGCCACACCCACAGTGAGCCTTGCTCTAAGTTCATGATTCACTATCTCCTGATCTCGCAACTGTCTTCTGGACTCTCAGGTTCAGGAAAATTTCATAGAAGAGGAAATTAAGCTCACTTCGTCCATCCCAAGTGGTCAAGATGTCGAGAATTCCCATTCCAGGGTTTGGAGGAGCCTGGACAGCTACGGTAAAATGAAAACTCATTTCCTGTTTGCCATTTTGGTTTCTTCTGAGAGCTAAACATATCCCTTTTCTTACTCTCTGGAAGTTTCCTCTCCTGTTTATTTAGGAGACTACCCCGTTGCCTTTTCACTACCAAGTGAGGCAGAGCTCTTGCAGATTTCTAAAGACAAGTGGCCTCACTGTCTCGACCATCATGTTAGTTTTCGACATCTAAGGGAAATGACTTGGGCAGCCCAGTACGACCCCCGGCCAAGGGACCAAATTAGCACAAACATCATTCCACCCAGCAATTACCAGCCCTTCCCTGAATATTTTTTTGGGTTCAGAGTCACCAGAGGCTGGAGTAGACTCCAGGACTCAATAAAATATCACTAATACCAGCTCACTCCATGGTGTGGACGTTGGGGTGGGGGTTGGTGTTAGAAACTGCATGACCTTCAAAAAAGAAGTGCTTTAACAACAATTACGGATATAGCGATGGACAATAAAATCTGTCCACCTTCCCGCTCTCAGAGCGAATATTTGCTGGTATAGATAACTTGCAAGTATTTTTCCCAAAGCCTGGTTTGTCTTAGGCAGGATAGACACATCCCCAGAAATGACTCGCTCTATAACCCATTCCCATAGCTGGTGCCACAAGCTACCATTAAGTTCAGTGGGGTTCTCTCTACATCTGTTTTTTGTGCCAACACATTGGAATGATAATATTCTCACCCTGGGGCTTAGCAAGTAGTGCTATGAACCAGATTACAAAAATAAGCATGGTTGCCCGTCCCTTTCTTTAAAGAGAAGGGGTTGAGGGAGAAATGGATACATGCATATGCATTGCTGAGTCTCTTCGCTGTTCACCTGAAACTACCACAACATTGTTAATCAGCTATACCCCAATGCAAAATGTTTTTGGTGTTAAAAAAATAATAATTTTTTAAAAGTAGAAAATTCCTCAGAGTCCTCTGGGAAGTGTAGGAATTTTCCATGGCTGGAACAAATTGATGGTCACCTGAAGAAACAGGAAATAAAACGTCTGAGGAGTTTACTCATCAAGTGACAAGCTGGACCTGTCCTTGGAAGAAACTCATACAATGCATTTGTTCTGCCACTCAGCAGACATGAACTGGACGTCGACTTCTCCCACAGTCTGTGTTTGGTTATCGGTAGAATTTAAAAAAACAGAGATGTCTCCGTCCAGGTGGGATCACTGAGGCTTGAGACCTCACATTTCAGGTGACAGGTAGGTAGGGGGAGAGTGGAAGGGCTGAGGTTAGAGGAAGAAACCAGAAGGAACTTGGGACACATTTGAAGAAAACAGCTCCCTTACATGGATGTAGCTGGTGCTGTGGTCCAGAAATAAACGCCACATTAGCACAACGGGGAAACCTGGTTTAATTGCAATTCTTTAAAAAAAAAAAAATAACTGGGAGTTTTCCTTTGTTTAAAAGCTTAATGGGATACAGTGGAGTGACTTGGTGGCTTTAGAAAGCTAAAACAATTGTAGGCTCCATTAAATAGAAATACAGTGTCCAGATAATAAGTAATAGTAACAATATATGTGGGTCAAATGACAATTGAAAGGCATGTTCCACTCAAGGCATTGCAAATTAAGATAAATCATCTGGTATAATTGTGTATCTAGGGAAGAAAGATATAGATGCTGGGCTCTGGAAATGGCAGGCATAAAGTCAGGGGAGGCTCTGAGTGTTTAGTTAGGAAGGGAGAAAATCAAGAAACAACATTGTTCAGCCGCTAAGCCGTGTCCAGCTCTTTGTGATCCCATGGACTGCAGCACGCCAGGCACCTCTGTCCTCCACTATCTCCCGGAGTTTGCTCAAATTCATGTCCATTGAGTCGGTGATGCTATCCTACCATCTCATCCTATAACTGTCTCCAAATATTGGAGGGGTTGCTGTGAGGAAGAAGCAATGGGTTTTATTTTGGTAAAAGACAGAATTGGAGCAAAGAGTGAGTCAATGTCAAGGGAAGGGCTGAGGAAGTCATTAAGGAAGGAAGTGGCCAGGAGGTGATTTTAGCTCAGTATAAGAAATCCACTTTCTGAAAAAGAAAAATTCCTCCCAAACCAAAGTGTTGGGTGGGGAAAACATCATTTTCCAGAGGTAGAGAGCTCTTTGTTGTCCACCAGAACATAAACTGGATGGCTGTCAGGATTTGATGAGAGAGTTCCAGGATCAGGTAAGATGTTAGCTATCTAAGGTCTTATTCATCTCCAGGATGCTAGGTTTCCATGATGGGCCAGACCTGAAGTGGTTCTGCTAAGAGCCACTGGAAACCAGGGTCATGGGGAGTTCAAGTCCATGAGCTCATGGACCAAAGTGCTTTTAAGCAGATGGATCACTCTAGATGCCTTAAAGCTCCAGCCTGTTTCTCAGAGAAGGTTCTAGAGAAGGGACCTTTCTCTAAAGTAACAACAGGAGAGTAAGACTAGCAAGTTCTTCATGAGATGCCTGCTCCTTCTGTGACAAATATGAATGAGAAGCGTTGCTAGGTTACCAGTGACAGCTCCCATCAACGATTCTAGGTGCAGCTGAGGAGAAATGATGCTGATCTATGCAAAGGATGAAGAGAGAACAAAGAGAAGAAGGAAATATGGACTCCATCCAAATAGAGGGTTTCCTCGGGATGCTGTCTATCAGAATAAGCTGTCGTTCTTGTGCTAATCCAGTGTAAAGATTGAGAAGACAGACACACACAGGACGGTAATTCAAATGGACTAGTTCATCAGATTGTTTTGGATAAATATAAAACGTTGATTCATTTCAGTACAAAATTTAATATGTGGGAATATAACATTTTTAAAAAATGATTCATTGTCTTGTTATACCAAGAACACTTTGAGGCTAGGAACCATGTCCTGTTTATTTTGGTGCACTTGGAGTTTAGCACAGTGTCTGGCACAGAGTAGAAGACACTATAAATGTTTGTGTACTACTCAGAAATGTGTTTTGTTTTGTTTTTTTTTTTCTGGATAGTAGATAAGTTTGTGTGTCTGGACAAAATCACCATGATTTCTGCTTTCTCTGGTCTTCTCCTGTTGCCCTAGCCAACCCTTCTTCTGCTCTAAGTGGAGAACTGGGCTCTAAAGCACTTGATTCCAGCCCCTTCCATGGCAACCTCGGTTGACTTGTTCACTAATTCACTCATCAAATGTTTGTCACACTCCTACTTTGTGTGAGTCATCGTGCTGGGGCTGGGGTACAGACAAGGCCAGGAAGACCCTTGCTTCCTGAAATTTTCTTACTGTGTCTGTGGCTGGGGGAGTCATGGCCCTGGGGGTGAGTTCCTGGTATCAGTAAAACAGAAAAGAAAAGCATTTTTTTTTTTTTTTAAATGACCAGTTGAGATATGTAGATGAAGTAAAAGGAAACAACTTTTAAAAGAGCTCCATTCAAAAACCTCTGTGATTTGTTTTTCCTTTGATTCAAAATTATGTTAACAAGTTTGGGTTGACCCTTGAACAACGTGGGGGTAATCCATGTATAATTTACAGTCAGCCCTATCTACGGTTCCTTCTGCATCTGAAGATTCAACCAACCATGGACCGTGTAACCAGCCGTGGACCATGTAACCAACAATGGACCATACAACCAACCATGGACAGTGGAATGCCATAGCATTTACTATTGAAAACAGTCCATGTATAAGTGGACCCTTGCAGTTCAAACCTGTGTTGTTCAAGGGTCGACTGTATAAACATAAAGAACACCCTGCCCAGGAAAATTACCCACCCTGAGTAAACCTGAGAAGATTCGATCCGATCTTTAGCCACTTTTTCATGTCAAAAAAGTAAAAATGATTACAATCAAATACTATTCATACTCGACTTCACCGAATCCATTGTTATATAAAGAGAAATGGTTCTGACTATCAGACATCCAGAGGCGGACCCATTCTCTCTGTACCTGCCACCTGCTTGCTCGTCAGCAGTTTTGAACAGATCAGCAAATAAGAAGAGATTTGAAAGGATTGCTGCAGCCACGCTGTCCAAAATCTGAATGTAAATTGGGTCGTCTTCTTAAAGTATTCTGTTCTTCGCTCATACCCTTGGACAAGAATGGTAATGAGATGATAAGAGAGACAGAAAGGAGTTGAGAAGAAAGCAAAGAGGAGAAAATCCAGCAGAACTTGAAGGTCAATTAAAATAAGAAAAGGCTGGAAGAAAGGGCACCATGGATAAGAAAGGAGAGGAGGAAGTGAGAAACTAAAAAAAAAAGAAAGAAAAAAAACGGGAACTAGAATTTTTCAGAATCACTAGACTCTGGCTCAAATTTGATGGAAAATAGACATTTCCTTGTTGCTGACCTGCGGGGACCCCTGATGTTGGCGGCCAGCGATGGAGTGAATGGCACTAGCTGGACGCTGCCTGGCACGCGGCAGGCATCAATGCTGGAGGAGTCTGAGTGTGAAGGAGACCTAAATACAGGAGCCAACGGCTGAGATGCATTTGGTGTCTATGACATAGTCAATCCCTCTGAGATGCAATCCCGAGAAATCCTTCATTTCCTCTTTCTAGACTGGTAAAGCAAAGCATTTTAATACTACCTAATTATCCCCACCCCCACAATGTACTTTTTATAAAGGCAGCAACTGGGCAATGGTTAGCCCCAGGGCCTCAGAGGCAGGAGGGTTCTTCTACAGCCCACCACCCCTCTGCACGGGGGCTGGAGGAGTTCACAGAGAGGAGAGGTGCCAGAGCCCCCTGCCTGCCGTCCGTAAACGTTGTAAAGATGGATAGGATCATGTTGGAAACCATCCTGTGCTCCTGAGAGGGGGAGTTACAAGGCTGTGATTTTATTATGCACAACACGCCATGTGCTTACTGCTGGAGAACTGAGATGCAAACCGTCTGCGGGTTTATAATTTCACTCTACTCCTTCCTGTTCCTTCCGGGTTGGGGACCAGCAGCTTATGTTTCCATATTGGAAAAGTCAGTTTCTTAATTGCTAACCACTCTATTATATCACGGAGAAGGCAATGGCACCCCACTCCAGTACTCTTGCCTGGAAAATCCCACGGACGGAGGAGCCTGGTAGGCTACAGTCCATGGGGTCGCTAAGAGTCGGATACGACTGAGCGACTTCACTTTCACTTTTCCCTTTCATGCACTGGAGAAGGAAATGGCAATCCACTCCAGTATTCTTGCCTGGAGAATCCCAGGGATGGTGGAGTCTGATGGGCTGCCGTCTATGGGGTCACACAGAGTCGGACACGACTGAAGCGACTTAGCAGCAGCAGCAGCAGCTATTATATCACAGGAGAATGATGGAGTGGAGAAAGTTTGATAACAGTGGATCTATTGCCCTGGTGAGATTTTCCCGAAAGGGATGTTTCAGCCAGTGAGGAGCAAACTGGACAGATGAAGAACCTAGTCGTCACTGAGTTGGGATTCTCTCTAAGCAAGACACCGCTAAGCAAAAAAAGAAAAAAAAATCAATAGCAGGAAAAGCAGGATCAAACCAGGCTCAGGTTTCAGCACCATGGGGAAATAACTGGGAGAAGGAAATTTTATTAAGATTGCTTCTCCAACCATGCCCATTCCTTTGAGGCATCTCTGCTTTAGCCATTCCAGTCCTTTGTGGTGAGCGGAGGCCATCACGGGGCAGATTGATCTTACACTAAACAGACATTTAGATAGATATTATATGTGTAACAACAGATGCATCTTCTTGGAGAAGCGTGTGAGAGGGTCACCCTCCACCCTCCAGACAGGTCCAAAAAGTACCAGACTGCTTCCAAGAATTGAATCTAGACTATTAGCCACGGCAGAATAAGGACCCTCCAGAAGAAAGGAAGCACAGTCACAAGAGACTTGAAGCAATGATGCAAGATGGGGATTTTTTTCCAATAGATAGTGCTTAAGTCAACCACAAACCAATGACTGCAGCTACTCAGGGCTAATCCTAGAGCAAGAAAAAAAAAAGTTTTCTTGTCTTTCTCCTCTGTCTTACTCTTGGCAAGCCAAGGTGGTTATGAGTCCCTACCTCTTGCTCTGACACTTGACTGCAAAGCTCTACAAATGATCAGAGAGGCATCGTATTCCAGGTGATACAATCCAGCAGATGATTATTTTCTACTTATTTTATCAAGTGGTTGTTACAGGCCCAGTGCTTTTCTGAGCACTGTTAGGTTAGAAAAGAAAAATGCTCTTTGCCCCTGTCCTTATGGAGCTTCAGACTCGCTGACACACACGGAGGTAGTAGACACCACATCACAAGGTAGATGTGACCCAGTGCCGAAAAGCATGGGACATAAAATAATCCTCATAAAATAGTTTATCAATCTTGAGAGATGACCCTGAGACTGACAAGGCTCCCCTGGTGCCTCCCCCACTCTTATCACGTCTCAGGAATCCCATTGGGTGCATTGCTCACCCAGTTGAAGGGACGGTCCCACCTCCGTCCTTAACACCAGGACTTGAGGCAGGGAGTATGTACACAGCCTGCTTTTGAGTGGAGCCTGACGGAGAGTGAAAGAAGGTCATTTGGTAACCGCAAAAGCCCCAAATCTGTTAAAAGTTTATTACCCTTGAAGGTCATTTTTAATTTTTTTGCGTAAAGAGGCAGAAGCCCTTAAATGCTTTGCCTGTCTACCAGCTGTCCATGTCACCTTTCAAGAAACTGGGCACAGGGTACTTCCCTGGTGGCCCAGCAGTTAAGACTTTGCCTTCCGATGCAGAGGGTGCAGGTTTGATCTCTGGTCGGGAGCTAAGATCCACATGCTTCCTGGCAGAAAAAACCAAACAGGAGCAATACTGTTAACAGATTTAATAAAGACTTTAAAAATGGTCCACATAAAAAAAAAAATCTTAAAAAGAAAGAAACTGCAAACAAGGCTTAGCACCCACCTCCAGCAAAGTTGCACACGTGTGAGGAAGACTGAGACGAAGTGACCATTAAACCCTCACAGAGGACTGGGTTCAACATGCATCTAGAACTGTGGAGCAGTTACTGAGGACAGGGAACCATACTCCGCCTCCTGGCATTCAGACCCTTTTACTCTTGCTCTGGTGAGTCCCCCCTGGGCCCCTCTACCTCTAGGAACCTAACTGGCCACCTGCCAGGGCCTAGAACCTGCTCCAGGTTACAGAGCAGGATCATTCAGCCCTATAAAAATATGGCCTCTGAGCCCATGGAGGCACAAAAACTCAAATCACGAGAACGCGGCACTGAGAAGGTGAGAAGGACACGGTGCCAGTGAAGATTTGGTGGGTCTGAGTGGACCACACACAGCATGGGCATCGGCTCAGCTGCGCCATGATTTTAAGAGGAGTTAATGAGCTCCAGCCCTTAGAGCTGCCTCTAAGGGCTTCTGTGGCCCCAAGGAAGATTCTGGTTAGGCATTCCAGACCCTGCCCTTCTCACCTCACAGAGGCATGACCCTGCTCTCCAGGGACGGGTGATGGAAAGTGATGGACAGACGGGAGGAGGCTGCATTTCTGATAATTGAAAGTGGCAAGAGGGACCCGTCCACTGTCAACTAAAGCGTGCAGTTGGAGCTCGGGTTCCCCCGGGTCTTCTTCTCATGTTGCCACCTGCTCTGCCCCCAGCTCAAGATATGAGGTCCAGGAGAACAAAAGCCTGTCCCTTCAAGCCCTGTCCCCTCAAGCCCTGTCCCCTCCTGTCCCCCAGCCTGCAGGCCCCACCCCAGCAGCCTTCCAAGTGATAAGTAATCACCAAGCCCCCCCCACCCCGTGACCTCTGGTAAGGGCTTTCTAGCAAACAGGCCACTTCTGATGAAAGCAGCCCAAAAAGCTGAGTCGTTGAAAGTGGCAGCAGTCACCAAGGATTTGTCAGGCCTGCGGGAAATGGGAAGGAGATAAATATTCAGCAGCTGCACTGCCCACTGTCCATGCAGCCCCATCTCTAAAGAGGATGCTTGCTTCTAAACAAGTCCTCCTCTTGACCGGCTCCCAGCAGCCCTGAGCCGAGATGCTGGGCTGCTCCGATTAAGAAAGGTTCATTTCTCTAATAATGAGTGATGTTGAGAGAAATGCAAATCAAAACCACAGTGAGGTACCATTTCACGCCAGTCAGAATGGCTGCTATACAAAAGTCTACAAGAAATAAATGCTGGAGAGGGTGTGGAGAAAAGGGAACCCTCTTACACTGTTGGTGGGAATGCAAACTAGTAGAGCCACTATGGAGAACAGTGTGGAGATTCCTTAAAAAACTGGGAATAGAACTGCCATACAACCCAGAAATCCCACTGCTGGGCATACACACCAAGGAAACCAGAATTGAAAGAGACACGTGTACCCCAATGTTCATCTCAGCACTGTTTACAATAGCCAGGACATGGAAGCAACCTAGATGTCCATCAGCAGACAAATGGATAAGGAAGCTGTGGCACATATACACAATGGAATATTACTCAGCCATTAAAAAGAATACATTTGAATCAGTTCTATCGAGATGGATGAAACTGGAGCCCATTATACAGAGTGAAGTAAGTCAGAAAGAAAAACACCAATACAGTAAACTAATGCATATATATGGAATTTGAAAGATGGTAATGATAACCCTATATGCGAGACAGAATAAGAGACACAGATGCATAGAACAGTCTTATGGACTCTGAGGGAGAAGGTGAGGGTGGGACGTTCTGAGAGAATAGCATTGAAACATGTATATTACCATATGTGAAACGGAACACCATTCCAGTTTCAATGCATGAGACAAATGCTCAGGGCTGGGGCAATGGGATGACCCAGAGGGATGGGATGGGGAGGGAGGTGGGAGGGGGGTTCAGGATGGGGAACACATGTAAACACATGGCGGATTCATGTCAATGTGAGGCAAAAACCACTACAATATTGTAAAGTAATTAGCCCCCAACTAAAATAAATAAATTTATTTTTAAAAAAAGAAAGGTTCAAAGCGTCATGAGCCCAGGAGCCCGGGGAGCTAGGGGCAGGCGCCTGGGAGCCTGGCGTCCTGCAGAGTCGCCCGGGGACTATGAAAACTCCAGATCAATGAAACCAGAACTTCTTGGGCGGGGGCGGTGAAGCCAGGGAATTAGGATCAAAATTCTTTTAAACTTTTATTTGGAAATAATTTATGAAAAATTTCGAGACTAACACATACTAAAAAGAATACCCACGTGTCCTTTATACGTGTGAACATTTTGACCTTTTTGCTTTGTTATTTCTCTCCTCCCCGCTTCTCGCTCTCTCCCCACACCCACATACACATATAATACTAAAAGTTTTTTTTTTTCTGAAAATGAAAAAATTTTTTTTTTTTTTTGAAAATGAGCTACATTCTGTCCCTTTTTCCCTAAACACCTCAGTGCGTCCTTCCTACAAATAGGGCCATTCTTTCATGTAACCACAGTACAGTTTCAGTAGCAATAAATAGAACATTGACAGAATACTTTAGGAATCAGTCTGCTTTTTTACTCTCAGGTGAGTTCCCTGTGCAGCCAAGTGAGACTCCCGGAGGCTGTTACAACTCACCCCAGGATCCTGGTTCTAGGAATAGGAAGCAGACGAGAGGTTTATGGCCCAGATTAGGGTTTTCCACTCAATTGAATTTATTAAATTTTTACTTTTTGAAGGGCATTTAGTTAGCAGGGGAAGACTACAAGGTAAATATTCCTCATTAGGGATGGCTAAATAATTTACTTTTTTTTCTTTTCCTAGCCCCATATCTTTATTCTCCTTCCACACTCCCGGATTTATTAATACAGCAAACTGTTGTTCAGTTGCTAAGTCGTATCTGACTCTTTGAGACCCCACGGACTGCAGCATGCCAGGCTTCCCTGTCCTTTACCATCTCATGTCAACTGAGTCAGTGATGCCATCCAACCATCTTGTCCTCTGTTGCCCACTTCTCCTCCTGCCCTCAATCTTTCCCAGCATCAGTTCAGTTCAGTTCAGTCGCTCAGTTGTGTCCGACTCTTTGCGACCCCATGAACTGCAGCACGCCAGGCCTCTCTGTCCATCACCAGCTCCCGGAGTCTACCCAAACCCATGTCCATCGAGTCAGTGATGCCATCCAACCATCTCATCCTCTGTCGTCCCCTTCTCCTCCTGCCCCCAATCCTACCCAGCATTAGGGTCTTTTCCAATGAGTCAACTCTTCGCATGAGGTGGCCAAAGTATTGGAGTTTCAGCTTCAACATCAGTCCTTCCAATGAACACCCAGGACTGATCTCCTTTAGGATGGACTGGTTGGATCTCCTTGCAGTCCAAGGGACTCTCAAGAGTCTTCACCAACACCACAGTTGAAAAGCATCAATTAGATTCAGAGGACACCTGGATCTGGGGATTGCTCTGGAAATCTCTAACGATCCCTTTTTTTCTTTTGCGTCACCCCTCCCTCCATTTCCTCCTGGGGTACTTCTCTAGTGACCTGACTTGTTTCCTAACTAGCAGGGGATTTATTAACAGTCTGATACAGCACAGTGACCTCTTGAGAATGTACCCTGAACTTTGTTCAGACCACTTCAGACTTTTACAACTAAAGTGATCTCTCTCTTTTCTGGTAATTCACACATGCAGCCTTTGAAGAGGCCTGTGGTGGTTGATTTTCTGTGTCAGCTTGACTGGGTCCTGGGGTACCTAGGTGTTTGGTTAAATATTATTCGGGGTGTGTCTGTGAGGGAGTGTCTGGATGAAGTAAGTAAGTAAGTGAAAGTTGCTCAGTCGTGTCCAACTCTTTGTGACCCCATGGAGTGTAGCTCTCCAGGCTTGTCTGTCCATGAGATTCTCCAGGCAAGAATACTGAAGTGGGTTTCCATTCCCTTCTCCAGGTTATCTTCCCAGAGATTCAACTCGGGTCTCCAGCATTGCAGGCTGATTCTTTACCATCTGAGCCACCAGGGAAGCCCAGGACATTTAAATCAATAGTCAGAGTAAGGCGGGGTCATCCACCCAGTTCTGGCCTGAGCAAAACTGAAGGCTGGGTAAGGGAGAACTCATTCTCTCTGCTGCACTGCCCTTCAGCTGGGACAGTGGTCTTCTCCTGCCTTTGGACTTGGACTGCAACTACATACTGGCTCTCCTGGGCCTCCAGCTGGCAGACCTTGGGGTTCAGCCTCTCCTGCTGTAGGAACCAGTTCCTTGTAATAAATTAGATACATCAGTTTCTCTGCAGAACCCAGACTCCTACTACAAGTGAGCTGGATTTTTCCAGAAGGGAAAGGAATGGGACAGAGAAAGTTGAAGAGGGAATTTCCAGCCTGGAAGGAGACAGTTGGATATTCAGGGATGAGGGAAGGGGATGGTGGGCTTCAGGTTCTCCAGGGACTCGACCCCTCAAGGTATCCCCTCTGAGAGGGGCACATCCTTAGGTGGGTCAGCTGTAGAAGATCCAGGTGATGCTCCCCTAGGTTTGAGTCTGTTTCAGTGTGGGTGGAGCTGCCAGGCAGGCAGACAGCCTTTGAAGAATCTCTCTAACCAGACTGGATGCTGGGCAGGGGAGTACCCACCCCCCTCACCTGAGGACCAGCTTCCAGGGGAGCCTAGGTGCCATCCAAGAGACATGGCAGGACTAAGAACACCATGAAAACCCCAGGAATCCTATATGCCCTTGGGAAGGCCAGAGAATGACTGATGATAGGTTTCCAGCCGTGTTAGTCCTAGGAAACCCTCCTTTCCGTAAATGTCTCAGGGCAATTAACACTTCTCATATGTGCACACATGCGTGCATGCTCAGTCATGTCCAACTCTTTGTGACCCCATGGACTGCAGCCCACCAGGCTCCTCTGTCAATGGGATTCTCCAGGCAAGAATACTGGCATGGGTTTCCATTTCCTTCTCCAGGGATCTTTCTGACCCAGGGATTGAACCACTGTGTCTTGCAGGCAGATTCTTTATCACTGCACCCCCTGGGAAGCCCAAATGATACCTGGAACATGCATATAAGCCCAAAATCCATCTTCTTGTCCCAGTATTTCCCTTGGGGGAATCATATAGAAAGGTCTGTCTTCCTTATAACATGCCTTTAGCTATCTGATGATTAATAGGAGGGTTTCATGGACTGTCCCCTAGGGTAGGTGGGAGGGAGGCTCTAAATCCTCTAAAATTGTTTATATTCACAAATCTGCATTTTTCTGGGGAGGGGAACCCATACTCCTGATCACATCCTCAAAAGGGGTTAGACCTGAAAAAAAAATTTTGCACACCACTGTTGTAGACTGAAAAGATCCTTTTGGTCAAATTGCTTGCTTCCTGGTCCACCTGCCCTAAACTGATCCCTAGGTCATTCATAGTAAATGAGTATTTTTGGAAGACCTCCCGTTCCTCAGGTCCTGTAGCTCCAAGTGGAATAGTCTGCACACAGCACCTGGCTCTTATCTCCTGTCTTGGCTCCTCTGGTTGTAGGTTGGGCTGTACTTTTTAATCACAATTCACTTCATTGCTCTCTTTCCACCTTAAAGCCTCAAATGGTTCTCATTGCTAACCCATCGTCAGAGCAGTCAAGCAAAACAGGCCCTGGGAAATTGAAATTTTCTGCTTTCTCTCATCCTGGCTCCACCTCCACCCTAAGAACGCCCCGAGGCCTCTCCTTGAAAAGTTGTGGTCAGGTATTAGCAGAGCTCCCTCCTACAAGGACTGTTTGCAGTTTTATTGGATTCTCAGAAAGAATGGAAAATCTTTACCAGTGGACGAATGCGTCTCTATCGGTGACAGGGAAACCAGGTGAAATGCGATTGATTTGGGGTGAGATCAGGCCTCCCTGGGAGGCTTCCCAGGTGGCTCAGTGGTAAAGAATCCGTCTGCCAACGCAGGAGACATAGGTTCGATCCCTGAGCCGGGAAAATCCCCTGGAGGAAGAAATGGCAACCCACTCCAGTATTCTTGCCTGGAGAATCCCATAGACAGAAGAACCTAGCGGGCTACAGTCCACAGGGTCAGACACGACTGAGCAACTAAACAACAGCACCAACAGGTCTCCTCGGAGCCTGGTGGCCTCATACCACCTGGGCAGGGTCCTTCTCAGCAGGTTGACCCTGCCTTCAGCAGCCACTGCATCTCATTTGCCCGCTCAAGCAGCTGTTTCACAGCCTCTTACTGTCCACCCACCACTCTTCCTCCTGGGCCTGTGTCCATGCTGTTAACCCTGCTGGGATGCCTTCCTTCCCTTCTAAGCCCACACCAAGCTTCTCATCCTTTCTTCAAATCCTCACTGAAGTTCCACCTCCTCTGGGGGTCCTTATGAAGCGACAAGGTCACTGGCCACTGACACAGCATCCTGTACCCTCTTACTTTCATAGCATCTATTTTGTGCTCAAATCCTCACTGAAGTTCCACCTCCTCTGGGGGTCCTTATGAAGCGACAAGGTCACTGGCCACTGACACAGCATCCTGTACCCTCTTACTTTCATAGCATCTATTTTGTGCTCAGTTACTCCTTTTTTCTTGAATTCTCTAATTGCTTTAAGCAGGAAGGTCTTCCCTCCCTTAAAGAAAGGATTCACTCTGGGGCCTACCTTTTTTCTTTCTTAATTGCAATTTCCCTGTTTTTTGGTTTGATGATCATTATAGAGATATTGTGAACAAAATACACATATTAATATGTGAACAGCTGACTCCCTGGAAAAGTTTCTGATGCTGGGAAATACTGAAGGCAGAAGGCGAAGAGGGCATCAGAGGATGAGATGGCTGGATGGCATCACCGATGCAATGGACATGAACTTGGGCAAACTTCAGGAGATGGTGAGGGACAGGGAGGGCTGTTGTGCTGCAGTCCATGGGGTCGCAAATAGTTGGACATGACTGGGTGACTGAACAGCAACAATAGAGATATTGTGAACAAAATACATGTATTAATAATTCATACTGCAAGTAATAAACCAAGAAGCCACATAATTGTAATACTTTTCCAAATAATTGTCCCACTTTCTAGTTTAACTTTGAAGAAAATTTTTCCTTAAAAAGAACTATTAACCACCAGCATTTTCAAATGTTGACAAGTTGTTTGCCCTAAAGTCCCACTAATTCATGACTTAATGTCATACATATCACATACTGACAAGTCCCCAATTTGTCACAGAAACTAATACAGTTGTTAGGGAGAAAATTATGCTACCTCTACAAAAAGAGATTGCAGATGGCATCCCATTCTGAATGGGGGCAGTTTTCTTCAAAAAGCAATTGTAGTGAAAAATAGCTTGGATGTAGAAAATTAATAATTTAAAATGCTTGAGATGTATGTGGGATTCCAAATTATCATGCAGTTATGCCTCATATTATAGGCTTTACAAACGGCCTCACCCTGATGGTTTGTGGAGTGTTAGGTTGGTATACGGGGCTGTCGAAGCCTCCTGCAGTTCAATAGCTTTGCTATGTTTCAGTTAATCAGAAACACAACCACCCAGGATGCGACTTCACCTCTTAAAAAGCTTTCACACTTAGCTAAATAGGGGGAAAAATGAGACAAAGTATGTGACGGTTAGCTTTTTGTGTCAATCGGCTAGGCTGTGTGACAGGGACTCGCAAATGCAGAGAGAAGGAATGTCAGAAAGAACCTTGGGGTGTTGGATGGAAATTGAAGGTGTTGGTGTGAATGCGTTTAAAATAGACATCCATGGATGTGTGTGTATGTGTGTACACTTGTGTGTGTGTGTGTGTGTGTGTGTGTGTTTTAATTCTGAACACTACGAGAGCCTGGGAGGAATGAGACTTTAGTCGTGGTGAGTACAGTGAGCACTCAGAGGTCAGTTTCTTAATACTTCTCTCTGCTGAAAAGAACCCAAGATCCCTGGAGAAATGATTGATCCCAAGTTTGGAATTTTTCATGGTGAATTTTAAAACACCAGTGCCCAGGCCCTGTCTCAGACCAGTTCATTTAAGATCTGCTAGGGCTTGGCATTCTTTCTTTTTTTAAGAAAAATAGTCATTTATTTATTTGGCTGCGTCGCGTTTTAGTTGTGGTGTGTATGCGGCATCTCTGTTGCAGCACACGGATTCTCTAGTTTGGTGGACTTAGTCGCTCTGTGGCATGTGAGACCTTAATTCCCTGACCAGGGGTCGAACTCACGTCCCCTGTATTGCAAGACAAATCCCTAACCACCGGACCATCATGGGGGGGGGTGCCCTTTCCCAGGTGGTTGTGAAGCAGAACCTCACCATCTCGGCCACCATCTGCACAGAGGTGATTTCTGCTTGTTATCCACAGTCTCAGGCAGGCCCAGGCTCTACAGCCGATTCAGTCTGTGTCAGGAATGGTTTCAGGAGCTCCAGGCTCAGCATGAAAGCAGCCCCACTCCTATCAGCCACGCTTGGCCCTTGTCCTTTGATTCTGGGCTCTGGCTTGGCCTTACCATGTCCTCCTGCCATGTATCCCAGTAACCAGAGCTTTACTTTGGTTACCTCGGCCCCATTTCCTGATTCTCCAAGGGTCCCCCCTTCTGCTCTCACTGGAGGGAGCAGGGCTGTGTCACCAGCTGTCAAGACCCTTGGATGCCAGCTCTCTTCCAGCCTGTCCACTCCTGTATGCAGCCGCTGGGCTCCCCGAGCAGTCCTCCACCCTGTTTGGGGCACCGCATTACTCTCCCCTGCAGACCCTCGGCGTGCCACCTTTCTGTCTGGAACCCCACCACCACCTGTCACAGCTTTCCTGGACAGGCTCTCTGCCCGCCCTAGCACTGAGATCCCTCCAGAACATCTGCCTTCCCTCCCACCGCTGCAGCATCTCGATGTTCATTGCCAGAACACACTTCACATGTTAGCCTTCAGTTGTCTGCTTTGTGCACTAGATTACATTCCACGAGGGTAAGAGCCATGTCCTATTCATTGCTAGACACCTAGTACCTATTAGCACAGAGTCCCAAGGCTGTAGTTGGTACCTGGCGTGCAACTGTGGAATGAATGAATGAATGCATGTCCATATGCATGCAGGTCCTGCTTGGCCGTCCTTAGCAAGGTCAATTCCATCACCAAGTAAATAGCATCATTTGCACAGGCCTGGACATAAAGCACCTTGGGACTACAGCAAGGCTATCCCTTTGGGGGGCCCAGTGTTCTTTCCCCAAAAAACAAACAGCATACTGACTTCTCAGGCAGGCATGGTGGGTCTGTCTTTCAGGAAGAGCAGGGCAGGAGACTTTCAAAACTCTTCTTGAAATTGAGAAGAATAAACATCCAGAATAAATGTCTCTTGGGACTTCCCGGGTGATTCAGTGGCTTTAGACTCAGTGCTCCCAATACAAAGGGCCCAGGTTTGATCCCTGGTTGGTGAACTAGGGCCCTCCTAGATGGTGCTAGTTGTAAAAGAATCCTCCTGCCAATGCTAGAGACACAGGAGACTTGGGTTCGATCCTTGGATTGTGAAGATCCCCTGGAGCAGGAAATGGCAACCCACTCCAGTATTCTTGCCTGGAAAACCCCATGGACAAAGGAGCCTGGCAGACTATAGTCCATGGGGTTGCAAAGAGTCAGACATGACTGAGCGACTAACACACACACACACACGCACACACACACACAGAGTCAATTGCTAGGCCCATTAGTAAACCCTAGTATTTTCTTTACCTTCAAGTATGTGCTTGTATATTCAGAACAGTCTCACAAAATAAAAGTTTTATGAGGTCAGAAATGAGGCTCCCCCAGCCCAGGCTCAGAGCTGGCTTCGTGGGGACTACAACTCCACATCCAGCAGGGGTCCAGCATGGTCTAGCAGGGAGGTCCAGGGAGCCCTGCCTGAAGCTTCCAGCCTGGCATACCTCAACTCTCACCCCACACTCTAAAACCCCTGAAGCTGAAGACTGCTGCTCCAAGGAGAACGACCCTGATCCTCTGCAAGGACAATAACCGAATATTCTTGTGTGGGAAGGAGAGCGGTTCAGTTCAAAGGGAGAAAAAGAAAAAGATGAAATACAAATGTAAAGATTTTTTAAATGTTCAGCATAAGAGCCAAGCTAACCTATCTTTGATTTACCTAACTTAAAAATACGTGCTCTGAAAAGCACTCAAACAGGCTTCTGGCCAAGATGGAATAATGGAGACCAGATTTATTTTACCACCTGAAATAATGAAAACCATATGACAAAGACATGGCACTCAATTTGCCCAAGAGAAATGAAATCACATCCATGCACATTCTAGAGCATGGATGTTTAGATTAGCTTTATGAGTAATAGCCAAAAAGTGGAATATTCACTGGAAAGACTGATGCTGAAGCTAAAGCTCCAATACTTTGGCCACCTGATGCAAAGAACTGACTCATTGGAAAAGACCCTGATGCTGGGAAAGATTGAAGGAGGGAGGAGAAGAGGACGACAGAGGATAGGATGGTTGGATGACATCACCGACTCCACAGACGTGAGTTTGAACAAACTCTGGGGGATAGTGAAGGACAGGGAAGCCAGGTGTGCTGCAGTCTATGGGGTTGCACGGTTGGACACAACTTAATGACTGAACAACAATAAGAACAACAAAGTGAAAACAGACCAAATGTCCATCAGAAGATGAGTGGATAAATAAACTGTGGTGCATCCATATGGTGGAAACCTCTGGAGGAAAAAAATGCTATTAAAATTTAATTAATGGGAAAGATAGGACATAAATAAAAAGAGATTCTGGAGAAAATTCAGTGCATGGGAATGATTGCCCTGTTCATTGTCGCTTAATTTGATGGGCAAGATGGAGAAGTGAGAAGAGCTCCCTCCTCTCTCAGCTCCATGGCAGGAGCCTTTGCAAACCGAGAGGAGGGTTTCCTTTCTGGGTTGGAAGTTGATGAATGGGCTTCCTGTGCTGTCATCCTCCTGTCTGGATGCAGCCAGGGGACCAGGAGATGAAAGTGTTTCTGTGTATGTGTGTGTGTGTGATGGGCGGGGAGGGGCTTAGAGGGGAGTATTATATAAGACCAGGATTCAGGACATCTCTCTGCTTTCTGTCTTGGGGGAGGCAGAGTGGGTCTCGGGACCAGCCCATAGACAGAGCATAGAACCTATCTGAGCATTATCAATAGTAGCATCAGCATCCTGGGTCAGCAAGCAGAGGCTAGAACAATTACAGAGGAGAACTGATAATTATGGAAGGAGACAAGAGGACCTAGCTCTTTCTGCCTAAACTTTCATTAGAACCTTGTTATCAGACAGTGAGTCAAATGCAGAGCTGTGGTTTGACAGCTAAAAAATAAAATAATATAAAATTAGAACAAAATACACAAATAAAATATAATAAAATAAAAAATAGCATAAAATAACAATCTTTTCAAAAACTAGAATTTCTGCCCGTGGCAAAATAGTAGCAAAGATGTGAGTCCACGATATGTTCAATTTTGCTGGTGGGAGTGTAAATTGTTAAAACATTTGGGAAGCAATTTGGCCTTCTCCTGTGTTGAACATCTGCCTTCCTTTTATTTCAAGCCACCCACCCCAAAATATACCCCTGAGAAACTCTTGCACGTGTGCCCGGGAAATAATGTTTGATGTTCATGATAACACTGTTAGTAAGAGCAAAATAAAACTATAAACAAATAACCCAAAGGCCGTAAACTAATGAATAGATAAATAAAATATGGAATATTTTTTGGCAATAAAATGAAACCCCGGTACGTACTACAAATGTGGATAAATCTTGAAAAGATTTTGCCAAATGAAAGAAACGAGTCACAAATTATGACTCCATTTATATGAAATGTTCAGACAGGCCAGTCTATAGAGACAAAGTAAGTCAGTGGTTGCCAGGGACTAGGATTGGAGAAACTGGTGAGTGACTGCTAATGGATATGCAAGGCTTCTCCTTAGGGTGCTGCATATGTTCTAAAATTGACTGTTGTGATGGTTATACAACTCTGTGAATAAGCTAAAAAGCCATTAAATTGTACCTTCTAGACAGGTGACTTGTATGGTATGTGAATTATATTTCAATTAAGCCATTTAATTTTTTTTAAAAAGCCCAGAATGCCCAAGAACAGGAAAATGACTATACATGCTGCTGCTGCTAAGTGGCTTCAATTGTGTTCAACTTTTTGGATCCTATGGACCATAGCCCACCAGGCTCCTCTGTCCATGGGATTCTCCGGGCAACCCACTAGAGTGGGTTGCCATGCCCTCTTCATGAATATATATACACTGCTACGACAGAGTGTCATACAACAACGGAAAATGAATGAACCAGTTACATGTGTCAACCTAGATGAATGTTGGTAACACTGGTGTAACACTGGTGGGTAACACTGATGAGAAGAGCAAGTCCCAGAAAGCACCTAGAGGATAGTCTTCTCACAAAGTTAAAACAAAATCAAACTGAGCAATCTGTTGTTTAGGGGTGAAAATATAAGTGATAAAATAGCAACAATAGAAAAAAAGGGAAAGGATAAATATGGGAGATAAACACGGGAGCTCTGAGTTGGGGAGGAAGGGGCAAGAGCCAGAGAAGCACCAACGGTGACAGGATCTCATGAATTACAAATTTTGACTAATCTGGGTCTATGCTCCTGAAAACCAAGCTGCTTCTTCCTCCCCTCCTTTCCCGCTGTTTCTTCCTTTTCTCTTCCTTCTCTTTTTCATCTTTTCCTTCTTCCTCTCCTCTTTAGTCTTATTTTCATTAATAGTATTGCTCAGTTGCTAAATCGTGTCCAACTCTTGGTGACCCCATGGACTGCAGCACGCCAGGCTTCCCTGTCCACCACCATCTCCCGGAGTTTACTCAAACTCATGTCCATTGAGTCAGTGATGCCATCCAACCATTCATCCTCTGTTGTCCCTTTCTCCTCATGCCTTCAATCTTTCCCATCATCAGGGTCTTTTCCAATGAGCTGGCTCTTCTCATCAGATGGCCAAAGTATTGGAGCTTCAGCATCAGTCCTTCCAGTGAAAATTCAAGGTTGATTTCCTTTAGGATTGACTGGTTGGATCTCCTTGCAGTCCAAGGGACTCTCAAGAGTCTTCACCAACACCACAGTTCAAAAGCCTCAATTCTCCGGTGCTCCGCTTTCTTTATGGTCCAACTCTCACATCTATATTAGCGTTATAGTAAAGCCAGAACCATGTTAATCACTATCTACATGGTTGCTAGTGTCTTTGATCTTCACCATGAAATAAGAATTATTGCATTTCCCACTTCATAGACAGGAAGCAGAGATTTAGAGGGGTCACACACTAGCAGGTAGTGGAGCCTAGATCTGACTTCATGCACATCAGACCGCTGAGCCCTTGTGGTTACTCTCCCCTACACTGACCACTCACCCCCTCCCCAGTCTTCCCACAAGACAGCAGCTCAGACTGGTGGACTCCATCAAGGCCATGAGCAGGTACCACCAGTGGGATCGGAGTTGGCTGTGGGCACAGGGCGATAAGGAATTCCCTGGAGCGGGGCTGCTTAGCATCAAAAGAATGGCTGCCATTTGGGGAAAGGAAATGGCAATGAATTATCAGCTAACTCAGGGACATTACATTACAAGCTAGCGCTGGAACAGAGCAACCTTCTAGGAAACAGGAAATGAGGTGCACTGAGGGCAACACCTCTACACCCAGCGTGCAGGCGTGGGGCCAGGGCTGACAGTGGTGTGTCACCTTTCAAAGGCATTTCCACTGGCTCCTGTTTTATTCAGTTAGAACTTGCCTTATTCTATTCTAAATTAAATGAAGAATTAAGCTGCAGCTGTCTTCTGCATTGCAGCCCCCTATCCCAGGGCATCCTCTCCTCGTTGATCTTCATTGTCCGAGAAGGTCCACGTTTCTCATCCACAATGGGGAGGCTTCTTTGAAGAAGCTTTAGTGAGCGTTCCAGTCCTCCTGGGCCACAGTTTGGGGCTTCATCAAAGAAAACACTCTGACCAGATTAGAACATCAATTAGGGAAGGGTAGTGGGGTGCTGGGTTAAGTAGTGTTTCCAGGCACTTGTCTTCTGTCAATCCTCTTTGGATAAGTTCAGTGTTCACACTAATTCTAAACCCACAAACCTCTTAATTTACTGTAATTTCCGTTTTTGGATGGAGGACAGGAGGAATTCTTGTACAGCACTTCAAAAACAAAAATACAGGCATTAATAGACCAGGAGGGCACCGTCCCTGGGCGGCCACTTAGCAGTTTCCCGCTATGTCCCGGAAGCAGTCCACACCCGCTGAGAGCAGAGGATGCTCTGTGGGTGGAGATGGTAAGTGTTCAAGGACGCTGGTACACCAGGATCGCAGTCTCAGAAGGGAAGAAGCTGACCCTGAGTCCGAACCATAGGTCACCAAGTGCATGGACCAATCTGTTTCCTGTATGAAATGGTCCTTATGAGCAAAATAAAGGACCCAGTTCTTATCCTCCAGAAACCTGTACTGCAGCTGGTGACCTGATACCCTGATTTGAGGCTTGCTCAGGATTACTCAATGACCCCGCCACTTCTCTGAAAGCAGACACTCCAGCTTCAGAGTTCAGGAAACGTTTCTTCCTTGATACCATTCCACTCTTGTTCCATTTTCACTATTGCTTCTGTATTTGGCATCCGAGTTTCAGAAGACACAGCTCACTTGAAGACATCACACTGAGTGACACGAGGAGGACACAAAAGGACAAATATTGCATGATTGTACTTATATGAGGGACCTGGAATAGTCAAATTCATTGAGGCAGGAAGTAGAATAATGGTTTTCAGTGGCTGCTGCTGCTGCTGCTGCTAAGTCGCTTCATTTGTGTCCAACTCTGTGCGACCCCATAGACGGCAGCCCACCAGGCTCCCCCGTCCCTGGGATTCTCTAGGCAAGAACACCGGAGTGGGTTGCCATTTCCTTCTCCAATGCATGAAAGTGAAAAGTGAAAGTGAAGTTGCTCAGTTGTGTCTGACTCTTAGCGACCCCATGGACTGCAGCCTACCAGGCTCCACCATCCATGGGGTTTTCCAGGCAAGAGTACTGGGAAGGGGGCAAATGGGGAGTTAGTATTTAATGTTATGTTGAGAATTCCCTGGTGGCTCAGATGGTAAAGAATATGCCTGAAATGCAGGAGACCTAGGTTCGATCCCTGGGTTAGGAAGATCCCCTGAAAGAGGGCATGGCAACCCACTCCAGTATTCTTGCCTGGAGAATCCCATGGACAGAGGAACCCAGCAGGCTACAGTCCACAGGGTCGCAAAGAGTCGGACACGACTGAGTGGCTGACATTTTCATGACAATGATGAACAAATTCTGGAGATGATGATGGTGATGGTTGCACAGCGATGCAAATGTACTTAGGGCCACTGAACTATACACTTAAAAACGGTTAAAATGCTAAATTTTATACTATGTATATTTTACTACAATAAAAAGTCTCAGTTCTTAATGATAAAAAAAAAAAGAAGAAGAAGACGGAGTTCAGGCGGAGCTTGATATAGGTCTTCACGGTTTAAAGACGATTTACTCAACTGGACATGCAATCATGAGCACCATGGGGGCGCCCCGTGAAGTAGCAGCGGTGCTCACAGTCTTAACTGGGCTGTGGTCAGAAGCAGCCGCAGGCACTGGACGAAGGCCTGGGAGCTCCTCCCACCGGTCTGGAGTCTAGAGAGGAAACAGAGAGGCAGTGCGCCGAAGGCCAAGTCCTGCCCGCCAAAGCCAGGGCAGCGTTGGGTGGCTCACACATGTGAAGGCTTTGAAATAAAGAGGGTCTGATCTCAGGGAGACAGATGCTGCTTGCTTGCCTAATTAGCCATTTTGGAAGAGAAGGTCGCATCTTCAGCCCTGGAAGCATTTCCAGGTTGAGGGAATTCTCCCCACCCCCCTACTACCACCCCCCAGCTCGAGCAGGCACTGCTCAGAACCGGGGCCCAGCGGTCTACCTGGCTGAATGCGAGGACACTGAGATGCTCTTAAGCCATAAATCAGTGTCATAGTCACAGGTCTCCATGGCAACCTTTCACACTAAAAGAAGGACATTTGTAAATATGCATGTTGCAAGCCTTCCCTTTTGATTCAAAATATCAGCCTTTTGAGAACAATTTGCTTTGCCAGCTGTGCCCTGCTGCGGGAAGAGTGAGGGCCTTCTGGCTTGCCCACTCGACTTCCAGGTGGTCCTTTACTCCTGGGCTCACTGGAATCAAGTGGTAGATGTGCACTGCCCTTCCTTTCTGGGCCCAGCACCCTGTGAGGGGCTGGAGATGCAGAAAGAGGGTGGGTGCACCCCGCCCAGGGGTCCCTCGGCACACTGCATCTCCTCCACCTGGTCCCAGACCCTCAGGGGACCTGAGCACTGGGTGTCTGAGTCATGGAGCAAACTGTCTTGCCTGTTCCCCTACAGAAGTTTCGCTAAGGTGTGCACGAAGACTCAACTGCGGAGCTTTAAAATTTATGAACAGCTGATCCGGTGCAAAATTCTCTTGGTATTTACACTGGTTTGATCCCTGGGTCGGGAAGCTCCCCTGAAGGAAGAAACAGCAACCCACTCCAGAATTCTTGTCTGGAGAATCCCATGGACAGAGGAGCCTGGTGGGCTACAGTCCAAATGGTTGCAAAAGAGTCGGCCACAACTGAGCGACTAAGCACGCAGGCACACGCCATCCGGCACGCCAGTCTTTTGGTATTCACCCAGAGGAGTGAAAAGCTTATGTGTACACAAGTACCTGCCCATGTACATTTATAGCAGCGTTATTAATAATTGCCAAAACTTGGAAGCAACCCAGACGTCCTTCACTAGGGGAATGGATAAATAACCTGTGGGGCATTCAGACAACGGGATATTATTCAGTAATAAAAAGAAATGAGCTATCAAACCACAGAAAGACATGGAGGAAACTTAAATGCATGTTGTTAAGTGGAAGAAGCCAGTTTGGAAAGGCTGCATACCGTATGGTTCCAACTGTTTGATATTCAGGAAAGGGCTAAACTACAGAGACTGTAAAAAGGTCAGTGGTTGCTGGGGTCTGTCAGGGGCTGGAAAGTCAGAGCACAGAGAGCTTTTGGGGCAGTGGCAATACTCTGTATGACACCATAATGGTAGATGCATGTTGTTATTATACATTTATCCAAACCCACAGAGTATATAACATCAAGGGTGAACCCCAAGTATAAACTAAGGTCTATGGTTGATTGTGATGTGTCAATGCAGGTTCATCACTTGTAATAAATTTACCCCGCTGGTGGGGTTGCAAAGAATCGGACACGACTGAGCGATTAACACACTTTTATGTAATAAACAAGGACCTACTATAGACCACAGGGAACTCTGTTCAGTGTTATGTGGCAGCCGGGATGGGAGGGGTGTTTGGGGGAGAATCAATACATGTATATGTATGGCTGAATCCCTTTGCTGTCCACCTGACTCCATCACAACATTGTTAATCAGCTATACTCCAATATATGTGTTAATCACTCAGTCGTGTCTGATTCTTTGCTACCCTATGAACTATAGCCTGCCAGGCTCCTCTGTCCATGGGATTCTTCACGGCAAGAATACTGGAATGGGTTGTCATGCCCTCCTCCAGGGGATCTTCCCAACCCAGGGATCAAATTCGTGTCTCTTATGTCTCCTGCATTGGCAGGCTGGTTCTTTACCACTAGCACCACCTGGGAAGCCCAGACCTCCATCATAGGGGGTATTATTAATAAAGTCAGAGTGGATCTTTAGTGGTCACAATGAGCATGCCCCTGCCCTAGGATCTAGCGGAGTGTCTAGGACCTGGTGGACGCTCCGCAAAAATGAATACAATATAGAGCTATTTTCGGAATCTCTCTCTCCCGCTGTCTCTGACCCTTTCTGTCTTTCTCTGCCTCTCTCTCTCCTCTGGCATCCTTCGTGTCTGGAGTCAAAGAGGTGTCCTTTGTGTTTCTGGTCTGGGAGGCAGCGTCAGGGGACAGAGGACACTCTGATGACCACAGCCGGGCTCCAGGGCAAAGCTCCGGTCCACGTGGCCGCGCCAACCCTTTCTGGGCACTGCCTCTGGATACAGTCACTTCTTTGTTGCTACTGTCTGAAACTTCACAAAATTACTCCCTTGGATTCACCCAAAATACTATTTCTTGTCCCAAAATAGCTTCTTAACAGCCACACCAGCATTTTTGACCTCCTGGGCTGTAAATTTCTCCCAAAGTCACAGCGTCATGAGAATGAGGGCATTCTTAGATCTCGTGGAGGCCAGGTCCGGTGTGCCGAGATGCTTCAGGGGCCAGAGACGAGAGCCACATCCTCAGGTCACACTGAGGTGACTTACGATCAAAGCCAAACTCAGGGCGTGGGGGGGAGAGGCCCAACCTGAGGGAGGCCCCATCCTCACGACTGTGGGGTCTCCTTCCTCCCTGTTGCCACCCCTGTCCCATCTGAGACATCAGTCCTCCTGATGCTTTCCCAGCCTCAGAGTAAAGCATGGCTCTTCCTTGGAAGAGGAGATCAGGGAAGGGAAAGGAGGTGAGGTCAGGTTTCAGTTGAGAGGCTCAGGGAGGGAGGGTGAATCACACGGGGGCTTTTAACAGGGTTTCCGATGTCTTATCCACGTGCTTGCAGTGAGCGGTGTGGAGTGAGGCTGGCAGCCACACCCAAGCACCAAGAGTCCAGCCACCACCTCCTGCAGCTATTTTTACTGTGGGAGCTTTCCTGCAAACACAGTCAGAGCCCTGCGAACACAGCTGTGTGTCCCATGCTGCCTCAGCGCTGGGGGTCGAGGGATGGGGTCGGAGGGTAGGGGGTGTGGTGGAGGCGGAGAAAAGCCAGGAAAGCCGGAGTGGGCCCAGGACCCAGGGACAGCTGGGATTTGCTCGGGGAGAGGCCCCCTCGGTGGGTGTGAAGCGCTGCCTCCTATGCTTTATTTCAGCATCTCCCCTCCCAAGGTCTTTGCTCTGGGGGTTCAGAAGTGCAAGATCAGATAGAACGCAGGTGAGAAAACTGGGGACCAGTGAGGTTCTCTGTTCTTAGTGAGAGTGTTAATCGCTCAGTCATATTCTACTCTTTTGCAACTCCATGGACCTTAGCCCATCAGGCTCCTCTGTCCATGGGATTTTCCCAGCAAGAATACTGGAGTGGGTTGCCTTTTACTCCTCCAGGGGATCTTCCCAACCCAGGGGTTGAACCTACATCCCCCTGCGGCTCCTGCATTGGCAGGGGGTTCTTTACCACCGAGCAACCTGGGAAGCCCAGAGGGGTTATGTTCAAACCAAAGTCAAATCCGAGCCTTCCAAGCAGTGCGGTCCCACATGGACAGAGTCAGCACCATCTCATCACCCTCCTACCCCCAACCCTGGGATGCAGTCCAGTCTGACTCTGGGCCCAAGAAAGGCTCTGGGAGAGTTTAATGTATCAGGAACCAGGTTTAGTTGAAAGTTTTGTTATGTCTCCAACATGGACTGCTGTTGTGTCTCAACAGACACACCATACATACTTGGCTTTGACAGGAAAAGGACTGCTTAACCTAGAACATAAAAGCGTAAGAAACGAAGTTCTGTTCTGTGGGGAGAGAGAGGCCCCTGTGTGGTGGGGACAGGATCCCGTCTCTACCTGGTGGCTCAATAAGCTCCTCTCTCCAAGGCAGGGGAGAAGCTCGCGCTGGTCCAGAAAGAGTCAGTCCCTTGTGCAGGCTCCAGACAAATCCGAGTTACATTGAGACAGTTACTAGCCCAGCGTCCACTGCCCCTCTTCCTCCTGTTTTGATCAGAGGGTTTCAGATCCATCCCTGTTTGTGGGAGAATATTTTTAGTTTTTTCTCTGTCTCAACCATGCCTCCAAGTGATCCCATCAGTTTAATGAAGGAGAAAAAAAAAAAAACCAAACAAACCAGTAATGATGCACAGCAAAACCCTCAGTACAACCCTGGCCCCCGGGGAAAAGAGAGGATTTGGATTTTTATTTTAAACAATTTATCCAGTGGTTGCTTTAGAATCACCTGGGGAATTTAAAATAATCTCTGTACTCTGGACACTGGGCTCAGAGTTTTGTTTATTTATTTATTTTTTAACTCTTCAGATGATCCCAAAGCACCACTGAGTAGAGGACAAGTGATGTGAACTAGTGTTTTTGCAGGTTTCTGTGCACGTGAGTCATCTTGGGGGGCTTCCCTGGTGGCCCAGACTGTAAAGAACCCACCTGTAGTCCAAGAGACCTGGGTTCAGTCTCTGGGTTAGAAAGATCTCCTGGAGAAGGAAATGGTAACCCACTCCAGTATTCTTGCCTGGAGAATTCCTTGGACAGAGGAGCCTGGTGGGCTACAGTCCTTGAGGCCCCAAAGAGTTGGATACGACTGAGCAGCTAACACACTTTCACTTTTTTCTGGACTTCCAAAACCTAAGATATTCTAGAACAAGGGCACCTTGGTAGAGCATAGGTCCAGTGATTCCCAATCCTGGCTGATCATCAGAATCACCCAGGAACTTTCTAAAAGTTCATGTATTCCAGGGCTTTACCTAAACAGCCTGTCATTCAGCATACTTTAAAATAGCCAATTTGAGTTCTGACGGATTCAGGGACCTAGTCCACCCTTAGCCTCACCTCCTGCCCCCTCACACACACGTTTTATGGAAGAAGAACCCTAGGCATGGGATACCCTGTGATGAATTGACATTTTCCTGCTGTGAGAACTGACTGAGCCAGAAAAATAAAAGCCTGAGTGAGCAATAGGCAGACCTCCTTCCAGGTCACAGCGTTTGGGGAGCTGGGTTCTGGCTGATAAATTCAGGTGAGGTGTCTGCCTTGGCTTTGTTGGCTGACAGGCTAATTTTATGAGACAGTAGGACAATGGTCAGGTACACGGATAGCTAATAAATAAGGAGGCTTAGCCCAGCTGGAAGAGAAGATTTTATGCTTGTCCAAGGCGCCATGCCCACACACGGGAAAGGGCAGCGATGCCCCTCCCAGCTGCCCACCTCTCCAGGGGAGCTGGATGCTGCCCCGTCATGGTTTTCTCTCCTCTTCCGATTCTCCAGAAATCCTCACATCCTTTCAAAGACAGAGGGTGACAGTTTTTAAACAAATCCCAGCCAAGATCCTCACCGACGACTAGAAACACTTCTGCTTATTCCCCAGTGACTTTCGGCAGCCCCCCCAGCCCCTCATCTGGTCAGGAGGTTCCTGTTCCGTCTGCCTGTGTAGATCCAGCTCTGCTCACAATGTGAGAGGGAGGCAGGCTACTGCCAGGCCTGCTCGATGCTTCACACCCAGACCTGGGACCTGTGCACCCCCAACCCCGCCCAAAATCCACTGAGAACACCCTTGAGTAGATCTTGGAGATATCGTCATAGTTTTTTTTTTTCCTGTAAAATTTATTTATTTAGTTTTGGCTGCTCTGGGTCTTCACTGAGCAGGCATTCTCTAGTTGCGGTGAGCTGGGGCTACTGTCTAGTTGCAGTGCACGGTCTTCTCATTGCAGTGGCCTCTCTTGTTGTGGAGCACTGGCTCCAGGCTCATAGACTCAGTAATTGTGGCTCCTGGGCTCTAGATCACAGGCTTAACAGTTGTAATGCATGGGCCTACTTGCCTGTGGCATGTGGAATCTTCCCAGACCAGGGATGGAACCCGTGTCCCCTGTGTTGGCAGGAGGATTCTTATCTACTGTACCATCAGGAGGATCTAGTCATAATTATTAAAGTAATTTTTTTAAACCACTAGACTCTTCCCTGTAAGAATGCTTGATTTTTTTTTGTTAAATTAAGCACACACATTTCATTTTAAGTCTTAACCCATATTTAATTGTCCATCAACGTATTTCCTGAGCACATACAATGCATCAGTAAACACCATATTTGTATAGTTTAATGCCACAGTCCTGCTGGGTAGATATGATGGCTGCATTTTACATAGAAAGAATCTGACGTTTAGAGATCAGGAGCTATTTGTCGAGATCACACAGCCAGAAACCCATTTAACTGTGGCTTACAGCCAAATCTCTCTGGCTCCAAAACACCTTCTCCTTCCCCCAAAATCTGCCTTCACAATGACAGCCCGTTCTCCTTTCAGAGAGGGAGGAAGGCTGCTAGTTGTAATTTTTAAATGAAAGATGTTTTCATTTAAAGAAAAATGGGAAAAGACAGGAGAAAGTCAAGACAAGCATCAACAGAAAGTGGTTTCAACACATAACAACTTAATACTCATAACTGACCAGCAGACCATAAATCACTAAGCTAAAAATTCATCCATCTTAATTCCTCTGAGATGTCTTCCGTGACTCTCCAGTCTAACGAGGGTGTGTGTCCTAACCTTTCACAGACACCGAGCGTCTCCTCTTCTGCACACACCAGCACCCCTGGCTGTGTGCCAGGGGCTCCCCTGTTCTCGCCACCCATTTCTGGGTGGACAGTTGAGCAGGACAACAGAATGATCTGTGTCACATCCCTTTTAGAAGGACTTGTACTTCCAGGTGGGCTTCCCAGGTGGCGCTAGTGGTAAAGAGCCCACCTGCCAATGCAGGAAATAGGTTCGATTCCTGGGTTGGGAAGATTCCCTGGGGAAGGACATGGCAACCCACTCCAGTATTCTTGCCTGGAGAATCCCATGGACAGAGGAGCCTGGCAGGCTGTAGCCCATGGGCGTTGCAACGAGTTGGACACAACTGAGGGACTTAGCACGCACGCATACATACTTCCAGGTAGTGGCTTATTTCTTTAAAATAAGCCTCGTATTTTGCAACTGTTTAAGATTTACAGAGAAGCTGCAAAGACAGTGCAGCGTTCTCATCTGGTTTCCCTTCATGTTAGCATCTGCGTTACCATGGCTAATTATAATGTGCAGTCATTTTTATTGATTGATTTTTGGCTGTGCTGGGTCTTTGTTGTTTCATGGGCTTTTCTTAGTTGCGGCAAGTGAGGGTTACTCTTTGTTGCTATGCATGCTTCTCATTCCCGTGGCTTTTCTTGTTGCAGAGCAGCACGGGCTTCAGTAGTTGTGACTCTGGGCTCTAGAACACAGGCTTAGTAGTTGTAGTGAACAGACTTCGCTGTTCTGCCACATGTGAGATCTTTCCAGATCAGGGATTGAACCCATGTCCCCTGCTTTGGCAGGAAGCCCTCTCTGGTAATTTTTAAAGTGATTCTTTTCTCTTTCCCTGTGGAGTGTGGTCATGCAGTCACAAGGCGTCTTGGGAGCCCCAGCCTTGGTTGCCTTGATTCCTCTGGGTCTGAATTTTCAGGGCACCGGGTGGCATAATAGGGTGGGTTGGCGGGGGTTTCCTGGGAGGGTTAAATGGGGCCATCCCAGTGAAAGCCGCCAAGATGGAGCCTGGCATGCTTGTTGAGTATGAGCCTTGTACTCTGCCTTGAAGCAGCAGTTTGCATCATCCCCCTGCAAGGCTGAGCCACACCCTAACTTTTGTTTATTTAATATATTCTGAGTATTTGTCTTCTTCCTGCTGCCTTCCCTCATCCTTTCCCCATAAATCCTGTTTGACAAATTCAGGCCAAGGGCAGTTGTTCTCAACAGAGAGATGGCTTCCTCTTTCGGATTGCATCTTTCAGAGTCGACGGCCGAGCCAGGTGGGCCTGGCCAAGCTGAGGAGCGGCCCCCCAAGCACAGCTCATGCCTCCTGAATTTGCAAGCAGCAGCGGCGAAGCTCAGAACTTGAAGAAATTGCCAAGGTGGTACAGAATTGAAAACATTTCCACATGGTTCATGTTACTTGCGGCAGTGGGAGGAAGGAGGCAGGGGGAGGGGGGAGCGGCAGCGGGGGGTGGGGGGAGTGGGGAGGGGCTAGAAGAAGAGAAAACAGACATAATTAGGAAGTGTGGGCTCCAGACATTTCCCTCCCCTTCCTGATTGATTTTATGTCCCCTGAGCTGGATGCCAAGCTGGATGCCAAGCTGGCACACAGGTTTTAAGAAATGAATGGGGTGCTTGAGGCCTCCAGAATGAAAATGACTGTCTTCAAGTGCACACTCGGTGATGGGGGCAGGGGGCATCTCCTCACACACAGACGCCCTGTGAACAAGAAGCCTCTCTGGGCTCTCCTCACCTCGCCCACCATGTCCTGGAAGCCAGCAGCTGCCTGAGGGGAACCCGCTTAGGGCTGTGTCTGAGTAATGAGCCTTCTTTTTAAGACCTTCTCTCTTGTTTATCCCAGTCCATTCAGAGGATCCCACTCAATGTGAGTAGCTGCTCAAGCCTTGTTAAAAACAACTGTCTTTATTCCTTAATTAGCACAAGAGAACTTGAAATAAAAAATATTTACACGTGTTGTTTTTTCTTTTCTCTTACTTTTTTTTTTGTAAATACCAAACAGGGTTGTCCTTTGATACTCGTCTTTCCCTGCGTGCCCAGTGTTTTAATTGGACCACTCCCTTCATTTCGGGTCTTTGGCAGCAGGACTGTGTGGGTGGAAGAGGTCTGAGCTGTCTCCTCCTCAGCCAGGCGGAGCAGACGGCCAGGGGAAGCGGAGAGAGGTCTTTCTAAAGTGGGAGAAACAAGTCACAGAAGAACTGTCACACTCCCACTCGCAACTGATATTCAAGTCGTATATGGAAGGGATCAGGGCTTCCCCAGTGGCTCAGTGGTAAAGAATCCACCTGCAATGCAGGGGCTACAGGAAACGGGAATTCGATCCCTGGGTCAGGAAGATCCCCTGGAGGAAGGCATGGCAACCCACTCCAGTATTCCTGCCTGGAGAATCCCCATGGACAGAGGAGCCTGGTAGGCTACAGTCCATGGGGTCCCAAAGAGTCGGACACCACGGAAGCAACTTAGCGTGCACGGGGAGCCAAAGGCTGTTGTTGCTCAGTTGCTAAGTTGTGTGTGACTCTTTCTGACCCCATGGACTGCCATATGCCAGGCTTCCCTGTCCTTCACTATCTCCTGAAATTTGCTCAGATTCATGTCCATTGAGTCGGTGATGCCATCCAGCCATCTCATCCTCCGTCGCCCCCTTCTCCTCCTGCTTTCAATCTTTCCCAGCATCTAGGTCTTTTCCAATGAATCAAAGGTTACACCTCAAGATTTTGAAGGGAATTGTGGCTATCTCAAAAGTGATCATGGATAGAAGGTTCTAGGAATCTAGGTATCCCCTTCTCCCAACACACTTTGAATATAGCTTGAAAAAAGTCATTGTTTATCGTGACCAAAATGTTTCTATCTGTAACCTGTTGAAATGAGAGTTGACCAAAAATCCAGAGCAAGATACAGAAGACAGAGATGTTTCTTGGCACATACAACCATGGGTGTGTGGGAAACGGCCCTGAGTTTTACCTGTAAGTTGCAAAACAATGGTTTGGGTGCCTGCTTCTTCATTCCTTCCCAGCAAATGTGAACTCTGGCAGACTCTTTTGCCCTTTCTTCTCTGAGAGGTGCAGAGTTCCAAAGAGGAGGGTGGAAAAGGAGAACGGTCAAGGATCAAGGTTCAAAGGAAGGACACAGGCGAGAAAAAGAGAGTTGGTGAGAACAGCTTTGGCCCAGGAGTTAAGAAATCTGAGTCTGAGTCTGTCATCTGACACTAAACAGCAACAATAGTAATTTAAAATAACACTAGCACTTACTGATGCCAAGCAGGGCCCTGGGGGCTCCCTGGCACAGAGGCCTGTTTGTCCCCCCACTTCCTACAGGCAAGACTCCAGCCTCCGAGACCTTCTCTGAGTCCCAACAGTCCAGTCAGCTGCTGCTCGTTCCTCCTTCTCACACTTTCAGCAACATTACTGCGTATCAAGTACCTAATACTCTCAACATTACCGGGACTTGGAACTTAACTTGCCCAATGGAATGAGGGAGAGGGGTGCACTTTTGGGCACACACTGCTGATGAGGAGGCAGTTCTAGATCTCTGAAAAACAGCCCATGGTCATACCAATCCCAGAGGCCGATCTGGCATTTATGATCACGATGCTGCCTTGCCTCCCTGGTGCATGGGGACCATTAATGCCCCTTTCCTCAGCCTCTGTCTCTGTTGAGACAGCCTCAACAGACATTTTCAAAGCCCCTCCCAGGCCTTCCTTCAATCAGCGTCCATCCTACCTTCTCCCACTCGCCCTTTCCTTAAGACGTAGTATAAGAAGGTAGCATCCTTGGCTGCTTGAGGCTGCCGGAGAGAAATGGGAGGTGAGCGTGTAACACCTGACATTGTCTCTTCACACCACTTCCTGGGTCCTTTGAGAGGAACCTTCACATTTCAAGCGAAATATTTGGGTTCATCAGGCCCTGAGCAGAAGACCTCGTTGGACATCCCTGTAGGTGAGCACTGAGGTGTAACAGAGTGTGGGAGCCACACTGAGACACCCAGAGAATAAAACAGCCACGGATGAACCTTGAAGATGTTACGATAAGTGAAATAGACCCAACACAGCAGGGCAAATACTGCATGATTCCACTCATAAGAGTTGCCTAGAGAAGCCGAATTCCCAGAGACACAGAGGAGAATGGTGGTTACCAAGCCCTGGGGGAGGAGGAAGCAGGGGCTGGTGTTTAATGAGCACAGAGTTCTGGTTTGGGAAGATGAGAAAATTCTGGAGTGGTGATGGTTGAACCCTGTGAATGTACTTAATACCACTGAACTCCCAGCTTAAAAATGGTTAAAATGGTTAATGTCATGCTAAGTGCATTTCCCACAATAAGAAAGAAAAATGAACATATCAAAAAGTATCTTATTGTTCATTTATGATTATATAATATGCCTTTGTTAAAATTAAATACAGAGAAGTATAAAAATCAAGACAAAGCAATTTGTACCAACTAGATTTAACTCTCATTGTGACTTCTATCCAGTCTTTTCCCTTTGCATGTCTCTATCCATCTAATATGTATACAGAAACTCACATATTTGAGTTCATAATGTATAAGCAGTTATTTTCCCTTTACGCTATATTCTGAGCATTTGTCAAACAATTGAGATTTACTTGTAAACGTAATGGTAATGGCTGCATCCTAGTTCGGGCATGCTGTAATTTCTGGAGCCCTCTCTTTGTTTTGGACATTAGGTTTTCTGATTCTTTTACTTTGTAAATAGTGTTAATGCAGTCATCCCAGTACACTCATCTTTGCCTGACTCTGCTTATTTCCTTCTAGAAATAGAGTTACTGGGTCAAAGGACAGGTTATATTCTTGAAAAACTGTTTCATTGTTTCTGTGCATGTGTTTGTGAACTAGTTTCAGAAGCCCTTTCCCTGTCCTTTGTTCGTCTGGGGACTGTTTGAAGCCCCTGGGGTCTCATCCTCTTTTGGTCCATGCTGGCTGAGTGGTCCTCACATTTCTGCCTCCCTAAAGGTGCCTTTTAGGGGAGATGTGTTTGAATGTTGACCAGACCCTAGACCAAACTTAGAGAGCTGAGCAAAGGAGGCCATATGGGCAAAATCGAAAGAAATAGGGTCTGAGGTTTTGTTTGTGCAAACGTGGCTCCTTTCTCACGGGAAGGTGTGAAGGTAGGGTGAAGCGCAGCTGCCCCGGCTCCGTCCTGTCCTGGATTCGCTAATGCATTCGGTGCACTTCTTGCTTTGAAGGAGGAAGGAAAGTGAAACCTTGCTGAAACTCTTCTGGCTGCTGGTCCACAGGGGGTTAAAAATAGCCTGAACCACAGCATCCTTTGGGCTCCCCCTGCGTTCTGTCACTTTCTCGTTCTCAAGTGACACACACAGACCCACCCCAGGAGAGGACACAGTGCATCTCTGGCATCTCTGATCCCCAGGCGATTTTGGGCTTCAAAAGCCCTTCTTGCATCCTTTCCTCATGGCCGCCTGACTCTTTCTCTCACTGTTTCCCGACTTCTCTGTACCTCCCTCCCACTCTTCACAGCTCAGCTCAAATGTGATTTTCACATGGAAGCTTTTGCGACCCTTTCAGACTAGATCAACACTCTTAACGCTTTTTTCATAGAGCTTTTCACAATTTGTAATTATCCTAATTTGGGTAATCGTCTGGCTGATGTATCACTTAATGTTTTCATTCAACAAATATTTTTTAAGTGCCTCTGTGGTGTGCCAGGAACTCTAATGTTTGCTGGGGTTATAGGGATGAGCAAAATAGATTTGGTTTCTTTTCTTGTGGAGCTGACAGTCCAGTGGGAGATGTACAAATAAAAATCTGACTGCAATTTTCAACAAGGGCTATAAAGAGAATTGAAGGTGGTACAATGACAGAGATTGACAGAGGAACCCCAGCCGTGGAGTGTCCTGAAGGCCATCCTGAAGACGGAAGAGTGGGAGGAGATAGCTGGGAAGAGTCAGGAAGAAGATGCAAGCAGAAAGTGTCCACTGGAATTGGTAACCTGTAGGATGCTGGTGACCCTGACCGTGTTTCTCAGAGGGCAGTTGGTTGAGGAGTGAATGGATGGTGAGGGTTTAAGAAGTTCGTACACAGGAAGAGCAGTTTGGACTGTACAGGGGAGATAGAAAAATCGGGTAGATGGAGAGAGAGAAGAATGGCCAAGGGAGGAATTAAAGTTGATTTTCCATATTTTCTTTCTTTCTTTTTTAAAAAATGGTAAGTAGTAGAAGGTGTTTATAAGCTGTGGGGTGACTCAGGGGAAGGGAAGGAGAGACTTAACAATGCTCAGAGAGGCAATAAACGGAAAGCTAAGTCCTTGAGAAGACAAGATGGGATAGTATCCAGAACAGAGATGAATAGATAGGACTTTTATAGGAGGAGAACCACCTCATCAATTTTTAACATTTTATTATAGAAAATTTCAAACGTATAAAAGCAGAGAGAAGAGTATAATGAAACCCCATATACCCATCACCCCAGCTTCAACACCGAGCCAATCGCAAGTCATCTGGATTCACCCAATTTAGCACCTCTTTCTCAAATTATTTTGAAACAAGTCCAAGACACTAACTTTTCATCGGTAGGGACCTTAGTGGTATCTCTGAAAATAAGGACTTAAAAATTACAACAACACTATTATCTCACTTAAAAAATTGATGATTTGGGGCTTTCTCAGTGGTCTAGTGGTTAGGAGTCCACCGGCCAATGTGGGGGACACGGGTTCAATCCCTGGTCTGGGAGGATCCCACATGTCACAAGCAATTAGGCCCGTGAGCCATAACTACCAAGCCCACGTGCCCGGAGCCTGTGCTCCGAAGTGAGAGGGGCCACCACAGTGAGAGGTGCTCACACCACAATTAGAGAGGGCCTGTGAGCAGCAACAAAGACCCAGGGCAGCCAAGAATGAACAAATACCTCTTTCCAAAAAATTAGTGATTTTTTTTTAACATCGCCAAATATCCAGTGTTCAAATTTCCCTGACAGTTTCTTATATGATTTTTGTATTTTATGGATGACTTGTTCAAATCCAAACCACACAAGATGCACACAGCGAGTTCAGCTGATACACTTTTTTAAGTCTCTTTGGACCTCTAGGTCCCCACTTCCTCTTTTTTTTTCCCTCTAACATCTGTTAAGAAACCAGGGATTTTGTCCTGGTTTTCCCACATTCTGGATTTTGCTGATCACACACCTAAGGTGTGATTCGACACATTTTTTTCTCACTTGTAAATCTTCTGAATGGTCCGTTTACATTTCCATCAAAGGCTTGATCAGATTAAGGTCCTTGTTTTTGCTTTTGGAGAGGAGAGAGGCAAGAACACATGGAAGGCACCGCTGTATGCTTCCTCTTCCATCACACGGAGAGGCAGCGTGAGGCCTGCGTGTCTTGTATCTGGTGATGTCAAGATCAGCCGGTGGGTTTGTTGTTATCGGCCTGCTTCACTCACTGTAAAGTTTCTCATCAGCTTTCCACTGAGTGGTTTTAGCAGTTACTGATGGCCGTTGCCTAGATTCACTGTTTCATGAGGCATTACAACATGATACTATTCCATCACTCTGTTAGGGGGTGAACTGTGCCTCCCCAAATTCATGTGTTGAAATCCTAATGCCCCTCCATATCTCAGAATGGGACTTTATTTGGAAATAGAGTCACGGGGTCGCACAGAGTCAGACACGACCGAGTGACTAACACTTTCACTACACGTGCCCCTCATTCTGGTCAACAGAATCAGGCTGACTGTGGCTCAGAAGAGAAGACGAGGACCAGGGGCAAGGCTGCGGGCAGGTCTGAGCATTGCCAGCTTGCAGAGGGCCCTGCACCCAGCTGTGAGCGGACAAGACCGCCGATCAGCCTCTCAGCCGTGGCCTTCCAGCATCACGGGCGCGTGGTGAGCAGATGTGGACTTGACTGCTCCAGGTGCACATCCAAGAAAAGGAAAAAAAAATCTATCGGATTGTCCAACAAAAAAGGAAAGCTTCTTTGACTTTCAAGGGCTGTTCTCAGGAGCCAGCAAAGTGGACAGTGTGGCTCCGCTCTGGCCCCACCAGACACTCGGTCTCCTTAGTAACTTGAAGGGGCTGTAGCACGTGATCGCCAAGTGAATCCAGCCGCAACATGCTGTGACACCGATTCTAAAACCGTTAGGAAATACACACACACATGTGTACATAAGTATGTACAGATATAGTTTTTCTTTGTAAAGTAGGCCAATTAGTGCCTTTCAAACTCGTGGAAAAAGTACAAAAACAAAAGTATTTTAAGTGGCCAGATGGCTCTTGTCTTAGCACACTGCGGGGATGCCCCATGGCCTGGTGGAAAGAGCTGTGAGCAAGAACGCTTATATCTGGGTTCTAGCACCATCTCTTAGACCAAGCAATTCCGGGTTATTAGGTATGTGACTTGACATGTCTGACTCTCATATTCCTCACCTACAAATTTTTTAAAAGTTGGATTACAAGAGCTCTGAGGTGAATCATTAGTGGTTTTATCCGTAAGTAGGACCTGCTGCAACCTTCTCTGTCACCCTTCCTCCAAGGTGAGGAGTGATGGCTGACCCACCGTCTGAGCACCGGAGTTCTGCAGCTGCCAAGTGATGTGGGTGGGGATGAGCCAGGACCCAAGGGTGGTGCAGAAGGGGAGGTCCCTACCTACCTTCAGGAGCTTTTATGTTGGTGTTATTGGTTGTATTTTATTTAATTCATGTAGGAGCCAGTTCCTGCCTCAAAGTCAAGTGTCTCAGAAGAAGGAAACCATGCCACGGGGGTGGAGGACCGGAGAGACCCAGTGTCTCTTGACTCTCAGTGCCTCCTGCCCCAGCTGGACAAGTCCCTGAGAGTCTGCTTTCTTGGATGGAGCTGAAATTCTTTTAAAAATGCCCCACTCCAAGGTGGAAGACGATGCTGCTGACAGTGAAACCTACACAAATCTAGAAAACGAGAATTTAGAGAAAAGGTTTGGAATTCTCAAGTAAAACGTAGAAAAGAATAAACAGGACCAAGAAGAGGGGAGGAGCAGGAGTTGAGACCCCAGAAAGCGACAGGAGGAGGCAGGGAGAGACGTTCTGAGAACAGGGAGCAGCTCCAGGTGGGCTGAGCCTAGAGTTAGCCAGCCTGGCCTCGTCCGCCTGCGCCCAGTGAAAGGCTTCGAGCAAGTGGACTGTCTTGAAATCGTATAAGCAGGCGACGGGAGGAGGGGGTGGGACTTGGGCTCACTCCCCAGATCCCACTGCTGATGGAAACCAGGGTGGAGGAGATGCTTGGAGCAGGGGCTGGGGGAAACCTCAGCCTCTCCCAGCTCAGTCACTCTTTTGTCCCACCCAGGGAAACAGCTCCCTTGTCATCAGCTCTGATGTGCATTATTATTTATTCTTTTTAAAAAAAGATTTAAAAATACTATTTTTACCCGCAGCACATTTTTTTTTCTTCCAAAGGAACAAAAGGATCACAACCCACACGCTCCTCAAACTGGCAGCCCTGAGCAAAGGCAGAGCTGGGATTAGCATAGGGAGGGAGCTCCAGCATCCCATTCCCACCCCACCTCGTTCCCACAGAAAGGAAACCTGAAGGAACGCCATGGGCTTGCTCTTGACGCTCTCCTGAAACACACGAGCAGGAACAGGAGGCAGTGATAAGTGAGAGGGCTCCACAGCCAGTGTGACCCTCAGTAGTACTTTGGCCATTAATAGTTAGGGTTATAGTTCTGAGAAAGGAGGGGTCCCTCTCTGTCTCTCCTCTCTCTCTTTCTCTCTGTCTCTCTTATACACAATCGCACACGCAGACACAGCCTGGTAGCCAGGTTTTTTCCACCACAAAGAAATTTTGCTCATTCACATTTCATATTTCCAATGTCCCTTAACATGTCCTCTAATTAAGCATTTCTGGGTCATTTGGTAGTTTGGGAAAGGCTGAAATATATACTCACTGTTTATATTTTTCTCTTCCTCCAAACAGCTAGCACTTAGGGGTCTTGTTCAGTAACATCCATCGGGGGTTCTCCTTGTTTGCCCATGTGACAGGACAGGCCAGAGCTGGGCCATGAAGGACTTACCTCTGATGTGTGCCTGTGTAAGAGAGTTGTTTACTTATATATAGATGGGGGAAACTGTTTAAGGGGAAAAAATCTGGCAACAAGAACCCCCAGTCTATCTAAACTTTCTGAATTTCTCTTAAAATGGGAAATATGAAGAGTATTACTCATACCACTCTTTATAGAAGTGGAAGACAAAGGGGAAGTAGATGATTCATTGCAACACCACAGACAAAGCACAAACCAGAGCTAGAATGACTTCTCCGCTCAGGCCTTTGAACTTTGGGTGAAGGACTTGGTGTCCCCATGTGCGACCTGCATGGGCCACTCAGTGACTCAGTGACTCTCTCACTGCTCTCCCCTTCCCACCCACCCTGAGCCCTACTGACCTGAGATACCTTGGAAGGTGCCTGCCTGGGACCTTGCACACGACCAGTAGGGCATCTTGGCTCTGTGTGGGGTGGGTGTTCCTTGGGTACCTGCTTCCTGACACATTGAGCGTGTGTACTCAGTGGCTCAGTCGACTCTTTGTGACCCCATGGACCCTAGCCCGCTGGGCTCCTCTGCCTATGGGATTTCCCAGGCAAGAATACTAGAGCCGGTTGCCATTTCCTCCTCCAGGGGAATCTACCCACCCAGGGATCGGACTTGCATCTCTTACATCTCCAGCATTGGCGGGCGGGTTCTTTACCACTGCACCACCTGGGGAGTCCACTGGGAGGTCCTCTCAAAGGTCACAGGAACCAGGGGCTGTCACCCGCTCAAGGTCATGCTCTCCATTACCACTTTCCTCCAGGCATCACCATCGTCTTGCCCATTAGAGGCCTTGAGGCCATGTGGACAGGGCCTGGGTGAGTTCCTGAAACGTCCTGGCCCTCAAATCTACACAGTACTTAGACACAGAGAAACAAGAAAGGCGCTGAAAATTCATGACCAAAAGGAGTACGGATACGGCTTAAGGAAAACCCATTATTGGATATTTGCTGCAGAGGAAACAATAAATCAAAGTAATGATCCTTACAGCAGGCACCTGATAACATTTTTTTGTAAAGATAAGCCAGTCTACCTTAAAGAAGGATATTAAACAGATCCGTCAACCCTGGGCAAACTAGGTTTGCTAAATAAACTGACAATTAATAGATAGCCTGGAAGATAAACACCATTCAGGGAAGAGTCGCTAAAAGGCTGGTGTTTTTAAAGGCGGTGTTTACTTTAGGAAAGAGAAAATGAAGTTGAAAGATCAAGTACCAGATAGAAAACACATCTCCCACACACTGGCCCCAAGGGTCAGGTTCTGAACTGATGCCCTGCCTCTTAGAGCTGAAATCCTGCTTTGTCAATCACTTTTCCAGAAAAATCACCTCTCTGTGCAAGTCTGGGTTTTGGACCTCCTTGACAGTCTAGTAGTCAAGACTGTGCTTCCAACACAAGGGGTGTGAGTTCGATCCCTGGTTGGAAGACTAATATCCCATGGCCCAGCCAAAACAATAAAAAATAAATAAATAAAAATAAAAAGGCAATCTCTCTTAAAAAAATACATTGCCCAGAGCACTGGCTGTGTATTTATGTGTCTGGTGTTTAGAGGGTTAACCCATTCTTCAGAGTTTTTATTTTAAATGCTGCAAGGTCCTTTTTTTAAGTTGAGATAACTTTCCAAACACATACCAGACACCTGGAAAGATGGTATATTGCTACAAAATAACGTGATTTAAAGCAGTCTCCTAGGAACACACCCAGCCCCATACATCTGGAGACTTGTTTATTGTTATTTGTTCACAGCCAAAGACAGGGCATAAGCTTGAGGTCAAACTCAGATTCATCAGCACACTTACTAACTGTGGTTTTGGTTTGTAAATCTGTTCCCGAAGCTAATTGTTGGTAGGAGCTTCTTGTTTTGACCACTTCTGATCAGGAACTGCTAAGTTTCACAGCGATGTTCTGATTTCTGTGTCTCTTTCCCCCATGTTCTGGAGACCTGGGGCAAAGCCGTGGGTGGGGGCGCCCCTCTCCCCCACAGGCAGGTGGAGTGCATCCTGACACAACAGGGTGATCGCCCCATCGCTCCACTGGCCGAACCTCCCTGTCGCCACAGCTCAGCCTCACATTCCTAGAAGTGCTCTTGACATGAAATTACTTCTCGTCACCGCGGTCTCCATGCCAACTCGGGCTCCACAGGCCCCCAGGGGCCACGAGAACGCTGCAGAGGGCAGGCAGACAGCAACTTTATCCACCCGGGTCTTCTCCATCCATCTTCCCAAGCACTCAAGTGATGGCTGCTCTCCTCTGCCCCTCTAGCATCTTCCTTTCTGGCAGAATTAGACGGCAGGAGTGGGTAGAGGAAGGAAGTCTCTCTCCTTCTCAGCTTCAATCTCTTTCCAAGTCTCTGCATCCTTTGCCATCTCCGAGACCTACCTATGAACACCTGAGTCCAGGTCGAAAAGGGGTCCCTATTTCTTCCACTTTTGCCCCATCGCCCAGGAGCGGCCCCCCATGTGAAGTTCCAGACAAGCTGTGTTCCGTTGCTACACCCTGCTTTGGCCTTCACTCTGCCTTTGGGGTCTGGGTGGCTGTCCCTGCCTGTCGCCTCGATCCTGGGTGGCCGCATTCTCTGCCTGACTCCCACCCAGAGGTGGTACCCTTTGGGGTGGTTGCTTTTCTAACCCCTTCCCTACGGGCACCTTTGCAAATTGTCCCTGTCCTGACACGCGGGTCTTGAACTCGCCTTGGGGTCCTTGCCACTGTGCTCATCCCTTGGAGGGACTCTGTCATTTTTCTGGAATTTATCCCGAGGTTAAATATGTCAGCACCACTCAGGGGATGTGATCTTCCCTGCAGGCTCTCTGGTACCAGCTGTTTCTCTGAAACTGGGTGGGTTCCCTTGACTCAGCCTGACAGGCGGGTGGTCTCGCTCACCCTCTGTCTGCCCTAGGGAGTGGGGAGTCACAGGGCTGGAGCCGTGGCAACCCCTGGCCTTCAGGGAGGACATCCCATCTAAGGACACATCAGTGCAACCTGGGACAGGGCAGTAAAGGCCCAATCATCTGGCCATTTGAGAGGTTGAGCTCCTGGCTGTATGTGTGCATGCTAAGTCGCTTCAGTTGTGTCCTACACTTTGCAACTCAATGGACTGTAGCCCGCCAGGCTCCTCTGTCTGTGGGATTCTCCACGGTGGGTTGCCATGCCCTCCTCCGGAGGATCTTCCTGACCCAGGGATCAAACCTAGGTCTCCTGCATTGCAGGCAGATTCTTTACCGTCTGAGCCAACAGGGAAGCCCCCCTGGCTGAATGAACCCCTCCCAATGGCTGAATAGCCATACACAGGGATGTTCTGAGATCCGCTGACAAGTGGCTACAGGTGGGGGCACCTGGCTAGCACAGCCCACTTGCCAAGCTCCTCCAAAAGCACTTCCTCTCATGGGTTAGCATTCAGGCTTGGTCTTTGGGGTGTCCTGATGCTGCCGAGCCTTTTCATACCCTCTCCTCATTAGAACATGTTCTTTCTCTCTATTGTGTGAGAGAGAATATAGCAGTGTTCTGAATAATAGCGGGACAGTCACCGTTGTCCTTGGCAACAGAGCTGTGCTAGGATGCGCTGTTTGGTAAACAAAGTGGGTCTGACTCCTGTGGGTGTGGGCGCCTGGCGCCTGGGGCAGCGGTGGCCAGGGTAGAGGTACGGCCTCTCATGGAATCTTCGCTAGATTCCCCTCTCCCAGTGGACCTGAATCTCTGCATGAGAACTTGACCTGCATTCATAGAGGAAGAACCCCAAGTAGATGCCCGGGAGAGCACTTGCCACCTTGGTAGAGAAGGGAAGGAACTGGCTAAAGGCCCAGTTCAGGCCTTACGTGCATCCTCTGTGTCACCATGCAGTCCTCCCAACAGCCCTGGTGGTGAATGAGCTTAGCCCACCTCACAGAGAAGGAGCCCGAGGCTCAGGGACAATCCAACTGAGGGTCCAAGGGCTCGGGGGCCGGCTCTGCACCTTGCAGCTGTGTGACCTGGGACAGCCTTGTGGGGGGACAGCCCAGAGGGGATTAGAGGCGGGCCTGTTGACTCCAGTGACATCCCACTGTGTCCTAAACTGAAATGCTTCCAGGGCCTCTTCTGTACTTCCTCCTCCTGCAGGGACCAAGGCTCTAAACAGAGGAGGGGTCTTCCAAGGACGCCTGGCTTCAGGTCCAGTTCTTCTCAGGGGTGGGAAGATACTTGGCTCAGCGTGTTGCTTGCTGACAGTGAAACCTACAACTGGAGGTGGGGAGTATCTATGAGCGAGGGTTTTGTAAAAACAGAATTGATTGTTAACAGGGACTTCTAACCCCAAGTGTGGCCAAGGGGAGGTTTAAAGATAGGAAGGTGGACACAGCCGTGGATGCTGTGAACCTGGGAGAACGTGCAGGCTGCTGGAGTCATGTCACAGCCCTGAGTGTGTCTGTGAAATGTGCAGACATCCCAGGTCACACAGGAGAGTGTCCCCCACCAGGGCCTGGGCACCCCGGCTCAGGACAAAAGTAGTCAAGCCAGAAATGGCAGGACCCAGAGCAGGAAAAGGCAGAGATTTCATTCTACCCTCAGGATTCTACATTGTCTGTTTTCTGGCAGAGTGACTATATGCAGATTTTACCCCAGGAAGGAGGGGAAGGGGCCCATCGGCAGACCCAGCAGCAGAGACTCTGCTGGAGTTTCTCAGCACCTAGAGCCCCGTGCAGACACTCACAGGAGTCCGAGTGGTGGGGAGCATACAGTGGGCTTCACTGCATGTTTGGAATCACCTCTCAGTTCCTTCCATACTGAGGGTCACGGATAGGGGGCCTCCTGGAACAGCCGCGAGCACGTTGGCTTTGATGGTCATGGCTGTGGCTTGAGCCAAGCTCGCAACCACCAGTGGGAGCTGAGCCTCGGTTTGGTGGTGGTTTAGTTGCTAAGTCATGTCTGACTCTTTGACCCCATGGACTGTCGCCTGCCAGGCTCTTCTGTCAATGGGATTCTCTAGGCCCTGGTTTTCCCAAGTGTAAAAAGAGGAGCAATGGAACCAGGTGGCCCCACGCGAGTGGGATGGAAGAGAGAAGTTTAATCAGATTCTTTTGCCAAGATGTGGGTAGGGTGGTGGGGCATTCAGCTCAGGGCTTGGCAATCCAAGGAGGCCAAGGTTAGCAGTGTGGGCACCTGGAGAGAGAGTTGGGAGAGGACACACCCCCTGCCCCTCCCAGCCCCGAAGGGAGGGGACCACACACCCTGGCACCGCCTCCCACCCACCTGGCCCTTATCCACGCCTCCCAAGGGCCAAAGGAGTGGCTTGGGCTAGCATATCTGTGCCAGAAAGGACTTCCCTCGTGGCGCAGTGTTAAAGAATCCTCCTGCAATGAAGGAGATGTGGGTTCAACCCCTGGGTTGGGAAGATCCCCTGGAATAGAAAATGGCAACCCCCTGCAGTATTCTTGCCTGAAAAATCCCAAGGACAGAGGAGCCTGGTGGGCTATAGTCCATGAGGTCACAAAAGAGTTGGACACAACTGGGCAATTAAGCAACAAAGTGCCAGGCACTGTGCTCCGCAGGGAGGCTACCACTGAATGGACCCACAGGTGTGGGAGTGGGGGGGGCAGGTACAGAGGGAGGGCAGGTAAGAAAAGGGAGGGAGTATTTCACCCATTGTCTTTGCTGGTCTATTGATTCAAACCTCAAAAAGGAAAGAGGAAAAACACCTGAGGCAATAATAGCCCAGAGCAATATCAGTATTGATGTCAGTTTTATTTTTAAATAGGCGTAAATAGAATCAAGGATGCTAGTTTCTGGAATTTTCTATGTGAGCCTGTTAGAGATGATAACAACTAGGGCAAGCCTTAGATGAGATTCAGTGCTGAAAACATTTTCTGCCTTTAGCACAAGCTAACAATTGGGATATGTTTTTGCTGTAGCTAGAATTCTCCCCACCCCATTTCTTTTATACTGATTTTTAAAATTTGACTTCAGAATTGGACAGAAAATGCATCTCTACCAATGTTGTTCATTTGAAAACGATGGCAAACCACTCGACAGGGAGATGTATAATTCAGGCCACTACTGAATTATATGCCTAGAAGCCAACAAAGTAAGTACTTTGTTGCTAAGGGGATTAATTAGTTAATATTTATAAAGGGCTTTAAAGGTGAGAAATGCTCTATCAATGTAAAGTATTATTAATATCACCAGTAGTTCTACTGCTTTTATATTACATAGGAAGACTTGTTCCCTAGCCAGGTTATGGATTCTTATGGTGAAAATGAAAAGGAGGAAAAAGAACAGCAAGAACTTGCACAAGAAGGCGACCCACTGGTTTTTGTTTATTTTACAGTAATTTCCATAACTGAAGGAGGCTTTCCTGACATCTCTTCCGAACTATGATTATGTGTTTCACAATTCTTTTTAGTTTATAGGTTGGCATCATATCCCCCTGCCCACTCCATCAGTCCTGCTTTCTTGGGCAAGTGGGTGGAGTTTGGGAAAACTGGGTCTTGCAGAAGGAGAGGAAGCTGTGGTCTCCCTCTGAGTGTCAGGCTGAGAGGACAGGACGTACAAAGTGTGCAGCTTGGAGGGTAGGTGTAGGGGGGTGGGTTGGCCCTCCTCACCCAAAAGTCTGGTTGGTGTGCCACTGAGGTCTTGGGGGCTGGCTAGTGGAGGTGGTTTGCTCACTGTGATATATAATGCATCAAGGGGTCTGGTGATGGCATCACCAGGTGTGACTCAGATAATTCTAAAGTGCTTTGGAACATGAATCATTTTTCATTGACATAGTAGCTAAGGTGGGTGCCCTAGAGGTGGGTGGCCTTCCCTGGGAGCCTTTGGTTACATCATGTGCCAGTTTAAACGCTAAAGTGTTGAGTCAAGGGGCCTGCGGACCTAGGGTGGCACCAATGGGGAGAAGGCAGAGCCCTGGAAAGTTCTCAGGAAGATGTATGTTCAGCAGTAAGTGCTGACCAACTGTAATTCTGGACAATGCCCCTGGAGTGGAGGACAAAACAGGATCTGCCAGGCCAGAGGTGAACGTTACCACTGGATCCCTTTGCCATGGGTCCAGGCACTTCTTCATCGAGCACATATGATGGGTCTCCCCAGGTGTGGATCTCCAAGCTACATACTTTGTGAGACTCAGAGGGCATTGGGAGAAAGGCACGTGTGAAAACAATAAGGTCAGGAATAAGCAAGGTGAGCCGCTGATGGGAAGCAGAGACAGGACAGAGGATGGGATGGGTCCAGTGTGGAGCTAACTTCTCCAGTCTCCAAGAGAGGTCTCAGCTGATATAGACCTGGGCACAAGACTCACACACCAGGGACTAGGCATTCGTTTTGGCAGCTGGAAAACAGATCACACAAGAAGTCATGTGACGGAGCGTCAGCAATTTATTCCACGTTTTGTGAATTCAGCTGCACTTCTCTTTAGTCCTGCTCTTCTGGGTTTTACATGGGCCCAGTGAAAGGTGCTTCCTGGTGGCTCAGATGATAAAGAATCTGCCTGCAACGCAGGAGACCCGGATTCAACCCCTGGGTCGGAAAGATCCCCTGGAGAAGGGAAAGGTTACCCACTCCAGTATTCTAGCCTGGAGAATCCCATGGACAGAGGAGCCTGGCGGGCTATGGACACGACTTAGTGACTAGCACTTTCACTGTTCACACAATGAAAGGTGCTGTTTTGGGAAATGTGGAGGATTCAACATCTTCACAAATGAAGCCATTTTCAAATACTGAGATTGTTTCCCTAGTCTAACTGCTCCACGACAGCCGCACCACGCATGGTGTCCCCACAGAAGGTAGAGCCCTCCCGCCGTCTTTGGTTCTGGGCTGAGCATTGAAGCTGCTCCTGTGAATGTTTCCTGTCCTTTCATTCTCCAAGGCTCTGCATTTCTGGAACAGATGGAAAGACCCACACAATGACACCTGCAATCCCCTTGTCTTAGGATATTTAGCCATCACCTGTGATGTGCAGTATCTGTGTCATTGTAACACCAGCTTCATGGCAGGAATACTGGAATCTGGGAGAAACCCAGGTACCAAGATGCTGACCTGAATGTCAGGAGGAGATGGGAAGGGATTGCCAGAGGCGAATACCTCCCAGAAAAAGCAAAGTAGTGGCAAACCCACCGTTCCCTCCTGTTTTGTTGAAACTGCACTTTTCCATCATGGGAAGATGGTCCCGAGGGTGCTGCGAAGGCAGAAACCGGGAGGAGATCATTAAACGGGAAGTGTATCAAGCAGCTTCAGGTTGTCCATTTTGGAGCTAGGCTGGAATCAGCTATGCTCTGGTCCCCTGACTCCTATGGTGTCACCTGGACATCATACTGTCAGGAAAACTATCATGAATCCAGCAAGACAGACAGACCTTTGTTTCCCTCTAGGATAACCCAGAACCCAAAAGGGACATGGCTGCTGAAAAAAGAGCCCCAGCAACAATGTCCGTCTGTCAGTCTTCCTCACCTCTGCCTCTCTCCCTCCTGTTTCCAGGTGTGCATTTCAGCAAAGCAAAGAAGACTGCCAGGAGTGATCGTGTAGCCGTGGAAAGAGATTTTGCATTGTGCATGCCTGTGCGCTTGTGTGTCTGCATGCATGCCTGTGCAGTGCATGCGCCTGTGAGTGTGCAAGTGTGGGTGTGTGTGCACACGCATGGTCACCCCCACACCAAGGGCTGCAGGTGCCTGGGTGCCCACCCTACCTGCCGGCCGGGCTGCGTTTTCCACTAGCAACCTGCTTGCCGCTGAATCTCTGCCTTGATGGCTTTTTATTTCCACTGCCTTTGTTGTCATTGTTTCATATTTTTCTGCCTAGGTTTGCTCCCCATAGTGAGCTCATAACATGGCTCGAGAACAAAGGCCATGTCGTACTTGTATGTGATTTTGAAGCAGCGCCTTGGGATCTTTGTTCAGACTCCCCCCACCGCCCGGTAACTGCAGCTCCACCGCCTCTTCGTGGCTCCCGGAGTGATAACTGGGCCTGTCTGTGGACCATCTTGGGAGGTCCAGACCCCAGCGGCCAGCCATCTGTAGGGGGGCATTTTTGGCTGTGATGCCCCCCGGATGGAACACACCAAGCTCCCCTCCTCCCACCCCGTGCTCAGGGCACAGGGGCTGGGACTTCAATCTGAGCAGGTTGGATGCTCCCACCCCTCCCCCCAGGTGACACACAGGGGCCACTGTGCTGCCCCTTCTCCCTGCCCCCAGCTCCATTTTTCACCTCTCCCCGCTGCCCCATGCCTGGACACCACCTCTAAAGTCTGCACCCCGTGGGTGCTCTGGGCCTCTGGCCGCCAAGCGAGCTCAAGCCTAGGAGACAGAGTGGGAGGAAAGGGGAGGTCAAGGGATTTGCCAAAAGCACCCCCCTCACTCCCTATTAACATTCTGCCCCACCTGAGGAGAGTCTGGCAGAGGCTGGACTCTTTTCAGGGTCCACCTCCTGTAGGGTGATCCTCCCAGCAGAATGATCTTGTGGGCTGCAGTCCTCCTTTGCCCCTTGGGCTGGGGTGGTCATTGCTTCTCCTGTTACTACTGCCCTGGGGGCCTAAACACCCCGGTCTGGTCCCCTTAACCCTGCTCACCCTCAGTGAAGAGTCCTCCCCTTAAACTTTCCTCAGATGAATCCTTTTAATGCACCCTCTCTTCTCCCCTGGACTGCAAGGAGATCCAACCAGTCCATCCTAAAGGCAATCAACCCTGAATATTCATTGGAAGGACTGATGCTGAAGCTGAAGCTCCAATACTTTGGCCACCTGATGTGAAGAGCCGACTCATTGGAAGAGATCCTGATGCTAGAAAAGATTGAAGGCTGGAGGAGAAGGGGACAATAGAGGAGGGTTTGATGTCATCACCGACTCAATGGACATGAGTCTGAGCAAGCTTCAGGTGATTGTGATGGACAGGGAAGCCTGGCGTGCTGCAGTCCATGGGGTCACAAAGAGTCAGACCCGACTGAGCGACTGAAGGACAACAGCTCTTCTCCGCACCCACCCTCCAAGTTAACAATCAAGCCACACAAACTGTGAGCCCCCTGGGGGCAGGGCTCTACCTGATTCCTTGCTGATCTCCAGGTTTAGCAGGTAGGTCATCAAGTGTAACCTGGTGCTAAACAAACACTGAATGGATGCAGAGTGGGTAAATCACATGTATGAAGGTTTGGTAACCATGGAGGAGTCAGTGATGTCTGACAGCAAAATATTAATAACAGAAGCCTAGAGGTGATGAGAAGGGCTGTCGAGAGGAAGGGCAGTGGACACTTGTCCATGATGGAGTGTCACTCGGCCAAACCACGTGATGGGACACTGCAGTCAGCCTGCAGCTGGAGTTCCCCAGCCCAGCCTTGGGAATGGCCGCACGGTTGTTAGAAGCATCCTCAGGCTTCCTGTGTAGCAGGGGCCACACGCTGTTTCTCTGGAATGCTGACCATGGCCTTAAAATGCACCTGGCAAGGGGATCATTTCCCTCCTAAACCTGGATGTGGATCAGTTCAGTTCAGTTGCTCAGTCATGTCTGACTCTTTGTGATCCCATGAACTGCAGCACGCCAGGCTTCCCTGTCCATCACCAACTCCCAGAGTTTGCTCAAACTCACGTACATTGCGTCAGTGATGCCATCCAACTATCTCATCCTCTTGTCGCCCCCTTCTCCTGCTGCCTTCAATCTTTCCCAGCATCAGGGTCTTTTCCAATGAGTTAGTTCTTCGCATCATGCATCTGGATAGGAAGAGGGAAAGGGACAGCAGCCAGTGGACCATGAGGACGGAAGGGGGAAGAGGCTGTCTGAGCTGGACGGACATTTCTCTGGCCTCCCCAGGGAGCTATGTAGCCCACTGAAGAGAGGGCAGATTCCGAGAAGGAATGAACGCCGTTCATGATGGGAAACTTTTCATGAGCCTGCTCCAAGCTTCTTGTTGAAGAGTAGAAACGCTTTTCCAGCATGGATCCCTTTGGGTAATTCCTTTTGCACTGCCTCCTAGGAGGGAATTGCACGCAGAGAGGCAGTGATTAAACACGTTCTGTCGTTGGAGGTTTCGGGGCAGGTGGAGGTAGGGATGCTATCTGACAGTCATCTTGAGGTAAGGTACTCTCACTTGCTACCAAGGGACGTGAACGCATGGGATAAATTGGGTCGGATCCCTCCAATGCCCCCACAGGTGCTCGTAAAGCCACTCTGCTGCAACCAGACAGTGTCCCCATCACAGAGAGGGGTGTGTGTCACATGTTAAGAGAGCCCCATGAATAGCAAAGACAATGAATGTCAATCACAATGGATAAGGCTCTGTCAAGGATCTCTTTTGTCTGGATGATTTAAAAGCTTTACCCTGGTCAGAGGGCATCATCAGCTTCACCCAAGTCTCAGGGGTTCATGGACTCACAATAGTGGTGCATGTGGCTATATTTATGACCCATGCATTTACCCTTTAGGGAACCCTCTTGCAGCCTCTGTGGGTGTTACAATGTTGTCTCCTCTCAGTTCAGTTCAGTCACTCAGCCATGTCTGACTCTTTGTGACCCCATGAACTGCAGCATGCCAGGCTTCCCTGTCCATCACCAACTCCCGGAGCTTGCTCAAACTCATGTCCATCGAGTCAGTGATGCCATCCAACCATCTCATCCTCTATTGTCTCCTTCTCTTCCTGCCTTCAATCTTTCCCAGCATCAGGGTCTTTTCAAATGAGTCAGTTCTTTGCATCAGGTGGCCAAAGGATTGGAGTTTCAGCTTCAGCATGAATATTCAGGACTGATTTCCTTTAGGATCGACTGGTTGGATCTCCCTGCAGTCCAAGGGACTCTCAAGAGTCTTCTCCAACACCACAGTTCAGAAGCATCAATTCTACGGCGCTCAGCTTTCTTTATAGTCCAACTCTCACATACATACATGACCACTGGAAAAACCAAAGCTTTGACTAGATGGACCTTTGTTGGCAAAGTAATGTCTCTGCTTTTTAATATGCTATCTAGGTTGGTCATAACTTTCCTTCCAAGGAGTAGGCATCTTTTAATTTCATGGCTGCACTCACCATCTGCAGTGATTTTGGAGCCCCCCCAAAATAAAGTCTCTCACTGTTTCCATTGTTTCCCCATCTATTTCCCATGAAGTGATGGGACCAGATGCCATGATCTTCATTTTCTGAATGTTGAGTTTTAAGCCAACTTTTTCACTCTCCTCTTTCACTTTCATCAAGAGGCTCTTTAGTTCTTCTTCACTTTCTGCCATAAGGGTGGTGTCATCTGCATATCTGAGGTTATTGATATTTCTCCCGGCAATCTTGATTCCAGCTTGTGCTTCATCCAGCCTGGCATCTCGCGTGATGTATTCTGCATATAAGTTAAATAAGCAGGGTGACAATATACAGCCTTGATGTACTCCTTTCCCAATTTGGAACCAGTCTGTGGTTCCATGTCCAGTTCTAACTGTTGCTTCTTGACCTGCATACAAATTTCTCAGGAGGCAGTTAAGGTGGTCTGATATTCCCACATCTTTAAGAATTTTCCACAGTTTGTTGAGATCCACACAAAGGCTTTGGCATAGTCAATAAAGCCTTTAAATAAAGATAAAAAAGTTGGCTGCTCTAGAAGAATCTCATCTCATTGAGCTGGACATCTATAATAGGAATGAATCCTATTATAGATATACTTAAGGAAGATAATATTATCTCTCTGAATAGCAAACATCATGTGAAAGATCTTTCTCTGTTATAGCATCTATCTCATTCTTAACCTACTGATCAATCTAGATCAGTTTGCCAGGCACTGTTTTAACTCATTAAATCCTCTACAGGCATGATTTGGGTACAGTGGTCATCTACATTTTCAGACTAAAACTATCTGAGGCTCAGACCAGCTGAGTAATTTGCCCCAGGTCACACAGCCAGTAAATATCAGAGATGGTGTTCATTCTCAGGTTTCACAGATGATAATCATCTACAACATTCCCTGAGTTTTTGAAAACAGAATTTTTATATGTGTGTGCTCAGTCATATCTGACTCTTTGCAGCTGCACAGACTATAGCCCGCCAGGTTCCTCTGCCCATGGGTTTCTCCAGGCAAGAATACTGGGAGTGGGTTGCCATTTCTTTCTGCAGGGGACCTTCCCGAACCCGGGGATCAAACCTGCATCTCCCTTGTCTCCTGCATCCCAGGAGGGTTCTTTACCCTCTGAGCCATCAGAGAAGATGTAAAACCTCCCCAGTTTCCATGCCATTTAAACAAACGAAGAGAAACACAAACTGTTAATGATTTACTTATGCATTGCTCACAAGGGCTCCCTTTGGGTCAGTGTAATGATAAGCCATCTCCACTATTTATGAAGATCCTATGCTGAAGCTTTGGGGTATTTTTTTCTTATATTATCTGTGGGACTAGAAATCTTACATGGGCAATAAGAGTTCTAAACAGTTTCCTTGCCATGTAGTGAGCTGTATATATCAAATTGAGTTTAAAATGTACCCAAGTGAAATAAATTGGGTTAGGATGAATCTGTTTAGAAGCTTTATTTCATTTGAACTCAAACTCACTATGAAGTCAGAACATCACTGGTTTGATCTATTATGGCTTCTAAGACCACATCCCATGGTCCCCCAAGAGCTCAACACCATGGCTTAGGGCTCTGTAAGGACCGTCTCCCCTGCCTCACCCCCATTGTCCCCTGCAGTCTGTGGCAAATGACATCAACAGTTCTTTCAACTCAGTTTACCAAACATTTATGGAGCATCAGGCTGTGTGCTTGGTGGGTTTGGGGAGATTTTCAACGGTATATAGCGAGAGACCTGTCTTGTAGAACTTGGAGTTAATAAACTCCGTATGCTTTATTGATTGTCTAATGTTATGAATAATTGATTGTTTACAAAGCAGTTAACCTGTCATTGTCCCATCAAACCTGCCTTTCCAGGTGTATTGCCCTAATCTCTTTATACAGAGTGAAAACAGAAGCTGGGGAGGTCGAGGCACTCACCCTGAGACGTCGTACAGGTACCGACATCCACAGCAGAGTCCACGATGACACGGACCTGCCTTCCTCTGCAGTCTCCCCCCACGTCACCCTCTGCAGTTCCTGCTCGTCCCCCACCTGGCTTTCTTTCAGGGCCTCAGACTCCACCCACTTTTCATCACCCGCAGACACTTTGCTCTTTGTTCTGCCTGCAACTGCCCTCCTTTCCTGACCTCACTTCACATAGCAGGCCCCTGCCTCCTCCCTGGGCTGTCTCTCCCGCTTCTCGTCCCCCTACCCACCTCATCCCCCAACCCCCCACCCCCCTCATCCCCCATCCCCCACCCCTCACCCCCACCCCTCCACCGCAGCTCCTGTCCCTCCCCCACTCAGGCATGCACCCTGCCACCATCAATGATTTGTTGACACTAAACATCCTCCAGGGTCAGAAGCGTGCCTGGTTCTCCTGCACTCTCTCTATCTGATGCTGCAGCTGGCACAATACATGCTTGGTAAGTATTTGTTGACTAAATCCATCAAGAAGTGGGTGAGTGGGAGGTGGGCTGAGAGAAGGATTTTTACCTTGTTTCCATGTGCATTGAAGGGAGGAGATATCTCATAGCCTGACGCAGATGGGAGAAGGAATCTCCTCTCTTCAGTGCCAGCCACCCCCATGTCGTGCCCAGAATGAGTGCAGGCACCATGGATTCAATGACGATGCAGGATGCTGTCTGTGTGTCATGATCTAGGAAGTAGAGTACAAGGTGAGTTATAAAAAAGAAATCAAAAGGGATGAAATGGGTTCCAATGGCCTTGCAAATAAGACTCAATCTGTGTTACAGAACCAATAAGACAAAAAAACCATGGCTCATGAAAATGGTGGAGGAATAATCTCTCCTGTCCAGGATAGCATACACCACCCTCCCCTCGTCACCACTGAAGTTTAGTCTTCTTTCCGCCCGGTTGCTAGCTTCAGCTGACCCTATTTTTCTCAGGATACCTATGGCCGTGTGAAGTCACTAGATAAAGCTGGAAACCAGAGGCAAAGCCAAACCCTGAGAGGCATCTCACAAGTAATGGGTCTAGAAGACCTCTGTTTTCAATGCTGTCACGTGATCACTTATGAACGGAACCTTCTTGGAAAATGCCAGTGAGTGCCTTGTTCCCAGACTTATCAAAGGACTGAAAGGACAATACAGCATTTGGGATCAAGATGAGAAGTTTTCCTTGTTGGAACTCTCTTTCTGGTATGGGTGATAAGCCATGGTACCTTTGACCTTGCGGACAAAATGTTATCTGCCCCTAAAAGTTTTTTTTTCTTTTTGGTTTTACATCATCATCAGAGTTACTTTCCTAAAGGTTAGCTCATGGTTAGCTCATTCCCTCCTTTCAAAACCTCACTGTCACATGAAAAGATGCTCAACATCACTCATTATTAGAGAAATGCAAATCAAAACCATAATGAGGTACCATTTCACACCAGTCAGAATGGCTGCTATCCAAAAGTCTACAAGCAATAAATGCTGGAGAGGGTGTGGAGAAAAGGGAACCCTCTTACACCGTTGGTGGGAATGCAAACTAGTACAGCCACTATGGAGAACAGTGTGGAGATTCCTTAAAAAACTGGGAATAGAACTGCCATATGACTCAGCAATCCCACTGCTGGGCATACACACTGAGGAAACCAGAATTGAAAGAGACACATGTACCCCAGTGTTCATCGCAGCACTGTTTACAATAGCCAGGACATGGAAGCAACCTAGATGTCCATCATCAGACGAATGGATAAGGAAGCTGTGGTACATATACACAATGGAATATTACTCAGCCATTAAAAAGAATACATTTGAATCAGTTCTATCGAGATGGATGAAACTGGAGCCCATTATACAGAGTGAAGTAAGCCAGAAAGAAAAACACCAATACAGTATACTAATGCATATATATGGAATTTGAAAGATGGTAATGATAACCCTAAATGGGAGACAGAATAAGAGACACAGATGCATAAAACAGTCTTATGGACTCTGAGGGAGAAGGTGAGGGTGGGACGTTCTGAGAGAATAGCATTGAAACATGTATATTATCATATGTGAAACAGAACACCATTCCAGGTTCAATGCATGAGACAAATGCTCAGAGCTGGGGCGGTGGGATGACCCAGAGGGATGGGATGGGGAGGGGGGTGGGAGGGGGGTCCAGGAAGGGGAACACATGTAAACCCATGGCTGATTCATGTCAATGTATGGCAAAAACCACTACAATATTGTAAAGTAATTAGCCCCCAACTAAAATAAATAAATTTATTAAAAAAATAAATAAAAATAAAAAAATAAAAGCATTTTCTATTGAAAAAAACCTCACTGTCATCAGTGGGATAAAGAGCAAACTCTTGGGTGTGGCCTTCAAGTCTGTGAGTTCCAACTCTTTACTCTTCCAGGGCTGTACTTTGCTTCCAGAAAGAGCCTAGACAAACCCACACAGCCACACAATTATGCCTCTGCTAATGCTGTTTCTTCTACCTTGGGTCCTTTCCCCCTTTTCCAGTTACCAAAATCCTACTCCTCTTTAAAAAGTGATCCCAGTTACTGGCTTCTCCAGAAACATTTATCCATTGCTGAGCCATCCTAAATTATTTCTTCTTCCAAATTCCCTCCACACTTTGCTGCAACTTCTACTTCCTTCCTATTTCACTTGGCCTTAGGTTCCCATGAACACCCTCTCTCTCCCATTAGATGTCAGTTCTTTGAAGTTGGAGTCCCTACCCCCATTTTCGGCCTTTCCTGCTCTAAATCTTCCCAGGGCTTTGCACATAGAGGCTGCCCAGCGCATGTTCTTTGGATGAACTCTGTTGAATTTTCAAACACTCAGCCCGGAATGGAAAAGACAGTTCCCGCTGGGCTAGGTCACTAGGGACGTCTTCAGACTCCAGCATTCTTAGGGCTTCTCTGGTGGCTCCGATAGTAAAGAATCTACCTGCAATGCAGGAGACCCAGGTTTGATCCCTGGGTCAGGAAGATCCTCTGGAGAAGGGAATGGCTACCCACTCCAGTATTTTGGCCTGGGAAATCCCGCGGACAGAGGAGCCTGGTTGGCTACAGTCCATGGAGTCGCAAAGAGTTGGAGACTACTGAGTGACTGACACTTTCGCTTCCTTCAGTGCATATTTATCGGATGGACTCTGCTGAGGTTTTACACATTCAGTCCAGAATGGAAAAGACAGTTCTCACTGGACTAGGTCACCAGGGATGTCTTCAGACTCACAGGATGGGAAAGACTGCTGAGAGGTTACCTCGTCTGCCTCTAGGCAAGCTCAGCAAAGCCCCACAAGAAAGATGAGCCCCGTTCTGCTTGCTAAGGAGGGAGAGAGAGTCCAAGGTGAATCCGTAATGCTCCTTGTCAAGAAATCCTCCTCACCATCCATCTTAAAGCCTGTTCGTTGGTCATTATTGTTACAGCAGCATTTTAGCTGCTGGGTTTTATTATTATGGGATTAACTGAGATTGCTGTGCATCCCCCAGAGGCTTTTTAAAGCCACTGTTTTAAAAATTAAAAGCACCATCAGAGAGTAGAACTAATGAAATGTGCTTGGTAGGGGCATCCTATTTAGCAAAATTTCATACCTCTAGCCCCCAGGACTGGTGAAGATTCAAGATTTCCCCATACTTCAGCATTAGAAAGAAAAAAAAAACTAGCTGTGACTTTATCTTCCATGCTGGTTTGGACTCACCCTATCATTGTGAAAGGGGGGTGGGGAAGGAAGGCTATATGGCCCCCTCTTCTTTCCCATTTTCTTTTGCCTCGTTAATGGAGCCATTTCTCATAAAATGGCTTTTTTTTCCAGCACCAACTCCCAAGCACTGGATCTTTACTGAGATATCTGAGTGTTCATGGCTGGATTCATTTAGCGAATCTTTATACCATTAATTTAAATCATTGCCAAGCTAAATCCAGTGAGTTTGTGATACAGGGGGTGTGGACCACCCAGAGGGGAATTCAGAAGGGTAGTCTGGCCTTGGGCTCCCAGCTGGCAGGAAACATTCCCACCTCCATGTCCAACTGCCATCCCTCTACTCACCCCCTTTTCCTGAACCCCAAAGACCCTTCCTACCAAACAAGCTCCTTCTCTGCCCCCAGAGGATTCGACATGGACCTGCCAGGTAGAAAACGCCTGACCACTAACCCTAGCCCTAGCCCTGACCTTGTCTAATCCCATAAAACAGTCTTGATATTCATGGTGCACTCTGGCGAAATATCAGTCTAGACAGAACAGCGTGAAGAACGTTGGCTCTGGTGTCAGAAAGGCCAGGGTTCGAATCCCACTCAGTAAACTTATTAACTTTGTGACCCTGGGTAGGTTACTTCAATGGTCACCTTGAGGGGTGGGATGCGGGGAGGGAGGTCTAAGAGGGAGAAGATAGATGTCTAAGCATAGCTGATTCACTTCATTGTACAGCAGAAACTAATGCATCATTAAGCAACTATACCCCAATCAAAAAATAATAATGACCACATGAGATTGCTGAGCTGATGGAAGGAGCCTTTTGTGTACACAAAGCATGGAATGTGGTACCTGGGGCTCCGAGGTGCCCTGTGAACTACACCCACCCTCACTTTATGTCCAAGTACAGGTTTGCATGTGGATGCCACAGGCAATGCTGGGATTCCAAAGGATGTGAGGTGATTGTTTCAGTTTCCTGGGAGGTTGCCAGTGATACCCTCTGTCTCAGGGCTTCCAACCAGGGGTCCCTCTGCCCAGTTGCTCTGACCCTGAAACACATAGTTTGTCCCTCCTCCTCTTGGACTCCAATACCCTACTCTTTGCTGATCCACTATTTCAAACAGCAATTTACTCCTTCGTTGCTTTATTTTGGGGTTTCCCTGGTGGCTCAGACAGTAAAGAATCCGCCTGCAATGCGGGAGACCTAGATTTGATCCCTGGGTTGGGTATGTCCCCTGGAGGAGGGCATAGCAACCCATTCCAGTATTCTTGCCTGGACAATCCTCCTGGACAGAGAAGCCTGGCAGGCTACAGTCCATGGAGCCTCAAAGAGTTGGACATTACTGAATGACGAAGCACACACTGCTTAATTTTTCTCCATCACCTATCTCCCCATCTCCCGCTCAAGACATTCTCTCTAAGTTCACAATCTAACCATAGGATTCCTATGGTTTTTAATTCCCTAACTTGGAAGAGTATGCACATCTCTCAAAACAATATTTTCTTCAGTTGATACCTATGTAGGAAAAATGTATACTTCCATCCCACCGGCTCAGCATGACATCTTTAATAAGATGATGCATAGTAGAATCTCGAGTTGCAGTCCAGACACAGTTGGTAGAGTGTTGGAAGCATGCATAGGTGTCTTGAAAGGCTTTCCAGGCAACAGCAAAGTGCTGTGCCTTGTGACGTTTCTCCATCCCTCCAGCCTCAAAATTCTTCACTTGACGAAAAACAGTTCATTTCAGGAAACCGCTTTGTGTTTTTTACTGGAAAAGTAAAAATGAACTGTAAATGTTATCTGTGTTTTTATCTACAAGTGGTTAATTGACTGATTGTTCCCTCCTTTAATTGCCATGACTCACCTTAAAGGTCATGCTTGTGACATGGCATGCAAACCACATGTATCACGGCACGCAAGTGACTGTCGGCAATCTTATTAGTTGGTTAGGGACCAAGAGGTGATGATTTAAAGCATTCTTAAGCATGCAATCTGTGGGTGTTGGCTGAGTTGAATTACATGTTAGAAAATTGACTGGAGATTTAGCTGTGTTTTTTTTTTTTTGCCAAACCACGGGGCATGTGGAACTTCCCAGCCCATAGTTTGTACCTGTGCCCCCTGCATTGGAAGCCTGGAATGTTAACCATTGGACCACCAGAGAAGTCCTGGAGTTTTTATAATATAGTCTATTATATTATCTCTTACTTTTTCGGGGAGTGGCAGATCTAGTGTCTCGATTTTAAGAAATAGAGTACAGCAAAAGTGATGGGATGTCCCTTCCAAGATCAAGCTGTAAGAAACTGACTTCTTTCATTCTCTGATTCTGCTCCCTGACTTGCTCTAATGAAGCAAGCTCCTGAGTTGTGAGCTGCTCTATGGACAGACCCACATGGCAAGGAACTGAGAGAGGCCCCCACCCAGCAGGGTGTGAGGACTTGGGGCCTCCAGCCCACAGCCCACAGCCCACAGGGAACCGAAGCCCGCCAAACAGCTTGCTCACTTCTGACTCCTTCTTCTACCAAGCCTTAAGATGACTACAGCCCGGCTGACCTGGATTGTCCTCTTATGAGACCCTGAGTTAGAGGACCCAGCTGAGCAGATCCACAGAACTGTGACATAACACATGTTATTGCTGTAGGTTAGTAAGTTTTGGGGGTAATTCGTTACACAGCGGTAATCAATCACTAATACACATTATTTCATTTACTCTTTACTACAGCTCACTGTGGGCTTCCCTGCTGGAAGAATGAATGGTAAAGAATTCCCTGCCATTGCAGGAGACACAGGTTCGATCCCTGGTTCGGGAAGATCCCCTGGAGAAGGAAATGGCAACTCACTCCAATATTCTTGCCTGGAAAATTCCACGGACAGGGGTGGTGGACTGTTTCCATGCTGGACTACAGCCCATGGGGTTACAAAGATCTGGACAAGACTTAGCGACGAAACAGCAATGACAGTTCATTTTACAACTCAGGACACAGAGGCTCAGAGAAATAAGGCATATTGACAAATGTCATCACTACCATTGCCACACTGGAAACCAAACCACAGATTGCCTGGGTCCTGCCCTCTTGTGCTTTCTCACAATCAGGTTCTTCCTCTGGAGGTCCACCACAGACCCACCCGGAGTCCAGTCTCTGGGGCATCTGTGCTTTCCCGGCAGTCATTGTCACAGATTTCTGATCATCCATCTCACCGCAGTATGCAACATAAAGCCACATGTGCGTCTCCAGAGAGGCTCCTTCAAACCCTGGATTCAGCTACTTCCTCTCAAACGGGCTGTGAAACTTCAGGGGATAAAATCTATTTTTACTTTCAGGAAGCCATCTGCCTCCCATCTAGTTTAGAAATGTGACCAGAGCTGGAAAATAATAAACAGATATTTGAGGACGGTGTGCAGTCGGGCTAAGTTCTCTCACATCTCTGTAATCTCTTATTTCGTCAAAGGGCCGGGACCAAGGATAAAGGAGGATTAAGGGATCAGTGTATTACTTATTATCAATACCTGCAGTGTGGGCTAAATGAACAGACCTGAATGTGGGCTGCATGCCTTTCAGAAAACAATTAGACAAACTGAGGTAGAAGAGAGCTGACCGAGCCTTCCTAGGTTCTCTGCCTTTTTTCCCTCTCCTGTACTTTTCAGGGTGCCTATTTCTTAGGACATTGCTCAGGAGCCCCCCTTCCAGGGAGTGTACCCTACTCAGCATTCCCTAATCAGAGAGCAGCAGTCATGTACGGATGTGAGAGTTGGACCTTAAAGAAGGTTGAGCAGCACAGAACTGATGCTTTCAAACTGTGGTGCTGAAGAAGACTCTTGAGGGTCCCTTGGACTGCAAGGAGAACAAACCAGTCAATTCTAAAGGAAATCTTCCCTGACTATGCATTGGAAGGACCGAAGCTGAAGCTCCAATACTTTGGCCACCTGATGGGAAGAGCTGAATCATTGGAAAAGACCCTAAAGCTGTGAAAGATTGAAGGCAGGAGGAGAAGGGGACAGCAGAGAATGAGATGGTTGGATGGCATCACTGACTCAATGGACATGAGTTTGAGCAGACTCCGGGAGGTGATGAAGGACAGGGAAGCCTGACGTGCTGTAGTCCCCAGGGGCACAAAGAGTCAGACACAACTGAGTGACTGAACAAATAATCAGATGGCAAGCTCTTCAGGGATGACTGTGATGAAGTGGCTTCCATCTGTGCTCATCGGAGACTGTGTCCACAGGCTGGTGCCTCATCCAAGAATAAAATATCGAGCCATGTGGCTTTTATTGTTTCTTCAGGGAAACTCTTCACTAACCAATGAAACTAGGTAGTTCAATTCAACTGACTAGTATCAGTCATAATATAGACTCAAAAAGGATTTCTTCCCATAATACTTGAAGTGTGGACCAGAATCATCCAGAAAATACACCCCCTCTGTGTTTTGCTTGTGGGGTGGGGGGGTAGGGGAAGGGGAGGGGGATGGGTGGAGGAAGGGGAGGGGGATGGGTGGAGGAGGGGGAGGGTTGGGGGGAGGGGGACAGCCCTTCCTGTTCTGCTTTCAGTTCTGCACATCCATTCTGGTTGTCAAGAAGGAGAAAGCCTCTTCCCTCTGACTCACTCTCAGGGTCATGAACTCTCTCTGGAAAGTTCCCCAGCAGAACACAGATGTGTTAGTTCAGAACAACATTACCTGGTTGGTTTTAGTTCTGCATGAACAAATATGGTTAATCAATATCTATCCAGAAAACAAGAGGTTGCATAAGGTAGAGATTAGGGCTGTACATAGAGAAAAATTAAAATTAATCTAACAAGACTCATATGCAGTTTTACTCAAGGACAAATTTTTATTGCACTATTTTATTACGTGTGATAATTAGGCAGACATTCATTTATAAAAGTGATAGGTGTGCTAACAAATATGGGATTGATCTGCTTCGAGATAGTTTTCTTATGTATTTGTAATCAAGCACTATGGTCCCCATTTTCCACTGTAAGATGTGCTCTCTGAACTCAACAAAAGACAAAGGTAGGGATGAACTCTGGACCTGGGTACCACATCCCCATTCTGTCTCCATGGCCCAGTCTGCTGGGAGCCAGAGACCTTACTTCATCCAAAGAGCACATCTTCAGGTTCTGTGCTGGGAAAGAGATTCTGGTCTGAGGGGAGTGGTGATGTCATGATCAGGGACCTTGAGGATGATACAGAGTGTAGGGAGTAGCTTGGGCTGATCAGGAGTGTAGCGAGGAAGGCCAGGACGAGAGCAAATGGACAGATGTTGAGCACAGGTGCAAGAGTCTTGGAGGCGGGACTCAGGCAGCTAAGAAGGAAAGGTCCAGCTGGAAGAATAAACACCAGGACAAGGGCAAGTCAGGACCTGACCTGGGTGATCAGCAGCGGCCAGAGCAGAGGGTGTCCCCAAAGTACATCACGCAGGGAAGGAGCATGAAGGAACAGCCAGAGTGAGTGTCTCAGAGAGGCGTCTCAGGTCCAAAAATGTTTCCAAAATCTCAGCAACCCAAGCAGTGGAACGATTGAAAAGCAGTATGGCAGTGATCCCAAGCCTGGACTTGCTATGAGCCAAACACTGGTTAGCTAACTAGCTCAGTGACCTTAATTAACCTTGAACTAGTCAGCTCCCTTGCCCTCCATTTCCTCGGCTGTAATGAAGGTAATAACAGTAGCTAACTTACTGGTTTGTTGTGAGGATGAAAGAAGATAAAGCATTCATGGATGTGCTTAGCACAGCTCCCAGTGCCAAGTTGGTGCTCAATAAATGGAAACAACGTTTGCTGTTACTGTTAACAATAAGCCTAAGTGTGGCTTCCAGTGCTGGTCCAACTTAAGAGATGAGAGGAAGCCCAGCCAGACAGCTGTTGCCAGGTGCCAGGGGATGCCTTTAAGATGCTGTAAGAGGAAATCTTTTACAAACAACTCTGAGACTTCCCACACAACAGAATTAATGAGGTTATCCTGGCCGCGAGTCCACCAGCCTGCAGTTTCAGACTCTGAATGTCCAGTTCCTTCTCGGAAGTGAAGCTTCTAGAAGTTCCAGATAGCTATGAAAATGAATACTCTCTGCACTCTACAGAGGAGGTAACCAAGACAAGAGAGGTTAAGTTAATTACCCAGGGTTCACAGTGAATGACATGGGAGAGCTGAGACGAAAATCGATCCAGATTCGTCCCCAGGGCTCTCATCTGATACCCAGCAGGGCCCTGCCTCCCCGCTGCACAGGACTGCATCCGATGGGGAGAAGGCTGGAGCTGGCCTGGATGCTGAGTGTCTGAAGGGAGACGGAACAGAGCAGGAAGGCCCTAATGTCCAAGATAAAGTCTGCAACTTTCCCCATTGCTCACACCTCTGATGTGTCTCCAGCTGGGCATGTCCTGGCAGAGAAAGCACCCAGATGTGGTTTGTGCTGGGGGTGACCAGACACCTGTACACCGGACCAGGGTTCACACTCGGGCCAACACTTATACCCAGGGCCAACAGATGAACTCGCTTATACCTGCAAAGGCTCCCTTTTCGAATCAGGTCCCGTTCACAAGTACCAGGGACTGCATGGAGGAACTGCATGCATATTGTACTTATATAAGGACTTGAGCATACTTTATGAGGGAGACAAGTCAACCTACTACAGCATTCTTCTTTCAGCACCAACCTTGGTGCTTGACACCCAATGGATGCTCAAATTATATGTGTTTGATCACATCTCTGGCTGCCCTATCATGTCAGAAGAGGAGAGATGAGGGCCTTTTCTGAAATAGACTGTGATTTACATCTGATGTGAGTCCTAAGTGCAATTCAAGGAAAAGATCTTCAGCCCAGAATCATCAGCATTTCTTTGATGAATCTCTCTCAATTAGTAAGCGAATCGTACAGTACCTTGTGGCCAGTTATAGGGTCCATTGAAGCCTTTCTCCTTCCAGAGGAGAAAAGCCAACTATTTCACCGAGAAAAATTCTAAAATGGAGTTCAGCTTTTGATCATACATACCCTAAAGACATAATGAAAGATGACTTCTCCCCAGCACATTGAGAATTCTCCAAGAATTGGTACAACTTTATGGAGATGTATCAAGATATATTAGCAATATTGATCAAAGTTAAGAAGGTATGTACCCTTTGATCCAGTGATTCTAGTTCTAGGAATTTATTCTATAAATATACTCTCATGCATGGAAAACTACAGGTTTTTGTTTTTTTTTTAATTTTTATTTGTTTGTTTCTTTTTGGCTACCCTGGGTCTTCATTGCTGCTTAAGCTTTTCTCTAGTTGTGGCGAGTGGGAGCCACTCTCTACTTGTGGTGTGTGGGCTTCTCATTGCAGTGGCTGCTTTTGTTTCAGGCCACAGGCTCTAGGGCTCACGGGGTGCCTCAGCAGTTGTGGCACACAGGCTTGGTTGCTCCATGGCATGTGGAATTTTCCTGGATCAGGGATTGAACTTGTGTCCCCCAGTGAAGTCCTTATTTTATTTATTTGTTTGAACCTGCCAAGCAGTTTGTGGGATCTGAGCTCCCCATCCAGGAACTGAACACAGGCCATTGGCAGTGAGAGCTCGGAGTCCTAAACACTGGACTGCCAAGGAATTCCCCCAATTTTTCTTTTTTTTAAATCACAGTGTTTTTCATCTAAAGAAAATTAGTTAAATAAATAATAATATAGCCAGACAATAAAATAGTGTCACATCATTTAGGATTGGATTCTACTGCATGTAACAGAAATGGGACAACTGTGGATTTAACAGTTTAGACGTTTCTTCTCCCAGATAAGAAGTCCAGAGGTTGGTGGCCCAGAGCAGATATGATAGCACCATCCTATCCCTTAGGTCAGGATGGCATATAAGTCTCTGCTGCCTAACTTGCCCTGGGGTCTCATCTCCTTCTATGACTCCTGTGTGTGTTTGGTGGCTAAGTCATGTCTGACTCTTTGCGACCCCATGGGCTGTAGCCTGCCAGGCTTCTCTGTTCCTGGGATTTCCCAGGCAAGAATACCGGAGTGGGTTGCCATTCCCTTCTCCAGGGTTTCTTCCTGACCGAGGGATCAAACTTGGGTTTCTTGCATTGGCAGATGGATTCTTTTACCGCTGAGCCACCAGGGAAGCCATAGGGCTCCTGTATGTATATAATTAAACTTGTTTTGTTTTGTTAATCTGTCTGATGTTAATTTGATTATTAGTCCAGTCAAAGAACCAAGAAGAACAGAGGAAAAGCTGATCCTCCTCTGCAGCATATATACTTGGTATTTCTAATATTATTCATATCACATATATGAGAAGTTGTTATATTGGAGCAGCTAACAGGTCAGTTTTCATTCCAATCCCAAACAAAGGCAATGCCAAAGAATGCTCAAACTACTACACAATTGCACTCATCTCACACGCTAGTAAAGTAATGCTCAAAATTCTCCAAGCCAGGCTTCAGCAATATGTGAACCATGAACTTCCAGATGTTCAAGCTGGTTTTAGAAAAGGCAGAGGAACCAGAGATCAAATTGCCAACATCTGTTGGATCATTGAAAAAGCAAGAGAGTTCCATAAAAACATCTATTTCTGCTTTATTGACTATGCCAAAGCCTTTGACTGTGTGGATCACAATAAACTGTGGACAATTCTGAAAGAGATGGGCATACCAGACCATCTGACCTGTCTCTTGAGAAACTTGTATGCAGGTCAGGAAGCAACAGTTACAACTGGACATGGAACAACAGACTGGTTCCAAATAGGAAAAGCAGTACGTCAAAGTTGTTTATGGTCACCCTGCTTATTTAACTTATATGCAGAGTACATCATGAGAAACGCTGGGCTGGAAGAAACACAAGCTGGAATCAAGATTGCCGGGAGAAATATCAATAACTTCAGGTATGCAGATGACTCCACCCTATGGCAGAAAGTGAAGAAGAACTAAAGAGCCTCTTGATGAAAGTGAAAGAGGAGAGTGAAAAAGTTGGCTTAAAGCTCAACGTTCGGAAAACTAAGATCATGGTATCTGGTCCCATCACTTCATGGGAAATAGATGGGGAAACAGTGGAAACAGTGTCAGACTTTATTTTGGGGGGATCCAAAATCACTGCAGATGGTGATTGCAGCCATGAAATTAAAAGAGGCTTACTCCTTGGAAGGAAAGCTATGACCAACCTAGACAGCATATTAAAAAGCAGAGACATTACTTTGTCAACAAAGGTCTGTCTAGTCAAGGCTATGGTTTTTCCAGTAGTCACGTATGGATGTGAAAGTTGAACTGTGAAGAAAGCTGAGTGCCGAAGAATTGATGCTTTTGAACTGTGGTGTCGGTGAAGACTCTTGAGAGTCCCTTGGACTGCAAGGAGATCCAACCAGTCCATCCTAAAGGAGGTCAGTCCTGGGTATTCATTGGAAGGACTGATGTTAAAGCTGAAACTCCAATACTTTGTCAACCTGATGCAAAGAGCTGACTCATTGGAAAAGACCCTGAAGCTGGGAAGGATTGAGGGCAGGAGGAGAAGGGGACGACAGAGGATGAGATGGCTGGATGGCATCACCGACTCGATGGACATGAGTTTGGGTAAACTCCGGGAGTTGGTGATGGACAGGGAGGCCTGGCGTGCTGTGATTCATGTGGTTGCAAAGAGTCAGACATGACTGAGCAGCTGAACTAAACTGAACTGAACAGGTTAGTTACATATCAAACTGTGATTCCAGTTTGATATGTAATTGAGTGATTCCTTTAAATTTTAAGATTTCTAAGTTGAAAAATGGAAGAGAATAAAGCTAGTGAACAATATGGAAATGCCTAAAAGAATTTGAGTCACCAGACTTGTAAGTTTAACTTCTATTTATAAAAATCACCTAACTTTAGGAAAGTTCTGGTAGTCTACTAAGTAGACTGGTACTAAGAAAAAACCCAGAATTATGAATATTTATGAATGTTTAAATATTAATATTTATACATACCTGGAGAATTCCAAGAACAGAGGAGCCTGGCAGGCTATATAGTCCATGGGGTTGCAAAGAATCAGACATGATTGAGCAACTACTATACATATTTAAGGAAATTTAATTAACTAAATGGTAAAAGGCTTTTGAAAGCAATTGTTAAATTTTACTAATTTTTTATTTTTTATTTTTTTATTTGACAGCACCAGTGTTTGTTGTGCCATGTAGGATCTAGTTCTCTGACCAGGAGTCGAAACTGGGCCCCCTGCATTGACAGAATAGTCTTAGCCACTGGACCACCTAGGAAGTCCCTGAATTTTACTAATTTTTAAAACAGAATTATAAGACATGATTTCAAAGCCCAAGTAAAGAGGTTGTTTTTTTTTTTAATTTATGACTTTAAAAAATAAATATTAGATGAATTAACAAAATAACCGTAAACTACTTTTTTTTTTCCATTTCCCGAAGTTGTTTTCAAGGGTCTAGGAAATTCTTATTGGCATCTTTGAGGCCTAAATAGCAGAAAACCTCTCAAATTCCTTCTGTCACTGGTCTTGCTGGGTTTCCAGCAGGGAGGCTTTCTCTGACACCTTCAGATGCCCCACCTGCAGACCCCATACCCTGCTGTGCCTGTTCCTTTCTGTAGCACTAATCATTTTCAAGGGCTTCCCTGGTGGTTCAGATGGTAAAGAATATGCCTACAATGCAGGAGACCCAGGTTCGATCCCTGGGTCGGGAAGATCCCCTGGAGGAGGGCATGGCAACCCACTCCAGTATTCTTGCCTGGAGAATCCCATGGACAGAGAAGCCTGGCGGACTACAGTCCACAGGGTCACGGAGAGTCGGACATGACTGAAGTGACTTAGCACGCACGCATGCAATCAGCTTCAAACATACTTTATAAATTACTTTTTAAAAGCTATTTATTTGAGGGGTTTGGAGTGATAAACTATAGAACTTTTTAACCAGGTGTAAGGGCACAATTTGACATCATTCAGCACACCTGATGGGACCATCAGGGTGTCTTTGTACTGTGCTTAGTCTGTGACCTTCCCCTCAAGAACGTGGAGGGCAGGAATCCAGGTCTGTTCTCTGATGTCTTCCAGCACCTGGCCAGGTGTGCTTACCACCCGTGTGGGATTTGACCCCTTCCGCTACTGCTGTGCTGCGGGAGGGAGGGAAGCGGCTGAGAAATGCAGATTGCTGGTGTTTCCTGTAAACCACAGCTGACAGCAGCTCCCCTGCCTGTGACCCTGCACTCTCCCTATAAAGGCCCCAGTACCCTCATTTTTCTATCCTTCATGCCCACTCATCTCCTATTAAAAATGGAAGGACTGTTGAACGTGCTCCTGTTAACTACCCGCCTTGGCTTTCAGCATCAGTATTGAGTATTCACTTCTTGTTAATTCTGAAGCTTAGTTGCCCCTAGGGAACTGATTAAGGCAGAGCAACTCAAAGTGTGGTCTGCGGGTCTGTAGCTGTCTGCAAGCTGTTACCAGCCCGTGACAAGAGATTGAGAGCAATCAGTAGAAACTTTCCTAGCAATTAGACAGAATCTTTTAATGTTGTTGAATTAATAAGAAAAATCCGCAGTTATATTTTGTATGTTTGGGGGGCATTTGCTGTTTCATTCTTATACTGATTTTTCTAGTAATTCACATGTATTATGTTTTCCCAAAGTACCAGTCCGTGATGGACTGGAAATTTTCAAATGAGCTGAATGACACGGGGAAGCTCAGAGACCCTCCCGAAGGCTGGTGAATCAAGCTACCAGCCAGGAGGACGGCTGGAAACACAACAGGAACCTCAGAAACCCAGGCCCCAACTCTCTGTCATGGACACCCCATCATATTAATCACCAACTAGCATCACCTCCTGGCACCGTCCACTTCCCAAGGGAGGCTGGTGGAGCGAGCTCGCTGCTGAGAAACCAAGAGACGATTTCTTAAAAACTATTTGAATCAGTAGCAGAGTTTGGTAAGTCTTAGACGCAAAAGGAAAGTGGAACAAAGACACACACACACCCCCCCGCCACCACCCAACCACTAACATATTAATAAGATAGTTTTGGTATTGGTAAGAGAGTTTATATATATAATAGTTTTTCTCTTTACAGTAATAAGCACTTAAAATAGAAATGTGGGGCTCCATTCATGATAATAGCAAAACCTGTATAATGTCCTTCTAAATAGCCAAGATCTGAATAAAGGAAAAATGCACTATATATTCAGATAGACAGGCCAAACACAAACATAAAAAGTCTCCAAAAAGAATTAGCACATGTATCTATTGAAATTCAAATTAGAAGTAACAAATGTCTGAGTGTTTTATTTGAAGTAAGTAGTTTTGACTTTCTTTGGAAGAATAAATGCCAGAGAATAGCCTGGAAAAGATTTTTGTTTTCAACCAGATATTAGAACATGCTAGAGAATCAGTGTAGTCAAATATTATTAATATTGCATAGCATATAGAAAAATAACAGTTTAGTAGACCAGACTAAAGTTTCCAGAAATAGATCCTAATAGATAAGGAATTTAATATAAAGCAAAGGTGATATTTAATCCAGTAGGAAATTTTAACACATGATGCTGTCACAACTGACTAGTCATCGAAAAGAAAACTGCTGCTGCTGTTGCTGCTGCTGCTGCTGCTAAGTGGCCTCAGTTGTGTCCAACTCTGTGCAACCCCATAGATGGCAGCCCACCAGGCTCCTCTGTCCCTGGGATTCTCCAGGCAAGAATACTGGAGTGGGTTGCCACCTCCTTCTCTAATGCATGCATGCATGCATGCTAAATCGCTTCAGTTGTGTCCGACTCTGTGCGACCCTATGGACAGCAGCCCACCAGGCTCCTCTGTCCACGGGATTCTCTAGGCAAGAATACTGCAATTTCAGACCATAAACAAAAATAAACTCGCTTGAACTGATGTCTTAAATGTGAAAAATTAACGAAAGTATCTTTAAAGGAAATCTAGCAGACTTAGTAAAAATCCAGGAGAACTGCCCCTTCCAGCTAAGTTGCAAAACCCAGGAAAAAATAGAGAAAAGATAGACATGTTTGGCTACATTAAAAAAAAGAAATTTTCTTAAATGGCAAAAGTAATTATACAGGAGGTCAGTAGAGGAACAATTGATTTAGAAAAATATTTTCAATGCAAATAACAAAGGACCAGTGTTTATTAACACAAAAAAGACATTTACAAATCCACAAGGCAAACAAGCTGATGTAAAATTACCCAAGGATATATCATTGCAGTTGATAGAATACAATAACTAACATTCGTCTAGTATTTCTGCCTACAAGGCACTTCCCTACAGGCTTTACATACATTAATTCATTTAATTTCCATAACAGTCCTGTTATGAAATAAGATAAGTCTTATTTCTCTCTGTATTTTACATATGGGAGACTGAGGCAAGTTACTGAGATTAAGTAACTTGCTAGAGGTCACACAGCTACTGAGTGGCAAAGCTATGACTTTAACACATCTTGGATCCACAACATGTGCTAAATTGCCAATCCAGATGACCAAAAAACTTGAAATAATGTTCAAATCTGATTGAGTGCTAAGTCCAAATTAAAGTAACAATAAACAATGAGTTACTACTTTAAATCTACCAAACTGAAATATATATATATATCTGACTGTGGCTCAAATCATGAACTCCTTCAGACTTAAATTGAAGAAAGTAGGGAAAACCACTAGACCATTCAGGTATGACCTAAATCATATCTGTTACAGTGGAAGTGACAAATAGATTCAAGGGCTTAGATCTGATAGACAAAGTGTCTGAAAAACTGTGGACGAAGGTTTGTGACATTGTACAGGAGGCAGTGATCAACACCATCCCCAAGAAAAAGAAATGCAAAAAGGTTGTCCAAGGAGGCCTTACAAATAGCTGAGAAAAGAGGAGAAGCTAAAGGCAAAGGAGAAAAGGAAAAATACACCCATTTGAATGCAGAGTTCCAAAGAATAGTAAGGAGAGAGAAGAAAGTCTTCCTCAGTTATCAATGCAAAGAAATAGAGGAAAACACTAGGATGGGAAAGACTAGAGAGCTCTTCAAGAAAATTAGAGATACCAAGGGAATATTTCATGCAAAGATGGACACAATAAAGGACAAAAATTGTATGGACCTAACAGAAGCAGAAGATATGAAGAAGAGGTGGCAAGAATACACAGAAGAGCTATAGAAAAAAGATCTTCATTACCCAGATAACCTCAATGGTGTGATCACTCACCTAGAGCCAGACATCCTGGAGTGTGAAGTCAAGTGGGCCTTAAGAAGCACCACTATGTACAAAGCTAGTGGAGGTGATGGAATTTCAGTTGAGCTATTTCAAATCCTAAAAGATGATGCTACGAAAGTGCTGCACACAACATGCCAACAATTTGGAAAACTCAGAAGTGGCCACAGGAATAAAACAGGTCAGTTTTCATCCCAATCCCAAAGAAAGGCAATGCCAAAGAATGTTCAAACTACCACACAATTGCACTCATCTCACATGCTGGCAAAGTAATGCTCAAAATTCTCCAGGCCAGGCTTCAACAGTACATGAACCATGAACTTCCAGATGTTCAAGCTGGATTTAGAAAAGGCAGAGGAACCAGAGATCAAATTGCCAATATCTGTTGGCTCATTGATCAAGCAAAAGAGTTCCAGAAAAACATCTACTTTTCAACTATGCCAAAGCCTTTTACTGTATGGATCACAAAAAACTGTGGAAAATTCTTTAAGAAATGGGAACTCCAGACCACCTTACCTGCCTCTTGAAAAATCTGTATCCAGGTCAAGAAGCAACATTTAGAACCGGAAATGGAACAATCAACTGGATCCAAAATGGGAAAGGAGTATATGTCAAGGCTGTATATTGTCACCCTGCTTATTTAACTTATATGCAGAGTACATCATGAGAAATGCCAGGCTGGATGAAGCACGGGCTGGAATCAAGATTGCCAGGAGAAATTTCAATAACCTCAGATATGCAGATGACACCACCCTTAGGGCAGAAAGTGAAGAAGAACTAAAGAGCCTCTTGATGAAAGTGAAAAGAGGAGAGTGAAAAAGTTGACTTAAATCTCAACATTAAAAAAATCAAGATCATGGAATCCAGTCCCATCACTTCATGGCAAATAGATGAGGAAACAACGGAAATAGTGAAAGACTTTATTTTGGCGGGGGGTGGGATGGGTGGTGGTGCTCCAAAATCACTGCAGATGGTGAGTGCAGCCATGAAATTAAAAGACGCTCGCTCTTGGGAAGAAAAGCTATGATCAACCTAGATAACATATTAAAAAACAGAAACATTACTTTGCCAACAAAGGTCCATCTAGTCAAAGCTATGGTTTTTCCAGTGGTCATGTATGGATGTGAGAGTTGGACTATAAAGAAAGCTGAGCGCTGAAGAATTGATGCTTCTGAACTGTGGTGTTGGAGAAGACTCTTGAGAGTCCCTTGGACTGCAAGGAGATCCAACCAGTCGATCCTAAAGGAAAGCAGGCCTGAATATTCATTGGAAGGACTGATGCTGAAGCTGAAATTCCAATACTTTGACCACCTGATGCGAAGAACTAACTCATTGGAAAAGACCCTGATGCTGGGAAAGACCGAAGACGGGGAGAGAAGGGGGCGACAGAGGATGAGATGGTTGGATGGCATCACTGACTCAATGGACATGAGTTTGAGCAAGCTCCGGGAGTTGGTGATGGACAGGGAAGCCTGGCGTGCTGCAGTCCATGGGGTCACAAAAAGTCGGAGACGACTGAGCGACTGAACTGAACTGACTGATATATATATATAAAACATTAATACTCGTTAATAACCATTGCTGAGATGCTGGGGAAAAGAGTACTCTTATAATACTGGTAGAAATGTGAATTTTAAATGCCTTTAAAAAAAATTGGAAAAACAGTCTGGCAGTATATAGTAAAATTTTAAGAAATCCATACTCATTTTTTAGAGCAATCTCACTCAGGGATCTAGCACAGAGAAGCCCATAAAAAAATCAGTTTGAAGAATGGAGTTATAAGTTTGGGTTAATGAGTCACTGTTGGTAGTGGCAGGTGGGGGAACCAGGAAACAAATTGTGCTCATCATCAGTGGAGAGGAACTGGATTCACTGCAGAACCTTCTCCAGTAGTTTGCTGGAATCAACCCCTGACACAGCGCGCACACATCTTCCCGGCCCCATTTTGTCCCACCAGCACGTCACCCAGGTTTGAAATGAACCAGGGTGGGAATATTTAGTGCACAGATATCTGCAAACTCCGCCAACCAGGGTTTTCCCTGAGAGAGCTAGTTGTTGAACATTTACCAGCATAAAATTATTTACTAGCATAAAATGATACATAGCCATTAAAAATGGTGTGCGAAATCAGTTGACAATCTAGGTACTTTTATGAGGTTTTTTTTGGGAGGTGGAATAAGAGAAGTGTGCGTACAATCCAGTTTTGATACAAATAATGAAAAAAACCCTTACAAAAATACATGTGTGTGTTAAGAGTTTACGTGATTATATCAACATGGAGGAAAATATGAAAGTTACACAGGGAAGAGGCAATGTCATTAAGGGTAGTGGGAGAGGGGGAAAGTTAAAAAAAAAAACGATTCCATACACAACTCACCTACGCATGTATTTGTAGGTGTGTGTTCATAAAGAAATTAAGGAACAAATACCAAGTAAGTTCATATCTACAGACTCGTAGGGGTGTCTATGATACCATGAAATGAAAAAGCAAGATGCAGAGCCATTGCTTGGTGATTCATTAAAAAGAAATTAGCCAAAACGCCAATATATGTGTGTGTAGTTGCCTAGATGAACAACATAAAAGCTTATAAGTACATGGACTCTGGATATCTCAGGACAGCAGGACTGGAAGTTAGTAACGGTGAGCTTTCCTTCATCTATCTTAAAACTGTTTCACCCTGTTACAACCAACAGGCTATATTCTCATAATTTGAAAATATTTTCAAATCCAAAAAAATTCCAGAAAAAATCGTTCTTTCTAATGGCCCGTGCTCTTTCACACACTGTCACGTTTGCACCTCTTAACTGCATGAAAGAACAAACAATGTTATCATCATTTTACTGATAAGGAAGCAGAGCTCAGAGATGCAAACTGCCTTGCCCATGACCACACAACTGTCCATGGTGGGACCCGTCTCCCATCCAGGTCTCTGAGCCACAGTCCAGGTGTCTGAGCAGATCCCTTGTGGATACTGGCAGGTAGAAAAGCAGTAGCAACACCAGAAAGGGACCAAAAGTGGCTTTCCAGGCCAGGACAATCACGCAGGCAGGAATGAAGTCTGCTATGACATAAAGCATCCCTGAATACGTACGTATCAATGTTTACCTTTAGGACTAAGAAGGCTCTTTGTCTAACCTTGGTTGAAATAGTCAGCATTTACTAATAGTCCGATGGCCTCATCTGGAGCCTCCAGTGCTAATTTCACAGGGCTGCACGAGTTCACATGGCCCAAAGGATGTTCATAAGCATTCTATACTTTGGGAGGGGGCAGTGGCGATGCACCCCTCCCTAGGATCAGGGAGCTGCCTTCCGATAAGGCAGCCCCTGCTGCCGGCTCCACATCAAGGGGGTCCAGTTGGAAATGGGGCCGGTCCTCATTGGCTGGCAGCCTCCTTGGGGCATGGATCTGTGTACTGTTGCTCCTTTGCATATCAGCGTCTTCAACAACATGCCTGTGCTTACTTAAGAGCTCTCCAAGTCCCTGAAAACTGACACGTTTGTGCTGTAATGTGGCCAGATGAATCACTGTGGGAGCCCCGGGCGGAACCCAGCTAACTAAGACCCATCTCATCATCCTCGACAGCAGTGAGCATGTTCTTGTCTCTATGGGTAATGCTTGTCTTTTGAAAATGGGATGCGAGTTATGTTTAGAGGTTCAGAAATGCTCTTTCCCCATCTCCATGGCTTGGGGTTTGTTTGACCAAGACCAGTGAGTTTTGGTGGATCTGACTGCAATGTGTTGATGCCAGAAAACCAAGGGACCTACAGACAAGCAAGTCAGAACCTCTTTGTGTTATCAGTGTTCTCATCTCTCACATAAGGGTTGTAAAATCTGCTTCTCTCTCATGGACCATTGTGAAAACCAAATCAGGAAATGTGTGAGAAGATGCTTTGCAGGTCGTAAAGCACTTTATTGCTTTGTTGTGTCGTAAGAAATTAGAAGCTTCTCCATGGGGGTCCTTATTCTTAGGCACATATTTTTTAAAATACGTTTTTGTACATCTATACAAGGGCTTCCCAGGTGGCACAGTGGTAAAGAATCCGTCTGCCATTGCAGGAGACACAAGAGACTTGGGTTCAATCCCTGGGTCGAGAAGATCCCCTGGGGAAGGAAATGGCAACCCACTCCAGTATTCTTGCCTGGAAAATCCCACTGACAGAGGAGCCTGGCGGGCTATAGTCCACGGGGCTGCAAAGAGTCAGACATGATTGAGCAACTGAACGCACACACACATATATATCTATACCTATCTATCTATCTATCTATCTATCTATCTATATTCAATTTGAAGTCACTCTTGGCAGGGAACCCAAGTTCCCTGGTAAATCATTTTGTAATATTGAATGAAATTTCCTCAAGAGATTCTGTTGATATAAGTGCAAGGGCAAAAAAAAAAAAAAAAAGAGTAATGTTTGCCATCAAAAAATAGGAATTTTTAAAAGTGGCTTTTTCCTTGGCTGTAGTGATTTCTGCTTGGCACTATGCAAATGCCTTTATTTCAACAATGTTTTCTCCTTGTTTCTGAGATGGGAGGTTTGGGAACAGGCTTCGTGCGATGTGTTACTTGAGATTTAAAAATGCAAATAAGCCTTTCAATTCAAAGTTCTGAGTATTCTTCTAAATTTAAATGATATCCACTTTTAAATCTTTGGAAAGCAATTTGGCAGAGATCATTAAAATTAAAAATAATAATCTCCCTGAATATAAATGACTGAGCACATTGTGAAGCCCACATCCATTGACTGTTTCCCGCGTGCCAGGCGCAAGGCTAAGTGTTGGGTTCATGTGGTCTCATTTAATCCTTGCAACTCAGTGAGGAGGTGTGTTTTTATTCCCCATTTTGCCTACGAGGAAAGACTCCACTGCTCCCCTCCCCAAACGTATGCACGGACACATCACTGCTAAAGTGGGTATCAGTTACATTTAGAACATCTCCACGCCCTGACAGGTGGACCAAGAGCACAGGGAAAGGCACCCCTTCCACGCCAGCCACTGTGCCAGCCCCTTGTCACCAAGCGTCTTCTGCAACCCCCTGCCCACCACCATTCCCAGGGAAGTAAATGAGGCTCAGAAAAGGTATAAACTCATATGTGCTGAGGTTGTTCTTGCCTGCCTGCTTTATCCTAGACATCCAGCAGTTTTCTCAATTAAACACAGGAGGAAACGAAGAATATGCTTTTATTTATTTTTTTTTTTTTTATAAATTTATTTATTTTAGTTGGGGGCCAATCACTTCACAACATTGCAATAGTTTTTGCCATACATTGACATGAATCAGCCATGGGTTTACATGTGTTCCCCCTCCTGGACCCCCCACCCACCTCCCTCCCCCTCCCATCCTTCTGGATCATCCCATTGCCCCGGCCCTGAGCCCTTGTCTCATGCATCGAACATGGAATGGTGTTCTGTTTCACATATGATAATATACATGTTTCAATGCTATTCTCCCAGAACGTCCCATAAAAGAATATGCTTTTAATAAGAAAGATGGGGGGAAATGGTCAACATCTCTGATGACACATATTTGCAACTTCAAACATCAGTGAGGTACCAATGACGTCTGTCATGTTAGCCGAAGTTAACTGCCAATGGCAGTGCCTTCTGATTTGTGTATATGTTGCTAGTGGCACTTTTATGACCAAATACAGAATGAAGAAACAGCTGACAAGTGTAGGTATGTTTTCTCTAGGGGAACCCACATCCACGAAGGGGACTCGGCAAAAGGAAAACAGCTGTTGTGTTAGAGGGGAATGAAATGTTTCATCTCTTAAATTTTCTTTACTACTTTCTAATATTGTTTTTACAATAAAGAAAACTGGGAGGGAAAGAGTTTATCCCCCTCATGGCACCATTTTACAGCTGAGGGTTGCATTTTTGACTTAAATAAATCAGGGGGCTCACCCATAAAGGACGTGAAAGCCAACATTCAGTAGTTTTGAACTTTTTGCCGTCTTCACCTGATATTGAAAGTAGACTCTAAACTATAGAATTTTATGATCACTATTCAACCCCTTCACTTTCTTGATGAGGAAATGGAATTCCCGGTCAAGGTTGTGCAGTTGACCATAAAGCTGAAGCAAGCGACTGTTGTTTCATTTTACGAAAGTGCTATAAAATGAAAATGCATATACTATTTATATGAAAGCACCTTGAGGTATTTTACGACCAGTGTTTCTGACACCAATTGTGTGGCACCTTCCCCAACACCTACAAAATTCTCCAATTTTCTGGACAACAGCTGAGGGTCCAAGAATTCAGTTCTGACATCAACTCCATGGAATTGGTACAGACCCCACAGGGGAAGGGCTCAGCCCCACAAGACTGTCCCCACTTCAGACGGCCAGTCACAAGCCCCAGGTTGTCACCTATACTTCTCACCAACTGACTGTATACCTCGAGTTCCTATAAGGCCCTCCTCAGCTTCAGAAATTTGTTAGGATTTGTTTGTGAGGTCCAGAAGTGTCCCGAGTGTGGAGCTTCCGTCCTCGTGGAGTTTGAAATGAGCACCCTCCCAGCACATGGAGGCCTTCACCAACCTGAAGCTCTGGGCACCTCACCATTTACAGGAGGTGTCCCCAGTTGAATCCCTGGTGACCTCCAGGATTCAATGTCTGAGGACCTGAGGTGGAGCCACTGCAACAGTGATAGAAATAAAGTACGCAATAAATGTAAGGTGCTTGAATCATCCTGAAGACATCTCCCCCTCCAGTCTGTGGAAAAACTATCATCCGGTCCCTGGTGTCAAAAAGCTTGAGAACCACTGGTTTCAGGGTTTCTGCAGATTTCATTAGTGAAATCATTGGCCACTGGTGGTTGAACTCACCTTCCAGCTGCTCTTCACCCCTGGAGGTTGCTGCTGCTGCTGCTAAGTCGCTTCAGTCGTGTCCGACTCTGTGCGACCCCATAGACGGCAGCCCACCAGGCTCCTCCATCCATGGTATTCTCCAGGTAAGAATGCTGGAGTGGGTTGCCATTTCCTTCTCCAATGCATGAAAGAGAAAAGTAAAAGTGAAGTCGCTCAGTCGTGTCCGACTCTTCGTGACCCCACGGACTGCAGCCTACCAGGCTCCTCCATCTGAGGTTGGGGTGGGGCCAAACGTCCCAGCTCTCTAATCCTGTCTTACTCTTTCTGGCTGTCAGTCCCCATTGTGAAGCCATGCAGGAGCCCCCAGGCCCCTGTCATCTTGTGCAAAAGACACTCATATGAAACCAAATATGTATGTATTTCTTACCATATCACACACACCAAAAATTCATTATTGAAGAAAACAGGTAGACCTCAGAATCCAAATACATGTCCCTGGGGCTCATTCTAGAACTTGTGGGCAGGTATGTTGGCTACCAGGCTTACCAGGTGGACCCTAGTGGTAAAGAACCCACCTGCCAATGCAAGAGACATGAGAGATTCATGATCGATCCCTGGGTAGGGAAGATCCTCTGGAGGAGGGCATGGCAACCCACTCCAGTATTCTTGCCTGGAGAATCCCATGGACAGAGGAGCCTACAGTCCATAGGATCACAAAGAGTTGGACATGACTGAAGCGACTTAGCACGTACAGATGTTGGCCACCAGTCTGGAGGTCTGGGCTCACCCTAGGGCAGTGGGTCGCACTGTGTGGTCCCTGGACCAGCTGCATCACATCACCTGGGGACTGGGGTTAGAAATGCACGTGCTCAGGCCCCATCCATGATGCAGTGAATCAGGAACTCTGAGAGCAAAACCCAGTATCTGTCTTGTCCTGAGACCTACAGGTGCTTCTGAGGCTCAGACAGGCTGAGAACCAACCTGGCTCTCAGGCAGTTCTTCTCCAAGCTCTGTGTGCATCGAGTCCCCTGAGGGTCTAGTTAAAATACAAGTTCTGATTCAGTAGGCCTGGCAGGATGCGGGTTCAGAGAGAAAGCCTTCCTAATAAGCTCAGGATCTGTCAGTGTTGCTTCTGTGAGGACCACGCCTGGAGGAGCAAGATTCTACTGCAGCTGTATGCCCACCGGTGACCTGTGCATGGGTCTCAGGTTCTCAGACCCCTAAACATCTGCCCTTGTGTCCTCGCGACTCAGGAGCAGTGACTCGGGCATCCCCTGAGGATGGTTAAAAAGGCTAGATCTCAGCACCTCGCCAGACTCACCGAATCGAATCTGCATTTAAATAAGATCCTTAGACTTGTTTGTAATACGAAGGTTTGGGAAGTCCTTCTGGTGGCGGCAGGAGGCCAAAGATGCTGAGCCAGCTTCCTCGGCCCCAGGCAATCTCAGACTCTACCCCACGTGATTTATGAATCTCCCACATTTGAAAAAGGCTGGTGGCTCGGGTATAAGAGGTAAAAAGCTAGGGTTTCACCAGACAAGAGAGCCAAAGTGGGGGTGGGGTGGAAGAACGGGGGACAGTGGCCATGCAGAACTATCTTTAAATGTGAAAGTTTTGACAAAGAATGACTCTGCCCCATTCCCACCAAAAAAATTAATGTTGGTGTTTTTTCCAAGCAGTACGGCTTCATCCCAGATGGGCGGGTGGTTGGCAAACACTGAGGTTACTTTGTGCGTGCTAAGTTGCTTCAGTCGTGTCCAACTCTTTGCAGCTCCACAGACTGTAGCCCACCAGGCTCGTCTGTCCATGGGATTCTCCAGGCAAGAATACTGGAGTGGGTGGCCATGCCCTCCTCCAGGGGATCTTCCTGATCCAGGGATCAAACCTGAGTCTCAAGTCTCTTGCATTGGCAGGCAGGTTCTTTACCACTAGCACCATCTTGGAAGCCTGAGATTACCTTTACCTCCTCTTAAACCTTCCCTCCCATCCCCTGACTCTGCTTCTGACCCTTCTCAGAAACAAGGGAAGCACGAAAGAAGTGCACGGTGGAAGAAAGGGATCCTTTTAGAAGCACTTTAGAGCAGTTGCCTATAGTATTAGTTTCCTGTTGTTGCTGTAACAAATTATTATTCTGACCACCCCACCTACTTTTTAAAGTTCCTCTGGGGCTTTTCTCGTGGTTCAGTGGTAAAGAATCTGCCTGCCAATGCAGGGGACACGCATTCAATCCCTGGTCTGGGAAGAGTCCACGTGCCTTGCGGTGACTGAGCCCACACGCCACAACTGAGCTGACGCTCTGGAGCCCGAGAGCAGCAACTACTGAAGCCCAAGGGCCCTAGAGCCTGTGCTCCACAACAAGAGAAGACCTCAATGAGATGCCCCCACAGCTAGAGAACAGCCCCAGCTCTCTGCAACCAGAGAAAAGCCTACACAGCATCAAAGACCCAGAGCAGCCAAATATATATATGTAAGATAAAAACAACACAGCTCCTCTGATGGGTCTGGTGGTAAAGGATGCCACCTGGCCAGGGTCGTGCTAGGCTCCGGTGGGCCTGTCTTGGAATCGGTGATGGTTCTGGGTGCATTGCTGCCTCATTCAGACAGGGAACAGGGCAATGGTTTGGTGTCAGGCTTCCCACCGTCAGCAGGACTCAGCTTAAGTTATTTATAGTATCAGTGGCTTACTTTTTGCATTAATGTGACCGTTCACACTAAGTGAATTTTTGAGGCAGGAGCTGCTCAGCGCCACGCTGGAGAGTCTTTTCCGTTCCATGGGCCTCACAGTGAGCCCCAAATGAAGCCGAATGGGCATTCTTATTTATCAGGCCCAGCTGTCCGCACGCCAACCCCAATTACTTCTGAAATACACTTCTCTCCTGGTAAGAGCCGTGGAGGGCCAGCTCTTCTTTCTTGCTCTAAATGACCAGATCCAGGGAAGGGCATCCTGCAGAGGCCGGTCATCAAGGCCTTGTGCTGCTCAGAGGGCCATGACCTTGAGCAGGAAGCTTGCGAATTCAGGGGCCCCCTCAGCCCCTGGCTGTTCTGAATTTATGCTCACAGAGTCCCGTCTGTGGAACCAGAAGTAAGGATGGAGGTGCTGCCTGCAGCTGGGGCTAGAAAAGCCTGTATTCCTCCAGCCACCCTGAGCATCTGGACGGCAGGACACTGGGGACATGATGGGAAAAGGCCCAGTGTCCACCCCAGGAGAGCTTGCTTGGAGTGAGGAGAAGAGAGTAACCGTGCAGGGTGGCAGATGTCACACTGACATTAAGTGAGAGACACCGTGGGGACAGAGGAGGAGCCCCACACAGCCTGGGGACAAGGGTGTGGGCTTGGAGAGTGACCTGTGTGCTCAGTCATCTCTGACTCTTTGCAAACTCATGCACTGTAGCCCTCCAGACCCCTCTGTCCTTGGGATTCTCCAAGCAGGAATACTGGAGTGGGTTGCCATTTCCTTCTCCAGGGGATCTTCCCAGTCCAGGGATCAAACCCAGGTCTCCTGCACTGCAGGCAGATTCTTTAACTGTCTGAGCCACCAGAGACACCCGGGGTCTTGGAGAGTGAGGAGTTAACAAGTGAAGGGGGAAGGGCACAAGAAGCAGGATGCATGTGAGCTATTAGTGTTCACACTGTTGTTATTATTATTATTAACTTACTCTTGCACTCAGGCTATATACACAGGGCGCTGTGATCATAATAACACCTAACACTTAACCCAGCACTTACCATACATGATGTACCAAGAGTTTGCATCCATTGACTTTTGTAATGTGGTTACCTTTGGAAGGAGTGGCCGCTGTTATAATGGAAGGAAACTGAGGCAAGGGGCAGGGAGCTGAGAACAGGGATGACATGCCCGGAAGGCTCGCCCTTCCTCAGAGTCTGACTCCAGAGCCCAGGCTCTGGCACGCGCGATGCTGCAAGTTCTGGGTACCAGGTACCGTGGTGGCAGACACAGGCCAGGTGGGGTGAGTTGCAGCACGGTACTGGATAAAGGGTTCTAGAACCTTCCCATCGAGAGCTATGCCTTGGAGAAGTTGAACAGGGCCCAGTCTCCATTTGCCAAGTGTGGAAGCTGTAAGAGGGAAAGGAGGAGATGGGGACCGGAGAGATAAACAGGCCTTCCAGGGGACAGAGCAGGGGGGTCCCCTCGTTTGCTGCCCCCCACTGCAGTTAGTGAATGGCTCCTGGACCCCCAGCAGAGACCACAGCCCTTCACATTGGCTCTCAAACCTTTGAATCCAGGAGGACGTGGCCCTTCGCAAGGCCGCCCCCATGTCACACAGCAGGTGCCTCAGCCGCTGGGGAAAATCAGGGGATGTTCCTGGGCTCCGTGGCCAACGAGCCCATGCCAGATGGCCCTGGGGTGGCCTGGGTGGTGAGACAGACCAGCCCCGGGGCCTGGGTCCCGGGAAACATCCCTGGATGCACACAGAACGAGTCCCCCTCTGTTCCCCAACCCCCCCTTTCGCCCCCCGCTTCCCCCACCACCACCACCTCTGTTACAGTTCCTCCTTCACTCCTGGCAGGAATGGGCTCTTCAGGGTCTAACACAGCTTGGCAACAACTCTCTTCTTCCAATGACCCACCCGAGGCCCCCAGAATTCTGCCTCATCCCTGAAGCCTCGTCCCTGGGAGGTGATGGGCTTTGGGCAGGCTTCCCGGGCACACATACTCAGTTCAGTCAACCTTGTCAGCAGGTGATTTTCGGAGATGCTGGCTCTGACACCCTGGGAGGAGTGAGGAGCAGAGCTTCTGGGGGGGAGGGGCAGCCTGGAGAGGGAGCCGGGAGAGCCTCAGGCCATTTTGAGAAATCTCCCATCATCACAGTCTTCCCCTTAAATGCCCTATAAAAGAAGGAGTCTAGATTATCTGAGGGAAAATTGGGTGCCTCGGGCAAATTATTCCAAGTGCCCTGCCAAGTATTACTGGCTTTTATTTTATTCCGTCAGCCCTTTCTCAGTTGTCTCGATTATACTGAAAACAGAATTTTGAGTCAATTGGATTCCTCTGTTCTTAACTGCCTCCCTCAGTCGTGGTGAAGAGCTGGCAGGTTCATATCCTGAAGCCAGCGCTTAGTGGCCAGGTGGCTAGGGCAGTGGGCTCGATCTCTGTTAACTAGGGACGAGAAAGGACACCCGTCGCCAGAGCCTGCTGTGAGGCTAAAATGACTAACTGCACATAATACGCTGAGAACGGAAGCTGTGCGTAGTGGGTGCTATATACGTGTGTCCCATGTTATCATTATTGCTTATCTAACTTTTCTCCTTCCCAGATCTCTGCTTACCTTTCTCTCTGCAGGAAACCAGTCTAAAGTGTCTGATATATGACCTGTTTATCCTCGCAGACAGGCTTTCCAAAGTCGGAATTAATTTCAGGCCACAAGTCACAGCTAACAGCCCGTGATACTGTGTTAAGAATTCCCACAAGTGCTATGTGAATTATGACCAGCTACAGTGATCACCATACTCTGGCCTAACAATGCAATTTACTCATAAAATAAATTCTTTATAGGCAGATAACTTTTCCTGACAGTATATACATCTGGGTTCTTAGTTATAAGCAACTGAAATAGATCCTGGTTGAGAACCTCTCAGAATGACCAGCAGGTGATGAGAGTGTGAGTGGTGTTCCTTTAATCTTGCCATTTTTATGGGGACCTGGCCTAAAAAAAAGGCTCTGACATTTTCAACATCGGGCTTCTAAGGGGACTGACATCCAGAAAATAGGAAAGTAATAACAGAGGGTGTTGTGCAGGGTAGGTCTCATTGGCTAGGCCTGGAAGTTGTTGCTATTGTTCAGTTGCTCAGTTGTATCCAACTCTTTGCAGCACCATGGACTGCAGCACACCAGGCTTCCCTGTCCTCCACTATCTCCTGGAGTTTGCTCAGATTCGTGTCCATTGAGTCGGTGATGCTATCTAACCATCTCATCCTCTGCAGCCCTCTTCTGCTTTTGCCTTCAGTCTTTCCCAGCATTGGAGTCTTTTCCGGTGAGTGGAAAAGTAGCTCCACGCCATTGGCTGGAATTCAGTCACATGATCTAACTGCAAGGGAAGCTGGGAATATCTTCTCACCATGTGCTTCAGGGAGAAAAGGAAGCAGTCTCTCCAACAGTAAGCAAGCACCAGTTACTACACCTCCCTGAAGCAACCACTACATAGGTTGTTCCAGGGAGTCAGACTCCCCGGGAAAGGAGATTGTGATAAGTTGCCCTGTTTTTTCACTTTCTAAAATGCCTTTCTTTTCTTAGACAAGGAAAAGTCCCATTTGATAGATAAACCACCTAACTCTTTCTTTCATTTTACAATCTGGTCCAAAGAGCTGAGGCATGGCCAGATTCTAACATGAGTGGAAGCTCGGGGGTGGCAGGGCTGGGGTAGGTGGGCAGGCTGCATGTCCTGCACAGCACAGCCAAGCCCTGAGGCTGCAGCCCACGAGGGGGTTTCCCGAGAGACCTTGCCTCCCCACACAGAGGTCCTGGTGTTCCATAGCTACTCAACAAAGATCCACTTGCTCCAGAGCACCTGACCTTGCACGGTGAAGATGTATCTACTCTTGGAAAGACAAAGGGTAATGGACAATTGTGAGTTAGGCTACAGAGCAGGGGACAGACCTGGTCTGAGAGTCATGAGCTCCAGGTTTTGATTCAGATGTTTGGGAGGGTCCCACAACATCGCTGAAGCCCCTGCCTTGCCTGAACAATAGGAACCTGAGTGAGCCAGCCACTTGTAGCCTGTGAAATTGAAAACGGACTCCACCACTTGTTAATTATATAGCTTTGAGCTAGTTATATGTTTGACCTTCCAAAGTTCCTATTTTTATCTGTAACATAATGTGTGTGTATGTGTGTCTTTGTGTGTGCTCAGTCGCTCAGTTGTGTCTTACTCTTTGTGACCCCATGGACTGAAGCCTGCCCGGCTCCCCTGTCCATGGAATTCTCCAGGCAAGAATACTGGAGTGGGTTGCTATTTCCTTCTCCAGGGGATCTTCCCGACCCAGGGATCAAACCTTCATCTCCTGCTTTGCAGGCAGATGCTTTACCACTGAGCTATGGGGGAAGCGTATCAAGAGCTGCCATTTATTTCAAAGAGAGGAAAAGAGAATTTAAAAAGGTGTGTGGGATTATAAGTGTGTCCGGAGCCCTCAGCCTGAGTGGGTGTTGAATAGCAGCCCAATCTCAGAATTGGGAAAAATCATCCTTCCTTCCCCCGCCCACTGTCTCACCAGTAAAACCCCTCCATGCCCAGTGACCCCCCTCATCGGGAACACCCATGCTCTGCCCAGCCAGCCATGCTGGGACCAGCTTTGTCAAGATTTCCAGCATCTCAATAGCAAAGCATCTTCTGCTTTTCTGTTCTGGAAACCAAGCCCCTCTGACACGACATAGAACTTTTTAATCTTCTCACTCCTTCCTCCTACACAGCTACTTTGAAAACAAACAAATGTTCACAGACTGTTCTCATAGCCTAAATTAAACCCCCATGGGATTTAAAACAAAGTTGTCAGAGCTTTTGGAATCCCTGAAACTAAACTCACACACAGGCCAACCCAGCAACTCATGGACATGTGACCTCTCTACGTGGCCTTGGTACCATCCAAGCACCTCCAAATATGCATGAGTCTTTTTTATTTGTTTTTTGCATCCTGGTTCAATTCTGGTTTTCAGCTGGCCAGTGGTTTCAGTTCACTTATCTCCATATCTGTGCTGCAAAGGAGGAACAAGAGCGTTGTTTCAAAGGGAGATTTCAAATCCAAACTATGAAAACTCTGAATTTTTTCAAGGCTACTTTTAATATCTATTTTTATTTATTAATTGGCTGTGCCAGGTCTTAGCTAATGGTCATATGGGACTTAGTTCCCTGACCAGGGACCAAACTCAGGCCCCCTGCATTGGGAGCATGGAGTCTTAGACACTGGTCCATCAGGGAAGTCCCCAGGCTACTTCTAAACAGATTTTCTTTATGAACATCTTTGCATGCACAGGGAAGCCTTGCTGTCCAGGTGCATTTCACCAAAACTATGGCAGACATGATGCCCATTTGCATTCCTCTGCATCTTGTAGCTTCGCCCCCCACCCCCCCGCCCGGTTAGGTTGGTGTCATGTGACCAGTGCTGGCCAATGAAATGTGAGCAGAAGGCATTCGTTTCATTCCAGGCTGAAATGGTTAAGAACTGGTGTGACCCTCCACTTCCTCTTTTCCAGCCCCTGCGGCCTCCATCTCCCTCATCTTCTGCAGACAGTGTAACTGCAAGATGGAGAAGAGCCACCTGACCCACATCAGACTGAGATTCAAGCCTGCGACGGAGGGATGTGGCTACTGTGGCCACGTCAGTAACCTGAACAAATGTAGGATCAGTTTTCAGATGGGTTTCACCTTGGTTCGAAGCGGATCATTTACTTTCAGCCCATCTCATGTTCTTGGAAGTGGGCCAATGGAGCAATTCATTATCCCAAGCTCGTTTCTCAAGCTTGTATGGTACCTCTACCATGGGCCAGGCACTTCTGGACCTGGGGCTAGGGAGCTGAATAAATCAGTCCCCATATCTTCCCTAAAGGAGACTGTTCAGACAAGACAGACACACAGCTGTTGAGCACTCCTGGACACATTGGTCTAGATGGCGTGAGCAAAATAATTCTCTCTAGGGAAATGTCTCAGCTCTGTCATAGGTGCTGACAGTAGATACAGGAATCAAAGTATATACTTCCTTTGATCAGACTTAACTGGACAGACGTTCCACATAATGACATTCAACTATGCTATTGATTCTTTAATTCCTCATTTATTAAGTACATAGTGACCCAGAACCATCTCATGTGTGAGAAAAACTCTTACCCCAGGAAACAGCTGGAAATGTGACAAACGAACTCACAGCAAACTCACAATTCATTATCTCAAGTTATAAAAAAATTAAAGCATACTTGAAGACTCATTTTGTATCCAGTGTGTGTGTGTGTCTGTGTGTGTTAGTCGCTCAGTAGTGTCTGACTCTTTGTGACCCCATGGACTGTTGCCTGCCAGGCTCCTTTGTCCATGAAATGGTCCAGGCAAGAATACTGGAGTGGGTTGCCATTTCCTTCTCCAGGGGATCTTCCCAACCCAGGGACTGAACCTGAGTCTCCCACATTGTAGGCAGATTCTTTACCATCTGAGCCACCAGGGAAGCCCCTTGTACCCACTAGGTTGTAAAAAGGAAAAAGAAAAGCTTTTACATAAAACATCTATATTAGTTTGCTTGAAGTGCTGTAACAAAGTGCCACAAACTGAGTGACTTAATAGAAATCGATGGTCCCACAGTTTTGGAGGCCAGAAGGCGAAGGTCAAGGTGTCAGCAGGGTTGGAACCCTCCAAGGATTGAGGGAAAAATCTGTTTAGGCCACTCTCCCAACTTCTGGTGACTTGCTGAGGCCTTCACTGGTCCTTGGATTCTCCACCTCAATCTCTGCCTCCAGTTTCATGTGACATTCCCCCTGTGTGTGGACGTGTCTACACATCTCTCCTTTTTATAGGGACACCAGTCAGACTGGATTAGGGGCCACCATAATGACCTCATGTTAACCTGATCATCTACAACAACCCTATTTTCAAATAAGTTCTTATTCACAGGTCCTGGGGTGTTAGGACTTCAGCATCATTCAGGAGGCACAATTCAACCCAGAACAATATCCAGCAAGGTTGGGCTAAACTGGTCTGCTTATACAGTGATGTTTCTAGCAGTAACAGTGGCTATAAAATGTGAGGGAAGTAACAGCATGTGCTAAGTCCCTTCAGTCGTCTCCGACTCTTTGCAACCCTATGGACTGTATAGCCCACCAGGCTCCACTGTCCATGGGATTCTCCAGGCAAGAATACTTGAGTGGATTGACATGCCCTCCTCCAGCGGACCTCTCTCTCCAGAAGATCCAAGGGATCTTCCTGACCCAGGGATAGAACCCATGTCTCTTGCATCTCCTGCGTTGGCAGGCAGGTTCTTTACCACTAGCATCACCTAGGAAGACCTACTGTGTGGGTCAAACCTGAGTGATACCTCTTCCAGGGCCAAACAGAGGTGAACAGAAAGTATACTAAGCAATAGTTTGCAAAACTTTTTCTATATCCAAGTAATTTTAATTAGATTTAAATATATGTATATATTATACTCACAAAGGTTCATTTTCTATTGCTGCTAGAACTTTGATGGGAAAGCCTGAAAAGATCTGTCTTCAGGAAATAATCTAACAGAAGCTGAAGCCGCTTGATACAAAGATGATTGGAGAGGCGTAACTGCTATTCCCAAACTGGAAACAAAGAGACATTATTTATTCAGCTAATATTTACTGAGCACCTTCTATCTGTAGGGCATTCCGCTAGAGGCTGGAGATGCAGTGGTAAAAAATTATTCTAGTTCTTATTTGCAAAGAGCCTACAGTCCCAATTGGTGAATATCTTCAGGAATTGTATTCTTAACATGTTGCTATAACATGCAGGCATTAAATGATAATTAAGAAAGCTGCAAATACCATTTGAAATCCATAAAGATTAATTCAGAATGGCATCTACACAGTACTAGAACTATTTAAAGTAGGCATGCTTGTTGACTTTTGTCTGTTTTGTTCACTTCTGTATACCTGGCACATAATATATGCTCCATAAGAACTCAAAATGAACGATGAGTGTATTGAGGACTGGAACCATTATACGCACAGTCAAAAAATAAAAAAACAAAATAAAAAAAAAACCAAGAAAGACAACTGTTGTACATGGGCAATGGGATCATGAATATGATTTCTTCCTGTTTTCCAAAAATCTCTTTGATACAGTGTTACTAGAGTTTGTTGAAAATAAGTTGATAATTAAAAAAGAGAGTCCTAGCTGCCTCTAGAACTCATGTGTCAAGGGAATGAAAATCTTAAAGAAATTAAAAATAAAAGAACTTTGGGATGTCCCCAGGGCTTGTGGCACAAGTATGAAGCTACTGCAAAGGTCAAAGGGGGGACATGATGAGGAAACTAGGAAAGTGACAGGGCAGTGAGGAGGACCCGATTGGAGAGGATTTCCCGTCTTTTCCCCTCCAGTGCTTTAATGCTGCCCTGGCTCTGTCCCCCTTTCTCTCTGCGCTTTTCTAGAAAGAGTGAGACTGGTTATCCACATTTGTGTGACTTCAAGCTACATTTAGAAAAGCTTCATTGGGCAAAGTTCTGGTGTGGTCAACCAGTTGAGACATGAATACAAAATTTCTGCCTGTTTTGACAAAAACGCTTTTGCTGTGCTTTGTTGCCCAGTCGTGTCCAACTCTTTATGATCCCGTGGACTGTAGCCCACCAGGCTCCTCTGTCCATGTGGGTTCTCTAGGCAAGAATACTGGAGTGGGTTGCCATGCTCTCCTCCAGGGGATCTTCCCAACCCAGGGATCAAACCTGGGTCTCCTGCACTGCAGGCAGATTCTTTACCATCTGAGTCACCAGGGAAGCCCAAGAATATGTGCATACAAACCAAACCCCTAACAACCTCTCAGTATCCAATGGGCGCTTGCAAGTCCCTTGACTGATGTGACTTGACAGCCTCCTCCTTTTCACGCCTCCCAACATATGCAGAAGCAGTCCACCCCCAAACCTTATATATTCTCCCTAAAAACATCTCAACGCCTTCCAACTCTCTCCACCCCATGGCCACCACACCATCTAAATCTAAGAGCCCAATAACTTTTTGTTGGATTCCTGCAATGCCCCCTGCTGGTCTCACAGCTTCTACCCTTGGCTTCCCTGGTCCATTCTCTGCACAGGAGTCAGAGAGATGTTTTTATAATAAAAAAACACAACTCATAGGACTTCCCTGGACTTCCTTCCCTCACGGAGTCCAGTGGTTAAGACTCCGTGCTTCCAAAGCAGGGGGCGCAGGTTCAAACTCGGGTCCAAGAACTAAGATCTCACAGGCCCCATGCTGCGGTAAAAACAAATACATGAATGAAAATAAAATTAAAATTAAAAAAGAAAACCACAACTCAGAGCATGTCACTTCCGCTTCAAGTCACCTCAGTAGCGCGCGTTTCACTCAGGCTCTGATCCTTAACACAGACTGTGAGGCTCGCCATGTGCCCCTCTGGCCACTCTCCTTCCCTTTTCCTTACTGAACCCTCACTCACTTCACTGACCACACTGGCCTCTCTCAAGCTCCCAAATGAGTCAAGCTCTTTCCTGCCCTGGGGCCTCTGCACGAGCTTTCTTCCCACCCAGAATGTCCTCTCCACTCTGTGCCTAGTGAACAGATACTCGGTTTTCAGCTCTCAGCTTAAAGTCCTCTCCTTCAAAGGGTCTTTGCTAACCTCTCCATATAGGTTAGAAACTTCTACTATTACTTAGTACTTAACTTTCATGTTGTTGTCATTGTTGTTTAGTCACAGCAATAGTCGTGTCTGGCTCTTTGCGAACCCTGGGACTGTAGCCTGCCAGGCTCTTCTGTCCATGGGATGGATTTCCCACAACAATCCTGGGGTGGGTTGCCATTTCCTTCTCCAGGGGATCTTCCTGACCCAGAGATCAAACCTGCGTCTCTTTTGTCTCATTCATTGGCAGGTAGATTCTTCATCATTGAGCTACAAAGGAAGCCCACTTAACTTTCATACAATTATCTAAATATATACATGTATTTAAATGCCCTGTTTATCTATGTGATTATGGTTTAATGTCTGCCTCTCCCAGAAGCCTATAACTTCTCTGAGGGCAAAGACCATGCCTACTTTGTTCCTCATTTTATACCCACCCAGGGCCTAGCGAGCTACCTGGTTCATGGTGAGCCCTCAGCATAGAGTTACTGAATGAATGACCCAATGAACCAACCCAGACATCATCAGTTCAATCACAAGAAAAATTTCCTGGTTGTGCCCTTCATCTGTTGAATCCAAATTTATTTAAGAGTTACACAATGAAGAGTAACTGAAACACCTGCTAACACGGAGGATGTAGTCCAAGGACGTACTTCTTGGTTTGACGGTTTATTTCTAGAAAGAGAAGTGTAGCAGGCAATGAGATGTAGCTCAGGGTGCCAGATAAAGGATTACTTTGAAAACATCATTAGATACTTTATAAATTAGGCAATTTCAGGCTGTGAGGGATAAAGATAGACTCAGTTTGTCTCAGTAAATGAAAGTCTATCAGTTAGACTCTTAATATTGTATGTGACAGAGGACCCATCTCAAACTGCCTTAAATAACAGACAGGATTTATTGGCTTCACAGTGGAAAAGTCTAGAGACAAGGTTGTCTGTCTTTGGGAAAGGCTTGATGCTGGGGCCTAATGATGTCACTAGGGCCAGTTCCTTTCTGCCTCTGACCTGCTCTCCACTCATGGTTTTGTCCCGAGGCAGTACATGATCATCTAGGTTCTCATTTCATGAAAACAAAAGGGCTGCCGTGGTCCAGACCTCACGTCCTCACACCCCCCTGAGCTAGAGATGGAGCACCTGCTCAGTGGTGCTGGTCTGAATGGCCAGGTGTGTGTGGGGGGGTGGGGGGGTGGTGATGGCATGAACAAAGGCACAGAGGTGAGAACACAGAAATGACATTCACAGGACAGGGAGCGCAGCCTATTTGGTGAAGCATTCCGTGAGGAAACACAGATGGAAAAGCAAGTGGAGGGTCTTGAATGCCAGGCTGGCCATCTCAACCTGTCCACAATATGGAGTCACCGATGACTTAGTTTAGGTGAAGACGTGGCTCGAATCAGTGTTTCAGGAAGACCTGCCTGATGATGTAAGTGGAACAGATTCCAAGTCAGGAAGAAACTCAGAAACATTCAGATTAAGAGGGGCTTAGTATCTGGGCTATGGTTGGGACTGTGAAGATGAAAAAGAAGGGGTGGATTCGAGAAACTTGGCCAAGGGAGAACTGCAGGGACCCGGTGGCTCATCTGAACCAGAAGGGAGCAGGCAGGGAGAGGGGGTGGACAGGCTGGAGGACCCAGCTCCCTGCTCCCCCACTGCAGGTGGTCCTCTGTATCTTCCACTCCCTGGAATCTGCCATAGTTTTTTTCTCAACCCCACTCTAGTCTCACACTTTGCCTTCTTAGCGCATCTAGAATGTCAAAGGGAAAAGGGTCAGGAAGACCCTCTGGGCCTGGGCCTGTGTTTAGGGATCAGGGAGGGGACAGGACCCCCTGGGCAGGAGGTCCCATTCTGGGGGGGGCGTGTTTCCACAAGGGCACCTAGGGAGGGGGGAGCCCATCAGGAAAAGCCTCAAATATCAGGCTGCATTAGGAACATTTTCTGCAGTAAATTCAGTTGAGCCACTCAGTCGTGTCCCACTCTTTGCAACCCCATGGACTACAGCACGCCAGGCCTCCCTGTCCATCACCAACTCCCGGAGTCCACCCAAACCCATGTCCATTGAGTCGGTGATGCCATCCAACCAACTCATCCTCTGTCATCCCCTTCTCCTCCCAGCTTCAATCTTTCCCAGCATCAGGGTCTTTTCCAATGAGTCAGCTCTTTGCATCAGGTGGCCAAGTATTGGAGTTTCAGCTTCTACATCAGTCCTTCCAATGAACACCCAGGACTGATCTCCTTTAGGATGGACTGGTTGGATCTCCTTGCAGTCCAAGGGACTCGCAAGTCTTCTCCAACACCACCATTCAAAAGCATCAATTCTTTGGCTCTCAGCTTTCTTTATAGTCCAACTCTCACATCCATATATGACTACTGGAAAAACCATAGCCTTGACTAGACTGAACTTTGTTGGCAAAATAATGTCTCTGCTTTTTAATCTGCAGTAAATTAGGGGGAGCCTAGAGTGTTCCAGGCAGAAGAAGGAAATTGGCCACCAGTGCCGGGCGTCACGGACTGATGCACGGAAGCCAGAGGCAGAGGCGCTGTTGCAACCAGGGCGGGAACTGATGAGAACTGACATGAGGGCAGAGGCGGCAGGAAGAGGAGGCCCAGTAAGGGAAGGGCGGACGGGACCGAGGCTGGACCACAGGGAGGAAGAGGAGGATGCTTGGAGCTGGCCAGGAGGCACCAGCCCTCCTCCGTCTTGTCACCGCCTGGCCCTCAGTGACCCCTGAGGGGCAGGGGTCCTCCCAGCCAGGCTCTGAAGGGAGTCAGGTAAACTGTGCTGTTGGCTGGTCCCTTTCCATCCCCTGTCCAATCACAGCTCAGGGACTGACATGAGAGTCTGGGGGTCTCTGCCCCAGGAATCTGGTCTCATTAGAAGGTGCAAAAGCCAAGTCCCGAGTGTTAGGAAGACCCGAGCAGAGCGACCGAGGGCTTGAATCCCAGCACCTGCTGCCAGGGGGAGACCCTCACAAGGTTGGTGTCGCTTCATGGGCAGTGGGTTCCTGAAGACCAGGAGGACTCTACTGGGCTTCATCACTTTACTAACAGAGAGTCACCTGAGCCAATGGTTCCTCCAGGAGCCTCATTAAAAAAAAAAAAAAGTCCAAATTCTGACTGTCAGCTTTTCACACACCTGAAAGGTGACTCTTTGGAATCCCATATCCTCAAGAAAATGAGCTCCTTATTATGAAGAAAGATCAACAGCTCTCCCAAGTTTACACTCACAGAGAAGAAAAATGGGTTTCACAGCATCAGCCTACAACCAGAGTCTCTGTCCCTGACTAAGGTGTCCATCTGCACTCAGATTTGCTCCAAGCTATTTGATAGCTTAGTTGGGAAAGAATCCTCCTACAAAGACCTAGGTTCGACCCCAGGGTTGGGAAGATCCCCTGGAGAAGGGAAAGGCTACCCACTCCAGTATTCTGGCCTGGAGAATTCCAAGGACTGTATAGTCCATGGAGTCGCAAAGATTCGGACATGACTGAGTGCGTTTCACTTCACATTTCCTTCTCTGGGCTTCCCAGGGGGCACTAGTGGTAAAGAATCTGCCTGCCAATGCAGGAGACAAAAGAGACTCGGGTTCGATCCCTGGGTCGCGAAGATCCCCTGGATGAGGGCGTGGCACCCCAGTATTCTTGCCTGGAGAATCCCATGGACAGAGGAGCCTGGCGGGCTACAGTCCAGGGATTGTAAGGAGTTGGACACAGCTGAAGTGACTTAGCAGGCATGAATTTCCTTCTTTAATAAAAAATGGAGTAATACTTTGTACCTCTCCCCAAATTAAGATATTTATATACTTATAAACCCAAAAATATCATATGAATATGAAGCCTGTTAACAAAACACACTGCTGAGGAAGACTCTAGTCTTCCTGAGCTTAGAGAATGCCTTTAAATTCCACCCACAACACCTGATGGCAGTGTTCCCGCTGCAGAACTAAGGATACAATGAACACGTAAGAGTAGGCGGTACTTGAAACCAGTGAGGAAAATTACTGTACACTGTTTTAATCATGGCGACTCACACAATTTTGGTGTAGTTTTCCTCTTACTCATATTTTAATGTTGAAACAAATTTGCAAATGTATGCTAATGGTATAGCTAAGCAAATTACCCATTGCATTTGAAGAAGCACTCCAGCAAATGATAAAATGGGATCGTCATTCTGACAAAGAGATCCAGAAACAAACTTGGGAACAGCGGACGACACACAAGGGGAGCCTGGCCCTGCAGACACAGCTGTTTGGGGAGCTTTCGTGAACACGTGTTGAGAGGTTCAGAGAGAAGAGGTCGTCCTCCACTCCTCGGTCCCTCCTGAGACCTTCTGGATGCAGAGCCTGGATCTGCCCAGGATCCAAGAGGGGCTGCTAAAGCTTGCAAGGGTATGGGTTTATCACATGCTTCCTTACACAGTTATTTCCATGATCCCATCGAAGCCATAAGCCACGTGGTCAGTCTCAGATCAGCGTTAAAATCAAGAAACACCATCCATGAACCCCAGAGTCACTTCAAAATAGTCAATGTTCTTTCCGTGCATTTTCTAAACAGAGTCACAGACAAACATCTCTCTCTTTTCCATCTGGTTCCTTCACATCTCTTTCCTCAAATCAACCTGAAAAATCCCTCCCCAGCCATCCGCTGAGCAGGCAAAGCTGTCCTCTGACAACAGGAGACCCTTTCCAGTGGACAGGGCGGGGGAGGTGAGGGTCCTCAGATGCAAAGCCCTCCCAATGGGCAAGGAACCGGGGGCGCTCATGCCTGACTCATTTCAACCCATCCTCCCAGTTCTTGTTGAATGTGTCAGAGAGCGAGCCTCTGCAGCAGGGGGACCATCGACTGCAGACGAAAATCCAACCACAGATGAACAGCCTGGAGAAACTTGTTTCCTTGGATGCGCTACACAGGATGCTGGCGGGGGTTCCCTGGGTGCAGCTCCACTGAGGAAGCCTTGCTGTCACCAGAGGCATAAAGAATCATCAGATCTAAGCAAACAACAAGGTCGTAAACACGAGCATTGCCAGCAGACCGCGTTCTAACAGATCTGGATTCCCCTCCTCCCCTTGCCTAGCTCGTGGTCCTAACTTAGCTTCCTTTAGACAGTGGCTCCTTCCACCAGCCACCATCCCTCCACTGCCATCTCCTACCTGGTACCCCGCTCATGCCTGGTGAAGAGGGTTTTCTATTGAGCCACCAAGGGAGGGCCCAGATGAAACCTTCAAATCCATCTTTTAAATGCATGGGTTGCTATAAACCCAGGCCTTGTCTCCTACTATCACAGCATCCCCTCTTCCCCCAACTGAGCAGTTCTTACCCTCTGCCAGTATTTCCTGGGCCCATTTTAAGAGCTGGGTGCCCAGGAGGAAAGCTGCAAGGAAGTAGGAAGATAAAAGGGGGCTGTGAAGAGAGCCTCCCTCCTTCACACCAGGGATCTGATCTTCCTGGCTAGTTTCTCCCTCCAAGACAAACTGCTCTGGCCCGGCTTCCCATATTGATCTAATCAAAAGTCCAAACACAACTTCAGGACTGTCAAAACAGAACCCAAAGACCTGACGCCGACAATTAACTAAAGTCAAGGCCACCCACCCGCCCCATGGTGTCTCGTTGAGACGCCCTGCTCCAGGCGAGCGATCGCCGCCAGCGGGCAGTTGTGCTGGGGAGTCCTGATGTTGGGCTGGAAGCTATAATTACCCAGTATATAATTTGGCTGCTAAATGGATTGTTTACAAAGGTGCGTGTGATGAAGTCACGGGCATGGCAACGCATAGCAACAAGGCTGGTTGGGAGGGGCCACTCCACCTGCCGCTGCGGCTGCTGCAGACTCTGACCGCCCGAGTCACCTAGGCCTGGGGCCGCATGATGTGTGGAAATACCTGGACTTCCATCCTCAGGTGTCATCAGTAATAACCCTGGGTGGAAGGAGACTCCCCTTGGCACAGGACAGGAGATGGAGCTCTGCTGAGCCCCAGGCCTCCAGGGTCAGCTTGGAAGGAAAACAGGTTTGGCGGAAGCCCCAGGGGTCCGATGGAAAGGTCAAGGTCACAAGGTTTTATTCTGGGCAGGTCCTGGAGTTGGAGACTGTCCCGTTAAAGCTGCAGGTGACTGAAGGCATCAACCTCTTGGCACCATGGCTGAGATGTCAGAAAGCCTTTCTGAGACCAGAGGAATGACTTGTCAAAAGCAAGATGATATCCCCTAGGGACAAGGACAAAGCCAAGGCCCCATTTGGGAACCTGGGAAAAAAAAAAGCTCGAGACCCAAAATATGAACAATGGGTTGTACACAAAGGGCCTGCAGTATCGGTATCATCTCACAGGTCAAACATGCTTTTGTAATGAAATGCTCTTTTAAAACAAGAGAAAAGAAATAGACGTAGAAAATAAACTTATGGCTACCAAAGGGGAAAGGGGGTAGGGGAAAGATAAATTAGGAATTTGGGATTAGCAGATACAAACTACTATATATAAAATACATAAACAACAAGGTCCTTCTGTATGGCATAGGGAACTCTATTCAATATCCTGTAATAAACCATAATGGAAAAGAATATGAAAATGATATATATATATATATAACTGAATCACTTTGTTGTACACCAGAAACTAAGACAATATTGTAAATTAACTATATTCCAGTAAAAGTAAATAATCAATAAAGAAAACCCCAACATAATCAATGGGCATTTACTTCAAGAGAATTTAAGAATTTAAAAGAAATGATCTTTCTAATCTTTAGAACTGAAATTTTGGAAAAGCAAGGGAAAATTAGAGGGGTTTGGTGAAAAGGAAATAAATAACAAGAGGGATGGAAAACTGGACCCAAGAAGAAAGGGTAAAGAATTCAACAGTATTCACTCCACACAGAAGCAGGTAAGTGGGGGCTAGACCCTCACAGCACTCAGTATTCTCAGAAATTCTAGGCACAATGGTACTGAATTCCACCTAACTCAGGTCTTCCTGGACCACGTCCTAGGAGCCTGAGTTAATAAGGCAGGTTAAGTCGCTTCAGTCGGGTCTGACTCTGTGACCCTATGCACTGTAGTCCTCTGTCCATGGGATACTCCAGGCAAGAATACTGGAGTGGATTGCTGTGCCCTCCTCCAGGGAATCCTCCCTGAGTTAACAAGGTCCTGAGATACTACCAACATGAGTTTCATCTGCAAAGTGATCCCGTGCTCCCTGTCAGCTGGAAGCTGGGTAACCAGGAATCATGTCTTCTCTCTCTGCAGTGGTGACACTTAGGGCACATATGCGATACCCACCAGGCGTCAGGCATGCTGGGAAGCTTGGGCATCCTTGCCCAGCAACACAACAGACTCCATCTTCCAGTGAAGGAAGCACTTTCTAAGAGTGTGGCTGATCAAGTGTTAGTCACTCAGTCATGTTCAATGCTTTGCGACCCCATGGACTACAGTCTACCTGTAGCTCTCCTGTCCATGGGATTCTCCAGGCAAGAATACTGAAGCAGGTAGCCATTCCCTTCTCCAGGGGATCTTCCCGATCCAGGGACCCAATCCCAGTCTCGTGCATTGCAGGCAGATTCTTTACCATTCTAGTCACCGGGGAAGCCCCATGGATGATCAAATCCATGGAAAATTCTAATCAACGTTAGGGACCTAAAGAATGAAGAGGACAATGTTAGGTCTTGGCAGGGGGACAAAATCTGACCCCAGGACCCTTCCATCTCAAGCAGCCAGTGGAGGAGCCTGGAATTGTCCAGAAGCTCTCTCTCTGCTCAGCCACCTGCCCCTCCTTTTCTCAAGCTGAACAGTGTTTCCAGGTAGCAGACAGGAGTGATGGCCGTCTAGTCCTGAGATCTGTCTGTCCTGTCTGACTTGGGTCCTGGCTCTGAACCTGGGGTCCAGAACCTTTCACCAGCCTGCTTTCTGATGAAGTGGACAGTTTGGGTCTTGTCTAGCCCCTGAAAGAAGCCAGGGTCCCCGAGGGACCCCAGCAGGGAAGGACCAAAGCAACAGACACGCCCTGACTTGTGACTCTTCTCTGCTCCAGCCAACAGCTAAGCCCAGCTGGAAGTGAGAGGGCAAGAGAGCCAGGGGACACAGGTCACAAAGAACAGCCTCTGGGATACTGAGCAAAGTGGAGATGGGCGGAGAATGAATGAGGACTTGGGAGACAACTGGAGACCAGCACAGATGGTAAACCGTGGAGCCGGGATTGGGAATGACCACCCAGTGGAGAAGGCAGAGCAACTGATATGGAACATTTAGCCCAGCAGGACTTCAGCCCCAGCACCCTCCGGGCAGTCCAGGAGAACACTTTCAACGCATAAACCATCTATCGTCCTGCCCTTGCCACTGTCCACCAGGACCCAAGGAGACAGGGCTGCAGTCTTGAGTCCTAATAGCAGAAGAGGGCCAGTGGGTGAGTATGTGGGGAATCACTTCTGCACAGCACGTCCAGCCCAGCAGCACAGGGCCTGGAGGGAGAAAGGGACAAAATCACAACTGCATGTCACAAACACCTTCTCGTCTTCTCTAAGGAGGCTCCCTCTTCTACAGGCATTGTGCTGTGACTCAGTGGCTTCAGTCCTCTGCATTCAGGCGAGCCAGCATCTTCAACAGACACAAGAGTTGGTGCTCAGCTACGGGGGAAGGAGAGAGGGTGGCCCCGGGGAGGGGTGAGGAGGGGTGGGGAGGAGCCACATGGGAACGAGGGGAGGAAGGAGAACTGGGAGACTTTGTATAATCCCAATGAGAACAGCCACCGAAGATGCCTGTGTATGTATGTATGTGTTAGTCACTCAGTCGTATCCGACTCTTTGCGACCCCCTAGACTGTAGCCCGCCAGGCTCCTCTGTTCACGGGATTCTCCAGGCAAGAATACTGGAGTGGGTAGCCACTCCCTTCTCCAGGGGATCTTCCTGACCCAAGAATCAAACCTGGGTCTCCCACTTTGCAGGCAGATACATTATCTGAGCCACCAGGGAAGCCCAAATATGCCTAACATTTTAAAAATAATTAAAAATTTTTTTTAATATTATTATTGGGCCATGCAGCATGTGGGATCTTAGTTCCCTGACCAGGGATCGAACTTGCACCCCTGGTATTGGAAGGGAAGAGTCTTAACCACTGGGCCACCAGAGAAGTCCACCTAAACTTCTGATAGAGATAAAACAGCTACCGATAATGATAACCATTTCAGTTTTGCTCGACTATGATCCCTAGATTACAACGTCTCATTACCACTCCCCTCCTCACCCCCCCTTAAAAAAAAAAAAAATCTGACTTTTCCAACAGAGTCAGAGCCCTTGGTTTCTTTTTGACTGAAGAAAGTCAACTTCAAGAATGACTGACTGCATTCTCATTCAAAATCAGTCCTGAGTCTGGGCAGGGCCTGCAGACATTTTGTCTCCTCTCTGCCTCTGCCCCGGGCTCCATCTAGCGTCCGCCAGCCAGCACTACACTCTTCATCCCACTTCTTGAAGATGTCTTTTTTTTTTTTCCCCATAATAAGCTGGTTTCATAGAAAGTCATGAGACTTGATGGGGGGAAAAATTGGCTTCCGTGACAGACATTTTTAAAAAGTGGTTGAGCAATAAAGACTTCCCATTTATTGGATTTCACACATGATTTTGCCTGAGCCAAACCAAAGACTCATGACTCTCAAAAACAATGAATAGGGAGAGTACAGAGGGTTTGGGCAGTTTTCTCAGGACTGCCTTGTTTTTAGGAAAGATGTCTGTGTGGATATAGGAAAAGATGACTGATATGCACGTGGAATATGCACGGTTTTCAGGGTCAGGTCTCATATAGCTAAGACTTACTGGAGCCCTTGTTTGGTGCTGAACTGTGCCCTCACCCCAAATTCAAATAAACCCTAACCCCAAGTTCCCCGGGACAGACCCACACTGGAGATGAGGCAGTTAAGTTAAAAGGACGACTGGTGTCCTTATAAGGAGAGAAATGTAAACACAGACTATGTAGACACAGGGGGTAACCAGGTGAGGTCAGAGCGAGAAGATGGCTACCCACCAGCCAAAGGGAGAGACCTCAGGAGATCCCAACCCCACTGCCTCCTGGATCTTGGACTTCCAGCCTCCGGAGCTATGAGACAATAAATTTTTCTTGTTTAAGCCCTTCAGGCTGCAGGGTTTTGTTACGGTGGCGCTAGCAAAACGAATACAGCCCCTAAACTTTTTGTTTTAATGTTTATTTATATTTATTTGGCTGTGCCAAGTCTTAGTTGCAGCACTCAGGGTCTTTAGTTGTGGCATGCGGGATCTGGTGCTCTGACCAGGGATGGACCCCCAGGGCCCCCTGCATTGGGAGTGTGGAGTCTTAGCCACTGGACCACCAGGGAAGTCCCTCCCCCTAAACTTTTCCCCCCACAAGCTGGGCAAATGTTGGGACACCAGAGGAAATACTGGTCACATTAAGTTACGAGTGACCAGTGCAAGCTTTGTGTCCCTACATCTCATACACAATGAGTCCCGAACTCTGCAACGTTGGGCAACAGCTTTGGGAACCGCCTTTGCCCACTCCTCCCTCCCGTCAATAGGGGCGCTAATAAGAGTTACGCCTATCTTGGGACTGGGTTCATGGGCGGAGGTTTAGGAGAATCAAGACCCTCCCCCGGGAGGGCAGTTGGGTGATAGATCTGCCTTGGACCACAACCAGGTGTGTAAGCTTGGGTAAGTTACCGCGCCTCTCTTAGCCCTGGTTTTGTCCTCTGTAAAATGAGGGTGACCGGGTTGCTAGGAAAATTTAAGGTGCTCATTTCACAGGGCCTCTGGCTCCTATCTGCTCAGGACACTTCCAGCGGCCACACCTAAGCCAGGGGGTGAACACCAGGATCTTAAGGTGGGGAGGGGGGTGCCGAACCCCAACCGCCCTCCTCTCCAAAGAGAGGGAGAAGCTGGTTGTGCGCGTGTAAACCTTTAAACACCCTTGTTCTCCGCCCCTTGCAGGGCCCAGGGGACGCCCGGATAAAAGCCAACTTAAGAAAATTGCTTCCAGTGACCTTGGATTTCATGACCTCTCCAAACAGGATGCAGGGGCCTTTGGCGAGAAATTCAGACTCGGATTTTCAAAGCACAGAAGCCCGATGGCTGCAGTACCTGCACCAGGAAAGGGCATCAGGCGCGAGGAGCCAGACCCCCGGGGAACCGCAGCGCCGACTCAGCCGGCTCCGAGCGAGATCGATCTCCATCCGGCAGGGCCGTTTCCTCCGCGCGACCCCGCGGCTCCGGGGCTGCGGCCGCGCGCGGCCCATTAAGGACTCGGGGACCCGACGGCGCAGCGCTCCGCCCGGCTCCCGCCCAGCTGCCCGCTCGACCGCTCCGCTGGGAGCGAGGACAGCCCGCCGGGCCCCCGCAGCCCGCGTCCCCTCGCCACGCCGGTGGTGCGCACGGTGCGTCCCCGCGCGCGCGCGGCCGCGCCCTGAAGGCGCCGAGGCCCCGCGGCCCCCGCGTGGTCCCCGCGATGGGGCTGGGGGCAGCGCCCCCTGGCGGACATCGGCTCCCTCGAGCCGCTTCAGATGTTCAAGTTCGGTCATCCGGGGGTGGTTTTCCAGCTAAAACATACACACACACTCACACACACGCAGGCACACACACACGCGCGCGCACGCACAAATAAAAGCCAGATGAGAGATTTCAGTTGGGTGCATCCGAGATCTCAGTGGCAAGATTCACACAAGCTGAGTCAAAGAACAGAAAGCAATAAAAACAAAAAACGGGTTCGGCCAGAAAAGTGCCGAGAAGGCCCTGGAACTGAACGCTATGTACCCAGCAGCCACAGAACACTCGGTGTTCCGTCTGGACTTATCTGCCCCGGGAAATAGAGGCGTGTGGCATTTCTCTCCTGGAACCACTGTATATTTGGCAAGGAAGGAATGCTTTGCAAGTACCACTTGCTTTTTTTTTTTCTGAGTGTATAATACTGACTCAGGAAGGCTACTGTTGGAAAAGGGAATGTCTCCTGTAGGCTCAGTGAAGAAGAGAGTTAAAGCACCATAAACTTGAGGAGTTTCATTTGTTGGTTTGATAGAAGTAGAAATGATAAGTAAACTGTGTTGGTATGAACATCTGAAAAAGCTTGTACCGCTCAGTGGCAACTCTAATCCAGCCTTGTGTTTTATTCCCTTCATAAAACATTTAAATGTGGGAAATGTCTAGGAGTTTCAGCCATCTGCGGCAGGCAGTCAGCCCTGTGATGGGGGCCCCTCTTCGGTCACTCGTTCTTTGCATAGATGGCAGTGTGGTCAGTCATGCAATGGGATCTCATATAAACCCCAGCAGAGGTAACAGGCTGACCCTTCTGCACAGAGCTGCAGGCGTTGGAGACAGAAAAAAGAGGACGAGACGAGGCAAAGAGAGAGAGAGATGCTCTTGTTGACTTTGCAAACTAAATTAAGAGACATGTCCTTTTTGGACCAAATCAAAAAGGTGGCACTGTGTCCCTCAGGGCCTGGGGTTCTCAACCCTGGGGAAACCAGAGGGGCAGAGGAGCTAAGAGAGGTGAAGGGTCTCCTGGACGGCCCAAGGCCCAGCCTGACTCAGAGGACATCTTGGCTCATGCTTGACCACGTGGAGGCCATCTTCGGTCATTCTTGAGAAAAGTCAAAGTGATGGTCCAGGCTTTGTACCGACCACTCGGCCTGTGCAAGTCAGGGCTGCACTTCCTGCCTAGAGAGGCAGGAAGAGAAACTGGATATATTAACACCGTGTGGATATTTAAACACCCCTGTTTGTTGAATTCTACTCAATGTTATGTGGCAGCCTGGATGGGAGGGGAGTTTGGGGGAGAATGCATACACATATATGTACAGCTGAGTCCCTTTGCTGTCCACCTGAAACTATCACAACATTGTTAATCCGCTATACTCCAATATAATATAAAAAGTTAAACAATAAATAAATAAAAATAAATAAACAATAAACACCCCTGTTCTCCCCCACTCAGCCCTGCCATTACCATTCAGGAGAAATGGAAGAGCCTGGGGCACTGGAGGTTGAAATGAATCTAGGGAGTAGAGACTTTCAGAAGTGGGGGAAGGGAGGGATCTTAAATTTACATAATTTGGAAAAAATGTTATAGGTTCTGCTTTAGCCTCCGTGTTAAGTGATCAACCCAAGTCATCATATGTTTACAAATACTTTTTAATTGGAGAGGACAGGAAAAGTTGGAAAACAAAGCAGTAAGGAGTGATGCTTGATGCGAGTTAATGTCTGTATATTGGTGAAAGAATAACTTTCCTTATCTAATCAAGACTAGTTAAGACCAAAGAGAGCCAGCATCACTCCGTTATTATGGTAGCAAACATGTGACACCTATTGTGGCCAAACATGCTTGTGATGAAAGTCCTGACATCTTTGCTTATCTGCAGATGTAATGGAACTCTGCATACTTTACATTGTTGGTTCTCAAAAAGTGTCACCTTGGAACATATTCAAAATGCAGATTTTCAGGTCTCTTCCTAGACCTCCTGAATAAGAAACTCTACCTTGGAACATATTCAAAATGCAGATTTTCAGGTCTCTTCCTAGACCTCCTGAATAAGAAACTCTGAAGGTAGACTCAGCAGTCTGCTTTAACAAGCCCTCCAGCCTGCAATGCAGGAGATCCAGGTTTGATCCCTGGGTAGGGGAGATCCTCTGGAGAAAGGAATGGTTACCCACTCTAGTATTCTTGCCTGGAGAATGTCATGGACAGAGGAGCCTGGCAGGTTACAGTCCTTGGGGTTGCAAAGACTCAGGCACGACTGAGCGACTAACACACACCAGGCGATTCTGACACTCTAAAGTTGAGGAACCTCTGCTCTGCATCATATCTTCCTTGTGGTGTCAAGTATTTAACTTTGATCTGAAAATCAGAGTAAATCCATGAGTGATGGGCTTAAAGTCAGGTTTGGAATATGGAAAATAAAAGGTTGATAAATATGAAATCATCATTCGCAACTCCTACTAAGTGCAAGACACTGCATAAATCAGCAGACAGCCTATGAGAAGAGACAGATAAGATGAAAGGAGAGGGGAACAGGCTTCATGGAAGCTGGAGGGAGGTATATGGTGATGAGCCATGGGTATTGCTGCCAGCCAGGCCCATTGAACTTCTCCATCACTGATAATAAGCCAGTGCTTACCAACTTTAACATTTGTAGATCTAAGTTCGTGGAAATCCCAAATTGATAGATCTGAGAAGACAGCAACAGAACTGGAATGATGGTTTAAAGCTAATAGTTTGTCATTTATTGGGGATAAAGTATGGTAGTCATGGGGCTTCCCAGGTGGCTTAGCAGTAAAGAATCCACCTGACAATGCAGGAGACATGAGTTCGATCCCTGGGCTGTGAAGAACTCTTGGAGGAGGGCATGGCACCCCACTCCAGTATTCTTGCCTGCAAAATTCCATGGACAGAGGAGCCTGGTGCTACAGTCCATAGAATAGGGTCACAAAGAGTCAGACATGACTGAAGCAACTTAGCCACACACAGAGAAAATATACTCAGTGTAAAAGTCAATGGTATGATATGACCACTAGAAGACATTAATGAGATGTTAGGCTCTCTTAAAGAAAGCCTTGTCTTTTAAGGGGAGTATGGTAGACTGGAAAAATTCCCTCCAAAGCTACCCACGTCCTTATCTCTGGAGCCTGTGGTTGCTACCTTTTAAGGGCTTTGCTTTGCAGGTGTGATGAAATTAGGGGTCTTGAGATGGGGAGATGGTCTGAAATTATCCAGGTGAGCCCTAAATGCAATCAGATGCATTCCTCTTAAGAGGGAAGCAAAGGGAGATTTGACTAAATACAAAAGAGACAGTGCTGTGAAGACAGATGGAGGGACTTGAAAGTGCTGACCTTGAAGAGTGGAGCAAAGCTGCCACAAAATCAAGGAAAGCCGGCTGCCACCAGGAGCCAGAAGAGACAACCGAGTCTCAGGGCGGTGTAGGGGGTGGGGGACAGTCCTGCCGACACCTTGATTTTGGCCCAGGAATACTGATTTGGAATTCTAGCTTCCAGAAGCGTGAGACAATAAATTCCTGTTGTTTCAAGCCATCATGTTTGTGGTCACCTGTTAACAGCGGCCACCGGAAATTAACCCAGGGAGAGAGAAGAGAGTTCCTTTCTATCTTTCCATCTTTCCCTTGGCAGGACTGCGTTTGGTCTGGGCGCCACACCTGGGAGATCCATTTACTGAAAGAGGCTTTAAGAGTTGTTCCGAACTGTCCCAACAGGAAAAATGAAGACCAACAGTAGTAAGCTACCAGGTGACAAATTTCAGCTTAAAATAAGGAAGCGCCCTGTGGTCAAAGAGGGATTGTGAAAAGTGTTAGTTGATCAGTCCTGTCTGACTCTAACCCCATGGACTGTAGCCTTCCAGGTTCCTCTGTCCATGGGATTCTCCAAGCAAGAACACCAGAGTGCATAGCCATTTCCTTCTCCAGGGGATCTTCCCAACCCAAGGATTGAACGTGGGTCTCCTGCACTGCAGACAGATTCTTTACCATCTGAACCACCAGGGAAGCCCAAAGAGGAAATCAGCAACTTCAAATGGTAGTGAAGCCACCATGACCGAAGGTATTCAAGCAGAGACTGAGCAGCATTTGTTAGGAATGTGAATACTGTAAAGGCGGTTCTAGCCCTCGAGGCAGGGTGGGTTGGAGACTGGATAAAATCCCTTTGAACCCAGGGATTCTAAGCCAGAGTGATTTTACAGCACTTCTCTGCTCTCACTGGAGCCCAGGCAGACAGGAAGAGGGTACAAACAGTTGTAAAAGTCTGAGCATGCAATGATTAAACCCAGGCACGGATGTGGCTTTGGAGATGGAAAGGAAGGAATGCATTTTTAAAAAGGTTTTGGAGGCTTAAGTAATCAGCCTTTGGCAGCAGCTTGAATCTGGAGAGAGGGGAGTATTTATTAGGTGCCTACTAAGAGCATTGACCTGGTAGCCATGGGCAAAATAAATAAAGGATGGACGCCTATCTCCAGGAGAGAGGGGAGCTCATGGGAAATAATTAGGGAACCGGGTGTGGTAATGAAGTCACTGTGATGTGAGTGACAGTGGAAGTCAGAAGGGGATCGAGAAGGCTAGATTCATTGGGGTTTGGAGTTTGGTTTTTGAGGAAGTGGGCATCAAAAGTGGGAGGAGGGGAGTGAGGCTGGGCTTGGAGCTGCAGTGCCAGCAATGACAAAGGCTGTAAAGATGCAAGATACCGAAGACGAAGTTGTTGTCACGCTCAATTTGAATGTGGTTGCGGCGCCTCCAAGGAGAGGATCTTGGTGACCCCAAAATGGGAAAGCACTTCTTAAACAAAACCTCAGAAGGGCGGAGCCTGCGGCAAGTGCTTAATGGATCTGAATGCATCACAGCAAAAGGATCTTAGAGGAAGGACAAGGTTATCAGACAGACTGGGAGAAGATACTAGCAATGTCAAAACTGACGAGGGACCAGGTCAAGATATGCACGAACCCTGTGACTCATCAGTGGGCGTCAAGGTCCCCTCTCCTCAATGAACAAAGGATCAGAAGGCAAATGCACAGAAGAGGCAAATGTTCTAGATAACAGGCATGTGAAGAGATGCTCAAACTCATTAGTAATTAGAGAAATGCAAATGAAAGTAACAGTGGGGTATCATTTACAGCCATTTGATTGGCCAGAATTGGGAAGCTGGATATTGACAGGTGGTGGCCCAGGTGTGGGAACACCGGGATTCCTCCGTCCTGTGGGAGGTCTGTAGAACAGTGCAGCCTTTTTAGAGAGCTGCACTTAAGTCAAGGTCAATGTCCGGATCCGTAACCCAACACCACCCACACACAGGGATCCTGGGGAAATCCGCCTCCATGTCCTAAGGGCAGGGAGATGCTCACTGAAGTTCTGTTTGTGGCTGTGGGAGGTCCATCTATGGGGGGCGAGTGGGAACAGTGGAAGAGGGGCTCTCTGAAATACCCTGCCAGAGCCAGAAGGAACGGAGTAAGCGAACAGAGTTTTATAAACATACTGTGTGTCAGGAAGTGAAAAACCAAATGAGGGCTACCGGGCATCTGTGTGGATTTCACAGCACGTGCATGTGAAACAGCACAGGTGTGACGATCACATTAGGATGGATGCCTAGCTGTTGTTGTTCACTCACTAAATCGTGTCCAACTCTTAGTGACCCCATGGACTGTAGCCCACCAGGCTCCTGTGTCCTCCACTGTTCTCCCAGAGTTTGCTTAAACTCGTGTCCATTGAGTCAGTGATGCCATCCAACCACCGCATCCTCTGCCGTCCCCTTCTCCTCCTACCCCAATCTTTCCCAGCATCAAGGTCTTTTCCAATGAGTGGGCTCTTTGCATCAGGTGCCTAGAGGGGAAAGAAAAGGCAGTAGGGACTGGAAGCCAAAAATAAACGCACGTGCACATGCCTGGATACATGAAGGAAGGAGGTGGGGCTGTGTAGGAACCAGGGATAAAGTACAGTATCATCAGAGGACTGTCCTCACCCCTGCCCTCAGCTTCTAAGAGCATAGTGACAGATGCTCTGAGGCATTCTACCATTTAGTGCAATTCCAGACCTGAATAGTACACAGATGGCCTCTGAGATTGAGTAAAGAAAACAGTACCACGAGGGACCCATGATGGGCTATAAAGTTGAAGTCATGACAAACAATTTTTTTTTTTTAATGTATAGAACTACCGTGGCTCAGATGGTAAAGAATCTGCCTGCAATGTGGGAGACCTGGGTTCAATCCCTGGGTTGGGAAGATCCCCTGTAGGAGGGCATGGCAACACACTCCAGTATTCTTGGTCAGAGAATCCCCATGGACAGAGGAGCCTGGCAGGCTATAGTCCATGGGGTCTCAAAGAGTCGGACACAACTGAGCGACTAAGCACACCAAACTAGTAGATGAAAGAATGCCATTAGATACGACACTGCATTTTCTGCAAAACGATGGGATGTTCTCTGTCAAAGCAGCAAAGAAAGGTGGCCAGGATGAGAAGTACTAAGTGTGTTGTTTGTAGTTAGACAACTAAATCCTGTCAAGCTTGGTTCAATTTAATTGAATAATCAATTTAATTCCATCTAGAGCTATGATTCTTTAGAGTTTTCAGGTTTGTACTCCTTGAGACTCTTACAAAGTGTTGGCTCCTCTTCCCAGAAAAATATACACAGGCATATACAAAAGTGGGCTTCCCAGATGGCGCTAGTAGTAAAGAACTCACCTGCCAATGCAGGAGACACAAGAGACCTGGGTTCGATCCTTGGGTCCGGAAGATTCCCTGGAAGAGGGCAATGCAACCCACTCCAGTATTCTTGCCTGGAGAATACTCCTCCCAGGACAGAGGAGTCTGGCGGGTTACAGTCTGTGGGGTCGCAAAGAGTCGGACACAACTAAGCGACTAAACAGCGACAAGGCATTTGTCATCAAAGGAGCTGCTGGGTGTGATGGGGAGACCACTGGCAGATGCGTAGCCTCAGAGCCACGAAGGCTGACCTTGACCTACGTCTGCTTCCTGAGCATCTTCACCTCGTTTACAAAGCCTCCTGCAGAGCAGCCTCTGCTCTCAGTTGACATGACTGAAGCGACTTAGCACACACGCACACAGAAGTGTGTGTGCAGTATTGGGGGTGCGGGCAGTTTGTACCCTTGGAGCCGCTGGTCTCAGGATCTTCAGAAGCAGCGTGATGCTCCGTTTTTTTCACTGTATCCTATCAGGTGTCACAAAACTGTGATTTGTTCCATTACTGACTACGTTCACTTTGGTCACCCAACTAGGGGAATGCCAGCCAGTCTCCCACTCTGTAAAAGCACTCATCTCTGCTTTGTTATTAGTAACTATTTCATGGGGAGGTATGTCTAAACTATTTGAATACCATGTTCCTTACCAATTTAGCCTGTCATTTATGTACATATATTCTTTCATCTATATTTTTTCTATTTATTCTTTCTTTTATTTATATCTCATATACTTGTGGTCTCCTGTTTTATTCATCAGGTTATCTCTTACTATAATTTTATATTTTGATGCTCGTATTGTCCCCGGTTTGGCCATCAAAAACCCCATCAAGATGTTTTCTGTTATTTAGAAACCCAGATCTGGGTGTTAAGAATGCTCACTGCGAATTGAGTGTCACTGCTCCTGGGGAAGGGATGTAAAATACAGACACAGATGGAGATGGAGATGACAATACAGCTGGATACACACACACAGACAGAGCTGTATTCATCTCTGTATCTTTCTGTTGAAAAAGGAGCTTGAACACCTCCAATTCCAATCTAACTAGGAATTCTCATTTTCTCCCTTTCCACATTTGTAAATTCTTTCTCCGACAGTGATGAACTTGCTCCCCATCATCCTTAAGACATTCGTTTCTCTGACCGATCTCCCTGCAAGTGACCCATCCGCTGTCCCCCCTCCTCCCCTCCCTGGGGCTCTGACCTCCTACTTTGTATGCTGCCTTGTATGTTACTTAATTGTCTGCTCCTAAGCTAACAAAGAGACCTTCAAACTGTACATAGTGCGAAAAGTGTTCCATGGATTTTTACTTGACCTCCTATTTTCCTGATTTTAAAACCATCACTCCTTCGATGTCTGTGCATGAGAGGCTGAGAAATCCCGCACCTCTGTTCCCATGCCTATATGGGCACAAAACCTACACCTGGCAGGTAAGTCCGCATCACCAATGCCGACCTGCTCGGAACACCAGCCTCAGGTCCTACCGCCTCACAGACATGCCTAAGTCCCCGACCCTCAGTCCCTGACCTGTCCTTTCACAGCCTCCTCAGCTCAGTGCTGGAACCCCCTCCACTCAGTTACCCTGAAAACCCAGAAGTTATTCTGGATTCTCCTCTTTCCCAAATACCACCTCCACACCCAACATGGAGACCTTCCCCCCACGCGCACATAGCCCACCTCCGGCTCTTTCTGCAGCCAGCACCCTGGCTGGGGTCACCTCTGTTGCCCTTGAACCATCACAGCAACTCCTCACGGGTCTACTGGTGCCACCTGCTCCCTGGGCGGGTGGTACTGCTGTCCTGTCCAGTGCCCACACTTCCTGCCTCATCAACTTTGGCCTGTGTGCCTGTCCACGCAATGGGATGTGAGCAGGGCTGGGCTCCACCTCCAGGCTGCAGGTCTCAGCTGTAGGGGATGGTCCCTCTGTCCCCAAAGGGTCACAGCCTGGTGAGAAGGGGCAGGGGCACTATCACAGCCTACAGAAACCTGGGAATGTCACAGTCAGCCTGGGCAATCTGGGGTCGTAGCTTATAAAGGCAAAGCTAACGAATAAATCCTCTGCAGTCTATTCTGTGAGCAGCCATAAGTCATCTTTCAAAAAAAAATAAATCAATATACACGTACCCCAATGTTCACTGCAGCACTGTTTATAATAGGCAGGACATGGAACCAACCTAAATGTCCAGAGAGGAATGGATAAAGAAGATGTGGTATATATACACAATGGAGTATTATTCAGCCATAAAAAGGAACAAAAGTGAGCCATTTGCAGAGACATGGATGGACCTAGAGGCTGTCATACAGAGTAAGTCAGAAAGAGAAAAACAGATACCATATAATATCACTTATATGTTGAATCGAGAAAATTGGTACAGATGAGCCTGCTTGCAAAGCAGAAACAGAGACACAGATGAGGAGAACAAATATATGGATGCCAAGAGGGGAAGGGTTGTATGGGATGACAGGAGATTAGGATTGACATATACATGCTATTAATATGACATATAAAATAGGTAAATAATGAGAGTCTGGGGCTTCCCTGGTGGCTCAGACGGTAAAGCGTCTGCCTGCAATGCGGGAGACCTGGGTTTGATCCCGGGTTCGGGAAGATACCCTGGAGAAGGAAATGGCAACCCACTCCAGTACTCTTGCCTGGAAAATTCCATGGATGGAGGAGCCTGGTAGGCTATAGTGCATGGGTTCACAAAGAGTTAGACACGACTGAGCAACTTCACTGGTAATGAGAGTCCACTGTATGGCACGGGGATCTACTAAATGCTCTGTGGTGACCTAAATGGGAAGGAAATCCAAAAAAGAGGGGACATTTGTATACGTATAACTGGTTCACTTTGCTGTACAGCAGAAACTAACAGACCATGGTAAAGTCAGGTCCGATCTGGTGGTAGCCCACCAGACTCCTCTATCAGTGAGACGTTCCAGGCAAGAATACTGGAGTGGGTTGCCATTCCTTTCTCCAGAGGATCTTCCCAACCCAGGGATCGAACCCAGGTTCCCTGCATTGCAGGCAGATTCTTTATCATCTGAGCCACCAGGGAAGCCTGAAAGCAACTGTATGCCAACACAAATTTTAAAATCAAAAAATATTAATAAATGAATCACTCCTAGTGACTTCACCCAGTCCCAGCGCCACCTAGGGTCCTGCTGGGTGGGGATGGGGAGAGCCCCAGCCCCCTGAGGCTGCTCTGTAATGGCGCTGAGCTCCAGGCCTCCTTCCCCCTACCCTGTGTGGGTAAGTGACCTGCCCAGGGCCCCACAGTCCATCAGCCAGAATGGCAGGACCCCTGTCACTCAGCTTTCTGAGCCAGAAACTCGCCTGCTTCTCTAAGCACTGACGTGACGGTACCAGCCATGCCCGGTGGCGGGGAACACACACTCCATAAATATTCATTCTTTACTGCCTGTGCACTTTTCTGCAGTGCAGTGACTCAGTCCTGCAGAGAAACACTTTGCTGCCTTCTGTAAATTCATGCTGGCAGCCAAGGGCTTTATTTTGCTCCAAGGCTTGGGTTGGGTATGTTGACCTCCTAACAGCGCCCTGTCACCAGTGGCTTCTCCCACCTCTGGTTCCAGCATCAAGCTGTAGTGTGCCCCCTACACACAGCTTGGAGAAGGGCTATGAGGGAAGGCAAGGTGTCAGGTGGACCTGAGTCATGGTCACGGGTGTGGCGAGAAGCCCGAGTCAAGGGAGGCTATAGACAGAATGATCAAAACAACTTTTGAAAACAAGCAGAAATGCATCTAGCTCTTGAGTCTGTGGACTGTGTTGTACAGAGTGTTCCTTGAATTGTAAGGATCGGTACTTTTTTTTTTGGATCACACAGCATGGCTTCTGGGATCTTAGTTCCTGGACCAGGGATGGGAACCCACCCACTCAGCAGTGAGAGCAGGAAGTCCTAACCGTTGGACCACCTCAGAGTTTCCAAGATCTGATACATTTTTTTTTAAATCATGAGACTTGTGAACTGGGAGGAATTGTTGAAATCATTCACTTCGATCCTTTCCTGTTAAGAGTGAGCAAACAACTGGGGCCTGGAGATGTTATGATTTGGCCAAAGGCACAGAGAGTTAAGAGGAACCTAACTTCTAGATGTCTTTAATCACAGCCTCTCCTGTTAGGATTTAAAAGACCAAATGAATCAAGCTCTCTCCCTTCCCACCCCTACACCCCCCCGCAAAAAGCCTGCCTCTTTTACAGCCTGACCACCCTCTGTGCTTGAGTCTGTCTTATCCGAGAGCCCTCAAGGAGGCCTGCCCATCGTTAAGGCATTCTGAGAGTTAAAAAATGCTTGTTATTGATCAGCATCTGATTGCATGTAGCTCCTACCTGTATTAACCTGCTGCTGGAACTCAAGAATTCAGAATCTAGTATTTCTGAGACCATTCCTGTCTCTCCCAGCTACACAAGAGGCAATGAAAACATTCCCACTGAACTCCAAGCCTTACAAATGCCTATACACTTCCCTGTGGATATGACATCTGAAAACAATATCACGACCTGAACTTATTCCTGGTTTCTGCTCTGGATGAAATTTTTCTAAACCCTGGCAGAGAGTCCAGCCCAGGAGGAGCCCCCTCGGCCCTGAGTTCTGATGCCACTTTCATGGGTATCACGGTCAGGGTCTTGGTGCTCCGGAAAGAGAGCTCCCTGGGGATTCCTTAGCCACCAGCTAACAATCCACCCAACCCACAAAGCCAGCAAAGGGCCACAAATCCTCCCAAGAGCATCTGTGCCTCACTCAAGGCAAGAACGCCTTGTCATGGTCTTGACCGTCTATGTCAGATTGGAACGTACCCACAAGGTGCTGAAGGCTTGCTGGCCTTCTCCAGGCAGCAGAGCGGAGGAGCCAGGGTTTACACAGGGATGCAAGCCAGCTGTCAGGTGGTGGAGAAGCAAAGCCAGGTGCAAGGGCACGGAATTATGGAATTATGGGGAGGAGGAAGGTCATCAAGTAGATCGCTTCTTAAAGAAGTCCGTGAGAGGTACCATTTGCTAATTACTGGGTGTCAGCCTCTTTGCGAAACATGGAGGTATGTTATCTCATTAAACTGCAATTAACGTCACTAAACATAAGGAAACGCTTGTCATTCTATTTTGTAGACGAGGAAGCAGAGCCTTAGGGAGGTGGGACCCATAGTAAAGGTCCTGCTTTAATAAATAGGATTCAAACCTAGATTCTCCAGACTGAGACTCTGAACCCTTCCTCCTCTGGCTCCTTTCTGGGCAGACCCTCCCTGAAGTGGGAGGAAGGTGCCTTTCCCTCCCTGCCCCCCAACATAGCCAGGAAGCGCCCAAGTCTTCAAGTCCAGCTGTCTCCCACCCCCGGCCTGAGTGTCAGATGCCGCGTGTATGCTAAGTCGCTTCAGTCGTGTCCGACTCTTTGCGACCCCATGGACTGTAACCCACCAGGCTCCTCTGTCCATGGGATTCTCCAGGCAAGAATACTGGAGTGGGTTGCATATCCTTCTCCAGGGGATCTTCCCAACCCAAGGATAGAACTCATGTCTTCTATGTCTGCTGCATTGGCAGGCGGGTTCTTTACCACCAGCCCCACCTGGGAAGAGGCTGCAGGACTCAGTTTATGGAACAAAATGCCAAGTCAAATGGCAGACGTGACTCACTCCCTTTGTCAACCCTCCCCAGAGACCAAGTGGCCAGTCATTGGTCAGAAGGCCACTTCCTCCAGTGGAGCAAGAGATCTGACTGGAGAGAGAGGCTCCAGTCACATCCGGAGCCTCCAGGCCCTTCAAGTGCCTCCAGTACAAAAGCTCCTGGAGGCTTCCTCCAGGCAAACCCCTGGATGGAGCACTAGCAATTATGGCGGGGCTGCCCCGGCTGAAATCCAACCAAACTTCCTGAACAGGGACAACCAGGGACTGGGGCCCAAAGCCACACCCGTCCATGCAGGGCCACAGTGGTGGCCCCACCTGCCACCTGGGGGCAAGACTCTGCAGTCAGGAGCTGGCAGTGCAAAGGGAAGCCTATTGTGACCCTGCTCACCATCTCCAGCATCACTCCTTCCAGCCAGCAGTCCAGGGTAGGAACGCCCTGGCATAGCACACTCAGCACCCGCGCGTTCTACAATCTCCTTTAGTAGCGACACTGCCATCTGACTGACACATCCCCCCTTCTCCCCTTTCACAGTGAGCTCTTCACTCCCTGTGCCTGCCAAGGTCTTCTTGATCCGAGCCTGAGCACATGCTGCACCATCTACCCGCAATGAACGCCTGCTGTTCTTTAAGACATAGCTCAAAGGTCCAGTCTTCTCCAGAACCTTCCCTGATCCCCAAGTGAGATTTCCTTTTAGGTATCACACGGTAAGTTATTCGAACATCTGTTATTCTAACGAATGTACTAGACTCTTATTATATGTTTGCGTACATCTTCTCTTTCAGACCCCGAACTTCTCACGGTAGCCATTGTTATAGTGACAACCGTTGTTGTTCAGTCGCTCAGTTGTGCCCAGGTCTTTCTACCTCATGGACTACAGCACACCAGGCTTCCCTGTCCTTCACTATCTCCCAGACTTTGCTGAAACTCCATGTCCATTGAGTCAGTGATGCTATCCAACCACCTCATCCTCTGCCCTCAATCTTAAATCTTTCCCAGCCTCAGGGTCTTTTCCAATGAGTCAGTTCTTGGCATCAAGTGGCAAAAGTATTGGAGCTTCAGCTTTAGCATCAGTCCTTCCAATGAATATTCCGGGTTGATTTCCTTTATAATGGACTTGTTTGATTTCCTTGAAGTCCAAGGGACTCTCAAGAGTCTTCTCCAGTACCACAATTCAAAAGCATCAGTTCTTCAGTGCTCAGCCTACTTTATGACCCACATAAAGCTCTTGCATCTGTACATGACTACTGGAAATACCATAGCTTTGACTATACGGATCTTTGTTGGCATTAGGAAACTATTCTAGATTTTTCAGCCAACAACAGCCCAGTCCTCTTGTGTGCTGGCATCTCCAACACAGCATAGATCATGATCGGCTGTTATTCAGAATATTGCACACCACTGACCAAGGCGAGCACTGCCTTTTGCAAAAGTTACACTGGATTCTCATCACCTCAATTTTACAGAAATGAGTTCAGATGGGCTGAAGAGGCAGCGCAGATCCAGCTAGTGAGTAGCCAAGCCAAGATCCCCACCCAGGCCTGTCCGACTCCAGACCTCGGGCTCTCTGTCCACTCTAAGGCCCTGATGATGCCTGTGCTGGCTACGTGGGAGGCTCTCTCTCCCTGCAGGGCTAGGTCGCTCTGTTCACAGAAATGACTGTACAGTTCCTCACCTCAGCTCAGCACAGGTCTCGGCATCCTCTGCGGTGCAAGTCACTTAATATGATCAGGATGAAAGCCAAACTTTAGACATCTGAATCTGAGCTCCAGAACTGGGCACGAGGAGTGACTCCAGGAAGCCCTCAGGTTACGCCAGTCACCTGCACCCCAGCCCAGAGCAGACCCTTCCCGGACAACTAAAGTTTAAGTTTAACCAAACACACCCACACCTAGGAAGTCTACCGCCTTCCTGTCACATACCAATGATTAATAAACACCTTCACTCGTGTGTTAGTGAAGAAATATGCCCACCCCTCCCAGGGGTAATCATTTCTCTGTTGCCCTGAAGTAAATGCTTGGTTCTACGAATTCACAACCCTGGTTGCTGACTTTGAGAGTTTCAGTTCAGTCAGTTCAGTTGCTTAGTCGTGTCCGACTCTTTGCGACCCCATGGACTGCAGCACACCAGGCCTCCCTGTCCATCACCAACTCCCGGAGTCCGCTCAAACTCATGTCCATCAAGTCGGTGATGCCATCCAATCATCTCATCCTCTGTCGTCCTCTTCTCCTCCCGCCTTCAATCTTTCCCAGCATCAGGGTCTTTTCCAAGGAGTCAGTTCTTTGCATTTGGTGGCCAAAGTATTGGAGTTTCAGCTTCAGCATCAGTCCTTCCAATGCATATTCAGGACTGATTTCCTTTAGGATGGACTGGCTTGTTTAACGATCTGTTTAATGATTATTTTCTATTTCGTCTCCTGTAGCAGTCAACCTTTTTCTTGTCTTCCGGGATGAAATTATATCCAACACACACTGTCCGCTTTCAACAGGCCTTCACTGTCAACAGCTGAAATTGGCAGGAGCGGAGGAGGAACGACACAAGGAAAGCGAATGAGTCAAAGAGAAAAGAGGAGAGGGAAAACCGCAGCTTGTTAAACCTTAAGAATTGTCTGCAGCTTCCCAGGCCTGCCTCTCCCTCTGGTGGGAGGAGTTGGGGGCGGGGGGACGCGGAGGGGGCGGTCCTGGTTCGCGCAGCCAGTGTGTGGCATCACCGACTGTGACCGGCAGAGGGCGACTTCCCCTTGTTTAAGGCAAATAGCTGGGCACCTGGAGCTGCTATTCTCCCTGGGAATGCAGGTTTAAAGGCGCTTGCCTAAGCAGAGATCTTCTCAGTCTGAACCGTAAATACATCTCGTCTTAGCCTTTACCTCTGTCGAAAGGGCAAGAAGGGGCTGGTGGAGAATCAAGCCGCTCGGCACAGTCGTCAGGACACACGCACACATGTTCGTGCATCATCCAAGTCTAGATGAATAAAGGTTTGGAGGAGGGGCTGGGCGTGAAGACTGGCCAGGAGGGACGAGATGCACCCTGCTCCGGGAGCGCAGACTCTGGGAGGGGGTCAGAGGTCCATGGACCAGCCAGGGGAGCCCAGAGCCCCGGGAGGCGTTGGCACACGTACCCACCCGCTCCTTGGGTGAGTCATGCTCAAGACCCGGGTGATCCCGCCTCCCAGGCCCCGAGAGAGCATCCCCTCCACGTCCCATCCCCTGTATTTCTGCTTTTCCCTGAACCCCCACCCCCAAGCCTTAAAGCAGGTCCTGAAGGAAGATAGCAGACCTTGAGACATTGTGTAGTTCCCTGAAAGAAGCCGGGCTTGGACCCACATTCTCTCTGGGCACCTGCTCTGTGCTGCGCAAGACCAAGCTCTGACTCGGATGAACTTAGGTTTCAAAGGGCGGGCAGCAGGTTATCAGTTGGTGAATGAATGAGCAAGGTAAATCCAGCAAGTGAGAAAGGCTGTAACAACAGGGTAATGTGACAGAGAACCCAGGGCAGGTGGGGCAATGGGGGGGTTGGGGGTGGAGAGGGGGCGAGGGGGTAGCCCAGCCTTTCCAGGGAAGTGTTTGGAGCTGAATCTGAATTCCTTGTTCAGAACACCGCTCAGAGGTCTTCCCTGGTGATCCAGTGGCTGAGACTCCGAGCTCCCAACACAGGGGGCCCAGGTTCCATCCCTGGTCAAGGAACTAGATCCCACATTAAAGATCTCAAGTGCCATAACTAAGACTCCGGGCAGCCAAATAAATACATAAATAGATTTTTTTTAAAAAAAGAAGAAGAACGTTACTCAGGTAGGACCAATTATTTACCTTCTGGGGTAGGCTCTTTCCAGCTAAGGGGCCAGCAAAGACCCCTTGCCCTCACACAGGCTTGAAACTAGGTGGCAAAGTGATCCGATTTTGTGTTTTTAGGATGCTACTCTGGCTTCTGTCCAGAGCAGACGCAGGAAAGGACAGGAGACATCAATGGGCATCCGTGGGCCAGGCCGGAGAGGACCACTTCCAGCCCCAGGGCCCACGTGGAGATCCACAAGCCCACCAGAAAGAAGGGATGGTGGCCTTCACACAGCTCCACCCTCCCCACTTCCCGGAGACCCACTGGGAGCCCCTTGCCCTCGGAGACATTGTTCAGCTCCCTGGGAGAAGCTGGGCTTGAACTGCATTTTTTAGATGGCGTTACTGTTACTGGAGACTTGGAGATTTTGCTGAGTAACATCTCACAGACGATAATAATAATAAAGGACAGAGGTGATATTCAAACCCAAGTCTGTTGACCCCGGCACGTTGTGCTCTAAATCCTGTAACCACAGCCTGCCCGTCTCAGATCTGGGCCCCAGGGCCTCTGGAGCAGCTGGAGAAGACAACCTAGGAGGAACCAGGCCTTTGCTGCAACATCTGTTCCCGGTCTGTCTTCTCAGCAGAGACAAACCCACCACTACCACGAGCACACAGAGAAATCAGTTTTCCACGGGCAGGTTTTAATCCAGACAGTGGGCCACACTGGCCGCCCCACTCCCAGCCCCTGCCTCCTTCCTTCATTCAGCCCCATCCATGGCTCTAGGAGGTGGAGACGCTGGGAAGGCAGCGAGTGGAAGCTCTGGAGAGTGTGAGCAAGGCCCAGCCACAGCTTGCCTGACATGTTCCTCCCAGAGCCCAAGCAGGAGAAGACCACGCGTGAGGAGGGGAAGCAGGGCCTCCAGTTCACTTGACAGAGCTGCATCGAAAGTACACAGGAGCCAGCTTGAAGGAGCTCCCACTGATCAAGTTTGGGACAATGAGTCCACCAAAACCAATAATGATGGCAACAACTCTAACACATTGAATTACAAATCTATAATCCAAAGTGATACCAAAATCTGGCTCTGTCTCATACTAGCTGGTGACCTGGTTCAGACCACATACCACCTCTGAGCCTCAGGTTTCCCCCTCTGTACAGTGGTACACCTATCTTTGTAGCGTTACTGTCAGATGAGTGATGATAAAGGTGACAGCAGTGCCAAGTCAGTCTCAGGCCCTCAGAGTGAGTTCTGCAACTAGGCATTTGGATCTTCTGCTTCCAGTTATTAAGTTGTTTAATATGTTTAAACCTGGTTTACTCAAATGTAGAGAGTTAAAAGCAGTAGTTTCTACTTCACAGGGTTGCTGTAAGGATGAAATAAAGTGATGCATACAAACACTTTAGCCCCACCACAAGCTTTTAGTTTATCACTGTAGTCATTTTTTTTAATTACTGAAAGATCTAGAAGCTATGACATCTCAATAGTAATAAACACACTAACACCCACGTTTTGTTTTCTAAATACCATTCCTACTAACAGGTGCCAGAGCTCCTTAGAGAAATAGCCAGGTCCAGCTATTTCTTGCTATTGGGAGCAAGAAAAGCAAGGTGAGCCTGGAACATGAATCAGGGCTCACTTAACAGAGATGTGTCGAAAGTACACAGGGGCGAGCTTGATGGAACTCCCACAGATCAAATTTGGGACAATGAGTCCACCAAAACCTATAATGATGGCAATTAACCCATATAACACATTGAATTAAAAATCTATAATCCAAAGTGATACCAAAAGCAAAACAAAGGGCTTGATTTTTGCAACCCACCGATGTACTAAGTGACTCGGACAAGGATTGTCAGTGGGTCAGTGGATGCTAAGATGAAGGTTGTTGGGGAACAGAATAGTGCCAGGATCTTAAATCAGCACCCCACAAGCTTCTAATTAACTATAGAACGTAAGCAGTCCCTTTTCGTGGAAAGACCTGGTTATTATTATTTGTGATCAAAGTTAGCATTACCAGTAATGGGCTTAGGGTCGTTATGTACCTCTTGGTGGGGCTTCTCTGGGAAAATGTAGCAAAATGTCAGCTGGTGAATCCAAGTGTAAGATATATTCATTGTACTATTATTTCAACTTTTCTGTAGGTTTCTGAGTGAGTGAAAGAGTTAGTCGCTCAGTCGTGTCCCACTCTTTGCGACCCCATGGACTGCAGCACGCCAGGCCTCCTGGTCCTTCACTGTCTCCGGAGCTTGCTCAAACTCATGCCCATTGAGTCTGTGATGCCATCCAACCATCTCCTCCTCTGCTGCCCTCTTCTTTTGCCCTCAATCTTTCCCAGGATCAGAGTCTTTTCAAATGAGTCGGCTCTTGGCCTCCTGTGTTGTGTCTGCCCCTAAATCTGTGACTTTCTTCCCAGTTGGTGGCCCAACATCCAGGCATGAGCTCTCTACTCTCTGCTGGATGCCTCCACACCCTCCAGACCTCAAATCAGGGAGGCGTGCTGCCCACACTCATACCCCTAACCTGCTCTTCTCCTCTCTGTCTTTTCTGGGTTAATGGTGACTCTATTCTTTTGCAATCTAGGCATCCTCCTGACTCCTCCAGTTCATCCGTCCACTGAATCCCATCAGTCACCCAAATCCTGCAGATTCCACCCTCTCAGTATTGATACATCTCGCATCCAGCCCTCCCTCATGTGCTCACCGCCTTCAGGCAGGTCTCACCAGTTTCCCTCTGGATTAACAGAATGAATCCATAGTTCCCCAGCTTTTCCATCTTGCTTCCTCCAAAACGGCTCCTATGCTGCCCACACAACAATCTTAGGTACAAATCTGACCCTGCCACTTTGCTGCGGAGCGCAAAGCCCTGCTATGCTTACCCCAGGGGTCTGGTATTTCCCTCATTGTGGTCTTAGTGGGCTATTCTCAGAACCTCAAGGTGATGTTGTCATTTGTAGCAAGAAATATATATTTGGTCCCTGTCTGTCCTGTCTGGTTACCCTGTCCCCACCTTCCTGGCAGAGTTCTCAAATGCTTGGGATTTCCTAAGTGTTGAGAAAAGTAAAGGTGGTTTTTGTGATGTTACTGAGGTGACTTCTGGAAAGCCCCCAAGTCTCCAAGGGGCGTAGGGGCTGCTCACCAGAAAAATCAACCGCAAGATGAGAGGGTTGGGATTCACAGTCCCACCCCCAGACCTTCCTGGAGGGCAGACAGGCTGGAGGTGGAATCCACGCCCCACAGCCAAGGAAAGTGGGGCTGGATCCCACATGTTGCAACTGAGCGCTCGCTGCTCTCAAGTGGAATTTACAAACTGAAACTAAAGATCATCTTGCCAGCAATGAGGTTTCTGCATGCCTCGACGGAGACCAGGGCAGCCAAATAAACAAATAAATAAAAATAAACATCTTTTAAAAAAGATGGCGTTTGTTTGGAGAGCTTCCACACTGGGGAATGGATCCACGAGCTGCCGTGCTGGGCCCCAGACTCCGTGGGGCCAAAGCTCCTTGGTTGGAAACCTCACCTAGGTATCGCTTCTTCTGGCTATTGACACCTATCCTTTGTACTAGACCAGTAACCTCGTGAGTCACCTGGTTTCCTGAGTTCCATGAGCCCCTTTGGAAAATTAACTGAAGCCCAGGTAGGGTTCGGGAGAACCATTGATTTATAGTCAGTTGGTCAGAAGCACAGGGCTAGTGATTGGTGTCTGAAGTTGGGGATCTTGTGGGGCTGAGCCCTGGACTCATAGAATCCGATGCTCCCCCAGGGAGAGAGTTTCAGAATTGGGTTGAATGGGCGGAGGTTGGGGGACACCAGGCTGGTGTCAGAGAACTGCCTGGTGCAGGGAAAACCCCCCACGCTGAACCTGGTGTCAGGAGCTCACCCTGACATACCTGCCTGGTTCCCATCTCCAGGCTCTACCCAGGTTTCCCTGACTACGGTGCTCACCACTTCAAGGATGCCTGACATCCTGCCAGACTCAGCACGGACCTCAGCATCCCTTTCAGGGCTCCCCCAGCAACTCAGATGTGAGTCTTCTGTTGTTCAGTCACTCAGTCGTGTCCAACTCTTTGTGACCCCAAGCACTCCAGGCTTCCCAGTCCTTCACCATCTCCCGGAGTTTGCTCAAACTCTTGTCCATTGAGTTGGTGATGCTATCCAACCATCTCAGCCTCTGTCATCATTCCCTTCTCCACCTCTACTGCTCTGTATTCTGAGAATTCATGTCTACATCTGTTTCCCCGTTGGGCTTGCAGGAGGCAAGAACACAATCGTAACTTGCTGTCTCTCTCCAGTGCCCATAACTGTACTTGACTTTGTCAATATCTGATTGCTTCAAAAAATCAATCTGAGAAAACCCTGGAGTCATGAAACATTTAGAACTGGAAGGTGAGCCACAGAACCCCTAGTCAAACACCCTCATTTTCACCTGAAGACATTGAAAGTCAGAGGTAGGTGGCTGGCTTGTCATTGCTAGAACTGAGATTCTTTCTCACTTCCTTTCCATCCGTGTGAAGTCAGGTGTGTAGATGAATAAGAGAACATGTGTAGGGGAGTGAGGAAGGTCACGCATGCCATATACCTGGGAACACCTGCCAGTTTTGAGGATCCTTGGAATTATAAAAGATACAGAAGTCCATCACTACCCTCACCAGTGTCCTGACTGCGCTCAGGGCACTGAAACTCCCAACCTGGCCTGGTCTCGATCACACCCTCCCACCCAGCATGAGGCTGAACAGCGTGAGGGTTGAATCTCCTGCCCAGCTCAGAGGGCATCTCCAGGGTCCATGTTCCTTTTATCACCATGTTATACTCATCAGGGTTGTTAAGCCATTTGGTATCCCAGGCAACCTGCAAGCAGCTCCTGGATGTTTTAACTCAAAGAAAAGACATTTCCAAAGCGGCAGAAAGCACTCCTCACCAGCGTTTACCTCCACGGGCTCAGAAAGGCTAGTGTATAACCTTCCAAGGGACTACTCCGCGAGAAACTGGCTGCTCTCTTGGGCTCTAGGGGGTGGAAAGGAAGGACTGGGAGAGGAATACCAGCTCTGTAAGAACAGGTTTTGCTTTTTTTTTTTTTCCTAGCTATGGAAATAGATTTCTGCGGTCTGAAACCCCAGCTGAGTGTTTCTAGAGGGGAATCCACAGGTTTCTGCATCAGCCCAGTTCAGTTCAGTTCAGTCGCTCAGTCATGTCCGACTCTTTGCAACCCCATGAATTGCAGCACGCCAGGCCTCCCTATCCATCACCAACTCCCGGAGTTTACCCAAACTCATGTCCATCGAGTCGGTGATGCCATCCAGCCATCTCATCCTCTGTCGTCCCCTTCTCCTCCTGCCCCCAATCCTTCCCAGCATCAGGGTCTTTTCCAGTGAGTCAACTCTTCTCATCAGGTGGCCAAAGTATTGGAGTTTCAGCTTCAACATCAGTCCTTCCAGTGAACACTCAGGACTGATCTCCTTTAGGATGGACTGGTTGGATCTCCTTGCAGTCCAAGGGACTCTCAAGAGTCTTCTCCAACACCACAGTTCAAAAGCATCAATTCTGCGGTGCTCAGCTTTCTTCACAGTCCAACTCCCACATGCAGACATGACTGCTGGAAAAACCATAGCCTTGGCTAGACGGACCTTTGTTGGCAAAGTAATGTCTCTGCTTTTTAATATGCTGTCTAGGTTGGTCATAACTTTCCTTCCAAGGAGTAAGTGTCTCTTAATTTCATGGCTGCAATCACCATCAGCAGTGATTTTGGAGCCCCCAAAAATAAAATCTGACACTGTTTCCCCATCTATTTCCCATGAAATGATGGGACCAGATGCCATGATCTTAGTTTTCTGAATGTTGAGCTTTAAGCCAACTTCTTCACTCTCCTCTTTCACTTTCATCAAGAGGCTTTTTAGTTCTTCACTTTCTGCCATAAGGGTGGTGTCATCTGCATATCTGAGTTTATTGAGATTTCTCCCAGAAATCTTGATTCCAGCTTGTGCTTCTTCCAGCCCAGCGTTTCTCATGATGTACTCTGCATATAAGTTTAATAAGCAGGGCGACAATATACAGCGTTGACGTACTCCTTTTCCTATTTGGAACCAGTCTGTTGTTCCATGTCCAGTTCTAACTGTTGCTTCCTGACCTGCATACAGGTTTCTCAAGAGGCAGTTTAGGTGGACTGGTATTCCCATCTCTCAGAATTGTCCACAGTTTATTGTGATCCACACAGTCAAAGGCTTTGGCATAATCAATAAAGCAAAAATAGATGTTTTTCTGGAACTCTCTTGCTTTTTTGATGACCCAGCGGATGTTAGCAATTTGATCTCTGGTTCCTCTGCTTTTTCTAAAACCAGCTTGAACATCTGGAAGTTCACGGTTCACGTATTGCTGAAGCCTGGCTTGGAGAATTTTGAGCATTAATTGTGCAGTAGTTTGAGCATTCTTTGGCATTGCCTTTCTTTGGGATTGGAATGAAAACTGACCTTTTCCAGTCCTGTGGCCACAGCTGAGTTTTCCAAATTTGCTGGCATGTTGAGTGCAGCACTTTCACAGCATCATCTTTCAGGATTTGAAATAGCTCAGCTGGAATTCCATCACCTCCACTAACTTTGTTCGTAATGATGCTTTCTAAGGCCCACTTGACTTCACATTCCAGGATGTCTGGCTCTAGGTGAGTGATCACACCATCATGATGATCTGGGTCATGAAGATCTTTTTTGTAGAGTTCTTCTGTGTATTCTTGCCACCTCATCTTCATATCTTCTGCTTTTGTTAGGTCCATACCATTTCTGTCCTTTATTGAGCCCATCTTTGCATGAAGTGTTCCCTTGGTAACTCTAATTTTCTTGAAGAGATCTCTAGTCTTTCCCATTCTGTTGTTTTCCTCCATTTCTTTGCACTGATCACTGAGGAAGGCTTTCTTATCTCTCCTTGCTATTCTTTGGAACTCTGCATTCAAATGGGTATATCTTTCCTTTTCTCCTTTGCTTTTCGCTTCTCTTCTTTTCCCAGCTATTTGTAAGGCCTCCTCAGACAGCCATTTTGCCTTTTTGTATTTCTTTTCCATGGGGATGATCTTAATCCCTGTCTCCTGTACAATGTCACAAACCTCCACCCATAGTTCATCAGGCACTCTGTCTATCAGATCTAGTCCCTTAAATCTATTTCTCACTTCCACTGTATAATCATAAGGGATTTGATCTTGGTCATACCTGAATGGTCTAGTGGTTTTCCCTACTTTCTTCAATTTAAGTCTGAATTTGGCAATGACGAGTTCATGATCTGAGCCACAGTCAGCTCCCAGTCTTGTTTTTGCTGACTGTATAGAGCTTCTCCATCTTTGGCTGCAAAGAATATAATCAATCTGATTTTGGTGTTGACCATCTGGTGATGTCCATGTGTCGAGTCTTCTCTTATGTTGATGGAAGAGGGTGTTTGCTACTACCAGTGTGGTCTCTTGGAAAAACTCTATTAGCCTTTGCCCTGCTTCATTCTGTACTCCAAGGCCAAATTTGCCTGTTACGCCAGGTGTTTCCTGACTTCCTACGTTTGCATCCCAGTCCCCTATAATGAAAAGGACATCTTTTTTGGGTGTTAGTTCTAAAAGGTCTTGTAGGTCTTCATAGAACCGTTCAGCTTCTTCAGTGTTACTGGTTGGGGCATAGGCTTGGATTACCGTGATACTGAATGGTTTGCCTTGGAAACGAACAGAGATCATTCTGTCATTATTGAGATTGCATCCAAGAACTGCATTTTGGACTCTTTTGTTGACCATGATGGCTACTCCATGTCTTCTAAGGGATTCCTCCCCCACAGTAGTAGATATAATGGTCATCCGAGTTAAATTCACCCATTCCAGTCCACCTTAGTTCGCTGGTTCCTAGAATGTCAGTGTTCACTCTTGCCGTCTCCTGTTTGACCCCTTCCAGTTTGCCTTGATTCATGGACCTAACATTCCAGGTTCGTATGCAATATTGCTCTTTACAGCATTGGACCTTGCTTCTATCACCAGCGTACTGCATCAGCCCAGATGCAGGTTAATCTTGAAATCACCCAGCCAGAGTCCTGAGGCGGAGCCAGTGGTTTCCTGAAAAGTCCCCCAACCTGCTCCAAGACAGCCCCGTGCAGCCCCGCTGCCCTTGACACAGAACCACCAAGGTGTTACCCAAGCCAGCATGCTTGCGAAGCTCACTCCCCTCCGCCCCTGCCCATTTCCTTCTTTTGAAACCTCACCCTTGAATTCAGTTTCAGGGTTCCTGTAAGTCCCCCAGGCTGAGAACATCAGATGTTCTGATAATTTTCTAGAGCCTCCATTCATAAAAAACCCGGCCGTTTCCACGTGAGGTGTCTTGTTCTTCACAGGGAGAGAAACAAAGGAAGTTGCCAAGCCTGTGTCTCCATGAGTCATTAACCCTCCTGCCCCCACCCCCAGGACGGCCGGGTCCCACTGCCCCTGAGGTCTGTGCACCCGGGAAAGGAAAATGATGCTTGAGGCAAGCAGAGCCTTTGATAAACAGACATAATCTTCTGGCCGAGAGTGGCCTGGGGACGCTGTGCTGTTTTTAGGTGTGTGGTCTGCAGGGAGGCTGAGCCTGGCCGTGCACCCTCCTGGGTGTCGCCTTGCAGAAGTCCCCCCACCCCACCCCTGCGCCAGCATTCTCATGTATCCCGCCCTCCGCAGGCCACGTCGGTGGGCTGTGGGTGTTTCCCTTGCCTAGTGTTTTGCAGGACCTGGCTCTGATCCACTGATTCACTGATGCTTCTAGGGTCTCCGAAGCCCCGTGACTGAGCTCACCATGAGCCTGCGTGTCCACCCTGCCCCTTCTCCACCCCGCTCTGCCCCTGTGATTGCCGAAGCTCTGGTGGTACAAGGGCAGTTGTCCTGAAGCTACCACCGACAGTCAAGGGCACAGGCCCTCGCCCGGTCTGCAAAGGGCACTGACCCTCATTAGCACAGGAAGCTCCTATTGCCCTATTGGGCCTTCTCTGGCAGTCCAGTGGTTAAGAATCCACCTGCCAATACAGGGGACATGGTTGGATCCCTGGTCAGGGAACTAATCCCATATGTCGTAGGGCAACTAAGCTTGAGCGCCACAACTACTGAAGCCTAGAGCCCGTGCTTCGCAACAAGAGAACCCACCGCAATGAGAAGCCCATGCATGACAACTAAACCCTTGCACAGCAACAAAGAGCCCGTGTGCTGCCAAGAAGGCCCAGCACAGCCAAAAATAAATAACAGAAAAGAACTTATTGCCAAGAAGGAAACTCAGACCCTCCTATGGGTTTATTCTCCTGATAGGATTAGATCCTAGATTGAATGCTGCTTAAACTGAGACCCTGTATTACTAAATGTTAGTCTCAACCCCTGGAAAAGACCCTGATGCTGAGAAAGATTGAAGGCAGGAGGAGAAGGGTATGACAGAGGATGAGATGGTTGGATGACATCACTGACTCAATGGACACGAGTTTGAGCAAGCTCCAGGGGTTGGTGATGGACAGGGAAGCCTGGTGTGCTGCAGTCCATGGGGTCACAAAGAGTTGGACATGACTGAGTGACAGAACTGAAATGAACTGGTCTCAACCCCTGGTGGCTCAGATGGTAAAGAATCTGCCTGCAATGCAGGTAGACCCAAGTTTGATTCCTGGGTTGGGAAGATCTCCTGGAGAAGGGAATGACAATCCACTCCTGTATTCTTGGCTGGAGCCCCATGGACAGAGGAACCTGGCGGGCTACAGTCCATAGGGTCACAAAGAGTCAGACACGACTGAGCACACACAGCCTCAACCGTGAATAAGTGAAAGACCCCAAATCTCAGTGGCCTAAACAAGACAGTGTTTGTGTCTCTCTCATGTCCTCACGGAGGATGGGGCTGGTGAGTCCTGGGCAGTTACAGGGACCTTGAGGGGCCCAGCCTCTTCCATCTTGCAACTCTGCTCTATGTGCTTCGGCTGCCAAAGTCTCCTCGGGTATCACGTCTCTAGTCCAGCAACAGGGACGGAAAGGCCAGAAGGGGACAGTCCCTCTTTTTAAGGGCACTTCCTGGAAGCTGTAGCCATCCCTTCTGCTTACTTTCCATGGACCAGAATGTAGCTATCATTTGCAGGGGGGTGGGCGGGCATTTTTGTGGTTACTAGGATGGAGGTGGGGAGGATGTGACCGGCATTTACAGACCAATGATGCTAAACATCCTGAAATGTGACCAATAGTCCCATACCACAAAGAGTTTCCGCAAGTTCCCATGGGGTATTGAGGTTTATAATTATCTAAGCTGAAAAAGACCCTGATGCTGGGAAAGATTGAAGGTAGGAGGAGAAGGGGACAACAGAGGATGAGATGGTTGGGTGGCATCACCAACTCGAAGGATATGAGTTTGAGCAAGCTCATAGTTAGTGATGGACAGGGAGGCTGGCATGCTGCAGTCCATGGGGTCGCGAAGAGTTGGACACGACTGAGTGACTGAACTGAACTGAACGGAAGCTTAGAAATTAACTTCTTTTGACATAATTTACCAGAAACTACATGTGGTATTTTTTTAACTACTTAAATATACATTGAAATTTTCAAGTGTGCAATGATCAAGTTTTTTTTTTTTCAGAACTGTACCAAGGCTTGTTCCCAATTTCAGAAACATGTCAACCATGACAGCTCCCTTCACTGTTGCCGTTGGAAAAATTCAACCTTTGCCTCGTGCCACATTCAGAGGGATTTATGTCTGTGTGCCAGCTTCTGGGGCCCTTCTTTCATCTTCTGGGAGAGACGTGACTGAGCATTTACAATATGTTAAGTGTAATGTTTCATTATAAGTTACTTTTCCTCTAGTTTCTCTTTAAAGTAATTTATGGATTTTTTTAAGTCTGTAAATTTAATTTTAGGAGAATAAAGGAAAGTTACAAAGCATTTGTAGAGAAAGAAATGGCAACCTACTCCAGTATTCTTGTCTGGTTTCCTGAGTTCTGTGAGCCCATGGACAAAGGAGTCTGGCGGGCTACAGTCCATGGGGCCGCAAAGAGTCAGACACGACTAAGCGACTAAACAGCAACAAGGCATTTGTCATCGAAGGAGCTGCTGGGTGTGATGGGGAGACCACTGGCAGATGCATTGCCTCAGAGCCACAAAGGCTGACCTTGACCTACATCTGCTTCCTGAGCATCTTCACCTTGTTTACAAAGACTCCTGCCAACCAGCCTCTGCTTTCAGTTGACTGTGGGTCCCAAGCCCAGACCCAACTCTTGAAACTCGCCCCCATCAGCACAGACCATGTGGTTTCCTGTGTTGCGGACACAGACTCCCCCAGGAAGGTTTGTGACAATTCAACAGTCATTTTGTCACCGGGGACATTCCAACATACTTGCTTTACTCTTGGTTTGACACATATCATTTTGATATGGGCGGAAATTAAGCTTTCAGCTATTTCTATCACCAAGTAACAAAGGAAACAGATCCTCTGTCCCCTTGCCTCAGCCTCACCTGTATCTCCTGCCACGCCAATCCTACTACCTGCTGGGAAACAGGGTGCTTGTGTCTCAGAGACGGGCTGAAGGTCGGGAAGTTCTGCTGGACCAACTTATTGGTAATAAATCTGTTTTTAGATTTTGTTATGAGTCTTCCTGGTATAAAACAGCCCTCCAAAATGGCCTCATCAAAATGACTTTCTCAAAAATTCCATTTCACCCCAAAGACCAGAGGAAATAGGGCTAGAAATGGAGCACACCAGAAAGGACCATCTTGGCCGGCCCCGGATAAACAGAAAGTACCCAGAAGGCTCAGCACAGGTGATGACATGACCGGCTCTTCCCACCCCACCTGTCACTGCCTCTTCCCTGCCTTCAGACGAGAGTGACAGCCCTGGGGCCCGGATGGGACACCACAGCCCTGGGGAGGGAAATCAGCCAGACCGCTTTAGATGAGTATGGTCTCAGCCCAGAAGCTCGCCTTTCATTGGTCGGGGGTGGGCCTGGGCACTGATGTATATTTCTCAGCACCCCCTCAGGGATCTGAAACCCGTACCACCAGGAATCTGCACCATAGCTCCTCTCAATGGCTCTCTCCAACATGCCTTTATTTTGGCATTTCCCATTTCTTCTAGCGCCAGGGAGATGCGCACGTGTGCTAAGTCCCTTCAGTTGTGTCTGACTCTGCGACCCTATGGACCATAGCCCATCAGGATCCTCTGTCCATGGGATTCTCCAGGTAAGAATACTGGAGTGGGCTACCATTCCCTCCTCCAGGGGATCTTCCCAACCCAGGGATCAAACTTACATCTCTTTTGTCTCCTGCATTGAGTTCTTTATCACAAGCACCAACTGGGAAACCCAGAGAGAAGGCTTTGGGGATGTACTGCAAAGCAAAAATGTTCATTACTCCTTAATAAGATGAATTTAAGTCACCCACGATCTGTCCTCCTATCTCTGCCCTGATTCCTCCCCTGATGGGTCTCAGTGCGCCATCCCTTTCTTCTCTTCAAACTGATATCTGGTAAGTCACCATATTTTGAAAGACAACCTGGTAAACAGAGTTATTGTTATTTTTTTTTTTTTTGGTAGGAGGAGGATGCTGTTCCACCCCCCCCCCCAGCTATAAGTCACAGTTATTTCCCCTTTGTTTTATATTCAAAGTCAAATAAAAGCACCTGTTATGGAGAGAATTATGTCCCGCCAAAATAGATACGTTCAAGTCCTAATCCCCAGCACTTCTGAATGCGACCTTATTTGGAAATAGGATTGTTAGAAAAGTAACTAGTTAAATCACAACATGGTCATAGGAGTAACCTGATATGACTTGTGTCCTTCTGAGAAGATGACCTTGTGCAGACAGACACGCACATGGAAAATGTCACATGAAGATGGAGGGTTGGCCAAGGGACACCCAGGACTGCTGGCAGCCTCAGAAGCTGAGCAAAAGGCCCAGGACAGATTGTCCTCCAGAGCCCCTGGGCGAGCACAGCCCTGCCAACACCTTGGTCTTGGACCTGTGGTCTCCAGAAGAGCATACGTTTCTGCTATAAGTCACCCACCTCATGGAGCTTTGTTACAAGAGCTGAGGGAAAGGAATGCAAAGTTATTATGCCCACTTTTGTTTGTTTGAAAGAGGCAGTAGGTTGTGATGGCTGAGGGCACAGACTTCCATGTCAAGCCACCTGGCTTCTTGTGACTTCCTACATGGCTTTTCTCATGTGGAAAATGAGGACCCTAAGACCCTAATGCAGAAAGTTGTTAACGTTGTTGTTTAGGTGCTCAGTCGTGTCTGACTCTTTGTGAGCTCATGGACTGTAGCCTGCCAGGCTCCTCTGTCCATGGGATTCTCCAGGCAAGAATACTAGAGTAGGTTGCCATTTCCTTCCCCAGGGAAGGAATCAAATCGACCAAGGAATTGAACCAGGGTCTCCTGCATTGGCAGGTGGATTCTTTACCACTGAGCCACCAGGGAAGGCAGGCCCTGCAGAGAGCTCTTAGGAAACGTGAAACAGGTGATGTCTAAGAAGAACCCAGGCCCGACACCCAGAGGTCCTCCCAAAGCACAGGGGCGACTGAGGGACAGGGCCTGGAGCAGGGAGCCAGGCTGTCTGTCCAGACAGAGGAGGGCAGAGGCCAAACCAAGTGCCCACCCCTCCGGGATGCTTCAGGGTGAGGGCGGTGATACGCAGGGGCCTTGGAGTGAGCATCACATCACCGTCGTCGGGCTGCCATTGATTCATCCCTGTTTAGTGGTTTCAACCCAATGATGTTCAGAGCAATGTGGAGAGCGGTGTGCTGGGCCACAGTTCACACCCCAGGCATCTGGCTGATACGCAGACAACAGCAAACCCATTCACTTGGGTCTCACTGCTTAATTATTGCAACTTGGCATGGCTTCCAGTGCCTTGAGAGCCCTTGGACACGCACCATACGTTTTGGGCAGGAAGGCATGGCTGGCACGGGGACGGGCCCGTCAATCCTGCAGCTATGCTCTGCTAAGTGGTGGATGCTCTCCAAATGCTCGGCCCCAAATGCACAGGAAGCAAAAGCCTGGCATTCAGAGGCGCCAAGGCCATGCTCACCCAGGACCCACCTGCCAGCCGTGCCATCCTGCGTTTGTCACCAGAAGCAGTTTCCAGCCTGGCGGTGGAAAGAGGCGAGGAGGCAGGGACCCATCAGCTGGCGAGGTGTTTCGTGTGTGAGTAGGACTGCCCCAGGATACATAGGAGCCAAGAGCCCCTCATCCTCCAAGCCCGAGTGAAGAGCTGTGTGCCTGCCCATCTTGAGTGGCCCTTGACTGTGGGTGCAGAGCAGAGCTCGACTGAGGCCACGTCACTCATTCATTCATTCCTTTGATCAACCAACCAGCGTTTACTGAGCATCTGCTCTGTACTCAGCCCTGGTGACACAGAAATGATGGAGAAAGGGGGTCTCCTGAAAGGGGACATGGGTCTGGGCTCCCCCTATTCCAGAAGGATCGATCCTCCACTGGATCTTCGGGAGGCTGGAGGGAGCTGGCCCGGTTGCCAAGTTTGCTGATGACACTATATCGACAAGAGTGTAGCAACCTCTATGATGGGCTGGGCAGACATGGGAGCCTGAGCTTCACTGGTGAATATTGAGAAGGTCTCAGCCCTCACAGAACTTATATTAAGTCCCCAGGGAATGTGACGTCTGCAACCTGAATATTTTCTAATCCTTCTTGTGTGTGTGTGTGCTCAGCTGTGTCCGACTCTTTGCGACCCCATGGACTGTAGCTCACCAAGCTCCTCTGTCGGTGGGATTCTCCAGGCAAGAATACAGGAGTGGGTTGCCATTTCCTTCTCCAAGGGATCTTCCCGACCCAGGAATCCAACCCACATCTCTTGCATCTCCTGCATTGGCAGGTGGGTTCTTCACCACTAGCACCACCTGAGAAGCCCCAGGGAGACTGGGCCCCAGTGATTTTCTAGACAGTTAGGAAGATATCCTCATTTCTCAAATCCCCAGGGTAGCAAAAGGGCAAACAATATACTCTCTCTCAAAGAGCTGGACACCGAAGCCAGAGCCCGCCGGCCGTCTCACCGCTTCCTGCTGGATGAGGCAGGCCTGTCGCAAAGGCAGATTTGGCTCCTGCCTGAGGCTGCTGCAAAGCCACCTGTTCCTGGAAGATGACTCGGAGGTGACCTCTTAGGGAGGACAGGAAGATGGCCTAACGGTGGCGGGGCAGAGGCCTGGGGACAGGGCCAAGCGTCCAGCTAAGAAGGCCTTGCTGGCCTTCAGGGCTGGTGTGTCCCATCCCTGTGCTGAAGCAGTGATGGGAGGTGGGGGGAGTACTTCTGGAAAAAGAAGAGGGATGAGGTCTTTATCTTGAGGTGTGGTTAGAGGAGTATTCCTCCCCCGGGAATAGGAATGGAAGCAGAAGGCAAATAAAGTTTCAGGAGGGACTCAGGACCAAGAATCCAGCCCAAGGTGTCTTAGCTGTGGCTCTCTGGACATTTGGGGCCAGGTACCTAATTCTGTGTGTGTGTGTGTGTGTGTGTGTGTGTGTGTGTGTGTTGGGGTGGGAGCGTCGGTGTTGTCCTGTGTCTTGTGGGAAGTTTAACAGTGTCCCTGGCCTCTGCTCATTAGATGTGGTAGCCTCCTGCACCCCCAGCTTTAGTGACCAAAAAATCTCTGCAGATATTGCCGGGTGTCCCCCGGGGACAGAATCGCTCCCGGTTGAGAGTCTCAGTCCAGCTGTCTCCTGGAGCCAGTGTCCCCCGCGTCTGCCTGGCCGGCTCCCAGACCCCACTTCCTCTTCCCCCTGTGTCGGGACTCTCCTGGTTTTACTCTGAAACCCCTACATCCCTTCAGTCACAGGAGACCTGGGACAGGTGGTCATTCTCCAGACTCCTTGCCCTCGTCAGCAGGAGGCCCACCCACCGTCCTTGGGTCCATGAGTACTGTCACCCCGCCCCTGCATTCCCGTCCCTATTATCCTACTGTCCACTTCCCCTGTAACACAGCACTTATCGCCTCCTGGCATACTATTTGGACTTCCCAGGTGGCGCTAGTGGTAGAGAAACTGCCCCTGCTGATGCAGAAGCCTCAAGAGAGGCGGGTTGGATCCTTGGGTCGGGAAGATCCCCTAGAGAAGGAAATGGCACCCACTCCAGTATCCTTGCCTGGAGAATCCCATGGATAGAGGCTCCTGGCGGGCTACAGTCCATGGGGCCACAAGGACTGAAGTGACTTGGTGTGCATGTATGCCAATAGTACCAATAGTATGACATACTGTTTACTTTCGTGTGTTGTTTACTGCCTGCCCCTCCTCTGCCAACCCCACCACCACCACCATACACACCCTTAAAAGCTACTTCAGGACTGGGATCTCTGCTTATTTCACGGCTGTGTCCCAAGCACCCATAGTAGTGAGGGCCCATGAGGGATGCTGAACCAGTGTTGTTGTTTGAAGGACCAGGACTCTAAAACCATCATGAGTACCTGTGACTTCTGTCATCACTCCACTGTTGGTTATTTCCACTTTCCCGGCGTGGCTCTGCTGGCCACAGGAAGGGTCATTAAGACACAACTGTGCCCAGACCGGCTCTCAGGCCACCTCCAGAACCACCACCCACCACCGCCCTGATCACATCCATTGCCAACCTGGGTGGACAAGGACAAAGCAGTTATAAATCTGATCCTTCCTTCCTCAGTATTGGGATTAAATCTAGGCATTAGGATTGTGGATGATTTCTGACGTTTCTGCATTTTTTTCTCCAGATTTACCACAATGAACTTGCATTTATTTAATGATGAGAAAAAAAAAAAAACACGGAAAAATATAAACCTTACTCAGTTTGTGATTTTCACCATGACAGCTCCAAATAGGGCCTGGGGTTAGGCTCTTCTGTAGGACACGCTGAGGTCTGCCTGGGGGGTCCCTTCCCGTCAGTGAGTGGTCTGTGAAATGGGCTGTTGACTTCTGGTTTTGAAGATTGTTTGTAAGGATCATGGACATCCTGGATACACTAGACGGCCAGTGGCAGAGGTGTGGGAATGGGCTTATTGTCAGGGCAGCTCTGACCAGTCCCCAGAAGTGTGTCGTGGCCTGGGAGGCCTGAACAGTTACCCCATCTCTCCAAGGGATCGTGCCAGAGGAAACCTGGCTTTAAGGCTCGCATTCAGTTACCATTACCATCAGGCCTGTGATTAGCCATGTCTGGTGGGCCTCTGAGGCCCTGCTTGGCTACAGCCTAACGGCCGAGCTCCCAAGACCCCGTTAGGAGAGGCACAGATGCCCTGGTTTCTCATGAGAGACCATCGTGACATGTATTAACAGCTCTGAAATTCTGAGACCCACCAGGCCTGACGTTAATAAGCAATGTTCCCCCTGTTTCTTTCCTGCTCCCCCTCCAGAAATGGCTCCTCGTGAAGATGATTGTCATGACAACCTGAGCGAGGGCACCACGGCAAGCAGGCCACAACAGAGGGGCCCAACGTCCAGATGAAAGAGCCTGATGAGGTTGAGGCCGCGGAGCTCAGCGGTGAGAAATTCAAGTGAGTGTCGAAGGTCACGGCTGGTTTCATGAACAGAAAGCTGGGCTAGGGGCTTCTCCACACACAGGTTCCTGGCCCCAGAGAGATCTGGAGAATGTCCGGAGCCTGCGTGGACCTGGTCCTGCCATGCTAGTGCCCCCAGCCCTGCCCCGGGGTGTCTGGTCTCTTTGTGCCTTCAACTCGGGTAACCTTGGTGCCAACAGGGGAGCAGCGCCCCTTTGATGCCTCTGACCCAGAGCTGTTGGAGGAAGCAGGTTGCTGATTCCAGCAGAGCTGTGAGAGCCCTGTACAAAGCCTGGCGTGCTGTTTGGGGGCAGCTAGTTCTCTGCAGTCCGGAAAAGAAAGAGCAGGCCCAGGGTCCTCTCCCCGGCCTTCCGGGCAACCTCTTAGCCTCCAGGCCCCTGACCGGTCTCCAAGGTGGAGCTCCTCCTGTCTGGAGGCAGACACCCTGCCCCCCACCCCAAGGCACTCTCCCTGGTCCTGACCAGAAGATCCGACATCCCAGGAAACCGGCTTCTGCTGTGGAAAGGACAGGGCTCGCTTGTCAGGACACCCTGGATGGAATCCTGGCCCTGTCCCCTGCCCTGTGTGACCTCGGGCAAGTCACAGAAACTTCTCCAAAACGCATGCTCTCTCTCACGCTCCGGGTTTCCCAGCCCAAGCAGCACTAGGCTGACCTCTCAGCGGATACTGTTCTAAGCGCTACGCACACACCACTCACCTAATCCCCACTATGGACCAGCTCTACTATCATTCAGTCACATTTTATAGATGAGGAAACTGAAGTCCAGAGATGTTAGGGCTCTTGCTCCAAATCGCAGACCCATGAGAGACAGAGCCCAGAATTGGACCCAGGTGGTCTGACTCCACGTCTGTAAACAGTTAGCCCCACGCTGGATTGTTCTAGAGCCTACACCAGCTCCTGCAGGACCATCACCAATCTTGGCTTTCACCACGCGTCCCTATTTCTACGTCCCACTCACCCAGGCCTTCCTGAAGCAGCCAAGCCCACACTGACCTCCGGGCCTTGTTGTCCACAGACTCACTGCCCAGGTCTCCCTCCTACTCAGCGCCTGGCTGCATCCTCCCTCTTTGCCCCTCTGCCGACACACCTCCTCCTCACAGGCTATGGGACCAAGAAGGGAATCGCCTAGACTTCCATCTGGGCCTCCTGTTAACTTGGAGGTGTCACTAGCCGGTCCATACCCACCGAGGGGTCTCACTGTCACCCACTCCTGTCTGCTCTGGAGGATGATCCATTCCATCCTCTGGGTCCAGTTCGTGCCCCCTTGTGGTTCACAGTCAGCTCGATTTAGGTCAAATCCCTTAGCTTGTTTTCTCATCTGTAAAATGGAAAAAACAGTACTGACATCCTAGGGTTGCTGTTCGGAGCCAATGAGAGAGTGTATGCACAGCCCACATGGCCCTCAGCTTCCATCATTATTAGCATCATGGGGTGGGGGTGGTGATGGGGGGACTCGTTTTCAAACAGCTGCCCTGCTAAGGAAACTTCACACACAGAGAAACACAGAACTACAGAAATCCTGGAATGGCATCTCTGCCATTTCTTCACCTGGATCTCAGACCTATTTGTCTGCCTGTTTTGAAAACTGGAAAGGCTGCACATAAAATTATAGAGATAATCTGAGCTTTTAAATGACGTTATCTGCCTGACTCTAGAGATTTACTTTTGCTTTGAGTAGGCACTTCAGCCAGGGGTAGATTATCTTAATCCATCCTGGATGAGCTGATTCAAAGCCGGTTTCAGTCTGTGAAGGCTGGTCCATTCCTGGTTCACCCTTATGGCCAGCAGTAACCCCTCTGTTGCCCCACCCAAAGGCCTGGAGTGTTTCCTAAGCCCCCTCTCCTTCTTGGCAGAACCTGAACTCAAATGTTTGTTTCTCCAGTCTCTTTTCAGTAGACTGAAAGTTCTAACCAATTCCTCAGCCCCTCATCTGGCACATAGAAATTGGCAAATGCCTCGTGGGGTAGGGGACGGGAAGGCTACCCTCTCTGTAATACCCTCTTCTTCTTGATTTTGGCCCCTCAAGTCCCAGCACCCTTGGGAGCTCCCTGATACCTTCAAAAGAGTTTGTAAAAAATATTTTATCTGGTTTTTCTAGCCTTGAGAGAGGCGGGTTGGATCCTTAGTTATCTCAAGGTGGGGGCTGATATGATATAAGCTAGTCCACCATATTGGAAGTGAACATCTCTATTTGAGTTAACCCTCATTTAGGTTTTTTTTCCCCTAATTGTTCTGTTTTCCAATGCTTTTTTAATTTTAATTTATATGTTTTTAATTGGAGGGTAATTACTTAACAATGTTGTGTTGTTTTCTGCCATACATCAATGTGAATCAGCCACAGGTATTTTATGCTTTGTTAATTTAAAGGTCTCACCAAAGTGTCTGGGGGAAGTGAGAATCCACATTTTTCATGCTGGTCTAGGATCGAATTCCTCAGGAGGCAGGCAAGGAGGGTGAGGAGGGTGTCTGGCCATGGATTCAGATGGCACCTTGTCCTAAACCAAGGTCAAAGAAGATATGTTGACTGAAGGTTTCTACAGCAGCTGAATTCTCCAGGCATTTTTCTTCAACAAGTCCACAAACTAGTTCGATTAATGCTAATTTTTCCTCCAGATAATGCAGCTTATAAGCAAGGTAAAAGGGCCATCTCCTGGTAAGAAATACAGCGATGTTGAGACCTACAGAGATTCTCAAACTGTGCGGACCCTGAGGGTCCCAGGAAGAGCAGGTTTGGGAAGGTGTTCAGAGGGAGTGGAGCCCTGTCTCTGTCTTCAACCAGTTCAGCTCCCTCTCGGTCTATTTTATGCACTGGGTTTCTGACCGAGGTTTCCACCATGTGGACTCTGAGAAATTGTTCTGTCAAAAAACTTTGAAACAGTTTCATCTTATTGATAATATGAGTCCTCTGGACAGAATTGACTTTCCTAGGGCTGTACAAACGGTTCCTGTAAGGTCAGGACAGAAACCAGCTGTTTTGATCATGGTTCAAGCACTTTCCACCACCTCACACTGAGTCACCTGGAGATTCAGTTTCCCAAAAGGTCCTTTGCTTTCAAAAAATGTTTCTCTTGAAGACCACTATTTCTTGCTTTTTGTAGAGCTCTGTGGGCCCTTCTCACAAGCTCCCCCTAGAGGACATGGAGTGAACAAGGCTGCCGTCTTTCTACTGATGGGACCAGAGGCAGCAAACCTCCCTGGAAGCACAGTGATGCCCTGCCTCAGAGACCCCAGGAGACCCTGCATCCTAGCTCCTGAGAGTCACTGTGTGACCTTGACAAGTCAGGCCACCTTGCTTGTCCCTTCTCCTTCTATAAAGTTAGAAATCCAGAAGGTTGAAGATCTTTGCACCTTCTTGTGGAAGGCCCCTCAGAGAATCACCCCAAGAGGGCTTGAGTCACCCCCATATGGACACATGATCCTTCCTTCTCTTGGGAAGCCAAGGATGTCAACAAGCCCAAATGAGGATGTCAACAGCTCCAAGAGATGAGCTATGTCTGAGACCAGGGAGGAGGATATACGGCATCAGTGTTCTGGGCTAAAGTGGGCAGTGCTTAGTTGCTCAATCATATCCAACTCTTTGCAACCCCATGGACTGTAGCCCACCAGGGTCCTCTGTCCATGGGATTCTCCAGGCCAGTACACTGGAGTGGGTGGCCATGCCCCCCTCCAGGGGGTTTTCCCAACCCAGGGATCGGAACCAGGCTAAACCGTATCCCCCCCCACCCAAATTCCTGTGCTTCCCCTGATAGCTCAGTTGGTAAAGAATCTGCCTGCAATGCAGGAGACTCCAGTTCGATTCCTGGGTTGGGAAGATCCACTGGAGAAGGGATAGGTTACCCACTCCAGTATTCTTGGGCTTCCCTTGTGGCTCAGCTGGTCAAGAATCCACCTGCAATTCAGGAAACCTAGGTTCGATCCCTGGGTTGGGAAGATCCCCTGGAGAAGGGAACAGCTACCCAACTTCAGTATTCTGGCCGGAAGAATTCCATGGACTGCATAGTCCATAGGGTCACAAAGAGTCAGATGCAACTGAATGACTTTCACTTTCACCCAAATTCCTATATTGAATCCTAACTCCCAGTACCTCAGAATGTGACTGTACTGGATGCAGGACTTTTAAAGAGGTTAATTAAGATAGTGAGATCACCATTTTGGGTCCTAATTCAGTATGACTGGTGCCCTTATGAGAAGCCAAGGGGAGAAGCCGCAGGAGAAATCAGATCTGCCGACACCTGAATCTTGGATTTCAGCCTCCAGAACCATGAGAAAATGAATGTCTGTTGTTTGTCACCCAGTCTGTGGTCCCTTGTTATGGCAGCCCTAGCAATCTAACACAATTGGCAAATCCCCTGCTCAGCAATGTCCCCCACCTCTTTGGGAATTATTTCTGTTTGCTCTTTTGACAATCTCTCTTGTGAATGAATTGGAGAGAAATTCAATCTTTAGAATGAGTGAGATAAATAAAGTTATAATGAAATGTTGCTATGGACCTACCATTTCTGCCCTGGGGGAGAAGTCACAGCAATGAAGATCCAGCATAGCCAAAATTAAGTAAATAAGATAAAATAAAGATATTCAAGTTCTTTGTCCTCAACTGCAAAAGTAGGATTAAAACAGCTTCCTTGCCCTGGTGCTATAAGCATTGCGTTCAGTAGGTACATAGTTAAGCTCAGGCATAGTCAAGAAATAATTTTTGAAAACAATGTACAGTTGCACGACATACAGGCATAAACATATCTATTTCATGAATATCCTGTGACAAAGCTGAATGTAGAGATCTGGGCTTCCCAGGTAGTGCTAGTGGTAAAGAACCTGCCTACTAATGCAGGAGACTTAAGAGCCGTGGGTTTGATCCCCGGGTCGGGAAGATCCCCTGGAGGAGGGCACGGCACCCCACTCCAGTATTCTTGCTGGCAGAATCCCATGGACAGAGGAGCCTGGAGGGCTCCAGTCCATAGGGTCACAAGAGTCGGACACGACAGAAGTGACTTAGCACGCACGCAATGAAAGGACACAATAGCAGTTGATTTTTCATTGAGAGGGGAAAAGTGGTGTCTTTCTCCAGCCCAGAACCAAGAGTTGGTCAGAGGAAAGGACGGGGGACGATTTCAACAGATAAATAACCAAATGTCTGAAGAGAATTTGCAAACGCAATGGATTACCTTCCCAAGGACTGGAAGTGGCGTGGGCAGCTGGGCAACGAAGGAGCTGCAGTCATTTTCCGCTCCATTTCTACAGACAGCAACAGCAACATGATGGCGGAGAACAACGCCAAGTGACGATCTTCATTTCATTCCTCGGGGATAGAAAACACACCCGTTTATTAAGTCTTTAAAAGCTGTAACCACAGATTGCGGCAACAAGACGCAACAGAGAGAAGAGAGCTTGGGTTGAGCCAGCCGTATGTGGCAACCGAATGAAAAGACGATTCCCGTCTGGTGGAGCAGCAGCCAGTCCCCGGGAAGAGCACGAACAAAGAGCTTCTCATTTACAGCGGAGATGCTGACATGCAGTGTGTTTTCCTTGGCAGACGGGCAAGTTCCCCAGAAAAGGAAGATTAATGCAAGCAGGAAATACGAACACACTCTAGCAAACCATGTCCATTTTCTGCCTGGGGAGATCTCTGAGAAATGGATGGCCTTGGCCATGGATAAGGAGGACGTGAACAAGTTCTGCCTTAGGACCTTCTCCCGCGTCTCAACTCTGACTTTCACAGTGAAGTCTCTCCTGTCTCAACATCCCTGGGCAAGAGGCAGCCCACTTGAATTCATTTTACCACAAATGGAGACTTTCCCATATAAATTTCTAACAGTTGGTCATCAATAAATACTTGTTGAATGAAGTTTTTTGTTTTTTTTTTACTGTAGTCATTGAACCTGCTTCTAGGCACAGAAGATACTGATTGTGAGCAAGGATTTTAAAGTCAGACTAATGAAGATTCAAAAACTTGCTCTAACCCCATTTTAGCTGTGTGACCTTGGGTAAGGTGTTGAACTCCTCTTAATGTAGTTTTATCATCTTTTAAATAGGCATGATGGGACCTTTCTGGTGGTCCAGTGGCTAAGACTCTGAGCTCCCAAAGCAGGGGGCCCAGGTTTGATCCCTGGTCAGGGAACTAGATCCCACATGGCATAACTAAGAGTTCACCTGCCGCAACCAAGACCCGGCATAGCCAGATAAATAAATAAACAAAATAGGCATGACAGTGTACAAAAAAGTATGTAAAGTACTGAGCACAGAACATGGCAAACTCCTCATTCAGTACATATATGTTGTTGTATTATCACTACGGCCACACTTCAGTGCAGGTGGTCATCATCTGTCCGCTGTTGGCCGCAAAACCCCCAACTAACCTCCCCAACTCCAGCATTTCCTCACACCCCAGAGTCTTCCACACACTAGGGCCAGAGTGATCTTCCAGAACACAAATCTAATTGGTATTAAGAAGACCCAAAAATCCTCTCTTCCAAAAAAACTGATCATAAATTGTCAAAACCAGCTTTGCCTGAGGTCATGAAATTATCCAAAGGCTTGCAGTCTTCTGGGAAGCTTATAAATGGCTAAATCTTGGTAAGAACAGTGAGATTTATGGGGTTTTAACTTGCTCTGTTCCAGTCTTTCCACTTCCAGCTCCATGGTTGCCCTGAAAAACCAGTCATAGTAACACCAGCAACCTGATAGCCACCAGACCTGTGGAGATGGTGCTGGAGTTCCTTTAAAGCTTCATTTCCAGGGAACCATCAGTATCTGACCTCTCTGGTAGTTCCCTGCAAGCGTCCACCTGCAAAATCATCTTTATTTCACCTCACTTGGCATTCATTCCACGCAAAAAGCCTTTTCCCCGGGGCGGGGCGGCAGGGGTAGGTGTTGCGGACAGTACGGACAGTACGGTGGCTGTCAAAAAAAGAAATTATAGGCACCACTTTAACTTTGCAGCTGGGTGCTTTGTGGCCGCCTGAGGCAGTGAACAACAGTTGGGACAAACAATTAGCTGGCCAAAAAGCTTAAAGGGAAAGGCTGAGGAACGAATTTCCAAATGGGGTTTGAAAAACTTCGACATTTTCCCGGTCATCTCGTAGGCCACGTGGACCTGAAGGGCTATGAGTGTGCCCAGGGCTGTGTGTGCTGTTGCTGCTCAGTCGCTCAGTCGTGTCCAACTCTTTGCGACCCCATGGACTGCAGCACACCAGGGCTATGTAAATGCTCACAAAAGATCTCAAAAGGCCCTAAGCTCTCACCTCTCGCTGACCTTGATGCTCTGCACCACCAGGAAGTGATAGCTAAGGCATACCTGTCAACTTCCTGGCTGAGTGTTGAAGATGAGCCCCACCAGGCACAAAGAGCCCTTAGCAACAAATGAGAGATTAATTGGTTATAGAAATTTAAGGAAATCTCTGTCCATTCATTAACTGACCGGTGAGCTAAAGAGTTTAGTGGCTAAACATGAATATGATAGTCTTTACAAAATTCATTCAGAAAAGGTATTAAAACAGCAACAACAACAGCAACAACAACAACAAACCCTGGAGACAGGGCAGAATCTGATTTTCGGAGTTTTGTCACATTGTTACTGTTGCTGTTCAGTCACTGAGTTGTGTCAAACTCTGCAACCCCATGCACAGCAGCACACCAGGCTTTCCTGTCCTTCACCATCTCCCGGAGTTTGTTCAAACGCATGTCCATTGAGTCAGTGATGCTACCTAACCATCTCATCCTCTGTCACCCCCTTCTCCTCCTGCCCTCAATCCTTCCCAGTATCAGGGTCTTTTCCAATATCACATTACATCATTTTAAATGTAATCAAGAAAGGAGGAGGGTCTTCCCTGGTGGTCCAGTGTTTAAGCCCCCGAGATTTCAATGCAGGGGACACTGGTTCAATCCCTGGTCAGGGAACTAAGATCGCAGATGCCTCACAGTGCTGGCCAAATAAACAAATAGCAATAAAGAAAAAAAGAAGAAGAAGGAGAAAATAAGACGTGGGTGAAAGGGGAAGTTACCCTGTGCCAGACACTGAGCAAATGCTCTGCACTTGCCAACTCAGGTAACTCTCACAACCACCTGCAAAGGCATTGTTCTTATCTTACAGACTATTAAAACCCAGTCCCAGCGGGTTAGCCTGATGTGGTCATACAGCCCGGAAGTGGCAGAGGAGGCAGGGCGTGGCCCCCAAGAGTCTGGCTGGAGCACCCTTACTCTCTACCTTTGGGCTATCTGCCTGGAGACCACCTGTTGTGTCTTTAGAACACCCGTGAGCTGTTTGAGGTAGTCGTTAGCTGAATAAATGCTTTTCAGCAAGAGGTAATCATTATATTAATTATCATAATCATCAGGTTCATCAGGCATTGGGTGTGACACTTACTAACAGAATAGAAGTGTTCTCTTTGCTTTTCACAGGCACCAGGCAGCTTAACACAGCACTCCAGCTTCACTGGATATTCATAAATGCTTTCTGACCAAAAGTCCTGGGGCCACTTGGAAAGTTACTGGAGCGAAGTTCAAGTCCACGCACGAGTTTCCAAGCCTCACTTCAATAGGCTTCCATCTAGAGGCAGTGTGATGTTGGCGTCACCCTCGGTGCCCTGTCACCCACAGACCTGTGTTAATGCCAAATTGGTAGGTGGAGCCCAAGGGGCCTTTTTTTTTAAAATGGCTCAACTGTGAACTGGTTAATTTTTGCTTGTGTTCCATAACTCTCAAAAACTTGAATATGTTCGGAGTTAAAAGACTTTCTCAACATCTCTGCCTCCCAGCTAAGAAGGAGTGCAGTATTAGAGTTCACCGTGTGTCATAACCTGAAGGTGACATTCTGACCTGACTTCAGAATAAACAGACTTAAAACAGAATTTCACAAGAAGCAACAATTCCATTATATCTTAAATTTTAAGAGCTTTTAACTTTGTCTTTTTTCTCCCCTCATAACCATTAGTGTTGATGGAGCATGGAAATCATCTGGGGAAATAAGAGCGTCCTTTGTTGGCTAATGTTTTTTCCTTTTCCTCACTATTGTGAAATGCAATTTTCTAATAGATGATGTTTAGTGCTCTCTGTTCACCTCTCTTAAGGCTCTGTTGAGCATGACAAATGTGCGGATGATTGCTTGTAGGGTTTCATTGAGAAGCTAAAACATTAATATATTAAATTTGTATTTAATAAGGTTCTTCTACATGAGGCCTTTCATTGTTTGGCCTTGTTGACACATACGAGTTGCTCAGTTTCTGGCTGATGCTACTCTTGCCCTTCAAGGTGCTGGGCGCAGTCCAGCTTCTCAGAAGCCTGCTCCATCCGAATTCCCAGGAGGTAGAGCTGGTGTCCCAGGGTGTGCCCACTTCTAACTGTGGGAACAACAGAGCTGTGGGGTGCCCCTCACCGTTTGGGGCAGGAAGGCGTGCCACTTTCGGATCCCCTCTAGCCTGAATTCCATCCCACACGTGAAGGATTGCAAATTAACTTCCTGTCCCAGCAACTTGTCATGGAAAGTTTGGGGCTGCAAAACAGCCTATCCTTTTATCTTCAAAGCTTGAAAGCTCTTGGATCTAAGAAGGAAATAGCTTATTTGGGTTGAGAAAAGACAATTTGATTTTAGGATGGTTAAACAGAGGGTTAGTGAAAAATTAAAACCAAACAACTGTAAGCCTAATAAAAGAATCAACTGGTTGTAAATCTGCTGGTGACTCATTAACACCACCTAAAAGCAGGCAGCCTTCTGTAGAGGATGCAGTACTGAGGGGCTTGCTGAGTGAGGGGGTAGGAAGCACCTTAGAGGTTCTGATGAGATAGGTTGGGACAGCATGTGTCGGAACAGGACTGTGAACACGAGGCAATGACATTGTGGTCCAACATATACATGGACATGTGTGCGCACGCACACACACACACACCCACGAACTATCCATGTTTGCAAAAGTTACTTGCCCACTAAGCCAGCAGGACTTCACTAACCATGTGGTCTGCCAGGACTCTGATAGTTTAGGTTTTCCCACGGTGATTTAAAATCTTATTGTTACCAAGCTATTAAATCACTTACTGTGTGACCTTAGACAAAGTGCCCAACCTTTCTGAGCCTCAATTTCTTAATCTATGAAATTGATTAAAGAATTCCTTGTAGGCAGGTTGTTGGTGAGGAATAGCAATAATGGCTGAAACATCCGGTGCAGTAAATGGACCACAGTGAGTGCTCAGTACACAGGACGAATTGCTATGACTTTTATTCTTATTTTTAATCAGGGGATGAAGATCAGGGATTTGAGAGAAATTAATGTCAGCTGTCTTTTTAAAAGAAATGTCCTAGCGCTGAAGTAGTTTTTCTTTAAAATGTTGCCTACAGTGTTCTTATTAGAGCTTTAAGACTGTGTGTGTATGTGGGTATGATAAATCCTGCTTATGTGTGTGTGCATGCCTACTCACTTAGTTGTGTCTAACTCTTTGTGACCCCAGTGACTGTAGACTGCCAGGTTCCTCTGTCCATGGGATTTCCCAGGCAAGAATACTGGAGTGGGTTGCCATTCCCTTCTCCAGGGGATCTTCCTGGACCAGGGATCGAACCTGTGTCTCTTGAGTTTCCTGCGTTGGCAGGCAGATTCTTTATCACTGAGCCACCTGGGAAGCCCCAAACCCTGCATAAATAGCTATTTTTAAATCTTTTTTTTTTTTAAAGTAATTTTATTTATTTATTGGCCATACCTCAAGGCATGTGGGATCTTAGTTCCCTGACCAGGGATCAAACCTGTGCCCCCTGCAGTGGAAGTGCAGAGTCCTAACCACTGGACCACCAGGGAAGTGCCTAAATCTTTTAAAATGTGTTGTGATTATATGTTTACAGGAAAGAACTGGACATCAGATTTCTGGTTCCTCAGGTAAAGAGTTTGGAATTTGCCCCTCTGTTCTAGTGAGTCAAAGCTTAATAGACTGAAAACTCAACAGCTCTCTAGGATGCAGTAAGAGAGGGAGGGTGGACATGGGGCAACCACTGCCCACAAGACTGGAGACCCAGCCCACCAAGTGCAGGAAGCGGCAGCCGCCCGGAGCGGACTCAGTAGGGGCCAGTGCTGGGACCAAAACCTCAGCTGTGATGTTCAAATCCCCTAGACGCTCCATGTAGACAAGTCTGAGAGCTAAAATCTCCAGGGCAAAGCCATCATAGCAGGTCCCCACAGTCTTGCAGGATTTATCTCCAGGGTCTCAGCCAGATTCCCACAGTAAATATCAGAGAAAAGCTCCCTCATGCTCCCAGCAGTGTGAGGGAAAAAGGAACTATGTTAAAATACACCAGACGTATTTCTCTTGGGACTGACACATACACACTACAATATATAAAATAGATGACTAATAAGGACATACGTATAGCACATTGTGGACCCTGTGCTCAGTCGTATTTCTTTGCGACCCCATGGACTGTAGCCCACCAGGCTCCTCTGTCCATGCAATTTCCTAGGCAAGAATACTGGAGTGGGTTGCCATTTCCTACTCCAGAGGATCTTCCTGACCTGGGGATCGAACCCACATCTTTTGAGTCTCCTGCGCTGGCAGGCAGATTCTTTACCAGTAGTGCCAGACAATATTGGCTAGCACGGGAATTGTACTCAATACTCTGTAATGATCTGTATGGGAAAAGAATCTAAAAAAGAGTGGGTATGTATATATATATATATACATATATATATATAAAACTGATTCACTTTTCTATATACCTGAAAATAACAATATGGTAAATCAACTACAGCCCAATAAAAACTTTTAAAATAAAAAGAAATACACCATAGGCCTCTGTTCTTCTTAACAATGCCTGCCCTCAGGGGAAACTAGGTAATCAGACCCTGGATCAGAGCTAGACTGCCTGGGGAAGGGAGATCCCCACCTCTACCCGCCCTCCTGTGCCTCCCAAAAGAGGAGGAAAAATAAACTGAGAAACACTTGTGAAGCTCACAGTCCAGAGACACAGGCTCACAGAAACCCCGGGACCCTATCACAGGATTAGAAGGCTTCCCCACCCTTCACACCTCACCAACACATCACTGAGGGCCTGTTTACAGCTGTTCCTTTTTACCCAGCACATCGTGCCTGGCTGTTAAGAAAAATCACAAGGTCTACCAAAAGGCAGAAATCACAACCAACGAGACGGAGCAAGCATCAGAACCAGACGTGGAAGGCATGTCGGAATTATTAGACCAGGAATTTAAAACAACTCGGATGACTATGCTGAGAGCTCTAAAGGATGGAGTAGACAGACACGAGGACAGATGGACCATGTAAGCAGAGAGACGGAAGTCCTAAGAAGGAACCAGAGGGAAGTGCTAGAGATCAAAGGCACTGTAGCAGAAATGAAGAATGCCTTTGATGGGCTTACAGGCAGACCTCGTTTTATTGCACTTTGCTTTACTGAGTGTCACAGACACTGGGTTGTTGTTTTGTTGTTGTTGTTGTTTTTAACATATTGAAGCAACCCTCCTGCATAAGAACTAGCCTATCTGCACCATTCCTCCAACAGCATTTGCTCACTTTGTGTTTCAGTGTCATAATTTGGTAATTCTCACAATATTTCAAACATTTTTCGTTATTATTTGTTAGAGTGCTGTATAGTCAGAGATCTTTGATGTCCCACGGTGGATGGAGAACTTAATCAATGGCTCCACCAGGACTGTTACCCTGTCTCCTTCCCTGCTCCTTGAGGCACAACAATATTGAAATTAGGCCACTTAATAACCCTACAATGGCCTCTAAGTGTTCAAGTGAAAGAAAGCATTGCACATTTCTCACTTTAAATCAAAGGCTAGAAATGGGGCTTCCCTGGTGGCTCAGAGATAAAGACTCTTCCTGCCAACGCAGATGTTTGATCTAATGCCATGTTTGATCCCTGGTCTGGGAAGATCCCACATACCATGGAGCAACGAAGTCCGTTCACCACAACTACCGAGCCTGTGCTCTAGAGCCCAGGAGCCACAGCAAGGAATAACCCTCACTCTCCCCAACTAGAGAAAGCCCACTTGTAGCCACAAAGACCAACCACCATCAAAAAATAAATAAATAAGTCAATCTTAAAAAAAAAAAATCAATCAATATATTGGGAATTCCCTGGCAGTCCAGTAGTTAGGACTCCAAGCTCTCACTGCCAAGGGTCCAGGTTCAATCCCTGGTTGGGGAACTGAGATCCCACAAGGGGTGCAGCCAAAAAAAAAAATCAGTATAATCCATCACATCAACAGACTGAAAAAGGAACACAGGAAGGCTCTGGAAGAGTTATAGCCCAGGTCTCACTGTTCCCCACCACACTGCTTTGGGACTGTCCAAGCCCATCTGGTCCCACAGAAAGAGGAAGCAACAGCCCAGCTCTATGTAACATGAGCCCCCTGAACCCGGCTGAGCTGAGGGGTGGTGGAAGCAGGGGGACTGGTCCCAGAACTGGAGCCCGGCAACCTGAGGGCCCTGAGGGTTTACAGGCACAGCTCTGGGCAGGAAAAGAAGTGATGGAGTGGCTGCAGCGGTTCCAAGTTTCTGTGGTCTACTGGGGAGCTTCCCTCCTCTCCCCTCACATTCATCAGGGCAGACACACAAAGGCCTCCATCTCAGTAACACACGTCAGCAGAGAGGGGAGTGGACGGGTCAGGGAGACAGAGCTCATGATCCAAACTGCACCTCTGCAGAGAACAACCACTAGAAGAAAGACATCAAGCCAACAGCATGAATCTCAGGACCAGAACTTTTGGGACAAATGGACCAAGAGGGAAGTTGACACAATGTGTGTCTCAGTCGTGTCCCACTCTTTGCGATCCCATGGACTGTAGCCCGCCAGGCTCCTCTGTCCATGAGATTCTCCAGGCAAGAATACTGGAGTGGGTTGCCATGCCCACCTCCAGGGGATGTTCCCAACCCAGGGATTGAACCCAGGGCTCCTGCATTGCAGGCGGATTCTTTACCAGCTGAGCCACCAGGGAAGCCCAAATTGACACAATAAATAAGCTCAAAGCGGTAAGGGAGTATAAAAGTAATGTGAATCAGGCGGAGAAGTTATCAAATAGGAAGCAATACCTGCTCTACTAAAGGTGGGGCAGGCAGTCATTCCAAGGTCCAGCAAACTTCTCAGCATAGCAGATGGAACTCCAGCCCCCTTTGTACCTCCCCAGTGAGAGTGGGAGAGGTTATGGGGGATGCTGTCAACCCTACCTTTCCTTGGATGCTAAGGGCCTCCTCTGCAGACCTTAGGCAGTCCCCCACCACACGTCAGTGAGCTGCAGTGCTGACGTGGAAAATGGCACACTATTCTGCGAAGAGAGTTTATTTCTTAACCATGGATCTGACAGGGTGATTCTCCAGCCCAAACACGTTCAGTGGCTTTCTGCCATCAGCCAAAGGATCTCGGAATGACTCATGAGGCTCTTACATTCTGGCCCCAAACCACCATCCCAATTTCTCCTCCTGCCACCCTCTTCCAAACACCTGATGGTCCTGCAACATGAAAGCCTGCATGAAAGATGTCAAAGCACAGAGGCTCCTTCCAGGCACTGATTCTGCAGGTCTGTGATCACTGTCTGGAGCTGCTGGAGAAAAGTGGGAGAAACAGCCATGGTCCATGAGCATGTCTGCCTGGGGGCTGGCAAGATGAGGAAAGCTTGCCATGCTGTGAGTTAATGAGCTTCAGCTAGAAGCTCCCACACATAACGTGGTTTTTCATAGCTTCACACCTTAGAAAATGCTGTTGTAACTGCCTAGAAGGTTCTTCCCCACTCCATCCAGCGATTAAACTCCTACTCATCCTTCAAGACCCCAGCCCCTCACCAGGAGCCTTAGTGCTTTATTTTCCATGAGACTGCAGCTGTGATTTCAGGCACACAACACATAGCGCTGTGGGGAGGTCTATGGACACATATCTCCAGCAGTGAGCACTTGGAGGGCAGGGATCAACTTTATGCTGCCCTGGATCCACTGTGCCTGTCACGTAGAGACCATTTAGTAGATGCTTGAGTCATTAATTAAATACAGATGTCTAGCTAGCTAATTAGTCATAACAGAAAATTATGCTCTACTAGGAGATCTGTCCAGGGTGATTCTTTGGAATTCCTGCCTTGAGGGAGAATAGAATTAGCCTAGTCTGGATTATCCTAGAGGCGGGTCCGCATCATTTAATTACAGGCCCTGTTAGGCCTCCTCTGAGCACCTGCCTGTCTGAGACTGAGGCTCCCCCAGAAGGGTCCCCCGGTTACCACCGCAGAGGCTGCTGCTCCAGCAATGCCGGCCAGTATCCAGCAGGGTGTGCATCCAAGATTGCAGGTTTGATTTTCAAATCTCTTAGACCCCAAAGACAACCTTGTTCTGTGGAAGAGAGACTTCATGCTCTTTTATAGGCATAGGATTCCTGCCTATCTGGCCATAATGAACAGTTTTCAGCATACATTTCAGTGTAAATAAATGATTTCAGCTTCCTTGAGGGTTGGGGCTGTGGGTGGTGTGATCCCAGGTGTCCCGGGTACCCTTTGCATCTCGCCTGTCAGTGCCTCCTCCCCCCGCCCCGCCCAGCCCCACACACATCCCCTGGCTGCCTCGCCTCTGGTCCAGGGGTTTCCTTGACCTGGAAGTCTCAACCCACTCCCACCCAGCCCACCCTCTGATGGTAAACACCTACTCACTGGTCTTTCAAAACTCAGGTCAATAGATTCATCTCTACCGTTATTTTAGATTTCACATATAAGCAATATCCTATGATATTTGTCTTTCTCTGTCTGACTTATTTCACCCAGTATGTCAAAGGAACATATTTATAAAATAGGAATGGAGTCACAGATGTAGAAAACAAACTTATGCTTCCTGAGAGGGAGGAGGGGTAAATTGGGAGTCTGGGATTGACATATATGACTACCATATATTAAATACATAACTAGTAAGGACCTGCTGAGGGGCTTCCCCAATGGCTCAGTGGGTAAAGAATCCACCTACAATGCAGGAGTCATGGGAGATGTGAGTTCGATCCCTGGGTCGAGAAGGTCCCCTGGAGAAAGCAATGGCAACCCACTCCAGTACTCTTGCCTGGAAAATCCCATGTACGGAGGAGCCTGGTGGGCTGCAGTCCATGGGGTCGCTACGAGTCGGACACAACTGAGCGACTTCACTTTCACTTTTCACTTTCATGCATTGGAGAAGGCAATGGCAACCCACTCCACTATTCTTGCCTGGAGAATCCCAGGGACGGGGGAGCCTGGTTTGCTGCCGTCTATGGGGTCGCACAGAATCGGACATGACTGAAGCGACTTAGCAGCAGTAGCAGCCAGTATTCTTGCCTAGAGAATTCCATGGACAGAGGAGCCTGGCTTCCTGCAGTCCATGGGGTCGCAAAGAGTCGGACACGACTGAGTAACTAAGCACACACACATGCACACATATATAAACTAGATAACTAATAAGGACCTACTGTATAGCACAAGGAATTCTGCTCAGCACTCTGTATGTAGTGGTCTCTATGGGAAAAGAATCTAAATAAAATATGGTCTTCCTTGCAAGGAATATAAACCTCCTTGGTAGGCTGTAGAGGTCACCTGTGGTTAAGAAAACGATGGGGCTCAGTCCTGAGCGGGGGGGTAGTGATGAGCCAGCAGCAGCACAAAAACCCCCATCACAAGAGCTTTGGGACTTCCCTGGTGGTCCAGTGGTTAAGAATCCACTTGCCAATGCAGGGAACACAAGTTCAACCCCTTGTCCAGGAAGATTCCACATGCCACAGGGCAACTAAGCTGGTGAGCCTGCAACAACTGAGCCCTCACACCACAGCTACTGAAATCTTCCCTCCTAGAGCCTACGCTTCACAATAAGAGAAACCAACGCAATGAGAAGCCCTCACACTGAAACTACAGAGGAGCCACTCGCCACAACTACAGAAAGCCTGCTCACAGCAATGAAGACCCAGCACAGCCAAAAATAAATAAATAAAATGCCATCCATTTACAAAAATAAAAAAGAAGAGCTTTGGAGCCAAGTTCCTAAGTCAGTTGACAGAGGAGAATAAGAATTAAAATGGCACTAACTTTTTGTGGCATTTCTTCCGTGGTTGTTCTTCAAGAAACGTCTGCTTCAGGAGTTGATATTAAGCTCAGCTTTTTTAGGGGAGAGAACTGTTTTTGAAAATTACAGACAGAAAAGCATCCGGAATGCCCTCCTCCTCCCCTAAACCTGGCTTTGATCTTAGCGTCCCCGTCCAGGCTGGGCAGCCAGGGGCACAAGGAATGACACAACAGAGGGACTCATAGAATTACAGAAACAGTGTTTCACAGCTGGCTTAGCTTATAAAGATTAACTTAGAAAAATAGTAAATGCGTAGCACTTATGTACTGGCCTCTGTTCTAAAGGCATCACATGAATTTTTTATTGAATCTTGCCAACAACCCTCTAGGGTAGCTACTGTTATATTGTTGTTATTCAGTCACTAAGTTGTGTCCAACTCTTCGCAACCCCATGGACTGGGGCACGCCAGGCCTCCCTGTCCATCACCAACCCCCAGAGCTTGCTCAAACTCATGTCCATTGAGTCGGTGATGCATCCAACCATCTCATCCTCTGTCGCCCCCTTCTCCTCCTGCCTTTAGTCTTTCCCAGCATCAGGGTCTTTTCCAATGAGTCAGCTCTTTGCATCAGGTGGTCAAAGTATTGGAGCTTCAACGTCAGTCCTTTCAATGAATATTTAGGGTTGATTTCCTTTAAGATTGACTGGCTTCATCTCCTCACAGTCCAAGGGACTCAAGAGTCTTCTCCAGCACCACAATTGAAAAGCATCAATTCTTTGGTGCTCAGTCTTCTTTACGGTCCAACTCTCACGTCCATACCTGATTACTATTATGATCTCCATTTAACAGATAAGGAACCTGGGGCTGAAAACTGTGTCAACTTGTCCCGGGTCTCCCAGCTAGAGAGAGAGAGAGACAGCTGGGGTGAGCAGCCAGGTAGTGTCCAGCGTCTGGAGCCCCTACTTTTAACCCCACGCCATCCCACCCTCAGCATGGAGGCCAGAGTGAGGGATGCAAGACAGAGGATGGTCACCTCATCCTTTTGGGGTGATGGAGAGACTAAACTGGATTTGGGGGTGATTCTTCCTGGGTGAGGATAGATGAAGGAAACGAATGAGGAGCTGGGCCATCTTTGGGGGCTCTGGTCAAAAAGGCAATTGCCTGGGTGGGTGATGACTGAGAGCAGCCAGGGGACCAGTGTGGATGCATCCCAGCGAACGTCAAATGTCAGAACTAGGGAGACCTGGAAGACAAGGAAAAGCCAAGATGCACCCTAAAGTTGAGGACAGCTGTGGCTGCAAACAGCAACCTTCTTGGTAGTGTATTCAGCCTGTTGTCTGTACATGTTGCCCTAAGGGGCCTTGGAGACCACTCTTTCCAGTGGATGTTCATGACTGGCCTGGTATCCCCAGTCTAAGCTCTAGCCAGGTATGCATGGTACCTTTGGAAGCCCCAGGGCGCAGTGGCCAGGGTTCACATTGGCCAAGTCATCATGTCCATTGGCACCAAAGCTGCAGAACAAGGAGCATGTAACTGAGGCCCTCCTCAGGGCCAGGTTCAAGTTCCCTGGCCGCCAGAAGACCCGTATCTCCAAGAAGTGGGGATTTACTAAGTTTAACGGGAGTGAATTTGAAAACATAGTGGCAGAAAATCAGCTCACCTGGGATGGCTGTGGGGTCAAACACATGGATAATTGTGATCCCCCTGGACAAATGGCGGCCCTGAACTCAGGAGAGCCTGGGCGCTGTCCACTCCTTACTCAGGCCCATCAATAAATCCCACTTCTCTGTCAAATCAATAAATCAATAAAGTTGAGGACAAGAGCAGAAGCCTCAAGGGCTGAAACCCACACGGATGAGGGACCAGGAAGCAGGACCCCAGGTGCATAGGTAGCAGTGGCCTTGTGGGAGCCTCCATGTGTGAATAATCAGCCAGTTGCAGGCCAGGGGGTCAGGCCAGGCACAAGGAGGAGGCCTGGGTAAGGGGGTGTCATGGTAAGATGACCACAGGCATTTGAAGTCTGACCATCAGCAGTGAAAACAGCCCCCTAGAGCAGCGGTCCCTAACCTGCTTGACACCAGGGAACAATTTCGTGGAAGACAATTTTTCCACAGACCAGGGGTGGGGCAGTGGTTTCAGGATGATGCAAGCGCATTACATTTACTGTGCACTTTATTTCTAATCTGGGCTTCCCTGGTGGCTCAAACGATAAAGAACCTGCCTGCCATGCAGGAGACGTGGGTTCGACCCCTGGGTCGGGAAGATGCCTTGGAGAAGGGCATGGCAACCCACTCCAGTATTCCTACCTGGAGAATCCCATGGACAGAGGAGCCCAGTGGGCTACAGTCTATGGGGTTGCAAAGAGTCGGACACGACTGAGCTTCAGAACACTTTGACTTCATTTCTTTCTTATTTCTAATCTAATGCTGCCGTTGATCTGATTGAAGATACTGGTCCATGGCTGAGAGGTTGGGGACTCCTGGCCCAGAGAGATGAGCCAGGATGGGCTGCTTGGAAGCACATGGTCAGGAACTGCTCAGACTGGCCTCTGAGTCCCCCCCTGGGCAGGGAGGCCATGATTTCAGGCTTCTGAAAGGCCCCCAGGGAAATCTCCCTCTCTGACCACAGGCTCATGTGCCCTGGCCTCACTTACCAAGAGTGCTGCCAAATTCTGTCCTGTAAATTTTGGGCACTGAGCAAATATTAAGCCGTAAATGACGGGAGCAGAGAAATCATTAGCGATGTACCAGTGATCATGTAATGTCACTGCGGAGACTTCCCAAGTAAATAATTTCCTTTCCAGTCACCGAATAGCATAATGACACAGCCAAGACGGGTTTCTATTTATTCCTGGCCAATCTCTCTCAGATTTACGTTCAATCATGAGATGGGATCTCTCACTGCATTTCAGCGCATTACTTAATCAAATGGTATGCCGGTTGACCCCAGTGTGTCTTAAAGTTGGGGTTATTTATGGATATGGTTTCGAGTGGAGGGTCACCGTGGGGCCTAATCTGCATATGACTCTCAGGAGAGCTGGGATGTTATTTGCATAAGAAGCCTCAGGTTTCTGGGGAGGAGCCAGAAAGAGGACTGCAGCACAGCTGACGGGCAGAGTCCCCGCTTTTAGGGACCAGCTACTCAAGGGAAGACTCTAGTCAAGCCACACAGGAGAGCACTTGGGGCAAGTGGGGCTCCCCCCTCACCTCAAGTCTAAAGTGAGCCAGTGAGCCAGTGCTCTGCTTCAGAGGTTATCTTGGTACCCCGCGCCATGACTCCATGAACAGTCTCCCTAGTTCCTTCCAGGCTCTTCCTAGAGAATTTCTTGTTGTTTAGGCACCAAGTTGTGTCCAACCCTTTGCATGGACTGTAGCACACCAGTCCTCCCTGTCCCTCACCATCTCCTGGATTTTGCCCAAGTTCATGTCCATTGAATCAGTGATGCCATCCAACCGTCTCATCCTCTATCACCTTCTTCTCCTTCGGCCCTCAATCTTTCCCAGCACCAGGGTCTTTTCTAATGAGTCGGCATAGAGAAGGAGGTGTCCTTATGAGCCACGCTGCACTGTCATGGACTTGTAATTTTTTTAACTATTTCACTTACATTTTATTCTTTTTAAAACATTTTTAATTGGAGGATAATTGCTTTAGAATATTGTGTTGGTTTCTGCCATACATCAGCATGAATCAGCCATAAGCATACATATGTCCCCTCTCTCTTGAACATCCCTCCCATCCTGTCCCTATCCATCTAGGTTGTCACAGAGCACCGGATTTGAGCTCCCTGCAGTGAACTCCCGCTGGCTCTCTGTTTTACATATGGTAATGCAAATGCTTCAATGTCACTCTCGCAATTCGACCCTCTCTCCCCTTCCCTCACTGTGTCCTTACGAGCCACACTGCACTGCCATGGACTTGCACTAAATTTTATGAAGATCATTTCTTAATGATGTTCTGGGTGAAAGAGCAAGACCAGTAGGTGTGGCTCCTGCCCTGGAAGGCTCTTACCGTCCAGGGAGGAAGAGAGACTTGTACCATGGAAGTCGGAACAGGGGTTTATCTTACTGCTGCATGTCTTCCTGGGGGCCTGAGCCTCCTGTCATAGGTAAAGTCCCTCTCTGTCTCTAGCAATTTTCTCTGTTCTAAAGTCTACTTTACCAGAAGTCAATACAGCCTCTCCCGCTTATTATTTACATGGTATATCTTTTTCTAGCCTTTTACTTTCAACCTACCCATGTTGTTATATTTGAAGTGAGTAACCCACCAGGCTCCTCTGTCCAAGGGATTTCCCAGGCAAGAATACTGAAGTGGGTTGCCATTCCCATAGCCAGGGGATCTTCCCAACCCCGGGTCTCCTGCACTGCAGGTGGATTCTTTACCGTCTGAGCCATCAGGGAAGCAACTCAAGTATGATCCCTGGTCGAGGAACTAAGATGCACATGTTGTTGTTGTTCAGTCACCCAGTCGTGTCCGACTCTTTGCAACCCCAAGGACTGTAGCCCACCAGGCTTTCCTGTCCTCCACCATCTCCCAAAGCTTGCTCGGATTCATGTCCATTGATTTGGTGATGCCGTCCAATCATCTCATCCTCTGTCGCCCCCTTCTCCTCCTGCCCTCAATCTTTTCCAGCATCAGGGTCTTTTCCAGTGAATTGGCTCTTCAAATCAGGAGGCCAAAGTATTGGAGCTTCAGCATCAGTCCTTCCAGTGAATACTCAGGGATGATTTCCTTTAGGACTGACACAGGGAGAGTTTGAGAGGCTACTTTTTATAAATGGCTGTCATGAGATGAGTCATGATCAATGATGAGATTCTGCTTTAGGCAGGGTTATGAATGGAGCTACTTTATTGGCAAGCTAGGGGCAAAGGGGGAGCCACCTGATTCTGAGTCAGTCCCATAGAAAAGAAAGGCAAACTGCAAATGGATCGATAGGTACCTTGCTTCTGGGCACCTCTTTGAAGCAAAAATAACTCTTCTGATTTCCTTTAGGACTGAACTGTAAGATCAGTCTCCTTACAGTTGGATCTCTCTGCAGTCCAAGGGACTCTCAAGTGTCTTCTCCAGCACCACAATTCGAAAGCATCAATTCTTCAATGTTCAACCTTCTTTATGGTCCAACTCTCACATCAGTATATGTCTACTGGAAAAACCATAGCTTTGACTATATGGACTTTGTCAGCAATATACTGGAATATATATATGTTGGCAATATCTGAAATCTACTGGAGGTGATAAAGAAACCCCAGAGACCCACCACTGTGATGTTCTTGAAGTCCTGAGGACCTGGGAAGCCTGCCTTCTTTCTGTCTTTCAGAGTGTTCTGGGGACTTCCCTGGTGGTCCAGTGGATAAGATTCCACACTTCCATGTCAGGGGGCACAGGTTCAATCCTTGGCTGGGGAACTAAGGTCCCACATGTGGTGTAGCTAAGAAAAACACACAAATCCCTGCCAAAGCAGAGTCTTCTTAGGCTTTTCTGTTGTGTTATGCCCGTGGTCTTTTAGTTGTGAAAGTGAGGGGCTGGGAGGAATGCAGCCACTTCATCTTGACTAGAACTGAAGTTTGACTATATCTGGCATGTTTGGGAGAGATCAGATGTGTTCCGAGACCTAAGGCAATCTCAGAGTTCCCTCATGACCAAGTGGGTGGAGAAATAGCTGAGAGAAAGAGCCAGTGAGCTTGCCAAAAGGTTGCCGTGACATGGGAGGAAAAGTTATTATTGCTTTAAACATAATGCCTTTCCCACAAATTAAAACTCAGTCATGATCCAGGAACCCTGCACCCTGAGCCAGCTTCAAACCGTAAACTACAGACTTTATAGAGCATAGTTCACTTTCCCATGTTGGCTGGATACATTTGGTTATTATTAATTACTCAGAAAACTAAGATCATGGCATCTGGTCCCATCACTCCATGGGAAATAGATGGGGAAACAGTGGAAACAGTGTCAGACTTTATTTTTTTGGGCTCCAGAATCACTGCTGATGGTGACTGCAGCCATGAAATTAAAAGACGCTTAGTCCTTGGAAGGAAGGTTATGGCCAACCTAGATAGCATATTTAAAAGCAGAGACATTACTTTGCCAACAAAAGTCCATCTAGTCAAGGCTATGGTTTTTCCAGTGGTCATGTATGGATATGAGAGTTGGACGGTGAAGAAAGCTGAGCGCTGAAGAATTGATGCTTTTGAAGTGTGGTGTTGGAGAAGACTCTTGAGAGGCCCTTGGACTGCAAGGAGATCCAATCAATCCATCCTAAAAGAGATCAATCCTGGGTGTTCATTGGAAGGTCTGATGTTGAAGCTGAAACTCCAATACTTTGGGCACCTCATGCGAAGGGTTGACTCATTGGAAAAGACCCTAATGCTGGGTGGGATTGGGGGCGGGAGGAGAAGGGGACGACAGAGGATGAGATGGTTGGATGGTGTCACCGACTCGATGAGCATGGGTTTGGGTAGACTCTGGGAGTTGGTGATGGACAGGGAGGCCTGGCGTGCTGCGATTCATGGGGTCGCAAAGAGTCGGACACGACTGAGCGACTGAACTGAACTGAATTACTCAGTAGGTGAGCTGAGGCACTTAAAACACCACCATGAACACCATGAGTGAGCTAACAGTTCTAGAACCTAAATTCTAACGTTTCTTGACTGTGGCTTTTTCAGACTTTGTCTTCAAAGGCATTTTATGAAGCACAACATACACAAGGCACCACAGCTGCACCCAAACAAGTAGGAGGAGCACGCGTGGTTAATTGAAACGGGTTTTACCGGGAATGTGGTGTGAAGAAACCGAGTCAATCAGAGGCTCATTGAAAAGGAGGACTTTGATATGCTGCAAGAAATAGTGACTTTTGTCCCCAATTTCTGACATCTCTTTCAATGCGACATTTTTAAACATCTGTTTCTAGAGCAGAGCAGGAAATCTCTAAGCAGCCATAACTCTTTGCTTGTGTCATATGGAAACTACAGGCTGTAATTTTTTTTTTAATCCTACCATGAAATCTTTTTTCTTTTAAACCAGTTCAAAGTAGAGCATTTAATGGGCATTTATACACAGGGAGAGTTTGAGAGGCTACTTTTTATAAATGGTTGTCATGAGATGAGTCATGATCAATGATGAGATTCTGCTTTAGGCAGGGTTATGAATGGAGCTGCTTTATTGGCAAGCTAGGGGCAAAGAGGGAGCCACCTGATTCTGAGTCAGTCCCATAGAAAAGAAAGGCAAACTGCAAATGGATCGATAGGTACCTTGCTTCTGGGCACCTCTTTGAAGCAAGAATAACTCTTCTGGCCCTTTGTTTGACTCCATGCTTTCAAAACTGTGTTTCCTGTCTCTGTGACCGAAGTTTCTATGGCTTCAGTGGCTGTGGATTACACGGAGAGGGGAATGTGTGTGTGTGTGTGTGTGCCAGCTCAGTAGGCGGAGGTCAAGGTAGTTTTTTTTTCCTTGATGAAATATATGAGGTGCCATATGGTAGAGCAACCTGAGAATACCAGGTGTGCCTGCATCAGAATCTAAAGTGCTGTTACCATGGAGACCAGCACTCCCTCAGCGATGCAGGGCCTCTACTTCGGCCTTCAGAGGAGCTTACTTGTCTAATAGGAACAGGTGCTCTGACATACAGAAGAAGTAAACCTTGAAGGCAAGCCTTTAGGAATTTCTCATTTTTTTTCCTTGATTCTTTCTAAAGAGTTTTCTCCCTCTCTACTTCATGAGTGAAGGCTTTGTTGAACTAACAATAATAGTAGCCTTTATTACAATGGTGTTCTTCCTAGGTGGTTCAGTGGTAAAGAACCCACCTGCCAAGCAGGAGACAAGGGTTCTATCCCTGGGTTGGGAAGATCACCTGGAGAGGGAAATGGCAATCCGCTCTAGTATTCTTGCCTGAGAAATCCCATGGACAGAGGAGCCTGGCAGGCTATAGTCCGTGGGGTCACAAAGAGTCAGACACGACTGAGCAACTAAACAACAACAACAAATTCAGATGGTGCTTTGTGTTATATATGCTCTATCTATCCTTGGAGTAAGTGTTTTATCTGTATTTTACAGATGAGAAAACCAAACCAAGACTTCAAGAAAGTTTCCCAAGTCATAATCTCACAAACAGCTGTCCAGGTTGGAACTCAAACCCAGAACCATCTGACTTCTGCCTGTGCACTTAACTCCTTGCCAAAAGGTGATGAAGTTGTTACATCTGGAGTATGTCTGTCTGTTCAAAGGATCATCAAGCTTTTCAGTCCTATGAACTAAGAACTGAGAAGCAAAAGAAAAAGAAAGTGAAGTTCCTGAAAGCTTTCCAGTGGCCAAGTGGTGACTTATTGACAGGACAAGCCACAACCGCATTGAGAACCAATGGCTAAGATTTATTGAGCATCTGTATGTGTCCTTCATTCTTTCATCAAATATGTACTGAGACCTACCCTAAGCCAAGCATTGTTCTAAGTCCCATGGATGCAATGGTGATGAAAATGCTTAATAACAAATCAGACAAAAATCTCTACCTGGGGGGACTTCCTAAACTCCAGTTTGTGTCTGTGTCAGACACTGGACCGTGAGAACTCAGAAGCAGGAAAAGAGTTTATGATTAAGAAGCCAAGACAGAGATACAGATATCCTAACTGCAATGCACTGAGATAAGAGCTAGATTCCAAAGGGGTGCAAAGCTCTGGGAACAGTGCTACTAGGTGGGCACCGGGGCATCCAAGGTTTCTTTCTCTAGCTTTAGATGCCTAGAGCCCTCAAAGATCCCAGATCCTCTAACCTCCCTGGAAATCCTTTGGGACCCTCTTAGTCAACTCCTGAGAAGCTGGAACCCCTTGGGTGGGACATTCTAGGGCAAACCATTGTCATGGGGTGACTATCACACCAGGGCTCCCACACTTGTGCATCAGACGATTGATAAGCATAGGATTTGACATCTGTTCCTAACTCATTGCGTTTCTTTACATTTCATTTTGATCATTCTGCTCTTCCTTCCACCTGAGCTCTATTTAAACATTGTTTCAACAACCGTAAATATAATCTGTTCTTCCCAGCTCTGGGTTGTCCAGAAACTTGATGTCTGCACCTTGTATTAAGACACTTGGAGGGCGTTCTCTGGTGGCCCAGCGGTCAAGACTCCACTCCCACTACCAGGAGCACTGGTTTCATCCCTGTGCAGGGAAGTAAGATCTGAGGCCATACAGCCAAAAAATAAACAAATAAATAAACAAACCAAAAAAAATGGGGGTGGGAAGGAGGCCCAAAAAGGAGGGCATATATCTATATACTTAGTTGATTCACACTCTTGTTGAACAGAAACTAACACAATTGTAAAGCAGTTATCCTCCAATTAAAAGTAAATTGGACTTCCCTGGTGGCTCAGTGGTAAAGAATCTGACTGCCAATGCAGGAGATGTAGGTTTAATCCCTGGGTTGGGAAGATCCCCACTCCAGTATTCTTGCCTGGGAAATCCCAGGGACAGAGGAGCCTGGTGGCATACAGTCCATGGGGTCGCCAAAGAGTCAGACGTGACTTAGCAACTAAACAACAAATAAAATTAAAACAAAAACAAAAACAAAACAAGCCCTTGGAGAACAGTGTCAAGGACAGGCCTAGAGCAAGGCACTAAATTCTTCTTTCCAGCCCAGCAGAAATCCACTAAGTAATACACTTTGGTGCAGTCATTTGCCCCGCCAAGAACCCATGGACCCATTATTGAAGTTACACCTCTCTACCTTGCCCTGAGGACATGACGGAGGATGCTGCCAAAAGCCTTGGCAAAATTCCTTCTCCCAGCCCCAGAGACAAGAGTGCTTCTATATTGGGAGAAGGCTGAGGTGGGGAGATTGTGATTGCTTTGAAATCCAAAATGTAAGATGAGAAAACTGAACTGTTTGGCCGGAGCCATGAGAGTCAAGTCAGGCCTGTTGTTCACACTTGACTTCTGATGAACCAGTGCCAGTCTGTCAGTCAAACACAAATGAAATGTTACTAAACAATTGTCCCACTTTGTTTCATTAATGTTTGAGTAGACAAGCAGTATCAGAGCAACATATAAACAGAGTTCATTGTTCACATTCGATAAAACTGACAATCAGTCAGTTCAGTTCAGTCGCTCAGTCATGTCCGACTCTTTGTGACCCCATGAATCGCAGCACACCAGGCCTCCCTGTCCATCACCAACTCCCGGAATTCACCCAAACTCATGTCTATCGAGTCAGTGATGCCATCCAGCCATCTCACCCTCTGTCGTCCCCTTCTCCTCCTGCCCCCAATCCTTCCCAGCATCAGGGGCTTTTCCAATAAGTTAACTCGTCACATGAGGTGGCCAAAGTATTGGAGTTTCAGCTTCAACATCAGTCTTTCCAATGAACACCAGGGCTGATCTCCTTTAGGATGGACTGGTTGGATCTCCTTGCAGTCCAAGGGACTCTCAAGAGTCTTCTCCAACACCACACTTCAAAAGCATCAATTCTTCAGTGCTCAGCTTTCTTCACAGTCCAACTCTCACATCCATACATGACTACTGGAAAAATCATAGCTTTGACTAGACAGACATTTGTTGGCAAAGTAATGTCTCTGCTTTTTAATATGCTATCTACAATAAAGTAAATCTAATACATTTTAATGAACTGCATGACCACAATTGTGTTGTATGGTTAATTAAATAGAATTATAAGAATTCATAGCAACTGAAATTATTTCTTCCACAGTACAAAATTCTGGGGGTGAGAAATGGGTAAAGAAAGGTCCTTGAAAAAAAGGAAATGAGATGGGTTAGTGGGGAGGGAATTAGGGTCATCTAATAAGATCAGGGTTATGGGTGGGTTTTGCCACTGTTTTAAGCCAAGAAATTACAAAGACTGTAGAATTTCCAGTACCTGCCTTTGGCTAAATTTACAAGCTAGGAACTTGGGCAGAAGTATAGAGTTTAAGAAGACATATTGAGTTCTTCTAAGAGAAAAGACGGAGAAGGCAATGGCACCCCACTCCAGTACTCTTGCCTGGAAAATCCCATGGACGGAGGAGCCTGGTAGGCTACAGTCCATGGGGTCGCTAAGAGTCGGACACGACTGAGCGACTTCACTTTCACTTTTCCCTTTCATGCACTGGAGAAAGAAATGGCAACCCACTCCAGTATTCTTGCCTGGAGAATCCTAGGGACGGCAGAGCCTGGTGAGCTGCCGTCTATGGGGTCGCACAGAGTCGGACACGACTGAAGCGACTTAGCATAGCATAGCATAAGAGAAAAGAAACGAAAGAATTCTAGGAATCAACTAAAATCACCTAAAGCTGTTTCTAGGAGTATTGTTAAGATACTGAGGTGAGGGACTTCCCTGGTGGTCCTGTGGTTAAGACTTTACCTTCCAACACAGGACGTGAGAGTTCAGTCCCTGGTTGGAAAACTTAAGACCCCACATGCCTCGTGGCCAAAACACCAAAACATAAACCAGGAGCAGTATTGTAACAGATTGAATAAAGACTTCAAAACCGGTCCACATCAGAAAAAAAAAAAAAAAGAAGAAGAAGATACTAAGGCGAAAGGCAATACCTCCCTCTATTATGGCAACAAGTGGAAATTGGGCCTTTGTGTGCAAGAACTTGGGGGTTGGATTCAGATTATCTAGGAACTCTTTAAAAAGTCAGACACCTAGATCACTCTGAAGCCCACTGATCAAGGTCTCAAGGAAGGAGGTTTAGACCTGTGTATTTTTCAGAGCTTCCTAAGTGGTCCTGACAGTCACCCAAGTTGATTATCTAGAATCTTTAGATACAGAAGGTTTATACCTGGGGGGGGGGGGATTAGAAAGCACAGCCAGAGAGAGGAAAGAGTGGGGAGAGACAACTGAAGAAGTAGAACACCCCACGTGCTACACCAGTGTGTGTAAGAAAATCTAATCAGATTGTGTTCCTAACACCCACCACCACTCAGGGAAAAGGTACTCTGCCTGAGACGGTCAGGCGCGTGTGTGTGCTCAGTCGCTTCCATCCTCTCCGACTCCTTGTGACCCCATAGACTGTAGCCAGCCAGACTCCTCTGTCCATGGGATTCTCCAGGCAAGAATACTAGAATGGGTTGCCATGTCCTTTTCCAGTGGATCTTGCCAAGCCAGGAAGCCGTCTCCTGCATTGGCGGGTCTTTTGCCTCTAGTGCCACTGAGACGTCAGGGTGGGTGGCGGGGGAGGTTGTAAGGGAACTGGCACTTGATTCACTGGGAGAAGATGCTTTAGGAGGTGAGAGGAAGTGATAAAACAGAAAGAGGCCTTTTCAAAATTGAGTCAGGCTAATCTTGCCTCTAGTCTACAGATGCCAAAGCAATTTTCAAGGAACTCTTTTTAGGCATGTCCCTTTCTCCTCCTCTCCCCTTTCACTGCCACTGGCTAAAGGTGGAGACTCCATCCTGGGAGGGGTGCTCTGTCTGCCACAGAGCACAGCCCAGATCAGCCACTCAAGCTCAGCTATGCTGGCAGTTCTGCCAGAAATTCCATACTTCTGCAACCCATTTTGTCTAAGACGCTCAAATGCAAACAAATATTTAAATTACGCTGCTCACCGACTTCCCTGGTGGTTCAGTGGTGACGACTTCGTGCTCCCAACACAGGGGGCACAGGTTCGATCCCTGGTCAGGGAACTAAGATCCCACAAGTCACATGGCATGGCCAAAAAGGATAAATTATGCTGGTCACACACCTAAGAGCTTTTAGAATGTGAAATATGGTTGTTGCTAAGTGTTGTGCATCAGTAGGTGCTTGCCTGTGAGCTGCCCTGCAAAGACAGAGGCTACACTGTACCCTGAAACCTTCCTGGGTGTATGGGAGGTCACCCCATTCACTTTCCTCATGGATCTTATTTGTGAGCCTCTCATGCAACAGGCATGGCTTCCCTTGTGGCTCAGCTGGTAAAGAATCCGCCTGCAATGCGGGAGACCTGGGTTTGATCCCTGGGTGGGGAAGATCCCCTGGAGAAGGGAAAGGCTACCCATTCCAGTATTCTGATGTGGAGAATTCCATGGACTGTATAGTCCTTGGGGTCACAAAGAGTTGGACATGACTGAGTGACTTTCACTTTCATGCAACAGGCTGGAGGGGGACATGGCAACCCACTCCGGTATTCTTGCCTGGAGAATCCCATGGACAGAGGAGTATGGCGGGCTACAGTCCTTGGGGTCGAAAAGAGTGGGACACGACTGAGCGACTGAGCATCTACACAAACAACAGGCACTGTGCGGCCCCTGTAACCGGCCCCTCCCCGGAGTAACGGCAGCTCCTGTTTTGCCTCTTTCTGTCATGTCACAATCCTAGTCCTCTACACGGGAGCTCTTCCAGGAACTTCTGTCTATTTTATCACTTTTTCATTGGCCATTGACCTCAGAACTTCAAATCTCTGGAGAGCAGGAGTGGGGTGCTGGGAAAGTCAGTGGCTACATAAAGGTTATTCGCGTTTCCCACAGGCAGTGCTGGGTCTTGTTATTTTTCCTCAGTTGAGCCACGGGGGAACATTAGAGGCCCATGCAAGCCCCGCCAAGCAGCTCTCACCCAGTTTAATGTCTCCAGCGTTGAGAGTCATCCCCCCACTGTTACCCCACAAAGGCTAAAGGAAGCACATTGCCTACTCCAAAGGGGGTTTAAATCAAATCGGCGCAGGGTGACGTCTATTTGTAAAATAGAGATGCAATTTGCCTTGGCAGAACTGTGCCTTCCTATTGTACTAAATGGCTCCTGGTGCTCTGTTGCTGCTACGTAATAAATTTAAGTAAGTTACCTCTAATATGAATGTGGCTGGGTAAAAGAAATTGATAGAAAATTGAGCCAGTTTTCATCCCCAGACCGACCACCAGGTTCGAGGCTATTTCTGTCTCCAGAAGGGGTATGATTTCACAAACAGTAGAAGCCTTTTCTCATCCAATTAGCAAAGCACTTCTTCCCTTAAGGTATTCACAAGGTGATGACGTGAAGAGAGTGCTGTTGGGAGATCTTGCTGCAGATCACCTCTCTGGACCTCAGTCCTTCTACCAGAAAACATAAGAGCAGGAGATAAGACCTCTAGATATTAATCTGGCCCTAAAGCTTTCTGGCTTTCCAATTCTAAAAATTCCAAATAAGAAAAAATGAAAGTTAAAGACAGAAATGACATATATACACTACTCACACTATGGATAAAGTAGGTAACTAGTGAGAGTCTACTGTACAGCACAGGAAACTCTACCTGATGCTCTGAGGCGACCTGAATGGGAAGGAAGTCCAAAAAGAGAGGGGAGATATGTATACATAGAGCTGATTCACTTTGCTGTATGATAGAAACTAATGTAACATTGTAAACAACTATCTTCCAATAAGAATTAATTTTTTAAAAAATTAAAAAAAACCAAAAAGCAACTGGGAAAACCAAACTGAATAGCCAGGCCAGCCAAAGCAGACGAGTGGCTGTGAAGCCGTTACCTGGTGGGTACCACCTGTGCGGAGCAGAGTGCATTCCTGTCCCAATTATTCGAACCAAGCCCCTGATGCTGGGAAAGACTGAAGGAAAGAGAAGGGGACAACAGAGGATGAGATGGTTGGATGGCATCACTGATTCAATGGACATGAGTCTGAGCAAACTCTGAGAGTTAGTGAAGGACAGGGAAACCTGGTGTGCTGCAGTCCATGGGGTTGCAAAGAGTCAGACATGACTCAGCGACTGAACAACAACTACCCCGTGAGGAGGGTTATACCTCTTGATGCCTCTTGGAGAGAATAGTTCCTGATTCCACTGACAAAAAGTATGGCCATGTGACTTGTTTTGACCAGTGGATGGCAACAGACTCGATGTGTATGACATCTCAAGAGGAGTTTTAAGAGCTTCTGAGAGCTTGCGAGCCCCCTTGCTCTCCTCCCGATGCTGTGAGAACAGAGTCACTGAAGGTTTTAGGGATCTCAAGAAGGGACCACTGTACAGAGCAAAATCACAGCTGTAGCAGAGCTGCAGATGACGTGAGAATAAGAGCCATACCTTTGCTCCTGCAAGCCAGTGAAACCTGGGGCTTATTTCATCCCTCAGTCTTACCAAGAGAAAGCTGACTCACCACCCTCCATGGGGCATGTATGATTAATACTCAGAGAAGGACAAGGATGACATGGCTAATGTGTGCTCTTAGACCGAAAGCTCCTGGTGGCAGCCTCAGTCTCATGGATGCCAGAAATGCACAGCTCTCCAAACACGCAGCCATGGCTGCCGCTCACAGGAATTTGAGGCTGGCATGACACCACCATCACAGTGATGCCCTCCGTTCACTGTGTTTCGAACTGGAGTTCAATAGGGGTAAAGGCAGACCCTGGACTTATCATCAGAGTCCCAAGCCACTCCCTGATCTCTGATTGCCCACAGGTCTGCAGGAAACTTCGAACCTATCCCTGAAGTCCTGTCATGTGACCTTTGAAATCTCATGATGGACTCTCGGTTCAGAGAGGTCATCCCCCAAGACCAGACTGTGTGTCTTTTTTTTTGTTTTGGTGACTGTTCATTTGAATGAAAGCACAGTATTTAAAGGTTTCTCATAGAACAAATGGGTTCTCTTGCTCAATATGAGTAACACTGGATTCAACGACCTGCAAGGTCCCTTTTGGCTCTGAAACAAATTAGTCTTACAGCATTATCTAATTTGGACATCATTTTCCTCACCATTTGACAGGCAGGCATCAAATTTATTAGTGGCACATATCAACTTTATGCAGTTAATTAGGGCAGAAAAACAGACGAATTTTCCGAGTGAATTGACATCATAATCTAGGTGAGATGAACATGGATATAAGGCAAACCTGTCTCTGCTGCTTATCAGTCTTTGTTCAGAGAGTATTGTGTATGTTACTTTTAGAGAAAAAAGAGAGAACTAATTAGATCAACAATCTGTGAACAAAGTCAAAACAAAGAATTCAAATATATATTTTTTCACTGTTATACAGCCTGAGGGCAATAGCCAAAAGAAATTACTGTAAAGTGTGAGTAATGCAAAATAGATTTCGTGAATTTCCATCTGAAATGTGTGAATTTAATATACACCTGCAAATTAAGAAATGCGTTTTGATTTATAAAGTAGGCTTGATTCACATGTGGAAAAAATTATGTCCCATAGACAACTCCAAGATGGGTCCCAGGCTGCATGTGGACCTGGAGAAGTGGAAGGGGGTTTCATAGACTGAGAAGACACTGTGACTGCAGAGCCAGACCTTTATCCACGTTCGTCAAAACCAAAGCACCTGAGGCCACCACCACCCCTCCTGAGAAGATGGGCAAAGCAGTCTGTCAGTGATTCCCTGACCAGCTATCACAACAACGGACCTCTAAGCTACATCAAGAGGAAAGGAACTGAAGTTCTGTGTTTACTTAGGTCATGTACACAGACTAACACCCAGCCTTACCCTGGGCTTTCGGCTTAGGAGCCAACACCCAATCCCAGCTTCACCATCACCACGTGGTGAATAAGTTTCCTCGTGTCAGTGTTCTTCATGAGGGCTCTGGCTTACAGGGTCACAGTGAAGGCAGAGCCTTCTAGTAGGAGTCTCACTGCCCACGGGGCACAGAGCCACGACATGTGCAACATCCTGTAGGGGGGACAGCAGTGACCAATGCCCCCTGCCTCCCAGAGCTTGCCGCTGTCTAGTGTGTAAAAGAACCTGCCCTGACAGAAGGCAGACTAACACAAGTCAGCAGCAAGTGGGGACTGTTCCCTCTCTCGCCACGATAAACTCCTCTTCATGCTTCAGAGCCTGGCTGATATCACCTCCTCTGTGAAGACTTCTCTGCGCTTCTCCTCCTCCACGCTGCTGTTTGGTCATGTGCTCACGTGGCTGATGGATGGATCTGGAGATGGTTTGTTTCAGGGCTTTCTCTATGGGATGAGTTCTGTAAGGCAGGGGCTGTGCCTCAGATTTGCTGGGCATTCAGTAAGCTAAACTGACTTTATAAAGGTCTACATAATAGACTTAGGATGTAAGTGTTAGTCGTTCAGTTGTGTCTGACTCTTTGCGACCCCATGGACTGTAGCCCGCCGGGCTCCTCTGTCCATGGAATTCTGCAGGCAAGAATACTGGAATGGGTAGCCATTCCCTTCTCCAGGGGATCTTCCCAACCCAGGTCTCCTGCATCGCAGGCAGATTCTTTACCATCTGAGCCACCAGGGAAGCCCCCTAATACACCTAAATAAATCAATAAATATCTGTATGAGATTCAAATGAGAAAAATATGGAAAAATAAGTCCAGGCTAGATCTTTCTAGACGCCCTCCGTGCATAATCCCCTGTGGATTACACAGAAGACTTCCTTATACAGAAAACTTTGGGAAACCACCCCCCTTTTTAGGAAACCTGAGACCTTCTGACACGATGTAATGCTTTTTCTTTCTATAAAAAGCAAACCGCAGCTCTGGTCTGTGATTCTTATGCAAGAAACACCAAGCTCTTCCCTGTGTGACCTTCTCCAGGACACAAACCTGCATCTGCAGTAAGAAAAGACAGTGAGACAGTGTGTAGTTTGTCAGCTCTCTGTTTAAAGTGCTTCTTTTTGAGGAAATTATGCTTGCTTGTATTGTTCCTATTATAAAGAGGGAGAAATCTGGGTCTTAGTGTGGTGAACAGGGCAAGAGCGCAACCACCAACATCCATGCTTTGATTCACAAAAGGGACTAAGAGAAGTAAGAACAGAAGCCTCTCTCTTCTAGCCTCTTCTACCTTTGCTGGAAAAATAGCCCAAGAGCTCACGAAACATTTGGCAAAACACTTCAGTGTACACATGTCTACTATGGCCACTGGGTAGGCCAATTTGGGGGTCCAGAAGCTTCAGGGTGACTTCAGGATTCCACTTTTGGTAGAAGTAGTGTGGGGACCGCCTCAGTACAGCTCAGACTGTGTTTGTCAGCAAATGAAAGGGTAGTGGGACACTTTGGGCTATTTCTGGTGTCCTAAGATTTCCGTTCCGTCACAATAGAAGCCTTAGAGCCAAGTCTAGTTCAAAGAAGAGAGTGGTCCCTAACTGCAGCAGATCCCTTCCTGCCCTTGAGTCAAAGTGGCTCACTGCCAAGCAAACGGACCCCACGCACTCTGACTGCAAGGATCATCACTCCATCTACTGATCTCAGAGGCACTGACAGAGAGCAAGGACGGGCAACCAGAGCCACTTTATTTGCAGGAAAGTTCCAGTTCAGTTGCTCAGTCGTGTCTGACTCTTTGCGACCCCATGAATCACAGCACGCCAGGCCTCCCTGTCCATCACCAACTCCCAGAGTCTACCCAAACCCGTGTCCGTCGAGTCAGTGATACCATCCAGCCATCTCATCCTCTGTCATCCCCTTCTCCTCCTGCCCCCAATCCTTCCTAGCATTAGGGTCTTTTCCAATGAGTCAACTCTTCGCATGATGTGGCCAAAGTACTGGAGTTTCAGCTTCAACATCAGTCCTTCCAAACCCAAACAAAACCCAAACAAAATAAAGGGAGCTACAGTGATGTGCCCAGAACTAGCTCTGCAAGGAGGCCTTGTGGAGGAGGAAGCCTCACTTGTGGTGTTTGCTAGTTTCCATGGTGTAAATAATCTCACCATAGCTGATTTCAAGCCATCAGTAGGTTGAAAGACTGGCAATGTTGTTTTTAATAGTCAACAGTTGGCTCCAAAAATGCCTGTGATGAGCCAACTCTAGCACACTGTGCAACTTACATTTATTGAGGGTTTATGATGGGGCCATGGGCTTTCCTGGTAGCTCAGGTGGTAAAGAATCTGCCTGCAATGCAGGAGACCCTGGTTCGATTCCTGGGTCTGGAAGATACCCTGGAGAAGGGAACGGCTACCGACTCCAGTATTCTGGTCTGGAGAATTCCATGGACAGAGGAGCCTGGCAGGCCCCAGTCCATGGGGTTACAAAGAGTTGGACATGACTGAGCAACTTTCACTTTATGGTGGGGCCAGAGACTGATAAGCACTTTATATTTCAAGTATCTCATTTCATCTTCCCAGTAGTCCTGTAAAGAAGGTCCATCATCACCATCCCCATTTGAAGGTGAGAAAACAGGGGCACAGAGAGGATAAAGCCACTTGCCCCCCTGGGGCTGGGAAGCAGGGGCTGGAATCCCAGTCCTACTCCCCAGCTGAAGTTCTCCCAGTCCCACAGTGCTCTCATGAGACAGGACCTCATTTCCATAGCAACAGATCTCTAGCGAAAGGGCAGGGCCCTCTGACCAGAGTCCACAGGGCCCAAATGAGTCCAGACATCCCTCACCCAGGCACAGAACATATGAGGGGGACTCCTTGTCTCTGCAAATTCAGCCTCCTCCTCTCATTTTCTTCCCTTCAGTCTGACTCTCACCCCTTCACGCTTCCCTACCAGGAACAGCCGCCTCTGTCCTGCTGTTGGTGCCCCCGCAAGCCCACTCACGTTTAGCTGACCTGCTGTACCCCTGTATCAACAAGGACGGGTTGGCCAGCAGTGTCCTCCTTGGGAGCCTCACACTGGGAGAGGCCCCTGCGTTCTCAGGGCAGGAGCCAGTGAGGGCATGGCCCCAGGTCTCGCTGTCCGCAGGAGGTGGAGGGTCTCTGGAGGACACGGCAAAAGGGATTACTGATCAGTAAAAACAAAGAGGTGGACGGTGATATATTCCTATATCCAAAAGTCAGGAATTATTCCAAATCTGGGGAGACATGAAAACTCAGGATGGGAATTAAACTTGTCCTAAGTCCTTGAAGCGATCACCTCTAGGTTGAGCAGAATCAGGAAAACTGTCAGTGGGACTGACTAATAACAAGAATTTATGGGCATATGAAGGTCAAGGAGCCAGGTTGAGGCAAGATTCCCAGGCCCTGACCCCAGGATTTGTTTCCATTGTTCTGTGACTTTGCTGCCAAAAACAGCCAGTCTCTTATTAGAAACTCTAATATGTGCAATTTAACTTGAAATGATTTCTCTCTATTTAAAAATCTTCCCAGTGAAGAGGTTCAGTGGGTTTTTAAACTATTCATATAAAACACAACCTTCCAATTAATTTGCAAGAACTGACTGATACCAGGAAAAATGCAAATTTAACAGCCAAAGTTAAATGAAAACTTCTGCATATTCAATGGCCCATAATTAAAAAATGAAGCTTATGATTTATAACTGCAGCCAATGATTTATATTTCTTCCACCTGGATCTACACACTTTTGTGGGGTAACTTTTTCATTACAAAAGTCATTAAAAGTAAGCATGAAAATTAACAGAATCACTGCACCTAGTTAGCCTAGACCAAGGTTTGGTTTTTTTAAATGAAGCATATTTAATCTCATGGCTCTCAATACAAATATTATTCATAATTTTTGGAAGGTATTTTGTGTCAGTAAAATTATTTTCCATGTTTTCATATTTATAGTCCTTAAAATTTTTAATTTTGTGCCTATTTTTATAAATTACTTAATTACAAATATTCTGTAAATTATCAATTAGTAAATATAATACAGTGTAAAACTCACAAGCATCTAACTGGCAGAGAGCCACCATCACAGGAGTTTGCAAGCACGCAGGAGTTTGTGTCCCAGGTCACACAACGTGACCAGCACAATCCTGTCCCATCAGTCAAAGGCCATGAGGTCAAGAGCCACAACTAACTTGCATGCCAAGGGCTTTTCAGAGGTAAAAGTGAGGGCAGGGACTGACTGGATTTCTATAAATACTGCTCTTTAAAAACCACCTTAGGGACTTTCCCGGCAGTCCCGTAGTTAAGACTCAGCACTTCCAGAGCAGGAGGCACTGGTTCCATCCCTGGTCAGAGAACTAGGATCCCACGTGCCAAATGGTGTGGCCAAAAAATTTTTTTCTTTAATTTTTTAATTTAAAAAAATCTTAATATTGTAGGCATAATTCCTTTGAAAAGTAAAATAATTATCATATAAAAGCAAAAGGTAAAAGTCTCCCTTTCAAGAGGTTTTTCATTTTGGTATGAAGAAAGAAAAATTCTGGTGTTAAATTTTAAAAGGAACTTATCTAATCATAAAAGGCTGTCCTAAAATATTAAAAATTAATTTGTAGTACAAACTAAAAAACTATGTAAGAAATAGGTATACTTTGAAAAGTACTGAAAAGATGTTCTCATTGTTTAATAATCCCACACTGAAAAATTCAGGGTGAAATGAGGTTTCATTAAGAATAATAACTAAAGAGGTTGCTTCTTATGATTTGCAAATATGTATTTCATACCATTCTCTAATGAGAACCTAGGAAAATGGTGCTTTTCTTTTACTGTGAATATTTATGGATGCAGTTTCTAGCTGCCTTGAGCAAACTCCATTCTTAAGTTGCTATATCTCTAGAAATCTCTTAGAGCTGCTGTTCAGGATGACATTTTGTCCAATTAGTTGTCAGCGTACTTCCTTTTACCTTCCCAGCAATAACCTTACTTTTTCTAAGACAATTTCACACAGTCAACCCGTTCAATTAAAACTATACAAAAAGCTGTTCTGAGAGACCCACTGCTAGGCAACAGAAACCTGTTGAACTAAATCTCAGGTGGAAAACATTTCTGAAGACAGATGAGAACAAATATAGTCATCGCACAATAAATTATCAATTTAACCCAGAGTAGAATACTGTTTTTAGAATTTACAGAGGTCAAAACAAAACAAAAAAGACAACCTTTGAGGATGTGAACATTCTTATGAATGTGTACATGTGTATTTGAATATGTACAAATGTGTATACATATTCTGCAGACGTGACAGATTCCCGATCAATAGCTAATTGGGCTTGCTGTGTTTGATCAACCCACACCTGTTCCCTGTGCTGTGTCTCCGGGAGACAGCTCGGAATGTCAGCATGCTGGGTTTTCAAGAGAGCACTTTGATCACCAGTTCTTCACAGAAACATGCTTTGAAGAGACACAAATGAAGCAAGTTCTTACAGTAAAGGCAGAACAACTTATTACATGAAATTCAGAGTGAACTTAGGTTCTGAAATATAGGCTCTGCATTAAAAACCAAACTAAAACATTGCACACACATTTATCTTGGAGAAAAAAGTCTGATTATGGAAAAGGCTTTTAAAGGCTCACAGAATTTATGAGAAGGGTCTCCTAAGGACTTGGAAACTAAATTTTTAAAAATTATTTTTGGCTGAATTGGGTCTTAATTGCAGCATGTGGGAATCTTAGTTTCCTGACCGGGGATTGAACTCACGTGCCCTACACTGAGAGGCAGATTCTTAACCACTGGACCACCAGGGAAGTCCTCTAAATTGTTCGTAAAAAATAACAGTGATGAATTATGTGCCAATGAATCAGAAATGTGAATTAAATTCTCTTTAAAACACACAAGGGTTTAAAAATTAGAGGAAATATTCTTGTTGAAGTATGTTTTAGAAATGTTATAAAATGTATTTCAAAATGCTTGAAAAATAGCTGGAGGTATTTTTATAAATCCCAAATGAAGCCTGACTCATCCATCTTTAATTACAACAATTACTAACACTATTGTTTAGGATTTATGTTATGGAATACAGTGGTCAGAACATGATTAGTTATTTGTTGAAAGAAGTTATTTAAGATGTGCTAATCGAAAGCATTTTGAACATTCGGAGCTAAACTTATAAACTCGGCTCTGGGGTAGTTTTTCAAATGTGGACACTGAAGCCAGGGCAAGTCATGGAGAAAGTCACTTTTAGAATGATCAATTCATTTCATAAAGCCTGCCCTGAAAGAGAAGTAGGTGTACTTTTACCCTCGGATACAGCAAAGGGCAACAATATTCCCAAAGTCACGGCTTTTATTTATTTGGCTGCATGGGGTCTTGGCTGGGGCACAGGGACTCTCTGGCTGCGGTGCTGGCTCAGCAGTTTGTGTGCGGGCTTAGTTGCTTCTGGGCACGTGGGACCTTTGACCGTGTGGATCACAATAAACTGTGGGAAATTCTTAGAGAGATGGGAGTATCGGGCCACCTTACCTGCCTCCTGAGAAACTTGTATGCAGGTCAAGAAGCAACAGCTAAGAATCGGGCATGGAACAATGAACTGGTTCAAAATTGGGAAGGGAGTACATCAAGGCTGTATATTGTCACCCTGCTTATTTAACTTCTATGCAGAGTACATCATGCAAAATGCTGGGCTCGGTGAAGCACAAGCTGGAATCAAGATCGCTGGGAGAAACAGCAACAATCTCAGATATGCAGATGACACCACACTTCTGGCAGAAAGTGAAGAGGAACTAAAGAGCCTCTTGCTGAAAGTTAAAGAGGAGAGTGAAAAAACTGGCTTGAAACTCACCATTGGAAACCTAAGATCATAGCATCTGGTCCCATTACTTTATGACAAACAGAAAGGGGAAAATGTTACTGGAAGCAGTAACATTTTATTTTCCTGGGCTCCAAAATTCACTGCAGATGGTGACTGCAGCCATGAAATTAAAAGATGCTTGCTCCTTGGAAGAAAAGCTATAACAAACCTAGACAGCATATTAAAAAGCAGAGACATTACTTGCTGACAAAGATCTGTATAGTCAAAGCTATGGTTTTTCCAGTCATGTAAAGATGTGAGAGTTGGACCATAAAGAAGGCTGAGCGATGAAGAGTTGATGCTTTCAAATTGTGGTGCTGGAGAAGACTCGAGTCCCTTAGACTGCAAGGAGATCAAACCAGTCAATCCTAAAGGATATCAACCCTGAATATTCATTGGAAGGACTGATACAGAAGCTGAAGCTCCAATACTTTGACCACCTGATGTGAAGAGCTGACTCACTGGAAAAGACCCTGATGCTGGGAAAGATTAAGGGCAGGAGGAGAAGGGGACAACAGAGGATGAGATGGCTTGTTGGCATCACTGACTCAATGGATATTAAGAGAGCGTGGAGGACAGAGAAGCCTGGCATGCTGTGGTCCATGTGGTCACAGAGAGTCAGGCACGACTCAGCAACTGAACAACAAAATGTGGATCTCAGTTCTGTGACCAGATATCAAATCTGAGTCTCTTGCATTAAAAGGCAGATTCTTAACCACTGGATCACCAGGTAAGTCCCCCAAATTCATGTTAATCCCACAACACAAGCCACTGTTTTTTCCTATCATTAGAAATGTAAATACTGTAAAAGAATATATCACTGTAGTCTGCCTAAAAGTCTATTGGTTAAAAAAAAAAAAGGCACTACAGGAAAGGGATGGTAAAACAGTGATCAATAACCTCAGAAAAATGGGTGAATGTTAACATTTATTTCAAGAATTGAGAACTTTTGCATTTAACACTGTTTGGAATATGGCAAAGGCCTAGGCTTTGGAACTAAACTGACTTAGGTTCCATTCCTCCTTCTGCTTCTTAGGAGCCAAATGACTAAAGCAAGTCACCATATAAGCCTCAGCTGCTGCTTCTGCAAAAAAAAGTGAATGTGAAAGTCACTCAGTTGTGTCTGACTGTTTGTGACCCTGTGGACTATAGAGTCCATGGAATTCTCCAGGCCAGAATACTGGAGTGGGAAGCCTTTCCCTTCTCCAAGGGATCTTCCCAACCCAGGGATTGAACCCAGGTCTCCCACATTGCAGGTGGATTCTTTACCAGCTGAGCCACAAGGGAAGCCCAAGAATACTGGAGTGGGTAGCCTATCCCTTCTCCAGTGGATCTTTCCAACCCAGGAATCGAACCGGGGTCTCCTGCATTGAAGGTGGATTCTTTATCAACTGAGGTATCAGGGAAGCCCTCTGCGAAAAAAAAGGACAATAGTCAATACATCTTAAAACTAATGTGTGGACTTAATAAAGCAATAAAGGTCAAGCTCTAGCGTGCAGCAAACATTACAAATGTCAGTGCCAGTGCTGTATGATGTCAATTCATCTGGTATTTCTTATTCTTAACTACCATCTACTTAGATGAACCGTCTCTATCTGCACCACACTGCAGAGGTTTGAAGCCCCTTCATAAATGTGCTTGCTCTCTGGAGTGCTTTCTTTACACCTTACCTGTAGCATTTATCAAGACGAAAAATAGACAGCTGTCCTGTTTCCCAATTCAGAATGTGATCCTGAATACACATCTTAAACTCTCCATGGGCTCCATTCCTTCACCTATAACACGAAGGGCCTGGACCAGGTCATTTGCTCCCCATCTCACGTCTCAATGCCCGAGGCTGCTGCTGAGCCTCTAAACAACTTACAGGAAAGGTCCTGAGAAGATCTTAGAAAATCAGAAATCAGGGAAGAGCTGGCCATGGCTTCTCAGATCATAAAGAGGATGGGAAGTGGGCACGGAACACACGTGTTCTCAACTCCCTCTCTCACCTGGCTGGCGGAGCAGGACTGGCTGGGAATCAGAGGGGGAGGAGTCGCAGGTGAATTCCGGCCTCTGCTGGGCGGGGAGCAGCTGACCACGGTGACACCCAAACAGGCAGGGAGGAGAGCTCGGGGTGCTAGTCTCCCAAGTCTGAACCTGGGTGGATGGGATCCGCCGGAGGAGACTCGACCCCATCCTGCCTCTCTCCCCATCTGTTTGCAAGCAGCAGCTGCCCCTGGCCAGGCAAGACTTCCCTCAGTGTTTGCAACTGAAGTCCCGGCCCAGGCAAACCCCCCCAGCACGCGTGTCCTCTGCTGCGTAGTGGTCAGCACAGCACTGGGCGGTGGGAGGCAGCACTGGCCACGGGCGCTGGAGAATGTAGAAGAGACTGAAGGGAAGAAGGCCCTAGCCACACGTGTGTCCTTTTTTTGTCCTTAATTAATTTTGTACTTCATTCTTTTCCTTTATACCCTCTAAGAGATCAAATCCTCAACAGTCACAGCGAGGAAGAAAGAGGAGCCATGGAATCAAGTTGTTGCTAGGTGCCTTCTAGCTATAAATATCATACAACATGACAAAATAATGATGCATAAATAACTGCTTCACACTTGGGTCTACCTGGAACACTCTGGGAACCAAAGATAAAGCCAAAAGGCCACAGATAGCCTAGAGAAACGACACAAACACTGAACACTCAACCAACACACCTCCCTATCACTCTTCATCTCCAAATGGCTGTACTCCTAATTTACCCATAATTCTAACACGTCTAACAACGTGTTTCTTTCCATTAGGTTCATTGAAAGACTGCAGGTAGGAAATTGGAAGAGAAATAAAGGTTGACAGCCTGATAACAGGAGAGTAAAAATGCTATGAAAGCAAACACCACAACTCAAAGACCACGGAGTGACAGGCAGAAAAGTCTGCCCACCCCTCCACTGGCTGCTGAGGGGGGGCACATCACAAGGAGAACTCTGAATCACAAAGAGAAGGTGATGTTCAAATTCTCTGTTTTACAAAGTCAGAGAACAAGTGTGACATCTTTTAGAAAGCTTTCGATAAAAGCCAATTAAAAATAGATAGGCATATGAAAAGATGCTCGGCCTCATGTTACTAGAGAATTCAAAATTGAAACAGCACTGAGAACCCAGGAGACCCCTGTTAGCATGGCACAATGAGAACTCTGACAACACCAAATGCCGGCGAGGGTACCAAGCCACAAGGACCCTCACTTACAGCTCGTGGGGATGCAAATGGTTCAGCCACTTGGAAAGGCAGCCTGGCAGTTTCTTACAAAACTGAACATAACTCTTAACCACACACTCCAGCAATGGTCCTCTCAAAGTATGTACTCAAATGAGTCGAAAATTTACGTCCACACAAAACCCTGAGCAGGAATGTTGACAGCAGTTTTGTTCATGAATGCTAAAGCCTGGGAGCAACCAGGATGTCCTTTAGTGGGTGATGGATGACCAGACTGGCACGTCCACGTAATGGAATATTATTCCCTGATGAAGAGAAATGAACCATTAGCCACAAAAACACAAGGAGGAACCTTAAATGCACATGGCTAGGTGAAAGAAGCCTGTCTAAAATGGGCACACGCTGTGCGACTGCAGCTATATGGCATCCTGGAAAAAGACAAGCTGTGGACACAGTAGAAAGATCACGGGGTGCAGGGGTGAAGAGGAGGGGCAAAGGAGGATTTTAAGTCAGTGACACTATCCGTATGACACTGTAATGGTGGGTTTAAGACATGATGCTTTTGTCAAACCTGGTGAACTGAAATGTAAACTGTGAACTTTAGTAATAATCAATACTGACCCAACTAAAACAAGTCAATCACACTGAAGTGAAGATACTGATAAAAGGGGAAATAGTGGGGTGGGGTGAGGAGGGAAGAAGTGTATGAGAACTCTACTGACATACAAGCTTAATTTTTCGGTAAACATAAAACTGCTCAAAAAACAAAGCCTATGAATTTTTTAAAAAATAGTTTTGGAGGATTCATAAAATAAGACACAGTCACCCAGAAAATTCACCTTATGGAACACCCACTTTGCAAAATGGTCCTATACAAGGAAGACAGATGTATTTGTTAAAATAGAATTAACTGAAAAGCCATTCTTATCTTACCTGTATCAAGCTTGAAGTTATTAGCATAATGCATGGCAAACACAAAATAACGGGTTTACAATATGTGATTTTATAAGAACTAAAACTCTGGAAAAAGTCATCCCTTGTAGCGAGGGATTTGTTACTCCCACTGGTGGCAATAAGTGGACTAGAGACTGTAGATCAAACACGAACCACAAAGAAAACACCGACAAGCCACCTTCTAGAAATTTATTACCAAATTACACTCTATGCACAGACATAGCTTAGCTTGTGAAACTAGCGATGTGGCCAGATGAAATGTAAGGAAAAGCACATCTAATAAATACAATTTGGAAACATCTTTTTAAGTTAGGTTCAAAACACTGGGACACAGACACTGAAACAAACATCTTAACAGAACACCAACGGTCACAGCACAGAGCGATCTTACTGGACGCTGTGTCCGCACAGCATTAATCGAGGGCATCAGTTGCTGCCGTGTGAATGGATGTGTCACATGCCCACCTCTGTGTGTTGTCACGAAGCACTCAGGTCCTTGTACAGGAAGGGTTAGGTCCCTGCCACAAGAGTGTGTATTTATGAAGCAACTGAGAAGGTGCACTGTGTCTGAAACTTCTTGAATGGAAGCACGGGTGGTGAAGCTGCCGGACAGGGGTGGGAAGACTAATGTAGACGTTTGCAGAGGCTTTACCTGGAGGGTGTGGCTTTGCCAGAGGAAGAACAACCAGCATTTTCAATTAAACTTGCAGTGTTAAAAAAAAAAAAAAGTGAGTGAGAGAGAAGAGAGAAGTGCTTCAAGAAACAAACCTGCCTAGATGATGAACTGAATTTCAACATGGTTCAGTTCATTCCCACGTGAAACTAAGCTTGTTGAACTGAGGTAGACTCCGGAAATGACATCTGCAAAGACTCAGGTTTTCCAAAGGGCAATAGTTAGTCATTTCAGAGCTTGCAGAAGTGTGTTTTATAATTTTGAACATAAAATCAGAGTCCTTTCACAGGAGGAAAACCTCCATATTAATTCCTCTATTTGTTGTGCCAAATTTCCATAAACGTACAGAAACGTACACACTGCTGGTGACAAAGCAGAATCTAGGTTATTTTTATACATACAAAATAAAATCAACCAAGAAATGAGAAAGGTAAAATAAAAAACTAAATCTGATGACATTACCTTCATATATTTCCTGTTTTTATTAACAAGTCAATTGGAAATTTAGAAATATCCCTAAAGTTAAAGAGTTGTCCAGAGCCAAAAAAAACTAATAAAAATGCAAAGAATTATTGTCAATTTGTGAATGTTTAAAAACATAAGTGTTACTTAGGGGCTTTATTTTTTAAATATTCATATCGTTTCCACAAGAGAAAACAACATTAAAAGCAAATGTCCTAAAAAATTAAATAAATAAGTACAAAAAGCCTAATTTAAAAGTATAAATAAGTAAACACAGTAATTATAATGTGGTTTTTAGCTTTTTCTGAAAAAGTTAGCAGCAATGAGACTAAAACATTTGGGGTTTAAATATCTGAATTCCTCCAATATGCCTTCCAACTGTAATTCCTACCCTTTTCTATTGTGACAGATTTTTAAATTCACATAAATATTATGTACATCACAAAGTAAGTAGTATATATAGTATATAAACAAATCTATACAATCAAAACAGTTATGGAACAGAAGATACAAAATGAATGTTAAAAGAATGATTACCAATTGCTTCCTTATGTGGTTAAAGTGGCCCTTTCTTGGAAAAGGCCAGCAATTACCCTTAGCATTCCATGCCTATCACACAGGAAATACCCTAAGGTAACTTATCGTTCGCAAGAGAAACGGAAGTGTGGGAATCTATTATGCCAAGACTCAATGATCAAGACAACCTGGAAGGAGCCAAAGCCCACAGGACAAGCAATGCCTGCCTCGTCCTTCACTGGACCTCAAAGTCCTTGGGGGTCAGGAGAGTAAAAACAGAACTGTGTCAGCTGATCTATGATTCTCATTATGGATTCAGCAGCGTATACAGAAACCTCCCAGGAAGGAATTCAAACAAACTCAAGCTGTTCAAAACCTACAGTATCAATAATGTCATGTTGCAAAGAGTCAGCCTATATGTAGCAAAGCGGAAGAGTGACAATTATACTGAAAATCTGGGCGGTGTATTTTTCCTGGTGTAGCAGTTATATGTTTGTTTACAGTAGATTCACCAGACACTTGCTCATTTTTTTGAGTAATTAGTGATTTCAGCCTACTTTCTGACAGTCAAATATCACATCATAAAAAGTGCAATCTCCAGAGCCCAAACAAAGCCCCCACAGGCAGCTAGAACATAGCATGCTACTTCTTCCAAGCTGTCCTTGCATTTTTGGAGGCAGAGATCCAAGCCCAACATGTGTCTGGTCATTCTGGAATGCTCACGATGCTGCTGACCAGAAGACAAAATCTGGGATGCCAACATCTACTTTCTACTTGGATTTCTAGAAGGTTTCAGCCATTTGTCTGGCACATTTCATGAATATTAATTTCCTTTTAAAAACAAAGGAATTATACAAGCAAAATGTTTGCAATAAACATGTAACAGGTTTACAGGTTCTCCATAATTACATGTGTACATGTTCACAATAAACATGTAGCTTGGGAAATGGCAAAAATGGTTCTTGAAAACAGCCAGGTCTATAATAGTCGTATTGTTCAAGCAAATGGATTCCAGTTCTAATTTCAAAGCAAATTTAAAGAGAGAAAAATTTTTATATACTATACTATCTTTCTAAAGCACACACAGGTTACTGTGCCTTTCGTTTTCATCAGCTAGAGCCAGGATCCTTTAAGGGGTTAACACATACAAAGCATTCACCATCCTCTGACAGAGAAACCAGGGAAGTAAAAAAGCACACACGACTGACAGAACACAGTAAAGACAAGCTCCCAGGAACTAATCACCTGACAGTTTTTTAAAAAATCACAATTACCATGTTATTATGCATGAAGAAGTCAGGAAAAATTGAAACATAAGCCAAGACAAATAACATAAAATCTAGAAACATGGTCTAACTAATCAACTAACATATACAAAATTTTTGGCAATCAAAACACTAAGGTTTTAACGACGACCCCTAGGACTTCAGGAAAAAAATAAGCTACTGGCTGGCAACAGTCTACAAGATTATGTTAGTGGGATTATGTCTTCATTTTAAAAGTTCATGAATAAAAGGAATTAAGATGAACTAATTCAATTAAAATAAAATCATGATATCTCATGATTTTAACTCTTATAATCTATGCCTCAGAGGACAGGGGAGTGCGATTTAAAGCATCAGATGAATACTGCAGTTCAGAGTCAGACTTATCTAAAAATTATATAGTTCTTAGTAGGGGAAAAACTCCTAAGCAAGTTGCTAAAGGTTATCTTCAACTGTCAAAAAAGCTGTATTATTTCTGGTTAAACTAGTAGCTACTATCTAAAATTGAAAAATCAGGATACCATCCAATACAAATTTTTTTAAAGCTTGACTATCAAAGTATAGCTTGCCCGTCAAAATAACGCAATTTTTAAAAACTAACATTCGGCTACTCATAACTAGATACACGGCCTCTCTTTTTCTGGCCCCCTTCTAGTGTCTAATTCCTGTTGAAGTGAATGAGCAAGGCCTATTTCTAACCTAACCTTAGTGTGCATACAAGCACTCAACCTAGACAAGGAATGGTTTCTAAATGTTCAACTGAACATCATTCATTACGCACGATGCTGTTTTGTTAATAAACAAGCTGTCCAGAAAACCATAAAGAGTTTGCTTTGTTTTGCATTAGCCACAAGAGAGTGGACTTGTTTAGAATACCAAAGCATTTATTTAGAATACGAAAGGCAAATTCATCAAAAAACAATGTTAAAGCCAAGGGCTGATCTGTTGAACTTATTGAAAGAAGAGTGAAAACAAACTCAGAAGTCTAGAACGAAGAGGAAGGTCTTATGCAAATATGATACTTTTCCCGCCCTTCCAATATGAAGTACTGCCAGCAAAAATACTCCAGACCAGAGGAGCCACCTGGCAAGATGATTCAAAAACCACAAAGCATGAAGCTATATACACCCCCACAAAGCTCAATAAGTGATTAAATAGCTAGTAGAGGAAATGGTGAGGGAAGGGGAGGTAAACATTCAAACGGTATAACAGCCTCTAACAGTAGTGGCTGAATGCTGAAGGCTTAACTAGCAGATTTATTATTTAATCCAAAACTATCATTCTTCACAACAAGGAACAGATCTGACACAAACCCAGTTTTGATGCTAAAAGTCAACAGAAACAGGTCCTTCATGTTCAGAGCAAAGAGGAAAAAAAATGCAAAGTCAGAAACAGAGTTCATTCTAGATGTTCTGTAAACAAGTTTCTACAACAGCACATGGGTCACTTTCTTCAGCCCTCCATACTCTGGTGCGGGTGTGCAGTGGTAACGCATGATACGTGAATGTCAGGCTCTCTATGTAGGCTTTTCTTATTTCTCAACTACATGTATACTCTTTGTGGTTTTAAATTGTTTTCCTTTCAGAGAAAAATCTCTCCAATGAAAAGTTCCAAACCTTTTTTTTTTTTTTAAATTGCTGGAATTTCTTCACATTTTATAGACAAAAATACCAGAACTGAAAGAGCTGACAGAAATTCAAGCAGATCCAAATTCTACCATCCACTTTTCATATTTCTCTAAGTCTGCTGCAGAGACAGACTTCGCGATTTTCTTAAGAGCCAACTCAAAGTCTCCTCTGGTCACGGGCATCTGAAGCTCCTCTTTAGAGAGTGCACGGATCTCTTCTGGACTGAGACCATTGATTCGCCGTCTCATGGCCATTAAGGATGCATCCCTAAAAACATACCAGGATCAGTGAGAATTTACTGTTGTGAATGTTTCAGACACATTCGATTATGATAAAGTTAAGGGAACACATTCAAAAGATCATTTTTACATGTTCTTATGATGCCGCTCAGAATTTTCTACTTCCGAGACATCCTGAGGGTTCAGGAAAGGTGAAGACAGGATGCTAAGGACTTAAACATAAAAGGAACTGTTGGTGAATCCTAAAAGTCTAGGTTGGGCTCACATGGTGCTGAATTTTCTTTTCTCTCACTTGCTCTTCACAGACAGCCCAGAAGTCTAGGAAACTGAAGGGGAATTATGAAATAACTGAATTGCAGACTTGGAAATAAATATAAGGCTAATGTTAGGATAACTTAAATCTTATGCCAGTTTGTCTACAATCTAAGCAGAGGAAGAAAAGTCAAGAACCTTTCTCCCTGGAGCATGAATACATGTACACACAGTAGATATGGAATTCCCCATAGGGAATATTTGTGGGCAAGTGAAGAAGTAAAATCTGGCTTCTCCAGATCCTATTTTCAACTCTATTCTTGATCATGTGTAAATAATTATGCAGGTTAAGTAGACAATGAGTGCTCACAAGATAGCTAACAGGCAGCTAAGCCAATCAAAACTTCACATTTTTATACATTTTACTATAGTAATAGTAGAAGCTATTATGAGCTTACTGAGTGCCACTAAACTTAGATGCGCAAAGAAAAGTAATCATAGAAAAAATGAGTAACATAGATATCACAGTTTTTACTGCTGTCAATTTAAGTGTTGTCAGGAAAGTTAAGTACTAAAAAAAATCCTCTTGAGTGATGTGAACTGTCTAAAAGTTATGTTACTAAACTGAAAGGGAAATTTACATTATATATATATATATATATAAAATTGATCACTTTTCTTCATCTGTGTGTAGTAAAATGACCCCAACCAAAACTAAATGATATTATTTTATGTTGAAGTAGCGAAGCTCCAATTTAGGGCTAAATTAATCTCAGGTTGTCGAAGTCATTATTACCAAGTTAGGCAAAACAATTTCTTAAAAATCAAAGGCTATACAAGGTGAACATATTATTATATACCTATTCATCTAACAATGATCAGTGAAGTTTCACAGAAAACAACCAATACAGAAAGGTCACAAATCATTAAAAAAAAAAAAATACCTGCAAACATTAGTTATATCAGCACCAGAGTACCCCTCAATCTTCTCTGCTATATCTTCCAGTTGAATATCTGGATCCAATTCAACCTCACGAAGATTGATTTTCAGAAGCTCAGTTCTTCCTTTTGCTGTTAAAATATTTTTTTGCTATTGTTAGATATTTTACTTTACAAACCATTTTGTTAATAAATCATCTATTAACATTCAGGAAAGGAAACAGAGTCTAATGCAAAGAATCAATAACTCTGAGTCTACAGATAATTACTGATTTACCCCACGACTCGTGAAATCATGTAACTTCCTGTGTGCCTTAGAGGCAACGACTAATAACTGAAACAAAACTCGGGAGTTTTCCTAAAAGATTGTGAAGACACTTGCCATGAGAACAAAGGGTCTGAGATCCTTTATGAAAAATAAAAACATTAGTAAAAGCTAGTGGAGGTGATGGAATTCCAGTTGAGCTATTTCAAATCCTCAAAGATGATGCTGTGAAAGTGCTACACTCGATATGCCAGCAAATTTGGAAAACTCAGCAGTGGCCATGGGACTGGAAAAGGTCAGTTTTCGTTCCAATCCCAAAGAAAGGCAATGCCAAAGAATGCTCAAACTACCGCACAATTGCACTCATCTCACATGCTAGCAAAGTAATGCTCAAAATTCTCCAAGCCAGGCTTCAGCAATACGTGAACCATGAACTTCCAGATGTTCAAGCTGGTTTTAGAAAAGGCAGAGGAACCAGAGATCAAACTGCCAATATCTGCTGGATCATCGAAAAAGCAAGAGAGTTCCAGAAAAATATCTATTTCTGCTTTATTGACTATGCCAAAGCCTTTGACTGTGTGGATCACAATAAACTGTGGAAAATTCTGAAAGAGATGGGAATACCAGACCATCTGACCTGTCTCTTGAGAAACCTGTATGCAGGTCAGGAAGCAACAGTTGGAACTGGACATGGAACAACAGACTGGTTCCAAATAGGAAATGGAGTACGTCAAGGCTGCATATTGTCACCCTGCTTATTTAACTTACATGCAGAGTACATCCTGAGAAATGCTGGGCTGGAGGAAACACAAGCTGGAATCAAGATTGCCAGGAGAAATATCAATAACCTCAGATGTGCAGATAACACCACCCTTATGGCAGAAAGTGAAGAAGAACTAAAGAGCCTCTTGATGAAAGTGAAAGAGGAGAGTGAAAAGGATGGCTTAAAGCTCAATGTTCAGAAAACTAAGATCATGGCATCTGGTCCCATCACTTTATGGGAAATAGATGGGGAAACAGTGGAAACAGTGTCAGACTTTATTTTTTTGGGCTCCAAAATCACTGCTGATAGTGATTGCAGCCATGAAATTAAAAGACGCTTACTCCTTGGAAGGAAGGTTATGGCCAACCTAGATAGCATATTTAAAAGCAGAGACATTACTTTGCCAACAAAAGTCCGTCTAGTCAAGGCTATGGTTTTTCCAGTGGTCATGTATGGATGTGAGAGTTGGACAGTGAAGAAAGCTGAGTGCCACAGAATTGATGCTTTTGAACTATGGTGTTGGAGAAGACTCTTGAGAGTCCCTTGGACTGCAAGGAGATCCAATCAATCCATCCTAAAGGAGATCAATCTTGGGTGTTCATTGGAAGGACTGATGTTGAAGCTGAAACTCCAATACTCCGGCCACCTCATGCGAAGAGTTGACTCATTGGAAAAGACCCTAATGCTGGGTAGGATTGGGGGCAGGAGGAGAAGGGGACGACAGAGGATGAGATGGTTGGATGGCATCACTGATTCGATGGACATGGGTTTGGGTAGACTCTGGGAGTTGGTGATGGACAGAGAGGCCCGGAGTGCTGCAATTCATGGGGTCGCAAAGAGTCAGACACGACTGAGTGACTGAACTGAACTGAACTGAACCAGAAATGCTTTTGTAAAAACAAAAATGTATTTAGCCTAGTTTTATGAAACTAGAGTGTAACTAGTATAACTCCTGAGTTACTTTGCTGATCTTTTAGTACAACACAGGAAAAGCTTTCTAGAACTCTAATCGGTATTTTTTTTAAAATCTAGTTTTCTTTTCCTAGAAATCAGCAATTGGCACAAAATGCTGATTAATACTTTTTTTTTACTTGGAGAACCAGCTCACAGACGTTCGTCGTTCCAATGTGACTGAAAATGCTTATGAAGTAAGCCGAAACAAACTACAGTTTTAATATAACCAATCTTGCTGTTTTACCACCAGTTTTTGTGGCAAATCTGCTTAATACAGCACATAAGATGATGCAAAATTAGTTCAGATGTGACTTTCTATTATTTTCTAATAGGCAAAATGAAATTTAATTTTCTCAATTTTTATTTTGAAAATTTAAAATTTTCAAGTAAAAACAGAATCAGTGAACGCCAGCTACCTTTTCTTCAGGTCCCCCAATTGTCACCCAGTTATCATCCCCTTGCCTTCTCCTCTACTCCCCTACCTTATCAACTGTGAGGAGCTATAGGCATCACAACACCGTACCTTAAATTACTCAGCAATGTCTCCTAGGAACAAAGGTATCCATACAATCATCTCACTAAGCAGGAAATTTAACACTGGTACATGAGGATTATCTAATACACAATCCAGACTGAAATGTCGACATTTGTCCCAGGCTTTCATTCCTTCCTTAAAGACCTAAATTACAGATGGCATTAAGTTATTGTCTCTTTAGTCTTCTTCAGTCTAAAACAGTTCCCCAGTGTTGTTCTGTTTGTGCCATCATTCAAGACACTGACAATTCTCCCCCAGATGATCTTACAGAGTTAAGGTATTCTAATAAAACACTCCAACAGGTATGTTTGAACCTGACAGGCAGATAGATATGAAAATGTTAATGTAAAGAACCAAGAATAATCAAGACACCCTGGAAGAAAAACGGCAAGGTAGAAGGAACTGCTCTACTACAGAGCTGCTGCTGCTGCTGCTAAGTTGCTTCAGTCGTGTCTGACTCTGTGTGACCCCATAGACGGCAGCCCACCAGGCTCCGCTGTCCCTGGGATTCTCCAGGCAAGAACACTGGAGTGGGTTGCCATTTCCTTCTCCAATGCATGAAAGTGAAAAGTGCAAGGTGAAGTTGCTCAGTCGTGTCCGACTCTTCGCGATCCCATGGACTGCAGTCTACTAGGCTCGTCCGTCCATGGGATTTTCCAGGCAAGAGTACTGGAGTGGGTTGCCACTGCCTTCTCCGCTACTACAGAGCAATTAGAGTCAAATCTCTGTAACACTCTTGCAGAGGCAGACGAACAGATCCAGGATAGAGAACAGGAAGCCCAGAAGCAGAGCAGGGCATATAGTGTGGACACCTGATTCAGGCAGTGTGAGAAAAAGGTGTCTTTTCAATAATGACACCAGAAGTGACTGTTCACAGAAGGAAAAAAACGAAATTGGGTCATACCTCACCATACATAGAAATCAGTGCCAGATGTATTACTGATCTAAATATAAGATGCAAATTCATAAGCATTTCAGAAGATAAAGCAGGAATCTATCCTAATGACCGCAGAGTAAGTATTCATGACATAAAAGAAATAAATTACAAACAAAAAGACTAATAAACTGACCATATTAAAATCAGGAACTCCTGTTCATCAAAAGACACGGCTTATAAACTCAGTGAAAACACACAGTCTACAGAGTTTGACAAATACTTACAACAGACTAAACAAAAAACTTATATCTAAAATAGTTAAAGAATTCCTACAAATCAGTAAGAAAAAGTGGACCACCTAATAGAAAAATGGGCAAAAAACTTGAACAAATATATCACAAAATCCAAATGGCCAATCAATAAAGCAAAAGATGTTCAAATTCCTTAATAGTAAAGGAAAGACAAAGTAAACCACAGTAAGCACTGGTACACATTTAGAAGTCTGACAAGACTAGGTGATGGAGAAATGTAAACTATGGGAACTCTCATATGCTGCTGGGAGGAGTGTACACTAGAGCAACCACTTTGGAAGACAGACTGGATTTATCTACTGATGTTTCAGCTATGCTACACGACCCAGCAATTCGCTCCTAGGACGGAATGCTCCATCCCGGCCTAACGAAACTTAGGCACTGGCACCACTACAGCATATAGAAGAATGTTCAGGGCAGCACAGCAGCCTAAAACTGGAAATAAGCGTTAACATCCATCAAATAACATGATGGGTAACTGTGGTATGACCATATAATGGATATTATGGGCTGAACTGTGTCCCCGCTAAATTCTTAAGTTGAAACTCTAGGCTCCAATGCAGTTGGTAGCGCTCCACACACAGCAGGTGGATGTTAGTGAATGAACACCACTTTGCTCTTTCAGTCCCAGTACGAGAACATCACTATGTTTGTAAATCAGAATGTTTTACTGTGGCCTGTCCTAAGAACTTAAAACATTGAGTTTAACCTAATGTGTTCTTCCACAGAAATAAAACTCCCAACAGCCAACTTCAAGGAACTCTGGGGCATAAGCCTGCTCCTACGTGAGGGCCTGGCAGGACTGAAGCTCAGTAGGCAGCACATTCCTCTCTCCCAGTGACCATGACGTGGGGAAAGTAACTTCTGACACTGGTTCTATCAGTGATTTGTTAGAAGTTTCTAAGTAGGATTTATCATCTCTATAAAACCGAATTAATGATACTTAATAACGTTATGAAAATATTTAATGAGGGGTTAATGTGGTAACAACAGTGTAAAGAACTGTCAACGCTACATGACCAAGTTAATACACATTTGGAATTTAAATAAACACTGTTAGATGGATCACACACTTGTAGTAACAATTCTTCTCAAGTACCCGAGGCCGTCCAGCATGGCGGATAACGAGCATGTGCTCCGGGGCCAGGCACACATCCAGCTCTGCTGCCCTGGGAGGACACCTGGCCCTCAGGCTTCAGGCTCTCAGGAGGAAAGGTGAGAAGAGAATAGACCTCACAAGCCTCGTGCCATGAGCTAACACTTGAAAGGCACAGCCCACAGGCTGCATGCAGTAAGTGGTCATTGTCCCACCACCCCCACCACCCCCAGTCAATCAACAAACAGGACTAGAGGGAGACAGAGAAAGCCAGAGCCCCTCTATAAAGGACAAACTGGGAGACAGACAACACAGAGGAAACAGCCAAGGGAGTGAAGCCCACGTAGGGAGAGAGGCCAGGGCAAAGAAGACCTCAAAGAACTGGTGTGTTTCCATTGACTCAGAAAAACCAATAAAATTTAAATAGAAATGAAGAGAGAAAACACCCTGGGAAATGAGAGCACTATAAATCATGACATGGAAGTAGGAAGAAGCACGCGTGAAAAAAAATGTAAGTAGAAAAGTACAACAGAATACTAAGAAATGCAAACAGACAAAAGAGGAAAGATAAGGTATTGAAAAGAGAGCTTAAAAGAAGTACTCTAACCCCGATGTGACAGGAAATAAAAGTCATTTGGAGTCTAAGAGACTCTGTGATGCCCTGGTGGTTTAGGGAGGTGAGTCTGAAAAGCAAAGCATTACTAAATGAAGGTGCTGGAGAAAGGCGGTCGTCAGGCTGACAGGAGGTTGCTGCCGTCATTCAGATGCATCAAGTGTTCAGTGAGCCGCCAAGCTCCACCTGAGCCTGTCTGTTACTTGACTTCCTCCTTCTGTCGACCACGGCAGACGGCAGTCACCAAGATGGTGTGACAGCCTCTCATCCACATGCACTTCTACAACGTGGTGTCCATCTCCACCCACTGGTGGTCTCATTCCCCTCCACTTGAAAATGGGTGGGCTTATAAATGCTTCTACCCAGGGTACAAACAGATGACACTACCTGACCTCCACGGCCAGGTCAAAAAAAAACAGTGCACTGTCTACCTTTTCCAGTGGAACAATCATACCTGGGGCCCTGAGCTACCACGTATGAAACGTGATCAGCTGAGGCCGCCATGCCTGAACAAGCCCGGGCCACATGGAATAACCCCAAGAGTCGGATACGACTGAGCGACTTCACTTTCACTTTTCCCATTCATGCATGGAGAAGGCAATGGCAACCCACTCCAGTGTTCTTGCCTGGAGAATCCCAGGGATGGCGGAGCCTGGTGGGCTGCCGTCTATGGGGTCGCACAGAGTCGGACACGACTGAAGCGACTTAGCAGCAGCAGCAGCAGCAGCAACACACAGAGGTGTTCCACCTGAGGCCCCAGGCCTCCGCCCCAGGTGGACACTCCAGATGAGTCAGGCTCCAGCGTGGAGTCACCTCCTCTGTTGACTTTCCAGCTGTGACCCCAGACATGAGGGGACACACACACAGCATCCCTGCAGTGCCCTATCCAAATTCCTGATCCACAGACTCTGTGAGCAAAACAAGACTGTTTGCAATGGCAAGAGTAACCCATCCACTGCCTTTCCTTGCCGTCAAGTTCTAATTGCCTCTCAATCTTAAAGAAATCTGCATATTTCTTTATGTAAATTACTTAACTTACAATATGCCTTTTTGGGTGGCTTTTCTTGTTTTATCTATTTTCATTCCTGTACTTCTTGCCTTTTCCAACTAAAAACGTCTTTTCATGGCATAGATTTTGTTCATAAAATGTCCTTCAATTTTTTTCAACTTTCTAAATCTACTTTTCTTTCCATACCTTTAACTCTAGATTTCTAAACCGTTCTTTCAGGCCTGTCGTCGTCCCATATTTTCTTTATAGTTCTGTCTTTTCCACACCCTTTACCCATCAGATTATTCCACACCCTTCTATCCCACCAGATTATCCCACAATAGCTGTCTACTCATTTTCAAGCAGCCATGCCTCTGTTTCCATCCTTCTCTATGGAAATTCAGTGAAAAACGCAACTTCCTCCATGAAGTCTCCCCTCAGCACCTCGGTCAGAATTTACATTTCCAGACTGTGGGCAACCCCAGTATCACATGCTCCCTGGTTTCACTGCAGTTAAACTGGGTAGGTGTATGTCTCCCTTCCAACCATATGCTCTAAGTACAAGGGTCACACATCTTGATATTGACACAATACCTAATAATAAATGTCCTTCAAATAGCGAAGAGCTAAATAAACACCTGTGAAATTAATTAACACAGATGAAAGAAGTTAGAAACAGTGGAGTTCTAATTATGATTATTTGTTCGGGAGCCCTTTAGGAGAAAGCAATTTCTCCAGTTCTATGGTCACGAGGTACACATGTTCAGACTAGTAATGAGCAAAGAGAAGCACCTAAAAGTCATTACCCACAATGGACATAACCTTTTCATACAGGAAAATAAGTTTAGAAAGAAAATCTCAATAGTCAGCCAGGTCTATGTTCTCCAATATTTCAAAGAAAGCTGAATCTCTGCCTTTGTACCATCAACTCGTATCTTTCCCCCCAAGCTAAGCTTTCCTCAGCAGTTTATAAAATCCTGTCATCAATTATCTTTCTAATTATATATTTTCTCTCTCACAGAAGTACTGGGTAAGTACACTGAGGAGCTAAGACAGCAGAGAGTACAGTATAAGCACACAAATATCAGCTATTATTACACCTGGGTCTGGGACCTCGAGAACACTGATCATCTGTGAAGTGGGATCAACATTCCCTACCTAACAGGGTTGTATTAGTGTTAAATAAAATAAAGCATGGTCCATGGGGGAAAAAAACAACACTGCCCTGAATGTAAGAAACTTCACTGTAGCCTCTGTCTCCATAAATAGCAAATTGGTTATTTATAAACTTCTATAAGCAGAATGCCAACAGAATGAAGACTTAGAGAAACAGAGAAAGGTAACAAGGAGTAAAAGAAAGATCAAAATAGAGTAAAAGGAAGGCATCATACCTGTTGGCAGAGGTATATATATCCTTTTTTCTAATCTCCTCCGCAATGCTTCATCAATGTCCCATGGGAAATTAGTGGCAGCCAATACCATGACCATTTTGGAAGGATCATCATTCTCCAAAGCTCCTCCAACTCCTATGGACAACAAGGGTAAAGAAGAGCATTTTTCTTACAGTCCCTTATTCTTTCACTCAACCAATACCTCTAAGCATCAGCTATAGGCTTGGTGGGAGGCTCAGTGACAAACATGATGTGGTCCTCCTCACCCGTGTGGTGTCCGAAACCAGACAGATGCACAGATAAACAGAGACGTAGAAGAATTCCCACAGTCTATCACAGAAGTCTAATCCGATAAGAAAATCTAACTTTTTCCTGTAATCTTTTTTGTGTGTTTTTCCTCTGCAAAGAGGAGGCAAGGGAGATTATGCTGTTTTACTACTTTATTTTTTTGAAATCATGAATTTTTTAGTTATTACTCTAATTTGTTTTTCTCGAGAAAGGAGAATAGAATAGGGTTCACATTTATTTAATACTAGCATGCAATCATAATTTTGAGAGACATTATACTGCAATAATTTTGTCCTTCTAATATATAAGTGACTGAGAAAAAAATAAACAAGAAACTTAAGAATGAATATAATAATCAATTGCTACTGAAAATAATCATTTCTTTTTACACAAAACCAAATATATGTACACAGGGTCTATCTTCTCAGAATTAAAATTTTAGAACAAAAAACCAGGTTTACAGAATGGAAACTCTGGAAAATAAACAATAAACAAAAAAATTATCAAAAACTCACAAACTTTATTGATATGAATTTTGAGTCTGATATAACAAAGTAGTAGATTTAAAACAACTTAATTCAATGGTATTTTCTTAATAAATTACTAAACTCTTATTTCAATCATTATTATAAATAAGCTGTCCAACTAATGGTCACAAATACCCAGCAATAAAATTCAGCTACTAAATTTGTATTTGGTGATGTTTTTAAATGTTTTGTGTGTTTTCCTCCACATCCCTCCCTGCAAAAAAATACCACACAGACATTCCTTTCTTTTATACTTCAACAGACACAAAAATGGTAAACTCACTGAGGGAAGGGCCTCCTAGTACTGAATTATTTTATACCTCTTACAGTGCCTGGCAATCAGAGTCACATATCTCTAAAGAGTAGCTCTGGGCCCATTACTCTCTTCCTCCAATGGCTCCCCAAAGCCTTTCCTTCTTAATCTGAATAACTTTTACCAATACTTCAAAGCCCCTTGCCTATTCCCTTCTATGACTCCCTTCATCCGGGTGGTACCCCTCCTACTGTGTTTTCACTACACTCAGACTTTAGTTTTACTACAGAACTAGCGATATATTGTAATTGTCTATGAAGTGCCTGCTTCTCAACTAGAACAGTGGTTCTCAAACTTTTTGGTCCCAGAATCCTTTTTACACCTTTAAAGATTACGGAGCTCCAAACAGTTTTTGTGTGTGTGGAGTATATCAATATTCAATACCTATTATTACAAACTGATACTGAGACTTAAAAAATATTAATTCATTTTAACAATAAAAAATACATTATTTGTTAACATAATTAACATATTTTATGAAAAATAATTGTTTTTTAAAACCAAAAAAAAATTAGTAAGAAGGCTGGCTTTTTTTTTTCTTTTTTTGCATTTCTGCAAATCTGTCTAATGTCTGACTCAACAGAGAAGAGGTGGCTTCTCATATCTGCTTTAGCCTCTCATTTACTGTGATATTCCACATGTCTTACACCCTCTGAAACTCTCCATTGTTTTACTTACAAGTGAATGAGAGTGAAAAAGGTAAGTAACATCTTGATATTATTATGAAAATAGTTCAGCATTTGCATACCTTTTAGGAGTTTTAAAGACCCCTAGGACCCTGGACCACATCTCTAAACAGTAAGCCCATTGAAGGCCATGACATTCCTTTTCTTTGTAACCTCAGAACCTGAAACGGTACAAGTATGCAGCAGACGCCTTCTGAGTGCACAAAGAAATGAACAATTGGGTGGATGAACAAATGACTACAAATAAACTCCAGCGGCCTTCTGGCCTATTCACTGAGAATTTCCAAAAAATCAACCTACACAAAATTCAAAAAAGAACTAGAATAGTTTTGAGGCAGTAATTAAGTATCAATTACCATCCATCTGAATGAGCAGCTCAGACTTGACTCTGCGACTTGCCTCATGTTCATCAGAGGTTCCTCTTCGACTGCAGATAGAATCTATCTCATCGATGAAGATCGTGGTCGGGGCATAAAACCTAGCCTTTGTGAAAATATTTGAAAGAAATGATTTAATGATCTCATAAAATAAACTGAATTTCTAAAATGCCATTTTCCTCCATCTAAAACAACAGTAAAAAAGAGCAGAAATTTATCACTGCTCTAATGCCACTCTTCGGTTACTGATATATTAATCATATCAGAAAAAGGAAAATCCTAAAAATAAAAGATAAGTTATATGGTTGGTGAAGTCAGGAGACAGATACACAAGGATTCATGGTCCTATCTTTCTACTTCTGTGTTTGAAAACTTCCATAATACAAAACGCTCCTAAAGAAAAATCATCAATGTATCCTCAAATATATATTCCTAAGTGACTATTGCAAATGTTTGTAAAAAGGAACAAACTAATGATAGATCAATTCCTAATTGGTTTTCAAAATATATATTAAAATATATTTCTACTCAATTAGCTCATTAGAGAGCCAGAAATATCCTCCAAACTACACACATTTCCCAAGTCTCTTCTACCCTCCCTGGATGGGATGCCACAGGGCTTCAACCTCAGAGAGGAATGCAAGCTGAAGACACAAGAGCCAGTCCGCCAAACTCACCAGCCCATGTCTTACTAGTGTCAAGAACTCTGAAACTACAACTACACTTGATCTTTTTTAGAAAGATACCTAGGTGAATGGATCTAGGTTACAGGGATACCATGTGCTTATACAAACGGGACTCTGAAATCCAAACATACTGTCACTCACCATTTCAAACAACAGACGAACCAACTTCTCAGATTCCCCTCTATATTTAGATGTCAGTGTGGAAGAGGAGACGTTGAAGAAGGTTGTGCCGCACTCAGTGGCCACGGCTTTAGCCAGCATGGTCTTACCAGTGCCTGGGGGCCCGACCATCAGCACTCCCTGAAATTTCAAAAGATGTATTAAGTGATTTATCAGATTAAAATGCTTTCTTATAAAACATCATCAGCTAATAATGTACATGAAACTCTTCCCATCAAAAAAGAAGTTCAACTGTCACAGTAAAATCATGGTGCATTTGACACGTTTCATTTTATAGATAGAAAAAACTAAAATGACAAATCACTTCACAGAATGTCTCAAAGGTATCAGAGGTACTCAAAGCTGGGCTAACAATGGGCCTAGACAACAAGGAATCTCCTGGGACACCTGGAGAGGACCTGGCAGAAGACAAACATGGATGGTCTTGGGCACAGCTTAAGACTGACTGCTCTGTTTAAGCAATGAAAATAGATGACATTTTCTAGCACATGGAGCAGAATTATATATCTTTTGCCCTCCTTAGGCACAAAACCTATCCTCCACAACACACAAGATATACTTTCAATCAGAAATAAAGATCCATTTATTAGCTTATAAGGTAGCTAAAATCTAGTGGTGATTCAAACAATCAAATCAGCTAGCATTTTAACTGTGCTGGACAGTTAATAGTTTACATAAAACACTGTTAGTAATGAAAAAGCCAAATATAACATAGACTAAAATCTAAATTTTAGTTATTTCTCACCTTTGAAAGCAAATAAATAGAAGTATTCTATAAAAATAAATCGAGGAGTACAAATTATCCAAGAACACTAATCTTCCAGTCCTGAAGACTAGAAGATTTTTAAATATTTACCATTTTCTTCTAACACTTTCAATGAGAGTTCAGATATATACTTAACACTACATTTTTTTGGCATAACAGTTGGTGATCTTAAGATGAATTCTGACCATTTGTTAATAAGCTTTGGAGGAGTTAAACTTTGAAAACTATGTGCATAGCAAAGTTTCATAAACTCTAAATTCAGAAACTGTCCAAACCTGCTTCTAGCTATGGAATTTTGATACCCAGGACAACGAGGGATCGGTAGGATTTAAAACACTAGTTTTATAAAAAAATTTTTTTGCTTTGCAAGAAACCTTTAACTATATGTGAGACTGATATTTCAAAAACTGTAGACAACTAATGGTATAGGCACAGCTACAGAAAAGGCCCTGTTTCTCTTTCCACTGTCCTAATGCCCTCTCTGTTCTCATGATGTCATTAACATGGCCACGACCAGATTATTCCCAGTGTCAGCATCTGTGCACAAACATAGCTCACAGATACAGGACAGCATTCAAACACGTCACCTCCTCATGACGTTACTCCATCAACTGTCTCCTCTCTTTCCTGTATCTCCTCTCCTGTTTATTTGAAAAATGAAATCCTTCACTTGACCCTACAAATCCTCTAATGACTATCTACCTCTCCCTTTCCCTTCCTGGCCAAGCTTCTTAAAGAAATGTTTTATGCTTACTGTTTCTTCATGAGCTACAGTCTGACTTCTGCCTCCACTGCTTCACAAAAAATACCTGACTGACTAACCCAATGGTCACTTTTTAACTCACAGCTTCTCTCCTCCCTCTGACCTTTGATGCTGCCAATACCCATTCATTCCCTTCTTCCTGAAACTATTCCTCCCCAGACTGGTTCTAGGACACAGGACTTGTCATGCTAGGGAGGATACACCTACCATTCCAGGTGTTTTAAAACCCCTTTAAATACCTATTTTATGAAGGCCTTATTATTTCTTTTAAACATTGTTTTTAAAGTTATAATAAAGGAGGAAATTTATGGTACTATGTTCCCTAAATTAGTAATATCTATAAAAAATAGATATAAATATCTAAAACAAATAGATAGATATCTATAACAAATAGACATTACAAGCACAAGATGTAATCAAGATTGCCGGGAGAAATGTCAATAATCTCGGATATGCAGATGACACCACCCTATGGCAGAAAGTGAAAAAGAACTAAAGAGCCTCTTGATGAAAGTGAAAGAAGAGAGTGAAAAAGTTGGCTTAAAGCTCAACATTCAGAAAACTAAGATCATGGCATCTGGTCCCATCACTTCATGGCAAATAGATGGGGAAACAGTGGCTGACTTTATTTTTTTGGGCTCCAAAATCACTGCCGATGGTGATTGCAGCCATGAAATTAAAAGATGCTTACTCCTTGGAAGGAATGTTATGACCAACCTAGACAGCATATTAAAAGCAGAGACATTACTTTGCCAACAAAGGTCCGTCTAGTCAAAGCTCTGGGTTTTCCAGTAGTCATGTATGGATGTGAGAGTTGGACCATAAAGAAAGCTGAGTGCCGAACAACTGATGCTTTTGAACTGTGGTGTTGGAGAAGACTCTTGAAAGTCCCTTGGACTGCAAGGAGATCCAACCAGTCCATCCTAAAGGAGATCAGTCCTGAATATTCATTGGAAGGACTGATGTTGAAGCTGAAACTCCAATACTTGGGCCACCTGATGCGAAGAACTGACTCATTTGAAAAGACTCTGATGCTGGGGAAGATTGAAGGTAGGAGGAGAAGGAGACGACAGAGGATGAGATGGTTGGATGGCATCACCCACTTAATGGACATGAGTTTGAGTAAACTCTGGGAGTTGGCGATGGAGAGGAGGGCCTGGTGTGCTGCAATCCGTGGGGTCGCAAAGAGTCGGACATGACTGAGCAACTGAACTGAACTGAACTGATAACAAAGAGTCTATAGAAGCTTTTAAGTTGTGAGAGGCAATCAAAATGCCATGGTATAAACACACAATTTCTCCTCCTTTCTCCTTTTGGGCCCAAACAAGGAGGAGGTATTGAGAACATAAAAAACCTTCCAGCTAATCTAGAAGGGGCAAAGTAAGATCATGCTTTTATTTCATTCTGCCAGTCAGAGCAAAGCAAGACTCTGCCTATGGCTAAGACCAAAGCACTGAACTTAGGCACGAGTCCTGGGCAGGCATTAGACTATAAAGCACAGGGCAAGCCAGAAAGATCTAAACATTCTCATTACCTCTGAGAATTTATACCTGGCCTAGATGAAGTGATCAAAATAATTAATTACTGAGAAACAGGTCAGCTTTTAAAAAGATTTATTTGATCAAACACTTATTCTATGACTATGTACTATTACTATTTAATGTGCTTGCTAACTTTCCATTTACAGAAACAGACACCTGGAAAATTCTTAAAACTCGTCTCCAGCTCAGCGCCCCTGAGGGAAGTGACTTTAAAGATGATAGCATCAACACTCTCGACCCCTTTCCTGCCAGGCAGAGGCAGCATCTCAACCACAAATCCTTATCCAGGTACCTGAGGTACACACCAGCCTCCCCTGACCTTTACAGACTGTGCTAATAAATGCATAAGGAAACTACAATGCTGGCTTTCTTTCTCATGCAAGCTGCATTTTTATGTCTATATTATTTTAATAAATTCTCACCTTCCACGGCCTTCTAATCCCTTTGAAAAAGTCAGGCATCCACATGGGAAGGACGACAGCTTCTCTCAGCAACTTCTTAGCTTCTTCCAGATCTGCTATGTCATCCCTTTGGAAGAACAGCCACGTGTCATGCTTATTCGGGGTCACCTTTGATTTATGGTCAATAGCAGCTCTTTGAATTGTTTTTCACTTAGGAAATTATTCTTATAGGAAGAACAGTATTCTAATTTTTACTGTATAAAATGATCAGTGAAAACATACTACAGTTATAAATCAGGATATTATTCAATCAACAACCTTTGTTGGTTACGTCAACATCGAATTAACATAAAATGTCTTCACTGTATCCTGAAAGCACAACTGTCCTGCCAAGTCTGCACACTCATATTATGGGTGAAGTCATAATCAGGAGGTGAATGGATAGCAAGACAAGACACACCAAGCCAACCTACAGCCTTCCCCGCAGCTGTAACAGACTCACCAGTGAACGCTTGGGTTCCTGGAGACAATGTCTCTCTCAAGGGCTTCCACCAGGTCCTTATCATATGCAGCACCATCAAATTTTGGAATTTCACCATCACTTGTACCGTCTTGCATATTTTTCCTTCCCTGGGGACAGGTGTAAAAAAAATATCAATAACAAGATAGTTTTAATTAACATCATTAAGCTTTCAAAATACTGCAGTGGAACTATTTTAAATGGCTTATTTTTTTTTTTAAATAATGTTTTCTAATTACCCCCAAGGCAATCCTCCCGTATTTAATTCATCAGCAATAGATGAACTGGCCAACCTCAGGAGACACTTCAAATTTATGTTTCGAGGGGACAGGTGCACATTAAGACTAAATGAGCTTGATATCTCTAAATTTGGGGTTGCTAGGGATTTCTGCCACTACTAGAATATATTTCAAGCATTAATACAGAGACAGAAAAAACCAACTTACTGAAAACCTACTGCACAGCAAGAAATCTCAAATATATTATCTCATTTAATACAACAACCTTAAAGGTAAGGTTGTATTATTACCCTGTTTTAACAGATAAGGAACTGGGACTCAGAAAGTTAATTAACTTTACAATTATTAAACGTCTGCGTATAGATTTTAACTCAGATCTTCCTGACTCCCCAAACTCATGCTTTTTCACAACATCACACCACCTCATGCCTGCCTGGGTCATTTTAAAGCTTAAAAGCAGGTTATAGGGGCAGGAAGGGATCAATTAGGAAGATGGGGTTAACATATGCACACTACTATATATAAAATAGGTAACCAACAAGGACCTACTAGCACAGGGAACAATACTCAGTATTTTATAGTAACCTATAAGGAAAAAGAATCTGAAAAAAATATATATATAATATATGTATATAAATATCTATACCTGCATCACTGCTCTGTACACCTGAAAAACAACATTATATATCAACTATATTTCATTAAAAATAAAAAGAGTAGGTCACATATGGTAGAACTAACATCCTCCTCAGCACCTAAGAGGCTGCAGGTGAGGAGAGACTGGAGTGCTGAGCTGCAGCTCACACAGCTCTCTCCCAGTCAGTGTAAGCACCCACTCAGGGTTCAGGGTTTCCTCCTAGTAAGGTCCTGGGACCACATCATAAAGTCACTATAATGACAAAGATAAAAGGATCTTTAAAATAGTATCATTAGGGTCATTAAAGCAATATACTTTACCCCAAATTCTTTATTTAATAACACACTAGCTTGAAAAAAAAAATTACGTGCTATGGTTTCTATGGGGTTCTGCCAACACTTACTCAGCTCTGAAGAGCTTTAAATGAGACATGCTCAGCTGCCAGAGACAGTTCAACCACTAGAACTACTTTCGCAGACAGAGCCAAGCACCTCCCCGGAGCTTCAGCCCCACAGTTACTGTTAAGGCAAAATGGTCCAAACACTAATCAATTTCCTGAGCTTCAATCTGAAGAGAGAGAACAGGATGAACCTCGCCTACCACACTCCATCTGAGATAAACCATAAACTAGATCCTAAGTGCAGAGAGAACTAAATGGCTCCCTGTGGGCAGACGCTCCAGTTCTTTAAGCCACTGGGTAAATGACCAAACAGTACTCTGGTAACTTGACTCCAAAATGAATAATTTACTGTCTCTGGTTAGCATGGTGTGAAACTGAATTTTCAGGAAGATTCTTTTACTTCAGGTGACAGATCCCAATATAGACACTTAAAAGGAGTAAATTTCTGGCGTCCCTACACAACAAAGGCAACATCAACAAATTTAAAATAAGCTCAGCCTAGAATCATATTTTATAATAAAGATGGGCCAAGGCTAGTCACACTCAAATAGATCACTGCAAACACTCTGTAATCGTTTTTAAAACTCTTCTAAAATCAACCAGAGAATGCAACAGAAACTGATACACCTGGGATTTAACAAGCTTTGATATGACATTGTAATTTGAGACTTACCAAAAAAAATATTAAAAAATATAGGCAGAGTCATTTTAATATGAATACCCAAATGGTGGGGAGGATTTGATAAACACTATCAAGGGAAAGTAAAAGGTGTACACTTGTCCGGAAGCAACAGGAATCATAGGATTTTAAGAAAAATAAATATATGACTATCTATGTCCAAGACATTCTATTGTGCCTTCAGTGTAAGATCAGTGCCTGAAAATGAGATTATCTGCTAGACTACTGGCAGAAAGTTAACAAGTAAACGCCAAACACACATAAACTGTGCAGTGCTATGAAAAAACTGAGTGGTCAGTATAGTTAAAAGGTAGTGAGCAAAAAGAATAAGCTGGAGGGGGACTCCCCGGCAGTCCACTAGTTAAGACTCCTAGCTTCCACTGAAGGGGGCACAGATTTGATCTCTGGTTGGGAACTGAATGCTGTGCGGTGTGGCCAAAAAAATAAAAATAAAGTATTTTTTAAAAATAAGAGTAGGTTAGAAAGATGGTCAGAAGTCAGCACACTGGGCCCTCTAGGCCATGGGGAGGTGGTTAGATTTTATTCTAAGTAAATGGGGAAATTTTTGAAACTTGCTAAGAAGGGCAATGACAGAATCTGATTTACATGTTAAAATGACCCTTGTAGTTGCTATATGGGAAAAAGGGTGGGCTGGAGAAAGAAGGAGAAGCAGGGAAGTAAAAGCCTGTAGCAGCAAAGTCAAGGCTCTCAATTCACAGAAGATACGTGGGTAGAAAGTCAGTCAAACCACTTGCCCTCCCACCCAAAGTTTCTCAATAGTCCAGATGAGACCTGAATACAAAGTAAGTACTCCAAAGAAGATTTTAGATCTTTTTCAACTCAAAATGGTGAGGTGACTAAAAAGCAAAACTAGGAAACTAAAAATAAATAATTTACTTGGCGATACTAGGAGATCAACAAAATGGGTGACAACTATTCTTCTTAACAAACAGATCAATTAAAATAAGAAATATCAAATATGAGTGAACAGCTGTGGTTTCAGTTAACCCACTAGATTAACTGCAACCAGAAGAGTGGTTCTCTTTGGGGAAGCAGTAAGTGGCAGAGATCAGAAGGGATCATGAGTATGGCTTCTGAGGAGCTCAATGTTCTATTTTTGACCCCTGAGCGATAGTTACACAGATTACATGGTAGTTACAGAGGTTGCATGCAATCAGTCCAAGCTGCCTCTTACTGGTTTGTAAGAGCCAGTTATTAAATTTCCAGGAATTTTTCAAGCCAACTGTGAAAAACAGCCATTAGTAAAAATTATACAAACTTGGAAATAAATTATACTAAAAACGGAAGAAGTAATTACTCAAAACTCCTCACTGCCAACTATTGAACTATCACCCACATACTTGTACTGCATCTACACTGCAGAACAGTAGGCTGCTCCACTCATGTCAACTCCGAGTTCAGTGATCTCGTGTTGGTAGATAGAACCAGTCATAGTGGAAGTGTTTATACCATAGAAACCAGCAAATATTACAAAATGGGGACTTGATTTCTTGTTCTGTTAACTGTCTAGACTTAAACTAATGGAGGAAATACTAAACTAAAGAGTGTGTCATTTCTATAGTTCTTACAATGTAAATAGCACAAAAAATTAAGGAAATAAGTTTTCAGTATTTGAAAACCATGATAGGACTCATCTAAGTTGTTCAAGTGATTGATGGAGGAGTGACATTCTGACATATGTTTCTGTTGTTTCATTTTCAACAGACTCACTAATAAAAACAAAGTATCAACCAAATCCTGTCAGAACTACATTCCTAATCATCTGTTAACTGCAACCATAGGTACCTACAGATGCAAGAGTTAAGCAAAAAGCAGCAAAGGCATTTCATGAGGGTCCATGAGCCCTATAAAAGTTTACAATAGTCTTATATATTTTATTATTTGTAAATTATATGTTGCACATCCTTTATTATCAGATTTATAATAAATTTGTGTGAATATGTATGCATACATGTATATATTCAATTTTTTTTCAAAAAAACTAGTTATTAGACATTTACCAGTACACTGCTAGTTAGATGATCATCATTCAATAAATACTACCCTTATAATCTATATACTTTTTTTCAATAAAGAGATTTTTTAGGTCATTGTTCATTTGTATAACTACCGATCCACATTTCTCAAAAGAATACTTCAAACCAGTTTATATCTCTCCATATCAGACATTCCTAGAGTTAAGCATGAGAAAGAAAATATTCAAAAAATGGCCATTTGCTATTAAGTAATTCAATTACTTAAATCAATTACCAGATAACCATGATGGTGTGATCACTCCCCTAGAGTCAGACATCCTGGAGTGTGAAGTCAAGGGGGCCTTAGAAAGCATCACTATGAACAAAGCTGGTGGAGGTGATGGAATTCCAGTTGAGCTATTTCAAATCCTAAAAGATGATGCTGTGAAAGTGCTGCACTCAACATGCCAGCAAATTTGGAAAACTCAGCAGTGGCCACAGGACTGGAAAAGGTCGTTTTCATTCCAATCCCAAAGAAAGGCAATGCTAAAGAATGTTCAAACTACCAAACAATTGTACTCATCACATGCTAGCAAAGTAATGAAAATTCTCCAAGCTAGGCTTCAACAGTACGTGAACCATGAACTTCCAGATGTTCAAGCTGGATTTAGAAAAGGCAGAGCAACCAGAGATCAAATTGCCAACATCTGCTGGATCACAGAAAAAGCAAGAGAGCTCCAGAAAAACATCTACTTTTGCTTCACTGATATGCTAAAGCCTTTGATTTTGTGGACCATGAAAAACTGTGGAAAATTCTTAAAGAGACGGGAATATCAGACCACATTATCTGCCTCATGAGAAATCTGTATGCAGGTCAAGAAGCAACGTTAGAACCAGACATGGAACAACGGACTGATTCCAAACTGGGAAAGGAATATGTCAAGGCTATATATTGTCATCCTGCTTATTTACCTTATATGCACAGTATATCATGCAAAATGCCAGGCTGGATGAAGCACAAGCTGGAATCAAGATTGCCAGGAGAAATATCAATAATCTCAGATACTCAGAAGACACCACCCTTACAGCAGAAAGCAAAGAGGAATTAAAGAGCCTCTTGATGAAAGTGAAAGAGGAGAGTGCAAAGCTGGCTTAAAACTCAACATTCAAAAAACTAAGATCATGGCATTCAGTTCCATCACTTCATGGCAAATAGATGGGGAAATAATGGAAACAGTAACGGACTTTATTTTCTTGGGCTCCAAAATCACTGCAGATGGTGACTGCAGCCATGAAATTAAAAGACATTTGCTCCTTGGAAGAAAAGCTATGACAAACCTAGGCAGCATATTAAAAAGCAGAAACATTACTTTACCAACAAAGGTCGGTCTAGTCAAAGCTATGGTTTTTCCAACAGTCATGTATGGATGTGATAGTTGGATCATAAAGAAAGCTGAGCACCAAAGAATTGATGTTTTTGAACCGTGGTGTTGGAGAAGACTCTTGAAAGTCCCTTAGACTGCAAGGATTTCAAACCAGTTAATCCTAAAGGAAATCAGTCCTGAATATTCACTGGAAGGACTGATGCTGAAGCTGAAGCTCCAATACTTTGGCCACATGATGTGAAGAACTGACTCACTGGAAAAGACCCTGATGCTGTGAAAGATTGAAGGCAGGAGGTGAACGGGATGACAGAGGATGAGATGGTTGGATGGCATCATCAACTTGATGGACATGAGTTTGAACAAGCTCCAGGAGTTGGTGATGGACAGGGAAGCCTGGCATGCTGCAGTCATGAGGTCACAGAGTCAGACACGACTGAGTGACTGAACTGAACTGAAGCAAAGCACAGAATCTCTACCCAGTGTTATGTTTATTCACCAATTTCCCAGATAAACGTATATACTGAAGGAAATTTTCTCACGAAAGAAAAAAAATCTTGTTCTACTCAAAAATTTACAGATAAGTCTAAGTTTTAAAAATCTGTATCAGTAATAAACTGTATCCACTGTCTTATTCTGTAAAGAATATATATACATCTATTTCCTTATAAATCTTTCCCCTACAGCTATGTTTCATTTATTGTTCATTTTACTTCAGAATACTAGCTAAAATATTTTAAGTTTTAAAACTTTATTTTGAATATTTCTACAAAAGCTCCATTTTACTTAAGATTTATACACACAAATTTGTGTGTTTGTTTATTTAATACATCTCTGAGTTTACTGGCACTGCAGAATGTCCTTCAAAATGCTAAGACTACATAAGTTTTTGATTCAGAGTTCTTTTTTAAATCTCTTCCATGTCAAAACCAGAGTCCTCTGAAAAGTCTACAAAAATTACAATATGCACCAAAGGTCATGGGCTTAAAGTGAATGAGTCAGGAAGAGGGAGGCTTGCCTTGTCATCTCTCCCTCTGGCTCTGCAGTCCTTGTCCCTGCTGGTGGAGGGCTTCTCGCTCTTAGATATGGGATGGGCTCGGCCTACAGGTCCCCGGGCGCCGCCTCCTGGCATCTCTTTCCTCAGAGGTCTTACTTCTCGACTGGGACGCCTTATCTGAGGTGGAGCTCTAACCAAAATAAATAAATAAATAAAATTAAAATTAATCAAAGGCAAAAGTACTTCAATACTACCTCAGTCAATAAAACTATTAAATCAATTAGCCCACAGAGTCAATTTTTCCCCTTTTGCCAATTCATGGTCACAACTATTAGGTAAGTTTTTGAAAGTACTTTTCTGTAAAAAATCCTGGTTGATACAAATATCAAATACATATAAATGATACATATAACAGCAATTACTTTGTCAAAATAACAATTAATCACCAATAGAGGGCAATACAGACTACTCCCATCTAATAATCTTAATAGTGTAATAGAATATCAGTTCCTTATTTATTACTGTCCTAAACCAAATAAGTAACTTTAAAAAAAAGTATTAAAAGCTGAAAAGACAAGAATTGAAAATATGTCTATCTGTATAGCTTACTAGTTTATCCTTTACAACCAAAATTATTTTCTCTGCTTCTGTATTGGAAAAACCAGCATTTTATTCATCAAATTACACATAGCAAGGCTTAATGAAATCTTAATTTAGGTGTAAATATATTATTCATGCTTTGAAGGTGTCAAAAATCAAGAATCGTTCAAACTATACAGGCCCCCAAACGTGAATCAAGAATTCTGATAACTACATGCGGCAAAAGATGTTAATTCTATTTATGGTGGCGACCATTTCACAATACACACAGATACTGAATCATGACGCTGTACACTTGAAACTAACATAGTATGTCAATTACGCAGCAATTTTAAAAAAGAATTTTGATAAACATAAATATAACTATGTTGACAAAGTAGCACACTTCATCTCATGTAGTGTGAAATGTGTCTTCTTCAAACAGTAAAGTCAGAGGGCTCCTCAGCGCAGCACTTCCTTGCCCCTCTCTGGGTGCTGGCTGAGACGCCATCACTTTGTGTCTAATTCCCTGAGCTGTCTCTGCCTCTGTTTTCTACCTTTACTCTCTCTACAGTTCCACCTGTATTTGTAGCCCTTCACATCCCATATGTATATCCCTTTTTCCACCCACATGCCAAATCTATCATTATCTCTTTTCCAGCTTCTTGCTTTTAATTTATCTAACTCATCATGGAATTTCCTCTCTCTGATATCAGGGAAGGCTCACATGTGTACAACTCAATAAACCCAGGAAAATGGATGACAAGCCAGGAAGGCTGCAAACTCACGGTGAAAAATGGGTAACATACTGTAGCATCTTCAGACCACTGGAATCAGCCCACCACATGAAACTGTTACAGATGAGACAGCCTGGTGAAAAATGTGTGTCTACCTACTAGGTTACCACACACTGACATCGGAGTCCTTAGAATTCAGTCCAACTAAACAATTATGTACTGAACACCCAGACACCCGTTAGGAGGCAGATAGCCTCTACTGTGCTAGGCCCTTGGAGGAAAGACAAAGATGAAAGAGCAATCTTGTGGGAAAAAAAAATCCACAGGAAAGGAACTCAAAAATCATGTATAGTGAAATGGTTATATGACATTTTCAAATTTAAAGGCATTATTGTGTTTTTGGTTCTAGCGCATTATTAGCCTTTTAAGTATTCTGACTGCTAGTAATATAAAAAAAAATGTGATGAGACTGGCAAAGAAAAAAAAAGAAAAATGTTACACTGCTCTGTTCCTAGTATTTCATTGCAACATTTGTTTCTTGACTGAACTTCCTTTTTGATGAAGAGGTATCAAGCAGGTGAGCAGAATCTTATTATTCTACATATATATATATAAAACAGTAAATATATATATATAATGGTAAATATATATATGTAACAGTAAATGCATATCTGCATATATATGAATGTCTTTCCTGAATCAGATTCGTGGCCAAAGACAATCAAATGCAGCCAACAATCTCCTTATGCAGAACACACTTGAAGTGTGTTTGCCTTCTGTCAGCAGCTGTGCCTGCTATTTAAGTAGTCTGTCATTGTTTGTGGTCCTGCTCTTCCGAGGCACAGCCGGCCTGAGGCTTTCGCTGGCAAACAGCAAGCCCGTCCTTTACAGCTGCGCAACGGGCTGCTGCGTGGCTGCTGAGCTGGCCCGGCTAGGCCTCCGTGAGGAGGGGAGAACTGCAGTGAATCCCCAAACAGCTCTTCTGCCTCCTCAGCTTGTGCCTTCCCACCTCGGCTGGCTATTTAGCAGTCTTGGAGGAGTCCTGCTGTAGTCCATTTTGCACACACATCCAGGTCAGTAAAGCTATGCTGTGAGAGGAATAATTTCAAAGCTCGTACACAGGCGGCACCCCAAGAGTGCTACTGACGACCTTGTCCTGCCGCTCAATATTCTGATGAGCTCATCCCCGGCCTGCATGAAACTGCTCAAAGAGGCCAGACGTGCCACTGGTGGCCAGTCCAGAGTGGCACAGAAAGCCTGCCTGTGCTCTGCAGGTCTTCAGTTCCGTCTCACTGCAGTTTGATGTTACATTTGAAACAGACTCTGTCAGCTTCCCAAAGGACACCCTTGATTCTGTCTGTACTTATTCCTCCATTAGCGCATCACTGCACAATGTCATGCTTCAATTTAAGGACTCAGTGACAGCTTCCAGGCTGTAAACAGTAAGTCTCAAGGCTGGTTTTACTGGTCTCTTTTTTAAAAAAGACTTTATTATTAGTAGGGCTGCACGGCATCATCAGAGCTTCCCTGGTGGCTCAGTGGTAATGAATCCACTTGCCAATGCAGAAGATGCAACAGACACAGGTTTGATCCTTGGGTTGGGAGATTCCTTAGAGAAGGAAATGGCAACCCACTCCAGTATTCTTGCCTAGAGAATCCCAAGGACAGAGGAGCCTGGTGGGCTACAGTCCGTGGGGTCACAGTCAGACAGACACGACTGAGCGACTCAACCCCCACCTGCCACAGCATCATCAACCTCTGCCCCAACAGTCAAACCCAGGCTGACACCCTCATAGCTTACAGCATTTCAAATCAGAGAAGCACTGGCAATCTGCAGAGAAACAAGCAGCATGTCTACATGGAGCTCAGCTCTCCCATGGGAGGATATCTCCTTGTAGGAATGGGAAGAAGGGTGCCTTATTCTATCATGTGCAAACAACCCTGATTTTCTTCAAAAGTCAATTCTTCCTTTCTAAGCAAAATTAACCATCAATGTTGTATGTAAATGTTCCTGTCTGGGAGTGGTGGCACTGCTGATCGGTAAACACCATGAAAAAACCCAAAGGTCTAGAATCAGAACAGATCCATGAATCATTATACACATAATGGGATACTATATATACGTGAACATAAATCATAGCCATGTGTAATAACAATAAATCAATCTCAGTACCATAATGTTGGGTGAAAAAGTAAGCTAAAAGAACACAGACAGTAGGATTCGAAGAAAAACAAGATACTGTTTGGAGATAAAAACAAATACCTGAACTTTTGATGAATGCAAGACACTACACTACATAATATAAAAGGCTTTTGTATATTGGGTTAAGTTTTCTCTCATTATCTAACGAGCAAATCAATCCCATTCAGAACCCAAGGAGAACCACAAGCCATGCTAATATGAGTAGTTCTGTGTCCTCAAGGCTGTTTTTTGTGAGGAAAATCTCTTCAGAGGTCTACTTTGATTTTTTTAAATATTCACCTTATTAAAGTTAAAAATGTAAAAAATTCAGTTAGTCCTTAAAGTTTGTGGATTTGTTTACAAATCTTTTTCTATGCATAAAAGCAGCAGATTTTAGAAGTCACTTTTAAGAGGCTTCTGAATAATGCTTGATGCCATTTAAAACTTGGCTAATTAAATGCCACTAAAAATTTTAACCTACAATTATAAATGTAATATATTTTACAATCTTCTTAGTTCTTCAATTATGTTACTTAACAAAGCACAGCTTATATATACATACTTTCATAAACTTAGTAACTCAAACTTACAAATGAGGTAAGCCTCAAATTCTCCTAAACATTCCCCCAAAGTACTTAACACAAATTTTTATGTAAAAATCACAGATCTAAATTATATCATAACACACCTGACTGGAATTGCATGCTTATCACTCTCAATAGCCACATTTTCTTAAGTTACAAGTACATAAAAATAAATATGTACCTATCTCTTAACAAAAAAAATACTACTATTACAATTTTGATTCTCTTAAGACATTTTTGTTCTTCTTTCTAATGGCACTGGAATTGAAAGATGCTTACCCAATACAGAAGATGATTATCGTCTGAGTTAACCAAGATGACATTTAGCCAGAAACTTAAAATGTATGAGATCTGGGGCTGCAAACACATTTCTCATACCAAATATTATACAATCTCATTTAACTATCGTTGGGGCTGCCCTCTTAGCATTTTGATGACACCATAACTAGGAATTTCAGCAAGGACAGTGACTAAATTCTTGTCAGAGACTCTGATGGGACGCACTAAGCCTCATTCAAAGAGTTGCTAAGCCAGTCATTCTATCACTTCTAAGATAGTGTGGGAAAGGGGATGATAACATCACTGATTATTTAGTCTAATGGTAGGATGCCACCACTCCCAGGAAGAGTGATAATTTATTAATTTTACTTTGCTCTTCTTTGGGTCTAAAGATTTGCCCTTGCCTTTTCTATTTAACTCTAAAGAACTTTGAACTTAAAAAACTTAAAATACTTTTCTTCTGCCTAACTCTAAAGACCTTAAAACTAGATGACAACAGCACTGTTTCAGAATATAGAAACAGAGCATAGAAATCTACACAACTTTTATAGATTATATTAAAATATTATCAGTTGAATTTTAAACATCTCACAGTTCCTTGTCTATCTTATAGTCAAGTTCTGAAATTAGTCTGATTTGCAAAACATGGGAATATAAAAAAATATGAATAATCACTGCACTCAAGAAGCTTATAGTTTAGCTAAAAATATATATGTATTGTATGTATTATATTGGACATCCTTTTTCTATCCACATACAAATCCTACAACTAAAGTCTTGCTGAAGAAGAGTTCCCAACTAACTATAAACAAGAGTCCTCAAAAACAATAAACTGGAGGGTAAGGCCCTCAAGAACTTAAGGTAAGTATATAGATATAGTTTATTTCTAATGAACTGAATTTTCTATCTTTTACTTGTTTTTTCCTGTAACATTAAAAAAAAAAAGATAAGAATTCTGAATAAAATGTAACAAATATCCTCTTTATACATAGGCGATCTTACCAGAAGATAGAGAGAAATACAAAACAGCCAAAAGGTAAATAAAATATAGCTGATGGCATTGTGGTTCTTGAAGGTTCCAGGTCTCTGCCACCTCAGGGCTTAAGACTTTCACGAGCACACAGTGAGGCCTACACTGTTCAAGATGACCAGAGACGAGCACGCGAAGCCAGGACTCTCAAAGGGCACATTTAAATATGCACATGGAAGAAATTAGTACGTCTGTCCATCCCAGCTTAATGCTCTCTATGTGCAGAGTAAGCACAAGTCTCCCCTAGAAATAGTAACCAGGGGTCTGCCCACATGTGATTTGGGATTTAGTTTCACACTCACTTATAAGCCAAGAAATTTACCTAAAAGTGGTCCGGGCAGGTGACATCTCTAAGGCAGCTGGCTGGGGCCAACACAGACCCTCCAAGAAGCAACATTCCTCTAAACAAGCCACACATCAGAAGGGCTCAGATCTCGAAGGGACATTCTCAACTTGACCACAAACAAGAACCATCAGAAATAACAAAAAAGATAAGGCGCCAAATAACTTCTAACAACAGAACTATTAGTTATGAATTATAAACTGGCTAAAAGCATAAAAAAGAATTTGAAACAAAAGAAGCGTAAGTCTTAAATAGTGTTAAATAAAAATAAATCCACACTTTAGATAATCTGTAGTGGGACTACTTAACACCAAGACAAAAAATAAAATCATAAAAACAATGAGAGAGAAAACAGAAGGTATCTATCAGTACAAAGAACAGTTAGACTGCTCATGCAAGCCAGCAGGCAAAAATCCCGCCATCACTAACATCTCATCTGCAAAGCAGGGTGAGAACAGGCTGGAGCTGAAGTGAACACAGGAAGAGCACAGCACAGCACTAGGGAACGACAAGAGGAGGACATAAGAGAAGGAGAAAAGGCCACAGTCCCGGGGGCAGGGGGCGAGGGGTCAAGAAGGAAGAGGGAAGAGAGCAGTATCAGAGAAGCCAACAGGAGAGCAGCATTCCAGAGCTACGGTGGTGAGCACAATCAACTGTTACCAAAAGTCAAACACCACAACTCTTGGGAACTTGGCATTCCATTTAAATTAGGAAGCTGTCTTTTAAGAATTCAGTCCCAGTACTGCAATGAACTGAGATCCAGGATCCCTACTTCTTAAGGAACAAGAAGCAACGAAAGGCAACAGAGGGAGTGTATACATCACAGCAGTTGCCAAAGGAACGAAGAGGGAAGAAGACAGAGGTAATTAGAGAGCAGCAGGGTGAAGACTTCTTTCAAGAAAGAAGAAACAAAATGAACACGTTATGATTTCAGTCTGACTTACCACTATCTTGTTCCCACTCCTTAGTTTATCTCTAATGAATTAAAATTTCTATCTTTCAGTTGTCTTTTCTGTAACATAAAAAAAAAGATAGAAATACCATGTTTTTAGGCACTTATTGTAATGAACACCTCAAATACCAAAATAAAAATTTCAAATGAGTGACTACTGAGTCCTACAAAATAAGACAAATGCTCCCTAGAAAACTTACATACAAGAAATAAAGTAGCCAACTGGAATGGAAGTCCCACTCTTGGGACCCTCCAGCTGAGAATGTAGACCATGGACAGCACCTGCACCCTTGCACTCACTCTCGGACAATCTTGTCGCTTCTCTTCATAACTGACTGTCTTCCCTGCAGCTACTCTGACCAGCTGTCCTGCACCCCCTCCACCCGCACACGGGACCCCGTCTCCTCTTGCCTACACGGGGACACTGCTCCAGCATGGTCCCTTTCTCCCCTGCACCATCACCCTGCCACTTCCTTCTGTAGCACTCGCATCAGCACACAAACATCTCTAAACAAATTCTGACTCCATGTCTTCCCCAACTACTACTCAATTTCTGTGCTCAACAACACTTGTTGAAAGAACTGCAAGTACTCATTGATTCCAATTCCTCTCTTCCCATTCTCTGAACCCACCCGCCATTCCACCAAAATCACTCATCAGGGTCACCAATGAGCTCCACGCTGCTAAATCCAATCCAATTCTCAATCCTTATCTTACTTAACCTACATGCAGCATTTGATAAAGTTGCTTAGAATCTTCAAACTTCAATGTCTTCTAAAAAAAAATAAGGATGATATTAATAGTACCTATTTTAGAGGGTGGCTGTTGAAGATTAAGAAATAAACCATGTAAGAGTTTATCAGCACAGTATCTGGTTCACAGTTAAAAACTCAATAAATGTCAGTTATTGTAGTTAATCAGCACTGCTAGCTACATTCTACCATAGTCTGTATACTCCATACTCCAGAAACAGAATTCTGGGAGAGACTAAGATTCCAGAATGTTTAGAAGTGAGTATAATCTCAACCTGCCCATCATATTAGGCAATAACCTATTCCACCATATAAAGAATGACCTTAAATTTCTTTCTTAAAACGCCTTACTTGCTGATGATTCCCAAGTAACTAACTACTAATCCCAATCACTCTTAAAACTCTGGCTCTCACTTTCAATTCCTATTCAACAGCTTTGTTAGATGTTTATCTAATTTTTCTCTCATTCTCTAAAGCCCATTAATCACCATATCCAGCCAATCCTAGCTCACTGACAGCTCTCACACCACTTCACAAGACTGCAAGCTCAGGAAGGCTGCACCCCGCACACCCCTACAGTAGGACTGGCACCCAGCAGAGCGCCAGCATCCTAGGGGAGGCTTTCCACAATGTCTGGGTTATTTCTCTTATTAGTGCCACTTCAGGGATTTGAGCCTGGCCTACACTGCAGGCATATTCTTTGCCATCTGAGCCACCAGGGAAGCCCCTAACATAGATGTTGGATAGATCAATAGTAGTGTTTTTTTTCTTCCTAAGACTTCAAAACAATTTTACAAAACAATCTCATCATGATATACATTTTAAAGAGGTAAAAACTGAGGCCAGTAGAAGTGAAATTAACGTGGAGGACCATTCCATTAGTGGTGGACTGATACAGAAACTTGCTCTCCCACCTCCCAACCCCGGGGAAGTTTCCCAGAGCCTTGGTGAGACACCGTAAGGATGAGAAGGCAGGGTACTCTGTATCAGTACCCGACCTTGGCCATGACTGAGCTTCTTCCAGTGCAAACTGGGATTTTAATATGCGAGCAGTTACTTCATCTACTAGGGTATCCACAGAAAACATAAAGCAACGATTTTAATACAGAGTCAACAAGAATTTTCTCTTGGCTGAAATTCTACTGAATAGCACAAAGCTGATAAAAATCAGTCTTCCCACCTATCTGTATGCAGAAACACATTATGCCATTTCCCTTGGTTCCAGGTGAAACAGCATCAGAGAGCCTGTTAGGGTTATCTTTTTAAACCTGAATGGAAGAAACCAGATGATGCTTTTCAGGCTGGGGTATCCTATTGCTACCTCCCATCTCCATCTCTTCCAAGAGATGTCGCTTTAAAAGACCTAACACAATTATTTTTGAATTTGAATAAAAAATACTTCATTGAATATAATCTATGTCACAGACTTCTCCTATACAGAAAATCTTAATTTCATGGCCTTAGGTCTCACTGGGAAAGATCATTTCTAAATGGCCTCATTAAAGAAACTATGCTTGATAAACTTACACGGCAAATATTATAAAATAATGTAATTAACACACGATATATTTTAACTTGGGACACTAAGAATAATCTGGAAGCTCCATCTCTTTGGAGTTTAATTCTAATATTGCCAGTACTTCCCCTCATAATCCTACTTTTGTAGCTCAGTTTCCCCCATATTTAAAGGCAATAAATCTAATTCATTTTAAAAGGCTGCTTTGATTTATCCAAGCAGCTGCTAGTGATCTAAAATAGGATCATGATTAAACTCAGAGAACACCAACATATAAGGTACAACCTGGAACGATATGGCAAACTACCACCAGAGACCACCAGTGGTAACAGAAGCAGCTCTGTGTGAAAAGGACAGACCCACAAGCAGGGCTACCAAATTAGTGGCTAACGGCAAACATCAGATGCATCCTGGAAACACTTTGTACAGAACAAGGTAAATTGTATTTTTCAACTGGCCCACACTGCAATTTCAGTGTGGTGTTACCAGAGAGAAACTTTTTTAATTACATTATTTATTTCACTAAGCATTTTCAGTTTCTTTAAGCATCTTTAACTACTTCATTAAGCATTCTTCATTTTCCTTTTCTCCTACCCCCTCTAGTAAGAATTTAACCAAGTGCTTAACAGAATTATATATTATGCATTAGGATATATGGACACTTCTCAAAATATACCCACAAATATCACCAAGTATGTGTAGGAAAGTAACATGGCAGAGTGGATATAAACAACACTCCTAAAGTTGAAGAGATCTGGGTTCAAATCCTGGCTCTGCCACTTTCTTGTTCAGATGACTTTGGGAAAATAAAACTCTATAAGCTTCAATTTCCTCATCTCTAGATGGACTTCATAACAATAAATGAGCAATAGTAATATGGGTACACAATACAAGTAGCTATTTCATAGGATCACTGGAGGTTTAAATAAGAGAATGCTCGCAAAGCACAAAGTGGCTGATAACTAGTTATCTCATCCTTTTCCTGAAAATGATCACCCACTTCATGAGGCTTGGACATCTTAAAAAACCACATCCTCTCTGCCAGAGTTATTCAAATGTTTCAGAAAACTAAGGATTTATGTAGGATGTATAAGAAGGAAATAAAACTCCTTGAGGGATTTTATGACTGAGGCAGTATCATTTTTTAAATTCTGTTAGCTCTTACTATTTACATGAAAGAACACTGTAGCATTTTATTTCAGAGTTGATGATTCATTTTAATTATTACATGCCAGTTACTGTCTTAAACATTAAAATTTCTTAATTAATTTCATGAGGTAAACACCCCATTTTACAGAGAGTGAAGCTAAATGTTTAGAGGTTAAATAACTTGTACAAGGTTACAAACCAGGGAGGTGTCAGAAGTAGAATTCAAACTCAGATCTCATGGACTCCAGTGTCTTCCCACCACACCAAGAACATCTACGGGCTATAGTCACTTTCACTAGCTCTAGGTGGATATTTTACTACGTTTGTTTTATATGATCTATAGAAGAAATGAAATTGTAAAAGGAAAAAAAATATACAAATTCAATCTCCCGTCACTTTTAACCCTAATTCTATCAGCACATGGAAAAGGCAATGGCACCTCACTCCAGTACTCTTGCCTGGAAAATCCCAAGGACGGAGGAGCCTGGTAGGCTACAGTCCATGGGGTCGCTAAGAGTCGGACACGACTGAGCAACTCACCTTCACTTTTCACTTTCATGCACTGAAGAAGGAACTGGCAACCCACTCCAGTGTTCTTGCCTGGAGAGTGCCAGGGACAGGGGAGCCTGGTGGGCCGCTGTCTATGGGGTTGCACAGAATCGGACACGACTGAAGCGACTTAGCAGCTTAGCAGCTATCAGCACATGCACACATTCTGTGCTACAATGAAGTTTACTTCATTCTGCCTTACATAGATATTACTATGCTGATATTACTTGGTAAAGGATCTGTGGATTTGCTGATATAAAGATTTTAAAGTTTAAAACTCCTAATTCTATGATATTACTCATGGTATTAAATAGCATTCCTTCACTAGTAGAAGCCTGCTGTGTTGTTGGGTGATTTCCATCACTGTTGATGATATATATGGAAATGGAAATCTTTTTTCACCAGGCAATATACAGTTTTAGATTTGCTTTTATTAAGGATTTCTGATCCACAGAGAAAATATGTATAAACACAATGGCTACACACAAGGGAAACTTTTTTAAATTTAGTATGGAGGAAGGAGGTTTGGAGAAACATATTCTGGTCCATTCATCTTTCACTTTCATTAAGAATAAGGCTTAAAACACAAGTATAAAAATAAATTAGATCTGTGCTACAAGGCAGTTAAGGGAGGTCAAAGAAAAAGAAATAACTGGGTTGGTGTTTCTCTAATGAGAAGAAGTTTTCAGGAAAGTGTTCATCAATGGGAAAATGCCAGCCACACTTTTTATTCAGTTTGAGCCATAGATATTAGAGTTGTTATCTGTGGCCACTGCTTTCTGCAGTATATCACGGTGCTCTAGCAATTAATAACAGGTACTTCCTACACTGAAAGTTACTCCTAGAGCCAGATGGCTTCACTGGAAAACTCTACCAAACATTTAAACATAATTAATGCTAATCCATCTAAAACTCTTCCAGAAAACTGAAGAAGGGGGAACACTTCAAACTCATTTTATGAAGCCAGCATTACCCTAAAACCAAAGCTAGATTAGGACGTGACAAGAAAAGAAAACTATAAATCGATATCCTCAATGAATACAGAGGCAAAATTTCTCAACAGAATATTAGCAACGCAAATTCAACAACACATTAAAAGGATTATACACCATAACCAAGTAGGATTTATCCTTGGGATGCCAGGTTCAACACATACAAATAAATAAGCATGATCTCTCACATCAACAGAATAAAAGATAAAAATCATGTGATCATCTCAATAGATGAAGAAAAGCATTCAACAAAATACAACATCCTTTCATGAGAAAAACCCTCAACAAATTGAAGGAATATACCTCAACATGATAAAGGCCATGTACGACAACAGCTAAATTATACTCAACAGTGAAAAATTGAAAAGTTTCTCTTCTTAGATCAGGAACAAGACAAGAATGCCCTCACTCTCATCACTCTTATTCAACATAATACTGAAAGTTCTAGCTAGAGTAATTAGGCAAGACAAAGAAATAACAGGCATCCAAACTGGAACAGAATAAGCAAGTCATCATTATTTGCAACTGGTAAGATCTTAAATACAGGAAACCTTAAAGGCTCACCAGAAAACTACTGAAAACTAATCAATGAATTCAGTAGGATATGTGATCAACATACAAAACTCAGTTGTGCCTCAATATATTAACAACAAAACATCTGAAGAAGAAATAAAATTATCCCATTCACACTGGCATCAAAAACAATAAAATACTTAGAAAAGAATCATCTTGTGTTTTTATAATGGGAATCATAAAATTATCTCTAACTCAGTGGAAAAAATCCTGAAGGAATAAATTAACCACTTTTCACAGTTCTTTAAACGCTTTTCAGCAACAAGCTAAACACATGATTACAGCTACTAATCAAAAGGAAATTTTATTTTCTGTGATGCAACACTCAGACCACAATATGACTTCATAAAAAAAGGGACTGAAAGCCAGAAAGAACTTAACTCAGCTCCTGGTCTAGCCTAACTTACAGGTCAAGGTCTCCCAAGCCTCAGTTTCCTTACTTTGTAGAATTAATGAAGTTACTCGGTGTTGGCTGAATGCCTACTATGTGCCAAATGCTGTGTGAGCAGTAGAGTTTGCTATTTGTTATTTGTGTTGAGTAAATAAAGCCATGGTCCTTGCTCTTGGAAAACTCCTAGTCTTGTCAAGAGACAAAGAAATACAACATTAACTGGGATGAACACACTGTCATGCCTGGGCAAACCAGAAAAGGCTGCAAAGAGGAAAAACAGTTTAACTGAGACTTGAAGAACGAATGTGAACTGCTTATATGGGGATTATGGCTATTCCTTGAGGAAGAACAGACTGTGCAAAGACGGGAAGGTAGCAAAGAACAAGAAGAGAGAGGTTTAATATAGATGGTGCACAGGCTGAGCATCAAGGAGATAAACTTGGAGCCTTACTGCCACACTACTGATTCACCCTTCCACCTTAAAGGAAAGGTAAGGTTCCTTCTACACTAAGATTCTGGAAATCGGCTGTAGGCCCAACCAGATGGATCCAATTTGTCCACCATTTCATCTGAAGTTGTTAGTCTTTTAAAGCAAAAAAGCTTTGATGTTGACATTATGAAATCTAAAAAGAACTTGCTTAACTGATAAATTTATCAGTTAAACTAAACTTTAGGACCAGCAGTGGATTTCTACTGTTATGATTACAGTAGTAAAATATTTCAAAAGCAAGATATAATGACAAATGACATAGTTCTGTTCTTTATCAACTACAAACACTGTAGACACACGTGTGAAAATTATAAACAGCTACTAAATTTACATGCCGCCCCAAAGAGTTTTTCATACTTGGTTCAAATAAAGCTTTACTCTCTTCATTCTGAACATCAATTAACTCAACAAGTACCTAAGGAGAACAAACATAAAGTTCCACTTACCTGTGTTCTGCAGGTACAGGGGGCGGCCACACGGCAGGATCTCTAAACGGTTCATCTTGACAGGACACAGGGAAATCTGGGGGCCTGTCGATTTTAAAACTTTCCAAAGTACTGACAATACTTTTAACTTGTTCATATTCTTCCAATAATTCCTGCCGAACCTTTAAAAAAACATAGCCTTCATGCTACAAACTATTTATGTAAATTGCAAACAAACTGCCATAGAATGTTAGTTTTCTTAATGCCATTAAAAGTATGCAAAATGAGTCATTAAAACACAGTAAAAAACCCAAAGAACTATTTAAAGTAATATAGATAGGAGGGCAGGAATTGATTTGGAAAAAGACATATACCTTTTCTTAAGGCAAGTAGTTATGTATCTTTCACAAAGAAATTCTTTCTACCAAAGAATGTGATGACCATTAAGACAATTTAAAACAAGCAACTAAGTTATTAACTAGTAACCATTCCCAGAAATCTATAATGTTATGCTAAATTCTTTTAATATATTTGTAAATAACACCCTCAAAACTTGTCAGCCAAAATTTTCATCAGCATTTACTATCCCATTATCACAAGATATGAAATGCCTCTCATGGTCATCTAAAAGCCCTGAGTGGCATAATACTAAGAATTACCCATTTCCAGTTTAAGTTCTGCTTCATCAAAGTCTGAATTCTTTTGGTCTTGTTTAAAATCTTTAAAGTCCTGGCTAAAGTTTATTTTAAGCTCAAAGGCAAGATTTTTCCCATATTTAAAAAGCTTTACTGAGCACTATGTGGAAATTCTTATGTTTTCAAATGTTGAGGCCAAGCTAATTTTCAAAGGCAAACAGAAAACAGATTGAAAATTACATTCATAAGCTAATTTCAATAATTCTAATTTTTTAACCAGAAAGCACACTTTACTATAAAGCAGAGCATAAAAAGCTTTCCCATAACTTTATCTCAAATAACATATAAAAACATATAAACAAGTCACAGAACCAAAGAAAAATCTAAATTCACCCAATATATGCAATTATATGCTATACTGAGAGAAATGAAATTTCAGAACCTAATGGCAATAAACATAATAGAAGTACCAGAATAGAAACGATCACTATTTAACACAATTAAGAATATGTCAAAAATATTTCCATGCTGGATTAGTAAACAACTCTTGTCTGTGGCTAGGACACCAGAGAGAATTCAAAAATTTCAATTTGAGTTAAAACCAATATGTTGTTCTCACTCAACATAATTTGCTAACACTTAAGTTGGAAAATAAGCCAAATTTACCCTGAAAACTTAGTAAAACATCAATTTCTGACCAGTGGAAAACTTAAAAGAAACACTTGAAAGGCATTAGCACATAAATGAAACTTCAAAGAAATGGCTGACTTTGTACTTTTAATTTTAAAAGGATTTTAAGTTTTAAGAGTAAATGGGGAAATTGTAATTCAAGTTTTTATTAACTAATATTATAAAATCAAATTGTATAGTCAAGAGACACAATAAATATATTAGTGTTTTTTATTAGATTACTGACCCCTTTGTATTTGTAAAGACTCTTTCAAAAGAAGAGGAAACTTTCTTAAAGGAAAAGTTTTGTGAAATGGGTCAAAATTACATGTAAAAAATGAAAGGGGAAAGGCCAAGTGGAAATACCTCATTTCTACAACTTGTAATCACACACAATTAGTCAACTGAGGAGGAAAAAACAATTAGAATCAATTTGAATTAAACAGCTTTGAAATACATCTCAAAAATATTGAGTTGACCAAAAAGTTTGTTCTAAGTAAACCTAAAAGACATTATTTTTCATTTTCACCAAGGCTTTTATTGAACAATGTGTTCACTAACTGAACAAACTTTTTGGCCAACTCAATATATTATGAAAAAAATATACATACTAACTAGGAAAGACAGAAAAACTATACAGAGTACATTTTAAATATATTTCGGCATTCAGATAGAAGAGAACTAGTCACAAAATCTCAAACTGATTTTCCAACTCGAATCTTTCCAGTGTAGCAGACTGTTGTCCTCACCCACTGAACACTTCCATGTGCTCTTACCTGCTGCCATCTGCCTTTGACCGCTGGGTCTCTGACTGACTGGCAATGTCTCTGAATCTGCTGTATCACCCCCTGGTAATATACCATGGATGAGTCATAATTTCCAAGAAGTGCATATTCTCTTCCTTTCTTTGCATTGTCACAAATCTCAGCCAAATTCATCCTTCAGAGATCTAAACATAAAATATAATGGCTTTTTATTAAGTTTTCAGTACTGACTTTAAAGCATTTCTTATTACATTTTAAAAGATCTGCTTAAAACTACTTTGAAAGTCAAAATGTTTCTCTCATTCTTTGAGGTTATCTGAATGCATCTTATAATCATACTGAACAAAGTTCCCAATTTTGGAAATGCACAGATTACAAAAGAACACCCAAGGAGATAACTAGAGAAATGACACAGTTCTGCACTATCAATTTATGTTACAGCTACATAAATTGGACACCAGTTCTCCTTGCTCATTTATAATCACCACAAGCTGCAATAACAGTAAAGATCAACTTGCTTTATTTTAGCCGGTTTATTCTTGACAATGTAAAGTTAAACATATAAATAGCTCACATTTCCACCAATATCAATTAAAACTGCAAAAATTATTTTTCACTAAAACAATCTGGCCTCAAGAACAAAAATGGAATGACCTTTTTGACTTAAGGAACACATTTTAAAACTACAGCCTATAGTTGTCCATGCATCATTTACATACATTTAAGTGTTCCATACAACTTAAACCTAAGCAAAAACCTGTGAATTTAATTATCTGATGCTCCCCATCTGATAATCTTCTATGATCCTGCCATTATCTAGAGCTTTTTGCCTGTGTAAATCACTATCATTAATCTTCCCCTTCTACAAGAAGCTAGGAAAAATACCATCTGAACCTCTGGTTTCCACCAAAGCCCTCCAGCTCAATAATTCTGGCTTTTTTTCCAGGCTTCTCAACAGTCTCCCAAGATCATCCAAGGCTTCTAAGCAAAGATACTTTCCACTGAAAACTGTCCAGAGATCCAGAAGAATGACATCTTGGGAAGGAGTCCAAATTGACCTACTCTTACTTCCTGGAACAGTAAACCAAGAAATACACTTAGCAGAGAAAAATCATTTTGTCCCATGCTTTCCTGAGGGGATTAAATTTTGATGGGAGTAGCCTGGCTCTTCCTCTCTACCTCTTATCTGTTCTTAAGGGGCTCAGAACCTCTTCCTCAAAACTAACCACAACTACTTCTAGGCATTTTAGCTGACTCCAGTACATTCTTGAAAAGATTAAAGTCGTTTCTTTTTATGTGTTCTGCCATTTCAGTTGTCCCTTCTCCCAGCATACGTTCCTTGAAGGCAGCATTTATGTTACTTGAGAATCACACTGCAGCAAATAGTATACTACTCTCACATAGTAAGAAATTTCAACATTCAGTAGATCTACCCACAGCACAATCATGGAAAGCCCCTTCAAATTACAATTCTTCAAATGAGTCTTTAGACAAAAGCACTAATTCTGCTAATATATGCAGGCACACAAAGATGCACAATGGAAATATTTCCATGTAAAGCAGGGTCAGCAAACTTTTCCTGTGAAGGGCTAGAGTAAATATTTTTAGCTTTGAGGGGCAACAGGAAAAATTGAGGGTATTATGTAAGTAGTTATATAGACAAAAATGTCCACAATTTTTATCAACAAAATCCAAACTATTATAGTAGTAATCACTGAGTACAACTTTTTGCAGAACAGGGGATATGATTTCATGTAGTTGGGATTCAGAGTCAGTGTTTCCTATCATCAAGATCAACTGCAAATGTTCATATGTCATTACTGCTTTTTAATAAGATTTAAGCATTTCATGTTTAAAATTGTCTTGTTTACCAAGAGAGGTATTGTCACATACTGATATCAAATCACAAGCATATAATTTCAATCCAGCATATTTGCTGTTTGAAAAGCATTTGAAGGTTTTATTCTTCTCTTGATAAGTCATTACACTGCATATTAATCAATTCCAAACGAAGGTTAAGTGGAAGTATCTCCATTACACAGTTAAATGGATGTTGTAATATGGAAATTTCCTTGCACTTGCATCAAAGTAGTTTGAGCTCAAGTACACTGAAAATCTGGGTGGGAACAGAGATCTCACTTCTTTGCTTTAACACTGTCAGAACTTTGCTTCTGACAGTGTTGCTGCTGCTGCTGCTGCTAAGTCGCTTCAGTCATGCCCGACTCTGTGCGACCCCACAGACGGCAGCCCACCAGGCTCCGCCATCCCCAGGATTCTCCAGGCAAGAATATTGGAGTGGGTTGCCATTTCCTTCTCCAGTGCGTGAAAGGGAAAAGTGAAAGTGAAGTCACTCAGTCGTGTCCGACTCTTAGCGACCCCATGGACTACAGTCTACCAGGCTTCTCCGTCGATGGGATTTTCCAGGCAAGAATACTGGAGTGGGGTGCCAATGCCTTCTGACAGTGTAGAAAACTATATATTATAAAATAGCTCAGTACTACTTGTGATTCAAACATTAGCTGGCATCAAAATAACTAGTTTTGCACGTAAGCAGTCTGATCCTGAAATTTCCCTTTGAATTTATTAAAACATTATCAAGTCTGCAGCTAAACTGCTTTCCAAAGCTATTCAGTGTTCAGTAACAGTGAATGAGAACAGTTTCTCTCATTCAGAAAAATTTCAAATTAGCCCATAACTCAAGACTGCAATAGAACTTCACCACTACAAGCCACAGAACTGCTGTGTGGTAGGGAGACGTCCGAATATTCTGCTTCTGACAAAAATTCAAGGAACTGACAATGGCTAAGTCCTCAAGAGCAACACTCCTGCATCTTAAGACACTAATGGTTCCTTACCACATGATAGATTCAAATATTCTCTGCAAAATACCTGCTGATTATAAAAAAGTAAAGAACCATCAACTTTAACCACCTATGTTTTCACAGCTTTGTAAATTTGTTCATGTTAAGCCTTTTTCTCTTCTACACGTTGTTGGGTTTTTTTTTTTTTTTTTTTACCACCACTAGCTCCAACACATCAGATTCCACTTCAGGTTGCACAGAATAAGTGTATTCTCAACTTTTTAATAAATATCCCTGTCTGTAGCTATTCCATGAACACTATTCATTAAATGTATTTCTTCAGTAACTTCAAACTCAACATTGACTTTGCAAATAAACACTTGAGCTGTTTTGGTAACATCGGTCAATTCATCAAGAGCCAAGGAAAACCACTCAACATCATTTGCCTTGTTTTTTTAATTGACTGTTGTCCTCAACTATTCTAGCAATTGTTCTCACCAAAAGGCTAATAGTCTTAAACAAGTTTATTTTCTCCAGACACATTTCTTTGGCTGCTACAGTCAAATAAGATTTACTCAAGTCACCATCGGCAAATGACTTCCTTGTTTGGCCAACTAATGAGACACTCAAGAAACTTACTCTGGGTGCAGCTTGATTTTTGTTTTTTAATTTTGTAAAGAAATTCTGCTTGAAAAGATACTCCTTTTTAAGTTTTCTAACCACTGCTTTCCTATGAATTGGGACAACCACAATGAGTGATTCGTCTGGTAATATCAGTGTAAACTGTATTTCTTCAGCACAGCTGTAGAGTCATTGCATAATAATCACAATGCTTTGTCATCCTGTTCAATATTCCTCACTTCATAGTGCTTTAAAAGTATAAATACATCAAGTCCTTTTTTCTCATCTTTTCTGTTTTTAACATGACGGGAATCCGCTGATAATAAAGTAAAATGTCACAGTACAGGGATATGGAGGGCACCTGAGACACCGTGATGATAGTGCATAGTAAGCAGCAGTTTAAAGCCCTGAGACACCATCAAGTCGCTACTGGCACTCCTCAACTTTGTACAAAAGCATCCACAGACAATATGAAAACAAATGAGTGTGGTTGTGTTCCAATAAAACTTTATTTACAGACATTGATAACTGAATTTCATTTATTTTCACATGTCACGAAACATTATTCCTTGTTTGACTTCTTTAACTGTTAAAAAAAAAATGAAAAAACATTCTTAGTTCGTGTGTGTGTGTGTTAGTCTCTCAGTATGGTCCAACTCTTCGTGACCCCATGGACCATAGCCCACCGGGCTCCTCTGTCCACGGAATTCTCCAGGTAAGAACACTGGAGTGGGTTGCCATTCCCTTCTCCAGTGGATCTTCCTGACCCAGAGATCAAACCCAGGTTTCCTACTCTGCAGGCAGATTCTTTACCATCTGAGCCACCAGCTGTTCAAAAACAAGTTGCAGGCTAGATTTGGTCCCCAGATTGTAGTTTGCAAACTCCTGCTTTCAGCTTCTGTCTTAAGAGTCTAGGAAAATAAAGGCACATTAAACCCAAAAGAAGTAGAAGGAAGAACATAACACAGTTGAAAGCAAAAATCAATAAAATAGAAACAAGAAAAAAAATTTCAATGTAGTAAAAAGTTGGTTCTTTGAAGAGATTATTAAAAATGATTAAACCTCTAGCTATACAATCAAGAAAGGGAGAGAGAAAACACAAACTACCAAAATCAGGAATGAAGGAGGGGCCATCACTACAAACTGTAAAGTCACAACATACCAAAGGTATTTCTGGAGAAGAAATAATTAATCTGAATAGTCCTGTGTCAATCAATGAAATTCAATTTGTAGTTTAAAATCTTCCCACCAGAGGAAAAAAAAACCCAAAAAACAAAACCAACACTCCAAATCCAAAAGGCTTCTTGAGTGAATTCTTCCAAGTATTTAAGGAAAAAAAAAAAAAAAAAATTTCCAAACAAACTCTCTCAGAAAAAGAAACAGGTGGAAAAACTTCCAACTCATATTTTAAGGCCAGTGTTAGCCTGATACCAAAACCAGACATTATAAGAAAAGAAACTTACCTACCAGTATCCCTCAGGAACATAGATACAAAAATATTAAAATTTTAGCTAATCAAATCCAGTATATAAAAAGGATAATGCATTATGACCAAGTGGAGTTTATATAAAAAATTCAAGGTGGTATCTATTTAAAAAACCAATCAATTTTAAGAGACTAGAAATAAAACATGATCATCTGAACAGATGTAGAAAAAGTACTGGACAAAACTCAATACCATTCATGATAAGAACTCTTAGCAAACTGAGAATAGAAATTCCATCTAGTAAAGAGCAGCTATCATCAGACTGCTGCTGCTGCTCCCGCTAAGTGCTTCAGTCGTGGTCGACTCTGTGTGACCCCATAGACGGCAGCCCACCAGGCTCCCCCGTCCCTGGGATTCTCCAGGCAAGAATACTGGAGTGGGTTGCCATTTCCTTCTCCAACGCATGAAAGGGAAAAGTGAAAAGTGAAAGTGAAGTCACTCAGTCATGTCCGACTCTTTGAGACCCCACGGGCTGTAGCCTACCAGGCTCCTCCGTCCACGGGATCTCCTGGCAAGAGTACTGGAGTGGGTTGTCATTTCCTTCTCCCATCATCAGATTAACTGTGAAAAAACTGAATACTCTCTCCCAAAATCAAGAAAGAATAAGCAAGGCCAATGAATCTCCTCTCAACCCTTCCATTCAACATGAGAACTATAGGTTCTAATCAGTGCAACTAGCCAAGAAAAAAATAAAAGGGATACATATTAGAAAAGAGGAAGGAAAATTGCTCTTATTTACATACAATGTTAATTGTTAATGGAGAAAATCCTAGGGAATCCACAATAATTACTAGAACTAGTAAGTGAGTTTTGTAAAGTTGCAGGATACAAGGTTAATATTCAAAAATCAATCATGTTTCTACATATTAACAATAAAAAAAATTGAAAACTAAAGTCAAAACAGTAAAATCATTCAAAATACTAACTACTACAGGGATAAACGTAACAAAATATATGTAAGATCTGGGCACTGAGAAATTAAAGATGACCTAAATTAATAGATATACATACATGTGTGTATGTGCACATGCATTTATGAATTGAAACCCTCAATGTCAATTCTCTTGAAAGTGATCTACAGACTCAACAAAATCCCAATCAAGATCCAGCAGCCTTTCTTATAAAAACGGACAAGCTGATTCTAACACTTAGATGGAAATACAAAGGACATAGAACTGCTAAAACAGTTTTAAAAATTATAGTAAAGTAGGACAACTTATACTGATTGCAAGATTTATTATAAAATTAACAGGAATCAAGACGGCATGGGATTGGAATAAAGACAGACACACAGACCAATGGAACAAATCAGAGTCCAGAAAGATCGATACATATATGGCCAATTAATTTTTGACAAAGTTGTCAAGGCAAATCAACGAAAAAATATATATATATACATATTTTTCCAAAAAGGGTGTTGAAATAGCTCGATATTCATATTAGGAAAAAAAAATTCTAAATCTCAAGTCTTACCTCAGAACATATACAAAATTTAACTCAAAATGAATGACTCAAATATAAGAGTTAAAACTACAAAACTTGCAACCTAAGATTGTGGGGGTGTTTTGTACTGGTCCCCCAAACCCCAGTTCCTACAAAGCAACATGTAATGGGCCACATGATAACAGCAAATGCAGCAGACTGCATTACAGAAGAATCCTAAATTTAGGGAACCCAAATCTATCACACTGAATACCACGCATGCCTACCCTTTGTTCCAGATGAAGATACTATCTTTCTTTCAAGGCTGTAAGCAAGCCTAACCTTTGCTCTAGACACTCTTCTTTACCTGCCAAGGCTGTTCAATTTGGTATTTCAATCATCTGGGGTAGTCCTTGTCTTTTCTATATTGAACCTTTTTTTTTTTTTTTTTGGTCTATCAAATGTCTTTCTTCCTTTCTTGGTTTACTCTTGTTGTTCAGTCGTTAAGTTGTGTCTGAATCTTTGCGACCCCATAGACTACAACACGCCAGCCTCCCCTGTCCTTTACCATCTCGTGGAGTTTGCTCAAACTCATGTTCACTGATCAGTGATGCTACCTAACCATCTCATCCTCTGCTCCCTCCTTCTTCTTTTGCCTTCAATCTACCTCAGCATCACAGTCTTTTCCAATGAGTCGGCTCTTTGCATCAGGTGGCCAAAGTATTGGAGCTTTAGCATCAGTTCTTCCAATGAATATTCTGGGTTGATTTCCTTGAGGATTGACTAGTTTGATCTCCTCACTGTCCAAGGGACTCTAAAGAGTCTTCTCCAGGACCACAATTCAAAAGCATCAATTCTTCAGCACTTGGGCTTCTTTATGGTCCAACTCTCATATTTGTACATGACTACTGGAAAAACCATAGCTTTGACTATATGAACCTTTGTCAGCAAAGTGATGTCTCTGCTTTTTCATATGCTGTCTAGGTTTATCATAACTTTCCTTCCAAAGAGCAAGTGTCTCCTTTATAGAATACATTTTCCATAAATGGGGAGTAAAATAAAATTTTGAGACTACACATGTCTTAAAACACCTTTATTAAACTATCTTCATACTTCAGTGATAGTCTGGCTAATTACTGAATTTTCATTTGCAAATAATTCCCTTCAAAAATGTAAAAGCATTGCTCTATTACCTTCTAAATTTCAAGATTAAGTTGAGGCAACCAAAGTCATTCAAATTCCTGATTGCTTATATTATCATCTGTCTTTTTCCCTTTCTGCAAACTTACAGGATCTTCTCTTTGACACAAGTTTCCTAAAACTGTTGATGGGTCTATATGTGATTCTTTCAAACTAGAAAATAGTGCCTTTCAATTTTAGGAAAACTTCTGAATTAGCCCGTTGATGATTTCTTTCCATGTTTCTCTCTTCTGAACACCTTTTATTTAGCTGTTGGACTTTCTAGGTTAGCCCTGTAATTTCCTTATCTTCTCTCTTTGCTCTTTTGCTCAACTTTCTTCTAAATTTTCTCAACTTTGTATTCTAGCTCCTCTCTATAAAGTATTTTTCTCCTCTTGCACTTTATTATTGAAGTATATAACACACAGAGTAAACACATCTTCAGTGAATTTTAAAACGCATTACACCCAGGTAACACCCACATTAAGATATGGAACATTTTCACACCCCACTGAAGCCATGTCTCCTCACAATTAGTACTTGCCCTCCAGGGCAACTACTATTCTCACTTCCATTGCCATTGAGTGTTGGGTGCTTTTTTTAAAATCAGCTTTACTGAAGTGTAATTTTTATACCATGAAATTCACCCATTTTAAGAATACGATTTTATTTCTTTTGAAAAATATGTACAACTACATGCATTCTTCCATTCATTAATCACCATAGATTTGTCTTTTCTGGAATATGACGTAAATAGAATCATATAGCATATATTCTGGTGTTTGACTTCTTTCATTTAGAATAATGCTTTTGAGATTCAACCATATTGTTGCATGTATCAGTAATTTGATGTTTTTATTGCTGAGTAGCACCTCATTATAGTAATATACTAAAATGTATTTATTCATTCACCAGTTCTCCATAAGGCACTTCACAGAAACAACCAAAAGTACAGGATACATCCTTGACCAAGACTAAACAGTATTTGCACTGAGGTTATATCTAAAATTTCAAGGTACGAAAAATAGAATCCATTATAAGAGTGAGGCAAACGCTGTAACATATAGCAGAATTATTGCTATTATCAAAAGCATTTGATAATCTAACAGTCACTATAAAATAAGTATACCTAAAAACATAGGAGCAAGCCATTTAAAAATAAACAGACAGGTTTGAAAAAGAATCAAGAACAACTTCTAGCATTAAAATGAAATGTTCACTGAAATGAAAAACTCAGTGCACTGAGGAAATAGCAGATCAGGCACAGATGAAAGGAGGATCAAGAAACCAGAATATAGAGCTATAGAACTTGCCCAGAATGCAGCATGTAAACACAGAATACGTAAACAAACATAAGAAATGCAGAGAGTACAAAGACATGGCCCAATACATGTCTATTACGAACTCGAGGAGAAAAAAAGGAGAGAGCAATATTCAATACATAATGGCTAAAGCTTTTTCAAAATCTATACAAGACAGTAACTCTGTTTCAAAATAAATAAAAACAAGTCCACATCTAGAACAATGTAGTAAAACGGAGAACCTAAAAGCAATAGAGAAAAATGATATATTATCAACAAAGGAAAAATACTATATTGACAGTTAACTTTTCAAAAGGAATATTGGAAGTCTGGAGGCAGCAGAATAATATCTCTCATGTACTACTAGTTGGAGGCTGCCAATCTAGACTTGTATACCAAGCTAAACTATTTAAGTGTGAAGGCGGTATTAAAATTTCAGGCAAAACAACCTGGGTATGAATCCAGGCACCAAAAATTTTTAGTTGTGATCTCAGGAAAATCATGTACTTCTCTCGGCCTCAGTTCTACATCTATAAAATAGGGAAAATAATATTTATCATCACAAGGTTATTGCAAGAATTAAAGGTGAAATACATTAGCATCATTCCAAGCACATAACACTGAATCAATGTAAGCTATTATTTTCACTCCACACTCAACATTAATGCATAAGTTTGAAGCAGCTACTTTCAACTAACCCAGTTTTCATTAGAATTCCTAGAAGCTGTACCAAAACTTTAATTACTTTTAACCATAACCTCTTGAAGGGAGGTTTTAAAAGGTTTAACCATTTAAACTCTGAAATATAAGAGGATTTTTAAAAAAAATCTCCTTGAATTTAAATTAGAAGAGTTTCTAGGACTTTTAAATGGTCAGGTTACATTTGAAGGAGGCATAGATATCATCACAATGTCACATACTTGACAGTAGTTCTCTTATTTTAGGCATTATCATGTATTCAAAAATGAATCAGCATCTTCTTACAATATTTACAATTGAACTGACCAGTAGTGTTGCTCTATACACAACAGTCCAAGTAACATCTTCAAGGAGAGTTCTAGTCTCAGAACAAAAAGAAAAGCTCAGTTCAAGTTCATCCTCAGACCAAGAAGAAAAAATACTGCCTCATTTGGTTCTACATAATTATGACCTGTCTCCTTCATGACTCAGATCGAAATGTAAAAAATTCTTGGTTCCAACCTATCTCTCCAGCAGCATCTCCAACCACACCCTTCTCTTCTTTAAATCTACCATCAACCCACAAAACAAATGCACGCACACAAAGCTTTCTCCCCAGCATAACTGGATTTCTCTCTTATACCAAGACTAAGACACACATTTCGGAAAACTAAAATGTGAAGTCACGTGGGCTTTAGGAAACATCACTACAAACAAAGCTAGTGGAGGTGATGGAATTCCAGTTGAGCTATTTCAAACCCTAAAAGATGATGCTGTGAAAGTGCTGCACTCGATATGCCAGCAAATTTGGAAAACTCAGCAGTGGCCATGGGACTGGAAAAGGTCAGTTTTCATTCCAATCCCAAAGAAAGGCAATGCCAAAGAATGCTCAAACTACCACACAATTGCACTCATCTCACACACTTGCAAAGTAATGCTCAAAATTCTCCAAGCCAGGCTTCAGCAATACATGTGAACGGTGAACTTCCAGATGTTCAAGTTGATTTTAGAAAAGGCAGAGGAACCAGAGATCAAATTGCCAACATCTGACGGATCATCAAAAAAGCAAGCAAGTTCCAGAAAAACATCTATTTCTGCTTTATTGACTATGCCAAAGCCTTTGACTGTGTGGATCACAATAAACTGTGGACAATTCTGAAAGAGATGGGAGTACCAGACCGCCTGACCTGCCTCCTAAGAAATCTGTATGCAGGTCAGGAAGCAACAGTTAAAACTGGACATGGAACAACAGACTGGTTCCAAATAGGAAAAGGAATACATCAAGGCTATATATTGTCACCCTGCTTATTTAACTTATATGCAGAGTACATCATGAGAAATGATGGGCTGGATGAAGCACAAGATGGAATCAAGATTGCTGGGAGAAATATCAATAACCTCAGATATGCAGATGACTCCACCCTTATGGCAGAAAGGGAAGAAGAACTAAAGAGCCTCTTGACGAAAGTGAAAGAGGAGAGTGAAAAAGTTGGCTTAAAGCTCAACATTCAGAAAACTAAGATCATGGCATCTGGTCCCATCACTTCATGGCAAATAGATGGGGAAACAGTGGCTGATTCTATTTTTGGGGGCTCCAAAATCACTGCTGATGGTGACTGCAGCCATGAAATTAAAAGACGCTTACTCCTTGGAAGGAAAGTTATGACCAACCTAGACAGCATATTAAAAAGCAGAGACATTACTTTGCCAACAAAGGTCCATCTAGTCAAGTCTCTGGTTTTTCCAGTAGTCATGTATGGATGTGAGAGTTGGACCATAAAGAAAGCTGAGCGCCGAAGAATTGATGCTTTTGAACTGTGGTGTTGGAGAAGACTCTTGAGAGTCCCTTGGATTGCAAGGAGATCCAACCAGTCCATCCTAAAGGAGATGAGTCCTGGGTGTTCACTGGAAGGACTGATGTTGAAGCTGAAACTCCAATACTTTGGCCACCTGATGCGAACAGGTGACTCATTTGAAAAGACCTGGATGCTGGGAAAGACTGAAGGAGGGAGAAGAAGGGGACGACAGAGGATGAGATGGTTGGATGGCATCACCGACTCAATGGACATGAGTTTGGGTAAACTCCAGGAGTTGGTGATGGACAAGGAGGCCTGACGTGCTGCAGTCCTCGGGGTTGCAAAGAGTCGGCCACGACTGAGCAACTTAACTGAAAAGCCAGCTTATTCTCAGAACCCAAAATTGCTTCGGATGTCACTAATAATTTTTACATTAATTTTTAAGTTAATTCTTTTGTCTCCACAGTAATGGTTTTTAAGTAGGAAAGCAAATATTTTCAAACTAATTTTTAGTGTGAGTGAAAGTTGCTCAGTCGTGTCCAACTCTTTGCAACCCCATGGACTATACAATCCATAGACTTCTCCAGGCCAGAATACTGGACTGCGTAGCCATTCCCTTCTCCAGGGGATCTTCCAAACCCAGGTCTCCTACACTGCAGGTGGATTCTTTACCAGCTGAGACACTAGGGAAGCCCAAGAATACTGAAGTGGGTAGCCTATCCCTTTTCCAGTGGATCTTCCCCACCCAGGAGTCAAACCAGGGTCTCCTGCATTGTGGGCAGATTCTTTACCAGCTGAGCTACCAGGGAATCTATCTCATTCAGTTATAATATTTACATGTGAGGCTTAAGAAAAAAGTTCTGCTTTAAACTATTTTTATCTTTCTAAAATACAAACCTGTTAAAGCCACTGCATGTGTGCTCAGTAGCTAAGTCATGTTAGACTCTTTGCAACCCCATGGACTGTAGCCCACCAGGCTCCTCTGTCCATGGGATTTCCCAGGCAAGAATACTGGAGTGGGTTGCCATGCCCTCCTCCAGGGGGTCTTCCTGACCCAGGGATCGAACTTGAGTCTCCTGCATTGCAGGCAGGTTCTTAACCACTGAGCCCCTGGGAAGCCCCATAAGGCCACTACTCCACTGGAAATTCTTCAATGGTGACCCCATGTTGAAGAAAAATTCTAAACTCTTTATTATGGTACCAAGTACTTTGAGACCTGGTCTCTCCACTACACTGCAAGTATTCTGGGTTTCAGTCATCAGAACAGTCAAGGATTCCCCAGACACAAAACACTCAAATCTCTCCTTTGCTTTTGTCATGCCATTTGCCTAGAACAGCTTTCCTCAGCCTCACTCCAATAAAGCTTAATAAACTTTCCTAGCACAAGTCAAATGTCACATCATTCTGGAGATTTCTCTTAATCTCCTTAGACAGAGTCACAATCCTTCTTTCCAAGGGTACAAAGAATGCCATCAGTGGTTGAGATCACCATTTAGATGAGTTAGACCCATTTGGGTTGAAATCCCAGGTTCACACCTTACTCAGCTATGACCTTATTCAGCTATGGGTAAGGTTTCTGAGGCTGTTTCCTCATCTCTAAATAACAGGAGCTACTTCATAGGATTGTTGTGAGGATAAAATAAAGGGCTGCATGCAAAATATGCCTTCCATAGAGTAAGTATTCAATACATGTTATTGTGATATTGTGATATAATGTAACGTATTCCCACTCTGGGCTCGCAGCAACTTGCACCCGTCTCTCCACACTATTGTGATGACACGACTATGTGCCCATGCAGGACACAGATTATCTTCCATCAGCTCTTAATTCCCACCACCTGACATATTGCCTTGTGCATAATATATCCTTAACAAATCCTGAATGAATGAATAAATAAATCCTAAATGAATAAATATTTCAACTTCCTTATGTATAACATAAGGCCTTGATTTTTTCCCCCAGTGGTCTTATTAAACTTACTTTTTATCTCCTCCTACAAAACTGTTTCTTTAAGGGACTTCCCTGGTGGTTCAGTGGCTAAGACGCCAAGCTCCCAATGCAGGGGGCCTGGGTTCAATCCCTGGGCAGGGAACTAGATCCCACATGCCCCAACTAAAGACCTGGCACAGACAAAAATAATAAATAAATTATTAAAAAAAAAAAAACAACAACTGCTTCTTTAAATAAAGTTTAAAGTGAACAAAAAGAATATGAATCTTATAGTGAAAGAAAATGAATTTTATAGTGACCTTAAGTTGTCTTCTTGTTTAGAAACATACACACACAAAATAAGCCCATACTGCACCAATAATTTTCCAACACACCATTGTAAAATACCAGATTTCTAGGATGGTTATCTATCCACTGAAAAATTTTAAAAGGGTGGACTAGGGAGGTTTTCTATATCTGTATCAGCTTCCTTACCTCCAGGGCCTGGGCAAACTTTAGGGACTAAAATGCATTTCAGAGCATTAAAAAAAGAAAGAACAGGGTGCTTTTCATTCTGAAAAATGGTCCTAAGAAATTTTGAAAAACATTGTAATAATAGAAAAACTATTATTACTACCCACTGCTAAAAATTTTGTTTAAAAAGACAATCCTGTACTTAAAAAAATTAGCAATTTAAAGTTGAAATAATTTTTAAAATGGCACCAAAATATGTGTAGGTAGTGTTCAGGTTAGTAGGCTGAGGTGAAGGAGTGCTCACTTTGTAATCTTGACCCTCAATAAATAAACTGCAAAACGGAAAAAATATCAGATACTACTATACAACAGCATGGTACCTTTTATCTACTTACACACTTAACCTTTAAACATTAATGCTCTTTGAGTAATTATTAACCAAAGGGTTTAATTAATGCAAACACCTCTCAACTACTTCAGAATAAATCTGATAAAGTACCTAGCAATAAAGGAGGGAATCAGGGAAAAGAGAAAAATCGGTTAAAATATAGTTTTTCAGGTCTCCCATCAAAAGTGTGCCATACATACGGTTCTGCACCAAGAGGCAGCAACTAGGGAGGGTGAGAGGCGCCGAAGGCCGGAGGCCCCGTAGCCCCGGAGGCGACTCCTCCCCGACTCTACGCGGGGCGGTGGCCGGGCCGGGGTGGAGACAGCGCTGCAGCCGGGGCGGGACAAATGGCAGGGCGGAACGCCCGAGTCTCACCTCCACTTCCCCTTTAGCTCTCAGAACCCCATTCAGCGACCACCCCAAAATACCCTCACCACAGAGAGACTCTCCCCGTCTCCCCCGGCCGGCTCAAAGTTTATCGGTCTTTCCCAGCTGTCGGGGCCGCCGGGCTTTGTAGTTCGCCCGTCCGGGCAGAGCCACCAAGGCCGCAGGCCCGAGGAGCCGCTGAACTACAATCCCCATGATGACCCGCGCGCCCACCGCTCGCGTTCTCTCTCTCCCCCTCTCGCGCAGCACGCAGTCTCCCCTGCCGCGCATGGCCCCAGCGTCTCCGGCAGCGGGAGCTGGGGTGTGGCTGTCAACCCAAGCATCCCACCACCGGCTCTCTCGCTGGCCCCCGTGCCCCTCGGATTCATTACCTAGGTGCCGCAGGTCGGCCGACCCGTTTTTGCCGCGGTCCAGGTGGGGTGGGAGTGGGGTACAGGCCGCCGCCGCCGCCGCCGCCGCGGAGTCCGTTAGTTCGCGACGTGCGTGAAGAGGCGGCGGCGGCGCGGCCGGTTGCCATGACAGCCTTGGGCCGCGCGGTGGGGCTGGGGGGAGCGCGAGCGAGGGTTCGGAGTCGGCTCGGGGAGGAGCCTGGGCAGCGGCCCGGGCTGCGGGGATAGGGAGGCGCGAGGGTGCGCCGGGGAGCGGAGGAAGACGGTGACACTAGGAGGACGGCTGACGAGCTGAGCTCCGGGGCCGCCGACGAGTCCTGCGCTGCAGCGTCCAACCCCAGTGCCGGGACCCGAGTCCGCTCTCTCCTGAGAGCGGGGTGCCGGTGGCGTCAGAGAAAGGAGCGGCGCCGGCTCTGGAAAGGTCGCCAGTCCAGCCTCTCCCTCGCCGCCCATCCAGGCAGCCTCTGCTGGCCTGGCCGTCTGGCGTGTTTGGCACCTAAAAGCCACCTATTTGGGGCTTCTTCACCAGTAAAAACCAAATCTGCAACCTTTCACACCTCCTTTCAGTCATTTTCTGAGTGGGATAGAAACAGATCATTTAGTAAAATGTAATGCACACGGCCTTTACAGTTATTCAGAAGGCTTGAGAATTTGTTAAGTGGCATCGATTTCAATTGACAGTTGGTGTCTAATAACCCTTGAATAATCGGTGTGGACTGGCCGTGACCCGCCTCAGAGATGCAGTGAGATTAAGAGCAACAACTTCTAAAACCCAATTCGCTGATAACCAGGGGCAGGTGAATCGCCCCGATGCTCAACGTTTTCATCTGCAAAATGGAGGTAATAGCTGCTTCACAGGACTCGTGAGAAATAAAAGCACTGATACTAGTGAAGCATCCTAAAATGCTGGGATTTAAACATAATTTTTAAATATTAGTTCTTTGATCCGTGGTGATCAGAGCCAGAAGGGTGGGAGCCTGGAGGAGAGGGTGTAGTTTGCCTGAAGACAGAATTTTTCTGTGTGATGGAAAAGTTCTGTATCTTGCTTACGATTTGGGTTAGGAAGCTTCTCTGGTAGCTCAGCTGGTAAAGAATCCACCTGCAATGCAGGCGATCCTGGTTAGATTCCTGGGTGGAGAGGATACCCTGGAGAAAGGAAGGGCCACCCACTTCAGTATTCTGGCCTAGAGAATCCCCATGGACAGAGGAGCCTGGTGGGCTACAGTCCATGGGGTCCCTAAGAGTCCGACTCGACTGAGCAACTTTCACTTTAGGAGGGTATATGCATTTGTCAATGGCAACCCACTCCAGTACTCTTGCCTGGAAAATCCTATGGACGGAGGAGCCTGGTAGGCTGCAGTCCATGGGTTCGCTAAGGGTCGGACATGACTGAGCGACTTCACTTTCACTTTTCCCTTTCATGCATTGCAGAAGGAAATGGCAACCCACTCCAGTGTTCTTGCCTGGAGAATCCCAGGGACGGGGGAGCCTGGTGGGCTGCCGTCTGTGGGGTCGCACAGAGTCGGACACAACTGAAGTGACTTAGCAGCATGCATTTGTCAAAATCCATGAAATGCTACCTTGAGATCAGTAAATTTAAGTAAATTTACCTCAAAAAGGAACATTAAAAGTGTTAGCTATTGTTATTAGAGCTATTGTTGTTGTTAAGTCTTTTTAAGTCGTGTCTGACTCTTTATGACCCCATGGACTACAGCACCCCAGCCTCCTCTGTCCTCCACCATCTCCCAGAGTTTCCTCAAATTTATGTCCTTTGAGTCGGTGATGCCATCCAACCATCTCATCCTCTGTTGCCCCCTTCTCTTGCCCTCAATCCCAGCATCAGGGTCTTTTCCAATGAGTCAGCTCTTCGCAGCAGGTGGCCAAAGTATTAGAGCTTCAGCATCAGTCCTTCCAGTGAGCTGTAGACATTAATAGAGACCATATAGATATGCTAGCTCCAGTTGCCAGAAATGTAGATGAGGAAAATGAGGCCTACAGATTGAAGTAAATGGAGGAGGAAGTAGGGATTACTGGCCCTGTTGCATTCTAGTAATAAATCTCTCCAGAAATCATGACTGAAAATAGCAAGCTGCCATGTATGTCATCCAGTTTTCGGTGGGGATCACCTTGTCCACAGAGGTTTTGTGGAAATTGACTCAAGTCCCTTTTCCAACTCCGGCAGAAGGCCAGAGTTCTCGCCAAGGTCACATGTTCCTTGGGGCTTACCGTCTTAGGGTCAGTTCTGGCTCTGAGCTCTAGTTTTCTCTGAACAGTTAGACTCCCTCACATCCCACCTCCTGCGATGCCTTTCTCTCCTGCTGCCACACGATGTGAAAAGCAGACTCTCTGCTTTGGTTGTTTGTATAGCAGATTCTTCTGAAGGTTTGGAGAAACTAAAGTGTTTTAAATGAAGGATATACTCTCCTTACTTAGTACTCTTATCTCTGTCTCCGAGTCTATACTTAGGGCCACCTTCCATTCCTAAACTGTTTATCAAAGTACGTTCCTATACCAAGAAAGTACTTTGCCAAGAGAAACTGTAGTGCCAGCTATTAAAATAATAGTCTTCACCCCAGAATATATCTGCATATTCTATTTGATTCAGCCCAGAGTATAGTTACTCAGTAAGTATTAAGCAGCTTGTGCACATGATGTGTTCAGGCTACCTACAGAGTGGGTTCAGTTATGAAAACTAGTATAAGTGAGAAAGGGGTTGCCAGTAGCTGAATCTGATGTCTAGGAGAGAAAAAAGAAACCAAAGTCTACAAGATCACAGCTTCTCTTGTGCAGAAGAAATGACAGCATTCAAACGAGAAAATCCAGAACAAAACCTGATTGTGTAACGAGCACAGAAGCAACACCCAGACCTGTCACCTCTAGCAATTTGGTCACAACTATGCATGTACAATAAGGCTATAAATAGATTCTCCTTTTCTCCTGGGGAAGCTGATACTGCTCGGCTCCCAGCTGAACACATGTTTAGTTGGGGTGACAGGTTCACCTAATCCATCGATCCCTCATCTGGTTTCCCTCGTTTGCAGTTACTCGCAATTGCAAGGCAGCTGGCTGGGGTCTCAGTGCAGCCCACAAACCATGAACAGGTCTCCAAACACAAGGTCCCATGCATAACCCCTCCTTGTTTTCTTGAATCAGGATCCCAGAGCCACTGCTCAGAAGGACAGGCCCCTTGAGGAGAGTGGATGACAGCAGCAAAAGGGAACAGCTGCTTTGCAGGAAGCTGAAGGAGGGCAGTCACGCACAGGAAGACCACGAGCCACTGAAGCACAGCCTTAAAAAAACCTAACGTGCTCTGGACGGCTGGGAAACCGTGGGGACTGGGTGTTTTCACTCAGTACTTTTCTACCAGTTCAAGTGATAGTTAAACACAACAAGCAAATTCAAAAGATTGATCCATTGAGATAGACAATATGGTCAAGAGCCATTACCCTCATCAAAGAGACCTCATGAGAATTCCCTGGCGGTCCAGGGTTAGGGCTTGTCGATTTCACTGTGGGGCCTGGGGTTCAGTCCCTGGTCCAGGAACTAAGATCTCACACGCTGTGCAGCAGCTCCCCCCCCCAACACACACAAAAAAGGAGAGAGACTACATGCTACTAATAGGAATCAGAATTTTCCCTCAGTCCTCAGTTCCTTGAGCTCAGCAGCCTTTGACTTTGCTGACCTCCCTCCTACTTGCTCCTTGACCTTGGTTCTCTGCAAAGCATCGTCACTGAGTTCCTAGCTATGTCTTCTACCTGCTTCTTAAACGTGGGCACAGTTTCCAACGTTCAGTTCACAGACCCTCTCCACGTGCAAGGCTTCATCTTGGCCCTGGCCAGCGCTTGGGTTTCCCTTGCTGGTTCTGACTCCCAGGTTTCAACACTGCACCAGACATGCAGGGACTCGTCCTGTTGCTCCTGGTGTTCTCTTCATCTGGGATGCTCCCTTCCTCCCCTAAACTCGGCCTGTTCCATCAAAAGTAACTTAGGCCTTGACAGGAAACCTTTCCAGATCATTCCCACTCACAATCCTATACTACCCAGTGTTACTCCCCTATGTCATCCACTTGACATCTAACTAGGCTGCCTAGTGGCTGATCGCATATTGATTACTCATTGGCTTTTGTCTTTTCTCCTTACTAAATTTCAAGTTCCTCTGATATGCATTTCTGGATATTCCCCAAAACATCTTTATAATATCTTTTGCATTAAAAAGACAGCATATTTTTGACTGGTGGATCCTTAGCTTTTCTCCTTAGTGAAACCTCCTCTCTGACGGCCCAACTCCTCGGCACCTCTCCTTAAAGTTGCTGGCCCATCACTGTTCTGATCTCCAGCCCCCGAGATAATTATGATGTATGGGTTACTCTAGTGTTCCTTTTTAGTTTTTTAGGCCCTCCAACTTCTGTTCAACCAGTTCCCTATGTTAAATTCTCTCTGTTAAAATACTTACTCTAGTTTTTTTTTTCCCTGACTGGTTGACCCTGAACAATACGGATGGTGAAGTAACACATATTTCCTACTGTGAATGTCAGTGGGAAAGGGTCAAGAATACTGCCTTAGAGGAGTAGGGTTCTTAAATAAACATGCAGCTTCCCTGCGTGCCAAGGGGCCACTCCTGACATGTAGAGGCATTCTGCGTTTCAGGTCTGCGAAGAGCAAAGACCCAGCTCCCCAACAGCATAGGTCTCTGTGGGGCCCTTGGCCTCACCTGGCCCTGGGTCTCACTGCCCACGAGCCTGCAGTGTTCTCCCAGAGCTTGGTCTGGACCCCAAGCTTCATCTGGAATGTCACCTCCCTTAGAATGTGGAAACTCAGCCTTTTCACTTGTTAACCTTCCTATTTCTTGTTGGCAAGTGGGAGGAGGTGAAAAGTTAATGATGAAAAAAGCCAGGAAGTGGTACCAGAGTCCTCATAAAGTGAACTGGAATTTGCTTAAGTGGAGGAAAAGGATTAAAAAGATTTTCAGGGTGGCAGTTTTGTCTCTCTGATGTTGCCTTTTCTTGAAGGTAAATAGGAGGAGATAATAACCCAGAGAAGGAAGTGAAGCACCTTGTACCTGAGTTTCTGCCTTATCCACGCACCATGAGGCTTTGCTCTCTGTTTTATTCATATGCTTCTGCGTCAGTGCTTTCGTTAGAAGTGAGACTTTTTTTGAAAGCCCAGAACCATTTTAGGCCAGCCTCACTTATTCTTAATGAAAAGAACTGCTCCCCACTTTAGGGATTCAAAAAGATTTCTTCTGAATGCCAAAATAAACACAAAACCTCTTGGCAGCAGCCTATGGGAATTCTCCTTGCTTGTGAGTCTGTATTTCTTTATGTTAATTTACAAATACCAACAGAAAACCCAGGATTCGAGGTTGTTAAGTGGATTTGTAACACTCTGGAGGGTTGCCGGTAGGGAACTCAATGAATGAACACAGTCCCCTGTGACAGCTGAGCCCTGGCATTTCATTGAGCTCCACAGGAAGTCGTCCTGAATACGCTGCAAGATGTTAATACGTTAGCAGCAACGCTTCCTCCCCCCTCTCTGTTGGAGGACCTTATGTTTAGTAGAGGGATCCGTAACGGAATAGGCTGTACTCGAAAATGCTGGCAAGAGTTACTTGGTTTGTGACAAGCAGGATATCTTCTAGTGAACTGAAAAGCACGTCACCTTCTGATTCAGTCACTGAAGCATGTTACAATGTAGGTGGTGTGTCACAGAGGAAAAGCAGCTTGTGATCAGGTTTTCTATTCTGAGAAGCCAGTGCTCTGCCAAGCAACCCCAAGTGGGAAACGTTTCAAGTCTGAATGAAACACAGAACAGTACAGCTGGGACCCCTGTTTCCTGTTCCCATTGTACGAAGATACAAGCCACTCTAGAGGGACCTCCCGTCCCTAGAATCCACCTTTCCCCGCCCGCCCCCCACCCCCACCCCCGGATTTTTCTGTGTCCTGTTCTACTTTGACTATAGAATGGAGAGTGATGGAGTTGGGGGAGGGGAGAGCAAATTCCATTTCCTTTTTGGCTCTTGTTTCTCTGCTACATTTTAGGTCGTCTCTGTGATTTATGTGCATAAGTGATACATCATAAATATTGGCTGCATGAATCACTCCTAAATGGCTCACTACTCAAGCAGACTGTTCATCATCCGATCTCTCCTTGGTATTCTCGGCTTTATTCACCAGGCTGCCTCCTTCCTGTCTCAACCTCACCTCAAATTTCCAGAAAACCCTCACAGACAGCTGTAGTAAAGAATTCTAGAAGCCCTTATTCAACCTCATCTCTTTTCCTTTCCCCCCAGCTCACCGGTTACTTGTTCTCACTGTCTGAAAGTGAAGTTACAGTGACATGAAGTAGAACTGCAATTACAATAGGTAAATGTAATGCACTTGAATCATCCCAAAGCTATCCCCCGCCTCCTGGTCCATGGAAATACTGTGTTCCATGAAACCAGTCTCTGGTGCCAAAAGGGTTGGGAATGGCTGGATTACCTAAATTTTGTAAAGTGTTTCCCATCTTGATCTGTGCCAAGCTGAAAAGCATTTCAGCTGTGCTTTGTTTAACATGTAAAACATTCATGAAAATTATAAAGTTGCATAACAACAACACCTGTACCCACCACATCCTGATTTTGATTATTTTTTCAGATGCATGTTTTTTCCTACTACTATATATATCTCTATTATAAGCATTCTGTAATATTGTTTTACTTGTTTTCAAGCTTTAATAAATATCACATACTATGCTTTCGCATATGTCTCCATCTCTATGGATGGAGGTTCATGACATTGTACAGGAGACAGGGATCAAGACCATCCCCATGAAGAAGAAAGGCAAAAAAGCAAAATGGCTGTCTGAGGAGGCCTTACAAATAACTGTGAAAAGAGAAGCGAAAAGCAAAGGAGAAAAAGAAAGATACTCCCATTTGAATGCCGAGTTCCAAAGAATAGCAAGGAGAGATAAGAAAGCCTTCCTCAGCGATCAATGCAAAAAAATAGAGGAAAACAACAGAATGGGAAAGACTAGAGATCTCTTCAAGAAAATTAGAGATACCAAGGGAAAATTTCATGCAAATATGGGCTCAATAAAAGACAGAAATGGTAGAGACCTAGCAGAAGCAGAAGCTATTAAGAAGAGGTGGCAAGAATACACAGAAGAACTGTACAGAAAAGATCTTCATGACCCAGATAATCATGACAGTGTGATCACTCACCAGAGCCAGACATCCTGGAATGTGAAGTCAAGTGGGCCTTAGAAAGCATCACTACAAACAAAGCTAGTGGAGGTGATGGAATTCCAGTTGAGCTATTTCAAACCCTAAAAGATGATGCTGTGAAAGTGCTGCACTCAATATGCCAGCAAATTTAGAAAACTCAGCTGTGGCCACAGGAATGGAAAAGGTCAATTTTCATTCCAATCCCAAAGAAAGGCAATGCCAAAGAATGCTCAAACTACCGCACAATTGCACTTATCTCATGCTAGTAAAGTAATGCTCAAAATTCTCCAAGCCAGGCTTCAGCAATGCGTGAACGGTGAACTTCCAGATGTTCAAGCTGATTTTAGAAAAGGCAGAGGAACCAGAGATCAAATTGCCAACATCCACTGGATCATCAGAAAAGCAAGAGAGTTCCATAAAAACATCTATTTTTGCTTTATTGACTATGCCAAAGCCTTTGACTGTGTGGATCACAATAAACTGTGGACAATTCTGAAAGAGATGGGAATACCAGACCGCCTGACCTGCCTCTTGAGAAACCTGTATGCAGGTCAGGAAGCAACAGTTAGAACTGGACATGGAACAACAGACTGGTTTCAAATAGGAAAAGAAGTACGTCAAGGCTGTATATTGTCACCCTGCTTATTGAACTTATATGCAGAGCACATCATGAGAAACGCTGGGCTGGAGGAAGCACAGCTGGTATCCAGACTGCCAGGAGAGATCTGGGGCAGCTGAGGAGCACCATGCCCGAGTGCAGGTTACAGACACATGATGCCAGGCGGCGCTGGTGGGCCCCCCTGAACTCTGGCAAGTGCCAGCAGCCCCTGCTGCTCTCTCCCACCCTAAAGGCAGTCCTGTGATGGAAGCAGCACCCCGATGACCTCTGAATCAGTTTGGAGGGAAAGGAGAGTTAGTCTTCCATCGTCTTGGAGAAAAGCTCCTGGTTTCCATGGAGGTGGTGGAATAAATCTCTTTATCGAAGGCTCGCCTGGCCCCATCCTTAGTGTCCTCTCCCACACGGCACTTCTCGTTTGTTCTAACGCGGACACTGTTGTTGTTCAATCGCTCAGTTGTGTCCGACTCTTTGCAACTCCATGAATAGCAGCACAGCAGACTTGCCTGTCCTTCACTGTCTCCCGGAGTTTGCTCAAACTCAGGTCCATTGAGTCAGTAATGCCATCTAACCATCTCATCCTCTGTCGCCTTCTTCTCCTTCTGCCCTCAATCTTTCCCAGCATCAGGATCTTTTCCAATGAGTCAGCACTTCGCATCAGGTGGCCAAAGTATTGGAGCTTCAGCTTCAGCATCAGTCCTCCCGGTGAATATTCAGGGCTGATTTCCTTTAAGATTGACTGGTTTGATCTCCTTGCAGTCCAAGGGACTCTCAAGAGTCTTCTCCAGCACTGAGATTTTCCCAAATCTTTAATTTCTATTTCTTTTTTTATTAACAATTTTGTCTGAGTCATTTCTCTTTCTTTCCACATTTTATCCTGAAGAGTCAGAAAGAATCAAGCTACTCCTGCAACTCTTTGCTTAGAAACTGCTTCAGCTAAATATCTCATTTCATTCCTTGCAAGTTCTAACTTCCATAAAACACAACAAGGTGAACACAATTCAGTTCTTTGCCACTTTAGGAGGACAGCCTTTCCTCCACTGTTCAATAAAATGTTCCTCGTTTCCAGTTAAGACTTCATCAGAATGGCTTTTTCCATCCTGATTTCTGCCAACATTCTGTTCAGAAGTACTTAAGAAGATTGAGGCTTCCTCTGTGTCTTAGATCCTCTGAAGGAGGACATGACAACCTACTCCAGTATTCTTGCCTGGAGAATCCAATGGACAGAGGAGCCTGGCAGACTATAGTCCTTGGGATCGCAAGAGTCTGACACGACTGAGGTGACTTAGCAGCAGCAGCAGCTACATCTCATCAGAATCACCCCTAATGAACTTGAATAGAATTTGTATCCTACTATTATGTGAAAATTGTATAAATCTTAATTACATTGAATTGATTCATGGTGCTTTTCAGGTCTGCTATATCCTTCTACTTTTCTGTATATTCATTCTATTAATTTTTGAGAGTTTGGTATTCAAACTTCAACTAAAAATCTTAATTTTAGATAAATTATTACTTATATTACTTGAAATAATTGTAATATATAGGGCAAGTATATGTAACTTTGTTCTGTACTTTCCAAGTCTCCTGTAAATGTGTTATCATACTTTCATAATTTAAAAAAATAAAAAAGAGAAAAAAATCACCCAAATGGTCTGTTCATAGCAATGATGGCTTTTTCTAGCAGGCACCTCAAAACTCTTCCAGCCTCTACTCATCACCCAGTTCCAAAGCCACTTCTGCATTTTTGAGTATTTATTACAGCATTATCCCACTCCTGGGTTTTCACTAATACTAAAGATTGTGCAACGAATATTCTTGGATCTTAAGATGTGCATACGTATTAAAGTTTTTAAGGTTTATATCAAGAAGTAGAATGAAGGGTAACAAAGAATGTCAGGTAGCAAAGGATGTTGGGCAGCAGAACTGTTGTTGTTCAATGGCTCAGTTGTGTCCGACTCTGCAACCCCACGGACTGCAGCACACCAGGCTTCCCTTCCCTCCATCTCCCGGAGCTTGCTCAAACTCACGTCCATTGAATCAGTGATGCCATCCAACCATCTCATCCTCTCTCATCCCCTTCTGTCTTCAATCATCAAGAATGATGGGTAGCAAATGATGTTGGGTAGCAAGAAAGATGGGGAGCGAAGCACATTCCTCTTCAACTTTCCCTTCATGTTCTGCTCCTCACGAAACAATCAGTTCCTTAGAAATGGGAACTGTGTATTTATGGCTCTTCACCCCCAGCTGTACCCACCCTGTACCACTTGTACAGTGCGTGACATCAAGTCAAAATTAATAAATGTTTCTTATATGAATATAATAAGTGAATGAATGTCAGAGACAAAAAAGTTCCTGCCAACATTTATTGAAAATCTATTGAATGTAGAGTATTGTGCTGGAGAGAATTATGGAAAAAATAGTGGAAGTTGACAACGATAAATTTTTTAAAATAGGTATAAAATGACCTGCATTTATAAATAAGGAGTGTCCTTATATACAACTAAGTTCCATCAGGAGTCTCACTGACAGTGTGCTGAATGATGAAAGTGGGATTGAAGGAACACATTCCTTTCAGCCCTTCTCTTAACCGATTCCCTATTTTTATCTCTTATGAAGGAAACCTCAGACATCTCTCTCCTAACCCAGATCTACTCTCCAACAACAGGGTCCAGTGTGCAGCAAACAACAGAGCTCCACAAGTTCCCACATGACTGATTCAGGGCCCTCCATACAGGCCCAGGAACCGCAGTGAGATACCAGCTCATACCTGTCAGAATGGCTATTATCAAAGCCACTGGAGTGGAGGCAGACAAAGGGGAACCCCGGTGCACTGCTACTGGGAATGCAAACTTGTGCAGCTGCTATGGAGACCAGTATGGAGATTCCTCCAAAAAATTAAGAGTAGAACCACCATATGATCCAGCTATTCCACTTCTGGGTATTTATCCAAAGAATATGAAAACTCTAATCAGAAAAGATATATGCACCCCCTGTGTTCATTGCAGTATCATTCACAATAGCCAAAATACAGAAACAACCTGTGTCATCAATGGGTGAATGAATAAATATAGACTACATATACATATGTATACATGTACATATATACATATACACTATATCTTTGTGTGTATATTTATATATATATATATATATATATATACACACATATACATATATATATATGTGCACTATATGGTGGCACTAGTGGTAAAGAACCTGCCTGCCAATGCAGGAAACATAAGAGATGTAGGTTCGATCCTTGGGTTGGAAGATCCCATAGAGAAGGGCATGGCAACCCACTCCAGTATTCTTGCCTGGAGCATCTCATGGACAGAGGAGCCTGGTGGGCTGCAGTCCATAGGGTTGCAGAGTCAGACACGACTGAAGCAACTTAGCACACACACACGTATATAATGGAATATATAATGGCATATAATGGAATATTACTTTGCAATAAATGGGAATGAAATCTTTCTGTTCATGACAACATGGGATGAATCTTGAGGATATTGTGCCAAGTGAAGTCAGACAGAGAAAATTCGACTACCATATGATTTCTGAAAAACAAAACAAAACAAAATAGGCCCAGGGAGCCCAAGTGAAGTAATATGACATGTTACAGATTTTAAGGTGGCTTAGGACGCATACAGCAACTGCTTCAAAAACTATTACAAGCCAGAAAATTCAGAAAAACAGCAGGAAGGGAAGTGTGAATCCCAAATGGACTCAGTGTCTCACTCAGACGGTCCTTTTACCCTGGGAAGTCCAGTTTGTTCTGGTCAATTCTGCAACCGCAGCTGGTAAATCAATGAACAAACCAGACCAAAAACATACACAGACTACCAGGTAACAACTTAAATTTTGCAGCTCATGTTAAGTCCCAAGGGTAGGAAAAGAGTGCTGTAAATCACCTGACATCTCTCAAACCACTGCCTCTTCCCTGTTGAATAATAGCAGCAGTTTATACTTGTGCTGAGGTTTATAGTCTATGAGAAACTTTGTTCCACGTGAGCCCGTAAGGTAGGTCCACATAGTATCCGAATCTTACAGATGAGCAAACAGAGAGGCCACAACAACCATACGTGGTCACACAGTGAATGAATAGCTGGAACTATATGGGTTGTTGTTTAGTTGCAAAGTCGTGTCTGACTCATTCCGACCCCATGAACTGTAGCCCTCCAGGCTCTTCTGTCCATGGGATTTCCCAGGCAAGAATACTGGAGTGGGTTGCCATTTTCTTCTCCAGGGGATCTTCCCCACCCAGGGATCAAAGCCGAGTCTCCTGTATTGGCAAGCAAGTTCTTTACCACTGAGCCACCTGGGAAGCCCAGGACTATATTCATAATTGTACCACTTGTTACAACAGGAGAGCAATCAAAAACCTGGATTCCAACCCCAGCGCTCCTAACTACTTAGCTGTGTGATCCTGGACATGTCACCCAGCCTTTCTGAGCTTCCTTTCCTCACCTATAAAAAAATGTGCATAATAATACCTTCTCCATCTGCCTCACAGGGTCCTTATGAGGACAAAGCTGGTGGTATGTTGAACATGCTTTATAACAGGGAGGGTTATTACACAGATGTCGGGTCTTAGCAATCTTTTCTAACAAAATAATAAGAGTTATACTTGACATCATCTTTCTACTTTAGACAGGACCTTTCATTGCAGCCTTTTTTTTTTTTTTTTATAAATTTATTTATTTTAGTTGGGGGCTAATTACTTTACAATATTGTAATAGTTTTTGCCATACATTGACATGAATCAGCCATGGGTTTACATGTGTTCCCCTTCCTGGACCCCCCACCCACCTCCCTCCCCATCCCATCCCTCTGGGTCATCCCATTGCCCCGGCCCTGAGCCCTTGTCTCATGCATCGAACATGGAATGGTGTTCTGTTTCACATATGATAATATACATGTTTCAATGCTATCCTCCCAGAACATCCCACCCTCACCTTACAGCCTTTTGATAATTTTGCAGCATATTATTCCTATATAACACCCCTGTTGCTACCATCTCTACAGGTATACCAGCAGCTGACCAATGAGGGAGGGGCAGGCTTCTTTCTGGAATGAATTTAGAGCAGTGATTCGCATCACCTGCAGAACTTTAAATACACAGGCGTCTAGGACCCACACTGTGGCCAGTTAAAATCTTTATCTGGGGGTGGGGAGGAACTGGGTATCAGTAGTTTTTAAAGTTCCCCAAGAAGTTCTGATGTGCAGCTAAAGTTGGCAGCCGCTGCTGTAGAGACTATGTGTGTGCATGCTCAGTTGCTCAGTCATGTCCGACTGCCTGCGACCCCATGGACTATAGTCCGCCAGGCTCCTCTGCCCGTGGGATTCTCCAAGCAAGACTACTGGAGTGGGTTGCCATTTCCTTCTCCAGGAGATCTTGCCAACCCAGGGATCAAAACAGCATCTCCTGCACTGGCAGGCAGATTCTTTACCTCTGAGCCACCTGGGAAGCCTGTAAAGACTACAGGTCTATTTGTTCCAGAGATTGAAGCACATAAGCTGAGGATGTCTGAAGTTACCTGGGAAAGTGATTCTGAAATTGGGCCTTGGACCACAAAGATCCTAAAGTCCTACCATCACATCGGTAGCCTGGCTCCTTTCTGGACTGGCACCGTGGGCAGAAAGTATGGGCAATGTGTGCGGTGGGGAAGATGCTGAGCACACAGAGAAGCCTGAGCAATGCAGAGTCCATGTCCTCATCCTCATCTCCATCTCTCTACTAAGACCTGCTTTTCAGAAACACGCCCCCATGTCTTCCCTGTGTCTGCTGCTGCTGCTGCTAAGTCGCTTCAGTAGTGTCCAGCTCTGTGCGACCCCATAGACGGCGGCCCACCAGGCTTCCCTATCCCTGGGATTCTGCTGGCAAGAATGCTGGAGTGGGTTGCCATTTCCTTCTCCAATACATGAAAGTGAAAAGTGAAAGTTAAGTCACTCAGTCATGTCCAACTCTTAGCAACCCCATGGACTGCAGCCCACCAGGCTCCTCCATCCATGGGATTTTCCAGGCAAGAGTACTGGAGTGGGTTGCAATTCCCTATGTCTAGGGATTGGAAAATTGAATACATTTGTTAATAAAAAAGAAAGAAAGAAATCTCAGAAGATAAGCAAATATTCTACAAGTATCCAATCCTGTCATTTTCCCCGCTGATCAGAAAGAAGTAATCATTTAATGTTAACTTCTCCCTCTCAATTCCAATGCTCTTGCAAATTAACATGTTCTATCTGTTTTGTTTTAGGGTTAACCAAATAAGCATAAAATTACTTTACAAATGCACTTCCTGGGTGGTGCTAGTGATAAACAACCCACCTGGGTGGGGAATAGCCCCTGGAGGAAGACATGGCAACTCACTCCAGTATTCTTGCCTGGAGAATCCCATGGACAGAGGGGCCTGGTGGGTACATTCCATGGGGTTGCAAAGAGTTGGACATGACTGAAGCGACTTAGCATACATAAGCACGCACATGTTTTACAAACAGGATATTTTCATAGCTGTTAAAAGCATTTCCTTTTCAGTAGAAACAGGTTTGGATGTTTGGCTCAAGTTTCTTAAAGAAATTTCCATTATTGGAAGAAAACAGCCAGCAAAAAAGCCACCATATTACTGTAATCAGACCTTTGCCTTTGTGATACGGTAACACTTCTTCAACCATTCACTTATAAATTCTCTTCTCATACCAGAAGTGGAGAAACAAAACAAATACAAGGATTTGATTTTTCAGGATCCCGCTTTAGATGTGGGTACCAGATTTTTAGAAATGAACATCCCTCCCCTTAAAGTCGTCCCATTAGAAAAGATCTTGAGATGAGTTAAGCTGTCTCATTTGATTGTTCCTCTTACAAGACTGGAAACGATTTGGTGGGAGTAAACTCATGTTACAAGACCTGGAGATTTAAATACTGAAGAGGTTTATGTTTCATCTTAGAAGAGTTTATGGTCCAGAGCAATGGCCTGGAGACAAGTACGGGAGCCTCTGGGACCCCACAAAGGGGGTAATTAGGCAGCGTTTTATTATGATGCAGTGCGGGTGTGAAAGCTGGAGCAGGGCTTAGAACCAAATTGGCTTCCTGGAGAGCCAACGGAGGAAATCTGGCAACCTAAAAATATTTAAAGAGCTAGTACGCCCAAGGGAGAGTTTCCAACTATTGAAGTGGAAAAGATTAAGCATTTGCTGTGTCCAAAAAGGAGATTTTTAATGAAAAACTCAGCAAAGTGCAGACTTTGGTAGGACATCTTTAAAATAATAATAATTAAGATAATACCTATCATATAATCAAATTATAGAGACTTTATATTTTCTCTATGATGACATTAAAAAGGAGCTAAAAATGGACTCTTAGCGATAACGAACCACTCTTTCCCCAGATTCATTAGAATCCAACACCTTCATTATACAGGACCTGTGTTCCATCTCACCATCTCCAAGGCGTAAATCTTGACATGGACTTCAAGATCTTTTCCTCTGGCCTCTAATTATAATTCTGCTTCTTATTCCTCAATCCCATCTGCATTTCATATGCTCCTTATACGAATGAGATGCAGTGTGTACTGCAGCTAAACTTTCAAGCACCAGGCCCATCTGCTTGGCCCAAGCTCTCTGACCTCAGCAATGACTTCCCCGCTTTGTACCTTGGTCTCCTTGGCTGTAAAATGGGAGTAACAGCCTCAGTAGGTTGTCAGGAGAATTAAAGCAGTTGTGCTGCAGTCCATGGTGTTGCAAAGAGTCGGACACGACTGAGCGACTGAACTGACTGACTGACTGCCATGGAAAAGCACTTGAAAAAATTCTGACACACAGTCAGCACTCAATAAATATTTGCTATTGTTATCATCACACTTTGCATTTCTGTGGTGCCTACAAAAATATTTAAGATATGTTTAAAATTTTTAAAAAAGATGCTTGGTTTAACAAAGGATTCTCTTCAGATTCTTAAATTTGCTTTTGTTGAAAGTCTCAACACAGCACTGAATTACATGTTTAAAGTATCTTTTTACCTATAATTCTAAAGCCCCAAAAGTATTCTATAATGTGGCCTCTGATCTCAACCAGCTTATACTGGTTTTTTAGAGATAGAACATAAGTTCATGAAACGCTCATTAAGAATCAAAAGCATTTCATGATTGTGTATAAACTAAGTAGTTCAGACCGTAACGGCTAAAAAATTTGGAAGAGAAAGAATTCAGAAGGACTGGAGCCTTCATTGTTGACAAACAACAGCATGTAGAGCATAGAACACAGATAAGGAGGATGAAGGGATGTTCCCGCAGGAGAGATGCCATGAAGGCGAGGGCATTCCGCTTACCTGGAATGTGGGACCTGTGTTTGGAATTTGGTGAGATGGGCCAACAAAGTCACTCCAGGTGCAGGCCACGTGATCGAGGGCTTCCAATACCAGATGAAAGAGTATGATTGCACTCTGAGAGTTCTAGAAATTGTGTTAGTAGAGATGTGGCATAAACATAATTATATGCAAGATAGGTTCTTGTGGGGAAAGACCAGAAGCATGGTGATGAGGTGATGAGGTGATGAGGTCCTGGAACAAGGTGGGGACACTGGGAACGGAAAGCAAGTGGCAGCCGTGAGACGCGTGACAAAGACGCGAGCCCTCTCTCTGTTCTCGCTGTCCAAGTGTCCCCTAGACTGAGTCATCTGAGCCAACTAGGTGCATTCCCAAAGTTTCCAGGGTGTCTGGGATCTGATGCTTTCTCTCCCCCTTCTCAGGTGCCTCAGAACAGAGCCCCACGTGCCCCTAGGAAGCGACTCCAACATCCTGGTAGAACCTCTTGTCCTGATTCCCTGTTACCCTTCTATCATTCATGTGTCACATAGATCCCAGACAGAATTCATATTCATAAATTCACACTCATAAATCATATTTGTCTTGCTCCCTCTCAAGGTCACATAATATTTCCTAATTGTGTTGGATGAAAAAAAATGTTTTTATTTGTGTTGGTGAATAATCTGGGTCAGGAAGATCCCCTGGAGGAGGAATTGGCAACCCACTCCAATATTCTTGCCTGGAGAATCCCATAGACAGAGGAGGCTGGCGGGCTACAGTCCACGGGTTCGCAAAGACTCAGACACGAATGAGCAACTACACCACCACCACCACCACACTTAGTTTAAAAGGTTAATACTTTAAATGGATACAGTTTATTGTACCTACATTATTCTTCAATAAAGTTGATTTTAAAAAGGTTTGATAATAGAAGATACAGAGAGGTGAAAATTAAAGCTTGTAGATCGAGTATTAAGAAAAAAAAAAAAATGCTTAACCTTAGTCCCAAGGCATTAGAGCTCGTAGCTGAGAAGTTTGCTCTGTTTGTTTCGTGTATGATAATATATCTCATATTGTATCATGGGATCATCTTTTTTAAATCCAAGATTAACAAAAGGGAACAATCAACTTTTATTCCCATGAGTATCAGGACCTGGGGCTTCAGTCACCTGTGCTTATTGAACACTGCACTGGAGTACATGCTTGAATAGTAGTTTAAAGTGATGATGAGTCTAGATAGCCTCTTAAAATGCCTTTCAACTCAGCAAGTAATGTTCAGATTAGTGTTTTCTGTGCTGAATTTGATGATGGAGATAGTAGCATGCAGAGCAGTGCTACTCAGAGAGTGGTCTCCGGATGAGCAGCGTCAGCATCCCTGGGGGCTTGTGTTGAAAACGATGGTAATGCAGGTGCTCAAGCCCCAGCAAACACCTTCCCAATCAGTGGCTGGGCTGTGCTGCGCCTAGTCACTCAGTCATGTCTGACTCTTTGCGACCCCATGGACTGCAACCCACCAGGCTCCTCTGTCCACGGGGATTCTCCAGCCAAGAATACTGGAGTGGGTAGCCTTTCCTTTCTCCAGTGGATCTTCCCAACCCAGGGATCTAACCTAGGTCTCCCTCATTGCAGGTGGATTCTTTACTGGCTGAGCCACCAGGGAAGCCCCCCCAATCAGTAGAGGGGGACTCCAAATCCAGTGAAGCTCTGTGTGTGTTTGTGTATGTGTGAGACGGTCCATGCCGCAGGTAGGAAGCAGAAACGTTATGAAGAACCGTGTGCCCGAAAAGAAAATAAATTTAGTTATGTAAAATATAGATATATGTTATAGGCAAGTGTTTTGTAGTTATATATCTCTATAGAAATAGAATCGTCCTCTATTTTAAAAATTTTAAGAATTTTTTCGATGTGGATCTTTTTTAGAGTCTTTATTAAATTTGTTACAATATTGCTTTTGTTTTATGTTTGGGGTTTGGGGCCTGGAGGCATGTGGGATCTTAACTCCCCGAACAGGGATCAAACCTGCCACCCCTGCATTGGAGAAGTCTTAACCACTGGATTGCCAGGGAAGTCTCTAAATTTTAGAACTATTTCCAGTCAAATTTTTAATAGCACTTATATATCTTAAGTGCTATCTTCTGACAGTTTCCAGGAATGGAAGGGGAAGAGGGAAAGAGAAAGGGATGCCTAGTTTATTCCATATACTGTTCCAAGCTCTGAGAAACAAACTCTTACTCTTTCACTAACACTGCGATCGCTTGGGGGAGTGAGAGTACCCTTTAGCTTAAACATGGTTCTGGGACTTCGCTGGTGGTCTGGAGGCTGAGACTCAGCGCTCCCAAGGCAGGGGGCTGAGCTTTGACCCCTGGTCAGGGCACTAGATCCCACATGTCCCATCTAAAGCTCCTGAGTGCTACATCTAAGACCTGGTGCAGCCAAATAAATTTTTTAAAGATCTTTCTTTTTTTTTTTTTTCCAGTGTGGCTTCAACAGATCAACTGACATTCTTATCTAAATGTGTAAAAGCATACATCTTCCTGAAAGGCTCAGCCCCTGGCATCTAATCACAGAACAGTCTCTCACGTCCCACTCAACGCTTTGGTGTCTGTCCTTGTCCTGCACTCTGCCTCACAAGCAGCCCAGGTGCCACCAAAACCCACAGCCACCTCTCACAGTCTGCATCCCATTCATATGAACCCTCCCTCCCCAAGGTGCCCTGCCGGGTCACAGTTTACTGCCTTTGCTTCTATCCTTTCTTCTGCCTGAAATTCCCACCTGCCACTAGTCTACCAGACAGACTCGGCCCATCCACTAAGCCTGAGCTCAGATGCTCTGTCCTTGGAAGCTCTTCCATAATCGCCCAAGCAGACTTAGAGACCTCTTCTCCTGGACCCCTCACACAGCAACACAGGCACACACACAAGTCCACTATAGCCATTGTATCTTCTGTCATTGCATATATGTGTGCTAAGTCTCTTCAGTCATGTCCAACTTTGTGCAACCCTATGGACTGTAGCCGGAGAAGGCAATGGCACCCCACTCCAGTACTCTTGCCTGGAAAATCCCATGGATGGAGGAGCCTGGTAGGCTACAGTCCATGGGGTCGCTGAGAGTCGGACACGACTGAGCGACTTCACTTTCACTTTTCCCTTTCATGCACTGGAGAAGGAAATGGCAACCCACTCCAGTATTCTTGCTTGGAGAATCCTAGGGACGGCGGAGCCTGGTGGGCTGCCGTCTATAGGGTTGCACAGAGTCGGACATGACTGAAGCAACTTAGCAGCAGCAGCAGCAGCATGGACTGTGGTCCACCAGGCTCCTCTGTCCATGGGATTCTCCAGGCAAGAATACTGGAGTGGGTTTCCACGCCCTCCTCCCGGGTATCTTCTCAACATGAGGAACGAACCTGCGTCTCTTATGTCTCCAGCATTGGTAGGTGGGTTCTTACCTCTAGTGACACTTAGGAAGCCCCCTCATTGCATATCTTTGTACTCAAATTCATCTCTCCATCGGACTAAGTCCTTTGAGGATGGAAGGGTGTCTCTCTTATGCATCCTCAGCAGTGGACTTATTGCCCAGTAACAAAGTATTGTTGAATGAATAGATTCAATGAATCAATGAATGAATGCTATCTAAACAAAGCCCTACAGGAGCAAAGGAATGAGAGCTTTAATCCCTGACAGATCACGCAGAAGAGATAACACTTGACCTGAGTATGGAAGGACAAAATTGATTTTACCTGGAAGAAAACAGAAGAGAAGAATTGCAAACAGAAGAACAGGAAGAACAAAGTCAGGAGATGGGACAATGGTGGGCCTCCTCCAAGAGCAGCCAGTATTCCCAGTCCAGTAGAAGACAGCACTAGAGAGGAAGTTGTGCTGACTCAAGGGCCAGAATAACATGCTCAGGACTTCAGGCCTCGCTCTGGTCATGATGGAGACCCGTGATCAGATTGAACTGGAGATTGTTTTGGAGGAAAATGCTCGCGTCCGAGACAGCTGTAATAAGTGACACTCTGATGGAGCCAAGCGACAATGGAGCCAGGAAAACAAAAGGAATTTGAGAAGCTCTTTTAGAAACAAAAGCTTCTCTAGTGGCTCATAGGTAAAGAATCTGCCTGCAATGTAGGAGACCCGGGTTCAATCCCTGAAGAAGATCCCTTGGAGAAGGGAATGGCAGCCCACTCCAGAATGTCTCGTCTTCACAAGGAGATAAAAAAACTCAGAGAGAACAAGGATCTTAGCATGTTCTCTGTGTGTCCCTCATTCAGAGGCACTTAGCTAACATTCATTGAGAGAATTATATACATTAATAATTAATATAATTAATTAACATAATAATTATATAATATAATTAATAATAATTAATGTATATAATTCTCTCAACAAATATATATAAAAGGAAAATAGTGCCATATTCATAGTAATGTCTCTTCTTCGGAGAGAAACTGAGTGTTCCTTGGATTCTCAGCATGTTTTTCAAGCACAAAGGAATTTACGACTGCGTCAATCATATTCTTCAATTGTGCACCCCCCAGGTGGCCCCTGCCCTTACTGCCCCAACAGAAAGCTCCTCTATGATTGTGCGTGGGTGGGCCGGGCAGGGGGTTGGGGGCGAGACAGGTAACTGGTGGTATTTTCACTTTTTTTGGAGGAAGGGCTATGATAGTTTCATTTCTCTAAAAAACTGAATTCAAAACAATAAAACAGGCTGAATGTTTTCCTCCAGTGGAAGAAAAGAAAGCAATCCCAACTACAGGTAAATTGAAATCTTCAAATAGACTCATAACACATTGCTGAAACAGTCTTGAGATAATGGCTTTAGTTAGACTGGGGCCACAAATCTTTACATTTCTTCATCCGCCTGGCAGGACTAATGAGATTTTATGGCGGGCAAGCTGTTTATCCCTTGGGTGACATTGGCGAGAACAGCTATATCTTTACCCATCAAGAGTTTTCTGCACTGCCGCTTCCTTCCCCACAAAAGCCTGCCCCAGCCCAGATCACGACACTTACAACATGTAAGATCCTCATTTTGTCACGGAAACACTCTACTCATTCTCTTCTGCTGCTCAGATCTAATCATTCCTTCCTACCGTCACATCACTCCATAAAAGGGGCTGGCAAAAGAAATGGGTAAATGCAAAAGAGAAGAAAAGACAATTTCGAAAGGGACCTGGCAAGAGAAGGGCCTTCCCTGGTAGTCCAGCGGTTGAGATTCCACATTCCCAAAGCAGTGGGCACAGGTTCAATCCCTGGTCAGGGAACTAAGATCCCAAATGCAGCTGATGGCCTGGCCTAAGACATAAAATAAAGATTAAAGTTTCGGGGACTTCCCTGGTGGTCCAGGTTGAGAATCTTGCATTGCAATGTAGGGGACATAAGTTTGATCCTTGGGAACTAAGATCCCATATGCCATGGAGCAACTACACCTGTGGGCTCTGGAGCCCATGTGCACCACAGCAAAAGATACTTCATGACACAACTAAAGCCCAGTGCACTAAATAAACAAATAAACATTATTTTTTTAAAAAAGATTAAAGTTTCACATACACAAAACCAATAAAAAACAAACAAATGGAAAGGGGACCCTAGGATGAGATGCTGGGCTGACATCCCACATGGAATATCACAGGCACCCCATAGGCCATTAGGAGGAAAGCTGCCTCCAAGCGGCTGTCCAAAGTACCGTCACACCAAACAAGCCGGCAGACTCTGCTCCCATCAGCGGTATATGGGGATGAGAGGAGGGTGACCTCGACTCTGGTCTGGAACGAGGGCTGGGCTTCTCTTTGGAGGTTTCATGATGCCCAAAATAGGCTGCGGTGTCTTTTATCCACACTTCAGTAGTACTCACACACACACAGATATACAGACTCACATACTTGACAACTCACACACACACAGATATACAGACTCACATACTCGACAACTGTCATCACAAACTCCTATGATGATACGTCCTTTGCAACTAGGAAAGGGTCCCCAGTTTTCAGACCAAAGAGCTTTGGAGAAATGGCTCAACAAAAGTCAGTGAGCAGCTTCTAGATCTGGGTAAAATAAGATCTCTGTTTCTCTATCCTGGATCACCCAATGAGTTCCCGGACAGAATGAGGAGGGGCAGTGATCTGAGGACCAAGCGGAAAACACCAATCCATAGCAGCATCAGCTGACTTCAGATCCACCATTCCCCTCCCACACCCTGGTATTCCCTGGAAGAGACACAAGGAAGCCTGAAGCCCAGAAGTGGGTGTCAGTGTGGACCGAGGACACTCCAGCAGAAATCTTCGAGTTCAGCCTCCTGATGTCAGCGGCATAGGTTCACAACCTCCGGAGCTTCCTTCGTGAAATCTGAAACTGGTCCCCATACAAGGCAGGTAGGGAGACATGGAGGTAAGAAGTAAGACCCTACAGGTTGGCAGGCGGCAGGTTTCATGAGCAAGGGAACTTACATAAGGCGTTCATCTCGAGCAGCTGCAAGACAAACAGATCACTGCATCCACCCACCAGAATCTTGAAAGAGTATGCAGAGCCCTTAACTGGATCCAGTCACACACACCATCTGGATGGCCTCAACAACACCCCCTCCCAAGGCTGAGTTCTGGGAACAGCTCCCACCGTGGGAATCATGGGCAGAATGTACATTCACGGGAGGGGAGGAGGGTGAGGAGACTCTGCCTCCCCAGATCCAGCTCATGGGTTACCTGGAGGTCACATGTTCTCCATCATCTCCTCTGACAAGCATGGAAAATGCTGGGGAAGGGGATTCTTCCTCTCCAGGCTCCAAGAACATGCTTTTTCCTCTCTCTGTGTCCCCCACCCATTTGGCCCTTTGTTGTTGTTGTTCAGTTGCTCAGTCGTGTCCGACTCTTTGAGACCCCATGGACTGCAGCATGCCAGGCTTTCCTGTCCTTCACTATCTCCCAGAGTTTGCTCAGACTCACGTCCATCGAGTCGGTGATGCCATCCAACCATCTCATCCTCTGCCTCCCTCTTCTCCTTTTGCCCTCAATCTTTCCCAGCATCAGGGTCTTTTCTGATGAACTGGCCCAGGACATGGGCAAAGTCACAGGAACTGCACAGAAGAATAGGGAAAGAAAACCCCAGCTTTCTGCATGGACGACCAAAAATGGGAAACCCCAGGAAAATGGAAAATACCAGGGAGATTATACAGAGGAAGGGGGCTGGGGAAACAAACTCATGACGTTATCATCTAACTTCTGGGCTTACCGCCAAGCCAGGCATGCTTGGATTCGATCACAAACAGAGCAGCAAAGACAGAGAACTGAACTAACAGGCTCCTCGCCCTCTAGGGTCTCAGCCTGACCGTGAGATGGTGGGCATTCAGGAGAAATGTGAATAGCACTGCAAAGACTTTGAAAGTGGAACTGACATTGGAGCCACAACCCACAGAAGTCAGTTCAGAACTTGCATCCTGAGCCCAACTGTGTCGATGGTCTGCCTAAAAAAAAATCAACATTCTCTACTGGATTTCAACAAGATCCAGTAACTCCTAACATAATACTCATAACGTCTGTAATGTGATCCAAAAATATCTGGCATATGAACCAGCTAAATCTCAGCTCACACAGGAAAATATAGTCAACGGATGGCAGTGCCAGAATGATACAGATGTGAAAGTTATCTGACAAAGACTTTAAAGCAACAATTATAAAAATGCTCCAAGAAGTAAAAACACACACTCTGGAACACTTTAGCCAAAAAATAAAAAATACAAGGCAAACCGAATAGATATTTTAAAAATGAAAATACATTTGCAAAAATGTAAAATTCACTAAATGGGTTTAAAAGCAGAATATAAATAACATGAAAAAGTTGATCAACTCGAAGTAGAAATTATCTAGTCTTAACAAGAAACAATGAATATGTGTGTGTGTGCGCGCATATAACTGAATCACTTTACTGTACACCTGAAACTAACCCAATATTGTAAATCAACTATATTTCAATAAAAAAAATTGAAAGACAGGAAAAAATAAAAAACAAAAACTAAAAAGAGAGAGACTGAAGACTGCAAAAAAATGGACAGACCTTCCGAAGTTCTATGGACAACTCTAAAAAGTCTCGTATTTGTGTCATTTGAGTCTCAGAGGACAAAGTATGATGTAGAAAACTAAGTGAAAAATACAGACTGAAACGTCCCAAATTTATCAACAAGCATAAAACCTACCAGTAAGATTCCAGAATCTTAGCAAACCTCAAACAAGATAAACCAAAGAAATCCATGCCCAGACGCATAATAATCAAACTGCTGAAAATAGGGGGGGAGGGAATCATGATCACAATCAGAAAAAAACAACACGTTATGTTGGAACAGCTGAACAACTGGAATTCTCCTCTGAAACAACTGGAGGAGAGCAGGTAGTTGAGCAACAGTGTTTACGTGCAGAAAGAAAAAAAAACTGTCATCTTGGAATCCTATATCATAAGAGAATATCCTTCAGGAAGGAAGGTGAAATGCAAACCTTTTCAGGTGAATGAAAAATAAGAGAATTCACCAGCAGCAGATTTGTTCTAGAAGAACTGCTAACGGGCTGAAAAGAAAGATCGCCAGATAACATTACCCTGGGTGAAAAAAGCCAGACTCAGAAGGTTATGTACTATAATGATTTCATTTATATGATGCTCTCAGAGAGATAAAGCTATGGTGGTGGAGAACGCCTCAGTGGTTGCTAGGAGTCAGGGGTGAGATAAGGGTAGGAGTAAAATGGGACAGCAGGAGAGAATTTCGGAGGGACGAGGCTGTCTGTATCCTGACTGTGATGATGTTTTTAAGGAACTCTACATGCAGTAAAGCAAATGAAACTCTACACACACACACACACAAAGTCAACACTATGCTTCGTCGTCACTCAGTCATGTCCAACTCTGTGACCCCATAGACTATAGCCTGCCAGGCTCCTCTGTCCATGGGGATTCTCCAGACAGAATTGGTTCATATTAATTTCTTTTAAAAAGTCAGGGACTTCCCTAGTGGTCCAGTGGTTAAGAATCTGCCTTCCAATGCAGGGGATGCTAGTTCGATCCCTGACCGAGGAACTAAGATCCTACATGCCATGGGGCAACTGAGCCCGCACACCACAGCTAGAGAGCCTGTGTGCCACATAAACAGAGCCCACGCGCTCTGGAACACAGGCACCATAGCTAGGGAGAAGCCAGAACACTACAGCGAAAGATCCCACATGCCGCTACTAAGACCTGATGCAGCCAAAGATAAATAAACATAAAAAAAGTCAACAGAGACATTGTTCCCTAGGAATGCTTTGTTCCCTTGGACTGCAAGGAGATTCAACCAGTCTCTCCTAAAGGAAATCAGTCCTGAATATTCATTGGAAGGACTGATGCTGAAGCTGAAACTCCAACACTTTGGCCACCTGATGCAAAGAACTGACTCACTGGAAAGACCCTGATGCTGTGAAAGATCGAAGGCAGGAGAAGAAAGGGGCGACAGAGGATGAGATGGTTGGATGACATCATCGACTTGATGGACATGAGCTTGAGCAAGCTCCAGGAGTTGGTGATGGACAGGAAAGTCTGGCTTGCTGCAGTCCATGGGGTCAAAAAGAGTCAGACACGACTGAGTGACTGAACTGAAGAATCTTCTGGGCTTTGAATCATACCTAAGGCTCCACCATCTCCCTTAGACTCCTGCTTGCAAGGGCAATCAATGAGGCCAAGGCCGAGGCCAATGCCAGGCTGTTCCTGCTGCCCTTGAGTGCAGCCAGTAGCTGAATTTACCCTCCCCACCCACCCAGCTACCAGTTCAAGGGAAGAATGTATCACGCGCTTGAACTGGACAACGAGCAAGAAGTCTGGGGTCATTTTGTGTGACAGCCTGATAGTTCTATGAAAACCATAAAATTGAGCTCCCTTCATACCAGCCACACAAACAAGAGAAAAACCCACAGGACTCGTGGGCTTCAGGGCTTATGGATCTATATGACCCCTTATTGCTGGAGATTCTGGGGCTGCTTCTTAGCTGCCACACCCACAGAGGTGCAGGAAAACCCCAAAGGCCCTGGAGTCCCTCCCGCACTGCACCACCCTGGCACCTGGCCAGCATGTAGAGCATCCCTCTTATAACAGATATCTTTTCAGTCACAGTAATGAGCCGCCTGTTGTGTTTAGTGGTTGGTATTACGATTTATGCCTCTGGCAGACCCATCTGAAGAAGAGAAAATCGGCACATCTGCAGGGGAGGAATGAAGATAAAAGCTGGCCTTGAGCTCCGTGTGGACACTGCTGTTCCACAGTGTATACAAGGACCCACTGTGGAGCGCAGGCAACACTGCTCAATGTAGTATGGCAGCCTGGATGAGAGGGGAGTTTGGGTGAGAATGGGTACATGGATGTGTATGGCTGAGTCCCTTCCCTGTTCACCTGAAACTATCACAACATTGTTAATTGGCTTAAAAAAAAAAAGTGTGCTTATGTCCTACTGCCTAGCACAGGGAACTCTGTTCAGTGTTATGCGGCAGCTTGGATGGGAGGGAAGTTCAGGGGAGAATCAGTTCAGTTCAGTTCAGTCGCTCAGTCATGTCCAACTCTTTGCGACCCCATGGGTTGCAGCACACCAGGCCTCCCTGTCCATCACCAATTTCCGGAGTTTACTCAAACTCATGTCCAATGAGTCGGTGATGCCTTCCAACCACCTCATCTCCTGTCATCCCCTTCTCCTCCCACCTTCAATCTTCCCCAGCATCAGGGTCTTTTCAAATGAGTCAGTTCTTCGCATCAGGTGGCCAAAGCATTGGAGCTTCAGCTTCAGCATCAGTCCTTCCAATGAATATTCAGGACTGATTTCCTTTAGGATGAACTGGCTGGATCTCTTTGCAGTACAAGGGACTCTCAAGAGTAATGGATATGTATGGCTGAATCCCTTCCCTTTTCAACTGAAACTAAAATAAAAAGTTAAAAGCCATTAAAAAAAAAAAAGACGTGTTTATATAACTCTCTCCCCTGGGGGCAGAAATGGTGTTTTACTTAGTCTTGTGTCCCCAGAGAGGGACACAGTGATGGACAGGGGCGCTGACATCAGTGTGGGCTGTGAGCTGGTGAAGGACGCAGATGTGACGGAATGAATGGGCTGCGTTGCCGAGAGAGGCAACATCCTGCAAACACACTAGGAGCCGAGCTCCCTCCACCCAACCTTGTCTCTTGCCACTGACAGGAGGTGATGGGCAGGGGTGATCTGGAGAGACAAGGGTCCAACAGGGGGACTCGGTCTGGCCAAGGGGAGGCAGGGGAATCGGGCCGTGGAAGGTCCCTCACCATCCTGCCCCGGGCACAGGCCTGAACTGCCCCTCTCTGTGTCAAGGAGGAAGGAAGGAAGCAGAAGAAACAGTCAGCAGGCGAGAGATGAAAAGTCAGCATGCAAACCCATCCGTCCTCTAAAGCATGTTTCACTCCCCAGATGCCCCGTCAAAGTGTGGCCCGTCTTCAAATATGGTTAAGGAATACTCTGTCTTGAGTCTCCTTCTTAAAGAAAGATGATATATATATATTTGCTGGATTAGCACCTCTGAAATGTACCACAGTATAGGAGTATGTTGAGCTTTTTGAAAGATTTAATTGAGGTATTATTAACATAAGCGCAGACCTTAATCATTCAGGTCGATAAGTTTTAACAGTTGAATGCACACTTACCTGGTGGTCCAGTGGTTAAGATGCTGTGCATCCACTGCAGGGGGCACAAGTTCAATCCCTGGGTGGAGAACTAAGATTCCATATGCTGCACAGTCAAAAAATAGAAGAAAAAAAAAAAAGTCGAATGAATCTACCATCACCCGAAACAAGATACAGGATGTTTTCATCATCCCATGAATTCTTCTCGTTCCAGTCCATCCTCTCTCCCTTCATCCAGCAGCAACCAGTGTCTAACTTCTCATCACCATAGTCTGGCTCTGCTACTTCTTAAGACTTCACAAAAATCAAATCATGCCACATGGATTTAATTCTGTGGGGGGTCTGGCTTCTTTTCCTCAATGTGAGATTTCTTACTTTCATCAAAGCTACTGTGTATATCAGCTCATTCTTTCTTCTTTTCTTTTTTTGGTAGTGATTGAGCTGTATTTCATTGTGCATATATGGATGCATGTGTGTGCCTGCTAAGTTGCTTCATCCGACTCTGTGTGACCCTATAAACTGTAGCCCATCAGGCTCCTCCATCTATGGGATTCTCTGGGCAAGAATACTGGAATGGGTTGCCGTTTCCTTCTGCAGGGGATCTTCCCGACCCAGGGGCCAAACCCTTGTCTCTTGCATCCCCTGCATTGGCAAGCTCGTTCTCTACCACTAGTGCCACCTATACGTTTATATATCTCATGTTCTGTTTATCCATCGGGTTGTTTCCAGGTCTCGACTATCATGAATAAAGAAGTTACAAACATTCCTGTGCAAGATTTTTGTGGTCATATGTTTTCATTTTTCTTGGTTAAATACTAAAGAAAGGAATGGCTGGGTCATAGGGTAGATATATTTAACTTCCTAAAAACTGCCAAGCAGCTCTCCAAAATGGTTGCACCTGTTAACTTTTTGGACGTAGTGTATTTCCTGTATTCATTTGACCACAGAACCCCACGCATCTGTAAAATGAGCAGGTACGATGAGATAGCATTTAAGATTTCTCTCAACTATTCCCTCATAGCTCAGTTGGTAAAGAATCCGCCTGCAATGCAGGAGACCTCGGTTTGATTCCTGGGTCGGGAAGATCTGCTGGAGTCCCAGTTCAGTATTCTCAGGCTTCCCTTGTGGCTCAGCTGGTAAAGAATCCGCCTGCATTGTGGGAGACCTGGGTTCGATCCCTGGGTTGGCAAGAACCCCTGGAGAAGGGAAAGGCTACCTACTCCAGTATTCTGGCCTGGAGAATTCCATGGGGTCGCAGAGTTGGACACGACTAAGTGACTTTCACTTTCACATGCTATGAGAAGACAGCCAACGCATTGACAAGTGGAATTGTTCTGTCTTCTCTTTGTATATCTTGTTGACAAAAGCCAATGAGGTGAAACCCAAGAGGACCAGAAAGAGTTTAAAAAAAGGTTGGGGACAGGAAGAAAGGAGGCAGCCTTGAGCCCAGGGAGTGAGGAAGATGTTGTCAGCAGGCAGTTTGACAGAAAAAGCCAGAGGGAATCTGAGATACCAAAGTTAGAGACAACGAAAGCAGAGACAACGGTGTACCAAGACTCCTGCAGTATTTAAGAAGTTTCTCTGGATCTGGGGCATCAATAATGATAAGACATTAATAATACTCTCCAACATCACTTTTTTTAAAGGGAGAATTGAGTAGACAATTTGGGGTAAAAGTAAAAAATCATTCATTTAATTTTATTCATTCCAACTTCATTTATTGAGAGTTTTAGCTTAAAAAGACATTTCTGGAGGGATACAATTCTTCATGGATATCTCAAATTTCTGCACATCTTGAGTGCACTCTTGACTTTGAGTGCCTTTTGTTCTGGACTGTCTTTTGAAGGATGTCTATGCATTGACCAGCGTTGATAAAGAGAGACAGTATCTCCCTTTGAAGCAAAACGCTAGTGTGCTTACATTCTTGTGAGACTGAGATAATGTCTATCTGTGAAGCAGAGGGTGTTATAGGCTTACTGCTTTGTATAAAAGATTCAGATTCCCTAAACTCAGGGTTCTCCACTGTTTTGGGGCCCAGAGTCTCACAGCCAGATTTCTTACTCCCTCTTCATTTCATATCACCTGCCACCTTGTGGTATAACCATCAGTTACAACATGTCTTCCAATCGGGAAGAAGGGAGAGGAAGAGATCAACCATCCTCTGCTGTGGAGAATGTAGGAAGACTACCTGTTGTGTTTTCTTTGTTATGCGCATCTTATTTGTTGCAAAAACTCTTACATATATTGGCTCCTCCCTTACCTCTTCAGAGCAGTTTCTCAGAGTTATCTGAGATGCTGTGTCCTGAGCTTAAGTTTTCAGTTTTGTCTGCCAAATAAAACATAATTCTCAATTTTTAGGCTGTGCATTTTTTTCAGTTGACAACAGTCAAATATGTTTGGAGAACATAGTAATGAACAAAAGTTTTGAATGCAGACCTTCTCAGAGCCTTTAATATGCTAAAGTGCATCTCAAGAGATTTGTTAAGATTATTTGGGCATGAAATTCTCTTTTTTTTCCCCTTTGGAGCACCTTATAGTGCTACTGTTAAATGGAACACAGATTTTAAAACATTGCATTAAGGGGACTTCTCTGGTGGTCCAGTGGTTAAGAATCTGCCTTTCAACGCAGGGGACATGGATTTGATTCCTAGTCCGAGAAATAAGATCCCACATGCCAGGGGGCAACCAAGCTTGTGCATGGAAACTACCGAATCTGAGAGCCAAAGCAAAGATCCCATGTGCTGCAACTAAGACCTGACACTACCAAAAATAAATAATCAATTAAAAACAAAAGCACCAAAAAAAAACAAAACAAAAGCACCGCATTAAGTCATTATATTCTGGATTAATTGATCAGATGTGCCAGCCAACTCGCCTCCGTCAGAGAATTCTGTGAATGTTGGTTAGAAAACATGTAATGTATAAACTGTAACACTGGCAAGTCTGAGACTGACCCTTCCGTGCAAGGGTCTAAGACCCCACAGAGGCACCATCACCTGAGTCAGTCACTGGAAAACAGTAGAAACCTTTTGGAGGGACTATGAGAAAGTGCAGGCTAAAACAGTGCAAAGCTTTACCTACCTGACTCTTTTCATTGGCAGTTAACCCTGTCTCACCTCATCCAGTCCATAGAGACAAGAGTGAGGTTAGAGTCACACCTCTTTAATTCCTGGAGACTGTGTCTGATCCCCAGAACCTTAGGACAGCACCGTTGGTCTCAGAATCCTGACGTGGCTCCTACAATGCTGGTACCCCAATGCTGTCACTTTGAAGACCCCCAACATACACAAGGCTGAGTGCTTTTAAAACTTCCCAGGTAATTTCAGTATGCAAACACAATCAAGTAAGGAACTTTAAATAAAGGAACTGACTTGAGTATACAATTTAATTGTGACAGCTGGTAAAAGATGTATTTAGCTGTTGCAATAATCTAAGCCTTGGGCGATCAAGGCAAAAAGGAAAGTAGAAATAGAAAATGGGAGATGGAGGCGAGGAAGATTTCAGAGAAAGAATCTGCAGGGAGGGGCTTAAAAATAACTCCTATTTTGAGAAGGTTGAAAGGATACCGTACCACTGAAAAGCACACGATGATGATGGGAGGGGTGGGGAGGTCCTGAGTTTTGCAGAGAAGATCACTGCTTGAGTTGACATGTGGAGCAGCAGTTTTTAGAATGAGATGTGACTGGAAACATCCAGGAGGCAGTTGGAGATGGTAGCTGGGTCTTACAAGGCAGATGATAAACTTTGAAGTCATTTGTGCCCAGGCAATGTTTGAAGCCTTGGGAGTTTAAAGACAGTCTTTCCCAAAATGTGGTCCTGTTCAGGTGAGCACACACTCATCACTGCCAGGAATCAGTGGGAAAGTTCAAGTTCAAGTTCAACGCTGCCAACCAGCTGCGTGGCCTAGCACAAGATCCTCTACCTTCCAAGCCTCAGTTTCTTCAGCTGGAAAACAAGGACAGCCATACCAAACTCCCTGGGCTGTTGCAAATATTAAATAAGCAAATCTTCATAAAGCACCTGGCATAATGCCCAGGTGAAAAGTGTGACCTCAACTGGTCTCCCTGATTGCCTTGGTCTGATCCTGTGCAGCACTCATGCAGGGCACCATACAATCCACTTCTTTTCAGTGTCAAGAATGAGTCCACCCATGTATACACTGCTGTATTTAAAATGGATAACCTGGGGGAGCATGTATAAATGTTTAGGTGTGGCTAAGCCCCTTCACTGTTCGTCTGAAGCTATCACAACACTGTTAACTGGCTATACCCCAGAGCCCTTGGACTGCAAGGAGAACCAACCAGTCCATCCTAAAGGAGATCAGTCCTGGGTGTTCACTGGAAGGACTGATGTTGAAGCTGAAACTCCAACACTTTGGCCACCTGATGCAAAGAGCTGACTCACTGGAAAAGACCCTGATGCTGGGAAAGATTGAAGGCAGGAGAAGGGGACGACAGAGGATGAGATGGTTGGATGGCATCACCGACTCGATGGACATGGGTTTGAGTGGACTCAGGGAGTTGGTGATGGACAGGGAGGCCTGGCGTGCCGCAGTTCATAGGGTCGCAAAGAGTCGGACACGAGTGAGCGACTGAACTGAACTGAACAATATGAAATGTTTTTGGTGTTATAAAATGGATAACCAACAATGACCTACTGTAAATGCACATGGAAATCTGTTCAATGTTATAAGGCAGCCTGGATGGGAGGGAAGTCTGGGGGAGAATGGCTATGTGTATATACTTATGGCTGAGTCCCTTTGCTGTTCACCTGAAACTATCACAACGCTGTTAATCAGCTATACCCCAAAATAAAATAAAAAGTTAAAAAAAAAAAAAAAAGAGTGAGTCCACTATCAACAATCAATTTGCACTCACGTTGACAGTATGTGAACATCAAATCTCAGCAGGCCAATTTAATGTTCTTTGACGATAGAACAGCCGTGTAGATAGGGAATAAGCAGGAGGTGTAATCTCTGTACTGAAAGATGACCTTAGATTCTATTGCCAATGACTTTTCATCAATGAGATAGAAAGAAATAAGACTCCTTTCTTTCTTAAGAGCTGAATAATATCACCCAAGAGGTGGCTGATCGATGACTCAGCCTCCACCAGGGAGCATCCTGCTTGATCTCACTCATGTCAGCCCAAGCTGAACACCTCTGTCTTCACCTTAGTGATGTAACTGAGAACTTCCTAATTAAGATCACAGATGACACCCAGTTGTAAGGCATTAGTAAGAAGGCAGGTGGGAGTCAAAATAGCATGAACTGAACAAAGAAATAGTTTATAAAGAGGGTGAGATTCAACAGGAACAAGGGTAACATTTTTTTTAAACAACCCATGTAGACAAAAAGAAGGTTATCTATGGACTAATGAACTGGATCATCAACTTGCTCCACCCAGAGCTCTAGCTAGGTAAACAAGGATGCTCAAGGGTGCCCGGAGGGCCTTGGTGCTCCCGATGTGTTTAACAGAAAACCGAGAAGAAAGGAACAGACAGAGGAAAAGGAAGGCAAGGCAGGATAGAGTGGAAGATTCTAGTTAATTGGAATTCTAGTTCATTTACACAGTCAGACACGACTCGACTGAGCGATTGAACAACAATAACTGTCACACCTCGCAAAATAGTGTTCTCCTTTTGGTTTTTTCCCAACCACTTCAAAGGTTAAAAAACAAAAACAAACAAACAAAAACCTTAGCTCACAGGCTATATGAAAATAAGCATCGAGGTCAGATGTGGGGCTCGGTCAACCCTTAATCCAAGAGACACTGGGGGCGGGGGTTCCCCAGTAGGCACCTGGTGAGCCGCATCCTTCCTGCCCGACCCACGATGGAGCAGAGTACAGCAGAGAGTCTGTGTCCCCTGGAGGCTAAAGACCCACGTGACTTAAGGCCAGGGCTTCCTTACTGGGGTTCTGAAGGCAGGACCCATGATGGAGCAGCCCTGACTCCATGAGGAAGAGGACTGATTAGTACTTGTAACTCTTTCTCAAAAAAAAAATCCTTGTATTTTTATAAAACTGCATCTCCTAAACTCCAACTCTTTCTGCAGCGAATGTAAGTTGTAGCAACATGGCTGCAGGTGGTTTATGGAGTGGGGAGCTACTGCACATATTTGGGCAATTTTCAAATTTCCACTATTGTTGGTGTAATTAAAAAAAGAAGTTATTCAGATGAAAACAGGTTAAGCACTGACATCAGTTAACAAGGGAGGCTGCAGAATGTCTATCCTGGGATCTTTAAAACTCTGATCAACAACCATCTGTTTTGGAGGTTTAAGAAGAGCCCAGCATGCCTCGAGGGGCTCAGGGTGGGGGGAATGGACAAAACCACTCCAAGTTTCTTCCCTCTCCATAATTCCAGGGTACAAAAGGAGACAGATACCCACAGGGAAGAGCGGCTAGAAAAAGCAGCTCTTCTTTCCTTTTCCCCCCAACAACAGAGACGGTGAAGATTAACTCCCCAAATCCCCATAAAACACTGAATACACAGCAAAAGAAGTTTCCTTTGAAATTGCAGCCGCTTGCATACAAGGTCCACGAAGCCTGCATTTTAATGCCAAGATAACTCCAGTTATTTGAGCTGCTGTTACTGTTGAAAGATTTTTGAAGAGGAAGAAGAGAAAAGTGTTCTTAGGAGGACAAGGAATTTGTCGGAAAGGACGAGGTACAAACAAGGTGCTGACTTCTTTCTCCTACAAAAGGGGTGGTGTTAGCTGAGAAATTGTCCCCCGCCTTTTCTTGTCCCTGAAGAGAAGACAGATGGGCTTCTTTCCGGTCCCCAATTTCTCTGCATGGAGTGGTCATTGAGTCTTTCTACTGAGTGTCTGTAAGCCAGGTCACTCTCTTTCTCTCTCTCTCTCTCTCCCTTTCTCGCTCTCTCGTTTCTGAGTTTTCCCTGGTGCAAGAGATACTGTGAATCCAGAAGTGACTGGCAAACAGTCTTGACATCTCAGAGAGCAAAATGCATTGCTGCTTGCTCTTCTGGGGCTGGTTTCAAACCACTGTGTTAACAAGAGCCAGCACTCGGGTTTTTTTTAATTAATTCATTATTTTACTTATTTTTGGTTGTGTTGGGTCTTCACTGATGCCTGCAGGCTTTCTCTAATTGCTGCAAGTGGGGGGTATTATCTAGTTACAGTGCGGGGCTTCTCAGTACTGCAGTTTCTCTAGTTGCAAAGCACAGGCTCTAGGCCCTCGGGCTCAGTAGTTGTGGTGCACGCGCTTAGCTACCCTGCGGCATTCAGGGTTTTCCTGGACCAGGAATCGAACCTGTGTCCCCTTGCACTGGCAGATTTTTAACCACTGGATCCAGGGAAGTGCAGTACTCAGTCTTTGTCCCCTGTTATATAAAATCAGTTTTGTATAACCGATTAAAAAAAAAAATAACAGAGGGATAGATATTACGTAAGATTTTCTGAATTTTTTTTCTGGCGATTACCTTTTCATGACCAGTTTTATTCCTGCAATACACAGCAGAAGGTTGGCAGTTTCGTGTCCATATAAATCAGGTAACAGGGAGGCAGCAGAGACACAGCTAAGTTAGCTCTGTAACCGCCCAGCTGAGAAAAATTCTCACTCACTCACTCCCTTCTGTCCTGGACAGAATTGCGTGGTTTACATTTGTCAGAAATAGATGTGCAAATATTTTCTCTTGGCTGGACTTCCTTCTCTCTATTGTAGTATCAATAATTATGAAAAGATGAATGCAGAAGAGGAGCAGTGTCGCTTTTGATCATTGCCACCCCTTATGGAGCACCTACCGCAGACCTGCCTCCAGCACAGAGGCTCCCACCCCGACCCCCGCCCCTTCCTCTCCCTCCCCCAACATCTGCACAAGTCGGCATTATTCATCCATTTTTACAGCTACGTAAACTGAACGGCAGGAAGTTAAATAACTTGTCTGGGCTCATACTTCTGGTATGAAGTGGAACCTGGCTTCCAGCCGAGCTGTTTGCCTGCAGCGCCTCCCTCTCGCCCTTAAAAGTCTCAAAGCCTCTCTAAGTAACTTACCAGGGCTGACCTAGCACTTTCTGTGACTGTCCCTCTCGCATATTCACCCGCCTCTCTCCACGAACCGCTTCCCACCTCTTTCAAAATGGTTACTTTTTCCTTGTAATCGCACAACGATGACTTTCAAGATCAATTGTAGACGTGGGGTACCACTCTCTCACAACTGTTTTCAGTTTCTATGCTTTCTTCTTAAGTTCACCAACGTGGACTTAACGAGCATATCGTTTTAAAAACTAAAAATGTATATCCTTCTTTTGCACTTAACATATCAAACTATATTCCCATGTTTCTACATAATTATTATTAACTAACTTAACAACTGCATAATATTTCATCAATAGACGTCAATCCTAAAACCATTTCTCCTCTGTTCAGTTGTTTATGTTCCCCTACCATAAGTAATGTTACAACAAATGTTTTTCAAGAATATACCCTTTTTCCTTTCAGGGGGATTTTTCTTTAGGCTAAATTTCCAAAACTATGATTTTTGGACCAAAGGATTTGAGTATTTTGTGTCTGGACATCTTTCATCCTGAACACACAGGGATGAGTTCCAATGCAGACATCCCCCTCCTCATCTGCTTTTTTTTTTTTAACAAGCTTATTTTAATTTTTAGCCTCATGTGGGATCTCAGTTCTCAGACCAAGGATCAAACTGGCGCCCCCTGCAGTGGCAGCTCAGAGTTCCAGCTACTGGACCATCAGGGAAGTCCCCCTTCCTTACCTTCTAAGGTTAATCTGGGAGACACAGATTCAACTCATGGCTTCATTTCCCTCACACTTGACTGGGCATCGGGCTGGAGTACAGCCTGTTCAAACTCAAGAGATGCTGCCAATTTCTGAATGTGAGCTAGATTTCTCCCGAAATCCTTGAGTTACCCAGTCAGATAGCAGGCTAGAAAGATAAAAATCATTACTCAGTGCTGGCAAGGGTATGAAGAATTAGACACACAAGCTATAAAGTGGAAGACTTCTCTAGAAGACAGTTTGGCAATACATAGGAAAAGCTCTAAAAATGTATATATGCTTTAAGTCAACCAATCTACTTTAATAATTTAATCCCAAAGGGGGAAAGTCAAGGAGAGGTACAAATATTAAACTACAAACATAATCTTTATAGCATTTCTAAGAAAAGTGAAAATAGAAACAAGTTTATGTCCAACAAAAAGACTTGGCTTAAAAAATTATGACATCTGTATAAGGGAGTGTGCTAGGCAGTTATTTTAAATTATGACTGTAGATGACAATATGTTAATGACATAAACACAAGCTTATAGTATATTTAGTGAAAAAACAAAAATTAGCACTAATTATTTTACCTATTTGTTTAAAATATATAGACATAGAAGTATAAGATGCTTCAGTTATTAACAGTATTTATATCTGCATATTGAAAGTATAGGTTTTTAATGGTCTTCTTTTTTATTCATTTAAATATTTATTTATTTATTTGGCTGCACCGGATCTTAGTAGCGGCATGTGAACTCTTAGTTGCAACACATGGGATCTAGTTCCCTGACTAGGGATCGAACCCGGACCCCCCCTGCTTTGGCAGCACAGAGCCTTAGCCACTGGACCACCAGGGAAGTCCTGCTTTTTTATTTTTTTATACCACAGATACTATTGCTTTTATAATAAGAAATGAACAATGGAAGTTTATTCTTATTTATACCCATTTCTAAAGCCTACAGGTACACAAAAACACTTCCCATACTCCTCCCAGGTGAGACAGGAGCAAAAAGCACTGTCTGTGTCATTCTGTGTGTCCTTTCTCATCCATCCGCCCAAGCACCCAGGGGATAATGAAGGTGTAACCAGGACACAAAGGAAGGCGGGGACACAAAGGAAGGGGGATGCTTCCACCCCTATAATCAGGGGCCTGGACTTCTCTCCCTGCGGAAGGAAGGAGGGACTCCCAGAGACAGTAAGGGTAACAGGGAATAAATACTGCATCCCCTTCCTGTAGTAACCGTCTAGCTATATGACTAACCACCCCCAGGCTCAGGAGCTTAAAACAGCAGAAGTGTGCCATCTCTCACAGTGTCTGAGGGTCGGGAATCTGGGCGTGAGCTCACCGGTGGCTCTGACTCGGGCCTCAGGAGACTGAAGTCAAGTGGGGACTGCAGGCATCTGAAAGGTCCACGCCCCAGGGCATCACACAGTCCATAGGACCGCAGCTCCTTACCGGCTTTGAACGAGCAGTCTCTACTGCCAGGGCTCCCTCTTCACCTCCTTTTCTCTTCCAACACAGGTTTTAAATTATGCCCAACAAGAATGACCAACAATCTCCTGACACTCTCACCTGAATCCTGGAAGGTCATCAAGGGTATCAAGTGTAGTGAAGAGTGGAATTTTAGGAAGAAGAATCAGTGTGACTTTTACAGTCATCCAGTGATTTGACTGTAAGGTTGTTCAGGGCTTACAGCAAAGCATTTAGTAGACTTGTTAAAAGTGAATGCAGGAATGAAGAATTGAAGAAGGATAAATTTAAGTCTACTAACTCTGTTTGGTAAAATAAAAAGTGGACAACTCTGTGATGGTCCCCCCAACCCTCACCCTATCAAAAACAATTTCTGGCCTGTGCAGTTCTGGCCAGTGCACCATTGTGTAACTGTATGATTAGTGCACCACTGTATAATTTGTATGGTTAGTGAGTGCTAGGTCGCTTCAGTCATGTCTGACTCTCTGCGACTCTATGAACTGTAGCCCTCTGGGCTCCTCTGTCCATGGGATTCTCCAGGCATGACTACTGGAGTGGGTTGCAATTTCCTCCTCCAGGGGATCTTCCCGACCCAGGGATTGAACCAGCGGCTCTTACATCTCCTGCCTTGTCAAGCAGGTTCTTTACCTCTCGTACCACCTGGGAAGCCCTTTATGGTTAGTACCATGGTTTTTCTCCTGCCTCTTGAGATTGGAAGACAAAGTCCCGCATATGGACTCAAGCTGACTGCATGATTGTGATATACTGTATTTGCATTAGGAGTCTTGAGCCTAGTAAGAAGAGATAGAGAAGTATCTTATGGACAAGACACAGAATGTGTCTAGAAGTAGAGAAAGGGTTGTACTGTATGGAGAGTTTACCGGCTTACAGCTTTGAGAGAGACTGGGGGAAGTCCAAGGGGGCTAATGGTGGGCTCTCCTAACCTGGTAAATATGATAATATCTATCAGTGGGGTGGCAAGTGCTTAAACACGGTGTTGGTCAGGGTCTCCCAGGGGCCAAGGAGCCAGACCTGAACTCCCGCTGGCTTGGAGAAGGGAGGCAGGGACTCAGAGGTAACGACTTGAATTCCATCGGAATTCTTTCTCCGCATCCTCTTCTCTGCTTTCCTGTATATGGATTTCTTTCTCTCCCCCTACAGACAGCTTTCCTCACACAGTAGCAGACATGGGAGTCCACCTCATTGGGCTCCCAGTCAAAAGACTCTGTGACCAAAGAAGGAAGGGTTCTTCTGCTGGGTCCAGCCCAGAATATCCTGGGTTGGGACACTCTTGGGTGACAAGTCCATCTCTACACCAATCACTGGAGCCAAGAGGCTAGTTGTGTTTCCTTAAACTCTGTAAGTTTCACTTTCCTTATGTGTAAAATAGGGATAGTATTAACACCAACCAGGACTTCTCTACTGGTCCAGTGGTTAAGACTCTGTGCTTCTAATTCAGGAGACATAGGTTTGATCTCTGGTCTGGGAACTAAGATCCCACATGCCATGTAGAGTGGCCAAAAAAAAAATTGACACTAACCACAGATAGTTATCGTGAAGATTAAAATTAATAAAATGAGATAATGCATGTAAAGTACTAAATTCTGTAAGTGGCACATCGTAAATAAATGCTCGAAAAGTCCGTTGTCTATTTTGGCAATTGTTAAAGCTTTGTGATCTGCTCAAACCACAGCATCTGGTCTTCTACTTGTAACCCAAATGGTGAGGCCTTCTTGTCAACTCACCCCTATTCCTATGGCTAGATTGGAGTTATATTGAATAATGTACATAAAATACCACAAAATCACATGTGTAGGAAGTTGTGAGAAGGTCAGCAAAAGTCAAAACCAGAATCATACAATTTAGGACTTAAAAGAACTTTTCGTTATTTCAGAGAATAAAACTTGCACCCTTACTTGCCTACCTAGAGGCAGAAAATATAAACTAGTGCCTTGTTGTTGTTGTTTAGTTGCTAAGTCGTGTCTGACTCTTCTGTGACCCCATGGAGTGTAGCCCGCCAGGCTCCTCTGTGCATGGGATTTCCCTGGCAAGAATACTGGAGTGGGTTGTCATTTCCTTCTCCAGGGGATCTTCCCAGACCAGAGATCGAACCTACGAGTCCTGCATGGCAGGCAGGTTCTTTACCGCTGAGCCACCAGGAACAGCCTTGAACTAAGATAAGATCCTGTTATCATCAAATGATAGCATACTGGATTTGCACGCTGGTGAGCCAGTCTCAGCTAGCATTGCTTTGCTCTAAGGCCTCTGCTTTTCCCTTCTGTAAAATGGGGATAATGATATTCCCCTTCGACTCCCATGCTGGGGTGCGGTGAGACTTGATGAGGCAGTTTTGGTAAAACGCTTTGAGCTTAGCTAATGAAAGGCTCCAGGAAATCACTCAGCTCTATTATACAGACTCTTCATGATCACGTGTGTTTGGAGTGAGAAGCTGGTTGGCACTACTTCAGACAACTGCAAAGAAACACAGATATGCTAAACTGTCTTTTTAAAAATAGAGATTAAGTCAAAATGAAAAGTTTGGCCCAGTCACTTGTCTTGTCCGAGTACGGCCTCATGCCTGCATCGTGTGGGATCTTTGTTCCCTGACCAAGGTTGAACCCATACCCCATGCATTGGAAGCGCAGAGTCTTAACCACTGAACTGCCAGGGAAGCACCCCGTTTCCTCATTTTAACTTTTCCATTCATTCTTCGGGTCAAGCATCATTTATTACACCGAGGTGTCAGATCTCCTTTACCACAGTGGAGTTTCAGTTAGATAATGTGAATTTTGGATGAATTACCATTGAGTTAACAACATATGAGTAATATGCTAATTATATCTCAATAAAACTGGAAGAAAAACCCCCAATATATGAGGAAAGATAATTGTGTGCTATATAAGAGCAAATTGAAAAACTTTTTGCTTTAAATTGAAGTATTGTTGATTTACAATATCGTGTTTCAGATGTACGGCACAGGGATTCAGAATTTTTGCATGTTATATCCCATTATAGTTTATTACAAGTTAATACGTGTAACTCCCTGGGCTATATAGTATATCTGTGGTGCTTACCAATTTTATGCATAGTAGTTTGTTAGTCCTATTCCCCTAATTTGTCCCTCCTCCTTTTCCTCTCCCGAGCTCTGGTAACCACTAGCTTGTTTTCTAAATCTGAGTCAGTGTCTGTTTTGTATATACTTTGATTTGTATTATTTCTTAGATTAGCCAGTTGACTTATTTCACTAAGTTTAATATTCTTTAGGTCCATCCATGTTGCTGCAAATGTCATTATTTCATTCTTTTTATGGTTGAGTAACATCCTATTGTCTATATGTACTACATCTTTTTCATCCAGTCATCTATTGATGGACATTTAGGTTACTTCCATGTCCTCGCTACTGTGAATAGTGCTGCTCTGAACACTGGGGTGCATGCATCTTTTTTAATTAGTATTTTCATTTGAAAAATAGTTTTTTAGGACTTCCCTGGTGGTCCAGTTGTTAAGACTCCACATCTTCACTGCAGGCAGCACAGGTTCAATCCCTGGTTGGGGAACTAAGATCCCGTGGCCAAAAAAAAAGAAAAATAGTATTCCAATAACATACTGAAATGACAATTAAACCATTAAAAAGACATTAACCCAATGGTATGCCAGAGGCAGCTGATACTGGTTTATGAGAACTGATTGTTAAATTTGTAGGAATTTTTGGAACAAGTTGTTAAATACAGTTATTTTCAAAGCTAAATTACATAAGCTTACAATTTTAAAAATGACACTGCAAGCAATGGTAATAATTTCTCAAAACTTACCACTTCATAGTAATTTTGCAGTTATATATTCTTTTGAGGTTATTTAGCTACTCTTTATGTCTATTGCGTCTGTATGGTAGAAATATTATATAATGATGTGCTTCTCGGCATTCGTTCCCATCTGTATGTTCAGTGATGTCCTTTTGGCCACTCGAAATAGCCATACTAGGAGGACTGACACGCCAGAAACTGGACCACTACAATCAGGGCCTCTCTCTCTCCACAAGAGCCACTTGTGAAACATTTACCAACATACTCTGTCTAGACTCCTAAGGGAAGGAAATGGCAACCCACTCCAGTGTTCTTGCCTGGAGAATCCCAGGGACGGGGGAGCCTGGTAGGCTGCCGTCTATGGGGTTGCACAGAGTCGGACACGACTGAAGCGACTTAGCAGCAGCAGAAGCAGACTCCTAAGGACAAAGAGAGAATAGGAATGGAGACAAAAGTAGGCAAAAAAAAATCAACAATATTCGGGAAATTAAAAAAGCAGACAAAAGAGAGGTCATTAATGTAGCAGAGAAGATACAGTCAAAGCCTAAGCCCAGAGGGAGGGAAGCCTGGAAGAGGCAAACCAGCTTCCACAGAACCTGAGAAAGAAACAGAAATCGATTCCCCCCGTGTAGGACATGAGTGCAGGTGCACTGAAGACAGACGTGTTGAAAATTAGTGCAAGGAACCAGGAGACGCCCTACGTGTCTTCCCACAAACCTGCACGGCCAGGCCACACCCCTGCCCAGCCCTGGGAGAAAAGACTGAATCAGAGATCACGTGACAGCAGGCACTCCAGGGAGTTGGTGTGTAACCCGCTGCTGAAACAGGAGTAAATGACAGTCTGCATTGGGGATTGTAACAGCCACAGTCTCCTCCCCGCTCTTGGCTCCCGGAGTGCTGGCAGTGAAGCTTACACCCCACAGGCAGACCAGATGATTCATCTCCTGGAAAGCTGGCGAGCCCAAGAGAAAAGACTTACAGAGACTGACCTAGCAGGAAACATCCAGATCACTGCAGAACCACCAGCCTGGAGCCCACTGGGCCACAAACCTTGCCCAAGCACACACATCACTTTAGTGTGAACAGCAAACCGGCAGACACCAGAAGAAAGACCCTACCATGAAGAAAAGTTATTTGCAAAGTCCAGTTCTATATCCAGACAAGCTACCAAGTGCAACAGAAGAATAAAGACACAAGTCCCCCAAACATTTATCTGCCATGAACCCTTTCTCAGCAATCTACTAAAGGATGTGCTCCAACAAAACAAAGGATAACCCAAGAAAAATGACAGGAGCTCCAGGAAACAGAGGATCCAACAGGAAGAGAAGGAAAGAGGATCCTCAGAATGATGCTGAAGAGAAGCTCTGAGATGTAAATGGAACCAGTTAAGGGGGAACCAGCTCCGAGTCTGGTGCAGGAAGACAACCCACAGGGAGAGAACAACAACTGAGAGATTACGACGTGTTCATCACTTTGAGGAGAACCTGAGGGTGAATTACTCAAAAACACCCCCCGAAACTACACAATTAAATACACAAGACAATTATTAACTCCAAGATGGGGGGAGATATACCAGAATCAAAATACAACCATAGTACGCTACGTATACAATCAGGCTTCCCAGGTGGCTCAGTGGTAAAGAATCTGCCCACCAATGCAGGAGGTGTGAATTAAATCCTTAAATCAGGAAGATCCCCTGCAGAAGGAAATGGCAACCTACTCCAGTATTCTTGCCTGGAAAATCCCATGGACGGAGGAGCCTGGCAGACTATAGTCCATGGGATTGCGAAGAGTCAGACACAACTGAGCTACTAGACGACAACAACATGTATACAGTCAAAATAAGACAAAAACTGATCAGTGATTTAATTAGAAATTGTGAAGTCCCATAATTTATAATATTTTAACATGCACATGCCTTTCACGTTTTAACATCTTGAAAATCAGACTGCACCGTGCAGTCAATGTGATAAGACAGTGACCCTGGTGGTCCACTGATTAAGACTTCAAGTTTCCAACACAGGGGGAGAGGGTTCGATCCTTGGTTGCGGAACTAAGATCCCACAAGCCTCCCAGTGAGGCTAAAAAAAAGTATTGTTTCTTAATTTAAGTGGGGAGCACTTTTGTTCTTTTGTAGTGACTCATGGATAATGGTACATCTTATGATAGATGGCTTTTAAGATGGGAAAATGAGGGAGTGAATATCTGTGTCCAGGAGGGGAGAAGAAAGCTAAACCCTCATCTTCCATAGCAATAAATCAGTAGAAGATTTCTCAAATTATCAAAGATGCAGCTTTACAAACATATTGTTTAGATTGATGCTGGCACATACCAGGAGTACCACTAAAAAAACAGCCAGCAGTTGGCTCGGGATAACAGTAACTGGAGGTAAGAATGGGTGAGGCAGGAAGCACTGGGTTGTGATGTTTTTATAAGCCTTGTACACATGTGAATCTTTGGTGGTGGTGGTGTTAGTGGTTCCGTTGTGTCCAACTCTTTGTGACCCCATGGACTGTAGCCCACCAGGCTCCTCTGTCCATGGGATTCTCCAGGCAAGAACACTAGAGCAGGTTGCCATGCCCTCCTCCAGGGGATCTTCCCAACCCAGGGATCAAACCTGGGTCTCCTGCATTGTCAGGTGGATGTGAATCTTTGAACTATACATATTAGAAGTCAAAGTAATATGTACAGAAATAAGAATAATAAAATTCAGTGCTCCATTTCAAGCGAGAAGTTCTCAGATCGTGAAAATGAAGACAGATCTTTATGGTCTCCGCACCAGAATGAGGAGTCTAACTGTCTCCGCACCCCATCCCTGGCTGGTCTTAGGAAGTGTGGCTCTTGGGTGACCTGGACATTGTGCCACATGCCACCTTTCACCTCCCATCTCAGGAAACCCAGCTGCCTGATCTGTCACTCTCAGATGAGACAGCCGGTCTTTGGGGAAAGGGGAAACGGCAGGGCATACGACACATGTTTCACATACTGGTGCTCCCCAGAGCCCTGGAGAATGAGAAAGGAAGCTGGTGGTTTGGCAGGTGCGGGGGCCCCTTCCTGCAGACATCTGTCAGTGGTTCTGGACGCCCAGGCTGCTCCCTTCACAGAGGAAGAACCCTGGATTCCTGATGAGATGAGGCGCCAGCTTGCACCAGCTGCGCGCCAGGCTGGAAGGAGAGGGTGAGAAAACCAGAGAAAGAGCCCGCCTGGAAAAGCAGGAGCTGCCAGATCCTCAGATGTCAGACCTGGAGGCCCCCCTGGCTGTTCCCAGGACATCCGGAGCTTCTGCCAGGGAACTGGGTGAGGTCACTCTTACTGGTAGTGATCTGGAATAAGCACCCCAGGGAGCTCAAGGTGGGGACCAGCATCTCCCATCCTCTGCCCATCAGACTGACATTCAGCTGCTGTGAAAAGCTGCAGCAGCTGGGGGGAGGGGGCCCTCCCCGGGTCCCCCACACCTCCCACCATCCTGCAACCAATGGGGGAACATATGGCCCAGCAGGGGGCCTCCGGGAGCTGGCAGCCGAGGCCCCCCCATGCTCTGATTGGTCAGGCTTGCTTGTTAAATATTTTAAATATCACTCCCTAAGCCAGATCTTATCCTCGAGAGGCCAGAAAGCGACTTCCTGCAGAAACCTCTCCACCTTCCTCTCCCGCCTCTTTCTCCCTCCCGGAGCCCAACGTTTGTCAGAGCAGCACGCAGGGGAGAGTCCTCTGTAGTAAAAATATCTTTTTTTTCTCTGAGCGCAAGGAGAGGCCCTTTTCTCATTCCCCGGGGAGGGCCCTGATGCTCCAGACTGCAAGGAAATGCTCCTATGTGCCTCTTCCTTCTGCTTCCCTAACTAGTTTATCCTGATGAAATTAGGTTAAAATGGCCAGGGAACGGTCCTAAAAGGGGAAAATGAAGTTACTAGAGGGAATGTGCAGCCTCAGGGGAATGTGCCAGTCAGAAGGAAAGCAGGCATGGACCGGGTGGTGTGCCCAGCCCAGCCGGGCTGGCTGGAGGCCTCTGGGTACCACACCCTCTCGCGTTGGCCACCAGGGTCCCTGTTTCTCTCCATGTCCCCTCTCTCTCAGCTGCCACTCTCCATTTCCAGCCACTGCAGAAGAGGGGTCCTCCAAGTCCTGTCAGGGCTCAGGTCTCAGATATGAGGATGTCCCTAAGGATGCTCTGGGCATCTTTCATGAAGACTTGGGGAGGGGACTTCTCTTTCGCCAAGTGGAGGTTTAACTGCTCTCTTACCCTCAGATGGACGCACGCTCGGGTCTCTCCAAAGACGAGGCCCCCCAGCTCTCCTGGCTCAGGGAGAGCCAAGTAACCCAAGGGCACCTGACAAATGGCCTCTGGCCCTCCGGGACGTGCACTGCCATCTGAGGAACACTTCAGTGTGTTCTCTGCTCTACCTCTGTAGAAAACTTTCTCGGCCTGTCAAAATTATAACACTTGGGGCTACTTAGCAGATGATCTTTTTTGGGTTTGTTTCTTATGTTGCTTGCTTGTTTTTATGTGAAATCAAAGGCAGGCTGCAGAGGACTTCCCTGGTGGTTCAGTGGTTAAGAATCCGCCTGCCAATGCAGGGGACATGGGCTCTATCCCTTGTCCAGGAAGATTCCATATGCTAGGGAGTGACTAAGCTCATATACCACAACTACTGAGCCCACATGCCCTAGAGCCCATGCTCAACCATGAGAAGCCCGCGCACCTCAGCTGGAGAGCAGCCACCACTCACCACAACTAGAGAAAGCCTGAGCACAGCAATGAAGACTCGGTGCAGAAAAAATAATACATAAATAAAAAATGAAAAAAAAAAAGCAGGCTGCAAAGTGGAAAGGGCCCACCCAGTAAAGACTTGGAAAACCAGTGCAAATCCTTGTCTCTCTGACCAAGGCCTTCTCTTCCTGAAATGCCTCCCCCAAAGGGATGTGGTAAGTTGTAAATTTAACCCAGTTTGTAAAATGCCTTAAAAAGTGTAAAGTAGCCATGTGAATTTAAGGGGCACTGGTTTTCTCTTCAGTTCTAGCAAATTTGTGACCACTCTGCCTGCACTGGCTGCTTGGGATGGTGTCTCTCCTCCACCATGGTGGGGGGGCTGCAGCGTGTCGAGGATGCCTACAGTCCTGCTAAAGCACCACAGGCACTGGGCCAGCCGGGGCAGGTGACCAGATGGCCAGAGTAGAAGAGCTGTTGTGCAGAGGCAGCTTGTTTAACCCAGAGAAGAGCAGCTGGTCCAGGGGGTTGTGGTTACAAGCCTTCAAATGCATCCTTTGTAGGGAAAAGATGAAGGTCTTCTGTATAGCCCTGAGAGGTGAAACCAAGTGAGCTCAGTGCTAGGATTTAAGAGGTCAGATATTTTTTTTCTTTAACCATCTTAACCATTTAAAAGTGCATAATCCAGTATTGTTGAATATATTCACATCATTGTACAACAGATCTAGAACTTTCTCATCTTGCAAAACTATACCCATTAAATCAATTAAGTTAAATTAATCTATACCCATTAAATACTAATTCCCACTCACCCAAGCCCCTTTCTACATTCTGTCTCTATGCCTGTCACTATTTTATACACTTTCTGTGAGTGGAATCCCACAGTATCTGTCTTGTTGTGACTGACTTATTTCACTTAGTGTGGTGGTGGTTTAGTTACTAAGTCATATCTGACCCTTTGCAACCTCATGCACTATAGCCCACCAGGCTCCTCTGTCTATGGGATTCTCCAGGCAAGAATATTGGAGTGGGTTGCTATTTCCTACTCCAGGGGATCTTCCCCACCCAGAGATTGAACCTGGATCTCCTGCATTGCAGTCAGATTCTTTACAAACTGAGCCACTAGGGAAGCCCTCACTTAGTGTAGTGGGCTTTAAGTTCATCCATATTGCAGACTGTGATAGGGCTGTCTTCTTTTTCTAAGGCTACATAATACTTCATTATGTGTATAGACCACATTTATCTACTCATCTGTTGACTGGCATTTGGGTTGCTTCCACCTATTGCAACTATTGTGAATAATGGTGCAATAAATATGGATGAGCAACTATCTCTTTGAAATCCTGCTTTGAATTCTTTTGGGTATATGCCCAGCAGTGGAATTGCTGGATTATATGCTAGTTCTATTTTTCATTTTTTGAGGAAACTCCATACTGTTTTCCATAGTGGCTGCACCATTTTACATTCCCAACAACAGTGTACAAGGGTTCCAATGTCTCCACATTCTTGCCTACACTTGTTATTTTCTCATCTGTTGACAGTGACCATCCTCATGGCTATGAGGTGATATCTCATTGAGGTTTTGATTTGCATTTATCTGATGGTGATAAATTTATCTGTAGTGATACCGAGCATCTTTTCATATGTCTGTTGGCCATTTTTCTATCATCTTTGGAGAACTGTCTGTTCAAGGTCCTCTGTCCATTTTTAAAGTGGGTTATTTATTTTTTGTTGTTTTGGTTGATTTCTAAAAGCTCCTTATAAACTCTGGATATTAATTCGTTATGAGATAACATGATTTGCAAATATTTTCTCCCATTTTGTAGGTTGTCTTATTATTCTGTTGATTGTTTCTGTTGACATGCTGAAGTGTTTAAACTTAATGTGGTCTCATTTGTCTATTTTTGCTTTTGTTGTCTAAAGGCATATATTTATGAAAGGCATATTAGAGAAGTAAAGTGATACATGTACAGGTTAAAAATGTCAAAATAAAGATATATATAGATATAAACATTTGTGTATGTCTTCGTGTACATACATCCATACACATGCACACAAAATTCTCCCTGCTACCCCTGAGACCCAGGCTCACAGTTTCCTTTCTCAGAGACAACCACAGTTGTCAGTATCTTTCTAGATAAAACTTAAACATACATTCATGCATATCTTTATTTTCAATTATATAAATGTCATTTGTATCTTTCTAAATTTTCTAATACATTTTATTTGGAAAACTTTACACATCTAAGGGTTTGGAAGACATCAGTAATTTTTTAAACTATACAATCTGTTCTGCACCAGAATTTCCTTCTCTTCACATGTATTATTGAGCTTTTCCCCACTAAACAACCTAACCAGGGGCAGAAGAACCAATGTAAAGACTTTCCGGTCTTTCTACTCTCTCATGTCAGCGTATGAGAATGGCTTCATTGTTTAACAGCTATCTGATACTCCATAGAACAGACACTCCATAACTTGTTTAATCAGTCCCCTGGTTAAACATTTAAATTATGTCCAGCCTTTTGCTTCAATGAATATCTTTGACACATGTCTTTGAGCCCATGGGGACTATATATCTGTACAGTAAAGATTAAAAGTGGAATTTCTGGTCAAAGGCTTTATGGATTTTACACTTTGATAGATATTGCCACATAGTGGGTAGTGAGTGTGTGTGAAAGTCACTCAATCGTGTCCGACTCTGCGACCCCAGGCTCTATACAGTCCATGAGATTCTCCAGGCCAGAATACCTGAGTGGGAAGCCATTCCCTTTTCCAGGGGATCTTCCCAACCCAGGGATCGAACCTAGGTCTCCCACATTGAAGGTGGATTCTTTACCAGCTGAGCCACAGGGAAGCCCAAGCTACCCACAGGGAGTGGGTAGCTTATCCCTTCTCCAGCGGGTCTTCTCAACCCAGGAATCGAACCAGCATCTTCTGCATTGCTGGCAGATTATTTACCAACTGAGTTATCAGGGAAGCCTATGGTGGGTAGATTTTGCCACAAATTAAGAGAGAATTTTAGCAATCTAAACTGCCCTTAATGATGTGGATTACTTTAGGAGACTGTGGGTGCTTTAAGGAAATCAAGACCAGGTCACAAATCAACTTGTTAAGAATGTAACTGGATGTATTCAAGCGCTGTAACCTCATGGACCACAAAGTACAATTGACTTTGATATTGCAGCTTTCTTATAAAAGGTATAGCCCAACAGACTTCACATTTTTTTTGCTGAATATTGCTCAGTGATAAGCAAGATGTGGGCTTGATCTGCACTGAGAGGTGCATGAAGGTTGTCTGTTAATACAACGCATGCCAGATGAGGCCCGTGGGTGAAGCGATGCTCTAAATTAAGGACTCGCACGTGCTATGCTTGTACCACGTAGCCCTGGGCAGGTGGTTGGAGTGGATATGTGGAGGCCCTCCTTGTCCTCTCCATCCATCATCACTCATATTGTACACATCCGGAACTCCACATATAGAAGAGTGCCCTGCAGGAGGTGTGGCCAACAGGGAAAGCTGCTTCTGCAAGAGCCCTCTGTCAGGGTCCACAGCAGCCGAACCATGACCTGTGTGTTGTAATCCGACATAAGGAGCCTGCTCATTCCCCTCACTAATTAGAGAACAGAGGCTTCCCAGGGATGGAAAATCCCCTACCTTGCGCCAGCTCATTTAATTTCCAGCTATTGATTTTTTTTTTTTTTTGGAAGATCTTTCCCGAATATTCATTGGAAGGACTGATGCTGAAGCTGAAACTCCAACACTTTGGCCACCTGATGTGAAGAACTGACTCATTGGAAAAGACCCTGATGCTGGGAAAGATTGAAAGCGGGAGGAGAAGGGGACGACAGAGGATGAGATGGTTGGATGGCATCACCGACTTGATAGACATGAGTTTGAGCAAGCTCCAGCAGTTGGTGATGGACAGGGAAGCCTGGTGTGCTGCAGTCCATGGGGTTGCAAAGAGTGGGACACGACTGAGCGACTGAACTTAACTTCTATATACCGAACTGAGCTGACATCTGTCCCCCTTTAAAGTCAGTTTACTGGCTTTAGTTTTTCCTTATAGAGTCATTAAATACAAGATTCTTCACCTACATTCTAGGCCTTAAGATGCCTGAGAGCACCCATCAGGTGTCCACTCAGTCTTCTCCTCTTTGGGTTCAGTCTCAAGTCTTCACCAATTTCTTATGTGGCGTGTTTTCCGTATGTCCACCACTGTAGTTCCTCTATCTGAACATCTATCTTCCAAGCAGTCAAAGGCCGCTGAGAGTGTGCTGCCCAGCACTGGGCCTGCCCCTGGCCAGGGAAGGATGAGATGGAATCGTTTCCTTGTTTTCCTGTGGTTCTTTTCTTTTAAACAATGGAGCCTATAAATGGCAGGCCAGAGATTTCTTGCTTCTTCAACTTAACATGCCTTTCCATTTTTTGGGTAAAAGCCTTCTGACTTCCCATTGGGAAATTCCTCTTCCCTTATTCTGACAACTTTTGAGGGCACCTCAGTCAGGATTCTCCCTGCCCCCTCCTGCTGGGGTGGGAGGGAGCACAGAGAACCCAGTTGAAGCCATTCAGACTCTGATTCCTAGGACTGTGAGCCTTGAGGAGAGTGATGTAACAGAAAACAGTGGAGCAGATGGAGCACGGAGGGACAGAGTCTGTCCATTCATTCCTGCTAACGACCCGATCCTCATCTTCCTGAGCCTTGGCCCTTCCGCATCCAACAGCTAATCCTTTCCAGCAAAGTCCTCCGACACAACTAAGTGTGTCAGAGTCTGTTTCCATCACTTGCAGCTAAAGCATTCTGACCTCATCTGATAGCCTTGCCTTTGTACCTGTCCCCACAGGGGTGCATTGTGGATCAGACTCCAGATCTGACTCCAGGTTATGATCTGTTTCTGTTCACACTTCTGACACCAAAGGTATGTATGTTTATTTGTTTGTTTGTTTCCCCCAACTCCAACCAATTCTCCAGCTCTCTGGACACCAACTGGGTGTTCTAATTCAGTTCTGACACTTACTCCCCAGAGTTAGCAGGGATCCCACAGGTTCAGGGCTCAGTCCTACAAAACTGCACCTTCTTCAGGTGCCAACCTCAGGTTCCAGGGCCTCCTGTCATCTGACCCTTGACTGGCCAGCTAGAAAATCAGAGGTTCCCACAACTCCCTCTTCAGATCCAATAATTTGCTACAACAGCTCACAGGACTCAGGGAAACAGTTTACTTACAGTTTTTGTTGCCATTTAGTCGCTAAGTCATGTCCAACTCTTTTGCGACCCCAAGGACTGTAGCCCGCCAGGCTCCTCTGTCCATGGAATTTTCAGGCAAGAACACTGGAGTAGGTTGCCATTCCCTTCTCCAGGGATCAAACCCTGGTCTCCCACACTGCAGGCGGACTCTTTACCATCTGAGCCACCAGGGAAGCCCAGGACATTTAAATCAATAGTCAGAGTAAGGATATAAAGGATACAAATGAACAGTCAAATGGAAGAGATGCATGGGGCACAGTATTAGGGGAGGGGTTAGGTGGAGCTTCCATGCCCTTTCTGGGCACATCACCCTCCCAGGACCTCAGTGTGTTCACCAACCCAGAAGCTCTCTAAACTCCATCATTTAGGGGTTTTGATGGAACTTTCATTATATATTGATCAAATCTTTGGCTTCTGGTGATTAACTCAAGTCTCTAGTCCCTCTCTCCTCGCTGGAAGCCAGGAGGTGGGGCACAAAGTTCCAAAGCTTTAATCACTTAGCTGGTTCCTCTAGTAACCAGCCACCATCTAGAAACTCTCAAGTGCCTCTTCCCTGAAAAAAAGTTACTTCATTAGCATAATCTTAGGTTTGGTTGAAAGGGGCTTATTCTGAATAACAAAAGTTGCTCTTCTCAGCTCTATTGGGGCTTCCCTGGTGGCTCAGATGGTAAAGAATCTGCCTACAATGCAGAGGAGACCAAGGTTTGATTCCTGCATTGGGAAGATCCTCTGTAGAAGGGTATGGCAACCCACTCCAGTATTCTTGCCTGGAGAATCCCACAGACAGAGGAGACTGGCGAGCTACAGTCCACGGGGTCTCAAAGAGTTGGACGTGACTGAGCAACTAACACTTTCAGTTCTATGACTCAGGAAATTCCAAAGGTTTTAGAAGCTCTTGTACCAGGAACTGGGGAATGGTGACCAGATACAGATTTCTTATTCTGCCATAGGATCACACAGGTGCTGCCATTAACTTACATGTCCCCTAGTTCTGTACTTGGAAAGTCGATTTGGGACAAAAACATAGCCTTTGAGGATCATGAGTCTCCCTCGTCTGTTCCCATCTATTTGTCACAAGATAGCTGTCCGCTGAGTTGCTAACTTACATCAAGATCCATTCAAGCCACTGCCAAAGCGTGAAGCACCTAATCAGAGCTCATGAGTATCAGTGGCTAATCTACCCTGTGCCTGTCTTCAAAGCAAGATAATCAGTGTTCACAGAGGTTTCCTAGCTGGTCAATAAGTGATAAGCCTGAGCTTCAATCCCAAGTCTGGAAGCCACAAAGCCAGGGAGAAATGAGGGATTCTCACAGGGTTCACAGCCCGCAAGCAACCTGGGGAGAAGCTGTATTTTCAACTATTTCGGATGACCTGGAAGAAAAGGGTGGAAGAAGTCCACGGGGCCTCCTTCAGGATGCAAAAGCCTGTCTCAGACTCTGTGTGAGGCAGGAGGCAGATGCTTCCCACCCTCCCCAGGTAAAGCAATTGGAGATTCATTCCCTATTGACCAAAACTCCAAGACAAGAATAGCAGGACAGTTAAGGGAGGAGGCTGGGCCCTGCCTAGACCACATATTTCTCGTTCTCAGAGTCAGGAGACCTCCCTGAACACACATGTGCAGAAAGGCTCCTTGGAGGCCAAAGGGGAGTAATGTCAAGGGATGCTCAACCCAGATGCCTTTGCAGTAAAATCCCATCTTGGCCAAGAGATGCATGGGAATCCATGGGAGGATCCTGAGATATACCAACTATGAATTGTGAACTAGGCAAATCAAAATGACTGGACAAAAGAAACCGGAAGAAATGCCCCACAAAGTTAATTCAAATGACCATGAGGGTGCGACTCAGGCACTCTCCCTCTGAGTCTGCCCGTGTGCCTACCCACATGTACTGTACTCTTTTCCTCTTAATAAATACTTGACTTGTTTAGCTGCTTTCCATCTTTGTGGCAATTCTTTTCTGCAAAGCAAAGGGCCGGGGCCCTTGTCGCTGACCACTGGTCTAGCAGCTAGGATCAGGTGCTCTCACTGCCGCGACCCAGCCCAAGCTCCGCTCCAAGCTGTTGCAGGCTGAGGCTACCTGAGACCACAGATAATTTAACAGCCAGAAGTTGAATCACTGAGTGTTGAGATAGAGGTTTAAGGCACCAGGTTTCCTGTGACTGAGACCTGGTGAGGAAGTCTCCTCCCACCTGACTTGTTCTGCATCCCAAGCACTGGACTGACAGCCTGATGCACCTCCATGAGTGTGGCAGCATCTTTTGGATTAGGAGGTCATGAGAAAAACAGCCCTGCTTCTCACAGTACCCGCTCACCCCTCCTCCTCTCCCCAGCTGCCTATCTTGCTCCAGCAGAGACGGCTCTCAGGAGAAGGAATTAACAGTATAAGAGATCTGACATGAACAAAGACAAGACAAACATTGTGGGAAATGTAAGTTATATTAACATAGATTTAGATGTTGCTTTTACTCAAGTTCTTGTTTGTTTTTGTTTTTATTTTATTTTTGGTTGGTTGGTTGTTTTGTTTTCTCACCCAGCTTTGGGAGTTTCAGAGCCTGATTTTTATAACCTCGGTCACTGGGAGAAATTCAATTGATTCTTGTCACTTTAAACATCCTTTTCTCATCACAGCATCTAGAGTACATTTCCTCTTCTTTTTCAACATATCACATTTCTTGGCAGAAATCTCTAGCAGAAAGCACCAAAAATTTTATAATGAGGATAAAAATCAAAATTTCACACATCGGATTTCTCTTGTAGACTATTTCTTCCTGTTCAGTCTTACCCTATTTTAACTTTATTTTAGTGGTTAACGATTTAAAATTTGATTTCAGCATAGTCCATTCATCGTGCAAGGTTTTGATGCCTAAGGGCACTTGCTCTCTGCTCTGACTTTAAAGTTTCTAAACGGAAACTTTGCCTGTGTCACGTTCCAGCAGCAGTCCTCTTTCCGCTCGAATTCCCAGGGTAAACCCCAGAAGAGCCTCCCTGCTTTCCCTGTCTCCATTTCACTTGACTTCTGAGATTTTCCATTTTAAAATGTGTGTTGTGCTCTTGCTTCCAACATAAATGTTCGTGATTGTCCTTAGGAGTAAAAGGTCAAGTTCAAACCCCAGATACCAACACGCACAGCAGGAGCCACGAGAACGGTTCACTGAATGACCAAACCCAGCCAGGGGGCAAAAGGGGCTTTGCCACTTCCAGCCGAACCACCGTGGTCCCCAGACCGTCTGCTTTTTCCCCTGAAAGTGCCTTCCTGTCTCTGCTCAGTGACTCACTCCATCACAAATGTGACCCAGTTTGTTTGGCAAGCTGTGGATTTTTTTAACTCCTGCTGCTTTCTCTGGTCACGACTCTCTCACAGGCGCTCAGCGACGCCCTCTCGGCGTCCGTCTGGCCTCGCCGCTGGGCTGGATGCATGGCTTTCTCCCCAGCTGTTCCCTTCCAGCCCTCTCTCCTCTCCCCAGAAAATCCATACTCCGTTTGCTTTTCTACAGCATTCTGGTATCTCCAGAGTCTCCTTAAAATAAACACTCAGCTCCAAGGGAAGCAGCAGGCAGAACTCATGGAATTGTACCAGCTCAGGAATCTGTTCTGAAGGCAGAGTGGGATGGGGAGCTGGACAAGGGAGGTTATCAGCGTTTAAGGCTGTCCATCATCTCCAAGAGCCTTGGATTCACATTGTCTCGTTTAACGTCCTTGATCGCCCATGGCACACGTGTAAATGGCTCTTCTGTTTCATGGTAGGAAAACAAGGTTCAAAGAGGTAGAGAACCTGGGCTTCCCTGGCAGTCAGGTGGTTAAGCATCCGCCTCCCAATGCAAGGAACACAGGTTCAATCCCTGGTCTGGGAACTACGATCCCACCTGCCTTGGAACAACTAAGTCTGGGATGCAACAAAGATCCGGTGCAGTCAAAAGAGGTGAAGAACTTGTCAATACTGAGAGTAAGAGAGAGGCCAGGAGCTGAACTTATGCTTTTAAAAACTGTTGTATAATTTACATTCAGTAAAATACATAGGGACTTCCCTGGTGGCACAGTGGTTAAGAATCTGCCTGCCAATGCAGAGGGCACAGATTCAATCCCTACCCCAGGAAGATCCGACATGCCACAAAGCCACTAAGCCCATGCACCACACCTACCGAAGCCCATGCTTTCTAGAGCCCACTAGGCACAACTAATGAGCCCCGTGTGCCACAACTACTGAAGCCTGCGTGCCTAGAGCCTGTGCTCTGCAACAAGAGAAGCCTCCCGCAATGAGAAGGCCCCTCACCACAACTAGACAAAGCCCAGGAGCAGCAACAAAGACCCAGTGCAGCCAAAAATAAAAATAAATAAAATACACATTTTATTTTATGTAGATCTTCAGGGCTGTTTGATGAATTTTGACAAATGTATATACTTGTGTAAATACCCCCTAAAAGGATCTAGAATATCCCCGTAACCCACACACTCTGCACCCACACACACCCCCTTTCTAGGAAACCTGCCACCACCTTCTGGCTTCTCCACCCTAGATGACTTTGCCTTGAACCTGTCTTCTGACGCCAAACTCCATATTCCACGTTCTGCCCTTTTTCTATTACACCACGTGGGTCTTTGAAATGAACTCAATCGCACCCACCAGGCCAGCAGATCTATAGACAGAGGACTCTAGGGAGCCAGGCCATAGTCTTTCAGCTGAAAAAGTAGATGAGCTGGTGGAGTGGACCCCAGGGCTTGCAATCTGGTGGGGACATAGGGAGCTCAATCCCCAAACCACACAAAAGGCCTCCCTCCAAAGTCCACTGTGAGGTTCGGCTCACTGCTCGCCACCTCAACAGCACTTGTTCTCCAGAGGGTTTCTGAAGGAAAATCATCGTAGGGTTTAAAAGAGAGGGATCAGAGTTCAGCTTTGAGATCAAAGACACCGTCCAATCTGGTGGAGAAAGATTGCCAGGAGAAATATCAACAACCTCAGATATGCAGATGATACCACCCTTACTGCAGAAAGCGAAGAGGAACTAAAGAGCCTCTCGATGAAGGTGAAAGAGGAGAGTGAAAAAGCTGACTTAAAACTCAACACTCAGAAAACTAGGATCTTGGCATCCTGTCCCATCACTTCATGGGAAACAGACAGGGAAACAATGGTAAGAGTGACAGGCTTTATTTTCTTGGGCTCCAAAATCACTGTGGATGGTGACTGCAGCCATGATAATAAAAGACACTTGCTTCTTGGAAGAAAAGCTATGAAAAACCTAGATGGTGTATTAAAAAGGAGAGACATTACTTTGCCAACAAAGGTCCTTATAGTCAAAGTTATGGTTTTTCCAGTAGTCACGTATGAACGTGAGAGTTGGACCATAAAGAAGGCTGTGTGCTAAAGAATCGATGCTTTTGAACTGTGGTGTTGGAGATGACTCTTGAAAGTCCCTTGGATTACAAGGAGATCAAACTAGCCAATCCTAAAGGAAATCAACCCTGAATATTCATTGGAGGGACTGATGCTGAAGCTCTAATACTTTGGCCACCTGATGCAAAGAGCTGACTCATTGGAAAAGACCCTACTGCTGGGAAAGATTGAAGGCAGGAGGAGAAGGGAATGACAGAGGACGAGATGGTTGGATGGTATCACCAATTCAATGGACATGAGTTTGAGTAAGCTCTGGGAGTTGAAGGACAGGGAGGCCTGACGTGCTTAAGTTCATGGGGTTGCAAAAAGTTAGACACGACTGAGCACCTGAACAAGACTCTAGTCCACACTTCCAGGATCTCCCCACCTCTGTGAGCTGCCACCACAGTGTCTGGGGCCACCAGTAACGGGGAACACTCTGAATTTTTACACTCGTGGGCTTTTCATGACCATCAGGTACATCTGTGCACTGGGAGTTTTGCAGTTGGGAGCCTCTGTTTTGGGGGGGGGGGATGGGGGAAGAAAAACTTGAAAGAAAGGAAATAACTAAAGCCCATTTGATTACACGGCAAAGGGAACTCACTGAAAATCGCTTTAGGTCAAATTCCTATCAGGTTTTCATTAATGAAGGGACACATGATACAATTAACCTTATCTGCTTATCTGCCCACAGTTCTACATTCTCTTTGTTCACTGTAGCAGGTTAACTGGTTTCTCTTGGTCCATGTTTATACACAGCTGCGGGTTGATCAATGTTTAACGGCTGATCCTCTGGGTGGGGACAACAGCCCTGATTTTGCAGCGTCTGCTGGTTTCTGCCTGGCCTTGACGGCGGGGTTGGAAAACGGACTGTGTGATCAGGCCCCTAGGCCCCCCAACACGCACAACACGTTCACCGATGGAACACGTGTTTCCCCCCAGGTGGCATGGGCAAGTAGGGTTGGCAGGGCAGCCACTGCCCGGCACGCCAGCCATCTCCAGGATGAATGGTGTGCGTGCGGTGGGGGGGGCTGGGGGGGTCTGACTGCAGTACCTGCTCCTCCCCTAGTGGTCTCCAATCTTCAGAAGATATACTGTACAGTCAAGGTTTTGCACAGGACACCTCTCCTGGGCTGGACTTTTCAGATAAACCTGCAGAGTCATTTCAAAGTGCAGAATAAACATAAGCTAGCCCGAGACAAATTCCCACAAGTCATCAATCCAGAGATTTTGAGCAACCAGCCTCCACTTTCCATTCCTTTGCCTGAATTACCAGCCGGTCTTTAATAAAAGTTTTTGGACTATCCCTAACCATCCAGCTTTCTTGTTTGGTTTTGTTCTTCCCCTTGGAAGACTAACTGCAGAAGAGCAAGCGTGCCATCATTTCCTGCTTGCAGATGAGCATCTCCGGGCCGGCAGAGAGGAAGGGAGGCAGGAAGGGGCTCGGCCTCAACAGCCATCAGGAGCTGGCTCTAATAATAATTCCTGTCGGAAGCCCCCACCTGCTGTCAACACCTCATCCACAAAGTGATGATAGTTGGAGAAAAGATTCCTGGATGTTTGCAGGTTTATAAAATGACTTGGGTGGTGGAAAGACCGTTCTCCTTTTTCATCAAATCGAGTCATGTCAGCAGAGCACCCCGCTCTGTTGGCATTCACAGCACCACGCGGTCTCTTAACCCCTTTAGCGAGTGCTCACCCCATCCTCCAGAACTTGACCTGATTCTGCATGACGTTTCCCAGCTTCTCCTCCACTTCCCGTCCCAATGTTCCCCTGCTCTTTGCCTTCTGCGCCGCAAGTTTCTTTTACAGGAGCACTGGTATTGCATCTGTGAGCCTTCGGATGACTTTACCTACTTCAAATAATTGTCTTGGCTTCCGGCCTCCTGTTAAGCCCAGATTCTTTCATGTCACATGGTCATTAAATTCCTCGTACAGGCACTTTGCTGACTGTTATGGAGGGATTCAAAGATATCCTAGGAGAGGTCTCTGCTTTCAGTGATGCTGTAATCTAGGAGAGGGAACACCGATAGTAATATCAAAGCAAAACTGACAGCTTTCTCTCTGACAGGCTGTTTCCTTCAATCACCTTAGATCTCATAATAATCCTCGAAACAGACACTAATGCTATTCTCATTTGACATATGTGATCACTAAGACTAAGAGAGGTTAAGTAACCTGCCAAAGTCACGCAGCTGGTAAACAGTGAATGTAATTACAACCTGGGAGTTCTGGCCCAGGTGATTCAAAAACTTGACCCCTTATCACTGTGTCACGTGCTTAATTGCTCAGTTGTGTCCAACTCTTTGCCATGGACTGTAGCCCGCCAGGCTCCTCTGTCCATGAGATTCTCCAGGCAAGAATACTGGTGTGGGTTGCTATGCCCATCTCCAGGGGATCTTCCTGATCCAGGGATCGAACTTGTGCCTCTTACATCTATCTCCTGCATTGGCAGGCGGGTTCTAGCACCACCTGGGAAGCCCTATGTCACGTGCTAAGTATCAAATGAAGATAATATGAGGAGGGGAAAGTGCTGATGGCAAAACCAGAGCAGAATTTAAGAGCTGAGTGAGTGATCTTAGAAGTTGAGATAAAAGCCAGAAGTGCTAGATGAGAACCTTTCCTGTGGGCAGGACTGGGCTCCCTGGCTCCAGGGTACTCTGGCAGAAGCTGGAGCCATCTGTGATGTTTTGGGTGCATGCCAGCATCCAGAAGAGTCCTCTGTAAGTCCTTCAGCTTTTGTGTGATGGTTTTAGCAAATGGCCTAGGAGCTGAGCCTGGAAGAAAGGCTTCTTGTTGGTGTGAACAGAGAGGAGATGGCATTTGGGGTGGAAAGAACCTGGGGATAGATCTCAAGAATCAGAGCATACAAGACACGCCTTTCATTGTGACTAGAGTCCCCAAAGGCCACAAAGCATGCCCGTCACTCAGGTCAGGAGTGTATATAGAAAAACACTGCTGCTGTTTGACAGCTAAAGAATCAATAAATGTGATCACTGAAGCAAGTGATTCTCAAACTATGCTCCTGAATTTATTCCATAAATTAGACTCAGGAATTCTACTGGTAAGATTAAATAATTGCAGTTATTATCAGTTTGCCTGGAGAATCCCATGGACAGAGGAGCCTGGCGGGCTGCAGTCCATGGGGTCACAGAGCCGGGCACCTGAGCACAGCACAGAAGCACCCTGGTGTCCCGAAGGCACCGCAACCTCAATGTAAGCATTTGAAATTTATCTCTTAAATTTTTCTTCAAACTTTGGCAACTGCTACCCTTTATCTGCCAGTGAACAGTGATACAATAAAACAAATAAATGAGCAGAGCTAACAGAAATGAGCAGAAAAACAGAAATAACCAATTAGGCTTGGTATGACAGCCTGATTTTTTTTTTTTTTTTCATAGACAGTTGGTGGTAATTTTAGATTGCATACATACATTATACAGTCATCCTTTCCACCCATAAAATTGTTCTTAGATCATTTAATAGAAGCAACTACATCAATATTTCATGGTGTTCTGCAAAGAGCACGGCGGCTTCAGGGGCCCTCCTTTACCTGCTGAATGTCTCGTGGCGGAGTGAAGACTGTATAATTACTGCACTGCCCTGTGGATGAGAGTGGGAATCTTCCCGACCCAGGGATTGAACCCGGGTCTCCTGCACTGCAAGCAGATTCTTTACTGTCTGAGTGATAAAGAACCTGCCTGTCAATGCAGGAGACATGATTCCAGTTTGATCCCTGGGGTTGGGAATATCTCCTGGAGAAGGGAATAGCAACCCACTCCAGTATTCTTGCCTGGAGAATTCCATGGACAGAGGAGCCTGGTGGGCTACAGTCCATGGGGTCACAAAGAGTCGGACAAGACTGAGTGACTGACACTTTCACAGAGCAGTCCTAGAGTAGAATCTCATGGAGGATGAAAATGTAAAGCAAGCTGCAGTACCAGAGCATTGGAATCCCCAGCCTTCTTCGAGGAAGTGTCAGCCATGGTTACCACCCCCCTGCCCCGCCAAACCTGTACATCTGTATGGGCATCCCTTGACTTTTAAGACAGCTTCCCATCTCTGAAACGGAGGCCTGGGGTAGGGGAGCTCACACACCGCCCTCTTTCATTCGGCCCTGATCATCCTTCTCCCTTTCCACATGTGGATTTACAAGAGGCATCAGGAGGACCCAACACCCCACCAAGCTCTGTTTCCCAGGCCCTGAAGCTGCTAAGGTGCTCTGTCACCTCCTTAGACACACACACAGGTCTAGTGTCTCCTCTCCGCCCAGCTCTGCTCCCACGCAGCCCCCAACCCGCTTCCCCTCATGGCCTGAGATGTCCCAACACTGGCTTGGTCCCATTCAGCAGCCACCTGGTGACATCTTTCCATCCCTGGACTGATGACTGGCTTAGCACCTTGCCAGATGTCTGCTTACCCAACCTCCACGTGGCCTCAGAGAAGGAGCTGACCATTCGAGAAGCAGACAGTACAGTCAGGCCTTCAAAGGGCCGCCCATACCTCTTAGCATGGTGTCAAAGACGAGAAACACAGCTTCTGGCATGGAAACCAGTCCTGCTCCCCCTCTCTGATATTTAGTTGGTATTTACCAAGTGCATGGCCCTCACCTACCACCTCACAAAGGGCGACTGAATGTCATGGGTGAGAACCTAGGCTCCACAGACAAGTGAAAGTGAAAGTCGCTCAGTCGTGTCCGACTCTTTGTGACCCTATGGACTATATAGTCCATGGAATCCTCCAGGCCAGAATACTGGAGTGAGTAGCCTTTCCCTTCTTCAGGGGATCTTCCCAACCCAGGGATCGAAGCCGGGTCTCCCACATTGCAGGCAGATTCTTTACCAGCTGAGCCGCAAGGGAAGCCCAAGAATACTGGAGTGGGTAGCCTATCTCTTCTCTAGCGGATAATCCCGACCCAGGAATCAAACCAGGGTCTCCTGCATTGCAGGCGGATTCTTTACCAACTGAGCTATCAGGGAAGCCCACTGACAAACCCGGGTTCAAATCCCAGGTCTGGCACTTGGTGGTTGTGTGATCTTGGGCAAGTCACTCTCAGTGCCTTTCTGTGCCTCAGCTCCTCATCTGTAAAATGGGATGAGAGCAGCGCTGCCTCCATCAGAGGGTGACTCTGGGGAATGAACGAGCTAATGCAGGACAGTGCCAGGGGCACTGCGAAGGCTACCCAAGTACTATTCCCATCGTGTGCGCTTGCATCTCATCAACCCCACTTTACAGATGAGAAAAGAGGGGACTGAGACACAAGCCAGGCCGGGGCTGAGGTCCTCCAGGTCAATATCCTCACCCCAAACGATGCTCACGGCCCTGATGCCTTCCACCGAGGAGCCAGGCCTCCTCTCCCAAGGGTTAGACTGGGCAAGACAGTCTGCATCTTCATACAGACATTGCTTATCTTGTTGGTAGGAAACGTGCTCCAAGTTAATTCAAAAGTAGGAAATGTCCCATACTAAGAAACAGTTCTTTTTATGAAAACTAAAGCAAAGGAACAAACACCCTTACCAGCTAACACCCAACCAAGCCACTGCATGAGCCGGAAAATGATCGGGTAGCAGAGCAAGGGCTCCGAGTTTTGAGTCTTGACTTGATGTTTTCAACAGACAACTCCACGGTTCCCCCCCACCCCGCCCCCGGGAACCTAGCACACAGACCGCGCCTGCAGGTGGGCCCCTTCTCCTTCAGCTGCCCAGGGTCGTTTGGCAGGAAGCACGTTGGTGCCCTGGCGGTTTCTGGGGCCGAGGGAGCTAACTGCCAGGTTAGACTTCTGCAATTAGAGCCCCCAGGGACCAGCTGCCTGAAATAAGACATTGTTGCTCTAATTTAGAAAGGGTCAGGCAGTAGCCCTTCTGCTGTTGTAGTTGCTAAGTTATGTCCGACTCTGTGACCCCATGGACTGACTGCAACACGCCAGGCCTCCCTGTCCTTCACTATCTCCCCGAGTTTGCTCAAACTCATGTCCACTGAGTCAGTGATGCTATCCAACCATTTCATGCTCTGTCATCCTCCTCTTCCTCTGCCTTCAATCTTGCCCAGCATCAGGGTCTTTTCCAAATGAGTCGGCTCTTCGCATCAGGTGACCAAAGTATTGGAGCTTCACCTTCAGCATCAATAGCCCTTCTAGCACAAGGGGCGGAGAAGGCAATGGCACCCCACTCCAGTACTTTTGCCTGGAAAATCCCATGGACGGAGGAGCCTGGTAGGCTGCAGTCCATGGGGTCGCTAAGAGTCGGACACGACTGAGCGACTTCACTTTCACTTTTCACTTTCATGCATTGGAGAAGGAAATGGCAACCCACTCCAGGGTTCTTGCCTGGAGAATCCCAGGAATGGGGGAGCCTGGTGGGCTGCCGTCTATGGGGTCGCACAGAGTCGGACACGACTGACACGACTTAGCAGCAGCAGCAGCACAAGGGGAAACTCGGTATGGAAAAATTGACTTGAGTTCAGGTTTTGTGGTGACAAACAGTGAGATAAACGGGAGTGCTGCAGTTGGATGATTAATGAAGTATGGGAGCCCTTGTGCTTGGCTTTGAAAGATTATAAATACATGGGTCTCATTGAGCACAGCCCATCGGTTACAAATTGCAAGTCATCTTTCAATTGTTGTCCCTTCCCGCCTCTTGTTTTGAACAGAATGAGCACACAACCTTGAACTCACCAGCTTCGGAGTCCCAGGCGCCCCAGAATCTGGAGACACACCTGCACACAGATGGCTCTGCTTGAGTTCAGTTAACAAGACGTTCAGCAAAGCTTTGACCTGCAACGTCCCTGCCCCTCACTGCACACTTTGGTGTTGACTGGGAGGCTTGGTTCTGACTGCTCTGTGTTCAGGGGTTATTACTTCATTAACATAAAGAGCTGTGCAGGCCATTACTTTTTAAAATGTAGTAAATGTATTTGTGTTTGGAGATGCTTAGTAATACTCTCAAGCATCCACTGTTAGAAGCTGCTTGCTTTCAGGAAGGGAACATTATACCTGAAAGATATGTTTGAAGAAACAACCATGTGGCGACGATCCACAGTATTCCATGGCATTTGTAGTAAAATCATTACGTCCAATATAACTGGGGCTGCTTCGTGATTTCAGTCTTTGGTGTGATACACACACACACACACACACACACACACACCCAACAGCAAGCGTATATGCTCTGCAGCTTAAAATCTCAGCCTCAACAATACAAAAGACACTTGAATCCTCTGTCTCAGACTCAGCCAGAGCCTAACAGAGTCTTCTAACAAGAATTCCCTTGTTGTTCTGTCCCTCAGCTGCATCCAACTCTTTTTCAACCCCATGGACTGTAGCCCCGCCAGGCTTCTCTGTCCATAGGATTTCCCAGGCAAGCATACTGGAGTGGGTTGCCATTTCCTTCTCCACGGGATCTTCCTGATCCAGGGATTGGGTCTCCTGCTTGGCAGGCAGATTATTATTATTTTTTTACCACTGAGCCACCAGGGAAGCCCCATGAATTTCCTTACCTTCTGAAATTTAGGACAATAGGTATTTAGTTTACCTGGGCTCACTGTAATTAAACTCAACTTCATGCTTCCCTGATGGCTCAGATAGTAAAGAGCCTCCTGCCAAGGAGGAGACATAAGAGACACAGGTTTGATCCCTGGGTTGGGAAGATTCCCTGGAGGAGAGCATGGCAACCCACTCTAGTACTCTTGCCTGGAGAATTCCATGGACAGAGGAGCCTGGTGGGTTACAGTCCATGGACTCGAAAAGAGTTGGACATGACTGAGAGACTAACACTTTCACTTTTTACTTCATCTTAATTGGCAGAGAAATTTTCAAACTGAGAAAACAGCCTCCCTCCAAGTTGACTCAAATATGAGAAAAGCACTGTTTGATTGCTTTTGTGTTCATTCCTTTTCCTTAAATGCATCTGCCAGAATGGTTCCTGCTCTTTAAGCAGATCAGTTGAGCAATATCTGATCAGGTTCCCTTTACAACACATTTCTTTCTCCTCACTGTATTTCTCCCAAACAACTAAAGTATTAAATATTTCATAACCTGTGGGGCTTGCACCTGGCAGAGTGGCTCAGCCGGAGCAGTCTAGCTTCACACAGTACTGCCCTTGCCAAGCGCTCCCTCATCCCCTCTGTTCTCCAGAAGGCTCTGTGAGTCAACAGATACACTACCTGAAGTGCTTCCTCCTCAGGGGAGAAAACAGGCAAAGAGTCCTGCCCTTATCCTGCTCTTATTCACCGTCCCTGTGAGTTATGGGATAGAATTTCATCAGAAAAGATGGGACAATTGACTAAACTCTGGTTCCAAAAGCAACCCACAGGAAATCAGAGTTACAACGAATATCCCACGATTTTTTTTATTGTGCTCAAAGGCAGGGTGGACTCAAGCATGATCACCCACCCAGTCACCTGGAAGTCAACTGTGCCCTCACCTGTGGTTTTATCCCTACATGCAGTCAGTCACCGGCTTCCCAGGTGGCGCTAGTGGTAAAGAACCCGCCTGTCAGTGCAGGAGATAGGGTTTGATCCCTGGGTTGGGAAGATCCCCTGGAGGAGGGCATGGCAACCCACTCCAGTATTCTTGCCTGGAGAATCCCATGGACAGAGGAGCCTGGGGGGGCTACAGTCCATGGGGTCGCAAAGAGTCAGACACAACTGAAGCAACTTAGCACGCACGCATGCAGTCGGTCACCTCATGCTGTTTCGGGTTCCTCTCGCCAGCCTGGAATCCCCTGTGGTCTTTGCTCCCTCATCCTGCCCACCCCCCCTCCGTCGCTGGGCTGGTGGTCTCTGGGCTGCAGTCCTGTCTTCCCTGTCCCTCCAGCCACGGCTGCAGCAGTGAGGGCTCCAAATACAAATTCAACCAACTCTTCTTTCTAGTGGGCTCCCCACCACCCGCAAAAGAGAGTCCCACTGCCTTCACAGGGCATGCAGAGACCTGCAGGACTGTGTGCTGGCCACCCCTCTACTTCCCCACAACCACACACACCTCACTGTCCTGCAATTAGCTGTGTGTGTGTGCATGTGTGTGTGTGTGGTAGGGGGGGACTCGCCCCTTCGCTGTGAGACCCTGGCAGGCAATTTGTCTCTTTCAGATTCGGACCCCCAATGCCTAACATGGGAAGAGCTCCCTTACTAAATGAGCATATAACCGAGAAAATAATTTTTATACCCTGCCTTATTCCAGACACGATTTGAGCTAGCAACTGAGGAAAGTTTACAATCTCCATCCCAATCAGACTATAAATATACTGAGACAGCACATAGGTTTGTGAACACATCAAATAAGCTAGGAGGTCTGTGACCACCTTGGGAGGTGGGGGGAGCTTCACTATAAATGTTAATAATGGCTATCATTTGACCAATGTATCAAAAACTTCGTATTAAATCCTCACAGGTCTCTAATGTGGAGTTTTCTCTTCTTAAAGGTGAAGAAGGAAAGGTTAAGAAACGTGTCTAGAGTCATATGATCAACAATGAGAGAAGATTCAGTGCTGGGGACTTTTTATCTCCACATCCCAGGCTCCACCCACTGTGCCATGCCCCCTCTCTGTTTAAAGCTTGGCTTCTAACCCTGTGAGCGCTGCCAACATCTTAAAACAGTTTGCTTATGTCATGGTCAGCAAAGGGACACTGCAGCGTGGCCTTAAAGGAAGAGGTTAGAATTCATACTGAGAGGTAGTATTGCCCGAACCCTGATTGAATCTTTATTTATCCCCAGCCCACATCTCCAGAGATCTTCCCCAGGGGCTCAGATAGTAAAGAATCTGCCTGCAATGTGGGAGACCCAGGTTTGATCTCTGGGTCGGGTAGATCCCCTGGAGAAGGGAGGGAGGACAAAGGGGCGATAAAGGTGAGATGGTTCAGTGGCATCACTAACTCAATGGACAGGAGTTTGAGCAAAGACAGTGAAGGACAGGGAAGCCTGGTGCGCTACAGTCCATGGGGTCGCAAACAGTTGGACACAACTGAGCGACTGAACAACAACAGCAACAATCACACCTACAGGCTCCTACTCAGGAGCCTTAGAAGCTGCTGAAAAGACACTTTGACCTAAGCTAGTCACCAGGCAACCCCACCATTGGCATCAATTGCCCAAAGGGTAACTTGAAAATGACTGTGAGACCTGCAGATGAAAGAGTTCGCTGCAAACCCCTCTGCAACTCCTCTGGGTGGTGGGATGTCAGGTCTGCTTTCTAGGGATGCAATCATTCTCAGAGGCTGGAGACGGAGGTGGCACACTTGGATTCCAGGCTCTGAGGCTGAGGCTATGGAGAGGGGATGTTCAGAGAGATGTCTCTGGGGAAAGACGCAGTGACTTAGATGCCTGGGAGCCAAGTGGACCCCCTCCTAGGTGGGCTCAGTGTCTGGCAGACTTGTTGCCAACATGCTGCTCCTCTGAATAGCTAGCATGTTCAAGGAGTCCACCTTATCACTGGAAAAGGCAGAGAGAAGTCCCCAGCAGGGAGACAGGCAAACCCTCCACCAAGACCCAAGAGCACATTGTGGAGGCGTGACTGAGGATAGCATGGAGAGGTATGGAGGAGGAGGTATAGGCACGGAGAGGAGGTGGCAGGAGGGAGCTGGAACTAGGCCCTGAACCAAGATGAAAACTACTGTCCTCCAGCTTCCCTGGGGGTACAGTGGTTAAGAATCTGTCTTGAAGTGCAAGGGACCCTGGTTCCGTCCCTGGTCCAGGAAGAGCCCACATGCCCAGGAGCAGCTAAGCTTGTGCGCCACAACTACTGAGCCAGCTCCCTAGAGTCCTTGAGCTGCAACTACTGAGCCCAGGAGCTGCAATCACTGAAGCCCACACGCCCCAGAGCCTGTGCTCTGCAACAAGAGAAGCCACCTGCATGAGAAGCCTGCGCACTGCGAGGAAGAGTACTCCTCGCTCGCCGCAACAAGAGAAAGCCAAAGGGACCCATCCTCTATTGCTCTTCTCCAGAACATCCTGCTGTTTTGTCATCATTGATTATGTTCCTCATGGACAGCATGAGAGCAGGGACTGTGATTCCAAGAGCAGCAATAAAGACCTACCGCAGTCAAAATAAATAAGTAAATAAATAAATCTTTAAAAAAATATATAGCAGCCATAGCAGATGCTGCTCCTGCCTCACTCAAAACCACTCCAACCTCCTAGGGAGACTTCCCTTGCGCTCAAGTCTGCAACACTAGAGATGTTCCAACTCCCCTGCCCTGGGGTTTTTATAAGTAACCTACCAGGTCAATTATCAGAACATAGCATCTTATTCCAGGCTGACTCCCTGCTCCAGGAGGCATGTGAGAGTGTCAGTGGCCTCCAGAAGCATAGAGGTGGGGGTGCTTTGGAGCCTGTCCAGCAGGAGTGACAGAGGCATTAATGTCTGGTCAGTCTCCAACCTCACGAGTGCCGAGTAGCCCAGCACAACTTCCTGTTCAGCAGCCTTCCCGTCTGCAGCAGACGCAGTGTGGTTTGGGCAGCAACTACCTGCCCAGGCCAGTTTTGCAGTTGGACCTGGAGGCCCTGTCTGCAGCTTCCCTCTCCAGCATTCACCACCATCCTGTAACCCAGTGGTTCTCAAAGATGGGGGTCACTGGACCAGCAGTATGGGCAGGACTGTTAAAAATGTAAATTCCTAGGCCTCACCCCAGACCTACTGCCTCTGGCAGTGTGGCCCAGGAATCTTGGCTTTAACAAGGCTTCCTGGTAATTCTGATGCAGGTTGAAGTTTAGGAATCTGTGCTACAAGCCAACAGCCTATATAGTAAGTCCACTTCGGCTAAAATTAACTGAAGTGGAGTCTGTTGTCTGCAACTTAACCCTGACTGAATCACAGCCCCTGCTCTTGTGTTATCCATGAGGAACATAATCGATGATGACAAAACAGCAGGGTGTTCTGGAGAAGAACAAAATAGGGGCACTTCATCCAGCCCAAAATGGTGATCCCTCAACTATTTTTACAATATGTCCGTCTCAAAGTTTTTGAACATCTACCTTCAATAGTTATACTTATTCCTAAATTTTATAAACAACACTTATTCCTAAATGTTATAAACACTCTATTAGTATATCATAAAACACATATAAAGAGAACCCCAGCAGATAAGATTTTTAAATGAACAAATATTAATCGTCAAAATAAACAAAAATTCTAATGTTTTCATCCTGCACCTCTGTGGGTGACACTTTTAGTGATCACTGGTCTAGAATGTAGGAAAACCTTCCAGCAGAATTGCAGAATCAAAGAAATTTAAAAGACAGTGCATGATGCATTTACGGAGCTAAGTAGGCAACAGTGACTAGAAAGAAGGAGGGGGATAACCAGAGATGACAATGATGATGATGACAGTAAATAACATTATTGAGCAACTAACATGGTCATTTAGCTCTGAAAGCAACCCCATAAAGTAGATTTATTATCTCCATTTTTCAGGCTGGGAAATTGAGGCTCAACTATCTCCTACCTAGTAAGTGGCAGGGCTATTATAATTATTTTCATATTTTTAAAATAAAATAACATGGATAAGACAGTAAAAACAACACAGCACTTAATCACCTTATACTCCTATTAATAAGTGAAAAAGTTTTATTAGAAAGAAACTATAAACAGCCTTAATGAGTCCTTTTGCAAATAAATGGATAAACTGTAGTGGTCCATCCCAAGGAATACTACTCAGCCATGAAAAAGGAATGAATTATTGATACACAGTGACCTGGATGAATTTCCAAATCATTATGCAAAGTGTAATAAGTTAAAGAAAAAAAGAGTCATACTATATGATTCCATTTCTATAAAACTCTAGAAATGGCAAATTAATCTATAGTGACAGAAAGGAGATTGAGTGATGGCCTAGGAATAAGGGGAGAAAAAGGGAGGGACAGACAGCAAAGGAGCTTGAGGAAACTTTTGAAGATGACAGATATGTTCATTATCTTGACCATGATGATGGTTTCATGAGAGAAAATATATGTCAAGTTGTATCAGACTGTATATTTAAAGTGTCAATATGTACAGATAATTGTATGGTAAACACCCCTCAATTAAGCTGTTGAAAAAATAAAACAAAAAGCACCCTTAATTTACATGGCAATTAAAAAAATGTTATTCACAATAACCTTTGCAAATTGATTGATTAAAATCACAGCGCAGCTATGATTAAAGCCTGGATCGGTCTGCTGCTCCCATAACAAAGACCCACAGACCTGGTGGCTTAAACAACAGAATTGTATTGTCTTCCAGTCTGGAGGCTAGAAGTTCAAGGTCAAAGTGTCAGCAGGGCCTTCTTCCGAGGCCGCTCCCTTTGGCTTGCTGATGCCACCTTCTCCCCGTGTCCTCACATGGTCTCTCTGCGTATGTTGATATATGTGTCTTAATAACCTGTTCTCCTGAGGACATGAGTCATATGTGATTACGGCCCTGCCTAATGGCCTCGTTTTCATTTAACCACCTGTTTAAAGACTGTCTTCAAATACAGCCATGTTCTGAGGTTCTGGGGGTTAAGGCTTCAACACAGGAATTGGGGAATAAGGTGCAATTCAACCCATAACAAACCATGTCTCGGCATATATTATAGCACTTACCACACAGTTCATTTAGACACAGCCTAATTTCTTGTAGGATATTCTGGTTATGTGAATTGCATGATTCAAAAAGAGAGATTTTCTTTTTTTTTTTTCAAGTACTTATTGAATTTGTTACAATGTTGCTTCTGTTTGATGTTTTGGTGGGGTCTTAGCTCCCCAACCAAGGAAGGAACCAGCACCCTCTGCTTTGGAAGGTGAAATTTTAACCACTGGACTGAATACCAGGGAAGTCCCAAGAGATCTTTCTGAATTAGCATTTCTACTAAGCTACCAAAAGCCATACCTCAGCTTTTGGTTTTGAAAAACACCCCACACAGACAAGAGATAAACAGGCAGGAGGAAATATGATCTTTTGGGAGATGAAGAGGGTTGGGAGTTGGGGGAGACAGGGTTGGAGATAGAAAGAAGGCCTGGAAGTTATTCCTTCCAACGACATCCAGTAGGAAAGAGAAGAGACAGGATCACAGAGTTGCTTTCTCTTTATCTCGGGTCCTGTCTTACCATCTGCCTGCCTGGATGGACCCACATGAAGTTTTTGTCCAGCCGGATCTGAGACCTATTAGTCCTGGGTTGCTGGAGAAACACCCCAACCCCTGAAGGAAAATCATGACTTTACGACTTAAATGACCACATTTCCAGGCAGAGCTCCTTTCTTGCTCTGAGGCCAAACTGGCAGCTGCTGCATTTGTGAGCCCCTCTTTCTGTAACTGCCAATGGCAGGAAATTCAAGCCAGAGTCAGGCAGGTGGGGAGCTCAGGTGTGGTGGGAAGCAGGATGCTCGGCAGATAAGCACCTGCTAAGTGAGGCCTTTGTGTTTTTGTTCAGACAATCTAATAAAGTTCAGTTTAGAAAAGTGCACAGGTTTCTAGATTCCAAAGCATTCTTACTGGGCCTGTGATGAAAATGTCTCCTTCGGGGTGAGCCTCTTGGACTTTTATGTGCAACTGGGGAGCAAAGATCTTTTTTTTATTTTATTTTATTTATTTTTTACTGTGCTGGGTCTTCACTGCTGCCTGGGCTTTTCTCTAGTTGCGGCAAGCGGGGGCTACTCTCCAGTTATGGGGCATGGGCTTCTCACTGCAGTGGTTTCTCTTGTTACAGAACATGGGCTCTAGGACAGGTGGGCTTCAGTAGTTGTGGCTCCCGGGCTCTAGAGCACAGGTTTCAACAGCTGTGGTGCTTAGTTGCTCCACAGCATGTAGGATCTTCCCAGACCAGGGATCCAGCCCACCAGGCTCCTCTGTCCATGGACTTCTCCAGGCAAGAATACTGGAGAGGGTAGCTACTCCTTCTCCGGGGGATCTTCCCAACCCAGGGATTGAACCCAGGTCTCCAGCATTGCAGGTGGATTCTTTACGATCTAAGCCACCAAGAAGCCCCAGGGGAGCAAATATCTTACCTCAGGCTTGAGGGGAACTGGGTGTAAACTGATAATGTGAGTGTGACCTAAGCCTCATTCCTGCGGCTGTTAGATACGCACCCCGACCTTGTACTACACCTGAAAGAATCATAGTCCCTTTTCCAGAGGTTTCTTTAGAAGAATAGGTAAATGACTTGAATTTAGTTACACGTTTGACAACCTCCCATACATTTTTTCAACACTGAGGTGGGAGGTAGAGGATCCAAGGAATCACCCGTGTTGTCGATTTGGGGAAGTCATTTTGTCCTTTCCGGGCATCCCTTTCTTCACGAGGAACTGCTGCTGATTCTTTGATTTCCACCGAAACCCTTACAGAGTAAATCAAGAGGGAGGAAGACCTACATGGTATCTGAGCTGGACTCAAAATCAAGTGGGCAACTAGAAAATTATGATTATTAAAGGATTATGATTTTTCCCATAATTATTATGGTGACCATTTATTGATTATCTACCGCATGTCAAGCACTGTTCTAGACTATAATATATATAACTTAATTCTCACCACAGTAAGAAGTAAATAATAATAGTTACCATTTTTCTATCAGTAAAATGAGGTTGGGGGAAATTCCTTGCCCAGGGACTCACAAATCTGAAGCAGCTGAATTCATATCAAGATTTGTCTGATTTAAAAGCCCACTCTTGATTCTCCACCACTCCTTGCTTTTCTGAAAAAAGGTCCTAAAACATATTTGGGATTGTATCTGAGTGCTATTATTTGGTGAGTTATCTTTGTACGTCTATTCAGAACGCACGGTCCTTAATACAGAAAGAATGGGTCTTTTTCTGGCTTTGGTTTAGCAGAGTACACAAATTTGTGTCTTTAAAACGTGACTTGAAGGTCTGTATCTGACTTAAGATATTGTATCAACATCAGGCTCCTGGTTTTGACAATGAACTGTTGTTATATAAAGATTGCAGGCAAAACTGAGTGAAGTGTACATGGGAATTCTCTGTACTATTTTGCAACTTTTTATGAATCTTAATCTAGTTCAAAGTAAAAGTATTTAAAAAATGTTACTTGGCAATGATGATAAGGGACACTGTGTACAGAAGAACAAAGAGAACCTGGGTCCCAAGTTCTAAAGCTGACCTTCAACAACTGCTCTGAGTGGCTCTGCAGGAGTCCCGTGTCCAACTGAGGCCTAGAAAAGTCCAGATGGTGTCCAAGTCCCATGTCAGCCCTGAATAGTAATTTCTGTTATTAAATATATACATACATATGTATATATACATATGTTCTACAGAAGTTATTAAGCGACCAGGTTGGGACTTGAACTCTTGATGACTGGGTACAAACCTATTTCCTTTCTTCTATAAAACACTGGCATAGAAGTTGCACTGACTGCAGAGATGATTTTTGGTTGTTCTGATTAATTATAGTTGGTTGATATATTTTTCCTTTCACCTTGTTGAAATAATTGTTGAAATAATTGCTAATTAGTAAACTGTAAAACTAACACTTTGGATTTCCCAGGTCCGTCTCACTGTAAAATAAAAGAAATTTTAAATCTTGACTAGGAAAAAAAACAATTCTAGCCCTCCAGCTTTGGATGCAAGAATATATATACATCTAACTTGCTCCCTCCCAAAACACATTAAAACTATGGTAAAGAGATGTTTTAAAGACACATAGCCCAAAGGACAGGAGGGACAAGAGAGGAGATGACAGCAACAAAATGACAGAAGCTGGGAGGAGGATGAGCGAGTGGCAAAGGACTGACAGGCCTGGAGCTGGCAGGAGATAAAGCTAAGGGTGAATGCCCTTCACAAGCTGGGACCCTCACAAAGCCCAGGCACCAACAGCACGGGTGCCCCTGGAGATGGAGACACAAAGAGGGTGGCTAAAGGAAGGACTGGGTGAAAACCCCAGAGATACAGATCTCTAGATTGCTCCCCCTACTCAGGGCCCCTGGCAGACAGCTTTTCCCCTATCTGATCAGACTCGAGAGATTTCCCTCTCTTAGGAGTGAAAGATAGAAGCTGCAAGTGTCATGTCAAAACCAAGAAGAGCAAATGACTGTTCACATGATGACCGTGGAGCGATGAGACTTCCCACCCTTCTCCCCCAGCTTAGCTCCCAGAACACAGAGCTTAAGCTTCCAGGCAGGAGGCTAAAGTTCTGCCATGGAGAGCCTGACCAGGCCAAGAGAAACAAACCAAAGATACTGAAATTAGGGAATGTTCATAGCCAACTCACCCTACACGAAAGCTCACTCTCCAACAATCCAGCCTGGAGCTCAGAGTTCCCAGTTCGATTTTTCAGTTCTAACTCTATCATGAAGACAGATATAAAACAAGAGAAAAAAGCAACTGGGAGATTATGCAGGGAGAAGAGAACTTTCCCCCAAACAATTAGTATCCTCAGAGACATGAGAGAGGATGTATGCAAAAGAAACAGAGCTATTTTAAAAAGAAACATGTAGAGAACAACAGCAGAAAGAGCTTTGGGAATTAAAAACATGAACGCACAGATGACAAATTAAATAAGAGAGGCAGGGAAAAAAATGTTGGTGGGAAGTATCTCAGAAACTAGAGCAAAAAAACCTAAAACATTAAAGTAAAGAAAAACAGAGAGTGAGTCTAGTAAGTGTGATGTTTAAATAATGGAAGTCTCCGAAATAGAGGAAAGAGAAAGAGAAGAGGCAACCAGCAACAAAACTATTCAAGAGGCTTTCCCAGAACAGAAGTACATGAGATTCCAGAATCAAAGTGTCCATCAAGTACCCAACACAATGGATGAAAACAGACCGAGGAACATCACTGGGGAACTTCTAGACACTGGGACCAAACAAGGCCCAACGGGTTTTCCATAAAGATAAAACAGGTCAAACACCAGGATCAGGAAACACACTGACCTCAGACTTTTAAGAGCAGAAAGACAATGGACAGAGGGTCCAGTTGTAGGTAAGATGGTAAGCGGATCCTCCACCCAGGCTCTCCTGTAGACTGCCCTTATAAAACCTGGACAGGACACAGCAGCTGTCTGAGGAATGCAAAAAATAAACAGGAGCACATAAAACTGATGAAGACCAGAATCCAAAGTACCACCGAACCAGAGGCGCAGGCATCATTTTTTCCTCTGCAATATCCGGCTTTGACTTGCAGCAGTGTGATGGTTATGGCAGCCACAGCCTGAGGTGCCAAGGATGGAATATCACTCAGCAATAAAAAGGAACAAATTATTGATCCATGCAATAGAATGGGATGACTCTTAGATGCCTTTGGCCAAATGAAACAAACCGGATCCAAAAGACTATTATATGATTCCATTTATTTAACATTCTGGAAAAGGACACACTTTGTGTAGGGACAGAAAACAGGTCAGTGATCACTAGGCGACAAAGTACAGGGAGGGGCTGACCATAAAAAGGAAGCTTCAGGGCATTTTTGTGACAGAATTATTCTGTATTGTAACTGCTCCTTGCATTTGTCAAAACCCATAGATAGACCTATACATCACAAAGAATGAAATTTGCTATGCGTAAATTAAATAAAACAAACCAGGATGTGGAAGAAAGCTCCCCCCAAAAAAATGTAAGTGGTAACAAATTAACCTAAATATTAACAATGAATACTGTAACCACAGAGGAGAGGAGTAAAGAAAACACTTTGGAACTTTGAAGACAGTATTTAACAGGGTAGTTGAAAGTTTAAGACAGCCCCCACCCCGGCCTCCCCCTAGCCCAGGATATGTATTAACTGAAAAAGGAAAAATAGTAACTTTATCCAGCCTGTTAGGCAAAGGAGGAAGGTAAACCTCACCAGTAATGAGAATTCTCAACATCACGAATCTCTGGACATGATACACTGAGAATGGCACATCCTTTCTGTTGTATCCTTGCTAAAAATTCATCATGAACAGACACACCAACCCAAGTGGAGGGACATTCTACAAAATAACAGATTGGTGTTTTTCAGTAGTGATAAAATCATGCAAGTGTTTAGTGATAAAATCATGAAAGTGAACAGGTAAACCCTGAGGAACTGTCACAGACTGGGAGAAACTAAGCAGAAGCAACATCTAAACATGATGTGGGATGCTGGGACAGAAAAGGGGGCATTTAGTAGAAAAACTGATGAGCTTCAAATAATAAACCCATAGTTTGAAGTTTTACACCAAAGTTAATGTCTTGGTTTTGATCATTGTACTATGATTATGTAAGATGTAAACATTAGAGGAAGCTGGGTGAGGGAATATGAAAACCCTCCATACTATTTTCAGTTTTCTGTCTAAAATTATTGCAATATAAAAGGTTTTTTATTATGGTCAGAAAAAAAAAAAAAAAAAGGTTTTTTTTGTTTGTTTGGACCACGTGGCTTCCAGGATCTTCGTTCCCCAACCAGGGATTGAACCCTGGCCCTCCATAGTAAAAGTGTGGAGTCCTAACCCCTCCAGGGAATTCCCCAAAAAGGTGTTGTTGTTGTTTTAAGTACATACTGTGTTAAAATGTCATCTTACATCCAAAGTTGATCTGTCCCAGATAATTGCTGAGGTTCCCCAGGAACGATGTGCGTGAGTACCAAGTCTCTCAGTCATGTCCGATTCTTTGCAACACTTTGGGCTCTAACCTACCAGGCTCCTCCGTCCATGGGATTTTCCAGGCAAGAATAATGGAGTGGGTTGCCGTGCCCTCCTCCAGGGGATCCTTCCCAACCCAGGGACCGAACCCGCAACTCCTGTGTCTCCTACGTTGCAGGAGGATTCTTTACCCACTGAGCCATCAGGGAAGCCCCAGTAACAACGTGGATTTATAAATAACACGAGCGCTCAACTCTAGTGGACATGTGAGTTGGTGTCCAGGATCCTCTTGCCCATTTTTCTACATCAGCCAGTAGATTTGGCTACAATTCCCAGGCCTTGGGCTTTGTTGAACTAGAAAAAGGAAGAGAAAGGGGAAGCGAACAGCCTCTGGGGTGGAAGCTGCCTTCCTGTGCTCCTCTAAGCTCCTTTCCGCTCTGGCTCTCCAGCTCTCAAACCCCCAAGGAAGCTACTCTTTCACCGTGTCCAGAAGACTATAGGATGATAGAGTGTATGTTGGACGGGTGATGCCTGTTTACGCCCTCAGAATTTTTCAAACCATCTCCATGCTTACAAATCTGAGCTTTAATGTCACATTTGTGGGGAAATAAGCAAGCAGCTGCCAGCCGGTAGCAAGACTCTTCATGTTCAGAAGCTCCTCCGAGTAAGCAGCACATTAAGTCCTGAAAGGTTTTCTTAAGAGCACTGTTTGTCCTTCCAGTTGCTTGGGAGGGGTTTACCGTTTGCAGCCCTCAGGTTTATATACTTCCACCAAACCGGAGGGTTTCAAAATCAAGCCTGTGCTGCTCCTCTGAGCTGGTGTCTGTCCTCCCAGGCATATTTTCCAGCACATTTCCCAGGGCTTTTCTACAGCTGCAGTGCGTTGAGAAAGAGCCCATCTGCAAGGACTATAAGACTCTCCCCAGCTGTTTCACAGCCACCACCCCACCCCACTTTGAAGTCAGGGAAATTCAAAGGGGCCTCGTTCGGAGGAAGTATCCATGGCTGGGGGCCAACATTTCATCACTCCAGCCTCCAAGTCTTCAAACAAAGTCTTGGCAGGCTCCTGGGGGGAGGTTGGGAGGCTGGGAGGCTGTCCATGTGGAACCTCCCAGCCCGGACGCTCCCAGTCCTTTGGGTTTCGTCCATCCCTCGACCCATCTCTTGCTGGTTATCGTTGGCTGTTGAGCCAAGGCAGCTTCAGACATTGCCTTTTAGAACCTTTCCTAACACTGAATGACTTGGTCCACACCCAGAGCCAACGACATTCAGGATTTTTTCACCGCTTTCCATTTTTTAAAAATTACTTCTCGTTTGAAATTCACACTCGTAAACCGCTCATGGACACAACATGGGGTTACAAATGTTCGTCAGATACCTCTGGCTCAGCATGAGCGGAGCAGGCACACTGCAAACCAAGATGACTGCGGCCAAGATCCTGACCCTGGTCACTGGTGGCGAGCAGAGCCTTCTCAGGAGAGCACATCTTTGCTGTAACCACGGATAGGGCATCTGTATCTCCCACGAAGAACAAGGAGCTCCCAAAGCTGGTGCTTGGTACACTGTTTCCAGAATCAACAGTAGCAGGAGGTGGACACAGTGATGTGGAAGGTTTGGGCAGAAATCTATTTACCTACATAATTAAAAAAAATAATCAGGGGCTTCCCCAGCAGCCCAGTGGTTTATACTCGAGGCTTCCAATGCAGAGGCATGCGTGCATGCTGAGTCGCTTCAGCGACCCCATGGACTGTAGCCAGCCAGGCTCCTCTGTCCACGGGATTCTCCAGGCAAGAATATGGAATGGGTTGCCATGACCTCCTCCAGGGGCTCTTTCCCAACCCAGGGACTGAACCAACGTCTCTTATGTCTCCCCCGTGCAGGGGGTGCAGCTTTAATTCCTAGTCTGGGAACTAAGATCCCATATGCTGCGCAGCCCAGCCAGTAAGTTAAAAAATGAGGCCCAATTAAGGTAAGTAATTTAAAAAAAAATAGAAATAATCAAAGATTGGTTCAGAAATTTTTTAAAGGGTTACATTGTTTAGATGTTTACTCTGTGTCAGGCACACGTATCACCTCATTGAATTCTGAGAACGATGCAACAATACAGATGTTATTGTTCCCAGATGACAGACTAGGAAACTGAGACACTGACAGGTAAAGGAACTTCTCCAGAGTCGCATGGCTAATTAGGAGCAACACTGAGACTCAAATCTGGGTCTCTGACTGCAGAACTCAACCACCAAGGCCCCTCAGACTCAGGGGCCTTGGGTTCAATCCCTGGTTGAGGAACTGAGATCCCAGGAGCCACCTCGGCACAGCCAAAAAAAAAGAAACATTCTTTTCCATGCACCAAAGCCACTAATATGCATCATAGACACGATGACAGGATTAAAAATAGTAATAGTAATAATAAAATAAATAAATAGTGGAGAAAAGAGTGTGCTTTTCTCATTAGGAGTATGACCCTTTTCCTCACGACACTCTCACCCAAGCAGTGCTGGCCTGGGAGCCCTGGGTCTCCTCCTGTGGTCATCTCCCTAGACGGCCTGACCCCACACCTGAAGAAGCTACACATACTAAAAAAAAGAAAGGTACAAGAACACATTTGCTGACAAACAAAAGGATAGAAGAGAAAAAAAGAACCCACACAACTGGAAGCTGATAGTGGCCCTCAACTAGGGGCAACGTGGCCCCCAGGGGACCTTTGGTAACTTCGGAGGGTACTGTTGATTGCCAGACTGGTGTGCCCATTGCGGAGTGGGTACCACTGTGTAGCAGTCAAGAGGCCAATAATCAATTCTACAGAGCACAGGGCGGTGGGGGGGAGTCCTCACTGCCCTACCCCCGTCCAGCCCTCAATGACAATGGTCTGGGGGAGGTGGGGCCCCAGTGAAAGGAGCAGCAGTGCTCCTGAGCCGTTGTCCAGCAGGGGAGGATGGAGGGTACCCACTACTGTGGTCAGGAAGCTGGAAGCTGGGTCAAATGGCAGCTCACTGGTGGGGGATGGGGGAGGAGGGAGGTAACCACTCACACTCAGGCTGCTCTTATCCAGCTAATTCGTGCATCTACTGATCATCAGAACCGCCAGCCTCCTCTCCCCAATAAAGAGCATGTTAGAAGCCTTTCCAAATTCAAAATACTGCCTGACAAGCTAGGCGCATGATCTGACCAGGTGACTTTCCTCTGTGCGGCGTTGTATCTCAGGGGCGTCCATGGGAGAGAGAGATGTGGCATCAACAAGGTTGCAGGGGCCCCGGCAGGAGACAACGCCAGCGAAGAACATTACCGTCAGAGGAGGAGAGGGGCCCTGAAGGCTGGTCAGGAGTCCTGGTCCCCACTTATGTGAGCAGAACAGGTGATCACGCTCTGCAGGGAGGGAGGTGAAGGGGGAGCTACGACCCAATACCGCTGCAAACATAGCTCCACTCAAGGAATTAAAATGAGACAGGTGTTACACTCACTTCAGAAGCTGAAGGTCAGAGTTCTGCCAGGGGCTTCCTGGTGGCTCAGAGGGTAAAGCGTCTGCCCGCAATGCGGGAGACCTGGGTTCAATCCCCGGATCGGGAAGATCCCCTAGTGAAGGAAATGGCAACCCACTCCAGTGTTCTTGCCTGGAAAATGCCATGGACAGAGGAGCCTGGTAGGCTACAGTCAATGGCAACTTCACTTCTGCCAGGAAGGAACCAGCCTGCAGTCAGACACAGCTGGTTCTGAGTTCCAGCCTTGAGACGTTCTTGCCATGTGACTGTGGCCAGGAAACAATCTCTCTGGGCCTCCTGGGTCTCTTGTCTGCAGCAGAACTAATTATCAGCCACTCCTGAGGTGTGATGTGTGGAACAAGGCATGTGGTGGTGCTGGGCACAGAGCGGAGGAAGTACCGTGTTCTACCCTCCCTACCTGCTCCCTGTACTGGCACGTGTGACGGAGATTGTTTTTCCCTGAGTGTGACTGGGAGAAGGGACCCTGGCCAAAGCTTTTTATTAAATGAAATTTACCTCAATGAATCATTCCATGCAAGATGTCCAGATAAGCAAGCTTGTCTCTAACAAGTATTTGTAAATCTAGGACCCAGAAATGACTCCTTGAGATACACTTACAATGGACCCAGAAGCAGAAAGAGCCTGAAGCTAATGAAAATGAAACTTCAGGCCTCTCACTTCCCAGCCCCCAGTGGAGGCCCAGGCAGCAGCCCCAACCACACATTCATGGTCATCTGCTTCTGTAAACTTGGCAATGGTGAGATACTATGACCTTAATCGCTTAAGATAGCTGCTTCTTTCTACTCTGGCTGCTCTTTGGCCATATTCCTCCTCCTTTTGGGTGACTCTGGAGTGGCCACAGATATTCTGGGTCTGGCAAAGAGGAACCTGAGCTAAAGATACCTTTACTTTGGCTTAAGATAGATTTATAAATTTACCAACTATATGTTTATAGTTGAGTTACTGAAAGCTGCTCTAGAGTAGGGAAGATCTCCAGGAATGTTCCTACGGCTCCGCCCCCCTCCCACCCCGCCCTCCCTGAGATGGGAAGGCTCAGATCCAGAGGGCGGGTCACAATTCCAGCGTGTCCTGCGGAGTCTGGCACCAGAAGTATTCTGGGCGGGGAGGAGAAACAAGATGTGAAACACAGCCAGAAAAGACCAGTCCGAAGCTAGTCTGGAGGAAATTGTTCCAATCATCAAGCTTGTACAATTGTAGGCACATTTAAAGCTGATTAAATGCTCAACAATAAAGTTCTCTCCTTTCAAGAAGATGAGTCTGTTAAAGAATATACACCCTCAAAATGCAGGTTTAAAGGATTTTAGAGGTGTGTCAAGCAAGCAATAAGTATTTTTCTGAATTTTGTGATAGTTTAAAAAAATATGTGTTTACTGTTAATATTTGGCTGTGCCCAGTCCTAGTTGCGGCAGGCAGGATCTTTGATCTTCATTGCAGAACGTGGTATCTAGATCCCTGACCAGGGATCAAACCCAGGCCCCCTGCATTGGGAGCCTGGAGTCTTAATCACTGGACCACCAGGGAAATCCCCTCTGATACTGCGGTATCTAGTTTTCTAATTTTCTATTCTCTTCAAAAGGGCCTCTCAAACTGTAAAAGCTTCAGGCCCTACAAAACCTGGATCCATCCATTTAGATCACATACTTTTATCTTTTTTAAAGAGAGCAGAGTGAAGGAAAAGTGAAGAGGGAGTTAACTAAATGTCCTGCAATAACTATATTCCAATGATACAGTGGATCTAGAACACTGGACATTTCCTTCTGTATTTGTTCCTTCTGAAGAGAATTAAGTAAAATACAAATTTAAGGCTCCAGGTTACATCAGTGGATTTTCCTTCAAGGCTGAGTCTGTATCACAGTGTTTCGGAAATTATATATAATGTGAAATAAAACAGCTAGTTTTTTTTGTTTGTTTGTTTAAAGCGTTGTCAGTTTCTTCTGGGGCCTTTTATCTGTATTTAGCTTTCCCTCCAGCCAAGATTCTAAATTCTTGATTCACTCCCACCATTGTCACCTCCAGGCGAAAATCAAACAAACTCAGCTTGATAATTCCAGTTTCTGAGAACGAAAGTAACACTAGACAAGCTCCAGAAAGTGAAAGAACTTCTTTCTAAATTCAAACGACTGAACAAGGAAACATTCAGGTGGGCAAGAGTCCTTGAAGTGTGTATTGCAACCGCAGTAAGATTTAAAGGAGCCACGCTCCTCCGGATGCTGGCTGGCACGTTCCTGAAAACTCCAGAAGCGCCCAGGGGCTCTCCAAGCTCCTCCCTACCCCTCATCCCTCCCCGAACTCCACCCACCCAGGGGCAGGAATTCCAGAAGGAACCGAAGAGAGGGGATTTTTGCTCCTAAAGGATGCAGTCCTCCACCTCCGGCGCTGGGGACCAGCGCCAGAATGGCCTGCACCTCCCGCGCCGAGGCTCAGCGGCCGAGTCCTGGGAGCAGAGCAAAGCCAGCGGGTACTTTTCGGCTCTTTTCGTTTCCTTGGAAAGAGCTTAGCAAGACATCCCACCCACCCTGTATACCTTCCGTTGCAGTCCTGCTTGGTTTTTTTTTTTATTTTTATAAAAACAGAGTTTGTGTCTTTAAAACCTTCATTTTTCCCCCCGCCCCTCTCCCCAGTAGTAAGCATTAGTTAATGATGGCCAGCCGGCTTCTGTGTCTCAGCACCACGTGACTGGGGCACGTGACTTGGAGCGGGCAGCGGTGGTGGTTCCTTGCAGCTGAATTTTAAAAAAAGATCAAGCTTATTATTGCACGAAAAAGCCTGGGCAGCTCATCGGGGCAATGTGATGCCCAGGCGGGTTACACAACGCGCCGCCGCGCTGGGAAGCGTTTTCTAAAGAACACAGGACAAACACGGGTTTTATGGTTTTCAGAGCAGCGAGAGTCCATTTTCTGCTCGTAAAATGTAGGGTGAGCTGAAGCAGGAATGCACCCAATTTCTCCCGAGCCACATTCGTCCTTTACTGGGATGAGGCAGGAGGACCGTGGGGCACACAAACAACACAGGAAAAGAGGAAACCCAGTCCCCTCAAGTGAAGATTCAGGATTGACTAAGTTGCCTTTCTCCCTCCCGGGAAACTCTTCAAAATATGCTGTCCTCTATTTATACAGGGCTTTCCTGGTGGCTCACAAGGTAAAGAATCGGCCTGCAATGCGGGAGACCTAGGTTTGATCCCTGGGTTGGGAAGATTCCCTGGAGAAGGGAACGGCTACCCACTCCAGTGTTCCGGCCTGAAGAATCCCATGGACAGAGGAGCCTGGAGGGGATGGGGGGGGAGCTCTAGTCCATGGGGTCACAAAGAATTGGACCTGACTAAGCAACTAAGCACAGCATTTATAAAGAATAAAAACTGGAAATGACATTTGGAAATTTAAATTTTAAATGATGTGTTCATTTTGCGTTCCCCGCCCTGAAGATTGCTAGAACCTTAGCAGTTAAATTTTGGTTCAGCACATCCTGCAAAGGAGAGAGCCCAAGAAAGATTAGTCTTTCTATAGGTGGGAAGAGCTGGGCAGGCCCTTTGAGGGTCAGGATGTAGGTGGGCCTGGATGCAAATATATGCAACTTGCCTCCAAAGGGCCCCGCCCCTGCCCCCGCCCAGAAGGTGCTGCCCTGACTGTACCCATCTCCTGCCCTCCCCGGATGCCCCTATCTGAAGATGCCCTGCAACATTTTGCTTTCTCTCATCTCTAGGGTAGTCTTTCAGTGATGACTCAGTTACAGGAGAGAGAGATAACGGAGGAACAATAACCTTGGTTCTCGCAGCCCAAGGCCTTCTCAGAATAGCACTGCTTTAGAGCCGCAGAGGAGAGCCACAGTCACTTTCCCACCCAGGCCTGTTCTGGAACAAGAGGCAAGCCCTTCCCCAGCTCAGGCCAGACTTCAGTGATGCATTCATTCACTCCACCGATGTGGATGGGGTGACTCCTCCGCCTGGCACTATTCCAGGTGCTGAGAAAGCAGGAGTGAGCAGGCAGATACCCGCTGCCTGGAGCCTGGTCCCATTGAGGGCAGGTGGTCTCCCAGAGGCCAAACCCAGGAGTCCTGGTGGGGCCTCCTGCTGCACCGCCAGTGCTGGGACCACCAGAGACCCAGAGACCCTGCCAATGGATGCTCTGGAAATCAGGGCTACATGTTTGCCGACAGGTTGGTGTGATCCTGGTTCCTAGACACCTTCCAAGCCGGCATTGAGAAGTCTTTGCTCAGTTTCTGATCCTGGTGGTCAAGAGTCTGTGTAGACATCTCATTACGGCTGGCAGCAGGACTACAAATACAACAGGGCTTCTGGGGAGTGATGGCTCCCTGAGCTGTAATCAAAGCACTGCACGGACAGCCAGGCAAACCTCGAAACCTTCCCCTCCCCGCTTCCCCACAGCCCTCCTTCAGAGGACACCTGGGCACCTCTGGCGGGAGCTGCCTGAGAGGCCAGCCGGTCCAGAGTGCCCAGGGCCAAGGCACGGCCTCAGGTAGCCTTCCAAAGGACAGGATGCCAACGCTGCTGGTATTCCTCTATGAGAGATGGGTATGAGCCTCCCAACTTGTCAGACCCAAGGGGATCCGAGAACCAAAGTGTGCTCTGAAACTGGCAGAGCTTCCGACCTCCTGAAAAAGAACTGGCCATGGAACAGGTGGGAGAACCTGAGGGAAAGGATGAGCTATTACGTTCATTCTTAGCAAAATCTTGATTGGACTCTTATGGACACTCAGCACTCTTTTCTCTAGAACTGGACAGTCACCCTCTGTATCTGCAGGTTTCACATCCTTGGACCTAACCAACTGTGGATCCAAAATAATCACACACACACACACACACACACACACACACACACACACACACACACACACACACATACACAAACACATACACACACACCAACTCCAGAGACTTCCCTGGTGGCCCAGTGGCCAAGACTCCGCACTCTCAATGCAGGGGGCCTGGGTTGCATCCCTGGTCAGGGAACTAGATCCCACATGCTGCAACTAAAAGTTCACATGCTACAACTAAAGATGCTGCATGCCACAACTAAGACCCAGTGCAGCCAAATAAATAAATATTAAAAAAAAAAAAAAATATATATATATATATATATTCTATCCTTCTATAAAGCTTGTCAGTTGGCATTAGCGGTAAAGAACACACCTGTCAGTGCAGGAGACATAAAAGACGTGGGTTTGATCCCTGGGTCAGGAAGATCTCCTGAAGGAGGGCATGGCAACCCACTCCATGTGGGTTGAAAAGTATTCTTGCCTGGAGAATCCCGTGGACAGAGGAGCCTGGTGGGCTACAGTCCATAGGGTCGCGAAGAGTTGGACATGACTGAGGTGACTTAGCACACAGCACACACACATAAAGCTTGTACTTAATAATTCTAAATAAACAGAGTCTTTTGAGCTGCTTGAAAGGGATAGCCCTCATTTGGAAAAGCCACAGGCCTCCTTGGAAGAAGTTAAGCTGGTGGTTAGAATGGCCAAGATCTGCTGTCTGGATTGACAGCTGAAAGTCGCCATCAATAATTCATAAACTTACCAATGGGTCAGGAATGGGAGCTTTCTACTGCAGCTCCCCTGCAAACTCGGCCCTGGTTTCCTCCTTCAAGTCAGGCCTCAAGGAAGCTGAAAAGTCATTAGAAAAAACTGAGATGACAAAACCGTAAATAAGGACACTACCTTAACATCCCTCACATGCGGCCCCATTTGGCTGTCAAGCAAGAGTGCTTACTTTGCTCTGTGCTTGTCACTAACAAATGTTTGATTTCCTGGGTGCCATTATTATTATTACTGCTATTCTAGATAGCCCACTGATACAGCAGTCACATTTTCCTTGTCCCAAATTAGGAACTTCTGGTGTAAGATCTGTACGGTTTCCTCAGGCAGAGATCAAGATAGATTATTTTGATCCCAAACTGGAAAATTCCAGGCTGTGTAGCCCTTCCATTGACAGACACTCTGACTTAACAATGAAACTTACCCAAGTTCCCGTATCTTCAGAGGTATGTGAAGGGAATGGTTCATCCAGCTAACACAATTCTCTTGAGGCCTGGTGTGTATGGGCACCAGGAGAAGCCCAGGGTATTATGGTGGCAGTGAGGGGGCATCTCAATCGGAGGGCTGGGCCAAGGAAAGCTGCTGACTGGAAGATGACTGGATATTGAAGGACAAGTGCAATTCACGAGACGAAGTGAAGGACAGCAGCCCACGATGAGGCATCCACGTGGGTGCACCAGGCATGGACAGTCCTACAGGGTTGGGAGGCTCCCATCCCAGGCTGCTGTCCTCGGTAGGGTCACCAAGTAAAACAGAATTCTCAACACAACGCAGTCAATCAACTACACTTCAATTGAAAAAAAAAAAACACACAGGGACTTCCCTGGTGGTCCAGTGGTTAAGAATCCATCTGCCAATGCAGGGGACATGGAAGATTCTACATGCCATGGGGCAACTAAGCCCGTGAGCCACAACTACTGAGCTTGAGTGTCCCAGGGCCCATGCTCCTCACCACCAGAAGAGTTGTCCCACGAGCAGCAACCAAGACCCACTGCAGCCAAAACGTTAATAAGTAAGTAAAAAAGTTTTAAAACCCACATAATTCTCAACTTTCATGGTGTGCTTTTTTCTTTTTTTCAGTCAACACACCTTAAATTATGACACTGAACTCTTGAGGGTATGATCTGCCAAGCAGGTCATTCTGAGACCACATCATCCACCCTAGTCATGTTGCTAAGTCTCAAAGTTGCAGCCTCCCAAGTCCCTGGGATTCTGATATGTGGCTGAAACTCACCTTTCACCCCATCTGGAATATGGTGTAGCTGCAAAGGACAGAGTGGCAGGTGCCAGCGCTGGACCGGAGAGCTGGGGACCAATTTCAGAGAGCCTCCTAGGCCATGCCAACAGGTTACCACATGTCTCTCAAGAAAGAACTGTCTGTATGGTATCAAAATGTTCCATTTTCAGCTTGATGCAAAAAGGACATACTCATGCCTGAATATTCACTGTTGAAAGTGATTTGCCAACCGCTCCCCCGCACCCCCTAGCCACCCTGGACAGGTGTACAGGCAGGCAGCGGTGGACACACTGTCACTAAAACCCCACAGAAATGAAAGACGGTTGTACATTACTTCATCAGCTTTCATCTAAACTCATAGAAAAGGGTTTCTTGTTCCCTTGACTCTTAAATTTTACCTTTGGCTCCCTTATGTACCTAGGTTGAAATCCCAGGTGGGGAGGTCTTGTTTAAGGGCAGAACTCGCTTCTCAAGTCTCAGTTCCAAGATAAATACGTCTTTCCTGCCATGCACTTAGCTTCCAGAAACACAGCTGTGAGGAAAAGACTTCATGCACTACAACACCAGAGGCGTGATAGAACTTCCAAAGGGGATCAACTGCATCGTGTTAGGAAAAGTGTAGAAAAAGAAAAGCGTCTCTAAAAGAAAATCTGAAACACCCCATCACCCAAATTCATCTTAGGGAGAAGGAGGAGAAACGGAGGGGGTCTCATGGGGCACCACATTTGTTCCAGGAGGCCGTCTGTTCACATTGTGCTGGGAAGGGAGTGTGTGAACTTGCGTCCAGCTATTTCCAAATCTACTCTTTGTAAAAAAGACAACACTCAGGATTCTAGTTACCATCACACCTCCAGGGCAGAAAAGGTACTGAAACATTTAAGAAAAACAAGAATTTACCTGCAATGCAGGAGACCCGAGTTCCAGAAGATCCTCTGGAGAAGAGAATGGCAACCCACTCCAGTATTCTTGCCTGGGAAATCCCATGGACAGAGGAGCCTGGTGGGCTACAGTCCATGGGGTCACAAAGAGTTGGACATGACTGAACGACTTTCATGTAATAATCACACACTAATATTATTCATGTTTCTTAGAGCATGTCTTTTGGAAAAAAGTTAAGGGCCGGGACCCTAGATACAGATGACTTGTTTCAAATTCTAGTGGAGTCTTTCTGTTCCACGACCTTGGGTAAAGTAACTGACCTCTCTAAGCCTCCGTTTCCTTCCTGTAAAACAGGTGGTAAGTAGCACCTACCACTTCTCTGATGGTCCAGTGGCTAAGACTCCCAATGCAGGGGACCCAGGTACAATCCCTGGTCAGGGAACTAGATCCCACGCAGCTAAGAGTTTGCATGCCAAAACTAAAAGATCCCTTGTGTTGCAGCTAAGACTTGGCACAGCCAAATAAATAAATAAATATTAAAAAAAAAAAAAACAGAAAACTGTGGTAAGGGTTAAGTGAGTCATTCCACAGGAAAATTCAGGACTCATATTGGCACATACTAAATAGCCAATAAATATTAACACTTATCATGGTTTGATTATTTCCACCAGGAGTCAGAGTCGCGGGTCCTGCCTGGGACATGCCAGTATGCATTGCAAAGACATACTTCTGCCCTGTAGCTAAAATTTCTGCCTCTCAACTCAGCTAACACCTTTAAATGCATGTTTCTAAGGGCCTCAGCAAGACGGTGAGGATGAGTCAGCTACCAAACCTCAAATTAAAGTCGGGGGCAGCTTCTCCATATTTAAAAAGCAGCATTTGTACTATGAAATAACATGGATTCTTAAGGAAGAATCATGCCAGGATCATTCCAAACCGACTTCAATAAAGATTTGTCAAGCGGAGACGCAACATACATCACCATTCAAAATTCCCAAAGTCACACTTTCCCTCAACGGTAAAGAATCCGCCTGCCAATGCAGGAGACGGGTTCGACCTGTGATCTGGGAAGATCCCATGTCCCATGGAGCAACTAAGCCACAACTGTTGAGCCTGTCCTCTAGAGACCAGGCTTCACAACCGCTGAAGCCCACACACCCTAGAGCCAGGTCTCCATAATAAGAGAAGCCACTGCAATGAGAAGCCTGCACACCCCTATTAGAGAGTAGAGAGTAACCCCCATTTGCTGCAACTGGAGAAAAGCCCACACAGCAATGAAGACCCAGCATGGCCAAAAATAAGTAACTAAAAACAAACAAAAAAAATTATTAAGTCACCCTTTGCTGAAACTTTAAATTGCTAAGGATGAGATTGATACTATCTTTCTAAAAATAGAAATCCCAGGAAAAAAATGAACAAAATAAAAAAAACCAAACACCTTACAAAGGGAAACCCAGCTCCTTCTATACCTGTTCATAGCTGTCCAGGCTTGCTTAATATTGAAGTACTGTTTAAGAAAAAAAAAAGCCAAATCAGGTTTCATGAACTAATCTTCGTGGTTTATAAAAAGGCAATCATTCAGTTTATCAAACAGTGAGCAGCCGGACTTCCCATTTTAAATGCTGCTGCTCTGAATAATTATCATTAACATGGAAGGAAAAGTTGAGACAAATTCTGAACTTCTTCTGGGCTCCCTTGCCCTTGTTTGCTTGCAATGAGGCTCTATTTAATACCTCCAGCATTTGCTCTTGCCTTGAAGCAATAGACAAGTATGTGCCGCTCTGTTCTAAATATGGGAACAGCGAGTACAAACAGAAGATTGAAGATTGCTTTGAAGCTGATGTTGCCAGTGCAGAGCCTTCCCCAAATGCTGGGAGCAGGCAGCCGGGCCCTGCAGAGGGAGAGCGCCCTGCTTTTAACTGTAACATATTAATTCCAGGCGGTATCTGGTTAGACCGAAGGTCAAGAATCTGATTTTGACCTCGGTGCTCATCGGAATCTCATGGGAATCCTGAGAGTGGCTGAATAAGTGCTATAATAGAACTAATAATTAATAATGATGATAATGTCCCAAGTTTCTTGTTTGAGTGCTTTCTATCTCCCAAACTGATGCTAGGAAAGACTGCAGGCAAAAGGAGAATGGGGGCAGCGGAGGTTAAGATGGTTAGATAGCTTCACCGACTCAATGGATATGAATTTGAGCAAACTCCGGGAGATAGTGGAGGAGAGAGGAGACTGGCGTGCTGCAATCCATGGGGTCGCAGAGAGACAGACACGACTTAGAGACTGAACAACAACAACCATCTCCCAAAGGTTTCAAATCACGTCACAGACCAATTGTTTCACCCCCTGTTGGCCTGTAACCGACTCAGGCATAGAATACTCTCCCACTGTCGAGAAGACAGGGCACTAAGCCTGTTTAAGCATGAAGAAAGATACCCACTGAAAACTACAGTGTGAATTTTAGGCAGGCAGGTTATAATTATCCATTGTAAATCAGGCCAAGAAATGACGTTTAATACTCTTCTTTTATGAAAAGCACCCGGACAGCTTTCCTGACCATAAACAGACCTCAAATCTTCATCTCCTCTAACTTAAGTTTTCTCAGCCTTGGCACTATTGACATTTGGGACTGGATCATTTTCTGTTGTGGGGTGAAGTGGCGTCTTGGGCACTGTAGGGGTTTAGCAGTATCCCTGGCCTCTACCCACTAGATGCCAGTAACACATACACACACACAGTTGTGACAACTGACTATGTCTCCGTGCATGCATGTACAGTCACTCAGTTACGTCCGACTCCTTGCAACTCTTTGGACCGTAGCATGCCAGGCTCCTCTGTCCATGGGATTCTCCAGGAAAGAATACCGGAATGGGTTTCCTCCAGGGAATCTTCTCGACCCATGGATCGAACCCGAATTTCCTGTGTCTCCTGCATCACAGGGGGATTCTTTACCCGCTGAGCCATCGTGGAAGTCAGACATTGCCAAATGTCTCCGGGGGATGAAATCCCCCTCAGTTAAGAACCACACTGCTCTAAGTCAATACGTTTGCAAAGGAGGTTAGAAGCTCCTGAATTACCAGGACCTTCCATCCCCACAGACTGCTTGAAGGATTCCTTGTGGAAGAGACACACTCACTTGCTTTTAGGATTCAGAAAAACTTGAATTGTGAAACAGGACTTTGATTATGAAACAGGGACTTGAAATTAGGTCTCCCATCCCCCCTCCAAATTAAAGAAAATACACAACCCTAGACTATCAAATGCACCCTCCCCTGCATAGCAGGGGACCTCTTCCTGGCATGTGATTTCCCCCAAAGGGCTGTCTGTTGTAGGTTATAGGGATAGCCCTCCAACATCCGGACATCCACAGCTCCCACCCAGCTCTCAAACTTCCTAGGATCACAGATCCCCTCCCTTCTGGAATCCATAGTCTCTGTCAAGCTGCAGAACTGTGCCTGCATCCAGTCACCTGAAGACACTGTGATAACATCAGCCCCCTCTCTGACCACAACCCCTGGTTGGGGCTCCTCATACTCCCCCATGGCACCCACAATACCTCCTGGGACCTCAGCTCCAGGAATGCTCCCTCACCGCCTGGTCCGCATACCCTCCACACCCCAGACAGTGGGGACCTCAAACCTTCTCACTGTATTGGGTTCGCCAAAGAGTTCATTGGGTTAGGGATTCTATTGTTCAATAGATGCCTTTCCTTTTTATTAAAACCAAATGATTTTTTTGGCCAACCCAAAAGTCTGTATCACAAACCCCCTCCCAGCTCACGTCTACAAAAATACATTTCATACTTCTTAAACTTTTTATCTTGAACTAATTTTAAACTTACAGAAAAGTTGTGAAAATAGTACAAATTCCCATATATCCCTTGCTATGATCTGAATGCTGTGTTCCTACCTCCACCCCCACCACCAACTTCACGTGTTGAAACCCTCTGCCCAATGTGATGGTATTAGGAGGTGAGACTTTGGGAGGTGATCAGGTCATGAGGGTGGGGGCCTCATGAATGAAATCAGTACCTCATAAAAGAGGCTGGAGAGCTCCCTGGCCCCCAGGACACAGCAAAAAGGCAGCATCTGTGAACCAGGAAGCAGGCTATCACCAGACACACAATCTGTCGGCACCATGATTTCGGATTTCCAACCTCCAGAACGGTCAGAAATACATGTCTGCTGTTTACAAGCCAGCCAGAACAGACTGGCTCCCCCTGGAAGAGATCCTCACCCAGCTTCTCCAAGTGTTAACATCTAACCGAACCACACTGCAATTGTCAAAACTGTCACCTGCAAAGTCCACTGAGGTCCCGGGGGAAAATAAGATGGAATCTACATAAGGCCTAACCTTTTCTTTCATGCTTAATGGAGTTTCACTTGCCTGTGTCCAGCCATTTGCAGAGGGCTCGCACCTGAAGAGTCGCACGAGGGTTCCTAGTGCAGGCCGGCTGCTGTCAGACACCTCTGCCCCTGGCCACGTGCAGAAGCACGCTGAAGGCTACCATGATTCAAGATGGTGGAGGTGGCCTTGGGCAGAGACTACGGGGCACAGCTGTGCATGGGCAAGCCCCCCCAACCCCGACTACCCCCCAGCAGCCACACCCTATAAAGCAGCCCCATTCCATGGCCTGCCGGCAGAGTACATCCTCTAGAGCCCAAGTTCCCACCTCCCCGTTCCCTCATCAAAGGATAAAACGCCTTGGCTTCTGAGCTGAACTTGCTGTTGTTCTCTTGGCTGGAATGACCCAGCCAGGACCCTTGGGCCAGGAGGACTCTTGCTATGGATGGACTTGGGAGACAGTAGGTAACAAAACCCGGAAATTAACATCTGTGCAATACTGTTAACTAAACCAAAGGCCCTGGTGGCTCAAACAGTTAAAAAAAATCCACCTGCAATGCAGGAGACCCAGGTTCCATCCCTGGATGGGAAAGATACCCTGGAGAAGGAAGTGGCAACCCATTCCAGTAGTCTTGCCTGGAAAATTTCATGGACAGAGGAGACTGCTGGCTACAGTCTACAGCATCTTGAAGAGTCGGATACGACTGAGCGAATAACACAACAAAAAGTCCCCAGTTTTCCACTCATGTCCCTTTTCTGTCCCGGGAGCCTATGAAGGATCCCACATGGCATTTAGCTGTTTCTTCTCAGTCCTGTGAGTCTGTGACAGCGCCTCCACCTTCTCTTGACTTTTAAGATCTTGAGGCATTTGAATAGTATGGACGAGTTTTTTTGTCAAATGTCCCTCAATTTTGGTTTCTCTAATGTTTATTCAGGTTGCCTTGAGGTTATACATTTTTGGCAAGAATGACACAGGAATGATGTTGTGCTTCCACCCCAAAAAACATAAATTTCCAAAAAACATAAATTTCAAACAGAAATTCCATGGAACTATATCTTTGCCATGTTAAATACATGCTGAGATTTTTCTATTATTGTTTGAAATGCTGGTTTCACAACCATATTGCTTCACAGCCATCTAATGGGGCAGAAAACACTGCCCTAGGCCAGCTTATGTTTGAGGCCTTCTCCTCCTCCTGCCAGTTCTTTCTTGAATATCTTTCCTCTCTGAGACTCAGTGGCACCGCACTGACCAGGTTTTCTTTCTTAGTCTCTGAAGAGCTCTTCCCTGTAAGTTTTGACCTTTTTGCCCCACCCCCACCCCATGTCCTACATGGTGGTGATGGGTGTAAACACTGCAAATGTTCTATCTGATGATACCTCGCTAGACATAGTTCCTCCGTGAGTTGACCTTCCATTCTGGCTCCACACAGGTGACCCCACCTCTGCTCTCCCACCCAGGCTCTGCCTTCCTGCTGCCTCTAGGCATTCCCAGGTGGGTGCCCTGCCACCTTTGACAGGTCCTTCGACAGGACCAAAATAACATTTATTCAGGACTTTCCTCCCCCCACGACCCGCGATCCTCACCAACTGGATCGTCTTCCCTCCATCCTATGCCTGTCAGCGTTACACCCCTATTCCTCCTGTCTTATTTTGACCACAAGCCTGGCTTTCACAGCCTAGCAACTGGGAATGCCACCCGGCCGGTTCCTTTACTATCCATGTCCTAATCGGGGCATTCTCAGTTTAGAGAACACCACTTTAGAGAATACCACAATCACCTAGGGGACTTGTTAAAAACTGATAGCTGGAGCCCACCCCCAGAGACTGTAATTTGGGATGTCTAGGGTGGGGCCCTCAGATTGGCTCTTCTCTCGAGTTCCCAGGAGAGGGTGATGCACCTTTGAGAACCACCCCAGATAGTAATTCTAGACTCCTGAGCACTTCTGGGACCTGGCGGCAGGCAGTATTCCACCTCCCCAACCCAGCCAGGAGCAGCTCATACTAAGCCAGGGTTTCCTGGACAAGGAGGGCCCAATCCATCCCCTCACCTTCCAAGGACTCCAGTCTCCCCCACTCCACAGGGATTCGCTCCAGATCAGCAGTCCCCAAGGCTTTGTTCTTCTCCAGCCTGCATGCAGCTGTTTCTCCTAGTGCTTGGTGGTAGGAAAGGGGCGATTACAACTGCAAGGTTACTAGTCCTGAGTCTGCCAACTAGACGTGCTCAGGAAGTGCCAGGCTCATAGGAAGCTGTTTTTCCTCTGTGCTCACCGCCCTTTGCACACTTCTTTTCATTCTGATTGCTAGTACATTCCGTCTTCACCTTGCACACCCTCCCAGACACGCTCAGGCATATGCACGCGCGCACACACACATACACTCACACACACACAGGTTCAAGCACTAGTTTACGGCTTTGCCTGCAACTGCTTGCCCAAGAGCCATCTGCTGAGCCTCCGTGAACTTGAAAGAAACCGAGTGAGACCTCGCCCTGTCTTTCAGGGACTCGCTGAGTGAGGACAGCGGCTCTCGGGTTCTCTGTGCCCAGCAGTCAGTGCGGGGTGGCTGGGTGGGGGGCCCTGGGTGGCGCGAGTGGTGGGGGGGAAGGGAGCAGGCAGAGGGTACCTCTGCGCCGCCCTACACGGGCACATACGTCTTTTAAAGTCTTTCGGAAGAGATCACGCCGAGCCCTTGGAAGTGGGACCAAGGACAGGCTCGCAAAGGACAGGAGCGTCGGGGGTTCGCGCCCCCTCCCCGCCGGCCGGCGTGGGGAGGTTGGGGGCCGCAGTGCGGCGCTCGGCCGGCAGGGGTCTCCGTTCCTAGTCTGCTGTGAACTCGCCAAATGGAGGCTCCCGGGGCGGAGCGAGCGCGCCCTCGGCGCTTCCGTCCTCACCTTTGAGACACTTGGTGCCCGCTCGGGTCCGGCGGGAGCGGGGCGAGGGGCGGGGGCGGGGGTGGGGGTGGTGCAGTGACCTTGTCACGTGGGGGAGGACGTGCCTTCCTCGCCTCCCGACCTGCCGGCTCCGGTTCCGGGGCTTTACGGGCCTGACGAGCGAGGCCCGACAACCCAAGGCCAGCGGTCCGCACAGGACCGTGAGCCTGGCAAGCTGCATCCCGGGTCTCTCCTCATCTTCCCAGAGAGTGGCCGGGACCGGGCCGCTGCCCTGACATCTGTGCCCTTTGGGGAAGTTCTGTTTCCTAACCTACCTCTTGTGAAAGAGGTCCATTTGTAGGATAATGACAGCAGCCGAGGAGGCGCAGGTCGGGCCAGGCGCGATCACTTGATTCCTTCATCTGACAAGTGCCCGTTGGTCATAGATCCGGGTGCCAGGCACAGTGTCCTGAGTGAGCAAGGACTCAGACCCTGTCCTTATTACCCGGAAAGCCAAAGAACTGAGTTTTCAGGAGACCAGATGGACTTCTGGTGCCTATTACTTTAAGCATCCGGACCACATGGAGGAAGAAATCCCACCCTGGAACCAAAGTGTGCAGTCTGTGCCACCGTTAGAAGCCGGTTAGTGCAGGCTTGCGTTAACCTTTCGGACCTTTCACTTCATCTAATAGTGAAAAAACAAATAACACCTTGACTGACGGCTGACTTAGGGGCTGGGCCGTGCTAGGTGCTGGGGATATAATGGTGAATAAGATGTGTCCGTGCCTGCAACCCACGACACAGCAGCGGGTGGGTAAAGCATAAACAAGAAATGGCCGGCTTGCCTCCTGGTCTAGCCGTTAAGAATCTGCCTTGCAATGCAGGGCACACATGGTCCATCCCTGGTGGAGGAAGATCCCCCATGTCCTGGAGCAACTAAGTCCTCTTGCAACAATAAAGACCCAGCACAGCTAAAAATAATTAAAAATAAATAATTGAAATTTTTTAAAAATTGCAGTGTGGCTGGGACCCTGGTCCACTGGTTATCTGGATGCTACTGATTTATTACATAAGTACAAGAGGACCCAGAAGAGAGAGGTGTTGCCGGGTGAGTCAGACCCACAGACCAGCCCCAGTGATGTGGAATCCCACAGGAAAGCCACCATCTGCTGCTGATACCCAGGGACACATCAGTTGTCCTGTATCCCAGGACCAAGTAACAAGAGCATCCTAATTCCTGATCCTAGGTTTGCTCTGGCTTCACTCAACTCATTTCCCTTCATTCATTCCCTGGGAAGTTCCTAAGAAACTAGTATTCAGCAACCACATACTTGGCTTCCCTTCTCATGAAACTCATGAACCTGGCTGATGTAGGAAGAGAAAGAAGGTTCACTATTTCTTTTTTTTTTTAGCTGCATCCTGCAGTTTGTGGGATCTTAGCTCCCCGACCAGGGATTGAACCCAGGGCCTCAGCATTAAGAGCTGTGGAGTCCTAACCACTGGACCACCAGGGAATTCTCAAGGTTCACTCTTTATATAGCTTTTATATAGCTCAGTTTTGGCTGTTGTTTTCCTGTGCTGAAATTATCTTTGGGCTCTCTTGTTCGCCTTTTGAGATATGTTTTAAAAATCCAGACTTCCAGGAAAGACTCTCTTTTTCTACATATTAGGTTAACAGAACACTAGCTGTGGGGTTCCAACCTCCAACGTTTCTAGGCAGCAGAAATCTCATCACATAGCCGGAGAAACAGTCACAAATTCCCATGACACACTTTCAGGCCGTATCTCTGCTCTTGGCCTGCTTCAGGGCTGTGGGAGGAAAGGCAGTGCTCCGGGGATCAGCCGGGAGTCACTTGGAATCCCTCCACACTGATATTTTGTGCCTTCTCCCCTTGAGTGAGAGACACAAAGTCCTCTGCAAGCACTGTTATGTGTTTTTTTGTTTGTTTGATTTTATAAAAATACACAGACCTCTATGTTCCCTGTTCTCTGAGCGCTGTGTTAATATTCAACATTTAGTGCTGTAAAAAAGGAAAACTTTGGCTCGTTAAAGGAGCATACCAGAGTCTTGTTTACTCTTTTGTCTGTCTGTTCATACCAGGATAATTCCTGACTGACTACCTAAAGTGCCCGAGCAGTTACAAAGGGATCATTCATTTCCTTTCTCAGCTGTCAAGTGCTAAAATCATTCTCCTTAAAACAGATGCCATGACTTATCTAGAAAGATACTCGGGAAGCAACATTTATGATTATTTACAAGGGTGGTAAGCACATCAGACACGTGAATAAGAAAATTAGGTACGTTTTGCTCATTCTTAGGATGCCCTCAGAGAATGACACATACTTCCCACGACATCACAGCCCTCTCCTCTAAATCTCATGTACGACCTTCAGAAAATGAGCACTGTTCTACAAATCGAATCCCATTATCACCTGTATCACCTGTAACATGGAGAAGGTGTTCACATAGAAAAAGCTATTTCCGTAGACTGAATTCAAAGTTGTTTTCAATGACAGGCCGACCTGTGACCCCCTCACAAAATGCTGGAGTGGAAACCAAGTCTTCAGTATTAGCGATTGCAACTTCCAGGCAATATCTCTGGCAAGTGGCCTCCTCACACCTGAGTGTGAGGAGGTGGCAGCATGCTTCCAGAGGCAAAGTCTTTGGCAACAGTTCTTCCCTGGACCCTGAGATTCCGGAAGCTCCTTTCCTCTGCGCCCACTCACCTCTCCAGCCCGGCCACGTGGGAAAAGCCTCGCCACTGAAGTAGCTCGTTCAGTGTCTGAGTAGCTCTCAGAGGCTTTACTCTTTCAGGTTTACAGCGCGTGCTCAGTCGCTCAGGTTTCACTAAGGCCTTGCTTTCTTCATTGCATGTGTGCTTAGTTGCTCAGTCGTGTCCAACCCTCTTCAACCACATGGACTGTAGCTCTCCAGGCTCCTCTGTCCATGGGATTTTTTTCAGCCAGGAATACTGAGGTGGGTTGTCATTTCCTTCTTCAGGGGATTTTCCCGACCCAGGGATTGAACCTGTGTCTCCTGCATTGGCAGGCAGATTCTTTCCCCTCTGAGCCATCTGGGAAACCCTTTTATTCACTGAGTCTGTTACAGATGCTCATTGAGGTTTATCAGGAGAGAGAGATGGAATTGGGAACCCAACAAGTCCCTAGCCCTCCTGGGACTTGTCTTCTACTGAGGAAGACAAGATACACAGTTAAACAAGTGAATGCATAATAGTGTGGCAGGTAACAATAAAAGCACTGATGGAAAAGTAAGTTCCAAGACTGGGGAAGGGGAGAGCTTCTTTAGGTTGGGAGGCAAGGGGCCCCCCCATGAGGAGGTGACATTTGACACAGGCCTAACTGAACTGAGGGGATGAGCCGTGTGAATGGGGGAGGGGAGGGAGCAAAGGCCCTGCAATGATAAATGTGTGATATGTGAGGAATATCAAGGAGGTCAGAGAGGCTGAGGTGCAGTCAGGGGAGAGGAAGTGAGGTCTGAGGGCTAGCCAGGAGTTCTGTGGTCTTGAAAGGGCCTCGTTCTGCAGGATTGAGAGCAGGGATGTGATCTGATTTCAAGCCCTCACCCATCTTAGTTGCTGCCTTCTCTTTTTCTGGTTGGTCAAAGTCTCTGTCAGAGGCAGGAACCCAGACTTGTCTCCAATGTTCCAGGTGAAGCCTGTCTTGAAGAGTAGAGCAGGGCCAACTCTCTTTAATTCTGGACATAATGTTCCTCTCAATACCATTTAAGACCTCTCAGATTGCATTTTAGGAAGCCATTTATTGAATTTGCTATTTTCTTTGCACCTTCCACTCTTTTTTTTTTTTTGCATACTGCACTCTTAAAGCACATGCCCCATCTGAGTATCTTCCTCGTTCTCACCCTCATCCACCTTGGCCCAATACCTTCCAATATCATGGAACTTCAGGGAGCATCCTAGAACCCAAGTAGTAGCCTACTCAGAACACTGTCTTTACAGACACATTTTTGTATTTGCCTCATCCTGGTTCCACTTTAACATTCCAGGTTCCAAACACCCTAGGTTTGTGTGGATGGCTTTGGAGGGTTCCAACGGTGGGATTACTTCTCTACTAAATTCTATCTTCTAAGACTTGGCATCTAGTTTTAGTTTTTAAACATATTTTTGGACCCTCAAGTGATAGAATATTACTGTATAAGCTATACTTTCCAGATTTCTTCAGGATGTCACTTATAAGAAGACTGTATTGCAGGAGGCTGAGACAGAGCCCTGTGGCGAGTCAATAGAGACCTCCATCAGAGTTGGAATGTATCCATTGCCAAGACTGGGGAAGTGATTGTTCAACTGGCTGCAAATCAACCTAATTGGCCCTATACCTACCCTACACCTCTTCATTCCTCAACAAGGACACTTGTCGAAGATACTGAGATGTATACACACCCACCACCTTGACCTACATACACCTCACATTTGTATTTTCTTTGGCACCTCTCTTTTGCCAACTCTGGACTTTTCCTCCTGGCCTAACATCAGACAGTGGCTTCCTTCTTTGTTACTGTAATTGTACAATGTAGTTTTGTCTTCCTAAATGCATTATACATGCACTGAAAAGTTGTGCTAACTTGAATCATGTTTTAAGTATCAGTTCAGTTCATTTCAGTTGCTCAGTTGTGTCCGACTCTTTGCGACCCCATGAACCGCAGCACACTAGGCCTGCCTGTCCATCACCAACTGCCAGAGTCTACCCAAACCCATGTCCATTGAGTCGGTGATGCCATCCAACCATCTCATCCTCTGTTGTCCCCCTCTCCTCCTACCCTCAATCTTTCCCAGCATCAGGGTCTTTTTAGATGAGTCAGCTCTTCACATCAGGTGGCCAAAGTATTGGAGTTTCAGTTTCAACATCAGTCCTTCCAAAGAACACCCAGGACTGATCTCCTTTAGGATGGACTGGTTGGATCTCCTTGCAGTTCAAGGGACTCTCAAGAGTCTTCTCCAACACTGCAGTTCAAAAGCATCAATTCTTCGGTGCTCAGCTTCCTTATAGTCCAACTCGCACATCCATACGTGACTACTGGAAAGACCATAGCTTTGACTAGACAGACCTTTGTTGACAAAGTAATGTCTCTGCTTTTTAATATGCTGTCTAGGTTGGTCATAACATTTCTTCCAAGGAGCAAGCATCTTTTAATTTCATGGCTGCAGTCACCATCTGCAGTGATTTTGGAGCCCCAAAAAACAAAGCCTGTCACTGTTTCCACCATTTCCCCATCTATTTGCCACGAAGTGATGGGGCCAGATGCCATGATCTTAGTTTTCTGAATGTTGAGCTTTAAGCCAACTTTTTCACTCTCCTCTTTCACTTTCTTCAAGAGGCTCTTAGTTCTTTTTCACTTTCTGCCATAAGGGTGGTGTCATCCGCATATCTGAGGTTATTGATATTTCTCCCAGCAATCTTGATTCCAGCTTGTGCTTCCTCTAGCCCAGCATTTCTCATGATGTACTCTGCATATAAGTTAAATAAGCAGGGTGACAATATACAGCCTTGATGTATACAGTGAACTTTTCATTCCATCAATTAAAAAAAAAAGTGTTAGTTGCTCAGTCACGTCTGACTCTTTGCAACCCCATGGACTGTAGCCCGCCAGGGTCCTCTGTCCATGGGATTCTCCAGGCAGGAATACTGGAGTGGGTAGCTGTTCCCTTCTCCAGGGGATCTTCCCAACCCAGGGACTGAACCCAGGTCTCCTGCATTGCAGGTAGACTCTTTATCATCTGAGCCACCAGGGAAGCCCAATCAATAAAGGTATTGATCATGTCCTTGAAAAGTCGAACATTTCCAAATTGAAAAGTCTTTTTGAAATACAAGTATAAAAACAAAAGAAACAAAAACAAAAAATGAAATACAAGTATAATACTAATTTAGATTTTTGTTTACCTATACTCAATTTGCTCAAAATGTATAATATCTTCAAACACAATAATAACAGGTCAAGGCTGCTGTAACTTGACACACATGATGAGATTCAATATTTGGCACGTGATGTCCTCCTGCCAGGAAATTCTTTAACCTCAGATCTTCAGACTCAGTAAAATAAATAGTATTTTTTTAAATTGGTAGTTCAGTGAAAATAAACAAAAGCAGTTTCCATCTGGTTTGACATTGATCCTGAATTATTTTCAAGTCATCACTGTGCCCCCTTTTCAAACTAGATCACAAATCTTTTATTTTTAGTGTTTAAAAGTCTAATTTATTTATTTAAAATAAAAGTTAACTTTTAAAAACAAGCAACACTCCTTTAAATATTCACATACTTCTTTTCCAAACAATAAATCAAAAATACAATTCCCTAAACGTTCATACTTTGATTATAAACTTAAACATATCAAAATGTACATTAAAAGCATAAGTATATCAGATTTTCTTGGTAGCTCTCTGTAGTAAGCTAAATGATGACCACCTAAAGATATACTGTCCTAATTCCTAAATCTTGTAAATGTTACTTTATAAGGAGCAATGGCCTTTGTTGGTGTGATTAAGATCTCTTTTTTTAAAACAAAAAAAAAGCAAAGGCCTTTTAGTCCCTTTAATTGGCTATATCTAATCTTTTACATTTTAATTTTTATTTTTTTAAATTATGAAAGTATGATAATCACAGGAGACTTGGAAAATACAGAACAAGGTTACATACAGTTCTGCTGCTGCTAAGTCGCTTCAGTCGTGTCCGACTCTGTGCGACCCCACAGACGGCAGCCCACCAGGCTCCCCCGTCCCTGGGATTCTCCAGGCAAGAACACTGGAGTGGGTTTCTGCTATATATTACAATTATTTTTGTAAGTAGATAAATTAAGATTTTTAGTTGGAGTTTCAATATCAAACTCCCAAAAATTCATAGAATGAATATACAGAGAAGTAGGCGGATATAGTAGACCTGAAAAGCAATATGAACCAGTTCAACATAATTAACACTTACACATTTTCACAGAACAGTAGGATACAAATTCTATTCAAGTTCCCATAGACTGTAAACTAGGAGACACTGGAACATATTCAAGGACATAAAGCAAGGTGCAAAAATTTCATGGTCTAAAGGTATTGAAATCATACAGAATCTGTTCTCTTATCACTGTGGAATTGTTAGAAATCACTATCAAAAGGTATTTGAAAATAACCCACATATTTTCAAATGACATTTACCAAGAAAGATCTTTGACTCAGCCATCAAAAACTTCAATAAAGTCAGATTGAAAAAAACACATAGGGTGACTGCAGAGAAGAAAGACTTTAAGTGAGAAATTAGTATCAAAATGAGAAATTAATATTAAAGATACTTGAAACAAAATCCTATGTATTTAGAAATTAAGTGTCCACTTTTAAATGATGGGTGTTAGATTACAAATCTTGAGGATGGCAAAGGTCTCGCTAGTCTTACCCCTTACACCATCAGAGTCCAGCACACCTGGAACATATATAATAGGGGCTCAATACATGTTTCCTAAACAGATAAAATGAGCAATAAATGAAAGTTTGTGTACAAAACTAGTAGTCATTCACAGTTTTGCCCAGAGTCAAATAAAGACATGCCCAATGCCTTCTAAAAGAGAAATCTGGGGGCAAAAATCACCATCTCAGATAGATAAATAATAGCAATAATCTCAAAGTGCGTGTGTGCTAGGTCACTTCAGTTGTGTCCTACTCTTTGCAACCCTATGGACTGTAGCCCACCAGACTCCTCTGACCATGGGATTCTCCAGACAAAGAATACTGGAGTGGGTTGCCATGCCTTCCTCCAGGGGATCTTCCCAACCCTGGGATCAAACCCGAGTCTCTTATGTCTCCTGCATTGGCAGGTAGGTTCTTTACCACTAGCGCCACCATTTTGGTCTCAGTACACCTTTACACTACTAAAAATTACCAAGAACCCCAGAATTTTTGCTTATACAGGACACAGACATCAATATTTTGGGCTTTCCAGGTGGCACTATCGATGATAGAGAATTTGTCACTCGAGAATTTAGGTAAATTCAGCCTCTAGGGTAACCCTGACTCACACCTGCATCGACCACTTTTCTATAAGAACAGTTAATTGGAACGATTCTTAGGAAAGTCACCTTGAGAAGTGACTTTTCACTGCACTTCATTCTCCTGTTTGGGACCCTCAGCCTGCTCACGGGCCTACCTGTGGCCACCTTGCTTGGATCAGGTTGTGTACCTGATCCAGGCTGGGCCAATCGCATCCTCCCTCCTAGGAATTTGGTACTGGGCTGAGGACAACCAGTTGCTTGGCTAATAATCTCTGTAGAGGATATTAGTGGTCCTAATGTGGTCATCTTTTTTTTTTTTTTGGGTGTTAGTTCTAGAAGGTCTTGTAGGTCTTTATAGAACCATTCAACTTCAGCTTCTTCGGCGTTACTGGTCAGGGCATAGACTTGGATTACCGTGATATTGAATGGTTTGCCTTGGAAATGAACAGAGATCATTCTGTCGTTTTTGAGATTGCATCCAAGTACTGCATTTTTGACTCTTTTGTTGACCATGATGGCTACTCCATTTCTTCTAAGGGATTCTTGCCTACAGTAGTAGATATAATGGTCATCTGAGTTAAATTCACCCATTCCAGTCCATCTTAGTTCGCTGATTCCTAGAATGTCAACGTTCACTCTTGCCATCTCCTGTTTGACCACTTCCAGTTTGCCTTGATTCATGGACCTAACATTCCAGGTTCCTATGCAATATTGCTCTTTACAGCATCGGACTTTGCGTCTATCACCAGTCACATCCACAGTTGGGTATCGTTTTTGCTTTGGCTCCATCCCATCATTCTTTCTGGAGTTATTTCTCCACTGATCTCCATTAGCATATTGGGCACCTACTGACTTGGGGAGTTCATCTTTCAGTGTCCTATCCTTTTGCCTTTTCATACTGTTCATGGGGTTCTCAAGGCAAGAATACTGAAGTGGTTTGCCATGCCCTTCTCCAGTGGACCACAATCTGTCAGCCACCAAAAAAGATGTCCTTTTCATTATAGGGGACTAGAATGCAAAAGTAGGAAGTCAAGAAACACCTGGCGTAACAGGCAAGTTTGGCCTTGGAGTACAGAATGAAGCAGGGCAAAGGCTAATAGAGTTTTGCCACGAGAACGCACTGGTAATAGCAAACACTCTATTCCAACAACACAAGAGAAGACTCTACACGTGGACATCACCAGATGGTCAACACCGAAATCAGATTGATTATATTCTTTGCAGCCAAAGATGGAGAAGCTCTATACAGTCAGCAAAAACAAGACCAGGAGCAGACTGTGGCTCAGATCATGAACTGCTTATTGCCAAATTCAGACTTAAATTGAAGAAAGCAGGGAAAACCACTAGACCATTCAGGTATGACCTAGATCAAATCCCTTATGAGTATACAGTGGAAGTAACAAATAGATTTAAGGGACTAGACCTGATAGACAGAGTGCCTGATGAACTATGGACAGAGGTTCGTGACATTGTACAGGAGACAGGGATCAAGAAAATCCCCATGGAAAAGAAATGCAAAAAAGCAAAATGGCTGTCTGAGGAGGCCTTACAGATAGCTGGGAAGAGAAGAGAAGCGAAGAGCAAAGGAGAAAAGGAAAGATATTCCCATCTGAATGCAGAGTTCCAAAGAATAGCAAGGAGAGATAAGAAAGCCTTCCTCAGCGATCAGTGCAAACAAATAGAGGAAAACAACAGATTGGGAAAGACTAGAGATCTCTTCAAGAAAATCAGAGATACCCAAGGAACATTTCATGCAAAGATAGGCTCGATAAAGGACAGAAATGGTATGGACCTAACAGAAGCAGAAGATATTAAGAAGAGGTGGCAAGAATACACAGAAGAATTGTACAAAAAAGATCTTCACGACCCAGATAATCACGATGGTGTGATCACTCACCTAGAGCCAGACATCCTGGAATGTGAAGTCAAGTGGGCCTTAGAAAGCATCACTACGAACAAAGCTAGTGGAGGTGATGGAATTCCAGTTGAGCTATTTCAAATCCTCAAAGGTGATGCTGTGAAAGTGCTGCACTAGATATGCCAGCAAATTTGGAAAACTCAGCAGTGGCCACAGGACTGGAAAAGGTCAGTTTTCATTCCAATCCCAAAGAAAGGCAATGCCAAAGAATGCTCAAACTACCGCACAATTGCACTCATCTCACATGCTAGCAAAGTAATGCTCAAAATTCTCCAAGCCAGGCTTCAGCAATACGTGAACCGTGAACTTCCAGATGTTCAAGCTGGTTTTAGAAAAGGCAGAGGAACCAGAGATCAAATTGCCAATATCCGCTGGATCATCGAAAAAGCAAGAGAGTTCCAGAAAAACATCTATTTCTGCTTTATTGACTATGCCAAAGCCTTTGACTGTGTGGATCACAATAAACTGTGGACAATTCTGAAAGAGATGGGAATACCAGACCATCTGACCTGTCTCTTGAGAAACCTGTATGCAGGTCAGGAAGCAACAGTTAGAACTGGACATAGAACAACAGACTGGTTCCAAATAGGAAAAGGAGTACGTCAAGGCTGTATATTGTCACCCTGCTTATTTAACTTATATGCAGAGTACATCATGAGAAACGCTGGGCTGGAAGAAACACAAGCTGGAATCAAGATTGCCGGGCGAAATATCAATAACCTCAGATATGCGGATGACACCACCCTTATGGCAGAAAGTGAAGAAGAACTAAAGAGCCTCTTGATGAAGGTGAAGGAGGAGAGTGAAAAAGTTGGCTTATAGCTCAACGTTCAGAAAACTAAGATCATGGCATCTGGTCCCATCACTCCATGGGAAATAGATGGGGAAACAGTGAAAACAGTGTCAGACTTTACTTTTTTGGGCTCCAGAATCACTGCTGATGGCGACTGCAGCCATGAAATTAAAAGACGCTTACTCCTTGGAAGGAAGGTTATGGCCAACCTAGATAGCATGTTTAAAAGCAGAGACTTTACTTTGCCAACAAAAGTCCGTCTAGTCAAGGCTATGGTTTTTCCAGTGGTCATGTATGGATGTGAGAGTTGGACTATAAAGAAAGCTGAGCGCCGCAGAATTGATGCTTTTGAACTGTGGTGTTGGAGAAGACTCTTGAGAGTCCCTTGGACTGCAAGGAGATCCAATCAATCCATCCTAAAAGAGATCAATCCTGGGTGTTCATTGGAAGGTTTGATGTTGAAGCTGAAGCTCCAATACTTTGGCCACCTCATGCGAAGGGTTGACTCATTGGAAAAGACCCTAATGCTGGGTAGGATTGGGGGCGGGAGGAGAAGGGGACGACAGAGGATGAGATGGTTGGATGGCATCACTGACTCGATGAACATGGGTTTGGGTAGACTCCGGGAGTTGGTGATGAACAGAGAGGCCTGGCGTGCTGCAGTTCATGGGGTCGCAGAGAGTCGGACACGACTGAGCGACTGAACTGAACTGAACTGAACTGAATGTGGTCATCATAGAGGGATCATCTCCCACCCGGCCCAGCTGCCCACCAAGAGGAAGAAACAAAGTCAGTTGCAGAGAGAGAGAGACAGGCATCAGGGACAAAGCTGGAGAGGGGTCCTGCCTGGCTGGGTGGCAGCCACCTGTCCTGGGCCTCAGTGAGACACGGCTTTATCTATGTATGTACTTCCCTTCCCGCTTCAGCCAGTTTAGGTTGGTGACTTGCAACCCAAAGGTCTTAACTGAGGCAAAGACAGAGCCAGAAGCATCCGTGGATCTTTCTCGACAGCCAGGTGCCTTAAAAGATTCTGGAGAGCTCTGCAGGCCCTAGATACACATTTACTCTCTGAAGACTCAACCGGACAAAAACATCTTTCCAATCCAAGGCCAACGAGATTAGGAAAGAGCATTTCCTCCAGCTTTCCATCCCCCAAGGGCAAATGTACAGATGACTGCAGTTAGCAATTGATTCTGTGGGTTAGTATTTGCTGAGGGCACACACTCAGGGACTTGAGCGACAGAAATCCCCAGGTGCCAGGCAGGAGGCTGGCGCATTATGCTTCCAACCACTGGCCTGTCCTCCCTCCTCTAAGTCAGCACTCCCCGGAGCCCCAACCCACCATGACTGGTAGGATGACCCACTTTTAAAAGTGCCAATTTTTAGCAGCTGGAAACAACAAACATAGAGGGAGGTGAAAATGCCAGAGGATGGATTTCTCTATGTGCGTGCATGCTAAGCCACTTCAGTCATGTCTGACTCTCTGTGGCCCCATGGAACATAGCCCGCCAGGCTCCTATGTTCATGGGATTTTTCAGCCAAGAATACTGGAGTGGGTTGCCATTTCCTCCTCCTGGGGATCTTCCCAACCCAGGGATCAAACCCACAACTCCAGCATCTCCTGCATTGCAGGAGGCTTCTTCACAGCAAGGCCACCAGGGATTTCTCTTTACCTGTTTTCAAAAGATGCTCTAGGACCAGGGACCCATTCCAAGGATGTAATGCGACAGCCATCCAAAGCCGGTGCAGCTGGAACGGCTGTGTGACAGTCCGTTAGTCCACACAGCTCCCTGGGCCTCAGTTTTTACGGCTGCAGAAGAGGAGGTAGATGTAGACTGTCTTTAATATCCTTTTCATCCTCAACTTTCTACGATCTTTGTGCGCTGGAGAGATTTACACAGAACTTCATCTTGCTTTTATTACTCGTAGTTCATCTTCCTCCGACAGAGCCAGCAGCAGCCTGTGCAGAAAGTTAAGTGGCTCTCTCTTCCAGGATGATTTAAGAGGCGTTGACAACCCCAAGCACCTTCCTCACCTTCATCACAGCCCAGGCCCAAAGCTCGCCCATTCCAGAGCCAGCCCTGGGATCCAAGCATGGTCTGTCAATTGTTGTTCAGTCACTCAGTCGTGTCCAACTCTTTGCTCATGGACTGCAGCACGCCTGGCTTCCCTGTCCTTCACCATCTCCCGGAGCCTACTCAAACTCATGTCCTTTGAGTCGGTGATGCCATCCAATCATCTCATCCTCTGTTGTCCCCTTCTCCTCCTGCCCTCAATCTTTCCCAGCATCAGGGTCTTTTCCAATGAGTTGGGTCTTTTCCAATGAGTCGGGTTTTTCCAATGAGTCGGCTCTTTGCATCAGGTGGCCAAAGTATTGGAGCTTCGGCTTTAGCATCAGTCCTTCCAAGGAATATTCAGGGTTGATTCCCTTTAGGATTGACTGGTTTGATCTCAAGAGTCTTCTCCAACACCACAGTTCAAAAGCATCAATTCTTCGGCGCTCGACTTTCTTTATGGCCCAACTCTCACATCCATACATGACTATTGGAAAAACCATAGCTTTGACTATGCAGACCTTTGTGGGCAAAGTAATGTCTCTGCTTTTTAATACACTGTGTAGGCTGGTCACAGCTTTCCTTCCAAGGAGCAAGCGTCTTTTAATGGGATCTGTTGATGGTCCCCATCAAAAGGCAGATACCTACATTCCCCATTGTTTCTCATGGAGCATATTAGCCTGGACTCCCCTCTGGATTCCCTAGAAAGGGCACTGAGAATTGGATTCAGCAGAGGCGCTGTGGCCAGAAGGGTCTGGGGCCCAGGGCACGGCGGTTGCAAACCCACCTGGGCAGTCAAGTGTGCAGGGGGACCTGCAGGCAGCGAAGGCTCCAAGAGTAGATGAGGAAGCAGCTCTGAGTCAACTGCACTGGCCACTGGCCACTGGCCGAGACAGGAGGGTGGTCAGGTTCATTTCTCTTGCCTGAGTCGCTTCTCCTCTTCAGGGTGCCCAGCGGGAAGTAGAAGAGTCTCTGATCACCCTCCACAGGTTCCTCCTCCAGTCAGGCAACGCCTGCCCTTAGGCCCCCAGAGATCATCCTGACAAGACAACAAGGGAAGGTGGCCACCCTGGAGACAGTGGCCTGATTGTGCTGTGGCGAAGTTGCCCAGAATCACAGGTGCCCCTTGCATTGCAGGGGTTCATGGCTGCTGCCCGCTGGCCCGATGGCACTGGCTTCCTTCCTTTCCTGGCTATCTGCCTAAGAAGACACAGGCCACTATGGCACCCGCCCACCTCAAAGACAAGGCTTGGGTAGAACGTCGCTGGCAGTCCAGTGGCTAAGAGTCTGTGCTAACAATGCAGGAGTGCCAGGTTCCATCCCTGGTCAGGGAACTAACTAGATCCTGAAAGCTGCAACCAAGAGTTCACATGCCTCAACTATCACCCGGCACAGTCAAATACATAAATACACAAAAATTAATTAAAAGGGGGGGGGTTGTGAGTCAGGTTGTACTAATCCCCATTTCTGGTGGCTTCAGCTCTTAAACCGTAAAAAAGGGGAAAGGATAACCAGAAAGAGAACTTCCTAATGCTCCTATGGGGGGGATTTATTTATCAATATGGGAGCTGTATGAGGTTTAGGAATAAATGAGCCATTAGATAGCACCCTGAGGTATTCTTCTTCGACACAGTATCTTAAACACGGATTCCCCTGCACTGTATTGGAACAGATGCCACACATTACATAAGAGAACCAAGCTTCCCACGGACTTTCTTAGAAGGCTAGGCTTGTCAAATCTTTATCTCATTTGTGGGTGAGAATTAGGGTGTGTTCTGGTAATTTATGTGTGTGTAGATATTAAGTAGAAGTAAAAACAGCAACTGAAGCAAAAACCATCCTTAGCAATGTCTTGAAATGTTCTGAAAAGAAACTGTGGAAGAGCCTGAGAGAACCAGGTGTGTTTTCTATTTCCTGGGGATAAACAGGAAAGGGACCCAGGTGTATGGAGGACCACAAGCATTCCATTGCCACCTTCCTCCTTAGTCTCCAGAGCAAACACCTTGTAAAGTACCAAAGGGCCAAAATTCCAGTTATTCCCAGGGGCTCTTCATGATCCAGCAGAGGTTTCTGGGTATGTTGCATGAGTCCCATCAAACCTTTAAGTTTAACTCATCTTGGTTGATTTCCCTCTACTGTAGATTTCCTTTGCAAGAGAACGGGAATTGGGGGAATTGAAGAACTCTTATTGGGTAGTCTAGCAATTTTGCACCGGGACGCCAGCCTGGGGCCTTGAGAATTTCCCTAATGAACCCCAGGGAGACTTGGGTTAACTGCAGGCAGGCACAGCTCCTCCAGCACTCACCTCTGGAGAGGGTCTAGGAATCCAGAGACTCCTGCTAATGAAAGGTCTGCTCAACATCCTGGGGCTAAAGATGAACCGATTACCTCCACTGTGAAACAAGAATCTGCAAAGAATTCTGAGCACATACCTACCTGCAAATCTACCTGCCAGTCCTGCAAACAAGGTGTGCTAAAGCCGAACCATTTGTCTGAACCAGCCAGTACTAGGTCACAGTAGAATATGGGTTAGGAGTCACAGACATCTAGGTGTGAACCCTGGGTGGGCTACTACGAGCTGTGTGACCGCACCCAAGACACTCAGCCCGTCCCCTGCCTCAATGTCCTCGTGTGCAAACGGGAGTGAAACAGACTCACACGATCTGGAGCTACTGAGTCTGAAGAAGTAGGAAACGAGTACGTGTGGCCTCATTTCTACAGGCAGAAATACCACACACTTCTTTCCCTGGGGTTTCGAGGTCCGGGCCACCTGGTCGGTACACCGACCGGCCCCTGCAGCGCAATTCCGCCCTCAAGGACCCTCCATCCCCTGCCCACCGCACCAACTTGCTCCCCCCTCTCTCTTGCCTCCCTCTCTCTCCCATCTGGCGCCCTCACAACACTCTCTAAAACAGAAAGTACTACCGCCCTTTAATCCGTGCTCTACGTCAAGGGCAGAAGCGTCACGAAAGTGAGCAGCCCGGCTTTCCGGGCGTGGACGGGCAGGGCTCCGGGGCGGTCCCGGGCAGCTGGCGGGGCCAGCCCCCTTTCCCCAGCCGAATTCCAGATTCAGAGCCTGGGCACCACACTCTGCCCGAGCGAGTGTGCTACGGCCGACACCCGGGAGCCGCTCGCAGCCCTGGGGGGTCGGGGGCGCGGAGATGGGGAGGAGTGGGAAAGAAGATGGGGAGGGAGGAGGCGGAGGAAGGGGGAGGCGGAAGGTGAGAGGAGGAGGGGAGGGGGAGAGGCGAGGAAGTTGGAGAAAGGGAGGTCGGGGTGGGTTGGGGGGAGGGAGGAAGTGGGGGGAGGAGGGAGTACGAGGGAGGGGAGGAGGGGGTGGGAGGAGGAGACGGTGTGGGGCCCGCAGGCGCTTGCGGGGGGAGTGGAGGGGGAGAGGGGGAGGGAGGGGGAGGAGGAAGGGAGGGGGAGGGGGAGGGGCGCGGGGGAGGAAGGAGGAAGTGGGGGTCAGAGGACGGCGAGGGCGCGGACCCCTCCCGGGCGAAGCCGGAGGTGGATGCGGGCCGCGAGCACTGCTCTGGGACAGCGGACCCACTTTGGAAGAGTAGGGCAGCACGGCGGGGCTGTCCTGGAACAAGCAAAAACAAAACAAACAACAACAACAACAACCAAACCAAGCGCCGGCCGCCCCTCCCCACCCCGCCCGGGCCTCGGCGGGGACGTCGGGGAGCGGGGACCGTGGCCCTCGGGGGGCTCCCCGGGGCCCGCGGCCGCACGGTCCGGGAACTGGGCTCCGTCAGACTTCCCGGAGGCAGGAGGCTGCTCTTCTCCAAAACCCACCAGACTGCTCTGATGTGCATTTCTTAACAGTGGAAAACTACAAAAAAAAAAAAAAAAAAAATAGCCATGAAAATAAGTGAGAGAAGAACCCGCAGGCTTCACTTCCAAGGAGGCGTTGAGTCTTGAAATTCGGAGTCCTTGCGGGCGAGCCTTGTGAGCGCCTTTCTAGTCCACCCACACTGATGGGTGCGCGTCTCTGCTGTGCTTCACGCTGGGTGGCGGTGACGTGGTGACATCGTGGGAAGTTCATTTGGTGATGATTTCTGCTTTGGTCCGGTTGCCTTGCTTCACTTGATAACACGACGGAAACGCATACACGTTGCAAAAAGAAAGGCACAGAACTAGCAGTATCTTTTTAACTCTGGCTTAAAATAGATGAGAAGCCCTAAGGCGCTGCCAGCACTGAAAGAATGAAGGGTTAAAAACAACAATTATGCATTGGCTCCTTCATAGTCATTCTCCATAAGTTAACATTGTCAGTCATTAAATAAAAGGGACGAAAATCCTATTCGTTGTTATAAATTCACAGTTTTAGAAAGTGTGCTATTACATCATATGTGCTGAATCACATTATCAGGTCTGTATTTGAGAAAGAATTTCTGCTCTGAAATAGAGCAGCCTTAATGCTTAAGTGCCAAGAAGTGCTTCTTAGGAAATTTCCAAATGCAATCAATTAATACAAAAACAGATGCAGTAGGGGGTGCTTACTAAAACTGAAGGCTCTTCTCCCAAAGAATGCACCCCATTTTCCTTTCAAATAAGCCTGGAAGTCATTCATTTTCAATTGGCCAATGAGGACTGACGATCACTCCAAAATCAGAATGGGGCATCTTTTCCATGGTAGGTTAATAGAAAAGCCCAATTCAGTTTACAAAAATGTCTTTGGGCCAGGTCTCATTCACCTGCATAAAATCAAAGATGCGGTGATGTGTGTTTTATCACATTGAACAGCAGCAGTGATAGGATGGATGTTCATGGGAACAGGATGCCCAGTCAGAGGTTTCACTGAACCACATCCCAGCTAATGCATGCAGAAAAGTCCCTGGGAGGTGGGTTGTAGGCTGGCACTCCTCGTTTTCCAGGCCTGTTTGTTTCCCCTTTGAAGTGTGTTTTAAACTTTTGAATTCATTATCTGTATTAAAAATCAGGATATTTCACAGGGAAAGCTGGATTTGTGGCTTCTCTTTGAAATCTGAGAAGACCTGGAGCAGAGTGGCAGTGTCAGAAGTGACCGTTCGCATGCCCACAAGCGCGTGCACGCACACACACACACACCCCACTGTTGTCCTCTTAAGACACTTGTTTGCCCTGTACCCCGAGTTTTCTGACCCCGGACAAACTACTTCATCTAATGTTCAGCCGTTTTATAAGGATCATTAAAGTCATAGGTGGTTTTGACACTTTCTGTCTAGATCTAATGCATGTATAATTAAAACCTCAAATCTTGACTTCCAGAAATTCATCTTGACAGATTCAGCAAATCAGAAACTGAATAAAGACAGACACAACGGAATGTGACTCCTCCATGGGGCATTTCCCCAAAATGCAGCAAGATACGGGAGCGTGTGGTCTCAGCAATTAAACTATGCAATGTTAGGCAAGTTATTTACTATCCTAACCAGCACAAGTTATTTACTATCCTTACTTCCCTGGTGGCTCAGATGGTAAGGAATCTGTCTGCAGTGCAGGAGACCCAGGTTCGACCCCTTTGTCAGGAAGATCCCCTGGAGAAGAGCATGGCTACCCACTCCAGTATTCTGGCCTGGGGAATCCCATCCATGGACAGGGGTGCTTGGGGGCTACAGTCCATGGGGGTTTCAAAGAGTCGGACACAACTGAGCAACTAACACCAGCACGATTCTGTAAAGCAATTATCCTTCAATTAAAAATAAGTAAATTTAAAATAAAAAAATACATACTAAAACTACCCCTTTGAATTATTGAATATTGAGTTATTATATGTGAAAGAATTTTGAACAGCCCCTGGTCCATAGGAACCACCCCAAATATTAATTTCTCCTGCCCTTGGGATTTCAGTTACTAATGGAGGTTCTTGAGAGAGAATTATTACTAGATTCTACTTTAGTAGAATTCAGCCTTTGGTACCTGCAGGAGATTTATCTGGAAACTCACTTATGCTAGTTTCAGGGTCCTGCTCCTAAGATTTTGATATAGGAAGTCTCAAATAGGGCCCTGGGGTTTCACATATTAATATTTAATTCTGGGGCACAAGTTCTCGGCCCTCAGTTTGACAGTCCTTGTCATGGACTTGCCCTTGGCTTTCGAGGGAGAGAGGTGGGGATGGAGGCCTGGGCCGAGTCCTAGGGTGTCCCGGCCAGCCTGCTGGTCCTGCAGCTAGACTGGACCCCTCCCAGGATCCCTCTTGCCAGCTCCTGGACTCCCAGGCATTTACTGAGCAGCTGCTGGAAGCACCCTGAGCTGGCACCAAGCACGCAAGACAAATGAAGTGTTTCCTGTTCACAGGGAGCCCAGGGCACTGAATTCCAAGGTCAGGCCTGGCATTTGGGTCCCAATTTCTGCCTCTCCCTGGTGGCTCAGCCAGTGAAAAATCTGCCTCCCATGCAGGAGACCTGGGTTCGATCCCTGGGTCAGGAAGGTCCCCTGAAGAAGGGAATGGCAACCCACTCCAGTATTCTTGCCTGGAGAATCCCATGGACAGAGGAGCCTGGCAGGCTACAGTCCATGGGGTCGCAATGAGTCAGACAGGACTAAGGGACTAACACTTCCACTTCTGCTTCTCCTATGGCCCAGCATGTAATACACACCATTCCAAGTGACAGTGTTCCCAAAGATGCTCCCCATTCCCCCCAGCACTGCACTCCACACCACGATAGAGCGACTTGTGCCTTACCCGAGGACACTTAGCACAGCACTGCTTAGGTGCCCATTAGATATTCATGGAATCTAACTTCTTTGGACAAATCTGTCTTCTGAAAGCTGGTTGATGTTCATTCACTCATCAAATATTTATGAGCCAGGAACTCCTCCAGAAACTGGGGATAATAGCCGTGAGCCAAATGTAAAACCCCTGCCCACGTGGAACTTCCATTGGAGTTGGGGAAGAAAGGCCATATAAACAAGTGACTTTGCATGCTGGTGTTGGGGGTTGTGGTCTATACCCTTACATTTGCTGCAATCTTGTTTGCTCTCACTAATACCTTTGTTCCCTGCTAAGTGGCCTTCTTTCCCAATCCTAGTCTACACAACCCTTACTCGGCGGCAATTCTGTCTGAGGCCAAAGAGCAAACTGGTTATTTTATTTTGTCTTGAATCAAAGTGTCTGCATATCTCCTCTAGGCATGAACCAATTTCAGCCATTCGTTTCCAAATGCCAGAAGCTTCCACAAAAAGTAAAACTTGTATATTCTCTTACAAAGTCTTAGGAAGAAGGCTTGATAGAAGCCCAGTGACTCTGCTGTTGCATTGTTTGGTTCTGTTATAATATCGCTTTTCTTTTTAAGCTTCTTAGCTATTAGTGAAAGTGTTAGTCGCTCAGTTGTGTCTGACTCTTTGCAACCCCATGGACCTGCCAGACTCCTCTGTCTATGGAATTCTCAAGGCAAGAATACTGGAGTGGGTAGCCATTCCCTTCTCCACGGGATCTTCCTGATCCAGGGATTGAATCTGGGTCTCCTGCATTGTAGGTGGGTTCTTCACCATCTAAACCACCAGGGAAGCCCTTACTAGCTATTATGCCAAATATAAAAGTAACTCTGACTACTTTGCATTCATATTCTGTAGCTTAATTTGAGTAGACTTTTAATAATTTATAGTAAAAGGTAATCTTACCTTTAGATATGTGATTTTGCAGAGAACATTTTGCTGCATTCTTACTGAGCTCTTTGTATTTTTCTGGGTCTGACACTTACTATAGAGAAATACAAGTCCAATTTTGTCATAAAAATGAGAGGATTTCAGTATTCTATCAAATGAGTTACACCTGAAAATTCAGGTAAAGAAGTATAATTTTCATTTCTTCTCTAAAGAGGCAACTTTTTGTGAAAATGCCCCCAAATGTATTATTTCTATCTCTCCGAATGCGTATATTTTTATTTATTTTATTCTGCCCCCCTACTCCGCACTATGTGGCATGCGGGATCTTAGTTCCCCAAACAGGGATTGAACCCACACCCTCTAGAGTGGAAGAACAGAGCCTTAACCACTGGACTGCCAAGGAAGTCCCTGTACATTTTCATATTTGACCTCTACCTGGGATCAACTTTGGCTCTCAATTGCATACATTTTATCATTTCCTGAGTCTGTAAGATTTCCTGTTGAGAATATGAACTGGGTCAGTGGAAATTCTTTGGGAAGCCAACTCAGACACCTAGGATTTCCTTTATGCTATGAAATGCTAGATGAATAATTTGATTTGGACATAATATCATTCTTTAGTCTGGCAACTGGTGAATAAGCAGGTAGAATTAAAATGTGTTGGACCATGGATGATCATCTAGCGAGTGGCCAGTTGCTGCACTTTGCACAATTTCAGACTGCTCAGTCAGAACTGAATTTGAGAGTCTATACATGTGCACTATTGAAAGTGGCCATTAATAGATTCAACTACCATCAGAGCCACTGGAGTGTTAAAACCATAAGATGTGGCTACTCTGATCTCAGAACTCAGGCTATCAGAATTATTATATTAGGATATTAACACATGGTCCAAACCAGAACCCAAAGTTTACTAAGAGAACCTAAAAGGAAAGAAATTACATGCTCTGTTCCTTTCTAGTCCCCTTTTCTCCCACCTGGGAGTGTGGGTTGAGAAGGCAGGTGGAATAAGAGCGAAAAATTTTTTTAACACGTATCTATTTATTTATCACGCCAGGTCTTTGTTGCAGCCTGCAGGATCTTCTTTAAGGCATGCTGGATCTCCTGTTGTGGCATGTGAACTCTTAGTTGTGGCATGTGGGATCTATTTCCCTGACCAGGGGTGGAACCCAAGCCCCTTGCTTTGGGAGTTCAGTCTTAGCTACTGGACCACCAGGAAAGTCCCCAAGGGTGAAAATTTTGAACCTAGGCCATGCAAGCCATGATAATAATTGTGAGAAATCTGCTTTTATTTTAACCGACATTTCCCCTTGGTGAACTGACATTTAGTGATTGAAATATCTGGAACGCACACCATAAACTTTAGGCTAGATGTTGAGACAGTAGAAGGTAAGGTACAAGGGGCTCAGGTGACACTTGTAAAGGGAACAAAACAGATGCAAATTTCACAGGCAAAATAAGGTAGCTTTTCTAGTTCTAGACTGCGCTGAGCTGCTCTGGAGTAAGGCATTGTTTATCAAGTCTAGGCTTTCATCCTCCTTAATAACATTGTCAAGGGCTCCCTACCACCTTTTCAGTGAGATCGTTAACAAGCACACTGGGACTCCTGCACTCGCTGTTAATGACTAGTGATAGGATTTCTCCTGTAGTACACATGTGCATAGATTCCTTCACTCTCCCACGCTTCTGATGTTATTTTAGAAACTGAGCTGTTTAAGGTTGCGTTCGAACACTTTTTGAACAAGAACTTTAATTAAGCGATCAAAAAGCTTAAGCTCATGGTTTTTAATAACTGAAACCAGTGTCTATAATTTTTCATATCTAAAATCTATAGACACTATTATCAGCCTTGCTAGTTTCTTTTACTTTCAACTTGTAGAGAAAGTTTTCCTTCTTCTTCAGTTGTCTTTTTCACATCCGGTAGGACCAGCTCTTGTGATTAACATCAGTTGAAGGAAACCCATACACCACAGAGGGCAACATGAACTCACCAAGTTGCCAAGAATTCTAGGGATTTTCTTTCTTCCCTAGTCATTGTCACAGCCAGTGCCTTTTTTTTTTTTTTTGGCTGCACTAGGTCTTAGTTTTGACATGTGGGAACTAGTTCCCTGACCAGGAATTGAACCTGGGCCCCCTGCACTGGGAGCTCAGAGTCTCAACCACAGGACCACCAGGGAAAGCCCTGCCAATGTCTTCTTGAAAGATGTGTCTTCATTTCATTGCCATACTAGGTGGCTAAGAGTTTTCTGGTCAATTTGGTAAGCTTTGGACTATCTTAGAATTTAACTGGCTCAATAAAGTGGCCAAAGGATCCATATTTGTACATATGGATGACCATATGTACAAATACATGTGAAATCAATGTTACAGGCTGATTGTAGCAGGTGGGCCAATCCTCCTGTTAGTCTGGGGATGTGTTTGTGTGAGTTGCTTTGTTTTTGTTCTGTATGGTGAGGGCTACTGGTATGGGTAAATTTCCAAACTGAGAAAATGGGAGAACATAATCAGAAAACACACAGCTCTAGCTGAAAAGGGAGCTTAAAGGAGATTGGATTGTTAAAGGAACTACAATTGTTTCACATGCAAAGCATAAAGTGGGGGCAAGAACTAAGGCGGTTCCAACCAACTTCTATGATTATTTTATTGAATTGGAGAGACTATGACTAAGGGGAAACTTTTGTTTAGAACCAATCATTGCCATGCAGTGATTACTAGCATTAGCTGGTATAATGGTGCATCCCAGGCTGCCAGTGTGTGGAACAAGCTTGTTCAATCACCCATTGTACTCCCTTCCTTCTCTACCATTTTGTCTCCAGTACGAGCATCTAAGTAAAGACAGAAAAAAGTGAATACTTGGAAAGTCAGCTTTCACCCAAACATAAGAAAAAAATTTTAAATGTCAAGTGGGCTTAGGTGTGGGTCTTGCCACTTGGGGGCATTTTTTTCACAGTTAGGATGGAGGTGGGAGTGGTCAGAGGGGTGCAAATCTGCTTCATGAATTTCACCTCAGAAGCTAGAGCTATCTTTCAAGTAGATTTTTCTGCTTCCTAGTAACTGGACTGTAGATTTATCATGAGAAAAATTTTCCTCAAGCTTTCCCGAATATATATCTATATACATATATTTTTAAATTTTTATTTATTTATTTTTGGCTGCGCTGTGTCTTTGTTGCTGTGCAGGTTTTTCTCTTGTTGCCATCTTCCTGGACCAGGGATCAAACCCGTGTCCCCCTGAATTGGCAGGCAAATTCCTAACCACCGGACCACCAGGGAAGTCCCCTGAGTATATTTTTATTTTCACTTTGTTGGCTTGGGAACAGTGAGTAAACACTAAATGATTTCCCCTCTTCCTCTAGATTGTGGACCATTTGGTAACAGAGCTCAAGAGACTTCCAAAATGAATAAACACCTACTGCTAGTTAAATAGACAACTTTCAAACTGATTCAGAAACCACCCAGACAGGTATTCTGAGTCCCTGTTTGATTCTAGACGTGGCGCTGACCTCTCTTCAGGCCAAAGGGAAGTTAATGTTTCTCCCTCCCATTAGCTCGTGGCGGTGCTTGAGAGTAGAAAAAAATAGATATGACAAAGTCCAGTGCAGAATTTTTAAATGTCACAGGAAAAACCAGGTAAGAAGCACTCATCTTTTGTGAAATGTAGCTGCCATGTGAAAGACCCAGGGCACGCTGTCTTCTTGGCTCAGGGACACACAGATCCGACTTCCTAGAATTCAAAACCAAAGGTAGGAACGACACAGTGGAAGGTTTTAAGAAAGGACGCAGGATGTCCTTTTTAGACCCATGAGGCAAATCCTGTTCTTTTCTGATGTCTCTGGAAAGAAACTGTGGTCCACATAAAGATGTCTTATTGCTGATGCTGCCAGAAAGAGAACTCTGTGTTCACATGGCAAAAACATGTTTTCAGATGCAGTTTCACCTCGAAAAGTGAGCACTCCTAAAGGAGGCTTTGGCTACGTGTCATTACAGGCTTTGGGAGGGGACCCTGGCTTCGTCTTTTGTCCTTCTCACCTGTTGCTCCTTCTCTAAAACATGCATACTCATGCCAGGTGAGGTCTCTTGCTGGCAGGACATGCGCGTGCGTACTCTGGGCCCCGCTCGGGGGCCACATGAGTCCTTTGATGACACACAGTTGTCTGATGAGCCAGTTGGAAGCACCTTCCACCACTTCACAGACATGCTTAATCTGAGGTTGGCCTGGCTAAAATTCTAGCCACAGAGGCCAAGCCTTCGTCAAGGAGGAATTGCCTTAAAGGTCAGCAGGCAAAACTTAAGTGTTCATTTCTTCTTGATGGGAACACCATGCTATACACAAAACCCCACAGAGGTAAGAAAATGGAAAATGGGCTTTGCCATGGATGCACCTTAAAGAGGTGATTAAGGTGCTGCAGGCAGCTGGCTAGCTGGTCTTCATGGAAAACAGAAGGAGATGGAGGGGGGACTTCCCTCGTGGTCCAGTGGCTAAGACTCTAGCTTCCAATGCAAGGGGCCCAGGTTCAATCCCTGGTCAGGGAACTAGATCCCACATGCCACAACTAACAGTTCATATGCTGCAACTAAGACCCAGTTCAGCCAAATAAATAAATAAAATACATTAAAAAAAAAAAAAAAAAAGGAGGTGGTGGGGTGAGGGAATGCATTCCCAAGTCACCCTTTAGAGTTTAAGTTTGCCCCTCAGATGTGGGAATGTGCTTTGCAGTAGCTACCAGAGGTCGAGGGAAACGTTCAAAGGTTTGTTTGGGGTTGTGTTTGGCTGGTTGGTTGGTGTTTTCATCTTGCCAAAGTAGCCATCTGTTTTGAGAAACATAACTTAGAAAGCACCAATGCCTGCCTCCAGATTAAGGTACTCTTAGATTCCCATGGAAGCTTTGGAGAAGCAGACATTTAATTTGCGTATTATGCTTTCAATAGTTTATCCAACCAACTTCACAGAGTACCTATGATGTCCCAAGGCACTTGGCTTACTGCTGGAAACACAGCCTCATGGAGACCCTAGTCCTGGCCTAGGCAGCCTCTGGCCTGTTCTCCATGCAGGTTCTGCACTCGTGCTTCCAGGCGAATTTACCCATTCTGAACATCAGAGTGAGAGACCACTGACTTCTTGAACTCATCAACCACCTATTCTCACCCACAATGCTGTCTAGATATGAGATTCCAGTGACATATTTTCAAAGACTTCATTTAGAAATATACTTGGAAAAATAAATAAAAATACACTTGGAGGATTTCCCTGGTGGCCCAGTGATTAAGAATCCACCTGCCGATGCAGGGGACACGGGTTCGATCCCTGGTCTGGGAAGAATCCACCAGCCTGGGGGCAGCTAAGCCGGTGTGCCAGCACTACTGAAGCCCGCATGCCTAGAGCCTGGGCTCTACAACAAGACAAGGCACCACAGTGAGAAGCCCTCGCATCACAGCTAGAGAGCAGCCCCTGCTCTCGGCAACTAGAGAAAGCCCGTGCATCCAAAAAAATAATAATAAATGAAATAAATAAAACAAGTTTAAATACATTTGGAAAACAAAAAGTAAAACAGCAGACTTTTTAATTCTAAAATGAGGGGTGTTCCTGGGCACCTGTCTCTTTTAGGGTACCTGCTACAGCAGAACAGAAAAGGGGAGGCAGGGGGAGCCCTGCTGGGGTCCTCAGTTCATCATCTTAGAATCGTAATCCCGCTTCTCCACCTGTGAGAGACTTAGGAGGCCGCCACCCACGAAAGGCCACAGAGGCAAATCCAGCTGTCATGGCTTCTCACAGTGTAAGGAGATAGACTCGTTTTTTCACAGGAGAAAAAGTGTTACAGATAATGAGACTAGCCAGAGCCTGGATGCGGAGGTCAAAGTCCAGTCTCGAGATGACCCCTCTGGGATTGGCCGTGGGCTCTGGCCAGTCACCTTATGACTCTGGGCTGCATTGTCCTCACTTGTAAAATGAGAGCTTCGTGCTGGACGACACCTCACAACCCTTCTCATTTGAACCTTCTGGCATCTGTGAAAAAGGGGGCACCAGGCAGGGTGTTTTGCAATTTTAATTCATTGATTGGCCAGTCCATCAATGATTGAAGTTGCTTCACTCCTGAGATTAGAATAGCTGAGATTAGAATAATTGTGGTGAGGCTTCAAGGTTAATGATTAACTAAAATAAATGAGCCATTCACACCTCTGCCAGGATCTCCTTTCAATTCTCAACAGGAGAACAAACAGCTAACAGTGATGAGTTAATTCACAAGCAAAGATTATTTTTGGCAATTAGAAGAGTCAGACGCTTCTATTTACATATACCCCTTACATATGTAAATAGGTGTATACATTTATAACTGTGTATCTCCATGCTCCTATTTGTCATTAAACGTGAATTTTCCCAAAAATTTATAAATAATAAAATTATAATAGTATGTATTATATTTATTGAGCACATATTATGTGCCACGCACTGTTGAAGAACTTATTTATATTGTCAATAACTTCTTAAATAACATTTATTTATTTATTTATTTTTGGCTGTGCTGGGTCTCCGCTGCTACCCACGTTTTCTCTAGTTGCAGTGAGCAGGGGCTACTCTCTAGTTGTGGTGCGTGGGCTTCTTATTGTGGTGGCTTCTCTTGTCGTGGAGCATGGGCTCTAGGGTGCGTGGCCTTCAGGAGTCGCGGCACATGCGCTCTAGAGCACCAGCTCAGTAGTTGTGGCACACATCAACTTAGTTGCTCTGTAGCACGTGGGATCTTCCCGGATCAGAGATCAAACCCATGTCCCTTGCATTGCAAGGCAGATTCTTAACCACTGGACACTAAGGAAACCCTGTCAATAACTTCTTTTCACTAAGTTCTTCTGTTTCCAGTCTTAACACCCACAGTTGATTTCTCAAAATATGGAAGTTCATAAAGTTTATTGCAAACATCTCACCTGGCAGGCATAACTGTTTGAGTGCAGAGAAATGATAAAAAGGCCTCCAATTGTTCTGAAATTTTGGGCAAAGCCTTGCTGGACAGGCACGAATTTGATGGTGTTTATGTCTAATGGGGGTGATTCTGCCTCTAAATAACTTTCTTTGGGAGAGAGAGAGAGAATCTTGGAGTTTATGGAGAGTGGGAAATATTTTCATCTCTACTGAGATCGGGAAAAAAAAAAATCTCACTAAGGTTCAAGGAAAATTTTCCTGGCAATGAGGGTTATATTTGATAAGTTACAATGACACTTGAATCACAGCTTCTGGACACAGATTATAAAATAAATTTTTACAGATCTCAGACAATTCAGGTGTGGGTCTTTCTGGCTGCATCATACACAATCCATATACTACGACTGAAACTTCATGGGATCACTATTTTCTTCTGTGTCTGCCCAGGCAGAGCACCCAAGCAGTGATGAAACATTCAGTAGCATAAGGGACGTGTTTCATATTATGATGATTATAATTCTACATGTTTTCCCAAAATGTACAAATATAAAATGTGCTATGTTCTACTCATATGCTTGCATATGGAAAACAGAAATAAAAATTGTTTACTCTGGCTACAGCAAATGTCATTCTCTTGCTTGGTGGTTTTTGAGTTCCTTCAGCCAAACCAAACACATAGCTTCTCAAGATACCAGAATCTGCCTTTAATCCAGTAATGAGTTTCTCACTCCAAGTATGTCTCTCTTTTAATGACTGCATTGTTAAATAAGAAATAGATAATGTCAACTTTGCCAATAGCAGCAGTAGTAGTTGTTGCTGTTTCATAATTAATTTAGGAAAGCAACTGAAACATAAAGAAGCTAAATTATTTATACAGTAGTCTCCTCTCCTGGACATTGTAATAATCTTCAATATTAATGCCTTCCTTACAAGTATATAGTTACGAAATTGAAGTCAAGGTGTTAAATTGATAAATTAAACAATTATGAAATGTTTTCAGGTGAATAGTTGATTTTATCATCAAACCAAAAGACTGCCTTGCTTCCTGCATGCATTATCTAAATATTTATCTAACATGTATTGATGTATTCTTAACTGTTGTAGTGCATTCATGCATGCTAAGTTGCTTCAGTAGTGTCCTACTCTTTTGTGACCCCATGGACTGTAGCCCACCAGGCTCCTCTGTCCATGAGATTCTCCAGGCAAGAATACTGGAGTCGGTGGCTGTGCCCTCCTCCAGAGAATCTTCCCGACCCAGGGATCAAACCCGAGTCTCTTATGTCTCCTGCACTGGCAGGCGGGTTTTTTACCATTAGCACCACCTGGGAAGCCCAACTGTTGTAATGACTTCTTTAAATGATTCGCTTTGAAAGTTATACACAGCATGATTCAGTTTTCCTAAATCAAGTGCAAGCTTCATTTCAGTTCAGTCGCTCAGGTGTGTCTGACTCTTCATGACCCCATGGACCGACTGCAGCATGCCAGGCTTCCCTATCCCTCACCAACTCCCGGAGCTTACTCGAACTCATGTCCATCAAGTCAGTGATGTCATCCAACCATCTCATCCTCTATTTCATCCTTCTGACAAAACGTGGTCCACTAGAGAAGGGAATGGCAAACCGCTTCAGTATTCTTGCCTTGAGAACCCCATGAATAGCATGAAAAGGCAAAAAGATAGGACACTGAAAGATGAACTCCCCAGGTCAGTAGGTGCCCAATATGCTACTGGAGATCAGTGGAGAAATAACTTCAGAAAGAATGATGAGACAGAGCCAAAGCAAAAACAACACCCGGCTGTGGATGTGACTGGTGATAGAAGCAAAGTCCGATGCTGTAAAGAGCAATATTGCATAGGAACCTGAAGTGTTAGGCCCATGAATCAAGGTTAACTGGAAGTGGTGAAACAGGAGATGGCAAGAGTGAACGTTAGCATTTTAGGAATCAGTGCAGCCTTACCCATCATGAATTCAGCAACTACTGTAGTGTGGGCAAGACTGCAGGATTCAGCAGTGCCCCACAGTAATGAAAACCAGTGGTAAGAACCCCTCCTTGCCTGGAGCTGGTAAGTTGGGCAGTTTATAGGTTAACTCAAAACATATGGTTAGTAGAGGGGCTTCCCTGGTGGTCTAGTGGTTAGGACTGTGCTTCCTGTGCGAGGAGCACGGGTTCAATTCCTGGTCAGGGAATTAATACCCCACATGCTTCATGGTGCAGCCAAGAAAATTTTTTTTCCTGGTCAGGGAATTAATATCCCACATGCTTCATGGTGCAGCCAAGAAAATTTTTTTAAGTAATACAATTTTTTTTTTAAAGATATGTTTACAAAAAAAAAAAAAAAAACTATGGCTAGTAGAGACGTGTCCGATGTGGATGTTGTCTGGGAGTTAGGCCATTGGGCAGCCAGAGTAAGTCAGGAGAGACACTAGTTCTAATATGTTTCTTTTCAGCCAAACAAGAAAGAGTTTAGGCAGAGATCATTAGGCAAATGAATCAAAAAGAGCATATGAGATTCATTGCCTGGTTCAGCTATCACTTCTGTAGGGCGTTCCACATAAAATCTGCACAGGTAACCCTGATTTCTCACCTGCTAGCCCAGAGAACATCTTGATTCAAAGAAAGTGAAAGTTGCTCAGTCATGTACGACTCTTTGTGACCCCATGGGCTATACAGTCCAGGGAATTGTCTAGGCCAGAATACTGGAGTGGGTAGCCTTTCCCTTCTCCAGGGGATCTTCCCAACCCAGGAATTGAACCCAGGTCTCCCACATTGCAGGTGGATTCCTTACCAGCTGAGCCACAAGGGAAGCCCATCTTGATTCAAGGAGTATGAAAATACCTAATGTTTTTCAGTTTTTTCAGCCATCTTCATAAATGAGCATTACCTCTTCCTGTTTTCTGGAATTAGTGACACTAATGTCATCCTCCTGATGCCTGGAGAATTTTTTTGGACTCTGTCCCTTACTGTCCATTTCAACTCCACTCTCTGACCCAGCCTCCCAGTTCCACCTTTCCCTGACCACCAGCAGGACACCCTGCTTGCATGGCCATTTTGATCACTGCCCACCTCCTGTTCAGAATATACAGTGGCTTCTGCTTGCTTTAGCAACTGTGCCCTCCGCCTGACCCCTCACTGTCTCCAAAGGCTGAGCGCCTCTTCTATTCCTGAGCTAATCTATTTATTATCTCCCTCTGTGCTTAGCTTATAAATAAATCCTCAGGCCAAGTCTTACCAATTGCTATCTCCCCCACCCCGGAAAATTTGCATTTCCTCCCCCCACTACGCTGTGTCCTTAAGCCACGCCCATTGTTCCTTTTGCATCTGACTATGCCAGTTTGCACCTTCTCCAGTGGGGGGGCATATCTGCAATGGGGGCATGAGGTCTTGAGAGGCTGCTCTCCATCCCCCTTGAAGGGTGAATAAGCACCCAATGAGTGGATGAAGGCACACGTGAATGAATATTGGAATGGCAGAGGCTGCTCTGGTGCTAAAGTGACATTGCTTTTCAGCATAGAAAAAGCTAGCAATATTTTTCCAGCACGCAATAAAGAAAATGCTATATTGAAGCAAATGAATATTTCTTAAGGTTTTGTAGAGTGCAATAGGAATTGCTCTCTAAATGATGTTGGGAAATAGAAGAAGCTGAAAAGACAGTGGAGAAATGAATATGTGACTAATATTTCCCAACAGACAAGGAAGGGGATATAAATTTGTGATGGGAGATACCATACCACCGCCTTCACACACCCACACACGATGCAATCTTTGAGTAGGATTAGAAAAGCCTGATTCTGTAAGCCAAAAGAGGAGGCATGACTAACTGATGAATAGGTTAGTCCAAAAGACAGCTCCCAACAGCCCACTGGCCCTACCCCCAATTAACTTCCAGAAATAATTCTTCTTCAGATTGAATTATCTATGCAAAGGATTTTTTTTAATTTTATTTATTATTTATTTATTTATCTGACTGCATTGGGTCTTAGTTGTGTCATGTGGGATCTAGTTCCTTGACCAGGGATCAAGGGCCTCCTCATTGGGAACCTGGAGTCTTAGCCACCAGACCACCAGGAAAGTCCCTCAAAAGATTCTTTATTAATAATCTACATCAGGGTTTGGCAGACTCTCCATGAGCCAAATCCAGCCCACCTCCCACCTCTGAATGGAACACAGCACACCCCTTCATTTTTGTATTGTCCATGGATGCTTCCCACTGTAAGGACCTGGCTGAGTAGTTGTGACAGAGACCCTGTGATCCACAAACTAAAAAATGGCCCTTCAGGGGAAAAGTTTGCAGGTGCTTGACCTATGTGATCTAAGGCTATAGTAATTTGATCAGAAGCGCCATTAACTTGCTTTCTCCAGTGGGAGTGTAATATGATTGGATAGATTATTTTCTGAAATAAGTGGGGGATTCAGACCTCCCTTCCTTCTTACCAGGGGTAGACTTGGGGCCTGGAATCTGGTTGGCTTGGCTAAGGGAGCAGTAACCTCCGGTTACCAAGGAGAGTAACCAACTTGTCCTGGTTTTCTGGGAATTGTCTTAGTTTTCAAACTGAGCCCCTTGTTCTGGGCAAAGCAGGACAGTTAACCACCCTGACATGTAGTGAACAGTGTACAGGGCCTGGGGCAGACTGACAGGGTCAAATCCCACTTCTGTGACTTTATGCTGTGTAGCTTTGAGTCAGTTACTTAACCTCTCTGAACCTCAACTACTCTATCTGTGTACTGATTCTATTCTGAGGAGATACTGTAAAGATTAAAGGACATTATGAACAGAAAGAGCCCAGCATAGAATAGGCACTTATTAAATATTCCCTTCCTATCCTTCAGACAATTATCAGCTAATATTTTTACCCCATCTTCTTTTCCTAATCTTTAGCCAAAATTCATTTTTTCATAAAATTATCAGAAGGGAAATTTTAAAATACTTCTATGCCCTCTATTTTCTAATGATGTTGTTTCTCTGCCCCTTACAAATAAATGCCCAACTAAACAAATAATTTGTACAGCAGTGAGGGAAGTAGCCCACCCATGCAAAATTGCCTGGTTTTCAATTTGATAACGTCTATGTTTTAAACATAAACACTTGGAGACAAGTGGTGCTTGAATTGTGTTTTGTCCAATTATGAATACGTCCCAGGAAGGTCTGCTGTACCCAGCCAGTTAAAGTAGCTTGTGAGAGGAGGTCCCTGGTGGTCCAGTGGTTAGGACTCGGCGCTTTCACTGTGGGGAACAAAGGCACATCCCTAGTCGGGGAACAAAGATCCCAAAACCCACACGGCGCAGCCCCCCTAAAAAAAAAAGTTGTTTGTGTTGCCTTGGGTCCATGACCAGATCCAGAACTTCTGGAAAACAAGATTCAGGGGCTTTTTCTAACCTGGTATTCTGTGCCTCTAATGGAGAATGTTGATAGAAAGGAAGTTGATAGAGGCTGTGAGTGCCACCTCACTCATGGTTCATCTGATGGATCACTGTGACCCAAGTGCTAAGTGGACCAACATGCTCATTAATTTTTTAAAGAGGTTAATAATACACAGACAGCGGTGTCAAATCTTATAGTAACCTACATGCCATCAAAAGTCCCCGAGACGAGATCAAAGGGACAAGACAACATTAACCTCATTCCAACTCTCAGCATTTTGATTTAACATCCAGTGGGTTAGCAAATGTGCAGGATGGAATTCAATAATGTGTACTTCTGTAATAGTTTATACTCCCAATTATACTTAAAATCCTAGTCCGTCCCCAACAAATTCAATTTCCTTTAGCCTGTAGTTACAGGACTTTGAGAAATCAATTTTTTTTTTCCTAAATGAATTGGTCAAATCAATTCAAAACTATCAGCATTTTAATTTAATATCCAGATTCTTAGTAAATGTACAGAATGGAATTAAATAATGTGGACTTCTATGGTAATGTATAACCTAAAAACTTCCAAATACATACACAATCCTAGCTGACTACCAATAAATTCAATTTACTTGAGGCTGTGGCCATGTGATTTTAATGAATCAAACTTTTTAACCGAATTAATTGGTCAAATCAGCCAAAACTTATAAATTCAGTGAAAATATCTCAGGGGATTGGCTGATTTGAATGGCTAATGCGGCAAAATGAGTCAGATTAGTAGCTCAGAATACAGACTGCTTTAATTTGATTTAAACTATAAACATCTGTTTGCCTTTTTGATTGGGACAACACCAAAAAGCACTAGTTTCCAAACATGGCTGATTCTACATTAGAATCACCTGGGGAGCTTTCAAACCGTCCAAAGCCCAGGCCATACCACAGACTGTTAAATCAGAATCCTTGTGGGTGAGACTCATGCATCAGTCCCTTTGTAAGTTCCCCAGATGACGGAACCGGTGGCATCAAGTTCAAATAATTAGGGGTGAAGCCACCATAATATGTTTTGGATTAAAGTGAAAGCCCAAGTTGGAGGAGAAAAGACTGAGACTTTGTAGTAACATACAGTAATTATATTAATAACAAGCAAATCATTTATTATAGAATGTGTTATTGTTATGTAAAAATAGCTCACTATTTACTGAATTCTCACCAAGTGCCAAACATTGTGCCGGATTTTACATGGATTATTTTATTAAATTCTCACACGTGACCGAGAAGTCTTATGAAGCTGATTATTTTACCCACTTCACAAATGGAGAAATTGAGGCACCAAAGGTTAAATACTTGCTGAAGGACACACATCTAGCCAGTTGTCAGGTGAGGGCTGGCACAAAGCAGTGTGAGTCCAAAGCCTGTACTTGAATGATTTTTGAAAACCGGAGACTTGAAACTCCAGGCACTGTAGGTCTTTGAACTTCACATTCTTATTTCTTTGCGGGCATTGCTTTGGGATTTTGTTGTGTTCTTCACTTTTCTTTGTTTCTGGATGCAAAGACCTTTCCAAACAGTGCACAAAAGCAATTTCTGATGCCCCTGGGGAGGGAGGTAGCCTGACTTTATGCATATAATAGGCAGAGGAGTTAATATTCCACCTTAGAGCTCCTCTCAGGGGAGTTTCTAGCAGACTTCAAGCTCTCTCAGGCCACAGAAAGGGAACCTGAAACAACACCTCCACGTCAAGGAAACGGACGTATTTGCTAAAGCATGTTTAAAATTTAATCTAAAAAGAGTAACAATATAATGGGGCTTCCCATTCACTGCAAATCCGGTTATTTCACAAAATCTTCACTGTTGACCTGCCAACCTGGATGGGTTTGTTTCAAGTTTTTTGAGTTTTGTTTGTTTTGTTTTTGAGGCCTCCCAAATAACATCAAATAACATCCACTCAGTACCAGCTGAAATCTTAACATTTAGCTGATAAACGTTGACAGTTTTTGGTTGCACAATGAAAAACAAAAAGAAGAAGGATGAAAATTTAATGTCACGGTCATTGGCAGCCGTTTCCTGTGACAATTATGTCGCTGCACACTCATTTCTGAATGGTGTCTTCTCTGTCCTTTGCACACAAAAGCTGAGAGAGGAGCTGAAACTACCTTCAGAAGTTCCCCCAGGACCAAGGCCAATCGTCAGAGCAGAATCTGGGCCAATCTCAGCAGTTGTTTTTTTTTTTTTCTTCCGCCCACTTACCTCAGGAGAGCAGTTTGTCTCCTTCCAAGGACCCGCCCACCCCCAGCAACGTCTGGGTGGGATTCGGGCTCTGCCTGCAGCCCCCAGGCTTACTGCCCAGGTGAGAATGGCTGGGCTCCAGCCACCCAGACAGGGCAACTTGACCTTGACCTTGGACGGGACCGAAAGTTCTTCTGGCACCAGGGAGGGACTGGGGGGAAGCGACCTGTCCCTTGGAAGGCTGGGTCCTGGCAGCCCAGTGCTGCCAACTGTACCCACCTTCGAGAAGCGGGAGGACCCTGGGCTCCAACAACGCTCTGAGCCCCCAGTGTCACCTCCCATTCTCCTTTGGGGGAGAAGAGCCGGGGCTGGGGGCGACCAGGACCCATCCCTGTTTCGACTGCTTGTGGGCAGAGCAAGGGGTCCGTATAAATTTCCTTTTAGGCGTCCTTCTTAAAAGACTGAACTTGCGGGAATCCCCTGGAAGTCCAGTGGTTAGTAGGACCTGGCGCTCTAATTCCGGCCGCGCGTTCGATCCTTGGTCGGGAACTAAAACCTTGCAAGAAGCACGGTCAAAAAAACAAACGAACAAAAAAGATATAAAAAGGAACTTGCCATAGTGCTGTCTAAATAAAACTTAGGTTTTCAGATTTTAGGAGTGTGGCCAGAGGAGAATGTGAGTCTTGTCATTAGCAGGAAACTCAAGAAAAAAAATATTTTAAGGCGATGATGTCAAAAGACTGAACGACTCTCTGGGGTCAGGCCAGGGACCAAGACCCCCGAGGGGTGGAGTCAGCTCTGCGCAGAAGGGGGCCCCTTCCCCCCTCACCTCGTGCAGAACAGGGGTTTCCTGGTGCTGGCCGTCGTGGAGGCAGGCAGCGATCGGGCTCCTCCATCGACCCGGGGCGCGCGGTGCGGGGGGCTCCGCGCCGGCGAGGCGGCCTCGGTGGGCGCGGGGCGCTCCGCGCGGCGGCTCCGGGCCCGCGTGGCCGCGGCTGGCGCGCTTCCCGGCGGCTCCCGGCCGCAGCTGCCGAGCTATTTGCAGCCTCCACATCCTGAGAGCCGAGACAGGCCGCTCCCCCGGGCTACTGGGAAGCGGGAGGCCAGGCGGGGCCTTCCTGAATCCGGAGGGGGGGCCAGGCAGTTCAGAAATAGCGACCTGCAGGGTCCGCAGGGGCTTCTGCTGGGGCTGCCCGGGGGAGTCCTGAGCCTCAGCCGCCCCCACGCCTCGTCAGGGCCCCAGAATGAGGGTCAGCAGGTGGGTGACCAGCCCAGATGGAAAATGAGCGAACTTCCCGCTGCAACGCTCCAGGGAGGCCTTTCCAGACGGTCCCACACCCCCACCTCCGCCCCGTTCTCCCACTTCCATCACTCACCTTTATCAGCATACCCTGAGCAGCATCCGAAGTGCTCTTCCGTGTTTGTTTACTTGTTCATTGTTGGTCTCCTCCAGGAACGTGCAGGCTCCTAGAAAGTCCTGTGGAAGACGCCTGAATGTTCCGCTAATCGCCGGTCTCCAGGGCCAAGGAGGGGTGCCTGGCTCCTTTGTAAGAGAATGAAGGGATCCGGAAAGAGAGGCAGCCTGCTGAACCATCAACGAGCTGGATTTCTCACCTTTCATTCCGAGGAGGTGTTGTCATCAACCTGTAGAGAGAAACTGGATTGATTTGGGGGGTAAGGAAGTTCATTCTCCCTGGCTTTATATATATTTTCCAACCCACAGTGTTGGATCTGCTAAATGTTAGTAGTGGTCTTTAGTGTCTTTATGTGATGTATACCACTTGTCAGTATCTATTTAATGTAACCTATGTCATTTAAAGAAGGTTAAATTATAGGGTAACTGGAGAGCGACAATAATATAATTTAAGCACAATCATTTAGAGGAAGATTTCCGCCCTAAAACTTAGGGCCGGGGCAATGGGATGACCCAGAGGGATGGGATGGGGAGGGAGGTCGGTGGGGGGTCCAGGAAGGGGAACACATGTAAACCCATGGCTGATTCATGTCAATGTATGGCAAAAACTATTACAATATTGTAAAGTAATTAGCCCCCAACTAAAATAAATAAATTTATAAAAAAAATAAATAAATAAATAAATTTGAGACAGACACTGTTCAATTCATTGCACAAATTTGACTTTATGACAGCTCCAACATAGTCTGTTGTATTTAATAAGAATTCCTGCCCATAAAAGAAGATTTAATGACATTAATGAAATTGCCTTTATGTATTAATGGAACCGAAGGAGTCTTAACTCTAAAAGCGAATGTTCTCTAAACCTAAATATTTGATACTCAAGAAAATCAGCTGAGAAAAAACTTGTCGAAAGTGACGGTTCTAGCTGATAATGGTATCCACAGCTGGAGATACTGTGAAAATTACTTTATGCAGTGGACAAATTAGTGTCCATTCTTCTCAAGGTCTCAGAGTTCATAACTTATTTTTTATACTTATAGCGAAATGTCCCCATTTTTTTGCAAGCTTTATCCCAGATCCCTCTAGGCAACTGGGAGGTAGGGTATGCCAACCTAAATTTCTAGAAATCGTATCCTATTTGGTATTAGAACCCACGTGTTAGAATTTGTAGTTTGCCACAGGGGAGAAAATGAATTCACTCCCGAAGCACTTATTTAAGATCACACGTGTGATCCAGCAGTCGAAGGAGCATTCCCCACCCTCCTAGGACTGACATCCCTAGTAGAAAACCATCAACCCATCGTTTGAACGGAGTGACAAACAATTTTTTAATTTGAGGTGCATTCTGACTGCCTCTCTTTTTAATGGAAAGTGGAAAATAGAAATCTTGTGCAAAAGAACTTGGCTTGAAGGTCATGTGTCTAGACATAGGGAACTGGGAATCCAGCACCCCTGCCTGCAGATTTAGGGGGAGGCTGCCATAGTCCCACTGGGGATGTGCACTGACCCTAGAGGTGTTGGAGGTCCTGAGTAGCCTCCTCCAGGGGCCACAGGTGCCCTGTTTCACTGGAGATTTGGGTCAGGAGAGGAAGGAACTAGCGGGATGGGCAGAATCTACCTGGGAGGAAAGGAGAGAGTTGGGATGTCTCATCACAGATTTTACAGATCAGGGGTAAAGATCCCCAAGAGGTTCTTCCATACATTGGACTCTCTCTCAAGGAAAGGACATTTGAGTGTCTGCCCTATTTTTATCATTTTATCATATGTTAGAAGTCATGCTAACTAATTAGGTAGTGGGCCACCCACACACAGTAAAATCATATGTTGAATGGTACAGTATCTTATAGCAGCCACATTTCAATGAATAAAATTTCTTTTAAAATTCTTTTATAAAAAAATTGAAAAACTTCTTTATACTGGGTGAAAACTTAGATTTCAAACCTAATTTTGATCAGCTTTATCATGAATACATTTTGTGAGTTTATTCCTCAAAAATCTTTCTCAGACTGTCTCCTCTTAACTCTCTAAAGTGATACCAGATGGGTTTTATTTTGTTTTTAGCTAAAATTGGATCCTGGGCAAGAATCTAGTGTAGATGTAAGAAGATGACTGTCATCTGACAATTTCCATTACTTACCTAACTGACTCCCTGCCTGGATTTAAAAGAAACCAGAAACTTTATGGAGACCTGCATCCCCAAACCTTTGGGAGGAAAGATAACAGTTCTGTGTTTCCAAAAATTAGTAATAGCTATTCTTTGTAAGTGGATTGCAGTGCAATGACAAAAACCTGCGTATCTCTAGGAAAAAAGTTTCCAGATTTCTTTTCCTTGGAATGTGGCTCCAAAGAGGCTGTTTCATTGCAAAGAAGGTGCTTTGACTGGGTGCTCAGCAGGTCCCCCAATAAAGCAAAGGTTGTAAGCAAAGTTCCCTAGAACTATGGAGGGTACAGGCCCTCCATACCCATTAACAGGAGCTCCTGTTTAAGTTTTTGGCCAGTTATCCTGCTACCGTGCTGGCTGCCACCCTTGGCCCAAGTGTTGTCTGCTAACTTGCCGCCAACACCTGACTGGAACAGCATCAGATTCCCAAACCCTATCCCAAGCTCCTGGGCAAGTCCACTTATTTATCACGTGCTTTCCTCTTGGTCTACAGCTTTACAGAAAAAGAACTAAAGCACATATTAAACTCTGTCATCAGCATTTATTCATTTTGTGGATTAAGTTATCCTTTCATCTTATTTGATGATGGGGGCATGAAAGTTAATAAAGATATATTTTGAGATTAACTTCTAATTGTACTAGCGGTTTCTTAATATTTTCCCATTTAGAAAATATGTTTATAGTAAAACAAAAGAAAAGTGTTTTTAATGATGTTTTAAAATTTGTTATTATTATTATTTTTTTTTGGCTGCATCACGAGACATGTGAAATCTTGGTTCCCCGATCAAGAGCTGAACCTGTGTGCCCTGCACAGGGAGCACAGAGTCCCAACCACTGGACCACCAAGGAAGTCCCATTTTTATGATTTTTTTAAAGTGAGGTTTTAAACATTATTAATAATAGCCTACTAAGACTCCTTGGTTTTAAAGGTGAGAAAAAATTTTACTGGGCCTTAAAATGAAGACATAGAAAAAAAACAATAATAAAACTATACCTCTATTGTTTTTTTCCAAGTCAGTTTGATTCTTAACTGTTATTCTTTTAAAAATTCTCAAGACCTTAACATTAAAAAAAAAAACCGCTTCAAATATTAGATTTACAATAACATCTCTTATCTAATTTTTAAAAATAAAATCAATATTACTGCTAATGGTTCATTATAATTATCTGTAGAAGCTCAGTATATATAAATTCATGATATAAAGTTTTGCAATGTTGATCTCTAAAGTTTTGGTCCTTAAAAGAAGTGAAAAATTTATATTACTTTTCAGGTTTGATCCATATAGTGTAAAATCCAATACTTATCAATGTATGAAATAAATTCTTATGGGACTGACTAGACGATACTTTTTTTTTAATAATTAATCCAATTTTATGTTGACCTGTTGACCACCCTTTGATAAGACATGTACTCCCTAGAAGAATTGCTGACCTGTGTCTCGGTGTTAAATCACATGTGAAAACACAGTTAATTGTATTTAAAGAAAATAATTCTGATACAAATGACTAGTAAGTTTTGGAAATCATGTAGATTATTATGAAGAATACTACTAGATCCAATGAAATGAAAAGCAAGAAGCTCTAATGGTTTTGCAAAAATTTCACAGTTTTTTCACCCATTCCAATTGATCCACATGTTCTTTTTTTACAGTCCTGCAATTACTTGAATATAGAAGCACTTTCTGTTAATCTTCAACCTGAAAAGTAGTAAAATAGCAGAAGCATAAAAGAATGGACATTTCAACCCACCAGCGCTCCAGGTTTTTCAGGCTTTTAATCTACTTGCTTTTGAAGGCTTACCCCTTTCACGATTTCCCCCACTGCTTTATAGAATCTTAGAAATCATATCCCTTATATGTAAAATTGTCTCAATAGCCTTTTAAAAAGTTATTACATTTGGGTGCAAACTTGCTCAAGGCAGCTTGGTAAAATTAAATTAATCATTACACTTCATTCAAAACCTGACTTCAGATTCATCCATTTAACTTTGAGGAATATGTATAACCTAACAAAGTAATCATGGACACAACAGTATGGGTATAAGAAAAGATGAGTCATCTTAGCCTTATTCAAAATACTTAAAAAATCAATAAACAACAAGGTCCTTCCTACAGAAGGGAAACACAGGGAACTTTATTCAATATCTTGTGATAAACCATAATGGAAAGAATATGAAAAAGAATGTATATGTATGTGTGCATCACTTTGCTGCACAGCAGAAATTAATACAACATTGTAAATCAACTATACTTCAATAAAACTAACTAAAAAATCAGAAACCACACAAATGTCTAATAAGATGGGATTGACTAGATAATTTATGGTATTTTTAAAAATTAATTTATTTGGCTGTGCCAGGCCTTAGTTGTGGCACATGAAATCTTCAATCTTTAGTTGTGGTATATAGGATCTAGTTCCCTGATCAGGGATCGAAGCTGGGCCCCCTGCATTGGGAGCTTGGAGTCTTGGCCACTGGACCCCATCAGGGAAGTCCCCCAGCAACATCAATTTAAAATACATTTGGCACAGAATATATGATATTTTATATTTACTCAGTGGAAAACCATGGAGGCAGTAGAAATGATGCAATGCAGAGCAGAATAAAAATATATGATGACATCTTTCTTAGTCTAAAAAAGATTGTTTTCAGTAAAAGTCATTTTCAGATAGAATGTTTGTAAATATGTTGCCATTTTTTTGTAAAACAAATATATATACAACAACCCAAAACAACCCAATTTGAAAATGAGCAAAGGGGACTTCCCTGATAGTACAGCGGATACACATCCACCTGCCGATGCAGGGGACATAGGTTCGATCTCTGGTTCAGGAAGATTTCACATGCTGCGAAGCAGCTAAGTCTGTGCGGCTACAACTACTGAGCCTGTGATCTAGAGCCTGTGCTCTGCAACAGGAGAAGCCACGGCAATGAGAAGCCCGTGCACCACAGTGAAGAGTAGTCCCCACTCTCTGCAACTAGAGAAAAAGCCCAAGCACAGCAAAAAAGACCCAGGGCAACCAAAAAATAAGTAATTTTTTAAAAAATTGGCAAAGGACTTATATTAGTTCTCCAAAGAAGGTATGCAAATGGCCAAAAAGCACATGAAAAGATGCCTAGTACCATTAGTCATTAGGGTAATACAAATCAATACCGCAATATGGAAAATAGGAAGTGTTGGTGAGGTTGTGGAGAAATTGGAATGCTTATCCATTGCTAGAGGGAATGTAAAATGGTTCAGCTGCTGTAGAAGAGTCATCTTAGCCATCGTGGTCCCTCAAAAGATTAAACATTATCATATGATCCAGTAATTCCACTCTTACATATGTACACGGAGAATTGAAAATAGGTATTCAAAACAATACATGAACATACATGTTCATAGCAGCACTGGTCAAGTGTCCATCAATGGATGAATGAATAAATGAATTGTGATATATACTGGCAATGGAATATTATTCTGCCACAAAAAGGAATACTGATACATACCACTATGTGGATGAACCTTGAGAAGCAATGCTCAATGAAAGAAGCTAGATACAAAAGGTCACATATTGTACAGTTCCATTTATATGAAATACCCACAATAGGTAAATCCATGGAGACAATGCAGATTGGTTTTTGCCAAGGGTCAAGGGGGAGGGGGAAATTGATGGTACAGGATTTCCTTTTGGGGTGATGAAAATGTTTGGAACTAGTGGTGGTGTTGCACAACACTATGAATATAACTAAGTGCATTGAATTGTTAATTTTATCTTATGAGAATCTCACCTCAGATTAAAAAAGTAAATATATACACATATATTTTATTTATTAATCATATGTATATGTGTTGTGTTTCCCAAGTGGTGCTAGGTGGTAAAGAATCTGCCTGCCAACGCAGGAGATGCAAGACATGCAGGTTTGAACCCTGGGTCAGAAAGATCCCCTGGAGGAGGAAATGGCAACTGACTCCAGTATTCTTGCCTGGAGAGTCCCATGGACAAAGGAGCCTGGTGGCTACGGTCCATAGGGTCGAGAAGAGTCAGACACGACTGAAGCGACTTAGCACCAATATACGTGTATATATCATGTTATATATATAAAACTAGACGGGCACATAATATGTTAATTGTTTTTCTGGATAGAATTGTAGATTTTTGGTTTCTTGGTTGTTTTCTTTCAATGAATGCAAATTTCATTCACAATAAGTTTTTCAAAAGAGATTGCATTGCAATCCTTCCTTCTTCTGGAGTTCAGGCTGCAGTTCTAAGGACTCATAAGCAGCACACATTCTTCTGAGGCTTCCCAGCCCTTATCAGGCAGCTTATCACTTTCTACATGATTGACAGTATTTTAGTTTTGTTTTGCCTGCAAGTATCCCGAGTCCAAGTAAACAGAAGGAGGAAGGCCAGAGAGGAATCACAGCAGTGTGCTGACTTGCTGGAACATCCACGATCGTAGCCAGGACAGGGGAAACCAGGCAGGAAAAGGAGAGTTAGGGAGGAAGGCTTCCAGCTGTGGTACCCCCCACCCCCACCCTGCCATTACTGTCCTTACAGGGAAGGGGAAGAAACTCATAAATTTTTTTGCACCTGCTCTTAGTCTGGTGCTGCTAGATTGTTTTGATACTGCTTTTGGTCCCTGAGCCAGCCTTTGAATTTTGGTGGGCCCCTACCAACTCACTGCTCTGTGCAAATGCATCGATTGGACTCCAAGAGCCTAGAGCCTTTCATTTCTAATGTGCTAGGACCCTACACTGGCACTGTGTGTTACTCTTTGTTGTCATTCAGTCGGTAAGTTGTGCCTGACTCTGCGACCCCATGTACTGTAGCCCACCAGGCTCCCCTGTCCTTCATCATTTCCCAGAATTTGTTCAGATTCATGTCCATTGAGTCAGTGATGCTATCCAATCATCTCGTCCTCTGTCGACCTCTTCTCCTTTTGCCTTCACTCTTTCCCAGCCTCAGGGTCTTTTCCAATGAGTTGGCTCTTCACATCAGGTGGCTTAAGTATTGGGGCTTCAGCTTCAGCATCAGTTCTTCCAGTGAATATTCAGAGTTGATTTCCTTTAGGACTGACTGGTTTGATCTCTTTGCAGTCCCAAAGCAATGGCACCTCTTGTTCCTCTTGTAAAAAAAAGAAAAAGACTTCTCAGCCTGTGTGTGTCTAGCCCACTCACCATGCCCAAGTCCCAGCTAGGTGGACTCCAAGTGGCAGAGCAAGACTTGAGCTTCCCTGAAATTTAGGCCAGGGAGTAGGGAGGGGGCTGCCACGTCCTTGCTTTGAACAGCCGCAAGTTCTTACTCTTCACAGTAGAGTAACGTACAGCTCACCCCCAGCCCATGCTTATTTGCTTTAAGACTTTTCTTACCTGCTTATGTTCAGAACACTTTATAGGATGATCCCTAGTTGAAACCCAGTGAAGGAAAATTATGATAAAGCCTGTAATTGGAGATTCTATGTAATTCTAAGGAACTAGGTTTAATTCCACTTTAAAGCCTATTAATACAATTGCACTTAAAAATGCATTTGCAGTATGCCCTTTTCCTAAAGTACCATCTCCAGCAAGAAGGTGAAGCAGTGGTCATTTTATTCCATTTAAGGCAGATCCCCAATATCCATTCCTCTTTTCCAAATAACCTATCATCTCCTAATGCCCGGAATCCGGCCCACACAATCCTTGACTATAGTTGTTCTCCAAAACTATTGGTTGCAGCTTCTGTAAAGATTGACACACAATCTCTGCTAGAAAAATCCCTCCCCAGGTAAAGCTCCTGGATCCAAGATGCCAAAATAGGAAGTTCCTCATTTTCACACAATGAACTCATTATTGCAGTAACTTTATAGAGAAATAATTTGTTCAGTAGTTTAAACAGTCTAAATAGTCAGCCCAAGGGTCTCTCATGTCTGATTCTACCTCCTTGTGTTTGGGTGGCTCAGAACAAATGATAGTATTTTAATTTCTCATCTTTTAAAAATGCTGAGTCTGTAAAGCAATTATCCTTCAATTAAAAAAATAAATTAAAAAAAATGCAACAAGAAAAAAATAAGAGTCATTTCATAGAGCCAAAGAATAATCTGTGAAAAAAAAATCCTGATTTATCTTAGAAATCATTGCTAAAAACTTTCACAGTAAGGATAGCCTTGGGGAAGGGGTCATTTTGTCAGTATCTGCCAAATTTTAAATGCACGTATCTGTTGACTCAGCAATTCTATTTCAAGGTGTTCACTGTGGTAGGTAGGAATAGCAAAAAATAGCAAACAACATGAATGACCATCAGTAATTATCAAATGTATTATGGAACATCATACCACGGAATGTCACTTGTATGTTTGAATTGTGTGACTGAAGAGAAGAAAAAAGGACAAGTTTCTTTATCCCCTTTCCACTGATTTTCTCACCACTGTTGATTGGCTTTCATTCTCTGCATCCTGGATCCTACCATTGTTCAAGCTGCCATAATTCCTCTTATTATTCCCGATCTGTACTACTACTTCCTCCTTTTATGCCAATTACATATACAGTCCAAACCAATGACATGACTCAGGCTTCCCTGGTGGCTCAGATGGTAAAGAATTGGCCAACAATGGAGACCCGGATTTGATCCCTGGGTTGGGAAGCTCCCCTGGAAAGGGAATGGCTACTCACGCCAGTATTCTTGCCTGGAGAATCCCATGGACAGAGGAGCCTAGTGGGCTACAGTTCATGGGGTCGCAGAGTCAAGACACTTAAGTGACTTTCACTTTTACTGGTAGCTGTGATTCCAGACCAAAACCTACCAGAAGGTGGGGGGCATATTCTGGAGTATGGCCCAATAAACTATGCCTGTCATCCCATGTCCTGCACCAGGGTGTATTGTTAAATAGCAGCATTCCTAGAGCAGAACCACGATTTGCCTTGTTACTCCAGGGAGCAACTTGGCTTAGACCCAGGGAACTTCCCAAGTTCTGGCAAGTGTTAGCACTGTTCATGTCTTCACTGTAACAAGCAGGCAAGTGAACCAGCTTGCATCTCTTGTTGCATGGGTATCCAAAGAGTTTCCTAGCTTTTATTTGTTTTAAAAGCATTTCAAGAGTCAATTTATAGAAAATGACAATGCATCAACGTGAAAAAAAATTTTAAATAACTTACCACTTAACAGGCTAGTTACTAGCCAATGGTTCACACTTGAGCAGCAGTTAACCCCAAGATTTAAACTGTAATGGATTTGTGCTAATTTATAGTGATACCATCCTATGCAAAAAGTACCTGGCAGGTATTGAAAAGTTATTTCAGGCCCTTTCAGAAGGCTTGTTACACTGAACAGACCTAGATTTGAACTTCTGTCATGGTTTATATGATGCCAAGCAAGGGAGTTGCCCACACTTTCCATTCAGAAATTTCCATCTTGTATTTCCAGTGCATCTTCAATACAGCTAGATACTACCCTAATGTCTTACAATACTGAAAAAATCCCCCAGGCCGTGAAGGAAGTATTTGCTGAACATCTGTCACTCAGGCACTTTTCATCTTTATCATTTAAGTCTTACCCCTGTGGTGCACAGGACACAATTTCCAGATTAAGAAAATTAATACAGCAAATATCAATAACTGATAGCAAGACCATGAGGACCATTATAGTAACTAACCAGCCAACAGCTCCCAGCCTTTAGGAAAACAATTACTTTTTAAATCAGTATGCCCATTTTGTTATCGATTTTTAAAATGCAGAAAATACTATTTATACTGTTTAATCTGATGTGAAGAAAATCTTTATAGCCCATAGTGCTGTAACTATTTCTAAATACTGAAATAGTTCCTCTGTGTTAACTTTTAAAAAACCATCTCCAGTTAAACAAGGGTTTTCCACTAAATTATCTAAATTGCCTCCTACCTTCATTTACTTGAGTTTTGGATACCCAAGTTTCAGGGTGTACTTGTGAATACTGAAGAGCTAGTATGTCTTTAGATTGAAGAGGGTTTTTGTCTATGTCTTCCTGTCAAGACCTGAATCCAGTTAGTTAACCTGAAAAAATCCTTGTTCCCATTCTCAACATCTGCCACGTAACACCCACTGAAGTTCCTCAGGGCAGAATGTATCCATTTAGGATAGCCTACTAGCAACAATTTCTAGAGCTATAGGAAACATGCATGTAAATCAGATAATGCCTTGTTCTTCTTGACCAAAAATCTGATCAATTTTGACAATTTCAGCCTTCCTTTGATGTCCTCTTGTTTAGCTTAGAAAAGGTAAGTTTAGATTTATTATCACTATTCTCCTGCTTTTCACTTACATGTGCCTTGGAAAACTATCTTATTAATTCAGTAGTCTGAAAACAAAATAAGTTTTTTGCTAATTTATAGATATAGCAGCCTGAGAACGTGAAAATCTTTTTTTATCAGCTCATTAACCTATTTATAAGGGTGAAGTGAGTATTTTTAAAGGGATAAACTTTGGCAGCCCTTACACTTAAAGGTTGCTAAGAGGTATTAAGATAAAGTATGTATATAACAAAAGTCTTAAGTGAAAGCCATTTAACTAATATTTAAAACCTCTGCAATTATTAGTTTATTAGTATCATCCAGGACTCAAGATGTTCAGTATTCCTCCTGAAATTACATAAACAAATGCAAATGGAAAGAATCCAAGTCAAAATTATATAACAAAACAGCACTCCATCACAAAAGCGTGTAAAATTACAAGAACGCTATTTTAAAACACTGGCACTTTAAGAGAACAATAATCTCAAAACCCACAAAATTGCCAAATTGTTCCCTAAACTGCTAAGCAGATAAACATATGACCCTAGTGAATGAGCTGGAGTTTTGTAAAGAAAAGTCAAATTCAAAATCAGTTAATTCACACTGAAATACAAAGTGTCTTCCTCCCTCATCTATTCAATTTATAAAGGGGCAAACCATAATACAGGAAGATATACCTGATTTAAAATGTGGTATATAACTTTAAAAGTCGGCCCAATTAATTAAAAATACCTTTAACCAAGGGTCTTAAGTTTCCTAAACAATCTCTACTTGGATAAACAGAAAACATTTACAGCCAGCACTTTTTTCCCAGAGCCTTTGCTGGGACAATCATCGACAAAAAAACAATATGGCAGTCTTGTATTTTAAGCTCACGCTTTTGGGGATACATTCTTGGGTCTTTAACGTGGGAACTGCAAATATAACTGCCATTACATGGTAATGGGAGTTAAAGAGTGTAGAGTCCTCATGTAAAGATTAGAACATACTTTTCTATTAGTCCTTCAAGGACAGACTTTCAAAATGTTTGATTCTAATAATCCCGTGCTGTGAATAGACTGGTTACTCTTCACTTGGTAAATGTAACTGGGCTATGTGAAATCCACTATCAACTGGTCAAGATTTAAGTTTCAGTTATGGATGAAAACTGTCTCAATTCAACTTTTATTACCCTCATCATGGGTATGCAGGGTGCGCAGACAAAAGCTTTTTATTTATCAGCTAACTATATGAAAGAAACAGTGTAATAATTCGTGTGATCCAAAATGGGCAAAAGCAAAAGACTAGCTTCCCCTTAAGAAAAATTTTCAGACCTATGAAAAGGACAACAATACTAATAAAAAAAATTGTATTTACTTAGAAGCATTCAGAATGTCAACAAAACAGCTGCAACTTTTTTTTTTTTTTTTTTTTGCAATTACAGAGTGGTATTCAGTTAACAGAACAACAATTATTCATATAAGCTGCATCAGAGACAACTGAAGATGAAAAAACTACCATCCCCATATATAACTAATTTGTGCTGTGCACCAACAAGAACCTGCTTTAAATTTCCATGCCAATTTACAACCCCCATACTGTACCAGGCAAGGTTAGTGGCTATTGAAAATACCACCAGGACAGGGCTATCTAAAGACACATTCGGTAGTGTGTTAACTATACAAAAAAAGACACTGTACAGTTTAAAAACAAATCTTACACAGCCTTACATTTCAATTTTTTTTTTCTTTAAAAGGAGTGAGTTGTGTACAGGGGGGTTAAATGCTTTATAGACAAGAAAAAAAAAAAACTGCGCTAGAACCAACTTATTCATCATCATCATCTTCTTCCTCCTCCTCATCCTCTTCATCTTCTTCCTCCTCCTCATCCTCTTCATCTTCCTCATCTTCCTCCTCTTCCTTCTTTTTCTTGCTTTTTTCAGCCTTGACAACTCCCTTTTTTGCTGCATCAGGCTTCCCTTTAGCTCGGTATGCGGCAATATCCTTCCAAAATAAACGCAGTAAGAAAGACAGAACAGTTAAGTAAGGGGAGAAATAAAAGTAACATGGCAAAGCTTTATGGAAAAAACAAGGACTCAGATACACTAAAATACCCTATATCTGCAGATTCACACCAACTTGGACTTTCACAAACTCATAAAATTATTATGAGATAACTAAATAATCCAGAGCTCATGGTATGACATTGTCTAATATTTGCACTGCTAAGCCTCACTGAAGTACAACTATGTACCACATCCAAACTTTAGTTTATTAAAACTAGAACGTAGAGACTGATTAAAGGGTAGACACTGCCACCTTCTGAATGCAAAAAAGCATTCTACAGGTTTATACTGACAGACCCTAATCCATAGCAGGAAATCTTTCCTTAAAAAAAAAAAAAAAAAGTTATCTGCCACCAAGCATGCAATTAGGTTCAAAAACATCTAAAAATGGATATATTTCTCCAGAATGACTAAATAACCTAAAATCTAACTTTACTTAATATTTCAAGTAAAAGTATAAGGGAGGGTTATAGCTTTTTCTTATATCAATTTACTGTACAGATCAAAATATTTTAAACATTCTAACTTAGTCAAGTTTTTTTTTTTTAATATAAGGCAGAGAACCCCAGTGTTTCAGGGTGTTTATGAACAATATAGATCTGTATTACTTGGTCCAGCCTATTTTTATGTTGTGTGCCTGATGGTTTAAAATAATGACATTATCTGACTCAAAGTGACTACCACAATTTTCATAAATTCACACGGTGGAAGATAACAAAACCAGCTTAAGTGTATATGGCCCCTTTCCCAAGACAAATTTGATCTACACTCTTTGAAAGATGGAAAGGGACTTGCAGACTACAGCTAATGGTGCACTGAATAGTTGTTATACTCAAAACTCCATCACACCTATTAGAAATCATAAAATAGGAAATTAAGATGCAGTACCAAGTACAGTTGTTCATCTAACATCTGGCATACTCTTTCACCACTACACCAAACCCGCACTGCTTACCTTTTCATACTTTTCCTTCAGCTTAGCAGCCTTCTTCTCATAAGGCTGCTTGTCATCCGCAGCAGTGTTATTCCACATCTCTCCCAGTTTCTTTGCAACATCACCAATGGACAGGCCAGGGTGTTCGCCTTTGATTTTTGGACGATACTCAGAACAAAACAAGAAAAAGGCCGAACTAAAAGGAGAGATTTAAGTTTAGAATTGCAGGTTTACCAACAACTGTGTTGTACTACTATATACAAGCCACTGCTATTTCCTACCACATATTTGACAGGGTATAATGTTATAAAATGCTAAATATCTCCCACTAAACTTAATTTACACAATTATTTTAACTTACAACATTACTAGTTGAACATACACTATTTATTAGTGTTCCAAATGAACATTCTGCAATTACTCTTATGATTTATCAAGAAATAAAAAAGAAAACTACATTTAGAAGATATATTGAGTGAGGTCAGTATCTAATTCCACTGCTCTAACTAAAACTGCCACCCAAGAGAAATTTTACAAAATTTAAATATACCAATACCAATTAGCTAAGAAACATGGATTACAGACTGGAGATCCACAGGGTGGCTTGCTAAATTTGTCTACCGTAAAATACTTAAAAAATCAAAACAGGTAAGATACTTACGGAGGCCTCTTGGGTGCATTGGGATCCTTGAACTTCTTTTTTGTTTCCCCTTTAGGAGGGATATAAGTTTTCATTTCTCTTTCATAACGGGCCTTGTCCGCCTTTGCCATGTCTTCAAATTTTCCTTTCTCTTTAGCAGACATGGTCTGTAAAAAACAATTTGTAAACTTAAATCAGTTAACAAAATTTTAACCAGTTGTGAAGTATGGAAATGAATAAAATCAGTATCCTTTGCTAAATATTTAGTAACCTGTTCCAACATCAACACCCACATTATGCAAATTGTACCGAGGCTTAAAAAAAAAATATCCCAATTTGGAATTCAGCCTTTATTACCTACTCAGTAGGTTTTCAGCCCTCTTACCTTCCACCTCTCTGAGCACTTCTTAGAAAACTCTGAGAAGTTGACTGAAGCATCTGGGTGCTTCTTCTTGTGCTCCTCCCGGCAAGTTTGCACAAAGAATGCATATGATGACATTTTGCCTCTCGGCTTCTTAGGATCTCCTTTGCCCATGTTTAATTATTTTTCTAAAAAATAAAACAACACAAGTTTAATGTTAACAACGAAATTTATGGCACCGAAGAGCACTCTAACTTCTTGGAGAGTCAATGAACAGCATGACACTGGTTATTAAACACGGCATTGGCATTAACCCCTCACAGTATCAAAGAAAATGTCAGGGATCGACAATTCCTGTAAGAGTCTGCACCAACCCAATAAAGGGTCCTTCAGTGGGATCTCAAAACAAGTGTGGACACAATGGTACACTCATACCGTATTTGTGACTTATCTCCCTGTATCTGTTTTGAATGTAATACCCAACCGGTCATTAAAAAAATTTTTTTTCATGTAAAAAACCATTATTAATCAACAAACCCAAAGGTCAGAAAAGGAATGCTGCCGATTCATGCAGCTACGTAAGGAGTAGGTAAGAGCCAAAGTTGAGTAGACCTTTCCGGATTACGGGCCAGATGCCCCGCTCGTCTAAAGTTTTCCCCATGATTGCTTTAAAATATTCTCTTCTCGGCACAAAACTTGGCCGGGAGGAGGGAGCCGTGGAAGCGGCAGCTCGGACCCAGGCTGGGGGTGGGGTGGGCGGGTGGCGGTGCTATTTGCGCCGCTGCCACCGCCAGGCAGCCTCGCTTCCTATCGGTTTGGCCCCGAGATGTATTTCGGTTCTGACTAAACACGTCCGGTCTGAAGTTTCTTCGAGTAAACAAGGATGAGGGACAAAAGCCACTCCTGCTCGTGGCTCGGGCTGCCCCCCGCCCCCACCCGGGGAGTATATATACATATATATATTTTTAAGCCCTGAAAAGTTGGGGCGCCGCGCGGGGCGGGCTCCGCACACCTTCCCGCCACCCAGGCCCCCCTACTCCCGCCCGCCCGCCAACTTCGTGGCCGCGCGCGGGGAGGCCGCCACCCCCCCCGAGGGGGGGGCGGCGACCGGGCCTCCAGGCCCGGCTCCCCGCGCGCGGGGCCCGCCACGTGCGCCCGCCGCCCCGCGCAGGCCCGCCGGCCTCCCCCATTTTGTCGGCTCGGCGGAGGGAGCAGGCCCGCTCGAAATGGGGGCTGGCTCCGCCCGCGGCCGCTGGGGCCGGCGCGCACGGAATGGCCGCTGCGCGTCTTCCCCGCCTGCGCCGCCGCCGCCGCCGCGAGGGCGAGCGAGAGAATATGGCTCCTTCCCTTTGTGTGTGTATGTGTGTGAGTGTGTGCGCGAGAGTGAGTGTGCGAGAGTGAGTGCGAGCGCCGGCGGGCGGGGTGCGCGGCGCGCTCTGGCGCACACACTCGGCCATGACGGCCGGGGGGAGGGGCGGGGGGCGCGCGGCCGGACCCTCCCCCTCCCCCGTCCGTGGTGTGTGTGTGTGACGGGGGGGCCCCAGCCTCGGGAGGCGCCCCCGACCCGCCGCTCCCCGTCTCCCTCCGCGCGGCCCGCCGCCCCCGCAGACGGGGGGACGCGGGGCTGGCAGAAGAGGAAAAAAAAAAAGTTGCCTCGGAACTGCTGCGCCCAGCTTCCCCCCCCGCCCGCGCCCGCCCGCCCGCCTTGTTTTCTCTCCAGCCAGCAGCGCCGGGCCGAGTCAGCCATGTTATCCAGCGAGCGCCGCGGCGCCGCTCCCCCCCGCCGCCCGGCCGCCCGGCCGCCGCGCCCGGCCCCGGGCTCGGGCTCAGGCCGGCGGGCCCGGCCCCGCGCCGCCGCCCCCGGCCCCGGCCCCGCGCCGCCGCCCGCCCGCAGCGCCCGCCCGCCCGCGCTCGCTCGCCGCCGGCGCCCGGCTCTGCGGCGGCCAATGCAGCCGTGAAGCGCCGCCCGCCTGCCCGGCGGCCCGCCGCCCCCCGCGCACGCCGGCCGCCCGAACGCTCGGCCCCGGGGGTTCGAAAACACGTTAAAAAAATTTTTTTAATGGAAAAAAAATTTTTTTTTTTTTTTTTTTGCGCCAGTCAGCGCGGACGCCGCCGGGGGTGGAAACTCGCGGGGCTCGGGGCTCGCGGCGCCTCAGGCGGCCCCGGGGGCCGGGGCTCCGGCGCGGGGCAGGGCTCCCGGCGCCCGAGGGGAGGCTCGCTCCGTGCGCAGTTTCCCCCCACGGTCCCCCCTCATTTGCCTTTGTGTGGATCCTGACCCGCCGGCTCCCGGCCGCGGGGATCCGGCCGCCGCGCGGGCTGAAGAGCTGCCGGAGGCGCTCTCCCCGCCGCGGCGCTGCCCAGGACTCACCCTCCGCGAGGCACAGAGTCGCCCAGTGCCCGTCCGGCTCTCACTTGCCCCGGCGCTGTCTCTATGGAGCTCAATGTACTGCAATGGCTGTGAGAGCGGGAGCCAGACGCAGCCTCCTCACTCTCTCCGCTCTGTAACATTACTCTCCAGCCAGCGCCGCGCCTATTGGCTACCGCCAACTCACGGGGCTCGTTCATTGGCCCGATACCTCCCATTGTCCTGACCAGAGCCCGCCTGCTATTGGCTGTCTCCGGGGACACGTCATCAAGGATTGAAACAGCGCGCAAATCTGAATGTGTGTGTGTGCCGGGCAGAGAGGCTGAGGCGGGAGAGGCAGAGGCAGAGGCAGCAGCTGCTACGGGAAAGCAGAGCTCTATGGTGTATGTGTGCATGTGTCTAACCCAAGCCAGCCCCACACCCGAGCGGCCGCCGGAGCGAAAAGGGCCTGACTTTTCCACAAGTGTCTCCAACTCCTCAGGCAAAAGAGACACCCACAGGCCTCCCCCCCCCTTCTCACCCCAAACTCACTTCCATAGCCGTTGAGATAAGAGGCCCCAGACTTTTAACAGACCTTCAAAAGTGAGAGCGACACGATGAGATCACGGCCCCCGAAAACCGGGGTTTCTGCTCGTGCAGAGGGGCGAAGGCAGCCAAGATTCGAACTTCTTAACCACATATGGTTGCATTACATTTTAGATCTCTGGAAAGGCAGGGCTTTTCCTATAAGAAAGTGACAACGATCCAGTCAGCCGCTTTTAAAACACCCCTTTTCTGGGCTCTTAAGCCCGTACCGTCAAGTTTGCAGAGCAGCTGAAACCTTGAGTCACCCTACAGGCATTTAGTTTCACCCTTTTTCTTGGTTTGCTCGAGTTTCACAGCTTGTCTGGAACTTTTTATTTAAATACAAAGCCCTGTCTTAACTTCCTGGAAATCAAACGATTCTTCCATGAAATTAAAGTACAGCCACTTCATTTCGATACGGGGTACTCTAGCAGGAAATGTTTGGGAGGGCCTGCTAGAATTAGCAAATTCATTAGAGACCACATTTTTAACTGTTGGGCTGTTTTATTTGACTTGGTGTGGATTACTGTGATAATCAAACGAATCCTTGTGATGCTATCTTTCCTTCCCATCGCACCACTTAGTGCATCCATGTAACTGCTCTAGGGTTACAGGAGTTGTAGGTATATTGTTACCCGGAGGACTAGATGGAGGCAGAGAGTGCCCATGCCCAAATTCATAGGCTGTGGTTTCCCTAACCCACCAAGCTGGCTGATTTTAACAGACAAACTTATGTCTGTGAGGAAAATGTGCGGGCTCTAATAGCCAGTTCTGGAGACCATACGGTTATATCGGCCCTTTATGAAACTATTATCTATTGCTCTGTAGCCTGAGCAGACCACACCCCTATTCAGTTACAACAGACTTCCCTTTTTTTCACTCTCTAGTGGTATGTTTATACACTTCTAAACCCACCAGCCAATTCCTCCAAATTTAACAGACCAAAGTTAAATCATTTTATTGTTAGTTTTTTTCATATATCCCATGTAAGCATCCACAACATAATATGTTTTCTTATTAAGCTACATGATAACAGACAGAGAGATAACCTCTCCTGGCTATGATTTTAATGCTTACTCCTTTTAAAAAAAAACAAAACATAATTGGTATCAGGGTTTATAGTCTTGGTGAGTGGACAATGCATGCTATATGAACATGAAATAATATTAAAAATATATAAACTAGTATAATGTGCTTAAATTTATTGGTGTTTAAAAAAAGCAAACATCTAAAGTCAACTTTTATACTGTTTTCATACATATATGCTCTTCTTTACTTCCCTCTATTAATCTAATTTTATGCTTTATTTATGCTTTATTAAAATCTAGGTTATTTTAATTGTTTTATCTTCTCAGTGACTATATTACAAAATATTCAGGAGAATGATTACACTTTAAATGGCATCCATGATATCAAAATTTGACTATTACTTGAAGATTGTACTATCAGTATTTTCCAGGAGCAATGTTGGGTTTGCTCTGGGTCAACCACTTTTTTAGATACTTTAACCAGTTATTTCTAATAGCTTACTCCTTCCAGGGTCAGTTTATGGTCACAGAACAAGAGAACAATGGGCCCAACACAGGTTTCTATTTCAGCAGGATGCCTGGTAAGTACCAGGCACTGGATTTAAATATCAATAGACCTGGGTTCAAATCCTTGCTCTGCTACTTACTAGCTCTATAATCTCAGACAAGTTTTGTTTTTTTTTCTAACTTCTTTGTGCTTCAAATCTTTTAGCTATAAAATGGAAGTTATCACTAAGTGGTTGTAAAGGTTAAACTTATTTTTCAAAGATTTAAAATTATGCTGACCTCTTTAAACTCATGACTTAAAAAAACTCAAGTGCAATTAGCCTTGAGCTTTTCTTCCTATTTTAATTTTATATGAAGGCAACAGTTGTAAATTAAGTTTGTTAAAAAAATTCTATCCTCAAACAGTACTATTCCTCATTCAGTCTAGTGATGGTTGCTTCATTTATTCCCAAGTATATCAGGGCCCATGTCACAAAGAAGGGTATTAAGACCTCCACTTACAGGCACATTTCTCATATTTGCTTTCTGTGATACAAAGGGAGGAACATAAAAAGGAGAAAAACTTTCAAGTAAACCCTATAACTTCCAGCTCTAGCCCTACAACCTTAATATTCACTTATTTATATTAGACCTCTCCTTCAATGTGAATCATCAGTTACAAACTGGCATATATTTTACTTTAGGGTTATTGAGTGTTTTATCCTAACTTACAGAGTTACCTAACTTAAAAAGCTTGATCACTCTCTCCCATGCCCAATTTAGGCAACTGAATTTCATATCTTCATTAATGTAATTTATGCCCTTCCTGGAGCCGGCCTCTAAGATAGGTGAAGTGCCTCTCTTCTGGGGTTCCATAATATTCTGTACATTAACTAGTATGCTCACAATTGTAATTATCCAGTTATGTGTCTGTTTGTCCCACTACACAGCACCCCTTATAGGCAGGAATTTTATTTTTGCATCCCAAGCACCTAGCAGGGTGCCTGACATATAGCAGGCACTAAATAACGTCTACTGAAGAAATGAATTAATAGCTGAAAGAGTACTTACTGCAAATTATTGTTTTAATCTTCCTCTTCCATCTTTGGAGATAAACACTGGGGTATTTCTAAATCAGAAGGCAGGAAAATAGAATAATCAGCAATAAGTACATGTTAGGATACTAATATTGAGGATAGATGTCAATGGCACCTCATTCTTATAATTTAAAAAGAGGAAGATGGAGTTGGGGGCTGGAGGGAATTGCAAATATAGACACATATATTTGTACTATTTACCAGCTCCCAACTAGGCCAAGGTTATTCCTAGTTGCATACAATGAACTATGGCAAGCCAAATAAGAATTCATCACAGAAAACTGCAAGAATGTCTGCCCAAAGGTTGCTTCCAATGGGCATTTGAAACTTAACTCTAATGTAAAAAAAATAATAATAATACAAAAAGCAGACGGGGGCTCTGGGTGTTTGGCTGCAGGATATTGATTCCTCCCCATACAATGAATCCTAAAGTCAAGCTATATGAATTCTCTTGTTGTCTGTCCTTCTCGAAAAGGTCCAGTTTCTGAAAAGGAGGAGAAACAGTAAACCGAAATGTCTGAGGTCAACCACAGGATCCTGGACACTTAAAACCTTTTTTTTTTTGGATGCTGACGATAAAGGGGAGGAATTCAGGAAGAGAAAACAGTACAGGTTGTGAACTAGGACACTGAGTCCCACCACGTGTGGCCTCTGGTAGCCATTATTAAGGTGTGTGCTTGTTTCCCCAACTCTTGCTTAGGGGCTGTGATGCCTTATCTCACTTGCGAGGATGTTACAGGATTAAGAGATGGGTCAAAAGACCCAAGAAAGGCAGAGGAGCGGTGTTACTCTGTCAGCGAGCATAGAAGGGACTCTTTGGCTGCTTAAGTACTTCTGCCTCGGCCTGAATCTTCTGTCCCAGTGTGGCTTGCAGGTGGGGAAATTAGTGGTTTCAGCTGTGGGCAGATAGGTGGCTACACACAAAAAAACAAAAAACCCAACAACAAAACAAAATGGCATGTAAGCAAATTTTTGTATGTTGGGGGGCATGCTGGGCAGCTTGCAGTATCCTAGTTCCCCAACCAGGATTGAACCCAGGCCCTCAGCAGTGAAAGCATGGAGTCCTAACCACTGGACTTCCAGGAAGTCCTGGACACAAATTTATACCAACAATATCTCTAGAATTGGATTAGCCAAAGAATGGTACACATGAAGAGGAGAAACTCATTAGTAGTAAATTTTTATAAAATGGTGATCTAAATTCAGAAAAGATCACTCCTTTAGGTCTTGATCTCAAGAACCATGTCAACAGGCCAAATTCAGCTGCCCTATTAGAAGTGCCGTAAACCTTGAGAACAAATGTCTTAGCACACCTGCTAGGATGGCTTATAATAAAAAAGACAGACATGGCAAGTGTGAGTGAAAATGTGGAGAAACTGGCACCATCATATACTGGTGGTGGGAATGTAAAACAGTGCAGCTGCTTTGCAAAACAGTCTGACAGTTCCTCCCAAGAATATACCTAGAGTTACCATATGACCCAGCAATTCCACTCCTAGGTATGTACCCAAGAGAAACAAAAACGTCCACACAAAAACCTGTACATGACTGTTCATAGCAGAATTATTTGTAATAATCAAAAAACAGTCCAAAGGTTCAACTGATGAGAGGATAAATAAAATGTCATACATCTTTATGATTGAATATTATTCATTGATAGAGAATAGAGTACTGACAAACGTCACAACATGGATGAACCTGGAAAACATTATGCTAAGTGAAAGAAACTACACACATAAAACTCCACCTATTGTACAATTCCATTTATATAAAATGTCTAGAATAGGAAATTTATAAAGACAGGAACTAGATTAGGAATAACCAGGTGTGGGGGCCTGTGGGAAAGGGGGGTGACAGCTAATAGGTTTTCTTTTAAGAAGATGAAAATGTTTATTATAATAATGGTTGTGCGACTCTGATGATACCAAAAGTCATCAAATTGTATGAATGTGAAATTCTGTCTCCATAAAGCGGTTTTTCAAAAACAGAATTCATGTTTAATGAAACAAACACAGAAAGAGATGACGGATCACTACCCACTTGTCAATTCTGTCCGGTACTTTGCTGCTCTTCCTCTTCAATCAGTGGAAATTTCTTCTATTAGTGGAATTATATATTCTGCGCTTAAAGTGTATTTTTGCTACAAAATAATGTTAAAAGAGCACTCTTCTGGGGTACCTTGGGAGGTTTTCCTTGAGCTCCTGAGATAACTGTACTGTCAGCTGAGCCAAAAAACATCAGGTTAGACTATGCAAACTGGCAGGCCTCTCTGGCTTCTATGACACGCAGATGTTCCGTTTGGTCAGCACAGTGTTTTTAAAAAGGTGGATTTTTTTTCATATTGAAAAAAAAATCCAGATTTTGAACAATCTGAGATCTGATCAGCTTGGCTCCACATGTAGGCAGGTGACGATCCTGTGGTCGACCCCCTCGAAGGAGGTGGGTGTTCTGCTGTCTGCCGCAGCCCCATGGTTCCAAAGCACCTGACCTACCTTCTCACCTGGCTGGCCCCTGCAGACACCTGGGTTGGCAAGTCCTGAGTTGGGTCCTTAGGATTTCAGGACTATGAACTGTGATTCTGAAATGTTCTTTGCTCAGAGGTTCTTCTCCTGAGAAACACTATCATCACACAGAACACAGAGTGGGAAACTGAGCCAGAGAGGTCCCTCGGGTGAGGAACAGAACCATGTTTGGCGCTATCACAAGTAGCAGGTACTCCTGATGAGAAACAGAGAGTCTGACTGGCTATTTGTCAGAGGCTGTCCTACAGCCCAGACAAAAGACTAGAAATTGAGCTTTATATATTGTATCTCTCCTGTGTGCTGAGCTATACAGAGATGATTTCATCTCATCCACACAGGATGAAAATAATTGTACAAATAATTCTAAGGAGGCTTAGAGAGATCCCTTCAGTGGTCCAAGGTCACACAGCTAGTGAGAAAGTAACAATATTGACCCAGTTCTGACTCCAAAGCTGAAGTTTTTTTCCCTATGCCTCATGGCCTTTCAGTTACTAACCCAGCTAATAAAATTTTAAAGACAATCACATTTTCCCACCTAAATATACCTCATATCCTCATGGGGATTTGATGTGAGTTTACAGCCTTGACTTTCAAGGTTTTTGAATAGGGCCCATACATTCTGCAAATCTTGAAAAAAGTTTCATGAAACAATACCTATCGTTGTGATGGAGTCTGACTTCTTTTCCCTTAAAATCCTAAATTTACTTTGCAACCCACAAATAGGCCCTACAGTTTGCAGAACACTGCAATAAAGGTGGACACGACTGAAGCGACTTAGCAGCAGCAGCAGCAGCAATATAGGTGGGAGTCAAGAAGTCCGTCTTACATCAAGGGTAACGGCAGCTCTAAGAGGCAAGTGAGGATGCTGCCTACTGATGGGATGGGACTGAAGGGAGGAAATGCCAGGGCAGCTGCCGCATCCAGGTACCTGCAGTCAGAGCCCCCGGCACAGCCAAGGAGGCTGCTGCCAAATCTGTGGGGCTGAGAAAGATAGGAGACAAGAAGGAAGAGTGCCTTGCTCTCCCTGGAAGATCAAGACAAAAGCAGGCACTCCAGGCCTGCAGGAGAAGCAAAGAAGATGCTTCAACATCCCCAAGGCCTAGAAGAAAAATCCTAGCAGAGCCGATAAATATGGGGTTCATCACCTTGGATCTGTCTTTGTCAGAGGCCAGGCAGAGTCTCTCTGTGAGTGGAAGATAGCCTCACCTCCCCACAGGACAGCTTTTTTGTTGGGAAAAAGAAACAAACAGCACCCAAAATGGCTTGTAGGGCTAAATAGAAGGTGACCACCAATCCATACCTGTTGTTCATGAAGGTGTTAAAAAAAATCAACAACAACAGAAAACCTGTGGGCTTTTTTCCTCAAAGGTTGCTGTTGATCCTTGTTCTAAGGCTTCCTTTTGATTTCCAAGAACAGAAATAAGCAAGTAGGAAGGAGATAGCATGATTTAATATATTCTAACATAAATACTACCAGCAAATTGATAGTCACATTCTGAAACAGAACTCTGCCTGAGAAACATTCATGGCATTTGACCAGTGATTTTGCTTCCAAAAAATACTCAGAAAGTAATCAGAAACAAGTAAAGAGCATGAAAATTTGAATAAGAATATTAATCGCAGAATTATCCATAATGTGTCAACAACCTAGGCATTCAATGAGTGGCTTGGCTTGGTAAACTGTGAGCCATCCTCATGACAGATTATTATTAGGCTACAATCACATTCTTATGCAACAGGAGGGAAAGGGGCAGGGCACAACTTTTGAAAGAATAACATAGCCCAAGGACACAACACAAACCGCATAAACCAATTAGAATCAAATGGGACCAAGATGGCTGACAAGACTAGACCTTGATCCTCAATCAGCAAGTGAAATGACACACCCAGAGGTGCCATGACAGTTCCAAGGCACTATCAAAAGACCAAGGAGTAGGCGGTAGCCTAAATCCTGAAAACCTCCACCCCTTCCCCCAAATAGTTGGAATAATCCTCCCACTCATTAGCATATGAAATTACCCAACCTATAAAAACTAACTGGGCCACATTTGGGGGCCTCTATGATGGCCCACACTCTGTCTGTGGAGTGTGCTTCTCTCTGAATCTGAACAAATCCACATCTTACCTATCACTTTGTCTCTCAGTGAATTCTTTCTGGGATGAGACATCAAGAATCTGAGCTTCATTAGGCTCTGAAACCAGGTACCAGAGGGTTTTGGCTGGGTTCAAGTCCCAAACAGGGTTGATTCTAATTGGTTTACGCAGTTGTGTCCTTGGGCTATGTTATTCTTTCAAAAGTTGTGCCCTGTTACACTTCCACTGCAAGGGGCACAGGTTCAATTCCTGGTTGGGGAAGTTCCACATGCCCTGTAGTGCATCCCCCCTCATCCCCCAAAAAATTAGAAACAAAAACTCTCTAATTTCTTAAGAGAAGAAATGTGTTAAAGAAGACTCAAAGATTTAGATCATTAAAAAAGAGTTAGACCTCATTACTCTAGAAATTCTTCCCCCAAAACAAATATACAATCTACAACATATAAAAATCATGTACCTTTATCATAGCTCTAAAGTTAAGCTGTCTTGACAGGGTGGATGGGAGGCAGGCTAAAGGGAGGGGATGTATGTATGCATATAGCTGATTCACATTGTTGCACACCAGCATTGTAAAGCAATTATACTCTAACTAAAAAAATTAATAAAAGTTAAGGTGTCTCCACTGTCATCTAAATCTGACCAGCCTATTAATGCAGATCAGAATCAGGTATCTTCTAGAAGGAAAACTATCAGTGTTTACATGGAAAAACTTTTGCCTCACCACTGATGTGTCTTCTTTAATGACTATTCGTTTGTTTCCCATGATTCAGTCCTGAGTCATCTTCTCTTCGCTTCTCTGCTCTCTTAGAGACCCCAGGGACCAACTCCACGTGGAGTTTTAACCTCCGTTTCTATGTAAATGACCCCAATTTCCCCTTCAGCCTTTGGTTCTGTCCAGGATCCCACTGGGTCCCAGTATCTCAAGCCTATAGGTCTGCTCCCAAAGCCACAATCCATTCTCATTTCTCTATTTGCCAACTTCCTACATCAGCTCCAATTCTAAGAGTCTCATTCCTCCCTTCTGCTTCCCTCACATCAAATTCTGTAACATTTATGTCACAGTACTTTTGAATCATGCCCTATCCCAATTTCTTTTTTTTCATTTCTATTGCCCCCAACTGTAGTTCTGGCCTTTATTATTTTGTGGATAAGCATGGAGGCTTTGGAACCAGACACTCCAAAGGTTAAAATCCTGGTCTTGGTACTAACCAGCTGTGTTACTTTGGGCACAGTGAATTAACCTCTCTGAGTGAGCTTCAGTTGCTTTGGTAAAATGATAATGCCCCTTTCAAAGGGAAGTTGTGAGTTTAAATTAGCTCATATACATAAAGAGCTGAGCCTAGTATGCAAATTTCTTAGAATTCTGTAAATGAGCACCAGATGTTGGCTGTTTATTTTAGATTATTTCAAAAACTGGTATTATTAATATTTTCCTAATGCATAAAACTCCACTGCTTAAAAACTTTCCATTTAATTACATTTTCTTCCCAATTAACTGCCAAATCCTCACTGGGCCTTCAAGGCCTTCCGGAATCAGGCAAAACTTGTCCCCTTCTCTCTCTCCCATGGCTCTCCTAATTTCCAATCAAATTGGACCTTGTACTCTCCTACCTTCGAGCTTCTGGTCATACTGTTTCTTTTGCTTCGGAGTGTCCTTCCCCCAACCTCCACTGCTAAATCCAACCTGTCCTTTAAAACTTCCCCAACTGTTTACAATTCTCAACTTGAGCTTTTTTCATTTGTGAGCTCTGTCACTTTTGGTTGTACCTTTCTAGTGGCTTTTACAGTGTTATAAATAGAATGATCATAGATTATTACATATTTTATAACCTATATAAATACATTACACATTATGTTGCCTTACTCATCTTTGTTTCTCAGCACTCTTTGCCCACCACAGGTATTTAGTAAATGATAGCTGAATGTCAGTTTAGTTCAGTCACTCAGTCGTGTCCGACTCTTTGTGACCCCATGAATCGCAGCACGCCAGGCCTCCCTGTCCATCACTAACTCCCGGAGTTTACCCAGACCCATGTCCATCGAGTCGGTGATGCCATCCAACCATCTCACCCTCTGTCGCCCCTTCTCCTCCTGCCTCCAATCCTTCTCTGCATTAGGGTCTTTTCCAATGAGTCAACTCTTCGCATGAGGTGGCCAAAGTATTGGAGTTTCAGCTTGAACATCAGTCCTTCCAATGAACACCCAGGCTGATCTCCTTTAGGATGGACTGGTTGGATCTCCTTGCAGTCCAAGGGACTCTCAAGAGTCTTCTCCAACACTACAGTTCAAAAGCATCAATTCTTCAGTGCTCAGCTTTCTTCACCATCCAACTCTCACATTCATACATGACCACTGGAAAAACCATAGCCTTGAATGTCAGGTGAGGTTCAGTTTTCTGCCCACACCTATCACAATGCTGATACTCAATTTTAATAAACTGTGCCTACAATTTCCTTCCCTTTGTAGAATAAATTACACTCTAGTATGCTGACTCAAGGTATGTGGAGCAAAACCTAGTGTTGTGTTGTCATCTTTGTTGGTCAAAATCTGTGGATACTGGCAGCTTTATGTGGTTAAATTCTATTCAGGTTGGTCCCTATTCTGATGGTTTGGGGCAATGGTTTTTATGAACTAGTGTTTTAACAGATTGTCTTGTTTGGTTTTTACTGTGGGAGGTGTTGTTATAGTTCAGAAGTTTGCAAATATATTTTATTTTTTTTAATTCCTGGATCTTATTAAAAGTCCTTAAAGTCAAAACAATACCACCAATAACTAATACTAATTGATTGTATATGTGCATGTGCATGCTCAGTTGTGTCCAACTCTTTGTCACACTACAGATGGTAGCCCACCAGTCTACCCTGTCCATGGGATATCCCAGGCAAGATTACTGGAGCCAGTTGCCATTTCCTCCTCCAGGGGATCTTCCTAACCTAGGGATTGAACCTGTGTCTCCTGCATTGTCACTCAGATTTTTCACCACTGAGCTACCAGGGGAGCCCAGTGGATTGTATGCATGTGGCAAATTTTGAGGTTAACACAGTTTTGTTGTTTTTTTTCCTGCATATTGCCAGTTATCACAAAAATTCATAAGCTCCCCCAAATAAGTCCTTCCTGTGTAACAAATTCATTTTGGCACCAAAATGTGTGCCACCAAATAGTTCAACAAATTCAATCCAGGTTTTAGATTTGGGTAAAACCAGGTTACATTTGCATGAAACGACTCTAGAGTTACTGGGAGCAGTGTGGGTGATGAGGGTTCCCTGTGTGGACACAGCAGTGGTAGAACAGAAATGGAGCAAGGTGGACCATATCTGCAAGGCCCCAGCAAGGACCGACCCTGCCCTCCATCTTTTGGTCCCTCCCACCCACTGCTAGGGCTCCTAGTACCAGGCTCTGCTCCCCCTCCCTCCCCCACCTCACTCCTCCCACCCTGTTCTCTCTCAACAATGGCTCCTGCTTCACAAACACAGTGCTTAAAGCACCTAGTTCCTGGGATTTATACTTGCCAAGTGCTGTGGGGAACAAGCTTTTCTCAAGCCCAGGCATCAAAAGGCACTTATTTCAATACTTGAGGGAAAAATAGTAACTAAGAAAATCAATAATCTCATCTCTCATCCCAAGCAGGAGAATGGATTTTTGTGAGGCCATCTCTATGTTTTCCTGCCCATCTTTTTAAAAAAGTGTACTATTAGTCTCTTGAATCTTTTTTCCTCTTGTGTTTTCTTACCTTACCTAAGAAATGTAAACTTTTTTCAGGTAGAAACGTATATGAACTGTTAATCGCTCAGTCATGTCTGACTCTGTGACCCCATAGACTGTAGCCCACCATGCTCCTCTGTCCATGTGATTTCCTAGGCAAGAATACTGGTGTGGGGAGCTATTTCCTCCTCCAGCAGATCTTCCCAACCCAGGGATCAAACCTGGGTCTCCCTCATTGCAGACAGATTCTTTACCGTCTGAGCCACCAGGGAAGCCCAGAAACATATATCCTGACCTAAATATTATGTGGTAATAAGGTGTCTTCAAAAACTATATGTTTCTTAAGGACAATTAGAAGACTCAAAGAATATCTTTACGTGGCTATAAATTCTTTGATGGTTAAAAGCGAGCCTCTTATCTTTTTCAAAGTTTTTTTTTTTTTTTTTTTTTAATGGAGCAAAAGAACACAAATGAGATTAGAGGAAAAACTGCTAGAGCAACAGAAGAATGCCAAAGAGGGGAAGGGAGAAGCCTACCAGAGTAGAAGCCTGTGCCAGAATGTTCTACTCTAAAATGTTTCTGAATCTATCCAACATCTAAGAAACGTGGCCCGAGGCGGGTTGTGAGCCCTAAATGTATGGGTTAGATGCTATCTAAATCCACACAGTGCAATAAGAAGAATGTACATGCGTATCTCCCAAAGCAAAAAGATTGGAAGAGGACCCAAGGCAGAAGACCTGCATTCTTCTAAACTGAGATGCTGACCACATCATCGCTTCGAACTCTAAGATTCAAGGACAGACCAGACAGGTGGAGCCAAGAGAGCCTGTGAAGAAAAGGAAACCACTGTCTTACTCTGTTCCAGCTCAGTTCAAGTATTCTTAGTCTTAAATGTGCTACCAAAGACATACGATTGTCACAGTCTTAGGTTAACATTTGTAGCTGAGAAAGAACAGACGTGAAACACTTGAAAGAGCTCTTCTAGGCAAAACTTTCACTTAGAAAAGTTTCCAAGTTTAATCAGATCCGTTTTCCTTCCTCTGGTCTCTCCTTTACTCTCTCCTGTCTAAGAAATTAAAAAAAAAAAAACACAAAAAGGACCCATCCATTTGTTACTGAGAGAATAAAGGGAAGGGCAGCATGGAGCATCTTCCATCAGAGTGAGAAGGCATGTTGTTCAGCTGAAAGTGTCTGTGGATGGTAGGTGGGGGAAGGGGGCAGAAACTAATATTTATTGGGCGTTTACATCTGCTAGGCACCATAAATGCTTTGTATGTAGCATGTGAAAGTGGTTCAGTCATGTCTGACTCTTTGCAACCCCATGGACTGTAGCCCTCCAGGCTCCTCTGTCCATGGGTTTACTTCCTTATAATTCTCCACTCCTTGGAGTGGCTGCTACTTCCTTATTTTACAAAGGAGGAAGGTAAGGTCACCTAGGCTGACTCAGTTAGCCTCTCTGGCTCCAAAGTCCAAGTCTTGTACATGACATCCTGCGTGGATGTCTCCTTATAGTCTCTGCTTTGGCACCCCAAACCCAACAATCTCAAAAAAGACCCATTTCCTCCTTGGTTCCTCCCTCTCCCTAACTCCCAACAATCAACAAATCATCAAGTCCCACGGTCTCCACCTCTTTCATCTATGTCCCTGGTCTACCTGCTTCCCTCTTTTGGAAGACCACCATCTTAGTTCAAGCTGTGGTCTCCTGCTTGGGTTTATTCCAACAGTTTCTAACTACCTAACATCTCTGGGCCTCAGCCTCAGAAAACTCCAAGTGATTTTTCTAAAGTAATTAAGATAATATAATCATGGTATTCCCTGACTTAAAAGATATCCCTCTATGATGTCCCACTGCCCTTCAAGAGCAACTTCAAACGTCTTAGCGGAGCGTCACAGTCAGCGTCTGCTGCTCCCTCCTGCCAGACGCTCCAAGCTCCCACTGTTCCCTGGGCACTCACCATTCCCTCAATCAGGATGACCCTCTGCCTGCCCACCTCCTGCCTGACTTTCAGCTTAGACATCTCTTGCTCTCAGAAGCCTCCCCTTAGTGCCCACGCTGAGCCCACGCCACTTCTGGCATCCTCACCAGGCCTGTAACTGCCCACACGTGTGGCCTTCTAGTCTACAAACCCCTCAAGCGCAGGGTGAGCTTTATTCACCATGTTTCTTGGCATCAAGCTGAGCGCTTGGCCTAGAGGAGCCACTCAATCTATGAATAAATGCTTAAACAGAGTGGGGAAAGTAATGAAGAGACGTGGGTCTAATCATGACTTTGCTACCAACTCCTGTATCGTTCAGGCTTCCCTGGTGGCTCAGTGGCTAAAGAATCTGCCCGCCAATGCAGGAGATGCAGAAGACTTGTGTTCGATCGGAGTTGGGAAGATCCCCTGGAGGAGAAAACGGCAACCCACTTCAGTATTCTTGCCTGCGAAATCCCATGGACAAAGAAGCCTGGTGGGCTACAGTCCACAGGTCACAAAGAGTAGGACACAGCTTAGCGGCTAAACGACAACAAAACTCACATGAAAACAAAATGCTAATAACACAAACTACTCTGTATAAAATAAGAAAGCCACAAGAACCTATTGTACAGCACAGAGAATGCAGCCAATACTTCATAATCACTATAAATGGAGTACAATCTATTAAAACTTTGAATCACTCACACACACACACACACACACACACACACACACACACACAAAATGCTAAATTTTCACATCCTTCAGGTGGGATCTGCATCTCACCCCTCACTCTCCATCCCCAGCCTTGCAACTCTCTCCCAGGGATCAGGATAAATATGAGAGGGTTTTTTTTTTTTTTTTTCAATATTTAAAAACCTGACATGGAGGTGGAAATATATGGTATGACCTTGGATTCTGTAGAAGACTCTTCTTCCAGGTAATAAAGATCCAAGAGGATTAATCAGCCAAAAGATCTCACGAAGCTCATGATTGTGCAAAAAGTGGGACATATGTATTCATGTGGCAAAGACGAAAATATCAGGGGGCAAAGTTTCAAATGTATTTATAAGGTGATGGGCTCTGAACTCCTATCTATAACACAGAAAAGGCATCTTGGGGTAGACTGTGGGCAGTCCCCCAAAGACACAGACTCAGTGAGCTGCGGCCATCACAAAGCTGTAGGGTAAACAGAAAACTCGCTACCCTGCCTTGAGTATACACTACTTCCTTCAGGGCCGAGGTCTGTCTGGAGATGGGTAACAAAAATAATCAAGAGCACTTCGAGTTTATAAAGGTGGACTTATAAAAAGAAGAAAAGACAGATTTGTAATCAGTAGAGCTAAAGAGTAAAGGAGGAGTACGATACAGGAAATTCAGTCACAAAACGCACAGTAGGGTAACCCTACACACCTAGAAACGGCGGTATTGCCTTAAGGTTGAATCAAAGTGAGAGGTAGGGACAATTGTGGGTGGAAAGTGTCATACGATATTATTTTAAGTGCTATTTTCTACTTACTGTACTATTAAGTAGTAGTTTAAAGAAGAGTCATGGAGTTTTAGAACACGGTTGTAATCAGCCCCGTGTTTTAAATGAAGGTCCAGAGAAGGCCAAGGTCATAACATTCTGTTATGGCAGAGCAACAGAAAGAACCCACGCCTCCTGACTCTCAGCCTAGCTCATGCTCTTTTCTTGATTTAATACAAAAAGACTGTGACGGATGATTGAGACCCAAAGTATTAGAGAAGTTGGAGACAAGGCCCGATAAATAATGTACTGTTAAGGAAAACCAGAATCGCGTGTGCAGTAACCCTCAATGTTGGAGGCTGACATGGTAGAGTGCAACAATGTTTTCTCACAAAATAGCCCTTTATGCCACTGCTGGAGGCAGGAGACTGGCCTGGGTGACCTGCTGAGCTAAACCCATCTGGCTTTCTCACTCAGAGCACCTATCCTCTGAACTTGAACGACGACACACTGTCCACCGGGGCAGTGCCCAGGCTGCTTCCCACTGCTGCATTCCCGTCCAGGCCAATGCCAGCCCCTCCAGGAATGCTGAGGTCAGTGGAATTCTACCAGCACTTGCCGGGTGGGGAGGGCAGACAGGTGCCAGTGGAAGTGGTATGGACGATACGAGGGCCAAACATCCCAAGAAATCCGACTGCTGTGTCTGCTGGGAGCCTGGTGGTCAGTATGCTTGGAACCCAGGAAGGCTCAGAGCGGGAAGTATCTGAGGTATTCCAGTCCTCCCCTCTTGGCACTGCAGAAGCAAGAGAAAATAAAGTGGGGAAACCTGTTGGACTAGACCGTCAGGGCTGCTCTCTTGAAGTTGGCTGCCGCCTCCTGCTAGAAAGGATCTGATGGTTTTTCCTTCTGAGCAGAGAAGACATGAGGACCAGAGGGATCCGAGCGAGCCAGCGAGATGCCTGTTTGCCAAGATGTGTAGGGAAGACCTGGGAGGTGTGAAGGAGCTAGCTTCAACCTAGTCCTTCTGGGCTGAGGTGACGCCTTTGTTGTTGTTTGGTCGCTAAGTCATGTCTGATTCTTTGCAACCCCACGGACGGTTGCCTGCCAGGCTCCTCTGTCCATGGGATTTCCCAGGCAAGAACACTGGCGTGGGTTGCCATTTCCTCTTCCAGGGGATCTTCCCCGACCCAGGGATCGAATTCATGTCTCCTGCGTTGGCAGGCGGATTCTTTACCACTGAGCCACCAGGGAAGCCTGGGGTGATGTGTACAAGTGTGCAAACAACATGCTTGTGGGAAGGAAAGGAAGCTGCTTGAACAGATACATACTTCTTCGGCAGAGGTATGCAGCTGAGGGATCAGTTTCCGAAAGTTTGTCTCAGCAGAGAAAAAAAGAACCCCAAATGTTTCACCTTTTTATTCAAGCTGGTCTTCCTTCTCCTAGTCCATCTTATGTTAACGAAAAGATGTTCTAATGGGAGAAGTAAGGAATACCAGGAATGATCAAAGAGAAAGATCTGAGCATGGAGCTGGAGGACAGATAAATGCAGGTGAGAGACATGTGGGCACCTGTTTGGGGGCAGAGATCATGGCATTCTTCCCTCTAACACCTTGCAGGACGAGGAAGTGACTGTTTTCAACTATGTGCGTGTATGCGTGCTTAGTCACTTCAGTCGTGTCCAACTCTGCGACCCCGTGGACTGTAGCCCACCAGACTCCTCTGTTCATGGATTCTCCAGGCAAGACTACTGGAGTGGGTTGCCATGCCCTCCTCCAGGGAATCTTCCTGACCCAGGGACTGAAACCTCATCTCCTGTGTCTCCTGCATTGCAGGTGGATTTTTTACCGCTGAGCCACCAGGTAAGCTCTTTTCAACTATGTACCAGTCTACTAATAACCTCTACCTCCCAGAGGCCAGCACTACTGGCTCGCCAGGCCCACAGTGAGGTTTGAGTTTAGCATTTTACCTCTGTGTCTTAACCTGTGAGGAGTGGGATTAAATATTCAGCAAAGAGCAGACCACAGGAGTTAGCTTTGCTGGACATGCTTCTGGGGGTGATGACCAAATAGGAATGCTCTTTTATCCCACATTTTTCTCTGGAAGGGGCAGGGACTCACGTGGATTTATGCAGACATTTGCAGAAAAAAAAAAAAGTATTCCAACTGAATTCTGACTTGGTGATTTCGAACAACCTATATATAAACTTTTTATAATGAAATATCTGAGACATAAGGTATTTATCTTTTCATTGTAAGAAAGAAGCTAAATTACCTTTTTCCTCACCATTCACCCTCTTGCTCCATTTTTTTTTTTTCCAAAAGTTGCCATATCTATTTTATTTAATGGTCTAAAAAGGTTGCATCACATATGGTATTCCACAAAGAGAAAATGGAAAAAATTATTAAAAAGTGAAGAAAGACAGCACTGCTTGCTTAGAAAATAAGATGCACGAACTGTTAAGAATGGGAAAACACCAGCTACTATGGCAGAGAGAAGACATTTTCGCCAAATTTAGAACCCACTTGAAAATCACGGGTTCTAAGTTTAGAACTGAACTAAAAAACTTGAGCTCACATTGCATTTGGCATTCGTTAAAAAAAAAATTCTAAAATACTAATTAAAGGAAAAAAATTATTCTGTTAGTTCTAGAAGCAGGGAATTATTTTCAAACAAATTCTTTATCGGCTAAATAGAATGGCCTGCACTTAAAAAAGCACTTTGCCAAAGTCTTTAAAGAGCTACAGAATTGTTGGATCCAGACCTTGGACCCAAACAAATATGCCAGGTGGTCGTACAAACTTTATATTTATATATTAGTTGGTGTCCAAGATAGAAGCAATTACATCTACTTCTGGTAAACTTTAACTAATAAAAATGAAATAAAACTGGAAAATATCACTCTAAACAAAACAAAGACAAATGCTTAACAGCATTATTTTTATTTTCTAATTTAGTTGTTTAGTCACTAAGTCATGTCCAACTCTTTTGCAACCACACGGATTGTAGTCCGCCAGGCTCTTCTGTCCGTGGGATTTCCCAGGCAAGAATACTGGAATGGGTTGCCATGCTAAGCTAATTATTGCAACATCACTAAGAAGTGGATCAGAATTGCTGCTCTGGTGAAGACTATAAAAAGTTTCGGACTCAAAAGGCCCAAAGTAGTAAAATTAAGAACTAATAATGAGTAGACAGTGTTTAAAAGGCATCCACTGGCTTAACATGATTTCAGACAGCCAACAGCTTTCATAGTTATAGATAACTTAAAGCTGACTTGTGCCATCTTACACATGTATACACAGACACACAAACATACATCTGCAGATAAATAGATAACAGCCTGAGAACCTGAATTCAAATAATTACACTAGAGCTTAAACATGAATATTCAGTGCAAATATTTGCCACAGCAAGTACTTAAAAACACAAAATTTGGGGGAAAAACTTGTTTTTCTGTTTATTGCCATAGAGTCTGAATACATTTCTGAGAGACCTTAGGGAGCAGGCTTAGCAACTGGTGCATTTGACACTCTTCCTTCAACAAGATCATTAACTCAGCAGTTCAAAACCCTGTAACTTTAATTTCAGACACTTTCAAAAACTCCTGTTGAAGAACACAAGATTAGTTCTTGAGGTGACTATTTTTCTTACCAAGAAGGTGCAGTTTGTACTGGTGGAAACAGGGTCAAAATTTTAAGTTGTAAAAGCAAAAAACACTGCATGTATAAGTGGAAAAGGATTTGTCTAGAATATATATTAATTTTATTTATTTTTGCTGTGCTGGGTCTTCGTTGCTGCGCAGGCTTTTCTCTAGTTGTGGTGAGCAGAGACTGCTCTCTACTTGTGGTGTGTGGGCTTCTCGCTGTGATGGCTTCTCCTGTTGTGGAGCACGGGCTCTAGGGTGCTTGGGCTTCAGAAGTTGTGCACGTGGGCTCAGCAGTTGTGGCTTCTGGGCTCTAGAGCACAGGCTCAGTAGTTGCGGCATATGGGCTTAAGTTGCTCCACTGCATGTGGGATCGTCCCAGACCAGGGACTGAACCCATGTCTCCTGCATTGGCAAGGGGATTCTTTACCACTGAGCCTCTAGGGAAGCCCCTAGAATATGTTTTTTAATTTACTCATTATTATATAAACATAGTTAAGCAGATATTGAGTAGTCAGCAAAAACAAAACTGGGAGCTGACTGTGGCTCAGATCATGAACTCCTTATTGCCAAATTCAGACTTAAATTGAAGAAAGTACGGAAAACCACTAGACCATTCAGTTCAGTTTAGTTCAGTTTAGTTCAATCACTCAGTCATGTCGGACTGTTTGGAACCCCATGGACTGCAGCACGCCAGGCCTCCCTGTCCATCACCAACTCTCGGAGTTTACTCAAACTCATGTTTATTGAGTCGGTGATGCCATCCAACCATCTCATCCTCTGTTGTCCCCTTCTTCTCAGACCATTCAGTTCAGTTCAGTCGCTCAGTTGTGTCTGACTCTTTGTGACCCCATGAATCGCAGCACGCCAGGTCTCCCTGTCCATCACCAACTCCCGGAGTTTACCCAAACCCATGTCCATCGAGTCGGTGATGCCATCCAACCATCTCATCCTCTGTCGTCCCCTTCTCCTCTTGCCCTCACTCCTTCCCAGCATTAGGGTCTTTTCCAATGAGTCAACTCTTCGCATGAGGTGGCCAAAGTATTGGAGTTTCAGCTTCAACATCAGTCCTTCCAATGAACACCCAGGATTGATCTCCTTTAGGATGGACTGGTTGGATATTCTTGCAGTCCAAGGGACTCTCAAGAGTCTTCTCCAGCACCACAGTTCAAAAGCATCAATTCTTTGGTGCTCAGCTTTCTTCACTGTCCAACTCTCACATCCATACATGACCACTGGAAAAACCATAGCCTTGACTAGATGGACCTTTGTTGGCAAAGTAATGTCTTTGCTTTTAAATATGCTATCTAGGTTGGTCATAACCTTCAGACCATTCAGGTAAGACCTAAATCAAATCCCTTACGATTATACAGTGGAAGTGACAAATAGATCCACAGAATTAGATCTGATAGAGTGCCTGAAGAACTATGGATGGAGGTTCGTGACATTGTACTGGAGGCCATGATCAAAACCATCCCCAAGAAAAAGAAATGCAAAAAGGCAAAATGGTTGTCTGAGGAGGCCTTACAAATAGCTGAGAAAAGAAGAGAAGCAGAAGGCAAAGGAGGAAAGGACAGATATATCCATCTGAACACAGAGTTCCAAAGAATAACAAGGAGAGATAAGAAAGCCTTCCTAAATGATCAATGCAAAGAAACAGAGGAAAACAACAGAATGGAAAAGACTTGAGATTTCTTCAAGAAAATTAGAGATACTAAGGGAACATTTCATGCAAAGATGGGCACAATTAAGGACAGAAATAGTACAGACCTAACAGAAGCAGAAGATATTAAGACGAAGTGGCAAGAATACACAGAAGAACTATACAAAAAAGATCTTAATGACCCTGATAACCACGATCATGTGATCACTTACCTAGAGCCAGACATCCTGGAGTGCAAAGTCAAATGGGCCTTGGCAAGCATCACTGCAAACAAAGCTAGTGGAGGTGATGGAATTCCAGTTGAGCTATTTCAAATCCTGAAAGATGATGCTGTGAAAGTGCTGCACTCAATATGCCAGCAAATTTGGAAAACTCAGCAGTGGCCACAGGACTGGAAAAGGTCAGTTTTCATTCCAATCCCAAAGAAAGGCAATGCCAAAGAATGCTCAAACTACCACACAATTGCACTCATCTCACACGCTAGCAAAGTAATGCTCAAATCTCCAAGCCAGGCTTCAACAGTATATGAACCAAGAGCTTCCAGATGTTCAAGCTGGATAGAAAAGGCAGAGGAACCAGAGATCAAATTGCCAACATCTGCTGGATCATCAAAAAGCAAGAGAGTTCCAAGAAAACATCTACTTCTGTTTTATTGACTACGCCAAAGCCTTTGACTGTGTGGATCACAACAAACTGTGGAAAATTCTTAGAGAGATGGGAATATCATCCCACCTGACCTGCCTCCTGAGAAATCTGTATGCAGGTCAAGAAGCAACAGTTAGAACTGTACGTGGAACAACAGACTGGTTCCAAATCAGGAAAGGAGTATGTCAAGGCTGTATATTGTCACCCTGATTATTTAACTTCTATGCAGAGTACATCATGCGAAATGCCAGACTAGATGAAGCATAAGCTAGAATCAAGACTGCAAAGGGAAATATCAATAACCCCAGATATTCAGATGACAGCACCCTTATGGCAGAAAGTGAAGAGGAACTAAAGAGCCTCTTGATCCAAGTGAAAGAGAAAAGTGAAAAAGCTGGCTTAAAACTCAAAATTCAAAAAACGAAGATCATGGCATCTGGTCCCATCACTTCATGGCATATAGGTGGGGGAAACAATGGAAACAGTGAGAGGCTTTCTTTTCTTGGGCTCCAAATATCACTGCAGGTGGTGACTGCAGCCATGAAATTAAAAGACGCTTGCTCCTTGGAAGAAAAGATATGACCAACCTAGACAGCAAATTAAAAAGCAAAGACATTACTTCGGTGACAAAGGTCCATATAGTAAAAGCTATGGTTTTTCCGGTAGTCATGAGTAGATGTGAGAGTTGGACCATAAAGAAAGCTGAGTGATGAAGAATTGATGCTTTTGAACTGTGGTGTTGGAGAAGACTCTTGAGAGTCCCTTGGACTGCAAGGAGATCAAACCAGTCAATCCTAAAGGAAATCAGTCCTGAATATTCATTGGAAGGACTGATGTTGAAGCTGAAGCTCCAATACTTTGGCCACTGGATGCAAAGAAGTGACTCATTGGAAAAGACCCTGATGCTGGGAAAGGCCGAAGGCAGGAGAAGGCGACAACAGAGGATGAGATGGTTCTATAGGGTCACTGACTTGATGGACATGAGTTTGAGCAAGCTCCGGGAGTTAGTGATGGACAGGAAAGCCTGGCATGCTGCAGTCCATGGGGTAGCAAAGAGTCAGACACAACTGAGAGACTGAACTGAAGCAGATATTATGTCATTCTGATAATAGCACCTGTAGCTCTCATTAAGGGACAGAGGTGAACATTTCTAAGGTTTGTGTCAAAATCAGAATATGAACTTACATCGCCAGCATCCACTGGCTCACACACTTCTGAATCCATGTTCTTCAACAAATCCTTCTCTCCTTGTAAATGAGCCACTAACACTGAATTTCATAGTCTCTTCTGTCTTCACTATTGCCCTCATATTTATTCAAAATTCTTGTTTATAATGAAGTTAATATTTTGGACCATTTCCTTCTTTGCTCAGGTCTTGATACCTAGATAAACAGAAGGAAATAAGAGAGAACCTCTGGATAACAAAAAGTATTTCTTGAACCTCTAGGAGGTGGGACAAGCACCATTCTCAGATGGTGGTTAATTCCATCTCTGTGAAAAATTTGCTTTTCTTGGACTCTAGAAAGGCCTGCACACTTGCGCCAATGCCAGGAACACATGGCCAGTGACACTGGTGCCCTGGAAGGTGACTCTATAAGGTATGAATAGGAGCAAGAAAAAGCTGAGTGGTCTGCTGACATCCAGATTTCCTGATTGTCTTTGCAGAGACAGCTCCCAGACTCTTAAACTGTCTTCCAGAATTTTCACTTCTTTCTCCTATAATTTTTTTCCATAGAAATAACACATGAATAAGTTTAGTATACAATTAGGGAACCCAAATACTTGGTGCCACTGTGCGTTTGTCCAAGTTTAAACCCAAGTTTTCATATTTTCCTTTGCTTTATAATTGTAGGACTTGTCTATGATTCTAGCCCTATGTCTATGAGATATGTATTTCAATCTAGAATTTAAGAATGGATGAGCAAACTAGACGGTGGTAGGTAGGCTTTCCTGAAGAGAAATGCTTTTCTCTATGTGCAGGGCTAAGATATATTGCTGATATTCAGCAAAAAACAAAACAAAAAAGAAAACAATGAAATAGCTTCAATTTTCTATTTCAAACATCTCATTAGATACTTCCACCTTGAACAGAACAGACTCCAGACCCACATGTATGTATACGGTTAACTGATTTCCAACAACGGCGGTGAGACAACTCAAAGGGAGAAAGGAAAATCTTTTCAACAGATTCTGCTGGAACAACTCCAAACCCATTGGGGGAAAATGGACATTGACCCTTATGTCACATAGTACATAAGAATTAACTCAAAATAAATGATAAACCTAAATGCAAAACTCATGGGGTCACAGAAGAGTCTGATATGACTTAGCGACTAAATAACAACAAAACTAGAAAAAGCTTAGAGTTAATCAGAGGAAAAAAAGATCTATTCCTTTTTGAAGGAGGCAACAGTGTCTTAGGATACAAAAACAAACATTCATACAAAAGAAAATTGATAAATTGAACTTCATCAAAACTTTAAAATTTGCTCTTAGAAAGAAACTCTTAAGAAAAATGAAAAGATAAGGCACAGATTGGGAAAATATTTATAATACATACATTTGATAAAGGACTGGTGCCCAAAATATACAAAAAACTATTACAGCTCAGTAAGAAGACAACCAAGGCAATTTTTAAAATGTGCAAAGATCTGAACAGACACGTCAGAAAAGAAGTTATCTGAATGTCTGATAAGCATGTGAAAAGGTGGTCCACGTCATGAGTCATCAGGTAAGTACAAATTAAAACCACAGTGAGATACCACTACATGCAATTAGAATGGCTAATGTTAAAAAAAATGACAACACCAAGTGTTGATGAAGATATGGAACAACTGCTGGTAAGAATGTAAAACGGTACTTCACTTTGGAAAACTAAGAGTTTCTTAAAACAGTAAATGCACACCTACCATTTAACCTTGTCATTTCATTCCTAGGTATGTTCCCAAAAGAAACAAAAATTGGTGTCTACACAGACTTCACTGGAATAGTTACAGTAGCTTTATTTGCAATAGCCAAAAAGTAGAAACATACCAAATGTCGAATAACTAATAAATGGATAAACAAGTTGTGAAATATCTATACAGTAGAGCATCAGTTAGTAATAAAAAGGAATAACTACTGATACAGACATGAGAGGGTCTATATCTGTATGATATAACATGTGAAGTGAAAGTCGCTCAGTCATGTCCAACTGTTTGTGACCCCATAGACTGTAGTCCATGGGATTCTCCAGTTGTTCCCTTCTCCAGGGTATCTTCCCAACCCAGGGATCGAATCCAGGTCTCCTGCATTGCAGGTGGATTCTTTACCACCTGAGCCACCAGGGAAGCCCATGATATAATGTGAGTGGGTCTCAAAATCATTATTCTGGGACTTCCCTGGAGGTCCAGTGGCTAAGACTCCATGATCCCAATGTAGAGGCCTTGGGTTTGATCCCTGGTCAGGGAATTAGAGCCCACATGTCGCAACTGAAGTACCACATGCTGTAATGAAGATCAAAGATTCCCCATGTGTTCCAACTAAGACCTGGCGCAGCCAAATAAACAAATAAAATATTTTTAAAAATACGGTGGTCCTAGCTATTCTTTTCTGCTTGTGATCCAAAAGTGGTCAGTGTCCCTCTTAAAATGGGATGCCTAGGACAGTATATGGTCTTCCATATAGATGGCAGATCAGTTACTGGTTCCTTTCTTCTGCGCCTCTACTATTGTAATGTAGCCTGATGTGCCACTAACCTTTTTAGCTCCAAAGTTGAATATGTTAACTTGTAGTATATTCAAATATTCAGAGGGTTTTTTTTTTTTCCCACGTAAATTCTAAGGACTCATTGGAAAAGACCCTGATGCTGGGAAAGATAGAAGGCAGGAGGAGAAGGGAATGACAGAATATGAGACGGTTGGATGGCATCACTGACTCAATGAAAATGAGTTTGAGCAAACTCCAGGAGTTGGTGATGGACAGGGAAGCCTTGGAGTGCTGCACTCCACGCAAAGAGTCAGACATGACTGAGTGGCTGAACGACAACAACAAATTCTATTGACACCATCAGGCATCTGAAGAAGGGGTGGCTAAAAGGAGGAGGAGGGTGAGAGTGGAAGATAGGAGAGAATCAAGTCCTTGTCGATTAGGCCAAGTTATTAAGTGTTTACCGCCCCTGATAGCAAACGGAAGCCATCTCCGCACCCACTCCTCCCTTCAAGGCCTCCTATCAGTTACCTACCAACTCTATTCCCTAAGAAGTAACCGCCTGTTCAACATTCTGCCTCGACACACAATCTGACACCCGGCCTCCTCCTTCTCCCATCAGTTCTACCCCTGATAGCTACTGGGCACTTGTGGTGAGTGATTAGAAGCAGGACATGTTGGCAATTGCTGTAGAACACATATATCCAGGAAATGCATTTATGTTAAAGTTCCTGGCAGTTCAGATGTTGAGCATCAAGTAAAAGCCTTACAAAAAAATACGCAGGGAAATGGATCAAGAAACCAGTCTCTTGGGGACTTCCCTGGCAGTTCAGTGGTTAAAACTTTGGGCTTCCACTGCAGGGGGCATGGGTTCCATCCCTAGTCAGGGAACTAAAATCCTGTATGCTGTGCAGTGTGGCCAAAAAAAAAGAAAAAGAAAAAAAGAAACCAGTTTCTTATCTTGGCTTTTTCTATGTAGATTCTTCATAAAAGAAACTTTCGTTGCATGTTTGTTGTTAGATTTTCTAAAGTAAAGTACAATATATTCAATGGGTGAGGACAAGGATTGTTTTTCCAGGCAATTTCCTTAAAACTTCAAGTCATTTAAAAGGAAAGACAGCTGAACAAGTTTTGGTACTTTTTTCTCCTATAGTCAACTTCAGGATGATGGTCATTGAACATTCCTCCATACATACATTCCTTCCATCAGATCAGAGACCCTCACCCTCTTAACATACACACCACCAGCACTCTTGTTATTCTCAGAGCCTCCTTTAGCAATTCAGAGCTAATATTCCTCCACACAGGAAAATCATCCCCTCTGTGTCATTCAGCCTTCTTTCCCTTCAATGCCAGACAGGGCCCATAAGGTCCTCGGTCAACTCTTCTTTTTTCAAAATTATCCCCAGGTTGTATCCATTGGCTTTTCCCTTTCCTTCTGTACATACAACCAGGACACTCCAATATGGAAAACATATTTGTTCAATACCTCTATAACAATCCATCTTTTTTTTCACTGCCCATCCGAACACCTCAAATGATTATTCAACATTTTTTCCTTCCTTGGATTCACCACTTAATGCTGTTTTCATTAACCTGAAAAATTATATCCTCCTAAGGTCAATAAAGACTTTGAGTTGAACAAATTTAACGGTCTTCATTGGGAATTTATCTTCTTGTATACTGCTCCTTGGGGCTTCCCAGGTGGCTCAGTGGTAGAGAATCTGCTTGCCAATGCAGGAGATATGGGTGCAATCTTTGGGTCAGGAAGATCTTCTGGAGGAAGAAATGGCAACCCACTCCAGTATTCTTCTTGGAGAATCCCATGGACAGAGGAGCCTGGTGGGCTACAGTCCATGGGGTGACAAAGAGTTGGACACGACTGAGCACGCATCATCGTACTGTTCTTTATCGTACTGGGATCCAGCAGGAGTGGGAGAGACTGGAGAGGAGTAACACCTGTTGGGGGAACTGTGGAGGTTGCTGGTGTGGTTTCCTCTGTGAGACTGGCATTGCTCACTCTATCCCCTTAGGGACAATTTCTTAGTGTAGGAAACCAGCAAATTCTTTGCCCTGAAGTTGGGGTCAAAAATCACCCCCACCTCTTGCTCTTCCCACTAATTATAACTGAACGGCAGGTGCTTAGGTCTGAGAGGGGCCCGTCGAGTCTCTGATCTCCACTCTGGGTGGCTCTTCACCAGGAAGTCTCTCATGCTCAAGAACTGCAGCTCTCACCCATCCTCAATCCTTAATTCAGTATCTTCTCCCTTTCTCTTTTCTTGTTTCACACTGAGTTTCTCTCAGTATCGCTGTCTTTCACTCAGCCTCGTGGTCTGTCCCGGGACTGACCTTTCCATTACAAGGAGCATCCCCCAAACCACACTCAGAAACCACAATTCCCTTCTCTTGTCCTCACAGAGGCACTAAGTAGAGAAATAAGCCTTAATTAATTGGAAACTGCCTCTTCTTTAAAAGCCGTCATTGCTAATCTTGAACTTCTCAGTGGAATGGAATCTCGAGAAGTCAGTCCTTTAGTTGTTGTTGTTCAGTCGCTCAGTCCATGTGACCCCATGGGCTACAGCCTGCCAGGCTCCTCTGTCCATAGGACTTCCCAGGCAAGAATACTGGAGTGGGTAGCCATTTCCTTCTCTGGGGGATCTTTCCGACCCAGGAATTGAGCTGGGTCTCTTGCATTGGCAGGTGGATTCTTTACCACTGTGCCACTAGGGATGCCCAATCCTTTAGTTATATCACCTTTAAATAATTATGTAGTGAATTTATCCGAAGAACTCAGAATTCTGCCCCAAGCCACTGGGGTTTGGTAAGTGAACCTGCAGTCCATGTGCCAATCATCCTAGTGTCACCTGAGCACCTTATACCTTGAGAAGCAAGAATGATATTCTAATAAAGGAATTTGATGGTTTAAAGAGACACAGGTTAAACGTGAAAGTCTCCATCAGTACAAAAGCTAGGAGCCTTGGTCAAATTACATGCTTTTAAGTTAAACATATGGATGTGAAAATATCTATGAAAATCTCCATGCATTTTAATGACTTAGAGCTATTAACCTGAGGTTTGAAATCCTCTTCAAATGTGTACATTTTTCTAGTGCAAAGGTTCATCATTTTCGTCAGCTCCTTAAAGGGTTTGTGGCCTCCAAAAGGTTTAGGAACCTCTAAGTTAGGGGAAAGATAAGATTAAAATCACAATATTATTATTTCATGTATTTCTAAATGTAACACATAAAAATAGCAAATAACTTCCATTTCAGCAAACAGCAAAAAAAAAGTTGAATACTGTAAATAATCACAAGATGATTAGTAACTATGTTTAAACACTAATATAGACAATATTATTCTAGCATTTTATCTGTCGACAAGTATTTACCTTAATATACATAAAACGAGTTTATCAGGAAGAGGGAAGCTCATATACAGATTTTAACCTAGATTGAAAACTACCAATAGACTTATTTCCACTATTGTTTAAAAAAAACTTCAATCAGGTAATTTAAAGGCAATATGAATACAAATAAAATCAGAATTTAAATAGTTCCTCAGTTAGAGCACCTATTTTCTTACACTGGATAAGAAAGATAAATTATTGTACCTGCTTTATAAAAGATTGATTAAAAGATACACTGTATAAACTCCTTTCACAGTCAATTTCTGCAGCCAAAACCCAAATTCAGAGCCCCAATTTTATAAGCCAGGTCCCATTCAGAGTATTCCAAGAATAGTTCTTCAACTACTGAAAAGCATCACTTTCATAAACATGTCTTGGAAATGGAGTTTTAAAATTAGCAAATTTGCAAGAGCTATACACAAACCTATCAAGTTATTGTACACATTTTTTTTTATATTTGAAATGTAACTTATTTATCCAGTCATTCAACAAATATTTATTGAACCTCTGCTATATGCAGGTTCTGCTCAAGGTGACACAGTTATAGCAGTGAACAACACAGACCAAACATATATAATAATACATAAACATATCTTCATTAGAAAACATTCAGATACAAAAGCTCATAGGATTAAAAAAATCAAAGTTGTCCTCCTGGAGGCCCGCTCCATCTCAGTTCTTCTTCTGTAATAACTACTGCTAACAGTACTTTCTCCAGACTTTTTATTTACATAGAACATCTTAGGTGGTAGAACAGCTTTACTGAGATAGATACTGAGATCGATACTTAGGTGGTAGAACAGCTTTACTATACAGACTGTATATATGTATATACACAGTGGGAATTCCCTGGTGCTCCAGGGGTTAGGACTTGGTGCTTTCAGGGTTTGATCCCTGCTTGGGGAACTAAGATCCCTAAGAGCCAGCAAGCTGTGCAGTGCAGCAAAAACAAACAAACAAAAAAAACACTTGTGTAAAGTGTACAATTCAATGATTTTGAGTATATTTGTAGTTTTGTGCAACCATCATCATAATCTAGGTAAGTAGATTTTAAAATTATAAATATATGAATTGTATTATAATTTATTTTAAAATCCACTTACCTAGATTACAGTGTTATACAGGTATAAATGTATATGAGCAAGGACATCAAGCCAGTCAATCCTAAAGGAAATCAACCCTGAATATTCATTGGAAGGATTGATGCTGAAGCTGAAGCTCCAATACCTTGGCCACCTGATGGGAAGAGACGACTCACTGGCAAAGACCCTGATGCTGGGAGAGACTGCAGGAGGAGAAGAGGGCAACAGAGGATGAAATGGTTGGATGGCATCACCGACTCAATGGACATGAGTTTGAGCAAGCTCCAGGAGATGGTGAAGGACAGGGGAGCCTGGCGTGCTGCAGTCCATGGGGTTGCAAAGAGTTAAACATGACTTAGAAACTGAACAACAACAACAATTTTTCTTTTAGGACTAAACCTTTAAGGTGTTCTCTCAATATCGGTATAGACAGATTTTGTGATTACTTTCTGCAAAGAGAGGAATATGTCCTCTCTCCATCTCCCTTGCCAGATTTCTTAGAAAAAGGCTGCTGACAATGGCAATTAGATATAACTGAGAATGGTAACCCTATGATTTCAATAGATGGAGAGAAGTTAGCCAATATACAGAATGTCTTGAGAGTCCAAAAATGAACTGGAAAAAAAAAAGGTATAGAAAATTATGTAAAACATACAAAAAGCTGGCTATTTTGAGTATCTTCAAGTAATAACATTAATAACTAACACACACACAGTAACTCTTTAAGTCCTCACAATTCCATGAAGCAGGTACTGTTATGATACCCACTTTACAGATGTGGAGACTAAGGCGCAAGAGATCATCTCTCCACTAACTAAGCTGAAAAGAGGCTGTGTAGGGCTTCACATCCAGACAGACTGGATTCAGAGTCCACACTCTTAACTGATTTGATGGAATGTAGGGGAGGGGGATGGTTAGTGAAAGACAGGGAGTGGTTTAGGATAAAAGTGAGATAAAACAGGAAAAGGTTTAGCAGAGGGGCTGGTTCCTAGTGCTCAGTTGCTAAGTCCTGTCTGACTCTTGTGACCCCATGGACTGTAGCCTGCCAGGCTCCTCTGTCCATGGGGTTTTCCAGGCAGGAATGCTGGAGTGGGTTGCCATTTCCTCTTTAAAGCACTCCTAGTGAGCACACAATAAGAATAAACAAAATAAAATAAAAAAAATAACTATTATATTCTGTGCTCTGTTAGGGAGACTGTTCCTCCACAATTAGAAAAGTAACCTTTCTATAACCAGTCTAAGAGTTTGCTTAATTAGCTGCCTGGTGGCTCAGTGGTAAAGAATCTGCCTGCAATGCAAGAGATACTGGTTCAATCCCTGGGTCCGGAAGATCCCCTGGAGAAAGAAATAGCAACCCACTGCAATATTCTTGCCTGAAGAATCCCATGGACAGAGGAGCCTGGTGGGCTATACAGTCCATGGGGTAGCAAAGGGTCGGACACGACTTAGTCAACATCTCAAGCTGCTACCATTCTGCAGGGTGATGGATGACTCAGGCTTTCTTGGGGAGCCCCCCAGGCATGACACATAGGTACTGCAAAGCTAAAGAAGCTGAGCCCAGGGAGCTTGTAGGAGGGAAAATGACAGTTGAGCTGCTCTGGAGACTGATGCTGTGGGAGCCACCAATGGAGAAATCTGAATGACTGAGGCAGTAAGGGAGCCTTGAGATAAGAGCTGAGAGGTGGGTCAGATGGAAGTGAAAAAGGAGTGCAAAAGTTGGCTTAAAACTCAACATTCAGAAAACTAAGATCATGGCATCTGGTCCCATCCCTTCATGGCAAATAGATGGGGAAACAATGAAAACACTGATAGACTTTATTTTGGGGGGCTCCAAAATCACTGCAGATGGTGACTGCAGCCATGAAATTAAAAGATGCTTGATTCTTAGAAGAAAAGTTATGACCAACCTAGACAGCATATTAAAAAGCAGAGACATTACTTTGCCAACAAAGGTCCATCTAGTCAAAGCTATGGTTTTTCCAGTAGTCATGTATGGATGTGACAGTTGGACTATAAGGAAACCTGAGCGCTGAAGAATTGATGCTTTTGAACTATGGGGTTGGAGAAGACTCTTGAGAGTCCCTTGGACTGCAAGGAGATCCAACCAGTCCATCCTGAAGAAGATCAGTCCTGAATATTCATTGCAAGGACTGATGCTGAAGCTGAAACTCCAATACTTTGGTCACCTGACTCATTTGAAAAGAACTGACTCATTTGAAAAGACCCTGATGCTAGGAAAGATTGAAAGTGGGAGGAGAAGGGGACGGTAGAGGATGAGATGGTTAGATGGCATCACCGACTCGATAGGTGAGTTTGAGTAAACTCCAGGAGTCGGTGATAGACGGGGAGGCCTGGTGTGCTGCAGTCCATGGGGTCGCAAAGAGTCGGACACCACTGAGCTACTGAACTGAACTGAAGAAATTGGGTTTTATCCTGAAGAAAATGCAGAGTTGCTGAAGGCCTGGAGGGGCTGCTTTGGAGGCTGGATGTGAATGACTCCGCCCCCAGCCGGAACACGGGCTCCACCCAAAACATCTGCTGCCATTCCCAGGGGGCTCCTTATCTTTTGACTCATAAAGTTACTTGTCTTTGAGTTTCCCAATCACATTGTAGTCACTGCTGAAAGTAATCTCTTCTATCTCGGGTTTGTGCTTACTATTGAAGCATCTTGTCATGCTGGAGAACTCCCTTTTAAAAACATCAGAGTCCTAAGAGAAAGCTGGACAAAAAATGGATTTTAGAGATGTCCAAGGGAGTAATTTAAAAACAAGTATGACAACCAGCAAGCCCTGTCACATCAAAGTCAGACCTGGGTGGAAAGAAGAGCTTAGTCCAGGGGAAGGTCTGGGTTAGGTTTACAGGCAACTTCCTTACTATCAGAGTAAGCCTTTCAAAACACAACAGAGATAAAGGAAGATGCCCTTTTGCAAGTATGCACTGACAGAAGGAAGGAATTCTGATTAAAACCAAGGAGGGAAAATACCAGCTTAACACACAGTCAAAGGCCAGAGCTTGAAGTGAGAGAGGGAAGGAGAGATACAAACCAGCAATGTTCTCTTAAGAGAGCTCCTGCATTTCTTTTTTTACATTGGTAAATAATATGTGCTTATTTGCATGAACTGGCAAAATGAAGTATTCCTGTAAATTCACAATATTTCCAAGTACCAAGTATTTTACTATATTTAATATATCTCAACTTTTTATTATGGAAAATTGCAACCATGCAAAAGGAGCAAGGAGAGTGTAATAAAACGTAGTGTACTCACTGTCCAGCTTTAACACACAGCTGATCCTGTTTTCATCTGCACTCCATTTTACTGGATTATTTTCAAGCCATCATTTCATCTGTAATTCCTTCAGTGAGCACAATCATTTCATAGTCTGTTTTGGTTTTGGTTGTTTGCTTTTTTAAAAAAGGCTACACATCATGTGGCATGCAGGATCTTAGTTCCCCAACCAGGGATCGAACCTGTGCCCCCCGGGCAGTGGAAGCGTGGAGTCCTAACCACTGGACCACCAGGGAAGTCCCTGTCATTTTACAGTCAATCCTGCTTTTCCATCCCATCTTCCTCTTCACTCACTCCCGTCTACTCTGGGCAGTAATCTGAGGACAAGGGGACTGATTTGAGGAGAGAAGAAAAGTCCCCATAGAAATACCCAACCGTCCCAAAGGGAGAGAAGGAGAAAGAGCTCTGAATCAGGAAAAGATCAGAAGGAGATGGAGCCAGGCCCTTCCCCAGCGCCTTCCCAGGTGGGGGTGTCTGGGGCCTCCAAGAGCTGAAGCGGGGCCTTTGAAAGGCAGAGCCTCGAAGATCTGCTGACTTTCCTTTTTTAAATTATTTATTTATTTATTTTTTGGCTGTGCTGGATATCATTGCTGCCAGGATTTTCTCTAGTTGCGGTGAGCAGGGGCGGCTCTCCAGTTGTGGTGCACAGGCTTCTCATTGCAGTGAGTTCTCCTGTTGCAGAGCACGGGCTCCAGGGCTCATGGGCTTCAGTAGCTGCAGCTCCTGGGCTCTGGAGCGCAGAACTTGATAGTTGTGGCTCTCAGACTCAGTTGCTCTGAGGCTTGTGGGGTCTTCCTGGACCAGGGGTTGAACACGTGTCTCCTGCATGGGCAGGTGGATTCTTTACCAGCTGAGCCACCAGGAAAGCCCAAGGTCTGCTGACTTCCACTCTGGCCTCTGGACTGAAAAGCACACACTGCTCATTGTGGAGGGCTTTAGAGGGAGAGGAAGCCGGCACTGCCCGAGGACAGGTCAGCTGCGTTCCCAGAACCACCCAAGTGTTTTGCAGGACACACGGTACTAGGAGCTGATTGACCGAACCAACCTTTCGTGAAACCCTGTCTGTTCCCACCCCTCTTTCTACCAACCTGCCGGCTCATCCACCCTGACTCCTTTCCTCCCATCTTGCAGGAGGATGAGTCCTTTTTGCTCCTGGTCAACGTGTCTCTTTTTACCCTTCTTCCTCCTGCCACATCCTCCAGGCTCGCCCAGGGACCATTCTGCCTCTCAACAGGCACATCTTCTGTGGGGCCACCAAGGGCCGCCCATCCATCCGCTCTCATTCCAGCCATCCCCCTGCCGCCCTCCACACTCAACTGCTTCCCCAGCTTGCTCTTCTCCAAAGTCTCCCCATCTTTAGGAAACCCTCTGGAATTGTCCCCTTCACACCCCCCTGTAAGGACTGAACGGGCAGCATTTGTGTGTACCCTCTCTGGGTGCCAAATGTATCCCTCACTGGGTGCAGTGTGGGGTGTATTTCTCTCTCCCAGTGGGGGTGAGGCCTGAGGCCAGAGGCCAGGTCTTTATCCTGCAGCCCTAGCTCTCTGGGTGCTCACTCAGAAGACTCTCAGAAGTGTTTGCAGGAAGACAATGGGGACTCACAGATAAGCAAACCCATCCCTGCTCTCGGGATGGTTGTTGTTCAGCCGCTCAGTCGTGTCCATCTCTTTGTGACCCTATGGACTGCAGCATGTCAGGCTCCCCTGTCCTTCACTGTCTCCTGGAGTTTACTCAAACTCATATCCATCGAATCGGTGATGCCATCCAACCATCTCATCCTCTGTCGTCTCCTTCTCCTCCTGCCTTCAATCTTTCCCAGCATCAGGATCTTTTCAAATGAGTCAGCTCTTCGTATCAGGTGGCCCAAGTATTAGAGCTTCAGTGTCAGTTTTTCCAATGAATATCCATCATTGATTTCCTTTAGGATTGACTGGTTTGATTTCTTGGGGTAGTTCCGTGTATACAGAGGCCATTCTCCAAAGGTGAGGGGTTAGAATGCCTGCCTACTTCCTGTTCTTCAGGAGACTTCTGGTCACATTCACTGAATGTGAAGAACTCCAGATTCTTCAGCAGGATGTGCAAGGCCGTCCTGAGCCTCAGCGGCTCTCAAGCAGAGCTCAGAAGGGTGCCACTTCCCACTACAACATGAACTTCTCTTAGCGCCTGCTGAGTTCTCTCTTGCAGTTCTCTCCCTTGCCTGAAATCTCAACTCTTAACCCCACTGGCCACTTGCTGCTGACCCTGGAAGACTCAGGTGCAATGTCGCCACCTGTGGGAAGCGTGCTCTGGCCCTGACCCTGGTGTCTTCACCACTAGACTGAAGATTCCTGGGAACAAAGACTTTTTCTTCATCTATGCCATGTCCCTAGTCATGAGCACAAAGTCTGGCACATCCAGAGGCCTCAATAAATGTTTGATGAATGACTGAAAGAGGGGAAAAAGGAGCTGGTTCCTTCAGTTTCTGTCATTGCAGAAATGCAAACTGACTCTTCACACCAATGACTGTGGACTGAGGAAGACTACTGTTGCAGTTTGAATTTTTGAGGCCTTAAGAATTAAAATTTCAGGAAACAACCCCACCTTGCTTTGCAAAGAATAGATTAAGCAAATTTCTAGAAGGTGATCCATCTTTCTCCCCTTGTCTAACCTCTGAGACATGGGGGTATCGGCACAGTGGCTGTACCTACACATCAACTAACACAAGCCAGAAAACTCAATGACTCATTGGATGTGGCACTGAGCCACTGTTCCCATATCCTACAGTATGAAAAATTTTACATTGAATCTAAATGTGTCCCCTTCCTATTCCCAGTCAGCTCCTAACCCGTGGAGTTAGTTATACTAACATCATCCACAAAAATAAAGATAAATCTGTGAAAGTTGTTTTTAATCCATAGTCTCACAGAGCTGCAAATGACCAAAAGGTATTTTTTCTTAACAACAACAAAAAAGAACCTCTTTGACACCTATTACATCCTTGTACTCAATCAAAACAGTGCTCCTAAATTTTAGTCTCCTCCAGTTTTGCTCTGAATATTTTCTAAAGGGATCCTGGCTTTCCCCCGATCTTTCATTTTAACAATCAGGGGTCAGAACTTGAATTTTCCTCTCAAATTTCTCTAAATTTCCCCTCCCCCTCACTTTTCAATGGTCAGAATATCTGAAAGTATTTTTTGCCCATGAATGATTCATTAGTTGTGTTTTTTAGAAATCAGGCTGAGCAGCAGCACAACCATTCTGCTTTGCATTATCTTCCTGCTTCTTGGTTCCTGATCAGATATGCCTTTCATACCTAAGATACACTTATGAATTAATCTAATATTCTTAGTTTCTATTCAAAGTCTGGATGTCAAGACATATTCTTATTTAGCTCTTGACCTCTGCCTGGGGTGGGGTGTGTGTGTGTGTGTGTGATGATAATGAGATAACAGAGGAATATTAGTGCAAAAATCTGGTCTTCTCTGAAGAATTTGTTAGAGAAGATGCTGATGCTAGAGTGATGAGATATCAGTAATAATACTTTCTTTTTGGTTTTGGCCACACCCCTCTTGGCTTGCAGGATCTTAGCTCCCCAGCCAGGGATTGACCTCTTAGAGTGAGAGAGCCAAGTCCTAACCACTGGACCACCAGGAAGTCCCAATAATATTTTCAGTTTATGTAATGCTTTGCTGTTTCCATGTTCATTTGATCTATGATAAGACTGCGTGGTAGACACGATCTTCCTCATCTCCCATAGAAACTGAAGCTCATCGTTGTTAAGTGTCTTAACCAAGGTCTCTCCGGTCATCTAATCTGCTCTCAGTTTTAACTCTCACTTACAATAATAATTATTAACCTATAGCTAATTATTAACCTATAACCTATAGCTAATAATTTCAAATTGGTTTCATATCCCAGGCCTCTTCCCTGAAAAAAGCCAAACTTCTCTGCAAAATTGCCTACTTGTCAGTTGAATCCAGGTGTCCACAGGCAACCTTAATTCACAACTGGCATCAGGCGCTCTTCCTGTGTAGGCTGAGGCACCAGAATCTATGTGGCAGCCCCAGTAGGAAGCTGGAAACCCAGCACCAGTGTCTGGACGGGGCGCACCGCCAATCCCCAAGGAGGATTTGTTTTCTGAATGCTTCTGTGAGTGAATGAGTGAGCGGGGAGTGTGGGTCATTGTGGCTCTTCCCTCACTCTCAACCAGAAGATTAATTGGTCATCAAATCCTGCCATTTCTACATCATAAATCTCTCTCAAATTCTTTCCCCCTTTAGAATCCTCACCTTGCCTCCCCTGCTGGATTGTGTTAGGGCTAAAATGAGATTAATACACATGAAAGTGTTTTGCAAAGAATAAACCTCTGGGTGGGGGGGGGGTGGGAAGGATAAATCCTTCTGAAAGCTGTTACTAAACTTACTGGCTCCAGTTTACCTATTCCTTTCAAGCTAAGCTTTTTCTGCTCTCCTGACCCCGCTGTTTTCTTTGCTGCAGCTTCCACAGGCCCACTGCTTCGTTTGTAACCTAAATACTGCTGCTCTCTACACGCGGGCTTAGCAGCTCAGCCATACACCCTTCTATGTTACTTGCTTCTGGTTATTTCTTACAGTAAAATCTGGCTCCTCATTACACAGCTTTTGTAGCCTCTACTGCTCCTCACACAACCTCAGGCATACGTGCTAAGTCGCTTCAGTTGTGTCCGACTCTTTGCGATCCTGTGGACTATAGCCCACCAAGCTCCTTTGTCCATGGGATTCTCCAGGCAAGAACACTGGCGTGGGTTAGTTGCCATCTCCTCCTCCAGGGGATCTTCCCAACCCAGGGTTCTTTAGCACTAGTGCCATCTAGGAAGCCCTAAGTGGCGTACAGGCATACAGTAAGTGCTTAATAAATGCTTGTTGCTGCAGAGAGCTGCTCTCCTCCACAGCCTTCCCTCCTTCCCACTATCCTGAGTTTCCCTCAGAATTCTATTCCTTAATCTTCAAAACTCCTTGCCTCCATCAGGAACATTTCTTCCTAAGAGATCTGAGAAAGGAAAAGAGTCTAGATAAGCCTACAGGTTGGACTCCTAAGGAAGTTGCTCACTCTTCATTAAATGTACTCAGTGAACCAGGGTGGGAGCGCCAGACTCTGACAGGCTGTTCACTGTGTTGGAATCATTGTGTGTGTTTTTTTAAATTAATTTATTTTTTAATTGAAAGATAATTGCTTTACAGAATTTTGTTGTTTTTTGTCAAACCTCAAACTCGTTGGGTTTTGCACGTGGATGTAGGAGAGCATTCTGGTGGGCTGAGTGGGCGGATGTTGTCTGCTTCTGGCTCCCCAGGTCCCCTTTGCTTGCACCTCTGATCACGCTCTGTCTCTAAACCAGGTTCACTGTTTGCTCCTGCTTGTTGAGCAGCAGCCACTTTTTAAAAATAATAATAAAATGTATTTATTTGAGCTTCCATGGTGGCTCAGTGGTAAAGAATCAGCCTGCCAATGCAGGAGATGTAAGATATGCAGGTTCAGTCCCTGGGTGGGGAAGAACCCCTGGAGAAGAGAATGGCAACCCACTCCAGTATTCTTGCCTGGACAATCCCATGGACAGAGGAACCTGGCGGGCTACAGTCCATGGGGTCACAAAGAGTTGGACATGACTTAGCGACTAAACAACAACAACAGTTGAGCAAAATAAATCAGATTTCTGAGGCTGAGGAAGCGCATTAGGACCACAGGGAAGTGACCAAGGTAAACGTGCTCTGGGAAGGCACTCTGCTCCCCTCACGGGCACAGTCCCCGCATTGCTCCGTGCTGAGTGCACCACTGGAAAACCACGTGGCCAAATATGATACTGTCTTCATCTGGGTTCCATTTTCTCTCTAGCTACCCCAACTGTTGGCTCTCTAGGCATCTGTCATTTCCTCTACAGATGACCTCTTTCACTATTCCCTCCTGGTTTTACTCCCATCTCCCTAGAATCGTCTGCTGAGGGAGTTACCCCAGGGGTACATCACGTATGTGTCTATCACATCTCTAGGTCTGCGCATGTGTTTGAATGTCTCTCCATATGTGGATATAATACAGACAATTCAACCTTGATTTGGACAATACTGAATTTTCCCTCCCTCCTGATGGCAATCAGTGGTAACATCATGCCAACAAGCTGAATCAGACCCAGAAGTCATTCAAAAATCTCCTCTTGTTCATGCTCTAGGTCTCATCAGTCAGCTGGTCTCCTCCATCCATTGTGCCTTCACGCTGTCTGCTCTGCCTCTCATCCCAGGCCCCTGACATCACTCATCTAGGCTGTGATGTGGTCTTCTATGAATAGCTGGTACCCCTGCTCTCTTCTTGGTCGTCTCATCCTCCACTTGAATGTTAAAGTTATCTTTTTTGGGAGTATAACTCTGTCCATATTATTCTCCAGCTTAAAATAGTCAGTGGGGACTTCCTTGGTGGTCCTATGGCTAAGACTCAGCACTCCCAATGCAGGGGCCCAGTTTTGATCCCTGGTCAGGGAACCAGATTCCACATAATGCACCTAAGACCTGGCATGGCCAAATAAATAAATATTTAAAAAATAATAATAAATAAGGAAAATTTAAAATGAAGAAGAGTCAATGGATTCCCTACATATGGGATAAATCCAAAGTGAAAGTCGTTCAGTCATGTCCGACTCTTTGCGAGTTGGTCCATGATAGACTATTCAGTCCATGAAATTCTCCAGGCCAGAATACTGGAGTGGGTAGCTGTTCCCTTCTCCAGGGGATCTTTTCAACCCAGGAATCGAACCGGGGTCTCCTGTATTGCAGGCGGATTCTTTACTAACTGAGCCACCTGGGAAGCCCTTCCCTACCCTACGGCAATGATTTATTTCCTCTATGCTCCCTCGTATTGTGAAGTCCTGAGGGCAGGGATCGTATCTTACTTTTGGTTTCCCTGAAGCTTAGTTGGTAAAGAATTTGCCTGCAATGCAGGGGACCCTGGTTCGCTTCCTGGGTCACAAAGATCTGCTGGAGAAGGGATAGGTTACCCAACTCCAGTATTCCTGAGCTTCCCTTGCGGCTCAGCTGGTAAAGAATCTGCCCGCAATGTGGGAGACCTGGGTTCGATCCTGGGTTGGGAAGATCCCCTGGAGAAGGGAAAGGCTACCCTCTCCAGTATTCTGGCCTGGAGAATTCCATGGACTGTATAGTCCATGGGGTCACAAAGAGTCAGACACGAATGAGCAAGTTTCACTTTCACTTTGTTTCAGAAGGACCTAGCAAAGCACCTGGCACAGCTAACAAAGATCTGTTACACTGAATACTGAGGGGTCCACTGGCTTGACACTGGTCCTGGTGTCTCTGGCCAGTGAGTTCACCTCTCTAAATTCTGTTTCCTCAACTGTAAAATGGGAATAATTTACAGGATTTTTGTAAAGACTGAATAATATAGTACAGGTAAACAGCACAGAACCTGGGCTCATAACTCAATAAATGTTAGCCGTTGCTCTTAGTACCCCTGAGGGCCTAGTACAATTTAAAAAACAAACAAATCTCTAAGTGACTTTTTATTCATTTATTCATTTTTTAAAATTATTATTTAGTTTCATTTTTGGTTGTGCTGGGTCTTCATTGCTGCCTACAGGCTTTCTCGAGTTGTGGTGAGTGGCGTCTCCTCTCTAGTAGTACACAGGATTCTCATCATGGTGGCTTCCTTTATTGTGGAGCACGGGTTCTAGGGTGCCGGGGCATCAGTAGTAGTGGCACATGGGCTCAGCAGTTGTGGCTCCCAGGCTCTAGAGCACAGGCTCAGTAGTTGTGTTGCGTGGGCTTAGCTGCTCCAAGGCATGTGGGATCTTCCCAGATAAGGGATTGAACTCATGTCTCTTGTACTGGCAGGGGGATTCTTCACCACTGAGCCATGGGGGAAGCCCTCAAAGTGACTTTTCTAATCAGTTGATTCCACTGATGTCATTTTTTTTTTTTTAACCTCACCACACGGCATGTAGGATCTTCCCTGACCAGGGATCGAAACTGAGCTCCTTGCATTGGGAGAGTGAAGTCTTAACCACTGGACCGCCAGGGAAGTCCTGATGTCACACTTCTATAAACTGCTGTGACATTAATTGGAGCAGTCATTTTAATGTTTATATTCTGCTCATATTTGTATATCTAGCTTTGGCTAATTGTTAAGCTTTGGGGAAACTGGAATGTGTCTTTATACTTCATGTAGGTAGAATTCTAAGATGATTCCATGTGACTCTCATCCCTGTGGGATCCTCTCCCCTATGAATGTGGGTGGAATCCATGAATGTGGGGTTACCACCATGATGAGTTATGTCAGATGACAGCTGCTGCCTTTAACAAAGGAAGCTTACCTGGTGGGGCCTGATTTAATCCTATCGAATCATAAAAAGCAGAGAGTTTTTTCTGGCTAGAGGCAGAAGAGGCAGAGATTCAAAGCACAAGGAAGGACTGGATATGTCCTTACTGGCTTGAAGGTGGAGGGGGCCACGTGGACCTGAAACGAGCCTTGGGGTCCACAGAGCAACACCCTACTGACAACTGGCAAGAAAAAAGGACCTTGGTCATCCAACCGCAAGAAACTGGATTCTGCCAATGACCTGAATGAGTCTGAAAGTGGAATATTCTCAGAGCCTCCAGACAAGAGCTCATGTTGGCTGATACCTGGATTTCAGCTTTGTGAAATCCTGAGCAGAGAACTCAGCTGTGCCTAGCTAGACTTTGGATCTATAGAACTATGAGCTGATACGTTGGGTTGTTACAGAACTATGAGCTGGGTGTTGTTTGAAGCCTCTGAGAAAATGTTTATTATGCAGCAATAGAAAGTGAATATTTCTTTTAAATGTCTTAATTATTGAGCAAAACATTATTTAACATTATATTCAATAAATATGCATTGAAAAAACATTAATAACTGAAATAACTATCACAAGGTCAAAATGTCAACAGGATTGCTCTTTTATCAAAATAAAAAAAATTTTAACAAAGATCTTAATTTGAATATTTGTCATGCTCATTTTATATTTATTAAATTGCTTAAAACACATTATATTCCAGAAGCAGTGTTTTTATAAAACCTGAAAAGAATTACTTACAGCAGAGATGCTCCCCAAAATACAGTGCATATACCCATAGATTACACTGTGGTTTGAGGACCTCAAAATTCAGTTGGTAGGATTATTTTGCAAACTAAGGTAATCATCAAAAGAAGGCACAGGCAAAATTTCTCTGCATAAATTACCATTATAAAGAAGAATTCTATATAACAAATATTTCCGTGTCAATGCTGAAGGTCCTTGGAAACAATGCTTTATGGATTTGTTCCTCCCCAATTTTTATTAAAAAATCTGGCAAATGCATACCCCCTAGAGATTCACAGTATGTATTACCATACTAACAACTTAAAGAAGTCATGAAGGGAATCTACCTATTTAATTTTTTTCGGCCTTGCGACTTGTGGGATCTTAGTTCTCCAACTGGGGATCAATCAAACCTGTACCGCCTTAGTTGCAAACATGGAGTCTTAACCACTGGACTGCCAGGGAAGCCCTAATTAAAAAAACAAAAACCAAAAAAACCCACACCATCCTCCAAATGTATTTACCACAGAACCTTTGCTTTGAGAAACAACCTGACATCTTTCAGGAACCCCATTTGGGAAATGCTGACCTCAACAAAATTTTCACTTCCCCAGACAAAACATCAAATCAAAATATTAATAGGGGAAGAAATGTTTCAGCGATTGAATTTATAAAAGACATTCAGGAGCCAGAAAGGTGTCTTCCCTCTTTCCCTATTGGCTATAGCAACTTGTCACTTTTTTTTTCCTCGAGTTAATAAACTGGAAAAGTGACTCTTTTAACTCTATTAACAAAATACCTATTCAGCAAAGGAAATGTGCCAATGAATTTTCTAGAATAGTTTAAGTGATATCCTTTATCTATTTGTGGATTACCAAAGTGGATATATTCCAGAAGTAATTGAAACAAGGTGGTTCCTGTCATCAAATACCCTACAATTTAATGCAGACAATGCTACTGACAAATACCTTAACTAAAGGTGTTGTTAGTCAATGTTTAGTCAATGTTCATTGCTAAGGAGGAGAGTAGAATAGGTTCAGATTTTTTTTAAAGACTTTTTTGTTTTATATTGGAGCATAGCCAATTAACAATGCTGTGACAGTTTCAGGTGGACAGTCAAGGGACTCAGCCATACATATACATGCATCCATTCTTCCTCAAACTCCCCTCTCATCCAGGCTGCCACATAACATTGAGCACAGTTCCCTGTTCTCTACAGTAGGACCTTGTTAGCTATCCATTTTAAATATAGCCGTATATATGGACATGTAAGTATATGTCCATCCCAAACTGCCTAACTATCCCTTCCCTTCATCCTCCCCTGCCAGCATACGTTCAGATTTTGGGGCTAGGATTCTCGTTCTTTGAAATACTATAAATGCTAAAAGAGATTTCAAGTACAAAATATGAAAATATTTTTTTATTGAATTTGAAATAGAGTTGTGATGGACTTCCAAGAAAGAGGAATAAGCTTAGGAATCTATCCACATTTTTCCTCTAGTTTAGGGGTTCTCAGACTTTATCAGGCTTCAGGAACTACGGAAGGCTCTGTCCAGCACAGACCGCTGGGCCCATCCTCATAGTGGCTGGTCCAGAGGTGTCGGGGGGATCCCAAGAATTTACATGTCTAACAAGTGATGCAGGTGATGCTGACACTGCTGGTCCAGGAGGCCTATTTTGAGAACCACTGAGAATCTAGTCGGAGAAGGCAATGGCAACCCATTCCAGTACTCTTGCCTGGAAAATCCCATGGACAGAGAAGCCTGGTAGGATGTAGTCCATGGGGTTGCGAAGAGTCGGACATGACTAAGCAACTTCACTTTCACTTTTCACTTTCATGCATTGGAGAAGGAAATGGCAACCCACTCCAGTGTTCTTGCCTGGAAAATCCCAGGGACAGGGGAGCCTGGTGGGCTGCCATCTATGGGGTCACACAGAGTCGGACACGACTGAAGTGACTTAGCAGCAGCAGAGAATCTAGTTCTTGTACCCACTCCCTTGAGATTCTCACTCAAAAGATCTGGAAAAATCTTCCTACATGGTTTTGGTGTGTTCTCATCTCTGAGATTCTTTTTAGCTTTGAAGTCCTGATGTCTGAGGATTTCGGTTTAGGATATTCGTGTTCTGGTTCTGCACCTCAAATTCTCTGTAGTGTCTCCACGGTTATTTCAGCACACAGAAGTAAAGGCAGAATGCTTGGAGAGTAAAGGTGGAAGACAGAGACGTCATTAGTTTTACAGTTGATCGGCAGAATTTACAGAAGGAGAAAGTCAGAACACATAACTATGGATTCTTACTTCTCTTTGCTCTGACCTCCTACCAGTAATCTGGAAAATGCAGGGCTGACCGAGCTGACCATTAGTGTAATCAGAGAACGCCCAGAAGTCTGCAACTACCATGTAACCTCTAAATCCATCTTCCTTTTCCTATTTCACTTTGCATTTGTTTAATTGTCTGTGATTTTAAGACAATTTAGAATCACCCATAAAGGTATTCCAGTAGAGCAGTCAAGAGTCAGCTGGATTCCAGTCCTGGCTCTGTCGGTTAGTTGCTGAAGGACTCTGGAAGAGTTATTTAATATTTCCTAACTTCAGTTTCTTTTTCTATAAAACAGGAAATCTTTCACATCACTGTTATTAGAAGCCAAAGGGAAAATGCATGATAAGCACTTAGCCAGTGCCTGACACAGAGTAAGGGGGCGATAGCACACAACTCATATTACTAGAAAAAATTTTATGAGAGTCCTAGAACACATATCAGTTTCAATCTTGAGAAACAAGAATTATATTAAATATTTCCCTGCCCTCCCTTCCCCTCCTTTCCTTTTTCTGATGGATGACAAGGTCAGCAGGGCTGGGCCCTGGCCCCAAACACCTGGAATCACTGTAATATTTTTCACTGAAACAGATATGTCACTTTCTACGTAGAACTTCCTGCCACTCTCAGGAACTACTTTTTTTTGGCTGAGCCACACAGCTTGTGGGATCTTAGTTCCTCAACCAGGGATTGAACCTGGGCCCTCAGCAGTGAGAGTGCAGAGTACAAACCACTGACTGTTGGCCTGCAATAAGTACCAAACAGTACCAAGTATAAAACCTCTGATTCTAAGATGCAACATTGTATTACACAGCACTCAGAAAGAAAAAAGGCTACCAACTAAACTATGATATGATACTTTCTTATTATGTACAATTTTTATTTTCTACTTTATGAAGCTGTCCTTAGACTTAGATTTTTAAAATATCTATCATTCTCTTGCAGACACAGAAAGGACGAATACAGGCCAAACAAACTGATTTCTAACATTCCTAAGTCATCGCCACATTCAGCGTCCCAGGCCTCTGAATGCTTGCTTGACTCAGAATCCTGTCACTGCCTATTCACTCAATGTCATCCTTTGTACCATCAAGGACACTGGCAATGTGGCATTTCTTAACAGAATCCGAAAGTACTGAAAGCTCTTGGGGCTGGACTCTTGGCTTGACTATTTTTGATTTCTACTTCAAGAATACTGCCAAGCACATGGTGATTTATCATTTCCCCCACTCCCTTTCCCATAAACATTTGGTTCCGAGGGATTAAAAGAGTGCTTCACTCTTCCTTCGGGGATTTTATTGCCAGCAACTGACACCTATTTTTCAAGTCTGGACACTGGTGTTTTTGATGTTCGTGGATAAGTATGCAATGACAACTGTAGCCTGGCCACAGACTGTGAGAATCTTCATTTTATAAGAAGCATCTTGATTTCATAGATGTTGGTAATAAGTCAACTAAGGTCTGAACTGATCCTTGCTAGAGTTCAGCTCTGTTTGGTTTCATTTGTAGAAAACACAGTAGTATTATTACTAATAGGCTTTGCATTGCACCTATTTTTTCCCCCATAATAGCATGAGATAAAATTACATACTGTATTTACTCATTTAGTACAGAATTCTAGGATCTCCCTGGTGGTCCAGTGGTTGATAATCCACTGCCAATGCAGAGGACAGGCAGGTGAACTAGTATGCTTCTATTTTAGATTCTGGGACCATGGCTCTTCTACACACCAGGCTAGTCTAACTTCAACACAGCTACCTGCTACAGAGTAAGGTCAAGGATGATGGTGGATTATTGGTAAAATACAGAGGGTGGGAGGAGGCTGGTACAGGACATAGTACTGCCATATCCTTTTTGGTGATGTGACGTTACTGGTTTTCATAAAACAGTGATAGTTAGTAAAACTTATTGACCTGAGACAGCTCAGTAAAATGAGTCTGATTTTGGGAAAAGGCACAGTTGCAGCTTGGGAAGTACAGAGGCAAAAAAAGAGTCTATAATTTGCAATGAAGTCTATAGATTTGCCTTCACTGCTTATAGTAAAAGGCTGTGCAGTCCTGGTTAGTTGCTTTTCAGCACATCTGTTTTTGGAATTGTAACACTAAGGAAGAATAATATTCTAGGTCTGTCTGCTTCCCAATAGGTATAGTAGATGGCAGCTTTCATTGGTAAGCTGGATTCATAATTTTTAGCGTTCATAAAACTGAGAGACTGGAATAATTTTTGCTTATGCTTACACTTTCTATTCATGAACTATCTCCTTTATGTGTAAAAAAAATCAATATTTTATGAAATAATCTCCTTGGAGGTTAAGTGCTACAGCAGCGCTCTTTTCCAGTTACAGAAAATCTGTATGTTACTGAAGAGAAAAGGCCTTTAAACGAAGCTTTCCTTCCTCACTAGGAAAGTCTACTTCCAGTCACTGGACCATGAAACATTACTGGAGTTACAGAGTGCAGCAGGTTGACTAGCATGTGGTATGTCTACTGAAGCCAAGACTTTTTTTTCACAATTCTTCCCAAAGTTGTGTTACATTTTTAGTATAACAACAACAAAATGATGCTACTGACAGGGCCCACTCTGCAGATGCTGGAGTGTGGAAAAGGATTGGTGTAGAACTTCCCTGGTGGTCCATGGTTAAGAGTCTGCCTGCCAACGCAGGAGACACAGGTTCAATCCCTGGTCTTAGAAGATTCCACATGCTTTGGAACAGCTAAGCCCATGTGCCACAACTACTGAGCCCACGCACCACAACTACTGAAGTCTGCACACCGCAACAAGAGAAGCCCACACACTGCAGTGAAGAGTGGGCCCCGCTTGCTGCAACTAGAGAAAGCCTGACAGGCAATGAAGCCAAAAATTAATTAATTTTTAAAAAGAGGACTGGCGTCCTTTGCACATCACTGAGGTTATCCTGATCACGCTGACAGCGGCTGGTACTTGTAGCGCCTGGCACTGCTTTGTTTCTGTTGTTTTTTCAATAGGAGGCAGTACATAAGCTCCAATACTTTGGCCACCTGATGTGAAGAGATGATTCACTGGAAAAGACCTTGATGCTGGGAAAGACTGAAGGTAGGAGGAGAAGGGGATGACAGAGGACGAGATGGTTGGATGGCATCATCGATTCAATGGATTTGAGTTTGAGCAAGCTCCGAGAAATAGTGAAGGGCAGGGAAGCCTGGTGTTCTGCAGTTCATGGGGTCGCAAACAATCAGACTTGACTTAGCGACTGAACAACAACAACATAACAACTCCAAATAACCTATGTCTAACAACTTCTAATTATTACATTTTTCTTCCAAACCCTTTACTTTACTTTATGTATTCTGTTTTATATTGTTTTAATCAACATGCATATACTATTTTGTATCTCTTTATTCAGATCAGTCGCTCAGTCGTGTCCGACTCTTTCCGACCCCATGAATTGCAGCACGCCAGGCCTCTCTGTCCATCACCAACTCCCGGAGTCTACCCAAACCCATGTCCATCGAGTTGGTGATGCCATCCAACCATCTCATCCTCTGTCGTCCCCTTCTCCTCCCACCTCCAATCCTACCCAGCATTAGGGTCTTTTCCAATGAGTCAACCCTTCGCATGAGGTGGCCAAAGTATTGGAGCTTCAGCTTCAACATCAGACCTTCCAATGAACACCCAGGATTGATCTCTTTTAGGATGGATTGATTGGATCTCCTTGCAGTCCAAGGGACCCTCAAGAGTCTTCTTCAACACCACAGTTCAAAAGCATCAATTCTTCGGCGCTCAGCTTTCTTCACCGTTCAACTCTCACATCCATACATGACCACTGGAAAAACCAGAGCCTTGACTAGACGGACTTTTGTTGGCAAAGTAATGTCTCTGCTTTTAAATATGCTATCTAGGTTGGCCATAACCTTCCTTCCAAGGAGTAAGCGTCTTTTAATTTCATGGCTGCAGTCACCATCAGCAGTGATTCTGGAGCCCCCAAAAATAAAGTCTGACACTGTTTACACTGTTTCCCCATCTATTTCCCATGAAGTGATGGGACCAGATGCCATGATCTTAGTTTTCTGAACGTTGAGCTTTAAGCCAACTTTTTCACTCTCCTCTTTCACCTTCACCAAGAGGCTCTTTAGTTCTTCTTCACTTTCTGCCATAAGGGTGGTGTCATCCACGTATCTGAGGTTATTGATATTTCTCCTGGCAATCTTGATTCCACCTTGTGTTTCTTCCAGCCCAGCATTTCTCATGATGCACTCTGCATATAAGCTAAATAAGCAGGGTGACAATATACAGCCTTGATGTACTCCTTTTCCTATTTGGAACCAGTCTGTTGTTCCATGTCCAGTTCTAACTGTTGCTTCCTGATCTGCATACAGGTTTCTCAAGAGACAGGTCAGATGGTCTGGTATTACCATCTCTTTCAGAATTGTCCACAGTTTATTGTGATCCACACAGTCAAAGGCTTTGGCATAGTCAATAAAGCAGAAATAGCTGTTTTTCTGGAACTCTCTTGCTTTTTCGATGATCCAGTAGATATTGGCAATTTGATCTCTGGTTCCTCTGCCTTTTCTAAAACCAGCTTGAACATCTGGAAGTTCACGGTTCATGTATTGCTGAAGCCTGGCTTGGAGAATTTTGAGCATTACTTTACTAGCATGTGAGATGAGTGCAATTGTGTGGTAGTTTGAGCATTCTTTGGCATTGCCTTTCTTTGGGATTGGAATGAAAACTGACCTTTTCCAGTCCTGTGGCCACTGCTGAGTTTTCCAAATTTGCTGGCATATCGAGTGCAGCACTTTCACAGCATCACCTTTGAGGATTTGAAATAACTCAACTGGAATTCCATCACCTCCACTAGCTTTGTTTGTAGTGATGCTTTCTAAGGCCCACTTGACTTCACATTCCAGGATGTCTGGCTCTAGGTGAGTGATCACACCATCGTGATTATCTGGGTCATGAAGATCTTTTTTGTACAGTTCTGTGTATTCTTGCCACCTCTTCTTAATATCTTCTGTTTCTGTTAGGTCCATACCATTTCTGTCCTTTATCGAGCCTATCTTTGCATGAAATGTTCCTTCGGTATCTCTGATTTTCTTGAAGAGATCTCTAGTCTTTCCCAATCTGTTGTTTTCCTCTATTTCTTTGCACTGATCGCTGAGGAAGGCTTTCTTATCTCTCCTTGCTATTCTTTGGAACTCTGCATTCAGATGGGAATATCTTTCCTTTTCTCCTTTGCTCTTCGCTTCTCTTCTCTTCCCAGCTATCTGTAAGGCCTCCTCAGACAGCCATTTTGCTTTTTTGCATTTCTTTTCCATGGGGATTTTCTTGATTCCTGTCTCCTGTACAATGTCACGAGCCTCTGTCCATAGTTCATCAGGCACTCTGTCTATCAGGTCTAGTCCCTTAAATCTATTTCTCACTTCCACTGTATACTCATAAGGGATTTGATCTAGGTCATACCTGAATGGTCTAGTGGTTTTCCCTACTTTCTTCAATTTAAGTCTGAATTTGGCAATAAGCAGTTCATGATCTGAGCCACAGTCTGCTCCTGGTCTTGTTTTTGCTGACTGTATAGAGCTTCTCCATCTTTGGCTGCAAAGAATATAATCAATCTGATTTCAGTGTTGACCATCTGGTGATGTCCACGAGTAGAGTCTTCTCTTGTGTTGTTGGAATAGGGTGTTTGCTATTACCAGTGCGTTCTCGTGGCAAATCTAACATAAAACTTTCTACTTTATATTGTTTTCATAAATATTTTAGCTGCTGTATAATATTCAGTCATAAAGTGATAAACCTTTTCCTATTGTTGGACATGAAGTTGGCTTCCAGGTTATATCCTTGTATCTAATGCCTTTTGCTCCCTTTTTTTTAAAATTATTTCATTAGGAGTCATTCTCATGGAGGAAAATTTACAGTTACTGAACACCCACTGTATACCACAGATTTGATGTGAATTATTCATTATTTCTCCAGCTCTATTATTCCCATTTAGCAGGTCCTGTTAAATTCCCATTTAGCAGGGTCTGTGATGGCTTGATGGGACTTTTGGCAAGAAGTGAAGGTTGAGAGAGGGTGGATAAAAGAACAGTGATACTAGTTCCATCTATGGACATCTAATTTGTGTGTATCAGATTCCTCATCTATGAAATAGAGATAACTGATCTTTCCTGGTGGTCCAGTGGTTGAGACTCTGCGCTTCCAATGCAGATGACATGGGTTCAATCCCCGGTTGAGGAACTAAGATCCCACATGCCACACGGCATGGCCAAGAAACAAACAACAGTGACAAAAAACCCCAAACCAACCAAACAAAACAATAATATAACAGATAACAATAGTAACGACCTCACAGGGATGTTGGAAGACAGTGGCTACAAAGCACCTCAAGAGCTTGACACACAGTGAGATCTCAACACTCCTGAGCAGCAACAACTACTGTCCCAGCTTTCCTGCGGCTGTCACGACTGAAGTCACAAGACAAATACCCAGAAAGGGGGCTGGTCTGTCTGACACCAGAGCTCATGCCCTCCCACCCCCGCCAGCTGCTGCTATACATCACACACCTCCCCGTGGGAGGGCTGGGTCAGAGAAGGCCTTTATTCTCGTGCCATTTCCACAAGTGTTCCAACAATTCAGAAACACCTGGCCCCGTTCTGCCCCAGCTTCTCTGATCACGATCAGTCTTGAAGTCTTCGCTCCCATGAGCCACTCGTTTCTGATCTCAGCATTCTAACACCTCTTGCTGATGGTCCTCTACTTTGCCTCCCACAGCCATGCAGGCTCCTCGGCCGGAGAGATCACCGAGGGCCCCGGGGCCTGTGTTTCCAGTAAGCAGCCTGAAGACTCAGAGGGTCCATGTAGAGCAGGATCCACTGCGGTTGTGGACCAGATGCAGTGCCTCCCCCTCCCCAAGGAGGTAGGGGAGCAGGCGGGAAGGAGCAGTTACCCCAGACAGGAAACAACAGGACCCCAACTGAGGGGGGCGGTGATCCTCAGGCTGGGGCCCCAGACTTAGCCCCACGGGCTCTTGTTTGCTAGAACGGAAGCTTTGGTTCTGAGGGACTCTGAGGACAGAGAGCGCTGGCAGAGATGGGAGGGTGGTACAGAGCCTTCGGCCTCCTCTCACCTTGTGTGCTCAGTCGCTTCAGTCGTGTTTTCCTCTTTGGGACCCTATGGACTGCAGCCCATCAGGCTCCTCTGTCCATGGGATTCTCCAGGCAAGAATACTGGAGTGGGTTGCCATGCCCTCCTCTGGGGGATCTTTCCATCCCAGGGGTCAAACCTACATCTCCTGCATTGGCAGGAAGGTTCTTTACCCCGAGGCACCGGGGAAACCCTCCTCCTACCTTGCCCTTCAGCTAATGCACGATGGAGCTGCTCCCCTTCCGTCTAGGAGGTGATAGGGCTTCAGAGTGCAGTTGGGGGAGCAAAGCCTGAATACTGGGCAAGAGCTCCCACTGCTGGGCCTCTCCTCATCCTCCCCAGGGGTCCATGAGTCTGTGGTGGCTCAGAGGTGGCTTGGCTTTGTGGGCTTCTTCTCCCCACAGACTGTCCCTTCCTGAGGGCCACCAGCACCATCTAGCATCCAGAGCGCCCTTAAATGCTGCTGGGAAAGAGGCTCCGATTCACTGTGATGTAAAAAGACACGGGACAGGAGATAAGCAGGTACCCTTTACTGAGTCAGGACCTGTGCCGGGTGCCGTACAGTTAGGATTTAATGCTCACAACGAGCTCGCGACGTAGTCGTATTCCATTCACCTGTGTGTGAATCAAGACTTAAAAGTAACTTTTTTTAAAATTACGCAACAGCCAAATATTTGGAGAAGTCAGGGTTCAAAGTCAGACACGTCCACTGATGAAATCCTCATGTTCTTCCCCTCACAATGGAACACCTTCTGAAGCCCCCAGACCTATACTCTCCCCCTGCCCTACCTTACACAGCAAAAATTTTTAAAAAGCAAACCAGGTGTTAATTAAAAAAAAAAAAAACTTATTTAAGGTTGAAAAGAACAGTTTACAGAAACTGTCAGAGGATTTATGGACTCTAGTAAAACTAAATGGAGAAGGCAGACACTTTTACAGCATCTTATGCCCCTGTGATCTTAACAACCTGATCCCAAGCAGGGAACTCCATGTGCTGCGACACCAGCAACCAGGCAACTCACTTCCGAGGCTGTATTCTGCATAAAACTTTGGACTCAGGGCTCTCACCACTCACCAAACGTGAATGTGAAATGTCCTTTTTCAGGTGGGGGAACGAGATGGGTGGTCTTGAACCCCTTATCCTCTTTCAAGACGAGCCACTGACTAACCAGGAAAGCCAGAGCGCTGGGTAAAGAAATCCACACCATTTAGAAGGGATAAATTAAGGGGCTCCCAGACCAGAGCCCTCTCCTTTTTAGAAATATAAAGAAATTAGCTACTGTGGTGGCGGGGAGTGTCAGATCATGTTTACCCACAAAAGTACTAACATATTACCTTCCCTTGCTGGTGAGTTTCCAAAAACTGATGAGGTAACACTAGTTGCCGAAGGTTGACCAGAAGCCCCATGTGCAGTCATATACATATTACAATACAATTTAAAAAAGAAGAGAAACAGGCCTCTTCCCTGGCAGTCCAGTGGTTAAGACTTTGCCTCCCCTGGTGGCTCAATGGTAAAGAATCTTCCTGCAATGCAGGAGACCCCGGTTGGATCCCTGGGTTGGGAGGATCCCCTGGAGAAGGGAATGGCAACCCACTCCAGTATTCTTGCCTGGAGAATTCCATGGACGGAGGAGCCTGACAGGCTATAGTCCATGGAGTCGCACAGAGTCAGACATGACTGAGGGATAAACACTTTCATTTTTTTCCATTGCAGGGAGTGTGGGTTCGATCCCTGGTTGGGGAACTAAGATCCTACTTGCCACAAGGGATGGCTAAAAAAAAAAAAAAAAACAACCATAACAGAACAATGAGTTTCTTCTGTACCAGTGTCTTTGATTACCTAATTCTCAGTAACAAAAACATTTCACCTTGTGACCTGGCATGCATGCACACATACGCCACTGAAACAGTAGTGCAGTGACACAATACTTAAACGTTTGTTACACGCAAAACATTGTGAAATTTTCTCTTTCATAAAAAAAAAAATGCCATCAAAACCCCCAGAATGAAAATTCTGAACTATATCCTGGATAAGATCATCTTCATACCCTCAGGTGGGTGGCCAGAAAAAAAGATGAAAGTCCATCCAAATTCCTTACTCTGTATTCAAGTTCCTTCATGAGCTGTTCCCCTTTCACCCACTCAGTCTCAGCCACTTCACAAGTCTTCAGTCAAATCCTACCCTACGGCCTAGGCCAGGTTCAGTCCCGCCTCTCACTGTACCTTCACAGGGCTCACATCTTTAAGGGAAAGCTCTTTTCATCGTAATCTCTAGGTTATTAGTGCACAGAATAGCATTCCTTACAGGCCCAGCTGAAGTGCAACCTGCCTTGGACATTCTACCCTACACAGACCTTTTCCTTTTCTGTCCCTTAGGCCTTAATGTTGTGTTGTGATATAAATCCTGTCCTGTGCTGTCCCACGTGAGAGGCCAGGCCTCTTTGAGGAGTTTGTGAGCATCCTGGTGGCCGTGTCTGACCAACAGATTGATTAACATGACTGATATGATGCTTTATTCTATCTGGAAAGGATATGAACTTCACGGTAAGAACTTCTCACAGGGGACTTTTCTGGTGGTCCAGTGGCTAAGACTCAGTGCTCCCAACGCAGGGGGCCTGGGTTTGATCCCTGGTCAGGGAACTAGATCCTATATGTCACAACTAAGAAGTCTGCACACCACAACAAATATCCTGACCAAGAGCCTCAACTGAGACCCAGTGCAGCCAAAATAAATACTTAAAGCAAGAACTTATCACAGCATATTAATAAACAGAAAAATAAAGCAAGATTCCGGACCAGAGAAAACTTAAATAAGAGAAGAAATTCAAGGTGGAGGCGAGAAACAAAGAACATAAACTTTCATATCATGAAGGTCCACAGAAATGTTGCAGTTAAACACTAAATTTAGCCTGAAACCTTCCTGACCATCAAAAGCAAAAGGGGATTAAGGACAGACATATGAACCAAAGGAACAGAAGAGAAAGCCCAGAAATAAACCCTTCCATAAATGGTGAAATGTTCTTGAACAAGGGACTCAAGACTCCTTCGTGGGGAAAAAACAGTACCTTCAACAAATGGTATCAGGAAAACAATATTCACATGCAAAATGATAAAATTGGACCCTTACCTTATGCTGTATACAAAAACTAACTCAAAATGGATTAAAGACCTAAATGTAAGACTTAAGACTATAAAACTCCTAGAGAAAAACACAAGGGAAAAGCTTCATAACATTGGATTTCTTGGATATGCCACCAAAAAAAAAAAGCACAGGCAAAAAAAGCAAAAATATATCATCAAACTTATAAAGTTCTGTACATCAAAGTTCAAATTAACAGAATTTGCAAATCATATATTTTTTAAGAGGTCAATATTCAGAATATATAATGAGCCCCTACAACACAACCACACTAAAAATCAAATAACCTGATTTAAAAGCAGGCAGAAGATTTAAATAGACATTTCTCCACATTTCTCCAAAGATAATCTACAAATGGCCAACAAGCATAAGAAAAGATGCCCAGATTCTTACCATTATTAATCATCAGAGAAATGCTAATCCAAACCACAATGAGATATTACCTCCCACCAAGAGAATGACTACTATGCAAACAAACAAACCCAAAACAGAAAATATCAAGTGTTGATGTGGAGAAACGGGAATGTTTGTGCACTGCTGGTGAAAATGTAAAATGGTGCATTCTCCGTGGAAAACACATGACTCAGCAATCCCACTTCTGGGTACACATCCAAAAGAACTGAAAGCACTACGTCAAAGAAATACTTTCATTCCCATGTTCATAACAGAATCATTCACAACCACCAAAAGGTGGAAGCAACCCAAATGTCCATAAACAAAATGTTTATACAATGGAACATTATTCAACCTTAAAAAGGGAGGTTTACTGACACTTGCTACAACATGGATGAACCTTGAGGACATTACACTGAATGAAATAGGTCAGTCACAAAACAACAAATACTGCATAATTCCACTCATCTAAAATAAAATAAGGTATCTAATATAGTCGAAATCACTGAAACAGAAAGCAGAATGGTGGCTGCCAGGGGCTGGGGTGGGGGAAATGGGCAGTTGTTGTTGACACAGAGATCACAAAGTTTCGGTTCTGCAAGATGAAAAAGTTCTGAAGAAGTCACTGCAGAGCGATGTGAATATACTCAACACTACTTAAATTGTACACTTGAAAATGATCAAGATGGTAAATTGTTATATGTATTTTACAATTAAAAAAAGAAAGATAAGAAGTGAAACTTGGTCAGATACATAATTTTCTTATCAGATAGAATCAGACACTTTCCTCAAGGGTATAAGGTTTTTCCTAATGCTAAATTGTAAAGAATCATAAGCAGTGAGCTATTGTCCCTTCCCATCTGGTCTAGAGCTACAATCACCCATAGGAGAAACAGCTGCAGTTACCTCCTTAGCTGAGAAACTTGTTCTCATTGGTCTCCAACCCTTTGTGAACACTTTTTAACTCTTCTCTGGGTTTCCTTATCGGTCCCTCCCTGGCTTGATAGTGTATTCATCATTTCCTTAGCCTTAGGACAAGTGACATTCACTCCTGCATTCAGCCTGTCTTCCCTGTCCACATACCTCTGGGCAAGGTGCCCAAGTCTGGGATCCTACTTGCATGAGGCAGATTTCACAAAAGTGACAGAGAAGACAACGTTCTAGACCATGTTCCTACAGCAATTATACTTATATAAGTATATATATATATACACACTTATATATATATATACTTATATACTTATATATAGATTTATATATAACTGCTGTAGGAACATGGTATATATATAGTTGTTCAGTTGCTCAGTCATGTCCAAGTCTTTGTGACCCCATGGACTACAGCATGCTGGGCTTCCGTGTCCTTCACCATCTCCCGGAGCTTGCTTAAACTCATATCCACTGAGTTGGTGATGCCATCCAACCACCTCATCCTCTGTCCCTATATATAAAATAAATATATATAATTTACATATTAGTAAACATTTATCTAATACATTTATATAAAATTATGTAATACATTCAATAAAAAATACACAATAAACTATATAGTGTATTTATTAATAAATATATATCTATCAATGAATATATGTAATTTATTCTATATAATTATATATATAATAAACATACATAATTTATTTCTCATAGGGTTAGTGTTGGTTGCTAGGTCATGTCTGACTCTTTTGTGACCCCATGGACTGTAGCCCACCGGGCTCCTCTGTCCATGGGATGGATTCTCCAGGCAAGAATACTGGAGTGGGTAGCCATTCCCTTCTCCAGGGGATCTTCTTGACTCAGGGATTGAACTTGGGTTTGCCACACTGCAGGCAGATTCTTTACTGTCTGAGCCACTAGGCAATGCCCTTTAATTAAAGCCAAGGGCAGAATATCAAAACGCAAATCAGCAGTGAGGATAATTCTTTGGTGGGTCAAAATAATATGCAAAGATTTGTGTTTTAAAGTCCCTATTCTCTAAGGAAAACACTTCCTTTAAGCCCTGAGATAACCTCTCCTTCTGCGACATCTCTGTACATTTTATTGAGTTCTTGCATTGCTGCTGTTTGTATCATTTTGTTTTCCCTGCTAGACTGTGAGCTAGCAGGAAATATATCTTATTCACCTCTACTTCTCTAATATTAAGTAAATAAAAGGGTATGTTTAGTGTTGGCTGTGCTCTTTATATAAAAAGTGTTAATTTTATTATAGGCTGCACTATTGAGTCATGTATGGATGTGAGAGTTGGACTGTAAAGAAAGCTGAGCTCACAAGAATTGATGCTTTTGAACTGTGGTGTTGGAGAAGACTCTTGAGAGTCCCTTGGACTGCAAGGAGATCCAACCAGTCCATCCTAAAGGAGATTAGTCCTGGGTATTCATTGGAAGGACTGATGTTGAAGCTGAAACTCCAACACTTTCGCCACCTGATGCGAAGAGCTGACTCATTTGAAAAGACCCTGATGCTGGGAAAGATTGAGGGCAGGAAGAGAAGGGGACGACAGAGGATGAGATGGTTGGATGGTTGGATGGCATCACTGACTCAATGGACATGGGTTTGGGTAGACTCCAGCAGCTGGTGATGGACAGGGAGGCCTGGCGTGCTGTGGTTCATGGGGTCACAAAGAGTCGGACATGACTGAGTAACTGTACTGAACTGATTGAGTCATGCTGTAAACTTATTAAGCATAAACATTAATCAATGTGAAAAATAACAGAAACACTTATAAAATACATTTTTAAAGTACTAGAGGAGATGCTTATACTTAAGGAAAAAACTGATACCAGAAAATGCCACTTAAAATGAATTCACTTGAATCAGGGCTAAATTTTGTAATAAATCTTTCAGGGAAAAAAAGTTTAAGAACCTAAATATACTGAAAATGTTTATTTCATTTCAAGTTGATCAAAATTTATATTTAATTTCAAAAACATGCCAGTTTTTAGAATAAACAAAGTGAATAAATTATTGACTTTCAAGGGTGTATTTTTTCTAATGAAATGTTTGCTAGCACCATATAGCACTCTCTACTTCATATTTTTTGAATTGCACAGCTTGATCATCGAAATGATCAGTTTTTCACAAAGGGAAGCTGATCAATTTTCCCAGAGCCTCCTAAATTTTAAAATATTTCCATCATTCATTTTTGAAGCATGTTATCATGTTTATCAATTATTTTCTTTTATAACTGTTAGTCTACTCTTACCAGTGATTCAAGCTGTTTTCTAACATCACTTTCATAACTCCATGATACTTCTCTATCTTTTCAAAGATTTGCATTTTTGCTCTGCTGCTGACTTTATGTACACCGTCTAATGCTTACAGCACTGTAGAGGCCGTTCAGTGGCTTCTGTGTGTTAAGAGCAGAGAGATGTGTAAATGAGGACTGACTTCCCAAGTCAGCATTCCACTGTTTGCCAGTTTTTCCTGTAGGGACTCCGATAATGACAGCTTGGATAAAGAGACTCCTCTGTACGACCTTTCCTGTTTGGGCTTTCTCCTTCTGTCCTCTCACAGAATGATCACAAACTTTAGACCCTCAGCCTTGATGAGGTTATGGTAGGATTTGATGGAGTTGATCTGAACCGGTGCTTTGTCAGCACGCTGGCAAGATCAGAGGCATCTTCCACATTTACGTAGTTCATTCTGAAGGTTCAGAACTGTCAAGATTTGGAAAATAAAGTGCGTATCCTGAAAAGGATAGGGAATTTCTTCTGAAATTCAATACTCTGAGGAATCAAAGACTTCATTGAAAGAAGGTGTCTGTGCGTTCCTACTTTCTCTAAGCCGGAAAGAAGAGAAACGCTAGTCACAAAAGAGAAACATGAACAGTTTCCCTTCATGATTATTTCAATCCTTTGGGACTTTGGAAAAACAGGATTAACTGCTTCAGCAGGAAAACCACAAAGATGTTCTCATCTGGGTACCAAGCTTACTTGATCTTATCCTCTCACTTGTTAGAATTAATATACACTTTTTCTATTCCCCACCCCCACAATTATGACCAGGAATATACTATGGGCAGAAGCCAAGCAACACACTCAGTCTAAATTCACTCTTGCAATTACTACAAATAACAATTCAGAAAACAGAAGCATATTTTAAATTTGATTTTCTCACACTGTGCTTTACAGAACTGGACCAAAAAAGGTGCACTCAAAAGTTTCCTTTCCAAAGAAAAACTATTTTCTCTAGCTAACTTATATGCAGAACACATCATGAGAAATGCTGGGCTGGAGGAAGCACAAGCTGGAATCAAGACTGCCGGGAGAAATATCAATAAACTCAGATATGCAGATGACACCACCCTTATGGCAGAAAGTGAAGAGGAACTAAAAAGCCTCTTGATGAAAGTGAAAGAGGACAGTGAAAAAGTTGGGTTAAAGCTCAACATTCAGAAAACTAAAATCATGGCATCCAGTCCCATCACTTCATGGCAAACAGATGGGCAAACAGTGGAAACAGTGAGAGACTTTATTTTGGGGGGCTCCAAAATGACTGCAGATGGTGATTGCAACCATGAAATTAAAAGATGCTTACTACTTGGAAGGAAGGTTATGACCAACCTAGACAGCATATTAAAAAGCAGAGACATTACTTTGCTGACAAAGGTCAGTCTAGTCAAGGCTATCGTTTTTCCAGTAGTCATGTATGGATGTGAGAGTTGGACTATAAAGAAAGCTGAGCACAGAAGAATTGATGCTTTTGAACTGTGGTGTTGGAGAAGACTCTTGAGAGTCCCTTGGACTGCAAGGAGATCCAACCAGTCCATCCTAAAGGAGATCAGTCCTGGGTGTTCATTGGAAGGACTGATGTTGAAGCTGAAACTCCAATACTTTGGCCACCTGATGCAAAGAGCTGACTCATTTGAAAAGACCCTGATGCTGGGAAAGATTGAAGGCAGGAGGAGAAGGGGACAACAGAGGATGAGATGGTTGGATGGCATCACTGACTCAATGGACATGAGTTTGGGTGGGTTCCATGAGTTGGTGTTGGACAGGGAGGCCTGACGTGCTGCAGCTCATGGGGTCGCAAAGAGTCAGACAGGACTGAGCGACTGAACTGAACTGAAATAGAAGTTACGGCAATAAACAATTTCACTGTGCTGCAGATGGACCAGTTATTTTTGTCATAATCAGTATTTTTAAAGATTAATTATCAAAGTAATGTATGTATGTAGTGCATATACAGTATTGACTTCCTATCACAGGATATTAGGAATCAAACTTTTTTCCCAACTTCTTCCTCTTAGTACAAGGCACGTCTTTGTAATCTCCTAGTAAGAAGGTTTTAAAAAATTAAGTCAATATTTGTTACTTAGATTCTTTTCTTAGATGCGGAACTTTTATTTTCATTCAGCATGCCCGATTTACTATTTTATTTTTAATTATTATACATATTTCATTTCATATATTTATATTCTTAACTATCTATGTAAATAACGTTCACTGTGGTGTACCATCATGACATCTCCTTCCTTGTACATCTTCTGCTTTCGTTTGCTTCAATTTCTATGTGTCTGTCACAATTTTTCACTCTGTTCTCCAAGAGAGTAAACCTGTTCCCACATCTCAGGCTACTCTTGTTCATTTTGGACTGCTGTCCATGGTTCAGATTCACTGCCAAGCCTGCTGCTGACTATAGTTTTGGGCTGCTTCTTTTTTTTTTTTAAACCATCATCTCCCTCTTTTCTGCCTCCTGGATCCTCTGTCTTCCCTGTTCTCTGTTTGTGAAGCGTATTTTCTAGAAACCTCCTGTGGAAGGGTGCATGGGTGGTAAATTTTTTGACACTGTGCTTTGGTGGAATTTGATTGACATGCTGGAAATAATCTTCCCTCAGAATGTTATGTCTGTTATGTATTTGTCTGTCGTCTTGTGGTTTCCAACATTACTTTAAAGAAGTGGAATTACTTTCTGTCTTGATCCTTTTCATCTCCTCACTTCTACCCAGTTAAATACTCAAAGCTTTTAGCATCTCCTCTATTTCTTGTCTAAATTTCATTATGATGTGCTTGGTCATGGAACTTTCAGAAATGTAAGCTTTTTACTGAAGAATAATACACTTATAGAAGAGAGCATAGATCATAAAGATCAACTTGATGAATTTTTACAAAATGAACAAATATACTGTGTAACTGGGGCTTCCCAGGTGGCTCAGTGGTAAAGAATCCACCTGCCAATGCAAGAAACACAGAAGACACAGGTTCGATCCCTGTGATTCCCCTGGAGGAGGAAATAGTAACCCACTCCAGTATTCTTGCCTGGAAAATTCCATGGACAGAAGAGCCTGGTGGGCTGCGGTCCAAGGGGTTGCAAAGAGTCAGACACAACTGAACAGGCATGCACACTGTGTAACTAGTACTTAAGATGAAGAAACAGACTACCACCAAGAGCATGCTTCCAGACACTATTTCTTGCCCTAGGGGTAACCACCCTCCTCATTTCTTCTTTTTCTATGTTTAAAGGTTGGTAGGATGTTAAGGATTTTTTCTTTTCCTTTTTCACATTTATTTTTATTTTATTTATTTGACTGTGCTGGGTCTTAGTTGCAGCAGGTGGGATTTTTAGTTGTGGCATGTGGGATCTAGTTCCCTGACCAGGGATCGAACTTGGGCCCCCTGTGTTAATTGGGAGTACAGAGTCTTAGCCAATGGACCACCAGGGAAGTCCCACCATGCTCTTAATTTCTAACACCATACATCAGTTTGCCTATTTGAATTTTTGTATAAATGAAATCATCAACATGTACTCTTTTGCTAGTGGTCTTTTTTATTCACCATTAAGTTTGCGGTATTCACTATGTAGCAGTAATTCATTCATTCTTGTTCCACTATATAACATACTAAACTTCATTTATCCAACTTTAATGTTGATGGACTCTTGCTTGTTTTCATTTTTTGGCCATTACACATGATGTTGTTACAAAGCTAAACCTGGCCTTTGATGAACAGATGTAGGTACTGCTGTTGGCTGGTGTGATCCTCTTTTTTGCTTTTTGCCTGGTGACTCTGTGAACCTTTTCAATCTGAATATTTGCTTTTTCAGTTTAGAGGAATTTTTTTCTTACGTTCTCTGTACTATTTGGTTTCAGTTCATGTCTTCCTGTTTGTATTCATCCTTTTTGGCCGGGCAGCTTTTACTTGGCTGCCTCATCATATTTAAGAGTGAGGCACTTAAAATCAGAGATATCCATGTGTGAGGGAGCAGTTGCTGTAGGGTCATGAGATTGCCAGATATGCTGTAGGTGGACAACAAAATGTGAACTTATAGACGTTTCCTCTTTGGCAGGTGAATTTCCTCAGAAAGAAACCCTTCACTCTGGGCTCCAACCAATAGAAAGGGTTGAGAGATCTCACCATTCAGGATGAAGTTTTCTTATTTTCCATGTTTCTCAGCAAGATACATCGTCCTTGTTCTCAGCAGTGTTCAGTATCTATGAGTCTGGAGCGCTATACAATATGGTAGCCACTAGCCACATGCAGCTAGTTAAATCCAAATGAACTGAAATTAAATGAGAAATACAGTTCCTCACATTGATTGTTTAGCCATTCGATGATGGATGACTCTGACATAAAACATTTCCATTACCACAGAAAATCAATTAGGCAGCACTGGAGAGTGAGCCCAATGTTTCATATTTGGGGAGAAGTAGTTTCCTAACTATACTGCTGGATAAAGGGTCTGAAAATTTGATTACTTTTTATATAGTCTTTTAATTTACAGTAATTCTTTAATTTTCAATCTCACCAAAAACCCAGTTTCAGAGGTACTCGAAGATCCCCATTTCTTGAAATTTGACTTAACCAGTACTAAGAATCTGCCTGCAATGCAGGAGACCCCAGTTTGATTCCTGAGTGAGGAGAATCCCCTGGAGAAGGGATAGGCTACCCACTCCAGTATTCTGGCCTGGAGACTTCCACGGACTGTATACACCATGGAGCCGCAAAGAGTCGGACACGACTGAGCAACTTTCGCTTTCACTTTCACTTGGCCAATACTTTGGGGCCACCTGATGTGAAGAGCCAACTCATTGGAAAAGACCCCGATGCTGGGGGAAGGGGATGACAGAGGATGAGATGGTTGGATGGCATCATCAACTCAATGGACATGAGTTTGAGCAAACTCCGGGAGATGGTGAAGGACAGGGAAGCCTGGGCATGCTGCAGTTCATGGGGTCGTAAAGAGTTGGACAAGACTTTGACTGAACAACAACAACAATCCCCACTGCAGCAAACACACTTGTAGGCAGTAGGTTTCAGCTTTTTACTGTTAATTACCACTTATCCATCTGTCTTCCATCTTCCAAAATGTATTTATACCTATTCTACTCCTTTACTATCTATTTACTATACTGGTCTATTCCTTTACAATGGGTTGTAGGCAGGGAGCAGAAATAAACATGTTCTAACTGCTATGTTAAACCGAAGTCCTCCAGAGAACGTTCTTAAGTGACTAACAACACAGTGAGTGGGTAAAAAGCAGTCTGTTGTTAAGCTTTGTCAAGCAGAATTTCCCCAAGATTTACTCCTAAATGTTACAGTTTTCATAAAATTTCATCATCTCTGATTTTTTAAATAGTCTATTGCTTTTTCTTTTTCTGAATATTATTTGAGAACTCTCTGCAGGTAAGACACTCATTCTAGTTATTTTCTTACTTTATCTTTTCATTTCATGAAAAATATTGCTGCTGAACTTTCTTAGTGCAAGTTTAATAATTATGTATAGGGCAGGGTTAGGGCTTCCCAGGTGGCTCAGTGGTAAAGAATCCACCTCCCCAGCAAGACATGCAGGTGCGATCCCTGGGTCGGGAAGATTCCCCTGGAGAAGGAAATGGCAACCACTCTAGCACCCTTGCCTGGGAAATCCTATGGAGAGAGAAGCTTGGTGAGCTATAGTTCATGGGGTCACAAAGAGTTGGACACGACCAAATAACCACAACATAAGGCAATGTTATTTTCAGTTGACTTGTTAACATCCTTTACCCACAGCCTGAAGCAGAGCAAACCAGCTGAGCCCACCTACACAAGCTAGACCCTGGTCAACCTTAAGAGTTGTATGAGAATAAATAGATATTGATGTAAATCACTGTGTTTGGGGTGATTTATTACAAGGCATTATTACTGCAATAGCTGCCTAATATCATGAGAAAAGAGTCTAGAAAAAAAAAAATAAAAGCATTTGTGTTTAGGAAAAAGTAAAAATTCTCACTCGACAATGGAAAGCCCTTTTATCATCATTTGTTGTATTTTATCTCAAGGCGTTTTCCTAACAGAATTTGCTAGAGGAGCACCACTAGGTTTCAGGTTTCTAAATCATGACATAAGCACCGGTCATGGAAAACCAGGATGTCACAAACATTCTTTTCTTTCCACTAAGAAGGATATTTTATTAATAAGCAGTGACTAGTATGCAAATTACATGAAGATCTGTGTACCTCCTTCCCCAAAGATAAATTATACGCATTGTAACAAAAAGAGACTATGTATTGTTTGCAAAATTCTTATGAGAGAAGTCGTTCTTTGCCCAGAATTACGCTTGCTTGCTTCTCAGTGTTTCTATCAACTTGTGAGAAGGTGTCACTCAGGACCTGGAGTTGTTGCCCCAGGGGACATATAAGAGTTAGAACACTTCTTCCAGGGAAGCAGCTGCCCGCAGAACTGTGCTGTGATCGTGGACTAAACCCTCAGGGTGCCTGAGACTGAATGAACCACTGTTTTGGAAGTGCTGACCTTGGACAGCCATGGCCATTGTGCAGAAAGCTGGAAGCGGTCATTATTAAGAGTCCCTAATAGTAAATAAAAGGGACAGTGTGAGCCCCTTTCAATGCTTTCTCTTTCGGTATCCCAGAATTTTAGTTTTACTGAAATCAAAAGAACTGGAGAAAGATCTGGCCAGACTGGGGCTGTATCCTTGTATCTGGCTGATCCTAAAACGACACTTGAATGCATGTATGCTCAGTCACTTCAGTCGTGTCCGACTCTTTGTGACCCTATGGATTGTAGCCCGCCAGGCTCCTCTGTCCATGGGATTCTCCAGGCCAGAATACTGGAGTGAGTTGCCACGCCCTACTCCAGGGGGTCTTCCCAACTCAGGGATGGAACTCAAGTCTCCTGCAGCTCCTGCACTGCAGGTGGATTCTTTACCAATGAGCCACCGGGAAGCCCAAAACACCTGAGTAATAAACACTAACTTGTAGAGCATGTGAGCTTAGATGGTTCGACAAGTTAATATTCATATTTACTGGAAAGATTCCAAATGGAATATGTGTGAATACTATTTAGAAATTTCATGTTTTCTTTAAAACACTAAAGGGAAACTGGTTACAAAGAAAAGGGTTAACACCAGTCCTATTACCACTGCAGGGACCTGTGACCCTTGTGGGAAGTCGTACATGTTCACTGGTCCATATTTCATTCATGTATGTAAAAGCTATGGAGTTCTGGCCTCACACAGACTCTGTGCTAAATGCTAGGGACTCACAGGGCTTATGTAAAGTCAGAGGAGGACAGCAGATAGACAGGTCTAATAGGTCTGTGGCCGAGTGGGAGAAGAGCACATGGTCTCCTAACAAGATGGGGGAGGGACGTCAGGGCCAGCAAATCTAGATTGAGTCCTGGCTTCTTCCGTGTTTCCCTGGCTTAGGGAGTCTCTTTCAGTAACTGTCTCTCATTTCCTCACCTTCTCTGTTCAGCTTGGGGCTTCCCAGGTGGCACTAGCGGTAAAGAAGCCACCTGCCAATGAAGGAGACATAAGAGACCTGGGCTCTATCCCTGGGTTGGGAAGATCCCCTGGAGGAGGGCACGGCAACCCACTCCCATATTCTTGCCTGGAGAATCCCATGGACAGAGGAGTCTGGCAGGCTGCAGCCCATGGGGCCGCACAGAGTCAGACATGACTGAAGTGACTTAGCATGAATTTGTTCAGCTCAGTACCCACCAAAGGACTGCTCCCTCCTCGAGGGACCCTCTGGTCTTACACCCAGGCCACCTCTCCCTTTGCCAGAGTATGAGCAATGTCTAGGTGAGCTTGGCTTCAGTACCATATTTATTCTGTCACTGCTTCTCAAGCATTAGCATTGCTCCTGAGAGGAAGTTTTTTACATGGTGAGTTCATGTTATATGAAATATAAAGGTTTCCTACTTTGCAAGTTATATGTAAATACACATTTCATGTATTAAGCTTACTAAGAAGTAGAAATACCTGTACTTTTTAAACCGAGACAATAAACTAGCTGGTGGAAGACAAGTCACAAGTCTAGACACAGCTGTTAGACTTTAAAAAGTGCAGGTACTTTAAGTGGTATAACCCTGGCATGTGCTCAGTTTAGATTGCATGTAAACCAGCCCAACAGGTGTTAGGAGACAGATGTTCACCAAATGCTTAGCCCTCAGGGAGAAAACATGAACAAAATATAGAGAGCACATGCCCCCTGAGTATCAGCAACTGAAGAAAGCATTTTACTACCCACTGTCATGATTTCTAAAAACAACTTCAAAAATTTGTTGAATCCTTACTATATGCCAAGCACTATCAGATATGCTGTTGAAAGATAAATAAACCCTGATGTATAAATCAATCTCCTAAATTTATCCATCATGGCTAAAGAAGTCCTAGAACTAATTTTATCCTTCACAAATCTTGCTTTTTCCTTTGGGTTTAAAAGATTCATAGAACTGAACCAAGTTGGCTTTCTCATGAATTTACTGAAATTGATTATCAAGCCCAGTGATTCTTCTGCCCTATGGAGTCTCAAAGTGGTCTTCTTCCCTTTATCTTTGGCATCATTTTCCTTCAGGCCTACAGAATTTTGTCATCTGAACTAGTCATGATTTCTTATGAACTCATCTTTCCGCCAAAACTTTGCCCTGTTCTAATTCATTCTTGTTAACTGGCTGCTAATGTGATCACATAAAACACAGACAGAGGGTGGCAACTTTCAGTGTCACCTTCATGCCTTCCGGACACAGCCCAGACAGTCCCACATGGCTCCCAGCTTCTCTGGCCTCGCTTGTCACTCCTCTCCCATAAACATTCTGTGTTCCAGTCACACTTAACTGCTGCTGCTGCTAAGTCGCGTCAGTCGTGTCCGACTCTGTGCGACCCCATAAACGGTAGCCCACCAGGCTCTGCCGTCCCTGGGATTCTCCAGGCAAGAATACTGGAGTGGGTTGCCATTTCCTTCTCCACTGCATGAAAGGGAAAAGTGAAAGTGAAGTCGCTCAGTCGTGTCCAACTCTTAGCGACCCCATGGACTGCAGCCTACCAGGCTCCTCTGTCCATGGGATTTTCCAGGCAAGAGTACTGGAGTGGGGTGCCATTGCCTTCTCACTTAACTGCTAGCAGTAAAAAAAAAAAAAAAATTTAGTGTGTGAGTGTTTTTATTTTTGCCATGCCAAGTGGCCCAAACCTGGGATTGAACCTTCACCCCCTGCATTGGAAGGTGGACTCTTAACCACGGGAATGCCAGGGAAATACATTATTTACCTCCTTTCTCTCTCTCTCTCTCTCTCTCTATATATATATATATATTTTTGGCCACACTATGGCATCACAATTTTTGAAAAGCTGCAAGTTTCCTGCTGCCTTGGTATCTCTGTCACAATCTCAGATCACTCCTCCTCACATTCTCCCAAACCCTGCCCACGGCCCTCAATTGATTAACTTTTCCCTCTAATTTTTTTATTTCGAAAATTTCAAAAAGTTTAGTACAATAAACACTATACATCCTTCACTTACATTCATGAGTTGTTAACATTCTGCCACATTTGTGTTCCTTTTCCCTCAGTGCCCCCACCCACGGGGGTTTACTTTTGCCGAATCATTTGAGAGGAAGTTGCAGACATTAGGACACTTTATACTCTTAAACAAGTGTCAGACTTTATTTTCTTGGGCTCCCAAATCACTGTAGATGGTGACTGCAGCCATGAAATTAAAAGACGCTTACTCCCTGGAAGGAAGGTTATGACCAACCTAGACAGCATATTAAAAGCAGAGACATTACTTTGCCAACAAAGGTCCGTCTAGTCAAGGCTATGGTTTTTCCAGTGGTCATGTATGGATGTGAGAGTTGGACGATGAAGAAAGCTGAGCGCCGAAGAATCGACGCATTTGAACTGTGGTGTTGGAGAAGACTCTTGGGAGTCCCTTGGACTACAAGGATATCAAACCAGTCAATCCTAAAGGAAATCAACCCTGAATATTCCTTGGAAGGACTGATGCTGAAGCTGAAGCTCCAATACTTCAGCCACCTGATGCGAAGAACTGACTCACTGGAAAAGACCCTGATGCCGGGAAAGACTGAAGGCAGGAGGAGAAGAGGATGACAGAGGATAAGATGGTTGGATGGCATCACTGACTTGATGGACATGAGTTTGAGCAAGCTCCAGGAGTTGGTGATGGACATGGGAGCATGGTGTGTCAGTTTATGAGGTCACAAAGAGTGGGACACGACTAAGCGACTGAACTGAAATGATATTCTTAAACTGCTCAGGGTGTTAAGTTCTAAAAAGAGAGCATTCTCTTACATAGCCACAACACAATGAGCACACTCAGGAAAATTAACATCAAAATACTAAAGTTTAATTGGAATATGCAGTCAATATTCAGATTTCTCCCAATTCCCCAACTGGCTATCATTCATCATTCAAGACTGAGTTCAAATCAACTACATGCCAATAAGGGGGACTTCCTTGGTTCAGTGGCTAAAACTCCATGCTCCCAACGCAGATGTCCAGGGTTTGATCCCTGGTCAGGGAACTAGCTCCTACAGTCCACAAGTAAGAGTTCATAGGCTGCAACTAAAGGTCCTGTGTGCCACAACAGGATCCTGTGGCGCAGCCAGATAATTATTTTTTAAAAAGTATACTCCCAATAAAAATGTTTTAAAAAATGACTAAGCTCTAGAAGAAGGACATGCCCTTCTCACACACACAATGCGTCAGGTTTCTCTATCCCTTATTTTTAGTGCCCTTTGCATATTTGTATGGAAGCGATTCCATAAAACACTATCATACTGTCTCTTTCCTTTTCGCAGTATTTGAAGCTCACCTAGACTCATTTCAACTTCTCTTGCACACCATGAGTACCTGGCATTCGGATGAACGAATGAATGAATCGTGACATTCGAGATGTGCATTCCACTCTCTCATTATAACTGGTCAATGTGTCTCACAGCCTCTGGGCGCCACTCACGTCTCCTCAATTTCACCTCTTATTTCAAAATCTGCCACTGGTGCCCATCCTGCACAGGCTTTTACTAGCCTTGTGCAGATATAACCTGACAGCACCTCACTTTGAGCCTGTGCTGTGAACTCCTGGTTCTGGCCCCAGGAGTGGGAGAAAAGGATTCCAGTGAGAACCATTTGGCCTTCAATCTGGCATGTACAATCTGGAAACCAGGCTGTGGAGCTCTCTAGGGCCACCCTTGTCCATTGAGAGACAGGAGCTCATGGAAAAATGCTTCCCCCACTTCTGACCCCAGGGTGGCTCATTCTGAGGTGTATTCTGTAAGGTGTCTCAAAAACTCCCACAGGATCCAGTAGCAGATACTCAAGAGTGAGTGCATGTTCAGTAGCTTCAGTCGTGTCCAACTCTTTGTGACCCCATGGACTGTAGCCCACCAGGCTCCTCTGTCCATGGGATTCTTCCAGTAAGAATACTGGAGTGGGTTGCCATTTCCTCCTCCTGGGGATCTTTCCAACCCAGGGACTGAACCCACATCTCTTATGTTTCCTGCATTGGCAGGCCAATTCTTTACCACTGGCACCACCTGGGAAGCCCAGTAGATATAGATAATGGTTGCCATTTGAAGAGGATCCATGGATGGGCTTTCCCTCCTTGCTGGGGTCATGCCCCTTGTCTCTCACAGTCTGTTCCCTGGGGTCAATTCTCAAACATGCCACCTGTACTCAAGTCTTTGGGACAGTCTGCTTTCAGGTGAGTCCAGACCAGCACCGTTTTGGTAAAGGGACAAGAACACAGGTTTGGGAATCAGATAGATTTGAACCCAAATTTGGTCATTCACCAGCTACGATCTTGAGCTGATAATTTAACTTCTCTCAGTCTCACTTTCCTCAGCTTATAATGAGGATAATAATACTTTGTAGGATTGTGATAATTAGAAATTAAAAATTTCCTCCTGGGACTTCACTGACAGTCCAGTGATTAGGACTCTGTGCTTCCAGTGCAGAAGGCAAGGGTTTGATCCCGGTCTGGTGGCACTAAGAATCTGCCTGCCAATGCAGGAGATGTAAGAGGCGCAGGTTTGATCCCTGGGTCGGAAAGATTCCTTGAAGGAGGGCATGGCAACCCACTCCAGTATCCCTGCCAGGATAATCCCATGGACAGAGGAGCCTGGCTCAGTCCATATGGTCGCAAAGAGTCAGACTCGACTGGAGCGACTGAGCACACTGGGAACTAAGATCCCACATACCGTGTGGCATGGCTAAAAAAAAATTCCTTCCCTTCCTTACATATACTGTGTGTGTATATATACATAAATCTCTAGACTAATAACAAACATAAAAAACCATGTTGGATATCTGTTCATCCTAGGAACCATCTTCTTCCTTTCCATTTCTCTTAAAACTTAACACTCCTCCCCCGCCTCAGTTCCTTGGGTGTGGGCTCATGTGCTCACGTTTTTACTGGGAAACTTCATGATCCTCCCCTCTAATTAGAGCTGATTGGACTGTGAGTAGATTTTCTATTTCAGGAAACTGAAATTCAGATTAAAAAAAAAAAAGGTAGTTAACTTCTCATGTGGCTTTAGCTATAAAATATAAACCCAGGCTGCGTGAATTGGTCATACTCAGCCATGTGGATAAAGAAGCACAAAAATCTAGTCTATAGAAAGAAGCAGGACTTCCCTAGTGGTCCAGTGGCTAAGACTCAGGGTTCAATTCCTGGTCAGGGAACTAGGTTCCACAAGCTGCCACTGAGAGTTTGCATGCTGCAACTAAAAACGACCCCTGTGTGTCAAAACTAAGACCCAGCACAGCCAAGTAAATAAATAAATATTTTTTAAAAACAGAGAACAGTTGTTTTTCTTTTTTTTTAAAGGAGCAAATGTGAAGCATAATGCTTCATTATGGTATGTCATGAAGCAGCAGAGACAAGCAACAGACAGGACTCAGAGCTTCCTGGAGTCTTAATTGCTCCCAGTTCCAGCATCCATACCCTTCTTGAGGCCCAGCTATATTCTTCTGTCTACATCTCTTTTTTTTTGCATTGGCTAATTTTAGTTAGGTTTATTAGCAACAAAAGTTTTAACGAATGCACTGAATATACTAATACCCAAAATAAACAATGTATAAGATCATTTTTGAAAATAACCATCCAAAATTCAGGAAAAGGCAAACCACATTTCACAATGTAATGTAACCTCTGTGTGTGTGCTCAGTTGCATCTCACTCTTTGCGACCCCATGGACTGTAGCCCTCCAGGCTCCTCTGTCCATGGAATTTTTCAGGCAAGAATACTAGAGCAGGTTGCCATGTCCTGCTCCAGGGGATCTTCCCGACTTAGGGATCAAACTCGAGTCTCTTGGGTCTCTTGCCTGCATTGGTAGGTGGATTCTTTAGCACTGCTGCCACCTGAGAAGCCTGTAACTTAGTAAATCTAAATTTCAGGAAAAAATTCTCAATCTGGAGGTGAGAAATTTAAGAAAACAAGATTAGCATCAATATAGGAATATGTTGTCTTAAGATTTTCAAAGCCTTGGGACCTCAGAAGTAGTCCTAATCAAAACCTCTATTCAGGGACTTCCCTGGTTGCCCAGTGGTTAAGAATCCACCTTACAATGCAGGGGATGCAGCTTCAGCCCCTGGTCAGGGAACTAAGATCCCACATGCTACAGAGCAACTAGACCCGACACAGCCAAATAAATAAACATTAAAAAAAAAAACCCTCTATTCATTACCATAAAACCATAGTGAAACCAGAGAATATAGGGATTACTATGCTTGAAATATTTATCTGTATCTCACAAAATACTCCAGGTTGTTTATACACCTACTGGGAAATGAGAATTATTCAAAAGAAAAATTCTACTTTCTCAACAGGAGAAGTGTCAGAAAGTTGCAAAGACCTCAGAAAAAAAGCAACTTTTAGAAAGAGCTACCACACTTGTCAAAAATCAGGAGGCACTACCAAGTCTTCAAAGAGAGAATTCATTAAAACAATTATTGAATCCTTAAGGCAGTCAAATTAATTTACTTACACAACAGATTAAAAAACAAATTCATATTCTAATGTTTTTAACATCATAGCTTTTAATGATTTCATGTAAATATTTTAAATATGCATAGTAGGGGAGAGTAATAATTATATAACATGATTTTATAGGCTAATAAAATTGCACTGAATTTCACATTTTGCCAGGTTACCTTTGTCCCACGTTTTCATCTTTATTTTTATACAGGCAGTGTTCTAATGGAAATAAGTCCCCCAACCTTAATAAAAAAAAAAAATCCTTTGGTTGCTGAACATCAATCTAAATAATCTCTAAGAATTTTAATTCTAAATAAAATCATAGTGATCCTCAACACAAGTTTCAGGGCTATACGCCTAGTCTGTATTATTTTGTGCTGTTATTTATTTTTTACATGTGCGTTGAGTCTGAAGGGCAAAGATCATGCTTTATATCTCTTGTATGTGTCCAATGTCAAGATGATCAAAGAATCCTGGGTTTACAGAATCACCTTGAAATTACAAGGGCTTTGGAGGTCATCTAGCCCTATTCATTACCATCCTACTTTATCAAACAGCCAGCATTTGCAAAAACACTTCTAGGGGAAAGAATGCCTCAATGCCAGGATAAACAACTTCATTAACCATGACAAAGCTAATTGGTACATAATTATTTCTTTTAAAAAATATGTATTTATTTATTTGGCTGTGCTGGGTTTTAGTTTTGGCACAGAGAATCTTTGATCTTCCTTACAGCATTCGGGATCTTTAGTTGGGGCACACAGGATCTAGTTCTCTGGCTAAGAACTGAACCCAGGCCCCCTGCACTGAGAGCTCGAAGTCTTAGGCACTGGACCACCAGGGAAGTCCCCATAATTATTTCTTGTTGTTGTTTAGTCAGTAAGTCATGTCTGACTCTTTGCGACCCCTTGGACTGAAGCCTGCCAGGCTCCTCTGTCCATGGGATTCTCCAGGCAAGAATACTGGAGTGGGTTGCCATGCCCTCTTCCAGGGGATCCTTCCGACTCAGGGATGGAACCCACGTCTCTTGCATTGGCAGGCAGATTCTCTACCACTGAGCCACCAGGGAAGCTCTTGCTAGCTCCAGAGAAACATAAATTAAAACAACTGGGCTTTGAGCAATAATACTAGTTCTCAGTGAAACATCAAGTCTATTTCCAGCAGCCATGGGCTATGAATTCTTCCTCCAAAGATGATCTGACAGATACAATCAAATCTTGGTGTCCCACACATACTCCCAATGTTAATCCTCAAAACTTGTTTTATCCTGGCTGCTATACCAAATTACCATAGCCTGGGTGGTTTAGACAACAAACACTTATTTTTCACAGTTCTGGAGGCTGGAAGTCCAAGATCTGGGTGTTGGCATGATAAATTTCTGGCAGAAGCCCTCTTCCTGGTAACAGGTGTCCATTGTGTACCCATGCTCACGAGGTGAAGAGCAGAGAGAGAAAGAGAGAGATGAAGCAAGCTCTCTTGTCTTATAAAGGCGCTAACCCCATTAATGAGGGCTCCACCTCCTGACCTAATTATCACCTACTACTATTACATTAAGTAAGATTTCAACCTATGCATTGTGGGTGTCCACTGCAGAACTACGGGAGTTCTCTTCTCTGTGTCCCCTAGAGCAATGGTTCCCAAAGTGTCACCCTGGACTGGCTTCATTGGCAGCACTGGGGAATTTGTAGAAATGCTGATTCTCAGGCCCCACCTCAGCCCTACTTACTGAATTGGAAGCTGGCAGTGGAGCCCTGCAGTGGATTTTAATAAGCCTCCAGAAGATTCTGCTGCATCATTCAAGTTTAAAGATCACCACTGCAGACTGGATTATGTCCTTGAGGGTAGGGACCAAGACTTGTTGAAAGTTGAAATCGTGACACACAGCTCATTGTTGAATACATGAATAGCCTACGTATTTCCCCAGAAAACTCAAATCTATCATTATGTTTTAAAATTAAAAATATCTTTTGAGTACTTCACTAGAAATAGGTGAATCTGTTTCTGGCATCTCTCCTAGGTGCAGTCACTAAATTGTTGTTGCAGTTCTTCAGTCGCTAAGTTGTGTCTGACTCTTTGTGATCCCATGAACCACAGTATGCCAGGCTTCCCTGTCCTTCACTATCTTCCAGAGTTTGTTCAAGCTCATGTCCACTGAGTCGGTGATGCCATCCAACCATTTCATCTTCTGTTGTCCTCTTCTCCTCCTGCCCTCAGTGTTTCCCAGCATCAGGATCTTTTCCAATGAGTCAGCTCTTCACAACAAGTGGCCAAAGTACTGGAACTTCAGCTTCAGCATCAGTCTTTCCAATGAATATTCAGGGTTGACTGACTGTCAGCTCCTTATTGCAAAACTCAGGCTTAAATTGAAGAAAGTAGGGAAAACCAGTAGATCACTCAGGTATGACCTAAATCAAATCCCTTATGATTATGCCGTAGAGGTGACTAAGTTGTTACGTTTCCATTATCCCTTAGATTAGGATTTCTCAACTCTGGTACTATTACCATTTGGACCAGATCATTCTCTGTTATGGGGGTCTGTGTGATGTTTGGCAACATCCTTGGCCTCTGCTCACTATATGCCAGTAGCACCTACTCAATTGTGAGAATAAAATAAGTCCCCACACATTGCCAGATGTCCCCAGGGTTTGGAGACAAAGGTATTCCCTGTTGAGAACCACTGCCTTAGATCATTCTGTACCAATGGAGATGAGGTACTCGCCTCACACCAGGGATGGTCACTTTCTGTGTTCTTAGAATGGCTAGGGAAGCACACGGGGTGGGTGGGGGTGGAGGGGGTGGAGGTGGTTCTCACCTTGACAAGTCATTTACAAAACAATGGACAGTTTTACAGGTTAAGGCCCTAGTCCCAATTAGCCAGAGTTTCAATGTTGATTTTCAGTGCTTTCTCAAAGAACAAATACAAATAATCTGTCAAAATTATGAAATGATGGCGACTCCCCTGGTGGGCCAGTGGCTAAGATTCCGAGCTCTCGATGCAGGGGTCTGGGTTCCATCCCTGGTCAGGGAACTAGATCCCACATGCTGCAGCTAAGAGTTTGAGTGCTGCAGCCAAGAGTTTGAGTGCCACAGCTAAGGATCCTGCATGCCACAATGAAGATCCAAGATCCTGAGTGCCGAAACAAAGACCCAGTGCAGCCAAATAAACATACATTTAAAAAAAATATGAAATGATGGTCAGACTCAAACCAACTGTGTACTCTTCCACATGGCACACCAAACAGGAGTGTTCATCAACGTGCTTGTGGTAGGCTGCCTATTCTTAACATATGAGATCTAAATTTAGATAGCTACATGTGAAAAATACGATCTTTAAGACAGTGAATGGAATTCTGTTTCACAATGATGGGCACCTGGAATGCTGTGAAGTTCTGCTGCTGCTTGAGTAAGGCAAAACTGAAGAAATTTGACAAAAATGTATTTAAGCCCAAGACTCTATATCACTACTAACAGGAGACTGAGAAGGAGACTGTATATAAAAAGGCTAAAAATATCTCCATTTGGAAATAGCAGATTGTGAAAGAGTATATGACTGACGGGTATTAAATATTAAGGGCATGACTAAGATGTATACGCATTCGTTCACCAAAGTCTTATATTCAAAAAGGAAGGCAGTGCAGTCTGATGGATGACTCCAGTTTATGCGTTAAGATCTCAGGTGCCCTAAGAGCAGGCCCCTAACACAGGCTCTCACAGCATTCACCAGAATTCCGAAGGACTTAAGAGTTATTTGTGTGATTATTTGATTGTCTCTCTTTTCCTTGAGCCCTGGAAACCCCATGAGGGCAGGGATTATATTCTACGCATCACTGCAGCTCCAGGGTGTATGTAGCTCAAGAAATGTTCGTTGAATGAATAAATGAAGAAAGGGGGGAGGGCAAAGAAGCTGCAAAGGAAAAAGCTAGAAAGATGGGAGAAGTACTTGGGGCAAATGCGAATCAGGTAAATCAAAGGAGAGAAAAATCTAAGGACGGTGATCAGCAGTGCCTAATGTCACAAAGGCTCACTGAAAGATAAAGATGACAAACTGTTGATTGGTTTTGGCAAACATGAAACTTGTTGGCAAGTCAGGAAGAACTCTTTTATCAGTTTCGGGAAGAGAAGTTAATGGTAATGGACTGAGGACAGGAAGTGGGGATAGTCAATTATTGGCCACTCTTTCAAGAAACTTGAACCTGAAGGGAAGTAGCGCTAAGTCCACGGCTACAACAAGAGGTGGAATCAGGCACTGTCTTTTCTAAAGAGTGTAAGAGTGTAACACTGGGTGAAACTAGTTGAGATAAAAGCCAGTATCAACAAAGTAGTTAGTTACAACACATTCCTGAAAAGCTTGGAAGGAACTGGATTGGGCTTAAAGAGGTGGAGGCACATTTCTTCCCCTAAAACAGAAAATAAGGACGATTGGGTGGGTTCTCATATAGGTAAATTTTTAAGTGGTGAGGAGGAGGCTCAGAAAGTTCTAGCATGACGCCCTCATTCCCCCATCTCTACCCTTCTTCCAAAAAAATTTTTTTTCTCAACTTTGGTCGAGCCTTGCACTTGTAGGAACTTAGTTCCTTGACCAGGGATTGAACCTTGGCCCTCAGGAGCGAGAGCTCGGAATCCTAACACTGGACTACCAGGGAATTCCCCCACCCGTCTTTATTAATGTAAAATGGGTTGCAAAGTCAATAGCTAGGAGAGAGGACTATAAATATAAAACGATTAGAAAAGTGCTAAAAATTTGGAGTAACTACTTAGACCAGCAGAGGTTGGAATTCATACATTGGAACTGGCTTCAGGTCACAGTTATACATGTGGAACAAGAGACAGGACAGCAAGGTGTTGAAAGAAATGAAAGATTTGTAAGTTGAGAACAGCTAGGGATAGCGTGAGGAAGGATGCATCTAGACAAGGAGGGAGGAGGAATGATTGGGTCTATTAGTTCACACTGAATTCAAAGAACTGTAAAGTGGGCCTTAGAAAGCATCACTACAAACAAAGCTACTGGAGGTGATGGAATTCCAGTTGAGCTATTTCAAATCCTGAAAGATGAGGCTGTGAAAGTGCTACATTCAATATGCCAGCAAATTTGGAAAACTCAGCAGTGGCCACAGGACTGGAAAAGGTCAGTTTTCATTCCAATCCCAAAGAAAGGCAATGCCAGAGAATGCTCAAACTACTGCACAATTGCATTCATCTCACATGCTAGTAAAGTAATGCTCAAAATTCTCCAAGCCAGGCTTCAGCGATACGTGAAGCGTGAACTTCCAGATGTTCAAGCCAGTTTTAGAAAAGGCAGAGGAACCAGAGATCAAATTGCCAACATTCACTGGATCATTGAAAAAGCAAGAGAGTTCCAGAAAAACAGCTATTTCTGCTTTATTGACTATGCCAAAGCCTTTGACTGTGTGGATCACAATAAACTGTGGAAAATTCTGAAAGAGACGGGAATACCAGACCACCTGACCTGCCTCTTGAGAAATCTGTATGCAGGTCAGGAAGCAACAGTTAGAACTAGACATGGAACAACAGACTGGTTCCAAATAGGAAAAGGAGTCCGTCAAGGCTGTATATTGTCACCCTGCTTATTTAACTTATATGCAGAGTACATCATGAGAAACGCTGGGCTGGAAGAAGTACAAGCTGGAATCAAGATTGCTGGGAGAAATATCCATAACCTCAGATATGCAGATGACACCACCCTTATGGCAGAAAGTGAAGAGGAACTAAAAAGCCTCTTGGTGAAAGTGAAAGAGGAGAGTGAAAAAGTTGGGTTAAAGCTCAACATTCAGAAAACTAAGATCATGGCATCTGGTCCCATCACTTCATGGCAAATAGATGGGGAAACAGTGGAAACAGTGTCAGACTTTATTTTTTTGGGCTCCAAAATCACTGCAGATGGTGACTGCAGCCATGAAATTGAAAGATGCTTACTCCTTGGAAGGCAAGTTATGACCAACCTAGACAGCATATTAAAAAGCAGAGACATTACTTTGCCAACAAAGGTCCATCTAGTCAAGGCTACAATTTTTCCAGTAGTCATGTATGGATGTGAGAGTTGGACTGTGAAGAAAGCTGAGTGCTGAAGAATTGATGCTTTTGAACTGTGGTGTTGGAGAAGACTCTTGAGAGTCCCTTGGACTGTAAGGAGATCCAACCAGTCCATCCTAAGGGAGATCAGTCCTGGGTGTTCATTGGAAGGACTGATGTTGAAGCTGAAACTCCAATACTTTGGCCACCTCATGCGAAGAGCTGACTCATTGGAAAAGACCCTGATGCTGGGAAGGATTGAGGGCAGGAAAAGGGGACGACAGAGGATGAGATGGCTGGATGGCATCACTGACTCGATGGACATGAGTTTGGGTAAACTCCAGGAGTTGGTGATGGACAGCGAGGCCTGGCGTGCTGCGATTCATGGGGTCGCAAAGAGTCGGATACGACTGAGCGACTGAACTGAAGTGCTTTAAGTAGGGAAGTGACAGATTTAAGAAGACTGAGAAATATCCACCCCCCCCCACACACACAAAAAAGAAAAACCAAGGCATTCTGGAACCAGGGGAGCCAAGAGAAGAGAGCATTTCATGAAGGTGGAAATGGCCGACTTCCTTGTCTGGAGCTCAGAATGAGGCAGCCACACTAATCTGGTGATATCAAATCCTAGAGGTAGTAGCTGAGATTATCTAGCCTGTGTGTGTTGAATGAGAAAAGGGACCAGGAGAAGCTCCTTAATGCTCTGGACATCATATGGGGCAGTGGTGGCAATACAAGAAAAGCTTCAAAGGAGACTGGGCAATGGTCATCAGAGAGGTGGCACTGGACTCAGGGAAGCCAGTGGAAGAGGTTTCCAGAAGGAAGAATGAATCAGTGACAGTGAAATTGCTGTCAAACAATGGTGACAAGGAAATCTCTGAGGACCCTGCTGAAAGTGAAGTCACTGAAGTTGTAGGAAAGAAGACAGATTACAGTGGATGAAGATGGAGAAGAGAGTAAGAAGAGTGTGTGTGTGTGTGTGTGTGTGTGTGTGTGTACAGAGCAGACTCTCTTCTATGAACTTTAAGAACTGCAGTTAAGAAAGAAGAAGGGGAGTAGTTGGAAAGGAACATGTGGCTGAGGAAGATTTTCTTTTTATCAGGCAGAAGGTACTTAAGCATGTTTAAATGTTGGTGGGATGGATTTATAGATCTGAAGGAAGACCTCGTTCTTGGCGACAGTGGGGCCAGGATATGGCCAACATGTTTAAAGGGTATAGAACCGCTCCTGGGGTTGGCTGGAGGAGGTGCTACTGCAACGGGAGGGGCTTAGCCCTGATGACAGGGAGCAAATCGAAGAGAATTTCTGCTTTCTTCTGTTAGCATCTTAATTACAGGATTTCAATAAGGTTATGGTTAAGAAGGTTTATAGAAGGCCTAATATCATGAGATGAGCTCCAGAAGAGAAAAGGAAGTTGATTAGGCATTGATGATGTCCTGCGGCTGAGCCAGAACTGGGGTGGACATTCCAGTCTGGAGTCAGCTCAGTGCCCAGTGCTTCGGGCTCCACGTAGCACTGGGAACAGGAAGTCTCCTGGCCTTGCATTCTGAGGGCAACTACTCAAGCACATTTCATTAGAACAAGGAAGATTTAATGCAAGGTCAAAACTGACTCCTGCATTTACAGAAGCATCTAGAAGTTCTCTTGTTTAAAGAATAGGGGAAAATCCCCACACATTTCATTCTGATGTAGTGTCCTCTACACTGCATCTCCAATATTAATAATATTGCCTGGATATTAAATACAACATTTTCCTTCATTTTGTACCTTTTAGTCATGTGCTTCAAAGCCCAGGGGCTATTTTTCTGCAAACTTACATTTAGATTCTAGTCAAAAGTAACCTGGGACCTTCTATGTTAGACGTGTCTTTAAAACAAGTGTACATGGAAGAAATATATTAATCAATTGAGGATAAAGCCTGAGATATGGTTTAAGAATTTTATGTATCCAGTTCATTTATTAACAACTTGTTCAGGGTTTATTAACTGGTTTTCGACTCTAACTGCACTCTTCCTTAATTTACAAGCCAGTAAAAATTAAAACAGTAACTGGAAAACCTATCTTGCTTTTCAATAAAGTTTATTTTAATAACTTCAGGGGCATTGTGCCCAAAATGTTTTAGCTGTGGAAATAAATTCAATTCACTTTTTTTTTTTTTAAAAAAGAATCAATTTTACTGAGGTGTTAGATTCTCAAAGGAAATGTAGACACGTGATCAGGGACAGCACGTGCTTAAGATGCTAACCACTGCCCTGAGCTTATGAAGATGTTTTTCTTCAATTTCAAAGACGGCTGGTAGTAAATTTCAGTAGGTTTATGATAACTAAAAGTAATCATTTTTGCCCTACAGAAAGGTTCTGTTGAGATTTTTCAACTGTGGTCAGTAGGGGCAATATTCCAGAAGTCATATTTAAAAATTATCCTTAGTACACTTAGCAGTTTTTCAAATATGTACTTTTATCCCTCTAATATTCATGATAACAATTTATCAAATTGTCCTGATGGTATAAACAACTGTAGTCTATGATGCCTCTTGGTGACAGAAACTGAAGGCAGAAATAAAAGCTGAATGCCTAAATCTATAACCCTAAAACTCAGCATAGATCACTCACTGTCAGTAGTTGAAGCATTCTACTGCAAAATGAGTCAGTAAGCTCTAACACTCTGCTTAACTAAAGTATAAAGTCTCTGAATGAAGCAAATTAAAATGAATAATGATAGCTGTAATAAATGCAGTACACAGTTTTTGCTGGACACCGTGGTATCCCTTTACAAAGATTATCTCGTAGTCACATTATTAACCTCACCTTAGAGATGAGAAAACTGTGGCTCAGGAAGGTTACCTAAATTATACAAAAATCACAAAACATACGTGATAGAGTCTGGAACCTGAATCCAAATATGAATGAGTTCATACTAAGCTTTCATTTCTGAGTTTATATTAGGTCAATAAACTCACCTTTGGCCCTTTAAAATGTTACTCGGTCCTGTGACCTACACAGGCAAGATTCACAAACCTACCACATGTTTAAACGCCTGCTCCCCCACTGCCCACTATTACTGCTGAGGCTTCTAACATGTGGCTGTGGGAAATGCTATACACTTAGAGGTTCTAAATCTGAGGGCTTGAGAAAGCAAGAAACTGAAAAGGAGGCAGAGCCTAGGGGAGCAGGTTCCCAGGTAACCTCCCAGGCCCCAAAATACATGTCTCTTAAACTGCCAAAATATTTCCTTTCACTTCATAATACTGCGTGAAATTCTGCCAAATTAAGACTTCATCTCAATTTCTAATGTACATGCAAATCACCAGGTGTGTGTGTGTGTGTGCTTAGTCACTCAGACATGTCCGACTCTTGGCGACCCCATTGACCATAGCCTGCCAGGCTCCTCTGGCCATGGGATTCTCCAGGCAAGAATACTGGAGTAGGTTGCTATGCCCTTCTCCAGGGGATCTCCCGACCCAGGGATCAAACCCGTGTCTCTTGCATCCCCTGCATTGGCAGGTGGATTCTTTACCACTAGCGCTACCTGGGAAGCCCAAAACACCTGAGGATCTTGTTAAAATCTGCAATCTGATTCAGTATGTTAGGAGATGGGCCCAAGAGACTGTGTTTCAGAGAAGCTCCCAGGTTTATGTTGGTGCTGCTGGGCCTAGGACCGCACTTAGAACAGCAAAAATGTAGAACAGAGGTTCCCAAACTTTTTGGCATCAGGGACCGGTTTTGTGGAAGACAATTTTTCAACAGAGTGCGAGAGGGAGCACGGTTTTGAGACGATTCAAGGGCATTACATTTATTTATGTACTTTATTTCTATTATTATTGCATCAGCTTCACCTCAGATCATCAGGCATTAGATCCTGGAGGTCAAGGGACCCCTGATGTAGAAGATGTTTGATTTACATTCTCTGGACGCCTGCCATGGCGTCTCATTTGGCCTAAACCTCCGCTTTTTACATCATAGTGGGAGGGATGAGTTGGAAATTAGCAAATTAGAAGGAGGACCTCCCTCTCCTGTACCCTATTAGATGTGGGCATGTGGCTTGAGTCCAGACAACCAGAAACTTCTTTCCAGGTTCATGATCCTCATTGAGGCCACACTGCAAAGATGCAGTTTAGACAGTTTAGAGATAATTCCCAGCAAGAGTGACATTGAGAGTTCAGTGTCCATGGTGTCAGGGGCAGTGTCCTGTGCAGACTGCTTCTTGGCTTGCCCGCCTCATTCCGTCTGGTCATTTCCTGAACACTGTGGAGTGTCTGCCAGTTACATGTGCCTGGACATTGCTTTCATCCTATAGGAGGGAAGCTGGGCAGCTATATAAGACATTCCTGCTTTCCTTGGGTCACAATAAAGACTAGGGGGAGAAGCTCCAGTTATCGATATGCTGAATTCCAAAACTCAGCATTTTGATAAACACTGCAGTATAGCAGGAATCAACATCCTTTTTCTGGAAAGAGCCTGAGAGTAAATGTTTCAGGCTTTCTCGGCCGTAAATGGACCCTGTTGCAACTACTCAGCTCTGCCATTGGAGGGCGTAAGTAGCCATGGACAATAGATAAACAAGTGAGCTATGTGCCAATAAAACTTTATTTGTGGGAATTTCATATACTATTCATGTGTTATGAAATATTATTTTTCTTTTGATTTTTGTCCAATCATTTAAAAACGTAACCACCATTTTTAGCCTGCAGGCCATACAAAAACAGGTTTGGCCCACAGGCCACAGTTTGATTCCCAATGTTTTGAGGCAGTAATAACTTGCTTCAATTTATACCAACAAATTTTTTCTCCTTGAAACAGTGTATTTATTTATTTTTACCAATAAAACAGGAAGTTAGTACCTACACAATCCAGCATTTAGGTGCCATTGCTTACTTTCTCAATATTTTGATCTTTATGGAAATCAGTAATAGCAACTTAAAAGGTGAGGAGTGACAGACTGAGTAGTTGACTGATCAAACATTTAAAGAAGCCCTGGAATAGGAACCACAGACATGCAATGCCCCTTTTCTGGGCAGCTTGCTATGTATATTGGTGGGAAATTTTATTACATACAGTTATGACCCTCTACCAGCCTGGGGTTTTCTTGAACTAACCATTATTTTAGGTGGAACTACTAGGATCAAATTCTAAGTTTCAGGTAGAGTATTAACAATGTCTTTTTATAAGTCACAAGTCACACTCTTGTGGTGCATAAAATTAGGTGACTTCCTTATCTTTCTCTACTCAGCCCTTGCAGCCAATTTCCAGTGCTCCATTCAGACGAAAACCAAAAATGTTGAGAATACTAATCTTTTCTACTTACTTGTTAACCAAATTTCCAATTCCATACACCTGAGATATGGTAGGCGGCACTAGTGGTAAAGAACCTGCCTGCCACTGCAGAAGACATAAGAGACACGGGTTCAATCCCTGGGTTGGGAAGATCCCCTACAGAAGGAAATGGCAACCCACTCCTGTAATCTTGCCTGGGAAATTCTATGGACAGAGAAGCCCGGCAGGCTACCGTTCATAGGGTCACCAAGTCTGAAATGACTGAAGTGACTTAGCACACACGGGGCATGGTATATTCCTGCTGCAAATGGGTTGATGGTAGTGAAGTGACTGAAGGGGCTAATACATACTAAGACTTGTGGATGTCTTCTTCAGTTGGTGCTCTTAGAACATTCCGCCATGGCTCTCAAGCCCAAATCACAGGCATGCAATTCTAGCACCCCTGCTTGTTCTTTACCCAAACAGAGTTAACAGGCTTCGGAAATTAGATAGCACTGACATACTTGGAAAAGAAAGGGAAACTGGACACACCCATTTAGCAGTTCACTGCAGCTGAAGACCTGCCAGGTGGGCAGAGGTTTTCCTTACCTAGAAAACTAATCTGCAGTCCCGTGCCCACACTGGCAGGAGGGCTCCAGTATTTCCACTCTGTGGAATCTTCAGCAAGTACGGTTTTCCCTTCCCAGTTCATTCTCCCATTCTCCTGAGTCTGGTTCTCTTACACAGTACACAGTGGTTGTATGGTGGTTCTCCAAAAATGTATGGTGGTGGTGGTTCAGTCAGTAAGTTGTGTCTGACTCTTGCAGCCCCATGGACTGTAACCCTCCAGGCTCCTCTGTCCATGGGATTTCCCAGGCAAGAATACTGGAGTGGGTTGGCATTTCCTCCTCCAAAAAGGTGGTCCATGTCCTAACCCTGGAATTTGTGAATGTGACCTTATTTGGCAAAATGGTCTTTGAAGATATAATTAAAAATCTTGAATGAGATAATCCTCAATTTAGAGTGGGCCCTAAATCCAACCGCAGGTGTCCTTATGAGAGAGAGGCAGAGGGAGGTTTGAGATAGACATGGGGAAGGGCATGTGAAAGACAGGCAGAGACAGGAGTGATGCAGCTACAAGTCAAGAAATCCTGGCAACCCTGGAAGCTAGGAGAGAGGCATAGGACATTCTTCCCTCAAGCCACCAGAGGGACCAACCTGCTGACACCTCAGTTTTGGACTTCTGGCCTCCAGACTGTGGAGAATAAACTTATGCTGTTTTAAGACACCAGTTTTGTGGGTAATTTGTTATGGCAACAGTAGGAAACTAATTCACACATAAAAAAGCAAAAATGGTTCATCCTGGGACACAGCCAAGCTTAAAGTAGCAAAAAGAGGTGGATAAAGGAGTGTATTCCTGTATTCAGCACAACAAACATGTGCCTGTGGTTATAGGAGCACTGGGATTAGCTCTTTTAAAATAAAGCCTTTCCCACCAGCTGTGTTGTAGTCCTAATTTCATATTTAGAGATTATTTCCTTACTTCCTGTTGAAAAAGCTAATTTTTCTGAGAGAAGTCACACATTATCTTATGTTAAATCCATCAGGCTCACTGTAAACAAGTCTAGTTCTTTTTTCATTTTTAGCTATTTAGCATGCATTTCTATGTGCTTGGCAGTGTACTAAGCACCTTAAATGCATTACCTTGTTAAACCTCAACAATATTCTGTGAAGAAGGCGCTATTCCTATTTTACAGATGAGGAAACTGAGAAAACTGTGTCATTCAGGGTCTCACTTGTCTAAAATGGTGTATTTATTAAGTGGCAGAGCCGGGCTATGACTTCTGAGTCTGGTTCCCCAAGCCTCTGTCATTAATTACTATAATGCCTTTCCTATATTGTCTTCAGAGTGTGGTTTGATGGATAAAGAGCAGAAAAAGCACAGGTTACAAGACAGGGAAGGAATGTGGAGTGGAGAGGGAAAGAAGATAAGAAATAGAAGAAAGGTTCTAAGACACCAAAACCAAACCTCTGTACTGATACTTTAGAACTTGAATCAGTTCTTGTGTTAATGAGGCCAAAGGTCATGCTTTTCACCTCTGCATGTTTTATCCTTGCTCAAGTCCAGAGAAAGCTTAGATTGTTTAAGCAGAGTCTGTAGCCATCCATGGCTCTCTAACTAGCCGCCAAGGGTTCACAAATGCATGGACTTCAATAGGAGGAATATGAATAGGGCAGAACTTGGATGATTACAGATGCATTGCACTCCCTGATGATGGGTGTTTGTGTTCCCCTCCTCCAAACTCATATGTTGAAGCCCTAATGCCCAACATGAGATTTGGAGATCCCCTGGAGTAGGAAATGACAATCCACTCCAGTATTCTTGCCTGGAGAACCCCATGGAGAGAAAAGCCTGGTGGGCTACAGTCCATGGGGTTGCAAAAGAGTCGGACATGACTGAGAACTCATGGACATACCTTTGGGAGGTAACTGGGTCATGAGGGTGGGGCCTTCACCGATGAGATTAGTGCCCTTACCAGAAAGACACAAGAGATGGTCTCTCTCACTGCCATATGAGGAAATGGTAAGATGGTGGTCTGTAAACCAGGAAGAAGGCCTTCACCAGAACCTGACCACGCTGACACCCTGATCTCAGACTTCCAGCCACCAGCAGCCACTGGAACCATGAAAAATCAGTGTTTGTTGTTTAAGCCAGTGGTAACTTATTACAGTAGCCTCAGCAGACCAAGACAATGGGTCAATGGCATTTTCTTTGTGTGTGGAGGAAAAAAGCACTCTGGTCTTGATGACTCACAAGCAGAGAGAGTAGGAGTGAAAAAAGTCTCAAGCACTGCATAGAAACAAGACTTCTGCTTAAACAAGTACACTAATAATGCAAGCAACAGATGATTCAATTCTCATTCTTTAAAAAAAAAAATCACCTGTGAATTTCTAGCTGCTAGTAAAAATTTCAAAGTATTGCAAAACTTCTTTGGTACATAATTGGGTTCTCATTTTACTCTTAGTCTAAGTCAACTTTCCCACTTTGAACTTCTGCATCTTATTTTATGATCAGTCAATTTTCACAATGCAATTTCAGTAAGTGCTTAACTTAATCAGTTTACAGCCACACAATGACACATGTGGCTCTACTAACATATCCTTCAGATAACTGGGCCTCCGTAAATCTTGATCCTTCTACATGGTATACTTCTGATTTTGTGTGTGGCTTTCTTGTCCAAGCTCTGTATTAAAATGCTCTGCTTCCTACACGTTTAGGGACAATGAGAATAAAAGCAGTTTTGGTTACTTCTTATTTAAGGAAATTCATTCCCTGATTATTAAAAGCTTTTCGTTAAATGCCCATCTTTCTGTGCGCTGTGTTAGGTATTCTACCAAGATACATCAAAGAGGAAAGGTCCACTCTCCAAAGAGATAGTTCATGTTTTCTTGAGTTCTGATCTCATGTAATTCTCTCTTCTTAAAGGCAAATTTTCATTTTCATATCCACATAACATCTTTCAAATAAATTAATTCTCAATAAATACTATCATGGATCCTTTAGTTCAAGTCTTGTCCAATAGTCAGCCTCATGAATGTGTGGATTCATTATAAATTATATTTTCATAAAGTCAATTGTAAAAGAGCAAGAATAGCTGGAAAGCGGTGGAAAAATTCTATTCTGACTAGAAATGCACAGTCATAAGGAAATTTTTGGCATATATAGATAGACATTTTATTCTGTATTGTTTTACTTTTGATTATGGTAGGGAAGCACTCTTATAGGATTAGCAAAAATGACTGAGTTCCTTTTAAAGATAACAAGCACAAGAATGAAATTCAACTTTTAATAGATGGTACAGTCTTGTGGTTATGAAGCCACATGCAGATTAATGAAAAACATAAATCTAATCAAGTTTGGAGAAAAATAGGATTGTCAAAGCAGAGAATAAAAACAGCTTAAGATTAGTTAAGAAAAATTAATAAATTTGAGTATTTTACAAGTATTACTTTATGTATTTTTTATATTATAGTAATAGTAGTTAATATTTACATTCACCCACTTTAGTGAGCTTTATATATTTAAAAATTAATGGAAAATGGCTTCTATTGGCTCTCATTAAATTTAGTGTAACAGAAGTCTAGCAGTATGGACCAAGAGACTACACCTGAGGCTATTTCTGTATTCATATGTTCCTAGATAGCAGATGTTACTTTGGAGGAAAGAAAATAGCTTCAGGCCTAGTTCTGCAGTCTGATGATGTGAGAGTAAGCATGACTTCAAGAACTGACCCTGAGTTAAAACTTACAGGATGAATGGGATGTCACCAGGTATGAAACGATTCCAGGACTGTTCATGAGTATTAGGGGTAGGTGGTGTTGAAAAATACTCCAATTAGGAAGTACTGAATACCTTTCTTTCCTCATACACATTAGCAACAGACTGCAAGGACATATCAGAAATAAAGTGTTCATCTTGGCCTTTAGAGACCTTTCAGTTACATTTTGTAAAGGCATTAAGAATTTAATTCTGAAGGCAATTCTAAATGCAAATTTTCCATCTTATATATTGATAGAAATTGGCTATTTACTATAAAATTTTTAAAATTAAATAAAATATATAATTAGCATTTATACTAGCACAGGCAAATTTAGAATTTAAGACTTCACAATCATGGTAAGTTTTAATGCAACTCTGTTAATTAAGTAAAATTTCCTTTAACTCTCACATCTGTCTTTTATTTCTCAAAACATCTTTCCAGTATTTCACCAGAGCAAGTTATCAGAAGGATATACCTTGTATCAAAGAACTCTGCCAATTCTTAGTAACTCTGGCATAAGGTTTAAGAGAAAGACAATGAAATTTTCATAAACTTCTGCTTTCCCTAACTCCTAAGACCACTCTAGAGAATAAGTACTTATGGATATTTTTTAAAAATGTGGACTGAAAAGAGACTGGGACTTGCATCATGGATTTTATCAAAACTTAAACAGTTTCATTAGAAAAACACAGAGGCCTCCCACACTCATGGTTTAATCTCACAATTACCTAGATATCCATCAACAGACCTCTAAGTACTTGTTCACTAAACATGCCAAGGTCTGACAGTTTCACTTTCAGTTTTCAGAATATCTATTGTTTTAGTGGTGTAAGAACATCATTAGAACCTCTACAAAATAATTAGTTATAACTGTGCCTTCCGTTAAATTTAGTAGTAGAGAAATCTGGAAGACACAATTCACTAACTATGGAATTTGACTAAGAATTCTTCTGCGGGGAGGTCTGAATTTCAAATGAAGGCACGTCAGACTCAACTCCTCCTGACTCTGTGGTGCAGGCTCCTCCAAATGGCAGCAGAAATGTATTACTGTCTAGAGATTCTAGAATGGTGCTAATGTTCTATGGTTCTGTAGAGATAAGGACAAATTAAAGAAAGGTATTCTTAGAATAATAATATTATTTAAAATAAAAATGCTGTCATGACTGCTTACCAGGGAAACTTCTTTAGAACAGTTAAGTTCTTCAGGATTTTCAGTACATTACTTAGATAGTAGAATTGTATTTTTTAATGTGGAAAAAAGTGAATTGTTTCAAAACACAACATCTTTGGATATAATTCAACAAAATTAAAATATGCAGTTAGCAGACTGATATGCTCAGATACAAATTTTGATTATGAATAAAGTATGATACTTATATTTAAAAACTCAACTATTCAAAACTTCAAGCACCCACAGTGACCAAATTTAATATTGAAGGAGAAAGAAAGGGAGTCAAGTGATTCTAGCATTTTCCATAGGGAGGGACTCTAGGATGAATGGTAAAATCAGTTCAAGACTGTCAGACATGTGAGTCTGGGACAGATGAGATGCGTGCAATGGGAAAATAATGAATATAGCAACAGACACGATGGATTTGAGCTATCTAAGAGGCCTGTGGCAAGAGGCCAGTGGGATATTCTTCAAAGTTCCACTCACAGGTCACTTCCCCTATGAAACCTTGCTAAATACTCCTGCCTCCAAATGGAATTAATTTCTCTTCTGGGATCACACAGCACTTTGTATTTTGATAATATCATAATTATATTTTGTTTGTAGATATTTTTAGGATTGTACTATTTTATAGTTATTTTTTCTTCACGTTTCTCCTGGGGCACCAGTCATTTTTATCAGAGCTCTTTACAAGTTCTTCCCCAATCTCACTGTTTGAAGGCCCATTTTATTTGTTTTTGTATTCCTAATGCCAATGCAGTAAGAGTCAACACTGTGTTGGCATTATAGATGACGCACAATAAACAACTGTTAAATGCATCCTCTTCTGATGATAGCACAATGTTAACATAACCCCTAGTCAAAATTTCTTAATGTGTCGCTTGAAGAACAGAATGCAATTATTTAATAAACATTTACTGAATATTAATTCCCAAGAACCATGCTAGGATCAGACTATTAAGATGAATACAATAAGCTCCTCATTCTACTGAAAGTCTTGAATAGTGCAGCGTTATTGATTATAAACTTTTCATTAGATGCCTTCAGTAGTAAGATTTCATATTTGGAATAACATACTATGGGTTGTGCCAGGATTCTGATCCCTCTGAAGCTACGCTCCGCTCAGCTCACAATTTTGCTGAGGGCTCTCCTATGCAGGACCTTACCCTACTCTAGCAAACATTATTTTTATGATGCAAACTGCAGGTTACCTAGTCCTTTTACATAATGCTTACATATACCCAGATTGGTTTATTTTCCACAAAGTGTTCTCTCTGTAATATGCATATACCATATAAAAGTTCTGTTAATGGCCAAGTACCAAAGTTGTGTCTGCTGGTCAATCACTTATTTTCTGTACAATTCTACCTTAATTGATATGCTAAAATCTATCAAAAATATAAGTATAGAACAAGAGTATCTTTATGGTATGTATATATTTATTATTTTGAATGTTGGCTTATACGATTTCAAACTACAGAGCTATAGAGTGGAAAAAATAGTCTTTCTATTGTGTTATTCAATTAGAATTTAGAATTTGCATATAACTCTTCATATGCCAGGTGGCTCAGTGGTTAAGAATCCTCTGGCCAATGCAGGAGATGCAGATTTGATAGCTGGGTTGGAAGGCTCCCTTAGAGTAGGAAATGGGCAACCCACTGCAGTATTCTGGCCTGGAGAATTCCATGGACAGAGGAGCTTGGAGGTCTACAGTCCACGGGGTTGCAAAGAGTCGGACACAACTGAGTATGCATTGTGTTACCAAGTCAAATTCATGCTTTCTTAGTTGATGATAAAAAAAAAAAAAAAGCCAAGACAGTGACTAAACCTGCTTTAGTTTTGTTTTTAAAATTTTAAAAGTGGTAAGTACAAACCAAAGGCAAATCATATTTTCAATAATAAGTGATGAGGACACACAGGGACTATTGACCCCATTGACCCCACTGAATCTAAAGGTTTACACGACATCATTTGTACCTACAACAGATTCAACATATCTTACAGATCAACCTACAAAACTGAAGTACTTAGCATAGTGCTTTATTTATAATTAATACTCACCATAAATTTCATTAACTGAATTATAAGATGCATGGTCTCTCTGTTACCAACATAAATTTTCACTTAGGGGAGTCCATTAGGCTGAAGGCGACTTTGAAATACTTTAAAAGAGTGAGCTATTTCTCTCCAAAAGTAATGAAGTCTGTCAGTTTGAAGTCTGTAATAAGATACTGACTTAATACTAATTTTCTAATAATACGGTACTGCTAAATGCCTAATACAGGGTTAGTCAATGAGAGGAAAAACATAAAAAGGAGTCACATTCATAAATGTATGCCCAGGGCCTAACACGTGACCCTGGTAATGTGCCATTTCCACTCTCAATAGAGTAGGAACAGAATCCCTGCCCTTAGGCCTCAGTCAATTTCCTTATCAAGATTCAAGGCCAACACGACTGGTTTCTCTTTTCCAAGTTTTAAGGGGCTTCCCCAATAGCTCAGTTGGTAAAGCCTCTGCCTGCAATGCAGGAGACCCGGTTCGATTCCTGGGTCAGGAAGATCCCTGGGAGAAGGGATAGGCTACCCAGTCCAGTATTCCTGGGCTTCCCTTGTGGCTCAGTTGGTAAAGAATCTGGCATTTCAGGGAATTCCCTTGGTGGTCCAGTGGTAAAACTCTGTGTGTCCAATGCAGGGGAGTGCAGGTTCAATCCTTGGTTGGTGAACTACAATTCCCATGTGCCACTTGGCATGGCCAAAAAAATAAAGTTTTAGACATTTTATTTACTACTTCTTCCTTTGCCTAGATGCATACAATAATAAAATCCTGATGCTTCTTTCTCCATTTTATTTAGTGTAATTTTTTTTCTTTTTTTTTTTTACAACTTAAAGCCACTTTTCAAACCCCACAAATTGATTCAACTTGATAATCACGATGGTGTGATCACTCACCTAGAGCCAGACATCCTGGAATGTGAAGTCAAGTGGGCCTTAGGAAGCATCATTACGAACAAAGCTAGTGGAGGTGATGGAATTCCAGTTGAGCTATTTCAAATCCTGAAAGATGATGTTGTGAAAGTGCTGCACGCAATATGCCAGCAAATATGGAAAACTCAGCAGTGGCCACAGGACTGGAAAAGGTCAGTTTTTATTCCAATCCCAAAGAAAGGCAATGCCAAAGAATGCTCGAACTACCACACAATTGCATTCATCTCACACACTAGTAAAGTAATGCTTAAAATTCTCCAAGCCAGGCTTCAACAATACGTGAACCGTGAACTTCCAGATGTTCAAGCTGGTTTTAGAAAAGGCAGAGGAACCAGAGATCAAATTGCCAACATCCGCTGGGATCATTGAAAAAGCAAGAGAGTTCCAAAAAAACAGCTATTTCTGCTTTATTGACTATGCCAAAGCGTTTTGACTGTGTGGATCACAATAAACTGTGGACAATTCTGAAAGAGATGGGAATACCAGACCACCTGACCTGCCTCTTGAGAAATCTGTATGCAGGTCAGGAAGCAACAGTTAGAACTAGACATGGAACAACACACTGGTTCCAAATAGGAAAAGGAGTACGTCAAGGCTGTATATTGTCACCGTGCTTATTTAACTTATATGCAGAGTACATCATGAGAAACGCTGGGCTGGAGGAAGCACAAGCTGGAATCAAGATTGCCGGGAGAAATACCATTAACCTCAGATATGCAGATGACACCACCCTTATGGAAGAAAGTGAAGAAGAATTAAAGAGCCTCTTGATGAAAATGAAAGAGGAGAGTAAAAAAGTTGGGTTAAAGCTCAACGTTCAGAAAACTAAGATCATGGCATCCGGTCCCATCACTTCATGACAAATAGATAGGGAAACAGTGGAAACAGTGTCAGACTTTATTTTTCTGGGCTCCAAGATCACTGCAGATGGTGACTGCAGCCATGAAATTAAAAGACGCTTACTCCTTGGAAGGAAATTTATGACCAATCTAGACAGCATATTAAAAAGCAGAGACATTACTTTGCCAACAAAGGTCTGTCTAGTCAAGGCTATGGTTTTTCCAGCGATCAGGTATGGATGTGAGAGTTAGACTGTGAAGAAAGCTGAGTGCCAAAGAATTGATGCTTTTGAACTGTGGTGTTGGAGAAGACTCTTCAGAGTCCTTTGGACTGCAAGGAGATCCAACCAGTCCATCCTAAGGGAGATCAGTCCTGGGTGTTCATTGGAAGGACTGATGTTGAAGCTGAAACTCCAATACTTTGGCCGCCTCATGCGAAGAGTTGACTCATTGGATAAGACCCTGATGCTGGGAGGGATTGGGGGCGGGAGGAGAAGGGGACGACAGAGGATGAGATGGCTGGATGGCATCACCGACTCGATAGACATGGGTTTGGGTGGACTCGGAGTTGGTGATGGACAGGGAGGCCTGGCGTGCTGCAGTTCATGGGGTCGCAAAGAGTTGGACACGACTGAGTGACTGAACTGAACTGATACATCATAAAAAGCACTGGATTGAAGTCAAGAGGCTTGGGAGACCTAAATTCTAGCTCCACCTGCACCATGAAAGAGACAAATTCTAGGCTTTGTGAGGCTTCAGCTTCCTTGTTTCAGAATGAGGGATTGGGAAATATTCTCTCTGGTCCTAGTAGGCAATAAAACATGATGATTCTACCATTATTCCCTTTTCTTACTGAAGAATACAAATCTGATGCACAAGAGGCTACAGAATTTGAGTGTTAAGGATTCCTCGCTGCTTGAAATTCTCTCCTCCTTTGGCTTCAGGGTTGGAGGTCTCCTACTTTTTGCCTCTCCCTTCACTCTTTGCTTACCTCTTAAGTATTTTCCCATTTTTTTTTTTTTTACTACCTCTTTTCATTCCATGTTTCTCTAGATGGTTTGATCCAAACTGTGGCTTGAACTCCCCTCAGATGCTGATGCCCCCCTTCACATCAGTACTGCCGATACCTCTTGGATGCTTCCCAGGTGCTTCCAGTTCACTAGAATCCCAGCTGAACCGCCATTCCCCTAAATGTGCTTTTTTCTGTGTCCTCTGTGAGAAACCTGAGTCATCCTAAATTCCGCCTTCTTCTTTGCTTTCCCCATCAACTCCATCACCAACTTTTTGTGCTGATTTTATCTCCTAAATATTTTCTGGAATTGTCAAAGCTGGAGTGTTATGTGCCCATTCCCAACACTCCCCCCGCCCCACCATGCTGAAGCCCTAACTTTCAGGGCGACTGTCTTTGGAGACAGGGTGCCTTTAGGGAAGTAGTTAAGGTTAAATGAGGTCACAAGGGTGGGGCCCTGTTTGATAGGGTTAGTGTCCTCCTAAGGGACCCCAAAGAGCTGGCTTTCTTCACACGAACACACAGAGGAAAGCCTAACTGAAGGCACAGCAAAAAGGTGGCCCTCTGTCAATTACAAGCAAGAACCCAGAACCCAAATCTGACAGCATAAAGATCTTCTACTTCTAGTCTCCAGGGCTGTGAGAAGATAAATATCTGTTGTGAGGTGACTCAGAGCAGGATGGTTTCAACATGTTGTGATACATGTAAAATGCTTACAACAGTGCTTGGCACATTACATGCATTCAATTCAAGTTAGCTGTTACCATCCTCTACATTACCAGAATAAGCCACCTCAACCACAGAGCTGCCCATGTCAGTCCACGGGCTCCCCACCAGTGACAGGATGAAGTCTAGACACCATAACACAACTTAGGGGCTCCATACAAACTTGCAAGATCCACTACAGCAACTCCGGTGAACCTTCCACTCCTACTCTGGGCTCACGCATATCGTTCCTCACCCACCCGTACTCCAGCAGCACTGAATTCCACACAGTTTCCCTTAGTTCCTTAATTCTCAGGACTAATTTCCTCTGCCCGTAATGCCCTTTGGCCTGGGCAACTCCTACTCATTCTTCTGGATTCCACTTGGATGTTCCCCCTTCACCACAGGAAGCCTTCACGAACTCCTCAGTCTGAGTTTTGAACCTCTCTTTGTTCTTTTCATACTCTACACAAGGCTTTGTCACAACACTTCACCATTATAATACCAAGCTGACCAACTTGTCGTCTTTGTTTTCCACTGGACAGAAAACTCAAGATCAGAGAGCAGATTTTATTCTTTTTTGTACCACAGTGTTAATAACAACCTGACACACAGTTAACATTCAATAAATGTTTAACATTCAATAAATGAATGGAAGTGAACTCTGGAATTTGGACCATCTTTCCCATACTTACCGTTGCTATCTAGTTCAAGTTTATATTTCCCATTTGAAGCAATGCAAATAATTTCCTGTCTTTAATCTCTTTTCTCTTTACCATCCTTTAAACAGCTGACAGAACTTACCAAAACACAAGTATCTTATCCTATAGATTCTCGATTCAAAACCTCTGGGCTTCTCACTACAAAAGAACAGTCATTTCCTTAATAAGGCACACAGATTCTTCAATCTATCAATACTTCTCTGCCTCATCTCTTTATGCTCCTGAACTGTTGCTACACTGAACCTCTTACCATTGCTAGAAGTTCCACCTTTTCAAACCTCCTGCCTGTGCATACACAGGTCTGCTTGCCAGGAGTGACGTTCTCTCTTACACCTGGAAAACTCTAATTCATTTAACATAACCTAATTTTTTATGTCACCTCTTGTACCAAGTCTGTTTTGCATTTCTGCTGGGAGAATTAGTTGCTTGCTTCTGTTCCCACAGTATATTTTTTCTTCTGATATAATACTTGCTAAAAGATCAGTGGAGAAATAACTCCAGAAAGAATGATGGGATGGAGCCAAAGCAAAAACGATACCCAACTGTGGATATGACTGGTGATAGACGCAAAGTCCGATGCTGTAAAGAGCAATATTGCATAGGAACCTGGAATGTAAGATCCATGAATCAAGGCAAACTGGAAGTGGTCAAACAGGAGATGGCAAGAGTGAACGTCGACATTCTAGGAATCAGTGAACTAAGATGGACTGGAATGGGTGAATTTAACTCAGATGACCATTATATCTACTACTGTGGGCAAGAATCCCTTAGAAGAAATGGAGTAGCCCTCACAGTCAACAAAAGAGTCCAAAATGCAGTACTTGGATGCAATCTGAAAAACGACAGAATGATCTCTGTTCGTTTCCAAGGCAAACCATTCAATATCATGGTAATCCAAGTCTATGCCCCGACGAGTAACGCCGAAGAAGCTGAAGTTGAACGGTTCTATGAAGACCTAGAGGACCTTCTAGAACTAACACCCAAAAAAGATGTCCTTTTCATTATAGGGGACTGGAATGCAAAAGTAGGAAGCCAAGAAACACCTGGCGTAACAGGCAAGTTTGGCCTTGGGAGTACAGAATGAAGCAGGGCAAAGGCTAATAGAGTTTTGCCAAGAGAACGCACTGGTAATAGCAAACACCCTATTCCAACAACACAAGAGAAGACTCTACACGTGGACATCACCAGATGGTCAACACCGAAATCAGATTGATTATATTCTTTGCAGCCAAAGATGGAGAAGCTCTATACAGTCAGCAAAAACAAGACCGGGAGCAGACTGTGGCTCAGATCATCAACTGCTTATTGCCAAATTCAGACTTAAATTGAAGAAAGTAGGGAAAACCACTAGACCATTCAGGTATGACCTAGATCAAATCCCTTATGAGTATACAGTGGAAGTGAGAAATAGATTTAAGGGACTAGACCTAATAGACAGAGTGCCTGATGAACTACGGACAGAGGTTCGTGACATTGTACAAGAGACAGGGATCAAGAAAATCCCCATGGAAAAGAAATGCAAAAAAGCAAAATGGCTGTCTGAGGAGGCCTTACAGATAGCTGGGAAGAGAAGAGAAGCGAAAAGCAAAGGAGAAAAGGAAAGATATTCCCATCTGAATGCAGAGTTCCAGAGAATAGCAAGGAGAGATAAGAAAGCCTTCCTCAGCGATCAGTGCAAAGAAATAGAGGAAAACAACAGATTGGGAAAGACTAGAGATCTCTTCAAGAAAATTAGAGATACCAAAGGACCATTTCATGCAATGATGGGCTCGATAAAGGACAGAAATGGTATGGACCTAACAGAAGCAGAAGATATTAAGAAGAGGTGGCAAGAATACACCGAAGAACTGTACAAAAAAGCTCTTCATGACCCAGATAATCACGATGGTGTTGACCCAGATAATCACGATGGTGTGATCACTCACCTAGAGCCAGACATCTTGGAATGTGAAGTGAAGTGGGCCTTAGAAAGCATCACTATGAACAAAGCTAGTGGAGGTGATGGAATTCCAGTTGAGCTATTTCAAATCCTCAAAGGTGATGCTGTGAAAGTGCTACACTCGATATGCCAGCAAATTTGGAAAACTCAGCAGTGGCCACAGGACTGGAAAGGGTCAGTTTTCGTTCCAATCCCAAAGAAAGGCAATGCCAAAGAATGCTCAAACTACCACACAATTGCACTCATCTCACATGCTAGTAAAGTAATGCTCAAAATTCTCCAAGCCAGGCTTCAGCAATACGTGAACCGTGAACTTCCAGATGTTCAAGCTGGTTTTAGAAAAGGCAGAGGAACCAGAGATCAAATTGCCAATATCCGCTGGATCATCGAAAAAGCAAGAGAGTTCCAGAAAAACATCTATTTCTGCTTTATTGACTATGCCAAAGCCTTTGACTGTGTGGATCACAACAAACTGTGGAAAATTCTGAAAGAGATGGGAATACCAGACCATCTGACCTGTCTCTTGAGAAACCTGTATGCAGGTCAGGAAGCAACAGTTACAACTGGACATGGAACAACAGACTGGTTCCAGATAGGAAAAGGAGTCCGTCAAGGCTGTATATTGTCACCCTGCTTATTTAACTTATATGCAGAGTACATCATGAGAAACGCTGGGCTAGAAGAAACACAAGCTGGAATCAAGATTGCCGGGAGAAATATCAATAACCTCAGATATGCGGATGATACCACCCTTATGGCAGAGAGTGAAGAAGAACTAAAGAGCCTCTTGATGAAGGTGAAGGAGGAGAGTGAAAAAGTTGGCTTAAAGCTCAACGTTCAGAAAACTAAGATCATGGCATCTGGTCCCATCACTCCATGGGAAATAGATGGGGAAACAGTGGAAACAGTGTCAGACTTTATTTTTTTGGGCTCCAGAATCACTGCTGATGGTGACTGCAGCCATGAAATTAAAAGACGCTTACTCCTTGGCAGGAAGGTTATGGCCAACCTAGATAGCATATTTAAAAGCAGAGACATTACTTTGCCAACAAAAGTCCGTCTAGTCAAGGCTATGGTTTTTCCAGTGGTCATGTATGGATGTGAGAGTTGGACGGTGAAGAAAGCTGAGCGCCGAAGAATTGATGCTTTTGAACTGTGGTGTTGGGAGAAGACTCTTGAGAGTCCCTTGGACTGCAAGGAGATCCAATCAATCCATCCTAAAAGAGATCAATCCTGGGTGTTCATTGGAAGGTCTGATGTTGAAGCTGAAGCTCCAATACTTTGGCCACCTCATGCGAAGGGTTGACTCATTGGGAAAGACCCTAATGCTGGGTAGGATTGGGGGCGAGAGGAGAAGGGGACGACAGAGGATGAGATGGTTGGATGGCATCACCAACTCGATGAACGTGGGTTTGGGTAGACTCCGGGAGTTGGTGATGGACAGGGAGGCCTGGCGTGCTGCGGTTCATGGGGTCGCAGAGAGTCGGACACGACTGAGCGACTGAACTGAACTGAAAAGTTGTAACTTTGTCTTACCCTTTGAGCTCAAGGGCAAGGACTGAGTCATACTCATGTCTGAATATCCTAGGACCTAGAACTGCCTCTGACCTACAGTAAGAATGCCATGGGCTTCCCTGATAGCTAAGTTGGTAAACAACCCACCTGCAATGCAGGAGACCCCAGTTTGATTCCTGGGTCGGGAAGATCCCCTGTAGAAGGGATAGACTACCCACTCAAGTATGCTTGGGCTTCCCTTGTGGCTCAGCTGGTAAAGAATCCGCAATGTGGGAGACCTGGGTTCGGAACAACCCCTGATGAAGGGAAAGGCTACCCACTCCGGTATCCTGGCCTGGAGAATTCCATCGGCTGTTTAGTCCATGGGGTTGCAAAGAGTGGGACACGACTGAGTGACTTTCACTCACTCAAGAACTCAGTACGTACAAACATTTAAAAATAAATGAACAAAATGGCTAGAAAAAATGAGATGGCTTATAGAGTATCATACTGTCATACTAAGAATACATATTGAGTAAAATCGTATTAGATCACTATTTTTCAAACTGTAGGTCACGATCCATTATGAGAAGACTTCAAATAACTGAAAACAGAAGGCATTACATACAACAGGGCTGGTTACTCATTCACACAACTTTGTTTCAGTTACATGTGTGTATGTATACTGGGTTGAAATGTAAAACGCTTTTGCCACTGTGGAGTGTGGTTTTAAAAATCAGCTTGGAAAACTGCATATGACCATGTCTTAGTTTAGTATGATTTATTTTTTGTGATGACCCCAACTCTAATATAATGCCCATGACGGAGTCTGGGGAACATTCAATAAGATATGAAAATGTTAGGCAGAGTGGGTTCATAGCACACTCATGGTGATACCTTATAAAACTTTTCCTTAAAAAATATATTGTATTTATTTAATTCAGTTACTTCCTTTTACGTATTTCAGTGTTTTATGTGGCAGTATAAGAAAAGATAGTTCAGTAACCTTGTTAAAATCCTCAGACTGCCATTGTTGTTCATGCTAACTCATGTCCAACTCTGCGACCCTATGGACTAGCATGCCAGGCTTCCCTGTCCTCCACTATCTCCGGGAGTTTGCTCAGATTCACATCCATTGAGTCAGTGATGCTATTTAGCCATCTCATCCTCTGCTGCTCCCTTCTCCTTTTGCCTTCAATCTTTCCCAGCATCATGGTCTTTTCCAATGAGTTGGCTCTTCCCATCAGGTGGCCAAAGTACTGGAGCTTCAGCATGAGTCCTTCCAATGCACATTCAGGGTTGATTTTCTATAGGATTGACTGGTTTGATCTTTTTAGATATCACAGGATATTTAGAATCACCTTGGGTTCATGTTTAGACATTAGCTTTGGCTTGTTTTATCAATTAATTCACTGATTCAAGTTAATTGAATCCATAAGAGTAAATTTACAAACAATACCCATTTATTGATTTATAATAGGAGATACTAATTCCACCATCAAGATTTATGAAGTATCTCATTCACGACAGGGAGCGAGGTATATATGCAGGAAAATGGATGCCAGTGGTTTATATTAGGTATCCTTTCCTAGTAGAAGGATATTCCCAGAAGACATTGCCTAGCACTATGCCTGGCACCTAACAGTGACACTTAACAACCTTAGCTGAATAAAATTAGAGACTAGAATGACACCCAGAGGCAAGAAAGAGGGTTAAGTTGGAGAGACAGATAGGTTTTAATCTATTTCCCATTTTTTCCATGTGGCTAATCACCACTGGTCATCATAATTGAGACATCCTTTCCCCAGAAACTACAGGCTACATAAAGACACTCTTTCTCCTCAGCTTTTCTATGGCAGATGATGCACTTAAAGCAGGATGTCTACCTGCCTAACAATGAAAAAACATTTTTAAACAAACACAACAGAGAATCAAATCAATCTTATAATTTACTTAGAGGAGTGGATATATGGTGGCTCCTTCTGATCATATTCCATAAATAGAATAGCCCAGCTCTCATGAGAGCTGAATAGTGTAACAAGTTGGTCTTACAAATGCCTAGAGAAAGGTTCAGCAAAGGCCCATGGGTGAAATCTTGCCTGCTGCTGGTTTTCGTAAAGTTTTATTAGCACGCAGCCATTCTCACCCATTTTTCTATTGTGACTGCCTGGACACTACAGCAGCAGAGTTGGATAGTTAATGGCAGAGACTGCATGGCCTACAAAGACTAAAATATTTATCAACTAGCCCTGTTACTAGTCAGCTCAGACCACTATAACAAAATACTACCATAGACTGGATGGCTTATAAACAACTGGAACTTATTTCTCATGGTTCTGGAGGCTGGAAGTCTGAGCTCCGGGTGCCAGCTCTGGGGAGAGCCCTTGCCCCGGGGGGCAGATCACTGACTTCTTGCTGTAACCTCACATGGTAGATAGCAGAGAGAGGGAGAAGGCTCTTTGACCCTTTGTTGTTGTTTAGCTGCTCAGTCACGTCCCAGTCTTTGCAACTCCATGGACTGTAGCACACCAGGCTCCTCTGTCCACTGGGATTCTCCAGGTAAGAATGCTGGAGTAGGTTGCCAAGTCCTTCTCTAGGGGATCTTCCCAACCCAGGGTTTGAACCCATGTCTACTGCATTGGCAGGCAGATTCTCTACCACTGAGCCACCAAGGAAGGCTCCTTTGACCCTTACAAGGGCACTAATCCCATTCACAAGAGCTTGATCTTCATAACTTCAACTAATCCTAATTACTTTCCAAAGTCCCTACCTCCTAATTCCATCGTGTGCAGCGTAGGGGTTTCAACATATGGGTTTGGAGGACACAAACATCCAGTCCACAACAGATCCTTTACAGATACTTTGCCGACCCTTAGAGAGTACTAGTACTGTACGTTGCTAAGAGCATAGCTACATGTATTAGAAGCCAACGAGCAAGTGATATGGTTACTAAACTATAATGGGAACTGAGGTTCCTAATCAGGACTTCTGCTTTGATAGAAGGCCATCTTAACTCAACGAGGAGGGAGACACCTGCAGGCAAAGTCAGAATTTTCTGCAGGAAAAAGTTTTGAGTTCAACACGTGAACAAGTGCTCAGTTATGTATTTAATCTGTTAACCATACTTCTACAGATGGTTCTCTCTGGCAAAGACTGCTTTTTTCAGTAAGGCCTGAGACATTCTGGGAGAAACACTGTCTCAGGACTTCCCGAAGGGAGCATCTTATGATTTGCAACAGAACTGCCATATCACGCCAGAACACACGGGCATCACAGCTGGAGCCAACATAGCAAGAAGGTAGAGTAAAACAAGACATGAGCAAGAGAAGTGAGGTGTTTAATGACCTCTGTTGGAATTAGTATAACTTATCTTTCATTTTGTAATCAAGACTCTTGAAAAATGTTTGAAAAATACACTATTTTTTAAGTAGAAAGGAAATTAATTTTATGGTATCATTTAGTGAAAAAAAACACAAAAACCAAAATGGGAAGAAGCGATGAAGAATTACTATCCAAGAAGGAAGGGATGTAACTGCTTAAATCAATGTTTACTGTATAACATGGCACTGCTGAATATTCTGATTCTCTTTCCCTTACACTCCATATCCAATCCACTAGTACACTCTGACTCGAGCCATTTCCTACCATCTCTGGCTGAAATAAGAGTCTAAACTACCAGTGTCTCCCTCGGATGGTAGATGCCTCAACCTGAGCGTCCCTGCCTCTGTTCCACACAGCATTCAGACTGACCTTCCTAAGCACAAATCTGATCATGTTCTTTCCCCGGTTAAAACCTTTCAATGGGTTCCTTACAAAGAAAAAAAATTACTTGGCCTCACCAGGTCTTTGTTGCAGCATGTGGCATCTTTAATGTTCATTGTGGCATGCAAACCCTTAGTTGCAGCATGTGGGAATCTAGTTCCCTGACCAGGGAACTAGAACCCAGCCCCCTACATTGGGAGCGCAGTCTTAGCCCACTGGACCACCAGGGAAATCCCTTGCTGGATTCCTATTATGGAAAAAACCCAAATTCAAGTTCCTTACTTCCTAGTTAACAAGACTCAAATAATCCAAACTAACTCTCTGAACATCTCCTACCATTCTATTCCGAAATAAGTCCACATTCCGGTCATAGGAACCTTACCTTCCTGTTGCCAGGCAAACAGAAGCTTGTCTCAAGACACTTATAACTTGCTCTTTTCTCTGACTCTAATCTCCCTCACCTATTATTCAGTCTTAATTCCAGTTACCTCAAAGAGGTTTTCCTTGACCACTCAGCAAAAGCAGTTATCTCAGTCACCCTCTGCTACATTTTCCTCATAGTATTTGCTCATACCATGGGAAGTACTAAGTAGTTCTATACTAGGTACTCAGTGCCTACTACTATATTAAGTAGTATGTGCTTGCTGTCTTCCTCTCATCTTCTAAAATGTAAGCATTCCTTGAGGGCAGACATCATTTCAGTTCTGTAGTATCAGTACCAGGAACAGTGTCTAGAACATAAACATGCTTAATGCAATTTTATTGACTAGCTACAAAACATTCACTTTCTCAGCAAAGCACATATGCTTTGAAATGTAATTAATCAACACTGCTATTTGGTTAAGTATTTTCCAATTATTTAAATATTTACTATTTTGGTCAATCAGAGGCATTGCATTAGAAAGTGTTTTATTTTTAGCAACTAGATAGCTTCTAAAAATGCTAACATTAACAAGTTTGCAATTATGGGAACACCTGATACATGCACTGTCCAGTAAGGTAGATTACTGAGGACTTGATATGTGACCAGTGAAGCAAGAGTTGGATTTTTAATTTCATTTCAGTGAGTTTGAAGTTAAATTTAAATGGCTACATGCAAGTACTGGCTATCAGGCAGGACAGTGCAACTCTGTGAAAGTTAAATGTGAGCAAGCAAATGACAGATTGCTAAATGCTGTTAGAAAGATGGAAGTTCAAGATGGACTGAGACAGGACAGGAGGTTAGAGAGGGAGGCAGAAGCCATATATCAAAGAAATCCATTTTAAGGCTGAATCATATAAAATTTCCAATATTTGACCAGTTTTGATTTTCAATTTTATATACTATGTGTTACGTAATTTAAAACGCTTTGCATTCTGCTCTCTAAACTCTGTAAAAAGCAACAGGAATTTTCAAATTTAAGACAACCTAGTCAATTCCTAATTGATACTAAAAATATAAACAAGAAGTAACCTTGAGGTAATCTACATTCCATTTATAATCAGATTCAGAGCTTACCTTATGCTTCACTATATGATTCTACTGTGGGCAGCCTAATAACTAAGGTAGTTTGAAAGATCAATTATATTTATATATTAAAGTTAACTGTATTTAAACTGCATTGGTGAAAAGCATCTGTGTTCTTTTCCTCTCAATTTTTAAAATTTTATTATTTTTGCCACACTTATGAGCTCTTTATTGTTTTTACTCACAGCTTGTGAGCTCTTAGTTCCCTGACCAGGGATTGTACCTGGACCCTTGGCAGTGAAGGTACAGACAGAGTCCTAACCACTGGATGGCCAGAGAATTCCCTCCTCTCAATTTTGAGAAGAAAAATTGTCAAAATTGGTTAGCTTATTTGAATGTCATATCAGAGAATTATTCTGATTAAAATACATATTTATCAATAAAATATTTCTCTTTGGTCAATATTCCCCCATACAGATGCCAGGACATATATACAATGACTTAAAAAAAAAACCTTTCCCAATCTTTTATTAGATTTTCTGATCTTCTTGAATTACTTTCTGATCTCTAGCTGCCTTTTAGAAACCTAATTTCTGACAAAATAAAATCATAGCTCCTTTGTTTTAGCCTGATATTTAGTTACTGTCCTAGCAAAATATAATACAGAATTTAGAATACATTTTTTATTTTTATATTAAGAATTACATGAAAATATCAATCTTTCAGTAATATAATTTACAGATAAAGAACATCTTCTACAATAGTACACCCATATCCATTATCCTACATTATATTTAAGGAAAAAAGGAATTATCTTTAGTGGTACTCTTCCTAGAAGTTATTCCAGTTTCAGCATATTAGCACTTTATTTCCAAGTTTAAATTACAGTATTTTAGGCAGCCATGTATAATGACATTTCCCTACACCAGAATCACAAAGTTGAATGGCTGAGAATGCGTTAGTCTTCAGATGAAATGAATTGCCTAGGACACTGCCACGTGGGAAGAGTCAGGAACAAAACTTTAACTATGATCACAGCATCAGAAGGTTAAATGTTGTTTTATCTTCAGATTTTAAAAACATTTTTCATCTCAGAGTAATGTTTTAAGCCTTTACACTTGTGATACTGTTGGGAATAACGCATGCAAAAATAGATATACAATAAAAATTTAGTGCTATCATTTTTTTTAAGTGAATTCCCAGGCATTTTATATAGTACAAAACAAAGTGCAACAATTCAATATTTTAAGCATTAGAAGAAATAATCTAGCTTATCCCCCAGTCTCTTAAAGGGATTACTTGCACTAAATTATTCAACATGATCTAGTCATTTTTAATACACCAGAATAGGTAAAAATGTCACACAACAGCAAGGTGAGTTTTTCTAGCAGGTGGATGTGACTCTTACAGGAGCAACAACAATTTCCTTTTGAATAGAAAAGGGCATCTAGGCTTTCCCACTCTGGTGTGGTTACAACTATCCCCAGGCAGTGGTTACTCCTGACTGCTATGGCATGCCAGCCTCTGTGATCATCTTTTAATATACAACAGAGCATACTAAGTCTGTTATATTCTTCTTTGTATTCCCAGGACTCACTCCAGTGTCTGGCAGATAATAAGAATTTAATAGTGTTTGTCAAATAAATTTAGCAATAGGTGGAAGAAAATCCTTTGTTTCCAGGGAAAGATACCACTGGCTTTTCTGGGGAGGCAAGTTCATGATGAAGCTAAAAAAAACCACCTAAGGTCATCTCAAGGTCAAGACATTTCTTTACTTTAAAAAATCCAGTTGTTGAATCAATCAATACTATTTACAGTAACATGCAAGATAGAAAACTCTCTTATTATAAACATTTTCTAAGATTCTACAACATGTTTTGCTTTCCCATTTTGGCTTCTAATAATTTCTTTGAACTAAGTTTAACCTAAATTTTGCTTTGAGTTGATCCCTTGAATGGAATACTGTTTTCTCACTTTAGAAAATGTAACACGACACTGAATCTAATCACAAGGAAACACCAGACAAATCCCAAACATGGACCATTCTTTTAAAAATGTGAAGGCCTGTGTTCTTCCAAAATTTCAATGTCATAAAAGACAGTCTATGGAAATGTTACAAAAGAGACTAAAGATACATAACTAACTGCATAAGCCTATACTCAATCCCATACTGGGAAAGGGCAAAATGGCATAAAAGATGTTATTGGATCAACTGATAAAACTGGAATAAAAACAGTGAAATAGCAAGGTTAAGTTGACTCAAGTTAACTGTAATTCTCAGGAATTACACACTTAAGAATTTAGGGATAGAGGGCTATGATGTATGAACTACCCTTGAATGACTTAGAGACAACATTGTGCGTATAGATCCATACATGTGCACTGAGAGTGAACACACAGGAGCATCAAAGATAAGCGATAAAGCTAATGAGACAAAAATCTTAATAGACAAATTGAGGTAAAAAGTATACAGGTGTTGTGTTTTTTCAACTGATCAACTTATAAGTTTGAAATTACTTTCAAATGAGTAAGAACAGGTAATCAGAAAAGGGCATTCTCTTTTTCTCAGTATATTCTTTAAAGGTAGCCAACTCCAACGGCCCTTCCTGGTTCTGCTGTGAGTCTCTTCTCCTATTTGTTTAGACACTTGTTAAGATGTCAGTTCTCACATTATAAGTAAGTGTGTTGTTTATTTTCATTGTTCAGACAATCTAACTTCTTTTTTAGGGAAACCTATTGAAAATACTGCATTTACTCCGAAATAAAATAGCAGAGGTAATTTACAACCTTTCCAAACAGAAACAACAGGTACAACCCAGGTATTCTAGGTTTTAAGTTCATCATATATAATTAAAAATATTTTCAGAAAACTGTAATCACCTCTGTAAGGCCTACAAAAGTGTATTAAGACCTGAACTCTGTCACTTGGTAGATTAAAATCTAATGAGAGATAAAGATATAAACTATGATCTGAAAAAAAGAGTCAGAAACAATGAAGATGGTATTTCTCCTCTTGCACAACATATTTCCCCAAACTTGGTAGCCTAAAACAATAAACATTTATTGTTTCATAGAGCTTCTGTGGCCAAGAACCCAAGAGGACTCAGTGGCAGACAAGATGCAGGCGGGGCCTCCAGTCCTCCCAGGGCTTGACTAGGGCTGCAAAGTCTACTGCCTGGGTAGCTCACACACACGCAGACCAGTTCGTGGGGAGGAAGCCTGAGTTCTGCATCTCATGGACTTCTCCACGGCGCTGCTCCAGTGCACGCAGGACATGACGGCTGGCCTCCCTGGGAATGAGCAATTCAAGAGAGCACAACGGGAGCCACAACGTCTCTTAGGACCTAGCCTCAGAAGTCACACACTGACATTTCCAGTGTCCTACTGATTACACAGGTCATCCCTATTTAGTGCAGGAGGGGACTTCACCAGGGCATGAGTAACATGGGGCAGGGATCACTGGGGGCCGTCTTGGAAGCTAACTGCCACAAAAGATAGAAAATACCAAAGGAGGACAGAAAAGGTGCAAATAACTCCATTCCCTTGGCTGCCAATGACAAAAAACTATTAGGTGATTATCTCTGGGGTATAGTCTTTTAAGTTTAGTTCTTCACTCAGAAAGTACCCCATAACTGTAACAGAGAATGTAACAGTCTGGCAATATTCCTCCCTCTTTTAACTGAGCACATGGTAGAATGTATCCAAAGAAAGCTTCATGGTTGTTATACTTAGATACTGGGAACCCACCACTCACACTTATTCCACTCCAGACCAGCACATCTTGGTCTCAGCCTGTACAGATGTTTGCTATATACTCCTTAGTATGAAGTTAAATGTAGAATTGCCCCCAACCAACGGGTACCTCAAACACAAGAGTCTTATCCCATTCACAGAGTTAGAAGCTCAGAATCCTTGAATTACAGAGGATTTTACTGTTTAAAAATTATGTATTTATTCATTCACCTGCACCAGGTCTTAGTTGCAGCACAAAGGATCTCTGATCTTTGTTGGAGCACATGGAATCATTAGTTGCAGCATGTGAACTCTTAGTTGCAGCATTGGTGGGATCTAGTTCCCTGACCACGGATCAAACCTGGGTCTCCTGCATTTGGAGCATGGAGTCTTGGCTACTGGATCACTGGGGGAAGCTCCACAACAGATTTTAGAAAAACTTCATCTCCTCTTTTAAAGAAATGAGGATGAAAACTTTAAAAAGTGGATTGTCAATGGTAAAGAGGGAGTGAGACTTGTAGAAGAGTTGTGATGAGAACTGCAGGATGCATAATCTGCCCATAAATGCTACTGAAATGGGCAACAGAGATCCAGATCAAGGCATGTCCCCATGAGGCCCCAACCACCACCACAAGGGTATACTGAACACATATGCTTCCATGCTCTCCAGAAACCACTGACCTTTGGCAAACTCTTTCTCCACCAAATGTACAAAGAAGGCTTCAACCCAAAATAGTGCATCATGTGCTTGTTTTTCTAATGGAAATGTTGGATTAAGTCTGATCCACCTATAATTTATTATTATGTGATCAGCAGAAGGCACATAAAAGATGACTGGAATAACACAGCTAGCATAAACAAGTACTATTCTTGATATGAACCTCATTACATCGAAATACACAATTGATTATAGAGTAATGAGGTTCATATCTAGTACTTGGGTTAAAGTCATCTATCTCCATTTTTCCTTCGGTTCCTCTTCATTAAGGAGTAGGAGACTTCCCTGGTGGCTCAGACAGTAAAGAATCCGCCTGCAATGTGGGAGACATGGATTCGATTCCTAGGTTGAGACGATCTCCTGGAAAAGGGAATGGCTACCCACTCCAGTATTCTCGCCTGGAGAATTCCACGGACTGTATAGTCCATGGGGTTGCAAAGAGTCAGATACGACTGAGCGACTTTCACTTCCAAGGAGGAGGCATGCACATACAAATTACCTATGACTGGCAATTAAGTACTCTCAGAAGCACTAGTGCCTCCCAGGTTATTTCTTGGGACATTCCCCATGAACACCCCCAAGAATATGCTGCTTTTCACAAAATGATTAACATCTAGTGTTAAACAGTTAAGGTACTCTTCATAATCACAAGGCATCACAGGCATTGCGGATCTGATAGCCGGGCTATGTCTATAGAAAGCAGGGCAAAGGCAAGAGATGCAAAGTTCCAAAATGATGTCACGGGCTATTGCGTTTCCTTCTCTTTTTCTAAATTGGGCCACTGCTGTTTCCTCACTAAAAGAGCTGGCTTCTGCAAAGTGAAAAACATAGTAGTACCTAGCATAAAACAGGTGCTCCATAAATGCTAAGGCCCTCTCTTCTTCAAGTGGACTTCTCCTGTGTTTTATGAAGTGAAGACAGAAAAACAAGATGGAAGATTTTCCTGTTGCTTAGGAGAAATAACTAAAGCTTGTTTAGAGAATATACCTACAAATACAACGTGAAAGAAGCCAGTTATCTGGTATGCATGAGTGCTGGAATGGCATAGAGTAATGTAGGGTTGGGTGAAAAGGATTGAGAAGTGGAAGGAAAATCTTATTAAGAAAAGATTCCTATAACCCATTCCTGACTTCTCCCACAACAAAAATTTTTGGTTTTGAAATGAAAAAGACAGCATCTATAAAGGTGGGAAAAGGGCCCTGTATCAGTTTACGTGGGCTGCAATAACAAAATACCACATCAGTGATTTATTTCTCCACAGCTAGAAGTCACAGCTAGAAGTGGGCCTTAGAAAGCATCACTACGAACAAAGCTAGTGGAGGTGATGGAATTCCAGTTGAGCTATTTCAAATCCTCAAAGGTGATGCTGTGAAAGTGCTACACTCGATATGCCAGCAAATTTGGAAAACTCAGCAGTGGCCACAGGACTGGAAAAGGTCAGTTTTCGTTCCAATCCCAAAGAAAGGCAATGCCAAAGAATGCTCAAACTACTGCACAGTTGCACTCATCTCACATGCTAGTAAAGTAATGCGCAAAATTCTCCAAGCCAGGCTTCAGCAATACGTGAACCGTGAACTTCCAGATGTTCAAGCTGGTTTTAGAAAAGGCAGAGGAACCAGAGATCAAATTGCCAATATCCGCTGGATCATTGAAAAAGCAAGAGAGTTCCAGAAAAACATCTATTTCTGCTTTATTGACTATGCCAAAGCCTTTGACTGTGTGGATCACAATAAACTGTGGACAATTCTGAAAGAGATGGGAATACCAGACCACCTGACCTGCCTCTTGAGAAATCTGTATGCAGGTCAGGAAGCAAGTTAGAACTGGACATGGAACAACAGACTGGTTCCAAATAGGAAAAGGAGTCCGTCAAGGCTGTATATTGTCACCCTGCTTATTTAACTTATATGCAGAGTACATCATGAGAAACGCTGGGCTGGAAGAAACACAAGCTGGACTCAAGATTGCCGGGAGAAATATCAATAACCTCAGATATGCGGATGACACCACCCTTATGGCAGAAAGTGAAGAAGAGCTAAAGAGCCTCTTGATGAAGGTGAAGGAGGAGAGTGAAAAAGTTGGCTTAAAGCTCAACGTTCAGAAAACTAAGATCATGGCATCTGGTCCCATCACTCCATGGGAAATAGATGGGGAAACAGTGAAAACAGTGTCAGACTTTACTTTTTTGGGCTCCAGAATCACTGCTGATGGTGACTGCAGCCATGAAATTAAAAGACGCTTACTCCTTGGAAGGAAGGTTATGGCCAACCTAGATAGCATGTTTAAAAGCAGAGACATTACTTTGCCAACAAAAGTCCGTCTAGTCAAGGCTATGGTTTTTCCAGTGGTCATGTATGGATGTGAGAGTTGGACGGTGAAGAAAGCTGAGCGCCGAAGAATTGATGCTTTTGAACTGTGGTGCTGGAGAAGACTCTTGAGAGTCCCTTGGACTGCAAGGAGATCCAATCAATCCATCCTAAAAGAGATCAATCCTGGGTGTTCATTGGAAGGTCTGATGTTGAAGCTGAAGCTCCAATACTTTGGCCACCTCATGCGAAGAGTTGACTCATTGGAAAAGACCCTAATGCTGGGTAGGATTGGGGGCGGGAGGAGAAGGGGACGACAGAGGATGAGATGGTTGGATGGCATCACCGACTCGATGAACATGGGTTTGGGTAGACTCCGGGAGTTGGTGATGGACAGAGAGGCCTGGCGTGCTGCAATTCATGGGGTCGCAGAGAGTCGGACACGACTGAGCGACTGAACTGAACTGAGAAGTCCAAAATGAAGGTATCAGCAGGCTGGTTTCTTCTGAGGCCTTTCTCCTTGGTTTACAAGAGAGATGCTTGCTCACTGGGTCCTCACATGGCCTTCCCTCTGTACATTTGCATATGTGTCCTTATCTCCTCCTCTTATAAGAACACCAGTGATAATGGATTAGCATCCACCCTAAAGATTTCATTTTAACCTAATCATGGCTTTAAAGAACTTATCTTCACATACAGGCACATTCTGAAGTACTGGGGGTGAAAAGTGTCACCATATGAATTTTGGCAGAGGTGGGGAGCCCAATTCAGCTCGTAACAGGCCCACACATTATCAGCACTGTTGTTTGCATTTATAGTGCAATGACTGCATCTCTATTTATTTACATGTCACATATGCAAATGAAGTAATACAGCATGATGATCTGAATTTACTAAAAAGCATCTCTTTTCTGCAGAAACCCAAATCTATAAACTGCACACAAAGTGTGGTGACTTACTTGATAACTTGCCAGGGCTGGCTGGCCCAAGGTGGTGGGTGGACCACAAGGAGCACCAAAGATCTCTTTCCTAATCAAAGCTTCCTCACTGGCTTGACACAAATCCTAAAATCCTTCTATTCCTTCACTGGCACTTTGTTTCCTCTGAAAATGTAAATAATCTCTGGAAGAGTAACATATTAACTGATCATTAGCCACTAACATCTTAGGGTAGAACAACTAAGACTGCTGTCTTAAAATATTATGAATTCTATCAAATGGAATTTTATTACTGCTCTGCTACTGGAATGTTAACAACAGTCTTCTTGAATGATAATTTTAGTCTAGGCCATTCATGCCCTTTTTTTTTTTAAAGACAGTGAGACAAATATGTATAAAAACATTCCCTCACCTAATAAAGAAACCTGAGAAGAGTAAGAGGAAGGTGATGAAATTAACATTTTTGAGTACTTGCTCTGTATCATGTACTGTTATAAACTTTAGAAAGCAAATTATTCACTCTTAAAAATAATTCTATATAGTAGTACTAACCGCATTTACAGATGAGGAAATGGACTCAGATAAAGTAACATCAGAGTTTGCTGATAGGTAAGGAGAGATTAAAACCCATGTCTGGTTCTGTGGCTTGTTTGGTGGGTACATGTGGTCAAACTACTAGTGCTGATCTCTAGTTTCCTCCTTTTAAAAATAAAGGTGATAACAGCAGATAACCCTACTTTTCATAGCACTGTTGTGAGGTTTTATATAAGTTGATGTGCACATAAAACAGTGTTATGGAAGTCAGCAGAACTGATGTGCAGCTTCTGAGACTAGACCTTGCCGCCTTCTGCTCTGTCCCCCTGGAATACTTCCGCTGCCTTGCTAAAAAGTCCAAGGGAGACTACAAATGAGGAGAGATAGCCTGGAGACAGACACAAAGGCCCAGCTGACACACAGCACCTTGGCCTCAGATCCTTCACCCCAGGCCAGCTACCAGCTCACAGCGCCTGCACGAGTGGACCCAGGTGAAACCAAGAGAACTTCAGTCACCTACAGAATTAGCACAAACAATAAAGCGTTCTGGAAATCCAGAGTACAGCAGAGGCTAGAGACACTTAAGCATCCTACCACGCACAGGAAGGCCCACTCCTCCCCAAAAGAATTCCGGTCCCAAATGTCAATAGTACTGAGATTGAGAAATTCAGTTATCTGTAATGGAACGGTGGCTAGCAAGGAGAGGTGGACAAGTGCTGAGATTCTTGATGCATTTTTAAATATTTTAAAAGTAGAGCTGACCATATTTGCTGAGGGATTAAAAGGACAGTATGAAGGAAAAAGAGGCATCAATGATGACACCAATGTTTCTCACCTGAGCTATTAGAAGGATGAAGTGCCTCGTACTAAGATGAGGAAGGTGGTGGGAGCAGCAAGTAGGGGAACAAGAGCTTTGTTTTCATTTGGGAGTGAGAAGTAACAGATGGAAATTCAAGCATCAAGTTTTGGACATACTAAATTTGAAATACCTATCTACTTGGTATCAAGTGAATAAATTTATCAAGCAGGCAAATGGATGTGAGTCTGAAGTTCAGGGTCAAGGCTGGAGTTGGAGAAATAAACCTGGAACTCTTAGCATTTGTACAGTATTTACAGCTATGGGACAGGCTAATATTATTTAGAGAGCAAATGTAAACTGAGACAAGCTCTGAGGCATTCCAATGTCAACAGGAGGAACCAGTAAAAGATACTAATAAGATAAAGAAGACAACTTGAGGTAGGAGGAGGAGAGAAAAGAATGATCAACAGTGTCAAATGCCGCACAGATGTCAAAAGGAAAATGAGGGCTAAGAAACGATCAAATCCAGTCACAAGGAAGCCAACACTGGTGTGGAAATGAACAGTTTTGGTGGGGCTGTAGGAATGAAAATCTGAGTGGCCTGGACTCGATACTAGCTATAAACAATGATCCACTCGTTTGAAGCCTTTATAAAGCTGAGTAAAGAAACAATAATATCTGGAGGGGATTTTCTTTTCTACCAACTGATTTTATATATGCACATGCATAGAAAAGTTTATAGTGTGACAATTCCCTTATATCTACCACAGAGATTCAAATTTTAACTTTCACATTAGTTTTTCCTATATACATATAAATATACACACAAATACATATGTTTGAATATTGAAGATAACTTCACCTTTAAATATACTTCAGACACACATCCTTACAAAAGGCCTTTCTCCTGCAAAACACAAACACATTCAGAAAAATACATTCCTAAATATATTCTATAGCTAGGCATATTTGAATTTTCCAATGTGTTTTATAGCAGGTTGCCCCCCTGTCCCCCAAACCAAGATGTAATCCAAGTCCATGCGCTGCAATTGGTTAACAGGTTTCTTTGGTCTCTCTCAAAGACTTTTTGAAAAGATCTGTTTTACAGAATGGATTGGATGATTCCGTTATGACATTTAACTTGTTCTGTCCTGGAAGGGAAGGTTTTGAGGGCAGTAAGTGTATTTATTATTTTTGGCACAATATCCTAAATTTAACATTTCCCAACTTTCTCTCTCTGCAAAGTCTTTTAGTTTCAGAAAATCCTCAATTTATTCCAAGATTTTTTTCATACTCAACTGAGCAAATTTCAGAGCTTATATACTCCATATTCAGAAAAAATTTACTATCATCTCCATTTACTGTAAGAATTCATGGGAGATCTCATCTTAAAGCTAATCAGTACCCAAACCAAATATCATTTTATTGATTAATCATGACAAATTACATTTGGAAAGCAAAATGAAGTCTCTGAAATTTCTTTGCTGATTAGCAAAATAGTGCCTCCTTATACTTGAGGGTGAAAGCTGCTGTCAAATAATGCCTACATGACTGGAAATTATAATAGCCAGATGAGTTTACTGGGTTGGTGCTGGTATGTTCTGTACGTTCCTCTGTCAATGTAGTAAACAGGTTAAATACAGATGAAAAATTTGATTATATTAATATTTGGCTTCTTTAACTGGTCATTTATGTACAAATTCTTTAAACAACTTAATGAATGTTCTTTGGGCAACTTAAAATGCAAACTGACACAACAATGTTTACAGCTAGAATTTCAAGGAATATTTGTTGTTGCTATTGTTCAGTCACCCAGTTGTGTCCAACTCTTTGTGACCCCATGGACTACAGCCATGTCAGGCCTCCCTGTTCCTCACCATTTTCTGGAGTTTGTTCAAGTTCATGTTCATTGCATCAGTGATGCCATCCAGCCAACTCATCCTCTGATCTCCTCTTCTCCTTCTACCCTCAATCTTTCCCAGCATCAGGGACTTTTCCAATGAGTCGTCTGTTCACATCAAATGACCAAAATACTGGAGGCTTCAGCTTCAGCATCAGTCCTGCCAGTGAACATTCAGGGTTGATCTCTCTTAAGATTGGCTGGTTTGATCTCCTTGCTGTCCAAGGAACTTTCAGGAGTCTTCTCCAGCACCACAGTTCGAAGGTATCAATTCTTTGGTGTTCTGTCAATTCACTTTAAAACATTTTCTGCCATAATCTTCAAATTATCATCTTTTTCATAGTGTTAGAAAGCATTAAAAGTAGAATTTTTTATACAAATGAATTTTATACTCTTTAATTCAATGAACATAAATTCCCTCTACCTTGCATTGCAATTCTGTTAGCTTACAAAATTGAAATTATTTAGCATGTTATATGAGATTTAAATTATGATGAAATGAGTAAAACAGAATGGTTAACGATTTTTAACCGTTTTATTTCATTTACTTGGACTTTAGTGCTTTGACACTGGAATATTAATCAAATCATTGACACTTATTTAGAGTGGTTTTCAATTCCTTTGGGCCTACAGACTATTTCAGTGAGGTAAGTGACCTTCACTAGTCATTTAGTCCACCTCACCCAGATTACCACTGCAAAAAACCTTCATGTGAATAAATCAGAAATTGGGAATCAGACTTTCCCTAAGAAGCACTTTCCCTAAGACCAGAAATATTGGTTCAGATAAAGATAAAAACTGTAGCTATTATTACCTTATAGTAAGTCAGCCTGTAAATCACTGGAACTTTCACAGACTAGCAGGAAGACCACGATCATACTAAGTAAACTTTAGACACAGCTAGACAGGAGGGCAGGACCAACCAGTAGAAAATCATCCTCTCAATTCTCCAGCTAGGATACTATACAATAATATATACAAAAATACAACTCTTCCACACAACTCCCTTAGGACTTTAATAATTTTAATGGGATATTAAACATTACTGAATCACTTGCTCTCATAAGAAGCAATGTGAGGCAACAAAATCAAACTAACGTGTTACATATTTGCGGAAGCCAGTATGAGGTGGGCTCCAGTGGGCCCGGTCTCCTGCTGTTTACACCCTGTGTTCATCCCTCCCCTTACATCAATGTGGGTCTGTGCAACAGAGTGAAGGGATGTCACTCCTAAGGCTGTCTTATCAAAGATATTGTGGTTTCTGCCTTTTTCTCAGACACCTGCTCTGGAGGAAAGCCAGCTGCCATGTTGGGAGGACACTCAAGCAACCACATGAGACCCTGAATTAGAACCACCGAGCTAAACCACTCCCAATTTCCTGGTTATCAAAAACTGCATGAAATAATAAATGCTGTCTTTTAAGCTGTTTGGGGAAAATTTCTTACAGAGCCAGGGATAATATAATAACATGTATTAATTTAACTGGTTGAAGTTGTAAGTCTCTAACATCTCATTTAGGTATAAAAAAATCACATTATGCTGCTGCAGTGTAAGGTAGTTAAAAAAAAAAAAGACTCACTAACAAATACCTACCAAGTACCACTGAGGGCAAAAAAGCTCTCTCATACTCCACATGAAACTTCACTAGAGTAATATTCATGCTGACCTCTAACTTCTCGCTAATTCCTCCCTAGGTAAGAGGGAGTAACTGGTCTGATAAGTTTGAGAGAAGGAATTCTGTGGCTTACCTGAAGGTGAAGTGAAAGTGAAAGTCACTCAGTCACGTCCGACTCTTTACGGCCCCATGGAATTCTCCAGGCCAGAATACTGGAGTGAGTAGCCTTTCCCTTCTCCAGTGGATCTTCCCAACCCAGGGATCGAACCCAGGTCTCCCACATTGGAGGCAGATTCTTTACCAGCTGAGCCACAAGGGAAGCCCAAGAATACTGGAATGGGTAACCTATCCCTTTTCCAGCAGATCTGCTGACCCAGGAGTCGAACCGGGGTCTCCTGCATTGCAGGTGGATTCTTTACCAACTGAGCTATTAGGGAAGCCTACTTGTCTCCTTTCCACTTGGGACTTGTCTGACTGAAAGAGAGATATTTGTTCTGGCTGGCCCTCTGTCACACAGTAAATGTAGTGGGACAAGCTCTACTCTTGTAGACAGAGAAACATGAGGTTTAAATCTGTGTAATTGTGGAGTGCCACACTAGGGAGTTCATTGTTTCTGCAAACCTCAGTCATATTTTCCAAACAACTTTTTCAGTAATTAACTTGTATCTGAATCTTCATCTATCTGACTTCTGTGTCCTATTTCTAAACTGGATCCAAACTTTAGTAAGGGAAAAAAAGGGGAGAGGGCAACTTATCAATCTCTAAACTAAATACAAACTACTATTAGGGGTATTTTGTGCCCTTGTGCAGTTTATAGTCTATTTGGCATATAAACTAGAACACCTGAAAGGTTACATAATAATATAAGAATTACCTAACAAATATAAACTTTAAGAAGCACGTAATTATTACCAAACATGTGAGAAATTATGATCATCTGTGAGAATCAGAACATCTGAAAGAGAAAGGTAAAAACATAGACCTCCCCCATGCCAAACCTATAAACTCAGGAATGGAACCCAAACAACTGCACTTTTAATAAGTTCTCAAAACAATGCTGATCCATATGAATCTAGTCAAAGTGAAAGTCAGTTGCTCAGTTGTGTCTTTGTGACCCCATGGACTAGTAGCCCTCCAGGCTCCTTTGTCTGTGGGATTCTCCAGGCAAGAATACTGGAGCGGGTTGCCATTCCCTTCTCCAGGGGATCTTCTCAACCCAAGGACTGAACTTGGGTCTCCTGTGTTGCAGGCAGATTCTTTACTCTCTGAGCCACCAGGGAAGCCCCAACTCAAGATATATATGGCAGGTGCAATGACTTTGGAAAAAAGAAGCCTGCTATGAGCTAGCAAAGGAAAGATGATAGCAAACAAAACTTGAAGCAAACTTTGAAAGATATACAGAGTTTAGATGAGGTGGAAGAGGATGAGGGGAAAACATCTGCTGAGGGCTTCTTAACTGCAGACACTCTCCTATATATTTCCTCATTTAAGACAATTTCATTTCATATATGGAAAAACTGAGGCCCAGACAGATTAAATAATTTGCCTGAACTCATAAAACTAGTTAATTGACAGAAATTAGCAGAAATTTTCATTTTAAAGATGAAATTGAGCCTCAGGGGGGTAAAATATGTCAGAAGTAACAAAACTGTAAAGGGGCAGAACTGTGATTAAGAAGTGAAGTGGCCAAGCTGAAATCAAGTCTGTGAATCTAAAGGCTTTGCTGTTGCTGCTTCCTTTTTTTAAGTAAGTGGGGAAGGAGGTCTATCTTGCTTAGGAAAACACACAAAAGAAGGAAAGCAAAAACAGACTTGAAAAAATATTAGACCATTACAAAATAGACTACATTTTAACTTGTGATACAGCCAGAGAGTCATACATTAAAGGCCACCAATGGCTTAAAAAGCACTCAAAAAATAACTGTTTAATCATTATGGTTTTGTCTCAATTGTTTAGTTTTCTAAATTACTAACTGCCATTAGCAGTCAGTCAGGAGCCTACTGTTAAGACTAATGACTTATTAACTAGTTGGAAAGTACCAAACTAGTCAAAACAGTCAAACTAATTGTATAGTTAGCCTTAATTTTGGAGGTATAACATTAAAGCCAGAATAATTTTATTAAAAATTGCTTTGTTTTTGTTGTTGTTTTTCAGTCACTATGTCCAACTCTTTGTGACCCCCATGGACTGCAACACGCTAGGCTTCCTTGTTCTTCACTATCTCCTGGAGTTTGCTCAAACTCATGTCCATTGAGTCAGTGCTGCCATCCAACTCTCTCATCCTCTGTCACCCCCTTCTCCTCTTGCCTTTAATCTTTTCCAGCATCAGGGTCTTTTCCGATGAGTCGGCTCTTCACATCAGGTGGCCAAAGTATTGGAGCTTTCGCATTCCTCCTTTCAATGAACATTCAGGGTTGATTTACTTTAGGACTGACTGGTTTGATCGCCTTGCAATTCAAAGACTGCTTTATGACAACGTTTTATAAGGTTTCTTTGTGGCCCATGTTACAATTTTAAGGACTTTTTAAGTGAAAGATAGTGAAGATAAGTCCTTAATATATTTGTCTCTATAGGGACTTCAGCTCCTCTTTTCTATCTCAAGACCAAAATAAAAATTCAACTCTATAAAGCCCTTCCTGTAATTAAAATTAATCATTTTTTCTTTCATTGCTGCTATACATCATTGCTTATACAAATTTAGCATTTATTTCATTTTGCCTTGCATTAAAGCTGTTTGTTTAAAAACGTTTCTACTTCTCTTTAGGGAAGACTATGCATTATTCACCTTTGTATTCGCCCAGCATTTAGAACAGTGCCTTGCACATTCAATAAAAGCTCGAGAAGATGAAAACATAAATTACATATATCAACACATTTCCTATATCAACTTTGAACTAACAAATATATGAACACAGGGAAATATACTGTTGAAAACATTTCCATTTTTAAGCAGGATTGGTCAGCCATGTAATTTGAGAACTGGGAACCATCAAAATAATTTATTTATCAACAAACATGCAGTATGTACCATGCAATGTTTATACAACAATGGAAAAAAAACAAAAACAAAAAACAGATGTAGTTCTTGCCCTCACAAAGCTTACACCTAGTAGGAAGACAGACAATAGCATATAAATATAATATATGTTATGAAGAAAACAAACAGTAGGGGAAATGAGGAATTAGAGTAAGGGTGGAGGGTAAGGGCAGCTCACATAGGTGCACAGCCTGACAAGTGAAATTTAAGCTGAAATTGAAGGGTGAGAGTCAGTTATGCAAAGAGAACAGTCGGCAGTTTCACACACTAGCAAAGTAATGCTTAAAATTCTCCAAGCCAGGCTTCAACAGTACGTGAACCGTCAACTTCCAGATGTTCAAGGTGGATCGAGAAAAGGCAAAGGAACCAGAGATCAGATTGCCAACATCGTTGGATCATCGAAAAAGCTAGAGAGTTCCAGAAAAACATCTACTTCTGCTTTATTGACTACACCAAAGCTTTTGACTGTGTGGATCACAACAGACTGTGGAAAATTCTTAAAGAGATGGGAATACCAGACCACCTTACCTGCCTCCTGAGAAATCTGTATGCAGGTCAATAAGCAACAGTTAGAATTGGACATGGAATAACAAACTGGTTCCAAATCGGGAAAGGAGTACATCAAGGCTTTGTCACTCTGCTTATTTAACTTATATGCACAGTACATCATGAGAAATGCCGGGCTGGACAAGGCACAAGCTGGAATCAAGATTGCCAGGACAAATGTCAATGACCTCAGATATGCAGATGACATCACCCTTACAGCAGAAACAGAAGAACTCAAGAGCCTCTTGATAAAAGTGAAAGAGAAGAGTGAAAAAGTTGGCTTAAAGGTCAACATTCAGAAAACTAAGATCATGGCATCTGGTCCCATCTCTTCATGGCAAATAGATGGGGAAACAATGAAAACAGTGAGAGACTTTATTTTGGGGGGCTCCAAAAATCACTGTAGATGGTGACTGCAGCCATGAAATTAAAAGATGCTTGCTCCTTGGAAGAAAAGCTGTGACCAACCTAGACAGCATATTAAAATGCAGAGACATCACTTTGCCAACAAAGGTCCATCTAGTCAAAGCTATGGTTTTTCCATTGGTCACATATGGATGTGAGAGTTGGACTATAAAGAAAGCTGAGTGCTAAAGAATTGATGCTTTTGAACTGTGGTGTTGGAAAAGACTCTTGAGAGTCCCTTGGACTGCAAGGAGATCCAACCAGTCAATCCTAAAGAAAATCAGTCCTGAATATTCATTGGAAAGACTGATGCTGAAGCTGCAACTCCAATACTTTAGCAACCTGATGTGAAGAATTGACTCCTTGGAAAAGACCCTGATACTAGGAAAGATTGAAGGTGGGAAAAGGGACGATAGAGAATGAGATGGTTGGATAGCATCACCGACTCAATGGACACGAGTAAGCCCCTGGAATTGGTGATGGACAGGGAAACTGGGCATGCTGCAGTCCAGGGGGTCGCAGAGTGGGACACAACTGAGCAACTGAACTGAACTGAATTGAGTTGAAGGGCCTAAAGATGTGTGTGGGTCACGTGCTGCAATGCCAGCTTCAGGGGAAAAGTTATTACAGCACATTCCCCAACCTTCTATTTTTCAATTCTTTAGATGTTGCTTCTACCAACATTTCTTATCTGATGAGAATTCTGCCTAAATTAAATTTAGGCAGATTCTCTTGCCTAAATTAAATGACAGCATTAACTCTGGGGAATGCAAGATTCCTTCCAAATAATACTAATTTCCTTTCAGTCCTTATGTCTATTAAATTCATCTCAAAGTGACAACTCTTTCCCAATTAGGAAAGAGTGTTTCCTCTATTAAGCTTTCATTTTTTGATTTGAAGCCCTCCTGATTGCTAATCAACGTGTTGTATGATTACTTCAACAATTGCTTATAGAATGTTATTCTGTCATCAGAAAAAACGCACTGCTGGCTTTCGGAACTCTATGTTGCTCTGGAATATAAGGTCACACAGCAGAAGAGTTAAGATTAGAAATCCAAAATTTCAGCATCTGCTCTAGGGCTCTTCCTTATCTTCTGCCTTCTCATTTTGTGAGTGAAAATCAAAGCCAAGTTAAGTTTAGGCTACATAATGGGCTGTCACCTTCTGTCTAAATTATAGAATCTAAAAGTACAAAATAACATCAAACTCTCATACTACTTTCTTGTGTGGTCACTATATGGCTGTATTCAAATAGGTTGTGTACATCTCTATCACTGCACGTATTACAGTATGCTAACTATCCTCCTAACTGAACTGAATTCACTGAGTGCAAGAACTAAAGTTTCTTATATTTTTAAATATGCAAACACCTGGCCCAAGTGTACTGCCAAAAATATACAGTCACACTGCTTAACCAAAACCCAGGGGCTGGATGTGTTTTAGAAACAAGAATTTCTGTGAATTAAAAAATGTCACAAGGCACACAAATCATTTCAAAACACCTTACATACCAGTGGCCAAGAGCAGCACCTCATAATGAAGAATATTATTTCTTCAGCAAAACATAATGGATAAATGAAGACTATATATACCTTTTCATTAGTTCAGGTTGCATTTTGCTCCCAAATGAATTCTGCCTCCAAGCTTAAAATGTTTTTGCTTTTCAAAGCCTTTTGAATGTTGGTATTAGAGATATTATGGACTGTATTCACAACAGTGTTGCTAGAAGATGCGATTAATCACTTCGACTCACATCTTTTTGATGAGATCAGAACAAGCAGTTATACCAGGTGGCTTTTATATCCCATGTTTGGAGAGACTTAGTTTTATCACTAAGGAATTCAACCTAGCCAAGGGGATCAAAAGCTGACAATGTGACCGGAGGCGGGGCGTGGGGGGGGATCCTAATTGTACAATACTGTATTCTTACGGAGCTTCTCATTAATTATTAATTTAATAAGTAAGCTCCATTTGATTAATCATGTTAGTTATTTTTTTAATGAAAATGGGTAAATAAAAGTCTTGTCCCATATGGCTAACAAGGGTATGGAGGCAATCAGCTTTGAATTCTGTGGGAAGATAAGTGCACTCTTTAGGGACCAAAGTTCACAGAAAGAGGGATTCCAAATATAATGGTGAGAAATAAGCAGAAATGTACACATTTTTCTTTAATTATAATTAATATAAATTATTAATATAACATTTATTAACATTAATATAAATGTTCTAGTCAACCTCTCCTGGTTGACTTTTGTATTATTAGCAATTTTATATAAAGTCTTACATGTTTTTTTCTACTTTTTACAAATGGAAAAAGCTCTGCAATCAAAACCGAGCACACTAAAATCCATTCTTTTCTTTCCAGAACTCAAGCCCCATCTCCACTTTCTGCTGCTGCTGCTGCTAAGTCTCTTCAGTCGTGTCCGACTCTGTGCGACCCCATAAACGGCAGCCCACCAGGATCCGCCGTCCCTGGGATTCTCCAGGCAAGAACACTGGAGTGGGTTGCCAGTTCCTTCTCCAATGCATACAAGTGAAAACTGAAAGTGGAGTCGCTCAGTCGTGTCCGACTCTTAGCGACCCCATGGACTGCAGCCTATACCAGGCTCCTCTGTCCATGGGATTTTTCCAGGCAAGAGTACTGGAGTGGGATGTCATTGCCTTCTCCGCAATTTGCACTAAAAGACTACAAATCAACTCTGCAGACAACAATGTTTGATATGATTCAGCCTGGGGATGTTGATTTTCAATCTTAAAATTGTATGGACATTTTAACTGAATCAATTATTTTGTTTTCAACGTATGACATTAACATTCATAAAGTGTTTACATACAGAAAAGTGTATTCCATTCTAAAAATGGAAATACCAAGGGTGAAAATGAAATAAATCTTATTGAGTTCTGGCTACTATTTCAGGACGAAATACTACCTTCTCATATTTTCCTAATTCGTTAAAATAATAAAAAAAAAAAACCTAATAAGCTAGATCTTAAAAACAAATATACCAGCACGTTACTTACCTAGTACAACAACAAAAAAGTTGAACAAAAACTAACCAGACTATTTTTCAGTCTGGAGAAAAACAAACTCCCTGCTCCATTTCTTAGCTGTTTACATTCAGTAGTAAGGAAAATTAAAATCCTTCTCACTGGATTTCTTGGTACACGGGGCTGACTTCCTCTATACTATCTTATCAAAACGATCAGCATTAAATATTTAAATTATTTAGCTTGAGACCACTTAAAAAAAAAAAAAGCCCCACAGTCCAAAATGTCAGTGGTGACTATTCTGTAAGTAAATGGGTCAGAAACGTGTTGTTATTCTAGGACGCAGGATCAATCCAGCCAAGGACTTCTGGAATATGCTGCCCTCAAGATTCAGGATGCAAGACTCAAGAAACAGCACGCGCAGTCACGATGTCCCTGAAGCCACATGACCTTCCTACGAAAGCAGAACCTGAAAACTTACCAACTCATGGAGAACTCCCCCTTTTAAGTTACAAGGCAGGGCAGCTGACAGGTGCGCGCTAGGGACATCTCGGCCCCTGACTAGTTAAGAATGGGGTTCCCGTGCTGCGGCTACTCCCCTTACCGTGAGAAGATTTGAGAGGGAGAAAAGGAAGAGAAACACCCAGAATCCTGGTGGAAAAGGCCCTGGCCTCGCAGACAGGGGTTCAGGGAGACAGGGAGGGGCAGCTCCGTGTGTGGTGACGCTTTGTGAACAGGCTCTGTGGCAGCTCGGCTCTCACCGAGGCTTTCATGAGAGCGGACTACGGGGGCCCCGCGCCGCCCGCCCCGACGCGGAAACCTCGGCGCTGCAGGCAGGCGCCAGCCAAGAGCCCCTCCATTGCACCCTCCGCCAGCTGTGGAGGCCTTCGCTCCTCGCCCGCCCGCCCGCCGGCCCACCCAAGTCACTCAGAGCGCGTCAGCTTTCGACCCGGGCTCGCCAGGCCAAGGCGCCAGGAGACGCGCGCCGGGATCTTTCCTCAGCGTAATCCCTCCGCTGCCGGCCGCGCACTAGTTTTAATCACGCCCCACTCCCCCCCGCCTTCCCCCGCCTGGCCGCCGGCGTCACCTCCGCCACCCGAGCGCTTTCCAGCAGCTTCCAGAAACGTCGCCTCCCCAAACCCTGCCACTCACATATGGCGGGCTCTTGCAGCCACCGGCCCCGCCCCTAGTCGTCGCCGCAGCTACAACTGCGGCTGCGGCAGCTGAGCGGAAAGCCACGCCTCTCTGCGGAGGCCGACCGGAAGTGCTCCCGTCTTCCCCTTCCCTACCCGGCTTACGCCCTTTCAGGGCCCCCACGCAGAGCCGGAAGGGGAAGTGTTTCGCCGAGGACTCAAACCGGAAGCTGCTTTCCTAGCGGAGGGGCTTGGGGGGAGGAGCGGGCCGAGGAGAACGTGGGTTGAACGTCGCGCTCTGGCGTGGGAGCTTCAGTTGGAACGGGAGTTCCGAGCGACCCGGACGCGAGGAAGGGCCGAGCCGACGGCAGGTAAGGGAGAAGACGGAGTAGCTTCCTTCAGCTCCTGAAATAGGAAAAGGGGACGGAGCTGGGGTGATCCGTGGGGGTACTCCGCTGGTTGAAAGGAGGGGCTAGGCTGGAAGGGGGAAAGGCTTGTTGAGTAAGGTATTAGAATAGAGTCACAGATTCATTCGTTTGGACTCAGAGAGGTAAATGCTGAAGAGAAACCAGAGGTTTCCCCTCACCCCCCGTCATAAGGAGCGTGAATTAACGGAACCCTGCGCCTCCTCGGGTTTCCAAGGTTGGGTTTTGAAACTGACGTATCCTGGTCTGTGATTCAGGACGGCTGGCTTGGGTATCAGACAGGGCTGGGCGCCGAAAGCCAGCCCCATCCCTCGGCTTCAAGTCCGTTGTGGCCTCACCTTTGACAGCTCGCGTGCCCAGCCCGCTTCCTTGGAGGGAAAGCTTTAACGGGTGTAAGGCCTTCTTCGAGCAGTTGGATCTCTGGGTTTCCCCATTTTGCGCTGGGCTGTGACTTCAGCTTAATTGCTGCTTTCGCTAGCCCCAGGGCCAACTTGACGCTTCGTTGCTTTAACTGGGTCCATGCTGGGTTAGTACTTGACATTTGGGCTTCTGCAGCGTCAGTGGCTCACAGAAGTAATGAAAGGGGGGCGGTGCGGCTCAGAAAAAAAATGCGGACGGTGAAGTGGAGTAGACAGTAAGACTGGAAAGCCAGTGGTCTCACAGTGCGGTGGTATTTAGGTCTTAGCATTGCCCTTAGGTAACACTGAGCAACTGAACACGCACGCATGGAGCTGTTTGGACTTTACTATAATCAGACTGGAGCCATTACTTCATTTTAAGCTGAGCAGCGACGAACTCAGACTTGTTTTTCTTTAATAAAAGCATTACTTTGGCAGTGATAGGGAGTGGAGATGGAGATGAAGACAGAGGTGGGGGTTTGAGATGGAAGCCAAAGAACTGTCCGCAGAATTTGATGACTTTGACTAGAGAACCACTCAAATTTTCTAGTGTGTGTGTTTGTAAGCACAAAGGTGCCAAAGTCTAGGAGAAATACAAGCAAAAGGAGCAGGAGCAGGTAGTTTTTTGAAGGGAGGACAATGAGGGCAGTCATTCAGGGACAAATTAAGTTATAAGAACTGCCCCAGGGTTTCCTATCTAGGACCAAGTAAGTTGTATTTGAAAGACTTGAATAGCCTACCTCTGTTTTTTTTTGTTGTTTTTTTAATGAATTTTCTTTTGGGGTTTCTGCATATTCAGGATTTCAACCACCAACCTACCTGTTTTTCCATTGAAATTTTTGGGTGATAGGATCAGGAGAGCAAGTTTGAATTCTTACCGTGTTTTACTTTAGTAGAGAGAGAGAGAACCAACCAGAAAAGTTTTCTTAATCCCTCAGGCAGATGGAAATTTTCAACAAGAAAGATTTGTTCCAGATACATGGCTTACCAGCCTTTTTTTTTGAGAATACTGCAGAATGATCCAAGCTATGCTGCCTATTTCCTACATAATGTATAAAATGTACTGCTGCTGCTGCTGCTAAGTCGCTTCAGTTGTGTCCAACTCTGTGCGACCCCAAAGACGGCACCCCATCAGGCTCCCCCCGTCCCTGGGATTCTCCAGGCAAGAACACTGGAGTGGGTTGCCGTTTACTTCTCCAGTGCATGCAAGTGAAAAGTGAAAGTGAAGTCGCTCAGTCGTGTCCAACTCTTAGCGACCCCATGGATTGCAGCCTACCAGGCTCCTCTGTCCATGGGATTTTCGAGGCACGAGTACTGGAGTGGGGTGCCATTGCCTTCTCCGATAAAATGTACTAAATAATAGTTAAAATTTGCTGTGGGTCAGGTGCTAAACGTTTTACACGCATTGCATTTAATTCTTAGAATCATCTAATTTTCCAAATGCAGTTTTGAACCTAAAGCCCATGCTTTTAGCCATTCTTGAATCCTAGAAGTTTGACTCTTCCTGTTTAGTTCCTTTCTGTGAGTAGGTTATAAACAGAGCCAGCCAGAGTTAACAAATTGGTGTTGTCCCTGAGGAACTTAAAAGGAAAAAGCACCAAACTTGTTTTCTTTGGCAGTGATTCTCAGTGGACTGAATTTGGCCCCTTACCCCATCCCACCCCCCAGGTTAGCAACATCTGACAGACATTCGGCAACATCTGGAGACATGGTCACAACTGAGGGGTGGGTGTTGTTGGCATCTAGCAGTTAGAGGTCAGTGATGCTGCTGAACATCACCTTAACCCACAGGACAGTCTCCACAACAAATTGATCTGGTCTGTGATGTCTGTAATCTTGTGGTTGAGAAACCCTGCTTGTGGATGTTTCTTCAGGAATAGCAACTTGAGATCCAGTGATGCTTTTCTAAAGAGCATTTTATTTTTGGAATTATTCCTTGGCTTGAAAGCTGTGTAAACTATATTCCTCTGAAACAGAATAGCATAACTAGTTTCTAAAGTGAATCTGTGAGCCCCATTTTCCCAGGAGGTGGTTGTCATAGAATCATGGATTCTAAAATTTTGGAAAAACTTTTTTCTTGAAAGTATTCTACAACATCCCTGTGAAGTGGTGATTCACTCTGCTCAGAGTTCTCCTTTATCTAGTTTTCCTTGTATTTTAAATCTAAACTACTGTTAACAAATACTTTGCCTTACACTGAGCTCCAGTCTCATAATTTTGGCTTGACTGAATGTGATTCTATTCCAGGGGACTACACTCAAAAAACACTTGTTACATGTGTAATTTGTACTATGACAGTGTTTATATTTTTGTTCTGTTACAAATTATTTAATGTAAAATAAAGTACATTATTGTCAACTTTTAAGAAGTGGCACTATTCTCAGCTGATGATGTATTCTTGGTAGTTGAAAGCAATAAGAATGTAGGAGGTTCTTTGTCCGTGTCAGATAATAGCACAATGGATCTGGGTTTTGTAAAGTACTTTCTTAATATAATGTTTATATATTTGTTTTAAATTGTACATAGACTAAAAACTTAGGATTTCACCTCTGGTCGATATAGTTAAATAATAGCTAACTCTATTACAGGTTTTGATAAGTTTTCTTTTAAATGAGTCCACTATGAAGACTAGTTCTATTGCTGGTGTATGCCCTTTTCCCACAAATTTGCTAGATTTATAAATAAATTCAGGTATTTTGCTTTCACTTCAAAATAACAATTTTAGAATCTGTTTAATCTAGGATATATAGTTCTCAAAATATACTTAATGTATATCCATCTTCTAAAATAGCATAGCTCTTTTTCAAAGTAAATAGAATTTTTGTTTAATTGTCTATTGACTTTTTTTTTTCCAGGGTTCATTGAGAAATCCTTAGTGCTATTGACATGTTTCAAGGGACATAAATTAGCCAATGACTCGGAATGATGGATTCCCCGAAGAGTGGAAATGGTTTGCCAGTGATTGGACCAGGGGCTGATATAGGGAAATCTTCACTCCACATGGTGGGGTACTTGGGAAAAGTTAGTGCACTTATTTTTTGCCTCAGTGCAAAGTTGGGTTTTTTCCCTCCTGTTTTTGAGACTTAAATTTGGTTTTAATTTTACCAATTAATTTCTAAAAAATTGTATCTTCCACGGAAATCTTACAGTAATGGCGAAAGACTGTTTTCTGTTTACCTCTCTGTTTCATTGATAAGTGAAAGTAGAAAGAAAACATAGACCTTATGGTTTACTGTTTGAAAATATCGAACATATTTTCAGTGGTAACTGACGTTACTTTTTTTTCTTGCAAGTAAAACTAATGCTATTCTTAACACCTAATTTAATATTTAAAACTAGAATATATTCTTTTTGGAATAATAGCTGTATTTAAAGCCTGTATGCAGTTCTTTTATTTGCTGTTTTTTAAGATATCTTGCCAGGATGCTTCTCGGTGAAAATTATAAAAAAATTTTCTGGTTACTTTTCCATTTAACTTTTTGTAATTTGATAAAATCTGTGAGTGTCTCTATTTTAATTTACTTTTTTTCTCTTTTAGAATTATGATTCAGCTAAAGTCCTGTCAGATGGGTATTGCCCTGCTTGTAGAGCGAAGGGAAAGTTAAAAGCCTTAAAGACTTACCGAATTAGTTTTCAAGAATCTATCTTTTTGTGTGAGGATCTGCAGGTAAAGTATTAATCTCAGATGGTATCAAAGTTTTAGCCTTTTGCTTTTTTCTTCACTGTTTAAATTTGTGCTCATTTTATAGTTTTTAGATATATGTTTTTAACATGTAGATAATCAAAATCTCTAGATCTGTCTGGTATGCAATTTTAAATATTCTCTGTTATTTTTCTACTCAGTTTCCTGCGTTATTACATGAAGATGTTAGACTTGTTAGAGGAGGGAATATATTTCAAGATTTTTTTTAAACCTCATGGAGGTCTTTTAGATGTTGTCACTCTCGTCTGTTGGTTTATTAACTTTGGGACTCACTGAGAAAGTTATTAAGCTCTAAATATTATGTACTTAAGAACTCTAGAACTTCTTCATCTTGCAAAACTGAAATACTGTACCCGTTAAATAACAACTGCCCGTAGCCCTGGCAGCTACCTTTCTAATTTGTCTATGAATGTGACTATATCTAGGTACCTCATATAAGTGGACTCATAAAGTATTTATCTTTTTGTGATTTTGCTTAGTGTAATGACCTCAAAGTTTATCCATATTGTACAATATGACAGGAGTTCCCTTTTTTAAGGCTGCATAACATTCTATTGTGTTAATATGTATATACCACATTTTGTTTATCCACTTGTTTGTACATGGACATTTGGTTTGCTTCTACTTCTTGGCTATTGTGAATAATGCTGCAGTGAGTATGGGTGTACAAATATCTCTGCAAGGTCTTGCTTTTAATTTTTTTGGACAACTGTTTGAATACAAAATTACTGCTATTGATTTTAAAGTGTTTTATGTCATCTGACATGTGGTAGGATTAAGGAAGTAATCTCAGGGTATAAAAGTTGAGGATCAAGTTGTTAGTTAATGGTGACTGCACAACTAGTTAGTAATGGAAAAATGAAGAACTTGTCCTGTTAAAGAATTTCTAAATAAGTGCAATATTAGGAATATAGTGTTCACTTGTATAGAAGATGCTGTATTTTAAAATGGAGGATTTAGTGCATTTCAGGCTTCCTGCATAGCTCAGTCAGTAAAGCATCTGCCTGCAGTGTAGGAGACCTGGGTTCAAGTCCTGGGTCAGGAAGTTCCCCTGGAGAAGGAAATGGCAATCCACTCCAGTATTCTTGCCTGGAGAATCCCATGGATGAAGGAACCTGGCAGGCTACAGTTAATGGGATTGCAAGAGTCGGACATCTTTCTTTCTTTCTTTTTTTTCTTCCTTTCTTAGTGCATTTCAGTTAGTTGTTGCTGTAAAATGAACCATCTCAAAACTTAATGACAAAGTGACTTAATGGCTTCACTTATGATTCTGTGGGTTGTCAAGGCAGTTCTTACACTTCCCATTTTGTTGGCTGGTACAGCTAAAATGCCTGTGTGGCAGGCTGTGGATGCCAGCTCCCAAGGAACTCAACTTAGGTAGTCAGCCAGGATCTCACTTCTTTTCCACAAGGGTCTCTCCATAAGGCTGATTGGGATCCTTAGAGTGCAATAGCTGGAACTAAGAAAGTGTCTTCCAGAAAGAGGGCTGCAAGAGGGCAGGTCCAGTCAGCCAGTGCTTCAGGCCTCTGTGTGCATCCTGGTTGTTCATGTCCCATCACAGCTAGTCACATGGCCAAGCCCGAGGCTGTGGCAGGGGGCTGACTCTATAAGGGCCTGACTACCTGGCAATATACTTCTTTAGTTCACTAGAGGCCACTAAGGTGGCCATCTACCATACCTGTATAGAAGAAGGCATGTTTTAAGTGAAGGCACACAGGATGTAGATTTCTTGCATCTGTCGTATAGAATGTTTTGCTGGTGTTCAAGCTTAGGGAAAATTTGTTGGTTATTTTAGTGATCTGTTTACACTTTTGTTATTTGGCTGAAATTGTGTTCATGCATGGCGAAGTCATTAAAATTCAGCCAGTTTGATTCTGAGACCCAGTGTGGTTGTAAAATTGATCCACTGATGTGTTCTTGGGTTAATACTCAGTTTCAAAACTATGAAACATAGACATTATTCTTTGCAACTTTTTTACGTGAAACTACTTTTCTAGTTTTTAATGCCACGCAGTATACCTATCCCCAAAAGAAAAGTACACTCATCATAAAATTTTAGATTTTTTAATTCATTCAACATTGGATTCTTTGTTAAAACAAAAATATGTATGTTTTCCTTGTTAGCTTACCCTGGTGTAGCTTAGATTAAACCCTTGACTATTCAAATTAACTAGGAAAAAATTACTCTTTTGGGGACTAAATTTTTGATTAATTGTATATCCTTGTTCCTTCAAATTTAGATTGATAATATTATATACCCTCTCATATCAAATTAATGTTAACATTTTATACATATTTTTCATGACATAGAAGTGGTAAAGTAAAGCTTGAGCTTATTTAAATTTTTATTTTTTCTTTCTAGTGCATCTATCCTTTGGGCTCTAAATCACTTAATAACTTAATTTCTCCTGGTTTGGAAGATTGTCACACTCCAAATAAGCCTCAAAAAAGAAAGATCTTGGAAGCCAACTGTGAAGATTCACCTCTTTTAGCCGGTTCCAAAAAGACTAAAAATCATCGAGGCATTGACAGTGAACAAGTTTTGAACAGTAACCATAATGGGGGCGAATATGATGGAACCTCGCCAGGCTTACCTGGTTCACTGTACAGTGGACAGCAGAATCCAGTTAGGACAGCTGATTCCTGGGACCAGAATGAAGCTTTGGAAGCTGATACTGTTGACATGGCTCCTGAGGAAGATGCTATGGTGGTTGATGTTTCTGGAACTGAAGGGACTCTCTCTCAAAATGAAAGATGCACATCTGAACTGGAAAAGCCACTGGAGAGCAAACATACCTCGTTTTGCCAGACTTCATGTGTCCAGTGGAAAAATGCACATGCTCTGTGTTGGTTAGACTGTATCCTGTCAGTACTGGTGCACTTGGAAGGGCTGAAAAGCACTGTGACTGACTTGTGCTCTAAAGAGGAGTCCATGTTCGGACAGTTGTTTACCAGGTATAATCAAGCCAATAAGCTTCTGCACACCAGTCAGCTGGATGGAGTTAAAGGTTAGTAATAACATTTTATTTCTCTTTAATTTTTAGAGAGACTAATGTTGAACTTGTCTCATAGCATGTGAAAAAGATGTCATTAATACTTGTTGTTCTGTGTTGAGACCTGGGAGCAGGGACCAAAGGGACCATATCATGAAGCTTGAGATAATACCAGTTGTGTTATTATGACTGCCCAAAAGGCAGTCTTTTTTCAAAAACTAAAGAGTAAAGAGTCTGTGGCTATATCTTATCAGTAAATGGTGGTCGACATAGAGTCTATCAAAGTAAAACTAAGTTTTTGAGTTGCTGTAAAGTGGAATAAAGAAGTAAATAGATCACCCATAATCCCACAACTCTCCAAAAATCACTTCACAGTGAGGGATATATTTTTATTTTTTCATGAAATAGGATACCCAGGAACCACCTCCAACCCAAGATAAAATATTTGCAATGATTTACATCTACCTATGTGTTCCTCCCCATGCCATCCTCTACTCCCCCTGAAGGTAATCATTATCCTAAAATTTGTTTTATCATTTCTTCTTTTTAATTAGTTTTTCGTACATATATATGGCTAAGTAATGTATTGCCGAATTTAATGTCTTGAACTTTATAAAAAAAGATATACAGTATATTTTTTCTGGGACCTTATTTTTCCTGTAAAGATATATCTGTAAAGCTGCTTGTATTTGTGGCTCACTGATTTTAATTGCTATGTAATATTTCCAGTTTGTAAGTATAGCAGTGCATTTATTCATCTATCATTGGGTTGATTCTTGCCATCATAAATACTGCTGCCGTGACTGTTTTTAGGCCAATCTCTCGGGGCCCAAGAGTTTCCTTTGGATCTATCTTAGGATAGACTCTTGAGTTCACACACACTGGATAAAGGCTGATGGTTTTCCAGAGTGGTTGTACCAGAGTCTACTCCCATTAGCAATGTAGATGAGGTCTTCCTCATCCATATTTCCTCCCTTGGCTATTTTCACACTTGGAGATTTTTGCTATTTGAATGATATAAAATGGTCCTGATTTGCTTTTCCCCAATTTAAAAAGGTTGAACAGCTCTTCCTATATAGGTTGACCCTCTGTTCCCTCTGTGAAGCCTATTTGTGTCTTATACCTGTTTGTTCTGTTGTCATGTGCTTATTGATTTGAGCTTTTATATGTCCTTGTTGCTCTATTTATTTATGTCAGATAGCTTGCTACATCTCCCAGTTTGCATCTTGTGCTTTTGCTTTTTTAAAGATGTCTTTTGATGTACAGAAATCATTCATCTTTGTTTTTGTAGCTAGTAATGTTTGTGGCTTTAAAAAGAAATGTTTCCTTTGTCCAGGATGAGAAAGTCATTCACCTGTGTTTTCACTGAGACATCACAGAGCTTTGCTTTTTACGTTGAAATTCTTAATTCAGTGGGAGGTAATTGGGTATGGTGTGTGGTAAGGGTTAATTTTTTTTCCCATTGCATAGCCAGTTTTTCTAGCTCCACCTTTTTCCTCAAGTGATCTGCCATGCCCCTTTTGTCATATTACAGTCTGTGTAAGCAGTTCGTTAGCACTCAGTTTTGTTCTCTTAGTCACTTTGCCTCTGCACCAGTACCACACTATGTTAATTGTTAGGGCTTTTTAGGTCTTGCTATCCTCATCTTTACTCAACTTGACTTTGATCTTGCAATCTTTTATATAAATCTTATACATTGTTTCCCCATCCTTGAATTTTTCCTCCGCTGTACGAGTGTCAGGCTGTTTTAATTATTATGGCCTTTTGGGTCTTGGTATCTGGTAGGGGAGAATCCTTTCTTTTATGCAGTTTGACTTTGTTTATTCAGTATTTTATTAATTTTTTACAAGATAATTGTTGCTTTTATAATATAGTTGTAATTACATTTGTTCCAGCTGCATTACTGTTGATTGTAAGTTTTCTTTTTTTCCAGTGTGATCTGATACCAGAAATTCTGATCAGTGCTCACTTCATATTACAGGAGACTCCAGATGTTCTCATAGTGAAACACACAAGCAGTGTGTGATCAGGCTATATGAATTATTTACTTGTAAGAGATTTGAGTGAAAAGATCTAGTAGGCTGAGTAATTAGAGTCAGGTGCATATGGAGGCTTTTACTCAAAACAATTTTGTTAATCTTAGTTTTCTGTCAGTAATTTTGAGGACTTTTGCCCTAAAGCATGTCAAAAACATGGACAGGTATGTGCCCAAAGATGTTCATGATAATAGTGTTTATAATAGTAAAAAAAAAAAAGAGTAAAATCTTAAATGTCCAGCAATAGGGAATGGCCAATAAAACTATGGTTCAGTTGGAATGTAATAACTAGCCTGCAAAGTTTTTAATGAAGCACATTTGTGTAAAAAAAGCAGAATGTGGAATTGTACAAAATGCGATGATGTCAATGAAGACCCCTTCATGCCCTCCTTCCTTCCCCTCCCCCAAAAAAAGATGTAGAAGGAGGGAAACATACTAAATGTTTGTTTGGGAAGTAATCACAATATTAAGACTCCTTATAAATTTATCTGTTCCTGTGATCTAGTTAAGTTCAGTAAAAGTTGTACAGAGAAGATTAACTGATTAGAAGTTGTTTTAGCATAAGGAACAATCGCATTGAAAGAAACGGCCTCAGATGTTTCAGAGATTGGCAGAATATTAATGTGTAGCTCTTTAGCTAGGCCTGTGATTATTTGGGTGAGATTTTATTCGGGCAGAATGATGTTGTGCCAGACAGTCAGTACTAACGATATTGTGCCATTAAAAAAGACTGAGGGAATGTATGGTATATTATGGGACTTCACTGGTGGCTCAGATAGTAAAGCATCTGCCTGCAATGCATGAGACCCTGGGTTCAATCCCTTAGTCGGGAAGATCCCCTGGAGAAGGAATTGGCTACCCACTCCAGTATTCTTGCCTAGAGAATCCCATGGACACACCTTGGTGGGCTGCAGTCCATGGGGTCACAAAGAGTCAGACACAAGTGAGTTGACGAAGCACATACACACATGATATACTACAAAGAGAAGAATAATTAAGGAATTTTGTAGTTTTCCATTTTGTCTCTGGAAAATTTGTTGACTGATAAACTTTCGTTTTTGATAATGTGTTAATTGCCTATAGAAAGATGTAGGTTGATGAGAAATCAATAATGTTCTATATTTTATTGTTAGATGGAGATTGTATAAAGCTTCCTTCAGAAATATTTGCAAAGATAGAGACCTGTCTGAATGAAGTCAGAGATGAAATTTTTATTAGACTTCAACCTCAGCTTAGATGTACATTAGGTAAGTAATTCGTGGAATTTAACTGTATTACTCATCTACTGTAAAGACATACTTACATCATAAGGAAATATCATACTGTTTTATTACTTGGGATGATCAGATTCTTGGAAGGGAGAATCTGGGTAGAAACGTATCACTGGTTAAATCATTCAGGGATGGAGTTGTTTTATATAAATATGCACGCGTGTGTTCCATCCCTTCAGAGTGGATGCATTTCTCAGAGCCAGGTCAGCACTTAGGGGTTACACCATTGGCTGCTTTCCCTGTCCTTCACCCTAGTAGACTGCTACAGCCACTCATCTGTTGGATGGAGACTCATCCTACAGGAGCCTTGTCCATAAGATCTCCAGAGTGTAGACCGAGGGGCTCCTGTGTTGCATTTTGCGGCTATCAGTTCCCGCCTAGAGTGAACTGAGATGTTTTATTCAGGTTCCCTACTCCAGTTCCCAGTTTTAAAGAGTGGTTTCTTCCCCAGTCTGAATCACCACCCTGCTTATCCCTGCTCATTATAAATATTTGGAAGATCGTGTCTTGCTCTACTGCTGCCTTGGATGTGGATATCTGTGTACAGAGAAGGGATGTCTGAAAATTGTGCACTCATAGCAGTTGGGCAGGCATGTAGCTCTTCCTGTACAGGAGCATCCTCTCATTGTGTCTGTGCTACTCAGTCAGCAGTGAGAGGGGCCATGTTAGTGCTTAAGGCTTACTAATGAAACCTAACACTTGCTTCTGGGAGCACCTTGGAATCTTACAATGTGTGTGTCCTCATTCTGAATATTAACATGTATTCTAAACCACTGAAGAAAGAGAAGTAGAATCCTACTGGCTTGGAATGTTGGTTACATTTTTAAGATCAGCCAGACACTTACTCATTTTCATTACTGTTTTTAAAAAACATTGTAAGCTATCCTCTCTGCTCTCCCTCCTCATAGTTTAAGAAATATTACAACTAATGCCCTTTTTGTACTCCTTCCCAATTATTCCTTACCTCACCACAAATGTAACTGCTGTCTTGAATTTGATATTTCTTTTCCTTCATTGTGTGTATATATATATATATATTTTTTTTTTTTTAAGGAAAAAGCATGTATTTTATGGTGTCTACTTATTTATGTAAATGTAGAGAGTAATTTAGTCTTTGAGTGTTGTGTACCAGTGTCAGGAAAGACAGACCAATACAACAGAATAGAAAGTCCAGATCCAAACCCGCCTGCCCCCCCCCAACCCCACCCCCATTTGGTTTCTTCCTAATGGTGATGGTTGGTTCCTGATTGGGGGGGGGGGGGTGTGGGTGGGATCAGAGCCCTTCTTCACAGCACAATTAGAAAGAAACTTCCAGTATTCACATATTTAAAGACCTAAACATGAAAAGCAGAGTTGTAAAACTTTGGAAGAAAATATAGGTCACTATTTCACTAGAGATTTGTGACTGCAGTTACAGCAAAGTTTAAAACCTCTGTGTAAAGATAGAACAAAGAATTAATATCCAGGATATCTTATGAAGAATTCTTGTACATCAGTTTAAAAAAAAAAATAGAAAAAACCTGATAGAAAAGTGGCCAGACAAATTAATGAGCCAGTAACAGAAGAGGAAACCTGAATAGCTAGACAGCAAGGAGTCACTGAAAAGTTTGCATCCTCATGAACAAGATACTTTAGGGAAATATGCAAACTAGGTGCAGATGGTCTCCATCTTTCAGTGGTCCAACTTTTGATTTTTTTTTTCAGTTTACAATGGTGTTAAAGCGATAAATGCAATCAGTAGAAACTGTGCTTTGAGTTTTGAATTGTGATCTTTTCCTAGTGATAAGCCCTGTGATACTCACTTGTGATGCTGGGCAGTAGGAGTGAGCTGCAGCTCCCAGCTAGCCATGTGATCACAAGGGTAAACAACCAATATGCTTACAACCATTCTGGATCCAGACCAGCATCCTGCTTTTCACTTTCAGTATAGTGTTCAATAAAGTACATGAGATATCCAGTACTTTACTGTAAAATAGACATTGTGTTCAGTGATTTTGCCCAATGGTAGGCTAATGTTAAGTGTTTTGAGCACGTTGAAGGTAGGTTGGGCTAAGCTTTGATATTTGGTAGGTTAGGAGGATTAAATGCCTTTTCAACTTAACGATATTTTCCACTTACGATGTAAAGGTTTATTGGAACATAACCCTGTCATGAGTTGAGGAAGATGTGTAGTTGAGCAGGAGTTGGGGTTAAGGCAGTAGAGACAGAGAAACCACTTAATTTAGACAGGAGGTTATCAAAATTAGAAATAAGCTTTGGTATTGTATGTTTCTCCAACTTGGAAATTATTATCCTACAGTGTTTCTCCAGTTATATTATTTTTAGCATCTGTACCAAACAAATCTACATATTTTTGCTTTGTTTTTATGATGCTCTAGAACTGTCACAGTTCTGAGGATTTTTTTCCCGGAGAAAAGCTTATCTGAGGAGACAGTATGAGTCTTTTGTATCTTTGTCTTAGGTATTTTCAGAAGTGTCACCAAGACAAATGAAAGATACTGTTAATTGAAATGATGGACATTTTTAGAAAGTGCTTCAAAAACTTCTCTCGCCCAACTGTGAATAACTTACTCTATCATATATACATATTCCCATATATTAATACTGTGAATATAGTGAGAAAAGATGGCAATTTGTAATTTTTTTCAGTTCATTATGAGCAATAATTTTTCTTTTTCTTCTTGAAGGTGATATGGAAAGCCCTGTGTTTGCATTTCCTCTGCTCTTAAAAATAGAACCCCACGTTGAACAGCTCTTCACATACTCTTTTTCTTGGAATTTTGAATGTTCGCACTGTGGACACAAGTATCAAAACAGGTTAGTGTTTCTATTTTCTTTAATGGATTCATTCTGTTGAAAATGTCTCCAAGTAATGAAATATGAAGAAAACTTGCTTCCACTTGTAGCATTGCTGTCTTTACCCTTGATAAAATTTCCTTTTGTATAGTGAAGTTTCTCCACCGCTAAGATTAAAAGGAAAAAGTTGAGCCCCAGTAACTGCATTATTTACTTGCTTTTTCATACTAAAAGAGTACCAAAAATAATAATAATAATAAATAAACATAAATGGTTTGACAGATTACTAGAAGGAATTTTGTTAAGTTCTTTAGTGGGAAGTGGGGACTAGTGGTGATGTAGCACAGTCCCCTACCTCCCCCACTTCCCCTGGATTCCCCACTAAGTAAGTACACCTCTTAGAATTCTTTGCAAAACCATGTGTTTTGTTTATATTAGAGACTAGGGCTTTTGTTTGCTTGTTTTCAACATTGTGGAAACTTGATTTTAGGCTCCCAGAGTCTGGCAGCAGATCTCAGAGGTAACTTATGCTCTCCCATTCCTTCCCTTAGTCCTAGGAAAGACCAGCCACCACCAGAATCCTTCTACACGTGAACTGTCTCAGCCATGCTTTCTACTTCCCTGCTGCCTCTAGGTGAGGATTAGAAAGATCACGATTGTTGTACATGACCCTGAGATTGGTACTCAGGACGAAACATGGAGAAGAAAAAAGCTGCAAAGTTATTTTGCTTCCAAACACCTACCATATTAAAAAAAAAAAGAGAGAAATTAGGTTTTGGAAGAGGAGTCAGGGAGAGAAAATTTATCAGACATGACACCCTCGCTGTGTCCATATATGAGAAAGTCACTGGCTGGCTGGCAGTTAAAACATGACCAAGCTGGTTCTGTTGGTCATTTATTCAAACTGTTACAATAGAAGTAAATCCTTTCCTCTTTTCTTGAATTCACCTGTTAGTAAACTAGAAAATTTGGAGTCTCCAAGTTATTGAATAAACGTATATGAAAAAATACTACTTTAGATATTCATTATCTTAATTGAGACTATTTTCAGGTATTTAGGGATTAGTCAAGGAGAGCTGAGTGTGAGAGAATGCTCTAGGAAATCCAAGCTGTAGAACCAGGAAGCATTTGGTTTTTTTTTTAAATCAGTTAAGGCAAAAAGACTAGAACAGAATTCAGTTCAGTCGCTCAGTCGTATCCGACTCTTTGTGACCCTGTGGACTGCAGCACACCAGGCTTCCCTGTCCATCAGGGAACAGAGTAAGACTTAGCATTTCACTCATACCTAGGACTTAAGTAACTTTGTGTGAGTATTAGAACAAACATCTGCTTCTAGGTCTTCTGGCATTGAGTTGTATAAATTATCTGACTTTCTCCTCATTTGACATGTGTGGAAACTGAAACTTGAAAGGGGTTAAATTGATGCCTGAGGTGACAGACTAGTAAGTGGAACAACTCAGGCTTAGGTTTTCTGTTCCCTCAGACTTTCCTGCTCACTAAGGTATGCTGCCTCATCTCTACCTGGGTCTTAAATAATATAAATAACAGATACAAGCCTGAAGATGACAGTCAACTTGATAGCTTTTCCAGAATCTGTATCTGTTGTTTGACAGCTTTTCACTGAGCATATTCTCTGTGCCAGGAACTCAGCAGAAATCATCTTTATTCTGGCCAAATTCAGATAGTTAGTTAGGGAAGTAACATGGAAACATAACAGAGGGCCAGTGTCTTAGCAGTTATTTTGATCTGTTGGCTTTGAATACAGAGTGAAAAGTGCATTTTGGAGCCGTATAGAAAAACTCTTGAGAGCTCAAGGGAAAGAATCCACCAACCACTTGCCCCCCCCCCTTTTTTTTTCCTTAAAGTTTTTTGTTCTAAAAGTAAAAGTAGTTAGAAGGGAAAAGCTTAAAATGAAGTGGCATTTCATTGAAACTTACTTGCACTTAATCTGGTGGAAAAATATCAGCAAACTCTTTCATTTGTGTGCTGCTGTTTTTAGTGCTAGTTTAAGAGCTTTTGACTTGATTTAGAAGATAGTTTCTGCAGGCAGTTAAAGACCCTGGAGTTGGGTTCCCTGAGCACATTTCATGTTTGTCAGATTTATCATCTGATGTGTCTCATTTTCCTGATCTGTAAAATGGGGATGAAAAGAGCACCTGCCACAGAGATGTTTTGGTAGATGAGTGTTTAGCTCAGTGCCTTATATGTAGTACGTGCTCAGGAATGTGAGATGTCATGTGGAGCATTAAAGCTTATTTGCTGAGACAAACTCCCTTTTATTAATGAAAAATAGGAGCCTTTACTTAATATTTATCTTTGGAAACAGAATGTAGCAGAAATAACAGTCAATGCATTTGTTGATACCTTTATGTGGCTTTGCCTTTAAAATGTTAGCTTCCCTGAGAATTGATCTATTTGTAACAGCCTGTGGTTACCTCACACATAAGTTACCGGTATTTGTTGTTATTTATAAAAGAAGGTGGTGTCTCTTAGATAATAAATAATTGCTTTTTTAAAGATACTGTTAATCGAGTTGAATTGTAGTATACATCTGTAAAGATCATGTTTGCAGATGCTGTTGCTATCAGATATTCAGGCTTAAGTGCAAAATTTAGAACTTGTATAAACTGTGAAAACCATATTTTTTTCACAACTGATATTCTTATATTTTAAGGATCAAGATAATTAAGTTGTTGCTATTCCCAAATATATGTTTTTGTAAGTGCCCCTTTTCGTTTTTGGTTGTTAGTAATGGATAGCCAGATGGTGAATTTTTTGAATAAGGATGAACTCTTAATATATTTGAAAGCCTTAAAGCAGTGGTCCTTCACTCGGGGCTCTTTCTTGCCCCGTGGGACATTTGGCAGTGTCTGGAGATAGCTAGTTGCTACAGCTGGAGGCTGTTACAGCCTCTCTTGTGTAGAGAGGCCAGGAATGAGGCCCAACATCCTCCAGTGCACAGGTCAGTGCCCTCCAGCAAAGAATAACCCAGTGCAAAATATATAGCAGCGGTATTGCCCTTGAGAAACCCTGCCTTTAACATTTTCATCTCATAGCTGAGAAACTATAGATAATTAATGTGGAGAGTCCTTACAGAGAACTTTACTAGGGTAGGGTTAGGAAGGAACATTGACATACATTTGCAGGAATAGGAAAGTATGAATAAACAAATAAAGGAAAGTGCCTTCTGTTTTAGACATCGATTTAAGGTAACATGAATGAATTTAACCTAATCAAAATTATGTTTTTTTTTTTTTAATAGATGTATGAAGAATCTGGTCACCTTTACAAATGTCATCCCTGAGTGGCACCCACTTAAGGCTGCCCATTTTGGTCCGTGTAACAGTTGCAACAATAAGTCACAAATAAGAAAAATGATATTAGAAAAGTGAGTTTAAATTGCCTTACTATTTTTAGAACAAAGTGAGTGTGGATTTACTTTTTTTTTTTCCAGTGTGTAGTATTGAAAGTGATGACTGCAACCTGCTTTTCAGAAGTTTGAGTTAACATAGGTCTATGAATTGCCAAAGTGCTTCTCTCTGTCAGGAGCTCTGGTAAGCTGTTCAGGTGACACACCACTGCAGAGCTGACTTAGGGTAATTGTCTGACCCCACACCTACTATCTCTCCTCCTTTTTTTCTTTGTCTTCTCTCTCTTTTTAAGTTTATTGAACTTCCATTTTCCTCACCTCTGTCAAGTGCCTGGAGTCATTAGAATTCTGGGATTTCCTTAACCTGATTTCAAGAACTGCTGCTGCTGCTAAGTCGCTTCAGTCGTGTCCGACTCTGTGTGACCCCATAGACGGCAGCCCACCAGGCTCCGCCATCCCTGGGATTCTCCAGGCAAGAATACTGGAGTGGGTTGCCATTTTCTTCTCCAGTGCATGAAAGGGAAAAGTGAAAGTGAAGTCGCTCAGTCGTGTCCGACTCTTAGCTACCCCATGGACTGTAGCCTGCCAGGCTTCTCCGTCCATGGGATTTTCCAGGCAAGAGTACTAGAGTGGGGTGCCATTGCCTTCTCCGATTTCAAGAACTAAGATGGTTCAAAATGAGCCATAGGCTCATCTCTCTGAGTTTCCATCTTCTCCCAGACCTCAGCATGCTAATTCTTCATCCTTCCGTAAGCTTTCTGCTGCCCTTGAGCAGATGTGTCTTCATTATATATCACCAACTCTTCTGTTTTTCCTCAGTGGGTGGACTGATCAGAATTATCTTTTTTAGTGTTATCAGAAGCCCCATCTCTGTAAAAACTTACAGGTCAGTTCCACATTAGGCAGTTTCTCTCTCTTTTTTGTTAATACACTCACACACATGTACCTCCTCTGTAACTTTGTCCCTACCTAGAGGACATGTTTTGAAGTTTCATTTGATGTAGTAAAGAACCAGTGACATTAACCTTCTCTTCCCTTTTTCCAGTGGCCTTGGATGTGCCAAGAAACCCCTCAGAACCTTTCCTAAAGGTTTTGTTTTCATCCAAGTAACAAAATCTCAGTTAATCTACTAGTGCCAAGACCTAAAAGGAGAAAAGAACAGTGCCCCTCCTAGTCCATCTCCAGGCATGTGCTTTAAACCTTCAAGGTAGCATTCACTTTGACATTTCAGTACAGTGTACCTTTGCCACCTTTACACAGTCTTCTCCTTTTAAAATAGTTGAGGACTGGGGCTCTCACACCATCACCTGGGCCCCACCTATGTTTAACTTCTCCCTGTCCTTCCAATATGACTGCATTTTTTGGTTAAATCAGTACTTCATTGTTTATAATGAGTATACATACATCCCTTCTCCTGCCAAGGAGTATATGCGGTTATGTTTCATCTCTTTCATAGCTCTTTATTTTTCCTGGAGTTATTGATTGCCTGTGTTTTCATTTGCTTTGTTATATATGCATTGTGAATTTTCTCCAAATTCTTCAAATGCCCATTAAATGCCTGTTGACATTCAAATGCTTCACAGTGTTTAAGTTCTCCTCCTCACTTTTGGCGTCGCAGATCAGTATGTGGCAAAAACCAGAGTTTATTGATATAGACAGTTTTGTAGTACTTTTTATTTATAGGTACGTAAAGACTGGATTATTCTCTTAATAGAAAGATTGACAAGGGATAATTTATAAATAAATTATCCCTTGTCAGTTTGGATAATTACATTTTTGGATACTGATTCAAGTTTATTTCAGAATAAATGTTGATAAGCTAAGTAAGTTTGACATCTGTTTAAATATTGGGAAAAGAGATATTCAACCTTTTTTTGTAAATCCTGAAAGTTCCATTAAATTCAGTTATTTGAGGCCTATTTTGGGTTCTGTTCTCTGGTTTGTCATGTTACTGTAATGTGTTTTTGAAATTACAGATGTTTGAGATTTATAGTAAATCAACCAGTATGTTATCTTTTCTACTTCCTTAGAAATAAACTTTTTGTAAGTAGAATTTTAACGTGATGGCTCTGTCTACTTCCTGAGAAAACAGAGAAATAGGCCAAATTATTAGCTTGTTTGATTTTTTAAAATGTTTATTTGAATATCTTAGGTTTGTGATTTTGTTTCACATATTACCTGTCCCATCTAACAAAAAAGCAGTTAATTTGGGCGCTTGGTGCCAAAGAAAATTCTCAAAGGTCTAGATTTTTTTCTTTTGATTCTGTGAAGTAGTTTTCAAGAGATCTTCTGTAAGCCAAAGCAGTGTTGCGGCTTACAGGGCAAGTTTTGTTTAACGGCCTATGTTAGAGCTTTACTGCATGATGCCTCCAACTGTCAGTGACACCATTCTGAGAAGGGTGTACCGTTACACACGTCTTCGAGTGAGTTCTCCATTTCTAATTAAGGCACACATCTGGAGGTTCTCAAGAAAAAGCAGTGCAATTGGCCTTGGGAGTGTTATGTGTGACTCACTTCAGACCGTCTTTTGTGCAGCCAGACACGTGGCATCACATTCATTTGACTTCTCTTGCCTTTCTCCCCTACAGAGTCTCTCTCGTATTCATGTTGCACTTTGTGGAAGGCTTACCCCATAATGACTTGCAGCACTATTCATTTCATTCTGAAGGCTGTCTTTATCAAGTAACTTCTGTAATTCAGTACCAAGAAAATAATCATTTTATAACATGGATTTTAGATGCTGATGGTAAGTGCTTAAACGTTTTTCTTTTATGATAATAGGCATGGAGACTGAACTCTAGCTTCTTGTTCTTTTAAGACAAACAATGCCTTGACATTCTTTTCTCTCTTCTCGTCCTTGCCTGTTACAACCCCGCCCCTCTCCTCTACCCCATCACCCTGCTTTAGAATCACTCCTCATGGCTGTCTTTGCTTGTTTATATCAGCATGTTTATGAGTATACACATGCATATGCATATTGCTTTTTTAAACAGAGATTGAGGTGAGAGTCTACTGTTGGTTTATAGTTTGCTGTTTTTCACCAATGTTCTTCCTGGGGATAGTTTGGATACATATCACAATATGCTTATAAAAGCACTTTGCAAATGGAAACTCATAAATATAGATATTACCTTCAAGTTTTACCCTACTTCAGAATTTAGGGGAGGATTAGTTCTCAATAACTTAAAAAAACTTTGAAAAACATTTTAGTTTTCTAATTGCACTCTAGAGAATGAAAAATCCTCTTCAGAGATAAGAGGTTAGGTGTTTTCCAGCTTTGACAAATATATAAAAATTGTATGGTTAGTTTATAAAAAATGTCCTGGCTCTTCTCTAGAGCAGTGAATCAGTCTCTGAGGGTTCAGCCCAAATAGTAATCAGATGGTTCTAACATACGTGTGTGGTGGAGATCCACTGACCTAGGCAAAGAAAATATTCTCAACGTTTTAATGGGTATAGCATAAGAAGTAGTGGGTTCAGATTGTTTATAAGACTGTATCAACATAAACTTAGGAGTAGTGGGTTCAGATTGTTTATAAGACTGTATCAACATAAACTTACTTAGCAGATAGTTTTGTTTGGGATTTTTTGGTGTTTTAGAGGGGTATTTAATGCCTTTCCTTGTCATTGATCATCTCATCCCTACTTGACAAATGAGAAAACAGGAGCTCAGAAATAAGAGCAGACACCCAAAAACCTAAGCTTTTATTTTTTTCCTAACCAGCCCCCACCAATAAAATAATCAGATTAAATGTTGGTACTTGAGGTAACAAGCTTTGTTTATCATGAAAATTCATATATATGAAAAACTTAATCTATTTTTTGATATTGTTAGATATATCAGGTGATACTGCACTGTCAATTCCAGAAGTTAAAGATACTTCTGTCTTGATTTTTATGAGCATTTTAGAAAAGAGTAAACACTGCCTCAGTTTTTCACATTTCTGAATGTTAGTCCATAACTTTTGTTATCCAAATTCAAGGACTTGACATTCGGCAGAGAAAAATGGTGACATAAGGATAAGGCCATGTTTTCAAGTTCTCTTTTGGTGGGTATTCAGTGATAATAGCAGTTAAAAAGGCCAGAAGAAAGTTAACCTAGGATAGTGGTCTGTTTGAATGTCTAACCTCTTTCACTTTCACTCCCCATTCCCCAGGAAGTTGGCTAGAATGTGATGACTTAAAAGGCCTGTGTTCTGAAAGGCACGAGACGTTTCAGGTTCCTGCTTCAGAGATGCATATTGTTATTTGGGAAAGAAAAACATCTCAGATGACAGATAAAGCATCTGCCTGCCATCCACTTAAAAAGACTAGTGACCAGTATGCTTTCGGCGATGAGAAACAAATGTCTCCAGCAGCATGTTCTGTAGGCGAAGCTGCCTCAGCTGAACCGTCCTCAGGAACGCACCCCACAGATGTGTCCATGGTTCCTAATACCCTCTCACAGGATGAAGCCGTAGCTCCTGGACATCATTCCCTTCCAGATCTGAAAGGTTCAGTTGACAGCAGTATCTTACCTTTGACACTTGAAGAAGTACAGTCCAACTCTGAAGGTTTTTTATTAGAACACAAACCTGTGGCAGAAAATGCAGGGGTTGTTGAAGCAAACACTTCGCAGTCACAGGAGTCACTCATAGCTTCTTTAGTGGCCCCATGCGAGGACAAGCTTACCCACAACCAGTCTATGGATTTAAGCTTTTCATCCCAACTCTTAACTATGCCATCAGTACAGGTGACTACAGAAGATACTGTAGTTACTCAGCCTGTGAATGATACTCACGCTGCTGACCTTACACAGCAAGTAAAGTCAGTAGACACTGAGGGTACAGTTGCTCTAGAGAGGAATGTTTCATTGAAACAATTTCTTGCACCAGAAACTGGGAAGTTAAATCCAGAACAACATGTTACATCTCAGGTATCTGATTGGAAGGAAAAAGAAACCACAGCATTTTCTCAAACTGTAACAGCTAAGCCATTACAGAATCCACTTCTGAAAGAGAATCAGAAGAAACCATTTGTGGGAAGTTGGGTTAAAGGCTTATTAAGCAAGGGTGTTTCTTTTATGCCATCTTGTGTGTCTTGTGTTTCAGCTCATAACAGAAACACTGTGACTGATTTGCAGCCTTCAGTTAAGGGGGCAAGTAATTTTGGTGGCTTTAAAACTAAAGGTTCCAGACAAAAGGCCAGCCAGGCCTCCAGGAAAGCTCACAGGAAGGTAGCTAAGCCGCCTCTGGTGAGTAACTCTCCTCCAAGCCATCAGTCACCAGCCAGCAGAGCTTCCCCTCCCCATGCTGATGGCACTGGTGATTCGGAAGTTTTGAAGAGATGTGAAAGCGCCTCCTGTGGCGCTAACCTCAACCACAGTTCTCACGGAGATGAAAATGGTGTTTCTTCACCAAACCATGGAGACACAATCGAGGGTCAGATTCATAAACTCCGTCTAAAACTTCTTAAAAAACTTAAGGCAAAAAAGAAGAAATTAGCTGCTCTGATGTCTTCCCCCCAAAACGGAACACTTCCAAGTGAACCTTCGGAACAGGTGTCCCATTGTGGGTCTCCAAATGACGATGAGTCAATAGAAGGCTTGCTACAAGAACTGCAGCGTCAAATTGACATTGCCGATAATAAATCAGGGTGTACCACAGCTCCTGGTGTTTCTCCATACAGTGGTCAGACGCATGAAGAAATTCTAGCAGAATTACTGTCCCCAGCCACTGTGGTTTCAACAGAGCTCTCAGAAAACGGAGAGGCTGACTTCAGGTATTTAGAAATGGGAGATAGTCACATCCCGGCACCAGTTCCCAATGAATTAAACAGTATTCCCCACAACACACATCTGAGGCAGGAGCATAATTACTGCAGCCCCACCAAGAAAAACCAGAATGAACTTCAGCCGGATTCACTCACAAATAATGCCTTCATTAGAACATTGAACTCGGAAAGTCCCATGAAGACTGATATTTTTGATGAGTTTTTTTCTGCTTCAGCGTTAAATTCGTTAGCAAATGACACATTAGACTTACCTCATTTTGATGAATATCTGTTTGAGAATTGTTGAGTGCTTTTAGCTCTTTTTAGTTTAATATTTATTACTACTCTTGGAAAAATTTACTGTATTTCTAGGTAGTGTTTGACACAATGGCCTTGTCACGAACAAAATGTAAGCTACTGAAGGTTTCACCTCTCCAGTATTCTTACCTGGAGAATCTCATGGACAGAGAAGCCTGGGGGGCTACAGTCACGGGGTTCGCAGAGAGTCGGACGTGACTGAAGCAACTTAGCAGTAGCAGCAGCATGTCCATGAAGCATGTGATCTGTTTCATGAGTTTAAATGATGATGAATGTGTTCTGCTTTTTGGCTTCATTTTGTGGTTGTAAGTGAATGAGGATTTGAAAATGTTAAAAATGAAAAGTAGTGTATAGTTTCTAGCAATTTGTACAGTTGGGTACACTAAATTTGAAATCTTAGTTTCATTGGTTGAGGAAAAACACTAGTTGATACAAACTTAAGTGACTGTGTATGGTCTGTGAACATATGACTGTTTTGCTAGTGGTGCTGTGGTCTTGGTAAGAGCCTAAGCATGTTTCTTGTACCAATAGAGTGGTAAAGAATGTAAACTTCCCCTCCAAACAATTTGTCTCCTCTTTCTATCCTTAAAAAAGATGGCAGGAAACTCATAACTACAATGTTGCATAATGTTAAGTGATCAAAAAAATGATCTATAAAAGGAAAAAGTAATGTATTTTTGTGTTGCTGTGCTAAGAAATTGTAAGTATCATCTTTCTCCCCTAAGACACTTATTTCTGTAGCCAAAGTGGAACACACCATCTAACAGTTATGTTTTGGCAGAAATAGCCAGTACATGTAAGACTTGCATATGTTGGGTTCTATTATAAATGAAATGTTAATTCATTTAAACCTCAACGTTCCTATGAGCAAAGTACTCTTATCACCTTTAACAGTTAAGGAAACACCATCAAGCTAACAAGTTGTAGAGCTGGGAATGAGGAGAGTGGTTACTACAGCAATAAGAGTTGCTGAACTTATATGTTCCACCTGTAGCTTCACTTAAACTTTGGGCGTCCAAACAGCACCTCTTGCTGTATTGATTTGAATTAGTAGCAGAGTTACTGAGGTTTAAGGGTGGTCATCTTGGGGAAAGAATACTTTGCTAGGGATGCAGATCTTCAGAATTGATTCATCAAATTTACTTCCAAACCTCCCTCCCTTCCCTTTTTTCTGATTACAAAAGTGACATGTTTATTATAAGGAAAAACTGGGAAAATACAAGAAAACATCAAGATTTCAGAGTATTCATCTTAACATTTAGTGATAATAACTACTGCAGACATTTTCGGAGAAGGCAGTGGCAACCCACTCCAGTACTCTTGCCTGGAAAATCCCATGGATGGAGGAGCCTGGTGGCGCACAGTCAGACACGACTGAAGCGAGTTAGCAGCAGCAGCAGACATTTTCATGTTTTTATGCATTTAGACATTTAAGAAATAAAAGCTTCTGTTGTACCTGTTTGTTGATGATCTGTGTTCATGTTTAATGACCACTTTTTCCCTCTTTAGTTTTTGACACCTTTCAGATAGCTACGTAATGTTACATTGTATTACCACTGTTTCATCAATTTATATTTTGAAGTGATTTGTACTGTTTTGTTATTGTTAATTATACTTATTGACAAAAATTTTCACAGATCCGGGTTTTATTTTCTGGGAGTGGAATTGCTGGGTCCAAGGATATGCACTTTTATTTTTGGTCTTTTAATAATGGCATGAGTCATTTTGCTGAATCCTCATCAGCACTAGGAAGTAGCATGGGTCAGGGGAGGGAGAACCTTGGCTGATTTTGGTTACATTTCCATGATGACTAGTGATGCTGAATATTTTCTGTAACTCTCTCAGCCATTTTGAGTGTCTTTGAGGCATTGCTTATCCATCCTTTACTTGTTATTAATTATTCAAATATTTCTAGGTTTCTGCTGAATGTCATGCATTGTTGTAAACCTCAGATACAAGGCAATAAAAAAATACAATAAAAGGAAATTCTTGCCTTTCAGTCATTTGCATTTTAAACAAGAAAGTAAATCTATAATGTTAGGTGGTAATAGGAAATAGATGTGGATGACTCTTGTTGTTTGGTAGTTCTGTAAAGTTGCCGTGAACACTGCATTAGCAGTTACTGAACCACTGCTCCTGGCGGGAATACAGTTAGGTTTCTGTGAACCTCTGCTCACAACATCATCATCATTTGATCAACAAATGATGTTTTTTGTGTTTTTCTGTTTAAAGATACCTTATGTAATAGATATTATTGCTTCACTAACGTTGAACACAGGGCCAACAGTGCTGTAGCTCATGCCTGAATGGAGCTGTCCCACACACACATTTTCTTCCATAAGGCACATCACACCTTCCTTGAGCTTGGGAACAGGAGATAGGACTTGAGCACCACACTTCAGGGCTATTTTAAACCACAAAATAACCAACAAAAAATGTCCATAAGATGTTGGGTCCATGCCAGCAGTCCTTGAAGTCTGGTCCTATCCAAGATGTCCATGAGCATGTTCAGTTCACGCCAAGTGATCTGTACCACACATGGAGGACCTTGTGGCACAGACCAGATGTTCTGCAAGGGACTCAGATTTTTCACTGCTGTGTACACATCCACAAATGACCACAAAAGCACTGCAGGTATTGATTTTTAGGGTTACAAATTTTAGCAAGTAGGCAAATTCACAAATACACAATTGATTAATGTCAGATGGTACTAAATGCTATGGAGAAAAGTGAGTTGAGTGATAGGATTATTTTAGACCAGGTGGACTTGGAGGGGGGTGACATTTGAGCAGGTCCTTCAGTGAAGTTAGGGAGTTGACCACATGACTGAACGAAGGGCATTATCCAGGAAGAACAAAAGCCCTGAGACGTGAGGGTGCTTGGCATGGTTGAGAACAGAGACGAGGCTGGTGTGAACAGTGAGCAAGGGAAGGAGAACTAGAACATCGGGTTAAAGAAGTTGGCAGAATCACGTATGGTCACGTATGGTCCCCGAGAATAACAGGAAGCCACCAGAAGTTTCCAGACAAGGGAATGACACAATCTAGTCAAGAGGTTTTAAAAGATCACTGACTACAGTTGTCAGAATATAAGTGCTAGTTTGCAACAGTCTCAGTTCAGACAGCTGTGGAGGTGATAAACAGCTGGACCTCAGTTGCATTTCAGAGGTGGAGGCAACAGATCGAGTTGATGGTTGACTGGGGGGTAGAAAGAGAATGCAAAGAGGGAGCTCAGATTTCGTTGCCTGAATACATGGGTGGTTCTGTCTGCTGAGATGGGACAGACCCAGGAAGGAAAACCTTTAAAAGAAAGAATTTGTTCAATTTTGGATGCGTTCCCTTTCCTGGGTGATAAGAAGATAGGGCTTCCTAGCGGGGAAGGCAGAACATCTGTGATTGTGGGAACTATAATCACTGATGTGCATGTCCAGGAAGTGCCCAAACTGAAGGTGTGTGCTCTGCGAGTGAGCAGCTGCACCCGGAGTTGTATCCTCAAGGCCAGGGAGCAAGATCCTCACCTTCAACCAGATGGCCCTGGACTCCCCCAAGGGCCATGGCACTGTCCTCTCTGGTCCTCTCAAGGGCGGAGAGAGGTGTACAGGCATTTTGGCAAGGCCTCAGGAACCCCTCATAGCCACACCAAACCCTAGGTATGCTCCGAGGGCTGGAAGTTCAAGCGCACCAGAGGCCAACGGTGGCTACAAGAACTAACCAACCCCTGACTCTACTTTGCTTTTAAAAGATTTTGGATGCTAAAAAAAAATAAAATTGGATGCATTAAGTGTAAGATCCCTATTAGACTTCCAAGTGGGGAGAATAGGAAAGTGGATCTATAGCACTGGGGCTCGAGAGGGGACCACTGGAGATACCCATCTAGGAATGATGAGTGCACGGAGCCTATTTTGAAAGGTTGTTGCTGACCCACGAAAAGACGCTGGGATTCTTGGCCTCCGGAAGAGAAGAATTCAATCTGGGGCCAGAGACGAGGCTTGATAGCTCAGAGCTTTTGTGCAATAGAGTTTCATTACAGTATAAAAGGGATAGAGAAAGCTTCTGACACAGACATCAGAAGGGGGCAGAAAGAGTACCCCCTTGCTAGTTTTAGCAATGGAATTATATACCTTTTAATTAGTTATTACAATGAATCAAAAGAATGTCTCAAGTTTGTGAAAATTTTACCAGACCTACTCCAGCAATTTACATTTTAGGATAACAAGATTAGAATTTCACAATAGAAAGATCCTCCAGACCCACTCCCATAATATACATTGTAAAATATCAGGATTAGTCAGGTTTTCAGGAAGGAGAAACTGTCCTCCAGCCAGATACATTGTTGTTGTATAATCCCTAGTACAGAGTTTAAACTGAGTTGTGTAATTGACTAAGACTAATGAATGCAGAGGAAAAAGTTTGTCCTTTTCTCCTCCTTGAGAATTTCAGACCCCCAATCTCCACTTCAAGTGCCTTGGACCCCTTTCTCTTCCTTGGGGACCCTGAACTTCTTATCAATCTATCTAGGAATTGACTCTCAATTTGACGCCATGATGTAGTGCAGGTCTGGTAAGTCGCTTCAGTCATGTCCGACTCTGCAACCCTATGGACTGCAGCCCACCAGGCTCCTCTGTCCATGGGATTCTCCAGGCAAGAATACTGGAGTGGGTTGCCATGCCCTTCTCCAGGGAATCTTCCTACCAACCCAGGGATTGAACCCACATCTCTTATGTCTGCTGCATTGGCAGTCAGGTTCTTTACCACCAGCACCACCTGGAGGATGGGGTCATTTAGGGAGTTAAAACAGCTCTGGAGAAAGAAGAGGGGCAGTTAAGAGGAAAACCAGATGAGTGGTGTCCTGAAAATCAAGGGAAGAGCTATCAGATCAGCTGCCAACTTGCCAGGTGCTGCTGAGCAGTAGAGAAACACGAGGATCTAGACCTGACATTGGCTTCGGTACTGGGGACGCCCTTGGTAACCTAGCCAGGACAGTTCAGTGCAGCTGTGAGGACAAGAGTGACTGGGTTCAAGCGAGAAGGGATGGTGAGAAAGGGCAGATAAATATCCCATTCTTTTGAACCATTTGCTTGACACCTGGTGGGGGAATGCAAGGTCAAGGTTTTTGTTCATGTTTTTAAGATGGGAGATGTTATCATATGTTTAAGTGAGAGCCCAAGTGTTCCAGAAAGACAAATGGATGTTGTCAATGAGAGAAGGGACAATTGCAGGAGCAGATTTCTCTGGGATGAGATCCAAGATTGGAAGAGGGTGTGACCCTAAGAGCTAAAAGAGTTTCTCCATTTTCGTACTAGGGAAAACAAAGTATATAGGTACTGTCTTCAGAAGATTTGAAGATTAGGGGATAAGGAAGGTCTTGTGATTCTTTTCTCAAGGAGACAGTAAAAGCTGCGGGCCTGAGGGGAGAAAGAGTTGAAGATGGAAGAAGAGAGATTTGAGTCTCCAGTGCTAATTGAACAGGACCATGCATTAGGCTCGCTAAGCAGTGCTCAGAACCCTCCAGAAGTCTAAGGTTGTAAACTCTACTGAGACCAGATAAAATGGTTGTTTATTTTTCTCCAACCGTGTGTGCAGCTCGGGTGCAGGACTGAGAGAGTAGATGGGAAGTTAAAGAGTTAGCTGAAGTCAGAGGCTTTGTCAGACAAACTGGACACAGAAGTGAAAGGAGTTCAGGTTTTAGGCAAGAAAATGATTATAGTAAAGGATAAGGAGGGAGGGTTAGGAGGGACTTGGGATAAGGGATGGTCATTCAAAAAGTGGTGGCCGACCTCCATGGACTGGAGGTGGGTTCAGAGAATGCCAGAGTGGGACTCATGGAGGAAGTAAGCTGGTTAGAAAGTGGTGTGCTTGAACCTGAGCTTTCAGACACAGTGCACTTACCTGTGATGACAAGGTCTGAAGGATGACAAGGGAGGTGCAAGGCCAAGGTTGGGTGAGGAGCTAAGGAAAAGTGAGGAGACATAGAAAAGGGGAGGCCAGGATGGTATGTGGGTAGTCTCTGTATGTGGTAAAGGCATCTAAATGGCAGACTGTCTTTCTGGCCCTCTTTTGCTTTTTGCCTCCAGGAGATCCTCACCCCCCTTTCTCCCATCCATGTTCCCTCAAGAAGCACAGAAGAGACACAGGTGGCTGACAGGCACACCAGGATGTTTCTGAGTAAAGCAGACCCACAAAAGGCACTTATTATTATATAAATAACTTCTTCACAACAGCCAAGTGCCAAAGTGACAAGGAATCCGGTACTGGAGAAGTTTAATCAGGAGATTAAATATAACCAAGAAGCAAGAGGTCATTGGGAGAAAAGAGGCTCCTATGAAATAGTTCAAATCTCAAAATGAAGCTGCATTTTCTCTTTAGTTACTGCAGGCAGTTAATAGCTGGGTCAAGCACCCTTCTTGCCAGTTTTCTCTTTATTATAACCTTCCCGCTGGGTTTGGAGGCAGAGACAATCTAAATATGCTGAGAGGTTCAAATGTGTCTACAGCTCACCTGATATTTAAAGCTCCCCCAAGGCCCAAGACGACGTAAGCCAGGCCTATTCAGAAGGATGGCAAAATGTTTGAGTTGTAAACTGGAGTCCCACGGATACAGACCTTGTCGTTACCATAAAGCATCTCTGTGGATGGTCATTAATAGAAAAATTCTATCTTTAAAACTTTAATTCTATACTGAGTTCTTATCCATTGCAGATTGTCACCTCTGTAGTAGTATTATATTGAATTCCAATTATCAGGTCAGCCTATATATGCTAGTACAAGTGAATATTTTAGATAATTAAATACAAACTATCATTACATTCAACATGTGCATATAATAATCTATGTTCTACTTTTTCAGCTTATTACTAAGACAGTTGAGGAGCTCTTTGTTTTAAAGTGTGTATTTGATTTACTTGTTTCGGAATAACTAGTTTGAGTCATCTTTGACAGACAATAGTTTTTGGTTTGTTTTTACTGCAAAAAAAAAAAAAGGCTCAGTTGCTATGAGGGGGTGACTCATGACAGCAAATATGACAGTTTGCTGGGAGTCATTAGAGTAACTCCCAAGGAAAGAAATGTAAATTGGTATCTGGTGATGGTGTAAATCCCTACAGAAGTGACCCTGAAAGTGTCAATATTTTAAAGCCCTTCACAGCCAGTACGTCCAGTGGTTCCAGACTGTTGACAATAAAGCATGCATGCTCAGTCGTGTCCGACTCTTTGTGACCCTATGGACTGTAGGTAGTCCACCAGGCTCCTCTGTCCATGGAATTTCCCCAGCAAGAATACTGGAGTGGTCACCATGCCCTCCTCCAGGGGATCTTAATACTGGAGTGGTCACCATGCCCTCCTCCAGGGGATCTTCCTGACCCTGGGATTGAACCCACATCTCCTGCATTGGCAGGCAGATTCTTTACCCCTGAGCCATCTGGGAAGCCCCAACAATAACACATTAAGTGTTAAAACCTTAAGGCAGCTCTTTTTGTCTCAAGTCCTTTATTACTAATTTTACAAATATACTTAATTTCTCAGCAAGGAAAAAAAAAAGGAACTGACTTCTCTTTGTGACTTATCAATACTCTTAGACTCTTCTAGTTCTTTGTGTTACCTTAAAATCTTCAGTTTAGTAACTTCTCCATACCTAAACACATGCTTTATGACTTTTATCAGTAATTAGAATACAAATTGAATAAAATACAAAACAGGGGCCAAGAACCTGCTCCAGAGGCTCTGTGACTCCCTTGGACGCTGTAAGTAAAAAGTTCTCAGTGAATGTGTACATTCTGGGGAGAAGAGCTTTAGCTTCCCATTCAGATTTTCACAGGGCTCTGTGAAATCCCAAGTGGTCTGCTGGAAACTCTCTTAAATAAATGAAAGTGAAAGTGCAAGTCGCGTCTGACTCTTTGCGACCCCATGGACTATACAGACCATGGAATTCTCCAGGCCAGAATACTGGAGCGGGTAGCCTTTTCCTTCTCCAGGGTATCTTCCCAACACAGGGATTGAACCCAGGTCTCCTGCATTCCAGGTGGATTCTTTACCAGCTGAGCCACCAGGGAAGCCCATCTTAAATAAATGAAGTTTAACTTAAAATGAAGTTAAATTTAAAAAAAAAAAAAATGAAGATTGTTTCTGAGGCTAGGTTCTCGATGAACTCCATGGTGGAGAACTGATCACAGGTTAGATAAGCCAAGAATATGGACAATTTATAATTTTTTGAATTTCAAGATTTCTTTAAGATTCCTCCAAAGTCCTACATCAGGCAAAGGTATCACCATTTTTCTGGGTTCCCCAGGCTTTAATCCTAAAGGAAATCAACCCTGAATATTCCTTGGAAGGACTGATGCTGAAGCTGAAGCTCCAATACTTTGGCCACCTGATGCAAAGAGCCGACTCACTGGAAAAAACCCTGATGCTGGGAAAGATTGAAGGCAGGAGAAGAAGGGGACGACAGAGGATGAGATGGTTGGATGGCATCACCAACTCAGTGGACATGAGTCTGAGCAAACTCCAAGAGATAGTGAAGGACAGGAAAGCCTGATGTCCTGCAGTCCATGGGGTCACCAAGAGTCAGACATGACTTAGACAAACACAACAAGCTTTAAATGTGGGCTTCACCCTCACACTTCCCTCCCGTTTCAGTCTCGAAGTCTCAACCAGTCTTCCCTTGAATTCATCCATGCCTTTTTTCCTTTACTCACCTTAGCCCAGAGCCTCACTACTTCTCCTTTGAAATAAAATTGCGTCTCAACTGTCCTCTGATCTCTTATTTCTTATTGATGCTGTTGTCAGCCTGACCACCAAAAATAGATTTCCTTCTGTCCTAAAACAGAAACCTTTAATAGTGACTACTTTACAGAGTCAAGCCCAGCCTCTTCCCTCAGTCTTCAGGGCCCTTTCGCAAGCTAAGAACATTTTCACTGCACCCTAAGTACACATGCCCCATCCACAATCCCTGCTACCCACTCATGTTATCCTGAAATCTCCCCAGCCTAAAATGTCCCTCCCTTGCCTTGTGCCCTGTCCAGATCTTTCAGGGTCATTTCAAGTCCTCCTGAAGCCAGTGCAGCCCATCTAAGTTGACTTCCTTCTTCAGGGCCAGGGGACATTTTTCTGTGTTCCTCATGCTGACCCTTGGTCATATGCGTTTTTATGTGGCTGTCGGCCTCTGTGAACCACGTACCCAGGAAGGCAGGGATGGCTCTGGTCCTGAGTGTGTGCCACGGGACAGGCATGTGCTAGGTGAGCAAGCAGCGTGAATGAAGGTGTGGTTCCTACTCTAAAGAGATCAGGGTCCCATGCAGGGGACAAGTAACTCCCTGGTTGCAGGGTGCTGTGATGAATCGTGCAGGATGGGCATCTATATCAGATGGAGGCAGTGTCAGGGGAGGCTTCACCAAGGGTAGCTTCTCAGCAGATGTGACCCAGGTAAGCAGAGATGGGGGAGGGCATGCTGGGCAGATGGTCAGACAGCTGGCCAGGAAGAGGGTGTAAGGCAGACTGGACCATTCAAGGAACTCCTGGTAAGTGCTTATAACCTCTAAAAGGTTTCATGCAGAAACAGGGTGAAGGAAATCCTCTGGATCCTAAAATGATCATTAATATGGTCTCTTCCCTCGAGGAGCTTAGAGCCTAGTGTAAATATACTCAGCTTCAAAGTGGAAGGACCCGTCACTTCACTTTACAGCAAATATTACAGCTTCTTCATCTTGCAATGTGAGACTCAATTTGAACAGTCTGTAAATGATCTTATGACATACTTCCACCTCCACCCCCCATTCTCTTGTTTCCACTGTAAGCTATCCTGAAGTGTAGGTGGAAAGTCTGGAATTTCCAGGAGCTTCAGAAAGGCTCCTAGCTAAGAACATTTGGGTTGGGGGGTGGGGTGGGGGACGGTCTACTGTTATTCTGCCTGGAATTCCACCGAAAGTGCATTGCTGTGTCTTCTTCCTGAGGGCTCCTAACAAGGCAGTAGAGGATATTTTCTCATCAACAGTAACTTGATAAATAGTTGTCAGCCAGCATTTGCCAAAGCATTCCCTAAGAGACACCCTAGTGAGATAGTTTAACGATTCTTTCTTCTGGGTCTCTAAAGTCTATCCATGGTAGGTGCATCCCAGAGAAAAAGCACCTACCTACTGAGCACCAGGTGACCTCAATCTGGCAGGAATGAATTGCAACCTCATGTTATCATATTATCATCTGGTTCCCTATCTTTATAGAAAATTGTATGTATACAGTGATATAATGTCAATTATTTCTCAATAAAATCAGGAAAAAGAGAGGAAATCGTGTGAATCGTCTGCTTGAAAACTATTTGCATCTTCTATGCGACGAGTTGAAAATACGTCGTTTAAGATTTTTTAACAGGAACCTCTACACTTTCTAATTTCAGGAAAAATTCTGCTGGGAGTCTAAACAAAGTGAACAGTTAAGGCCTTTGCCTAGATTCAAGTGCTGGGTCCAAAAGCTAGAATACAGCTTAATTCAGCCCACAGTGGCTTGGGATGAAGTGTGCCTCCACAGTCTGAGATGTCTCCTCTTACCTGTTTGCATCTGCGGGCTCCACCAATCTTTCTGGCTGCACATAAGGCAAAATTGCATAACCACATTGGCTTTTGGGTGATACCAGGTTTTCCTAGAGAAACCAGTGGTTATTTATTCATTCACCTGCCAAAGAGCAGTTGCGTGTTTGGGGTTTGTTTTTGCCATTGCAGTGTCTGCCGTTGATGAACAAGGTCGGGCAGGTCTCCTGGACCATGTGTGCACATTTCCCCCACATACTCGTTTGAACTAAAATGAGCGAACCACGCCGCAGCAGCGTCGCTAACACCATTAACTGGACGTCGTCTTCCTCTGTCCTAGAAGCGACCCAGTATTGTACTCTTGCTCCATTAAAAAATCTCCCGGTTGTCGTTTTAAAATGAATTTTCCCGTAGAGGCAAAGCAAAACGCTGCCGTCCCTGGGTGGGCTCGAACCACCAACCTTTCGGTTAACAGCCGAACGCGCTAACCGATTGCGCCACAGAGACCCAGCTACCGGGGATGCGCTGCGGTGTGTACAGATTTCCGCGGCCGCAGCGGCTCCCTGGCTGCCCGGGGCGTCGCCGCGCGGGTACCTCGGAGGAGCGAGCCGAGGAGGCGGCGGGAGGAGCCGGGCGGCAGGCGGACGTTCGGGTGGAGCCGCTGGGGCTCCTCGGGGGCAGGGCACTGCCAGCGGACCCCGCCCCCGAAGCCGGCCCCGCCCCCGAAGCCGGCCCCGCCCCCGAAGCCGGCCCCGCCCCCGAAGCCGGCCCCGCCCCCGGAGCCGGCCCCGCCCCCGGAGCCGGCCCCGCCCCCGGAGCCGGCCCCGCCCCGGAGCCGGCCCCGCCCCCGGAGCCGGCCCCGCCCCGGAGCCGGCCCCGCCCCCGGAGCCGGCCCCGCCCCCGGAGCCGGCCCCGCCCCGGCGGCTCGGGGGTCGGCCGCGCCCCCTTCCCTCTCCCTGTGCCCGAGGAAAAGAGGCGGCCGCGCCCGGTGACCGTGACCGCGACCCCGGCGACAGGGCGCCCGGCCGCGGGGCCTGGACCGGGTGAGGTCGCCCGTGCTCCCCCGCCGGAGCTGTGAGAGGAGCACGAAGGGCCGTGCGAACCCCGGGGATGAGGGGGGTGGGTCACATCCCTCAGCACCCCCCAACTTTAGGGTCGTGGTTCTCAGCCTTGGCGTGCTTGTGTCACGACCCCTCTCCCTCTCCACGGGACATTTTGCCTCCAACACCCCCCCTCACCCCCCCAATTATGACACTACAGATCTGCGGTGTGAATTTGCCATGTGCATTTCTGTGCTTGGTGCATGGAAAGAAGATTTTTCCACTTGCAAGAACCATTGTTTGCCCCCTTTGGGTTGCGTGGGAGGCTAGGGCCCGCGCTGAGAATGCATGGTTTGGGGGACATCAGAACGGCCTTTATGAAGGGAGTGGCAAATAGGATAGGCCCTGATGCTTGAAGTGGTCACTGCAGGCTCCCGGCTTTCCCTGACTTATGCACTGAGGCCTTGGAAGGGCACCCCCCCACCCCCCCACCCCCCGCTCCACGGAGGAGGGGAGTGGGGGCCTTAGCTTGGTGCCACACCCTGAGAACTGCCTGGTTTTCATTCTACTGTTGCCCGAAGTCACATCTCTAGAACTCCTCTGGGCTCAGCTCCCCTGTGCCCTCAGCCCACAGAAAAAGAAATTTCACTCTAGCCAAATCCAGTCTACTGTGTGTTCCTGTTTCGGTTCGGTTTACCTGAGAGGGGCCTTCCTCCAACTCCGGCTCCTGCTTTCCTCTTCCATCCCTCTTCCCTTCCTCCTCGTTCTTCTTATCTCATCATTTTAATGGTGTTTGTTTGTTTTTAAAGCACACAGCTCAGTGACAATAATACACTCACACTGCTGTCAACCATTACCATCACCCATCTCCAGAACTAAAACTCTGCACCCAGTAAACACTCCTGTGGAGTACGTGTGTGCTCAGTCCTGTCTGACTCTTTGCAACTCTGTGGACTATAGCCCGCCAGGCTCCTCCTTCCATGGGATTCTCCAGGCATAAATACTGGAGTGGCTTGCCCTTTCCTGCTCCAGGGAATCTTCCTGACCCTAGGATTGAACCTGCATCTCTTAATTCTCCTGAATTGGCTGATTTTTTTTTTTTTTTTAACCACTGAGCCACCTGGGAAGTCCAAACCTGGCAACCACCATTCTACTTTCCGTGTCTAGGAATATGGCCACCCTAGGTACCTCATGGGGAGAAAGCAATGGCACCCCACTCCAGTACTCTTGCCTGGAAAATCCCATGGGTGGAGGAGCCTGGTAGGCTGCAGACCCATGGGGTCGCTAGGAGTCGGACATGACTGAGCGACTTCACTTTCACTTTTCCCTTTCATGCACTGGAGAAGGAAATGGCAACCCACTCCAGTGTTCTTGCCTGGAGAATCCCAGGGACGGCGGAGCCTGGTGGGCTGCCGTCTATGGGGTCACACAGAGTCGGACACGACTGAGGCGACGCAGCAGCAGCAGCAGCAGGTACCTCATGTGGTGGAACTGTACAGTACTTGTCCTGTCTTGTTTCATTTAGCATGTCTTCAGAGTTCATCCACGTTGTTGCATAAGCTTCTCAAGGCAGAATTCAACCGTAACTCTTTTTAAGGGTGAATCATATTCCATTGTGTGTATGCACCACATTTTCTTTACCCCTTCCTTAGTTGATGGACGCCTGGGTTGATCCCACATTTTCATTGTTGTGAATAAAGCTACAGTGAACACAGATGTGCACGTATCTCTTTGAGTCCGAACTCTTATTTCTTTTGGGTAACATATCCAGAAATACAATTGATGAATCATACGGCAGTTCTGTTTTTAATTTTTCATACCATTTTTCACAGCAGCTGCACATTTCACATTTGTCCACCAACAATGCACAGAGGTTTCTATTTCTCCACATCCTTGCCAACACTGTTTTCTTTCCCTCTTCCTTTCTCCTTTCCTTCCTCCCTCCCTCTTTTCTTTCTTTCTCTTTCCTCTCCCCTCCTTCTTCCTCCCTCCCTCCTTTCTTTCTCTTTCCTTTCTCCTTCTTCCTTCCTTCCTCCATCCCTTCCTTACTTCCTGTAATAGCCATCCTGATGGATGTGAAGTGTTCTCATTGTGGTTTTGATTTGCACATCCCTAGCGATGTTGAGCATATTTTCTGATCCTTCTTTTGGGTTCTCTGACCCTTCTTCTGCTTGCTTCCTCCTAGCTAGAGCCAGCTTTGCTTCTCTTAGGAGAAAGCTCTGAGTGATGGAGGCCGGCTTCTGATAAAGGCGTAGGGAAAGGCTAAGGGAAAGGCTAAGAGTTGAGCCTGTGCTGTGCAAGGAGAGGAAATGAAGGAGGAATCTGCTGAGTGGGACTGTCCAGAGACCTTGTTTTGTTTATCTGTGTTGGGCAGCTTTTGGAGTCAGTTATGTTTGATCTGGTTCTGTTTAGGTAAACATAACTGCCTGAAGTCATGTTTAATCTGGAATTCATTTATGTATATGGTGCTTATGCGTGGCCTACAGGTGAAGAAGGAATTGATGACCTCCATCTTGGAATTATTGGAGCAGATTAGGTTTCCCAACCTACACCTTTAAAAGTTAGCTTAAACTTATGCTAATTTAATAGAATTTTCCATTTGCACTTTCAGTTTCTCCTCAGGGACTGTGGGACTTTTTTTGGCCACCTTGCTGTGTTTACAAGGATCTTAGTTTCTTGACCAGCGATTGAACCCATGCCCCCGGCAATCCTAACCACTGGATCTCCAGGGAATCTCCAGGACTGTGGGAAATTCTAATTTAAGTGTTTAAACGATGATCCCTATCCCTCCCCACCTCTTGTGATTCCTCTTAGAAATACAGTGATACCTTTCAAATGTATAAGAAATAGAACTCTATCTTTCTGATTCCATTCAATTTCTCTTTTGATTTCCTGTTCTGCTGCTGCTTAACAAACAATCTCTGTCAGTTCAGGATTCCTTCTATCCCCTTCTCTGGAGTTGTTTCCAAGTGCTGAGGATTTGGCGGGCAGTCTGCATTTGGTCCTGAGTCACATGTGCACACAGGTTGCTGAAGAGGCAGTTTTTTTACTATTGAGGGTCCCATTCCTTTCCCCATTGAGGAAAAAGAATCTCTTGTGAAATTGACTTTTGCATTGTCATTCCATAAAGTCACTCCTGGCACAATCCTGGCACTCCTGTCTGCTTATGGGATCTATTAAGGACTAAATGTATTGCCTCAAAGTTCACATGTTGGAATCTATTTGCCACTGTGATGGTGTTTGGAGGTCAGGCCTTTGGGAGGTATTTGGGTGGGGATGTCATGAATGGAATTAGTGCCCTTTTAAGAGGCTGGAGAGATAGCTCCATCTTTTTCTGTCACATCAGGGTACAACTAGAGATCAGCAGTCTATAATACAAAGGCCCTCACCAAAGCCTGACCCTGCTGGCACCCTGATCTTGGACATCCAGGCTGCACAACCGTGAGAAGTCCATTTATGTTGTCTGTGAGTCACCCAGGTTATGGTACTTTGGTACAGAAGCCTGAGCTAAGACAAGACCCCAAACATCTCTTTTCTCATCAGCCCCACCTACACACCCCCATGTCTCCAGCCCCAGACTATAGGATGTACAATGGTTTAAAATTTTAGAGACACCTGCATAGAAGGGAAACAAGGAAATAACCAATGAATGTGCTCGAGTCCCAGCTGAAAGTTTAAAGGTTTTCTTTCAGTCATACTTGTTTGAAAATATTATCAAATTTTCTCCATTAGGCTGAGCTCTGGGGTGTCTCCTGCTTCATATTCATGTGAATACAATGGTTTTCTGAATAGAAGGTGGCATTAGAGGACCAATTATGTTTAAGTAATTATAGGTACTTATCTAACTAGAAAACAGGTGTTCTAGAAACTAGATGATTGTGTCAGTTGAAATGACACCCTCGACTAGAAGTTTCCACTAAGAGGTAGGGCCTCCAAGGAAAGAGATTTCAGTCGACTTTGTTCTCTGCTGAATCCCAGCACCTGCCACAGTGCTCAGCACACAGCAAGTGCTCAGTAACTCCATGCAGAAGAGATGAGTAAATGAAAACATAAGCCTAAAGGAAACTGGAAAAAATATGAGGAAAAAATTAACTTCCTAATATATAAAGAAGATTTATCAATTAATATGGAAAAATATCTCTTTAAAAATTTATTTATTTATTGGCCACACCATGTGGCCTGTGGGATCTTAGTTCCCCAACCAGTAATTGAACCCAGGTCTTTGGGAGTGAGAGCTCAGAGTCCTAACCACTGGACCACCAGGGAATTCTCAAAAACTACCTCTTTACAACCCAACTTAAAAAGGGTGGGGGGGACAAACAAAAATTAAGACATGAGCAGAAGATTCTGAACTCACAAGTTATCAAAATTAAATGAAGTAAAAATTTTCCTTTTCTCACATAACAAAGCAGAAAAAGAGATATTACTAAAATTTTTACCAAGGACATCATTAGGGTCTACTGTTATACAGAACTGATCAAGTAAACTTGGGCTATTATTTCTGGATAGTAGATTGGTAAAAGGAACACTGAACAATGTTTATACCCTCTTTTTCTAGAAATTCTATATTTAGAAATCTATCCTAAGAAAGTGACCAAGGGTATGACCCAAGTTTTAAGTATATAATCACAGTATTATTTATAATAGTGATAAATAGGAAGGAAGTGGCAACCCACTCCAGTATTCTTGCCTGGGAAATCCCATGGACAGAGTGGCTTGGCAGGCTACAGTCCATGGGTTCACAAAAGAATTGGACATGACTTGGCAACTCAACAACAGCAAAACAAGAAACAACTTAAATGTCCAGCAACAGGAAAAAATGATAAATTGTAGTATATTGATAAAATAGAATATTAAATATATAGACATTAAAGATAATATTTTGAAATATATAGTCCGTCATGGTAAGTTGTTGTTTAGTGAATAAGCCATGTCCGACTCTCTGCCACCCCATGGACTGTAGCCCACCAGGCTCCTCTGTCCATGGGATTTCCCAGGCAGGAATACTGAAGTGACTTGCCATGCCCTCCTCCAGGGGATCTTCCTGTCCTAGGGATCGAACATGCATCTCCTTAGTTGCAGGCAGTTCTTTACTGTGGCACCACTGGGGAAGGGCATAGTCTTGATAAAGTGTTATGTTAAAAAAAGAAATAAGCTACAGAACCCTATAATTCTAAGAATAGTATTTTCAAAGAATGTTTGACAATAGGCTATGATGAAATGTTAAGTGAAAAGGTCAGATGAAGAACTATGTCATTGTGATAACTCATAGCTGCATATTCTATGTGTCTCATGCTATTAGACACACTTATATATAACATCTCATTTTAGCCCATAGCAATCCTGTGGGGCAGACATCATTATTTATTTTAATTTTGCAGGTGGGGAACAGGAATCAAAGAGCTTCTGTTCAGGTTCTAGAGCTTGTGAGTGTAGAGCTGGGTTCCAGACCCAGAGTCACGTTCCATCAGTCACACTTGTAACCTGACCCACACAGCCTCTCACATTGCCTATACAGTATGAGCACAAATTGTGTGTGTGTGTTTATACATGAGTAGTGGTTATGGTTATCTCTGAATGGTGATTTTAATTTTCTTCTTTCTCCCTTTCCACTACTTCCTCAAGCATTTGCAGCAAACAGTACTTATAAGGGGCCAGTGATGAGAGGTGGCAGAAGCAGTTTCCTAAATTGCAGATAGAGGGTGGTAGGTGGTTATTCTTGGCTGATCTTCCCAGTCTGGGGGCAGAGGAGTGCCAGCCTGTGAGGTGGTAACTTGCACAGTCCCATGTCTGCACACCTGGGTCTCTGCCAAGCCCCGTATGCCCGTCAGCTGGTCTCTCTTCTCCAACTCTTTCACCTGCCTCAGAAAGAGTGTCTGAGGGACATGTAGATTCCTGTAGGGAATTTTACAATGTGCAACTCTTTAGTAATGAGCATGCTTTCATTTAAGAACTGGTCCCTGAAATTTTGGGCTTCCCAGGTGGTGGTGGTGGTGTTCAGTCGCTAAGTCATGCCCGACTCTTTGTGACCCCGTGGACTGCAGCACTCCAGGCTTCCCTGTCCTTCTGTATCTCTGAGAGTTTGCTTAAATTCATGTCCATTGAGTCAGTGATACCAGGTAACCATATTAGCCTCTGCTACCCTCTTCTCCTTTCGCCTTCAGTCTTTCCCAGCATCAGGGTCTTTGCAGGTGGTTCAGTGGTAAAGAATCTACCTGCCAGCACAGGAGACTAGGTTTGATCCTTGGGTTGGGAAAATCTCCAGCAGGAGGAAATGGCAACCCATTCCAGTATTCTTGCCTGGGAAATCTCATGGACAGAGGAGCCTTGTGGGCTACAGACCGTGAAGTCACAAAAAGTTGGACACAACTTAGTGACTGACTATACATGCACTTGAAATTCTAGGTGACTTTTACATTCTTAAAAAAAATTTTTTTGCACTGATTTTTTTTTTCTTCTTTTACAACGAAATAATTTCATTTGGGAAGGATAACCCAACCTATAGGAGAATATTAAGACTTTAAAAAATTTGTAAATTTAATATGAAATATTTAATGCATTTAGGGCTACATGGAAGTTAGCAGCTATTTATTGAATCTCATAAGGAACCGGGTTGTTGCTTCAAAGATTCTCCTTCTTCTAGAGACCTTCCAAGACATCAGTCCTGCCCACAGATCACTTTAATCTACCTTGGCAAGTAGGAGATCTATTAAAAAGGTTCAAGGCAGTAAGTGAGAACTGGGGGTTAGTAGTTAAAGCATCTGAGGCAAGAGTAACCACTGAGCGATCAGTAAAGAGCCTTGGGAGGAGCTGGGTCCTGGGTTGATCCTTGGCAGGATCCTTTAGATGGTGAGGAGAGGGAGTGGAGGTGTGGACCATGAAAATGTATGATTGACCCAATCAAAGAATGTTTACACAGACCTCAGTAGGACATGAAGAAGGCCAAATGCCAGTCTGGAGGCCCTTAAATACCCGGTTAGAAAGTTTTCATTATCTTTTTAAATTGTGTTTTATTGTTGGAGTATGATTGCCTTACAAGTATGTTAGCTTCTGCTGTACAGCATGAATCGGTTATATGTATACATGGATCCCCTCCCTCTAGAGCCTCCCTCCAAAAGTTTGCATTATGAATAATATTGTTCACAAGAGTATTGTTCATAATGGTTGAAAATTTTAAATGACTTAAATATTCATCAAAGAAGCAATGTCTGAACTAGTATGTTCTATGTATACAGTGAGGATGCACTGAGAATTTTGAATGAAAGAGACTGGATAACAAAGTGATGAGGAAGGTTAATCTGGAAATCAAAAGATGGGAGAGAAACGAGTGGGAAACCTAGTTAGGAGACTATTTCGATAAACTAGGTGTGAAGTGAGGAGGTCTTGTTGGGATGGGGTGGTGGAAAATGGAAAGGAGGTTTTAAAATATTGATTACTTGTTTATTTGGCTGTGCAGTAGGTCTTAGTTGTGACACGTGGGATGTTTGATCTTTGTGGCATGCAGGTTTCTTTCATTTGCGTCATGCAACCTCTTATTGTTCCAGAAAAACATCTATTTCTGCTTTATTGACTATGCCAAAGCCTTTGACTGTGTGGATCACAATAAACTGTGGACAATTCTGAAAGAGATGGGAATACCAGACCATTTGAGCTGTCTCTTGAGAAACCTGTATGCAGGTCAGGAAGCAACAGTTAGAACTGGACATGGAACAACAGACTGGTTCCAAATAGGAAAAGGAGTCCGTCAAGGCTGTATATTGTCACCCTGCTTATTTAACTTATATGCAGAGTACATCATGAGAAACGCTGGGCTGGAAGAAACACAAGCTGGAATCAAGATTGCCAGGAGAAATATCAATAACCTCAGATATGCAGATGACACCACCCTTATGGCAGAAAGTGAAGAAGAACTAAAGAGCCTCTTGATGAAAGTGAAAGAGGAGAGTGAAAAATTTGGCTTAAAGCTCAATGTTCAGAAAACTGAGATCATGGCATCTGGTCCCATCACTCCATGGGAAATAGATGGGGAAACAGTGGAAACAGTGTCAAACTTTATTTTTCTGGGCTCCAAAATCACTGCAGATGGTGATTGCAGCCATGAAATTAAAAGACGCTTACTCCTTGGGAGGAAGGTTATGACCAACCTAGATAGCATATTTAAAAGCAGAGACATTACTTTGCCAACAAAGGTCCGTCTAGGCTATGGTTTTTCCAGCGGTCACGTATGGATGTGAGAGCTGGACGGTGAAGAAAGCTGAGCACCGAAGAACTGATGCTTTTGAACTGTGGCATTGGAGAAGACTCTTGAGAGTCCCTTGGACTGCAAGGAGATCCAACCAGTCCATCCTAAAGGAGATCAATCCTGGGTGTTCATTGGAAGGACTGATGTTTAAGCTGAAACTCCAATCCTTTGGCCACCTCATGCGAAGAGTTGACTCATTGGAAAAGAACCTGATGCTGGGAAGGATTGGGGGCAGGAGGAGAAGGGGATGACAGAGGATGAGATGGTTGGATGGCATCACCGACTCAATGGACATGGGTTTGGGTAAACTCTGGGGGTCGGTGATGGACAGGGAGGCCTGGTGTGCTGTGATTCATGGGGTTGCAAAGAGTTGGACACAACTGAGCGACTAAACTGAGCTGAACCTCTTATTTGTGGCACGTAGGATCTTACTTCCCTGAGCAAGGATGCAACCCAGGCCCCCCTGAATTGGGAGCACGGAGTCTTAATCCCTGGACCACCAGGGAAGTCCCTCGACAAAGATTTTACAAAGGGAAAAGCAGTGGAATGACATTGATAAGTTGGAGTTATTGACTTGGTGCCGTAGATGGCAATAACTGACATTAAGAATTTTATTGTGCTGCGACACCCAGTGATTACATTTTTAAAAGAAAGAAGTTCTACAACTCTCCTTACATAATAGATGCTCAACACAATTTTTGACTGTGTGGGCTGTTCTAGTTGCCTTGTTCTATTGCTGTAGCCCTCGCTAACAAGGCTTACTTTCTGCTTTCTAAATATTGCTATGTTTAAGAATCCTCTTTCTCAACTGTATCTCTTGTGAAGAAGAATGGTTATTTTTGCTAGTGTATTACAAAAGGCAAGCTTCCAGGAGAGGAGCTAGGAAGTAAAAACTTTTTAGTTAAATTAAAAAAAATTTTTTTAGCTTTATTGAACTATAAGATATATATCCATTCATCTGTTGACACATAGTTGTTTTCATGACTTGTCTATTGTAAATAATGCTGCAGTGAACATGGGAGGGTAGATATATCTTTGAGATCCTGTATTTAAATCCTTTGGATATATTCCTAGAAGTGAAATTGCTGGATTATATGGTAGCTTCCTTGATGGCTCAGCTGGTAAAGAATCTGCCTGCAGTTCAGGAGACACGGGGGACGCAGGTTCAATCCCTGGGTCAGAAAGATCACTTGGAAGAGGGCATGGCAACCCACTCAAGTATTCTTGCCTGGAGAATCCCATGGACAGAGAAGCCTGGTGGGCTACTGTCCATGGGGTTACAAAGAGTCGGACACAACTGAGCGACTAACACTTGCACTTTCATGGTATTTGTATTTTTAATTTTTTGAGGCATCTCCATACTATTTTCCAAAGTGACTGCCCAAATGTCTATTCCCACCAACAGTGCACAAGGGTTCTCTTTTCTCTACATCTTTTCTAACACTTGTTATGTTTTGTCTTTTTGATGATAGCCATTCTTGAAATGGTATCTCATTGTGCTTTTTGATTTGCGTTTCCCTGATGATGAGTGATGTGGAATACATTTTCCTATATCTGCTGGCCATTTGTTTATCTTCTTTGGAAATGTTTATTCAGATTCTGTGCCCATTAAAAAAAAGGTGTGCTTCCACTTGGCCTCATTAGGACAAGTGGAAGCACCACCTTTTACATGTAAGTCCAATTTTGCAATAAAAGATTACTTATATGAGCATAGGGCTTATACAAAATAAGTTAAAAGTTGGATTTGTGAAATTTTCTAGAGACAAAGAAACTAGAAATAATTCACTTATTCAGTCAATATTTACTGAATCATTACTGTGTTCCCCAGGGAAGACAGAAAATTATCTTTAGGGTAAGAAAGGATTTCATTAACACAACACAATAAGTATAAACATACAATAAAGAGTTGGTATGTTTGATTCTAATTAAAATGCAGAAGAACTTTTATTAAACGAATAAGCAAAAAATAAATAAATGTAAAAGACAAACCATGGTCTGAAAAGAATTTGCCACTCATGTAACTAGAAAAGTCTTAGTATCTAGAATTCATAAAAATGCCTCCCAATTAGCAGAAGACAAACAGCAAAACAGAGAAACAGGCAAAACATCAGTGGAGAGGAAACCCATCATCAATAAACTTGTGAGAACACAGTCAGCTCTTCTAATAACCTGGGACACATAGAATCACAGTGAGATGCTATTTCACGCCCAGCAGACTGGCAGACTTGAGGAGGCCTGACAGACTCAGTTGGTGTGGTGGGAGTGCTTGGTGCTGTCGTCTGCTGTGGGTGGAAGTTGGGGGCACACGCCATGGAGAACCGTTTGTCAGTATCCTGGTAACATTGGATAGATTCACTCCCTCCAGCGCACAGTTTTCATCCTAGAGACGTGTAGACAAAGATGTACACAAGACTACTCCATCCAGTATTGTTCACAGTAGTGAACTATTTTGTTTATTTTATTTAAATAAACAATAATTTATTTAAATAATTTAAATTTAAATAAATATTTGATATATTTAAATATTAAAATTTATCATATAAATCCTTGGTGTACAAGTGCACGTATAAGCATACATATAAGGTGTACATATAAGATGTACATATAAGTCCTTGGTGTACATCATTTTAGTTCAACATCTCTGTGCACTCCAGTGTGATCACGCGAGTCTAGTTACCTTCCATCACCATGTGCTTGGCCCCCTTCACCCATTTTGCCCACCCTACAACCCCTTCCCCTCTGATAACCCCTAATCTGTTCTCTATGAGTTTATTTTTATTTAATTTCATTTATTCATGATTTTAGATTCTACATAGTGAAATCTACATGTGAGAAATGATAAGGTATTTATCTTTCTCCATTTGACTTATTTCACTTATACCATCAAGGTCAACCTGTATTGTCACAAATGGCAGGGTTTCACTCTTTTGGCTGTGTAGTATTTCCGCTGTGTTGTATGTGTATGTGTGTATATCTTGCATCTTCTTTGTCTATTCATCCATCAGTGGACACTTAGGTTGTTTCCATATCTTGGCTATTGTGAATAATGTGACAATGAACACAGAGGTGCATATATCTTTTCAAACTAGTGTTTTTGTGTTCTTTGTATAAATACTCAAGAGGGAGACTATCTGGGTCATATGGTAGTTCTATCTTTAATTCTTTGAGAAATCTCCATACCGTTTTCCATAGTGGCTGCACCAATTTACATTCCTACCAACAGTGCGTGAGGGTTCCCTTTTCTCCATATCCTCTGCAACATTTGTTCCTCCTTGTCTTTTTGACAACAGTCCTTCTAGCAGGTGTAAGATGATATCTCACTGTGGTTTTGATTTGCATTTCCCTGATAATTAGTGATATTGAGCATCTTTTCATGTGCTTGTTGGCCATCTGTATGTCTTCTTTTGAAACATGTCTATTCAGACCCTCTGCCTGTTTTTCAATTGGATTGTTTGTTTTTTGTTGTTGAGTTGTCATAATAGTGCAGCATTTGAAATGACTACTCATCAAAAGGATAGTGGATAAGTAAACACAGTATATTTAAACACTGCAATACTGTACAGAAGTTTTAATAATGAATTGGGTCTTTATCAGTGTATATAAATTTTAAAATGTGATGTTGCACAAAAGACAGGTCCATCGTGGTTGTTGTTCAGTTGCTCAGTTGTGTCCAACTCTTTGTGACCCTGTGGACTGTAGCACGCCAGGCTTCCCTGTCCTTCACTATCTCCCGGAGTTTGCTCAAACTCATGTCCATTGAGTCGGTGATGCCATCCAACCATCTTATCCCCTGTCGTCCCCTTCTCCTCCTGCCTTCAATCTTTCCCAGCATCAGGGTCTTTTCCAACGAGTTGGCTCTTCGCATCAGGTGGCCAAAGTATTGGAGCTTCAACTTCAGCATCAGTCCTTCCAATGAATATTCAGGGTTGATTTCTTTTAGGATTGACTGGTTTGATCTTCTTAAAATCCAAGGAACTCTCGAGAATCTTCTCTAGCACCACAGTTTAAAAGCATCAGTTCTTCAGAGCTTAGCCTTGTTTATGGTCCAACTCTCACATCTATACACAACTACTGGAAAAACCGTAGCTTTGACTATGTGGACCTTTGTCAGCAAAGTGATGTCTCTGTTTTTTAACATGCTCTCCAAGTTTGTCATAGCTTTTCTTCCAAGGAGCAAGCATCTTCTAATTTCATAGCTGCAGTCACTGTCCACAGTGATTTTGGAGCCCAAGAAAATAAAGGCTGTCACTGTTTCCATTTTCTTCCCATCTATGTTACCATTTATATAAAAGTAGTAAATAGACAAAGCAATGCTGTATGTTATTTATAGATATATTTACATGCAGTCATAATATCAGACATGCACAGGAAAGACAAAAAAAAAAGTTCAGGAAAGCAGATACCTCTGAAGAGGGAAACAGGTCATGGAGACAGGAGTCCCCTCCACCCCCACCATTGTCTGCCACCTTTTGTTCCTGGATAAAGTCTGAAGAACATATAGTAAAATGTTAGGATTTGATAATGTTCCAGGATGGATACACAGATTTTTGTTGTTTTTTTTATTGTGGGAAAAAAAACATACAACAAAAAATTTATCATCTGAACCATTTCTGTGTTCAATAGTGTTAAGCATATTTGCCTTATTGTGTGAACAGCTCCAGAACTTTTTCATCTTGAAAAACAGAAACCCTATACCCATTAAACAATACCCCTTCATTCTCCAGTCTTCTCAGTCCCTGGCAACTACCATGTTACTTTCTGTTTATATGAATTTGCTTCCGACTCTTCATATGAGTGGAATCATAACAATATTTGTCCTTCTGTGACTGGCTTATTTCACTTAGCATAATGTGCTCAAAATTCATCCATGTTGTAGCATATGTCAGAGTTTCTTCTTTCTTAAAGACTGCATTATATGTATATATGTATGTATATCTGTATAGACCACATTTTCTCTATCCATTCATCTGTCAGTAGATATTTGGTTTGCTTCCACTTCTTGGCTATTTGAATACTGCTGCAATGAACAATGTGCAATGGACGTGCAGATATTTCTTTGAGATCCTGCTTTGAATTCTGTTGGAGAGATACCCAGGAGTGGGGTTGCTGGGTCATATAGTAGTTTTATTTTTAATTTTTGGTGGAAGCTCCCTACTGCTTTCCATAATGGCTGCACCATTTTACGTACCTACCAACAGTGCACAAAGGTTCCAATTTCTCTCCATCCTTGCAGACACTTGGTATCTTTTGTTCTTTTTATAGTCACCATCCTGAGTGTGAGCTAATACCTCATTGTGATTTTGATTTGCATTTCTCTGATAATTAATGATGTTGAGTATCTTTTCATATAGTTTCTTTGGCCTATTTGTATATCTCATTGGGAGAACTATCTACTGAAGTCTTTGGCTCCCCATCTTTGAAATTTTCATTTAGTTATTTTGTTTTTTTGGTTGCACTGGGGTCTTCGTTGCTGCATGCAGTCTTTCTCTAGTTACGGCAAGTGGGGGCTACTCTCTAGTTGTGGTGCACGGGCTTCTCATTGTGGTGGCTTCTCTTGCTGTTAAGCACAGGCTCTAGGTGTTTAGGCTTCAGTAGTTGCAGCTCACGGGCTCTAGAACTTGGGCTCAGTAGTGGTGGCACATGGGCTTAGTTGCTCCACTGCATGTGGAATCTTCCCGGACCAGAGATCAAGCCCATGACCCCTGCACTGGCCAGGTGGATTCTTACCCACTTCACCATTAGGGAAGTCCCTGACCCCTTTTTAATTGCACTCAGTTCAGTTCAGTTCAGTTGCTCAGTTGTGTCCGATTCTTTGCAACCCCATGAACCGCAGCACTCCAGGCCTCCCTGTCCATCACCAACTCCCGGAGTTTACCCAAACTCATGTGCATTGAGTCGGTGATGCCACCTAACCATCTCATGCTCTGTCGTCCCCTTCTCCTCCTGCCTTCAATCTTTCCCAACATCAGAGTCTTTTCAAATGAGTCAGCTCTTTGCATCAGGTGGCCAAAATATTGGAGTTTCAGCTTCAACATCAGTCCTTCCAATGAACACCCAGGACTGATCTCCTTTAGGATAGACTGGTTGGATCTCCTTGCAGTCCAAGAGAGTCTCAAGAGTCTTCTCTAACACCACAGTTCAAAAGCATCAATTCTTCTGTGCTCAGCTTTCTTTATAGTCCAACTCTCACATCCATACATGACCACTGGAAAAACCATAGCCTTGACTAGACGGACCTTTGTTGACAAAGTGATGTCGCTGCTTTATTGTTTTTGTTGAGTTGTATGAGTTCCCTAAAAGTTCTGGATATTAGCCCTTTATCAGATATATGATTTCCTAATATCTTCTCCCATTCTGTATGTTGTTATTAGTTTAACTGATCTTTGTGTTTAAAATATTTCATAATAATATTTAATATTTTTATGCATTTACTTATTTGGCTGCACCAGGTCTTAACTGTGGAACACAGCATCCTCAGGATCTTTAGTTGTAGCATGCAAATTCTCAGCTGTGGCATGTGGGAGCTAGTTACCTGACCAGGGATCTAACTTGCACCTCTGCATTGGGAGCACAGAGTCTTAACCACTGAACCACCAGGGAGGTCCCCCGTCTTAACCAGTTTTAAATGTACAGGTTAGTAGAGTTGTATGAGACACACACGCCCAACACCTATACATATAGAAGAAATCTTGAAACTCCATACTGAGGTAATAACAGAGGTAATAACAGAGGTAATCAAGGGGTGTGATAGGTGTTTGTTGATTTGTTTATTTATTGATTGTATCTACTTTTCAATTTCACTGTAATAAACATGCACAATTTCTTTATCAGAAAAGTAAATTGCAAACATTAGTTTTAATTAAAAAAAACTGAGTCCAAGTCTCTCCTCCCAGGGCCACACCCTTCCTGCTGTCCAGGGGTGCCCTCCCTGACACCACCTCACTATGTAGGAAGGTGTAGTCCACACCGCAGCTGCCAGCTTCAGCCTGTGGGGCCTTTCTTTGCGACCCTCTGCTCTGGGGTTTTACTGCACATGCTCACTCCCAAGAGGACTGGATGGCCACCTTGCCTTGGACGTGGGTGGTTCACAAGGCATGTAGGATCTTAATTCCCCAAATAGGGATTGAACCCATGCCCCCTGCATTCAGAGCATGGAGTCTTAACTGGACCACCAGGGAAGTCTCACCACGAGGACCTTTATACATCCTGTTAGATGTCACCAGGTAGTGACCCAAAGTCTTGAACCAGATTACAGCATCCCTCCAATGCTGTCTAAGCACACTCCTTTCCTATGATCATCTCCACATAGTATTTTATCACCTTTATTGATTTGTCTTAATATAATACACGGGCTTCCCAGCTGGCCTAGTGGTGAAGAATCTGCCTGCAGTGCAGGAGATCCGGGTTCAATACCTGGGTTGGGAAGATCCCTTGGAGAAGGAAATGGCAACCTACCCCAGTATTCTTGCCTGGAGAATTCCATGGACAGAGGAACCTGGTGGGCTTCAGTCTGTGGGGTCGCAAAGAGTCAGACATGACTTAGCGACTAAACAACAACAGCCATGCAGTACACATATAAGAATATCTTCTCTTTCTAAACGTTTGCATTTCTTTAGTTGCTGTGGAGCCTGTGAATTGTGTACTGTGGTGATTTACTCTGCCAATAAACATGCAACCCTACCGTGAGCATGTTTTATTTGTGTAATAGATCAAAATAAAAAATAAACACAGAATCCGCTGACTATGAATTAGACATACTGATAGGTATCAGGGTGAGAGAAGTGGATGAGATGCAGTCTCAGGCTTGAGCAGCTTGCAGTTTGGCTAGGAGACTGGACGTGCACTTTAGAAGGATTAAAGTAATAAACATGTTTATGAAATGCTGAGTGAGTGCCCCAGAGCACAAAGGCTGAAGGTGCTTCATGCAGGGAGAGCTCAAGACTAACACAAGTGATAGGAATGTCATTATTGTTCAGTCCCTCAATCGTGTCTGACTCTTTTTGACCCCGTGGACTGTAGTCCACCAGCCTTCCCTGTTCTTCACTATCTCCCGGAGTTTACTCAAACTCATGTCCATTGAGTTGATGATGTCATCTAACCATAATATGGACCTAACAGAAGCAGAAGATATTAAGAAGAGGTGGCAAGAATACACAGAAGAACTGTACAAAAAAGATCTTCACGACCCAGATAATCACTATGGTGTGATCACTCACCTAGAGCCAGACATCCTGGAATGTGAAGTCAAGTGGGCCTTAGAAAGCATCACTACAAACAAAGCTAGTGGAGGTGATGGAATACCAGATGAGCTATTTCAAATCCTGAAAGATGATGCTGTGAAAGTCCTGCACTCGATATGCCAACAAATTTGGAAAACTCAGCAGTGGCCACACGACTGGAAAAGATCAGTTTTCATTCCAATCCCAAACAAAGGCAATGCCAAAGAATGCTCAAACTATCGCACAATTGCACTCATCTCACATGCTAGTAAAGTAATGTTCAAAATTCTCCAAGCCAGGCTTCAGCAATACATGAACCGTGAACTTCCAGATGTTCAAGCTGGTTTTAGAAAAGGCAGAGAAACCAGAGATCAAATTGCCAATATCTGCTGGATCATCGAAAAAGCAAGAGAGTACCAGAAAAACATCTATTTCTGCTTTATTGACTATGCCAAAGCCTTTGACTGTGTGGATCACAATAAACTGTGGACAATTCTGAAACAGATGGGAATACCAGACCACCTGACCTGTCTCTTGAGAAATCTGTATGCAAGTCAGGAAGCAACAGTTAGAACTGGACATGGAACAACAGACTGGTTCCAAATAGGAAAAGGAGTATGTCAAGGCTGTTTATTGTCACCCTGCTTATTTAACTTATATGCAGAGTACATCATGAGAAACGCTGGGCTAGAAGAAACACAAGCTGAACTCAAGATTGCCAGGAGAAATATCAATAACCTCAGATATGCAGATGACAGCACCCTTATGGCAGAAAGTGAAGAAGAACTAAAAAGCCTCTTGATGAAAGTGAAAGAGGAGAGTGAAAAAGTTGACTTAAAGCTCAACATTCAGGAAACTAAGATCATGGCATCTGGTCCCATCACTTCATGGGAAATAGATGGGGAAACAGTGGAAACAGTGTCAGATTTTATTTTTTTGGGCTCCAAAATCACTGCTGATGGTGATTGCAGCCATGAAATTAAAAGACACTCCTTGGAAGGAAGGCTATGGCCAACCTAGATAGCATATTTAAAAGCAGAGACATTACTTTGCCAACAAAAGTCCGTCTAGTCAAGGCTATGGTTTTTCCAGTGGTCATGTATGGATGTGAGAGTTGGACTGTGAAGAAAGCTGAGTGCTGCAGAATTGATGCTTTTGAACTGTGGTGTTGGAGAAGACTTTTGAGAGTCTCTTGGACTGCAAGGAGATCCAGTCAATCCATCCTAAAGGAGATCAATCCTGAGTGTTCATTGGAAGGACTGATGTTGAAGCTGAAACTCCAATACTTTGGCCACCTGGTGCAAAGAGTTGACTCATTGGAAAAGACCCTAATGCTGGGAAGGATTGGGGGCAGGAGGAGAAGGGGACAATAGAGGATGAGATGGTTGGATGGCATCACCGACTCGATGGACATGGGTTTGGGTAAACTCCGGGAGTTGGTGATGGACCGGGAGGCCTGGCGTGCTGCAATTCATGGGGTCGCAAAGAGTCGGACATGACCGAGCGACTGAACTGAACTGAACTGAACCATCTCATCCTCTATCATCCCTGTCTCCTCCTGCCCTCAATCTTTCCCAGCATCAGGGTCTTTTCCAATGAGTCAGCTCTTCTCATCAAGTGGCCAAGTTATTTTATTGGAGCTTCAGCTTCAGCATTAGTCCTTCTAGTGATTATTCAGGGTTGATTTCCTTTAAGATTGACTGGTTTGATCTCCTTGCTGTCCAACAGACTCTCAAGAGTCTTCTCCACCACCACAATTCGAAATCATCAGTTCTTTGGTGCTCAGCCTTCTTTAGGATCCAATTCTCACATCTGTACATGACTACCGGAAAAACCGTAGCCTGTATGGACCTTTGTTGGCAAAATTATGTCTCTGCTTTTTAATACACTGCCTAGGTTTGTCAGGGTTGTGGTTTAGTCACTAAGTTGTGTCCAACTCTTGCAACCCTATGAATTCCTTTTGCCAGGCTCCTTTGTCCATAGGATTTCCCAGGCAAGAATACTGGAGCCGGTAGCCATTTCTTTCTCCAGGGGATCTTCCTAACCCAGGGATCGAACCCACATCTTCTGAATTGCAGGTGATTTCTTTACCACTGAGCCAGGTGGCGCTAGTGTTAAAGAATCTGCCCACTAAAGCAGGTTTGTCATAGCTATCATCTATTCAGTGATTTGAATAAATAAATTTATCACATGCATTTAACATCCACTCCTTGTGTGGTGGGGTGTATCTCTGGGGATGTGGGATGGGGGCTTTGAGGGGCAGCGGCTCCTCAGACTGATTTCCAGGGAGGCTGAGGAAGAGGGGGTCTTGGGGAGGAGAGCAGTGGGAGTGAAGGGGAACATGGTCACCTCAGGCCACCTCCTCTCCTCTGTGAGCCCTTCCAACATGAGGGTTCAGTCTGCGTTCTTTCAGGATCCATTCCAGGATAAAGAAGGCGGGAAGAAAGCTCCGATCTAATAGATCCAAAGGGAGCTGTACTTAATATGCATAGCATTGTTTCCGCTGTCTTCCCAGATGGAGTGTCTCCTAAAAAAGCCCATTTCTCTGACAACGGTTTTAAAAGGGAGCAAGCAGGCTCTGCAGCAGACGGCTGCATCTCTCACTCTGCATCCGCTGAGCATGGACTCGAGTCAGACCCTGTTCCAGGTGCCTTCTGGCTTCCGTCTCACAAGGAGCGTGGCTCATGTTTCAGCCAGGAGTTTGTTTTGTTTTGTTTTGTTTTGTTTTAAAGAAAGGAGGCTCTTTCCTCCACCCAGGTCTCCCGGCCTGTCAGAGATTCTCAATTCGCTTTTGCAAGTCAGGCTGGGGTTAATGGTTCTTGCTTGCCGCCACCGAGAAATCCATCCGAAGGTGGCTGGCAAGTGCTGAGCAGACAGTTTGAAAGGCCCACTTCCTGTCTCGTGTGTGTGTGTGTGTGTGTGTGTGTGTGTGTGTGTGTGTGTGTGTGTGTGTGTGTGTGTGTGTGTGTCTGCGTGTCTGCTGGGGAGGAAGGAGGGAAACCTCAGAAAAGCCAGCGGCCCGAAGTAGCAGCTGTCTGCACCGTCCTGTCTGGCTACTTCCCCAGTGAAACCCAAGCAGGGGAAGAAAAGCCAGTGTTTTGAGACAGAATGAGCAAAGGAGGGGGGCGTTGAAAAGAGCAGAGACCCCAGGAAGGGAGAGGAAGGGAAGGGAAGGTGGGAGGAGAGGAGGGGGCAGGGGAGGAGGAGTGGAGGGAAGGACAAGCGGATGGGGAGAAGGGCTCCAGAGACTGGGAGACAGCCTATCTTATCGGAAGAGAAGGGCATCCTGGAGGAGAGAGGGCAGGAAACAGAACTCAGCCTGTCACGTGGGAGCTGGCAAGGGCCATCTTTCTCATTTTACCGATGAGGAAACTGAGGCCCAGTGCGGGGAAGTGGTTTGTGCAAAGGCAGGACCTGGAAAGACTCATCTGCCTTCTCTCTCTATCTGCACTTCCTCACCTCCCCTTCTGTCCTGAGTCAGTTCTGATGGACAGGCTGGTTGGAAGCCCTACACAGATGGGCCTGGGGTGGCCGTATAGCCCAGGAGGTTCCCAGATGAGGTTCACATCTCAATTCCAGGTCAGGGAAGGAAGATCCTTAAGGTCTCTGCCCTCCTTCTGGTCGTCTCCCTCTGAGCTGTAGGGGGATGTCTTGGCTGGTTGCTATACCTGTAGATGAAGATTCTGGAGAACGTGAAGCTGAGCATGAGCTGGGGTGTGTGCAGAGCTTGGGGCCCCCACAGTTGTGCAAGTGGGTGCTGAAACTCTCCATCAACGCTCTGTGAAGTTCTGCACATCCATTCTCTAACTTTTCTGTTTAGCATCCTCACAGGGAACCTCAGAGCTAAGAAATGCAAGCCCCTGCCATTTTACTCGGTTTCTGTCTTCTCCAGGATTTTCAGTTCAGTTGCTCAGTTGTGTCCGGCTCTTTGTGACCCCATGGACTGCAGCATGCCAGGCCTGCTCCAGGACCACCCTGTCTATTTGCGGGGTTCATCTCGGCGCCCCATTGCGCCTGCACACCTGCACTTTTATCTCTACCTTTCTAGTACCTTAGCCGGCTCAGCCTGGATTTTGGTTATGTGGACCTCTGTCTGCTTCCTTCTCTGGCCTGGCCATTCTCCAAGGCCGGGTGGTGTCTGTCTCATTCACACCCATATGTCGCCCACCTATGTCAGGGCACAGATATTGGATGTTTGGGCATTTGAAAACAGCTGTCAACACAGTAGTGTTTGCCATGAGCTCTCCAAGAGTCCTGAAGGGTGGAGAGAAGAGGGACTTGAATGTTGGCAATGGAAGGTTATTCTAAGAACGGGTGTGGCAGGAATGACAAACATAGCCGGTGGACAGCGAGTGGGAGGAGAGAAAGGGGAAGGAAGTGGAGACACCAGCCGACAGGGCAGCGGCCTCCACGCTCACCCCTTCCCCCCTGGAGCTCGCCTACTGTGGACGTGCAGACCTCAGCCTCCGACTGTCCTGCCTTTGTCTGTCATTCTAACGCTGGGTCCTTGAAGAAGATCTTTTGCTTAAGTTCCACTGATACTCTGACTTCGGATGTTTGGTAGTAAGAGGTCATGGCCCTTGCATACCGTCCTACTAAGATGAAAATAAATACATCAGTGGGGACAATTTTTCTTTCTTGAAAGTTCTTTCGTAGAATTAAAAATTCCCATGATTGTTCTGGCTTTAATGTCATCTTTGACTCTTAGGGATAAGGTTTGCCATTTGATGTAAAATAACCATGACACAGGGCTTCCCGGGTAGCACAGTGGTAAGGAATTGGCCTGCCAATGCAGGAGACACAGGAGACGTGGGTTTAATTCCCAGGTCGGGAAGATCCCCTGGAGAAGGAAATGGCAACCCACTCTAGTGGACCGAGGAGCCTGGCAGGCTTCAGTCCATGGGGCCTCAAAGAGTCAGACACACCTGAGCGACTGAGCATGCCACCATGTTGCACGTGAATGTGTACCTGTCTCGTTACCCAGCCACACACATGGGTATTGAGTTTTGACATCTTCTCCTGCCCTGTGCTTCTGCCTTCACATCCTTTACATTTGCTGGTGTTTGGCAGCTGCAGCCCGGATCTGGTTTCCTAGGAGTTTCCTGGGAGGAGTGAACTGGCTCTTGGCTCTGGGATGGGGCCCTGGGCCGGCTCAGGGGGAGGCTGCTGTTGTAACCTCTGGACCAACCCTGCCTGGGGCAAGAATCGCCTCCACCTGCTCTTCCCTCGGTTCGAGCCCCCTCTAGAAACGTGAGGATTTTCTTGGATGTTTCCTGAACACCGATCCTCACTTGTCGAAATGTGCCCCAAGGAAATTTTTCTGAAAGTAGAAACAGTCTATAAGCTCTTCTTCCCATAGAAAGTGTGTGGCCACCCTCTCCTCCACCATCAGACGTGCAGGTGTGTCGAGTTCTAAAGATGGCCCAGGACCCTAGACACACAGTTCTCTGTGACCCCCGCATGCTGGCCAGAAGCCTCTCGGCTATCCCACCCCCATCCCTTTCTCATCATCCCTTCCTCCTCTCCTGACTGGCCAGCCATTCCTGTTCTCCAGCGCCCAGCTGCAGAGGAGAGCTTCCCTCTGCGCTGGGTTCATCTTCCCTGCAGACAGACAGCGGCTTCTGTGTGTCCAGGGAGTCCTGTCACAGAAGAATGCAGCTCCACTGATATGCAGTCTGGTCCCACCTGGTGATAGGGAGGGCATCCCTGGGTTCTCAAGACGTTGCATCTTTCCCTCCAAATCATTGTCGTGAAGACTGCACAGGGCTCAGTGGTGAGCTCCCTTCCCGGTTCCCTGCCTCTGGCCGCCCCAGTGACCCTGGAGGGGTATCAGACCCAAGTCACAAATCTCTGCTCTCACACCCATCACCACGCCGTAGAGTGGGTGGACATTAATTCCAAGCATGCTGTTGACTATTCCAGGGACTTGAATTTGACTTTTTCCGTGAAGGTGATTTTTGCAAGGAGGGGAACAGAGAGGACCAAGTTCCCCAAAATTAATCTTTATGCTCAATTATTGGAAACCCATCCATCCTGCGTCACTGCAGTCATGACTCTTGGTGACCCTATGGACCCATAGTCCTCCAGGCTCCTCTATCCATGGGATTTTCCAGGCAGGAGTACTGGAGTGTTTTGCCATTTCCTTCTCCAGGGGATCTTCCCAACCCAGGGGTTGAACCTGCATCTCTTAGGTCTCCTGCATTGGCAGGCAGGTTCTTTAACACTACCTCCACAGGATACCCCCCAATTACTAGAAGGGAATGTGTTAAAGAAAAAATGTTGGCATGGATGTTTTACTGAACTGTTGTATGTTGGAGCCAATATACAGAGGTGAACAGGCCACGTTGCCAAAAATTCATTTCTTTTCAACTCACCCTATGACTCTTGGAAAGCCCCTTGTTCACATGTCTTGGGGAAGGACAGTGTGATGCTCTCGTCTGTGCAAAGAGGAGGGTGTTGGGGGCATTTCTGTGGGCAGAAGTCAGAAAGGTCTGGGGATGATTTTGATGGTTTTTCAAGCTAGTAGACACTGATCTTACCTTTTCATGGGAATCGGGACATAGTCTAAACAATTCTGGCATCTATGATGGGACCATGAAAAGAAAGGGAGAAAGAGATTCAACCTGTGTTGAACCACTGGTGTGTCCACGCTTCTCCAGGTCCCTCTCTCTGTTGGCTGCAGAGCCTAAAATGAGGGTTTCCTCCTGCCCCTCCTCCACTCTGCTCTCTCCACCAGACTGATGAGGCCGTTGTCAGGACCCATCTGATAATATATGTAAACTGCTTAGAGCAGTGCCTGGCACATGATAAGGGCTCAGAAATATTAACTCTTCTTATTACTAATAATCTGACATATATTTCTTCAGCAGGGTAGTGGGTCCATGGTGTTCATTTTATTAAGCTTCAAACCGTGCATATATCTTACGAATCCTTTTTATGTGTATCATATATTTTGCATACATTAAAACACACACATTAAAAATAAATGAGCATTTATGAGGTTTGCTTTAGCAATCATGAGTCCCAGGGTTCTAGGGCAACTATGAAGGAAAATATTCCACCTGATTACTAACCCATGTGCCAAACAGCAGGACTGCCCAGGTGTTCTTATTCAGGGATCAAAAGAAATATGGTAACAATAAGAATAGTCCTGATTCCCTGGGAATTAATTTGAGCACATTTTTGTTTTTTCCTTTTTTCTTTTTTGCTTAGAAGATTGATAGGTTCTAGATTCCTTGGAGCCCCTACCATTGAATCACTGGTGTGCCCATTCTCTCCAGTCCAGCCAGCATGGTCCAGAGCGGGGACAGCCAGCCCTGGGCAGTCCAAGGGGAGAACTGGCCTGCTTGCTTTCCCAGAGAAAGCACATTGATGGACTTATTACATAGAGAGCTTCAGTGCATCTTTGATCCTATTTCCTTTCCTGGCTCTCAATTCCCTGCATAGAAAGAGGCAGAGATTGGCACAGATATTTAGTTCTGTGGATCAGGGGATGATCCAGATCTTCCTGGATGAAAAAGACACAGCCTTTTCTCTCTGATGAAGTTTGTGGAGGTTACCGTGCTCTCAGCAGCTCCTACAGCCAAAGCCAGAGCCCTGCCCCGCGCACGCTGGCAGAAGATCATCTCTTGAATCATTGCTGAAATTTGTTCCTGCAGTGCTCCTGGCTGTGTCAGAGTCATTTCTGCACACACTTGTCTCCTCCCCTGGATTACAATGGTCCTAACAAGAGAAACTCCCTTATTTATCTTTGAATCCCCACAGTGACTTCCTCAGTGTTTTTTGAGCATAAATGGGTGAGTAGGTGAAGGAATGAGTGAATGAACAAATAGGAACCATCACACACACACACAAAACGCTGAGAATAAAGTGGAAGGACTTGGGCATGAAATCTTTATAAAATCTTATTCTAAAGTACTTTCAGGAATATTCTAAGGTACTGAGTTGACAGAATAGAGATTTTTCAATGTGGGGCCACCTGTCTGGTCATTTGTGAGAATTTATCAATGTTTCACTAGACTGGAAACTCCGAGGAAACAAGAACCATGCCTGTCCCCAAGAGCTGGCACCTAGTACGAAGTCAAATGAAATAGTCTCTTCCCAATCAGTAACCCGGGCAGGAAGAAAGACACATTCAATTCAGTGCCACTCAGTTTTGCATAGAGCATCGTCTTCAGATATTTTGCCAAGGATAGGTGAAAATGTGAACATCATGGATTCTCTCTGTAGGAGTTTTCAATCTTTTGGCGGTAGATACATTTGTACCCAACTATAATACAAGGTGGAGCTTCCCAGGTGGCACTAGTGGTATAGAAAATCTGCCTGACAATGCAGGGGTTGTAAGAGATGCGGGTTTGATCCCCGGGTCGGGGAGATCCTCTGGAGGAGGGCATGGCAACCCACTCCAGTATTCTTGCCTGGAGAATACCATGGACAGAGGAGCCTGGAGGGCTACAGTCCATGGGGTCGCAAAGAGTTGGGCACGACTGAAGCAACTTACCATCCAAGCACATGTAATACAAGGAAGAGCATGATAAGCACTGTAACAGAAGTAACAGTGCCACGTGAACCAGGAGTTTATCAAAGCTGATGAGCTCGGGGTGCCTTTAAGAACGGTGAGTTCTGGCAGGACTGGAATGAGTTTGGCAGCCAGGGATGGAGGAGGGTTATTTGGAGAGGCTACCATGCAGGGTGCATAGGAAGGAGACTGAGGGTCAAGATGGGAGATCCTGGTAGCTGGCCTCCAAGGTTGTTCCCAGGGATCCTCACCTACAGTCATTCATGCTCTTAAATAGTCCCCCCAACACTGTATGAGGGTTGGTCTGTGTGACAAGTTAAATATAGCAGAAGTGATAGTACGTGGCCTCTCGGACTAGGTAGGTCATAGAAGATGTTGCCACTTCCCATCCTGGAAGATCCCCTGGAGAACGGCTGGGCAACCCACTCCTGTATTCTTGCCTGGAGAATCCCATGGACAGAGGAGCCTGGGGAGCTACAGTCTGTGCGATGGCAAAACAGTTGGACACGACTGAGCGAGTAACACACTCTAGCCAAGTGACCGGGTTCTCTGAGCTTAATTTCCTCCTCTGTACAAAGGGCGATAACAATAGGGTTTTGTCCATGTTAAATGAGGCATTGAATGCAAAGCACTTGGTGAGGCACCTCGTGCATTTGCGTATGTTAGCTATTATTATGAGGAATGTTCTATGACCACATAGCTGTCCACGTGGCACTGGCCAGAGTGAAGGTGGTAAAGGCTCCCTCGTGCACTAGGGGCAGGGAATATCTCCTGAGCCGAAGGCCTCCCTATCAGCACACACAGAGGAAAAGGCAGCAGAACCCCCAGAGCCCGTCGGCAGAACGGAGGAGACAGGGTCACGCTAATGGGGTGAGAAGTGGTCCAGGCGCCCGCTCTGGGGGCCCCTCCTGGTGTGAGCCCCCATGGAAGCTGCCCTCATGATGGGAAGGGCCCATCCATCAGGATGTGTTTAGAGCCCAGAACATTTGAAAAGCTCCCTATTGAGCTTCCTTTTTCAGACGTTAGCATCCCTTTCTGCTCTTGGGCTTCTTTTCAGAAACTAGGGTTTAAGCAAGTGGCCCTTTGATTTCGAAGGTGATCCCTTCCTGACCATCAAATCCAGCATTGTTATCCAGTGATTAAAAAAAAAAAAAACAAAAAAACTTTGGTCACAGTCAAACAGAAATGTCTGCATCGAAGGGCCTGAGCATCACTGTGAGGCTGAGCTGGGGGCAACGTCTGCCAACTCATGCCCTTGAGCCCTCTCCCCCCAACCCCCAACCCCATCAGAGCCAAGCTGCTTCCAGGGGTCGGAGTCACTGGGTATGTGGCATTGGGGTGATGGAGCTACCAGCCTGGGGCAAGCAATTGGCAGGGGCCAGGGGAGCCCCAGATGGAGACACGCTCCTTGGTCAGTTTCACAGGGCTTGGGCTCATTTTCACGTTTCCCAACCATAAGCAGACCTGTGGGGCTACAGTGCGGGCTTGAGGTCATACCAGGAGGTGGGGGGGTCAGGGTGGCCCTGGATTCCCAGTGCAGCTTCCAGACCTCCTGTGAAATCCCTGGGTTTTGAGGCCACGACAGTCCCTTCCTCTGATGTTCCTGGCTGCCCCCTGACCTCCCAACTCTTCCTCCCCCCAAGTTCACTGCTCATGTGGCCACGGGCTTCACAGTCTTCTCCTCCCAAGCTCCTGCCCTCTTCCTGAGTGACAGTAGCATTTTTTGTACGCCCGCAGCCTGGGCAGCTTTATTTCTGTATTCTGGTTGCTTCTTGATTTTTTTTTCCTTTATTCTCCCTTGCTGTCAAGTTGCCCGTTCTTACTGTTGCCATAGTACCTGCTTCCAGCTGTCCCTCCTCCCGGTCAGTGCAGGAACCCAATGGGCTTGGAGTCACGTTGTTCTGGATCCGAGGCCCATCTCTGCTCTTGACTGTTTGCGTGATGGTAGGAAAGTGATTGAAACTTTGCAAGTCTCCGTTCCCTCCTCTGTGACACGGTTACAATAAAGAAGGGTCCCTTAAAGTTCTTTTGTAAGAATTAAGGGTTATAATGGATGTAAAGTGCTTGGGACCATATCTGGCACCCATAGAAAACATCCAATAAATGTTAGCAAGGACAGTTATTACTGTCATGATTCTCTAGGCTCCAGCAAACCTAAGGCTAGGATTTCAGCTTTATCATGTGCCTGTGTGACCTCTCTCACCCTCAGTGTTCTCAGCTCTAAAATGGAACAATAATGCCTCTTCATAGGGTTCTTGTAAAGATTAAACAGTGTGCTGCTATTGCTTCACTTAGCCGCTTTTGTTCCCAAAGCCTCATGGTCCTTCCTCTGTGTTTGCTCCCTGTAGGTGTGGACTTCAGAGAAAGAAGTGTGTTACCATCCTGCATACAATGACCAGGCTCTTTAGGGCATTTCAAAGAGTCAAATGGCATTTAGTGAGTATTCTCTGTTAAACCTGCTCGAATGGCTCAGGGTTGTTCACTGTGGGGTTAATGGGCAAGTTCCAGGCAAGTGAGGAGTGACTGTTTGGGATGTTTTGTTCATGAACTCCTGTCAGTTCTAACTGGAGAATGTGATTCAAGCAGTCAGAGAACAATAGCGCTGTGGTTCAGATGCTTTGATTTTTCTCAAGGATGCTTTTAAAATATGTGCTTGCACTTGGAAAATGTGATTGGCATTGTTTTCTAACTTTATATTACAGATTTTTTTTCTAACTTTATAATGTGACAGAAAATCAGATGCTAAGGATTATTGAAGCCTTGGCCACCTAAGAAAAATTTTAAGTGGTTCTCAACACCCCTCATCTACAATGTAAATTGTAATATCTCTCAGGATATGTGAGAACATCTGTTTTTCTTCTAATGCAGTAAACATATAAGGGTCCCTTGGGATGTCTTTTAAATAGACTTAATGCAACATTCAGGAATGATAAGCAAAATATAATCACAGTCGTAGGGGAATGTGAACATTTTATATCAATAATGTTGGAATCTTATGTTTAATGCAGTGTTAAAAGTTGACAATTAAATGTGCAGGAGTCAGGAAACTCAATTAAAATGATCACAGTAATATGAATTTAGCAACATCCTGTATTAGTTGTGAAATCCATTTAACACCACAAACAGTAATGTTTTCAGCTAGTTTATGCGAAAGAAAAACAGGAACAAAAACACTTTAATACTATATATCCTCTGTTAATGTGGTCAGGCTAATTTTGCCAGAAGAAGAATCTTAACTTTTGAATCTTTGAATGCCCAGTCATTTGAGTTCTATATACTTGCATGTTGCATAATTTCTGTCAATAAAGAAAGAACGACAAACAAAGAAGATTTTCTCTCTTCTGTCTGCTGCTCCCTAATAGAAAGGGGTGTCTGCATCCCGAGGGCCCCCTCTGGGGAGCAGAAGCATCATTCTGATTTCTCTCCCCACTTCTCTGCTGGCACCGGTGCTCTTTGGTTGTGGGGGGTGTATTTCGGTGTGGATGCTGTACCTCTAATCTAGAACTGGGAATCCGCTGTGGCTGTGTATCTGGGGGGAAATGAAGCTTGTAATTCAGTTCTCCAGCCATCACACTAGGCTCTTGTACTCTGTTGAGTCTACTCCATACGCCTTCCTTCTGCTAGCTGGGCACACATCCCCCCATTCCTCCTTTTATCAGGACACCATAGGAGATGAGCATCCATTTTTAGTACACGTACATCTGCATCAAGTCTAATTTTTGCTACATCTCAATAGTACTGTCAGGTGGATCATTTGAGAGCCGTGATGCTTATCAAAATTCACTCAAAAATAGCCAAAGTCAGCCAAGCACTGGGGCCTTCAGCTATGCACCCAAATAACCCCTGACGAGGTACTGTAAGAATGATGATAGTGAAAGGGTCTCGAGAGGAAATTCTCAAAGAGTTAAGTCAACCGTCGTCCAGATCCAGAGTGTTGTCAGAAATCTGAGAATCACACTTGTCCTCTCTCCCCTACCCCATATCCTCACTAAACCTTATAGATACTGTTTAATACCAGTAGCAGTATTAGTTGCTCAGTTGTGTCCGACTCTTTGCGACCCCTCAAACTGTAGCCCGTCAGACTCCTCTATCCATGGGATTCTCCAGGCAAGAATACTGGAGTGATTGCCATTCCTTTCTCTAAAGCATCTTCCTGACCCAGGGATTGAAACCAGGCCTCCTGCATTGCAGGCAGATTCTTTACCATCTGATAAGTAGCCCTCAAATCCATCAACTTCTGCCCAATTCCATTGCCACCACAGGAGTCTGGTCATCATCTTTTCTCCATAAATCTCTGGAATGGACCCCAGCTGCTTTCCCGTGTTGATGCTGGCTCCTCCAAATTGTTCTCTACATTGTGGCCAGGGTGATCGTCTGAACTGCAAATCCAGCCATGAGACAATCTTTTCAACATCCCCCAGTGGCTTCTCTTTGCCTCCAGGATCATTTCAAACCTTGTTGAGGGCACCTACATGGCCCTTTGCCATGTGGTCCCCCAGGCCCCTCCCACACCACCTCTCCATGGTGGTTATGGTGTTGAGCATCTCTTCATGCACTTATTGACTATTTGCCTGTCTTCCTTTGTGAAATATCTGTGCAAGTCATTTACTCATTTTAAAAACGAGTTGTTTATATTCTTATCACTGACTGAAATAAGTTCCTTATATATTCTGAATACTCTGAATATAGATTCTGATCCTTCATCAGATTTATATATTACACACATTTTCTCCCTGTCTCTGTGTGGCTTGCCTTTTTATTTTCTTAATGGTCTTTTAAAGTGCAGAAGTTTTCAATCTTGATGACATCTAACTTATTGATTATTTTCCCCCTTATCTAGTTCACCATTTTTCTGTTTTATCTAAAAATCCTCTTCCTTCCTCAGTCACAAAGGCTTTCTCCTATGTTTTCTTCTAGAAGTTTTATAATTTTAGTTTTTATGTTTAGGTTAAAGACTCATTTCTAGTTATATTTTGTGTGATTTGGGGATGGGGTCAGGGTTCATTTTCCCCACATATGAATATCCAGTTGTTCTAGTACCCTTTGTTGAAAAGACTTTTCTTTCCTCATTGAATTACTTTGTCAAAAATCAGCTAAGCATATGTGAGTATCACAATTTTCAATGCTGTTAGAACTGAATACTTCCAAGTCAGGTCATACTGTTTCTGGTCTCCCTTCCCTGGAGAGTTTATAAGGCAGACTAAGCTGATCCTTGGGTGACAGAATCTATGTCTAACATCTGTTTTTGTACACAGAACACAGCATGATATCTTCTGCTCTCATGGGTTATTGTTGTTCAGTCGCTCAGTTGTGTCTGACTCTTTGTGACCCCGTGGACTGCAGCACACCAGGCTTTCCTGTCCTTCACCATCTCCCGGAGCTTGCTCAAACTCATGTCCATTGAGTCAGTGAAGCCATCCATCCATCTCAGCCTCTGTCACCCCCTTCTCCTCCTGCCTTCAATCTTTCCAAGCATCAGGGTCTTTTCCAATGAGTCACCCTTTTGCATTAGGTGGCTGAAGTATCAGAGCCTCAGCTTCAGCTTCAGTCCTTCCAATGAATATTCAGGGTTGATTTCCTTTAGGATGGACTGGTTGGATCTCCTTGCTGTCCAAAGGACTGTCAAGAATCTTCTCCAGCACCACAGCTCAAAAGCATCAATTCTTTGATGCTCAGCCTTCCTTATGGTCCAATTTTCACATCTGTTGAGGATTACTGGGAAAACCATAGCTTTGACTATACAGACCTTTGTCGGAAAAGTGATATCTCTGCTTTTTAATATGCTGTCTAGGTTTGTCATGGCTTTTCTTCCAAGGAGCAAGCATCTTTAGTTTCATGGCTGCAGTCATGAGTTACTTGCTTAATTTTAATTTTTAACTTCTGCTTCTACTTGTTTCCTTGCACTGATATTATCATCCTGTACCTTGAGGTTCTAGAGAACTGAGATCATAACTGTCCATGTGATTTTGATTTGTGACCCATCTTGCCCGGTTGCCCTGAGCACATGTGGACTTTCATCAGGAGCACTGGGGTTGCAGCATATGCACTATCCCTCAGTTTCCCCACCTTTCAATGGCATGAGGGTTCATCTCTATCCAGCTCAGTTCAGTGTGGAACCACAGGCTGTTCATGTAAAGAAAAGCCGTCAGGTTGTGGGCGGGGAAGAAGACATGACACTGTGACCAGGCTGGCTGGTTCTCTTGGCAACTATCGCCATATGACATCTGTAACAGGCTGTGGTCTGGTCTTTGCTCCTATCACTTATTGTTCAGATCAGTATTGGTCTGATATCCTTTAGATTAACTGAAATTAAGAGAAAGTGCTTGACTTAGAGAATAGGCTTATGGTTGCTTGGGGGAAGGAAGGGGCAAAGAGATAGCTAGGGAGTTTGGGATGAACGTGAACACACTGCTATATTTTAAATGGATGACCAAGAAGGACCTCCTGTAGAGCACTGGGAACTCTGTTCAATGTTATGTGGCAGCCTGGATGGGGGGTTAGGGGAGAACGGATACATGTATACATAGGGCTGAGTCCCTTTGCTATTCATCTGAAACTATCACTTATTTTGTAATCAACCCAATACAAAAATGTTTCTTTCTTTCTTTCTTTTTTTTTAAGAAGCACTCTGTAGCCACTTCCAGTGTGTGCCTACAGACAGACCTGAGCTATATCTCTATGCTGGTCTAGAGGTGACCCGCACCCTGGGAGCATTCTGCACTCTCTCCCTCACACCCAACATCTATATGCAGGGAAATCCTCCTCATAATGGACGCTGAGGGCAACCTTGGCCGGAGAGCAAAAGGAAGAGATGGCATGAACCTGCAACATGCCGCTCTAGGTGAGATGAAGGATGCGTGAGTGCTCTTGTCTGTACTGGACCCATGTTGCCATGGTGATGGAGGCGCTGATGCTAAGTGGATGAGCAGCAGCTCCCATGGATTTTAATAGCAGCTGGTCAGTGCCAGCACCTTTGCTGAATTGCTGCCCCCCTGAGTCACTGCTTGGCCCTGGCTGTCCTGATCTCTGTTGACAAATGGTTGTCCTTCACAGTCAAACTACTAACAGTGCTCTAATTAATGAACGTGCTAATTATTCTTCCCTACTCCCAGCACATTTGTCTAACTAACCTGTCACACGAGGATAAGTGCAGCGTCTGCATGAGCACTGAGGGCACTGAGACAGGGGTCCGGGGGGCAGAGGGGGTGGGCTTGCAGCTGGGGAGCGATGGGCTGTTTCTTGTTAAATTACCTTTACTGAATGGTCAGGTGTCCAGGGAATACACTATTTCCTGCAAAATGTATACATTGTCCTTTCTTTTCTTTAAAAAGACCATCTCTTTAGGGATTGATCAGCTGTTGGTCACTTCACTAACCCCTGAAGGGGTTGCCAAATAGGGATGCAGAAGGGCCAGGAGCCCTGAGCTCTGAAGACTATTCCAGAAGCAGCATTCAGGGTGGTTAGAACTTTAGACGCTGGAGCTAAACAGGCCTGGATTTGAATCTCAGGTCTGCTCCTTACTTCCTGTGGTTTAACCCCCCTGCACCTCTGTCTCATTTTTTGGGCAATGGGAGGGATAGTTTGTCCCCAGAGGGGTGTTTTGAGGAGAAAATGCACAAGCTAGGTCCCCAGGACATGGCTGCACAGTGCCTTGGGTCCTGGACTGGGTGTGGTCTGGTTTTGGCTGGGCCAGGGGAGTTGCAGGCCTGGAGACTGTCCTGCTAGGAATCCGGAATCTGGCTCGAGCCTCTTCCTCCACCCACCCACCCCATGCCCCTGGCACCCCTCCCTTTTTGTTCTGTCTCAGCAGCTCTCTATTGAGATGAATGGCATTTCCACAGGCTTCACCTCTGATAAGTAAGTGCTCCTCTGCAGCTGCAGCCAGAATCCTAATGTGCAGCTGTAATTTAATGGCCATCTCGGCTGACTATTAAAATGCTCTCTTCCCGGGTGAAGTGGACTCACCCCAGTGGCACATGTGCCCCATTCAGGCAGGGTGACCCCAGGAACTCAGATGTGGGGGGGGTCCCATCACAGGTCTCTCCTTGCAGTTGCCTTCTCAGCTTTCTAAAGTGGGGCTGGCTGGGTATCCCCACCCCCGACCCTGTTTGCGGGGCTCCTGAGGCTTGGGAAACCAGCGGGAGAGGCTACTCCTTCCTGCATTCCTGGGGTCTGATGAAGTTTGCACAAGCGCCCTGGGCAGACCATGTAGGACTGTGCTGATACTGTGTCTGTGTGCCTGCAAGTCTTGGCACAAACTAACCCACCACAAACAGGAAGGAGATTAGAATAAGTCTTAAATACAGGAGACTATAGGATACAGAAACTTCTTTAAAGTTGAGCAGTTTAATGTGGGATTATGAGTCCTGAACAGTCTCAACAGGACAATAGACATACCCAGCACTCCTCACCCCCCACTGACCCCTGTTTTTCTTTAGGGACCAGCCTCCCTCAACCACAGGACGACTGTGGAAACCCCCAGGTTCTCTCACTTTTCTGCCAGCTGGTTGTCCCAGCAACCCCATGGACTGTAGCCTTCCAGGCTCTTCTGTCCGTGGAATTTCCCAGGCAAGAATACTGGAGTGGATTCACTGAGAAAAGTCAGTCCTTTACAGATGACAGAGCTGTAAAACGTAAAACTCCAGAAGTGGAGGTGGAAATATTTTCCACTGTGTGGAGAAAGCTGGTCTGCAGAGCAAAGAAGGCTGGTAAGCTATAAGAAAGTGGAGAGAGATAGAGAGAGAGACTGAGACAGGAAACTTCATCTGAGAGGCCCAATCTCATCTCTGCTCATTTCCATGTTTGGCTGTTCAGGTCCTTGGGGTCTTTGAATCAATAAAGACTTCCCTTTTGGCTCAAGCTATCTAGAGCTGAGCTTCTATTGTTTGTAACTAGAGAACTTTTCAAGGGTCTGACCTTCACTTCTGATGTACTGTTACTAAAATAGGAGGAGTCTTAGAAGGACCAACTTTATGGGGGCCAGACCCCTTGTCGGCTGAGACCCAAGTGTTCCCTGACATTTACACATCAGATCCCATTGAAGTGAACACATGCATCTTGCTAGTGCTGAGCCCCTAGACAATCATGTAATGACTCCACGTGGTGCAAAATGGTCCAGGTGCTTGGTTCTTGGGAGCATTGTGAACTGGCCAGGGCTGCCCTTGTTATTGGCCTCTGTGCATCCAAGCTCCAAATGCCTCCTCCAAGGACCTCTTTCCCTCCAGCTGGCTGCAGCCATTCAAATACAAGGCCTGTGTGATCTCTTCTCCTCGAGATGAAAACCCCACCACCACCAAGTAAAGTGGTCAGCGTTCTCTTTCAAAGTAAGGTTTTGATAAACACTCTTCTTTATCACTGTCAAATAGATGTTGAGTCTGGGATGAAGATCACAGAATCTTGCATGTTCTGTGTAACTTCTGAGTGGTTGCTGTTTACAGGGAGAAACCTCCTGTAAAATACCAGGTACCACCTACTTCACTCAGCAGGTTCCCTCTTTTACCTTTTCTCTACTCATCATTATGTGAAGAAGATTCCAGGGGAGCATCTCAGTAATGACCTCAGAGAAACCAGTTGAGGTGTTGAGCAATCCTTCCTGTGTGGAGGCTTTCCTTGGGAGTCACCTGTGACCCTCTTTCTGCTCCTTATTTTTATTTTTTATCATTTTATTTATTTACTTATTTTACTTTTAGTTGTGCTGGGTCTCCACTGCTGCTCAGGCTTTTCTCTAGTTGCAGCGAGCAGGGGCTGCTTTCTAGTTGTGGTGTGCAGACATCTCATTGCAGTGGATTCTCTTGTGGAACACAGATCTAGGGAGTGTGGGCTTCAGTAGTTGTGGCACATGGGCTCAGCAGTTGTGGCTAGTGGTTCCTAGACCACAGGCTCAGTAGTTGTGGCGCACAAGCTTTGTTGCTCCGTGGCATGTTGGATCTTCCCAGACCAGGGATCGAACCTGTGTCTCCTGCATTGGCAGGCAGACTCTTTATCACTGAGCCACTAGGGAAGCCCCCTTGGTTTAGTTTTCATTCTCTTGTTGCTTGTTTCCTGTAGAAACATCATCATTCCTTCATTAGTTCATTCATTCATCCAGGGCTTATGCGGCTGCTACTCTGGACCCTGCCATGTGTCAAGTATTTATTTATTTTCCTAGGAATTCAAAGAAAGAAAGAAAGAAAGACGGTACCCTGGACACAGACCTTTTAGGTGCTCCATGAATGAAAAACAAGTTTCACTTTTTATTCCCTTCCTTTTCTACTCCTGAGCCCTGCTTCTTCTGGCAGGAGAGGCTGAGCCCAGGGCACTTCAGTGGCTAGTTTAAAAAAATAAAAAGGAAGAAGAAGAAGGCCTGTAACTGTGCTGGGACCTTCGGAAATTCTAATGATGAAAGGCAGAGTCCGGCTCCCACTTCCCCTTCCTGCACAGTGCGGGCGTGGGGTGCCAGGGAGCTGAGCGGTCCTGCTAGGAACTCGAAACAACCATGGACCAAGAAGCCGTGGGCAATATCGTCCTGCTGGCCATTGTCACCCTCATCAGCGTGGTCCAGAATGGTAAGGGAAGCCCCTCCCTCAGGGTTGGCTTGGTGTCTCCGTGTTTGAGAGTCAGGCTTACACACTTGTGTGTTTGTGTGCATATATGTGTGTACACTTTTTCTTATCTGTATTTGTGTCTTTATTTGACTGTACAGGGATGCATACACTTCTGTGTGAATTGGGAGTTTTCCTTCTCCCCATCTTTGGCTTTAATGGGGATGATTAATCTTGTCTGTAGAGCTGGACCAGCAAGTTGGTTGTACAGAAACCTCAACGAAGTGTTTGCAATCAGCACTTTAACTATTAATTACTGTGGTCAGTTGGAGGGCAGGAAGCCTGGAAGCGACAATCAGATATATGTTCACCCAGACACTGGGTTATACCGAGTGCAGCAGGCTGAGTTCAGTGCAGTAGGAGTTACCTGTTACCTGTAGGCTAAAAAAAAATAAATTTGGCTAGTGTGAGGCGGGACTTCACTTTTTCATTATTTTACCTCTGTATTTCTTTTTTATTTCTTTTGACGAAATATGTTCTTTGCAATACTTCCTTTTTTCTAGCAATGTGTAATTTTGGAAGCATTCTTTGGTAGACATCATGTACTTACATAAAGGGAGAGAGGGTCAGAAGGATTTCCTTGTTTGAGGGTTGCATTTCCGTTAACCCTGTGCTGTGCTGTTTTTAGTCGCTCAGTCGTGTCTGACTCTTTGCAACCCCATGGACTGTAGTCCACCAGGATGCTCTGTCCTTGGGGATTCTCCAGACAAGAATACTGGAGTGGGTTGCCATGCCCTCCTCCAGGGGATCTTCCTGACCCAGGGATCAAACCCAGTTCTCCTGCATTACAGGCGGATTCTTTACCATCTGAGCCACCGGGGAAGCCTAAGAATACTGGAGTGGGTAGCCTATCCCTTCTCCAGGGGATTTCCATTAACCATGCTGTCACTTAACCCAGGCAAGGGACCTAGAACTGAGAAAGGCAGGACAGGGCAGAATTTCTCTTTAAATTTCTAAGTTAGGACTGTCTCAGACTCTTTTTATCAGCATGGCCGGTATGTTTGGGATTTGCAGTTTATGATGACAGAGGAAAAAAGGGGAAGACTTACTCTGTAACTTAATGGTAATTTCTGAATGTTCATATACTGTTAAACTTTGGAAATGTGGGTATTCACTCAGTTTGGGATTTTCTGATATTTTCCCCCAACATGAGTGTGGACTTAGGCTGGTGATAAGCCTTCTGGGCACAGAGTAAGGCTCCCCATGGCTTCCTGGCACCAGAGAGACCAACTTTGCATACTCCAAGTCTGTTTCCTCTGTGGAACAACACTTGGCAGCTTTCTGACCTGAACATTTTCATAGTAAGTGTCACACAACAGAGCTGCAGCTCTGAGAGGCAACGAATGGCCCTGGGTGAGGCTGCCATTGCCCTAAGCCACTGCTGTTTCAAGCAGGTGCCATGCTTAGTCTCTGTAAATCTCCAAAGGATCAGTCATTCAACCTTCATACTCCTACGGGGATTCTGCCTGGTCCAGGAAGGGTCCTGCATCCATGGGGACGTAGCAGCAAACAGGGAAACCAGGTTCCTGCCCCCAGGAAAGAGGAGGGTAGCAGGAGAAGATGGGTGGGCAGGAAGCAAGAGGCCTGCCGTGAAGCCTTGAGTTCTCGTGGAGGCAGTTGCATGGGTGCTGTTGTTTGGGTGCCCCCTCTGGCCCTCCCGGATACCCGTCAAGATCGGTGACAGGGGAGGGGAGCCAGGGTCCCCTCAGCCACCCCTGCAGAAGTTTGCTTCCACCCTGAGCTGCTGGCCCTCGGTCCAGAGCTGAGTGAGGGGATGCCGCGCGGTCCTCCCCCTGTGAGAACAGAGTCTCTTCCCCTCCCCCGAGATACCCCGGGACCTGGCCCTGGAGTGTCTGGTGAGTCCTGGGCTTTTCTGTAGAAGCGCAGGGAACCCTGAGCAGACTTGAGGCGGATGATGAGATTTCTAGTCATTTTTGGCAGATGAGATTAGGTCGTGGGGAGGAGAGAGGATAGATGGCCACATGTCTGAGTTCTAACCTCAATCTTTCTGCTGGCCATCTTGGATAGGTAACAACAGGACATGATGGCCTTGCTGACACAGTCCCATGAGCTGATGAGGCTTCCTGAGGGGGACGGAGACAAGAGTGGACCAGCTCCTGCTTTGGGCTGGACACTTTTCATCCTGGACACATTGTCAATTGGGCTGTGTTTGTGGCAGTGTGGACAGCACGGCGTCCATGTCACGGCCTCTGTTCCTCCCCGTCCCCGGCCCCGTGAGCAGCAAGGGCACCGTGTGGACAGAGTGATTTTGCAATGGTTGGGGCAGTTTTGAAGCCACAGAAGGAGTCCTTGTCTCCCTTCAGAGGCTCAGGATCAGCCCTGCTCCTCTCTGAGGCACAGAGCAAGGCTCGCTGGTCACACCGAGACCACGTTTTAACTCTGTTCAATGCGGTGGTGCAGGGGAACGAGAGAAATTCAAGATAACACCTCTACCTGTTTTAACCTTGGGCTTTTAGGCAAACACAAAGGTCCAACCAAGGTCCAGAACCTCTCTTTGCAATTCTAATTAACCTCGAGGTTGCAGCCATAGGTCTACCGTATTGAGTGCAGGAAATATGCAAAAACTCTGCCCCCACCCCAGTTACATTGGAAACCCTTCCTGTTAGCTTTAGAAATGATTTACATGCTGTTGCCAGGCACTGTGTACTTCATGTTTGTCTCAAGACAAGGAGTTCCAGCCCCTGTGTCTGTGACAGTATGGGGGATGAGGGGGGTGCCCTCTGGCTCCCAATTCCCCAGGGGAGAGACAGAGCCCACCAGCCCAGTGAACTTCCTCCTCTGCCTTCCAAACGCTTTGGAATCATCAAGATCATTGAACCTGAGTCCCCCTCCCAGCTTGATCCAACATAATGCACGTTTGGGAACCAGACCACATTTAAAGTTTGAGCGACTGGACCACAGCTACCAAAGCCGGGTTTCCCAGGTCGTGTCAACAGATGCATTTCCTCTGCGTAGCACCCAGAGGGCCTCCCACTTCTCGGCCAGGGTGCCAGCAGCTTTGACATTAAGCAAACCTGGGAAACATGGCTTTGGAGAAAATGATTCCCACGGGAAGCCGAACTGATTAGCTTGGAGGGGGAGAGAGTGAGCTGAGGGGAGGGAACCAGGGCCTTGTGCACGGAGACCTTGTGAATGGTGACAGCAGAAGTCTAGACTGCATTCTCAACAGCCTCTACTGAACACTCCCAGGACGGAGTGCTCACAACGCATTGGGCTCACTCTTCCCATTGTCAAGTGTATTGAGAATTTGCTTTGTGTCGTGTATGGTGCCTCTGCGCTGGTCATAACATGATCTCATTTAATCCTTGCACCCTATGAAATATTCTACTATTATTACTCTTATTTCACAGAATAACTAAGTGGAGCTTAGAGAGTTAGCTGGAGATTCCAGAGTCAGTACTGGTGAAACTGGGATTCAAAGCTACTTCAAAACGTGGAAGTTTACACAATGTGGATTGTCTTGGATTCATTCATTCAAACACTCACTGCTCGGGAAGTTCTCTGTTACACTAAACTGAAACCTGCTGCCCTCTAACTTCTATCCACTGGTGTGTCTGTTCTTTGGAAAAGCTTAGACTGTGCCTGCAGCTTCTGTGTTTCCAAAGTCACCTGGAACATCCCTGGTTCAACATATCATTTCTCAGCCACCAGCCGACTTGGTTTCCAGAGTCCCTAGTTATCAGATTACTCCTTCCCTCCCCACCCACCACCAACTTGCCATCTTCTTCCTAAGATGCAGGTGGGTGTTTTTTATGCAAGAAATCTGTTCCCGAAATCCAGACACCAGTTCTGTTAAAATGATGGAGGTGTGAGCTATTCTTGTGTATCACAGGGCTGACTCATACTAAACGAAAATCTCAGAATCTTTTTATGTGATCCTGAGAAAGTTATTCACCTTCTCTGACCCACAGTTTCCTCAACAGAGAGGTGGAATTACTAATACCTTCCACGTGTGGTGGCTGAAGGTGTTGCCTGAGATAATACCTGAGTCGCTGGCAGAGGCCAGCATGTGGCAGGTTCTTGGTGACCGTTTGCAGCCTTCCCCCTCTGGTCTCTCCCTGTCCCTCTGGTTTGGCCTGATGTTAGCAGCCAGCCAAGAGCAGTGTGTGAATGCTCTCTGCCTGCATAGTTTCTGTAACATGTTCAAGGATATGGAGTATGGCGTGTCAGTGTTTGGAGGAGTGGACAAATGTGGCCCAACTCTTTCAAGTTTAGCTTGGAAGGAAAGAGAGATGGACCCTAGTGGGGGTTCAGGACAGAGGCAGGCTTGTTTTTGTTCTGTTTTGGGGTTAGGAGAGATTTGAGCATGTTTCAAGGGTAAAGATTAGGAGATAAACAGAGACCAAAGACTTACAAAGTAGGGCAAACATCGATGAACAAAGACCCGAAGAGGCTGGCCAAAGCAGGGTCAAGGTCGCAGGTGGAGGGCTAAGACTTGAAAAAGAGGAAGGGGCTGTTCTTGGGCAAGGAGAGGAAGAAGAGAGGAAGGCTGAGAGGAGGGTCCCGCCGTGCAGCTGGTTGCAGAAATAACCTCAGACTTTCTTAACACTGTCCCTGCTTATGTGTTCAGAGGCACGGGCATCACCTTGGCATCTGGAAAGACAGTGATCAGAATTTCCACTATATTCTATGGGGAGAAGAGACATCCAGAGTGGACAGTCAGGTACTCAGACCCCAAATCGCTGATGGAGTCCCTGCAGTGAGCTTCCATGTGATAATAAGAGGATGAACACACTCTCGAATGCCCAGCTGGACTCGAATCCCAGCACTCCCCCTGCTCCCCAGCGGAGGGACTGAGAAGGTTATTCAAACTGTCTGAGCCACAGTGCCCTTGTTGACAGCGTGAGGATGTGCTGCCCGCTTCACAGAGCACGTGTCCGGCATCCACCAGAGTGCCATCGTGAAGCAAGCCCTGTGGCTCTACCCGGTGTGGGCACAGTCCTGGGGGAAGAATGTTCTTTCACCAAAAAGCAAATCACGACGGCTTTTATCCATGGACACAATGGATGAGGCATCCTTTTCAGGTCTTTTTGAGGAGGCTAATGTGAAGTTGATGACAAGAAATCCTGCGAGTGGGATCACTGACCGTCACACTTTTTCCTTTTTTCACTCTTGAATTAGGAGGAAAGGAATAAAATAGGAGGGGTGGGAGAGAGAGAAAGAGAAAGGAAGAAAGAGAGAGAGGGAAGGAGAGACCGTGTTCCCCCATCCCCACTATCCAGTCTATAGACAAGACAGACTGTCTTCCCAGCATCTCTTCATCCCACAGCCATCACCCTAACCAGCTCCCTGCTGTCTTTCCCCCTGTCCTGGGTCTCACCCCTCTAAGCCCTCACCACGCTAAAACAGAGTGGCTTTCTGGCCATGCCATTCATCAGCTTATACCTGTCAGTAACTCCATGTTTCCCCAAGATGGCAATAAATTCAGAAGTTCTTAACGTGGCTCTCCTCAAGGGCACAGTCACGCTGCTGGTTTGAGGGCCACGTCCCTACCACCGTCTGCTTGGCCTTGGCTCACTTACCACTTTTTCTCTGAGGCTCCCTCTGGCCACCCTGACCAGCATCCCCGGGGGCCCCTGCCCCGCTCTGCCCTCGCTTCTGTCCACAGCTCGGCACACCGTGTGATGTTAATTCTTGCATATTGTTTACGGTGTGTGGTCTGTCTCCTCTCCTTGTGTCCTCGCTGGAACACAAGCTCCTGAGGCCAAGGCTCTGTGTGTGTGTTCAGTTCTCTGATATAAGCTGAGTGTCTGGCACATGGCGAGTGATAACAGAGAAATGGCATTAAAAGAGCAATTCACCGCCTACCTCTCTTCGGCCTCATTTGTAATTCTACCGGGTTAATACGCCCCATTACCACCCCCCTCCCCATCTCCCAGTAAACTGGATGTACTGAACCCCAGAGGGTCTTGCCGCTGGACCTCTGCATATTCCATTCCGATAGAGGAAAGCGGACTGCTCAGCTGTCCCCGCCCCCTCCATCTGCTTGTTCTTCAGGTTTTATCTTACATGTCCTCCCTCTAGGAATCCTTCTGTGACCCAAACACTGAATTGTTACCCCTCTTTGACCCTTGATGGCTCCATGTTCTCACTCAGTCTCAGCACGAGTCTCTCTGTAGGCCTTTCTTTACTTGGTTGTCTATTTCTTCTGGTGGTAGTGTCCTTGAAAGGGGGGGCGTGTCTTGCTCACAGTTGCCTCACCAACACCAAATGTAGCAATTAGTCGAGAGTAGCGCTGAATACCTTTGTGCTCAGTGATATTTGATGGACGACAATTAGGGCTGTTTAGAGGTCGAGAGAAGGAAACATTTAACATTCCAGGAAAAAAATTAAGATACCAGGCTCTGGATACATGCTCATTATAAATCCAAACCTTTCCTTCTGGCAGGGTTCTTTGCCCACAAGGTGGAGCATGAAAGCAAGACCCACAACGGGCGGAGCTTCCAGAGGACTGGGACGCTGGCCTTTGAGCGGGTCTACACTGCCAAGTGAGTCCAAACTCTGACACTGCTCTTTGACCCAAAGTGGGCCTGGGACAACCTTCTGGAGGCTGGGGTGTGGCGGGGGGGTGGGTGGGTTCCAGGGAAGCTTGAACTTCACCCGGGAGACTTTGGAGGCACTTTCCATCATCTTAGCAGGCGCTGGTGTTTGAAGAGAGGAAGTAGAGGTGTTGGGGGTGGGGGAGTAGACTTCACAACTCCTGCCTGGTCAGGAAACCTCTCAGCCAGTCATTTGGTCATGGAGTTGACCAATTTCCTGGGGGGTTAGTGCCGAGGTGCCACCATGCAAACCAGCCATTACTCACCAGCCAGCATCAGAAGCAACAAGCAGGACTGGCAGGAGGCTGCCTGCTGCGCTGCGGGCACCTAAGCCTGGTCTCCTGGAACGACCGGGACAGAGAGCATGAGGGGACTATGCACTTGCTTTTCTATCTCTCCTTCTTTACTTCTGCAAGGAGAGGTGGCTAGAAAACACCGGAACAACTCAGGGAAGGAGGAGGGGTGCTATTTGGGATGCAAATCCAAATGGTATTGTTTGAACATTCATTTTCCTCTCTGCCAAATACGTTTAGACAAAGGGTTCAGCCATCAGCCTGTGGCCTGCTTCTCCACGCCTGTGGCTGGGGGCCTGTTAGGAAGGGCGGGCTGTAGCCCCAAGCCACCAGGGAGCTGGCCTTCACTCTCAGCTTGGAGGTGACTTTGACGTTTCCCAGAGAGCCTTCTAAAACAGGGCTTAGGGCCACACAAGGAAAGTTCTAGAAGGGTAGGGAGAAGTTGAAAGACATGGTTTTAAGCCATGTAAGATGTTCACATTTATAGGAGGAGGGGGGACCATGTGTGGGGCACCCTCAGCCCTTCTGTGCCATGTGCAGGGGGCAATGGAGAGGAGCAAAGACAGGGCGCTCCATCAGGGATGATGACAGAACCTCCCTGAAAATGGAATCCAAAAACCAGGAATCCTGCTCTACAGACAGACTGGAATGGGAAGCTTCTTCCCGCCCAGATCACTGCATTCTCACCAGCAGCACTGTGCTCTTATGAACACAGCTGGTCAGTATTGGAGAAGTGGCAGCAGGGGAATTCCTCTGTACCCAGTGGGAAGCCAAGCTTCCACCTTGCCAGCAATGAGGAAGAGCCACAGCAGGCCAGGCCACCTGGTTTCTGCCTTTTATTCCAGGAGTAAACCAGCTCTGCTTCTCAGAAGCTGCCCTGGGACTGCCCTGGTGGTTGAGACTCGGCGCTCTCAATGCAAGGGGCCTGTGTTCGGTCCCTGGTCAGGGAGCTAGATCCCATATGCTGCAACTAAGACCTGGAGCAACCAAATAAATAAAAATAAAATTAAAAAAAAGAAGAAGACGACAAAGCCACCACACTGACGCCTGGTCCCCACGGCCAGCCTCTGGACTGTGGAAGTGCCCTACGGGGGTGGCTGTGCTGCCATTGGAAAGACATTCTGGAAGTTCTGCAATGGCGTGGGGTCCCTGAGGTCAGAAGATGCTAGAGGAGAGTGGTGGGCGATCATTGTTGCCTGGGGGTCCTGACTTTCCTACTTACCCTTCAAGAGAGGGGAAGGAGACTGAGGGGAGGAGAGTGAGCTGCAGAGAGGTCAGACCTATGACGGGGGTGGAGGAGAATTTTCTGTAAGATAAAGGTCATCCAGACACTGCCATGGTTCTGTTACAGAGACCATTTCCTCCCTGGCCAGCTCGCAGCACCCTGTGTGTGCCTGAGGTGGGTTGTGGAAGGCGCTGGAGATAACGCAGTGGCTGTTACTGCCCACTGGCCACCCCCAGGGCCTCCAGTCTGATTGCCTTGGCCAGGAAGCTACCAGAAAGAAAGTCACCCCCAATAAGAGCTTCCCCAGGGGCCTCCAAAAGCACCCAAGAGGGGTGAGAGATGAGCCATGGGGATGCGAGAAGAGAACATGTATTTACTGTTGCTGTCTATAGGAAGCTAAGCTTTTCTCAGTTTTAATATACAGATCGAGAGGAGTATGTGTATATAATTTGTACATAAATGTACCTGTCATAGGCTTATATCATCAAAAGTCTTGGCTGATGGAGTGTGGGATCGTAAATGTTTAGAGACCATAGAAAAGGAAGATAGCATAAAGAATAAATGATGCTGGTGGACTGAAAGGATTAATGCACGTTTTTCAGCATAAAATATGGCTGTGAACTGATACAGACCATTCAAGATTTGGGGGCTGTCGATAAACAAGATGTCCCAGCCAGGTTATGCCGTTAGTTCAGACTGGACTTTGGTTAATGGGCTGTTCTACCACCTATAATATTCTGAAAGAGATGGGAATACCAGACCATCTAACCTATCTCTTGAGAAATCTGTATGCAGGTCAGGAAGCAACAGTTAGAACTGGACATGGAACAACAGACTGGTTCCAAATAGGAAAAGGAGTATGTCAAGGCTGTATATTGTCACCCTGCTTATTTAACTTATATGCAGAGTACATCATGAGAAACGCTGGGCTGGTAGAAATACAAGCTGGACTCAAGATTGCCGGGAGAAATATCAATAACCTCAGATATGCGGATGACACCACCCTTATGGCAGAAAGTGAAGAAGAACTAAAGAGCCTCTTGATGAAAGTGAAAATGTTGGCTTAAAGCTCAACGTTCAGAAAACTAAGATCATGGCATCTGGTCCCATCACTTCATGGGAAATAGATGGAGAAACAGTGGAAACAGTGTCAGACTTTATTTTTTTGGGCTCCAAAATCACTGCTGATGGTGATTGCAGCCATGAAATTAAAAGACACTTACTCCTTGGAAGGAAGGTTATGACCAACCTAGACAGCATATTTAAAAGCAGAGACATTATTTTGCCAATTAAGTTCCGTCTAGTCAAGGCTATGGTCTTTCCAGTGGTCACATATGGATGTGAGAGATGGATAGTGAAGAAAGCTGAGTGCCGAAGAATTGATGCTTTTGAACTGTGGTGTTGGAGAAGACTCTTGAGAGTCCCTTGGACTGCAAGGGGATCCAACCTGTCCGTCCTAAAGGAGATCAGTCCTGGGTGTTCATTGGAAGGACTGATGTTGAAGCTGAAACTCCAATCCTTTGGCCACCTGGTGCGAAGAGTTGACTCATTGGAAAAGACCCTAATGCTGGAAAGGATTGGGGACAGGAGGAGAAGGGGATGACAGAGGATGAGATGGTTGGATGGCATCACCGACTCGATGGACATGGGTTTGGGTAAACTCCGGGAGTTGGTGATGGACAGGGAGGCCTGGCGTGCTCTGATTCATGGGGTCGCAAAGAGTCGGACACAACTGAGCGACTGAATTGAACTAAACTGAACTACTCTGAGGGCAGAGCTGAGTCTGATTTTGAGAGAGAAAAGGCCCTTGACTGTCTTATCCTGTGTCTAACACGCAGCTTGAAGCTCTGTTCCCAGCTGATAAGTGCAGGCAGAGCAAAGTTTGATTTTTGGAGAAAAGTCTCAGTTAAGGGACCTAAGATTCTTTCCCAGGAGTGCAGGTGAGCACAGGCTGTGAAGAGAAGATGGGTCTCTACTACTACTACTACTAAGTCACTTCAGTCGTGTCCGACTCTGTGCGACCCCATAGACGGCAGCCCACCAGGCTCCGCCATCCCTGGGATTCTCCAGGCAAGAATACTGGAGAGGGTTGCCATTTCCTTCTCCAGTGCATGAAAGGGAAAAGTGAAAGTGAAGTCGCTCAGTCGTGTCCGACTCTTAGCGACCCCATGGACTGTAGCCTACCAGGCTCCTCCGTCCATGGTATTTTCCAGGCAAGAGTACTGGAGTGGGGTGCCATTGCCTTCTCCAATGGGTCTCTGGAGGTGTGTAATTTTCCAAAATGGGTCCCATAGGTTACAAGTTCGTGGGCTGCTAAAAAGGTGTGACAGGGAAACAGGTTCCACACAGCAAGACTTTTGAGACCCTTTAAAGTACTAAGAGACACTGTGATGCTTGGTTCTCCAAGAAGGGGAGGTCTTATTGAACTACAGAAAACTCTCCTTAAAAAAAAAAAAGCGTATCAAATGTAATGTCTCACAAAATGCATTTTGGTAAATGACACCCTAAGGTTTCTTCTCCCCTGCACCTCTCACCCTAGGCTCACTTCTAAGTAGCGTGGACTTGTCCAATGATTTGAATGTGATCCATCTACATTGGTTCTATTGATTGGTATTGATCCTATTACTGTTATCAATGATATTTGCTTCATTAATTAATTAAAGTATTATTGAAATAGAGTTGATTTACAATGTTCTGTTAGTTTCAAGCATACAGCAAAATGATTCAGTTACATGCATGCATTCCAAGTTGCTCAGCCGTGTCCAATTCTTTGTGACCCCATAGACTGCAGCATACTAGACTTTTCTTTTACTATCTCCTGGAGTTTGTTCAAACTCATGTCCATTGAATCTGCAATGCCATCCAACCATTTCATCCTTTGTTGCCCCTTTCTCCTTTTGCCCTCAATCCTTCCTAGCATTGGGGTCTTTTCCAATGAATTGGCTCTTTGCATTATATGGCCAAAGTATTGGAGCTTCAGCTTCAACATCAGTCCTTCCAATGAATATTCAGTGTTGATTTCCTTTAGAGTTGACTGGTTTGATTTCCTTGTGTTCAAGGCACTTTCAAGAGTCTTCTCTAGCACCACAGTTCATAAACATCAATTCTTCAGTGCTCAGCCTTCTTTATGGTCCAACTCACATCCATACATGACTACTGGAAAAGCCATAGCTTTGACTAGACAGACCTTTGTTGGCAAAGTGATGTCTCTGCTTTTTAATACACTGTCTAGGTTTGTCATAGCTTTCCTTCCAAGGAACAAGTGTCTTTTAATTTCACAGCTGCAGTCACCATCCACAGTGATTTTGGCACCCAAGAAAATACAATCTGCCACTATTTCCACTTTTTCCCCATCTATTTGCCATGAAGTGATGGAACCAGATGCCATGATTTTAGCTTTTTGAATGTTGAACTTTAAGCCAGCTTTTTCACTCTTGTCTTTCACCCTCATCAAGAGGCTCTTATTCACTAAGTGCTCCACCCCAAATAGTAGATCATTAAGGGGCTCCTGTCCTTTGGAATTATTGCTGTGTCCACAGGTCTGTGGAAGTTCTGGGTGTCCTAGTGAGTCACCTAGTGAGTCAGCAGGCTTTGTTGGCCCCCCTATGCCCATATCTCAGGGCAGGATACATGGGTTTCTTATCTTTTCCACTTGTCAGCTTCTCCAGTAAAGGATTTTTGACCATCAGAAAGACATGAAGGCCCCCATGGCCAAGGACACAGCCCAGCTTCCCTGGGGGCTCTGTAAGGGACACACCAAAGACCGGTCATTCCAGGGTTCTCAGTGGTACCAACTGAATCGTGAGGCCCTATCAATTTGAAGGTTGATATTTAGGAGAAAAATCATGAGAAGCTCATCAAGAAGCTGCCAGAGGAAGACTCTAAGAAAGGAATTTGGATAAAAGGCCAAATGTATTTTGAAGATTGCATTTTTTTTTAATACCTTTTTGGCTGCATCACACAGCATGTGGGATATTCACTGACCAGGGATTGAATCTGCAACCCGTGCATTGGAAGCACAGAGTCTTAACCACTGAACTGCCAGGGAAGTCTGAAGAAAATTGCATCTTTGAGTTTACCTCTGTAGTTTGAATTACCTTAGACCAGTGGTTCTCAAACTTGAGCATGTGTCAGAATCACCTGGAGGGCTGTTTAAAATCTTACTGAACAGCCCCCAGAATTTTTAATTCCATAGGTCCAAGGAAGGCATTAACATTTACATTTTTAAGAAGGTCCCTGGTGATTCTGATACAGCTGAAACAGGGACCACACCTTGAGAACCAGTGCATTAAACCATTGACTCTTAGAGGTTAAGTGGATCTCAGAGTTATTCATTATTCATCTCTTGGTTTTACCAGTAAGGAAACCAAGTCCAGAGAGATTGCTTTGCCAATGACAAACAGCTGGTTAATGTCAGGTTGAGGACTAATCCTCATCACGTGCCCCTCCCGCTGTGTTGCATCGCCTTTCCCTGTTCATCCTGTGTCTTGTCATGTTGTGTTTCCATGGATGTCCGGATAGATTGTCCTGATCGCAACTGAAGCTTTTCAAGAGGGCACTCACTATTTAATTGAGTGCAGGCATATCTCGTTTTATTATACTTCACAGATACTGTGTTTTTCACCAGCTGAAAATTTGTGGCGGCCCTGCATCATCAGATGATGGATAGCATTTTTTAGCAATAAAATATTTGTCATTAAGGGATGTACCTTGTGCTTTAGACATCATGCTATGGGGCACTTACTGGGCTGCAGTGTAGCATAAACATAACTTTTATGTGCACCAGGAAACCAGAACATTCCTGTGAGTTGTTTTATTGCGGTGTTTGCTTCATTGTGGTGGTCTGGAGCTCAACCCACGCTATCTCCGAGCTGTGCCTGTAGGGTCAAAGAGGTAACAGTCCTGGCTTTAGAGTCGTATTAAGTCCTGGCTTTGCTACTCTGTAGCTGGGTGACCCTGGGTAAGTTATCTTCAGCTTCTCCAAGATTCAGTTTCTCATCTGACACATGAGAAAACTGTGGTAGGCAGAAGAATGACCCCCCAAAGATGTTCACAACCTGATCCCAGAAACACGTGAATAGGTTATGTTACGTGGCAAGGGGGAATTAAGGTTGCTAAGCTGTTGAGTTTAAATTAAGAGACTATTTGGGATTATCTGGGTGGGACCCAATGTCATCGCAAAGGTCCTTCAGATGTGCAAGAAGGCAGAAGAGTTGGGGTTGCAAAGACATGATCAGTCATGGCGCACTTATTGCAGGTTGGGTGGGGCTTTGAGCTAAGGAACACAGGTGGCCTCTAGAAGCTGGGAAAGGCAAAGAGACAGCAGCAGTGCATCTCCAGAAGGGATGTAGCAACGCTGACATCTTCATTTTGGTCCATCGAGACTGACTTCAGACTTCTCACCTGCAGATAATACATTTGTCCTAACCCTCTGAGTTTGTGGCTACTTGTCCCAGAAGCCACAGGAAACCGTACAGTCACCACGTGTACTGGCAGGATTGCTGTAGCTTAAAGAAGACCAAGGGTGTCAGACCCCAGCACGGGGGCCAGGACTGCTCCCTGACAAAGCCATCAGCAAGATAACTCCCTGAACGCCACCTTTGCCTAATCCACCCTGGCTCCTGTAATGTGGAGGCTCACCTGTTCTTCTTCAGGTTGGCCCACGTATCTGAGCTGACTTGTATGTTTGAGCTAAAGGTCTCCTCAGTTGGGTCCCTCTCTTGACCCCACCCTGACTGCCACCCAGCCCTGCTGTCCGTGCCACTCACTTTTCAATTCCAAGAAGTGCTTTGGCATAGCTGGGAGCAGGACCCCTGCCAAGGAGAATCCATTAAGAAATGGCTTCACCAGGGAAGGGAGTAGATGGATTCCAAGCTTGTGTCCACTTTACCCTGCTGTCTGTTTCTGGAGGTCAGAGGAATTATGAATGGAGTCCATGCCTTGTGAGATGTGTGAGCATGTGTGCTAAGTGACTTCAGTCGTGTCTGACTGGTGTGCAACCCTATGGACTACAGCCTGTCAGGCTCTTCTGTCCATGTCTGCCAGGCTCCAGGCAAGAATACCAGAGTGGGTTGCCATGCCCTCCTCCAGGGGATCTTCCTGACCCAGGGATCAAACCCACATCTCTTATGTCTCTTGCATTGGCAGGCAGGTTCTTTACCACTAGGGCCACCTGGGAAGCCCGCCTTGCAAGACAGTGATTATTATTTAGGGTTTCAGGTAATTTTCAGACTAAACTGTGTCCTCTGATTTTTTCCCCTTGTTTATTTATTCTGCAGCCAGAACTGTGTGGATGCCTACCCCACCTTCCTCGTCATGCTCTGGAGCGCCGGGCTTCTCTGCAGCCAAGGTAACCCGGGCTTTTCTCCTTGTGTGTTCTCTCTCTGAAACATGTGTCACCAGGAGGTACAAGTGTAGGCTTTTTTGTTGAAAAGATTTTGCCTGCCCTCCAGCTCCAATCTGCAAAGACCCAGAGAGGTGAGACCCTCCGGAGGTCGTGTGCCGGCGGACTGGTTGCCGGCACGGGGCCCTGTGGTAATGCATCGCTAATGCTGGCTCCCTGGTGGCTGGTTGAGAGCGGCTGCGCTGACAAGGGTGGTTTCAGGCTAAATGTGACTCAGAAGCCTTAAGTAGCATAAGCTCAGACACAAGGGCATTCTGAATGAGAGCGCAAGGTGTCTGTTCTGGGCAACCGTCGCCTGGCTGACTGCTCATTGCCTTCTGCATGGCGCTCCTCCTTCCGGCATGGGTCGAGGTCTCCAGCCTCCCTGGTCCTCAGCAGCCAACAGTCTTGACTTCAGCAAGTTGGATTCCCCAAACTGATTTAAAGTTAAATGGAAACCGAGTGGTATTTTTGGTTCGCTTTGGAGACTGGCCTTGTGTCTGCTGAAGGTTTGGTGTGACCTGGCTGGCTTCCATGGCGTGGCCCAGCCGTGCGAGAGAAAAGGCTGCGAGTGTCCTCTGATAGATGATTTCATCCTTACTGTGGTCACTCACCCAATAAAGTAGGTAAAGCGGACATTGTTGCCCCCTGTTGTTACTTTTGAGGATCCTTTGATTCAGGGAGGTAAGTGACTTATTCAAGGTTGCTCAGCTGGTGGATAACAGAGCCAGGATGGACTCCCAGGGGTTTCAGGATAAATCCTGGGTTTTCACATGTGTCCTCTTACTTTATTCATTTCCGTAAAAATATACACTGAACACCTACTATGTGCCAAGCCCTGTTCCCTGGACACACAGCTTTAAATAAGACTGAGATGGTGGTGAAGCACACAGCAGTTGGCAAGATGGACCACAGAAAATAAATGAATGGATAAATTCATTGCCAAGAGTGAGACACGCTATGAAGGAAGAGAATCAGGTGCAGTGAGAGAGGAGAGAGCAGAAACCACTTCAGGAGCACGAGGTGATCCATAAGGCTGTCAGGAAACATGTCTTAATCTCCCACTTTCTACCCTCAGTTAAATAAGAACCATGTCTGGCATCACCTGATAAATGAAGTCAAACTACACTTAGAGTAGGAGTTATGATTCCTTTGATGTCTTCTTAGATGATACTTGATAGAGATGAATCTGGAGTTATTCTGGTTGGATAAAGGAAGTTGAAAAGGGTTTCAGGGCCTGGAAGTAAGCATTTTCTGCCAAAACAAGTGTTGGCATTGCTGGGAGACAAAACTGTCAGTCACTCCTGCTCAGTGTAATAGTCATTTCCTGTAAATATGGTAGATTGGATAATTTTTCAGGTAAAAGGAACACCAGCCTAAACCCATCACATTACAGAGCAGGAGCCCTGACTCATTACAGAGTCAGGGGAATCTGCTCAAACCCGAGAATTTTAGAGACTTGGTTTGAATGCACGACATCCCTCCTGGTGTTCCAAGCAGCTCAGGTCCAAGCCAGAGGCAGGCACCGATTCCCAAATATGGGCAGTGAGTTCAGTCACTTTGCACCCTGATTTCTATCAGTTCATGTTCAGTTCAGTTCCTGGTGACAGAAAGTTGGGCCAGTAAGTTAGTTCAGAGCCATCTGGAAGGAACCAACCAGGAAAAACCTTGTCCAAGGCAGCTGTGAGTTGTCACAACTTTGAAACCATCGGAGAAGAGAGGATTGGAGACCCGAGTAACCAGAGTGCCTGGAGCACTACCCGACACATAACAAGTGCTCGGTTAATGTACTTTATTTGGTATTTGAATAACGCTGGGGGGGGGGGGGATAAGTTTCGAAGAACTTTTATACCCATACTTCTGTTTCACCCTCATAGTAATTCCTGATAGGTAGGAAAAGTGTAATCAGCCCTTAGTCAAATACATTAATAGAATGAGTTAAGCATTAGCTCCTGATCGTAACAGTCCTGATGGGGCTGGGTTTCTAACTCTTGGCTCCAAGTGTTCAGGACTCCATGGGTTGGTTTGGCTTGTGTGTATTCCTCACAGGGTTGGAATGCAAGGGGCATTTCTTTCACTGGAGATCTTTCCTAAACCGTAGCAATTGTTCAGAAAAGGTTGAGCATCATGATTCCCGGAGGTCCACAGGTGAAGGGTGTACTTTGTAAGGACCACCTTCAGAGTAGGGCTCCAGGAGCAAGTCTAGCTTTCCTCCTAGATACACACACACGCAAACACACACACATGTACATGCACCTACCAGCTGACAATCTTACACAAGTCACTTGACTGCTGGAATCCACGTTTCCACATCTGGAAATAGAAAAGACCATACCAAGACTTCCCTGGTGGTTCAGTGGCTAAGGATCCGCCTGCCAGTGCAGGGAGCACAGGTTTGATCCCTGCTCCAGGAAGATCCCACACGCTGCAGGGCAAGTAAGACTGTGTCCCTCAATTACTGAGCCCGTGCTCCTGAAACACGAGGAGCCACCACAACGAGAAACCCACTCGCTGCAACCAGAGAGTAGCCCCCACTTGCCACAACTAGAGAAAGTCCAGGTACAGCAAGGAAGATCCGGCACAGCCAAAAATACAATAAATACATAAAAAAGAAAAAGATGATACCAGTCATGTGAAAAGGATTCAGATTAGATGATGGGTATGAAAAGACTGTATGAAACGACACTGTGATGCCAGTACAAGGTAGCATGACTATTCTTAAGGATCTCAGGATGCTTCCTGTCCCTGGCTCTTTGCTGAACTTCACGTCAGCCCTGACTGGCAGAAGCTGAGGCCTCTGCTCGATTTTGTGACCAACACTGATTACCTATTGGCTGTATTAGTACTGGGTTCACTTAGTACTTAGTTTTGGCGTCTCGGACACTAACACGGGTGTTGTCCTTTCTCCTCTTAGTTCCTGCCACCTTTGCTGGACTGATGTACCTATTCGTGAGGCAGAAGTACTTTGTTGGCTACCTGGGGGAGAGAACTCAGAGGTAGGTCACTGGGATGGTGTAAGAACCATGGAGAGAGTGGCACTTTTCCAGCCGGAAGAGTGGTCATTCAACAATATTCTGCTGACCGGGCAGGACCATGAGGGGTCGCAGAGGGGAGGGCGACTTCGATCCCTCATCCTTTTTCCTCCTTGAACTTTGCTGGTTCTGGAAATACAGCCAGGGTCCTTGACTAGTTTTCCCATTAAAAAAAAAAAGAATTCCTCCACGTGCTGCTGGGCTCCCAAAGGATGCTTTAAGAGCACGCCTTGCAAAACCACAGCCTCTACTCCCACCCTGCCGCGTCTGGGCCTTGAATTACATCCCCCTGTCTGGCTTCCCAAAGCCTGCCGCGAGTGAAGCATGCCATTGTTTGCCTAGGGGAAGGAGAACTAAAGCTTGCACCTTGTGATAAGTTCTCTTGAGTAACAGACATGTCTGCGATGACAGAGACAGCGTAGGTGACAATTGTCCTTTCCTTAGACCTGGGTTGGGAAAGCTGGGTTTTAGTAAAGTAAATGACGATACTTAGAGAAGAAAGGTTCAAGTTACAGTTTGCCACCAGTTCCGGAGCGATCAGAATCGCTGATGGGTTCCAAGGGTGGGGAAGATGCTGCGGGGACTGCTGCCCACGTGCTGGCCCCAGCGCCCACCCCTGCATTCCGCTTCTTGTCCCTCTCCATGTCTCACAATAGCTCCCCCTACCTCGCCCCTGTTTGATTCCTGGAATGGGAAGATCTGCTGGAGAAGGGATAGCCTACCCACTCCCGGATTCTTGGGCTTCCCTTGCGGCTCAGTTGGTAAAGAATCTGCCTGCAATGTGGGAGACCTGGGTTTGATCCCTGGGTTGGGAAGATCCCCTGGAGAAGGGAAAGGCTACACTCCAGTATTCTTGCCTAGAGAATCCCACGGACAGAGGAGCCTGGTGGGCTGCATTCCACGGGGTTGAGAAGAGTTGGACACAACTGAGCGACTTCACTTTCACTTTCTGGTGGATAAGGCCGCCCAGTTCAGAGAGGCTCCTCCTTCACTTGATCTTAGCCGAAAGGCCGAGAAGTGATCAGAGAGGCCTCTTCAGCGGCGACAAAGGCAGTGACGTCTCTGGAGAAGTTGTCTGGGAAGAGTTAAAGCCCCAGAGAACCGCCTCCTTGAGGGGCGCTACACCTCGAGTCCTTAGAAACATCCTGCCCAGACCAAGAACACCACTATTTCATCGGGAGGCACTCCTGTTTCATCCTTCACTGTAGATTTATCTTGAACAGGTTCTGAAATAGCTTCACAAATCACTTTCCCTCCTTTCTGTAATGAGCATATGGTGGCCTCATTCATGTGATAAATCTGACTCACTACGATATTTGACTTTTAACAATTTAATTTCTCTGAAGCCTCTATTCTCTGGCTAAAAAAAAAAAAAAAAAAATAGACTCCTTTACTTCTTTCCACTTCTTTACCAACATTAGTAGGTAATTCTCTGTCTTTGAGGGTGCCAGAACAAAGTGCTCCGTGCAGACCAGGGTGTTTAAATAACAGAAATGTATTTTCTTATCATTCTGGAGACTGGCAGTCCAAAATCAGGACAATGGCAGGGTTGTTCTTTCCTGAGGCCTCTCTCCTTGGCTTATACTTGGCCATCTTCTCCCTGTGTCCTCAAGGATCTTCCCACTGTGTGTATCTATGTTGTAACCTTCTCTGTAAAACATTTTTTAAAATTTATTATGTATTTTTGGCTGTGCTGAGTCTTTGTTGCTTCACAGGTTTTTCTCTAGTTGCAGGGAGCAGGGGTTACTCTCTAGTTGTGGTGCGTGGGCTTCTCATTGCAGTGACTTCTCTTATTCTGGAGCTCAGTTCAGCTCTAGGGTGCATGGACTTCAGTAGGTGCAGTGCTTGGGCTCAGTAGTTGTGGCTCCTGGGCTCTAGAGCACAGACTTCAATAGTTGTGACACATGGGGTTAGTTACTCCACAGCATGTGGGGTCTTCCCAGATCAGGGATTGAACCCATGTCCCCTGCACTGGCAGGTGGATTCTTTACCACTGAGTTACCAGGGAAACCCCACTAGCCTTCTCTTTAAAAAAAATTATTTTTTGGCTGCGTGGGATCCCAGCTTGTCTGACCAGGGGATCAAACCTGCACCCCCTGCATTGAAAGCATGAAGTCTTTTTTTGTTAATTTATTTTAATTGGAGGCTAATTACTTTACAATATTGTGGTGGGTTTTGCCATACATTGACATGAATCAGCCATGGGTGTACATGTGTTCCCCATCCTGATCCTCCCTCCCACCTTGCTCCCCATCCCATCCCTCTGGGTCATCCCAGTGCACCAGCCCTTAGCACCCTGTCTCATGCATCGAACCTGGAAAGGTGATGTATTTCACATATGATAATATACATGTTTCAATGATATTCTCTCAAATCATCCCACCCTCACCTTCTCCCACAGAGTCCAAAAGTCTGTTCTTTACATCTGTGTCTCTTTCGCTGTCTCACATATAGGGTCATCGTTACCATCTTTCTAAATTCCATATATATGCATTAATATACTGTATTGGTGTTTTTCTTTCCAACTTACTTCACTCTGTATAATAGGCTCCAGTTTCATCCACCTCATTAGAACTGATTCAAATGCATTCTTTTAATAACTGAGTAATATTCCATTGTGTATATGTACCACAGCTTTCTTATCCATTCATCTGCCGATGGACATCCAGGTTGCTTCTGTGTCCTGGCTATTGTAAACAGTGCTGCGATGAACCTTGGGGTACGTGTCTCTTGCAATTCTGGTTTCCTCGGTGTGTATGCCCAGCAGTAGGATTGCTGGGTCATATGGCAGTTCTATTTCCAGTTTTTTAAGGAATCTCCATGCTGTTCTCCATAGTGACTGTACTAGTTTGCATTCCCACCAACAGTGTAAGAGGGTTCCTTTTTCTCTGCACCCTCTCCAGCATTTATTGTTTGTAGACTTTTTGATAGCAGCCATTCTGACCAGCGTGAGATGGTACCTCATTGTGGTTTTGATTTGCATTTCTCTGATAATGAGTAATGTTGAGCATCTTTTCATGTGTTTGCTAGCCATCTGTATGTCTTCTTTGGAGAAATGTCTGTTTAAGTTATTTGGCCCATTTTTTGATTGGGTCACTTATTTTTCTGGAATTGAGCTGTAGGAGTTGCTTGTATATTTTTGAGATTAGTTCTTTGTCAGTTGCTTCATTTGCTATTATTTTCTCCCATTCTGAGGGCTGTCTTTTCACCTTGCTTATAGTTTTCTTCATTGGAAAGCACAAAGTCTTAACCACTAGACCACCAGGGAAGTCCCTGACCTTCTCTTTTTATAAGAACACTGGTTATAGTGAGTTAGGGTCTACTCAGTGATCTCATTTTACCATTATCACCTCTTTAAAGAGCCTCTTTCTAAATGCAGTCATTCTAAGGCACTGTGGTTTAGGACTACATCATATGAATGTGGGGGCGGGGTGCATGTGCAGTTCAGCTCAGAATGCTCTCTTTTGGGACCATACTTTTTTTCCTAACAAAGAGCTAGAATAGGTCACTTCATGAGCAGGACTGTGAACAGGAAACCAAGGAGAGAGGGAGGAGAGCCAAGGAGCAGGGAGCTGTCAACTAGGGTTGCCTCTCAGATCCTGCTGTGCCCGTGAGTCCCAGGGGGAGCTTGTCCACAGTGTGGGCTCTGATCCAGTGGACCTGGGGGTCTGCATTTCCAACAAGCTCCTGTGCTGCTGGTCCATGGAGCACTGTGAAGAGCGAGGAGGTTGATACTCAGCTGTGAAATTATTTTCAAATTCTTGACACAGGAAAACTAGGAGTTACATCATGAACCTTTGGGGTCCCTTTCAATAAGATAAAATTTCTAACACTGAACCTATGGATACCACATTGTACTCTCTAGATTATAACAAGCAAGGACCTGGCAGCCTTAAGGCACCTGTTTAGATGAGTTGGCTGTTCTTGGGGAGCCCTCCTGAGTGCCAAGGAGTCCCCTTGCTGGGGTCTTTAACAGCCTTAGCAACTAACAGACTTGGCGACCCATGGGGCTTCCCTGGTGGCTCAGACAGTAAAGAATCTGCCTGAAAATGCAGGAGACCCGGGGTGGATCCCTGGTTTGGGAAGAATCCTCTGGAGGGGGGCATGGCACCCCACTCCAGTATTCTTGCCTATTGAGCTACAGTCCATCGGGTTGCAAAGAGTATAACACAACTGAGCAAGTAACACTTTCACTTTTCACCTGGTGACCCACTTGGCTGAACTTTCAAAACATACCAGTGCTGCAGGAATGGACTATCCAGAGCCATCACAGAAGGATGCTACAGATGAGGGGAACCAGGGCAGCTACTGACCACAGCTGTGTGATCACATGTCACTGGAGAGATGCCTCCTGACCCCAGTGGATGCTCTGTGCAAGCAGTGCAGGATTTAGAGCCTATGAGAGAGGGAGACGAAATCATCCAGTACTAAAAAGTCTCCCTTCCTTGATTCGCTTCATATGTAAGGGCCTGCCTTCCAGCCCTGGAGGCCAGCTCTTATTAGTGGGAACTTGAGTTATTCCCAGACAGCCTCAGGAGACTAGATTGAGCCCTTGGATGCGCGAGCAGCTATCAGAATCCACCAGGCTTCTTGGTTCATGTACACCATCCCTTCTCACATAGAGGCACTGAAAATCCTGCATCACACACAGCTGCCAGCATGGCTCTTACAGGTGCTCCTGAGAGGGTCTTCATGAATCCATGGGTTCCTAATCTGTGGTCAGAACCCCAGTGACCAGTGGAAGCCACCACATTCATGCCATCTGGAAGCTGGCATTCCCATGGCACAGAGAAGCCAAAGAGCAGAGCCCTGATGGTGATGGGTTTAAGGCTCTTTTTGTTTGGTTCTGAACTAGATTCAATGACTAATACTAGCTAAGACAAGTCCATCCTTCATATGAAGTAAATGGAGCATTCTTGAGTAAAAGGAGGTATCCTTTAAACCATATATATTTCAAAGCAATAATATTTTTTGTTAAATTGGTGTCATTTGTGCTCTTCTCCAGTTTTCTCTCTCCTTCCTTTCCAGCACGCCTGGTTACATATTTGGGAAACGCATTATCCTGTTCCTATTCGTCATGTCCCTCGCCGGGATACTCAACTATTTCCTCATCGCCCTTTTTGGAAGTGACTTTGAAAACTACATCAAGACCATCAGCACCACCATTTCCCCTCTCCTTCTCATCCCTTGACTCTGCTGAATTCCGGGTGGGTGTGCTCAGCTAATCGATACCTAGAAGCCATCATAACTCAACCCTTTAAAAGAGGCTGTAAATCTAATGACCTGCTGGGCTTTGCAGCTTGAGTGAACCTCGCTTTTCCTGGAAGAGGAAATGTTCACATCAGCCCTCCCCTCTGAACAAGGCCGTGGCCCCACATTTGCAAATTTAGATCCCTTCTGTGTGTTTCATGACTTATCCTGCTTTCCGAAGACGTTTTGTGACCCAGTTTATGTTTTCCTAAAATAAAATGCAGACATATGTTTGAGGCTGGTGGTTGAGTTTTGGGTGGGTATATTGCTACAGTTGAATAACTAGGCTGTTTTCCTCAACCTTAATGATGATAATAAAAAATATGCTATTTACACACACACACACACACATACATACACTCCTGGAAGGTCACCAATGGTCAACTGTGAATATCTCTGGGTGAAGAGATATGTTTTTTACTCTCTTGTTTGTATATTTGCATATTATTTGGAAAATTTTAAGGAGGAAATAAATACGACTAAACAAAGTAACAGGACACAGTTGAAGACTGCCTTTTCCAAGATGCCTTCCCTAACTCCAGATTGGTCTAATGTTGCCCCCGACCCTCCACAGCGCCCTATGCACATCTCAAGTGCAGCAAATTCATACCACAACGTCAAGCTGTTTCTTAGTCTGTACCACTGGTCCCCACTAAGTCATCAGCTCTTGAATACTGTGCTGTGCTCAGTCTTTGTGGCCCCATGGACTGCAGCACGCCAGGCTTCACTGCCCTTCACTGTCTCCCAGGGTTTGCTCAAACTCATGTCCATTGAGTCAGTGATGCCATCCAACCATCTCTTCCTCTGTGGTCCCCTTCTCCTCCTTCCCTCAATCTTTCCCAGCGTCAGGGTCTTTTCCAATGAGTCTGCTCTTTGCATCGGGTGGCTACAGATTTGGAGCTTCAGCTTCAGCATCAGTGCTTCCATGAGGGGCCCCTCTCTGAATAGGAGGCAGTGTGGCATAGTGACCAGACTCTTCAGAGTTCCAGCCCTGGGCTGGACCCCTGCTCCCACATCCTCAGTCTTGAGCCTCAGGTTTTGCATGTGCTAAATTGGGGTAATAATAGTGCTGGACTTAGGGGGTGCTGTGAGGAATGATGAGATAAAGCAATTGATTATGTTTAGCATGTAGTAAGTGTTGAATACTGTGATCTATTATTGTTATATTTATTATTGGATCTTACTGCATTCATTTTCTGTTGTGGCATAATGAAATCCCACACACTTTATGGCTTAAAATCACATACATTACACTGCAGCACTATTTACAATAGCCAAGACATGGAAACAACATAGATGTCCATTGACAGTAAATGGTTAAAGATGATGTGGTACATATACACAATGGAATATTACTCAGTCATAAAAGGGACAAATTTGAGTCAGTTCTAGTGAGATGGATGAACTTGGAGCCTGTTTTAGAGTGAAGTAAATCAGAAAGAGAAGGAAATGGCAACTCACTTCAGTATTTTTCCCTGGAGAATTCCATGGACAAAGGAGCCTGGTGGGCTACAGTCTGTGGGGTCTCAGTGTTGGACAGGACTGAGCAACTAACACTTTCACTTTCACACATTGAAACAATAATCTAGTGGATGCTGCTGCCGCTAAGTTTCTTCAGCCGTGTCCTACTCTTTGTGACTCCATGGACTGTAGCCCACCAGGCTCCTCTTCTCTAGTCAAGAATACTGGAGTGGGTTGCCATGCCATCCTCCAGGGACTCTTCCCAGCTCAGGGATCAAACCTTCATCTCCTGTGCTTCCTGCATTGGCTGCAGATTCTTTACCACTGTATCACCTGGGAAGCCCAATATTGTGGCTATGTTGTGTTAAATAAAATGTATTAGTAAAATTAATATCACCTATTTCTTTCTACTTTCCTTAATATAATGACTAGAAAAGTTGTAATTACACGTGCAACTTGCATTGTATTTCTATTGGACAGCACTGAGCCAGAGGTTCTGTGGGTGCCAGCAAAATCCCCCAACTGAAAAAACTGCTGGACCTCACCCCAAGCACGTGTCTCCGGGTAATGATTCCCGAAGGGGATACTGAAAAATACACTGCTAAAATTGTCACAAGATGCAAACGGATCCTGCCTAAATCTGGGAAAGAGTTCTTTGAAGCTTGTTACCATACGATCATCGGAGTGTTTCATTAAGTATTTCTGATCACAGATGTGGCGCATGATTAAAATATCATTTTTCCAGTCACCCTAGAGGCGAGGGTTATCTGAATATGGAGAGCGAAACAGCTTGTGGAGCTGTTGTATAAATGAAATTACTAGAAAGTAGTGCACTCGATTGTATATTGGCTTGGGGGCTTATTCTTATTAAAATGTTTAGATAGCAGTTTCTGTTCATTTCTGCAGAATTGCTCTCCAAATTAAAAACTTGGCTTGGCACACCAATAGACCAGAGTCCCAGGAGAGGTTTATCCTCCTTTTTCCTTGTTATCCTGGCCTAAGTGTTTCAATGCTGGGCTGATAGGTAGTGCAGATTGATTGTATGCAGCAAATGTATTAAAATTTACCGCAGCCCCTCAAATTTGCACATTCCCACTTGCCTAAAAGAAGTCAGCACAGGCTTCAAAGAAATCAGAAAGTTCTATCTATAGAAAAGCAACAACTCTGTCTCCCTTTGGATAATTTTTTAAAACAATTTTTAATGGAAATTGGCCTTAATGTTTGAAGAAGTTTGCTGCAAAGAATGGACTTGCTATTAATAGACTGGAAACCATAAACGTAATGAAAGGAAACACAAGCCTTCTCAGAATTCCTACTAATAACTGCTCAGCCAGTCAACAAGAGGGCAAAAGAATGAAGATTTGGTCTGTGATTACTTGATTCTGTATGTATATGTTCAGGTTCTCATCGTCAATGCTGTGGCCACCTGGATGTGGCCACAGCACCAACTAGAAAGGTCGATTCTCACCTGGAGCCAGGAGACCACACCCACCAGGCACACAGCCTCCCTCCCCCACCCCAATTATATATTCATCGATGCACCCAGCCAGTGACAGATGAAAAGAGTGCTGCTGGCATGACTGATGCCATGAGGCTGGAGATGCTTTTTATTTACAGCCTCTGAAAAGGGCTGGGGGGGAGGGTTGGAGGGAAGTGTGTGTGTGTATGTGTGTGTGCATGTGTGCGTGCCCAGTAAGAGGAAGAAAACCACAATAGCGTTCTGTGATTCAGCTGACACATCCTTTCCGTCACCCTTTCAATCACCTGGTTAATGGGGACCACAGAGAGCAGAGTTAATGAGTGACCCTCGTCTCGTGTTAACCCTCTGTTTCAAAGCTTTTCCTCTCATGAGGTCCCTACCTTCATTCTTCACATGGTGGGCTGTCACTGAGACAGGAAGTGGGTCTCCAGAGAGCTGACAGTTGCTTTTCTGGAATGTTCCAGTTTCCTCAGTGAGGGATTCTCAACAGGCGTGCTATCATGAAACAAGTCAAATAAATCTCTGAGTACAGGGCCTGACTTTAATAAAATGCTAAAAACAAACAAACAAATACATACATAAGCCATTCTTTGTTACTCTTATCACTCTGTTTATTGTTCTGTCGGAAGCATTTGAAAGCATGGCACAGAAAAACTCCTACCATTGAGAGATGTCAGTGTTTGGTTCATTCAGACCTGAAATAGGAGAAAGGAGGAAAGAAATGCCATCAAAAGACAGGAGAGAAGGAAAAGAGAAGAAAGAAAAAAAATTAATATAAAATGAAAATGTTAAGAGACACTTTAAAGCATTTGAGGAATACAGAAGACATTGCTGAGAGCCATTTGTGCTTAGAGCTTCATTCAACACCCAGGGAATAGATAATGGTGTAACAGAGACTCTTAGTCTCAAAGAGCCTACCTTTTATTTGGGGTAACAGAATTGTTTATGAAAAGGTGGTCCATAGTTTAAGCTATAGTGGGTAGGATCAAAGAGGGGGTGGTGACTGCCGTCCCCAATAGTCAGGGTAAGGAGGAGGGAACCCAGGAGGACTGACTGTGGGTTTGTTGGGGAGAATGGTGCTCTGCTCTGTGGAGCCCGCCAGGCTCCTCTGTCCATGGGATTTTCCAGGCAAGAATACAGGAATGGATTACCATTTCCTTCTCCAGGGGATCTTTCTGACCTAGCAATCGAACCCAGGTCTCCTGCATTGCAGGCAGATTCTTTACCAACTGAGCTATGAGGGAAGCCCGGGTCGCAAAAGCCCAAGAGGGGACAGTTTCAACTTACAGTTGTGTGTAAAATTGTCATGAGAAATAAACATCAAAAGACACAGGAAAGCCACTTATAATAAGGAGAAAAGAGAATCCCTAAATACCTAATCATCACCTTGATGACGTCTTTATCACTCTCTCACTGTGAGCCAGGTACTGTGAATGTGCTCTGTAGGCCTGATCTTATTTAATCCTTTAATGACCCACTGATGAGGACATCTGCCCAAGGATAAAGGACTAGGAAGTAGCACATCTGGGAGTCAAGTTTGTCTGTCTTATCTTAAAACTATTGTGGGGAATTCCCTGGTGGTCCAGTGGTTAGGACTTTGCGCTTTCACTACCAGGCTCCTGGGTTCAACCTTGTTGGGGAACTAAGATCCCACAGATCTCACAGTGGGGTCAAAAAAAAAAAAACTATTGTGAACTGACTTTATCCAATAGGGCTGAGCACCACTCCAGTAATTTGTGTTTATGACGTCACTAAGATATTTAAGGTGGGTGAGAGTTAGCTATATCCTCAGATCTCACTATCATGTTATTAAGAAAACAATTATCAGGCCAAATCTGGACATAAGTACAGGCTTTTATTAAAGTTCTGTTGGAAGCATTTGAAAGCACTTGAAAGCATAGTGCTTCCCTGTCCTCCACTATCTCCCGGAGTTTGCTCAAGTTCCTGTCCATTGAGTTGGCATTAGGCAAACAGAAATTTTAACCAATGGCAGCTCACAGGACCGTCTTTGGCCTCAGGGCCATCCCTATGGACATGACCCCTGGCCATACTAGACAATGCTGCTGCTGCTAAGTCGCTTCAGTCATGTCCAACTCTGTGCGACCCCATAGACAGCAGCCTACCAGGCTCCCCCGTCCCTGGGATTCTCCAGGCAAGAATACTGGAGTGGGTTGCCATTTCCTTCTCCAGTGCATGAAAGGAAAAGTGAAAGTGAAGTCGCTCAGTTGTGTCGGACTCTTAGCGACCCCATGGACTGCAGCCTACCAGACTCCTCCGTCCATGGGATTTTCCAGGCAAGAGGACTGGAGTGTACTAGACACTACAGCATGGATTGGGGGCACCTATACAGGTTTTTACGCAGTCTTCCAAACTGGAATACCTTTAATTCTACCATGAAGTCTATTTCTGACATTCATCACGCAAACTAACAAGTCTCATTTTTGCCAATGAAAACTCATTTCTGACATTCACTATCTTAATTCACATAGCCTCAGGTGATGCTGGAGACGTGAAGAGCCGACAGCTTTCTGATATGTTTCCAGCTGACCACCCCCTGAGGCTGAATTTTCTATTAGAGCAACTTAATGCCCTGAGAGTTAAGGCTTCAACTCATCCCAACTCGTTTCCATTCTAGTGTCAAGCTCTTTTCAAGAAACTTATGAACATTATAAAATAAACTCATGCTCTTAACTGCTACTCTGTAAAACCTGTCCTTTAGATTTTTAAAAATTGATAGAGATAAACTATAAAGTACCTATATTATTTTTTTTTGACCAGGGAATCTTAAATTCATAGCCCAGGCAAGAAACTAACAGCTAACAATGACCAGCTTTTGTTATGGGCAAGATATTGCACTGAGACCCTCATATTGTTGTTGTTGTTTAGTCGCTAAGTCATGTTTGACTCTTATGACCCCATGGACTGACTGTAGCCCGCCAGGCTCCTCTGTTCGTGGGATTCTCCAGACAAGAATACTGGAGTGGGTTGCCATGCGCTCCTCCAGGGGATCTTCCTGTCCCAGGGATTGGGCCCGCATCTGTCTCCTGCATTGGTAGGTGGGTTCTCTACCACTGAGCCAATGAGGAAGCCTAGAGGGATTCAGATACATCTGCTCATTTAATCTTCAAAATCAATAGATGAGTGAGATGTCATTAACCCACACCACTTTACAAAGGAGATGAGTCTTAGAAAGATGTGATCCTGATCTCAGAGCTCGGAACTGATATATGTGTTTTCACGGTCTGGATCTCCCAGGTGGGAAAGCTTGAAAACCCTGAAATTATGCTCAAAATGTGCATGCGTGGACATCTGTGTTGTTCATGTTGTTCTGGGTATGGCTTCCCTGGTGGCTCAGGGGTTAAGAATCCACCTACCAATGCAGGAGATGCAGGAGACACAGCTTTGATCCCTGGGACAGGAAGATCCCCTGGAGGAGGGCATGGCAACCCCCTCCAGTATTCTTGCCTGGAGAAGCCCATGGACAGAGGAACTTGATGGGATACAGTCCATGGGGTCGAAGAGAGTTGCACATGACTGAGCACACACACTGATGGGGGTTGGGAGGGGCTTGGTAAGGGTCTGTGACTTTGAAGGGGGTCTCCAAGGCTTTCACCACTCGGTCTGAATCGGTTCAGCCAGGATCCCGATGCCGTGTCTGACAGCTGCCCATTGTAAGTCATCTTCCTAATGGAGGCTCGAAGTAGATGCTTCATTCCCTCTTCCGTAGACAGACATATTGAGCTGGGTCTGTCAATCTAAAAACCCAGCATCGTTGTCCTAATTTATGGAAAATATGTCAGGTAAGAAAAATCACATTCATAAGAAATGAATTGATTCTTTGTATTTCCCAGTGTAGGACCTTACTCAAAGAATGGGATGGCTCTTCACAGATGAAAAATAAAAACCCAGATCTTTTTCTTACTGTTTGTTAAGGAAATAGACTTGAAGGAATTTTTCTGATAGTGATCTTGCAATCCTTGCAGACCTGATAGGTATTTCTAACTTTATATGGTTCCTGGCTGTTTGAAAAAATAACCTGTTCCCATATTTATTTATACCAAAGCAAAATGATCATGTTTGCCTTCCTTTGGTGAGGTATTGACAGAACAGATAATTGAGATATCTGTCACTAAGGGCTTTCCTGGTGGCTCAGATGGCAAAGAATTCACATGCAATGCAGGAGACCTGGGTTTGATCCCGGAGTCAGGAAGATCCCCTGGAGAAGGAAATGGCAACCCACTCCAATATTTTTGCCTGGAGAATCCCATGAACAGAGGAGCCTGGCGGGCTACAGTCCATGGGGTCAGACATGACTAAGCAACTAAGCACGCACTGTCACTAAAAAGCAAACTGACTTGAAAAAGAAGACAATTAGAAATAGAGGAAGTAAACTTTTTGAAAAAGTACTTTATCCTTCTATCTTCCTTCTGAGGTCTCTTTAGTCTTCCTGGAACAGTATTTCAGGAATTAGTACAAAAAGAAAATATATGGTTTCTTGGATCCCTTCTCAAGTTACACACATTTACCTTAAAAATTGCCTAAGATTTTTTATAGAAAAAGGTGTATAAATTTTGCAAAAACCTGAAGCATATTGCCCAGCAATCCACCACTTTACCACCTGGCTTATACTCTAGAAAAGAGGCTAAAACAAGTAAATGCCTGACTGTCCTTTGAGGCTCATCCACGCCTTATACAAAGAATGCCTGTGAACACCGGAGGTCTGCTCCTTATAATATGGGGATTTGGTTATATTAATGCAGAAATTCATGAATTTCCTACTGTAATGCTGGGGTGTGCAGAATTGAAAACTATTTCGGGTTAGTAGATCAGACCTGAGAGAGAAATTGGTGTGGAAATCGATTTTTCCAAAGCCTCCACATTTCAAATGCAAAACCGCTTTTATCTGGTTACTTCTGGGGAAATAACAGCTGGGAGGTGATGAATGGGAAGAGACATGGAGATATCTAGGCTCCCTGTTGGTGCTAATTCCCCTGCCACCACCAGCCCTAGGGAATGCTGGTCCTGAGCCTGAGCTCCTGGGAAAAGTCTCCTCCTACAGTCAGCCCGTGGCCAGTGGACGTCAGGGTCACTTGCTCAGAGGTTTTCATGGTTGTTGCTGTTTCATGCACATCTCTTGATCCCCAACTTCCTTGGGACCCTCAGTCCCTACACATATGTGAACCCCAGCAAAAAGGGAGACATTTCAGGCTGGAAGACAGTAAGAAGACCTTTCAAAATGAATGGCTTTCTGCTTCTTCCAACACTTAGAGCATCTCCATTCCCCACTATGTCTCCTCTAAGTATTTCATTTCTGTTTATACCCAAGCTCCACAACTAGACTGTAAATTCCATGAGACAGAAGCCTTTATCTCGCCTTTTTCATGTGTTATTTCAGCCACAAGCTGTGAATACAGCAGACACCCACTGAGTTCTGATAGATTAATTCCTTCCTTTGATGTGGCAGGAGCTTTTGTGCATGTTGTATTTTCCTTAGCAGATGGAAAGCTTCATGAGGACGGGAAGTATGTATGAATCATTTTTGCATCTTGTGCAATATCCAATTTAATAATCTATCAGAATAAGTGGAGAGACTGCAATAGATAAGGAAGTGATGAGTGGACCGAGTTGAGGGAGTCTGCACCAGATCAATTTCTAACTTTGGGAAATGGGGAAGGGGCGGTTTTTAGTTTTTCTTCCTGGCATGGGAGTATTTCCCTGACGTGGTTTGATCATGCTCGTCTCTGGGAACACTTTCTTCATTTGACTTTCTTCTTGCTTCATCCTGTCCCTCCCCAGCCTCTGCAGGGTTGGAGGTTAGCTACTGTCAAGAAGGAGTGCTCAGCCTGAGGGCAGAATCTCTTGGATGTACTCTTACATCTACGCCGAATTCCTTGGTGTGCTTATTTACATTGGTCAATTTCTAAAAAAAAAAAAAAAAAAAAAAAAAATTTTCCTACCAAAAAAGACCCCTTCTTTTACAAAAAAAAAAAAACGATTTAAATCTCCAGTTTTTCACATCTCCACTTAACATGTCCACAACAAAACTCCTGATGTCCCCAACCTTCAAATCACTTCCTGTGACCCCACCCCACTCCCATGGTCCTCACCTCAGTAAATGGCAACTCGGTACTTACTTCTCAGGACGAAGCCCTGGGATCACCTTCCATTCCTCTTTCTCTCATTCTGCACTTCCTCTCCTTAGAAAATCCTGTTGGCTTTTACCTTCAAAAGAGAGAAAAACCTGGCCATTTTGTCCCCTCTGCCACCTCCACTCTGTTCGAAGCTTCCACTGTCACCACACTGTAAACTCCTGAAGGCGCAGACCTGGTCTGTTTGGTTCGTCACTGTATCTTCAGTTCCTGAAACATTGCCTGGCACATAGTAGGTGCTCAGTCACTATTTAATGAGTAAATCTCTTCCCTGGATGTTTGCAGTAATCCCTTAACTCGGGATTTCTCAACCTTGGGACGACTGACGTTTGGAGCTGGATAACTCTCTGTTGGGGCGGGCTTCGTGTGCAGTGCAGGAGGGCTGGCAGTGTCCCTGACCGATCCTCACCCAGCTGCCAGTCATCCACTCCCCTCCTCCCCAACTTGATGACCAAAACCTGTGTCCAGATGCTGTCGGGTGTCCACTAGGGGGCAGAACCACCGCCCTGGCTGGTCTTCCCCTTGCACACTCATGTCCTGCAGTCTCTGAGTAGCCAGAGTGACTCTCGAAAACTGTCAGTCAAACCATGGCTTCCTTTTGACTCAGAGTGAAATCCCAACACCTCACAGCACCTGCAAGTCCTCTCCCTTCCCTGACCCCAGCCCTGCTCACTGCTGTCCCGTCTCCTACCCAGTCCTGCTGGTCTTCTGGACACGCCAGGCACGTTCCTGCCTCGAGACCTCACCCCTTGCCATCCCACAGCCTGAACACCCTGCTCTTGGGCTCCCTCTGGAGCCTGTGGAGCTTCTGTTCTATCCTCAGCTCCTACCCCTCTCTTTCTCTGTGCCTCTGCTGTTCTCACCGCCTCTTCATAGACAGATGCGCCCAGAATGGTGCCTGGAGGTGGTTAGGTGTTGGGTGAATGGCCAGTGGATGGGTGGGTGGACATGGGAGATGGTGGTTCTATCACGGGTCCTCCTCCACCTTCTGTCTTTGGCTCGCTCCTAAGTCTTCCCAAGTCACTCTCTGGTTCTGTTTTCTCTTGACTCTGAAATATGACCAGAACTCAACAAATGGAATAAAAGAAAGGACACAGACAACCGAAAGCCTCACGGGGAATACCCTCCAGAAACCTGGTCCCTTTGTGTCCCTCCATACCATGTGCCTGCTCAGCCGTGTCCGACTCTTTGTGATCCCATAGACTGTAGCCCACCAGGCTCCTCTGTCTGTGGGATTCCCTAGGCAAGAATACTGGAGCAGGTTTCCATTTCCTTCTCCAGGGGATCTTCCCAACCCAAGGATCGAACCCGTGTCTCTCACGTCTCCTCCGTTGGCAGGCAGGTTCTTTACCACTAGTGCGACCTGGGTTTTTGTGTCCCAGGCTTTGGGTTTATTTGGAGTCGTCAGCACAGCTTAGTGAGTGTGGAGGTGGATTGCCAGGGTCCATCCAGTCATCCTCTGACCCTGTGTGTGCTCATGGGCAAGGGCATCTTCTACCTGTGCCCCAGGCCCTAACGTCTGACATGGGATGATGACATGACAGAATTCCCAGGGCTGATGTGAGGATTAATGGACTGAATCACACATGTGAAGTGCTTAGCCAGGTAGTGAACCCTGGATAAATACTTGTTCCGAGTTTGTGTGTATGAGGATTTGGTGCCTGGTGATAAGACGAGCTTCCAAAAGTTTCTGCAAAACCTTCGTTCAGTCAGTCTACAAGTATTGACAGTTTGCCATGTGCCATGTTGTTCCAGGTGCTGGGGAAATGGGTTAAATAGGACAAACAGGGCTCCTGTCTTCTTGGAGTTTATATCCTGTTTTGAGGATGTAGCCAACAAGCAAATAAACAAAAAAAGATCAGATGGTAGTAAGTGCTACGATAAAAATAAAACAGGGTGATGGGGGAGAATGGCTACCTGTATATGTATGGCTGAGTCACTTCACTTCTCACCTGAAATGACGACAACATTGTTGATCGGCTATACCCCAATACAAAGTAAAAAGTTTAAAGTTTGGAAAACAAAAAACATGGTGATAACATGGTGAAGGATGAAGGGAGAGAGTTGCTTTAGGTTTCATGATCTGGACAAGTAACTTCAAAAGGCAGTTTTTGTGCTGTTTTCTGCATGACAGCAAGGTAGCAACCAGGCAAACACCGAGGGGTCAGGATTTTCCAAGCACAGTAGCCAGCTCATGGGGAGACCTAAGCACGGATGGAGCTTCACATGAAAGCAGAAAGAAGGCCAGGGTCAGTGGGGTGGGTGGAGTGAGGGTGATGGGGCGACTAGGAGGGAATGAGGTCAGAGAAATGGAGTCTGGGGGCACCGTATACCACAGTAGAGGGATTGGTTATTTTGTTCAAGGTCTGGGGACTCACTGGAAGGTTTAAAGCAAGGAGATGGCATTTTCCAAAGGCTCCTCTGGCTGCTGGGTGGGGAACAGACCTCAGAGGGGCACACGTGACAATCAGGGCTCCCATGGGGCACCATGACAAGGAAAGCACGTGAGTGGTGGGCGCGCGATGAGGGCGGAGGTCCTGTCTGTGAGACGCTCAGAGGCTCTCACTCCTGTCGTGGACAGGAGGCGTCAGTGCCCAGCGAGGCTGTGGTCCAGGTACCTGACTTGTCCGCTCAACCCTGAGGGAACCGGACTTAGCCCTTCCGGCCTCTTGCCTTTTTTCTCCCCAAGAAGATTTTTTAAAATTTATTTCCTTTTAATAGGAGGATAATTGCTTACAATATTGTGTTGGTTTCTGCCATACATTTGCCATGAATCAGCCACAGGTATCCATATCCATATGCCTCCTCCCTCTTGAACCTTCCTCCCACCTCCCACCCCTAAGAAGATTTCCATGTAAAATTATAATGTGATCAGCATCAGGGAAAAGGGTGAAGCTAGACTCCCTTTACTTCTAGAACTTTCTCCCATGGCTCCCAGGAATAATAAGAAAATAAACTAAAATAGTGTTGAATCTAAAGGGAGAAAAAGAGCATCTTTACAATCGCTGACCAAGAATTCTGTGCTGACAATGGATTTGTTTATTAAGTAGCAAGTTTTTGACAGTGACAATAACTACATGTAGAAACTGTTTGTTTTAAGAATCTTGAAAAAAATACACAGAGACTTCTTCCAAAGGTTAAAAGCAGAAAGGCTGCTTGTTCTCCCCATTTTATAAATTCTATTCTGAATAAGACTGTATGTTTCACATTTAATAAACAGTCACTGGGTTGGAAGGATTTCTTTTCTGGATCTAGTAGTGGTGGTGGTTTGGTCACTAAGTCATGTCCGACTCTTGCAAGCCCATGGACGATAGCCCGCCAGGCTCCTCTGTCCATGGGATCTCCCTCTAGTAGACTAAAGGCCAAACGGGTTTTTAAATTTTGTTTTGGTTTGGTCTGTACCAGCTTCCCTGATGGCTCAGATGGTAAAGAATCTGCCTGAAATGCAGGAGACCTGGGTTTGATCCCTGGGTTGGGAAGATCCCCTGGAGAAGGGAACGGCTACCCACTCCAGTATCCTTGCCCGGAAAATTCCATGGATAGAGGAGCCTGGCAGGCTACAGTCCATGGGGTCACAAAGAGTCAGACAGGACTGAGTGACTCTCACTTCCATATGAGGGTTTTTTTTTTCTGTTCTAATTTACACCACTATTTATAGACCAGCCATTTTCTGTACTTAGAATACTTTCCAAAATTTAGGAAAGAGGTCCGGTAGAGTTGCTAGAGTTCTTATGTCTCCTGGCTCTTGAAACAAAGTGAATAGCTGCTGATCTCTGAAGCAGCGGTCTTTGATCAGCTCACGTCAGAGGTCTCCCACATTTGTCCCTATAACATCACTTACTGGGCAGCCAGGATGAGGGTTGTCACATCAAATACAGAACATTCAGTTCAATTTGAATTTAAGATTTTAAAAAGTAAATAGTATTTTAGTATAAGTATGTCCCCAACATCACAAGGGCAGATAATAGTCATTTATTTGAAATTAAAATTGAACTGGGCACCCAGTCTGTGCTCTTATTCGATTAAGTGGCATCTTGAACTGTGGTTGGGACTGGGTGGGAAGCAGTCCCAGCAGTGGCAGACATGCCACACATCTGCTGCCTCCTTGAGCCTGTCCATCTCTGCTCACCTGCTCTTCTCTACCCAGCTGGTCTTGCCAACATACAGCAAGAGGATGTTGTCACTGGAGTGAGCAACTCTCTCTCTTTACCATCTTTCTCATGTCTCAGACTCCCATGTCTATATTTAGGACATTCCCTCTTGCTCTGCCCTGTAGTAGAAGCCATTGTCCACCCATCCATCCACCCATCTAGCTATCCATTCATCTGTTTATCCATCCATACGTTTATCCATCCATCCATTCATCCATCCAACCATCCATCCATCCAACCATCCATCTATCCATCCATTCATCCATCTATCTATCTATCCATCTACCCTTCCATCTGTCCATCCATCCATTCATCCATCTATCCATCCATCTATTCATCCATTCATCCATCTATCCATCCATTCATCCATCTATCCATCCATTCATCCATTCATCCATCTATCCAACCATTCAATAAGTATTTACACAACATCTTTTAAGTACCAGGAGTCATGCAGCAGAGCTGTAATCTCTCTGGGGACACATTATGTGAACAATTAATGGTCTGTCTTGGAGCTAACTTCTTGGATGCAGCTGTTGTGAAGAACAGAGCAGCTCTGATCCCAGTATCTCTGGACCTTTCCAAGTGAGTCTGCATACCTCAGATGCTACCAGTTGCCCTGGCACTAGTCCTGTGAAATGGAGTACAGAGAACCTGAAAGTGCCCTATCCCATCGTATCAGTCAGGGAAGGCTACTTGTATCAGACAGACCTCAACATGTGTAGTCACACGAGAAGTTTGCTTCTTGTTCAGATAATATTCTTAGGCAGGGGTAGAGGTTGGTGGGCAGCGCAATTCAGCACAGTTATTCAGGGGCTTGGCTTGGCAGAGTTCTACCCTCTTTGCCAGGTCAATAGTCACTTCTAAGCTTGCCCAGAGTCATCATCATTCCAGCCAGCTCGGACAGCATGGTGGCATGCATGGGAGACTTTGAAGACCCACTTTGGAAGAGGCTCACATCACTTCTACTCAGATCCCTTAGCTACTAGCCACATGGCCACGCTTAGTTGCAGGGGATGCCCGGCAGTGTGTGCCCAGGAAGATGATTAGAACATGGATTTGGTTAACTTCTCTGAACCTCGGCTTCCTCATCTATGAAATACTCCACTGATGTTGCTCAAAGTCGGTTGGTAAAACCTCTGCAGGGACCCACTGTCGGCAGGTCTGACAATAGTCCCTGGTGTCCCTTCCCCGATGTCAGACCTCCCTACACCCCGCCAAAGCCAATCTGTGGTGAAGGAGAACTGGGCCCTGATCTGTTTCCCCATCCTGCCTGCTTCTTGGTTCTGCCCTTTTCAACCTACTGCCAAGACTGACGACCCTTCATCTAACAGGGTGTGCTCCAGCAATGCATTGACTGGCTGGTGTCTGGGGAATGTTGAGTGCCCCTCTCTATAGAAGCAGCTGTAGATGGGGTGGTTAGATGCCCACCAAAGCCTAGCCCCCGTCTTCTGGCCTAAGCGGTGGGCTGGAGGGAGGCCCTGGCACCTGGGCAGCTCCCATGGCAGCATCTCAGGAGGATCAGCAGCAGGGAGTGGGGGTGGAGTACAGAGTACTCCCCCCCACCAAGCTTTGTAAGTGGCTGGTTCCCATGGCAACCGTGGGGTGGCCTTCACAACAGCCAGGAACTGTGACCCTGGCTAGAAACTGACAGTGAGTAAGCCCAGAGCTGCCTGTGGCCGCAACGTGGAGCAGGGCGCCTTTCAAGCCAGGCTCTTTCCATTACCAGCAGGCCCTGAATAGCTCTGTTTCTATCTCATTGAAAGAAACATTTACTGAGCATCTGAACGACAGACACTGTTGTGGGTGCTCAGAACTGAGAAGAAGATGGTCACTGGCCCTGGCTTGGCAGGGTTCCCGGCCTGGAGGGGGCGTTGGGCAAACCTCCACGCAGAGAAGCTGTGCCCATGTGACCCAGGCAGGAAGGAAGGGGTGGGGAAGACTCTGGGACCGTGAGAGGCAAGAGGATGAATAGGTTTCAGGAGGAAGGGGGAAGATTTGATCTAAACAGCACCTTCAGGGCTTCCCTGGTAGCTCAGTGGTAAAGAATCCGCTTGCCAATGCAGGGAACATGGGTTCGATCCCTGGGTTGGGAAGATCCCACGTGCTGTGGAGCAACTAAGCCTGTGCACCACAGTTACTGAGCCTGTGTTCCAGAGCCCAGGACCCGCAATTACTGGAGCACACGTGCTGCAACTACTGAAGCTGGAGCACCCTAGTAGGAAGCCCGAGTGCCCTAGAGCCTGTGCTCCCCATCAAGAGAAGCCGTTGCAAGGAGGCTGTGTGAGGAGACAGCTTATTAACAAGGCCAGGTCTGGATCTGCTGTCCTCCGGAGACTGGAATAGTGTTCTGCTCGGCTTCTCCACTGGGCCATCTTTCCACCCCTCACCGCACCTCACTTTCCACACCTCACCACCCTCACTGTGTGCCCCTGATGGCTAAATGTCATCCCTAGGGCCACTTGCATCCCCTTCACCTGCTGGGCCTCCACCTGGAGTGGCCACAGATTGGACAGTGACCACAAGCATTTCAAACTTGAGCTCTCTGTCCTTGACAGTAGCATCTCACCAGACCATCCCAGGTAGCAGGTGAAGGAGGATTTGTGTGCTTTGCATTTTTCTTTGCACACTTTGGGTTTTTAACAAATGCAGTAAATTCCCAAGCAGGGCCCCCTAAACTCAGTCTCATAAAATGCAGGCTTGTGTTATAATGTGGTAGGTGGAATGATCAGGTGAGCTTGGTGCCAAGGGCAAGAAATCAATCACCCTTCTCTCTATAGCCATCTGATCTTCCATGATGGTAGGTGCACTATCTTGGGACTTCATTATGTATGGAATAAAGACATCATCTCTGCCAAGTGCAGAAGAAGCAAACTCTACCTGCAGATCTTGCAGACACAATTAGTGTGGTGATGAGAGATTCAGATGGTTGGGTCGTGGTTCGAGCTAGGGAGGTGGTCCTGGGGAAAGTCCCTACCTCAGTACTACACTGGTCCTGTCCCCTGAGCCAGGTGTCCATGGGTGGGTGCAGCTGCCTCTGGTGCCCACCGGCAGAGCCCTGGGGTCAAGCAGTGGGGGTGTCGAGCCCCCAGGCCGGCAGGGAGCCCCTCAGGACAGTGCCTGGATGACTCCCCTCCCCCAAGTGCCCTCCTCCATCTGGGCAGGCCTCCTGGATCTCATCAGGCCACAGCTGCCTGGCAGCCTGGACTCAAGAGCAGAGCGTGGCCTGGTTCCCATCGCTGGAGTGCTGAGTCGGCCCGTAATCATTGTCAGAGGGCACATTCCAGGTCCGTGGTTTAAGAGGAGAGCACACTTTAGTTTATACTCGAGGAGCCGTCCCCCTCTGGATGTTTAATGCTTCTCTGAGGCTCAGCACCACTCCTCCTCCGGTCTAGACCTGATCGCCCGGCTTTGATTTCAGACACAGGCTGGCAGGATGCTGGGAGGGGCATGGGGCCCCCTTCCCCCACCACCACCTCGCCAATCTGGATCTGCCTCCGATCTTAAACTCGAAGATGTGGCCAGATGAATGTGCACCATGTAGATTCCCCAGGGAGCGCAGGACTCTTCGTCTTTTACTGAAAACACCCAATAAACCGCTGGCCTCAAGGCTCTGTTGTTTCAGGGCAGGGCTTGAATGCAGCCCCCTTCAGCCTGCCAAGGTGCCTCTGACCACATCACTGCTTATGGTCCACACAGACACAACTCCCTGAAGCCCTAGAAGGGAGCAGAGGCGGGTCCGGTCTGCTCTTTGTGCGCCAGGTGGGTTCTCTGCAGTAAGCACTCTGCTCTGGTCACCAGGTCACATAGGGACCACCTGTCACCAGGGATGGGGAGGCAGACGAGCTATAGATCCCAGCCAGGCATCCACTCACCCTCAGGAGGCTCTGAAAGCTCGCTAGCTGAGGTTCAGGGTGCACCCTGGCATGAAAGGAAGAGTCTGAGTGTGGTGAACACTTTTCTAGGTTACAGCCAGCCCAGTGGTAACAGCCAGCTATCCCATAATGAAGCGCTGAGAGAATTACTATCGGCCAGAGAGCCAGAAAATGAAGGCCCATGTGTTAAATGGCTTCACCAAAGAGGAGATGCTTGTTGGAGCTACAGGGAGGTTGTGTGGTCCCTGTGGCCAGGAGAAGGCAGGCCCAGGGCTGGGCTGACTCACGCTCAGAGGGCGGCCTTCGAGCTGGTGAACATATGCGCAGCGGGCCAGCCGTCCACAAGTCAGGGCCAATCCCGGCGCTCAGGAATCTGGGGTCAATTAGGGATCCATGGTGCCAGAGCATCTAAAACAATTGCAGACAGCAGGGCGGGCTCTGCTGTAACAACAGAGGAATGCAGAATGCACGGGTACAATTGTGCGGTCCCTAAAGTAAATCAACATTCTCCCCGTCCCCACTCCCATCCCTGCAAGGCCTTTTTCTCCACAAGCGGGATTGCCCGTGGCTAAGTCTGAGCCACTGGTCCGTACAATGACCACCGACTCCATCATTTACCCTTTGCCGTGGGTGCAGAAGTCATAGTCATTTAGGGGAGGTGTCTGTTAGCTTCAGAAGGGCCACTGATAACTCTCCTCCTCCGATTTCACCCACACGGGACGTTGTTAAGCTAGAGGTTTCTGTGATTCTTTGACCAGAATGTGAGGTCTTTATTTGCCTCTGTTGTGGTTTCTCATTGCTGTGTCAGCTGTTATCTCCATGGTGGGGCTGAGTTTTGAATGCAGACTGACTCAGGGAAGTGAAGGGTAAGTGGGGTCACTTGGCAGAGCTCAGGGGCAGCGGGACAGAACCTGGACACCCAGGCGGCGGCATCTAGGAAATGACAGACCCCTCCCAGGTGTCCTGCCCTACAGGCTGCTGGGCCTCCTCTGAAGCTTGCATCCTGGATCGGAATGCCTCCTTCCTGCTTCCGCCTCTTTAATGGAACTGCCTTTGGTCCCCTGACTCCAGCCATGTAGTCCCCGAATGAGGCTGTCTTCCCTCTCATGTCTCTCCCTCCCCCGACTACAGTCCTTGCAGGGTAGGACGCCGGAGCCAGCCCCTCCCTGAGGTGCATTGAAACGACAGCTGGTTGGGGAGAGGTGTTCCTTTTTGGGAGATGGAGAAGAACTAGGGGGCTGCTGGTGGTCACGGCCCCCACCCACAGGAGAAGAGCGTCCACCGCCTTTCAACGACAATAAAGCCAAAGTGCAGAGAGCAGCTCGTGGCGAGAGCGGCCGGCAGGTTTGTCTGAATTTGAACCCCGTTCCCGTGGTCCCCGTGGACCTCTTGCATCACTTGGTTCTATGAACCAATATTCCTCCTGTCCAAGTCGCATTCGTGCTATCATACTTGTGAAGAGTTTCTTAGTTCTGCATCATATTGTCACTATTATTTCTGGTGCACAATTTGGGGCACATTTCGGCAGCTAAGCACACATTCAATTCAGCACCTCCCAACATGTGAGGTGGGCTTGGGAAGGGGTCATCTCAAGCGAAGGCTCAGTCTTTGCTTCTTCCCATCAGAATCCGACATTGAAATAACATGTTCAAGCTCCTGTTTTATAACCGGGTCAAGACTCAGTTATAGTCAGTTATAAATAGCCAGTGCTCAGTATCAGGAGTGTTATTTCAATTTGCACTTAGTGAAACATTTACCAGGAAAGATGAAAGACAACAACAAGAAAGATAAACCCGAGATGACTCTATAACCTCTTGTGAATACTAGGGTTTGTGGTCCGTATGGAGGTTGGCAACCGTGAGCTTCCTTTTCCAGCGAGGAGTTAGCACGTAGGATTTAGAGCAGATGTCAGATTTCCCTGTTCTTGAAGTCCATCCTACAAATCTTAATTCAGTCCAACAAAGCAAGTACCATTAAGGCAAGTCTCCATCTTACAGTCAGACCCATAAGTGATCCTAACACACTGATCTCATCCTGCTATTCAAAAACCCTTTAGCAGGCCATCCAAATGCCCTCAGTGTGAAGACTTGGCTGCAGGTAGCTTTCAGGCCCTACAAGACCTCTGCACCCAGCCTGCCATCCCCATCGTCCCCGGAAATCATTGGGGCTCTGCTGAGTTGCTCCCTACAATCCCCCAGCTGCCAGCCTCTGGGAGGACCAGGCTCCAGGCTGAGAAGGTTCTTCCTTCATCCTCAACCCCAGCCGTCTACATCCTATCCACCCATAATGGCCAATTCACATTCCTCCCATCTTGACTTCTTCCCCAGATTCATTCTTTTGCATGAACCTGATGGAATGGTAGAATTTCTCCACCATTTACTTTTTCTTTCTTTTTTTTGGCTGCACTGCTTGGCATGTGGGAATCTTAGTTCCCCGACCAGGGACGGAACCCACACACCCTGAATTGGAAGTACAGAATCTTAACCACTGGGTCACCAGGAAAGTCCCCTCCACCATTTACGTTTAAACTCTCTCAAACAGGAACTTCTGTGGTTGGTTTAGACTGGGCATGTATCTGGTTGCCCTTTGCAGATTGTAATCTTGAGGGCCACCAGCAGCTATGTCCTATGGGCAGTGTCCTCAAAGCAGAAGAAAGGGCAAGGGACGGAAGGTCTAGGTCCAGTCTCTGCTGTGGGACCTTGGGCCCATTCCCTACTCTATGGGGTGTCCCCAGCTCCCCCACCTGCTGCACCCTCCCCTGGTCTGCCTGGTGGCCTCTGCTGTCTGCTGTTTCTAGCTCAAGACTCACCTCATTAGAGAGACCTCCCAGTAAGCTCCACTCTCCTTCCTCTGGGTCCCCTCCCGTCCTGGGCACCCCCCTAACTGGTCTTGTCACCCATGCTGGCTGTCTTTGTTATGCTGTCTGCCTCCCCGTTTGTCAAGAGCTCCCAGATTCCTCTTGGGTCCCTGGTGTCACTGCAGGGCCTGGTGTCCGACAAAGACTTAACACAGCTCATTTCATGAATATGAGGTGATCTGCTTACCTCACAGGATGATGGTGGTGGTTTAGTTGCCCAGTCGTGTCCAACTCTTTGCAACCCTGTAGCCCGCCAGGCTCCTCTGTCCGTGGGATCCTCCAGGCAAGAATACTGGAGTGGGTTGCCATTTCCTCTCCAACCTCACAGGATAAGATCTCCCAAATAAATAACAATGAAATAATAATTCTATGATAATAACAAGTAACAAAATGGCTTCGCATTTGTCACGTGTCTCGTCTGACAGCACAGTCCATGAGATAAGGACCATTGTTACTTGTGTTATAAAGATGCATGGATTAAATCATAATAAATCACCACAAACCCAGTGGCTTGTAACAATACACATCCATTACCTCGTGGTCCTAGGTGTCAGAAGTCTAAAATTCAGGTGTCGGCAGGGCTGTGGTCCTGAGTGATCTGAGGAGAAGCCATCTCTTGCTTTATTCAGTCTCTGGAAGCTGCCTGTGTTCCTCAGCTCACGGCCACGTCACTCCAACTGCTGGCTTCCCTCACCTCATCTCTTGGGACTGACTCGGACCCCCAGCCTTCCTCTTACAAGGACCCTGGTGATGATGCTGGGTTCATCTGGATAAATCAGGATTATCTCCATCTCAAAATCCTTAATCATATTTGCGAAGTCCTCTTTCCCCTGTGAGGTCACCTAGTCACAGTTTCCAGGAATTAAGAAAGGGGCATCTCATGGGAGCCATTACTCTGCCAACCACAATGAGGAAACCGAGAAATACAGAAGCAATTCTGTGGAAGAGTGGTAAGTGTAAAGCATTTTGTAAGCAGGAGATTATAATAGTGTTGCTCATAGCATCAAGCACTTGGGATATATTCAATTAACACTTTGAAGTGGAAGTGATTCCTTTAAAGTGAAGTGAATTGTCCCAGCATCTATTAAAGCGCCTGTTTGAAGATTTTAACATTTAGTTTTCCAATCTTGCAAAATGATCTTTGAATTCTAGAATTCTAGGGTCTTTCTGTTCTCATTTGATTATGATCTTGTGAACATTAGGTTATCACTTAGTTCTTGCTTATTCCTTAGGCGATCTCTGTGAGGCAGTGTAACCTTATTTACTATCTGAAGAAGCAAAGTCATTCTATCTTTGAGTGAGTCAATACCACATTAAGATTGCAATGAAAGCAATGATCAGACACTTCCTGTCACATAATATGGATTGAAAATACACAGTCTCTCTTTCCAGGCCACTATGCATACATTTGGGCTCCCTTGGAGGCTCAGATGGTAAAGAATCTTCTGGCAATGCTGGAGACCCAGGTTCGATCCCTGGGTCAGGAAGATCCCCTGGAGAAGGGAATGGCTACCCACTCCAGTATTCTCACCTAGAGGATCCCATGGGCAGAGGAGACTGGCGGGCTACAGTCCATGGGATCACAAAGAGTCTAAGCTACTAACACTCAGTTTTGACTTTCATGCATACATTCATCTGCCATTTGGCATCTATAGGGTGTCTTTCATGTGCCAAACCCTGGATGACACACATGAGGAGCACTGATGGACATGAGATGTTCCATCCTCTGACGAGCTTGCAGTTCACAGAGGAGGACAAATGTACAAACATGCAATTATGATGCCACACAAAAGAAGTATAAACCAGGAGGGAACTACAGGCTGTACTCCTCTCCAGGGGTGTCCAGGGAGCCCAAGTACCGAGACGTGTAAGAAGGAACTGTGGCTGTGAGCGATGCAGGGAACAGAGGCTGGAAGGGTCTCCTGTGGCTGGTGAACCCTGAGGTCTGTGAGGAGCAGAGGGAGGATGCCCAGGAGGGAGTGGGTATGGGGGGCAGGATGTGGGGGAGATGAGGGTGAAGTGGGTGCTACCTCTTTCAATTTGACTTCCTCGGTTCTGCACACTGTGCATTGTCCTATTTGTTTTTGTCCCTGATGTCTTTCAAGCCTTTTAGTCTTAATAAATGCATATGTTGAGATAAGACACAATGTGTTTGCCCAGGGGGCACCCAGGAGGTATCAGAGGTTTAGCATTGACATGGGAGATACCTGGAGGCATCCCCACCAACACGAGCCTTCTCTCTAAGTCTCTGAGGGTAAGTTACTAATGAGGCTGCAGGGTTAAAAAAGGGCTGCACCGGTTCCTTCTCTCCGTCAGTAGAGCTCCCGACTTTGGCCTCATCTTCAAGCCCCTTCTCTCAGCAGATCATTTAACCTCTCTGAGCCTTCATTTCTTGGTGACAATAATATAAGTTCCCTCATCTCTTGTAAGGGTGAAAAGATTCAATACAGACGGTCCCCAACTTACGATGTTTCGACTTAATGATTTTTCTTCTTTCAGTTCAGTAGCCCAGTTGCATATGACTCTGTAACCCCATGGACTGCAGCACGCCAGGCTTCCCTGTCCTCCACTGTCTCCCGGAGTTTGCTCAAACTCATGTTCATTGAGTCAATGATGCCGTTCAACCATCTCATCCTCTGTCGTCCCCTTCTTCTGCCTTCAATCTTTCCCAGCATCAGGGTCTTTTCCAGTGAGTCAGCTCTTTGCCTCAGGTGACCAAAGTATTGGAGTTTCAGCTTCAGCATCAATCCATCCAATGAATATTCAGGGTTGATTTCCTTAGGATGGACCGGTTTGATCTCCTTGCTGTCCAAGGGACTTTCAAGTCTCTTTTCGTCTTTACGATTGTGCAGAAGCGGGACGCATTCCATAGAAACCAGTAGAAATTTTGAGCGTGGCTCTTTTCCTGAGCTAGCAATATGTGGTGCGGGCCTCTCTCGTGATGCTGAGCGGTGGCAGCAACCACAGCTCCCCGTCAGCCATGCGATCCACAGACTGACACACTCACAACTTTTCCAAACCCAGACAGTCACTCTGCTTTTCACTGTCAGTACAATGTTTGATCAATTGCATGAGATATTCAACACTTTGTTATGAAACAGACTTAGTGTTGTGTGATTCTGCCCACCTGAATGCTGATGTAAGTGTTCTAAGCATGTTGAAGGTAGGCTGGGCTAAAACTGTGAGGTTAGGGTACTAAACTCAATTTCATCTTCAGATATTTTCAATTTATAATGGGTTTACCCAGACGTAACCCCACTGCAAGTCAAGGAAGATCTGTATATGCAGAGTTCCCAGCTCAATGCGTGCCTGGAGCTTAACAGGCACACAAGAAAAGTGCCAATCACTGGAAAATTGTGCTCAAGGGAAGCTTTAATTACAGTTCCTTTTTCTCTCTCCCAACTCAAGGATTCACTTCCAAGACAATTAACAGGCCACAGAATTCTACCACCTCTCAGCTGCTGCTGATAGCCAACAGACTTCTGGAAGGGTTTCTTGAAGTGGGGACACTCAGGCAGGTGGTGGCGTGTGGCTCCACGGCTTCACGTGCATCCAGATTGGTGACCGTTACACAAGACACGTGCTTAAATATTTACTATGTGCAGAGTCCCCCCAGCATGGCGGGGCTCAGGAGAAAGTCCAAGAAGCAAGACAGCTTTGGCATCAACCACTCCTCGCCTGGTGGAGCAGATGCCTTAACGGGAGGCATTGTCAACAGACGGGGCCACTGTTGCTTTAAAAAACTAACAACAATTATCGCCCCTCAAACTCAGGAATAAATATCAGGCGTGACAGATCGGATGTCAAACATAGGCAATTAGAATGGTTCCCTGGTACCATTTCACTGAGTATTCCAGAACGTAAGTTCCTGGCATGGATGCCTGGTGAGAATGCTACAGGCAAGGAGGGGGAGGAACAGACATGATTCAGCATCATCTCAATGCTGCAGGAACATTCTTGTAATCACTATTATTTCTCTTTTTTATAAAAGGTATTTATTTTATTTTGGGCTGGGCTGGGTCTTCACTGCTGTAGGGGCTACTCTCTAGCTGCTTTCTGCTGGCACACCGGCTTAGTAGTTCCACGGCATGTGGGATCATCCCGGATCAGGGATCGAACCTGTGTCTCCTGCATTGGCCGGCAGATTTTTTAGTTCTGAGCCACCAGAGAAGCCCTCTTATTTCTCCTTTACAGAGAAGAAAGTCTCTGGCTCAGAGAAGGTGAGTAATGTACCCAAGGCCACACAGAATGAGAGGCAGGGCCAGGGTTTGGTTCTTGGCTCTTGGCCTTTACAAGTATAGCACAGAGGAAAGACTCATACAAGAAGAACGTCCCAGCATCCTTTCAAAAGTCTCCTTGAGAACACAGGCCTCAAGAGCTGTCTGGGTGGCCAAGAGGCCCTGGCTTTATTTGACAGTCAGAGGAAGGAAATTCCATCCACTAAAAGCAGCCCTGATCCTTAGGCCTCTCTGTCAGTTTCCTTCAGAGATGGTCACAGCAGTGTGTTCAGGGAGACGGACAAGATAGGGCCAGAGCCAATGCCAAACAGGCTGCCAGGGGGACCATGGCCATTGCCAGGGTAACCGAAATCCACACTATCGAGGGATTTCTGGAAGGATTCAATTCTCTCTTGGATCCTATCCAGGGACATCGAATGAAAACAACAGACAAGAAGATTTCAGAGTTCAGAGGGGAGGTAGGCACCACCTGCTGACTGCTGCATCTAGAGGGCACGTCTCCGGGGTCCCCTGCAGCCCAGGGAGCCCATATTTCTGCACCTGGAAGGAAAGCCTGCTCAGACTCTCATGGGAATCCAGGAGGGCAGCCTGTTTCAGGGGCATGGAGGCCGATGCAGAAACCCTTTACGTCTCTTCCCTGTATCACAGACCTGGGGCTCCCCAGTCCTGGGAAGAATCTGATTCTGTAGGTAGGGGGGCTGGTGGTGGTGAGGATGGGGCTGGTGGTGGGAGTTGGGGCCTGGTAGGGGTGTGGGCTAGTGGTGGTGGGACTGGTGGTGGGAAGGATGGTGGGGGTGCTGGTGGTGGCGGAGGGACTGTTGGTGGGGTAGGTTGGTGGGGGGCTGGTGATGGGGCTGGTGGTGGTGGGGGCTTCTGGGGGTGGGGGATGGTGGTAGGGGGAGACGGGGGTGGATGGTGGTGCTGGGGGATGGTGGGGGGGATGGTGGTTGTGGTGGGGGGGATGGTGGGGGTGGTGGTGATGGTGGGGGCTGGTGGGGGGGCTGGTGGCAGTGGTGGGACAGCATCTGCATTTCTCCTGGTGGTTGGACGTGGGAGGTCTGGGGCTGGATTTTGAGAACTACTGCTTTTCCTGCCAACACAGCTTCCACTGCAGGCCCTCTGACTGCCTGGAGTGTCCACACTAAAAGGTGTCAAACAGAAAAGGTGTCCACAGAAAAGGTGTCCACACTGGAGTCAAGAGGAGTCTTCCCTGGGCTCATGGTTGAGCTGTGGGGGCCCGTCAAGTCTCAGGGGGAGGGTTGTCCCTGTGACTCTGCTCAAGTAGTCCCCCAGCCCCAGAAGAGTGTCTCCCTGGAGTGGGCAGCCTGGGCTCACCCAGAGACGGACAGACAAGAGTTCAGAGCTGGCTGGCTCCCTGCAGCCCGGTGGCCCCGAAAGGGTTAAGGGTCTGCCTGGAAGCCTGGATTCCAAGGAGTAATTTGAACCCCTGGAAAACAGGGCCCTTTCTATCTGGCACTCTGGCACCCCAGCTCTGGAGTTTGTCCCTGGGGGGGCCCAAGACCTCAAGCCTCCCCTCCTGCCTTCCCCCTCGGTGAGGGAAAAGGTTAGCCAGCATCCCCACCCCCACCCCCTCCCCAGGACACAGAATGCACATGCAAGAAGAGGGGGCTGCATCTACACAGCACTCCTGAATGTTCTGGAGTATAAAATAAACAAGTGTGTGAAGTAGTGACTGAGAGATGCAAAATATGTCCCTTCAAAGCAGGAGAAGTCTGTCTCCTTCCTCCTGCTTCACTGTAGGCCCTCTGGCTCTCTTGATCTTGCAGGGTTATAACCGCTATTTTGGTGACTGGTAGAAAACTCTTTCTTTAGGAAGGGAATTAATGACTTTGAAAATTTAGTGCTTTGTAAACACAGTAAGGAAAGCATTTCCCCTGGGCTCGCCTTATTCCTTGGCAGGGAGGGAGGCTGGACGGGAGAATAAATGGTTCCAGCCCGTAAGAGGCCCCTACACCAAACGCTGTCTGCTTCTTGTAAAGCCCAGCCCCACAACACCGGGGTGCTCCAAACCCTGAGAAAGGAATCTCAGAGAAAGCAAAAGAAGCAGGGGGAATGAGACCCATTCATTGAAAAAAATACCAAAAGGTGAATTTTTCTAAGATAAATGCATATTTCAGTAAAAATGTATGTCTTTGGCAAGTCCAGCTTTTGACCTGAATTAGAGGAATCTGTTGTTTACAGAGCCCAAATCCGCAGACTAATTACTCTCTTTGTTCTTTTAAACTTTTAAGGCCTGGCCAGTGACATAAAACCCTTGGAAATAAAAAACCTCTCGGGACAAACCTTCAGCAGTGGGCATGGGAATCGTGATGGTGGGGCTGTATTGCAGTGAGGGGGGAGGTGGTGGCTCGTTTGATAAAATAGCAGCGTTCCAGGTGCTTTCCCAGAGAAGTTTCCTGGGCCCCAAGATCTTTCTCCTTCAAAGCTGCCTTTCCCACAGGCTGGCCTTTTCTTGCCTAGTGACTTCCTCCTTGAGAAAACCACCTGGCAACCTCATTTTAGCAAATCTTCACATCTCTGAAAGTTAGCCAGTCCCTCCTGGGGCCCCAGCGTGGGGGTCTGGGGTGGTGGAGGGGATGGGGTGGAACTGCCCAGGTCTGATCCAGGGGATTCATTCATTCTTCCCCAGCATCTTGGTTTGGTTGCGTAAATTCATTTATTCTTTGAACAACCGTATTGAGTGCTGAGTATATTTGGATTTTTTTTCGTTGAATCCTTGAGATTTAGGAATTGTCTCAACATAGCAACAGCAGCCAAAGAAGTCTATGACTTTGAGGACGTCTGAGTTTTTCAGTCAGCCCGCCACGACTTTCTGCTTCTTCCTATGTTTCCACACGCGGCACCAGCCAGACTAGTGAAATGGTATTGCTGGGTGTCCTCTGGGCCTTGGGGTTCAGAATGACCCTTCCTATTATTTCAACATCATAAGGAATTTCAAAGATTTTTGAATCTGGGAACTGTGTATAATAAGATTGCAAACCAACTTAAAATTTTTAAAAATGAATCTGCTACCCAAGTCCTCTGAGAAATAAGAACATACTTTCTGAGGTCACGAAATCAGAGGAATTAGGCTTTGAGAGTCCCGTGGACAGCAAGGAGATCAAACCAGTCAATCCTAAAGGAAATCAACACAGTATTCACTGGAAGGACTGATGCTGAAGCTCTAGTACTTTGCCCACCTGATTTGAAGAGCTGACTCATTGGAAAAGACCCCGATGCTGGGAAAGATGGAAAGCAGGAGGAGAAGGGGGTGCAGAGGATGAGATGGTTGGATGGCATCACCGACTCGATAGACATGAGTTTGAGCAAGCTCTGGGAGTCGGTGATGGACAGCAAAGCCTGGTATGCTGCAGTCCATGGGATCACAAGGAGTTGGACACGACTGAGTGACTGAACAGCAACAACAACTGCATACATAAGAGCGAAGTCTAGAAGAAACAGCTTGGAGGTGTCCATATTAAAGGCTAAGTAGGATTAAAAGTGCTGGTAAGTAGCTAGTTTTGGAAAAATACCACCACATAGGCAGGCTGGCAGAGAATTTTAAAATTCTCTTTTCTTGCAAAAGATTACAGGCAACAAGTACTCAGGAGCCCTTTGACCTAATGTTGTGCCACAGAAAGGTTACATCTGAGTCTTATTTTATTTTATTTGCATTTTGCTCTGTTTCACAAAAAGATTTAAGGGAGTTTACAAAGGAGACACAAAGTATAAGTTTAATATACACTGAAAATAGGAGCAAGGAAAAACGGAAAGATAAGGGTGGCAACATACAATGGAGCCAGGAGTGAAGTGAAAAAAAATGAAAGTATACTGTGCAGATTTATAGACTTCCCTCCAACGCGCTGCCAGTTTGGCACTAGGGGTTGAAGAAGAAAGGGAAACGGATGGGTGTTTAACATGAAAGTGAATCAATTACTTCGGAGACCACTGTGTTTGGAACCAAGGAAAGACAGGCATCTCTCCTGAGGGCCTTTCCTCGCCCATGTGTGTAATGTAGTAAACCACAGCCTTAATAGCATCCTGTACCTGACCTCGCCTCAAATAGTTCAGAACCGAGAAACTTGCCTAGGACTTCAATTCATTTTTTTCTTGGTGCATAGTCCACTCCCAAATATCCTATCAGTTCAGTTTAGTTCAGTCACTCAGTTGTGTCCGACTCTTTGCAACCTCGTGGACTGCAGCATGCCAGGCTTCTCTGTCCATCACCATCTCCCAGAGCTTGCTCAAACTCATGTCCATCGAGTCAGTGATGTCATCCAACCATCTTACCCTCTGTCAACCCTTCTCCTCCTGTCTTCAAGCTTTCCCAGCATCATGGTCTTTTCCAAGGAGTCAGTTCTTTGCATCAAAGAATACCAAAGTTTTGAAGTGTCAGCTTCAGCATCAGTCCTTCCGATGAATATTTCGGAATGATTTCCTTTAGGATGGACTGGTTTGATCTCCTTGCAGTCCAAGGGACTCTCAAGAGTCTTCTCCAAAACCACAGTTTGAAAGCATCAGTTCTTCAGCGCTCAGCTTTCTTTTCCTCTGGAGAAGGGAATGGCAAACCATTTCAGTATTCTTGCCTCAAGAACCCCACAAACAATATGAAATACTCTATCCCCGGGCACATACTTCTTCAATTTGGATCTGTGACTTTGGCCCAGACAATGGAGTCTTCCAGAATCTGCTCTACAGATCAAGTAGACAGGATAGAAAATATCCCCAGTGATCGTGTTTTTTTCAGCTTCCCTATTATAAAGAACATCCTGACAACAAGAGTGTCCACGTGGGACTCATAAGAAAAACGGCTTTGAGGCAAAGATGACCTGACCTGTGCGGAGAATCGGACAAGCCCCCAACCTTCAGCCTGCATGGGGAGGGGACGGGGCTACCCTGGATCCAGACACACGACACACATCCCAGGTCCAGTCTGCACTCCATGGAGACCAGAATGGGCAGTTTGATATGCTTACACAGTAGCAACCCTCTACTCCATCCCTTAGATGTTTTCCTTCCCTCTGGTCACATTTAAATATGTTTAATTGATGCTTCTCCATGTTAGAGGATAAATAAGCCGCTCCCTTTGATAGAAGCCTGGAGCTTTCCCTAGGAGCAGGGTACCCTGGGATCAGCCTTCTCATTCAATGGCAATTAAACGACCCGTTTCCTCGCCCGGTGCCCTGGCTCCCGTGCTCCGGAGTAGGAAGGGCGGACGCGCCATCTAGTGGCCGCTCTCAGAGCGTCCCCCACGGGCGCGCTCCTGACGCTCCCGGGGCTCCCGGATGGGAGGCACCGGCATCGCAGGGGTTAACCAAGAGCTTTTTGCGGGGTGGTCTCCCGTTCTCCTTCCAGCCAGACTGAGCCTTTCCACTAAGAGGGTCGCAAAGGGGCCTGGGCTGGCCTGGGCAAGAAACCTGGTTAATACAGATGCGGCGCATCTTCCCTCCTGACTCAGACCCCTCCTCGCCCTGCATCCCTGGGCTACGTGGTCTGTTAGCCTGCGAGGCGCCTGCCAGCACCGCAACCCCCACCCCCCTCCTGCCCTCTGATGCTGGCAGCTTTCTCCTTGTCCTCTCCTGCGCAGGGTTCCCTGGCAACTCAGAGGAGCTCCACCTCGGGGTCTTGGAGCTCAGGCTGACCCTTCCTACTCTTCCAACATCATCTGTTGTTCAATCACTCAGTCGGTCCCACTATTTGCGACCTCATGGACTGCAACAGGCCAGGCTCCCCTGTCCTTCACTATCTCCCAGAGTTTTCTCAAACTCAAGTCCATTGAGGCAATGATGCCTCCCAACCATCTCATACTCTGCCTCCCTCTTCTCCTCCTGCCTTCCATCTTTCCCAGCATCAGGGTTGATTTCCTTTAGGACTGACTGGTTTGAGCTCCTTGCAATCCAAGGGACTGTCAAGAGTCTTCTCCAGCACCACAGTTCGAAACTACCAATTCTTCGGCACCCAGCCTTCTTTTTGGCCCAACTCTCACATCTGTACATGATTACTGGAAAAACCATAGCTTTGACTATACGGACTTTTGTCGGCATCATAGGTTTTTTGCAAACAAGCCCCAGGAACCATTTATAATAGGATTTCCTTGAGAAGATGTATTCCAAATTCCAAACAACCAATGTGTATGAAACTATTTGTGAGATAAGCACTTTGCTTGTCTATAACTTTTGCTACCCAGTACCCCCCTCCACCCAGTTCTCCTGCCAGGTCAAGACCATGACCCAGGACTGTGGAACCCAGTATTTACCAAGTCAGAGGTGAGGGGCCCCAGTTTGGCTTAGACTGGGCCACTTGTAGGATTCAGATCTGCCTGGGCAAATCTGGTGGGCTGTGGAGTGGACTGGCCGGGAGTTACGTGCAGTGGCCACTCAGAGCACGCAGCAGGCAGAGCGATACACGGCCCGGATCCCCGTCCGTAATGGACATGAGGTCCAGTTACCAGGAGCACGGCTGGCTGACGGTCACCAGCTGCCCACTCCTCCAGGACATGCCTCGGCTTTCAAGCCTGATTGCACACTTACCCTTCTTAGGGTGGCCTGGACCAACTTCAGAGCAAGGCTGTGGTCCAAAGGCCCAGCGTTTCTGCTTAGCACCAGACTCCTCTCCAGGGTGGGCTGTGCCCCAGAAAACCTGCTGAGAACCAACCCCCCTCCCAACCCAGCCTGACAACGCCCCTCTCCCTTCCCCCAGGAGTCACTGGGCTGCATGTCTGCCTCTGTCTCTGGGTCTTCCCTGGAGAACCAATGCAACAGATGGCCCGACTCTGGGGAAGCCAGCGTCCTTGGCATCTTGGGGCTCTTGGCCCCCATTTGAGAGCATGACAATAACTGTAGGGGCCTTCTCAGGAAATCCACACCCGCACCCACACACACCCACCCACCCACCCACATACATACACACACACACACGCACGCGCGTGTACTCACTCAGTTTCGCCAAGTGCATACCTCCCAGGTCATCCCAAGGACTTTTGAGCAGGTTGAGAACCCCTACCGTGAAGGAGGGGAGGGGGATGAAGGAGGTGCGAGTGGGAGTTGATAAGAGAGCTTCTGGCATTGGCAGAGAAGGCTTAATTCTAATTTCTGCCTTGGATGTGACCCTCAGCCCAGCCTCCTATGAGCTCATGAACTCTGCAGACGAATTGGAAGCCAATTCCCTTAAGTGCTGTGCGAGGCCCTGCAGGCAGGCTGCCCAGCTGGCCCCGTATGGCTCAGCTCTGGCCAAACGAGGCCTCAGAGAACGGAGCTTTGAGCTGGCCTTGCAGCTGCCCACCTGGCAGGGGCAGGGTTGGGCACCGCCTTGTCTGGGGAGACCACCATGCCCACCGGGCCCTGGAGACGAGGTGTCAGGCACCTTTGAAGGTGGACATCACCGGACAGAGTCCAGCTGGAGAGAAAGAGATGGCAGCTCAGTAGTGGCATATTCCAGGGCCTCCTCCAGAAAGTCCCTCTGCCTGAAATCATTGGGGTGGGTTGGCCGGGGGATAGGTGTCCTCCATGAGTGGGTGGAGAAAGGAACCAGCAAAACAGGATTCTTCAGGAAGGCCAGTGGTGCTGTAGGACTTAAAAAGACACACACAGAGCATTTATTATCCATCAGGCTCAACTTAAGCACTGAAATATAGTACCTGATCTCATTCACACATAACCTCGGGTGACAGGGCCCATCCTGAGTTCCATTTGACGCTCAAAGCCCTGATGCACAGAGAAGTTGAGCAATCTGTTAAAGTCACACAGCTAAAAATCAGCAGAGCTGGGGTTTGATCCCAGGCAGCGGGGGCAGGGGGTGGGGTGGTCATCTGTGTTTTTGATCTCTGTGCTGGCTCTGTGCTCCATAGAGGTCAGGAACTTGGACGTTGGTGCCAAATGGCCCCAGGTACAGGTGCCAAATGGCCCCAGGTACATTCCCAGCTCCCCCTCTTACTAGTTGGAAGATGTCAGTAGGTTTCAGGCCTCTCCGTGACTCAGTTTCCTCAGCTGGGTGTAAAATGACGTTAATCCCACCGCACAGAGATCTATGAGGTCCAGATGAGCTAACCATGTAGAGAGATTTTGCTGGTACCCAGAAAAACACTCATAGTGACACGGCACATACACGAAGTCTACGGACATATGCCGGCCACAGAATTCAAAGTGGCTTCTTCAAGGAAACTTGTGTTCCAAACTGCTCAGGCCAGCCAAGTCACAGCAGGCCTTGAGGTTCAGAGGCCTGGGGCCGCCACGGAGCTGAGGAATCCAGGCATATCTTTCCCCATGGGTCTCTTACTGGGCACAGGGCCCGCGGCGCTCCTGGTTGCCTGGTGCCCTCCGTCTTCAAAGGGTTTACATGCTGGGCATTTGCCCAGCCCCTGCTCATGCCTACCAGTGCTTGAATCAATAATTCCCTTGTTTCCCTGAGAGACCAGGGGTGTGTGGGAGAAGGCCCAGGGGACCCTATCATCCGCCCAGCTGTCTGGAAGTTTGGCTGAGCCGGGGGAGGGGGGTGAGGGCTGCACCCACGTGGGTCTCGCCTGCTTTCCATCAGGCCAGCCTGGGGCTTCTCACCACAGAGCGGTTCCAGGGAGCACTGCTTGCTTTGGAAAAGGACACCCTTCCGGGGAGTTTAAAAGCCTCTGATTAATACACATTTAACCAATGTGACACTCTTCTACTACAAGTGCTTGGTGTAAAGCAATCTGTACTCATATTCAGGAATACCAAACCCCAGTTCTACAAGAGAGAATGTGGTTTTAAGACTGGGGAGGTTGTCCCAGGGCTGCATAGGTGTAGAGTATGGGGCACAGCCTGGGGAGAAAGCAGGAGTTTTTGAAATGAATTTTTACTGATTTATAAATGATGTGGGTATTTGTTTTAAAGTAGGATATGAGGCAATTAAAAGGACAATGTAGTTGCACTCTGCAATTTGCATTCCATCAATCAGGATCCCCAAATACTCAAAGGCCTTCAATGAGATGTTTCTAGAATGAACCTAAAATTTTAATCTTTTACTTCTCATTTCAGAATTCATTAGTCTTATCTCCTTAGAGGCTTTTTTTTTTTTTTTTCTCCTGGCATGGCATGGCATTAAGAGCTGGAGAGTGTAGTCTCATCACCTAAATCAACTTTATAAGCCACCAGTGGCTCTGTCCTCACTTTAACTGGAAGCACGAGCCACTTGCCAGGACTGAAAATGTCATTTCGTCCCTTGACTTTCTTTCTCTGTCTGCAGCATCAGAACCCAGGTCACTTTGGGACTTACCTAGTGGTCCAGTGGTTAGCACTCCACACTTCCACTGAAGGGGGCACACGTTCAATCCCTGGTCAGGGAACTAAGATCCTGCAAGCCGTGCAGCGCAATAAAACAAAACAAATAGAAAACAAACAGAAAAAACCCAGATCACTTAGCATCTTTTACAGATATACCAAAAAAAAGATGTTTTTTTTCCCCTATACAAATTTGTATAAATATAAAAATGATGTGTGATTAAATCTGTTAATTTAATGAAAAGAGCACCAGGAAAGTTTATTTAAAAAAAAAAACTGCCCTGAAGTTTTTAGTTTTCATTTTTCAGCTTTACTCAACAAATAATAAGTGTTTATTATAAACCAAGCACATATCTAGCCATGGGTTATAACACTGAACAAAATCAACAAAGATTCTGCTTTTCTGGAGCTTGATTTTATAATAAGCATATTTTTCAAGCGAGTGAATGAATTTCAGAGTGTTAGGGTAGCGGTGTAATGGAGGGGCTCACTGGCAAGGCCTTTGAGAGGTGGGGGGAGTGTCTGAGTCGAGATGTGGATGCCAAGGTGGAAGCGGCCACAGACAGTGGGGCGGTAGGCCATCTAGGGAGCAGGACGCACGTGTAAAGGCACTGAGGTAAGAGTCCACACAGTGAATCCAAGAACAGAAGGGCCTCCAGGCTGGAGCAGAACAAAGAGGCCATCAGAGTGATTAGCAGGGCCCCAGTGAGGGGTTGGACTTCCCTGTTGATGCCTTAGGAAGCTGTGGTGGGACATTTGGCTCTTCCGAGAAGGTATGAGAGGTGGTGGGAGGCCAAGAATTGTGGGAGTTTTCTTTCTTATGGGCTATGACCTACTGCCTCGACAGTGGTACTCATGGTCCCCTGGTGACAGCTATAGCTGGACAAGGGTGCCAGTCCCCATGGGGCTGTGTGACCACCTGGCTGATGGAACCAAGTGGAAGCTGTGTGGGTCACTGTTGGCCAAGTGGGTGACGTGTCCAGATGTCTTCCCACAGTCTCTTGCTCATCGGGGTCACCTGGGAAGCCAGGTGTTGAAGGTGAAAGTGTCATTTGAGAGAAGGATCCTTGAGAAACTCCTCGGAGAAGAAGATTCATGAATGAGAAATAATTCTTGCGTTCATTTGAGCTTCTGATATTCAGGGGTTATTTGTTAAAACAGCTGGCCTATTTTGACCAATACAACTGCTTGCTCTGAGTAGACAGAAATCTCATGGATAACTGTAGTAGTAAATAATCCCCATGTGATTTAGTCAGTAATTAGAGCTCTGGCCTGACGAAGTCTTGTGTGGACTCAGAGAAAGAGAAGCAAATGGCTTTTTCTGTCCACTCCATGATAAGGATTGTTAATGAGAATCAAAATGGCCAGGAGTCTGAGAACAAAAAGCCGGAGACCTGAAAGCCCTTTAAAAAATGCACAAATCGAACAACCAAACCTGAGAACATCACTTAGACCAATTGTAGAGGGAACTGTGAATAAGAAAAATAAATCAGGGCAGTGACTGTCAGATCAGTCATCATTTATGCAGCAAATATTCAGTGAGCACTTGCCATGTCCAGGACTCGGTGCACCATGGAAAACAAATCAGACAGGGTGCCTCTCCTGAAGGAAATTACAGTCCAGATGTAGGAGATGGAGACAAAAATGAATGCATAAAACAGTGTTGTTTTTATTCAGTTGATAAGTCGCGTCTGACTCTTTGCAACCCTATGGACTGCAGCACACCAGGCTTCCCTGTGCTTCACTAACTCCCAGAGTTTGCTCAAACTCATATCCAGTGAGTCAGTGATGCCATCCAACCATCTCATCCTCTGTCACTTCCATCTCTTCCTGCCCTCAATCTTTTCCAGCATCAGTCTCTTCCAATGAGTCAGCTCTTTGCATCAGGTAGCTAAAGTAAGGGAGTTTCAGCTTCAGCATCAGTCTTTCCAATGAATATTCAGGGTTGATTTCCTTTAGGATTGAGTGTTTGATCTCATGCAGTCCAAGGGACTCTCAAGAGTCTTCTCCAACACCACAGTTCAAAAGCATCAATTCTTTGACGCTCAGCCTTCTTTATGATTCAACTCTCACATCCATACATGACTGCTGGAAAGACTATAGCTTTGACTATACAGATCTTTGTTGGCAAAGTGATAAGTCTGCTCTTTAATAAGCTGTCTAGGTTTGCCATAGCTTTTCTTCTAAGGAGCAAGTGTCTTTTAATTTCATGGCTGCAGTCACCATCTGCAGTGATTTGGGAGCCCAAGAAAACAATATCTGTCACTGTTTCCACTTTTCCCCCGTCTATTTGCCATGAAGTGATGGGAGTGGATGCCATGATCTTAGTTTAAGTGAAATAATTTTGAGTTCTATCAAGGGCTTTAAAGGATTAAAAAAAGAAGTCTGAAACAGAAAAACTGTGGAAAAGTGTAGGGGAAAGAGAAGAACTCTCCCCCCAGGGCCAAAGAGAAGAGAAGGGTGGACTATAGGCTGAGCAGGGTGGAAGTCAGGACTGGGAGAGCGAGGAGGGTGGAGAGGGGAGCCTGAAGCATTCAGGGTGCAGGGGGCAGTGTGTGAAAAGGCCCTGAGGCTGTGGTTGTACATGTTTGAGCAGCTGAATAGAGACCATTGTGAGACAGGGTAGGGGTGAGGGAGGGGGGCGTGAGATGAGAAGGAGAGAAAGACAGGCTGGATTTAAGCAGGGCCTGGGCCCTTCTGAGCATTTTGACCTTTATTCTCATTTTAGTCTCACATTGCTTCCCGGACTTTTGGTTTAAAAGGACCCACCTCCGCCTTCCTCCAGACACTCTGCAAGTTTCTTTCCAGCCTCTTCTGAGTGGGTGGCCATCTGCCCCAGTCTGAGTGCAGCCCAGTGCGGGCTTCATTTTCTCCACCTCCCCCAGCTCCCTGCTCCAGCCCCAGGGCACAGCTTCCGGCCACATTAAAGGCAGGAGCCGGGCTTCTGGGGAGTCAGACCTGGTCATCGCTGCTGGAGGCTTTCACCCTCAGTCTCCGAGGACCCAAGTCAGCCCGCCCGTTGCTGCCAGGGAACTTCACATCCCTGCGTGCTTTGGGGACCAAAGGAAACACACACAGAGAGAACACCCTCCTTCCAGGGTCCCATCCTGAAGTGTGGGTGCTGAAACAGGTGCTGGAGAGCAAGGAGGGTGGAGAAGGGGAGCCTGAAGCATTCTGGGTGCAGGAGGCCGTGTGTGCAAAGGCCCTGAGGCTGTGGCTGTACTCTCTTGAGCAGCTGAATAGAGACCATTGTGAGACAGGATGGCGGTGAGGAAACTACAGGGTGGGGGTGGGGTAACTACAGAGGAAACTGATCAGGGACTGCCCTGGTGCCCTGAAGGGCAGGGCTGGAACCGCCTACCCCTGGAGGAAATAATGCCTGGTGAGTGGCCCTGGCAGGGAGTGATGAGGTCAATGCCAAGGCGTGACTGGGCCCTGCCCTGTGGACCTTCTGACACCAGTCAGCAGAGGCTGAGCTCTGCCTGGAGGAGCACTCACACGACGTCCAAACCAGTCGCTGTCACACAAGCCACGATGCTGCTGACAAGCTGCTGCTGATAAGCTGCTGCAGCAGGGCAGGCGGTAGCCACAGGGCAGGCGTGGCGCCTCCATCCTCCGGCTCCTTCCACCATCCTTCTTCCCACGCCAGAAAGCCATCCTGAGGGCTGATTCATCAAACAAAGTTCTGTAGACTGGCTGCCTGAAGATGAGGCTGGGATCCTGGGCGCTCTTTCCTGGCAAGTCTGCTGCCCTGTCCATTGCTTGTCGCCTGACTTCAGCAGAAATCCACAGCAGAGGCCCAGCCCTGCTCCAGCACCCGCACTGCAGAATTCAGAAGCACAAGTAATGGGTCTAAATTGACAGGCTTTCATGAAAGCCCCCCCAGCCTTCAAGGGTACAGCTGTCACAGGTCACGTAAAATGTACGTAGCTTGAAAATACAGTTTTATTTGCTTGACTAGCAGCCTGGGTGCAGATTGTCAAAGACTGGCTTGGGCTGGAGAATTTCATATGAGAGTCTATTCAGCCAGGACTGCCAAGCTAGATATGTGCTAATGTTGCAATTTCCACTCTGGACTTCAGGTCAAGATTAATTCAGTAAAAAATACGATTTCACAAGATAGTAGACACTTTCTGAGTTGGAGCGTAGGAGGGATCCAAGGGCATAGATGAGACAGGGGGTGTCTTTTGCTTCCCAGGTGGCACTAGTAGTAAAGCACCCGCCTACCAACGCAGGAGACATAAGAGATGCGGATTCGATCCCTGGGTTGGGAAGATCCCCTGGAGGAGGAAATGGCAACTCATTCCAGTATGCTTGCCTGGAGAGTCCCCATGGACCGAGGAGGCTAGCGGGCTACAGTTCATATGGTCGCACTGAGTCAGACACAACTGAAATGACTTAGATCTCTTTTCCATTGTATTGTTTTGCTCCTTTGCCAAAGTTCAATTGACTGTATTCATTCTGGTTTACTTCTAGACTCTCTATTCTATTCTATTGGCCTGTTTACTTTCTCACCAATACCACATTGTCTTTATTACCATAAAACTGTGGTTTTATGGTAAGTACTGACGTCAGGTAGCATCAGCCTTCTAACCTTGTTCTCCTTCAGTATTTTCTTGGCTGTTCTGATTCTGTTGCCTCCCCATAAAAACTTGAGTTTTTAAAAAATCAGTTTTTTGATACCCACAAAGCATTTGCTAGAATTTTGATTGAGATAGCATTGAATCTATAGATCAAGTTGGGAAGAATTGACTTAATAATATTGTCTTATCCATTTATTTGGATTTTCTTTGATTTCTCTCATCGAATCTTGTAGCTTTCCTCTTATTACAATAAGATCCTTTACAATATTGTGTTAGATTTATACCTAAGCATCACATTTTTGGATGCCAATTAAATGGTATTGTGTTTTCAATTTCAAACTCAGTCCTCCAAGCTAGTGCCAATCCATTCATTTTTTAGAAGTCACCAAATGATAATATGCTATATCATCTTTTCTTCATTAGCTGACCAACTTCTATATTAAAAAATACCCCAACTCTGGGTATTCGGAGGAATGGATCCTTTAGGAAAGGATATATCTTTATGTGATACTTTAACTATCATTATGAAAACTATTTTATGTGTTTGAACCTGTTGTATTTAGTATCCTGTGTGCTCATGTACTACGTCGCCTCAGTCGTGTCTGACCTTTTGCATCTCTATGGACTATAGCCTGCCAGGCCCCTCTGTCCATGGGATTTTCCTGCCCCCTTAGCACTGGGGGCCTTTTCAACTGGTATCTGACTTGACCTGTGGCCTCAGATGGTATCTTTCTCTCCTTCTGTGACAAAGTGGCCCAGGCTCATCTTATACACGTCCTTCCTCTGATCTATAAGCAGCCATTTCTCCAAAGAGCCCAGGTCCCTTTTTAGTAGAAAATGGTGCTTAGAAGCCACTGAAATACACACCTGTCTTTTCCATGGTGGGAGCTGGCAACTGTACATTCCATTTGTTGAAGATAAAGTATATCATGAGTTTATACTGATACATTCTATTTAGAACAGTGAGGTTTTCACTCAGTGCCATTGGTTTTGTAGCGTTTTGCTTACTTGCGTGCTGTAATTGCTTTATTCCACAGTACACATACGCTGGTTTCAGAACATAACACCACTGTTGCCACTGACAATATATTTATTGAAAACAGTTTAGTTGGTTTTTTCCTTCATTTCTGGCCCACATCCTTAGGGTATATCCCGTTAGAGATATACAACAAAATACGGTGGTTTAAAATTTCTTGGTATTGTTCCTGTTTGTGTGGTTATGCCACCAAAAGTCATGGAGTGAAGTTTATTTGTTTCAATTTGAAGCTGATTTTGAAAAATTTAGGCATTTAAAAATTGTTACACCCACTTGTCTTTTCATATTTCTTTTCATATTATTGCCAATTAATCTTTGGAATGAATTCTTAGAAATGGAATTGCTGCTTCAAAGGGCAAATACATATGTAATTTTGCTAGATACTGCCAAATTCCCCTCAGCAGGGGTGTACTGTTTTACATTTTACTGGCAAAAAGAACCTGACTGCCCATCTTAAAGGTTTAGCCCTTACATTTATAAAGCATGTCAGGACGTGTTAAGTGTTCTCTTACAACATATTTTCTTTTATCCTGGCAACAACCCCAAACCATTGCTGTATATGCGTTTTGTCTGAAGTTGGACCATCCCTGTTGTAGAGTGGGGAGGGATACAGTCTTGGCCCTGGGCTGACCTCAGCATTCCTTGGTTTAGAAGATGTTTGCTCCTGATGCTGTGATCTTTCCTTGGTGTGTGGAAGAGGGCCATTGGACACAGGATGTTCTAGGTATCAGAGTGTGTGTGTATTAGTTGCTCAGTCATGTCTGACTCTTTGTGACCCCATGAACTGTAGCCTGCCAGGCTCCTCTGTACATGGAGTTCTCCAGGCAGGAATACTGGAGAGTGGGTTGCCATTTCCTTCTCCATGGGATCTTCCCAACCCAGGGAGTGAACTCGCGTCTCCTGCATTGCAGACAGATTCTTTACTGTCTGAGCCACTAGGTAAGTCTGCTGGCAATGCCAGTGCAGTTGCCGAGGTGGCCTTGATGGTCTTGATGCCTCCACAAAGGTTACGTGACCCATGATGCCTTTGCCTGGAATCGTCCAGCTGAATGGAGGCTGCTTGATTCGGGGAGGAGCCACTTCTCCATGGCCCAGCCACACGCTCATTTTCCATGGCTTGGCCTGGGAGTTCCCTGTGGGGCTTCACACTCCGGGCCCTTCACTCTCATGGGAGCACTCCTTACCTGGGCCGCACGCACATCTGCAGCTCCCCTGGCCCTTCCCTCTCGGGTCACACCTGTGTCCTTCACATCACATCACAGGGCCGTGTGGCTACATGTCCCTGCTCTGTGCACTTCCAGTGGCCCTCCTCACATCTCAGCTCAGGTAGGTCCCTTTCTCAGCCACACCTTCCCTGAGTCTCAGCTTAGACCAGGTGTGTGGTCACTTGCTCTCAGAAAGCTGTTCCATCTGTGCAGCTCAGGATTATCCATCGTGTTATGTCATCACCTGACCCCCTGTGTCTCCCTCGCTAGCCCGAGGCTTCACGAGACAGGAACTGTGTCTTTTTTACCATCGGACCCTTAGACATTTGCACTGTTGTGTCTGGCATGACATGCCTGCCAGATCCATGCTCACTAGGTGAATAAAGAGACTGAAGTGCCTCTAGGAAGGGCCTCTGATGTCTGTGAAACTCACCAGAAAAATCTAAAATACCCAGCTCTGGAAAAAAGTATACGTTTGATACTACAAAGTAGAATACTAACAAAAATGAATGCTCTGAACCTTCCAAGCCGAATATACTTGGGAGACAGGGTCTAGAATGAATAGCTTGTTTAACAATGAGTCTGATGTTTGCTTTCTTGTAGGATTGTGACTAATGTAACATGACTGTAGGTGTGATTAGCCCTGGTGTTTGGGCCTTACCTTTTGCACCTATCAGTTTTCTTGGAAGTAAATCTTGGCTCCTAAGCTGTTGTCGAAGTGGATGCTGAAATTGCAAATACATCTCGCTGATAATAACGTGGGATATTTATGACAGAGCTCTTTGGTGTGTGTGGCTGTGATGTCTCTTCTGCCTGGTGTTACTGTGTCTCCATGATAATTGTTGGGCTGGTTATTTGTTAAAACAACACAAACACGCACTTCAGAGGAGAATTCGGTGCCGTTGCGTGATAACCTGCTCTAAGCAGAGGATGATGAAAACGCTGAGATTTGCTCCCAGCGATTCAGAACTAATCCTGAACGAATACCAAACTAGGTCATAGACTTAGGTCTATGGAGAATAAGTGCCTCTTCTGAGCCATTAAGACCTTGGAAACCCTGTACGGCTTCTGAATGGGAGGAACTAGTTCATTTCCACATACTGTGATGACCTCAGGGAACCTCAGGCAGATTTTAGAAATGTCACCAATAAATTGAACGCTGGTATCCTAGATTAAGCAAGGGTCAAGAAGACAGCGGGTTGAGGCGGAGCACATGTGTTATGCGTGTATGTGGGCTGGCAGGGAAGAATTTGCAGGCATATTTTAAGCCTTCTGTTTGAGCACATAACTCCCATTGACAGTAATAGGAATTGAACATCCAGACCAAGAGAGCAAAATGTAAGCCAATCCCCAGGGCAGGGTGTAAATTAGCCACGTAAAAGAAAATGGAACCAGGGATTCGCTAGGTGAGTCTAAGAGGAGGAAAACATCTTGAAACATTAATAAGCCTCACCTATTAAAAACCGGTCCAGAACCATCCTCTCAATCCTCTTAATGCTGACGGATGTGGCATTCCTCTCCGAGCAGTGTGTGTGACCAAGGAAATACACCGTTCCTGGTTTTCATACTCAGAACATCTTATAAACAAATGGACATTTTTCAGGAATTGGACATACCAACTGACAGAGCTAAACAAGGGAAGTCAGTACATTCATCTAGTTTAGCTTCAATTCGCTGGAAGCTTCAGCTCCCCACTCATCTAAATAAAAAGAAAATCTCTCATGTTCATTCACCAGGCTGTGCTGACGCCATAAACACAACACTTAATTCATTTTGGCCAGATTTTGACCATTTTGACTCATTTAGGAAGTCAAGGAAGTAGAAAATACTGGGTTGATTCCTTTCTCCTGTGAATTCCTCAGGTCACCTCTCAGAGGAATCTTTAGCCATAAATCACCCCTACTTCCCTGGTTATTATATGCCTACCCTTTCATCCTAATCTCACAAAGGGAATGTCTTTGAAATAAATCCAAGAGTGTAGTTCTCAAACCAAACTGATTAATAGAATCCTCTGGGGAACTTTGAAACATACAGATTCCTGGATCCCATCCCAGATCCAGTGAATCAGAGGGGTGGTAGGGCCAGGAGCAGAGGTTCCTCGGGAGATTTGACTGCAGTCAGCCTGGGCCAACAATCAGGAGAAGCTCCAGCTTATATCCCAAGAGAAGGAAGAAAATAATCATAAGATTGAGTTTTAGAGGAAGGACAGTAGCCTTTGTGGCCGCAGCTGAGTTATATCTCTATGTGCAACTCAGTTATGTCTCTAAGTGAAGCTCAGTTATGTCTCTAAGTCCAACTCAGACCCTCCTAACTCCTGAGAGCATTTCCAGGTGCTTTAATTGGGAGCGGTCTTGGTCCAGTGTGTGCCTGGCATCCACGGTCACAGTTTTCCTTGAGTGGCTCTGGGTAGCTGCCTCCTGGAAGGAGCATTCTGCCCTGTCCTCTTGCACTGCTTTCCCCAATCCAGAGTTTTCCAAGGCCCAGCCAGAGATCCACCTCTTCAGTGAAAGCAGCAATGACTACATTAGCTTCTTCTCCCTCTGAATATCCTCTGGACTATTTGGAGGCACAAAATTTAATACTTGGTTGTTTTCTAATTGCGTCTGATCTGTTCTGTTCCCTCACCCTATTATAAACAGCTCAGGCTGGAGACCACACTTCCTCATAGTGTCTTTAACAAGGCTTGCTCACCATGGTGGCCTCAGAGCTCCAGACTGGCCCCGAGTTAGCATTCCAAGAATATTTGTTGAATTAAGGAATTTGCTGATGGAATGCTTTTTGGAACATTCAGTAAGAAAACCACAGCCTGAAAGCAAATTACCTGTGACATGCTCCATTCTGTCCCATTCAATCAGCATTTAGCAGACACGTGCCCACTGCCTCCTGTGTGCTGGGCGCTGTTCTGTCCTAGTGCTGGGGATACAGCAGTGAACATCCTGCACCAAGTGCTAAGTTTTAAAGGAGGGTAAACGTAAAGCTCTTGAAAGTGCTCTTACAGTCCTGGAAACTACGAATAACAAGACACAGACCAGTTCATTAAAAATCATATCTCCCGGGGTGGGGAGGAGGAGAGGGGGTGATGAATAAAGAGAGTAGCATGGAAACATATACGCTACCATATGTAAGTTGATAGCCAGTGGGAATTTGCTGTATGACTCAGGGATCTCAAACAAGGTCTCTGTGACAACCTAGAGCAGTGGATGGGGTGGAAGGGGAGAGAGGGCCCAGAGGGAGAGAACGTATATGTGTACCTATGGCTGATTCATGTTAATGTATGGCAGAAACCAACAAAATTGGTAAGCAATTATCTTTCAATTAAAAAAAACAAAATTTTAAAAAATAAGCAAAAAAAAAAAAGAAAAAAGAATCATATCTCCAAGAAACGTAGGATGACAATCCAGTGCCTGTAATTGGATTCCCCAATATTCATTATTGTTCAAAGTAGCCCAATGACCGCTGAATCTCTTCCCTTTCAAAGCCCTCCTGATCACTTTTTCAGAGTGATCGAGGCCTCTACAACATAGGTATTGATGTTCATTTTAGGTTTGGTATATTTCATGTTGAAAGTTCCTCTCGTTAGCAGCATGAACAGAACAGGGTCTTGTCTTGCCCGTTGATCACTGGTGTCCTCTAATGCCGTCTCTTCATATGACAGAATTCTAGAGCCAGGATGTCAAGACTTCACTCTGGAAAAGTTGAAGCCATCCTAGACTTGGTGATTTGGGTCTAAAGGGAAAAAAGTGTTTGTCTACAGAAACACATTCTCTTTTTCTATTCAAGGTGACTTTGTTTTTTAAAATGTGGTGGATCTGTCTGTTCCTCCTGTTCCGTGTTTCCCCTGTTGTTCAGTTGTTAAGTCATGTCCAGTTCTTTGCCACCCCATGGACTGAAGAACGCCAGGCTTCCTTGTCCTTTGCTATCTCCCAGGGTTTGCTCAAACTCATGTCCATTGAGTTGGTGATGCCATCCAACCATCTCATCCTCTGTTGTCCCCTTCTCCTCCTGCCTTCGATTGCCTGCCTTCAGCCAAAGTATTGGAGCTTCAGCATTCATTGGAGTCCTTCCAACGAATATTCAGGGTTGATTTCCTTTAGGATTGACTGGTTTGATATCCTTGCCGTCCAAGGGAATCTCAAGAGCCTTCCCCAACACCACAGTTCAAAAGCATCCATTCTTCAGCACTCAGCCTTCTTTATGGCCCCCTGTAAGCATCCTCTTTTGTGCACATGCTGGCATCAGCAGCCCCAGCATCTTGGCCTAACCTGCTGCCCCTTCCTCTTCTCGGGCTCGAGGTAATTACTGAACCAACTGATTGCGGCAGGAGCAGCCCACAGAGATTTCTACCACCAAGCAATTAGGACCAGAGAAGTTCCACAGACCATTAGTGTCACTTTGGGGAATAGTATTTTACAAACATCATGGTGGGCGCTTGATCTGAAGTCCCATGTCTTTTCAAGTAGGAATGAACATCAGAGAAAGAGAGGAGGGGATGGAAAGGTGAATGAGAAATCAGAGGGAGAGAAATTCATGCAGACAGGGATGAGAAGGAGAGGTGGAGAGAAAAAGAGACAGGTTAGGCTAGGGCAGTTTTCCATTTATCAAAGGAGACAGCCAGGGTATTCACTTAAAGGATCAATGAGCTGTTTTGACCCTGCAGCTGTCTCTGTATAAAGGATGATTGTGCAAATGACAGCACCTGTGTGTCTCCAGTCAGCTTCCCCAGGTTGGGAGCTGTTTGCCTCCAGGCTGCCCCTGAGCCCCCAGCAGGGGACTTCCTATAACTAAGCACCTGGTGCTTCATCTCATTCCTTTCTCCTAGAGTCCAAGTCATTCTTCCCAGCAAATGTAGGTTGGTGAAGATTTGGTCATTACTTTGTGGTATCAGTAAGATGGATTCGGTTTCAACGAATGGTCTATCTCATGATGTAGGGCGGAGGACAGGCTCAGAGAGGCAGGAAAATAGCTTGTGTTCTCCTACCATGCTCAAAACATCTTTGAATATATCAGTTTTCTGGTTTCCTTGAGTAGAGGTGCTGTTGTGTTCTACCAAGGCAGGAGTCAGACCTGTTCCTGGGAGTCCAGAGTGGATTTCTGATTTGATTTTATTTTGATTTCTGGACTTCTTGATTTGATGCCTTTAAATAATTTCAGCTAAGAGCAAGTATTAAATGACAAAATAAACAAGATTTCATTTTGAAACTTTTGTAAAACCTTATGATGAAACAGGCTTCCCAGGTGGCGCTAGTGGCAAAGAACCCGCTTGCCAATACAGGAGACATTAGAGACACAGGTTTAATTCCTGGGTCAGGAAGATTTCCTGGAGAAGGGAATGGCAACCCACTCCAGGATTCATGCCTGGAGAATCCTCATGGACAGAGGAGCCTGGCCAGCTACAGTCCATAGATTCACAAAGAGTCGGACATGACTGAGCAATTTAGCACACCCACACAATGAGAAAACAAATCAGAAAAATAAAGTGATGACAGTCTGTGCAGAAATGTTTGCTTTAAAAACTGGGTCACTCTGAGAGACCCAGAAATCTTTGGCTGGCTATGTATCTATCTAATCTATCAACCACCTATCTATAGCTATAGCTTATCTACCTAATCTATATATCATCAATCAATTACATATCTATATCTTATATATCTAATCTAGCAGTCACCTATATGCATATCTTACCTTATCTATCTTCTTTATTTAATCCATCAATCATCCACCTATCTATCTATGTATCTATATATGTATGTATCCATCTGTTTGTCATCTATCCATCATTTGTCATCATTTTTCTAGCACATGTTTGCTCGCAATCTCCCTGGGTTTTGGGCAATTCTGCACAATGTTCTCACACCAGAGCTCAGAGTCTAGCATCAGTCTATGGTCCTTAAGGTTATGCCTCCAGACAGTGGGTCTCTTCCTGCCTTTAGGCTTCCTGAAAATTCTGAGAGCTGCAGCCCAACCAAGTCGTGGTCAATGTACCTTGTCTTGGGAACAACCTGTTATTCCCCTGGCTTGAAGACAATTCTGCTTGTGAAGTTCCCACAGATAGGTTGTTCTCTAGTGCGATGCCAGTAGCAGCCCGCAGATGACATCTGGGGCAGGCCCTGTGTTAGCTGTTGCGGGCACTCTGGATCCACCTGGGTCAGTCTGGGGTTGCCTCTCTGCTGCTCTGGCTCCAGGGTGCGGATAACCACGTGGCTCCCGGCTGAAGCTGAGCAGTGAGCTCTCACCCCCACACCCCCCCCCCAAAGGCTCCAACATGAGTGCAGACCTCTGGGTCCCCTGCCACTTAGGAAAGTCAGCTTGATGTTGGCTCCTTTGTGCCCAGGGCAGGTGCTGCCCCATCACTGGCGCTTCTCCGATGATGACTGGCTTTCTTACCACCCCCAGGCTTCCATAGCGGGGAGACGGGAACCACATTTGCCTTTGGAAGTTGGGGGGGGGTGACAATCAAACTGCTCAGCACCTGGGTTTGTGACAGCCCTGAACCATGTGGGCTCGTCCTCCAGAAATCCTGAGGTCTAGCACTGGTGGTGGTGGGCGGAAGGTGGACCCCAGGGTGAACCCAGCCTTGGCCCCTGGGGGTGGTGAGGTGAGCCTGGGGTTGAGTAAGATTTGAAGTCGGTTGTCGGTACAACTGAAAATTGGAGCGCGCTGATGGAGGTGGTCTTCCCGGCTGTTCAAGAAGCTTTGTACTTTTCTCTCCCCCCTCCCCCAGACGCATGGGAGGATGGCATTTTCTCATCTCGCTGAACCCGGGCATTTGCGTGCAAGTGGCTGTGTCGCTTCTGAGTGTGAGTTTTAAAAGCCTAGGCTCTTCAGCACCCTCTCCCTTTGCCATGGCAACTGGCGATGTCCTAGATCCTGGTCTCTCCCTTCCGCTCCCCCTCCCAGACTGGGTCCTGGAGTGAGGACGTGAGCGGCTGGCATGGGGTTCGTGTGACATTTTAGTGTGACTCAGCCCATGGGGACCGCGGCACTGACCTGACGCTATCCTGGCCACTGTGGTGACAGGCAGGAGACAGCACAGTTCCTGCCCCCTTGTGAGCCTGCAGTTTCTCCTCCTGAGCACATGGAGAGACATCTCTGCAGGGATCAGAGAGCATGTGAAAGTGTGGCAGCCGTGGCCCTCCACGCACCTGCTTGCTCTCTTCTCTGAAAACTTAGATGAAATGCTGTTTACTCCATGAAGTCTTCCATAAATAGGGTAGATAGGTTTAGTACATAAAAGCCCAGGATGCACAGTTAAATTTGCATGACAGACAAACAATGCTAAACAATGCATCATTTTGCTAGTATAGGTATGTCCCAAGCAATATTTGTGACATACTTACACTAACAAAATGATGCATTGTTTATCTGACATGCAAATTTTTTTCAAATCTTCTTTATTTTTTTTTAATTAAAAAAACTTTTTTTTTTTTACCAGCACCCTGGGGCATGTAGGAGCTTAGCATCCTGACCTGGGATCAAACCCATGCCCCCTGCTTTGAACGGTAGAGTCTTAACCACTGGACCACCAGGGAAGTCCTTGACATGCAAATTTAATTGGGCTTTTAGTGTTTTATCTGGCAACCCTCTGTATAAACCTCTCTTTCCTCTATACTACATAGCATTGAGCTCTATTTATCACCTCTGCCTGGTGTTGTAATAAACGTGACCCAATTTTGTCATATTGGACTTTCAGCTTCTTGAGGGCACACCCAGATCTGATGCACCTTTGTATCTCCTGAGGCTCCAAGCTGTGACACCCACCCCAACACACACACACACACACACACGCACACACACACACACACATAGAGCACAGGTATTCATTCAATGAAACAGCTGGTTTTGATGCAACAAAAGCCTTTGACAGGACCTGAAAGCAAAAAAAAAAAAAAATCAATAGTGCAAGGTATTAGACATTTCTGTACTTTTCTGTTTTCCTGTTTCCTTCCGAAGGCGAGGAGAATCTAGTATTTTACATCCTGCCACAAGCGTGGTTCCAGCAGCTGGAACGAAAGCCTGGCATCTTTTTCAGGTTGCACTCGTCTTTCCCAGCAGACCCTGTGCAGGAAACTGACCCATTCATCCAGGGACCTACAGGCACCTCTGGGGTCCCTACACGCTCTGGGAAGGTGGGCAGCAATGCTGTGTCCCAGGGCTGGAAGCACACACGTCTGAAAAGCAAACATCTCACTGAGGGTCATGTGCCCAAGGGCCTCCCTGGGACTCCAGCAGCTAGGTGACCCCCGAGGCACCTCTGCTGATGCAGGTTCCACTAAAGACCCTTGGGAATGAAGCCACAGTGACCACATGGGAGGCTGCTGGGCTGAGGGTCCTGCTGGTCTCCACGTGATCAGGGGTGCCTTTGAGGGGGCAAACTACCCCACTTCAGCGGTGTTAAGGTCCCTGCAGGTGTACTTCCGCCACTTAGAAAACTGTCACTGCCAAGACCCGGCTGAATGGTGGGTGACCTGTCTCTTCCTGCCGAGTCTGGTCTCTGAGGTGAGAAAGCACATGCCTTCTCCACACTGCATCTGTTCATCCTCCAGTCACAGACACTTCATCCAGCATTGAGGCCCCACCAGCAGGCTGTGTCCTCCCCAAGCTCCTTGGACCTTGAGGGGAAGAAGGAAACTAACCCGATTTTCAGAGTCTTATGAAATTTTAGACTAAGACTACAGCCAGCAGCAGATCCCGCAAACCCAGGTAGAAGCCATGAATCTTCAGAGAAGTTTATGCCCCGAGTGCCTCCCTCCACGTTGCAACATCTCCCCCAGATTCGTTCCAGTTCAGTTCTCCCTCATCTCCATAACAACCTGTATCCCAGAATAAGTGAAGAGAGAGCCATGATTAACAGAACTGGGAGGAGGGTGCTCTAGGTATTTCTTCATGGGGTTTCTTCTCTTCTTGGAGGCCCTGGATGTGTAGCTCTTGTATTTAGCCCCCAAATAGGCCCCAATGGATTGAGGGGACACCAACATTCTTAGCACTTATGTCCATGCAAATGTTGTCTCATAACCAACATCGATACAATATGTGGGCACAAGGTGGGTGCGAGAACACACAGCCTCCAGACAGAATGGGGTAGGGGGGAAGATGGAGCTCGCATCACCCACTAATCGCCAGTTCTCTCCTCTCACATGTACCCCATGTGATCATAAAAGGATGAAAGCAGTGACAAGGTCATGTAACCTGGTGGAATTAGCATTAAAGAATTCCCAAAGAAATCAACCACACTATCCAAAAGACCCAAAAGGGCAAGGGGGTGGTTCCTCCTGCAGTGTGGCCGACATCCTCTCCCCACAAAGGTCCAAGGGAGGGGTTTAAAGAGCTCTGCATACACAATAAGGAGACATGCAGGAGCACAGACACCCCCAGAACAACCCTAGTGAACAACCCACATGAAGAACCCCCATGGAACCCCAAGCCTTAGCACAGGGCCCAGCATGCAGCATATACTTGCTGAATGAATGAGGAAGGAAGGAAAGAACGAAGGATATGCATTTATCCCTTTTGTTCTTTTCCTTCCTGAGCTCACCTGTCCTTGACACAGAACAGGACCCATTCAGGTGAGGATAGAACGTGGAGTGGGGAACACCCAGGATGGACATCCCCACTGGGTGTTCATCCACTCCCACTCAGACCCTGGGACCCAGTTTTCCTTTGAATTTTCATTTTCCTCTTGGCATCTGCAGAGACTCCTTGATCTCTGCCCCAGGTTCAGCCCTAGCACAGGTCAGACCCGTCCCCCTCAATGTCCATGCAGCACCCCCTCTCCATTATAAGATACAGAAAAGCTTTCTACAGAAAAGAGGCTTAGAGGCAAAAAGGCCCACATGCCAGCACCATGCATCAGATCGCTGAAACACGAACACTAGGCTTTCTGTCCTTAAAAACCCTCTTGGCCATTGCCACCAGCTCCTGCTCTGGTCTGCCCCCATGTCACCTCCCTACCCCTGTGTCCTCTCCTCCAGTTTCTTCCCACCCCAAACTCCTGCCCACATGAAGCTGTGCCCAGGAGGGGCTCACAAGGGCAATGGGCAAACATATACAAATTAAAATACGTAACTACAGACTGTGATAAGGATGATGAAGGAAGAGCAAAGAAAGCTATGAGAGAATATCAAAGGGGTGCTATGTGTGTGTGTGTGTGTGTGCATGTGTGTGGTTGTGTAAGCAAAGTCCAGGAAGACTTCTTCATGGAAAGTTGACAATGTCTCAGCCAGGCTGCGCTGGGCAAAAGAGGTGATAACAGCCAACCCCGAAATCTCGATGGCGCAGTCCATTAAAGTCTGACTTCTCTCTCACATTGAATCAGCTGAGGTTCTGGGCTGCTTTCTGGCAGCTGCCCTCCACATGTGGCTCAGGGTTTAGGAGGCTTTGATCTGACAGCATCGCCCTGTTAACTTGTCTCCCGTGAGCATTGCACAGCAGAGCGGAGCGTGGAAGAATACGCTCCTCCCTTAAGATGTCTGCTGGGGCGGGGGTGTGTGTGTGACACATATCACTGGCCACAGCAAATATCACAGTCAGGACTCATCTCAAGGGGGATGCAAGCCCAGGAGAGAGAGTGAGAAATCTTGGTGAGTGATAGTAACGTCTACCAGGAGTGGGGAGAAGGGCGTTCCAGAGGGGAGGAGCTCAGAAATGTGGGTGGGGTAGGACGGGTGGATGAAGGGTAGAGAGCAGAGGTGAAGCGGTGAGAGTTGATTAAAGAGGTGGTCGGGGCTCAGGTCCCATAGAGGAAGGGGACGCATTCTATCCTATCCTGTCCTGTTCTATTACATACTACGGAAGGCTTTAAAGCAAGGAGTGTATGATTTATTGCTTTAAAAAGATGGTTTCGGTTATTGTATGGAGAAATGAATGAAGAGGCTGTTGAAATAGTCCAGGCTAGAAATGATAATGGCTAAGAGCAGGGTGGAGAGAAGCAGTATAATTGAGAGATAACTTGGGGGTAGAATTGATGGAGTTGGATGATGCTCACCTTGTGGAACAGATTCCCACACTGTGGCCCTCAAGAGGACCTCAGGTTCAACCAGGTTTAGAGGAGGACTGTTCAATGGCGTTTTAAAGAGAATTTGTGAGCTACGTTGTTATTCTAACACACCACTGACACATTTGTTAGCCGTCTAGGCTCAGAGCTCCACGGAACCACAGTGTGTGTGTGTGTGTGTGTGTGTGTGTGTGTGTGTATGTATACACACACAACTCCCCCAACTCCCAACCAAATTAACACCTTTCTTGGCCTCTGTGACTCTGTAAATGAAGTCAGTGTAGCCCAAACACAGGGAGAAAGATGCAAAGACCTTGCTTTTCTATTTAATTCTAATTTGCTCTTCTGAGAAGTGGTGTGTTTTTGTGAGAGAGATGGGTTGCCTGGGAGATACAGTTCTCAGGCCGCGATTTCAGTTGTCTGCAAAGTAACGTGGACGTTCTTTAAGATGTTCTCAGACAATGGAGTAACGGAAAAGAGGCAGCAGCCTGGGTGTGATGGGCTGGCGCGTCCCTGCCGTGTATGCCCACGGCAGGGCTCATTACACAGACACCCGAGTGGGTCAAGGTGCCCACAGTGACTGCCCTGGAACCGCTCACTCCCCAGGAGTGGGGGGCGGAGGTGCTTGCCAGCTGCCAACTGCAAGATTTTCTGTTCATTCAGAGAGCTCGGGCCCTGGACCCTGGGCTCCTGAGCTGTGGGGTGACGGCTCCCATCTGGGCTGGTCATGTAAGCTCTGTGGACTTGGGGCAGGGGAACCAGGGCAACTGTAGGGACACTTGGTGAAGTGAGACTGCCGCCAATAGTAGTTTTTCATCTCTGATCCCAGCGTCTTGTGTCTGTGAAATGCCTTAGCTTGAAGGTGAAGTGAAATCCCAGACCTTCCTCAGGTCTTGACCTAAGAAAGCTCTGTCACATTCAGTTATAACTGGTGTGAGCTACAAAGCACTGAACAAGGGGACCTGGGCTGAACTCAGAAAGATTCCTAAACACTGTGGCTTTTTTACCAAGGAGACTAGCACCTGCTTCGTTAGGATCTATGGTTGTTGGGCATAGATGACATGAATCTGAAAGAAAGAATCAAAATGTAATCAGAATACACCTCCTTCTGCATTCCTTGTGATTACAGTGTTCCCGGCCCTGAAGTTGCTTGAAAATAGAAAAACAGCCTTAGCATATTGCTTCAGCTTCAGTATCTTACCTAAACCTGCAGTAGTGCTATAAATAGACCCATTTGACAGAAGAGGAGTTGAGGCTCACAGAGATGAAGCCCCTTGCCCAGAGAGAAAGGACCAAAGACCTCCTTTTGTTAAGCTGAATATATTCCATTGTATGTGTGTACCACATTTTCTCTTATCATTCATCTCTCAACGAACCTTTATGTTATTTCCATATATTGGCCCTTGTGAACAATGGTGAACATCAGTGTGCAGATCTCTTTGAGATCCTGATTTCAAACTCTTTTGGATAAACACCCAGAAGTGAGATTGCAACTCTATTTGCAATTTTTCGAGGAAACTCCATACTGGTTGCCACAGTGACTGCACCATTCTGTATGCCCAGTACAGTGTATCTACACACTAAGAGTCCTGCATCCTCACCAACATTTGCTATCTTCCTTTTTAAAAAATAATAGTCATCCACATAAGTGTGAAGTGATATCTCATTGTGATTTGCATTTGCCTTTCCCTGATGGTTAGTGATGTTGAGCATCTTTTCATGTATCTATTGGCTGTTTGCATTGTCTGCTTTGGAGAAATGTCTATTCAAACCCTTTGCCCATTTTTCAGTGAGGATTTTTTTGTTCTGGGGAGATTTCTTCTGTTTTGTTTTGGGTGTTTTTTGTTTTTACTACTGAGTGGTAGGAGCAAATCTGTTCTCTTCTTACCCCTGACTCTGCATCCTGGTGTCATGACCTCTTGCCTGGTGATGAAGACTTTTAACTGATCTCCTGGTTTCCACTTTTGTCCCCTTCAGCTTATTCTCTTCACACTGTCCAGCCCAGGGTGACCTTGTTAAAACGTAAGTCAGATCTGGATCCTCATTTTCAGAGAACGCCCATGGCACCAGACCTTATTACTCAAGATAAATAGCAAAGTCCTGACAGTGGGCCTCTCTGACTAAACAAACAAAACAGTCTAGGTTTTGCTGTGAGGGAATTTTGCAGATGTGGCTAAGATCTCCTATCAGTTGATTTTAAGAAAAGGAAATTACCCATCATAAGATGGGTGGGCCTCATCCAATAAGTTGAAAGGCCTTATGAGTAAAAACTGAGATATCTTAGAGAAGAAGAAATTCTTCAGAGTATCAGCTCCTGCCTGAATTCCCAGCCTGACTCATGGCTTCTGACTTGCCAGCCCCCATAATCGTGTGAGCCAATTCCTTAAAATAAATCTCAATATATATGAAGGATGCATCTATAAATAGAGATAGAGATAGTCTCCTTCTCTGAAGAACCCTGATCCATCCTCTAACAACTCTATGGTTAGCTCCATTTTACAGCTGAGGAATCTGAGTCTCGGGTTGAGTTAGGGTATTTACTCCAAGTCAAAGTTAGTAGCACTTCCCAGGTGGCAACTCTCCTGCCAATGCAGGCATTTAAGAGGCTCAGGTTTAATCCCTGGATCAGGAAGATCCCCTGGAGAAGAACATAGCAACCCACTCCAGTATTCTTGCCTGGAGAATCCGATGGACAGAGGAGCCTGGCAGGCTATATGTCCATAGGGTCCCAAAGAGCTGGACAGTCTGAAGCTGTCCAACTTCAGACGACTGAAGTGACTTAGCATGCAGGCATGCACAAGTGGTAAGAGGCAGAGCTGGGTCTGTTTCCAAAATCTGTGGCTTAAGCACCATATTCCAAGGCCTCACCAGGGTGGCTGGCATAAAAAAAGTCCAGCCAGGGAGTCCTAGAGAACGAGTTGTTGTTGTTTTTGTTTAGTCAGTCAGTTATGTCTGACTCTTTGCAGCCAAGTGGACTATAGCCTGCTAGGCTCCTCTGGCCATGGGATTTTCCAGGCAAGAACACTGGAGTAGGATGCTGTTTCCTCCTCCAGGGGATCTTCCTGATCCTTGTGTTGAACCCACATCTCCTGCATTGGCAGGAGATTCTTTACCGCTCAGCCACTTGGGAAGCCTGGAGAAATGAGTGCTGGAGTGTATATGTCAGCTCTGTAGTTATTCCTGGAGGCTTCCCAGCAATCTGCATTGAAGACAACTCTTGATTCTCAGAGTGCCACTTCTGTCATGACCTTGACGTTGCTAACAAACCGATTCTGGCTGCTGCTTGGTGCCCTCAGCTTTTTTGGCCATACCTTATCGTGTGTGTGTGTGTGTGTGTGTGTGTGTGTGTGTGGTCTACCTGCCTTTCTGTCAACACCTGAGCCACCTGTGGCCTAAGCAGACCTGTTCCCCACTGCAGGGTGACTGCTGACTGGCCCATCCCCCCTACATTTCTGTCTCAAGGGCGGGACCATGTGTTCATCTCACTCACCAGGGAACCCCAGGCATGTGGCTCAGTGCTCGGCACGAACTGCTCCCCTGTAAGCAGTGTTGAAGGAAGTGGTAAATGGCTGCTGTGAATGTTCCCACTTTGCAGGGGGATTGGAACTTGTCTCCATCATCCATTTCCAGGAAACTGCTGAAAAGGGGCCAATAGCCCCGTGACCTAAAGTTGTGATGGGAACAGGTCTCAGATTTCAGCAGTGGGATGAGTTGCCAGTGATGAACAAACAGCCTGCTGGTGCCCATTCTAGTGAAGACCTTGCCTGGGGCCTCCACTGGCCAGGAAGGCAGAGAATCCAGAGAAACCAACCTGCTCCTGGGTGGTCATCACCCAGGAAATCCACACCTGCTGCACCCCCGGTGGAGTGCACTGTCAGAGTCAATAAATGAGAGATGGATTTGGAAAGGCCTGTCATCGCGTATGTAACAAGGGCAAAGCTTTAGAAAATGAGCATTCTCTTAGACTCAGTAAACATCTGCAAGACAGGCAGAGACTGGCCCTCAGGATGGAATGGGCTGGGCCAGATGGGGGTGAGGAGAGCTGGGTGTTTGTCACAGGACTGGCAGGCTGTCACTCAGAACTGGCTGGGGAATTCTCAGAGTCAAGTGATCTGGTGTAACGTGTAAAATCGTGCTGCAGGGCAAAAAGATGGGAAACAGTGGCTGACTTTATTTTTCTGGGCTCCAAAATCACTGCAGATGGTGATTGCAGCCATGAAATTAAAAGACACTTACTCCTTGGAAGGAAAGTTATGACCAACCTAGACAGCATATTAAAAAGCAGAGACGTTACTTTGTCAACAAAGGTCCATCTAGTCAAGGCTATGGTTTTTCCAGTGGTCATGTATGGATGTGAGAGTTGGACTATAAAGAAAGCTGAGCGCAGAAGAATTGATGCTTTTGAACTGTGGTGTTGGAGAAGACTCTTGAGAGTCCCTTGGACTGCAAGGAGATCCAACCAGTCCGTCCTAAAGGAGATCAGTCCTGGGTGTTCATTGGAAGGACTGATGTTGAAGCTGAAACTCCAATCCTTTGGCCACCTGGTGCGAAGAGCTGACTCATTTGAAAAGACCCTGATGCTGGGAAAGATTGAGGGAAGGAGGAGAAGGGGGCGACAGAGGATGAGATGGTTGAATGGCATCACCGAATCAATGGACATGGGGTTAGGTGGACTCTGGGAGTTGGTGATGGACAGGGAGGCCTGGCGTGCTGCGGTTCATAGGGTCGCAAAGAGATGGACATGACTGAGCGACTGAATTGATTGATTGATTGAATTGACAGGGCAAAAAAGAGCATTGACTTGGGAGTTTGATCATCTGGGCAAATTCTTGAACCCTCAAGGTCTTGATTCCATTGTTAGGGTAATGGTAATCAGGGGCCTCCCTGGATTTTGACTTAGGATTGCCTTAAAGCTCTGCTTGGACAGGGTGGATGTCCAAAGTCCTTGCTGACTTGGTGCAAAGCCCTGGGGTCTCCACCTTCGTTCTCTCTCCCATTCCCATCCTGCACTGTCTCCCTCTCACCAGGCAGCATTCTGGATTGCAAACTTAGCATCTTTGCAGAACTCTAAGTTCTGGGCACACAGTTTCATAAGCATTACAGTGGTAACCAACAAAAACTCTCCTTGTTCTAGTATTAGTTGGCCACCCAGAACCTTCTTCTCAACCAGACCTCGACCTTGGCCCTGTCCTGTCCTTGCTGGGCTTGCCTTGCCCCGTCTTAACAAGAATGCTGCTAAGTTAATACAGTGAACTGATCCAAGATATAAGATTGAATTCCTCATCTCCCACCCTTGATACCTGACCGTGCTGGCCTGTCTTCAGCTAGAATCCTGTAAGCCAGTTTAGCAAAAAGCCCTGCCCTTGATGCCTTCTATTAGTCTTCCATCCACTTACCCCCTCACTCTTCTCGTTGTCTATAACCCCCGACTTGTCTTCATGCTGGGAGCTGAGCCTGGTCTCTCTTCTACTGCAATAGTCTCACTATCTATTGCAATAGTCCAGAATAAGTCTTCCTTATAATTTTTGAAATATTTTTATTTATTTATTTATTCTTATTTACTTGTTACTTATTTATTCTTATTTATCTTTGTTCATTATTTATTATGTATTATTTTATTTATCTTTATTCTTTTATTTATTTATTTACTCTCCCAACTGGGCTGGGTCAGGGATCAAACCTGTGTCACCTGCATTGGCAGGTGGATTCTTTACCACTGAGCCACTGGGTGAAGCCCCTTTAGCAGGTGCTCAGTGTATATTTTTAGGAGAATCATGCTTTGAATGATTTTTAAAAACTACTTGGTCAGAGATGGGTGGAGGATATCAGAGAAGTCTGGTTTGTACTTATCTACTGGGGACCAAAAACCTGGACTCTGAGAAAACTTGGGGAGATCTAGGGGTGTGATCATTGGGTTTATGGACTCATGAGCAAATAAGAACATATCTAAGTAGTCTACTCAGCGAGGTGTCTCACTGTGAAGGCCCCACTGTTTCTTTTTTTATATATTTATTAGTGTTTATTTGGCTTACATGTAGCACCTGGGATCTTCAATCTTCATTACAGCATGCAGGATCTTTCATTGTGGCATGTGAACTCTTAGTTGCAGCATGTGGGATCTAGTTCTCTGACCAGAGCTGGAACCTGGGTCCCCTGAATTGGGAGCACAGAGTCTCAGCCACTGGACCACCAGGGAAGTCCTTGCACTGTGTCCTACTCAGTAGTCATTGGGGGTTATCAGCGTCCATCACCAGTTCATAGACCTAAACAAGTCTCCCTGTATCTCTTCCCTTCCCATCTTTGCTGTTTTTGTCAGGGAGGCATTTTCTCTCCATCCTCCAGGTTCTAAGTTCCAACGTGGCCCTTGGGTGGTCCTTTTCCCTCCTCTTCCTTGGCATGTCGGTTGCTCAGTTTCATCAGTGCTTCCTTCAGCCTTGACTCTGGGAACTGCTCCTTCCTCTTTGTTCCCACGTTCACCACCCACGCCAGGTGCCTAAATCCCTGAAGACCCAGGTGAAGATTCTCCTGATTCTTTCACTTTTCAGGTTCTTCTCTCTCCAATCCATTCCCACTTGTTTATTTTTCCAGTGTCACCTTCTTTATAAAAACGCTGCTTTGCTTGTCATGACCGTGTTTAAAATCCTTGGGTGTTTCTGCGGTTGTAGCTCAGATTCACACCTTGCCTTTCAGAAGTTTTAAACAGTAAAAGCTGAGTGAGGTGCTGGCTGGGTGTATTTTCTCCTTCTGGGACCCCTTAGGGTGTCCCTGCCCACCCTGAGCTACCCACCCCCCCCATCAGTGGGCTCTAAGCACAGCTTGCCAAGACATGAGACCCCCTAGTAAATTGGTTAGCCTGTGAATGGGTACTAGACTCGCGAGGAGCTAGCATGTGTGGCCTGGCAGAAAGATCTGCCCAGTGGGAACAGTTGTGCTGGACAGAGTTCACTGGACCAATCTGGTCTTTTCCTGGGAGTCTGACTCCAGACAGGGCAGTGGAGGAGAGTCAATAAGGGACTGAGCCTGAGTCAGGCAATTGGGAGCTCTGCAGTGGTAGCCACAGGGGTGGCAGGATGACCGAACTGCTCAAGCCATGTGAGGTCCTGAATGATCCCCTGGTGTCATAACCATGCATGTCTAATTTTCTATAACCTGATGCTTTGATGTCTGGGGCTTTGCAGGCCCTGCAGGGACCGCCTCTGCTAGGCTTAGCCAAGACCTAGAGCTACCAAACAACACATCCAAGAACATGCTTTCCAAATACAAACCAACCAACCCAGAGCCCACGCCCCAATTCTTTATGGCTCTCACACTATGCCCTGGCCACTAGTCCCCCACCCCAACCACCCTAGGATACCCAGGGACCTCACACCTAGGGACAACTCTACAGCCCAGGGGCTGCTGAAATGACTCAAACCAGCCAATCCCAAACCCACTCACCCCTCCTCACCTGCTCCTTCTGCATACACCACAGTACAGGCTCCTGCCCCTGCTCCCTGCTGCAACCCCCTCCAGCCATGGTGCTTCCCTGTGAGGCTCTGTGTGGTGTGGTGTGCCTGTCCTCTTAGGAACTGTGAGTAATAAGCTATCCTTTCAGTGGAAATCATCTTCTGATCTGTTGGACTTGTGTGTGTGCTAAGTCACTTCAGTTCAGTTCAGTCGCTCAGTCATGTCCGACTCTTTGCAACACCATGAATTGCAGCACGCCAGGCCTCTCTGTCCATCACCAACTCCCAGAGTCTACCCAAACCCATGTCCATCGAATCAGTGATGCCATCCAACCATCTCATCCTCTGTCGTCCCCTTCTCCTCCTGCCCCCAATCCTACCCAGCATTAGGGTCTTTTCCAATGAGTCAATCCTTCGCATGAGGTGCCCAAAGTATTGGAGTTTCAGCTTCAACATCAGTCCTTCCAATGAACACCCAGGACTGATCTCCTTTAGGACGGACTGGTTGGATCTCCTTGCAGTCCAAGGGACTCTCAAGAGTCTTCTCCAACACCACAGTTCAAAAGCATCAATTCTTCTGCGCTCAGCTTTCTTTATAGTCCAACTCTCACATCCATACATGACCACTGGAAAAACCATAGCCTTGACTAGACGGACTTTTGTTGGCAAAGTAATGCCTCTGCTTTTAAATATGCTATCTAGGTTGGCCATAACCTTCCTTCCAAGGAGTAAGTGTCTTTTAATTTCATGGCTGCAATCACCATCAGCAGTGATTTTGGAGCCCAAAAAAATAAAGTCTGACAGTGTTTCCACTGTTTCCCCATCTATTTCCCATGAAGTGATGGGACCAGATGCCATGATCTTAGTTTTACGAATGTTGAGCTTTAAGCCAACTTTTTCACTCTCCTCTTTCACCTTCATCAAGAGGCTCTTCAGTTCTTCTTCACTTTCTGCCATAAGGGTGGTGTCGTCTGCATATCTGAGGTTATTGATATTTCTCCCGGCAATCTTGATTCCAGCTTGTGTTTCTTCCAGCCCAGCATTTCTCATGATGTACTCTGCATATAAGTTAAATAAGCAGGGTGACAATATACAGCCTTGACAGACTCCTTTTCCTATTTGGAACCAGTCTGTTGTTTCATGTCCAGTTCTAACTGTTGCTTCCTGACCTGCATACAGGTTTCTCAAGAGATAGGTCAGATGGTCTGGTATTCCCATCTCTTTCAGAATTTTCCACAGTTTATTGTGATCCACACAGTCAAAGGCTTTGGCATAGTCAATAAAGCAGAAATAGATGTTTTTCTGGTACTCTCTTGCTTTTTCGATGATCCAGCAGATATTGGCAATTTGATCTCTGGTTCCTCTGCCTTTTCTAAAACAGGCTTGAACATCTGGAAGTTCACAGTTCACGTATTGCTGAAGCCTGGCTTGGAGAATTTTGAGCGTTACTTTACTAGCATGTGAGATGAGTGCAATTGTGCGGTAGTTTGAGCATTCTTTGGCATTGCCTTTCTTTGGGATTGGAACGAAGACTGACCTCTTCCAGTCCTGTGGCCACTGCTGAGTTTTCCAAATTTGCTGGCATATCAAGTGCAGCACTTTCACAGCATCACCTTTGAGGATTTGAAATAGCTCAGCTGGAATTCCATCACCTCCACTAGCTTTGTTCGTAGTGATGCTTTCTAAGGCCCACTTGACTTCACATTCCAGGATGTCTGGCTCTAGGTGAGTGATCACACCATCGTGATTATCTGGGTCATGAAGATCTTTTTTGTACAGTTCTTTTGTGTATTCTTGCCACCTCTTCTTAATATCTTCTGCTTCTGTTAGGTCCATACCATTTCTGTCCTTTATCGAGCCCATCTTTGCATGAAATGTTCCTTTGGTATCTCTAGTTTTCTTGAAGAGATCTCTAGTCTTTCCCAATCTTTTGTTTTCCTCTATTTCTTTGCACTGATCGCTGAGGAAGGCTTTCTTATCTCTCCTTGCTATTCTTTGGAACTCTGCATTCAGATGGGAATATCTTTCCTTTTCTCCTTTGCTTTTTGCTTCTCTTCTCTTCCCAGCTATCTGTAAGGCCTCCTCAGGCAGCCATTTTGCTTTTTTGCATTTCTTTTCCATGGGGATTTTCTTGATCCCTGTCTCCTATACAGGGAGACTTCACTTCAGTCGTGTACAACTCATTGTGACCCTATGGACTGTAGCCCGCCAGGCTCCTCTGTCTATGAGATTCTCCAGGCAAGAATACTGGAGTGGGTTGCCATGCTGTCCTACAGGAGATCTTCCCAACCCAAATATTGAACCCATGTTTCTTGTATCTCCTGCACTGACAGGCGGGTTTGTTTTCACCAGCACCACCTGGGAGCCCCTGTTGGACGTACTATCCCTCAGTTTTTCTGTGAATAAACTGGACCTTCAAACACTCTGTTCCCACGCCCTTCTCTTGTCTTGTGGAGCTTAGTACCGTGGATGTCCTGCTTTCCTTGGAGGCAGGACTGTGTCCTGCCCTCCTGCCCTTATCCGTCACATCTTAGATTCAACTCCTTCACTTCAGGTAAATTAAGTGACTCTGTTCCTTGCAGTCTAAAAATACCAACTGCAGAGATTCCAGATCTGACTTGTACCTACTTCTCCTGCCCTTTCTCCTAGTGCGCTTCTCAGACCCTTCAGCTGCAACCACACAGGGTACCTTCTTATTCTTGAATGTTCCTGCTTTCTATACCTTGCTCATGCAAGGTCTCCATTAGGCATATCCTCCTCCTTCCCTCTGTTGGCTAAATCTACTCTTCCTTCAAGGTCCGACTCTAGTCTCACTTCTCCTTTGAGGTTTCCATGACTTCATCATCACAGCAACCATGCCCTTCCTTGGACACCCGCACCCCCTACTGCCTGGGACATTTATAGGACAGCCCGTGCCCCTCACACGGGCAGCACTTGCCCCTCAATGTTCTGGAGCTATCTCTCCCTAAGGTTTTACATTCTCTGGATGCAGAGACCAAATGCTTGATTCTGTGCAATGACAGGATGCATTTGATACCAACTACATCCTCCAAGCAGGCGAGGCGGGTTTGATCCCTAGGTCGAGAAGACCCCCTGGAGGAGGGCATGGAAACCCACTCCAGTATTCTTGCCTGGAGAATCCCATGGACAGAGGAGCCTGGCAGGCTACAGTCCATGAGGTCGCAAAAGAGTCGGACACGACTTCATGACTAAACAACACCATCCCCACTCACATCCTCCACATCTTCCTTCTCAGAGTTGAGGTATAAAATTCCTGGATGTGACAACAGGTGTCGCTGTGTTGAGCAGGGTCTGGCTGGGAGGAGAAGCCAGAGATCTACCTGTTCACCTCTCCATCCTGGCCTAGACCACCTGGGTGGCGAGGCTGCCTGCTCCCAGGTTTCCCAGAGAAGACCTGCCCTCTCCTGACACTTTCTGACGCTCAAGGTGAGCTCCCGTCCTTTTGTTTCCTCTAGCGCCTGGGAGGGAAAGTGAAATGTAACTAAAAGAAATGAGGGAGGAAGTAGAGGACACCAGGCATGCAGGGAATCTTTCCTGGGAGGAGGCCGGGGCTGGGGCGGGAGGCTTGGAAATCAAACAGGTCCTTCACAGTTCGGTCTAGGGCTGACTTGTTTATAATAAAAACATTTGGTTTGACTTCCACAGAATCCAGCTTATGATGTAAATGCTTAAGCGTTTTAGCCCACATTCCTTGTCGTCCCCAGAGAAGTTCTGTTCAGAAAGCGAGAGGGGTGGAAACAAACAGTTCCTGGGAGTGTCTCCAGTCAGCGCCCTTGCATTTAGAGTCGAGCCATGCAAATAATTTGGATACTAAAACTCAAGTCCTACATGTACCTTTTAAATGACAAAGCAATTATGTGTGTCGGAGGAGACGGACAGTGTCTCTTTAAATGTTCTTTCTGTTCCTCGGGTGTGTTGTAATCAGCAGATGGCCAGCCCTACCTTCCCCAGGGCCCCCCTTGCAGCAGACTCTTCTAATAGCTAATATCCTGCAGCGACCAAGGCCATTAGAAGGATTAAGCGATTACCATCCTGTCCAGCAAACACACAACATTCATAAGGGTCGCCTTTTCCCCTTCAGTTGTTTTCATTGATGAATCAGGGCCTGATGATTGGTTGAAAAATCATAACAGGGAGGGCAGAGGGTTATGGTCATTTTTTTCGAGGACACCTCCCAAATAGCCTTGGGATTCGAAGGTCCTTTGTTAGGAGGGCAGGTGTCAGTTTTGTGGCTCAAGCAAGCTCTGAAAGTATAAACAGCACTCAGACCTGTGCCCTCATCTCTAGAATATCTCATCCTCAATTTCTCGAGCATCAGGGTAAGCCTCTTTGCTCTGCCTGTTCTCACAGCCAGACTGGCTGGGTTTGCTCTGCACAAGACAAACCACCAGCCCAGCCCAGAGCCACGTCGCAGGCTCAGGAATACTCTGAAATATTGCCACCCAGTGGCACTTCCAAGGCATAACAATTCACAGCCAGGCAGCAGGGAACTGGGTTTCAGGAGCTGAGGGACCCAATCGGGAGGGGCCTGTGAAAACTGGTCTAGAACAAGATTCAGAAAAGCATCCATCTAGGCACAAAAGCAGGGAGCTAGTTTGGAACTGGCTACATCGGGCAGGTGATGGAAACATGGAAAGAGATACCTGGGATATAAAGAGAAGAATGACGGTAAAGACGTGGTACAGCTGAGCTGTCTTTTTCCAAATGGAAGAAATACACACTTTCTCTAAGTGGGAGCTGGAGAAGGATGACAGGGAGATGAATCAATGGAGCACCCTTTGGAGTCGGCCTCAATTCGGATGACTCAGTCTCTCACATGTCTGGGTTTTTAAGGATCCTTGGGCTTTACTGATTTAGGGGACATCGCCAGACTTGTTTCTTTACCCAGAGAACAAGATCTCTAAATCTCCCTGCAGCCCTAACATCGTGAAACTTTATTATCCCAGCGAACAAGCAATGCAGAAATACAGGCAATATAAGCCGTAGGCAATCCATAAATCATGGGTGTCTGACTTCCAAATGCAAGATGGGAGAACATAAAAGATGCATCCATTTTCACCTCTCGATGACTCCCTGCTTGGACAAAGCTTGGAAGGTTTCCCTGCAGGACGCTGGGTGAGTTTCAGTAAGAACCTGCTGTCTCACCTCCCAGCATTAGCAGAGGAAGGCCAGCTCCCCAGGATCTGGATCCTTCTAGCACTTTCTATGGGGTGGAAGAGAGGTTGAGAGAGAATGAGATCAGAAGGGAGGCTCTGCTCTATTAAAATGGAAGCTAAACCAGAAGCGAATGAGTTAGACATTTAATGTGTGTGTGTTCAGTCGCTTTGGTTGTGTCCAACTCTTTGTGACCATATGGACTGTAGTCCTCTGGGATCCTCTGTCCATGGGATTCTCCAGGCAAGAATACTAGAGAGGGTTCCCAAGCCCTCCTCCAGGGGATCTTCCCAACCCAGGGGTCAATCTCATGCCTCTTGCATCTCCTGAAGTGGCAGGCGCATTCTTTACCACTAGTGCCACTTGGGAAGCCCTAGGTCACCCTTTTCGGTAATAATTTTATTTTGCTTCTGTCAGAGGGCAAGCTATTCCAAAGAAGTCAGATTCTGCTGGTTGCAATGTAAGAATGCAGGTGGGAGGGAAGGGAAAGGCATTCAGACTCCTCTAATCTTATCTGATAGCTCTCAACCAGCCTCCGTTGTCAGGATTTCTTTGGAAAAAGCATATGCGGTCACGATTTTAAAAGACTGTTGGAATCCCTTCCCAGCCAGAGTCTGAAAGAAGATTTGAGTTCAGGCTCTATTTGAAGACACCGAGGTTGCACTTTCCCCTCAGCATTTAGGGCGCGGCGGTTTCTGCTTATCTAAAGTGCTCACATTGCAAATATGAGCAGCAGAGCCGAGGATTTAAAAGTCTGTCCTGATGGGAATTTGAACCGAAATATTCTGCCCACTGCCACTTTATAAGCTGGGAATCATCAAGCCGCTACAAATACCTCGAGGGGGCCTTGCAGTTGCTCAACATAAATCAGCAGAATGACAGGCAATTGACTTTGAAGACAGCTCTCACATGGCTGAGTGGCTGGAGCTGCTGGAGGCCGATGAGGGCATTTTCCTGTAAACATGACTGTGATTAGCACCCGAGTAAATAGGCAAACGGGCTCTATCTGTCAGACCCCAGCCTCCTGCTCTGGATTTTTCATTAGGCAGAAATCATCATGTGATTCCGTGCAGCCAAGTTGGTGATTCTGAGAAAGAAGCTTGTGCTTTAATATCTGATGAAACCTTTCGATTTCTCTGGAAGGTAGGTAAGATCACTCGATCTAGCCGTGTTCTTCTGGAGCAATAAAATGTGTGTGTGTGTGTGTGTGTGTGTTCAGTCTCTCAGTCTTGTCCGACTCTTTGCAACCCCAGGGAATGCAGCCCACCGGGCTCCTCTGTCCATGGAATTTTCCAGGCAAGAATACTGGAAGTGAGTTGCCATTTCCTTCTCCAGGGGATCTTCCCGAACCAGAGATCGAACCTGCATCTCCTTCATCTCATGCATTGGCAGGCAGATTCCTTATCACTGAGCCACCTGGGAAGCCTGGAGTGATAAAATAGGAGTATGGAAACCAGACCCTTCAAGGCAAAAGGAATTTGGCTTGTGGTCCACACTCTGCCTAACAAAGTTTGGCATAGCTCAGATTTTGGCCAAGTGGAAAGTACACCTTTGAAAGGCTGGCCTTCCTACTGCCTCCTGAGGTCACCTACTCACAGCCCTGGGGAGGTCAGGAAGGTGACATCAGTAGCTAAGTTGGCTGGGGGCCGAAGCCACCTGGAGTGTGCAGGACCCTCCCAGGGAGGCCAGCTGACCCTGCTCCAGCCAGGCTTTTGCCAATGGAGGCAGAGAGCCTGGGGTTGGCATACCAACTGATTTTTCAAAAGAAGCCAGAAATCAGAATTTTCATGAAACACTATGTGTGCCAAGGCAAATATGCCTACAGGCCAACAGCAACCTCTGGTGAAAACGGAAACCCTCCTACACTGTCAGCAGGAATGTAAATTGCTGTAGCCACTATGGAAAACAGTGTGAAGGGTACTCAGAAAACTACATAGAGTTGCCATATGGGTCCAGCAATCCCATGCCTGTGCATATATCCGGGCCAAACGATAACTTGAGAGATATGTGCACTCCTGTGTTCCTAGCAACACTACTCACAACAGCGAAGATGTAGGTGCAACCTAAATGTCCATCAACAGATGAATGGAGAAAGAAGATGTGGTGTATACATAAAATGGAATACTACTCAGCTATAAAAACGAATGAAATAAGGCCATTTGCAGCAACATGGATGCAACTAGAGATTATCACACCAAGTGAAGTAAGTCAGAAAGAGAAAGACAAATACCATATGATATCACTTATATGTGGGTTCTAAAATATGACACAAATGAACATATGCAAGAGACAGAAACAGACTCAGAGATGTAGAGATCAGACTTGAGGTTGCCAAGGGGGAGAAGATGTGGAATGGATTGGGAGTTTGAAATTAGGAGATGTAAGCTATTACATATAGAATGGATAAACAACAAGGTCCTGCTGTATAGCACAGGGAACTATATTCAGTTTCCCGTAATAAACTATGACAGAAAGGAATATGAAAAAGAGCATGTATATATATATAAATCACTTTGCTCTACAGCAGAAATTAACACAGCATTGTAAATCAGCTATAGTTCAATAAAATGAACTTTTTAAAAAAACAACTGATCATGTCTAGTGGCAGGACTACCTTCATTTTGGTTCCTCCAAACTCATTCCAGTTAAACCAAGCCTCTGAGTTGTTTGTTGCTGTTGTTGTTTAGATGTTAAGTCATGTCTGACTCTTTGTGACTGATCCCATGGACTGTAGCCCACCAGGCTCCTCTGTGCATGGGATTTCCCAGGCAAGAATACTGGAGTGGGTTGCCATTTCCTTCTCTAGGGGATCTTTCCGACCCAGGAATGGAACCCGCATCTCTTGCATTGGCAGGTGGATTCTTTACCACTGAGCCAGCAGGGAAGCCCTCTGAGCCATTTAAAAGGATTTAAAAGGAGAGACGGGGGTCCCATAGACCCCCTTACAAGAGAATACACAGTTCACCAGCTCTCTGCATCTAGAAGAGGTTTTGTTTTGTTTTGTTTTTATTTCAAATTTGGATCTTTCATGCTGCAACTTCAAGCCCTTCTTTTTATTCTCGGTGGAAATTCAGCACAACCGACCATCCTTGCCAGAATAATCATAACTCACACAAGAATTTTAAACTCGATGGGCAGTTAGCAGAAGGTGGTAACTGCTGATGGCTCTGGAACCCATTCCCTTGAAGGTAGCATGTGCGGTGAGGAAGCGAGAAGGCTCTACTGAGCCTGTGTCTGGTCACCAGGTGCTGAGAACCTCCATTTGCCCAACATCCTCTCCCCTTAAAAAAAATTTTGGCCACACCCTGCAGCATGTGGGACCTTAGTCCCCTGATCAAGGATCAAACCTGCTCTTTCTGCATTGGAAGGCAGAGTTTTAACCACCTGACCTCCAAGGAAGTCCCCATTTGCCTTTTATAGAAAGACTGCCCTCTGCCTCACAGGTCCTCTCCCGAGAAGGACAGGTTCTGGCTGAGTGTAGGAAAATGTGTCTGTCTCCTCCGGGTTCTGCTCGTCTAAGTCTCAAAGCCGCTACTTGCCACTTGTGTGCCTTGGGGCAGATTTCTTCTTAAAGCTCGGTGTCCTCATCTGTAAGACAGGGATGAAAATAGTGCTTGATCTATAGACTTCTGGTGAGAAGGAAAGGAAATGGTCTAAGTTACTGCCCAGCTCTGGTCCTGACCTGTGGTGAGTCTGGAAGGAGGAGCTGAGGTGATGAGCTGGGTGCAGTAGTGGCGGTGATGGCAGGGGGTGGGGGTAGTAGTCTAAGGGGGACTCCAGGTTTCTGGGTGACCAGGTGAGTCGTGGAGCCATTAATCAAGACAGGTGAGACCAGAGAAAGACCAGGTTGAGAGACATAATTTGCTTAGCTCATGACAAACTGAATCAGAGTCACCTCAGAGCTTTGAGGCAGAGCCGTCCAGCTGGAAGTTGAGACATGGGTTTGGATTCTCGGTTGGGAATGTCAGACTTGGAGGCAGCGGTGGCGACTGTGCATGGCTGATGTAGCCCGGAGAGAGTACGGCTTCAGAGGGGAGAAGGGACTGTAAGAGGACTGAGACCCCACACCAGAGGTCCAGTGGAAGTGGGGACAGGGAAGAGACCTGAGAGGGTGCATCTCAGAGAGGTGGAGGGAGGAGCCCCCAAAAAGAGTTTCCTGGGAGCCATCAGAGAAATGGAGGATGTGGTTCAGTCCTCGAGAGGTTTCCAGTGTGATGAAAAAGCCAAAAGAAGCACTGGCAACAACCCAAGGACTTCAAGATGGTACATCCAGAATGGTAGGGGGGAAGGACCCCCAAAAAGGAGTTTCGCTAGAGCCCGGACACGACTGGGGAGTCCACACAGCTCAGTGGCCCACACTGGGGGGGGCCCTGGGAAGGGGTCCTGGGGGGCTCTTTGGGGTGGAGTCGTGCATGTGCCTTCTGTCTCCAGTAAGGGCACTCCAGGGTGGCATTTGCTTGCTCCCTGCTGAGCACTCTGGGGCCCTAATGGTGAACAAAGTCTACAGACCCCCATCTCCCAGGAAGGCAGCAGTCTCTCTCTGCCTCTTTAGGAATGGCAGCAGGTGCCACAGAGGCTGAAGGGTGGCGGGGAGCCTGAGTGCTGGGAGGAGAGCCGGGGCCTTGGAGTCACTGCTTGGTGCTCCGTGATTGTGCGGGGGCCACGGGGAGGGGCCAGGAATGGTGGGTGCTGAGGACCCTGGCGTACGGATAGGGGAACGCGAGGAGGGATGGAAAACACCACAGAAAATGAAGAGAGATGTTTCAGAGGGGACATACTGTCTCGTCATAGGAGGCAGCTGTTACATTTTTGCTGAAAGGGAGAGGAACCCACCAGACAGTGCTGGAGGCACTGAGGGCCAGCGAGCGCGTGCCTGCGGCCCTGAGCCTGCCCTGGCCCTTCACTCTGTGTGGCCGGGACCTCCCTGCCTCCCTGGGGAAGTGGCAGCTGGGGGACACCATGCTGTGGGGAAAATCCAGGGGCCTTGCATGGGCACATTGGATGGAGACACAGTCCCGGGCCACGTGGCAGGGACCTGCCCTCCCCAAGTGTCGGCCATGCCCACGGAGGCCCCGCCAGACAACCAGGGTCCTTCCCAGGCTGCAGCAAGGTCCCAGATGAGGAGGCTGCCCTACCCTTTGAACTTGAACCCCGCAAAGCCAGAGCCACAAGGAAACAGCAAAGGGAGCAGGTGCCACTGCAAAGGGCAGGGCCCCGCCTCTTCTTGCCAGGCCACCCATCACGTCTGAAGCAGACGTCTTTGTTCTGCGCCTCCTGCCTCCCTTCTCCCACATGAAACTGCTCAGGAGCCACGTCAGCTCCCAGTTCCGACTCGGAAAATATAGCAGCACACAATATGTTGTTTTGGCAGAAAGCTATGAATCTGAGTATGGAATGTCTGTCACGGGGGCCCATCCAATTAACTCACTTGTCGGAAATCAGAATAAATCGTTGAGAGGAGGCTCTGCTCAGACCTGTATTTCTTCCTCGTTCTCCTGGTTCAGCAGGTGTGGTCCCCCAGGCCAGGGCGATTCAGGGTGGAGGAGGACAAATACACGTCTTCCCTGTGGTTTTCCCCTTTGAGGGAAGAAAGGGGCACCGTTTCCATGCATCTCAGACTCTGGAATTCTGGTGAACAGTTTATGAAAGTGTGGTGGGGGCAACCCCAGAGTCCAAGGCTCACTGCTTTTGTTCAGTCTGAGACAAGGCATGGGCCTGATCCCAGAAGGTTTTCTCCCTCTTTAGGTTTTCCTCTGTGGCTGGTAGACTTGGCTGTAAGCAGCGAGCAGGGTGGGATGGAGGGGACAGCCAGCCTGACCAATGTGCCTGCAGGGTCTGGGACCCCTGGATGCTCTCCTGAAGGGGATGCTGGTCCCGCCCCCACCCCCAGTTTGGGAACTGATGTGGCCCCCAGGGTGGGTTTCTTAAGAGGCTCAGTGGTGAAGAACCTACCTGCCAATGTGGGAAATGCCAGAGATGTGGGTTCAATCCCTGGGTTGGGAAGATCCTCTGGAGGAGGAAATGGCAACCCACTTCAGTATTCTTGCCTGGAGAATCCCATGAACAGAAGAGCCTGGCGGGCTACAGTCCTTGGGGTCGCAGAGTCAGACACACCTCACGTGACCCCAGGGTAGCCTTTTTTCGCAAGAGGATCTGCTACACAGGCAAGGAGGCCCTTGAGAGAGAAGCACCCTGAGCACACGCAGGTCATTCTGTGTGGGTTCCCTGGAACCCCTGGCTGGTGCTTTCCCAGTGTCACAGTTGCCCCGAGGTGATTTCAGGGGTGTTCAGCAGACGAAACTCTGCACAGAGACTGGCTTCCTTTGAGCTTCCTCCCGGGGCTCTCTGTCTTTACATCCTTGCTAAGGTGGAGGTGAAGTCCAAGGCCGCTCGGCACAGTGCCTGCATCCCTGAGTTCTGAAGCACCTAACGTGATCGAGTGTCCCGCAGGCACGGGGGCAGCCCCAGGACCAAGCTTCAGCAGGCCCATGGTGCCTGCACTACTTGTCCCCAGCCTGGAGCTTCTGAAAAGTGCCCTGCCACCATCCCAGGGCACCCGTCCCTGGCCTCAGCCACCCGCACGGCAGCCTCGCCTTCCCAGCATTCACACACTTGGGTTTTACATCCCTGCTCCCCCCACAGTGGTGCCAAAGCCCCATCCGAGGCAACCAGGAGAAAGTATTTTCTTGACCTTTGCTCTTGGAGGCAAGCACCTCTCCTCCCCCCATAATGAGGACCCAGAAGAAGCAAAGGGCATCTTGTCAGCAGCTGCTGCTAAGTCGCTTCAGTCGTGTCCGACTCTGTGCGACCCCATAGATGGCAGCCCACCAGGCTCCGCCGTCCCTGGGATTCTCCAGGCAAGAATACTGGAGTGGGTTGCCATTTCCTTCTCCAGTGCATGAAAGGGAAAAGTGAAAGTGAAGTCGCTCAGTCGTGTCCGACTCTCAGCGACCCCATGGACTGTAGCCTACCAGGCTCCTCCGTCCATGGTATTTTCCAGGCAAGAGTACTGGAGTGGGGTGCCATTGCCTTCTCCGTTGTCAGCAGCACTGCAGCCCAAATTCCGCGTCCTGGGCATCAGTCAGGAGTCAAAGGCTCCTTCTTCAAGGGCTGCAGACTAAGTTTGCCTTTGTGCTGTGGTGTTGCTTCCATTTCAAAGTCTCCACCAGCGAATCGCGTGAGTCATTCCTGGAACCTTCAGAAGTCTCCATGGTGACAGGCTTGAGTGGGCCCAGGGAAGCCAGCATTCACTCCACTTTCCAACTAGTTCCTCTTCTCTGATTTTTTTTTTTTTCCTCTTCTTTTCTGTTCTTTTTCAATAGAGACTGTGGCTGAGGCTTTAGCTTTTTTGTTTCTTAAGCAAATCATAAAATGGGAACTCTCAAAGCTCCTTTTCTATTTTGTCAAAAAACGTTCCATATAAATATGTATTCTTGTCTCTACCTGCCTCTGTTGAGGCCATAAAAAAACAAAAACTATGCATTTGTGGGTTTTTGCTTTTTTTTTTTGTCCAGTGTTTTGAGAAAGGGTCTGATTTTCCTGTTTATCTCAATGAAAAAAGGCTCTGGATAAACCTGGAACAGAGAGGCTAGCAGCATCAGTCCCAGTGGGTAGAATGCCTTCCTAGTCCATAGGCCACACAGCAGAGGTTGACCAGAAATCTGAAAATACCACTCAATCATGGTTCCCAAAGATGTGTCCCCAGTTCTCTTTCTGTGATGCTCAGGGCAAACAGTACTCTAGGCCCATTAGGGAATGAGCATGGACATCACTATCTTAGTCACAAGAATCTGAGCAGGAATCTAGGGGATTTTTTTTTTTTTTAATGACTAAGTATTAAAACTTGTCCCCAGTGTAATGAGCACTGATCAACCTAAATATATTTATATAATTTTGTGGGGTGCAAATCCTATGTCATAGCAGCCTGTCACCTGAACACCCCCACATCTGCAGGTGGCCATGAGTTTGCAGCACATGACTACCTGAATATGGGCACCTGAATGCCACTGCCTCCATCGCCCCCTCGGCTGTGGCAGGACACTCAGCCCCGAAGCTATCCCACCATCTCCAGGGTCTCCAGGGCCATCGACTGTGTGCTCTGCTCTGCAGGCGCAGCCAGTCTCCGTGGCAGTTAAGAAAGGCTTGGTGTGCCAAGACTTTGCAGGACGCTTGGCAGGGGGAATGGACAATGGCCTTCCCTGCTGCATCAGTCCCTGACGGGGTCCTGAAGCAAGGCCACTCAGACCTCCACACACCAGCCTTCCAGTCACTGCTTGCAGTCTTCTCCCATCACCTTGAACCCAACCTTGCCTCCAGGAGCCCGGCTGAGCAGAAGCTGTGTCTTTGGAAGTAGAATTTCTCTGACAGTTGAGGCTGTTCTCATGGGTCTTGCTAACTAAGTCTTCCTCTGGTTTTTTACATTTGGGGTGGGGGAGGAAGGGAGGCATAGTCACAGAGACTTTCAGAAGAGCAGTATCAATAATAAGCCCTGAACTCTCTCTCAGAACAGTGCGTGCACACATGCAGCATTTCATAGACAAACTCTGAAGTTTACAGACGTGGGAAGTCAGTGCCTGGGCCTCTGGGTAAAAATCCTGCTGAAGGAGGAATTTTCTAGCAAGAATTTTCATAGCACTGCTTTGGTCTCTGGTCCAATCCAACTCACCAGTGTGCCAGACACCCCCAGTACAGCTGAACCCCCGCCGTGCGTGCACTCAGGCCTACGCTGAGGATCTTCACACATGCACATGAATTTCCAAGTCCCTTATTCCACATATGCTGTCTATAAATAAGCATGTACAAGAAAGTATTTCCTACTCAAGCCTACTCTTTGGGGCCTCTTGTAAAGATGAGTCTGGCTCTGCGTGGAAAGGCAGAAAACCCAGGCTGCATGCCAAGCCTGACAGCCCAGGACTCCAGCACTTGGGGTTGAAGGATCCAAAAGATACATGTGTGGGTCTTGAACTGGCTCGGATTTTTTTTTTTAAATCACACATACAATTAATTTTTCTATTTTTCTGCCTGTTGTTTTCTTTGCTGTGAAAAAGCTACTTCTAATGTAAATTTTTTCTATCCTCTCCCTTCCCTGAAATTTGTCCTCAAGCTCCAAACGTTGGGACGGTGCTTGTATCCATCTCCCAGGGCTGCAATAACAATGAGCACAAACTTGATGGCTTGAAACAACATTTATCCCCTTGCAGTTTCGGAGGGCAGACGTCCAAAATGGAAGACCCGGCATGGTCGCACTCCTGGGGGAGGCTTCAAAGAATATCCCTTCCTTCTTTCAACTTCTGGTGGCTCCAGATGTTCCCAGACTCCGGTTTCTGCCTCCATCTTTCCAAGCCTTCTCCTTCTTGCTGCCTGTCTCTCCTCTGTGTTTCTCTCTCTCTTTTTAAAGTCTATCATTTTAGTTTTTAAAAATATCTATTGATTTGGCTGTGTTGAGTCTTAGCTGCAGCACGCAGGATCTTGGTTGGGTCATGCGGGATCCTTCATCGCAGAGCACAAACTGTCTAGATGTGGCACACAGGCTCCAGAGGGCACTGGCTTAGCTGCCCCAATGCATGCAGGATCTTAGTTTCCAGACCAGGGATCAAACCCAAGTCCCCTGCATTGCCAGGTGGTTTCTTAACTACCAAACCACCAGGGAAGTTCCTGTGTGTTGCTTATAAAGTCATTTGTCACTGGATTTATGGAACACCTAGCTAATCCAGCGGGCTACAGTCCATGGGGTCGCAAAGAGTCAGACACAACTAAGCAACTAAGCACAAGCACCAGCTAATCCAAGATGACCTGATCTAAAGATCCCCAACGTAATTCCTGATTACCTTTGCAAAGACCATTCTTCCAGAAAAGATCATATCCAACCCCTTTGGGACCACCACTCCAACCCCTACGGTATGGTTCATTAACATACCCGGGATCTCACAGTACCTTGCTCATGGTCATAGCCCAGGCATCTGTGCATTTGTGTTTGATGGTCTGGAATTGAACTTGGAACCCAGGTGTTCTATCTGTCTGATCCTGAATAAAGATGGTTTGTGCTGGGATGAAGCTTAGCGTCTTTAGCTCTTCTTGACTATGAAAACAGCTACTGAATGAATTAGAGTTTATACTTTCTTGCTTTCCCTGAGTGATTTCTGATAGAGTATCTGATGCCCTTGTTTCCACCTACTACATTTAACATGTGCAGGAATTATCTGAGAATAAAATCAGTTTGCAAGTCTTTTTTTTTTCTCCCCGGAGGGTCTTCTCAGATCCTCAGTGTCTAAAAATAAGTTGGATTTTATTTATGAGAGAACCTTTTCTGTATATATTTAATAATATTTGTTAGGATAAAAGAGCTATGCATTTAGAAGAGTGCAACTGTACGTTTTCATGTAGATGATCTCACTTCTGTCATCTGGCATTTCACTGACACCTAATATTGAGTTCGTTTAGATAATACACATACAAAGGAAGTGATCAGCCTTTTCTTTCCTTAAAAATACATAATATATGCCATAACAGAACATAAATGAATATATGATCTTCCCTGCCCTGGAGAGTCAAATTTTAAGCTTCCAATTTACCATGACGTCTCGCCAATCTCCCTACCTGGAATGGTTTTATTTGACAAGGTTAAAGGTGGCAGTGAGAAGTCTGGCTTTGCCAGCAGGAACTGTTGAAAACAACATCTCCCTATGAATATAATTCCCACAGTACATACCTTGCAATTTCATATGGCTGGTCATATTTTATGAAACGTTTGGAATTTGGAATCCAAAATTAGGGCAGGTCCAAAGTCACTGTTCCCTACTCATAGTGTAAATGAGTTCAAGTTGCTTTATTTGTGGTGTTGGTTCCACGTTCTTTTAAATATAAGACTTTAAGAGGGGGGGTTATTAATATTTTTGTTATCATTTATTCATGTTCCAATGAACAACCAACCAAAGAATCAGAAGAGAGCCGGAGAGAAAGCGAGTTCACTGCCTCAGTTGTCACATCACGTGCTTGGGGAACAGCAGAAACACACAAGCCAGACGGCCACTCGATCAAAGCACGATGCCCAGCACAGTCAAGTTTAAAACAGGAGTGTCTGTGGTGAGGCTTGAAGTTTAAGATGAATTAACATCAAACCTTTCAACTTCACATAGTAATAAACCCCAGCAACAACACAGCATCAATCAACTAAATAAGACTTCACTAAAAAAAAACTACACGTACCCTCAAGGGATCCCTGTAGACAGATTCCATGTCCAAGTTGAAAGGACGATTAGAATTGCCCCCTCCTTGTTCTGCCCTCTGCTCTGTGAACACTCTGCAATTTTCTTTCTTTCCTGAAAGTGTTTTAGCTCATCTACAAATAGTCTGGCTCCTCTGTAAAAACTGGCCCGACTTGTCTACCACAATTAGTAAGTCTCATTGTTTCAAAGTTACTGTGTATTTGATTTTTAAGCTCCCTGACAACTCTATGTGGTTTTAATTAACTTCTTGGAATACAGTTGTTTTAAGCTCAAAGGTTTCTGGATAAAAGTTAGCACTATCAGATTGTGCCAATATGTGTTATAAGCCTGTGGTAAGCTTTTTCCTTGCTCTAACTGGCTGCAGATAGTCAGAAAGCTATTTATTTATCAAAGGCTGGCTTTTCCTGTGTATCTTTGTGATAGATACCGACTTAGATTATTTTGTATTAAGTTGGGCCCAGACCAAATAAGGTGTAGGAAGAAAACTGACTTTAGCTTTCAAAACTATTTTTGGTTGCAATTGCTTACAAGTTTGATATCTGAGACCCATCTTCTTTACAATGCTTAGCTAGTGTTTGTGACACAGGTTTTTAAAAAACACAGTTTTTTGAGCACTTTCAATGCACCTAAGTGTTGAGCCCTACCTGTAGGCTCTTTGAACTTGCCAGATACAGGGTAGCCATATGATTCTTTGTCCATGAAAGTGGATGGGAGGTGGGATGACAAGACAGCAAGTGTAAACCAGGACATCCTGGCAAACAGGTACACAGGGTCCCTGCAGACAGTCTGAAGTAGACCCCCGCTGGGCCACGACCAAGGGCTTTTGAAGGCCCCCTGTGGGCTAGAAACGTTGCCAACCTTTACCTGCTGGTCGTTCTCATAAATCCAGGCATCTTCTCTTCCAGAATCATCCATCACTTCCTCCTTGGTCCATGGGTCTCAGTAACCACTTCTGGACCCCAGGACATTTGCACAAGAAGCCCTCCTTCTGCAGAGAGTGTTCCCAGCCATCTGTCCTGTCTCCATCCACAGAGACCCAAGATCCTAGTGATTTTTTGAGCCCTAACTCAGTGGTGTCTCCTGTGGGTAGGAACGAGCAGGGAGCATTGTGTTACCTAAGCCCCCACAGGGCTGTATTTGTGTCCTTCTTAGGACACTTGTCTCTTCCGAATTTGTTACAATTTATGTGCAGTATCGCATTCTCTGCTGAACCAACAGGAGGGACCACTCACAAAACCTGAACTCTGCAGCCCTCCCTGGATTTGAGTCCCTCCTCTTAGCTGCTTCTCATCTTAATTCTGATCTTTTTGGTGGATTCTTTTCTAAAGTAAGATAAGAAACAAGCATACAAGAAGATTGAAAGCTTTGTTGAACTTGGCATTTGCAAGGAATAGACTCCCATTATTGCTGGATTTGAATGTTGGCTTCTCCAACGAAGAGCTGTGCAATCTTGGGCCAGTCACTTCACCTCTCTGTACCTATAAAATGGGAATAATAATGGTTCCTACTTCCTAGGGCTGCAATGAGGACTGAGTCCTCACAGAACAGAAAATGATGACATTAAATACTCAGTATGTTGCAGGAAGGGGGACCTATTCCAGGACCTGAGAGTGGGCTCTTATCTAACATTTCAAAATGAATTGTCCAAGGAAATGCACATACTGACAAAATAAAAGACTATATTGGGAAGGGGCGCCCAAATGGAGAGCAGGAGGCTGAGGGGACCCAGGAGGACTGCTCTGCCATGCGGCTCGCAGTCTCAGGTTTTATGGTGATGGGGTTAGTTTCCAGGTTGTCTCTGACCAATCATCTTGCTTGGTCTGTATGGATCTGACTCAGGGTCCTTTCTGGTGGCACATGCACTGTTCAGTCATGATGGACATTGGTGTAAAGGATTCTGGGAGGTCGGTAGGACATATTATGGGCTGGTGCCTCCTCCCTCCTTCCAGCCCCTCCTGCATTCTCCCAGTTAGTTTCAGCACTGAGTTCCTTATCGGGACCTCCTGTTGTGAGACAACTCATGCACGTGGTTATCATCATGCTGGGCCACTGCCGCTGGTTTCAATCAATGGTTCCCTAACAACTATCTCAGTTTTTGTTATTGCTCAGATTGCATCTTCTATTTCTTGAGACTTTATTCATATTTTCTTAATTGCATCGTAGCTAAAAGAAAACCAAAGCTAACCACACATGTAATATAGTGAAGCCTGATGTCCACTGGAGAATCATGGCCTTAATGACCCAAGGGCACCTGATGTGACACAACAGTGAAAGTGAAGGTTGGTTATAGCAATGAAGCAAAAACACACCAGGCCACCTCCTACCCTGTCACCTTGAGGTCAGAGAGTTGAGGTGCTGGGTCTCTGCCAACATGTAGAATAGGAACGTGATAGTTCCTACCTCGCAGGCTTAAAGCAAAGGCCAACTGAGCTAATGCATGTACAGCAGTTGGCATGTCATCTAGTGCATAAAGGCACTTGGTATAGATTGGTTATTGTTCTCAGCATCTGTCCTGGAACTCAAGGTGACTATTGTTTGGAGACGTGTCAGGAGAAAGTGTCCTCATATACATCCTTCAACTGTGGGGGAAACTGTGTATCTCCACCAGGGGAACTTTGACCAGAAACTGAGAAAGCGGGGCCCCTCTTTTTATTAGAAACACTCAGCACCTCCTTCTCTGTGAACATTCCCTGAAGGAATGTCAATATCAATGGCTGGAGAGCCATCAGGTCGAGACAGATACAGGAATGACCATCAGCAACACGAGAGGGGACAGATTAAGGTCATTAAGTCACAGGCTGGGAACAGACAGGAAATCTGTATTAATCACAAGGAGAAGATGTGACCTCTCAGAGACTCTGCTAGGAGGAAGGAGGTCAGAGCTCCCACAGTGTGTCTGGGCTGGGGCTAAGAGCCAGTGGGTTGCCTCTAGCATGGTTCCTGCATCCTGCATCCCTAGAATGACTCAGACTCTGGTGGCCCAGAGAACTAGGGGTTACACACAACACAGAATCACATTCTCAAGGGAAGAAAAACGTTTCCACATGCATCTGTACCTAACTCATATATCTGTCTTGTTCTAAGAATCCCCATGGGAGGGAAGGCCACCATTTTTTCTTGCCATTCCATGCCAATAATTAGCACTTTTTCTTTCTGTTTATTCTTATTAATGCCTTTTCCTTCCTCATCTATGCTCATGGACAGAGAGATAGCTAAGACGGTTTGCATTCTCCTACAGCCAAGCACAACTCAGAGAATCCAAAAGGCACAGCTGCCCTCAGCTAATTTTCACTTGGATCTTAACCTCTCAGTCTATCTCACTTGGACTCTGGATATTAAAGTACAAATAAAGCTTTGTGACCTTTAAGCAAGGCAGCAGCTGCTCCTCCACCCTTTCCCCAGTGGTTTTGTCCATTTCTGCAATATCCTTATTTCTGGACTTCTAACGTCTTCCCTAGCAGGGAGGTGACTAACGTTAAAAGCCACAAATTACACCATGGTTTGCTAGGCACACCAAATGCTCCCTTTGAGACATCCTTTCAAATGGAAATATCTGTCCTTGGAATCAAGGTTAAATTTAGTTAAAGAACAAGGTCCCGACTTGGCCCAGACCCCTCTTCAATCCTGGCCCCTTCCCTTCCCCAAGGATGTGACGAGAAAGATTCCAGAGGTAAGCAGGCTGGTTGGTGGGTCTCAGTTCCACACAGAGGAAGTTCCAGCGAGGGTGGAGACTCTGATGCGGGTGTGGCAGAGGCATGGGCTTACAGCTCTTGAAGGAGCTTTGCACAGCATCACTTCTGTTCTGATGAAGTAGATTTCAAGGGCAGCATAGGGAGGGGCTGCAGTGGGAGGTGGGGAGGCAGTTGTTGTTCAGTTGCTCAGTCACGTTCAACTCTTCGCAACCCCGTGGACTGCAGCACGCCAGGCTTCCCTGTCCTGCTCTAATGAGGAGGCAGTAATGAGAACTTTCATTCTTGTTCTCCAGATTTCTCAAACCAAACTCTACTCTGTGCTATCATCTCCCCTCACCCCGCACCCTCCCACCCCCTCAACACACAGCGGTCTGAGTGGCAGCTCAGGCACTGAAGCTGTCATGTCTCCCAAGATGATGACGTGGAGGAGGCCAAGGAATGAAGGGAGCTCAAGGCGGGTATAATCACTGTGTGGGGACAGCATTCAAGGCCTCCACCCCCTCAGCCCACCAAACCCTTCTGACTTAGCCCTGCCTGGCACTGCCCGTGTGTGCTGTGTTAAGTTGCTTCAGCCACGTCCGACTCTTTGCAATGCTATAGGCTGTAGTCTGTCTGATGAAAAGGCAGAATCCCATCTGTCCATGGGATTCTCTAGGCAAGAATACTGGAGTGGGTTGCCATGCCCTCCTCAGATGGGTTGGCTACTGACTTTATAGTCTTCTGCTGCAAAGCTGGAATCCTGGCGTCCTGACTGGTGGGTTGTGGGTGGGGAACTTCCCCTCCCTGTGTCTTCCGAGGTTTCTGTCCTTGGCCACCGGAAATAGGAGGCACCATGAAGAGCATACTAAAGTTTAATGTCCTTCTTACAACCAATTTTTGTGGCTGACACTTTCCTCTCCGAACAAGACATTGATTCATGACTGAACAAGCCCTACACAGAGAGGAAAAAACAAAAAAAAAACCTCCTTGGAGTCTCTCAGTTGATTTCTGTTTACAAGAATGGATGGTTTCCAAAGGCTCTTCAGAAAATGGCTGAGAAGTCGGAGCAAAAAAGTTAATGTTTTTATTTCTGTCTCTTTCTCCACAGAGGAGTTTAAAATTCTTGCTTTGGGCCATATGGAGTGGATATTCCAGAAGGAAATTATATACGGCTCTCTGTTTCTGCTCAAATGCTTTTCACTTTGTCAAGTGGACCCTTTGAAGCAGCCTTCTCTTTACCTCAGATTCTGACATGAATAATTGTTTAATTGCCTTTCAGTCTACACGAGATAAGGAAGCCTGTCTCAAAATTGTATAATTCTCTTAACCAAACAATAGGCGAACCACCCAGAGCAGTTTTCAAAGAAAGAGAAGAATTCCTTACATATGTTAAGCATTTTATTCTTTGCCAAGTGCTTCGCTCTGGAGTGTTTTGTTAAATTGGATAATGGTATGAAGTGCTGTGTAAAGTGTATCATGTAATAAAAAAGTAAGATTTTATAACTATATGACTATTATTTGGAGTAAAATAGTGAACTATGTCAGTGAATCTGTTAATTATCTTACTTATCAGAGACCTATTTATGTTTCTATAACCTTTATACACATCATACACTGTTTATTCATGCCTCTCATTTTCCAATTATTGGGATTTTTTTTTTTAGTTCACCTGCGACGATAAAATGGATTTCAGGCAACACTGTTGACTTGCTTCGCATTCAGCTAGCAGAGCAGTTTGTTGGCTGCATATTCATCATCCATTTCCCTCCATTTTCATTCTCTACCCAGAAGCCCACCACTTTTACCTGGGGATCCATGAAGTTCTGACTAAGCCGATTCCACATCCCGCTTCAGGTTTGGGGCGTGTAGTCTAAGTTGAGCCAATCAGTGCCTTCCATCCCTCTGGACACAGACATTGGTTGCAGAGTGGGCATGTGACCTAAGGAGGCCCAATAAGAATGAATCTTATTTTTATTTTTTGGAAAAACTGGGCAGGGGTGCTTTCTCTGCTCTCTGAACCTGAATTAGGAAGTACAGTGCCTGAGAGCTGCTGGAACCTACAGGAGACCTTTAGGGGAGTAAGCCTTAGAATTTGACACGAAAAAGGGCAAAGTGAAGAACTGGAAAGAAACTGGAAGTGACATTGTTGAGTTACTGGATCAAACCTTGTGTGAAGCCGCTATTACCTCTAATACTTTCAGTTACTTGAACTAACAAATTTCCTTGATGGTTTAAGCCATTTTGAGTGAAATCTTCTGTTACTTGCATTCTGATAGCGTTTATTGATGATATATTAATAGACAACTAAACACTTTACGAATCATCTTACCCTGCTTCATTTTCACAACATATTCAGAGAGGTTGTAATTCTTCTCATCTTATATGAAGAAAAGGACCACGAAGGCATTGCCCTAGGTTAAACAGATGGTTAAGTCAAAAACTTATGTGAGGACAGGCAGTGTGCTGTATTCTCAGCATCTTTTACCATATGTGTCAACAGGGTAGAATAAATGTTGAATAAATAAATTGAAGAACAAAACTGAAATAGTAAAAAGAGCAATAATCTTTGTTCAAGGGTGGTATGGGGGGAGGTGGGAAGGAGGCTCAAGAGGGAGAGGACATATATACCTATGGCTGAACCATGTTGATTGTATGGCAGAAACCAACACAATATTGTAAGGCAATTATCCTTCAATTAAAAATAAATTTTAAAAAAGAGTAATAATCTTTGTTTTAATTATTCATTCATTTTTCCCAACAAATATTTATCAAATGCCTACTATGTACAAGTCACGAGGCTACATGTTCAAATGAAATACTCTTTGTGCCAGCACCTCTCATGTGAAAAAAAGAGAAAATTATTGAAGTCTTTCTTATTCTCTTTTCAAAAATTTCAAATTGTTAAGAGATTATTTAAAAGACTGCAATGATTTGCTAGAGAGGAATCTTTGTGTTTTAAAATCTCTTTTCTGTAGCTCATATCCATGGTTTCTGCCTCATTGAACTCAGGAGTACATACCTCTCAGGTAGAAAGAATCGTCAGTGGTTATATGTTGTAAGTGTTCTGTGCAGCTGAATATTTCACAAATACTGAATTACAGTCTTCTCAAAGTCTGAGTCTCTTTCTGACAGTTTGTTAGAATGTCCGTTCATGCAACTCTCTGGGGAACCATGAAGACGGACTTTTCCTATTTTAATGTATATCACAGTAGATCAGAAATCCATCCTTAATGAGAGAAGGCAATACTTGGATTTGAAACTCTGTCAGATTTTAGAGTAACAAGAAAGTAGAAGGAAGATGACCCTGCGGAAATGAGGCATTCACCAAGTAGTCCGGAAAACAGCCTGAACTGTAATTCCCCAAGGACGGAATGTGTAACAGAAAAAAGACACAACCAAGAAGTGTAAGTCCTTAATATCTAATAGAAACCTCAGAGAATTGAATCACAGAATCGATGATGAAAATCATTTCATGATTTAAAGACTCAGCAAGGTTTTTTTTCCCCTTTTCCTGTTCTGCATGAGAGTGGGGAAAAGAGAGAGCTGTCTGTTAAATGCATTTTGTAGGTCAAGTTTAGGAAAGTCAGCCCTAAGCAGTGAGTGGGAAGAGAAAATCCTTTAGAGGGAGACTGGGTTCAAATTCCCTGATAATTCAGGCTGGTTACTTAATCCTTCTGAAATTCCTTTCCTCACCTAGAAAACAGTGATAATATTTACCTTAACAGGGTGTATGGCAGTCAGATATGTGAAGTGAAGTGAAGTCACTCAGTCGTGTCCGACTCTTTGCAACCCCATGAACTGTAGCCTGCCAGGCTCCTCTGTCCATGGGGTTTTCCAGGCAAGAATATTGGAGTGGGTTGCCATTTCCTTCTCCAGCAGATCTTCCTAACCCAGAGATCGAACCCCAGTCTCCTGCATTGCAGGCAGACTCCTTACCGGTGTACACCAGGCATGCAGGAAATGGCAGCTGTTTTTTTGTACTTTTTATATAAGGAGGACAAACTCGGGCTCATTAAAAAAGTGTTGTCACACTTACTTCTTGCTTTTCTTATCAGAAAAAGATTTCAGAAAGTGTTCGATAGCACAGAAAGGAAAAAGCAAATGAAGAACATGTGGTACTTTCCAGAGTACCAAAATTTCTTACCCAAAATTCAATTACAGCTGTATAATGAGGGTGCAACACAGCCCTCGTGTACCTCTTATTGCTAAATTTACTACCTCCTTCTGAGAAAATGAGGGAGGCTTAGTTCACATCCTTGAAAACCACACGAAGTGCCTCATGTTTCTGGTAGTGTCCTGCAGGAACCTGAGCAAACGAACAATAAAAGAGATGGATGACTGAGGATTATTCAGTGGGTTCTCGGCAGCCTTTCAGAAATGCTGAAAAACAGTTTTGTAACTGTTTACTCATGAACTTGTGCTGTTTCTCCTTGGGTAATGTGTCTCTGAAGCTGAGTCCCACATCAGCTGTCAATGGCATGATTTTATTCCTGTTAAGGACCAAGGATAAAGCAGAAGGGTGGGAGGCTGTAGGCTCCCTCCTACCCCCTCCTCCCACCTTCTCTGGGGATGAATCCTGGTGCAAAGCTACCAGGTGTGGGTGGAGGCAGCTCTGAACATAGGCCAGAACACAGGCTGAAAGGGATGGCCCCACCAACCACTTCTGACCTATTCCTTATCTGCACTATTCTGATTTGGAGAAGGAAATGGCAACCCACTCCAGTATTCTTGCCCGGAGAATTCCATGGACAGAGGGGCCTGGTGGGCTGCAGTCCATGGGGTCGCAAAGAGTCAGACATGACTGAGCGGCTGAGCATACATATTCTTATTTAGAGAAAATAACAAAGTGAGAGTTTGCAAATATTGAGCAACAAAAGTGACAGTCTTGCAAAATGCTAATAAATTTGCCGTGAGGTTTATGGAGAATCAAACCAATTTAGGAAACGGAAGTTTTTTGGGCTTTGGTGTTTTTTATTTTTTTAGCTGCAATATGTAATAATAAGACAGTGAAAAGTGTTAGTCACTCAGTTCAGTTCAGTTCAGTCGCTCAGTCGGGTCCAACTCTTTGCGACCCCATGAATTGCAGCATGCCAGGCCTCCCTGTCCATCACCAACTCCCGCAGTCTACCGAAACCCATGTCCATCGAGTCAGTGATGCCATCCAACCATCTCATCCTCTGTCGTCCCCTTCTCCTCCTGCCCCCAATCCCACCCAGCATCAGGGTCCATTCCAATGAGTCAACTCTTCGCATGAGGTGGCCAAAGTATTGGAGCTTCAGCTTCAATATCAGCCCTTTCAATGAACACCCAGGATTGATCTCCTTTAGGATGGATTGATTGGATCTCCTTGCAGTCCAAGGGACTCTCAAGAGTCTTCTCCAACACCACAGTTCAAAAGCATCAATTCTGCGGCGCTCAGCTTTCTTCACCGTCCAACTCTCACATCCATACATGACCACTGGAAAAACCATAGTCTTGACTAGACGGACTTTTGTTGTCTAACTCTTTGCGACCCCATGGATTGTAGTCCATCAGGCTCCTCTGTCCGTGTGATTTTCCAGGCAAGATACTGGAGTGGAATGCCATTTCCCTCTCAGAGTATCTTCCCGACCCAGGGATGGAACTTGGGTCTCCTGCATTGCAGGCAGATTCTTTACCATCTGAGCCACCATGGAAGCCCATGTAATAATAACCACTTCTAATTCTTTAAATTATAAAACTTGAATTTTGTTTGTTTGCTTCTAGACAGCATATAAAGTCAGTTCTGTGATATCAAAAGGCATAAAATGTCATTTATATGTTTAAGTCATATCTTTATGCCATAAAATCCCAAACACCTCCCTGCTCTGGGCTTTTGTAAGCTTATTGGTCATTCAGAATCAGGGAATCAGAGTTGAAGATGTCTCACTTCTCCTCAAAGTCTTGAAAGAAATTCTCAAAGCTTTCTTCTGTGTCTCATGCCTTTCACATCTTCAAGTTGAATTCGGTGATAGTTATGTACACCACTGCACCACTTAATACTTTTCAAAATATGCACAATCACAATTACAAGCAGAGGCTATTTCATCATTTTCAGTTTTTGGAAGAAAACACTGATGTTCAAAAAAATCAAGCACATTGGATGGTGATCATGCTATAGAATCACTGAATCTGCAGGAGAAACCATACATATTAGCTACAAGTTGCTTGATATAAACTTAATTTTCAAATGTAAAAATGAAATTTTAAGTATTTTGGGAGCAAATAGATTGTTGTAACTTGAGAGATGATAGTAGAGAAGGATTTAATAGCTATGACTTTTAGGACAAAAATCATAGTGGAAAATATTGCTGGATTTGAGTACTTAAAATACACATGCACACAAAAACCTTCTGAATGATAAAAAATATACTCTGATATGCTTTGGTATTTAACAAAATTTAAAGACAGATGATAAACTTAAAAATGTAAGGAACACTTTGAATATATAAAGAGCGCTTACAAACCAATAAGTAAAAGATGAATCCATATGTTAACAATGGACATAAATAGCAAATTCCCAGGGGAAAAATGAAGTAGCCAATAAATATAAACAAAAATGTTTAACCTTCCTGGTAGCAAAATAAATAAAAATTAAAACAATAAAACTCCCCAACCTGATGGGGAAAAGAAATGGAATAGGATCAAAATATCCAGTACTTTCAAGACTTTAGGAAAAAAGTCACCTTCTTACTATGCTACTGGGAATTTAAAATGGTAAAACCTGTTGTAGAATAATTCAGCATTATGTATCCAAATCCTTTTAAAGAGGCATAGCATCTGACTCAGTTTCTAGCAATGAATTCTAGGCAAGTAATTGGACAAGTTGCCAAAGATCTAAGTGCAAAAACTTGGCAGTATCTTTTTTTTTTATAATAGTGAGAAATGCGAAACAAGTTAAAATACTAACAATAATCATAATATTGTCATTATAATTTACCCAAAATAGAAGGGCTACCAAATACCATGAATAGTTTGATGTAATTTTATTTAAGATAAATGCGTGTTATATTAATGAATACACGCACATACAACTCAAACCTCACTACGGGTTTTCCAGGTGGCTCAGTGGGTTAAGATTCTGCCTGCAAATCAGGAGATGCAGGAGATGTGGATTCAGTCCCTGGGTGGAGAAGATCGCCGGGAGTAGGGCATGGCAACCCACTCCAGTACTCTTGCCTGGAGAATCCCATGGACAGAGGGGCCTGGAGGGATACAATCCATAGTGTTGCAAAGAGTTGGAGACGACTGAAGCGACTGAACACACACACACACCTGCAGTCCTCAGTACAACCCTGTCAAGTGGGTGCTGTAAAGAACTCTGCTTCACAAAAGAGGAAACTGAGGCAGAAAGAGGGAAGCACATGCCTGAATCCACACAGCTGGTGAGGGCAGAGCCTGATTCCAGACCAGGTCGTGTGTCCTCAGGGAGCCTGGTCTTAACTACCAGCCCAGCTACACTGGGTGAAAAAGTGTGTTTTACACGCTCCCTTTACATGGGAGAAAGAAAGGCATCACACATTGACCAGCTTTCAGTGCTTACCTTTGGGTGGGGGAAATTCTAGAGGGGAGACTTCCGTGTATTAATTTAAAAAATCAGTTCAATGTCTTCTGATTTTTCTGCGTTTAGCACACATTGCTTACTGGCAATGAATTACAAGTTTTTCAAAGCTGTGGAGTTGCCCTAAGTGATGAGGAAGCAGTCATTCTCCCCCTCCTTGGGTTGTTTCGGTAATTTACAGGTCAAAACAGGATTAAGGAAGGGGCTCAGCTTTCCTAACCCCCTTCTCTGCTAAGCCCTTGATTGTAAAGCCTCCCAAAGACACAGAATGTCTTGTTTCTTTTTTTGTTTGTTAAATTTCACTTCTTTCTGAACATTCTGTGCTGGGCCTTTTTTTTTTTCTTCTAAAAGGATTACTGCACTAGGGCCCAGCATTCCAGAGGCCTGACGTTGGGACCGGCAGCTGGGTCCCTCTTCCCACTGCTGTCAGCCCGGCATTGCCAAGATCCTTATTATTTCTGCTCTGCATTTTCTCAGAATCCCAGAGGTAAGCGGTGAGAGGAAAATTCTCATTTTTTTTCCCTTGACTCAAATCATTTTGGCTCTTGAGATTGTAACAAATACCAAGGGGCCTAGAAATAGTGCAGTGTTTCCCGGTATTAAATTTTTTAAAAAGGGAAAACACACCCGGGGTTGTTTTCTCTAAATCTGTGTTGGCTTTATCAACACGGAGGTGCGGCTGGCTGGATTCTTCAGTCTCTGGAGATGGAGATGACAGTTTTCTGGGGTGGGGGTTGTGCGCCCCTCCCCCACCCTTTCACAGCTCCCTCACCCCACTTCCCACCCCATGCCATCCCCCACCTCCCACCCCTGCCGCACCATGTGAAGGGCTATGCACAGAAATGAGAAGGGGTTAGAGCAACTCCACCCCTTCACTTCCTCAGGGCTGGCTGGTTTAGTCACTTTCATGCAGGCAGAATTCGCAAGGGGCCGAACCAGGGTCTTAACCCAGGTCTACCCAAGTCCCTGGTGGCTCAAGACGGTAAAGCGTCTGCCTACAATGCAGGAGACCCGGGTTCATTCCCTGGGTCAGGAAGATCTCCTGGAGAAGGAAATGGCAACCCACTCCAGTATTCTTGCCTAGAAAATCCCATGGACGGAGGAGCCTGGTAGGTTACAGTCCATGGGGTCACAAAGAGTCGGACTCGACTGAGCGACTTCACTCACCCAAGTGCCAAGTCTGTGCCTTAACCATTCAGATCAGGGTCTAAGACTGGAGGTAACTATTGACTCTGTGGAGGCTGAAGGTCTACTTCTCACTCTCTCACCCACCCTAGAAAGCACCAGGGTCAAGGGGCTCAAGCAGTGTTTATGGGATGAATGAATGACTGGGTGAATGAATATGTGGACCAAACTGCCAAAGAAGGCAAAAGTGGCCATGAAGTCAGGTTACTTTTTTTAATTTGAGAGAGGAGTTTGGGGGTTTGAGGGTCTGGGTTTGGGGGCTAGCTTTTATTCTCTACTGGTCTGGAGTCTTTTCCATGGCTGAAGGGTGGGTGGTAGCTCTGGAGAGATTGTGGGAGAAGTAGGGGGCAGAGAGTTGCCTCCAGGAGAGGGAGGTGCCCTGGTGAGAGGAACTCACTCCAGACCCCAGTCTGGACCCCAGGCAGGGACTGGCATGTGTTCTCTGTAAAAGGCCAGGCAGTAAATATTTTATTATTTTCTAAAAATAAATATTTCTTTTTAATTGAGGTAATGCTGGTTTATAACATTACGTAAGCTGCATATGTACAGCATTATATTCCCACTTTGGATGTAAATATTTTAGGCTTTGAATTCTCAGAATTGGCTTGGTTTGAGGTCCCTGGAAGCAGGGAACAAGTCTTAGGCGGCTCTGCCTCCCAAGCACCTAGCCCAGGCAAGCCTTCAATCAGCGTCTGTAGAATTGAATTGGCCCTTTGTTCCCACACTTGGTTCTCATCAACACAGTGCTCTTCTCCAGTCATCTCCCTTCCTCCAGCCTCTCTCCTGTGCTAGATGCTTCCGGCTGCTACAACATCCTAACCCACATTTGCCTCCTTGCCCACATCACTCAGTGCCCCACCAGCAATTAAAGAAGTTTTAACCAAAGCTCCAAAGAACGTAATGGGATGAACCAACTGGCCTGGGTAGGCTTGCCTGTGAACTATGCTGCGGAAAGGGAGTGTTTATTTGGGCAGACAGTGAACTCAGAGATAAACACAGTCAGAGCCCAGTGAGGTCAGCATACAGTGAAGGAGGTAAAATTTTCCATTCTGGTTCAGCCATGACTAAAGTTGTCAGGAATCAGTGCAATAACTATGAGTTTGAACTGCTTTGCATGAGTAAATCTCTTTGCAAATCTGGGCTTTTATTTTCCCGTATGTTCTTAGTTTACCTCTCGTAAGACTTCAACAGATACAACAGAAGAAAAAGTGATTCAAAGCATATTCAGCATTTTATTTTTTTTGTCCATTATTGAGCAAACACTCAATAGTACGTATTCAGAGTCAGGTACCATTCTGAGAACCTTATGTATAATGACACGAAGCTGCCTTTCATTCACTTATTCATTCATTCAATAAAAATAAATCGGATGTGTTCTGTGAAACCACACTGTGCTAGGAATGAAAAAGGCATTGGATACAGTTTTGTTTGTTTTTTTTTTTCTTTCTCTCTCTCTCATGGGTTTAGTGGAAGAGACAGACAAGGAAATCAATAGCACAATGCCTGGCATAGGGGCACGCACAGCAGGTATCATTTGTCCTGGGTATGAGGAGGAAGCACACGTAACCAGCCCTGAGGAGGTGATGTTTAAGCCTGAGCTCGGCATTGATGGAAAGTCAGCCTGTGCTCTGGGGAGCAGCAAGCCCAACCAGCCTAGAGCAGGGGGCCTAGACCTGAGGCTGAGGTGGGGTCTCAGTCTGCTTGGGCTGCCCTACAAGATCCCACAGGCTGGGGGCGCTGAAACAAACAGACATTGGTTTTTCCCACAGTTCTTTAGCCCAGGGTCAAGGTGTCAGCAGTTTAGTTACCTCCTGAGGCCTCTCTGGGGCTTATAGATGTTACCCTCTTGCTCTGTCCTCACACAGTCATCCTTCTGGGGGACACCAGTCCCATTGGATGAGGGCCCCTCCCTAATGCGGGGGAGGCAACATAATTCATCTGAATGCCATGAGGTGGGGGGGGATGGGGGCTGAGGCCAGTGTGGCAGCTACTCAACTAGTCCAGGGGAGAGTGATGCAAAGTTAAGGGAACAACCGCAGCAGGCCTGGGGAGAAAGCAGGAGATTCCTGGGATTTGCAGCAGAACCTGCAGGCGGAGGCAGCGAGTCGGCAGGGAGGACTGGGCAGAGGGACGGTGCAGGAGGGTGTGTGGGAAGGAAGGAAGCAAGAGGGTGGGATGACTCTGAAGTCCTGAACCGAAGGATGGTGATGCTTCCTGGAATGAGGAACGGGGAGAAGGAGCAGGTCTGGAGGGGGAGGAAGTTGATGAGTTAGAAGTGTCAGTGGAAAACCACCAGGAGAGTTTAGCAAGGAGTTGGGGATGATGGTCAGAGAATCTGAAAACGAGTCTGGTCTGGAACTAGAGATTTGAGAATCATCAGTGAAGTTGGGGCTGAGAATTTAGAGCCAGGATTTGAACCAGATCACCCAGGGAAAGAGAAGGTGGCCAGGGACAGAACCCTGGGACTCCAGAAAAGGAGTGGCCTGAGTAGTGGGAGGAAGACCAGCAGACGACGGGGAGCTGGCATGACCATCCGTGCTCTGCTAATAGATGCCTTGACAGCATCTCATGTGACTCTTACAGAAGTCCCCTCTTACAGGCATAAAGTAAACTCTTAAAGGGCACTTACTGAAGGCCAGGCACTGTTGAGAAGACTTGGTGGTAGTTCATCGAATCCTCACAAAGTCTCACTATTTACACAGGAGGAAACTGGAGCAGAGAGGAACCAGATGCTCAAGATCACAGAGCGAGCTGAACATAGAACTGGAATCCAGGTGATAAGGCGGCAACATCTGAGCTAGGAGCCATGTGACTGTTCTGCCTCCTCCTGCCTTGCATGGATTTTAAGAACAAGCAAGTCAAGCACCAGAGAAGTGAAGACGACATGGCCAATAAGGGTCAGCACCGAGTTTTAAAATAAAACCTTTGCACTATCCGCTGTCTGTGCAACTTTTTCACAAGCTAAGGGAGGGAAGAATTGCAGGCAAAAGTGTTGTCTAGTGAGATTAAGACAGAAAGCATCTGTTAGATTTGGTAGCATGGACATCACTGGGGAGTCAGGAAGGTCAGTTTCAGTGGTATGATGGGGTGGAGGTCTGGTGGTAAAGTCTTGAAGAGTGAATGGTAGGCATTAGTTTAGATGGTCCTTTCAGGAAGTTTGAGTAAAGAGAGAAAGTGAGAGATGGGAGAGCAGCTAAAAAGAGAGAGATAAAAATGCTCAAAAATCATTTTTTTGTTAAGAGGGGAAAACTTGCATGTATTTGCATGCTGACAGGAAATCCAAGGATGAGGGTTATGCTAGCGGAGAACTGGCTTTCAGTCTGCTATGAGTTTGGTTAATTGGAATCAAGGTCTCTGGGTCTGGCTGACTTGAACCTCCAAACCTGAGGAACTGAGCCTGTGAGCTGGTGATGTCACCCCAAAGGGAACATGTGGGGATGGCAAGATCTTGATTGTCTTGCTTGAACTGCAAACATAGCCACAGACTCACCCATGGGTGATTGTTCTGCTATGAACAGTCTTCTAAATTTGAATGGCAACATCACATCGAAATTGTTATCTTCATTTGTAATCTAAGAACTACAAATATAGATAGCTGAGGTATCATACCCCTAGGACCAAAGATTTGAAACCATGAGAATTCACTGCTGGTGAGAAGACATTGGCTACAATTCTTTTGGAAAACAGTGGTACATGTTTTAAGAGCCTTGTGTATTGTCATATCACTTATCTCAATAATTCCATTTCTGAGAGTTTGGATTAAAAACTTAATGTGCAAAGATGCTCATTGCAGCATTGTTTATAAGAAAAAACTGGAAATAACATAAGAGATTAAGAGCAAAGAAATGTCGAGACAAACTATAATATATCCACTTGATAAAAAAATGGTGGCTTAAAATACTACTTACAAAAACAATTTTTGAAACATTATATATATATACACACACACACATATAAATGGTCTTAAATGAGAAAAGCAGAATGAAAATTCTACCGTATGAACACAACTGTGTAAACAAGCCAACAATATAAAAAAGACTGAAGATATCGTTGCTAGACTTGATTACGTTTGCCTGGTTAATACTTTGATAATGAAAAGGAAACAACACATGAAAAGATCTGTCTAACTCTCCACTAATTAGCAATGTTTGGCATTACAATGAATGCTATTCTTTTCTGTTCACTTTTTCATGTCTTTCTCTGGCATTCTGGTAGTGCATAGATTACCCATTAAGAAAGGCAGGTGTTTTACTGAAAATGCATGAAATGATGCCTCTAGATAACACATCAGGAAAGTGTCTTTAAAATATTTTTATTGTGTTCCACATCATTTTTTCTGTACAAAACAATATATACTCATTTGGAAAATACAGAAAAATTGGAAAATCAGAGAACTACGGAAAAACAAAGAAAAATCTCATTGAATTTTTCTTTTCAGATAATAAATGTTGATATTTTACTGCATCCGAAACATATTTTGACGGACTCCCTGGGCTGTAGCCTGCCAGGCTTCTCTGTCCATGGGATTTCCCAGGCAAGAATACTGGAGTGGGTGCCATTTCCTTCTCCAGGGGATGTTCCTGACCTAGGGATTGAACCCAGGTGTCCTGTATTGCAGGTGGAAGCCACCTGGGAAGCTGGGAGAGCTGCTATGTTCATCTTAACCAAGTGCATATAACTCTGACACAAAACATTTTGCCTCTCAACAAAGCCAAACCGTTCATAGAGAGTAAAAGTTTAAGGGTGATCAGTAGTATTGAACTTGGTCCACGTGGGGCTGGATGGAGCTCTGCCATAGACCTGCTCTCATTGACCTGATAATTGGGAAAGCAACTTTTGGAGCTGTTATTGCTGTTGCTGCATCAGAGACCTGGCATAAGCAAAAGAAATAACTAGGCTTCAGCAACAAGTCTGGACATGGTGCCAGAAAATTAGCTGTGCTGGTCCCTACATTTCTCCATGACCTGAGGAAAGGGCACTCCTCTGTTTATTCACCTTGGAATCTCCAGCAAACTGCTGGCTTTGGGAACATAGCAAGTGCTCCACAAACATCTGCGCAAGTGAGCTAAAGGCTTGGGTTCAAATTCCTACCTTCTCACTTATTGGTAGATGTTCCCATCCACTTCTCTGGCTTTGATCCCTGTCTTTGAGCTAATGGCTTTCAGATTTCAATCACTAACAATGTCTTCTCTCCAAAACTCCAGATCCCCCTCACTAACTGCCTACTGGACTTGTCCAGGTGGGTGTTCCATATGTAGCCCCAAATCAGGATGTTTCCTCCTGTACTCATCAGTTGTTGTTGTTCAGCTACCCAGTTACGTCTGACTCTTTGCAACCCCATGGACTACAACATACTAGGCCTCCCTGTCTCTCACCATCTCCTGAAGTTTGCCCAAGTTCAGGTCCATTGCATCAGTGTTGCCATCCAGCCATCTCATCCTCTGATGCCCTTTTCTCCTTCTGCCCTCATTCTTTCCCAGCATCAGGGACTTTTCCAGTGAGACAGCTATTTGCATTAGATGACCAAACTACTGGAGTTTCAGCTTCAGCATCAGTCCTTCCAAAGAGTATTCAGAGTTGATTTCCCTTAAAATTGACTGGTTTTATCTTCCTGCTGTCCAAGGGACTCTCAGGAGTCTTCTCTAGCATCACAGTTCAAAGGCATCAATTCTTCAGTGCTCCACCCTCTTTACAGTCCAGCTCTCACAACTGTACATACTCATCGGATTCCCTCCCAAATCTGCTCCTTCTCCCATGACCTCTGACTTCATTACTGTCATCACCCTCAAGGTACCCAAGTGAGAAACTAAAAGCATCTTTCTACTCCTTTGCCTTGCACTTTCGTCTTCTGTAGATTAGCTCATGAAATCCTGCTGACTCTAGTTAAAAAATGTCCCCAATTCATCCTGTCATTTCCATTCCCACAGCTGCTGTGTCAGACCTTCATTAAATCTTACCTAGACTACTACATCAATCTCCTGGTCTCTATGCCTCCAATCTTCCTATTTCAAAACCTCTTCTGTGTAGTCATAACCGAAAGCATCTATTTAAACTCAGGCATAATTATGCCACTTCCCTCCTTCAAAGCACTCAAAGTCTCCTCAGTACCCTAAGAATCCTAATTCTTAGACAACTCAGACAACCTATTGCTATCTGGCTCCACCTTCCCTTTCTGGTCTCATCCCTTACAAAACTCACCTTCTCACCCTAAATCCTGGAGGAAAAAATAGCAACCCACTCCAGTATTCTTGCCTGGAAATTCCCATGGACAGAGGAGCCGGGTGGGCTACAGTCTATGGGGTCACAAAAAATCAGACACGACTTAACAACTGAATAACAAAAACAGCACCCTAAATAGGTGTCACCTGCTTTGGCCACACAATTTTCTACTCTTCCCCAAATAGACCATAATTTCTCCTTTGCATAGGTTGGCCCAGGATCTTCTAACTTCTTATTGATGATGCTCTGACCCTATATTCAGAGTCCAGCCCTTTGGTCACCTCCTCTGAGAACCCTTCCTTGGACCTGCCAGGTAGAATCAACCCCTTTCTTGACCTTGCTCTCATCCTTGGTCCATATATCAAGACCTTTCTTTGGGTGCCTGGTGGGCAGCAGTAACTACAGCAGTGTTTGGAGTGAGAATGAATGAGCACCTGAGTAGGCTGTGGTGGGTCTACTCCTGGTACCACCTCCCTGTCTCTGGTACCACCTCGCACGCCCCAGGCTCTGGGTCTCACCTACAGCCTCAGCCTCCTCCACACCTACCTCCTGTGTGGTGATCCCCAGGCTTCACCTTGCGAAAGAATGCCCTCAGGTACTTATCTCCCAGGCAGACGCCCCCTTCCTCCCGCAGAAGACTGATTTGGTATCAATGCCGGCCAGACAAATTAGATTTGCTCAAGAAGATACAGCCATAAGGACAGATGCTGGGGCAAAGGGACTCTTGTCGGGAGGAAGGAGTGAATGGAGCTTATTTATATTCTGAGATTCAATGAGATGTGACAGAAAGACCTCATTTCACATGATTAAACTTATGCAGGGTCCTGGTGGCGGCACACACAGACAAGTTAAAGATATTCTCTAAGCTCTACTCAAACTTTGGGAAATGGCTGAGACTCAGCCCTAAATTACAGTACTTGAGGAAGTCTTCCCAGCACCTCAGCGCTGGACTGGACTCTCTTCCCATAAATTCAGGTTTATCCTCAACAGAGATTTTCATTCAGTGTCAGAATCGCTGGAATGCTTGCTTGTCCACCTCTCTATTAAATAGACAGTAAGTTGAGGCTAGTGGAAAAGAACCTGCCTGCCAATGCAGGAGATATAAGAGATGAGGGTTCGATCCCTGGGTCCGGAAGATCCCCTGGAGAAGGAAATGGCAACCCACTCCAGTATTCTTGCCTGGAGAATCCCATGGACAGAGGAGCCTGGTGGGCTACAGTCCACGGGGTCCCAAAGAGTCAGATTCGACTGAAGGACACACACAGGCTAGGCAAGGGCAGGGCTTATGTTTATTCATTCTACTTTTCTCAGAATTTAGCTTTCTGCCTGTCCCCTAGTAGATGTTTTGGAAATAGTACAATTAAACTGAATGGGAAAGCCCTCCTTTCACGCCTTGCACAAAACAAGCCACACCTAACTCTCAAATATCTCCAGACTGAACACACGGAGGTGTTCCAGGACTCGCGGAGCTCAGCCTCTGGGGAGGCAGGGGAGGAGAGGACCTCTGGGTCCCTTCGGTTCCCCCCCCATCCCCCGAGCCTCCCCGGACCCCTGCTGTGGGCACACTGCTCCCCGTGGTCTGCCGTGCCAGAGAAGCAAGCAGAACAAAGTGATGCAATCTACGGGGGATTCACGAAGCCATTGTGGGAAAGTGACACGATGACCGGTGGGATTTCCACATGGAAGGGAATCCAGGCGAAGGAAGGGCCGAGCAGGGGAGATTCACGGAATGATCTGGAAGGGAAAAAACAGAAAGCAAGGATAGGAGATGGTGGTTGGCATTTGACTTCTGCTTGGGGGCGGGGCATGGGAGTAGAGATCAGAGGTCAGACACTGCCCCACGACCCAGGGTCCCAGGTGGGGAGCTGGGAGAGGGACGCACGCCTCGCTCCAACCGGTGCGTGGAGGTGTGGTGCCTTGGGCGAGCTGCACGCTCTGGCTCCCACCTCGGGCCTGACCCGGCACCCTCGGTGGACGCTTCCCTCCCTCCTGGCACTGTCCCCGCGGCAGTGTCCCCTGACAGTCTGTGTCACCCCCCAACCCCCGGCCGCCACAGTGTCCAGGCAGGGGCGGTCCCAGCCCCAGGCGTGGAGCGGCGGACCCCAGGGCGATGAGTAAACCCTTGGCCGCGAGCGGGCGCGGTCGAGTGGGAGAGTGCCAAATCCTGAGATGCTGTAACGCGCCCGCCAGGAGCGTCTGGGGTCGTGCCCGAGGGCCGGGAGGGGCGCGGCGAGGGATAAAAGGGCCGCGCGGCGCCGGGGCCGTTTTCTCAGCGCGGTGGCCGCAGCTCTGCGCTCCTCGCCGGCGGGGACCTGAGCGGCGTCACGGGGTCCCGGGCGGTCCGAGTCGGGGCGCCGGCGCCTCCCCGGGGGCCATCAACAGCTGGAGCGCGAGCCCGGCCATGGCGGAGCTGGAGAGCGCGCCTGCGGCCAGGCCGAGCCTGACGTCCATCTCGTCGGGGGAGCTGCGCAGCCTGTGGACATGCGACTGCGAGCTGGCCCTGCTGCCCCTGGGCCAGCTGCTGCGGCTGCAGCCCGGTGCCTTCCAGCTGCGCGGCGACCAGCTCGTGGTGCCCGCGCCCGCGGAGCCCGCCGCCGCGCGCGGGGGCTTCAACGTCTTCGGAGACGGCTTCGTGCGCCTCGACGGGCAGCTCTACCGCCTGAGCAGCTACATGAGGAGGTGGGTGGCCTCGCCGCGCACCCCGGCCCGCCGCCTGGTCCCCGCCGAGGCCTCCACGCTGCCCACCCCCATCCCCATGCCTCACTTCCAGAGATCCAGCCTGGACCCCCCACCCCCATCACACTTCTAGATTTTTCTCATTGCTAACATCACCCAGAGGTGCGGAGCTCTCCCTGCCCTGGCTTTTTCTGCCCTTTGCACCGACATCTCACAGCTGAGGCTGGTGGGGGGTGGGCAGGGAGGGGAGCGCGGAACTGGCTGATGATTATTCCTTCCTGGCTCCTTAACCAGGTCAAATGAGCTCAAACTGGGGGCACACCCTTGCTAAGCAGAGACTCACACCCTGGCTTTAGCCTGGGGGGAAGGGGCGGGGAGAGGTTGTTCTCTTCTGCTCTATCAGCTGGATCCAGAAAGGAGACCCGGTGAGAGCGCGCATAAGTTTACAGTTTCCCATCTTTAGCCTCACTGCCTTTTCAAAAAGGAAATTAATAAACCGTGTCTGAGAAGAAACCAAAGCCTGTAAAGTCCAACCCAGGGGCCATGTGGGCTGTCGAGCGGGCAGGTGGCTGTGGAGTGGGCAGTTCCGTTCCGGGAAGATGAGTGCAGTGACGTTGGCTTCCCGGAGCAGAGCTGAGGCCAAAACAACTAGATGGAGGGTTACAGGATGTTTAAGTGCGTTGGAAAACTGCCTGAAGCACTTCCTAGGGGACTTGAAGGCAGCAGGATTGAAGCCCATCTGAGGCGGGCTTTGGTAGGGCAAAGGAGGAGGGAGCTTCACCCTGGGTTCTGCTGGGGCCTCTTGCTTCCAGAGGTCACCTGGGGAGTGGGAAGCTTGCATTTGTGCTGTGGAGCTGGGTATCAGGAAGCGGGACAGGTTGATTCTGAGATGAGTGAGCAGACAGCTATTAAGCTAGAAAGCCTTTGCTCCAGGGAGAGACAGCAGCCCTGGGCACCCTATGGGTGGAATAAAGTAAAGAGGGGCAAGCAAACCAAAGGAGATATTTAAAATGCCTTCTTCAAAGTTGCTAGGGAACACCTTGCTTTTCCACTCAAAAGATAGTGAGGGCTTTCACTGAGCACCTGATGCAGGATTCCCCAGAAAAAATCTCTCCCTTTCTGAGCGAATTGAAAATTCCAAGCCATAAGCAGGGGTTGGTGGTAGGAACTGAGCTAGAGATCAGATTTAGGGAGATTTTATTTTTTTTTTAATAAATTTATTTATTTTAGTTGGGGGCTAATTACTTTACAATATTGTAGTGGTTTTTGCCATACATTGACATGAGTCAGCCATGGGTTTACATGTGTTCCCCATCCTGAACCCCCCTCCCACCCCCTCCCCATCCCATCCCTCTGGGTCATCCCATTGCCCCTCCCTAAGCATTTGTCTCATGCATTGAACCTGGAATGATGTTTTGTTTCACATATGATAATATACATGTTTCAATGCTATTCTCTCAGAACATCCCACCCTCACCTTCTCCCTCAGAGTCCATAAGACTGTTCTATGCATCTGTGTCTCTTATTCTGTCTCGCATATAGGGTTATCGTTACCATATTTCAAATTCCATATATATGCATTAGTATACTGTAGTGGTGTTTTTTCTTTCTGGCTTACTTCACTCTGAATAATGGGCTCCAGTTTCATCCATCTCAATAGAACTGATTCAAATGTATTCTTTTTGATGGCTGAGTAATATTCCATTGTGTATATGTACCACAGCTTCCTTTTCCATTCATCTGCTGATGGACATCTAGGTTGCTTCCATGTCCTGGCTATTGTAAACAGTGCTGCGATGAACATTGGGGTACACGCGTCTGTTTCAGTTCTGGTTTCCTCAGTGTTTATGCCCAGCAGTGGGATTGCTGGGTCATATGGCAGTTCTATTCCCAGTTTTTTAAGGAATCTTAGGGAGATTTTAAAAAGAAGGTAAGCATTGTATTTGAGAACAGAGTATGAAAAATAAAAATGTCCAGAGTTAATTGAAGCTACAGGTTAGGTCTTAGGCAGTCCTGACTCCCCCAATCTCAGCCAACAGCGCTGCAAAACTTGAACTGGTTTTAAAGTCTGGTTGTTAAACTCTTGTTTTGAACACCTCCTCCATAGGGGAAAATTAAACAGCAGTGGTTCCCCCGGCAGTTTGGAGTCCAGAACAAACAATGACAAGGTGACAGAGACCAGGGTGCAAAGAAGACTCAGCAAATACAAGGTTCTCATGGGCTAAGCAATAGTGTGAGGGCATTTGTACCTGGGAATGGCAAGGTGCACCTCAGAATAATTCGGGAGGTGGAACAACCTGCCTTCCTCTTGGGGGACAGACCGTGGCAGATGGGTGTGCAGCCCTGAAAGAGGACTGGGAGGGAACCTGGTCTGAACAGAGGGAGCCTTCTAGAAACAAGGGGAAGACAGCTGTGGATGGCAGTGAGAGGTTTTGCCCTCATGGATCAAGAGTGAGAGGCACAGTCAAAACTCAGGTGTCTGAAGTTGCTGCTTCTCAGACTGGCCCAGATTTACCCAGTTGTCTTTGGTTTGAAGATAGATGCAGCTTCCTGTCTCACAATAGTTGCTCTTGAGCTATCCTTCACTTCTTCCTTTCTTCCTTCCTTCGGTGATCTCTAACCAACTCAACTGAAGAGGAATTTGCATGATTTACTCTTTCCCAGTAAGTTCCAGCACACTTCTAAAGATCCCAGAATCAAGCTCAGAATTCCCACCCATGTTGCAAATGAAATTTACTCAGGGTACCAGGTGTAAATTACCATTAACTATCACACACACATACACATACCTTTCCCTTTTTTTTTTTTTCTATAATGCAGCCTGTTAGTGGGATGTAATGGCCAACATTTGACAAAGAGGAGCTCTAATCCCTCGTTTTCAGTGGTCCTCTAGCATGTAAGAGGTTGCTTGGAAAAAAAGCAAATACATTTTTCTTTAATGTTTACTTGAGTCTCAGCATTGGTGCAAAGTATTTCACAGCTATTGTCTCACAAAAGCTGGCAAAGTTGGCGCCGTTGTTTGTTTCCCATTTTTACAGATGAGAAAATTAGGACTCAGAGAGATTAAGTAATTTCCCTGGGTGAGATGCCAGTGAACTGCAGGGCCAGGGCCTCTCTGCAGAGTTGTCTAACTCTACAGCCCAGGCTGTCAGCTAGCTGCTTCCAACCTGGAATAATTCTGGCTTCCTCTAGGACACAGAGGCGCGCTCATGGATTTCCCGAACCTCAAATAAATGACTGGGATTACATCAGCCAGTACACATATAATCAGCCTAAAAGAGAAAGTAAGTCCAGTGGTATGAAGGAAGCCACTGAAAGTAGCGCTGTGACCTGCTTCTGCTCAGATCTGAGCATCTCTTAGCTGGGTAATGGTCTCAGCCCCCTCGAGGTGAGCCACCTGGGGCAGGAAGTGCAGGGGAGGCGGGGAGGAGACACGTGGGGGTGAAGACTCAGGGGAGGATGGGCCACAGTTGGCTCATACTTAGATTGTCACTGGGGGGAGTGTCAGCTCCATCCGAGGGGGGTGGGAGGTGCCTGGGCTCTGTCTGCGGCCCAGGCCCACTTCTCAGAAGCATCTCCGCGTGGAGCCTGGCCACCCTTACTGTTGTGCTCACTGGGCTCCTGACACGACCAGTCCTCTGCTCTGGCCCCAGGTCTGAGTCTTGGATTTAACGACCTGCCCAGGATAGCAGCCCCTTAAATAGGGTGCATAGCGGTATTGATGAAGTAATAACCTCTTATGTGTTGAACTATGATTTTTAGGGAATTCAGTTCAGGGTAAGTGTGGACACCTGATGCAAAGAGCCCGCTCATTGGAAAAGACCCTGATGCTGGGAAAGATTGAAGGCAGGAGGAGAAGGGGATGATAGAGGATGAGACGGTTGGGTGGCATCACTGACTCAGTGGATGTGAGTTTGAACAAACACCAGGAGATAGTGAAGGACGGGGAAGCCTGGCGTGCTGCAGTCCATGAGGTCACAAAGAGTCAGACACAACTGACTGAACAACAACAACAAAGTATGGACAAGCATGAGCGCTGGGACCAGGCTGCCTTGGTTTGTACCCTAGTCCCACTGCTTCCTAGCTGAGTGACTGGGGAAAGTTACTTCATCTTTGTGACTCAATCTCCTTAGCTGTAAACTGAGAATGATAATGCCAACAACTTTATAAGTTGTTCAGAATTAAAATCTGTTAAGACCTCAAGGTAGTCAGTGGCACATCTTCATCATGGGGCCAATGTCAGCTTATGTTCTCATCAAGCAGCCCCAACGCCAAATGCTTCACATACTATTTAATCTTTCAGCTTCCTCATGGGGCACCTCTTGTCAGCCAGATTTAATGGATGAGAATATACATCTCAACAAGGTTAAAATACTTGCTGAAGTCACAGAGGCAGAAATTAAACCCAGATGGGGTGATTCAAAAGCCATGAGCCACAGAACTTCCCTGGTGGTCCAGTGATTAAGACTCTGAGCTCCCAGTGCAGGGGGCCTGGCTTCGATCCCTGGTCAGGGAACTAGATCCCATGTGCCTCAACTAAGAGTATGCATGCTGCGATACTTTTTAAGACCAGGTGCAATTAAAAAAAAAAAAAGCCATGAGCCATTGCTGCTTTCTTCCTTGGGAACCTGGATTTGTCCTTCCAGCCACACTCCAGTCCTTGCAAACACACACCTGCAGGCCTGGATGCAGCTACCCACAGTCCCCAAGGCTTAGCTAAGCCATGACTCCCTGCCCCCACCTGGGCTCCCATCTCCTGCTTCTGCCAACCCATTGGCAGTCTATTTGGCCTGACAGAACAACCCTTCTGCTATACCTGACTCAGCTCAGTAAATGGTTCTAACTCCAGGCCTCTTGGCTTTGCTTCTTCTTATTTACATCACTAGGACATAGCCCTGTGGACCCAAGGAAGCAGAGCACTGTGCATTCCTCTGGTCTGTGTGTGTTTGAATGATTAACGAGTTTGTAAGCCTCTGAGTAACAGGGGTTGTGTCCTAGGCCAGTGCTTCTCAAACTTTTAATAAGCTTGCAAGTCCCCTGAGGAGCTTGTTAAAACACAGATTTTAGATCAAGTACAACTGGAGAGGGACCCAGAATTTTGCAGTTTTACAAGCTCCCCTATGATGTCAGTGCTGTAGGTCCAATAACCAGACTATAAGCAATGAGGTCTTAGTTGTGAATCCTTTCATATTGAAATGGTACGTTTTCTTAGCCCTCTCCTAAGGGCTTCTGTATGCTTCTAGAAAGCAAGACTATTTTCCTTTTTAGGTCCCCAGTGCCAAGCACATAGTAGGTGCTTTGTTGTTCAGTCACCAAGTTGTGTCCAACTCTTCTCAACACCGTGGACTGCAGTACGCCAGGCTTCACTGTCCCTCACCATCTCCTGGAGTTTGCTCTAACTCATGTCCATTGAATTGGTGATGCCATCCAACCATCTCATCCTCTGTTGCCCTCTTCTCCTTCTGCTGTCAATCTTTCCCAGCATCAGGATCTTTCCCAATGAGTCAGCTCTTTGCATCAGGTGGCCAAAGTATTGGAGCTTCAGCCTCAGGATCAGTCCTTCCAAAGAGTATTCAGGGTTGATTTCCTTTAAGACTGACTGGTTTAATTTCCTTGCTGTCCAAGGGACTCTCAAGAGTCTTCTCCAACACCACAGTTCGGAAGCATCAATTCTTCGGCACTCTACCTTCTTTACTGTCCAGCTCTCACATCTGTACATGACTACTGGAAAGACAATAGCCTTGACTATATATGGACCTTTGTTGTCAAAGTGATGTCTTTGCTTTTTAACACACTGTCTAGGTTTGTCCTAGTATTTGTCCTAATAGTCAATGTTTATTGCAGAAATGAATGATTGAACATGCATATCAATGATTAACAGACATCAGACTGATGAATCTGAAATTTTTGTTTATTTCACAAGAGTTGGGCAGAAGAAGAAGGTGAGATGATGAACTGAAGGAACTGTTTTGAGTGTTTAGGGGAGGTTTGTTGACACTGGAAAGAATGTCCTTGTAAGCTTTTGCTTAGTCACAGCAAAGAATTGTGGAAGATATTAGCGATTTCTGGGCCTTTTACACAAGGACTATCCAATATATTCCTTTTTCTCTATTCCTCCCTACATATTTTAGAAATGGACACACACACAAATGTGAGCCATGTGTTTGAATTTCTATCTGTCTTTGAGTATTAAATTGTCAGTTGTTGTTTAGTTGCGAAGTTGTGTCCAAATCCTTGTGGCCCCATGGACTGTAGCCCACCAGGCTCCTCTGTCCATGGGATTCACCAGGCAAGAACACTGGAGTGGTTTGCCGTTTCCTTTTCCAGGGGATCTTCCCAACCCAGGGATTGAACCCAAGTCTCCTACATTAGCAGGTGGATTCTTTACTGCTGAGCCATTAGGGAAGCCAGTTTAAATTGTCAGGGGCCAGGAAAATTTGGAATGACTTTTGAATCATTCCAAGATGATGTAAAAGCTGAAGGAAACTGAAGAAGAATGGGTATCTTTGGAGTGGGTGATCTTAGCTACCCCTGATTTGCTAGAAGCAAAAATTCAATGTTCTTTCTTGGTCCCATCTTTCAGATATTGCCTTCATTAAGCTGTTCCCTTTAGCTTTCCAAACTAAAAAGATGAGGAAAGAAATTGGATCAAGGAAGGAGAAACTCTTACTCATTTATTTTTCAGATACTTATATAGTCCTCTTTTCCTAGTAACTTCAACGAACACAGCCCTGGCTGTGCGTCAGAAGCTTACAGAATTTCACTCTACGGCCAGCGGAGTTGGCCAGAGTTAAAGACACTAATAATGTTTGTTGAGCATCTACTATGAGCCCACGTCTGTATGTCTATGTTATTGGCACGTCATTATATCATCAAATGGAAGGTGATTCTATTATATCCCTTTTATAGATGAGGGGACCGGGTCAGATGGGTTAAGTAACTCACTCAAGGTCATGATGAACTGTGGCTCTGGGACTGAGTTCACACGGCCAGTCAATCAGGATACAAATTAAATCTTCTTATTTTGAATCACTATGTGTTCCACTGGGGCTTCCCTCATAGCTCAGTTGGTAAAGAATCTGTCTGCAATGCAGGAAACCTAGGTTCAACCCCTGGGTTGGGAGGATCCCCTGGAGAAGGAAATGGCAACCCACTCAAGTATTCTTGCCTGGAGAATCCCATGGACAGAGGAGCTACAGTCCGTAGGGTCGCAAGAGTCGGACACGACTTAGTGACTAAAGCACCACCACCGCCATGCTTTCCCGTCACAGTGTTCTGCCTTTCAATCCCTGGATGAAAGCCAGGTGTAGAAAGTTCCAACCTAGGAGCATTCTGGCGCCAGGATAAAAGCACTGAAGAAATCAGAGTTTAAAGCAGCTCTCTTCAACCGTTTGCTTCTCTTCCCTAGGGATGACTTCAGCAAATACAATAAATATCTAGGACACAGGAGCAATATCTGCATTAGCAGTTCAGAAATATGCATAATGAAAGATGAGATAGCTAGTCTCGTCAGACTAAGGTAGTCTAGTCAGGCTCATCTTAAAACTGTTAGCTGAACGTCAGGTACTTGAAGACCTGTGAGACTTAACAATTAGGTCCTCAGTCTTTTTTGTATCTTAGTGACTTGCATATCCAAATTTCGTACCAGCGGGCGCCTGAAGGGCAGTGTCTGTGCATCTGTCTGAATTCAAAAGGGATGTTCCCATTTATTTATTCCACTGTGATTCTGAGGTGTTTAACAATTGGACCAAATCTGGGAGGCTGGGAAAGGATGAACATAAGGGGATATTTCTTCTTTGCGACCTGGTTTCAACAGAGCGTTAAGCAGGGATCTTGCCACAATCTCGTCTGTCAATTCTGTTATCAGAGCTCTCACGTGAGCAGCATTTTCTCTTATCTGTGGTACAGCGATAACTGGCACTGCTCGGTGATGCTGTTGACAGCCTGGGTAAGATCCTAAAAGTGCCTCTAAATCATCAAAGGAAGATTAAATGATGTTGAGCGTCGTCTTATTATTCAGGATATCTTATTAAATTCAGGCTCCAGAAGAAGTGACTCATGTTTAGGTTATGCATTTAACTCAACATGTGACTCTCCAGAAGACCCCCTTTCCCCTCCTTCTTCCAAGTCCCTCATCTTTGATCAGGGCTAGTAGCATTCAGAAAAAGCCGTCCGCGGAATTCTGGGGGAAAGCAATTATTTTCCCAACCAGTGATTGTTTCCAAGTTGAGATTTTTATCTTTTTCCTCCCAACGATAACCTCCAATGAGACGTCAATCGATTTTGTAGGCAGAGGCAAGTAGTGCACTGTCATTTGGGTAGTCCAAACTGCAGGCTTTCTGAATGTATTACACACACACACACACACACACTCTCTCTCTCTCTCTCTCTCTCTCTCTCACATGCACGCCCTAGAGAGTGATCATCAGACCATAGCTACTGAGAGCAGAGGAATCACCTTGAGGGAAATATTAAGTACTTAAGTGACTATGAATTCACTCCACGATCATCAAGGTGGGGAGAGTGTGAACATTGCTTTGGATGGATCACAGGTGGTACTCCCAGCCCAGCATCATGCATCTGTCTCTCTGGCATTTACTCCAATCAGACTTGGTCTTTGCTTCTTTTGCTATAAGCTTTTCCTCCTCTTTCTCCCTCTACCCGGTCTCACACCCCCTGAAATCACAGACCTCACTGGCTGGCCTCTCCTCACCTGCTTCCCTGGTCACTCTCAGCTGCCTGTGTTAGGTCCTTGGCAGCCAAATAGATGGATGGCAGAGGGGGTGGGGAGCACAGGGGGATCCCTGTACTGCTACCCTGCGACCCCACCCCCACTTCCTGGGTCCTGAGCGCTTCAGCTGCATAAGGCACAGGTGAGCACCCATGCTTAGTGAATGAATGAATGAGAGTGAAGGAATCCAGCAAAGGGTCAGTCCCTTCCTCCTTCCTTCTCCTTTGCTTCCTTTCTCCAGGACCTTTTGGCAGTTGGTCAGCTGGGACAAAGAAGAACGGTGACCCTGCCCTTCAGGGGCCCGCTCTCCCCATGCTCACCCCACCCTGTTCTGCCCAGGAAGGGTGAGGGTGCAGGAGGCATGGAGGAAGAGCCATGCAGATCCCAGTGTGCATCTGTGTTATCTCACCCAGTCCATTCCGTGGCTCCCCCCTTCTCCACCCAACCCTCCCCTCTCCAACTCTTGCCCCCTTCACATCCACACCCCTGAACAGGGACACCAGCCCCTCCTCTCCTTGCCTGGATGCACCAGCCTGTGTCCCCCTCCCCCACCACGGGATCAGCCTCCTAACCACCCACCGTGCCCAGGGTTGGGAGGTGGAGGCCGCATTAAAAGCCTGGTGAAATAGAAGGCAGGAAGCATTTCAGATGCTCCATTGGGGGTCAGGTTTTAAAAGCTCTCAATATCGGATCTGACAATCCCAGAAAAAAAAGATGATGACACAGATTTCTAAGAGATGGAGCTGGAGGCAGACGAGCGGAAGCTGTGTTTTTCTGACTCGGGGGTAGATAAATTCTCCCACTGCTCTTGACCCAGGCTTCAGTCTGGGTCTCCAGCTTCAGCCCCTCTAAGTGAGTTGATGGGGAAGGAGGCTGCGAACTGTGTGGCCAGAGCTCCCCAGCTGCAGGCGGTCCCCAAGGCTGTGACTCTTCAGGTCAGGTTCTGGAAGGACAACAAGCCAGAAATGCAGGAGTGGTCTCTGCCTGGGACTAGAAGCCAACACACAGCCATATAGCAAAAGCCCCCCACTCACCCCATGCAGACCTTACAGCGGTGCCCATCAGTGGGGAGGCCGCTCTGTCTTGAAGAGGGCCTGGGGCAGATGCATCCCTCAGCCCGCTGGGTACCTCTCAGCCCACCCGAGTCCACAGTCCACGCTGCTTCTGAACTTGGGTTTGGCTAGAAAATTAGCCATCTTCTTGAAAGAAGCCAATTTGCATCTGCTTTTAAATCAACAATGCAGGTAGAGACACAGAAAGGCGGCTTGGAAAATGTGTAGAGTAGGGAGAGGAAACTGACATGCTGGAAGACACAGTCAAAAAGCAAAAAGATCTTCCTGGGTTGGAATAATGAACTAAGACCAAAGAGGCTGAACTGAATAGGGCCCTGGGCAGAAATCCTACATTGGTTTTTTAAAACTGTACAAGCTCACAATCGGGGAAGATGTGAAGTAGTTCATGTGACTAGTGGTTGATTGTGCATCTCTGGAGAGGGCTGGGTTTATCTCAGGATTAGAAAAGGGAAGAGAGGAAGAGAAGGAAAGGAAAATTTCAGATCCACCAGTTAGGATGACTGCACTGGAGAAGACCTTGAAAAGTCCACTTATTAAAAATAATTCATTCTCAATCCAGGGATATATAGTGCTCTGGTAGCACTATCTTAGGGCCTTCCCAGGTGGCTAGTGGTAAAGAATCCAACTGCCAACATAAGAGATGAGGGTTTGATCCTTAGATTGGGAAGATTCCCTGGAGGAGAGCATGGCAACCCATTCCAGTATTTTTGCCTGTAAAATCCCATGGACAGAGGAGCTTGGTGGGCTATAATCCATGGCGTCGCAGAGAGTAGGACACGACTGAGTGTGTGCGCGCACGTGCGTGTACACACACACACACACACACACACACATACATACACACACTCTGCTATCTTACAGCCCAAACAGATGGTAGTGATCATCATCTGGTAAAGGCTGCCCCTGAGAGCTGAGCGTTGGTGCCAGGCGACCCCAGGCCCAGGCCACCTTGGGTGGCATGCTGATCTGTCAGTCGACTAGGGAAGGGGGAATTACTTATTTTATACAAGATATGGCTGCCTCCCAAAGAATACACTTTAGAGGACTTCCCTCTAAGGGTCTGTGGATATAGCAGGCACATGCCCAGTATGTCCCTGTCCTGACTTCAGTGGGAGGCTGCATTGTATTTATAATCTTCTCTGCTTTTTTCTCAGATATGTGGAACTGACCAACTACTGCGATTATAAAGACTACAGAGAAACTATATTGAGCAAACCGATGCTCTTCTTTGTTCATGTACAGACCAAAAAGGGCTCCTCAAAAGGTAGGTGTATAAAGTTTGGGTTTGGTTCCGCCTTTCTGGGCTGTGGACTGTGGCCTGCTGATGAGGTAGAAGTTGGGCGTGGAGAAAGCAGAGAGGATGTCAGCTTGTGCAAGGCTGGAAGCTTGATGGGTTAGGCCATCAGCATAGGCATGCAGAGCAAACCTCTAAATGACCCTGCAGCAGAAGCCGTCTGCCTCTGAGTTTTCTTTCATACTTCCTGTCTTGGCAGGAAGTGATCTCTGAGCCTGCGGGGGTTGCAAAAATGACTGGAGTGATGACGATGATGATGATGTATCATATTGTCTACCCCGTATCAAACACTCCTGTGAGGAATGAGCTAATGTCAATAATTGGGCAACAACCCTGTGGGGCATGTCATCCAGAGGAGAACATTTTTGAACCTGAAAACAGGAACTGTAATAATTATGCTGGGACAAAGGTATAAACTAGAACTGACTCAGGCATAACTAGGATGCCTGGTCATCCTGCCTATGTGGTACTTATACCATCCCCATGTTACAGATGAGATAGTGATAGTAAAAGTTGCTCAGATGTGTCCAGCTCTTTGCCACTCCATGGACTATACAGTCCATGGGATTCTCCAGGACAGAATGCTGGAGTGGGTAGCCTTTCCCTTCTCCAGGGGATCTTCCCAACCCAGGGATTGAACCCAGGTCTCCCGCATTGCAGATGGATTCTTACAGATGAGAATCCTAGTTTTTTCTCTCTCTCTCTTACAGATGAGAAAACTAGGATAAAGAAAATAAATGCTATTTGCAAAGCTTGGTCTGGACACCAGGTGGGGAAAGGGAGGGTGGCGTGAATTGGGAGATTGGGATGGACATATATACACTATTGATACTCTGTGTAAAATAGATAACCAATGAGAACCTGTTGTACAGCTCAGGGAACTCCACTCAGTGCTCTGTGTGGCCTAGATGGGAAGGAAATCCCAAAAAGAGGGGAGATATGTATACGTATAGTTGACTGACTTGGCTGTACAATAGAAACTAACATAACACTATTAAGCAATTATTCTTCAATAAAAATTAATTTTAAAGAAAAGAAAAATGCTTGTAGATGCTTTCACGTTTCATGCTGTGGCCTTCAAATTTCAAAGGTATCTCTTTATTGTTTCTTCCAGGAAATCAAACTGATAGCAACTAAATTAATTCAAATTCCAATGTGAAAATATCTCCATTTGCCCATCTTCCTCCTGCTCAAAGTGATATGTGGAGAGTCACGAGCATAAGTTCTGTGATAGCATTAGAATTTCTTAAACTTACTTCTAAAATGTTCTTAAAAATGAGTCCAAGAGAGTAAGAATGGGCCTACAAATTCCAAAGAGACTTCCTCAAACACTTCCTCATTCAGATTCATGGAGCCGATTCTCTGCTTATTGTGTTCGGAGTCATTCAGATGCCCTGCTCACTTCATAATTCAAAGTCAAGATGCCCTTCTCTGCAGGAGGGTCCAGGAACAGATCACAGTGTAACAAGGAATGCTTGTTAGCGCGTCTGAGCCCTTGATGTCATTTGGCTTGCTGGTGACCAGAAAGCCGACAGTTCTCTAAGAAGTAGGTCTAGGTCACAAGTGCACCCTTGTTTTTGACTTGTGCTTCCTCATTTCTAGAAAGAACATACGCGTTTCTTGTGAACACAAGGCACCCCAAGATAAGAAGACAGATAGAGCAGGGGATGGACATGGTAATCTCCTCGGTGATTGGAGAAAGCTACCGGCTCCAGGTGGGTTGGCCTGTGTTAATCCAGGGCTGCCAACACAGAAGGGGGTCTGGACATTTCAGGCCAGGATGGAGTCCCTAGAGCTTAACTCTCACTTAACTGAATCCAGACTGACATTTTCTATTGCTGCATTATCACTACCAATAAAGTGAACTTAGTTTCTAGCAACTTCTGAGAAATGGGGTAAGAATAAATATCAGTTTGACCAAGTAGTTCAAGGTCTTTACCTCGAACGTGATGGAACTTGATGCAAAGGCAAAGATTTGCTTGTTTGTTTGTTTGTTTTAAAAATAAAGGCAACTATTTAAAATTATGTCAGAAAGGGAAATAAAGGGTGTGATATTTTGGACATTTGGACAGCTGTTAATTCTATCATATAATTGTACGGTAATGTATGTCTATAATATAATGTTATAGTCATATCCATGTAATTGATTAAATGCTTCTTTCTCTTTCAGTTTGATTTTCAAGAGGCAGTAAAGAATTTTTTCCCTCCAGGAAACAAGATTGTTAACGGAGAAGATTTGAGCTTTGCGTATGAATTCAAAGCCGATGCATTGTTTGATTTCTTCTATTGGTTTGGGCTCAGCAATTCCACTGTAAAAGTGAATGGAAAAGTTCTAAATTTGTCAAGTACAAGCCCAGAAAAGAAGGAGACCATTAAATTATTTCTGGAAAAAATGAGTGAACCTTTAATCCGAAGGAGCAGTTTTTCTGATCGAAAATTCAGCGTAACTTCTAGAGGTATGTTAAAAATTCTCAGGTAGGGGCTTCCCTGGTGGTCCAGTGGCTAAGATTCTGCACTGCCACTGCAGGAAGCAAGGTTCAGTCCCTGATCAGGGGACTAAGATCCCACATGCCACGTGGAGGGGCCAGAAATTTTTTAAAAATGAAAAAATAAATCTGACCTTTAAAGAAAGTTCTCAAATACCCCCAGAACAATAGTTAAAGGGTAGAATAATATCACGGGAGAAAAGAATCAATTAATGGAAAAGGAAAGGCCTCTTGATAAAGGGGAAATATAATATCACATTTTTCAGAAAGTAAGAAGTGAGAAACATTTACTACCAAAAGGAAATATAGTAAACTAACACAACCCTGTAAATCAACTGCACTCCAATAAAATTTTTAAAAAATAATATAGTGACTTTTCCTTTTAGGCTCCTTAAGATTTTCTCTCAGCGGTTTCACTGTGCAGCACACTCAGAAAATAATTTTAAAATATACTGTTAACATAAATACCTGTTAGTGCTCGTTGAAGTATTTTTAACAATAATTTAACTAAAGAAGAATGATGCTTCCCTGATGTGCATATTCAGGGCAACAGAATGTTAGGGAAATGTGTTGGTTAGGGGAGGCAGAACATGGTGGAGACACCCATGTTTAGAAATGTTTGAGGGCTTCCCTGGTGGCTCAGTGGTGAAGAAACTGCCTGCCAATGCAGGAGGCATGGGCTCCATTCCTGGTCTGGGAAGATCCCACATGCCTCAGAGCAACTAAGCCCTTGCGCCACAATTATTGAGCCTGTGCTCTGCAACAAGAGAAACCACTACAGTGAGAAGCCCTCTCATCGTAACTAGAGAGCAGCCCGCACTCGCCACAACTAGAGAAAAGGCCACGCAGCAACAAAGACTTAGCACAGCCAGCAAATAAATAAAATCGATAAAATTATAAGAAATATATTTGGAAGGTTCTCCAGGGTTTCTAAGACCTCTAAAGAATAACTCTTGAGAATTCTTCACTTAACAAACTGCAGGTCATATCTGGTACGTTCTGGATTTTCTCTCCAGAACCTCCTCCCCAGGATTTGGCAAGACTTTTCAGGTAGTGTGGCTAAGGCAGTGACACCAGTCAAGTCTTGTCTGGATTTGTCTTCTGCTGAGCCTGCCCTCTGTCCCAGGCTAGTCTGTGCTGAAAGGCAACTTCTTTGAACCAGGACTCTTGCGGCTAATTACCAACAAAGAAAGACACTCAAACAAGCCAAAAAATCTACCAGTCTCTATGAACCTGCAGTTTAAAAAAATTTTTTTTAAAAAATACAGATGCTTCCCTAATTGTTTTTAATGACAGTTGCTTTTCTTCCAATGTTTCTAGCAAAAATGCTTGAAGTGTGTATTAATTGTTTAGTCCTGTCTGACTCTTTGCAACCCCAAAGACTATAGCCTGCCAGGCTCCTCTGTCCGTGGAATTCTCCAGGCAAGAATACTGGAATGGGTTGCCATTCCCTTCTCCAGGATCTTCCTGACCTAGGGATCAAACCCAGGTCTCCTGCATTGCAGGCAGATTGTTTACCATTTGAGCCACCAGGGAAGCTTACTCCCGGTTATTTCTTATCCTGGAAGCAGCTTCCCTCTGTCTCTGTCTCTCCCTCCCTCCTGCCTTCCCTACTCCTCCTCCTCTCTCCCTCCATGTTGCTTTAGGTTCTGTCTGGATGTTCCTTATAAAGATGCCTTAATGTTCTGCTCCATCGCAGCCATATGTGGTAGTGGGGAGAGGGAGGGGTTTATATGCTCATCGTTTTGGGGGAAGATTACCTTGCCTGGTTGTGCCCAAACCAGATGCCCGGTCCTTCCTTGGATGCCCTGCAGCCTCACGCACTAGCCAGGGCAGGCTGAGCAGGCTTTCTCTGTTTCACCATCACTCACTGTCTGTCCTACAGGCTGCCTGGGCATCCACTGGTTATTCCGGGGACACTGAGGGGCATGTGAAGTTGGGCAGTGCTTCCTTGCAAGTTTACTCTGAGCCAGCCCTGGGGCCCCCTTCCACTCCAGGGCAGGGGAGGAAGGATTCCTCAAGGCTCATCTGAGCCATAATTATGCACCTCAGGTGGTTCAGCCACAACACATCAGCGGCCAGGCAAGCATCTCCACTGACTCTGCCCTGGTGATCAGTTAGCGTCTCCTTCTCAGAAACTGACCTTTGTCCTTGGCATCTGGTCCACACCTGTGGGCCTTCTGTCATCAAGTGAAAAACGGTACCTGCACGCCCAGTTCATGGGGTGGCAAGTGACCATCCGCGTCCTCTTGGTGAACAGCGAGCAACATGTTTCTGTCTTTTGAGTTTTTCTGGGGAAGCCAGGATTCTCTGTTCACACTGAAATGGTTACGTTGGATGTTGTGTGGGTTTTAAGTACTGTTGGGTTTTGGTTTTGGTTTTCCAGAGATGGTAATAATGCAGGCCCTTTTTACTTTTTTTTCAGGTTCAATAGATGAGGTTTTTAACTGCAGTCTGTCACCCAGATCATCTCTGATGGAGCCTCTTGTGGCAGAATTGCCATTTCCATGTGTTCTGGAATCTGAGGAGACACCGAACCCATTTATCTGATTGGGTTGGATGTTCCACAGTTCCTTCTACACCCCAGGCCTGTGCCAGCATCGAGGGCTGAGGGGATGTGAGAGAGGGGGAGGCGGGTACCTCCAGACTCTCTCCTCTGACAGGGACCTCTTCCTTGCATTTCCGAGGGTGATGCCTTGGCAGCCCTTCAGGATGCAGCTGACTTCAGGATGGGAGGCTTTGGCCCCATGGCTGGGAGGTTCCTCTCCTTTGAATGCTTCTGCAAAGAGCCAGAGGAAAGTAGCAGGGTCCTGCCCTCCTGAATGCTTTGCTCATACCCTGGCATCCTGGGGGCTTCCCGGGTGGAGCCATCTTACCCAGGTTTTGCCCCAAGATGCTTCCTATTTCCAGGTTTGGCCCTCTGCTTGGGGACCTCCCTGTCTGAACCTAAACCCAGCAAGTATGAGGTTAGCAGTGCCGTTGTCTTGCAAACCTGGCTGAGCAAAAAGTCCAGGACATCTTTTCTCCAGAAGTTGAGTCTGTTTTTCATCCTGCTGGTAGGATGAAATCTTAGGACAAACATCCGAGGTGAGGCTCGCTGGAGGACTGGCCAGGCTGGTAGGACTGCAACCCTGCCCCCCGCTGCCTGAAATCTGAACTCCCTTGGCCTCCCTCCTAACAAAGTGGCCTGTGTAGAAAGAGGCCAGGTGATGCGATACCAGACATGACGGGAGAAGGATAATGTATGCGGCCGTGTCCTCTCTATTAAAAGCACATAATATCAGTTGGGTATTTTATAAGCTTTTAGCAATCCTAACACTAAAAGCAAAATAGAAGAAAGCTATACATTACCATAATACATTGTAGTCACATCAATACATTTTTCATCTCATAGTTACAGTGGATCTCTTCAAAAAGAAAAAATCATCCTATCTACATATAAAAACCTGCATGAATGAATTGCTACATAGGCTTCTAGTGAGAAAGATTTATCGGTCCTGAGTATAATTTTCTTATCCTTTTAAAGAATGTGCCTGTATGATACATTTTGATAGCACCACTGATTATCCTTTCATTTGTATTTGAAATGGTATGTGCCATATTTGTGCAATTAAATTTTTCCTTAGCGTTCAACATAGAATTGATTAAATTTGTGACCAATATGTGTGACCATTCCATCATGCTATGCAGGTGGTATGTTGGCCTTGCAACTTACTCACTTAGAGTAAGAATTGTGGTTTTACAGCTACTTTCTCAGGAAGAGCCTTTTGGGGGACTTCCCCAGTGGTCCAGTGGTTAAGACTCTGTGCTTCCAAAGGAGGGGGCGCAGGTTTGATCTCTGGTCAGGGAACAAGGATCACACATGCTGCAGGGCACACCCAAAAATAAATAAATGAACACAGATTTTTAAAAAGAAGAGCCTTTTTTGAGTAACAAGTCTGAAATATTTGGAGAAACAAAAGCAATGCTGATGTTTCAGAAAAGGGGAATTTTCCTTAATAACAGAAGACGATAAATGTTTATTCAAACTCAGTGCAAAATGAAGAGTATTAACAATCAAATAAGTTTTATACCAGAGCAAACAAACCTTAGGTGGATATCCAATAGTATATGCTTCCCAAAGGGAATAGAAACTCTATTCACAAAAATTGACGAAGTCCATTTTTTGAAAGTAGCTGAATTCAGGGAAGCCATCAGTCATCACTCCAGGAATGGACTAAAGATCTAGAAGTTATCTTTTATCATTAAAATTTGTTATCAGTTGACTTGGATCCAAGAGCATTCACCCTTAGGTATTTACTTAGCAAAGTTTTATCCACTGCCTCTAAGGAAATTTGTGTGTGTGCTTAGTTGTTCAGTCGTGTCTGACTCTTTGAAACCCCATAAACTTAGCCTGCCAGGCTCCTCTGTCCATGGAATTCTCCAGGCAAGAATACTGAAGGGGGTTGCCATGCCCTCCTTAAGGGGATCTTCCCGTCCTAGGAATCAAACCCAGGTCTCCTGCATTATAGGTGGATTCTTTACTGTCTGAGCCACCAGGGAAGCCAAGGGCTGGTGAGTAATGGTGCCTAAAACATGGCCCTTGCTTTCAAGGAGCGTCCAGTCTTGTAACAGACAGGTGCTCAGCTAGTAAGAACAATAGTATCAGTGCTCAGGGACAGATTCAAAAATGAAAGCATCTAAAATGCTTATGATCCAGTTTTGGTGGTAAAATTAATGACATAAGTGTAAAATTTAGTTTTAAAACAAACACCTAATGATTGATTTATCCAAGTGACAGATTTACGGAAGCTCTCAGTGAAAGAGTCACCTTGGAAGCTATTAATTTGTTCCAAAAGAATGCAAATCCGGACATTATCTACAGAAGGAGGGAGTTTTTCTCTTATTACCTCATGGTTAGAGTTTGAATTTTGGCCAAAGGATAACACTGCCTAACTCGATTGCCTACCTTAATTATCAGCTTGAACGTCTTCTGTTTCAAGTACCCAGTCTATCTTCAAAGAGCAAAGTTATACCCCTATATTTAAGAAATTCAAAAGAATATGCATCAATTTCTGAACGGAGTTTCTAACGCATTTCAAAGATGCTTTAAGCAATAGCAGTGTCATTAGAATAAATGATTACTTTGAAGAAGAGAACATTCATTTGGATGGATAAATGCTGGTCCAACAGATTTTAAATAAATGTTCACACTTGATACTCACAGCTTGAATAAACTTGAGAGAACCAACAGTGTAAGGCATGAATAATTACTCTTAAGAGTTCAGGGAAGACAAAAACTCAAGAATCAGAGACAACAGAGATGGCCCAGGAGGGAGGTGACATGTATGTACGATTGACAAGGTTTTGATAGTATCAAAGGTCTGAACTTGCTGTTATGGCTCTATTTGAATAAAATGTGAGTTTGCTGAGTGGCAAGTTAGAAGCAGAGCTTAGAATTTACCCTGTTAAACTGGACGGTCCTAATAGAGACTAGTATGGGATTTTCTCTTCTGGATTTTTCAATGGAAGGATAGCTATCATTCTTGGATTGCTTAACCACAACCCCTCTTTGTGGCAGACAGGAACCAGGTGACCTCAGGAAGACCTGGACCTTGTTCTACCCCGGGCCATCCTGGGCCTCTGGCCTGCTAGCCTACTTTGCAGATTTAGGAATTGCCAGGCCCCACAAGTGTGGGAGCCAGTTCCTTAAGCTAAGTCTCTCTCTCTGTACACACACACACTGTTGGTTCTGTGTCTCTAGAGAACCCTTAATAACCCAGAGTCCATCACAGAAATTGAGGAAATATTTTACAAGGTAATCAATCAGCTAAAACAAATAGAAATGGCAGTTGTTTTTTTTTTACATGAAGAGACTTGAATAAAAATAAAAGAATTGCGTACTACATAGTAACAGGAAGTCTTTTGCCCAAATATAACAAATCAGAAAAACACCACTCAGCATATTGGTACCCAAAGCACTTGGCATCGCTGAAGTGTATCTGTGACCTTTTCTGGGTTTTTGGAAGCAGCCACCGGCCGAGTCTCCCACCAACACTTTCCCACTCCCTCTCACTCCAAACTCACATCTCATGTTAACCGAAGCAGAACTCCTCAGGCTGGCATATGCCCTGGAATCTCTTGAGGGTGAGGCTGCAGATCCTGATCCAAGAGGTCTGGATGGAGCCTGAGCATTTGTGTTTCTAACAAGCTCCCAGGTGATGCCGAGGCCGCTGGTCCCTGGACAAGGCTCTAAATCTATCCATCTCAAATGTTGTGAATCACCTGCGGGTCTTGTTAGAAAAGCAGAATCGTACCCTCTCCCCACCCTCTGCCCTGACTTGCTGACTCAGAACCTGTGTCCTCACCAGATATCCAGGTGGTGGCAGACATGCTCAGTTTGGGGACCACTTCCTGGCACATCTACTTCCTCCAGGCTGGGGCCCCATCCACCCTCCCTGGAGGGTCAAGTTCTCTCTCAAGGCTCCTTAGTCTTGGCCTATGAACTTGGTTACTCTTCTCTCCTTTCAGGTAATAACCCTCCACCTGACCCATTCCCTTTTCCCCGACTAGACTCTCTTCTCTTACACGGGCAAAATTCAAGTGTTCTTTACTTGCTGTCTCCTTCCTCCACCACCCACCCCTGTCCTTACTTCTTCATCTCATGCTTCTTCTGTACATATGTGTGGCAGACAGAAATTGATTGTAATCATTTAAATTGGGAATAACCAATTAACATTTAACCCATTCGATGCAACTACTTTCAACTGGTTTTGTGTGTGTGCCAAGTCGCTTCAGTCGTGTCTGACTCTTTGTGACCCCATGGACTGCAGCCCCAGAGAATCCTCCGTCACTGGGGTTCTCTAGGGAAGAATACTGGAGTGGGTTGCCATTTCCTTCTCTAGGGGATCTTCCTGACCCAGGGAATGAACCTGCCTCTCTTATGTCTCCTGCATTGGCAGGTAGGTTCTTTACCACTAGGACCACCTGGGAAGCCCCCATTTGGTTTTGATCAATTCAAAACTCTTTCAAAGGCATATTGGAAGACTCGATGTCTTAGTTTCTGTGTGATTGACTCACTTTGGCAGGGGATATGGAACCTTGCCTCTCTTACTCCTGGAAAAGAGGTTTTACTTAAACTGCCGACCTGACCCTTCATGCTGTTGCCTAATCCACTTCAGTGTGTTCTCCTCACATTCAGGTGGAGCCCAAGTTTCCCAGAGTGGCTGCTGGGCCTTCTGCTAGGCTCTCCCCCTCATCTTTCATAGAATGGCAACACCAAGCTCTCAGGGGTTTCAAAGGACACAGGCCGTTCCCTGCTTCTGGGACCTGACTCAGCCTTTGGGTGCCACTCCCTTTTCACCTGGTTGCCTTCTGAGCACCCTTGGAAGCTTGTTCAGTCACTCAGTCGTGTCTGACTCTTTGCAACACCATGAACCGCAGCACACCAGGCTTCCCTGTCTTTCACTGTCTCCTGGAGTTTGCTCAGACTCCTGTCCATTAAATCAGTGATGCCATCCAACCATCTCATCCTCTGTTGCCCCTTCTCCTCCTGCCTTCAATCTTTCCTAGCATCAGGGCCTTTTCCAGTGAGTTGACTCTTCCCATCAGGTGGCCAAAGTATTGGAGCTTCAGCCTCAGGATCAGTCCTTCCAATGAATATTCAGGGTTGATTTCCTTTAGGATGGACTGGTTTGATCTTACTCTCCAAGGGAGCTCAGCTCAGGCAATTTCTTTTAGGTTGCTTTCACTGCCTCCCTCCCACCCACCCACCCTGAAGCTCCAGTAATAACCCTTAATGCCTCTAACATACATCATATGGCTCACTTCCAGTGCTCAGTCAGTATCTGTTAAGGGAAAGAAGAAAGGGAAACATTTCTACTTAATCCTTGAACAGAGTTGCCTCAAGGAACCCAAATTCAAAGGCAAGAAGAGCACTGTACTGCTCACAATGAAATGGACCTGTAAGAACCATCCATTTTGAAGCAGAAATGAAAGACTACAAAAAGGAATGAAGATCAGAGGAGCAATAAGACAAAAGAGCAATACCATAGGTGTGTATGGCTTTACGATTTATAAAGTATCGTTAGAATTATTCGTTTTTACAGCCCAGTGAGGTGGGTACTCGTATATTCACTTTACAGATAAGGAAGCTGAGACCTGGAGCTATATCTGCTTTATGCCCAAGGCCCCCAGGTAAAAACTGACAGATCTTCTGGCTCTCAATTCAGTGTGTACACAACCCACCCCACCCCTTGCCCATTTCACAGCTTGCCTAGGAGAAGACAAACATAAGATATTAATAGAAATTCACTTTTAAAATTCTATATACTCACTGCTCTATTTTTAAAATATACCTCTTTTAATTATACTATGCTAATGAGCTCTACTATTTCCAGACAGTAATCTGTCATTGGGTGTTACTTGCTTAATTTAGACTCCACTACTAAATCTTAATTTAGATGCATTCCTTCTAATAACATCGACAGAAGTCTGTGTCCCACCATTCATTGCAACAAATTTCAGAGTCTAAATGTGTTATATTCATTCTATTACATGGATGGGACTCTACTCAGAAAATTCTTGTTTAGCACTTCATTTTTAGGCTAAAAATTAAGCCTTTTTTAGCACTTGCATGTAAACATGTTTATCTAAGGTCTGTGTTAGAATAACTCCTTGAAAGGATAAGGGATTGTCATAAATTGCTTTTTAAACATGGAGCTGGCAGTCTCCAATGCATATTTACTGTTTTCTCTTTGCACCAAAGTGGGTAACCCATGCTAAATCACTTCAGTCATATCCGACTCTTTGCAACCCCTGGATTGTAGCCTTCCAGGCTCCTCCATCCATGGACTCCTCCAGGCAACAATATTGGAGTGGGTAGCCATTCCCTTCTCCAGGGGATCTTCCTGACCCAGGGATTGAACCCAAGCCTTTGGCATCTCCTGTCCTGGCAGTCAGGTTCTTTACCACTAGCTCCACCTGGGAAGCCCTAAGTGGGTAATGATAATGAAAGTCACCCAGTCATGTCCAACTCCTTTCCACCCCATGGACTATAGAGTCCATGGAATTCTCCAGGCCAGAACACTGGAGTGGGTAGCCTTTTCCTTCTCCAGGGGATCTTCCCAACCCAGGGATAGAACACAGATCTCCCTCACTGCAGGCAGATTCTTTACCAGCTAAGGAAGTGGGTAATAGCTGTATCTTAACTTGGAGACATTCAATATCACTAAAGAGCTAGTATGTACCATATTACCAGGTAGCTGCCAATAATATAAAACCCTCCACATGCTATGAAAATGCTAACATACTTGGGGGAGAGAGACACAGTCCAATCTGTGGGGACAGAAGAACAGTTAAATCAATAAGTATAAAACACGGTTTTTGGTGCCAGGAACGTGGCCTGGTGAGGAGAATGGGGTCTCGCACATCCCTGCTCAGTCCTCTTTTCACACACACTTTCCACCTTCCCACTGTCCCCTAATTCCTGTGCCGGGGTCACCCGTTTGATAGCATGGAGCTATCTCAGAGACTCCGGGTCTAGTTTCACATATGACTTGTGATTTTGTCTTCTTGCTCCATTCCTACTTCCTCTTGCTCAGATTCTGCAAGATCCCTGACAACTTAGCCTTCATTCGCTTAAGCTGGAAACTGCGCAAAGATGAACATCTGCAGTTAAAGTCGGACATTATTACTTTCTTTCAGTCTAATCCCCTTTCGCTCCTCTCCCCGAATGTATGACAGTGCTCGGGAAAGCTCATTGCATGAATTACACAAATACACAAAAGTAAGGTATCTATAGCACTAGAAATACATCTTTTTACCATCGCACAGGGTCCTCAGCCGACCTGGTGAAGGGCTCAGCACCTCGGTGCACCGGGCATGAGCTGTTGGGAGCCTCCTGCGTCTCCATGGCGACGCGTCACAAAACAGCCTCCACCGCAGCACCCAGTCGAGCTGGTGGAAAGCGCCCCGCGACGACGGCCTCTTGGAGCAAGAATGGCAGAGCCTGGGCCGGAAGATGCGTGCCCTTCTCAATATGGCAACAAGAGATGGCCAAGTAAGCCTGCGGACCCTGCCAGCTGGCCCGGCGAGGTTCGGGGGCGGGGTCTCTCCTGGAGCTGGGGTACCTAGGGCGAAGGCTGCCTAGGTCTTCAAGATGCCGCGCTCTTATGGATGGAACTCAATTTAAATAGAGGCTGGGAGTCAGGGAGAATGAAAGGGCGTTCATGACCTTGCCTCTCCCCAGCCCTTCTCCCTAACTCCTGCCAAACCCCTCCCTAAAACGCTCAGTTGTTTAAACGCCCCGTGAAATGCCCAGGAGGGTACAAGGAAAAGGGAGGACTGACGCCTTTGGGAGAAGAAGGCTAAAGACAAAGACGGAACGGTGGTGGGGAGCTCTGAAGAGAGCAGACCCAGGGGCAGCCCTAATCCCAGGCAGGATCTGAGAAACAGCCCAGAAAGGGGGGCAGGGCTGAAGAATGCAGAGACGCGACCCCCAGGCGCATAGGCAGCAGAGGCTGGGAACTAGAGCGTTTGGTGCTCGCTTCTAATCTTCGCTTCCTTTTCTTTCAAAGGGATTTTTTATCTAACAGAGGCAGTGCTTTTAATACTAATGCTGCATGCAAATGCCGCGGGTTTACTAACTCAGCTTTTTGTGTCGGTGGAGGGAGAGCCACTCTAGCTGTGATGCTAGTGGCATGATTACTGTGTAGTCAGCTCCATCCTGGCCTTTCTCATGGCAATAATAACCCACTGCAGCCCTCTAGCTGGGTAATTGTGGTTCCCTGGTGGCTCCAGAGCAGTGGGGATTGTTCAACTGTAAATTCCCTAGGATTGCAGTCCCGGGGAGAATGAATGAAATGCATACTTTCATCCCATTCATCCCTTTGTAAATTACGAATAGCATATGAAAAAAAAAATAATACAAAAATATTTACAACGCTGAGTTTCTCTGTGGTGTCCAGGCAAACAGGAGAGGCAGAGGAAGGTGTGTGTGTGTGGGGGGTGTTCCTCCCCAGGATCTCCCCCTTTGCATTCCCCTTGAATCTCATCTCCCTATCTAGCCACCCTGTCTTGGTTTCTTTCACTGTCTGCTCTCCCCTCTCTTGTCTGGGAATGTTGCGATCCTCCAAGGTGTATCCCTCTTGGTTTACGTACTCTATCTGAGTGGCCACATCCTGCCACAGGGCTTCCAGTCTACACAGAGCTGCCAATTCGTGGCTCTCTAATCTTTAGCTCATAAACTCCTCCTCAATCTCAGACCAAAATATCCATCTGTCTACCACATGCCTTTGGATGTCACAGGAGGGCTTCAGACTCACGCACAAAATTATACTCCTTGTCTTCCTAGACTCGGAAGTGCAGTGAGGGGGGTCCCAGCTGCTCAAAGTAGAGGGGAGGACACCAACACCTCAAGGTCATCACCAGGTCTCATTGATTCTGCCTCCAAAGTGCCTCTTCCCCCTGGGGGAGTTTGCCCCTTCACACCCAGTCTCAAATCTCTAACAGTCACCCCGTGCTGCTCCATCCTCCACTGCTGGAAGGGTCACCCTCCAAAAGGTGGGTCTGATGTGTCACTGCCCAGGTCTGGTCTCAAAATAGGATGAGGTCGATGATGACCACTGTGGGCTGATTGCTATCGAACTATTACTATCGACTGGGCTCTTAAGTGCTGTATTTGTTCCAAGGGCTATCATAAATTAACATGAATGGGTGGCTGCAAACAACCAAAATTTATTTTCTTACATTTTGGAGACCAGAAGCCTGAAATCAAGCTATTGACATGGCTGCACCCCCTCTGGTGGCTTCCGAGGAGAATCCTGCCTTGCGTCTTCCAGCTTCTGGTGTCTTTCAGCACTCTTGACCTGTGGCCCCATCACTCCAGTCTCGGCCTGCATGCTCACAATGGCCTCCTCAACCTCCCTCTGCCTCTCTCTTATGAGGATGTTGAAATTGCATTTAGGGTCCAACAGATAATCCAGGATGCTCCTCACCTCACATCCTTACTTGCATCTGCCAAGAGTGATGGGGCCTAGGTTGGTGTTGCTTGCTTAGGAAAAACTTCCTGATTTCTCTAAGAGTCAAACTCAGAGCTTCAAATTAGGCTCAGTGATGGTTCTTTAGAAAGCAACACTGCCTCACAGTTTTTCCCCACTTACTTGTCCATGCTTGAAATTCTCTCAACAAAGAGCATTAATTCTACAATTGGAATAAAATGCTTTAAAGTGTAAAGTGATTCCCACTAAAGCAGGAGAATCAAAGGATAATGTCATTTCTAGTATAACAGGATCAGAAAGTAGACAGCAGCCAGGAGTCTACAAGCAGAGGGACAGAGCGTGACAGACAGGGGCTAAGCCTTTCATTAGACTGGGGGAGCCTCATGTGGAGGTGAAACTCACCAAAGGTCAAGGGATCATTTCATCCAGGTGCTAGTGAAATGTAAAAAGCCACAGGTTAACTGCCAAGATATGAAGGAGCGAATGACCATTGAATTAAAATTTAAAACTGTATTCCCAAGTAATTTGGTGGTACTCTGTTGGCAATGGGTAGTTGGGCAGATCAGTTCTAGGGTCTGCCAATGCAGAAGACCTGGGTTTGACATCTGGATTGGGAAGATCTCCTGGAGGAGGGCATGGCAACCCACTCCAGTATTCTTGCCTGGAGAATCCCGTGGACAGAGGAGCCTGGCAGGCTATAGCACATAGGGTCAGAAACAACAGGACACAACTGAGTGACTAAGCACAGCAGTGAATTCTCTGTCCACACTCTCCCAGGTCCGCCAGCAGCATTTGCCTTGTAGGTGGCTCCTCCCTCCTCCTGGAACCTCCTTTTTCCTTCTGCCATCCACAGCCTCCTGGTTCTCTGCTCACCTCACGCTCTTCTCAGCCTCCTTCTCCAGCTGCTCCTCATCTCCCAAACCTCTTGACATTGGGCAGCCCTGGGCTTCAGCCTTTGGACATCAGCTCTTCTAATGACACTCTGTCCCTTGCTGAGCTCACCCGCTCTCACAGCTTTAAAGAACACCTATACCATACAATGGGATTCCCTGGTGGCTCAGCTGGTAAAGAGTCTGCCTGCAATGCGGAAGACCCTAGTTGTTTGATCCCTGGGTCAGGAAGACGCCCTAGAGAAGGAAATGGCAACCCACTCCAGTATTCTTGCCTGGAAAATCCCATGGATGGAGGAGCCTAGTGGGCTACAGTCCATGGGGTCACAAAGAGTTGGACACGACTGAGTGACTTCACCATACCATACAATCTTGCTCAGTCATTACAAAGAATGAATTGGAGCTGCACCAGACGAGTTGGAGGGGTTTTCATATCATGCTATTAAGTGACAGATAGAAGAGATACACAAAGGTTACTTTGTGTAAAATGAGGCTGTTTTTGTAAAACAAAATAGGACTAAAACCCAATACATTGGGATTTCCCTCGCAGTCCAGTGGTTAAGACTCCACACTTCCAAGGCAGGTGGCATGGGTCTGATTCCTGGCCAGGGAACTAGATCCCACATGCCATGTCATACAGCCAAAAAATTAAAAATAAATAAAGAATAGGGGAAATTTAAAAAGTAAAATATTTTACAAACCAGTTTGTTACTGAATTGATATACATATATATCAATCTGTATATGATTATATCTGCTGATCTGAAAGTCTGGAAAGAAACAGGCACAATTGTTAACGTGGGAGGAGGGAAGGGTGGAGGATGAGGACAGCATGAGCAAGAAGGAGTAAGGAGAAGGGGTCCAGGAGAGAACCTGACATGGAAACTATGACCCTTTTGTGTAAAATCAGTTCATGCATTTACATTTATCTAATATGATGCATGAAAAGTCAAGCATTAAAACAGTGATAGTGAGTGTCTTAAGATGATAGAAGTTCAAATGAACTCCCTTTATATTTTTATGTATTGCTCAAATTCTTGAAAATAGCCTATGTGCATTCTCAAGGAAAACAATAGACCTATTTGAGTAACTTAAAGGAGGGCTTCCCAGGTGGCTTGGTGGTAAAGTATCCGCCTGCCAACGTGGGAAACATGGGTTGGATCCCTGGGTGGGGAAGATCCCTGGAGAAGGAAATGACAAACTACTCCAGTATTCTTGCCTAGGAAATCCTATGGACAGAGGAGCCTGGTGGGCTACAGTCCATGAGGTCTCAAAGGATCAGACATGGCTGAACACATTTTTATTTAGGGGAGAATCTCAGATGATTAAATTGAGCTTCCCTTCTTCCCTAGTGGAGGTCACAAGTTGGCCTTCATTCCTTTAGACTCTACATTACCACTCAAAATGTTTGTCTCTTGCAAAATTGCTTTAAGTATTGAAATAAAATTTGATCAAAATATGCTGTCTTACCACATTTAAAACCAGTTTATTGTGCTCTTAGCAGGTGATACCAGTTGGGATTCTTATGCCACCACGATGAGGACTGCATTCACACCTAAGACAGGAACAGCACCTGCTTTGTTTCGGTACATTCCTATTCATGCCAGATTGATGTACACACTTGAACTTGTTCACCTGTCTTTCATTATTCAGAGTCCAAAACTGATAGAGAGTAATCAGAGAAGGCTTATAGAAAATGCATTCAGATAAGACCCAATGCACACACAGGTCTCCTCCAAGCATCAGAGAGAGGGTTTTCACCTTAAAACAGTATCCCAAGCCCCTATAGGGAGATTTAGAAATTTAATACATGGATCCTTCATAAAGGCACTGTGTGTCATGCTTTACAACAGAGTCAGTATATAGTTAATATAATTGTGCTACCTAAATACGGAGCATGAATTGAGTCTATTACCTGGTTTATAGGAGGTAGGCAATAACAACTGAATGAATGGACAAGTGAGGAATTGTTAGCACTTCCACCCAACTGTAGTCTTAAGGTCGAACAAGGTCAAGGTCCGCTTACCTTTACCTTCACCCCTCTAACTATTGGTTCCTAAAGCAATATTGGCTTGCAGCTTCTCCCCAGCTCCACCTGAACCGAGGGTGGTGGGAATTTCTCTCCATCAGCTGCCCCTCTAAGTTCGTTGGTGGGTGAGCAAGGGTGGGGCTGCCATCTTTCATTGCATCAGTGGTTGATGGGAAATTAGCATAGAGGACCCTCCCTTGCCCGTATTTACTCTGTAGATTGCTTCCAAAGTAGAGGATCCTTTCACCTTAGAAGTGAATGTTGTTGAGAAGTCCAATGGAGTATTGGCCAGACTGTGGCAGTGCAGTCAGGCAGAAATGGGTTCTGAGCTGAACCTCAGCTTCCTGTTCTAATTAGCCCTTATTTTCTCTGCTACCTTAGACAAGTAACAAGCCCAGTTTTACTTCAGCTAAAAGTTTTAAGGTTGGCAAAGTGGGAATGATGACTCCTGACTAACATGTTTGTTCTGAAGACAAGTTGAACACACTAGTCTCCTGGCTAGCCTGAAGAAATTACCCCCCATATTTCCATTCATTTTCCCCCAGCATAATATTTATGACAGACTTCCAAAAAGCACAGGGCTGCAAGACTCTTGATTTCTGAGTTGCTTGCTATCCCACTGAGTCACATTATATCCCCTACGGGGAGATTTACCATCTGACAGTAACAGTTGTCTGAAGAGGAAACATTTGGGATGAAAGCCAAAACCAAATGGGTACTTACGGAGTCTAGGTCAGTGGTCTTCAAATTCACGTCTTTTTAAAGTTCACAGGAAAGTTCTCATCATAAATTAAAATAGCTGTAAAACATAAAACTTCCAACCCATCCTAAATATTGACATTTTAAAACAAGACCATTAAATCGTTTCTTTACATATAACCAGTGAGTAATGTAACTACCTTAGCAAATTGATACTCTCTGACCCTTTAAACAATATATACAAACAAGCTCTTCTTTAATAGATTATTTATTTCATTCTCTTTCCTTCTTGAACTCTTACTCCCAGTCCACTTCCTCCATAGAATTTTACCCTGCTCTAATATATTTTGTGTTTGAAAGCAATTTATTGATCACTCCATTAAACCTCTTTGCAACTATTTCAGTATATTAATTGAAATTAATTTTTAAACATGTTATATGACTCTGAGTATTGAGTTATCACAATTATTTTTAGTACAGAATTGCTCAAAGCAATAAACACATTACAGATTGTTGATAATTACTAAACACAAAAAGTAAATTTTTTGGAATTTCATCTTAATGAGATAAATGGGGATGTTTTGTTTTCAATTACTTTATGTCTCTATATTTGAGTGTTATTATTTTTGGAATATGACTACACTCAGCATCAATTTTTTCTGCTTACTTTTTTTCAATTTATAAATGCTCATATTGAGAAGGCTTGTTCTCATAATTAAGTAGATGTGAATGAAAGAAGTTTTAGTGAAGCATTGCCATTCAATACTCTGAACTCTTCATGGTTTTATGGCAAAATCACAGGTGATTTTTAATGATTGATTGGCTGACAGCTTGGTTGGGTACTCCTTCACTTTTATTGAAAGCAAATAATTAGATGATTTGTCATCCAGTTATTGAGTTATTCCCTATCTCATTTTCTGAAACGTGTACTGAAAAGGCATGTCTTAACAAATGTTACTAAATTACATCCGTTACTCCTTCACTTGGAAGAAACTTAATTCATATTATATACTCAAAAAGGACTTGGAAAATAGGAACATTAATTTCAGTAAATGTTTTTCAATATAATTTTTTTTATCATTACATACTTTAAATCTATTTTTATCCAAATCTTTGAGCTGAAGATTTAACTCATGCAATTTACATCAGGCTTATCTAGCTGGTAAAATCAGTCATTGTCTAACCAGCAAGTGAAATTAGGTTTACTTCCTGTCAAAATAAAATCTGGCTACACTTCTAGTTCAAATAAATGTTAAAATATGTTTTGAAAAATATTATGGAAACTACTGATAAATTATGAAATGCATATTATAGTGAAGATTATTAAAAGTAGACAGGGGAAGTGTAAAGTGATTTAAGTCTAATATGATTAATTATATCCAAGTAATAAAAATAATGCAGTGAAATGTGTAGCTAAATATGTAAGCTGTCTGTGAAGTGAGGAGTATGATAAAAAAAAGATGAGGTTTCTTAGTTAAATATGTTCTCGTGTGTGCAGAACTCTGGTGCTTGACTTTGGGAGATAATTAAATAATACCATGCATTAAAAACCAGAAACAATTTAATTGATTTCTTAAGATACCAAAAAAATATTAACTATGCATTAATGAAAGAAAAAGTTATATAAGTTAGCATATAGTTATATATGTAAAATTAATAGTATGATAAGCTAGCATATACTTTCATGTATTAAATATTTTACATAATAAAATAAAATGAGGACTGGCTATATTGAAGTAAATGTTTCATAATACATATGGGTTAAAAAAGTTGATTTAAGTATCTTATTGAATGATGAATAAAAAAATCTGAAAAAAGATCACAAGATTTTCATGTACCAGTTTTGTACAGTAAATCTTTAAGAATGTGATAGTCTCAGAAAGATTCCAGTTACACTGAAAAGAATCAGCATTGCCATCCTGTACTGTTTCATCTTCACAGAGATGCTCTTCTTTCCTGCTATCGACATATCCTAGGGACTTTTTTAAAAGCTGGAAAAATGCTTACATTTAAAGATGTGAAAGAGCCATTTTCAGCAATCTGTATTCTCTGCTCTCTTAGAAGCTCTCCTTAGAGAGGGATGAACATTTGATAGTTGTTAGGACAGGGAAAACTAGCTGTTACTCTAAGCAACACCATCTACAGCATACCTACATTCAAGACATCCCCATACAGGCCAGAATACTCTGGTTACAGTCCCACCCTTCACTCTTGACCTAGAACAGCAAGTCCTGGGTAAGTATATGGAATTTGGGTTACAAGAGGGTTCCCTGAAATCACTATAATGAAGTCTCCCTTTGCCAGACACCCTTCTCACGGTTGGCAGCTTATACCCCGAAGTATAATGATGAAGAAGAATCCAGGGAGCAAGAGATGGGAGATGCAATGTGGGAAAGAAAGACCCACATAGATACGCAGATTTGTACTTGGGGAGACACGTTGGGAAAGAGTATACTGAGAAATGCAGATACGCAAATTGATTCCTTTAAAGTAATCTGTGCTGTGTTCCCTTTGCAAAAATCTTCATGCACCTTTGATGACTTCAGTTTGATTTAGGACCACATTCATGCTTGTATCTGCTCATCTGAATGACAAGTGAAACAGTCCAGCATCCAGAGGGATCCCACTTTCCAGATGTTTGGTTTCTTACAAACATAACCTGAATCTAACCCATCCCTCTTTTTTTTAAAGTCAATATGAAATATTTTAGACATAGAAAAAGGAATATACAATAAATTCCCGATTATCATCCAGCTATAATAATCAACAACACATGGACATTTTTAATGTATATCCTCCACTTAGCCTTCCCATTCGATAATACTGAAGCAAAATCCAGGCATTATATCATGTTAATTCTAAATATTTGGGCTTCCCTGGTAGCTCAGATGATAAAGAGTCTGCCTGCAATGCAGGAGACCCAGGTTTGATCCCTGGGTCAGAAAGATCCCCTGGAGAAGGGAATGGGAACACACTCCAGTATTCTTGTCTAGAGAATCCCATAGACAGAGGAGCCTGGTGAGCTACAGTCCATGGGGTTGCAGATAGTTAGACACAACTGAATGACCAACACACATACGATTCTAAATATGTTTTTATGTCTCTCTGAAAGATAAAGATTCTTTTAAAATATGTGACAATACCATTATATCACCTAAAAAAGCAATTCCTTAATATCAAATAGCCAATTAGCAAACAAATTTTCCCCAATTGTCTCATAATTAAAAAAAAAAAAGTTGGCTAGAAATTGAATCCGGACAAAGTCTACACGTTGTATTATCTTTATTCACTTAATCTACAGGTTCCTCCACTTTTCTTTCTTTCTTTCTTTCTTTTTTTTTTGAGAATTTCTTTGTCAAAGAAACAAGTTATTCTTCTGGATTTTTCTGACTCCACCTTCATCATGTCATTTAAAAACATCCTCTTTTTCATGTATTTCCTGTAATCTGATATTCCAAAGACTTCATCTGATTCAGGTTGGGTATTTTGACAAAAATGTTTAACAGGTGGTTTTTTGTGTGTATATTCACAGTGGCAACTGCTGATCATTTCACTATTTCAGTAGGGACTTGAAAACCATTGGTATCCTAATTCTTTTATTTCTTCCTTTTATTAACTGGAATACTTTTCATAGAAACTTTTCTTTACCAAGTATCTGTTACACTGAACTACTTGTTTATACAGAAGAGTACTCAGTTCTTTAAAAAAATTAATTTAAAAAATTAATGAATTTCAGATTATTCTTTTAAATTTCATATTAGGACTCCCATACTTTTGTTAAGGGCTATTCTAAGATACAGGCTTGTTTTGTTTCAGGGAAACCTAGATATTGAATTATTTCTGGCATCAAGCCTTAAGCCAGCCAATCTTCGAAAAATTATTTGACACGTGTACTGTTGTGAAATCTGGTATGTAAATCTTAGTTTGGTTTCTATTCTTTTCTTATAGTCAGAAAAGTACCAGAAGGCTAGGATATACATATTCACTTAGTGATCCTATTCCCAATCAAACACAGTACAATGATGAGTATGTCTGGAAATCATATTCTAAAGAGGATTCGATCAATGTTGGGACTTCAAGAGGAATCAAGAACCACAGATCTTACCCTAGTCAGGTAAGATACTATCTACATATCTTTAGACTTTAGTATTGCATCCATAATCCATAAGAATGAGAGTTTGGATATATCCCAAAGATCCTTCATCATCTGCAGCTATGGTCCTTCTTAGACTATTTTTTGCTCACTTTCTCACAATTATTTTTGACTACTTCTCCCTTATCCCCCTAAATAAGAAACATTTTTTAATTATGGTGAAATTCATGTAGCATGAAATTAACCATTTTCATTTAAACAAATCGCTGGCAATTAGTATTCATAATGTTCTACAACCACCATCTCTATCTCATTTCAAAATATTTTCATAATCCCAAGAGGAAACCCTGTACCCATTAAGAAATTACTTCCTGTTTCTCTCTCCCCTAGTCTCGGGCAACTATCAATCTGCTTTCTGTCTCTATGGGTGATACTCTAGATATTTTATATGTGGAATCATACCATATGTGACCTTTGTGTTTGGCTTCACACTTAGCATGGTTTAAAAACATCATTTTCAAAGTTCACTCACATTGTAGTATCTATCAGCACTTCATTCCTTTTTATGGTTGAATAATATTCTATTGTATGTATATACCACAATTTGTTTATTCGTTTATCTACTGATGGACATTTGGGTTGTTGCCACCTTTTGGCTGCAGACTCTGCCTGCAATGCAGGAGACCTTGGTTCGATTCCTGGGTCAGGAAGATAAGCTGGAGAAGGGATAGGCTACCCACTCCAGTATTCTTGGGCTTCCCTGCTGGCTCAGCTGCTAAAGAATCCACCTGCAGTGTGGGAGACCTGGGTTCAATCCCTGGGTTGGGAATATCCCCTGGAGAGGGGAACAGCTACCCACTCCAATATTCTGGCCTGGAGAATTCCATGGACTACATAGTCCATGGGGTCACAAAGAGTTGGACACTACTGAGTGACTTTGACCTTTTGGCTATTATGAACAAAGTTTCTATGAACAGGCATGTACAAGTATTTGTATTTGGTATATGCAGTCTCAAACCATCAGAACTTACACCATTTTGATTATCCAGAATGCTCTTCTCTTGTCCACCAAGGAAACTCATAGGCTTAGTTTAAAAAGAGCCAGCTAGAATTCCCTTCTCCACTAAAGGAAAGTAGCTGACCTTCTTTGTTTTCTAGGTACTATGTACCCTTCTCCCATCATAAAAGGCAAAGCTCAGTTGTAGCAAAGGATTTCATTTATTGGGTTGCCACACGGCATGATGTCACCTGGAATGGAATCACCTGAACATGTTCAATAGGTAATAAGGTAGTAGAATTTGATGGTCAGGTCAGTAGAATTTAAGGTCAGGATATGATGACTGAAATGATGTAAAAGACAAGGTGGGCAATGAATGAAGGATGCTGTTCCTGTTTTTTATGTGGATGGCTGGGTCTGTGCTGATGCTATTTACTGAACTGGAAATTTCAGGAGGACCAGGTTTGGTGGGGAAGGGTTTAGGGGAAATGTGAGCTCAGTTGAAGACATGTTGGGTGAGAATATGTCCAATGGACAGTTGAATGCACAAATCGGTGGCTCGAATGGAAAAGGTGAGCTTTAGATGTAGACTTTGGAGTCATTAGAACACACACACATGCCCCATTTAATTTGGTTCCTCATGGCACCCACATATAATCTATTTACTTCTTGAGTATTTTCCTTAAGATTTATAATTAATGCAAAATAGTTACAATATTACACTGTATATGTATACATATGACATACACGTACATACTGGACAGCATTTATTTTCCCTTTAAGTGTTATTGAAGGCTCTCAACAAATGACAACCAGGGTGGCAGGGTGTCCTGTGCCGTCTCAACCAATGAGAGCCATAGTGGGAGGGTCCTGTGCTATCTAAGCCAATGAGTGTTCCTCTGCCAGCCTGTAGAGTCTCCCATCACATAAGTTGAAGGTCTATTTCATTCTTTACTCTTCTGAGGGCTCTCTGCCATTTTTGGCCCATTGTTTTGCTTCACGTCCCATGTTCTATGCATCAGGAAACCTTATTTACCTGTAAAATATATTTAGAATATGATCACTTCTCCCAGTCACATTTTCTTGTCTTCCACATGAAAAGTCAAAGAAATGACAAAGCTCCATGTTATAGCTGGGTCAGACGATGGCTCTCCAAGACACTGCAACTTCAGTGTGGTAGCTGGGTGTAAAGAACTCAAAAGAATGTGTATACAAAAACACTTCCCAGGTGGCGTTAGTGGTAAAGAACCCACCTGCCAATGCAGGAGATGTAAGAGACCTGAGTTTGATCCCTGGGTCGGGAAGATCCCTTGGAGTAGGAAATGGCAACTCACTCCAGTATTCCTGCCTGGGAAATCCCATGGACAGAGGAGCCTGGCGGGCTACAGTCCATAGGGTGGAAAAGAGTCGGACACGACTGAAGCGACTTAGCACATACATACAAAAGCACATGTGTTCTTCATCCCATGAGGTGAAACCCTGTGGATTTTCTTGAAAGTTGTGTTTGTATCCATAGGACTTCTTTCTCTGGACACTACCTCAATCGACAGCCTCAGTAAAGAGCTACTTTCCTTGGAAAATTGCTGCATCAATGAAAGAGCTTCGGAAGGCAATAGGAAACCAGTTTATTTCTATCACAAAGAGAGACTTTGTGGACCGATCGAAGGGTAAACGTTCATTTCTCTCCTTTCCCTGGTAAAACGTTAGGCACCGGAGTCTCCATAGTGATGTGGTCGCAGATGTGGTCTCTTCCCTCAAGGCACTCACGGTATAGACGTAGAGAAAGGCAATTTTGCAAACAAGAGTTGACCTAGTGAGCACCTATAAAAAGGTGCACGTTGTGGGAAATGCAGGGCGCTGTGGGTGCACAGTAGGACATTCAGCCTAACCCTGGAGGAAGAGGTCAAGAAAGGCTTCTTGGGTCCAAAGGACAAGGACGAGCCAGGAGAAGATGATGGGGTCGAGTTAAGCCTGCTGTCTTCAATTGTTTACTGTTGGTTTACCATTTTTTAAACACTTACATTAAAATTCCTTTTATTAAACTGATATGTGCATAGAGTGAAATCTAATAATTACCTAAAGGCTCACAGTGAAACAGCAATTCCCTGACCCCTCCCCCATCCACTCTTAGTCCTACTCCCACTGACTATCAATTTCCATCCTTTCAACTATTTATTCTTATGGGATTCTCCATATTTTAAAATCGTATCCTCACACTATTATTTCTGATTCATCAGTCTTAGGCATTATTATTGACTTCAGTTCTAGTAACTGAGGATGTGGTTCTCCTACAATTCTTTCTCATGTCCCCTCCATCCATCATCTCAATATAATTATATTACAAATCTGGCATTAATGCAATTGCTAGTGTTTATATTATAATTATGAACATATGATATATTATAATTATGTTAACACTGCTTGGGCTTCCCTGGTGGCTCAGTGGTAAAGAATCTATCTGCCAATGCAGGAGACATGAGTTTGATCCCTGGGTCAGGAAGATCCCCTGGAGAAGGAAATGGCAGCCCACTCTAGTATCCTTGCCTGGAAATCCCATGGACAGAGGAGCCTGGCAGACTATAGTCCATGGGGTCACAAAGAGTTGGACACAACTTAGAGACTAAATAGCAGCAACAACAAACACTACTGAGCCAAATGATATTTTATGGATATGTTTCCTTTTAGTTCTCTTTTGCTTTTTTTTACCATAGTTAATAATTAACTCTTTTCAAATGCTTAGTTTTCTATGTCCCTGTCACACTCACTGAATCCATTTTCACCTGGTCCAACATCTCAGTATATCACCTTCTGCTGTGCCTGGTGTCCCTGAATCCACAGCTTCTTTGTTTCAATTTTGTTACAAGAAACCTCACTAGGAAGGGCAAGCATGTGACTACCATGAGGTTAAGAAGGTGATCCAGGGAATTCTAACCACTCTGTATCCAAGTTTGACCAAGATCACCTGTTTTCTGCCCTGAGCCTCCAAATCAGCCTTCTACTGAACCAATTCCCTCTGACTTTGAGCCTGCTGCAGTTTTGCTGTGTGGATTAGTTCATGTTTTTGTTAACTCCTTCTGCAGTCCCTTCATTTCAACTTTCTCTACTTTGCTAACTCAACTGCTGCATCTCTATTTGGTTTCCATCTTCTAAAAATGTGTTAACCTCTCCAATCTGCTCTCAGTCTGGTCAAGTGTGGGGAGGGAGGAGTCATTTGCATGGATACCATCCACTGGGTTTCATAGGAAGCGCTGCTAATTCTTTTACTTCCAAACCCTTCCAGTCTGGTCTCTGCCCCCATCTGGTCATCGAAGCCACTCTTGTCAACATGCCCAATAACCTGGCAGCAGGAAATGTCGGTGGCTGCTTGCTCTTTCTTGAAACACTCTTCCTTTGAACTTCTGTGACACCACACTCTCCCAGTTTCCCCTATTGCTTTGTCTCCTTCTTTTTTGGTCTTCTCTTCTACTTGACCTCTAACAGAGTTCCTTAGGGTTCCTGGTTCCTTTAAAAAAGCAACTCTCCATCATCCTGAGGATTTCTGCATGTGTATCTCTTCCTCAAGTCCTTCCTTGGGGCCCTGATTTTGTGTATTGGGGGACCAAGTAGAGGCCTCATTAGGGTTCCAAGTCATCACCTTCTTCTTCCCCTAGCACTGAACTTCCTGTATTATCTACAGACCCCTGCAATTCCATCGCCACATGGCAGCCAGAGGCTCTTTCACAGTCTAAACTGGATCAAATACTTCTACTGCTTCTTTTCACAGTCTTCCTTTGCACTTTGAAAAAAATCCATGTTCCACTTCCTTCTCTTGGTTCACAAGGCCCTGCAAGCCTGGCCTGGCCCTTGCTTTCCTCCTCACTCCGTCCCTCTCATTCACTAGTCTCCAGCTACATGAGCATTTTTTCAGTTCCTTTAAGATCGCAATCTCTTTCCCGCCTTCGGTCAGCACTCAGCCTGTCCCCTCTGCCTGAAAGGCACAGTTTCATTTTGTCACTCTCTTGACTCCAGCTTAAATGTCACCTTGCCTGTGAGACCTTTCCTAAATTTATCTGAAGAGGCGTGCTGTCATCTTGTTTGTCTGTCGCCTTTGCATTTTGCAGTCATTTGTTGACTGATTCTTGTTCTGTTGTTTGTGCTTTACTGTTTCCTCCACTACTCAGTATGCCCCCTAAAGCTCTTATTCACTCAGGACCTAGTACAGTATGTAGCCTCATTCCCTGTAAATATCTGAGTGATGGAGAGAATGTTTGGTAAGTATACTTTCTGAAGCTGGATGGGAACAGAATCAAAAGACCTCCATACTTGCAGATAAAGGGTCATGGAAAAACATCTGAAATGTCAGCATTCTTAAAAGACGTCTTTGAGCTTCCAATTAGAGTTGTGCTTTCTGCAAGCACAAATTACCATTTCCCCACGTGTGGATAAATACCCCAGACCTGTCAAGACTCCCTCCTAAATCTCTCACCTCCATCTGCTTCTTTTCCTCCCCACGGCCACCGCCTTAATTCAGGCTATCATCATCTATCTCTTGGATGACCTCTAATCCACTCCCCTCTCCAACTTTGTCTCCTCAAGTCCATGTCCATACTAGGGTCATAGTGAGTTTCCAGATGTGCCAATTGACATCACTTTCCAGCTTAAAACCCTTCAGTGATATCCCCCTCCCCACCTTTATCTCCAGGATAAAAGCTAAGTGCCTTAAGGTGAGTGCTGAATAATCTGGTCCTTGCCCACCACCCCAGTGTCCTCCAGCCCCTGTGACTGCCCCCTACCCTCCAGTTTTACAATGCCTCCTGTAACCTTGTGCCCTTTGCCCTCTGCCTCTTTTGTGTGACGATCTCTCCCTCCTTTTATTTTTAGCCTATTTCTGTCCACGTGTTCTCAGTCACTCATTTGTGTCCGACTCTTTGCGACCCTATGCACTGTAGACCTCCAGGCCCCTCTGTCCATGGGATTTCCCAGGCAAGAATACTGGAGTGAGTTGCCATTTCCTACTCCAGGGGATCTTCCTGACCCAGGGATTGAAGCCATGTCTCCTGCGGCTCTTACATTGGCAGGCAGTTTCTTTACTACTGAGCCACCTGGGAAGCCCTATCACCTTTACCAACTGGAAAGGAAAACCAGTGGGAATTGGTCTCCTGAGGCGCAGGGATAGTCCCTCGGGGTGGGGTTGGCATTGGGTCAGGTTATCTTCTCTGTTGGGACTTCAACAACATTACAGCTGCACTTCAGCACTCACGTGGTGTTCCTCAGATCCTTCTGTATCAGGAATTTCTCCCAATAGTGCTGAAGGAACTCATTTATAGGAAATATTATAAAGACTATAAAACCATTAGTTAAGAATTAAGAACTAAGAGTTACTGTAAGCATATATCATGTAGGCAGTCACTAGAGTGTGGTTCAGATTAATTACTAATACATAACGATTGGGTTTCTTTTTTCTCTTTTGTTCACTCAATTTAGTAAATATTTAATGAGGTCTATTATGGTGATATGTACTAAGGATCAATGAAGACTTACTCTTTCTCTTCGAAGGAACTTGGAGTAAATCCAGAGCCTGATTTTTGTCATTTCTGGGTCTTCATCTCCAGTTGCTCTACTTGTGAACAAGTCTCTCAAGATCCTTCACAGTGTGGATCCTAATCTTCCCCTCCTGCTTCACCCACAGCTACTGCTCCTCTCTGCCCTGCATTCTTCACATTCACACCAACTAGACTGCATTTGATTAATGCAGCATGCATTTTAGCTTCAGTGCTGACCATTCGTCAAAACACACCTTTTGCTGTGTCTGCCTTTCTTTTTTTATTTTTAATTGAAGGATAATTGCTTTACAGTATTGTGTTGGTCTTTTTTTATTTTTAATTGAAGGATAACTGCTTTACAGTATTGTGTTGGTTTCTACCATACATCAACATGAATCAGCCATAGGTTTACCCATGTCCCCTTCCACTGTATCTGCCTTTTGATTCTTGTCTCCCTTCCACCTCTGGGTTTCTTTTCTTTTCTTTTAAGATTTTCCATGAGGACCATTTTTAAAGTCTTTATTTAATTTGTTACAATATTGCTTCTGCTTTTTACGTTTTGGTTTTTTTGGCCATGAGGCATGCGGGATCTTAGTTTCCTGACTAGGAATCGAACCTGCACTCCCTGCATTGGAAGGTGAAGCCTTAACCACTGGGCCACCAGAGAAGTCCCTCCCTCTGGGCTTCTGTAGCACCTTTTCCAAAGCTCTGAGTCAGTGATTCTTAAGTATATGGGAAGCTTATTCACAGTATAAGTGCCTGGGTCCCTCCCACTTCTAGAAATTCTCAATGTCTGGGATGAGGTTCAGCAGGTATATTTTGACATATCCTTCCTAGGTAATTCTGATGTATTATCTCCATTTGTTACAGTTGCAAGATATTACATTCTTTATCTGTGTCTCCTGTCTATCTCTTTCTCATCACACTCATTTGAGGTTGTCTTAAGCTAGAACAATGATTTCATAATCTCTAACTTTGGCACAGAACACATGTAGGAACTGAAAGCATTTGCTTTTGAGTGGTAGCTAGGAAAAAGGAATAGATATCTGCAACAAATGGGCATTTGTTTATTAATAAAGCTATTAGTAATTCACAAAAACTGAGTTATATAGGTGGTGCTTACTAGCAACAATACCAGACGGTTGTCCAAAATATCTTAAGGAGTGTCCTGATGTTGGAGCCCTAGAGTGTTCTCATCTCTATAACCTTGTCTTCTCCTTGGGTGGTTTATGAGGTCATTATGAGGGCCATTGAGTACCCATGTCCTCTCTCCCTGTGACATCTAAATTAAGAGACACCATGTAATGAAACCCTTTCCCACTGTGCTGTTCTGGACGGAGATCATTCTTTAAAAAATCAATATTAAACTGCTCTTGGGTGCCAGTAGATGACATCACATATTGCTTGATATACAATGTACTTTGGAGTCTATTTTGATAAAACTTATTGAAAAACTATTTTGGAAGAAGAATCAAGGTTAGTGTCAGTAGTAATTAGCACTGTTGTGACATTGCTCGTGATAATCCTGTTTTTAATATTTTTGTTCTGATTAAAGCTGATGTTGTGTGATGTGCCTCTGAACCAACATTTTGTAGCAAGAATTAGGGGTGAGCTCATTCTAAGTGAGATGACCTGATTCTCTCCTTCGTTAATCTGGTAATGCTTATGGAACCTGGCTTTAGCTAGTGTGTCAGAGGTTTTAATGATTGTATTAGTGAATATTTCTTAACAGAGTTATTTTCAAAAATAAAACTACTATGACCCACTAATAACAATGATCTGGCCTAACCATCCATCAGTAAGGTCCTTTTTTGAGTGGTTCTTTTCCAGGTAATGGAGATGATGTGTACTGCCCGTCTAAGGTTGCTGGATTGAGCAAATAAAAATACAAGATGCTCAATTAAAACTGAATAATGATATTGTGTTACCGGGTCAGTTGTGTCTGACTCTTTGCGATCCAATGGACTGAAGCCTGCCAGGCTCCTCTGTCTATAGGATTTCCCAGGCAAGAATATTGCATTTGCAGGCAGATTCTTTACCATCTGACCTACCAGGGAGGTCCTAATAACAGGTAAAAAATGAGTACTTATTCAGACACAAAAAGTTATTCATTATCTGAAATTCAAATTTAACTACACATTTCCATTGCAACAGCCTTGTGCAGCAACCAAAGCAGCAACTACAACAAATTTAACTGAACTCCTATATTTTATATGGCAACCATAGCCCTATCTAAAATATCTCACTCTGCTTCCTAACCCCAGCCCCAGAGCCTAGGCAGGACTACTGGAGTGAGGCGTGCTTTCTGAGTTCATGAAGCAGAAACAAAAGAACACTCCTAACTGATGAATAGTATATTCATTAGAAACTACTTCTGATCAGTTTAGCCTATGCTTCCTGTGCCTGATAAAGCAGAAAATTATTTCTTGGTTGAAACGTCCATAAAAAGTACATTGACCATACCTCTAAATGCAAGAAGAGAGGGTTCTGAGTGTGATAAATTGGAAGCTACTGCCGGAAGCAAAATGGAATGAAAATATGATGCTATTTAGAAATACCTTACAAGGAGTAATTATTGCCTTCCATTTGTACCTCCGCCCCAGATCTGAAGGATAAACAGCCTTCTCAGATGTTTCTGGAATGGAAAAAGTTAGTTCCCCGACCAGCAGACACAGAATTTCGACGGAATTACCAAATTCCAGCTAAAATTCCTGAGTTACAGGATTTTAGTTTCAAATATGGATGCTACTCAAGCCTACCCATTGCTTCTCAAGGTCTAGGTGAGTACACCTGTAGCTTTTTAAAACAATTTTGTAGACTGTTCTTATTCCGAGATTCCTCAATACATTCCACAACACATTTGTGGGACCTGGCGAGTCCCACAAATAAAGGCTGGGATTCTCTGCTCAGTGACAGCTTCTTGTCTTCCCTTCCCTTGTGTCTCTCTAGTCCCTTCTGTGCTCTACAGCCACATGAGGAGCCAAGAGCGCACAAAGAAGCAGTCCATCTACCAAAGTGATTACGGGAAAGCCTACCTGGATTTCTTGACGATCCTGAATTCATTCAGCCCCTCTCAAGTCACAAAGTACCTTCAGGGTGTTTCCTACAAAGGTAAGATGAGGTCTCAAGTTACTATTTGCTAAATTACAGATCATAATAATACATGGCTTTCCACCAAATAGAAACTTTCCCAATTTCTAGCCCCTGGTGTTCAATATATATGTATGTGAATACAAAATGGTGGCACAGTGGTAAAGAATCCACCTGCCATTGCAGGAGATGCAAGAGATGCAGGTTCGATCCCTTGGTCAGAAAAATCCCCCGGAGGAGGGCATGGCAACCCACTCCAGTATTCTTGTCTGGAGAATCCCATGGACAGAGGAGCCTGGAGAGCTACAGTCAATGGGGTCACAAAGTGCCAGACATGACTGAGCACGCATGCAACATATATAGTTTTGTGTAAACTTCAACCCATTGAAAACAAATTTTTCTTCGAAGAGGCCCCAGTGACTATATCCCCACTTATTAAAAAGAAAACATCTAGCTTTTGACTTACTTCTGATCTCACTTTGCTGTGGTTGAACTGCTCCAGGGCGACTTCTCTTTTTCTTACGGTTAATTGATTTCTCCAGTGGAAGTATGTACTCTCTCACAGCTTTGTTTTAGTTTGTGTAATCTTTATTTCCTGTTTGGTGGGTTTGTTTGTGTGTGTGTATGTGTGTGTGTGTGTGTGTGACAGTCTTCTTAGGGTACATGCGAATCTTCATGTATCTCATCCTCAAAGAGATAAATGTCATTCAGGACTGCTTGGGTCACTTTCTAGGACACATATTCCTGTATCACCAAACTAACATGTTATGTACATTATAAAACATTCAAAGTTAAATGTGAGATCACAAAAAGAAATGCAAACTTAAGTGAGAATAACTCAGGCGCGCGCGCGCGCGCGCACACACACACACACACACACACACACACATCCTGATCTCCAGCCCTCGGGTGGCATTCCTCACACTGAGCACAAGGACAGGTAACGTCACTTGCATTCTTCCTTTCTCTTAGTTTTGGCTGCACAGATGGTATTGCTAAGAGTGACAAAGCTGTACAGCTCCACCATGTACAATTTAAAAATATGTAATTAGGATTAGGGGACCATAGATGTTCATAACCAGATAAGACTCCTTCAATTTCCAGATGAGGAAGTGGAGGCCAGGGAGAGAGGGGCCTCCCATGATCAGTTATCACTCAAAGGCTGCAAAGTCTACCAATACTGGTGGGCAGAAAAGCAGCCTTGGCTTTCATGAAACTTTTGGAACAATAGTCTGTATTGTTTTCTTTATCACCGCGTCACCCAGAACAAGCACCGTCTAGGCGGAAATGGCAACCCACTCCAGTGTTCTTGCCTGGAGAATCCCAGGGACGGGGGACCCTGGTGGGCTGCCGTCTATGGGGTCGCACAGAGTCGGACACGACTGAAGCGACTTAGCAGCAGCAGCAGTAGCAGGTGCTTCACATATAGCACTCTTCATTCCAACAACTGTGCTAGGTAAGTATCAGTACCTTGATTCAAAGATGAGGCAACAAATAAATAGAGATGACAGATGTATGCCATGTGTGCTCAGTCGTGTCTGATTCTTTGCAACCCCATGGACTGTAACCCCCTAGACTCCTCTGTCCAGGGAATTTTCCAGGCAAGAATACTAGAGTGGCTGCACAGAACAAAAGCCTAAGTCTATTTCATTCCACAATCCACACTCTTTCCTGGAAGTCTCGCTGATCCCTTGAATATTGTTTGCTCTTTTTAGTCAATAATTACATTCAAGAGATGTTGAATATTGAAGTCTTTTTAGCTATTAGACATAATAGCTTTGATTATCATGATTCTTTTGGTCTCATTGAACTCATATTTAGAGTACTATTGTCAGGTATTTGTCTCCTTAGAAATTTCTCTATTTAGCCCTGAAATAGTTAAGTGGAAAATTTCATCCTGTTTTTCTTCATAATTTTCAGAAAGGCAGATTCTTGATCGCTTTATTCGCTCTTACTGTGATGTGGACCAAAGGACAGATTTTAAAGGAAAATAGTTCAAATGAAGAACACCTGAAAGTAACTGAGTTCTTTTCTCAATAATCAAGAAAAAATAAGATCCAAATTGTTCTGAATTATAATTTCATCGTGACTTTGTGTAATTTTGTTTGTTTTATTTTTAAACAATAAAATCATTTAAGGCTGAAAATCATCCCTTGCCTCCCAACCTATTCCCACCTAATTATAACTGTATCCAGTGGGTTTTGATATAATGTTTTCTCACCATTCTCTTTTGGATACTTACTTTGTGTCTTCAATTCTGGTTTCCTCTTTGAACCAGGAATTATGTGGAAGAGGTTTCTTAATTTTTCAATAATTAGGGGAGTAAAAAATTCATTATTGTTGATTTTGAATTTGAAAGTTGAAAAACAAATCTCTGCTTTGGGAAAATTAGCAAACATTTTTTATGCCAAGTATAAGAATGATTTGTGTATTACATGAATAGCAGAAGAAAAAATGTATAGTTACTTGTATTTTTAAATCACTTCTTTGTCTTAATTGTATATTTGAACTGTCATATTCTGAGGCAAAAATATTAAAAACATTCCACAATAGAAGTGTTTTCATCAACGTCTCCTAGTATTTCTGGGATTTTTGCTACATATTTTTGGCTCCTATGTTGTTTATCAGTGCTTATGACTTACACAGAGCTTCTTCATTTTCCTATTACATGTTATTCTTCTTTGACCATGTTAATGGTTTTGACCTTGAATTGTTTTAATTTATATTCATGTTGCCATTCATGCTGGGTTTGTTTTTTCTGTGTGCTTACTTAATTCCAAATTTCTCTCTCTCTCTTTTTTTTTTTGCTGTTTATGTCTTTCTTGGAGCACTGGGGACTGTAGCTGTGGCCCACGAGTAATTTCATATGGATTCTCTTTCAGTTTAGTGTGTGCAGTGGGACTTCTGTCCTCCCAGCACTCTCCAGAGCATGGCCCATATTCCATCAGGATCTTGAACCAAATATTAAACACTGAAGAGCCCTTTTTTCAATGAATATTTATTGAACACCAGTTATGTGCCAGGCAGTGTTGTAGGTCTTGCGGATACGCTAGTAGTGAAAAGACATACATGGAGCTTGCATCGTGGAGAGAGGGACAGATCATAAACAAGTGAAAATGAACAGGAGAATTGCAAAGTATAAGTGCTACACATGGCATAGGGCTTCCCTGGTCGCTCAGATGGTAAAGAATCTGTCAACAATGCAGGAGACCTGGGTTCGAACCCTAGGTCAGGAAGATCCCCTGGAGAAGGAAATGGCAACCTGTTTCAGTAATCTTGCCTGGAGAATTCCATGGACAGAGGAGCCTGGCAGGCTGCAGTCCATGGGGTCACAGAAAAGTCACACACGACTGAGCGACTAAGTATGCACACACATACACACACAGTGTAAGCAGTGTTGTGATAGTCCAAGGCTCCTATAAGGAGGCCTGGTTTAAGCTGACCCATTAAGAAGAGAAAGGGCCGGCCATGCCAAAAGATGAGCAATAGCTTTCCAGGCTTGGGGAACAGCAAGCCATCCAAGTAGGAGATATCTTGAAGTGTTTCTCGAAGTGTTCTGGAAAGAGTCAGAAGGCAGAGTGGCTGAAGCATAGTCGGCTGGAGATGGGGCAGAGGGTCAGTCAGACAAAAGAGTCAAGGAGGCGCGGGAGTCAGATCATGCATGGAGAGAGTGTCATTGGCTCTTGACAGCGTGGATTCTCTTGTTCTAGCTTCTGTGTTCCAGAATAGTCAATAAACTTATGCTAGTACAAGTTGTGTATCCCTGTGAACATGGATTGGTTTTATGCTAACCCACTTCCTCAGACTGTGCTAACAAAGCTTCGCCTGAGGCTGAAGGTTTCATCTCTCCAGACGTGTTATAGCTGGATCTTCAGCTTTCCACTGTCCTACTTTCCACAAAGGTCCATCTAGTCATAGCTTTAGTTTTTCCAGTAGTCATGTATGGATGTGAAAGTTGGATTAAAAAAAAAAAAGAAGGCTGAGTGCCGAAGAACTGATGCTTCTGAACTATGGTGTTGAAGAAGACTCTTGAGAGTCCCTTGGACTGCAAGGAGATCAAACCAGTCAATCCTAAAGGGAATCAATCCTGAAGATTCATTAGAAGGACTGATGCTGAAGCTGAAACTCCAATACTTTGGCCACCTGATGCTAAGAGCCGACTCATTAGAAAAGACCCTGATGCTGGGAAAGATTGAAGGCAGGAGGAGAAGGGGAGACAGAGGGTGAGATGGTTGGATGGCATCACTGACTCAATGGACATGAGTTTGAGCAAGCTCCGGGAGTTGGTGATGGACAGGGAAGCATGGTGTGCTGTAGGCCACGGGGTCGCAGAGTCAGACATTATTGAGCAACTGAATGACAACAACAACAAAGATTCTTCTATTGAAATCCTAATCCCCAAAGTGATGGTATTAGGAAGTGGAACCTTTGAAGGTGACTAGATCTTAAGGCAGAGCCCTCATGATCGGGATTAGTACCCTTATAGAAGAAACTCCAGAGAGCTCCTTTCTGCCACACAAGACACACAGAGAAAAGATGGCTATCTGAACCAGAAAGTCCTCACCAAACACCAGACCTGTTTGTGCTGTGATCTTGACATTCCAGCCTCCAGAACTATGAGAAACAATTGTTTGTTGCTTAAGAACTACCCAGTTTACGATGTTTTGTCATAGCAGCCCAAATGGACTGATACAGTTACCCTAGGTGATCTACCCTTGTGACCCACAGAGTGAGAGATAAATGCTTTCTGTTGCATGCCACTGAGATTAGTATTGCAATGGCTAGCAGCGGCACTAGTGGTAAAGATTCTGCCTGCCAATTCAGGAGATGCAAGAGACTCAAGTTCCATCCCTGGGTCGGGAAGATCCCCTAGAGAAGGAAAAGGCAACCCACTCCACTATTCTTGCCTGGAAAATTCCATGGACAGAGGAGACTGTCTGGCTACAGTTCTCGGGGTCATGAAGAGTCAGACATGACTGAGCGCACACACACACACAGACACACACACATATACAGAGGTAACTGATGGGGGCACAGTATTTATTTAGATGAGACTTCTCTGAAACCCTCAAAATGAAAAGCTTGGTAGAATCCATTTTCCCTCTTAAAAATATTAAATCTGATCACCACTGACACATATGCTTAAATAGAGATTTTTTTTTTAAGACAGGAGAGTGTGGTTGTGGTCCTCTCATATTTTAAAATCTGCAAAGTCATTTTAAACCTTGATCACTACAAAAGTTCTCCTGCGGTCAGCAGCCACTGCTTATTCTAATGTGCCAAAGGATGTGAAAGAGTGCTTTAATATGGTTCCTTTTTTCAGAGCAGATTGTCAAGACAGATCAGTCAATGTACATGATGTGAGTTAATTATGTATCACCATTATCTTCACTATTGTATTTCAAAGAGAGCAGTGTTTCAACACAGAAAATGATTCTGAAAGTTTTTCTCTTGTGGTATCCCTTGATGGCTCTTTTGATTCTCTTTCTAACCTCCTGCAAACCTCACTACCTGCCCCCAGCTACACACACACACATCCGATCCAAAAAGGATATATAGTAGATTTCCGTGCTTTCCCAAAACATCCATTCTCTGTTTTTAACCTCTTGAAAAAGCTGTTCTATAAGTAAGTTTAAACTTGTTCTGTTTTGTTAAAAAAAAAAAATGCTTTCACAAATAGAAGAGTAGAAAAATAATATAACTTAAACTGAAGACAGGACTTCCCTGGCTGTCCAATGGTTAAGACTCTGTGTTCCCAGTACAGGGGATGGGAGTTTGATCTTGGTCCAGGAACTAGACCTGGCACAGCCAAATAAATAAATGTTTTAAAAATAAAAAAGTGGGTTTCATATATGTATAATGAAAAGTGAAAGTCACTCAGTCATGTCCAATTTTTTGTGACCCCATGGACTGCAGCCCGCCAGGCTCCTCTGTTTATGGGATTCTCCAGACAAGAGTGCTGGAGTGGGTTGCAGGAGCTTCCTGACCAGGGATCGAAGCTGGATCTCCCGCATTGTAAGCAGATTCTTTACCGTCTGAGCCACCCCAGTCTCCCATACATACAATACACCTTGCAAATATATAATATGATGTTGAATTCAGAAGTATGAAGAAAAATACAGCAGGCTAAGGATAGAGAGGCATGAGAGTTGCTATTTTAATGAGGGTGGTCGGGAAGGCCTCTCATCATTGCACTGAACCCACTCGTTACAGAAATGAGGGAGCAGGGGAGAAGCTTGTGGCTGTATGGAGGAAGGACTTCCAGTTAGAGAGAACAACGGCAGAAACCCTTCATGTTCTAAGAGAAGGTCAAGGTGGCCCTGGGGAAGTGAGGGAAGAGCAGTAGGAGATGAGGTCAGACAGGTAGAAGGGCAGGTCAGGGAAGCCTGAGGTTATGAATTTTACTTTGGATGATTTGGGGACTTCCCTGGTGGCTCAGACGGTAAAAGCGTCTGCCTACAATGCTGGAGACCCGGATTCAGTCCCTGGGTTGGGAAGATCTCCTGGAGAAGGAAATGGCAACCCACTCCAGTATTCTTGCCTGGGAAATCCCATGGACAGAGAAGACTGGTAGACTACAGTCCATGGGGTCGCAAAGAGTCGGACATGACTTCCGCTTTCACTTTGGGTGATATGAAAAGCACGACAGGTATTTGAGCCAAGGGTTAACATTGTCCAATTTCTGTTTGTAAAAGATCACTCTCTACATAGAATATTTTGTGCTGGGTAGGCTGAGTGACAAAGAATTGATGCTTTTGAACTGTGATGCTGGAGAAGACTCTTGAGAGTCCCCTGGACTGCAAGGAGATCAAATTAGTCAATCCTAAAGGAAATCATTCCTAAATATTCATTGGAAGGACTGATGCTGAAGCTGAAGCTCCAATACTGTGGCCACCTGATGCAAGGAGCTGACTCATCGGAAAAGACCCTGATGCTGGGAAAGACTGAGGGCAGGAGGAGAAGGGGACGACAGAGGATGAGATGGTTGGATGGCATCACAAACTCAATGGACATGCATTTGAGCTAACTCCAGGAGATAGTGAAAGACAGGGAAGCCTGGTGTGCTGCAGTCCATGGGGTTGCAAAGAGTCAGACACAACTTTGCGACTGAACAACAGGGCAGAAATGAAAACAGGGAAATCAGTCAGGATGTATGGCCAAGGTCCAGGTGAGAAACATGGTGGTTTGGACTGGGAGGTGTTGGGGGAGGAAGTGAGGAGTGGCTGGAATCTGGAGACACTTCAAAGGTAGAATCAGTAGGATTTGTTGGTGGACTGGATGTGTGTTTGGGAGGGGTAGGGGAGGAGATGACTCCAAGGATTTTTCCCTTAAACAACTGGAAAAAATGGAGCTGTTATCTGAGATAGGGCAGTTGGAGGAGGTGTGAGACTGGGTAATCAAGGGTTCCATTTTGGACTGTGGAATGCACCCACATATAATTACTATTAATGGCAAGATGATAAGGGGCTTCCCAGGTGGCTCAGTGGTGGTGAATCCACCTGCAATACAGGCGATATAAAAGATGTGGGTTTGATCTCTGGGTGGGGAAGATCCCCTGGAGGATGGCATGGGAACCCACTCCAGTATCCTTGCCCAGAGAATCCCATGGACAGAGGAGCCTGGCAGGCTACAATCCATGGGGTCTCAAAGAGTCGGACACCACTGAAGTGACTTAGCATGCAACATGATAAGACAACGTTTTTAATACTGGAGTTATTTTCCTCTTTGTTCACTCTCTGATATTGTCTCCCCACCCCACCTCCCAGCTTCATATTAGCATCAATTACCTTCTCATGTGATGGGATTAACACACCTGGGGAGGAGGGGAGAGAGGAGGAACGTATCCAGGTACTCCAGTTACAAATCCAGGCACAGTGAGGCATAAGCCAGCACCGCAGGTACAGCTCATCAGCACTGGCTGCTCCCAGCAAGAAAGTAGCAAGATTTTCTTCACCTGGCATCCCTCTGATCATCAGTAATTGCCCTTGGGGGCCAAGCAGACATCATTCTATTCAGTACAGGAGTCCCTGGCAGGTTTGGCCGCCTGATACCATGAGCTAGAGAAGACGAAGAGCAGGTACTGCTTTGGGAAGGTTAGAAACATCTCATGCTGACAGGTAAGAAAACATTCTCTTCATTCTTTGCTTTTCTCTTTTTTAAAATCTTGTAGAATTTTCTAGAATTCTGCTTGGGGATAGAGGCAGAGAGCTGTTTGCAGTAAAAATGGGTATTATAAGGTAACTATTTACATTGTCAAGGAAGCAGGTTTTGCTCCTCAGGAGGAAGGTAAAGGGAAGTTGGTCCCATTCATTGTGGAGTCTGACCACACGCCCCCTGCATCCTGGCACGAACATGGGATGCAGCAGTGCCCCAGGCATAGTGTGCTCAACTGACTGTTGCTATGGAATTTTGTCCCTGCAATCAGAGGCTCTGCCTTGATAACTTAATTGCACTTTAAGAAATAACCCCTTGAATTTGAGTAAATCCTGAGAATATCATGAGGGCTTTTGATTAGTGTAAAATTAAAGCTCTTTCAGAAGCATTAATTGAATAAAAAGAACACTATTCAAAGAGCTTAAAGGACTGCCCAAACCATTTGAAGATATACAGTCATTATCTTAAAATCTAGTTAATTAAGGTACTAAGTGTCATCAAACATTTTGACTTCAGGCACTTTGCTGCTGCTGTTGCTGCTAAGTGGCTTCAGTCGTGTCCGACTCTGTGTGACCCCATAGACGGCAGCCCACCAGGCTCCACCGTCCCTAGGATTCTCCAGGCAAGAATACTGGAGTGGGTTGCCATTTCCTTCTCCAGCGCATGAAAGGGAAAAGTGAAAGTGAAGTCGCTCAGTCGTGTCTGACTCTTAGCGACCCCATGGACTGTAGCCTACCAGGCTCCTCCGTCCATGGAATTTTCCAGGCAACAGTACTGAAGAGGGGTGCCATTGTCTTCTCTGACACTTTATTTGTATTTAAATCTCTATCTCATTTCTTGTTGTCCTGACCCTTCAGTATCTATTTCTTCCTTCCTGTGTTGCCCTATTCTGAATCTTTTCCAAGTTAGCTGGAAAATAAACTCTAGACTATTTCCAGCTCAGTTATTCTCATCATCCTTCCTACTGACCAAGAGTGGATGATATGTCATAATTAAAAGTGATCCATTTCTTCTGAGATAACTGAGATAAAATATGCTTTTAGCTTGGCAGAAGAATTTGGGTTTTGACTGTTGAAAGAAACAAACTGTAAGCATAATATTAAATTAGCATTGAGTGACAAAGAATACACATAAAAGATTGGGAAGTTGCTATTCCCCCCAAATAAGGTAGAAGAAACCATTAAGTTCTGAGCTAAATATCACCCTCAAGCCCTTGGCATAATCATACTACTAGAGGGCACGAGCCACCTTGCTCTGTTGTGTGAAACCATGAGTACTATCTAGGATGCTTAGAGCTACATACAGGTCATGGAAGACCCACAATGCCTAAACCTTTAGAAAATGATTATCTTGCAAAATAAATCTGTTGCTAGGGAGAGCTCCAAAGTTGGTCAGTCCAACAATTCAAAGATGTTATTTAACACAAATATTCTTTGCGTCTTTATTGTTTGGGCTTTGGGGCTCACATTTGTCCTGGTTGCAAGATGGCTGCAATGTCTCCATCCAGAGGCCACATCTGAGGCAGGAGAGGAACCCAGTTTTCTCCTTTCCTTCACTTTTCAAAAGCATGGGAACTTTACCCAAAGCCACCCAGTGGACTTTCACTCACACCTGATTGGCCAAAATTATATCACATGCTCATGACTAAACCCAAACCAGCAAGAAGAGTGATTACCATGGATGTCTTAGACCTCACGATTCACACCTGCCTGCCTGCCGCCCCCTACAAGACTGGGGAGAAGACCTGCCTCTCATGAAGGGCATGACCCCCAAGACCCAAACAAAGCAGAGTTTCATCAGCAGCGGAGGGTGGGGGAGATGGCTGCTCAGAGGGAATGACAAACAGACACCAACATTTTCCACCCTCTTCTCTGGTTTTCTTCCTGTCTCCTAAGCTGCACCATTACAGTCCTCATCCTTACTTCTCTTCTCTCTGCCTGTTCTTGAAATCCTGGGATCCTCGTCACTCAACTGGACCCTCTTCTCTTCCCTATATTTGCTTTCTGCTCAGTCTTGTGGTATTAAATGCCATCTACATGCTGAAAAAAGAAAGTGAAAGTGTTAGCTGCTCAGTTGTGTCTGATTCTGTGCTACTCCATGGACTGTAGCCCACCCACTCCTCTGTCCATGGGATTCTCCAGGCAAGAATACTGGAGTGGGCTTTACATCTTTGTCTCTTTTGCTGTCTCATATACAGGGTCATCGTTGCCACCTTTCTAAATTCCAATATGTATGTGTTAATATACTGTATCGGTATTTTTCTTTCTGACTTACTTCACTCTGTATCATAGGCTCCAGTTTCATCCACTTCAGAACTGATTCAAATGCATTCTTTTCAATAGCTGAGTAATATTCCACTGTGTATATATATGTACCACAGCTTTCTTACCCATTCGTCTGCCAATGGACATCTAGGTTGCTTCCATGTCCTGGCTGTTGTAAACAGTGCTGTGATGAACACTGGGGTACATGTGTCTCTTTCAAGTCTGGTTTCCTCAGTGTGTATGCCCAGCAGTAGAATTGCTAGGTCGTATGGCAGTTCTATTTCCAGTTTTTTAAGGAATCTCCACACTGTTCTCCATAGTGGCTGTACTAGTTTGCATTCCCACCAACAGTGTAAGAAGGTTCCCTTTTCTCCACACCCTCTGCAGCATTTATTGTTTGTAGACTTTTTGATAGCAGCCATTCTGACCGGCATGAGATGGTAACTCATTGTGGTTTTGATTTGCATTTCTCTGTTAATGAGTGATGTTGCGCATCTTTTCATGTGTTTGTTAGCCATCTGTATGTCTTCTTTGGAGAAATGTCTGTTTAGTTCTTTGGCCCTGGACTCTGTGGGAGAAGGCGAGGTTGGGATGATTTGAGAGAATAGCATTGAAACATGTATATTATCATATGTCAAATAGATTGCCAGTCCAGGTTCGATGCATGAAATATGGTGCTCAGGGCTGGTGCACTGGGATGACCCTGCTGGATAGGATGGGGAGGGAGATGAGAGGGGGGTTCAGGATGGGGAACACACGTACAACCATGGCTAATTGCTGTCAATGTATGGCAAAAACTACTACAATATTGTAAAGTAATTAGCCTCCAATTAAAATAAATAAATAAATTAAAAAAAAAAAAGAATACTGGAGTGGGTTGCCATGCCCTTCTCTCCAGGGGATCTTTGTGATTCAGGGATCGAACCCAGGTCTTCTGAATTGCAGGCTGATTCTTTACCACTTGAGCCACCAGGGAAATCCCAGTCTACACATCGGCAACCCTTCCAATGGATATCCTCTGCCCAGACCTCTCTCCTCTGAGCTCCATATTGGACATCTAACGGCCCACCTGACAGCTCTACATGTCTCAGAAGCATTTCAAACATATGAGTACAAAACTGAACTTTCCATTTTCTCTCAAACCAGTCCTTCCCCAGGTTGTTCCATCTTAGTAAACAGCACTTCTACCTGCCCTGTGTCTCAGAACAGATGTCTAGGAGTGAGGCTTGACTCTTACCCTCCCTAACTGCCTATCACAGCCATGCTTCTTTTATTCAACAGGGCATCTAGCACTTCACTACTGCAGTAGGTCTCCAGCCCACAGTAGGTGCTCCATGAATGTTTTATGAAAATGATTGAGTGTGCTTGTGTGTACATCCCTAGACTGAAGAGTGGAAATGTACAGGTTTATAAAGAGCTTGAGGATAATAACAACTCAAGCTGTAAGATCAAAGATAAAAGTGTTCATTTAGGGACAGATTGAAAGAAACATTGACAGTGCTTTCTGAGAGTTATCATGACACTCTTCCTCTCTGATTCAGACACAAGCCCGCTAATCTTTTGGCAGGACTTTCAGGAGCACTAAAGGAGTAGAGATGAAACCTTCCAATTTACTTGGAGCTTCTCCGAGGTGCACTGGTCTCCTCATGACTCCTGGTAACAATGCCACTGTCGATGGCACAGGGCACAGTGAGAGACCAAAGTGATTAACGTTGTGATGCATGATGTGCATTTTCTCCCTAAAGGCTTGTGATCAGTGACAGTTGAAACAGAGAGTGAGGGATGTTGTTCTTTTCTTTTCCAACATTAGTGACACTGATGGCCATGATGTTGAAAGGATGGAGGACTGTAATAGTCAGCTACTGCTGCATAACAAGCACTTATAAAATCTTGGTGGCAGTGAGGATTTATTTCCCAGACATTTGCAGCTTGGCTGAAGTGGCCCCTCTGGGCTGGGTATGGCTGGGGTAGGGCTTCAAGCCATCAGTCTGGCTGGGTTTGATGGTGGAGGGGTGACTGTTCCACATGTATTCTTTCTGGGTCCCAGCTGAAGTGGCAGCAGCTACCCAAGGGAAATTCTCCTCACACTGATGACAAAAGACACAGGAGGATAAGTGAAAACTCCTGAAGCTTCTTAAAGCAAAAGGTCAGATCTGGCACACTGCCACTTTGCTAATTAGTCAATACAAGCTGTAAGATCAAGCCCAGAGTCAAGGGCAGCACACAATGCTTTTTGTGGGATGATCTACAGAGCTACAGGGCAAAAAGCATGGATACTGGGAGGAGAGGCAAATTGGAAAAATACCTTAATCTGCCTGAGTATATACTACACTTCAAAGAAAACAGAAGAGAAAGCTTGGGTTCAGCGTGAATTGATCAAGCCCAGGGTGGGGTTGCATCTCCCTCTGCTCCTGGCTGCTTTTCAGTGTACTTCAAACTATACCTTATGGCCCCTCTGAAAGGGACTACCCACTATCAGCTCCATCCCTTCCGAATCCATTCCATTTTTTAATCTCTTCAGTAACAGCCAGACTACTTCCCGGGACGGTGCCCTGGATGTTGATTTCATAGGATGGTGGTTATAAGAAGCATTTCATTTCACATCTGCTGACACAATTTGCTGTCTCTCTAAAATTAAAAAAAAAAAGGGGTGGGGGGAAGAGACTTATACTCTGATGGCTGTAAAGGATAATGAGTAATTTATTCAGAGCTATATACAAATCAGACGACTGTCTTCTAGACAGAATCAATAATATAATTTTAAGCCCACACGCATTTACAAATGTGAACGCGCCAGTGCAGCTGGGTTGCCATGGGCAACTGGGGCATGCCAGCTCGTGATCTGAAACAGGCCCATGTCTCCCAGCCTGGGAAGCACATTCTGCAGACAGACTCCAGGGGAGCAGAGGATGTTAGTGTTGGCTCTGATCTGGCCGCCCCACAAATGCACTTCTGTGACGGTTTGAATTCGTTCTCGTCTGAACTGTGCAGTTTTTAAAAACAACTATTTGCACAGGACCTCTTCGGTATCCCTCTGTGTCTGTGTTCAAGCAGGCTGGAGGATGGAGCAGGGAGGGTATGGCAGAGCTAGAGGAACAAGAAACTCCACCCATATCTACTGACAGCAAAGGGGGTACCCAGGTCAGAGTATGGGAGCAAGCTGGTTGGTCAACTGGAAAGTGAGTCTGGTGGGTTAGTCTTCCTCAAAAGAGGGCCTGACCAGTTGTTGATGTATGTTGGTTGGAAAAATAAAAGCAAGAAACAGGAAGGCATGGAGAGGAAAGAGAAGGTGGCTTGGGCAAATATAAGCACTGGGAGTGGGGTGCCGGATGGGTAGGTCCCGTTAAAAGGGCTAGGGGGAGGGGCGAGCACACAGGAAGGACCCATGGTGATTTTATTTAAATATGGCAATAGAAAGTGAAAGTCACTCAGTCATGTCCCACTCTTTGTGACCCCATGAACTACACAGTCCATGGAATTCTCCAGGTCAGAATACTGGAGTGGGTAGTTATTCCCTTCTCCAGGGGATCTTCCCAACCCAGGGACTGAACCCAGATCTTCTGCATTGCAGGTGGATTCTTTACCATCTGAGCCACCAGGGAAGCCCAAATAGAGCAACATAAAACCTAAATTCATTGTCAAAGCAGCCTTAGTCAGCCTGGGCTGCCATAGCAAAACACCATCAACTGGCTGCCTTCAACAACAAACATTCATTTCTCACAGTTGTGGAGACTGGAAGCTCAAGCATGGTAGGTCCTGGCTGAGGGTTCTCGTCCTGGTTCATGGACAGCTGGCTTGTCTCCTCACACTGTGAAGAGACCTCAGTTTACACGCCTGCCACAATGGGGAAGCGCCTGAGGTAGGAACAGTGTGACCATCTAAGGTCTTAGGTGAGACTAGCACGGGGTGTTCCTGGACTGTGGGGAGACCTGGAAGCCTCAGGGCCTGTGTGAACTGGGGTGGGAACCCACCAGCAGAGACCTTTTCCTTATCCTTTTTCGGTGAGAACATTTAAGTTATTCTCTCTGAGCAAATTCAATTATATTAATTACAATACAGCGTCAACAACTGCAGTCACCAGGTTTTCCATTAGATCCTCAGATCTTATTCACCTTATAACGGAAAGTTCACACCCTTCGACCAACCTCTGCCTATTTCCTCACCCCCAGCCCCTGGTAACCACCACCACTCTGCTCTCCATTTCCATGAGTATGACTTTTGTTTTTAGATTCTACATGGAATTGACACCATGCCGTATTTATCTTTCTCAGTAAGGCTTATTTCACTTAGCCTGATGCCCTTCGGTTTCATTATTCATGTAGTTGCAAATGACAAGATCTCATTCTTTTTTAAGGCTGAATAATATTCTATTAAAATGATATAATATCTATGTGTGTACATAAATATATGTATTATATATATATGTATATATAATGTTTTCTTTATCTGTTCATCCATCAACATTTAGGTTGTTTCCATACCTTGGCTATGGTGACCAGTGCTGCTGTCAACTAGGATCTCTTTGAGACAATGATTTATTTCCTTTGGATATATATATTCCAGAAGTGGAATTGCTGGTTCACTCTATTTTTCATTTTTTGAGGAACCGCCATACTATTTTCCATAGTGGCTGCACCAGTTTACACTCCCACCAAGAGAACACAAGGGTTCCCTTTTCTCCACATACTCGCCAGCACTTGTTATCTCTTGTCTTTTTGATAATAGACATCCTAACAGATGTGAGATGAGGAGAATCTTCAAAGTGCAGCAGAGAAATCATGAAAAGACCGACTACCTCACTTTGAAGTGAAGTGAAGTCGCTCAGTCGTGTCCGACTCTTTGCAACCCCATGGACTGTAGCCTACCAGGCTCCCCCATCCATGGGATTTTCCAGGCAAGAATACTGGAGTGGGTTGCCATTTCCTTCTCACTTTATCGACACAAAAATTAAAGTCACAGAAGTTAAATGATTTGTCCAAGTTTAGAAAACCAGAGAGTGGCAGGTGTGGGGCAGTGGGGAGCCACTGGGCTTCAAGCAAAGAGACAGGGTGAGAACAGAAGGCTTCAGGAAAGTGGATCTGGAATCCAGAAGGGTCAGGGATGAGAGCAGAGAAAGTCAGGGAGACCCAGACATCAGCCGGGTTGGGGTCATGATAACAGAGAGTAACAGGAGCACAGATTGACTTGGTGACTGGGGATGGAGAGGGAGAAAGAGGAAAATAATGACTCAGCTTCTGAGTTTGGACAGTTTGTCAAATGGTGCTTGTTTCCAGGAAAGTGCAGTAGAAAGAATCATAAGGACTCAAGTTCTGAGGCTGGTTCAAAAGTGGGGTCATTCCAAGGAAATCAAGCAGGAGCCGTGTATGGCAGGCTGGAACCAGGAGACCGGAGGAGAGACTCTGCAGCCAGTGAGGGCTGCCCTGGGTCTTTAGAAACAGAGAGACTCTCACCTCCACCTCCCAAACCTCACTGGGTGAGCATGGAGGTCTGGCTCCAGAGTTTGCCCCTTGCTTGAATCTCCCTCATTCTTAAATCCTCTGGCCTTATCTTTCCTATTATCGGCCCCAAGCTCTGACACCTTGTTAAGCTGTGTGCGCAATCCCCTCTGCATTACTAACCTTGAATATCACTCCCTGTGCACGTGGGCTTCAGTGACACTCACATTTCTGCATGAGAACAAGGCGCCCTCCACCCAGGTCTTCCCTGGACTCCTCACCCTACAGTGACCCCTGTGGTGACCTCATTTGACAGTGGCCCCTGCGGTGATGTGTCCAGACCTCTTCTGTGCCCCTGACCTCCATTTCTAATTGCTGGTTGGACATCTCTCCCTGTTGGATATCTCAGCAGGAGCTTCAATTCAATATGCCCCCAGTGGAATGATTTATCTTAAATTGCCGGTCATTTTTCCTTTCTGTTTTCCTGATAGCCTCTTCCCATTCTTGTCATCCAGAATCCTGGTGCCATCTCCCCCCAGCCTCCAGAGTCACGGAAGTCTGTTACCAACCCCGACTCCACATCTCCATTCCCACTATTGTCTTGGTTCAGGCCTCAGCAGTTCTCTTCAAGACTCCTGCAAACCGTCTCCATCCCTCCCAATCTCTCTCCTTCATGCTGCCGAGAGAATGGTTCTTCAAAGGCTTGTTGAGATGGCTTTTCATTTCCTTAAAGACGAAATCCAGCCTCCTAAGTATGACATACACTACATACACAGGGGTCAAGAGCTGACACCCATTGTTTTATTTGCTCTATCTTTTCCTGGAAGCCACTGTCCCTCTAGTCTGCCAGGAAAACTAATACTTATCTTTTCGGTGACTTCTCCTTTGAGAAGCACCTCCCTACTCTGACTAGCCACAGTTAAGTGCTTCCTCTCTGTTTAATGCCAGGGCTCCAACAGACTTGACACTTATCAGAGTATTAAAATGACTGGCTCCCCTGTCAGCCCTCTGTTTTGTGTTAATGGTCCCAACATCTAGCTCAATGTCTGGTATAGGTCATGCACTTAACAAAAGTAGGTCAAAGTGAGAGAATGGATGAAGAAATGAAACAGTGTTTCATACCACTATGCCACCGTCTGTTGTCCCTTGTTCAGTCGTTAAGCTGTGTCCAACTTTGTTCAGTTGTTAAGCTGTGTCTAACTCTTTGCAATTCAAAGACAATTTGTTCTTTCAACTTGGCTTTTTGGAAGAAAGAGAAACCCCCTCAAGGTGAGTCAAGCCAAGGAGCTTTGTGGTGGGGACACACAGGCAATGACAGGGAATCTCATGGAAATCTTAGAAGGGAAGCTATCTCTAAACTGAGCCTTCATGGGGCAGAGTCAAGAGTGGCTTAGACTAAGCAGGTATTTGGGAGCCAAGGAGCAATAGTTCAAAAGCTCCACTCTGGAGCATCCCTGCTCACATACCTCAGCTCACTCCACTTGTCTGTGCTTTTTGTCTGTCCCGCCTCTATTTTCTGAACATTTTCCCCACCATTTCCTGAATGCTTTTCTAAAGTCCTAGTTAAACACTGAGAGAGAGACTCACACTGACCCAGTTCATCTTTTCAACAGTCCTCAGGTTGATGGACATCTTGTGCTCTTCTTCTAATCAGCTGTGCGCAAGAGTGTCAAGGGTATTTGATCAGCATTTTGTAGGATAGAACGAGGCAGGATCAGCCTTAATAACAACAACAATAACAGCTAACCTGTCTGGAGCACCTACTGTGTGCCTTACACAGCTCTAAATACTTGACATACATTATAACATTTACTTTACTTTTTACCCTATGAGTTGGGCACTATAATCACAACTTTTTCAGCTGGGGAAATTAAATAATATAAGCCATGGAGCTGTTTCTCTATACTCTACCACCCCAGAGAAAGATTGTGTGTCTGCAATGCTTCCATATCCTAACCTCTTCTATCCTCTTCAGCCCATCACCCTGCAGAGATTCATGCTCTCATTTTAGTTATCCAAAGAGCTTTGTTTAAATGTTCCATGGTCCAAACAAAACCATCCCTACTCTTTCTCCCCTCCCCCACTCATCCAAATCCTGCTCCACTCACTTCATCCCCAGCTCCCTGCCCTTCTCTTCACCAGACCCCAGAAAGTCTCATTTGTTGGGTAAGACCTGTCATTATTAGAGGGGTCTTTCCTCCAGAACAGATTTTATGTTCTTCTGGTCACAATAGAATAAAATTTCAAGACACCAAGAGTGAGAGATTCTTCAAAGAGTTTCACAGTCTCTGAAGACTCAATTCCTACATGCAGCTTCCAGGATGCCAAAAGGGGGCCCTCTTAATCATCCAATAATCCTAAACCCTCATGAGGACCCATAGTCTGCCCCAGAGCCTACAGCTGGGCCTCTGATGGGATAATCAGCCTCCGTTTTTGTTCCTTTTCCCAGAGCCCAAATACAGGCCCAATGAATTGAAGTTCAGTTCACTTCACTTCAGCCGCTCAGTTGTGTCCGACTCTTTGCGACCCCATGGACTACACCAAGCCAGGCCTCCCTGTCCATCACCAACTCCCAGAGTTTACTCAAACTCATGTCCATTGAGTCGGTGATGCCATCCAATCATCTCATCCTCTGTCATCCCCTTCTCCTCCCGCCTTCAATTTTCCCAGCATCAGGGTCTTTTCAAATGAGTCAGTTCCTCACATCAGGTGGCCAAAGTATTGGAGTTTCAGCTTCAACATCAGTCCTTCCAATGGATATTCAGGACTGATTTCCTTTGGGATGGACTGGTTGGATCTCCTTGCAATCCAAGAGACTCTCAAGAGTCTTCTCCAACACCACAGTTCAAAAGCATCAATTCTTCAGCACTCAGCTTTCTTTATAGTCCAACTGTTACATCCATACATGACTACCGGAAAAAACATAGCTTTGACTGATGGGCTTGTTGGCAAAGTAATATCTCCACTTTTTAAAAAAGCTGTCTAGGTTGGTCATAACTTTTCTTCCAAGGAGCAAGCGTCTTTGAATTTCATGGCTGCAGTCACCATCTGCAGTGATTTTGGAGGCCCCCAAAATAAAGTCTCTCACTGTTTCCACTGTTTCCCCATCTATTTGCCATGAAGTGATTGGACCAGATGCCATGATCTTAGTTTTCTGAATGTTGAGTTTTAAGCCAACTTTCTCACTCTCCGTTTTCACTTTCATTAAGAGGCTCTTTAGTTCTTCACTTTCTGTCATAAGGGTGTTGTCATCTGCATATCTGAGGTTATTTATATTTCTCCCAGCAATCTTGACTCTAGCTTGAGATTACAAACTTCTTTTGCCTTATTTGGCAACCAAAGAGATGAGTTTCTCCCTAACCTCTATATTAAAAAAAAATAAATCCAATAAGCAAGATCTTTAAATCAAGGAAATTAAAGCAAGAGTCTATAAAGTGCTACTTTGAGTACGAATACAGAAGGGCAAAGTAGTTGTTTTTTTTTTTAATCTCAAATCTGTTATTGCTCTTGTTTTCCTAAGATGGAAACATGGAAAAAGCAGCCATCCCAGGCACATTTGGGGCTTTCCTGAGCAGCCCCCAAAACAGTGTTGTCAAATTAATAGCAATTACAATCATTACTTAAACAACTTGTCATTTATATCTAATTACCATACACCACAACAAAAATTATCATGACAGATTCATTTTGTTGTAAGCTTTATTTAATTACAATCGTTAACTTCCATGTTTTTGTCTTAGTTTACTGTTTACTTGTTATGTATATTGCCTGTTCAGAACTGAAAACATTTAAGAAACTAGTAGTTCTAGGGCTGTATTGGGGTCTCTCTCTCCCACTCTCTCTCTCTTTCTTAAAGTAGAGTGGTAAAGGCTTGCTGCCTTCTGTCTTGGTCAGTTTGTAACAGAGTGCTGTGGAATGCAGCCCTTAGCATGCAGCCATTGCTGTCGGCCATTACCCTGCGGCCTGGTACCCTTAGTGGCCCTGCTCAACCACTGGTTGGTGCCACAGTGGCCCCTCCCACAAGCAACCAACTGTCAGTGAGCAACGTTAGTGGCCTGGTCAGTCAACTGTAGGCAAAGTGGTGGTCGTCAGGCGAAGAGTAAGGTTAGGGACGGATCCTGGCTTCTCCAGGGTCTCACCCTGCCTAGGGCCGGTGGGTGAACAGGGTGGCCCAGGGAATAGGCTGAAGGCTGTGTTCTGCAGGGCTCCAGAGCCCTCGCCAAGGCCGCCCTCTGGCCAGGCCTAGGCCCTGAGGTGGCAGTGAACCTCTCCCCCATCCCCACCTCTGCCACCTCATGGAAGCCACTGTCTGCATAGAACACAATCTGTAGGATTGGCCTCTGCCTCTGAGCAGCCTGAGGAGCCTGCGAGAGGGCTGTGTCCTGGGCATCTTGCTCCTTCACGGATGCCGTTTGGTCAGGGTCTGGGGACCTGGCCCTGAGGGAGCCGCTAGCTGAGCTCTGCCTCCTCTCAAGCCAGGACGGGACCTCAGAGGATGAAAGTCGTGTCTGTCATGCCTGAGGACCTGGTCGTTCCTCCTCAGAACCAGGAATAACACTCGCTTAGTGCAGATTTACAGGAACGTCATTACCTGACCAGGACTTGACCTTGGGAAAGGCTCCACGACACCAAGAAGTTTAGACACCTCATCATGACGCTCCCTCCCCTTTCCTAGAACAGGGCTCTGCTGAGAGCTTTTGGGGAGTCTGGGGTTTGGGAGCTGAGCCACCCTTCTCCTCAGGGGCTCTACACTAAATCTTTCTCTGCGCCCAAAGCAGACATTTCGGTATCTTTTGGCCCCACTGGGCCGTGGGGCACAGAGACTTGTGTTTCAGTAACACATGAAGGCAGAGACCCTGCCTCCACCCCCTAAAGTCCTTTCCCCATTCTGGGTCCTCCTCTAAGAATGTGGCTTCTCAAAAGAGAAGGAGACCCAGGGTGACGGGGCAGCACAGGTGGAGTGGGACCCAGTCTCCTGACCAGACTCGGACTGACGGGCCTGTGTCTGGGGATGAGATTGGGCCAGCATCCTGACCGAAGCCGCCATCCTGGGGGAGCCAGTCACCCTTCAGGCTCAGACCTGCCCCGCGGGACCTCGGCCTTCAGGGGAGCAGGGCCAGCAGAATGCAAATGCCCCGTCCTGGTTGCTACGGGCCTGCCTCACCTGGCAGAGGACACGCAGCTACTCCGTGGGAACTGAGGACCCAGCCCAGCGGAGGATGCCACCTCCCCATGCGGATCTGGAGGGGAGCCTGCAGGTGGAAAAGGTGAGGGGGCAGCAAGTGGATGGCCTTGGTAGGCCAGGCGGGCTCTGGGACAGGGCTGGAATCCCCTAGGGCCCGTGGCCAGTGACCCTGTTTAAATTTGGGGTCCATATGGGGGATGCTGTGGCTTCCTCTCACGGAAGACCCATCTGGACCTGCCACCTGTTCACTAGGCCTTAGCTGGCCCTGGGGGCGGGCACACACCTCGGGGAGCATCACTATAACCAGCTGGGGTCAGCCTCTCCATGTCTCTTCCCCTGCCCTTTCAGTGTCTATCAACGTTTTCCTTCTTAGGTCCGATTCCTTTCCAGTCTCATTCTTTGCTTTCCATGACCACAATTGCCTCTCCGGATTCATGCTAATATGTTAAGAGTGTGAATAAATTCCATTTAATCCATTTCATTTGAGTTTAATTTGGCAAATATTTATGGAGCAATAGCACATACCCAGCCCTAGAGAAAAACTCCAATTTAAACAAAATACAGCCCCTCAAGACTTTATACAACCAGCATGGTTTTTCCTCAAAGGAAAAATGAGATTTTTAAAATTTTAATAATAGTATATTTATGTTAATGTTCTGTGGAAATCTAACAAGCACAGCAAATCGATGATTTCATGATTACTGTTGTTTAGGATGAGGCTAAAGAAGGTAGTATGTACAAGTCTATTTAAAGAAAAATATTAAACAAAAGAAATGACAAGAATCTGTGCAGGTGATGGACTCATGATTAATTGTTAGGAAACAGAAGCTCAGTAAGAAAGATAGATGTGTATCCAAAGGCATGTACCCCATCCAAAGGGAGGGGGAAATTATTTTTGGCTTTGGGGATAAGGAAGGCTTCAAGGAGGAAGTGTCATATGAGAAGGGCCTTCAAGGATCTCTTGGAGTTTTTCTAAGATTATATGAAGTGAAGGCCACCCCACATAGAGGAAACTGCACACTAAGCCACACAAGTGATTAAAGTAAACAGGGTCTGAGGAGCAGGAATGAGATGAATGCTGGACAATTAGGTTGGAAATGGATGATGAGGAGTTAAAAATTAGGGACTTCCCTGGCAATCCAGTTGTCAAGACTTTGAACTCTCACTGCCAAGGACCTGAGTTCAATCCCTGGTTGGGGAACTAAGATCCCCTAAGGTGCGTGGTGGGGGAAAAAATTCAGTTTTGTTCTTTTTGCTGTTGTGACCCATGCAGATAATATATCAAAAGAAGCTTTCCTCAGAGTGCGGATCATCATAGTGAGGGCAAGAGTAGTTGATGGGTTAGGAGACTGATTTGCTGGAATATGGCTGGCATCTAAAATAATGACAGATAGTAATATCAGAGTGCATCTTCTGAATAAGCACAAGTCGTGCATTGTGAAACTTTTGTTACCTAAGTGTGCACTGAGTCATGATGTCAGATGGATCAGAAAAGTCTGAAACGAGTTGGCCCCATGTGATTAGACTTAATGACCCCATGTGATGTCACCTGCAGTGCAGGAGACACAGGAGACTTGGGTTCGATCCCTGGGTCAGGAAGATCTCCCGGAGGAGGAAAATGGCAACCACTCCAGTATTCTTGCCTGAAAAACCCCATGGACAGAGGAGCCTGACGGGTTACAGTCCAAAGGGTCACAAAGAGTCGAACATGACTGAGCGACTAAGCATGCACACATGATAAGACTTTCAGCTAGTGAAGACCTTCACGAACAATCTATTTCTGGTCACCTCTCAAGTCTGTTCAGCCATGCAGGTTCTACTCTCACCTTCACTTTGCCCATCAAACCCTTTTTCAGTCTTCTAGGCTTCTGTGAGGAAGTCTCAGGTGTTTTCAGAGGTTGTGGGACATTTCCTGGTTAAGGGTGAGTTTTTCACTGACTGCAGCCAGCTGAGTGATGCTCCTTTGCTGACTGGATTAGCCAGCTTGGAGCCTGCAGTGACCCAGGCCATACTACTTGTAGCCAGGCGGCTGCCTCTGAGCCCTGAGGCTCCCTGTCACTGTCTGGGAATAGTGACAGACTCTGGAGCTCCTGGGGCGAAGTCTGTGTGGGCTGGTGCAGAGTCCAGGCTGTGCAGGAGCATGTTGGTTGTTGCCACTTCAAAGTTAGAGGCATGGCTTCAATGACACATATTTAAATGAGTTGTGGGAAAACAGGCACCCAGCAGCTATTTTTAATTTGTGTTAAAACTAGAAGAACCAGAGTTGCTCATAGAGTACTGGCTTTGGATACAGGAGATGAAGACTTTCAGCTCTACCATGGACTTCCTTGGTGAACTGTCTTCTCCCATCCTCAGCTTCCCCACTGTAAGGAAGACGGGTGACTGTTGGGGTTCTAAGACCCTTTCCTGCTCAGTCCTTCTCTGTCTCTTTCTCCATCGCCTTGTTCTTGGTATAGCTTTGATGCTTGTGTTCTCACTCCTCCCTCCAATGCTCATGGCAAACAGCAAATCCATCCTGGCTTTTCCCTGCTGAGAGCCTCAGAATCCTTCTCAACACAGTACTTGACCGCTGCAGCTGATCTGTGTGCACGTGCAAGGTCAGCTTTGCCATTCTGATTTGCTGAGGCTGGCAGAAGCATTTCTCTTCTCTCTCTATTTTTTAACCACTAAGAGACCATAGAATCTACCCAAGCAGCTGGAAAAGCAGTGAAGTATTCATTTTAGATTAATTTACAGAAGCAAACTGGGAAATGCTTGGGCTGCTCCTTGCAACAAATTTGGATCTCTTAAAAGCTTGTATAAGCTGTAGAATATCCCCGTGGTAGGAAATCTTTAATACTAACTGAAGGAAGGAGGAGGTTTGACTCTTCAAATGTCACCATACTTGTAGCCTTATAACATATAATACTTCCAAGTAAAGTAAAAGTAACTCCAAGTAAAGAGGAATTCGAAGTTCACTTTTACGGGACCAGTCACTCGGGTTGAAAAAATTTACTCTGATTTTTAGACTCTGTGGAGAAGAGACATGAGTGATGGTGGCCATTAGAGGTCTGGAAGTCCACACCCCTCCCCTCTACTCATCTGCCTGTGTTCTCTTGGGAGCTGGCCAGGGACTACAGGCAGAGGTGCGGCAACAGAAAAGAAAGCTGGTACCAGGTTCTGGTGCCAGTATTTGCTTGTTGTAGGGAGAGGCAGGAAAGTTAATTAACCTCCCTGTGCCTTAGTTTCCTGATCTATAAAATGGGGACCATACTAATATCTCCCTCACAGAGTTGTTATGAAGGTGAATGGAAAACATGCATGTAAAATACCCAGCAACTGGCACATAATAAGCTCAATGAAGGTTAGATGTTAGTGGCAGTGCTGCCTAAGGCTACATGAATTAAAGTGGAAGCCACTTTCTAATCTTCCTGCTCCTTTTTGTAGTTGTTTAGTTGTTCAGCCGTGTCCGACTCTTTGTGAACCCATGAACTGCAGCAAGCCAGGCTTCCCTGTCCCCCACTGTCTCCTGAGTTTGCTTTAACTCTTGTCCACTGAGTGGACTGATGCTGTCCAACCAACTCATCCTCTGTCGCCTCCTTCTCCTGCCCTCAATCTTTCCCGGCATCAGGGTCTGTTCCAGTGAGGCGGCTCTTCACATCAGGTGGCCAAAATATTGGAGCTCCAGCTTCATCAGTCCTTCCAATGAATATTCAGGGTTGATCTCCTGTTCCTTAAATGGCTATAAAGACAGTCTTTTTTTTTTTAAGCCTCAGTTTATTGTGGATTTTAAAGTTTCTGGCAGAATCACACAGGCCTTTTTTTTGTAACTCTTCTTCCCATGGTTATGATCTTGTGTCACACAAGAAAAAGACTGGTTTCACAATGTAGGCTCCCTGGAGAATGCCCTATAGTCCTGCTGTTTCCTCTTCCTTAGGACCTTCTACCATGGGAGCCCCTAAATTTCAGCCTGGAAAACTCCTCAAATCGTCTGCAATTACCATCTCCTTTAGAATCTTAAGACTACAGGATTGTAACTGTCTGTTTTCTGAAGCTATAGAGACAGCAACTCAAGGAACAGATTTTCAAAAGGATACTTTATTCGATTAATTAGTCAATTCCCTTGTCGTAGATGTGAAATTACCCCTAAACCATCCAGACCGAGGAGAGTCTACAGTGAGAAGCAAAGAGCTGCTGGGGTGGAACAATAGGAGTGCTCATTTGCATTGCAAATGAGCAACCAGCAGGCAAATAAATCCTTATGGGAAGCCAATCTTATCATAAAAACTGCTTGCTTTGGGAGACTGCAGTGTAAGGACAAACAGAATCAGAGCTCCATGAATCCTCCCCAATACAGGATCTTAGAGAATTATCCAGGTAGCTCTCTCCGAAATTGCATATGTATACACCAAAATGCATTGCTGGGCAATAGATAATATGTTTAAAACTAGACTCCACAATTATGGACTGAGTTATTTATGGTTGTCACTCTAGCTATGATAGTTTGGAAATAAAATAGTCCGGCTTTTCTCTGTTTTTATTTGTAGGAAAACAAGTCATTCAAGCTTTTTAGTGATACAATGCGACTGGCTGTCGATGGCAGTTGCAAATTTTCAAGCCCTGCCAAGCACAGGAGTACCCAGAAGGGACATATGTTTTCTCTGCTTTGTGTTCCAAATCTGCCTTAAAAACATGCAATTAAGTGAAGGCCTGATTTATATTTTCAAGGAAAAACACAATAATGGCTCTGTTTTGTAGCTGTATTTTTATTGCTGCCTTTTCAAAAGAAGTTGGCTAATGATCACTGGGTCTTTGCTCTCAGTCATGATGTATGAAAATTTGATGAGGTCTGTGAGATTTAAGAACTGACTTCTTAAATGCAATGGAAATTCAGTGAACATCGTTTGGTACTGCCACCCTGAAAAACGTTCTGTGGTTAGAGTGTTCATTCACTTCCTTATATTTGTGGACAGTGGGAGAAGGGAGGCAGGAAGCAGGTGTATTTGTAACCAGGAAGCAAAGATGGAATGGAATGACCAGGATAACAAAGAGCAAACCTTGGAAGGTACCAGAGGCTGTAGGTGTGTCAGGAGAGTAAGTAGGAGGCAAGGTGAGTAGGACATTTTGGGGAGATGGAGGGATGGCTCAGGGGAGAAGTTATGAAGGGGGAAAGCAAGGCTTTTTGGTCACATTTTATACTTAACTGAAAATTGCTGTAAAACCTTTTATAAATTATATAATCACCAGCTTTGATTTCACACCCTTCATTACTATTACTAATGATAGCATTCACTTTATTTTCTCAGAAGCATTTCTAGTAAATTTAAGATGAGAAGATGAATTAGTCTCTCTCTGGATTGGGGAGCCCCCTCCTGGGAAGGAGGCAATTTTTTGTTATTTGTTCTTTTTCAGTAATGGAGGCAGAAAAAGATGAAAGGCCAATTTCACATAATAAGGTGGTTAGTGGACAGATCATGATTATGGTATAGATTTCAGGAAATTTTGAAGCTAGGAAGAAAAAATATTCAGGAGCACTAGAAAGAAGTTATACAGTAAGGATAACATATCCGCAATATATTTTGATTGCTGTGTACAAATCTAGAGCCACCACTTTCTAGGAATATGTTTTTAGGATTATAAATTTGAGAATAAATGTCTTATGTAACATATAGACTCATAAAGTATATTGTATCTTAAATCCAATTGTAAAGGCTAAGAGAATACAATATGAAAATTTTAAATAATATCATGTTTTTCCCATAATATTCCAACTTTATGGGGAATAATTTTCAAATCTTTCAAAAGTGTTTCATGCAAAAGACACATGTATCCCAATGTTCCTCACAGCACTATTTTCAACAGCTAGGACATGGAAGCAACCTAGATGTCTATCAACAGATGAATGTATAAATAAGCTGTGGTACATATATAGAATGGAATATTACTCAGCCATAAAAAGGAACACATTTGAGTTAGTGCTAGTGAGGTAGATGAACCTAGAGCCTATTATGCAGAGTGAAGGAAGTCAGAAAGAGAAAGACTAATATTGTATATTAATGCATATATATGGAATCTGGAAAGATGGTACTGATGAATCTATCTGCAGGGCAACAGTGGAGATGCAGACATAGAAAACAGACTTGAGGACACAGGCAGGGAAGGAGAGGGTGGGATGAATTGAGAGAGTAGCATTGAAACATATACATTACCATATGTAAAACTACATAGCCAGTGGAAATTGCTGTATGACGCAGGGAGCTCATATCTAGTGCTCTGTAACAACCCAGATGGGTGAGATGGGGTGGGAGGTGGGAGGGAGGTTCAAGAGGGAGGGGATATATATATACCTATGGCTGATTCAAGTTAATATATGGCAGAAACCAACACAATATTGTAAAGCAATTATCCTCCAATTAAAGATAAACACATTTTAAAAAATTGTTTCACCCTCTAGAAGTCCCATCTGGGGTGGAGGATTAGAAGTCACATGCTCTTTGAGGGCACTTCTTCTTGTTTGGCCTTGTGTGTGAGCCTGATACACTCTCACTGCTTTTGTGGATGCTGGAGAAGGCTTAGTCTAAGCAAGTGTTGAATTAATTCAGGTTAATATCTTTTACTGGGGAGGAGAAATAGCCCCTCAGTTTGATGGAATCATCCTTTACATGTATTTGAATACTGTTAGGGTCTTTCTCTTGGTCAGTTTTTTTAAACATTACCTCCCAGGTTCCGATCTTGCCAGAAGAGCCTTGGAAATTTTAAGTGGAAACTATAGCTGGAGCGTTTTCGCATTCTAGAGCTAGGTTTCCAATTTTGTTCCTCAGTGAAAGCAAGTTAAAAAGTAATTATTGAGTCATTTAAGACAGAATTTGGCAGGTGCTTAAATTTTACAAGATGGTGGATCTCCCTCTAGGCTTTGGTGTCAGCCTGAGTTTTATGGTAAAGGCCACCACCCTGGAAGCTTGAGGTGATCATAGAGATTTCAGAAGATGATCCTATCGAGGAAATGCTGATTTTTCTGCTTTGCTATCTTCCTCTGGCCTTGTGAGACAGTGCAAGAACATCAGAGCTTAGTTTGGCTCTACCCACTATGACAATTGGGGTCATTCTTTATAAGCCAGAAGTTTAAGGATTTTTATTTATAAAGGCCAAACTCTTTGTGAACCTATGGACTGTAGCCCACCAGGCTCCTCTTTCCATGGAATTCTCCAGGCAAAATATTGGAGTGGGTTTCCAATCCCTTCTCCAGGGGATCTTCCCAACCCAGGGACCAAACCCAGGTCTCCTGCATTGCAAGCAGCTTCTTTACTGTCTGAGCCACCGGGAAAGGCCCAGCCAAACAGTTGAGATAATAGATATAAGACTGGAGGGTGAGGTAGAGACATTCTCTGGGATGAACTAAGAATGGCCTACTGAAAGTTAATGAAATTCCCCAACATCAAGAGTACCAAGAGTCTCTGGCAATAGCTTCAGAGAATTTACCCCAGAAAAAGGGACCATAGGTCAGTTCCCCCAGGGTCTCCTCCTGGTTCAGCCTAGATGAGATGGACCGGGGAGCAGAGGAGGTGACACAAGGCAGTTCTACTGCGTTGGACTCCTGAGAGGGAAAGGAGCATCTTTGGAATGTGATCTGGCAAAATATTTTCAGTCTTCCTTTTCTGGTATCAGTCCAGTTCCTGATCTTGTCTCTCCCAAGTCAATGCCTGTCCTCTTCTTTAGTTCCACCACCTTGCCACCTCTTCCTTCCAGCCCAATTGGACCAAGGCTGCCCCAGAGATAGGGGCTGAGGAATCAGCTGAATTGGAGTAGAGACTGGAACAATGAGGGTTGAAATAGCCTAAGTGTTACTCACAGGCTCAGATACCCATTGGCCTCCCATAGAGAGAGGAATCACGGGTTTCCAGAAATTGCATTTTATGAGCATTCCTATTAGCATTACACGTTTTTAATTTATTTTCTTTTTGTTTTGATGAGATTGAACATCAAGTGACTCTTGAAGAGCTACAGCACTTAAATGCACTCTTTGAGGTAGGAACTGAGCAGGTAAGCTTTCTGATTCTCTTTTTGATGGTTGATTTTTCAGTGAAAAGTACAATCCTTTTAATTCCTATAAAATAGCAATGAAGAATAAATTCTCTGTAATTGTCACTTCTTAATGGAATTAGAAACAAATTGTGAATGCATCAGAGAAGTGAACAAAAGAGATAGCGTGTTAGAAGTTGACAGAGTTCAAGGTAGGTCCAATTAGACATTCCATTCTTTGGATTCTTGCTCCCAGACTAAACAAAATGCAACTTGTTCATAGCTAATTATTCTTTTTCCCTCCTAGGAGTATGAGAAGAGAGGAAGACAGCTGCTGGATATGGAAACTTTCAAATGCATAATGAAGCAGAGCATGAGGTCACAGAAGAAAGTAAATGGGTTTTATAAATGTTGAATCATTGAAACCACAGTTAAAACTTCAACTGTAGGAACCAATTAGGCTTGATGATCTATCTGCACAATCGCTCTCAGCTCTGAACTGTGATTTCTGCTAAGACCCAGCTGACTTACTGAACAGTTTATATGGGAAAATATTTCTAAACAACTTAGTACACTAGGCCAACAAGATACTTGGAGACTTTTCTGGAAAAAGAGAAAAAGGCTCTTATTAGATCACCGGTTCTTTGTATATGTGTGCTCAGTCGCTTCAGTTATGTTTTGACTCCTTGCGACCCTATGGACTGCAGCCTGCCACGCTCCTCTGTCAATGGGATTTTCCAGGCAAGAATACTGGAGTGGGTTGCCATTTCCTCCTCCAGGGGATCTTCCCAACCCAGGGATCAAACTTGAGTCTCCTGCATCTCCTGCATTGGCCGGTGGATTCTTTACCAATGAGCCATCAAGGATATGGGTTGTTCCCAAAGAGTTTGGGCATTTTTCCCACCCCCAAACTACTGGAATTAGGATTTTAAATATTCTCTCTGCCATCTTAGTTGCCTAGTTTTTGGCCCAGAGTGTGAAATCTTATTGAATATTTTAGTCTGTTCAAGCTATAAAAACGCCATAAAATGAGTGGCTTATAAATGACAAGCCTTCATTTCTCACAGTTCCGGAGGCTGGAACAAGGTCAAGGTGCCCAAAGGCTCTGGTGAGGGTCCTCTTTCAGGTTGCAGACTTCTCATTGTATCCTCCCAGGGAAGAAGGGGCGAGGGAGCTCTCTGGGGTCTCTTGCATAAGATCACAAATCCTATTCTTGAGGGCTCCATGTTCATGCCCCAAGCATTAACCTCCCAAAGGCCCCACCTCCTAATACCATCTCACTGGGCATTAGGGTTTCAACATATGAACTGGAGTGGGACACAAATATTCAAGCCATAGCAATGAATAGGCTATATGCATAAGATAAAATACAGGCTATATCAAGAGAGGCTGCTTACAGTGTACTTTCTAAGGTTTCATTGCATCTTAAACTGTAAAAAAAAAAAAATTCAAGGTAAAGTTCTACAGTCTTGTCCCTGGAGTTTGAACAAAACCCCACCATTTTCAAACTGTAAGCGGATGAGGTCCCCAACGCCCCTTCTAAGTTACAAAGTGTCCAGTTTTGATGGCTACAGTAGAAGTTTAAGTGTGCTTAGAGTTTCACCCACTGTGAAGTGATTATTAAATGGCACCTACCTTTTAAAAAATGTCTACTGCATATGCACAATGTTAAACAAAAAACTTCTGCTGGGTAGAGGAGTGTTTTCAATAGATTATCAGGTGTTTTAGATATTAACACACTGTAAATGAACTACACTTTAATAATATAAATTTGAAAATAAATATATAAATTATCAGGCATTTTAACAATATCCCAGATCTTTTTAACCAAAGCAGTCTGATTACCTACATTTTTAGCATGCCTGCCGGCCTAGTCAATTATCTCATTCTCTTCTCCTCTGATTCATTCAGTCACTCATTCATTCAATAAATATTTACCTGTGGCACACAGAGTCAGCCAAGACGTGGTCTCTGCCCTCAGGCAGATCAGAGCTGGCCTAGAATTCAGTCTGGGTGCTGTGGGAACATCTAAAGCAGACCAGGAAGCCAGGAAGTTTTCCTGGAGGAGATGAACCCTGGGCTGAATTTTCAGGGGCCCGATATGAAGGGTGAGTATGTCTGATATGGGTGGCATCGAGGAGTGGTTGTCTCACACCAAGCCCTGTGGTTGCCTTGGGGAGCAGAGAAGGTGATGCTCTATTTTCCTATTTCCATATCCTCCTACGTGCTGTTTCCTTGTCTAGAATGCTTCCTTCCCATTTTTTTGCCAGAGTAATAATCCTCTCTGTTTTCTGATTTTTCTTTATATTCCCAGAATTCAGGACCATGCCTGGCACATACAAGTGCCCAAATAAATGCTGCTGAATGAATGAATGACTTTGAGGCAATGTAGTCATCGTGGACTCAATTGAGTCTGTCCTAGCAGAAGGAGAAGGGGATAACAGAGGATGAGATCATTGGATGGCATCACCAACTCAATGGACATGAGTTTGAGCAAACTCCGGGAGATAGTGAAGCACAGGGAAGCCTAGAGTGCTGCAGCTCATGGGGTCACAAAGAGTTGGACACGACTGAGGGCCTGAACAACAGCAATTTTCCTCGAAGTAGCAGCTGCTGCTTTTTTTTTTTTAAATAAATTTATTTATTTTAGTTGGGGGCTAATTACTTTACAATATTGTAGTGGTTTTTGCCATACATTGACATGAATCAGCCGTGGGTTTACATGTGTTCCCCATCCTGAACCCCCCTCCCACCTCCCTCCCCATCCCATCCCTCTGGGTCATCCCATTGCCCCAGCCCTGAGCATTTGGCTGATAGTGGTCTGCAGTTTCCTGTAACACAGAAGTTATCTTTTGCACTACATTGCTGACTCACCATGACCCCAATAGACAGCAAATGCCGTGAGGGCAAGTAAGGTATCTTTCAGCTCTGAAACCACAACATCCAGCACAAAGCTTGGCACATGACTGGTACTCAACAAGTGAGCAATGTGAGGAGGCAGTGGTCCAATGTCCCTCACATAGTCATGCTGAAAAGGCAGTTCCCCGGGCAGGGGCAGAGGCTATTCATGTAAACACAGGCTCCCCAACTCAGCTCTGGATGATGGAAGAAGCTGGGGGTCTCTGGGCAGAGTCACAATGCTGCAAGGCCAAGGGGTGGTCATGTGACAGCCGGTGCACTGCCTGAGGGCCCACTCCCACCGTGGCCCTTTCCTGCTGGTGGTGGCCAGGCAGACCCATGCCTCTCCCAGGCTCTGTTTTGGAGCAACAGGGGAGGCCCCGGGTGGGCAGCCTGAGCCCAGGCAGTGATTGCCCTCTTCCTGAGCTTTTTTGTATTCACTTCCCTCTCTGGTCCTAGTCTCTCAGGAAGCCACCCCTCTGGGTGTTTTGGTTTGTTTTCATTCTAAAGTATTTGTTACAAACTATGTGCACGGTATTGTCTTGTTGCCATGGTAATGTCTGCCTTGGAAGCCACACCCAGGAGTACAGAGCATGTCTCCTTGGGAGCATGACTTAGAGGGAACAGGGCTGACCTTAGTCCACAGCCAGGGTCTCTCCTCATGACCCGTACACTGGCACTGGGTATCGACTCACCACAGGGTGATGCCCTAGTGTCTTGGAGATCAGGCATCATCTCTTTTTCTCCATTTTGGTGTCATTACTGTGCAAAGGCAAACACCCCTGAGACTTGTAAGAGAAAAGCCAATATCTCACTCCCCAAAATAGACATAAAACCTGACCATCTCTAGTGAAGCTGCAATTATGGAATCCTGGGTTTTGAGAGGACTTGAAACGCCACTTAATATATAATCTCTTCAGTGCACAAATTCTCTTTTCTGTGAGCCAGGAGCCAGCATCTGCTTGAATACCTTAAGTTAAAGGCAACTTCAGCTAAAGGTAGCCCATTTCCCATTTCAAGGTTGGAGAGCTCTGACCTTAATTTTTTTCCCTTTATGAACTGCAATTGGTCTGTCTTGACTTTCTATCCATTGCTGCTGCTGCTGCTGCTAAGTCACTTCAGTCGTGTCCGACTGTGTGCAACCCCATAGACGGCAGCCCACCAGGCTCCGCTGTCCCTGGGATTCTCCAGGCAAGAACACTGGAGTGGGTTGCCATTTCCTTCTCCAATGCATGAAAGTGAAGTCTCTCAGTCGTGTCCGACTCTTAGCGACCCCATGGACTGTAGCCTACCAGGCTCCTCCATCCATGGGATTTTCCAGGCAAGAGTACTGGAGCTGGGTGCCATTGCCTTCTCCTACCCATTAGCCCAGTTTCTAATCTTTTGAACCACTCTATGAGTTATCCATTCCTAGCTACTCAGTAGCTTAAAGCTACATATTATCTCACAGTTTTTGTAAGTTAGGCATCCAGTTGTAGCTTAGCTGGACTCTCTGTTTCAAGGTGTCTCATGGGGCTGCATCAAGGTAGTAGGCTAGGGTCTCATCTGAAAGCTTGACTAGGGAACAGTGTACTTCCAAGGACACATGATTGTTACCAAGATTCAGTTTCTTGTAGGTTGTTGGACTAAGGCCTCAGTTCCTTGCTGGCTGTTTGTCCATTTCCATGTAGGCATCTATACAGGGCAGCTCTCAGCATGGCCACTGGCTTCCTCAAAGCCAACAAGGGAGAGAGAGCCTACCAGCAAGACAGAAGTTATGATCTCATGTAATCATAGAGGTAACATCCCCTTGAGGTTGACGTATTCAACTAGCTACCAGCAGTTACTCAAGAAGCGGGGGTTGGTATTCACCGGCCATGAATACCAAAAGGCAGAGATCATGGGGTCCATCTGCCTGGACTGCCACACAGAAGAAATCTTCTCTCTGTCCCACAGAATCATCCTTCTAATTCTTGAAAGTAATTTTCACATCTTTTCGTCTTGGCTATAGTCAAGTGAGTATCCTTACTATCCCAGCCATTGTCCTCAGAACTTGCTTTGCTGCGTATGTCAAAGTGGAGCCCCTAAACAGAGTTCAGTTCTCTGGCTGGACCTGACCAGGATGGAGTGGGACCTCCTGGGAGCACGAGCACTGGGAGACCCACAGCCCCTCCTGCTAATTAAGGCTTGATTTCAAAGATGGAAGTTCTAGAAGCCCAGTCTTTCACTGCAGAAGAGTTTTGGTGTCAGTGCACTGAATTCAGATTAAGAGCCCTATTAATGTTTTAGAGCAAGCGTTCCAGAGATCTTTGAGTATTACGTATTTTTGAATATGAAATTTCATAAATTGGACAAATGAAGATTTTCTCCTTCTTCTGTATCCCTCCATCCACCAATCTAGTGAACAGTTTACTCTAAAAACATTTTTTGTTCTCTCTAGAGTATTAAACAAATAGAACAACTTTTCATGAAAATAGACTATGAAGCAGTGGGCAGAATTCAGTGGGTAAGTTGGGTTGTGTTTTGTGAATCAGACTTGAAGTTACTGAGGAAAGTGTATGAAAAGTTTGTTTCTGAGCCTTTCTGGCGTACCCTATGCCCCTTAGTACATTTGCCAACTTGAAGGTGAACCAAGGGGTCATGCACATTCACAATTTTCAAGCTCTTGTATATCAGGTTAACTAGGAATTTCAGTAGCTCAGGCAAGTCCTGAGAAGGCTTTCCTAAAACCAGGGAATGAAGGACATAGTTGCTACCTTGCGTGCATGCATGCTAAGTCACTTCAGTAGTGTCTGACTCTTTGCAACCCCATGGACTGTAGCCTGCCATTCTCTAGGCAAAAAAACTGGAGTGGGTTGCCATGTCTTCCTCTAGGGGATGTTCCCAACCCAGGGATCAAACCTGTGTCTCTTATGTCTCCTGCACATGTCTCCTGCAGGTTCTTTACCACTAGTGCCACCTGGGTATTTGCTACCTTTCATGCATGTTAAGTCACTTTGGTTGTGTTTGATGCTTTGTGACCCGATAGACTGTAGCTTGCCTGGCTCCTCTGTCCATGGGGATTTTCTACCTTACCCGAAAGTAAAAGTGAAACACCAGTGAGCAAGAAATCCTATGAACAAGCAACACCTAATGATAATCAGATCCCTGACACACACGGAAAGTATTTAGAACAAGGACAACCACAGAGTAATTTTTCAACAAATACTATCATCATCATCATTAATGTTTCCCAATTTGGATTGTATAATAATGAAGAGCTGAGACATCTGCCAATGCCATTCTCTGCCATTGTGTATCAGTAGTCTCCTATTGCTCTAGGATGAATTAAGTTCTAAAGTGACAAGTTGAGTCACGTTCACCTCTATTCAGACCTTGGACCAATCCCCTAATCGAAGCAAATCCAAGTGTTTTCACTGTCTGATTTGAAAGGGAATAGTCAGGATTCCAGGGAAGAGAAGGGAAGACTCTAGTGAATAGGGCTTTGGGGGAAGTAGAGAAAAAAATGGAGATGTTCCCAGGCCCTCTGGGCACTCCCACTGCTTCCCTGTGACCACAGGTCTGCTCTTCCCTATGTGCACTGCTGAGATTTGAGATGAAGCCTGTCCTGGTGGGTCAGAACTGTGCAGTCAGACCGACATGGGCTCAAGTCTCAGGCAAGACACTTACTAGTTGGCTTGATCTGTGTGTGTTAGTCGCTTAAGAAAGTGAAAGTGAAAGTCAGTGGTGTCCGACTCTTTGTGACCCCATGGAATTCCAGTCCATGGAATTCTCCTGGCCAGAATACTGAAGCAGGTAGCCTTTCCCTTCTCCCGAGGATCTTCCCAACCCAGAGATCGAACCCAGATCTCCCACATTGCAGGCAGATTCTTTACCAGCTGAGCTACCAGGGAAGCCCAAGAATACTGGAGTGTTAGTCACTTAGTTGTGTCCAACTCTTTGAGAATCCCACAGACTGTGGTCCACCAGGCTCCTCTGTCCATGGAATTCTCCAGGCAAGAATACTGGAGTGGGTTGCCATTTCCTTCTCCAGGGGATCTTCCTGACCTGGGGATTGAACCCAGGCCTCCTGAATTGCAGGCAGATTCTTTACCATCTGAGCCACCAGGGAAGCCCCTGTTTGATCTTAGGCAGATAATTTAGTCTTTCTAGATTTGAGTTTCCCATTTTGTAAAATGAGAGCGATAGTACTTATCTCATCCAGTTACGGCAAGAATGGAGGTGAAGGTTCACATTGAGTGAAACAGGGTATGTTCTCAATCACCACCACCATCACTGTCATCTTTAGAGAGACTGGGCAGGGAAGTGAGCCCAGACACTTGGTAGCACACTTCCAGCCCCACCCTAGCTGCTGCTGCTGCTGCTAAGTCACTTCAGTCGTGTCCAACTCTGTGCGACCCCATAGACACCAGGCTCCCTCGTCCCCGGGATTCTCCAGGCATGAACACCAGTGCACCCCAGTTATTAGCTCCAAGTTTTTGGCAGCCAAGTTCATACCAATGACTTAGTTCATACTAATATCTACCTCATGTCCATGCCCTGATAATAAGGAGAATTTTTGAAAGCCAAAAAGGCAGCAGACATTTAATGAACTTTCCCTTCTTCCCCAGGATGGCTTCTGCACGTATTTGCAGCTAGTATATTCAGAGCAGGCTGATGCTGAGGCTCGACAGCAAGAGGCTTCCTTCCAGCTGCCTGCTGTGCTGCAGGGGCTATCATACGGGGGTCCCGTGCTGCGCATTCTCGCTGCGCCTGATGACACCTTAATCATGATCAGAGAAGATGGAGCCATTTATTTCTGGTCCCTGCAGCTGAAGTTAAAAAGAAGAAAGTGGGTTTTTGTATGTGATTCTCATTTGATAAGGATGCTGAGTGCTCCAGTTTGATTTTATTTGCTATTTTAAACTGCTCCTTGAGTGGCATGATTACAGAAATTGTGTCCTTGAATATAATATATTCATGTTGGATTTTGCCAATCTATGGGATGCAAATATGATCTCTATATGTAGGACAAGATAATTCTTCATTCCGCTGCTAAAATCAGATGGAGTGATGAATTACACATGATTCCATCATGTAATTTATCATGTCTTAATGAATGACAAATGGAAAAGAATTTTCCATTTTTCTCCCTGTTAATGGTTCTTTCAGTTCAGGTAGTTCTGAGAGAACTTACTGAATCACAGAATCAGAAATTCAGAAGCCAAGAAGCATTTGGGAAGTACCTGACCATTACAGAATAGTCTAACTTTGAAGTCTTTCTTTAATTACGTCTTTCAGCAAATAGTTGAGCCCTTGTTGCTGCTCAGGTTCTATGCTGGGTGCTGGGGATAGACGCCCATTTCTGCCCACAGGGAGCTTATCATCCACCTTAGTAGCTACACAGCTAAACTATACCCCTCAGGCTGCCAAATAAGCCCTCCCTAGAAGTGAAGTCGCTCAGTCATTCCAACTCTTTGTGACCCTATGGGCTGTAGCCTGCCAGGCTCCTCTGTCCATGGGATTTTCCAGGCGGGAGTACTGGAGTGGGTTGCCATTTCCTACTCCAGAGGATATTCCCGACCCAGAGATCGAACCTGGGTCTCCCGCATTGTAGGCGCTTTACTGTCTGAGCCACCAGGGAAGGAAAGAATAAAGTCAATCCCTCAAGTCTATGTAGCAAGTTCTCTATACAGGCAAACCTTGTTTTACTACATTCCACAGATACTGTATTTTTTTTATAAATTAAAGGTTTGTGGTAACCCTGTATTGAGCAAGTCTATCAGGGCCATCTCCTCAACAGCATTTGCTTGCTTTGTGTCTCTGTGTCACATTTTGGTAATTCCTGCAATATTTCAAACTTTTTCATTATTAGTATATCTGTTGTGGTGATCAGTGACTAGGGATCTTTGATGTTACTATTGCAAAAGATTACTACTCACTGAAGGCTCAGATGGTGGCTAGCATTTTTAACAAGAAAGTATTTATTTATTTATTTTTAATTGAAAGATAATTACTTTACAGTACTGCATTGGTTTCTACCAAACATCAAAATGAATCAGCCATAAATTTACCCATATCCCCTCCCAAGAAAGTATTTTTTAATGAAAATATGTACATTGATTTTTTTTAACACTGTACACTTAATAGACTATCAGCATAATGTAAACATAACTTTGTATGCCCTGGGAAACCAGAAAATTCACATGACTCACTTCGTCGCATTGGTCCACAACATCTCCAATATACACCTATACTTGAGGGTAAAAGTCAACTGAAGAAAACTATAATGTTGGTATGTGTATTATGGACCAGAGTGGCTTGAGACAACTGAAACTGTCTTATCATTAAAAAGGTGTATTTTTGTACATTTCCATCGTTCTACCCTTTAGGACAAGCCCATTATTCGGAAGTCCAGCTGGGTGATGAGGTTACCATCATGCCCCAGTACAACAAACTGATCCTAGGAACTGGGTGAGTGTCTTTGGCTGTTCAACTGGGACAAGAATCATCACTGGGCTATGAAATTCATTTCCATGTGTGGATTTACACAGACATCTTCATGTCTATGATAATAGGATAAAGAATGAAGCCCTGTAAAATATATACTAGAACTCATACATCATCAAAGCTGCTGTGCAAAGAAAGCTATCAGTTTGTCTAGCCAATTGCAATGATATTGTCATTGTCTCAAATTGATAGTCCTCTTTTGGAACACTTCCAGAGTGAGAAAAAAAATGTCATTACATTTTAGCACCCTTTATTTTAGATTCAAAATAATACTGCTATTTTATTAGCCACCAAAACTCAGTCCAAAAGACTTTGGACTGATTCAAAAAATAAAATCCACAGTGAAAACAAACTATACTCACTGGTGGAGAGCCTCCAAAGAATGGGCCTTGGAAGAATGGCCTCAAGCTGTGAAGGAAGATACTGAAGATTTTGATCAAGGGCAACATAAAGATTGAAGGCAGGAGGAGAAGGGGACAATGGAGGATGAGATGATTGGATGGCATTACTGGATATGGATATGAGTTTGATGGATATGAGTTTGAGCAAGCTCCAGGAGTTGGTGATGGACAAGGAAGCCAGGCAGGGAAGGGAAGCTGCAGTCAGTCCATGGGGTTACAAAGAGTAGGAAATGACTGAGCAACTGAACTGAACTGAACATAATGAAAGGTGGGGTTCCTTGGTGGCTCAGCCAGTAAAGAATCCACCTGCAACGCAGGAGACCTGGGTTCCATCCTTGGCCTGGAGAAGGGAATTGCTACCCACTCCAGTATTCTTGCCTGGAGAATTCTATGGACAGAGGAGCCTGGAGGGCTGGAGTCCATGGGGTGGCAAAGAGTCGGATACGACTGAGCCACTAGCACTTCCAAAATAATGAAAATGAACGTGCGGCATCCTGGGCACTGCTTGAGCAACCTCAGTAATGCAGCAAGGCAAGGGCGTGTGCAGCTTGGTGGGAAGGAATTTTGGAAAACTCCAAATTAAGGCAAAAGCAACCAGGGGAGGGTGAACTGTGATGGGAGCAGTGGGTGTGTCCAGGCTGAGGAATTAGGCTGTTTAGCATGGGGCCAGGGGAGTGGCTAGATGAAAGGGCGGAGGTTGACTGTGGTTCCCACCGCCCTGTCTGACCCTCTTTAGACTCCTCCCTCCACCTCGGACTCCTTCCAAACCCAAACTTGCCTCCTTTAGCAGCCCCTGGTTCCCCAGGCTTCAGTGACGTTAGCTAACAGTGTATACAACACCGCATCATCCAGGCTCTCAAATACAATTAAATTTAATATTAAGTTTAATTGTTAAAACATATTAGCATATTAATATTACTCATATAATTAATATCAACCATTAAAAAACAACAAGTTTAGATTTCTAAATTCAGCTCCGTTTGATTTTAAAAAGCGTGCTCAATAGCTTTAATTACCATGTCTTTTACACACATAGAAATTCAGAGATTAAAGCAGTAACTTCCTAGAGACTCTCTGAGCTGGCTAATGGGAAAATAAGGCAAGACAGATGACTCTGGAGAGAGTGAACCACTCTTGAGCTGCATGACAGGTGGAAAGGAAGTGGGAAAACTACATTAATCGCCGATGGCAAGGCAAGGCTTTGGAATTTACAGAGTGACCCCCCCACATGCACAGCCACACACACATACACATGTGTTCCATGTGAACAGGCTGAAGCAGCAGGCTCTTTTTCTTATACCCACAAACTTGTTCTTTCAGTCAGCTCCTGGGTGGACAAACTAACATAGGAGGGAGGGGTCAAGGACAAAAGTTAAGGAGGACTGAGGTGGGAACTGAGTCCTGGACCCTCCATTGTGTGGCTCTAATCATCTTTATTATTAGCAGCAAAAATCAGTTCACGTTTTTGAGCACTTAGGAAGTCCCAGGTACCAAGCTAACTACTTTCTCATGTATCTTCTCATTTAATCCCAGTAACTCTCCTGTAAGACAGATATGAGCACCATTTTACAGACAAGGGAACTGTGTGATGAGCTGGGATCTGATGTCCAACTATTGGCATCCACAGCCCATGTTGTTGGAAACTGTGCCAGCCTCCTGATGCGGAATACGGGTGCCATGACCAGTTCAGAACCAGATGGAAACGATGTCCCCAAAGGGTGGAGCTGGAGAGGAAGCCTCCAGCTCAGCAAGGGGTCATGCTCAGGAAGGCAGGTGTTTTACTGGTCAGCTGTTTCTGTTTTGTGGAATCTGTGCATTATAAAAAAATGCTCTATATAAAAATCAATTGGGAAATTTAAGTTTACTCCGAGTGTGCTTGATCTCTGAACAGAAACCGTGAAATCCAGCGGTATGAACTCTCTAATTTGGAGCCGTACTGTCAGATTGGTGGCCTGGAAGCTATCCCACTGAAACTGAACTGCTGGTAAGAAAGAGGCATCTCCAGGGCCAGGCAGAGTGCCTCTCCCCTGAGCACCAAATCCTTCCTTCTCTCTCTGTGGACAGTTATGTACAGTTGTGTTCAATCAGTAGGTGTCCTGGCTCCCATGGAGCCTGTCATGCCTGTGTCACTGTCGCAGTGGTGCCCAGGAAGGAGGGAGCTTCCTGTGTCTGTGGAGGAAAGGGAGGCCCAGAGAGGCGAAATGGTTTCTGTTGATGAGATTATGAATTAAGCTATGTTTTAAATGTGGATGTGTTAATTTTCTTGAAACCCGACTCTGACCTTGTTACTTTGCTTTTGAGTGGTTGCCAAGTCCTTCTCCAATAATAGTCACACCTTTCAGTGGCACCCAAGCCTCCCCTCCCCACTGCCATTCTAGCCTCCCTCTGCACAGGGCCTTCAGGGCCAACCTGGGCAAAGACCCCTCCACTCTGGCCGGGCGGGTCACTGTCTGGATGCTCAGGATGCTGTTCCACTCCCCAGCCATCCTTCCCATCATGTTTCTGATATGCGCCTGACCTTGCTGGATATGGGGACACACATGAATAAGATATGGTTCCCAAAAGCTCTCACTGTCTCACAGAGACGGTGGGTTCTGCAGAAATCCTTTACAGCCCAAATGTTATCTTCATGAAGTCCCCTGAATCTGCTTCTCATCCAGAAACCAGGTGTCCCCCTGGGAGCATCCCTGGTCTGTGACTGTGGGGACCCTTACAGACATCACTGGTACAAAGCCCTGAGTAACCCATGGGTGGCACCCACGCCTCAGCCTTTGCCCTGTGCTCTCTGGCACCTACACATGGACTGGTCCATAGTAGGCTCTCAAGAAACACTTGTTGAATAATCACGTCAGAAATCTCTTACTGATTTCAAAAGGAGGATCTAGTTTTATTTTGCCTTTTCTGTCCCTCCCCCCTTTGCTTTTCTTGCTGCTTGATGATTTCAGTAAAACTCATCTTTCATTCAGTTTTCTTCCACCTATCATTTTGTATATTGAGAAATATAGAGAAAAGTTGATGGATTTACAAGGAAGTAACTGAAAAGCAAACTTGCAGCAGACTGTGTTCCTGTAGAACAAAGACAGACCCCTTCCCCAGAGCCTCTCCTGCACAGGTGTGGCCCCTCCTGAGGCCTCCTTCCTCTCCAGAGGGAGGGGTGTGTGCACCCCACCCCACCCCCAGAGGTTAGGGTAGGGTGGGAGGCACTGGAGCGCTGGGGGATCCAGGTGCCCAGCCTACAGTAAGGGCATCGCTATATTGAGTTGGCTTTTGCTTAAGACATCTCTGAGAGTTGCCTGAAAATGACTGATTGTGTTAGCACTGCTTTCAAGAAAGGTCATTTTGATGAGAGAAGAAAAAGGACACCCTTGAGAGAACATGTGCAGGCCCAGCAAAGCAAGTATAGCTCAGCCTGGCTGTGTGTGCCTCCTGCCTCCCGGCTCCTGGGCCAGACCCCAGCTCCCCACATCAGAGGATGCTGGGCTCCTCCTGGGTAGGTCAGAGACTCTGGGGAAGGCAGGACTTTGTCGTGGACTCAGATCTCAGCCCCTTCACTCATCTCTGGGGACACTGTAGACCCAGGACATCATGAAGACTTTGTCCTGCCCCACCTCTCTTGGGGCTTGGAGCTGAGGGTGGGGACGAGTCTTTTGCTATGGGCTAGGGATTCAGAAATTGAACTCACAGGGCACCCAGCCTCAAGGGGAGCACAGCCTGGTGAATGTGAATGTGTAAATCTGCTGGGACTTCCATAACAAAATGTCACAGACTGGGTGCCTTAAACAACAGAAAATAATTTTCTCACAGTTCAAGATCAAGGTGACAGTCCCTTCTGTTTCTGGCCAGGGCTCTCTTTCTGGCTTGCAGACAGCCACCCAGTCACCTTTTCACTGTGTCCTCCCATGGCCTTTCCTTGGTGTGTTGTATGGGGGCAGGGGGAATGTTGCTCTATGGGGTCTCTTAACCCTATAATGAGAGCCTCACCCTCATGAACTCATCTAACCCTAATTACATCCCAAAGGCCCCATCTCCAAATACTATCACACTGGAGGTTAGAGTTTTAACATGAATTTTGCGGGGACACAAACATTTTATCCACAACAGTGAATATTTACTGAATTGGCTTGTACATTCTAACCAGTCACCTCTCCCTTAATGAGGGTGGGATGGAGCCAATGGCACTGGCCATGTAATCAACCAATGGGACTGTTTGTTGATGATGCCATTCTCTGAGAGCTTCTCTGTTGGACTAGGAATGAGGTTTGGGATGCCCCACTCCTCTGACATGGAGACTAGTTTTCTTTCACCAAGATTTAGCTTCTGTGTGTGGGTGCTCAGTTGTTCAGTCATATCTGACTCTTTGTGACCCCATGGACGGCAACCCTCCAGGTTCCTCTGTCCATGGGATTTCCCAGGCAAGAATACTGGAGCGGGTTGCCATTTCCTTCTCCAGAGGATCTTCCCAACCAAGGGATCGAACATGGGTCTCCTGCATCTCCTGCATTGACAGGCAGATTCTTTACCACTGAGCCACTGGGGAAGCCCATTTAGCTTCTAGACACACCCTAAGGAAAACCAATTTGAAACAGCACTTGTAACTGGCATAGACTGGACCTGGGTGTGTGTTGTGGGGTGGGGTGTCTCTGTGTTGCCCTGAAACCTCCCTTAAGGATTGTTGGCTTGATTCCTTACTGAATTCTTGCTAAGCAGCCAGAACATAAACTTTGCATTTTATCTCCATTTCATCTCACCACTGCCTTTCACAGCCAGACCTGATCACTTAGAGCGATATTAGAACCAGCACAGTATTTATCATAATTTCCTGGGCGAGTAGGGTTCTGGTAAGTACAATGATAGCTAGTTATAGAGACTGAAGGCTCCAGGGAGCATTAATCATGGTGTCTGAGAGCATTCGTGGGAGCACACTGTAAACTAATTGACATGTGCAGAGCTCCCTCTGTTATTACCTTTAATATACAATTTCACATACAACTTCTTTTTCGTTGCTTTCACACCACTGTAGACACACTCAAAAGTATATCTCAGCTTTAAAATTTTTAGCTGTAAAAGCAAAATAGGAAAATAAGAGAAATATTTCTGATGAGTGATAAATGTATCTGCCTAATAGAGCCCTTAGATCATAGAAGACATTCAATAGCTGTTTTTGACTAAATAGATGAATACATAAAAAGTAAGTATTTTTTTAATCTCAGCTTGATCTACTGCTAATTCATCTACTAACTTAGGGGGAGATATTGTCCTCTTCAAATATAAAATAAACTAACAATAGAAGAAGGGGAGAAAAAAGCCACTTAGCTAAGAGATATGACATTACTACCCCCAGAGGATATCTTGGAAGAAAACTTTATTACACTGAGGTACTTTCCTTCTGTTCCTAGTGTGTTGAGAGTTTTTATCATGAAAGAATGTTGAATTTTGTCAAACACTTCTTCTGCACCTATTGAGACAATCAAGTGATTTTTATCCTTCATTTTGTTAATGTGATGTATCACGTTAATTGATTTCTGTGTCTTGAGCCATCATTCCTTTCAGTGTGCTGTTGGATTTGGTTTGCTAGTATTTTGTTGAGGATGTTTGTGTCTACATTCATCAGCAATATTGACACATTGTTTTCTTTTCTTGTGGTGTCTCTGTCTGGCTCTGATATCAGGGTAATCCTGGCCTTATAAAATGAGTTTCAAAGTGTTCTTTCCTCTTCAGTTTTTTGGAAGTTTTTGAGAAAGAGTGATTTTAATTATTTTTTAAAGTGTTCAGTAGAATTCACCAGTAAAGTCATCTGGTCCTGGGCCTTCAATTAAATTTCTGTACTAGCTGTATGTCTGGTCAGACTTTCTATTTCTTCATGATTTAGCCTTGGCAAAATTTTATGTTTCTAGGAATTTGCCCATTCTTTTAGGTTATCCAGTGTGTTGGCATATAACTGTTCACAGTCATATTTCTGTTGCATCATTTGTGATGTCTCTTCTTTCTTTTCTAATGTTATTTATTTGAGTCTTCTCTTTTTTCTTTGTTAATCTGGCTAAATTTTTATAAATATTTTAATCTTTTCAAAAGACCAACTCTTAGTTTTGTTGTTTTTTGGTTTTGTTTGTTCCTTTTCTAGTCTTTGTTATTTCCTTCTGCCAGCTTTGGCTTAGTTTGTCCTTTTTTTTATAAAATTAAAAACTATATATTATTTATTTCGTTATTTCTTTTTGGCTGTGCTGGGCCTTCATTGGTACATGGGTTTTTCTGTAGTTGCGGGGGCTGGGGCTCCTCTCTCATTGTGACGCTCAGTGGCTTCTCTTGCTGTGGCTCTAGAGCACAGGCTCAGTAGTTGTGACTTTACAGGATTAGTTACTCTGTGACATGTGAGACCTTCCTGGACCAGGGATTGAACTTGTGTCTGCTACATTGCCAGGTGGACCTTTTACCACTGAGTCACCAAGGAAGTCCTGTTCTTCTTCTTTTTGTTTTAGTTCCTTGAGGTTTAAAGCTAAGTTGTTGATTCTAGATCTTTCTTCTTTTTAATGTAGGCATGAACATCCCTCTTAGTACTGCTTTCACTGAATCTCGTTAAGTTTTGATATGTTGTATTTTCATTTTCATTTGTCATGAGGTATTTTCTAATTTCCTTCTTTATTTCTTTTTGACCCAATGGTTGTTCAAAAATGTGTTCCCCCGCCCCCTCACATATTCATGAATTTCCCAATTTGCTTTCTGCTTTGATGTCTAACTTCATTTCGTTGTTATCCAAAAGATACTGAATATAATTTCAGTCTTCTTAAACTTGTTAAGACTTGTTTTGTGACCTAAATGGTCTATCCCAGAGAAAAATCCACATGTGCTTGAGAAGAATGTATATTCTGCTGCTGTTGGATCTAATGTTCTATATATGTCTTTTAGGTTTATTTGATCGATAGTGTTATTCAAATCGTATGTTTCCTTATTAATCTTCTGTCTGGATGTTCTATCTGTTACTGAAAGTGAGATATTGAGGTTTCCTACTATTATCATGGCTTCCCTGGTAGCTCAGCTGGTAAAGAATCTACCTGCAATGCAGGAGACCCTGGGTCAATCCCTTGGTTGGTAAGATCCCCTGGAGAAGGGAACAGCTACCCATTCCAGTTTTCTTGCCTGGAGAATTCCATGTACAGAGGAGCCTGTTGCTGTCTATTTCTCCCTTGTATTCTATATTACTTTATTTATATCTCTGTTCCAGGAATTATCGCTCTCTGCCTTATATTCTAGTCGGCTACGTTCATTCACTCAACAAATACTCCAGAAGGACCAACGTGAGCGAGACACTGTTGTGAGTGCAGGGAATCCTTCACAGTACAATATAAATAAGATTTTCTGCCCTCAAGGAGTTTTCATTCAAAAAGGAGAGATTGAGAATAAATAATAAGTTTTATAAATATACAAATGATACAATATGTTGAAAGGTGTTAAGTGCTATGGACTTAAAAAAGGAAAATAATGCCAAGGATATATGTGTGCATGTGGTGAGAATAGGATGGGGGAGTTGTTCATTGTAGTAATCAGTAAGGTGGTTAGGGGAAGCTTTAGTGAAAGGTGACCTTCAAGCTGAGACCCAAAGGAAGCAAGGGAGTGAGCCAAGGAAGCCAAGGGAGATACCTGGGAGCCAGCAGCACAGACAGAGGAACAACAGGAGTAAAGGCCTGAGGAGGGACGTGCCCCCTCACCCTGCATGCTCAGGGACTTGCAGCATCTGGTCCCTGGCCCTCTGCCCTGTACCCACGACACCATCACTGCCAGGCTTCACAGCTTCATCGTTTCTCACTAGACCTAATACAATGACATTCTAAGAGGCAGATCCTTCCTTCTGTTGAGTCTTCATTATACCAAGCTGTGTGACATATACTTTTTCTTCCCTTGACTTTTGCAATAGCGCCCCCTCTGGTTCTCCAGTTCCTCCAGCCTTCACCCTCCTCTTCCCTCTTACATGTTGAGAGCCCTTCAAGTGCTACTCGTGGCCTTCTTCTTTACCACACTGTCTCCTTAAGTATTGTCTTTCCTTTTTATGGCTTGGCTATGATTTAAAATTACTTCTTGACCTCTGTCCTCTGAGTGCTAGGTTTGTGTTTGAGTGGGTATCCTACAGGCCTTTCAAAACTGAAGTGCCAAAATGCAACAGCCCTGCCCCTAGATTCTGCAGTGCTTCCAATGTTTTCTGTTTTGATTATAGCCTCCATTTCATCATTTGAACTGAGAACCTTGGAATTCCCTGTGATTGCCTCCTCTCTTCCTCACCTTCTACTTCCAAACACTGGCCACTTCTTGTCTCTTTCTGCTCTCATTTCCATAATCCTTGTCCCAGTGTGGGTGGGAACAATTGCATACATGTTCTTGTTGATTGGCTCACAGCCTCCAGTCTCTCCTCTTTGCAGCTTGGTCCACAAACTCCGGGCAGATTTGTTTATGCTCTGCTTACAATCTTGAACAAATCTCAGTGGTATTTTTCCAGTATCCCAGTGGATCAAGGCCTCTTTGGACACTGCTTTTCATATGATCTGCACTCCCTCCCAGCTTCTTTGAAGGACAAAGTGATCAGCATCACCACTGTTTTCTGGTTTACATCCAAGTTGATGTTAAGACATTGGTTGGCTCTCTCAAGAGATGGTTCATCCCCTAATGACATCCCCATGGCCCCCAGAAGAGACTTCTCACATAAATGACAGAATCCCAGCCATGCTTCAGTGCCTTAGTACAATCGATTTGATTCAGGTCAAGCATGCACTGAGTAAAAACAGCCTGCCTTCTTTCCTTAGCCAAGATGCGAATTGGGAGCATTGATGATCTATTCTCTTTATTCCTGGAAGGCTGATATCTAGAGAGGAAGAATCTAGCATCAATAACTAGAGACACATTCAGTGATCTCTTATCTGACTGATCTTTCTCTCTTTTGCCGCCTAAAAAAGAACACTGATGGGTCCCTTATTGTCATTGGCTTCAGTCTCCCCATTACCTTTCATAACTGAGACTCCATAATCATCTCCATTTTGAAGGGAGAAACCAAGAGATGTGTTCTATGCATCATCCTACTGTGACCCAAAGGGAAAAAAATATGGAGATGGTAAGATCATTAGGATTTAGAATACCAAGACTTGTCAGAAATTGACTCACTTATCATGAAGCTTTGCAATTCATCAAAGTTCAAAGAAACGAAATCTAGAGCCAGTCCAAGCCCAGCTGGGTGCTTCCAATTTCCTGGTTTCCCTGTCCTTTCCAGCAGCATATGGGGAGTTTACCCTGGGTCTGGGGCCTTGTCCTAAGCGTTGTGTGAAAGCTTCGGTTATTAGGTGTGACAGAATGCTCCCCTGAATCCCTGGGCTGCAACTAGTTGGATAAAACTGCTCGAAACCTAACTCCTAAATGAGATGACAGTCTTGCTGCCCTTACTGAGATTGAAACACACAGATTAGCTTGAAGCATCTCTGTAGAAAGGGGGGAATTACCGATCCCACATTGGGCCTGTTTACATCTTAAAAAAATCAGAGAGAGCCCCTTTGAAAAACCCTTTCTAGATTGTTATCACCCACATCTATTGCTGTTACTGCAGCACAATGAAATGTTTCAGATGCCTCGAATTCCAGGAATCCAGTCTCTTGCCAGAGCTGCAGAGTGATATGAATAATTTCTGGGCTCTGATACTCGGGATGGATGTGTTTCTGGGATTTTTTTTTTTTTTGGCAGAAATATCACCAGAGTCTCTCTTTTAGAGAAGTCATTGACTGCATGCTTTGAGGCAGGCTCCATGCCTCCTTTCAGGGCAAGCAACAGCAGAGCAGAGATTTCCACTCAAGGCAACTCTTTTCATTTTTCCAAGTCTTGTTGGAAGAAAAATATATCAATATCCAGGGGCAAATATGTGTGAAAGATAAGCCAGTGGTACACGACAGTTTGTTTCCCCTGATTTTAATGTACTTAGAATAATGCAGCAAATGTGGATCTTAGTCTGTAACCCTGGATGTGAAAGAAATATAACTCACTTTACTTTTCAGAATTCCAGTTCTATCTGAGCACCCACACCGTAGTATCAGTCACTGCAGGAGTTCCACCTACATGGTGCCTGAGTTTGGGGGTCCACTGGTGGGAAGCCTTCACCAAGGCCCCTTCGGGCCTGAGGCTGTCTCATACATAAGACTCTGCACTTGGCTGTAGGTGGCATGTCTACCCGGAGCTCCACACAGCCACTCCTCTCACATTGCTGGGGAACCACAGCTCCCTTTGGCAGCCCCCTGGATAGCTGGGCTGTGTACCTACTAGGACCCTCAGCCCTCTCTTCCTCCCCCTTCCTTGTGGTTCCTCTGCTTTTCCTGTTGTTGTTCAGTTGCTAAGTCGTGTCCAACTCTTTGCAACCCCATGGACTGTAGCACACTAGGCTTCCTTGTCCTTCAGTATCTCCCAGAATTTGTTTAAACTTATTTGTCCATTGAGTTGGTGATGCTATCCAACCATCTCATCCTCTGCTTTCCCCTTCTCCTCCTGCCCTCAATCTTTCCCAGTATCTAGGTCTTTTCCAGTGAGTCAGCTCTTCGCATCACGTGGCCAAAGTATTGGAGCTTCAGCTTCAGCATCAGTCCTTCCAATGAATTTGTTGTTGTTGTTTAGTTGCTCAGTCACGTCCAACTCTTTCCAACCCCATGGACTGCAGCACACCAGGCTTCCCTGTCCTTCATTATCTCCCAGAGCTTGCTCAAACTCATGTCTGTCGAGTCAGTGATGCCATCCAACCATCTCATCCTCTGTCATCCCCTTCACTTCTTGCCTTCAATCTTTCCCAGCATCAGGGTCTTCTCTAATGAGTCAGCTCTCTGCATCAGGTGGCCAAAGTATTGGAGCTTCAGTTTCAGCATCAGTCCTTCCAATGAATATTCAGGATTGATTTCCTTTAGGATTGACTGGTTTGATCTCCTTGCTGTCAAAGGGACTCTCAAGAGTCTTCTCCAACACCTCAGTTCAAAGGCATCAATTTTTCAGTGCTCAGCCTTCTGGGCCAACTCTCACATCCATACATGACTACTGGAAAAACCATAGCTTTAACCATGAAGACCTTTGTTAGCAAAGTAATGTCTCTGCTTTTTAATATGCTGTCTAGGTTTGTCATAGCTTTTCTTTCAAGGAGCAAGCATATTTTAATTTCATGGCTGCAGTCACCATCTGCAGTGATTTTGGAGTCCAAGAAAATAGAGTCTGTCACTGTTTCCAGTTTTTCCCCATCTATTTTTTCCTCTACCCCCAGCTCAGTGAGGATCTCCTTCAGTTCTGGGAGAAATCCTCCTCCTTTAATGCTTCCGCCTGCCAAGCCACTCTGCCCCCACCAGGGCCCTCCTGCTTGCCCACCTTGCTCCAGGCCTTTGCACGCATTACTGCTCTCTGAACACCTCAAGAACACATGTACCTTAGGGTCTTTGCATTTGCTGTCATCACCCCCAGGAGTGACCTTCCCTTCAGAAATCCATGTGGCTCAATCCAGTGTCACCTGCTTCTCCAAGAGGCCTCTCTGACCATGAAAATACACTCTTCCACCCCAAGACTCAGATTTACTTAATGCCCTCACCCTGCCTTATTTACTTCCATAGCAATTAGCATCATCTGACATGTGATATATTTATTTGGCTATTTATTTCTTACCTCCCCCCCCCCATTAGAATATGAGCTCCACAATGGCAAGAGTGTTCTCTGTTATATCCCATCAGCATAAAACCACACTGGGCACATGGTATTATAGTCAATAACTGAGGAATAAAGGAATGAATGGCTTGGGGGTGCCTAGCCTGTGACAGACCCTGGGCGAATCTCCAGCCTTCATTCAGCTGGATGACAGAGCCAAGAGTGGGCGAGGAGCCACTCTGCATTTGGCTGGCTGGGTGACCGAGGCTCAGAAATCAAGGAGGCCAAGGGCAGTGGGGAAAGTGTATCTGGAGCACTAGGACCGAGACAGAGCCCTGTGGCCTCAAGGTGAGGCCTCCAGATCTTGGCAAAGACTCGGAGGCCAAGCATGCAAGGATGAGTGAAGGTCACCCTAAGGAATGTGGACACAGCATGCGGGCCAGACCCACTGCATCCAGCTAGAGCTTGACTGTCTTCTGGTCCACACTCATAGTGACAAGTGTGGGAGATGATCACTCAAAACTTTATAAAGGATGCTTTCTAAGTAAGCCCCTTCCATATATGTGTGCCAGGCCCTATTTGGGTGCTGCAGACACAGCAGGGGAAGAAGCACATAAAAGCTCTGGTCTCAGGGAACTTCCGTCCTAGTGGAAGGAGACAGGCAATAAGTTCAGTGAGGAGTGTGTTAGGATGTGAGAGCCAAGAAGAAATACAGCACAGAAGGAACTAGAAATTATGCAGGGGTCAGGGGCTAGGACAGTGCTCATGGGCACCACTGGGAGGGACTTGTGGGAAGAGCAACAATGAGGCACAGGGGGTCCAGGTGAGACTGGAGGCTGAGCGCTAGGGGTGGGGCCTGGGGTTTGCTGGGAGCTGAGCAAGGCCAGCCTGGAGTGTATGAATGCATCAACAGCAAAGATCAGTGTAGCTTATCATAGGCCCAACACTGCTCTGAGCACTCGTGACATGTTAGCGAGTAAAATAAGCAAGAACCCTTGCTCTAGTGGAGCTTGGCTTTCCGATAATAAACCATCAACATAATAGATGATTACATAGGGTGTTGGAAAGTGATAAGTGCTGAGAAAGAAGCACCAGGGGAGAGCATCAGAAATTTGAGGTGGTCGGGGTGTGTCTGTTGGGGGGGGTCAGAGTCACCAGAATAAAGAAGTGGAGTCAGAGCTCAAGGCGTCGGATGCGGATGCACTTGCCAGTGGCTCACGTGCAGGCAAGAGGGGCTGAGTCCTGGGTGTTCAGACCTGGGTGATCAGCATCAAGTGCAGCAGCTCCAAAGACAAGGACCCGGAACTTCCACTGGAAGTCACTGCAGTTTTGTCCAAGGTAGACAGGCCAGATGGGAATGCTGTGGCGTGGGAATAGGAAGAGAGAAATGGAGACAGCAGGATCAACCCCTCTTTCAAGTAACTTTTCTGTAAAAGGGAGGAGAAAAATGGGGTGATAGTTGGTAGGGCAAGCGGACTGAGACAAGTGTTTTTTATCCTCTCTGAAGAGAGTAATTAGAACATTTTTTGTGCTGATGGGAATGATCCAGAATATCAATGGTGCAGGAGACAGAGGGGAAAAATGCTGAACAGCAGGCAGATTGGGTAGGCAAAAAGGGATGGGATCCAGCACACATGTGAGGGGCTGACCCCAGGGGGGAACCAGGAAGCCTGAGTGGATGGGTCGATATGCAGGTAAGTGTGTGCCTGTGTGCTGGGATCTGATGGAGCCTGTTTTCATTTGTTTGTTCGTTTTTAATTTTTGGTTGTGCTGTATCTTCATTGCTGTGAGGCCTTTTCTCTAGTTGTGAGGGTTACTCTGTAGTTGCAGTGGGCAGGCTTCCCATTGTGGAGGCTTTTCTTGTTGTGGAGAATGGACTCTAGAGTACGTGGGATTCAGTAGTTGGGGCACATGGGCTTAGTAGTTGTGGTTCCCAGGTTCTAGAGCACTGGCTCAATAGCTGTGGCGCACAGGCTTAGTTGCTCCATGTCATGTGGGATCTTCCTTGACCAAGGATCAAACCCATGTCTCCTGCGTTGGCAGGCGTATTATTTACCACTGAACCACCAGGGAAGCCCCAGTGGAGCCTGTTCTAAGGGTTTCCATTTTCTTGATAACTCAGAAGCAAAATCTTCATCTGAGAATGGACATTGGGAAGAAGCATTGGAGATTTTCAGAGAAAAGAGGAAGTGTGAAATGGTCTTGGAAAGTGGGAGATGAGAATGGCTGCCAGGAAGCACTGAGAACTTATTTGTGGTTTGTGGTCATGAATTTCAAGTCAGACCACTCAGCACAGTGGTGTGGTTTGTCGCCAGCCGCATTTTCATGTGAGTGCTTGCAGGGGGTGGGTGGAAAGTCAGTTTCAATCAGGGATGTACTTTTGCCAAGAAAGAACAGCAGCAACAAAGAGAGAGTTGGGGATGTAAAGGAGGAAATGGTTATAATTGTGGAATTTAAGCCAGATATGAAGGAAAATGAGGCATGGAAGGGTCAAGGGCAGTGAAGATGTGTTAGGACCAATGGATTGAAAGTCCAAGAGTTAGAGCTGGAGTACAGTGCAGATAAACTGGAAAGACTGGAGTTTGAAGTGGAGATTCTGCAGGGGCTCCAGGTATTACTGAGGACAAAATCAAGGGTAAAACCATGGCTGTGAGTGGCTTAAATATGATCGAAGACAAGACGATTGAAATGGAGGGGAAGGAAATGAGACACCAGTAGACTGGATGGATTATTTATGATTGACATTCAAATCCCAAGAATTATGTGCTGGGGAGAATGATAATGTGTGCAAGGAGTTGCATTTTATTTTGTATTTTATATCTTCTATAGAAATAAAAGGTATAGAGAAAAATTGGGGGTCTAAATGGGTCTTTTTATAACTTAGTTGAGAGCCTCTGTTCTTTGTCTTTTTGAGGGACGTGCAGGATTTATTTATTTATTTATTTTTGTAATTTATCCAACTTCCCAACTGTTCTTATTATTTCCAACATTATACAGGGGTTGAACTGGTCTTTCCTGGGAAAAGGTATGGCAGACCTTTGCAGGTGAATGTAGCTTCATAAGGGGCTTCCCAGGTGGCTCAGTGGGTAAAACATCTGCCTGCAATACAGTAGACACAGGAGGCGCAGGTTTGATCCTTGGGTCTGGAAGGTCTGGAGGAGGGCAGGGCAACCCGTTCCAGTGTGCTTGCCTGGAGAATCCCGTGGACAGAGGAGTCTGGCTGGCTACAGTCCATAGGGTCGCAAAGAGTCAGACACCTCTGAAGCAACTGAGCACATACATAGGCACATGTCTTTGTAACAGGAGTATTGTGGCTGTGAGGAACTTGATTCTTTGCTATCTTTCTCACTTTTTCTCTAAGGAAGAAATTGGTAGATAATTGATTATTCCCAGAAATAACCTGAACAAGAAATATGTGAGATATATCTAGAGTGATAATAACCTTTCTGCATGCGTGCATGTGCTTCAGTTGTATCCAACTCTTTCAAATTAGTGGGAGAACAGTCTAACAAATAATTGTTAGCTATTTATTAGGGGAAAAAATTAAGTCCTTAAATCACAGTATACATAAAAATAAATTGAAAATAAAGATCTAAATATTTTTTAAGTAGATACTAGAAGAAAATACAAGAGAACATCTTAATAAAATGGGGATGAAGAAAAGTCTTTTGCAAAAGCATAACTCTAAAGACAGAAGTCCAGAAAAGATTTATGGACAGATTTGGCAGCAAAACTTGAGGAATAGCCTGTGCAGTAAAAAGATTAAAGTGTAAGAATTTTCAGGATAGGCAAAATGTATTTATTTGTGTTTTTGTTTATTAATAACTACAATGTCCAAAAGAGGATTTGGGGACAGTTACAGCAATGAATATAGAGTAGAATAAAAGGTAAAACATGTGCACATGGATGAATGAAGGTGACTGAAAAATATATAAGGAGACAAAATCAATGAACAAGATACACTCCATAATACCCTAAACAATTTTTAGAAATGAATAGCCTATTTTTCTTTGAGTTTCCTAGAAGCCAGAAAAAAGAAGGAAACAACATCCACTGGCCACTTGGTAGGGTCTGTAAGACATCAGTTAAGGCGTTTAAGACATAGACAGATTTCTGATACTGACACAGGGAAGAAGTGTCTCTTGTAGGTTCCTTCTGTCTTTGGAAATAAGAGTAATAAATTAATCTAATTCAAAGTGACGAATTATTTGTTAAATTTGATGTTGCCACGTATGGGGACAGATAGTTACTAGACTTATGGTGATCATTTCATAATGTATGCAAATGTCAAATCATTCTGTAGTACACCTGAAACTAACATAATATTGTATATCAGCTGTATTTCCAAAAAAATGTCATGTAGCCACATAATGTAGCCACATAATGTCAGACAAGCCTTCATTGTTATTTCCCAGATACTGGCAGGCCTCCACCTCATGTATCCACTCAGCTCCTTTACTGGTTTGACAAGAAATCCAACCACACCAAGCATGTAGTGATTTTTGTAGATAATACTGAGATTTGAGGGGTCACTGGGAGAGGTCACACACTCAGGGTCTTGCCACTTTGTTGCCCACTGTCCATACTCCCTCCTCCTACTCTTTCTCAGCCCCATCATCCCCTCTCCCAGCCAACTCCATCCACACTCACATCTTCATCAGCAACTGTTTTCTCTCCCTCTGGCCCTGGCACCAGCCTGTGGGCACCCTACCCTTGAAGCCAGCCATTTACCCAAAGTGGGGTGGTGTAGCATTTCCCCATGAAAATCTGGCCACTATCCTTCTTGGACACCAGGATTAGGGAGCCATTGCTCCTTCTTCCCCACTCCCTCCAACCCCCATCTAATGGGGGAGATGCTGACCATGTCAGGCAAGCCCCTGCCTCTCCTTCCAGGCTGGCCAGTGTGGTTTGGATGTCTCCTGACCGAGAGGGTTCATCAGCCCAAGCACCTCCTTTCAGTTAGCTCTCAGCTCTGGCACTGGCTTTATAAATAAGTTTCTTATTTTAATTATGAACCTGCACAGTGGAAGGAGATGATTAAATGAAGAGAAATCTGAAATCACTTCTGATCTGGATGAAGTAAACAAGTGCCTATATCTAAGACTGTTCTGCAAATAGAACATAAGCGTGACATAAAAGACAGTCTTCAGGTCCCCCTCCCCTGAGCTGCTGTTGTGCTCCATGTCTGAAGATGTTTTCTTTTTTCGTTCTTTGCTCTAGTTATGAGGATCCTGACGAGTGCCTGCTTCTCTATGGTGATGATCAGGTAGGTATGGAGGGCAGGAGGGGGCATGAGGGGGCAGTCGGCACTGATTCAGGGGCCAGAAGACCATCTGCTGTCCTTTCAGGGAGGAGCAAGGAGGAGGGAAGCGGGTGGGAGAATCTGTTTCTGGAAGGCGAGGCACAAGTAGAAGAAAGAGAAGAGGAAATAGAGCATTATGGCAAATGCATAAAGTTCTAACAAGCAACATGTCTGAGTGCCGGCCTCTGCCTGGTGCTGTGCTTGCGTCTTCAATCCTCACACCAACGCCATCTGGCAATGCTCTTACTGACATTTGTGATGATGGGGACACTGAGGCACAGAGCAGTCACATGGTCTCCCTGGGTTACGTGCTGCTAGGAGGCAACACAGCTGGGATTTGAACCCAAGCAGTCTAATCCCAGCCTGCATTTAACCACTGTGCTTTACTGGCTTTCAAGTAAAACGAAAGGGATGTTCCAGGTAAATGTGTGAAGAAACAGGGCCTAGAAGGAAGGAATCACTCAGAAAGCTTTAAAGTCGGAGCACAGCGGGAAACACACGTCTGGTTTAACTCCCATTAAGCAGGGGAGGCTCCTGTTAATCAGGGCCAAGAGGAAGGGTCCAGGAGGGAGGAAACCTTTCTCTGGATTTTGCTTCACAATTAGAAATAAAGTTTAAATGCAAATTCCAGTGGGAGAGGAGACCAAGTGATGTAAACACAACTGAGGTGGATGGTGTGATGTCCTAGAATCTTTTTGAAGAGCATGTTGGAATAGGACAAAGGCGACCATCAGGAGGGTGCCAGATACTTGGATTAGGGGGTGGGACTGAGGAAGAAGGGAGAGGGACCCTGGCCAACTCTGAAATCCAGCTAGTTTCAATTTCAAACTTTGCCTATATGTGGCCTTTCTATTTTCCCTAGAGCCTTTGAAGGCAGATTTTTTTTAAAAAACTGAGCAGCCAAGAGAGGGCAGGTGGGTGCTTCTACAGAACCCTGCAGTCCACAGAACCCTGCAGTCCAGGGCCCTGCACGGTGGGAGCAGGGACTCTGCGCTCACTGCCCAACTCCAGGGGGCGCCATTCACACAGACTGCAGCATGAATGGTCTGGATCCCTGGATTTGCACTGCTGCAGCTTCCAAGGCCTGGGATTCCCCCCAGTGGACACTGGCACAGGGATGGGATGGAAGACGGAACCCCACCCCACCCGCACGCCCACCATGCTCATCCGTGCCCCGGTGGTCACCAGCCCCAGGCGATTGTTAAATTCAGCTCCCCGGCTCTGTCTGTCCATCGCGCTGCAGTCCTGGGTGCGGTCCAGCCCAGTGACTGGCAGCAGTCCAACAGAGGCCAGGGAGGCGAAGCCAGGGCCCCATCCAGGCAACACTGCCTGTTCATTATAATGCAAGTTCATTGGTAAAAATGCAAATGATCCATTTCACTTCATCCTCCTGACAGACTGTGCTGGTAGCAATAACGGGCTGCTCCTTGCACCTGTCATCACTGCGGCACTGCTCACTTTGTGTAAAAAAGGCCTGCCACACTTCAGGTGTATATATAGCAACCGTCATTAAAGCCGCCTGGGGGAAACCCGATCATTCACTGCCCCCTAGTGGACCGGAAGTGAATGACCCCATAGACTGTTCCTTTGATTTAGGTTCCAAGCAAATCAGAGTTGCATTTTGTTTCAGGAATAGATTGCGGAGTATGCTGCTTTAATCCTTGTAGCTCGTGGTTATGGTTCTTAATTAACAGCACTTTAATAAGATAAAATGTCAATCATGGGTGGCTCTTTGTGGAACTATATTTGAATGTTTAAAAGTCTGGACATTTTTAAACAGTATTGAGCCTTCGATGGATGTTCATTAAAAAAAACCGAATTTTCTGTAGGCTGATAAAAAGCTTACAGTGAAGATATCATTAAAGAGCTCACCTTGCCATCTCTTAAAATTAAGAGTTGTGCCCAAGAGAGAAATTAGTTTATTTATGAAGCAGATGCACTGACTCTGGCTGTTTTATCACCTAAGGTCCCCTAAGCACCCTTTGTCAGCTTTCAAGGTCTTCACATTTTGCCTACTTCTTGATGGGCAAGTATCCTTGGAATCAGGGACACAGTCAGCATAAAGGAAGCTATTGAGACAAAGACAAGGGAAACTTGGTTTATCATTGTCATACCCCAAAGGCTGTCTTGATGAGTGACTGATTATTCTTGGGCTTCTTTCTTTGCTATATCTCATCTAGGATCATGCACTTAAAGATCATTTAGGAATACTTGTCAGTGTTGCATTCAGCATACTAAGAAACATGGTTTTTTTAATTTTTTTAATTGATGTATAGTTGATGTACTATGCTGTGCCTATCTCTGCTGTACAGCAAAGTGACTCCGTTATACACATATAGGCATTCTTATTTTTATATTCCTTCCCATTATGGTTTATCACAGGTATTGAATATAGTTCCCTGTGCTATACAGCAGGACCTTGTTGTTTATCCATCCAATATATACTAATTTACATCTGCTAATTCCAAACTTCCAATCCTTCCCTCCCTTACCCACCTCCCACTTGGCAACCACACAACTGTTCTCTATGTCTGTGAGTCTGAAGAAACTTGTTTCTTGAGGTGAATAATCTACTTTTATACCCTTTCTGAGCTGTTTGAGTATTGCAAGGACTTGAATAGATTGGCGACTATCTTGAAGTTCAGTAACATCATTTCTCTGAAATTTTGGCATATCTACTACTAGAATATTATAGATACTAGAATAGCTCCCTTTCCATAACCTGGATTCTTGCCACAAAGACAATAAATAATAAATAAAGTCTAGGTCAGTCCATTAATAAAGTCTAGGTCAGTCATGTCCAAAGCCATCTCTTCTATGTACAGATTAGCTTTTCACCTGTACATCTAAAACAATGCTAGTCATATGCCATCCTTGGGAGAACTGAAAATGATAGTCCCTTGAATCATTTTCTGTGCTTATTGGTACAAATGAGGAAACTGGGCAGTTACCTCAGATGGTTACCTAAGAAGTGGTATCTGAGTGAGATTAGTATGGGGGTAGTGATAAATTCCCCCCTAGGACAGCCCTGTTCATTTAGCTCATTTATTTCAGATTGCCTCTAGGGTAGACACAGTCCTGATGACAGGAAACCTCTAAGAAATAAAAGCACTGGTAAGGAAGCTTTAGTGTGCAGACACAGAGCAGAACTCAAATTTTTCCACGTCTGTGTAGATCAGAATCCACAGTAAGTGAAGTGCTTCGGAGTTCTTCCTAAGCAAACTGTAGTTTTCCTGAGAATGTCACAGGAAGAGCTGCTGGTGATTCATCAGGTTAAATTTTTCCTCCTTAGTCAGAAAAAAACCCAGCTATCCGGTGTGGAAGCCCAGAGGGTTCTGGGGCCCAGAGGGAGGGGGTGAGGGGAAGCAGGCTTGTTTACTGACTGGTCAGTACATTCCAACCATGAAACTTGAATGGCTGCTGAAGAACACAGTGAAAGCCTCAACCCATGGAAACTTTCAATCCAATAATAAAAATTAAATAGGCTTGGGGTAGAACTTACCAGAGAGAATTAGGTCAGTAGAGCTGATTCCTGTAGGGACTCATACCAGTCCAATGAAGCTCTGTGGCTGCCTCTTTTATTAAAGCTGAGCAAGATGTCCATCAAGTGGTTCCATTTGATTTTGGCTGACCTAGTTTAAATCAGTCAGTCAACAAATCTTGTGGACCCAGAGGTCCCAGAACAAGGTGGTCATTTGGTCTACCTCCCAGCCTAATCAGCCAATATCTTTGATATATCATCTCTAAAGAGGTGCTTGAGCCAGGACTGAATTAGGTGCTAGAGGCAGGGAGATGGGAAAATAGAGTGGGGTCGTAGGTGAAAGCTAAGAATATTCTTTCATCCACATTGGAAATTTGACAACCTAATTAGAAAATCCAAAGTAAAATACATGGGAAATGATTATGAAGTACTTTGGCCACCTGATAGAAAGAGTCAACTCATTGGTAAAGACCCTGATGCTGGGAAAGATTGAGGGCAGGAGGAAAAGGGGACAACAGAGGATGAGATGTGTTGGATGGCATCACTGATTCAATGGACATGAACTTGGGCAAACTCCAGGAGACGGTGAGGGACAGAGACGCCTGGGGTGCTATGGCCCATGGGGTCACAAAGAGTCACATACAACTTGGCGACTGAACAGCAACAAAAAATGAAGGCATGTGGAACTCAACCAGTATTTCTGCTCTCTGACCTTATCCTGGTGCTTCCTCCTATGATGATCACCTGCCTCCCTGCATGTGGGAGGTGGGTGAAGTGGAGCAGCAGGCGGAAGTGCACAGTGAGAGCCCCCACCTCTGGCTGGCTGTCATTCAGCCAAGAAGCTGGCTTTTCTTGGGGCTGCACACACGCCCTGCTACCGCATCGTCTCCAGCTGGCCTCTGGCCAAGCTGCCTCATTGGTGATACCAAGCAGGTTTTATGCACGAGTTTCAAAGCTGCTGTTGCTGCAGTGAGTGTAACCTGGCCTTTCATGTCTCAGTCTAGACAGATGCAGGATTGAATAAAGGCTTCCTCCAAGCCCCGTGTCACATTGGCCATCTGGAATGTAGCCGACCACTCATTTAGCAAATTGCTCTGTTTAAATGCAGCTGCTGTGTCTCAGTGTTTCTGCTCCTAACACAGATCGCATGATTCCTCTGCCTTCATTTGTCTAGCCGTTCCTCTCAATCTGCCTGGGAATTTAAAGAGCCTGTTAATGTATGACAAGGCACTTGACCTGCAAGATTTCCAAGCCCAGGAGGAGCATTCTTCTTCTGCTGGGCCGTCTTTTCCTCAAAAGCAAGGGCACCTTGCCTGTGCTCCCCGTCTTAATGAAAGCCACCTTTATTAAGAATCCCATTAAGCTCCACAGGGCCCAGCTATCCAACACTGTAAATATTACCCTTTAGAAATGCATCCGGAGGCCCGGCGCAGGCAGCTGGCCCAGGAGCAAGTCGGGAGGTGACCTCAGACCTTGGATCTCTGTGGACAGAAGGGTGTTGTTTGTCAGCCTGCTGCCTCTCCTTTTGGAAAGAGGGATTACAATCATTAGCAGATAATGTCAGCAAAGCCCCTGAGATGATTTGAATAAGAGTTGGAAGCAAAATGATTTCAGACTAGCAATGAGCACTGAGTGCTCAGGTTTTTTTTTTTTTTTTATACCTTGGTTTTCTTTTTTCCAAAGGAAAAATAAAAAAGGGGACCACCAAAGCTAAGCGGTTTATTGTCAGTATGTCACTGGTCACTATAGCCTGGTCTTTATTGTCATCTGCTATTTATCAAGCAAATAATCCTGGTGTGACCACTGCTTTCTTCAGCTGCTTAACTCAATTGGGATCACAGTATCTTTAAGTCTAGAAGTTGCAAGCCAAAAGAAGTGAGTGTTTATTCAATAAATACCTGTTCCACCCTGAGTTAGGCCCACTGGAAAAGAAAAAAATTGTACAATAAATGATCTTTGCCATTGAATTCTTTGGGAGGTGAAACAAATACAGAGTATTTAGCACAGGACAGTTGAGAGGTATGTGGGCTTTGGGATCAGACTTCGTGGGTTCAAATCCCAGATGCAGTATTGGACAAATTCACCTTCTAAACTTCAGTTTTCTCATGTGAAAAACTAGGTGGGCATTTATCTCTTGGGGTTATTTTTAGGAGAGATTGAATCAATTTTGCACTGTGTGAAAATTCAACAAACTTTACTCACGGTAGTTAAAGGATATATGTTCTTGACTATGTATACTAGAGAAATTCAGAGGGAATAAAGAGCATTTTGAACTGGGGGAAGTGAGGCAATCTTAATAGATTAGCTAGATCTTGAAGGAAATATAAACTCTGGGTAGAGAGAGGGATCTGATGTGAGCAAATCATAGAGATAAGGGCAGAATAAGAGGTGGGAAAGCTGGTGGTCCAGAGGGAAGAGCTCCCTCCAATTTTGGGACGTCAGGGTGGAAATGTGGAATGAATGAGGGGCCACATTGATGGAGGATCTTGAAATTAAGTGAAAGGGTTTTTACCTAGTCTAACTGGTGGCAGGGAACCTTCATGATAATCTTGGCAGGAAAGTGGCAGAGAGACAGTCATGGGTTAGAAACACTCATCTGGTGCCAGGAAATCAGTGGGTAACTGGGTAAGTCAGGACTGAGGAGACAGGGTGGATGGGGCGGAATAATGCTGGTGCTCTCTTCCCCACAAGACAGACCTGATGCCTAGGTAAACACCAGGAGGAAGAGAGAGGGATGGAAAGTGCAAGAAAACCATTTTTATGGAGCACGATTTCTGTGTTGGGCTTCCTCAGTCCTCATTTTATCCAGCTTCCAGCATAGGTCCTCAGTGCACCAAGAGACTCATAGGCTCCAGGGACTACACAGGCCTGACAGAAAAGGGGCAAGGGGAGCTGTGTTCCAGCCGTCGGTGTGGTTTATACACGTGGAGAGTGTGACGTCCTGCACATTCAGGGTCGTGTGGGAAACTGTGATCCCAGCTCAGGGTTTGGGGTAGAGAGGCAGACGTGCACACCACTGGCTTAGGAAGACAGCTCGGCTGTTATGCTCCTGAAGCATGAGAGAGTGATAGAGGGAGGGCGTGGGATAGTATTTGGAAAAGAGCAGAGGGCTAAGACCCCAACCTTAGGGGCACAAAGAAGGAGCTGAGAGGGCCTAGTAACCAGCAGCAAACAGGGGAGGAGGGGTGTCCAGGAGGAAAGAGCTCCTTAGCAGCCAAACATCCAGGGAGTTCAGGGAAGGTGAGAGACTGAAACAGTTCCATTCGATGTATTAGAAAGGGAGCCTGTAGTGAGAAAAATGTCAGTAGAGGAACAGGGAAGCAAGCCAGACTGCAGGGCTCTGAGGAAGGAACATGAAGGAAGACCATGACACATGAACTAGGAGGAGAGGTGTGGAGGGGGGCAAGGGGACACCATGATTTCCTAAAATAAAGTGAGTTTCTAAATCATACTGTAATTGCAGGGGAAAGTGACAGAACCCAATGACAGTAATGTAATTCTCATTAATAGATTATGTGCTAGAAAAATCTTACAGAAGACACGTGACACAGAATTTTTGGTGTATGTCATACTAAGTTTAAAAAAAAAGAAAAAACAGCATACTGGGATTATTTTTGTATCCAGACTGAGCAAGAAAATGACGTTACCTACTGTGAACTTCACAGACTGTGATCTAAGACCACAGCCTGATCAGACACTGATCCACCTGAGCTCAGAGACCACATAAAATGTAATAAGTCCAGAGTTGATGCCTCTCAGGACTTCTCTTACCCTGGGCATGCCATTCAAGCTCTTCCTGCCTCAGTCTTCTCATCTGTAAAATGGCAGTAATAAAATCGCCTACCCTAGAGGATCATGTTGAATATTTAATGAATAAGGTATGCAGAGCAGCTAGGTAGAGAAATGTGTGTGTATGTGTGTGTGTGTGTGTGTGTGTGTGTGTGTGTGTGTGTGTGTGCGCTCAGTTATGTCTGAATCTTTGCTATCCCATGGACTGTAGCCCACTAGGCTCCTCTATCCATGGGATTCTCCAGGTAAGAATACTGGAGTGGGTGGCCATTTCCTACTCCAGGGTATCTTCCTGACCCAGGAATCGAACCCGAGTCTCCTGAGTCTCCTACATTGGCAGGCGGGTTCTTTACCACCGAGCCACCTAGCTAGAGCAGTGCCTAGTGCTTGTTCAAGGAGATATTTAGTCGTGGAACACTGGAACACTATCAACAAACTAGCAGTGTTGATTTCGTGTGAGAGACAGCAGGTTCTGCTGTTCTACATGCCAGGCTGGTATTCCAATGTTTTCCTCTGTGTCAGATGCTGCACCAGTGCAGATCACTATGACAAGTGTCCCACAGTGATCAAGGTCCTCCGAGTACACTGTCACGTGCAGTGGGGAGGGAGCTCCCGTGACCCCAGGCTGAGCATTTGGACAGGGAAGTCTTGTCCAAGCTCATGCCTCCTCAAGGTTACACAGCTCCACTTACTGGATATGAAAGCCCATCTGTTTGGGGAGAAACAGAGATGCCTGAACACTATCCACTCCCTCTTAAGTAGAAAAAGATCACTTGTTGTTTCTGCTGAGAGAACCACAAGCTTTTAGTGTGTGGGAAATAAATGGAATGTGTTGGCTTTTTACTTCTGAAGGGAATTTATTTTTCTTCTCTTTTTTAAACAGTGTTGCAGGGATGTGTGAGCATTCTGTTTTTGGCTTCTGTCAGTGAACTATTAAGGTAAATATTGACGTTTAAATCTAATTTCTAAATGAAGGGGAATAACACGTTTTTTTAAAGCAAGGACATAATCTCTTTATGTAACTGTTGCCATGGGGTAAGAGAATAAACCCAGAAAAATGCTCTTAAGATAGCTTAGGGTTTGGCTTTGCTTTTTCTTCTTTCTAATTTTCTCTTTCCCACCCCCTACTGTACTCATTTGTCTTCTCTTCTCTGCCGTTCCCCTCTCGTGGATACCACTATGGACCTCCAAAGTGGGGACACTTATTCATTCATTCAAGAAATGTCTCCTGAGGATATATCAGATCATTCTGCAGGTTCAGAGGACAGAACTGTGAAACCAAAACTAGTCATAGAAAAAAGCCAGGATGGACATTTTAACTAAGCATAAAATCTTCAGAGAGGATGGTGCCTGTCACCTGGCAGGAGCTCAAGACCTGGCTTCATGAGAGGAGAGTGGGGTGGTGAGACACACCAGCCCAAGCTCTGTCCCCCTGGCTTGGCCATTGCCAGACCCCACAGCTGCCTCAGTGTCTTCATCCATAACCCAGATGGTACTGCCTGTACCTTCTCTCCTCTCAGAAGGGGTTCTGGTATTTGAATGAGGTCATTCAGGAATATCCAGAAGGAGAGCAAGGAAAGTTAATCACCAGGCTGATCTGACTGAGGTCACACCTTAGGTTCCTCACAGGGGGAGGTCACACCCCAGGTCCGCCTCAGCAGGGAGATCGCACCACACCCTTAATCACTCAAGGAAGACGTCACTCTAGATCAACTGTGCTGTCACTGTTGCTGGCTGGGGACCTTGAGAAAGTACCTCCATTCAGCCTGTCACAGTGACACTGGGGACAGAGAAACCTGGAGGTGAGAATAGTCCTGGTGGAACATTTAGAGGCCGTCACACTCTCAGGTGTGGTGAATCCAGATGCAGAGCAGGCACGCAGAGATCCGCAGACGTTCCCAGACACCAGCAGGCCCTCCACCAACACTGTCCCACAGACAGGCATTCTAGAGGACCCCTGACACATTCCCACAGCTCCCCCCAAACCTTCAGAGACACCTTCACGTTCACCCCGTAGACGGTCTATAGATATCAGTAGTCACACTCACAATTTGCCACACATTTCTCACTGTCACCACACAGAGACTTTGTAGACACCCACACATATTCCACAAACACTTCAAAATATACCCCCAAACCCATGTCAATAGCCCTCCACAGGTCTCCCACAGATTTCCCACACAGTCTCTAATTTCATCCCACAATCTCCCAAGCAGACACTCAGGAACTCCTTAGAAAGCTCCCTGCCCTCTACGCTCGACAGGCCCAGCACAGTCACCTCCAATCCCTCTCACAGGCCAGACCACACCTGGCACCCTGCCCAGACCCCCTGCTCACAGACAGCCACACATCCAGACCTGATGTACACACACACACAGCCTTGTCCACACACAGACACAGGCACAGCTCAGACACACAAGCATGCCCACCCCCTCCCTGCACTACCACACCATCTTCACAGACACACTCTCAGGCTCACCTCACAGAAACACTCCCCCAGACCCATAAACATGGAAGCTCACAGGCCCAACAAACACAAAGACACAGACACCTCAGCTTCATGTCTTCAGCTTGTCCTTTCAAGCGATCTTCCAGTTGTCATCTTAAAAAATCAATAAGAGTCCTTTAAAAGTTGTTTAAAGACAGCTGAGAATATGGTGTGACCCTCTTTGGTCCTGGGGAAGGGGACAGAAATCCCCTGAAATGAGGTCAAATGGTGCCCATGAGAAAGCCAGCGAGGGGACACTTCCTGCTGTGCCCTTCAAGAGTGGCCAGCACCACCCACAGCCCCAGGTGTGGCTTCTGGGGCCTGCTGGTCCCTTTGTCCCCCAGGGGCCTCGTTCAGGAGACAGTTTGTCCTGACCCCTTTCTCACAGGAGACTTCGTCCTGCTCCCAGAGACAGCTTTCCTCCCACACAGCCCTTTAGCTGGTCTCCTCACAATACAAAAGCAGAAGAAAAAAGAGGTGATGCTCTAAAAAAATCCTCAAATTCTCTTAGAAAAATAGGTGCTTCCAAAGAGGAGTAGATTGTGGTGGCTGCTAGCAGGAGGAAGGGAGAGACAAGGAGATCAAAAAGAAAACCAAGAGGACGGATAAAGGGATTAGGATGCAAGAAATAGCTCAGGCCAGCTGGTGGCCATCTGGGGGCTGCGGGGAAAGGGAAGAACAAAGTTGCTGAGTTTCCAGCAAGTGGGTGCAGTTTATCGTGAGAGGAGGTTACTGCTTTGAGGAACAGGAAAGAAGCCAGAGCCATTTAAAAACAGTCTAGTGGTTTCTCTAAGGATTGGATTGCAGGTCTAAAGTAAACTAGCTAAGGACATCATCATTTAGAGGAAAGTTAGGAGGCATCTGAGGTATGGTGCTATAGAGACCTTGTCTCTCGTTGTCAATGTGAAAATGGACAGTGGAAAAACGGCAAAGAAACTTAGATGTACCTCAGATTAGACTTTTTTTTAAAACCTCAAATAAGATCCTAAGGATGGTCAATGACTGTAGGATAAGCCATAAATTATTGTAACCAATTATTTTGCTTTTGGTAAAAATTTTAGGTAAATTGAATGTATTTTCACAGAGGCTGTATATAGATGGGGCTTCCCAGATGGTAAAGAATTCGCCTGCCAATGTAGGAGACACAGGTTCGATCCCTGGGTCAGGAGGATCCCCTGGAGAAGGAACTGGCAACCCACTCCAGTATCCTTTCCTGGGGAATCCCATGGACAGAGGAGCCTGGCAGGCTACAGTCCATGGGGTTGCAAATACATGGGAAAGAAATAAATTATAAAATCAGTATGTACTGGGCAATATAGAAAGACTGGCTCCACAGAGAACTGAAGGTAACCTCACTGTGTCTTTGTCATCCACCAAAAACTAGCATGTCTTCCCCTTCCTCCAGATCCAATGTTGGCACCACCTAGCTCTCATGTCCAAATAATTGGTCACCAAGTCCTGACGACTCTGTTCCCTTAATAACTCTAACGGGGACCTGCTTTCTCTCCCCATGGTCACTGCCCCCATTCAAATTGTTGTTGTCATCACAGCAAACCCCTAACTGGCCTCTTGAGCCCTAATATCACACCCCTGTACATCAACCTCCATATTTTCATAGGGTGGTTTTGTAAAAAAAAAAAGAAAAAGCAAATCTAATTTCTATTCATTCTGTATTCGTTCTAGGTGCTAGGTATACAAAACAAAGACATCTGCCAATAGACAGTTTAACAGGAGGAGAAAGACAATAAACATAACATTTTATATGATACCTTGGAAAGTAATAAATGCTGTGGAAAAGAGGAAAAAAGAAGCAGGGTACAGAGGGTTGAGAGTGCCAAGTGTGTGTGTGGTTTTAACCAGGATAGGCCTTATAGAGAGGTTGGTATTTGCTCAAAGCAGGGGAGAGGGTGAGCCCCATGCATATCTGAAGGGAGAGCATTCCCTGCAGACACGATAGCCAGAGAAGTGCCCCATGGGGGAAAGACCCAGAAGGCTTAAGGAGGAGCATGGGCCAGGGTACTGGAAGCAGAATGGATGCAGGGTGAGAGTGGAAGACATGAATTCGAAGAGCTAGGGGAAGTTGGTCACATGGGACTTGTAGCAGGCAGGTCCACTGCAGGGTTTTGAGCAGTGGGTGACATGCTCTGACTTATGTACTGAACAGTCACTCTGGTGATGATGGTGACAGAACAGGGGTAGCATCAGAGATTGTGAGGGGCCATGTTGTCTCTGTCTTGCTCAGAATCCTTCAGTGACTCCCCTCAATTTCAGATAAAATCTAAACTCTTGTCTGTGAACACTTCAAGATGGGGACCTCACTTCTTTTTCCAGATTTGTCTCTTCCTGGCACTTTCAGCCCCCAAGCCCTGCCATGTTCTAGTGGCAGAGGGGCTTCTAACAAGCATGTCATCTTCCATGGAACCAGGCACCTGTGTAGGTGGTTTTCCCTGCTTGAAGACAGTGCCCTTCTGGGCCTTCACTAAGAATCTTCTCCTCAGGGGAGCTTTTCTCTCTTCTTGGAAACACACATCCCCAAAGTAGTCTATGTGTACTTAATGATTTGGATTATAGTCCTGAGTCAAAATATTCTGTCCTCAATCTGTCTCTCTCACCAGACTGGGAACTTCTACAGGACTGAGAATAGAACTCTTATTTTTGAGTCCCTAGTAGACGTGGATGGATGGTTGAATGGATGTGTTGGAGGAGTGTGTAATTTCCTCAGTTCTGTCTTGTCGCAACAAAAATTTGAAGCAATGGACGGACCAGCGTTACAGCCCTTGGACAGACCAGTGTTACAGCTCCATGTTACAGCTCAGTTTTATTTAGAAAGTAAAGAAAAATGCATCCTCGAGGCGTGAGGGAATTCCAACCCAAAAGGCACACAGAGAAGAGAGGCCCTGGCCCAATATTGGCTCCTCCTTTCATATGTTTTTCTCCTCCCCCTGGGCCTGCCTTGTGTAAACTGAGCTAGCCAGGAGTGCTGTTTGTTTTACCTGAGATCCTCACTCTGGTCCTCCGACCTTCCTTTGTTCTACTTTCACCGGCTTTTCCCTTCTTTGTCTTTTAACCACCGCCATTTAGGACTCCTTTTTTCTATTCTAACTACCTAACAGATGGATGGGTGGATGGATGCTGGCTCTTTCATCAAATCTTGAATTCTTGGGTTTTGTTTAAAATTAGTTAAGCAATAGAAATGCTTGAAAACTGACTGTAAGACATTAACTGGCTAACTTCTCCATGGAGGATATGGCTGAACTTGAGAGTGTGTTTGCATATCAGCTACACAGGATGACTGATGATGACTGATGGCTGGAAAGTTGCATATAAGAACAGTTTTTATAAATTGCACCTAATTTGCCCATTGACCAATATAATTTCAGACGTGCTTTACTTTCTTGTTATGTTGTTCAATTAGCAGTAGCTCATGCTATAACTTTTAAGTTCCTTATCTTTAACTCATCTTTCCCTGCCAGCCGCTGTCAGATACATTGTTCAGCTGAAAATGATTGATTTCTGTTAGCAAATACTGAGGAGAATCCTTTTAGAACACGAGGGTCTTTCCGCAATACCTAAGTATCTCTCAGTGCCTCTTGTTTTCTGGTGTTGTCCCTGTCCAGTTTGGGTTGGGCTTTAGGGTCTCCATTTTTATCTTGAGAAACGCTGGAAAATGCTGACTGTATGTGTTAGACCAGAAGTGGATTTCTTCCCCACCACCTGCTGTTTGAGGGAGGCCCAGGAAGCAATTGACAACGACTAGAGACTGACTTCTCATCACCTGTAATCTTTTGATGACAGAACTAGAAGACACAAACTTTCTCCCAGATGTCACTTCTTCACCAAAGCTCTTCCTCCACAAAATACACAGTGGGCTATACTGGAAAATGAAACAAAAACAAAAACCCATTTCCTCAGAGATATCTGGATATGAATATTACTTCCAGCCTAGAATAAGCACAATGTAATCCGAGTTTTAAATGAGAGGGAAGGTCCCAGGGAGGCACCTTATCTGACCTGTGACCACCCAGAGAAGCAGAAGCCTCTCTGCCACATCCCGGAGAGGCAGACTTCCAAACTGGCCTGGTGGCTCAGTGGTAAAGAATCTGCCTGCAATGCAGGAGACCTGGGTTCCATCCCTGGGTCCGGAAGATCCCTTAGAGAAGGGAATGGCAACCCACTCCAGTATTCTTGCCTGGAGAACCCCATGGACTCAGGAGCCTGGCGGGCTACAGTCCATGGGGTTGCAAAGAGTCAGACACGACTGAACAACAAAACTTTCCACTTTTCAACAACTTCCAGGAAAGGGGAGCCCTTGCCTCACAAGACAGCCCCTAAAGCTGTGGATTATTTCCAGATATTAGAAAGCAGTCCCTTAGGTGACTCCAAATAGGCCTTCCACACTTCCAGGAAGCAGAGTAAGCTGAATTCATGCACCTACTTTAATTCCCTCCTAAATAACACTGGTCTCAACCATCGAAAGGGATTTTTTTTGTCCTGAAGGCACAGTCCCACAAGGATGGGGTGAATGAGAGGAAACAGCAGCAATAAAATTTGCAAGTTGGAAAGCAGATAAAACAAATGGTAAGTGACTTAGGAAGCCCCCAAACACTCAGTCCTTGAGATGAACTGTGGGAAAAATTGAGAGTCAATTCATTTCATATGACAGAACCCACATCCTTACCCCCCAGGCCCAAGAATTAGCAGCACTGCCTCCTACATTGCTGATAGCTGTACTTTTCCCTTCTAGGCAGGAAACAGCAATAAAATGCCATTATTATCTTTGGAGAGATAAGATGGAATCCATTAAATAAGAAGATGCCAGTACAGAGGAAAATCCAGAGGAAAAAAAGAATTCTTGGAAATCAAAATTGTGATTTTAAATATCTAACTTAATAAAATAGTTGAAAGATAATATTCTCCCAGAAAGCAGAACAACAGCAACAACAACAAAACAGAAAAAAAGTGAAATAAAGAGAAAAGATTAACAAAAACCGTACGACCAGTCTGGGAAGTACAATAGTCAAATACTATGCACACAAAAAAAAGAAAAGAGAGGGAAGAAAAAAATCCAATAGTTTAAGAACATTTTCCAAAACATTGAGAGCAAAGAGAAGATTTTAGATGTGTCCAGAGGAGACAAGTCAGCTCACCATGCAGAGAATCAGGACTCAGTAATGGATTTGAACTTCACCACAGCAGAACTGGGAGCTAGAAAGCAAAGTAGCAATTCCTTCAAAAAATGTAAGGAAAATTGTCTCCAGTGTAGCATTCTATATCCTGGTAAACTATTACTGAAATTTGAGGGTAGAATAAAGTCATCTGCAAAGATGTAAAGTTTCAAAAAGTTCTTCCCATATAGGTATCCTTCTCAGTAAACCAATGAAGGATTTTCTCTGTAAAGTGAAGGGGAAAACTGAAAAGAAGAAGATCTGGGATAGGAAAACAGGAGATGCAATAAAGCAGGATAGCAAATAGCATCCTCAGGATGATGGGGAAGGAAGGACTGAAGGGGAGCAGAGTACCTCACCCCAAGTATGCCTTTTTGCCATAAGGATTATTTCAGGCTGAAACAGCAGACACAGGAGGAGCTCTGAAAGCCAAGTAGAAGTTCCCTTTTTGTACGAGCATTTTACATTTATAAGGGGAATCTCCATGTGTAGGGGTGTCTTCCTGGCATGCTGCAGTCCATGGGGTTGCAAGAGTCAGACATGACTTAGTGACTAGACAACAACAACTTCTCTGTACTGAAGGGGAGGATGACCAAATCTCTAAAAACTCGTACGAGTGGAGAAGATGATGACTTAAACCTTACCATTGTTTACTGTGCTTTGCCTGATAATCTCCCATAACTGGCTCCCTCACACACATCTTCTTTACCTTTAGCTGAAGATGGTATTTAAGGTGATGGCTTGGGCCATTTGGGGGAGTTACTCAGTTTTCCTGACTATCTCCCATATATACATGTTCTTTTATTTGTTTGGTTTTCTCCTGCTATTCTGTCTTCTATTAGGGGGAAGGTCTCAGCCAAGAACCTAGAAGAATTTAAGAAAAATTACATTTCCTCCCCATCCAGACCTGAAATGGCAACTGTGTACCAGGCATAAGGGTGGCCAGGGCCCTTCAGAAGATGAAACCAATGGAATGAATATCTGATGGAGCCGAGTATCTTGAGAAAAGATTAAGATGGTTGGTAAATACGAATGCTAAGTGCTCAGAAGTCTAAGCAAATGAAAGTCCAGAGTCATACGATAATATCCCAAATTGAAAAACCAAGAAGAAGCACAGCAAGCATGCTATTTAGAGATATGGAATAGATACCAAATAGTCACCTAAAAGAAAGAAATGTGGAGGTTTTCAGGGATGGAAATGAAGAAAGTGGTCAGGCTTCTTAAACTTGCAGAACTATTTGATTCTTCAAACAACTGCCTATAACTTTGTTGTTGAGTTGCTAAGCCATGTCCGACTCTTTTGCAACCTCATGGACTGTAGCCCCCTAGGCTCCTCTGTCCATGGGATTTTCCAGGCAAGGATACTGGAGTGGGTTGCCATTTCCTTCTCCAGGGGATCTTCCTGACCCAGGGATCAAACCCTTGGCTCCTTCTGCATCTCCTGCATTGCAGGCGGATTTTTTACCACTGAGTATACAACTTAAATAAAAATAACGTTTTTAAAAGGAAAAGAAAAACAAGCAAAACATAAAAATATACTTCCCTCCCAAATCCTCATTTTCAAATATTTGAGAATGACTAGGTTTTCCCTTCTCTCAGGTAAACTGTTCTAGTTTTCTCAGCCATCCTTTATCTGACTTCATTTCAAGATATCATGTCATCCTGGCCTCTCTTCTGGAGAAAGGCATCACACAGCCCACCAACACTTTACTCACTGGCATATTATCTCCCACTTTCAAACCATGTATTCCTCATCCTTTCTCTCTCTCTCTTTTTTTTTTTTTTTTTTAACATTTATTATGTACTTGGTTGTACCTGGTCTTAGCTGCGGCATACCAACTCTTAGTTGCAGCATGTGGGGTCTAGTTCCCTGACCAGGGATTGAACCTGGGCTCCCTCCATTGGAAACATGATGTCTTAGCCACTGGACCACCAGGGAAGACTCTCCTCATCCTTTCTTTATAAATTGAGGTTTAAACCTAAACCCAGGGCTTTCATTCTTGATAAATTTCATTTCATTGATTTTCTTTTGCATCCTAATTCTATCTGGTTAAAATAATTTTAACTACTGATAATACCACCCAGTAGATTAGTGTTCTCTCTCTCTCTCAGCTATGTGTCATCAATAAATTTAACAGTATTTCTCTGAATTTATCCAAGTCTTAGAAAAGATCATTGAACCCGGTACAGTGAGAACAGAGTCCTGAGTCACTAAACCTTCCCCAGGGTGGCATTCACCTGACATTTACCTGGCACTTCACTTTGAGTAGAGGTGTTTATTCATTTGCTCAAAGATGTAACACAAAGACACTTTGGGGAGAGGAATGGAAAAGAAAAAGTATTGGTAATGATTCCAGGAATTATGCCTTCTAAAGAGTCACAGCAGGACAGTTCATAGTATCCCTCAGTTGCATTTGGATGAAAGGGAATGAATTTGTTGGAGCTTTGCCGTATAATGGATGGACAGCCCCCCCACACACACACAAACACAAATACTGCTAGGAGTTAGAGTCCCACGTGTCATAAGCCTTCCACAGCCATGGAGCCAGGATGCTGTACCCTTGTGAAGTGTGGGAAGTTGCCACACTTCTCAGTTGCCACCACTTCTCACGGGACCTGGATTGGGGGCAAGAGTCTTGAGGTTCCAGTTGCAATGACAGCCTCCTCCAGGCTTCTTTTGCAATTCATGCTGGTGCTTGGATAAGTGTTAGATTATTTTTTGACAAGCTGAAAGATGAAGTTCAAGGTGAACAATTGACCGATGACACAAATGTACTCAAAATCATAAAGGCAGTACCACACAGAACTGTTATTCCAATCTAACCAAACCAATTTCAGAGCAGATGAAAAACTGATAGAGCAAAGACTATTTAAATCTCCCCCTGTAGATGCCTTCAAAAAGGAACAGCTTGTGTCATAAGTATCCCAGGATATCTATCTGCTTTATGCTTGGCGGAGATTTTTAAAAAATACGTGATTCTTGTCTAAATTAAGAAAATATTAGTGGATAATTCTGAAACTATTAACAGAATGAAAAATAAATCACAATCAAGTCCTTGCTTTAAAGACTTTGTCCTCATCAGTTAATTCACACACAGGAAACTAAATTCATGTTTCCAAGCAGTAATTCCTAAGAATCTAAAGATTTTTCCTAAAGTTTTATCTCTTGAGGTGTGAATGCATGTTTTAAGTCAGTTACCTTTGGTTACTGAGTACCATCACCATCTCCTTAATCTAAGTCTGAAAATTTGGCTGATTTTTCTCTTCTGACCTATTTTCTGTCATGAAAATTCCTCCCCAGAAATAAATGTATCCAGAAAAAGGTAACATTGATGATGAATGATATTATGGAGCAGTTAATGGAAGTGGGTCAGAAAAGTTCTTATTTGAGGGAAATTTAAATGAGAGAAGATTAATTGACAGTAAAAGCGAGTAGCAGGATTCTCAAGGTACCACAAATAAACATGCAGGCTGAGGAGACATGCTTATTATTCACTTTACTGTTGGAGAACAGGCACTTCTTAAAGTAACAATAGCAGACTTTGTTAACTGCTTCTCGAAAGCAGTTCTTTAAAAAGAGAAGTTCCATCAACCAGTGAGATCAGAGTTTGTTATAGAAGCCAAGTGAATCTAAACTGTAACATAAATCTTAGAAAGACAAATCCTCATTTGTACGATGAGCAAAATGGAGATTATCGAGTACTCAGGACTGATTTCTGAAGTGCCTGTAATCTGAAAGCAAACACAGATGGGTAATGGGTCTTGGGAGTTCTGAAGTGTGGGGATTGAAATCTACTCAATCTATAATTCTCTGACTCTTGGCTTAAGAGTGTAGGGGATAAGGAGGCTTGGATGGAAAGTTTGAGAAAACTCAGAAATAAAGAGCTTCATCAGGCAAAGACAGATGAAAAGGTGTGTCCCAGACATGAGCAAGTTCAGAATGAACCTCGACAGAAGTTCATTTGGAGAGGAAGTGAATGTTCACGTAGACTGCCCCTGAACACTCTACAGTATGAGGCAGTCCAGCAAGGATTATAACCAAACTGAGAGGGAACTCTCAATGATCACCAATTTAGAGGGTCTCCTGTAGTTTTGATAGGACCGCTGTTTTGCAAGAGATTCCCAAAAAATAGCTTTTTAAAATTTTCTTTAGTTTTGGCTACAATGGGTCTGCGTTGCTGCCCACAGGTTTTCTCTAGTTGTGGAGAGTGGGGGCTACTCTTTGTTGCAGTGCACAGGCTTCCCATTGCAGTGGATTCTCTTGCTGCAGAGCACAGGTTCTAGAGTGTGCAGGCTTCAGTAACTGCGACTCGCAGGCTCTAGAGCACCAGCTCAGTAGTCATGGCACAGGTCTTAGTTGCCCCTTGGCATGTGTAGTCTTCCCAGACCAGGGATCGAACCGGTGTCCCCTGCACTGCTAGGTGGATTTCTTTACCACTGGATCAGCAGGGAAGTCCAAGATACAGCTTTTGAGTGTACTGAAATTTTCAAGTTTAATACTTGGAAAATATTCAAAAGTAGTGACCAATTTAAGTGAAAAAATATACTGTCATACTAGCAATTAAAAAGTGCAGAGAGAACTTTACTATGACATAACCTACAATAATAATAAAACGCTAGAGGAAAAAAACAGTATTGGGACTGCTTTGGGAAAGTCAATGCACTTCTGTAACTGCTAGCAGTATGTATTAAAACATCTTGCCTGCAGTTCTCAGTGATACATAGGTCACCATTCCAGGTTCCATCTACTTTAATATTTTCAAGGTCATCTGAATAATACCTCTGAGCTCTAAATAGTTCCACAATTCTGGGGCTTGTTAAACTGTGAGAACATCAATTGTAGACTGTTGTGTAGAGTTATCCACTAAATATGCTTCAAGCTGCAATCCAGGCTGCCTAGGCTTGAATCCTGTTGCTGCCACTTGCTAACTTTGGTAAATTATTTAATATCTTTCTGTGCCTCAGTTTCCTCCCTCTGAAGGAATAATAACAGAGCCTTAAAAAGGGAATAGTAATAGTGCCTATCTCATAAAGTTAAGGAGTAAATGAGTTGATATATATAAAGCACTTAGAGCACTGCTTGACACATAATAAGAAGTTGATAAATGCTTGCTATTATAGAAACATAAAAAACAACTAACAGGATAAAGGAGTTATCTTTCTTTCATTAAAGAAATATCAGGATATAGATGATTGCTGCATTGGTTTAGCTTATTAATGGTGTCATCACGCACCTCCAATCTCCGTCATGTCATTTCACCATCTTTAGTATGCTGGCTTTTTGTCCTTCAGCCCATGGCCTCATGGTCTCAGAATGGCTGCCATAGCTCCAAATATCTCACATCTCAACTGTGTTTAAAATCAGAAAGAACAATAATACCATCCAGGGGAGAGGGAAAAGTGAGAAAGAAAAAGAGACTATCTCACATTATTTTCACATTTTATGAAGAAGCAAAATATCTTCCCAGAGCACCTCAGTTGATTTCACCTGATCTCATTGGCCAGAACTGAGTCACAGGACATTCCTGAAATCGAGAGCTCTCTGTCTTGGCTTTTTTTTTTTTCTTGGCTGTGCTGGGTCTTCATTGCTGTGCAGGCTTTCTCTCGTTGCAGCTACTCTTTAGCTGTAGTGCATGGGCTTTTCATTGTGGTAGTTTCTCTTGTTGTGGAGCATGGTGTCTAGGGTACTTGGGCTTCATTAGTTGCTACACATGGGCTCAGTAGTTGTGGCTCATGGGCTTAGATACTCCACAGCATATGGATCTTCCCAGACCAGGGATTGAACCATGTCTCCTGCATTGGCAGGTGGATTCTTTACCACTGAGCCACCAAGGAAGCCCTCTGCCGTGGTTTTGTTGGCAGAGAAAAGGGGAGACCCTGTTAGGTAGACAACCATGGATCCTCCACAGTTAATCATTCCTGTTATACCAGCTGCTTTGTTCCTGCTTTGGCTGCGGGAAGGATGGTGTGTCCCTCAGAGCATTCATGTGAATTAACTGATGATCACAGAGCTCCTGTAACATATGAGACCACTGATGCCACCGTTAAGTTCTTCTCATATATGATGGAAAGATGAGCAAGGCCTACTTCTTTTTGAGATGGACCTTGACCTCAGTATCTTCTTCTTAAAGGCTGTTCAAATCCTGACTAGAACATACAGAGGTACCCAATGGAGTCCCTGCTCTCTACTGAGCCTCGTGGGGCTCCAGAGGAAGCATACTGGCCTTTGGGTTGTACATACACAGATGAGAAAATAAGAGCAGCACACATCAAGCATCAATTCCATGCTCAACTCTCCTGGAGTCCAGAAAATGGAGCAATCAGATGGTCTGGCATAGAGAGAGGATCCCATGGAGGAGTTACTGAGGTTGCAGTGAATGAGAACAATTTATGAGCCAAGGAGAGGAGGGTCATTCCTGATCAGAAGGCCAGCCTACGATAAAGCTCCTGGATGGAGTCAGCAGGACATGCGGGGGGGGATATTCATTCTTTTTATATTTTTAAGGATCTAAAATTTATTTATACGCACTTTGTTCAACAGTGTATACTTCGTGTGGTGTATGCTCATGATTCCCATTCTGCATATGAAGAAGCTGAGGTTCTAGGGGGGTCCATTTGCTTGAAATCATAATAGCAGAATGAGGGGGAACATTCATTCCTATTCTTTTGAGATTTTTGTTTTCTCCTTAGAACTTGGAAGAAGCTACCTGAAGTTGAGAACATGCCAAACATTAACCTTAATAATGCTGTGAAGTCTCCAAACGTAAACCATATCCGCTGGCAAGTGCGTGGGGACTGGGTTACTCAGGTAAAAAGAAGAAGCAAAACTAACTGGTAATGTACCACCCTAGGTCTTTCTCCAGGGGTGTCACACAAGCAATCAAATAACAGTGTATGTATTCATTAATAAGTCATCACTGGTCCTGAGGTAACTTGATTAACTTAGCTAAAAACAAAAATAAATGTCACATGATATACCCAGAATGGCACAAAGAATGGTTTCTAGAAGTGAGTGAAAATCATGAATTTGAACTTGCTTGCATGTTTGTTCTGGGAGTTTCCACCCAAGATACCCTATGGGTCTGAAGACAGTAGGTTGTTCTCCTTCATCTTGTAGGAGTGAGACTCACTCAAATGACTCAAGTGTCTGAGGACCCACAATGTGACTATAGACTTGAGAGTTGTTCCCTGAGATTTCTACTGGCCCTGAGAAGCGAAGTTAGTGTTTCCCAAGTGTGCAAAAAAAGCAAGACTTTGTCCTTTATGTTAAGACAGCCCAGTCTAACCAAGAAAAATGAAGAATGTGTCCACACAAAAACTTGTTCCTGAATGTTCATGGCAGCATTATTCACAGTAGTCAAAATGTAGAAACAATCCAAATGTCCATCAACTGGTGAACAGATAAACAAAATCTGGTATGTCCGTACAAGGAAATATTATTTGACAATAAGAGGAATGAAGTCATGATACAAGCTGTAACATGAATGACACTCAAAGCATTATGCCAAGTCACAAAAGATCCCAAATTATATGATTGCATTTATATGAAATGTCCAGGAAAGGAAAGTCCATGGGGACGAAAAAGCAGACTAGTGTTTGCCTGCTGCCGCTAAGTCGCTTCAGTCTTTGCGACCCCATGGACTGTCACCCACTAGACTCCTCTGTCCATGGGATTCTCCAGACGAGAAAAGGGATGAGGAAATAGTGGGCAAATAGGGAGTGACTGTTAATGTTAAGGGTGTTTCTTTTTCTTTTCAAGTTTTTTTGCCTGGGTCTTCATTGCTGCACACAGGCTTCCTCTGGTTGCTGCAGACGGGGATACTCTTCATTGCGGTGTGTGGGCTTCTCATTGAGGTGGCTTCTCTTGTTGCAGAGCACGGGCTCTAGGGTGTGGGCTTCAGTAGTTGTGGTACACAGGCTTGGTTGCCCAGCAGGGGTCAAACCCAGGTTCCCTGCATTGGCAGGCAGATTGTTAGCCACTGGACCATCAGGGAAATCCTGGCATTTCTTTTTGAAGTGATGAAAATGTTTTAATATTGAAAATGGTGATGGTGCACAACCCTGAATATACTAACAAAACATTAAATTATACACTTCAAATTGAAAAAAAAGAAAAATCCCAGAAGCCAAACACAGAGTGGACATGCAGAAAGGAGAGCAATGGTCCTTTGGGATTGCTGGGGATCCTCCCCTGGGGGAGGATAAAGATCCCTCGTCTCTTTATAAACACATCAGGTTGAAACTAGGTAATGAAGATGTTTAATAAAGAAGACTAATGCCAGAAAAGAAAGGTAGGGAATGTTATTGGGTGAATGGAAAAGAATCATGTGCTAAGTGAAAAGGAAAATTACAGGGGAAGAAAAATTGGACCTGGAAAATCTTGTCTAAAAGATTAAACCAACAAAGTTTCAAACACAAAGAGAAGAAACTAGAATACCATCCCACAGTAGAAAGGAAATGTGAATTAAGAAAGCTAGGGACAAAAAAGAAAACAGTAATCTGACTGAACAAGCACACATAAAGTTGTAGTGTAATTCAATGTGTTTCTCGAAAGCAGTTGGAACCAGGTTCTTTTTCCCTTCAATTTGTTTGAGGTACGGTTTATCTGAGGGCTTCCCTGGTGGCTCAGTGGTACAGAATGTGCCTATGATTCAGGGGGCCTGGGTTCGATCCCTGGATCAGGAAGATCCCCTGAAGAAGGGAATGGCTACCCACTCCAGTATTCCTGCCTGGAGAATTCCATGCACAGAGGAGCCCGGAAGGCTACAGTCCACGGGATGGTAAAGAGTCGGACACAATTGAGTGACTAATACTTTGTCCTTACTAGGACTTCTGCAGGTGGAGACGGTGGCCTGAGAGGAGAGGAACTCCTCAAATCCCTCCCAACCTGTTTCCTTGCCCCCCCAAGAGTGGCCCTGCCCTCCCCACCCCCAACCCCACCCACCCCTACCCCCATTCAGGGTCCTGCCCGAAAGCTCTGCCTCCCCATCCCCAGAGCACCTGCCACTGAGCCAGCGCTTCATTTTCAAAGGCTGAGGAGAAGAGGTCGTTACCCTTCCCAGTACAACACAGCATAGCTTCCAACTCAAATCTGATTTACAGGGAAGGATACGCTGCTGTCTCTATGAAACCCCTGAAGCTATGCAGGGAGCATTCTGATTTTCTTGGAAATATCTAAACGAAGTAGTAGAAACTTGAGCACAGTCTATCAGACAGGACACCCAGGAATTGCTTGTTCCTGTACTAGTCTTGAGCGAGTATAAAAGCAAGTGAGCCCCCTGCGAGCTTGTCACCTACCACGCTGCCCACACTCAAATGTGGTTTTGTAAAGACGCACCTGTCCTGTGAACAAGAGGTTCCTTTCTCCCTCTTGAAATGTGTGTTGGAAGAACACCTTAGATATTGTTATAGACTCTTACTTGACCTGGTGTGTGATCTTCTAGTTAACATGTCTTTTCTTTTTTTCATTTCTAGCTAAACTACTACGATTCTACCAAAGCCGTCATTTCAAGCTCCAACCACGAGCCCACTGCCCTAGTCATAGGTACTGCTTGCACTTCTCTTAAGTTTGCCATGTTCCCTTTTTGTGTGTCAGACCCTTGGCTGTCTCCCACCTTTAGAATTTCTACATTGCAGCAGGCATCCCACACTTGGATAATAACTCCCAGTGCAGCTCAAAATGGGACACCCTCCCACTGCTGAGTTTTATAAGCCTCACTCTCGGCTGCCGGAGAGGCAGAGGGAGGGTGGGCAGGCCTATCCCAGCCTTCGCTCACACCCAGAGCTCGATCCGTATTTGTAATTGCTGGGTTGAAATAAAAGCAAAATCTACTTCAGGCAATCTCAGGCCATACCATCTGAGCAGCCCTAAGGTGCTACATGATATTAAATATACGTGGTATCGACATAAAACAGTGGTCTTGGGGGCATTTGTATGAAGTAGGATTTGGAATATTTTAAGAATTCAAAAGGCACTCCTGATGTAACAACTGTCAGCAATGGCAAGAGGAAGACCCAGAACTTGAAGGCCTTTGGATTTTTCTGGAAGCTGGCCTTTGATCAAGTGAATTCAGAGAAAGGAGAACCACAGTCCTTATCCACTTGTCCCTCTTCCAGGCCCAGATGCACAGCAGTCTGGGTGTGGACTTGACCAGACTGATCTAGGGTCTTTGGAGTAGGAATCTGATGAGCCTGTGCTCTTCACGAGGGAGTCATTTTGTCTGGGCCAACCAGAGGATGTATGTCCTGGTGCTGGATGAACTCCAGGAGATTGGCTGATTTAGGTTTGACCTGGGAGCCAGTCTCATCACTTGACCATTCTCCGGAGACCAGCTCATGGTCTAAAGTAGATGCAGCCTCTGACTTGTCCTGGGGCATTCTAACTAGAACACTTACTGCCAGGCCCCGCACTAAGCTCCTTCCATGCATTCTTTTATTTAATCTCCATCATGTGCTCACTGCTCACTGCTCAGATGCTCAGTCATGTCTGACTCTTTTCAACTCCATGGGCTGTAGACTGCCAGGCTCCTCTGTCCAAGGGATTCTCCTGGCAAGAATACTGGAGTGGTGTGCCATTTCCTCCTCCAGGGGATCTTCCCGACCAGGGATCGAACCCAAGTTTCTTATATCTCCTGCATTGGCAGGCAGATTCTTTATCATAACCTTGTGAGTAGATCCCACTACAAGCCTCATCTCACAGGTGAGTAAACTAAAACACAGAATAAGTAACTTGTCCTCAGGTATTGTTCAGGGATTTTTCTTTTTTTTGTCTGCCCTTGAAAAGAGCTGCTGGGCACTTGTGTACATGTCAAGTCCAAGAGGTATCCTTTAATCACAACAGTATATTTTTACTTAATTTTTTGTTTTTTCTATTTTATTCTATTTAAAATAATTTTTCCTAATAACTTGGCACTTGAAAATCTTAATTCTTCACACTTACTTTGTTAAACTTCATTCTTATTTTGTGAAGCTCTTGAGAGCGTGTTGAAAAGCCTTGTCCACTAGTTCAGTGTCACTGTCATCATATTTAATTTGTCAAAGGTGACGCTGGTGATGATTCCTTACATGTGTTTGGCACTTACTAACTTATAAAGAATTTTCACGTTTATCAGTGGTTCTCGGTCTTGGCTGCCCTTAGGGATCTTCTGGGGTGCTTTATCAAATCTGATTACTACCTGGGTCTTGCCTTCAGAGATTCTGACTTAACTGGCCTGGGGTGAAGCCTGGGCACTGGGGCTTTTGTGGGGTGAGGGAGTGCTATGCTGGTCTCAGTTGCAACACGCAGCCTTCTCCGGTTGCAATATGCAGGCTTTAGTTGCCCCGAGGCATGTGGGATCTTAGTTTTACAACCAGGGATCAAACCTACATCCCCTGCGTTGGAAGTGAAGTGAAAGTCATTCAGTCATGCCCTACTCTTTGTGACCCCATGGACTATACAGTCTGTGGAATTCTCCAGGCCAGAATACTGGAGTGCATAGCCATTCCCTTCTCCAGGGGATCTTCCCAACCCAGGGATCGAACCCTGGTCTCCTGCATTGCAGGTGGATTCTTTACCAGCTGAACCACAAGGGAAGCCCAAGAATACTGGAGTGGGTAGCCTATCCCTTCTCCAGAGGATCTGCCCAACCCAGGATTTGAACCTGGGTCCCCTGCATTGCAGGTGGATTCTTTACCAACTGAGCTATCAGGGAAGCATTGGAAGGTGGATTCTTAACCACCTGACCATCAGGAAGTTCCTGGGCATTGGGACTCCTAAAAGTTCTCCCAGTGATTCTAATATGTGGCCAAGATTAAATGAACTGTCCAAGGACTGTGGCTGAGGCACCAGTATTTTTTAGATACTTCCCAGTGACTTTAATTTGCAGCCAAGGTCGAACTCACATGTATTTATTATTATTTATTATTTGATCTTCACAGTAGGAGGTGAGGTATACCTGTGTGCACTCCCATTTTACAAATGAGGATACATAAGTTTAGAGAAGTTTGCCTATCAGGTCACTTAGCTGGAAGAGGTGGAATTGTGCCTTGACTTCAGTTTTCCTGACCCCAGTGCCAGTTTCCCACCTTTCATTCCCTAGACTTGGACTGGTAAGGCCCTGTCCCTCAGGTCCTGGGACTTGTTCTGGGACAGCCTCATTTCAAAAGAACAGGGAAGCCTGGCGTGCTGCAGTTCATGGGGTCGCAAAGAGTAGGACACGACTTAGTGACTGAACAAAAACAATAACATTTCCAAAGGAGATTGTGACTGTGGAGCAAAATAAGTCTCTGAATCCTCATCATTCACCCTAGGGCGGTGAGAAAGTGTTAGCTGGCAGAGGCTGCCTTTGATCTCTGTGATCTCTGGGTGGGGTTGCTGTACACCTGGGCAGCAGCAGTAGCATTTCTACATGAGATCGTCTTTCATTTGCTGCAATGATCCTCACCTTTTCCTCTTGACCGTCCTAAATACCCTCTCCCTCTTCCTCCTAGATCCATCCCTGGCCCCACTCCTGGATTTTAAGGGCCTGATTTCACCAAGCAATGCATTTGTAATGAATAAAATATTTAACACCATCTTCAGCGACTTAGAAGTCAGCCACCCACGTCATGATGAGTCTTTCTTTTGTGAAGCCTTTCAGCTGAGCTGTGCCTGAGCATTTCTGAGCTTTGCAAAAACTGAGATCTTAGGGGTTTTTTTCCCTCCTTTCCTGTAGAATCTTGTTCCAGTGGCCACTGAACATCTTGGAGAGTCAGTAATGAGTCATGTCCAAGGTCTCCACCGCCTGTGAAACACCTTCTTGCTTCTTCTTGACAGGAATCTGACAGGAACTCCATCCACCTCTGATTCACAGCCTTGTAACTCATATTATCTTTCAAGGAAAGCTCCCTTTATCAATTTCTGATTCACTGACATTTAAATCACCAACGTGTTAGCAAGAGATGTGCTATAAGAAGTTTCTTGGGAATTTTCATTAGACTTTCTGGGAACTAGAAATTATGATTTTCTAGAACAATAGTGGATATGAATCTTGAAAAACTGAAAGTCAGCCTTCAGAAACTGCTTAGAATTCAGTGTTTGTTATAGCAGAACAAAATTCAATGAATTGAAAGGAGAGTCTCTGTGTTCCAGCCCCAGCTCTGCCACTCACAGAGCTGTGACCTCAGGCCTCGGTTCCCTCTCCAGTTCAATAAGGAAGTTGGACATGAGGGTCTGTCCAACTCAGATCTGAAGATCCTCATTCTGCTGTGAGACCCCTGTCCATCCCCCCCTCCTTCTCACGTCATGGAAAACAGGGGCCACTGCAGTTGCTGACAGCTCTAAACCAGTGTGAAGTGTCTCTAGAGACCTAGATAATGCTCGTGCAGAAAGAATTACTTCACCTTGATCCCCTGTCCACATTGTCCGAGTTTCTGTGTGTGTTGAAAATTTATGATGTGCCTGGGATGGGACTAGGATGAGACTGTGGGCGAACCTTTGCAACAAAACTCCTGGGAAGAGTTGTTTCTACTTGCCCTCTCTTTTCCCTGTCCTTCTAGTATTTCTAAAACCCACTCCAGCCTGGCTTTGTCCCTGCCAGGCCACCAAAAGCACCTTTGTAAGGGCCACCAATGCCCCTCTTGTTGCTGAGTCAGTGACCCGTCCTCATTCCACTTGTTCTCTTAACACTTGAAGCTGCAGGTCACTCAGCTTCCTTATTGTATGCCTTTTTAAAAAATATTTATTTATTTATTTGGATGCACCAGCTCCTAGTTGCAAGCATGTGAGATTAGTTCCCTGACCCGGGATTGAACCCAGGCCCTCTGCATTGGGAGTGTGGAGTCTTAGCCACTGTACCACCAGGGAAATCCCCTGGTGTTTTGGCTTGAGTTATCCAGCCTCTCTTGGTTTCCTTTCCATCCAGCTCTTTGCTGACTCCCTTACTTGCTCCCTCCATGATGTAATGTCCAGGACCTAATGTTGGAGGCCCCAGAATTCGATCCTCAGTTCTCTTCTCTTTCACATTTGCATCACTCCCTTGATGATGTTATCAAATCCCAAATGCACATCCCCCTGAATTTCAGTCTGGTATTTCCCGCTGCCTTGGACCTATGTCTAAAGGATCTCTCCAACTTGGGTATCTCACAGACATCAAAGTTAAGCCCAAACCTGAATCTAGATCATCTCCCTCAGGCTGTCTAGATCATTTTAGTTGGCTCTAAGTTCATCCTTCCAGTTGCTCTGGCCGGAATCTAGCAGTCTCCCTTGACTCCTCTCTCTCTCTCTCTCTCACACACACACACACAACCCATTCTGACCTGTAGACCCCACCTTTATTACACACCCGGAATTTGGCCGCTTGTCGCCAGCCCAGCTACTCCCATCTCGTGAAAGTCACTGACTTCTCTTCCCTGGGCCACTGTTTCCATCCTGCCCCTGTAGTCTATTCTCCACGCATCAGCCAAAGATATCCCGTAAAATGAGAAGTCTGATCTGTGCAAATCCTGCAGTGGGCGCCCGTCTCACTCAGTAAAAGCCGGGTCCTCCAGAGCCCTGTGTGTCAGCCCAACCCTTACATCTCTGGCTGGTCTCCTACTTCCTTCCCTCAGTCTCTCTGTGCTAGTCATACAATCTCCTTGAATTTATTTAGGATCTTTTCACTGCTTCTTCTCTGTGCCTAGAAAATTCCCCCTCAAATGTCTGCACTGCTCACTCCCTCAGCTCTTCGAAGTCTTTGCTCAAACTTCTCAGTGAGGCCATCTTGTCCACATTATTTTATAATGGAACAGCCCAGTCGCTGCCCTCAGCATTCCCTAATTTTCTTACCTTGTTCTGCCCTTGTTTAAATCCATGCATTTAATCACCTCCTAATATACTATATGATTTATCTATTATGTTTGTTGCTTGTGGTCTGTCTTCATCAGAAAACAAGAGCCTTGAAGGAAGGAGTTTTGTCTGTGTTATTCACTGTTTTGTCCAAAACACTTAGAATAGCACATGACACATAAGTAGGTGCTCAATAAATATTTATTGAATGGATTTCTTTATGAAGTCAGAATACATAACCAATCCATCTCTCTCCCAAAGCAGTGCTCACCGCCATACACACCAGGAAAGCTAAGATTCTATAGTGACGAGCTTGTTAAGTGTTTCCTCCTGTGCCCTCTCCTCCCATCTCCCCACTCCCCCCCCAACACATCCCCACAGTGTCCTACACCTGTGTCACTGCTCAGTCGGACATGTATGTGTCCCACACACTCACACACACTCACACACTCTTCCACTGTGCTATAGGACTCGTCCCACCCCACCCCTAAATGGTCCCTAGAGACAGTAACCCCATCAGGAAGAAAGTGGACGGTTCACACCATCCCACAGTCCCCTTCAAATCAATTCTAGTTTCTATTTCTAGTCTGTCCTCTTCTGCAGCCCCTAAGGGACCGCCCTTTACATACTCCTGAACTTCAAAACTCAGCTTCAGGTCAGCCAGCTGTCCCCAGACAGGATCACCTCCAGCAAGAGGGAAAAACCTTAACAGAAGAGACCAACACATCACAGAGGCTCTGCGTGAGGCACAGGAAGTGTTTTCAAGTGTGTTTGCTCCCTTGCAGTGAAGGAAGGCAGGAATTGCTTGCTTGTTTTCATTATTCATGAACATGAAAGGGGACATGTCTTGGTCAAAGCCATAGACAGACCAGGCTGGGCCTCGAATGCAAACCTGAGCAGCGTTAGGTTCCACCTAGTAACGGCCGATCTGTGGGCTCCTGCCACACTGAAGAAACAGATGGAATGAAGGAAATGGAAGTACAGGGAGGGATAAGCAGGAGAGGCCACCTCAGAACAGGAAGAATAAGGATCTGAGCTTTGCGGAGGACACACTCACCTCAGTGTTGACCCCCTGGGATGCTCTAAGCCCATGACCATGAAAGTTGCCTATGGGTCAGCCCTGATACTAGCAGCTGCAGTGACAGCCAGAATTCACCAGGACCCCAGCACCCGAAGATTTAGCTGCTACTTAGTGTGCTGAGATCTGAGCCCTCCTTGAATCTGCTATCAGTTTCCATGGTGACTGCTTAAACTTTTCATCATCCTTCTTTCAGAGCTTGGGGGAGAGCAATGCTCTCTGGTTTCTATGACAACCACTTAAACATGTATCTCTTTCTGGCTTGGTTGGAAAAGAACCGCTAGAGATCATGCAAATGAATTGGCTGCTCTCCCTTCGCTTAAAAAAATTAAAAATAAAGTGACACACCTGCTTAGATGTTTCAGATCTCTGCTCACAACAAGAGGGGTGAAAGTGTTGAACTAGTGTTTGTGGAGGGTTTGCTGCATTGCTTTGACATTTCAAGTGCTCAGATAATGCAGGCTCATGCTGTCGTCTGAAGTAATTATCTACACTCAGCGCTTGTCCTCCCCTCCCCTCTGCCTGGCAGATGAAAGAGCTCCAAGTTCAAGGCTGTTTACCTTCCCTGCTGCATGCTACAGGAGAAAGGAAGGATGGGGTCAGAGGTACCACCCGACCCAGCCCTTGGCCACTGTGGGGAGGAGCCATGGAGGGCAGGGTCTTCACCTCAACTCACTGTCCGTAAACCAGCCAGGGATGACACTGGACTCGGGTTATATAGCCTCAAACAATGTGGATGTCAGAGACCCCAGTTTAGAAATGACTCTGCTTCCCTATTGGAATTTAGGGAATGGAGAACAGCCACTGGACTCTGAAGAAGAGAAACTCTGAAGTGGAAAGAGGAGGGCTCCCTTCCCCCAACTGTGACACCTGCCCATCCTCCCTTGCACAATATACCCTAACCCAGAGGCCCTGAGAAACAGCCACAGACAGATTTAAAGCATATTTTAAAACTGACACCAACATGTAAAATTCTGGCAACATCCAGTGAAATATGGAGATTTCCCACTTCTATGGGAAAATGGGCAGGGCTGCCTCACAAGGGTCTTCTGAGTTGCAGCAGCACCATGCCCAGCAGGTGGAAGCCTCCAGTCACCTTGAGGGAACTTCCCTGAGTAGCGTGTTCTTCTCCTTGAATCCTGGAAGAAAGCTGAGTTGTAATTCGTGATAGCAGGCACAAGACCGAGACCAAACCGATGATCCTTCAGCCAGTTGCTGAAGTCACAGATGATCAAAGAGGATCCTTACTTGGGGGTAGAGGGATTGGGAGGGGGTTGGGAGGGGAGTGAAGACAGTTGTTCTCCCACCTTCCTCCTCCAAGGTCCTTCAGGCTCCTTGGAAGAGGTGGAGGTCAAGGGGGACGTCAGACAGGTGGATGGGAGAGGCACTGGTGAGAGTATTTTGGATTTCCTTCATGATCATCTTCTGGTGAGACTATTTACCCTCTCGGGTCCTAAGACTCTTTAATCAATAGGAATTGATAAGAAGCCGATGAGGAATACAAGCAAGGCTTTATTGGGGTTTGTGCTACAGCAGGAAGAAGCAAAACAAGTCACAGGTGCCTTGCTAGCTCCCCAAGAGGGGGCAAGCTGGTTCCTTAAACATGGCGAGGGTGGGGGCAGAAGGGCAGGTTGGGCAGGAAGGGTGCCTTAGGTGGCCTGCCCACCCCCTTGGTAGTGCTGTGTGCAAGGATCATGCACAGTACCCTGCTTTTGCTCTCCCCACCTCAGAAACGGCGGTTGGTTTGCAGCCTTTTTGTATCTTATAGTTCATAATTGCTCCGATTGGGCTTTCATGTAGTTATTTTGGGCTTTCCTGGTGGCTCAGTGGTAAAAAATCTGCCTGCAATGCAGAAGCTGCAGGAGATGTGGATTCAATCCCTGGGTTGGGAAGATCCCTTGGAGGAGGGCATGGCAACCCACTCCAGTATTCTTGCCTGGAGAATCCCATGGACAGTGTCGCCTGGTGGGCTACAGTCCATGGGATCACAAAGAGTCAGACACAACTGAAGTGACTTAGCACACATGCACCGACTTAGCACACATGCATGTAAGTTATTTTTAGTCTCTTATAGTTTCTTGTATTTTTGTTGCTCGAGGAGACTTTAGATGCAAGAACTCTAGTCAAGGGTCCTAGGTCCCAGCCTGTCTCAAAACCAGTGTCTAAAGCCTACAGGAAGGCCCTTGATCATTTCTGTGTGATGCTTCTGTGTGATGCTACTATTTTATCCTATTGTTCTGTGGATTCATAAGCCCAAAAGTCATTTGAGTCATTTGACTCAAATATCTGGCAAAATAGTTGTAAATGAAATTGGCTAGTTAGTTGTTGAAAACTGGAGGCCCTAATCCAGGAATCAGATGGTGCTTCCTTGGCTCCAGTGTTTTCTTGATGACAAGTGTTTAACCTCTCTCTGTGTAAGTTTTCTCACCCATAAGGTGCTTACCCCACTGAGTTTCTTTGAGGCTCAAACAAGATCATGTATGGGGAGGCTCTGGCCCAATGCCTGGCACTCAGTAGAGATTTGGGGAAACCTTTCTTTTCTTACAATATCATTTTCATTCTTCAGACTGTCTATGGTTTAACACCTGGGATAAAAAAGAAGAAAACACTGTCATCACTGAAAATGAGCCTGAGATCTTTAAAAATTAGTAACTTGTCCAAAAATTGACTTATCATGTTGAGAAACTGTTTTGCTTTTCTGTGAATATTTTTAGGGTGCACTACGGGAACAACAAATGTCAAGCAAAAGATGAAAGAGATAAAGGATGTTGGGGAAAATGTCAAAGCAAGAAAAGACCAAGCATTCCTTGGTTTGCCCCAAAGGCGAGCAGAATGTGATCAAATGGTTTTCTGCATCCACAAAGGAGTCAAGGCATTTACGTTCTGCAAGGGAAAGACCCTTGGTCTTTTCTTGCTGTTGACAGGTGGAATGGATCGGATAATTAGAGTCTGGAATCCTTATCTGCCTGGGTAAGTTTTCTTTCTCTCTCCAGCCAAGGGTGCCCTTGACCTCATAAGTACAGGAGAGCAGGACTGAAGATCACTAAAATTCCCCTTTAATTTAAGAGCCCCTGTCCCAAACTGATCTCCCAGACATACAACCCAGGAAATTTCTGCTTGTGGCTATTACAAAGTCATTTTGGGGGGTTAATAAACAGCTCATTTAAAATGCAAATAGCTTGCAAAGACACAGAGATCATGTAGAACAATCATTCACTCACAACTGGAAGGATTTTCTTTGATCAGATTGCTGTCTTCCCTACAATGAATGATGATCAGTTGCAGAGAGCGATTAGGGATTTTGATGTGCAATCAGTGTCCCTTCTGTGCACCTCCCTCAGGTGGCCCTAAGCTTACCCTCACTTCTCTGCTGAAGTTGTGTAGCCCCATCTAATTTAAGGACTCCACCACTCCTGAAATATAGCAGAATTGACCTAAGAAAACAGGGATTCTTCTGGAAAGCCTGGAACTGGGGTAGCCAGGGTAGCAAACTGTTTAATCAGAAGAGCAGCCTGTGGCCATCACCCCTTCAGTGTGTAGTTATCTTACTCCTGAGAGTGCCCCCCACCTTCATGTGGGTCCCTGCAGAACAAGTCTCAATAATGCTTTCTTGGAAATAACAAAAACTCACTTTACTGAGCACCTACTTGGTACCGGGCACTGTGCCCCCTATTCATTCTCTCTAATCCTCACATCAACTCTATTTACCAAGGAAGAAACTGAAGCTCAGAGGAGCTAAGTAAATTTGGGGTACTAATGGCAGAATCAGGATTCAAATGTAACTTGGTTGCTAAAAGCTGTGTCATTTCTGTTGACAAGTGTTGAAGAAGGAAGGAGAGGAGGAAAATGGGGAGTTGATATGGGTTTTGGAGTAAGAACCAGTCACCTACAGAAAGCCTAGGTTACTGCTGAGCCTCTGCACAGACATCAGTGAGGCCCTGCCAGGTGACCCCTGCCCCCTCAGCTGCTGGGCAGTGCTCCAAGGCAGTGAGCTCACAGATCCAGCCTCTGTCCCGCCTCTGTCCCTTTCTAGCTGAATGATCCTGAGCAAGAGCTGTAGCCTCCCGTCCCTCTTCGGCAATAACAAGAATATCCACTCCTGGATTAGTAGTAGTAGTAGTTGTTGTTGTTCAGTCAACTAAGTCATATGGACTGCAATCCCATGGATTGTTGCCCACTAGGCTTCCCTGCCCTACACTGTCTTCCATAATTTGCTCAAACTCATGTCCACTGAGTTGGTGATGCCATCCAACCATCTCATCTTCTGTCGTCCCCTTCTGCTCCTTCCCTCCATCTTTCCCAGCATCAAGGTCTTTTCCAATGAGTCGGCTCTTCGCATCAAGTGGTCAAAGTATTGGAGCTTTAGCATCAGTCCTTCCAATGAGTATTCAGGGTTGATTTCCTTTAGGATTGACTGGTTTGATCTCCTTGCTGCCCACGGGACTCTTGGGAGTCTTCTGTAGATTAGCAGTACAGATCTCAAGTGAGATCATCCATGAAGAGCACTCAGTGCAATGTCTGATGCCTAATAAGAAGGAAAGAAATGGAAGGAAGGAAGGAAGGAGGAAGGAAGGAGGAAGGAAGGAAGAAAGAAAGAAACATGATTTTTCTACCCAATGCTATTACCTTAGCCTCCTGTTTGTCAGAAGACTGAGAAAAATTTGCTTACTTCCCAGTGACATGGTTATAAAAAGACACTGTTCTCTCCCCGTCAACCTCAGCCCTGTGTCCCCTTCTCTTTACCCCTCACCCTCCCACAGCGCACGCAGCCCTGCGCCCTTCAGGGCCCTGCGATCCCTCAGAACTCCTTAAAATAAACTCTTATTAGAAAGACATTCACGCCAGATCTGAATACTGCATAAAGCAACAACCTGCGTGGAGTCTCTTCCAACCCCACCCTGCACTCTTCCGAGCTTATTCCTTTTATAGCGATATTGTCAGCCCTGGGAGAGACAAAGCCCAGGGCTTCATCTCACACCGAGTTGTGTTGCTGTAACTGCATATTATCTGCTTCACTCCTTTTATCACACAAGATATATACGCATGTCGTTTCAGAGGGAGACATAACCCTCCTCGGGCTGAATAGAGCTGCCAGATCCGGGCCAAGTTTAGTCTTGCATTTTTATTTAGAAGCCTCAGCTAGAACTGCCTGGTGTTCATCTGTTCTTTTTCCATTCTAGAAAACCAACAGGTATGCTGAGAAGCCACACAGCTCCAGTGATTTACATCCATGTGTCTGCAGAGGATAACAAGATATTTTCCATGTCCACCGACAACACTATTAAGGTCTTTGCCCTGTTATGTTTCGATGTGTCATACAGTGCGGTTTCAGACAGAGAAGGTGTTCCTTTCATGTTTTTATTCCTCTCTCTGAAGCCTTTGGGCCCTCTGATTAGCAGATACTCAGATGGCATTTGCTTCCATGGATCTGCTTTTGAAAGGGAGAATAGGCAAGCAGGGGAAGGGCAGCCTCTCCGAGAACTTTCTATACCTGCAGTTTTTTTGGGATGAATAAACATTATAGCACTGAGCCCTCTGTTTACATTCCATCCAGAGAGTCCTTGTGAGAATGCAGGCTGGGGATGGAGAGGGGAAGCTGGGGACAGAATGGGGACAGAAGGAGTCAGCAGTCCTTTGCCACTAGAGGTGATCATCTTATCTTGCAGTACATATAGAGCAAGGGGGCCTTTTCTGAAATGCTCTCTCTAAGGCTTAGAATTTAAACCTTTCTGGCTCTGGCAGAGGTAGCAACATCCCTACCTTCATTTTGTTTGCCTTCATACCTCTTTTTATACCCAGGGTCCTGTCTGCCTCTAAAGCCCAGTCACTCTGTTATCTCTGGAATACACTATTTTTTTAATTAAAAAGGAAGAAAAACCTCACTGACTTGTTTCATCCATCACCTCACATGCTTTTCCAGTGAATATGACAAGTTTCCATGGCTCATCCACCTTCTTTTCTGGACTGTCACAGTGCCAGAGGATGGGCGTTTAGAGCAATGTGAGTTGCTGGAACCTCAGTACAGAGATCAGATTCACTGCAGATGCATAAACCAGCTCACTGACCCCTCACATAATAAATGATTGATAGATGCTGAGCTGAATTGTGTCTCTTCAAAATTCATAAGTCGAAGTATTAACCCCCAGTACTTTAGAATATGGTTGTATTTACAGACAGGGCCTGTGAAGGAATTGCTGAGATTTTGCTTAGTTACTAAATCATTCCAGCTCTTTTGCTAAGTCATGTCCAACTCTTTTGAAATCCCATGGACTGTAGCCCGCCAGGCTCCTCTGTCTGTGGGATTTCTCAGGCAAGAATACTGGAGTGGGTCACCATTTCCTTCTCCAGGGGATCTTCCCAACTCAGGGACTGAACCCAAGTCTCTTGCTTCCCCTGCATTGGCAGGTGGATTCCTGACCACTGAGCTACCAGGGAAGCCCCTATACATAAATACTGAGATCATATTGGTGGGCCCTAATCTAGTATGACTGATGTCCTTATAAGAAGAGGAAATCAGGACACTTAGAGTGAGAGGCAACCTTGCAAGGACACAGCAGGAAGATGGTCTTCTGCAAGCCAAGGAGAAAGGTCACTGAAGAATCCAAATCTTTTGACACCTTGATTTTGGACTTAAATCTCTTACTTCACACTGTACAAAAAGGTTAACTCAAAATGGATCATAGACCTAAATGTAAAAAGAGCTACATCTACAAAACTCTTAGAAGAAAACATGGGAGTAAATCTTCATGACCTTGGTCTAGGCAATAATTTCTTAGATATGGCATCAAAAGCATAAGAGACTAAAGAGGGAAAAAATGAGTTGATTTCCTCAAAAATAAAGATGTGTGCTTTACAGGACAATATTAAGAAAGTGATTAGACAACCTATAGGATGAGATAAAATACCTGAAAACCATATATCTGATGAGGGACTTGCACCTAGAATACAAAGAACTCAATGCTCAGCAATAAAAGCACAAAGAGCTTATTTTTAAATGGGAAAAGGACTTGGACAGAAAGTCCTTCAAAGAAAATATTCAAACAGCCAATAAACACAGGACAAGATGCTCCACATCATTAGTCACTATGAAAATTCAAACCACGCCCATTAGGATGGCTAATATTAAAAGATAGATGATAACAAATGTTGGCAAGGAAATGGAGAAATTGGAACGCTCGTGGATTGCTGGCAGGAATTTAAATGGTAAAGCCACTTTGGAAAACATTTTGGTAGTTCTTTAAATGTTAACCAGAAAGTTAACGTATGACCTAGCATTTCCACTCCTGGGTTTATACCCAAGAGAATTGAAAACATCTCTTCACAAAAATACTTACATATGGATATTCATAGCAGCATTCATGACAGCCAAAAAGTAGAAATAAACCAAATGTCCATGAACTGAGGAATGGATAAACAAAATCCGATCATCCATATAATGGAATATTATTTAGCAACAAAAAATAGAAATGAAGCACTATCATATGGTACAACACAGAAAACATGAGAAGCTCTAAGTGTTAAGTGAAAGCCCACAAAGGGCTATGTACGGTGTAATTCCATTTATATGAAATGTCCAGAGTAGGCAAATTCAGAGACAGAAATGAGCTTAGTACTTGTCAGGGGGTGGGGTGAGGTGGGAATAGGGGGTAGCAGTTAATGGCTATGGGGTTTCCTTTTGGAGGAATGAAAATTTTTGGAAATTAGTGGTGATGGTTGTGCAACTCTGTGAATATGTTAAAAACCACTGAATAGTAAGCTTTAAAATGCAAATTTTGTAGTATGTGAATTAAATGTCAATAAGGCTGTGATTTTTTTTTTAAAGAAGAGAGGGAGTGAAGAGTCAAGGATGACACCAAGATTTTAGGTCTGTGATGAGGAAGGTGGTGGGTGAGAGGAGCATAATGTCAGGAGCCCAGTTGTGGATGTGCTAGAGAGAGTCGTCCTGAGAGAGGGGAGATGTCAGGGCTGGAGATACAAATTTGGGAATCAGCATTTAGATGGAATTTTAAGCCATGGAGTCGGTGAGATCATAAAGGGAACATGCTTGCGTGCTTAGTTGCATCCAACTCTTTGCGACCCTTTGGACTACAGCCTGCCAGACTCCTCTGTCCATGGGATTTTTCAGGCAAGAGTATTGGAATGGGTTGTCATTTCCTTCTCCAGGGGATCTTCTGGCCTGGGGATCAAACCCGCATCTCCTGTGTCTCCTACACTACAGACAAATTCTTTACCTGCTGAACCATCAGGGAAGTCTCATAAAGGGAGCTAAAGTGGGCAAAAGAGAGAAAAGCCCTAAAGACTGAGTACAGGGTCCCTGTGACACTCTGGGATTTTCCTGTTTGTGCGGTCCAGCATGGCTCCTGTGTAGTGAGCTTAGAGTCCATCTCATGGCAATGAGGAGCATATTTATACAGAATTAGGTGTTGAGATACAACCAGGGATGCAACCAGGACTCAAACTCAATTCAGTCCTCCAAGAAAAACTGATTAAAATGGTAAGATTTATGGACTTAAGTTTTTTATTTATTTTGAAAATCAAATTCATCCAAAGGCATTCTCCAAGGCCACAAAGTTGGAGATTTCATATTTTTAATTCACTTTTTTTTTCCAAAACTTGCTACCATCAGATAATCATAATTCTGTATGTGAGGACACGTCTTCTATCCTATTTCTTTTCCTAGTGCCTCTCCATTTTCTTCCAATCTAAACTCATGATGACAAGATTAGCATCTTGCCTGTGATGATTCAGGCATATTGAATCACTTCCCAAAGTGTGTTTAAAATATATTGAAATCCTATCTTGGAAATAGGGTGTGTAATTTATTTCAGAATATATTATCCCTATCAAATAAAAACTAATCAACTAGGAAGCAAACAGCTAAATTTCTAGCATGCCTGATCAAATAGTCTTCGTTCTTTGGTTGATTTTTTTTTTAAGCCCAAATATTTCATGTCTGTAAATCATGGGGACCCACAAAATGTTTCAGGGGTCTGCTAGTTTCTGGCATTCTCTAAAGAAGACCAAAGTGACAGATTCAGATTTCCATTTTCACTTGTTATTTTTTGTGCATTTAGTATTGCACACCACAAAGAGAGCTGTTTTATGTCAACAAGAATTAGGGTGGAAAGAAAGCTATTTCTTGGAAGGAAGATAGCATGGCATGTTAGTTAAGGTAAGACATGCCACTGTAACAGATAAACCCTTATTTTCCATAGGTTAAAACAATGTAAGTTTATTTCTGTCTATTGTAACAATCCAGCACCAGTGCTTCTGGTAAGGGGCACTTTTTCTCCTTTCAAGAACAGGGCTGTAAGGACTTTCCTGGCAGTCTAGCCATTAAGATTCCCTGTTTCCATTGCAGGAGATGATAGTTCAATCCCTAGTCAGGGAACCAAGATCCTGTGTGCCACACAGTACAGGCAAAAAAAGAAAAATATTAGTGATGAACAATAATAGTATTATTCTAGCCATATTATACCATTTTCTAGCACTCCATCATTTATTAAATGTTTAGATTCCTTAAAACAATTCTATACGATAAATGCTACTATTATTCTCCCCATTTTACAGATGAAGAAACTGAGGGAAAGCAAATGTAGTTATTTGTCCAACACGACGCAGTGATTAGGCAGTACAGCTGGGATTCCAACCCAGGGACGGGGGGTTATGCTCTTAACCAATAGTCACCCTGAGGTTTCTTGCCTGTGTCCTCCAGGGATGGGTTTTAAGGACCTATAGGAAGAAATGGGGACATATCTTGGGAGCAGCAGTAGCTCTGAGCCACAGATCAGACCCATACTGTGAGCCCCCACTGAGGAAGCTGTGTCTATGGAAGAGAAGCATCTCCTGGTGGGAAAGTAGAACACAGCTCTAGGGAGCTTAGCCGCAGTTGCTGGGCAGCTTCATCCTGGCAGGAGGGTTCAGGAACTCAGTCTCCACTTCCTGCTTCCTTTAGAGACAACTACTTTTCCTTTGGGGGAGGTGGGAGGAGGGGCAAGGTGTGAACTTTGCACAAGCCTAAGAGAAACCCCAATAGGTGACAGCTTTGGAAACCCAGTAGAACAGGATAGTAAAGAGCTCTGATCACTTTTTTCTCACTTCCTCCTCAGATCTGGGATCTGGAGACCAACAGCTGCTTGTTCACTGCCTCCTCCAAAGCCAGCGGCATTCGGGGTGAGCCTGGGGCCTGCCTCTACCTCCCTGGTCGCAGAGCCCTGTGTGTGGCCGCTGATATCCTAGCACTCCTGCAACTGAGGCTGAGGTAGGAGGGTGTCCTCTGGATCCTGGCAGTCAGCTCTCCAGAAGGTCCTGCAGAGCCCAGTGCAGCTGCATAGGGCCTTCTACCTAACAATCCAGAGCTAAGGACTCTGTGTGAGCCCCTGGCTGCACGCCCCACACCCTAGAGCACAGTGTATATCTGGTGAGCTCTCCCTAAAATGCCCACTGGTAACTCTGACACCACCTCCCTATATCATCCTGAAGACTGAAATCCACCCCTTGAGCCTATCCCACCCACCAGCCCACCCCCTTAGGAAAGCCCCTAGAAGCCCCCGGGATGCTTACTCAGTCCTAAGGCATCAGCCTACTTGCAGTCCCATGGTCCAGCAGTGCCCATACCTGAAACCCCCATCCCTCAAGCAGGGCAGCCACTTGAGGACACAGAGGGCGCTGCCAGGTCATCACTCCAGCCAGGCCTGGAAGGCAGGCTCTTCACTCAAGAGGCCAAAACAACCAGCTGAAAAACGGGAGCATCTCTCAGTCAAACTGCTGTTTGTTCTACATGGTATCACTGTGTAGAACAAACAGCCTGCTGGGTTGATTTTTTTGGAGCAAAGTGTCTGAAATTCCACCTCACGGCAAAAATAGCCTCTTCTCTAGCGCCAACACTTGAATACCAGATACTGTCTGCCGGTCCCCGCTCCATCTCTGGGGAGCTTGTGATGTTGACCAGGTCAGCCAACAGCCTCCTGTGGTCTCATCTGTGACGTGCGGAGACTCTGCTCCCAAAGTTCTAATCGTCCTTATGCCAGGCCCTGCTTTGCCCACACCGAGAGTCTTCCGGCACTAAGTCTGAGGTTTCGGGTCCCCCGAATCTCTGTGAGTGGCCCAGGCTCGGGGCTGACCATCGCAGGGCACCAAGGAGAGTGAAGGCTGGTGACCGACGTTCGGTTCTTCAGTGTCCGCTGCGTGCCAGCCTTTCACCTCCCTCCCCATACTTCTTCCTCACCAAGTTTCTATAAAAGATTCCATTTTACAGATGAGGTGATGAGTGCAAAGGGATTGGGTGGCTTAAGAGGCAAAGTCCAAGGGCACAGGTGAGCCCTATGCCCCTGGGTGCCAATGGGAGGCACTCTGCAGGGTCTCCCGGGACCTGGCCCGGCCTTGTCCCTGCTGTGAGGGAAGAGCACTGCCATTCAGGCTTGGGGACTCAGAATGGGACGATACAGTTTGTGTTTGTTTGTGGAAAGATGTGAATTAATAGGGAAGAAGGTCCACCCTGCAGTCTCATGAAATCTCACTCCTTCTTGTGCCATCAAGGAGACATGGTATCAGTTCTCATGGTTAGTGGCTGCTCCTCATTGCACACCCATCATGTTATGTGAGGTCCTGTGCTAAGGACATCACGTCAGCCCTCTTTGTCCATGGGTGCTGCATCAGCACATTCAACCAACTGGAGATGGAAGAAAAAAATTATTTTCTTTCCAGAAGTTTCCAAAAAGCAAAAGGACCCCCAATGTTAAATTTGCCACACATGCCAACTATATACGTAGCATTTAAATTGTATTGGTTTTTATAAGTAATTTGCAGATGTTTTAAAGTATATGAAAGAATGTGCATAGGTTATATGCAAATATTATACCATTTTACATAAGGAACTTGAGAACCCGTGGATTTTGGTGTCCTTGGGGGTCCTCAAACCAATCCCCCCCAACAGATACTGAGGGATGACTATATATTTCTCATTTAATCGTCAAAACAATGCTTTAAAGTAGATACCATTGTCCCTATTTAATAGATCATAAAAGTAGTTTTGAGAAGCTAAGTGACTTGCCCAAGGTCACAGACCCATCATCTGAGCTCATGACTATCCTCTTAATCAAAGCAATCGATGTGTCGTCCCGGGTGTGCATGTTGTGTACTCGGTTCAAGTTCTCACCCTCTCTCTCTCTCTGTTTTTCATGAACAAGTTCTCCCCACGAACCTCACCCGGTGGTTTCCCACAAGGAGCCCGTGGAATGCTGCCGGTACAGCCCCACATTCAGGCAGGTGGTCAGCTGCTCAGAAGCATCTGTAAGTGCCAAGTGTTAGTCTCTTTAGCAATGATATGTTGGCAAGCGTGGCCCCGCTGTCCTCACCTTCACGGGAAACAGAATGTCCTGGGGACAATCTGTCTCTAGAAGTGAAAAACGAGAGGTTCATTTCTGCTCTGCTGACCACCTGTAGTGTTTGGACACTCTTCTGTGAATGCTCACATGGATGGAAGAGCCCACAGGTTCTGCAGGGGCTTGCCATGTGAGCTATTTGGAAGGACGGTCTGTCTGGTCCTATGGAATGGTTAAGACTTCATGGCAATGCTCTTGTGTGGTATAGGGTGACCAATGTGCCTGTAACCCACCATAAATCTAACCTGGGAATGAGAGTTCAGAGCTTGCCATCTTCTTCCCCTCTCACCAGGGCTCATGAGGACCCCGCTGGCCCCATCCTGGAGGACCTGCACAGTGTCTGGCCCGCAGGAGGGGCCATAATCAGTAACCGTTGCTCCTTGAACAAGGAACTAGATCAGGGAAACACGGACATCCCACAACTCATGTTTTTCTGTGCTTGAGGCAATGGGAGGGCACATCGCAAGTACACTGGTGCTGCTGAAATGTTCTGAAATCTTCTAATATTAGTTCAATCACTTCCTTTATTACTGACCTAGGCTCTAGCATTGCAAGTGAGTGTCCCTGGCTGTGTAGCCATGACCTCTTCCCTCATTCCTGCCAGAGCCTGGTGTCTTTAGGATTTCCAGCATCAGGAGCATCACAGCCCGGACATGTCCTCTTCTTGTTCACACTCACTTCAGCTGCACTCCCAGCATCTCTTCTTGCTGAGCTTCTGCTCCAGAGATTAGTGGTCATCATGGTCTTATTAAGTACCACAAGAAGCAGATTACCTGATCTCTTGGTCAAAAATTTTTTATGATGACTCAGTATCAGTTCATCTCAAAGAAAGTGGGTTCCTGCATAGTTTGGGTTCAAACTTATAGAGAAGCATTTATCCTCCAGATTTAGCAGAATCACCTCTGACTCCAAGGAAGTCAGCCTTATCACCCTTCTCAGCGTTCTGCACATCCCTGCCCCTGGCTCTGTGCAAACTTTTCTCATCTCCACCCTGGAATTCCCTGCTTCCTGCTCTTTTCCTACACACACCTAAGAAACCCTTCAAGGTCCAACTCAAGTCCTGTCTCCACCAGGGGAAACTTGCCTTCTCCACCCTGACTCGTGCGAGCGCCTCGCTCCTCCTGATCACCCCCTGAGCCTTCTGTATGGTGTTCCACTCTGTTTCATGTGTGTGAGCCTCACCTCTGAACAGTTTCTTCGGGCGTTTGAGGGCAGGAATCAGAGCACCTATGTTTCCCTCTTCTTTCCTTCTTCATCTGTCAAAACCCTTCTTATTCTTTAAGGCACAACTCAGATACCAGCCCCTGTAACAGTCCTAGATCCCCTCCCACATCCAGGCAGAATGAATGGCTCCATTAACGTTTGGGCTCCTAATTCTATGCTAACACAGTCCGCCTCCCTCAGTGGCATTATATTGATATGCAAGTCTCCCCCAGTGGTGGGTGGTAAGTAGAGGTTGAATTGAGATATAAATACTCTACAATTATAACTGTAGGCACATGTCTACAGGCATGTATCCTACTATTAGGCACATGCTGGTAATAAACACCCTTATACTTACTGAATTAAATTATTAAGTATTTGCTCACCTTGCAAATCTGTTTTTGTGTGAAATCTTTGTAGCATAGTCATGTCCATCATCACAATCCATGACACTAGACTCCATTGCCCAAGATCTTGATAAGGCCTGAATTTATGAATACCGCTATATCACATTGTATTCATTCATTTGTATAAACTGAGCACTAGGTACCACCAAATTTTGACACGTCCAAAATGCTTATAAGCTGCACAATGAAGATTAATAGAGTTCAATTAAATGTTTACAATATATTATGAACTGCAACTTAACACATGCATAGTTACATGTAATACCAAAGTTTATCAGAATAACAATTTTGGGGACTTCCTTGGTGGTCCAGTGGTTAGGACTCTGCTTCCACTGCAGGGGGCACAGGTTCAATCCCTGATCTGGGAACAAAGAGCCCACCATTCCACGGCACAGCCAAAAAATTTAAAAAAATTTTTAAAAGATGATTTTCATTCAAAGAGTGCTCAAGAGATGGGGCGAAAAGAAAGTAACTGCAAGACTGGAACAAGCCGGACTGAGCAAAGCTTTAAAGCTGAGGGTTTATATATCCTTCCCAGAAAATGTGTCATCTTTCCTATTCAGCTTTGCTTTGGTGGTAAATAAATTTGGCTGCTCAAAATTCAATTCACACCTGTCTTCTCTGAGTTATATGGTCAGGAGAATTTTATCCAATGCTTCTAAATTTTCTGATCTTCTCAGTCAGTACTACGGACTGAATTGTGTTCCCCTCAAATTCATGTGTTGAAGTCCTAATGCTCAGTACCTCAGAATATGGTTGTATTTGGAGACAATCTTTAGAGAGGTCATCAAGTTAAACTGAGACTGTGAGGGTGGGCCCTAATCCAATCTGATTGGCGTTCTTATAACGAGAGGAAATTTGTACACATAAAGAGATGTTGGGGTGCAGAGACACAGAGGAAAGACCACGTGAGGACTCAGTGAGAAGGTGGCCGTCCACAAGCCAAGGAGAGAAGCCTCGGAAGAGACCAAACCCTGCTGGCAACTTGATCTTGGACTGTGAGAAAATACATGTCTGTTGTTTATGGCCCCAGTCTATGGTATTTTGTTATGGCAGCCCTAGCTAACGAACACACTTAGGTAAGCCAACTTGTATTGAAAGTACAGAAACCTTCAGAGTAAACACTCATCTTTCATATCTATGATACTGGAACTGTAAATGTAAATTCTCTCTAATTTCATAGCCAGTGTATCCAGGCTACTTTTTTCAATTTCCTGTTACAATTGGTGAAAGTATGGGACTTTGAAACGGGAAGACTGTTGTCTGAATTTACTGGGGCTCATGGCAATGCTGGAATCACCTGTCTGACCTTTGACTCTAGTGGAAGAAAGTATATGTTTTCCTCAGAATCTTCTACTGTTAGGCAGGATGACCCCTGACTTCGGTCCTGATGGAGGGTTCTGCTTTTTAGGCTGGTTACTGGGGGCAGAGACGGCTGTCTGAAAATACGGAGCTACAACAGTGGACATTGTCTGCACACTCTGAAACATGGTGAGTCACCTCCTACCAAGGGTACCCATAAAATAATGACATACATTAGGCATTTGGGGCAAATGCAGGAGAAATCAAACGAGATAGAATCTAGAGTGCATGTAACAATGTTATATCCTTTCTCTCTGTTATTTCGTTGCCACTGACTCTAAACTACTGGGCAGGAGGAACGTACTTAACATACTGTTTGTGCTCCCATCTATAGCCTGTGCATTTGTTCCCTCACTGCCTGGTATAGACCCAAATTCTTTAAAAAGTTTAACCTGGGACTTTCCTGGCAGTCTAGTGGTTAAAACTTTGCTTTCCATCGCAGGGGATGTAGGTTTCAGTCCCTTGTCAGGGGGCTAAGATCCCACATGCCTCACAACCAAAAAACCAAAAGGTAAAACAGAAGCAATATTGTAACAAATACAACAAATGCTTTAAAAACAGCCAGGCTCCTCTGTCTATGGGATTTCCAGGCAAGCATACTGGAGTGGGTTGTCATTCCCTTCTCCAGGGGATCTTCCCAACCCAGGAACTGAACCCAGGTCTCCTGCACTGCAGGGAGATTCTTTACCCATGAGCTATGAGGAAAGCACCTCCTGCCCCCCAAAAATGTTTAAAATATTTAATTTTTCTAAACATTTTAAATATCACATAAGTCAAACATCACAAAGTCTAGATGAACTTAGATGAACTAAAAGCAAGTCTTTTTTATGTGTCATTATAATCTTTTTTTCAAGATTGCTTGTTTACTTTGTTCACGTCCTGGGTCTATTCCTGGTAAAACTTCCACAATTCTGGCCTGTGAAACTATGAGGAAGATCAGAGGCAAATGTTCTTCAACTATCAGAGGATATAAACAAAGTCCAAGTAAATAAGATAAAAATTGCTCAGTGTGATGTGTGTATGGTTCCTAATTTTGCCTTTTGACTTCATGAGTTTGTTGCTGGTTCACTGTCAGTAAGTGGCAGGCACTCTGCAGGAGAAAGTGAGCCTCTTCCCACTGCTGAGCCAGGGCTGAATCGACTTTTAGGGCAGTGAGAGTGGCATCAGCTGTGTTTTGATGGCTTGGAAAGACACCTAACTGTGGTCTGAAAACCAGAAAATAAGTGCTGAAGTTTCCCCAGTCATCAGTTGGATTAAGCCAACATGTGTAAACTGATTCAAGAGCTAATAAAGAAAAAAATTTTATCTTATTTACTTGGACTTCATTTATACTCTTACGTACTAGGACTCTAAGTTGATAATATTATCTTTCTAGATGGAGAGCAAGGTGAAGTTTGTGACTGTACCTACTTGGAAGTGAACCAAAATAAGTGAGTTACATTCAGCTTGAATATAAGACAGACAACTTTGAATAGTTGGTTGGGTATCCTTTTTGACACAAACTTTGTCCTAGGGGAGGATACTAGAGATAGTAAAGGGAATTTTCCAGAAGGAAATGTGTCAAAGAATTCCCCAAACCGTGGTTGCTCCCTGATGGTAATTTAGGCAACTCATCTTTTCCAGAATATTGGAAACAATTCTCTTCACATTTTGATAATGGTTTAGAGGTAGAGATAGGAAACAGTGCATCTTCCACCAAATGCTTTATCAAGGAATAAATCACAAACTAGAGTAGCTAAATTCAGCAGCCATAAGTCAAAGAATAAAAATACAATAGATTCCCTCCTGAACATGAAAGTGTTAAAAAGCAGTACTTGATCCATTTCTATTTGTGTCCTTGCTTCCATGGTTCAGCCAGGTTCTCAGGACCTAGTAATCCTCAGAAAGGCAGCTGCTCAGGGAACAGACCTTGGGAACAACAGAGTATCCAGTTTCTGTTCCTAATCCTTTAAGAGCCAGTTAAAAAACTGACCCTCATTTACCAAATCATGTTTTATCTTGCTCTTCATAAAAAAACAGAAGAGGTGACTTTCTTGGTCTCTTCATTTGTCACATGGACATGGCAAAATCAAGCCACAGTGCTGATTCCATGCAAAAATTAAGCAAATGATAAGCTTAAGTATCAAAATGTAACCATCTGTTATTGTTCTAGGTGTAGCATAGCTGTTGGATGGGAGAGAAGAATAAATGTGTACTTTGTAAGTGAAATGTACAGACTTACGATGTTTCAAAACCCTACTTCAAACTGATACGCATCTCCCCACCACCATCCCTTGCTGAATCTTTTGTCTCTAAAAACAGATTTTGGAGAAATTGTTTATACTTCTATCTGGTATAAGCCAAGCAGTGGTACAGAAAAAAGTATTTCCTCCTTCCTTCTCTCCCCTTTTTCTCCCCATCTTTCCTCCCTCCTTCCCTTTAAAAAACTTCACTTTTTCTCCTTCACTTTCTTTAGCTCTTTTCTATGGGAAGAAGTGTAATGACACTACATCCAGTTCTGATTTGTGGGGGTTTTCCCAGCAAGCCATTCTCCAACACCAGCTGGTACCCTACGGTTCTCACCCTGTCTGCCTGGGGAGAGCATCAGATTCCATGGGGCAGAGTTCACTCTTCCAAGACACAAGACTCCCGCCCCTCCACTTCAGATACCATTTGCAACTCCTGTCCAACTGACTATAGACTAGAAGGTCCAACCACCACCTCCTTGGATTATTTTAATTTTCTCGAGCATCTCACAGAACTTAGGGAAATACTTTACTTAATGGATTATCATTTTACTACAAATGGATATAACTCTGGAACAGTCAGATGAAAGAGATGAGACAGTGAGGTATGGGAAAGGGCACAGAGCTTCCATGGTCTCATCACTCAAGAAACTGCAAGGTTTTAGCAACTCTGTGCCAGAATGTGGACAAAGCCCAAACAGATATTTACTATAAATCACAACATCATAAAGTACTGGGTATAAAAGCTCTCGGGGTCAGAGAGGGCATCTCCTGGGATCCAAGCCAGACTAGCCCTGACACCTGCGGCTCCTCACCCCCTGCTGGTCTTCTCACCCTTCATGCACGTGGCTGTGCTCCCCTCTCCACGCAGGGGCTTCCAGCTACATCTCTAACACCCTCACCCATAACTGAAGATTAACCAGATGGTCAACTCTCTGGCTCTTTAAATTCTTCCTTCTCCCTCCCATCTCGTCTTTATTCCCTGTGAAAGTGTTAGTCAGTCAGTTGTGTCCAACTCTTTGCAACCCCATGGACTGTATCCTGCCAGGATCCTCTGTCCATGGAATTCTCCAGGCAAGAATGCTGGAGTGGGTTATCATTTCTTTCTTTGTGCCCCAGTCCCTCTCTAAATGAGAAGAGGAAATAAATGCCATCTATAAGCATCTCTGTGGGAAAAAATTCTTTTTTATGATTTACAGTTGGGAAAGGGAATTAAGAGACAGGGGAAGATGAAAATGCTGACTTAAAACTACATTTTAAATCTACCTGTGGCGTTTTATTTCCCTTGCTTGCTATGCTGATGGTTCTGGATTTCCAAAGTCTTTAAACATTGTAAGTTCTTTATTCATTTGAAAGTATGCTGTATTTCACAGCCTAAGCCTAGCATCCTCAGATGATTTACAACATGACTACCTGAGAGGTCTTGGCATTGAATTCGCCCTTTGGTATCATAGATTCCTGGGCTGATGGCTTTTGTTTTAGCTCATGCAATAGCTATGGGTCTTATTATGGAGGTGAAGCTATGCAGACCATCCAAGGAGAGCATGTCAGTTGGCATATGATTTGCTGAAATGCAATCACCCAAACGTCAGGAGTGGATTGCTTTTTATTCCCATTAGCACTAGGGGAATTTGCTCTGACATTTCAAAAATCTACATCACTGGTGGAGTGAGGGGTAGGGTTATAAAATGTGCCAGCACCTCTCTCTGAAGCTATGAGTGTGTCAGCAGCTCATTTTACTGCTGGTACAACGTCTCCTGTTTGGGTTTGGATGCAAGACACACCATGTGACTTTCATCACTTCCGGAAGCCACGGCCGCACTGGCAAGATGACTTGGTGAGCCCTGGTCCACTGTCTGACTCTCAACCCAAACCTTGGCATTTGATATGGATGTCATTCCCTCCAGAGGCTCACCCTGAGTCCCCTGGGCCTGCCTAGGGTGGTCACAGCATCTCAAGAGCCTCCAATGTGGTGGTATTCATGATTGGGTCCATGTAGAGCCAGGAGCCCTAAGTTCCAGGCAGTTGCTTCTGCTCCATGAGGAGTGATAGCCTGTGCTCAGTTTGGGGCATGAGGCCCAGGAGCAAGTCTGCACAGCTCTCCTTGAATTCAGCCTGGAGACCTGTTGTGCAAGAATGGCAGTCCAGGACCTGATGGGGGTGACTTTCTTCAAGGAAGCACCCACTTCCTGCTTCTGCTCCAGTGCAAAACCATAAGCATTCACCATGCCATCCTTGGGAGGCCAGGGAACATAAGCAATGACATTCCTGCTGCCCCATGGCTTGTTAGGGACCCAGAGCCATGGGACGTGTTATAATTCTTATTAGCACTCAAACTGCCCCCAACCTTACACAGCTTCCCAGAGCCAAATGATCTCCCTCAAAATTGTCTGGATTCACATTGTTGTAGTACAGCAAAGACCGATACAACGTTGTAAAACAGTTACCCTCCAATTAAAAATAAATTAAAAAAAAATGTCTGGATGTCAAGCCATTAAGACAAGGATTAAGAAAGGAAGGTTACTGTGCACAAGCATTTCCCACCAGCCAACCCCACCATATGCCCTGTAAATATTCCAAAAGCCACAAGTCACTAGAATGCAAAGTCATGAAGACAGACCTCACCTGCTTTCTCCATTGTATTCCATAGCTCAGTGCCTAGCTTATATTAATAATAGGCTTTCATTCAACCAACATGTGTCAAACATGCGCCCAGCCTGTGCTGGTCACTGAGCTTGCAATGATGAGCAAAGTGGTCATCACATGGTCCCTGCCTTTATGAAGTTTGCAGATGAGTGATTATTAAGTGAAAGAACAGAGTTTGCAGAAAATATCCCTAGGAAAGCCATGGCCATTGTAAGGGCAGAAATCATGCAAGAGTCAGTGAAGTATTAGTTCATCCAAATATTTATTCATTCAGTTATCAATTCTTTCAACCCCTACTTATCAAGCACTGACATAGTGCCATCCTTTGTGGGTAGGCACACAGGATACAAACATCCTGGGAATAAAGTGTGATTCCCAGCCCAGAGTCTCACAGACTGGAAAGGAGATAAACTAAGGAAATAATCATTATACGATGTGACAGATGATGTAATAATGTATGAAATACTAGAGAAACCCAGGGATGGGAACTACCAATTTTGCTCTAACATCATGGAAAAAATTAAAAGATTACCAGGATTTTTCTGGGAGGCCAAGTAGGAAAAGGCAGTCTAGATGGAGGAGATGGGGAGAGGCCTGTCTGGAAGCAGGAGAAGCATGTTGTCTGGAAGGACTATGAATAGTCTGAGGGGCTGGAGATTCAGGTACAGGAGGGAAATGAGGCGGGAAGTTAAACCAGAACCTGAAAGCCATCCAAGGCATGTAAACTGCATTCCGCAGGTAGTGGGGACCATGGAGGAAGAACCTCCAGACACCAGTGCTCACAGACCTCAGAAGGAGGTGAGATTTGGAGGCAGAAGACTGTCAGGAGGAGAAAGTCATTGACTTTGTATCCAACTGTCCTTCCCACCACCTTCCCAGCTGCTTTCAGGCAGAAGGGATGTCTTAGCCGGTAACAGAGAAGTACTCAAGGGACACTCTGCGGGAAGCACGTGAAGACAACAGAGAAAGAATATCCTTTACAGCCCCAGGAGACATTCTCTTCACAAGGGAACTGCACCCCAGGGAGAAAGTTTTAACTTTCAACCTTCAACTGGAGAATAGTCAGGCACTCTTTGAGGTCTGCAGCTCTGGTATGAAAAACAAAAACATTTTTTGTGTGTTTCTTATCTTTCTTAAGCACACATATACCCAAAACCTCCTTTCAAGGAGAGTAGGTAATTCCAATTCCTAAGAGCACTTGTAGGCCACACCGGGGGGCAGAGGGGAGCCCTGGAGGAACTGAGCTGAGAGACTCCACACCCTGCAATTTAGACCTGGGGCTCATGGGAGGCCAGACCCCCTTGGCCAGTGCTTGGGTTCCATTGTCGGATTCCTATCAACGTTTCAGCCCCCAAGAGGGCTCCTTGCAAAAAGCCTCCTTGCTAGCACTGGGGGTGGTAAGGAAGCTGATAGAAGTAGCACTTCCCTGGGGAAGGTAATGCAACTGACCCAGGAGGATGCAACTCCTCTTTGGCTGATCTGTGAGGGTTGCACTGACCCCCTGGGCTGGGTCACCAGGTTCCAGGGGTAACCACAGGAGGAACCCCTCTTCCTCCTCTGTCAGGCGTCAAATGCAGGAAAGTGAGCTGTGGGTGATTGGGTTTCTCACTCTGTCCCCCTCTCTCTTTCCTAGAACCATGGGCACAAGGAAGACATCCTCTGTGTGGCTCATTGTCCACCTTCTCCCCTCGCCACCTCCAGTTATGATGGGGAGATTATCCTCTGGAATGTCATCTCAGGCCACGTGTACTGCAAGCTGAATTCCCCCAGCCCCTCTGATGGCACAGAAGATAGAGAAGGTAGGGACGGCAGGCTCGGGCTCCTGGCAAGTTGTCTAAAGGGAGCTCATCTCTGGAATGCTTCCCAGTTATAAGGGAGTGGCCTAGTTTCAGGTCTTAACTTGTGAGATAGAGATTTTCAGAGCTGGGGAGGCCGGGAGGGGTGGGGGGAGCTTGAGAGTTCAGCTAGCTCAGTACACGTCCCTGGGCACCTGTCCATCAGAGCCCATCTCACATACACCTGAAACTAACACAACATTGTAAGTCAGTTATGTGCTTGTGTGCTTCAGTCATGTCCGACTCCTTGCGACCCCATGGACGGTAGCCCACCAGTCACCTCTGTCTATGGGATTCTCCAGGCAAGAATACTGGAGTGGGTTGCCATGTCCTCCTCCAGGGGATCTTCCCAACCCAGGGATCGAACTGGCGTCTCTTATGTCTATTGCATTGGCAGGCGGATTCTTTACCGCTAGCACCACCTGAGAAGCCCCATTACTTATATGCTACAAAACTTCCCACTGTCCCACTGCACTCTTCCCAGTTCTTCTGCCCTGGTCCCAGTTCTTCAAGGCCGTCTCTTTGTGTATCTGCTAATGTGATCATGGATTCATTCACTCACTTATTCATTCAAAGAACACAGACAAGTTCCTGCCATATGCCAGGCCCAGTGCTAGGTCTCGGGCTGGTAATTGCATCCCTCTCTCCCCATGAGTCCTGAGCCATGTGGAAAACACATGTGGGCAGGTCCACTTTCTATCAGTTCCATTGCTGGTGGTGCTGGACTATAAAAGTGGCAGGAACCCAGAGCCACACAGGCAGCTTCTTACCACTGCTCTCCCCACGTCCAGAGTCCAGCTTCATCCTTCCCATGAGGCCATCTGCAGATGGTCATCATCCAACAGCCAGAGGTCCCACTCCTCACACCCATGGGCACCAGCAGGAGAGATACAGACAGAAGTGCTGGGCATTTTTGCATAAAACTGGGGAGTTTCTGCATCTCCAGAAGCCAAACCAGCCCATCCTTAGAGAGCCATGAGCCTCAGACTACAATCCCTGCTCTAGGCATGTGATGACTTTGTAGCCAAGGAAAATCTCCAGTGACTCCTTGGATCAGAAAATATGTGTGAGCTGCTCCCATGGGCATAACCCCATGGGACATGTGTACCAGAGGCTAGAGAGAGATGTGAGACCTGGTGCTGTACACACCGAGGGACTCACAGTCTAAATTCAGGCACAAGATGTGATGCTCAACAGGTAAAATGAGGATAAAGCAATGCAGTCGGCCTGCTGTGCTTGACAGATGCTCCGGAGGGCAGTGGTTAGAAACTGAAGCCTTTGGACACCATGAGATTAAAAAGAAATTCTTACCTGTAGATTTATGATCCTGTCTATTTCTAGACCCTTTGCTGCATGTAAAAAAAAGACCCTTCTGTGAAGCTGTTTCTGAGAGTGCCTAAGAGTTTTAAAAATCTTTGGGGAAAAAGTGGTGGCATTTCCTTCTAAAGGTTTATTTTCATTGCATTAAACTGAGAATTAAGTCACTGGCCAAGAATGCAGTGTTGACCTTTCAGCCAGCAGTTCTAATTTAAAACCCTCTTTGCAGCAGCATTTATTGCTTCAAGTTATGTGGCCCTTGGTTTTTGAAAAACTCCTCTTCTGCTCCAAAAATGCAAAAGCCAGCCCTAGTTCCTAATTATTCACATTTCAATGGTGCAAAAAAAAAAAGCACAAATTCGGTGGAAAGATGTGAAAGTTCCCGCGGCCTTCCAGAAAAGAGCAGCACTGGCTCGGCCTGAAGGTCAAAACAAAGCACGGTGGTCCTTTTCACATGGGAGTGGTTAAGAGACTGCCGCCGTCTCATTTGGAAAACCATCTGGACAATTCTTCTGAAGTCATTCTCAGTGGAAAGGGGAGCTAAGAGAGAAAGGCAATTGTGTGAGCAAAGCCGATGAGCTGAAAATACATTCTTTCTGCCAGCTTTTTCTACATTTGAGCTTCATTCTCCCTTATGCATATTGAGAATTGTTATGTCTTCTCTGACATCAAAGAGAAAGAATTTGAGAGTGAAAGAGAGACCAAGAGATTTCAACCAAGCTAAAATCCAGGAAATTTGTGAATTCTCTGGAAGGCTTTTTCTTCTTCTTTTTTTCTTATTGTGGTAGAATACACGTGGGCTTCCCAGGTGGTGTTAGTGGAAAAGAACCCGCCTGCCAATGCAAGAGACGTAAGAGACTCAGGTTCGATCCTTGGGTCAGGAAGATCCCTTGGAGGAGGGCATGGCAACCCACTCCAGTATTCTTGCCTGGAGAATCCCAGGGACAGAGGAGCCTGGCGGGCTACAGTCCATGGGATCGCAAAGAGTTGGACACAGCTGAAGTCACTGAGCACACATGCAGAATATACATGATGCAATATATACCATCTGAACTATTTTTAAGTGTACAGTTCAATGGTTTTAAACACATTCATATTGTTGTGCAATCATACTCTCCATCCTTTCCCATAAATTTTCTTGAAACTAAAGCTCTTTATCTATTAAACAATACCTCCCCATTCTCCCTTCTCTTCAACCCCTGGCAGCCACCATTATACTTTCTGTCTTTATGATTTTGATTACTCATGGAAATAGAATCATACAGTATTTATTTTTTTGTGACTGGCTTATTTCCCTTAGCATAATGTCCTCAAAGTTCATCCATGTTGAGCATATAGCTGTTTCCTTGCTTTTAAAGACTAAATAATATTCCACCATTTATATATGCCATAGTTTGCTTGTCCATTCATCCATTGATGGATAGTTGGGTTGCTTCTACATTTTAGCTATTGTGAATAACATTGCTGTGAACATGGTTGTACAAATATCTCTTCAAGATCCTGCTTTCAGGTTTTTTTTGGTATATACCCGGAAGTAGAATTGCTGGGAAAAAAAGTGAAGTGAAAGTTGGACACACTCAGTCGTGTCCAACTCTTTGTGACCCCATGAACTATACAGTCCTTGGAATTCTCCAGACCAGAACCCTGGAGTGGATAGGCAGCTGTTCCCTTCTCCAGGGGATCTTCCCACCCAGGGATTGAACCCAGGTCTCTCGCGTTGCAGGCAGAAAACTTGGAACCACCATACTGTTTTCCCACATTGGCCCCGCCATTCCACATTCCCACCAACAGTGTACAGGGCTCCAGTTTCCCCATATCCTGATCAACACTTGTGATTTTCTGTTTCTTCGATAATAATCATCCTAATGGATGTGAGGTGGTATCTCACTGTGGTCTCGTCCTTTCACCTGCTTATGGCTATTTTATATCTTCTTTGGAAAGGTGTCTGTTCAAGTTTTTTTGCCCTTTTAAAAAATATATATTTAATTTATTTATTTGGCTGCATTGGGTCTTAGTTTCATCATGCATGATCTTTCATTGAGGCACACAGACTCTCTAGTGGTGGCACACGGGCTCCAGAGTGCACAGACTTCAGTTACGGCATGTGTAGGCTTAGTTGCTCCAAGGCATGTGGGATCTTAGTTCCCCAACCAGGGCTCGAACTCAGGTCCCCTGCATTGCAAGGCAAATTCGTAATCACCAGACCACCAGGGAAACACCCCCTGCCCATTTTTTAATCTGATTTTCTTGTCGTTGCTTCTTAGAAGTCTTCTATATACTCTGGATATTAGTTCATCACCAGACAAATGATCTGCAGCTATCCTCTCCCATTCTGTAGGCTGTCTTTTTACTCTACGGATGGTGTCTTTTGATGCACAAAAAGATCAGTTTTTGTGAAGTCCAGTCGATCTACATTTTTCTTTTGTTACCTGTGTTTTTGGTGTCATATCCAAAAACTCATTTCCATGTCCAATGCCATGGGGCTTTTCTCCTATGTTTTCTTCTAAGAATTATCTTGTTGTAGGTCTTCCATTTAGGTCCTTCATCCATTTTGAGTTAATTTTCATACATGACATTAGATAAGGGTCCAGACTTATTATTTTGCAGGTGGTTATCCAGTTTTCCCAGAGAAGGCAATGGAAACCCACTCCAGTACTCTTGCCTGGAAAATTCCATGGACGGAGGTGCCTGGTAGGCTGCAGTCTACCATGTCGCGAAGAGTCGGACACGACTGAGCAACTTCACTTTCACTTTTCACTTTCATGCATTGGAGAAGGAAATGGCAACCCACTCCAGTGTTCTTGCCTGGAGAATCCCAGGGATGGCGGAGCCTGGTGGGCTGCCGTCTATGGGGTCGCACAGAGTCAGACATGGCTGAAGTGACTTAGCAGCAGCAGCACCATCCAGTTTTCTTGGCACCATTAGTTGAAAAGACTGTCCTTTCCCCACTGAAAAGGGTCTTGATACCTTTGTCAAAAATCATTTGACCAAAAACATGGGGGTTTATTTTTGGGCTCTCTGTTCTATTGCATTTTACTACCAATCTGTTTTTATACCAGTACCACACTGTTTTGGTGACTGTACTTTTTGTACAGTCAGTTTTGCAATCAGGAAGTATGAGTCCCCCCAGTTTTATTCTTCTTTTTCAAGATTGTTTTGGCTATTTGGAGGTCCCTTGACATTCCATGTGAATTTTAAAAGAGTTTTTCTATTTCTGCCAAAAATGTCTTTGGGATTTTGATAGAAATTGCACTGAATCTGTAGATCATTTTGTGTAATACTCTCATTTTAACAATATTGTCTTGCAATTTATGAACATAGGATGTGTCTCCATTTATTTATGTCTTAATTTCTTTCAACAGTGTCTTTTAGTTTTCATTATACAAGTATTTCACCTCCTAGGTAAATTCCTAAGTGTGTTACTCTTAATGCTATTGAAAATGGAATTTTTTTCCTTATTTACTTTTCAGATTATTCCTTGGTCATGTATACAAATGCAACTGATTTTTTGTGTGTTGACTGTGTATCCTGCTTCTTTGAGGAATTCATTTATTGGTTCTAAGAGACTAAGGTTTTTTACTTAGGGAAACTAATAATACCTACTTCATTTGTAAGTAATAATATTTATTATAACAAAACAACATTTAATATAATTATAATAAAATAATATTTAAATAGTGTTTAATAACAGAATTATAATGAACATAATAATAGTATGTTAATAATCATATAAATGACATATTTGATTTTATATGTCACTTTCCTGAGTGCTTTTAATGTTTCATCTCACTTAGTGCTCACATTGACCCAGAAAGATAGGTGCTCGTGGACCCATTTTAACAGATGAGGAAACTGAGGCTAGAGACTTAACTAATAGCCATTATAACGGTGACCATTTGCTGAGTGTCCCTGTGCTCTGAGTACCTTAGGTTCAGTATCTCCATTCAGCCTCCACTGCAAAGCCATGGAACATGATTCCCAGAGTCTCTAATTTAATCTTCACTGAAACTCTGTGAAACAGGAAGTATTGTCTCCCTACCACAGGTGAAGAAAACAGGTTTAGGGAAGTGAAACGCTCCCTGAGACCACACATGGGTAAGTGAGGAGGCAGTACGTATGCCCGTTCCCCAGGACTCTGCAGCCCCCCACACAAGACAAAGTGAGCAAGTTAGCGGGGGGTCATCCTTACTGCCCCACCCCCTACTCATCATTTTCCCTCCCGCCACCCCGTAAGTCAATTCCCCAAGAGCCGGATAACCTGAGAGCAAGGTGACCCTTAGCCCAATCACTGACTGTGTGTCCCAGGCACCAGGGAGGACACCATGTAGGTTGCCCTCCATCTGCCTCTGAGAACCTTCAGCCCTCCAGGAGCAACCTTCAGTCCCTCAAGGACAACCCTCAGCCCCCTAAGGACAAACACAGAGCCCAATATCAAGGGCATGGGCTTTGGATACAAACACATCTGGGTTTGAATGTCAGCCCCTCAGCTGTGTGACCTCAGGCAATGCGGTTCTTTCTAAACCATACTCTCACTGCTTGATAAAATCAAGAGATAAAGTCTAACTAGGATTGTTGTGATCGTTGAATATGGTGGTGTTGAGATGTGCTTAGCTCCAAGTCCGGCAGAGAATGTATTGTAGGTGGGTAACCCAACTTGTGATCGTGGTCCACCTGAGGGCAGGGCCTGAGTCTGCCACGTCCACTGTGGCTTCCCGGGCGCACAACACAGCACCGAGCTCAGAGTCAGGCCCAAACAAATGCTGTTGAACAGTGAATAGCCTGGGTCATGGGTGTCCCCATGGCACTGAGACAAGGGAGCAGCACCTCTTTATTTCACTCCAGCACCTACTCCCTTATTTACATGAGAACTTTCCTTTCACCTCCAGTCGAGGCAAGTCACCCCGGAGCCCACAGACTCAAGGAGGGTGAGATGAAAAAGCTCCTTGCCCATCTCCTAACACCCAAACAGCTATGTCCATTGTGGCTCTTGGAGGTTTGCATCTAAGTAGGTCTGCAGAATTTTTATGTAAGAGCAAACTTTGAGTTCTATGTGCTAAGCTCTTGGAGAGATTGGAGACAAGTGGGGAAAAAGACAAGTGTGAGCCCCGTGTTGATGGTGCTTCAAGTCCAGCAAGAGGAGTGGAAGGTAAGGAAGTAGGGAGGTGGGTTTAGAAGTTATTCCAACACTCTGGGAGACAGTGGAGGACAGAGGAGCCTGGTGTGCTGCAGTCCATGGAGGCCACAAAGAGTTGGACATGACTGAGCAACTGAACAGCAACTAATTCCCATCCAGGAATTCTAGAGAGTGGGGACCTCCTGGGAAATACCCATAGATTTCCAGGCAAAGCCCCAGACTGCCCTACCATCTCTCTCAGCCCCTCCCTCAAGCCCTAACCAAGTTCCCCATCCTTGACTCTCTGCAAAAGCCCTAGGGTCCTGGGGCAATGCAGGGGTGCCCTGGATTGCCTTCACATCTGACTTTACCCCCTAGCCAGGCTGGGCTGCTTCTCAACCAGCGAGGCCACCTGTGCTCCTGTGTACGCCTCGACCTCTTCAACCCAGGTCCAGGGGCAGCTCTGAGACTCTGGGGCCCTGGGGCAATCACCGGAGAGAATGAGAAGAGAGCTGGGAGCTGCGTGGGGAGCACAACCAAAACCCTCTCCTTGTCTCCAGGCCCAGACAGAAGTGTCTCCTGCCTCGCCTTCCTCGAGACTCGGGCAGCCAACTTGGAATCAGCCTCTGCTTCCCTGATGGCCAATGGGCCCCGAGGTGAGAATGGAGCCCACACTGGCCGTCGCCTCGTCTCTAAGAAGCAGCCACTGCAGGCCGGGGTTCCAAGAGGAAGGACCCCCAGGCATTCGGGACTCCCCAGGCACCCCCTGGCTGACTCAGCCTAGCCTGCCAGCTGGGGGAGGGCCACTTCCTCCCAGTTGAGTCTCCCTGCCTGCTGCCTCCCCAGAGGCCCCTGGTGATTCCTGCAAAGACTAGGGCTCACAGGATGTCATTTAGTGAGGTTAAATAAACATCAAATGTTTATTTAGCCAGGGAGGGGCAGACTGCCACAGCACCCACAGGAGGCCTGACAGAAGAGCTGAGAGTCACGTAATGGGGGTCAGCCTGCAGGGGTGCAGGCATACCCAGCCTTTTTTGGCACCAGGGACTGGTTTTGTGGAAGACAATTTTTCCATAGACCGGGAGGTAAGAGATGGTTTCTGGATGATTTATTGTGCAGTTTATTTCTATTATTGTTACATCAGCTGCATCTCAGATCATCAGGCATTAGATTCCGGAGGCTGAGGACTCCTGGAGTAGAGGACGTTTCCTGAGGCCGCCTCCACCACTAACTAGCTCGGTGATGTCACATAGATGACAGGACCTCTGGCTTCAGTGAACTGTAAGGAGTGGGCCAGTGTCCTGCTCCAAAGCAAAGGAATTTTATTTTAAACCGTGAGTTAGAAGCAGCCACCTGTGTTATTCTGATTGCAGGAGCCCAGGTCCCAGGGCATTCGGTTGTTTGTAGTCTCCTCACTAGAGGAGACCGCCTCCCTGCTCTGCTGCCGCTCTCAAGGGGACCGCCTCCTCCTGATGCCTGACCTTGGCCTGGCCCTGAAGCTTCCGGCCTGTTGGCACCAGGCGCCCTTCACCCTGGGCGTCCCTCGCTTCTGCTTTACCTGTCAGCAGCACAGGACCCCCTCCCCTGAGAGAAGAGGAGGATCCCACAGTCTGTGATTTAGGGAGCTTCTGAGGCGAAGAGGTATGCATGGGGTTCCCACTTCACAGGCTTGCTGTGAATACCCACCAGAAAAGCACCCAAGAATTGTGACTGACAGGCCAAAAGAGGTCCCAGAGAATTCCTTCGACTAGACAAGTCCCACAGTGTGTTTAAAAGACATGCCTACACACCAAGTGCCTGCGTGCACACATACGCACACACATTAATTGTTGCCATAGCACAAACTTCCATACCTCCCCTCCACAGCCCAAGGAAGCCTTCTCTGTCAGGAAGGCTGCCTGGAATAGTGGAGAAGGGAGAGGCTATTGAGACACTTAATCCAAAGCCTCCAAGAGGAGCCCCTTCCCCAGATACGCACAGATCAATCATTCAGCTGGTCAGATTAAGCCAAGCGACACAGGTGCCACCCTCGAGTCCTGAGACTGCGGTGCCTCTCGACAGACTCCCAGACTCCACCCGGAGCTCCAGAACTGCGAGGCACCAACCCCTAAGTGCTCTCCCTTCTGCTTCCCTCCTCCCAGGCTCTGTCACCTTCTGGAGGCTGTTCGGTGGGGCCCGTCCCATTGCAAACTTCGCTCCTGTAAGTTGGGTAATGGGTTGGAAATAAGTTCCATACTTCATGTTTGGGTTGGTTTGTTTTTTGACACTAGTCTGTGTCAAAAAAAAACTAGTATCTCCCTCATTAAGGAGAATGTATTTCACTTGCTATTGTCTGACAGGTAAGCTTTACCGCTGATGGACCATGTGTGTGTCTGTCTGTCTATGATGGACCCTGTGTGTGTCTGTGTGTATGTGTGACGGTCTGTGTGTGTGTGTGTTTGTGTGTGTATGTAATGGGCCCTCTGTGTGTGTGTGTGCGCATATATCTATGTGTCTGTCTGTGATGGACCCTGTGTGTGTCTGTGTGTATGTGTGATGGACTCTGTGTGTGTGTGCGCACATGTTATCTCTGTGTCTGTCTGTGACGGGCTCTGTGTGTGTGTGTGTGTGTGTGTGTGTAATGGTCCCTCTATGTGTGTGTGTGCACATCTATCTGTGTGTCTATCTGTGATGGACCCTGTGTGTGTGTGTGTGTGTGTGTGTGTGTAATGGTCCCTCTAAGTGTGTGTGTGTGTATCTATCTGTGTGTCTGTGATGGACCCTGTGTGTGTGTGTGTGTGTGTGTAATGGTCCCTCTAAGTGTGTGTGTGTGCATGTATCTGTGTGTCTGTGATGGACCCTGTGTGTGTGTGTGTGTATGTAATGGTCCCTCTATGTGTGTGTGTGCGCATGTATCTGTGTGTCTGTCTGTGATGGACCCTGTGTGTGTGTCTGTGTGTGTGTAATGGTCCCTCTATGTGTGTGCGTGTGCGTGTATCTGTGTGTCTGTGATGGACCCTGTGTGTGTGTGTGTGATGGACCCTGTGTGTGTATGTAATGGTCCCTCTATGTGTGTGTGTGTGCGCTCATGTATCTGTGTGTCTGTCTGTGATGGACCCTGTGTGTGTGTGTGTGTGTGTGTGTGTGTGTGTGTGTGTGTGTATGTAATGGTCCCTCTATGTGTGTGTGCGCGCATCTATCTGTGAGTCTGTCTGTGATGGACCCTGTGTGTGTGTGTAATGATCCCTGTGTGTACGTGTCTTCAGTCCAGAGACAAAGCCCGGGCCAGCAGCATGGTGGTGACAGCGGGAGGTGCCTGTGCCTACGTAGCTGACAGCGCGGCTTTGTGCACGTCTATGACATCGAGGAGTACGGCCTGCAGGGACAGGAGCTGCAGCCTCCCACAAGTAGGCATGAGCTCTCCACGTGAGATGCTATGATGAGCATAGCTTCAGTTTTAGTTAAATATTAGATTAAATAAAATTTAATATTTTTCTAGAGAAAAATATTTTCATCAAAGTATTCAATATTGGCAAGGTGAGAGGAAAATGGCACTCACACACTCTTGGATGGAGGGTGAGTTGGTATATACTGTCTGAAGGGCGTGAAGGGCAAGTTGACAATGTGCATTAAAGCTTTGAACCAGCAATTCTATTCTAAGGATTTGGCAGAAAAAAAGAGTAAGAAGCATAAACAAAGACTTAGTTATAAGGTTGTGAATCAGCATACTGTTTATAAGAGAGGCAGAAGAAAATAATAGAGAAACCAAGCTGTCCAGTGTAAGGGGAATAATTAAATATGTGATGGTATAGAATAGAACATATGGAAATATCATTGAGTTATTGTGTAAGGATGCCATGTGTGAAAATGTATTCATAGGGAGAATATTCATGATAAAATTGTTCAATGAAAAATTAGGTCACAAAACAATATGCAACCCTTGTTAAAATGAAGACATACATGGAATATTGAAAGTCTGGAAAGATATGCATCAAGGATGTAACAAATCCTTATTTCTTTGTACATGAGGTTTTGAAAAGTGAAAGTCACTCAGTCGTGTCCGACTCTTTGGGACCCCATGGACTATACAGTCCACAGAATTCTCCAGGCAGTAATACTGGAGTGGGTAGCCTTTCCCTTCTCCAAGGAATCATCCCAACCCAGGGATTGAACCCAGGTCTCCTGCATTGCAGGCAGATTTTTACCAGCTGAGCCACAAGGGAAGCCCACATTGAGGTTTTAGTTGTGCTTTTATTTTCTTCTTTTTAAAAATCTGTCTTTTCTAATTTTTCTAGAGATATAATGCTTTGGTAATAACAGAATATGTTTAAAGTGTTAAAAGCCTTTCATACAGTTGTAGAAATGCTCATGTTTAGAAAAAAAATCAAGCAGCATGATAGAATATAAAATGAAAAGCAGTAGTTGTTTCTCTGACCTTCTCCAACACCCAGCCTGACTTTTCTGCATCCTAGCAACACTGTTAATGAATTTCAATTTCCTTCCAGAAAGTTTCTATGCATATATATGTATATGCATATATATATATACATATATATATATAAAATATATACAGGAGCACATACACACACCCCCACAATACATCACTTTCAGGACTCATTTTTTCCTTTGTATCTTAGCCAGCTTTATATATAAGCATATTTAGGTTTAGCATATTTGAATGGTACATAATATTTCATTAAATATATTTCTGTAAAGCCAATTTAGAGGCAAATGTTCACCTACCTCCCCTTATTCACTTTTTCCTGTTCCACCACAGGAGAAGTTTAAATGCTAAAATGTGAGAAATTGGAATTTAGAAGTAAGAGTGATCAGCCTTGCATTGGTCTTTACCCTGAGTACTGGGAACGTAGCTTTCACCAGGCTGTATTAAAAATTATTTTGATTACTTTCCCACTCCTGCATGCTTACCAAACTCTAAGTACTAAAGGAAACTATAGGGTGAGGACCTTGAACAAGCCCCACTTTATATATCTTTGGAGCTGGCATAGGGTCTTGCACATAGTAGATGCTTGATAAACTTGTATCAAATTAATGTAGCAAGACCAAGGACTTGTCACAGCAGTACCTCTCTCACTGCTGAGCACTCACCGGATCCGACTCCCCCCTGCAGTGACTGTTACGCAGCGCCCAGCATCGGGGTGCACCCCTTCCACCGCACTCAGGCGTGCTCTTTCCTCTGATTTAGATGTGGCATTCTGGCAGGCCCGCATCAGCATGGCGACATCGTGAGTACCATCTATTTTAGAGTTCAAGAATGTACTAAAGAGTCAAAATGCTTTTCACAGCTTTGAGTAAATGGATTCTCTCAGAAGCCTTCTGAATTAATCAGAAGATGAGGGCAGTGTTACAATTCTGCTGCTGCTGTGAGAACTAGATGTTTATGTCCCCTACACAGAGTAAAGAAAGAGATCTGAAGTCATTTTTCTTATAAATGATGATTGTTTTCCTTGAATTGATCTGGTATTTTAGTGTAAATGTAGATGCTTAGTATGTTTAAGATTTTTTTCACTGGAGTTAAAAGGAGCCAGTGCTGGCGTGGGGCCTGGACACTGGTCAGAAGTTTCTTTCCAACCTCTTGGTGTTTCCACAGACCCATCGTCCGTAAGATGTTTCCAGTATATCTTGTCTGATATCTTGGGACTGGAGTTGGGGAATCTGAAGGGGGTGTGGCATGGTAGGAGGCAGGGAAAGGATGGTACCGAGAATTATCCAGGAGATGAACCTGGCTTCTACATTCCAGCTGTAATTAATGGGGGTGTTGACGCATTGAGCCAATGTCCCTTTCTTGCTGGGGCAGCCTCAGCACATCTCTCTTCCCCTTTCACTTCATTAGTTTGGAGCTGATAGAAGAAAAAGAAGCTCTGCTCTCATCCTCCCTGGACCTCGCCGTGCGCCTGTGGAGCAGGGACGGGGCGTTCATCGGTGAGGACCGTCCACCTGGCCACCAGCTCAGTCCCAGTTTGGGGCCTCAGTTGAAGCCTCCATCTGGTCGTGTACTCTCTGAGGTCTAGGGTGTTAGTCAGATTAGGCTGACATGATGAAATAACTACCATAGACTGGGCAGCTTAAACCACAGAATTTTGTTTGTCACGTGTGTGCTATCCTGGAGACTGGAAGTCTGAGATCAGGGTCCCAGCATGGTCAGGTGCTGCTTAGGGGGCTTTTCCTGGTTTGCAGATGGGCTCCTTTTATGGACATCTTTTGCTGAGTCTTTTTATGGCCCGGGGGCTCCCCTGATAGCTCAGTTGGTAAATAATCCACCCGCAATGCAGGAGACCCCAGTTCGATTTCTGAGTCAGGAAGATCCGCTGGAGAAGAGATAGGCTACCCACTCTAGTATTCTTGGGCTTCCCCGGTAGCTCAGCTGGTAAAGAATCCACCTGCAATGCAGGAGACCTGGGTTCGATCCCTGGGTTGGGAAGATCCCCTGCGGAAGGGAAAGGCTCCCCAGTCCAGTATTCTGGCCTAAAGTATTCCACGGACTGTATAGTCCATGGGGTCATAAAGAGCCTGACATGACTGAGTGACTTTCACTTTCACTTTATGGCCTGGAGAGAGAGAGAGAAAATGTGAACACTCTAGTGTCTCTCCTTATAAGAATACTCTTCCTAATGGATCAGGGTCCTACTTTTAGAACCTCATTTAACCTTTGCTGTTGTTCAGTCGCTAAGTCGTTTCTGACTCTTTGTGGCCCCATGGACTGTAGCATGCCAGGCTCCTCTGTCCTCCACTACCTCCCCAAGTTTGCTCAGATTCATGTCCATTGAGTCAGTGATGTTATCTAACCATCTCATCTTCTGCCACCCCCTTCTCTTCTTGCCCTCAGTCTTTCCCAACATCAGGGTCTTTTCCAATGAGTCAGCTCTCTCCACATAAGGTGGACAAAGTATTGGAGTTTCAGCTTCAGCATCTATCCTTCCAGTGAATATTCAGGGTTGATTTCCTTTAGGATTTACTGGTTTGATCTCCTTGAAGTCCAAGGGACTCTCAAGACTCTTCTCCAGCACCACAATTACTTCTTTAAAAGACTTATCTTTTAATACAGTCACACTAGGGTTTAGGGCTTCAACATAAGAATTGGGGGGAAGGGTACCAAATTCAGTGTATACCTTAAAATCAGTTTACTTTCACAAAATTTATCAAAATTAGATATATTTAAATTTAGAGAACTCTGCTAGACTGGTGACAGTGAATTTGGTACAGAAACATGTTATGATGTTTTGCAGGAAAGATTCAGGAATAGGGAGCTCTGAGATGGGAAAGGTCTGGCCTGAGAAGGCTGTGGTGATAAGATTAACCCAAGTTACTGCTCAGAGGGACTCCACCTGTTTCAGCAGGCTCTCTTGTCTCCCTAGCTGATGTTTCTTGAAGAAGGTACCAGAACTGTTTTGGATATTTCGTGCAGGTTCTTAGTACATACTGAGTCACTTGTGCCCTGATGTGATACATTCTGTAGGAGGTGTTTCTGGACTGGACCCTCCAGGGCCAATTTCCTTGGAATTGTTTCTTATGAAACTACAGGACCAGAACTGAATTTGATTAAGTGGACCTAGCAAGGGTTAAGAGAAGACAGGTTACCTCCCATCTTTTGCTTACTGTTTACCAATTTACTTTTCCAGGGACCTTTGGGCAGAGCATTCCCTGGGATATTTTCACTCCTGCCTCCTGGAGCCACCCTAGAGTGCCCCATGAAATCCTGACAGATTCCCAGAGCAAGCCTGCTCACCTAGTGCTAGAAGGAGGTGTTCCTGCCATGTGCAGAGGAGAAGAGCAAGACAAGGTGATGGAGGGCAAGGCCAGTGCTGAGGTTGGTCCTGGCACATACAGTTCACCTGGGCTTGCTCCATAGCTCCAGGCAGATTGGCACCAGTTATAAACTGCACCCTGAAAGGGTCAAGGCATGACCCAGGGAACCAAGTCAACTCAGGAATAAAAGCATATCCCAAGATCCTGCTACTGACCAGGGCTGGGAGTCTTATTGGTTCATCTAGGGGTAGTTGCAGCTGATCTCCCAGCGTCACTTGACTGTCCCTCTTTCTCACCAGCAAAAAGGTTGTTGTCTGTGGCCTTGGAACACAGAGAGACTCAGCACCATGCTTGACCCCCTGTCACATCAGAGAGACAGACACTGACATTGCAGCCCACAGCTCACGGTCCCCATTAGGAAACACATGTTAACACAGGGCTTCCTGAGTGAAAGGAAGGAATAATGGGTTTAGTGCCTGGGTCCATGAAAGTCAATGTCAGAGCAAGAGATGGTGAAAAGACCCTGGTAAATGCAGTCTTGATTTAGAGCTCAGTGAAATATATGAATTTCCAGGAAATGCTTGCCCTTTAATAAACTGAAAAAAAAAGGTCATTTCATGAACTATTGCTCACTGGTTATGTTACAACTCAAGGCAGAACACCTGTTCTGCCCACAAAATAATGTGTCTAGGATTTTTTATCGGCAGCCTCTTGGAATACTGATCACACAATGGATCCTCATCACTGACGTCTTCGTAGAGACACATTCAACGTAGGGAATAGAGGGACCAGGCGAGCATCGATCAAGAAAGCCTTCTGTCTTGTCAGGGGCTCCCTCATTTCCCCACATTGTTCTCAAGAGCTTAACATGGTGCTTTCATAGCTCCGGGGAGGCTCAGAATGTGTCTACATGGTACTATCGGCCTATTTAGAAATACAGTCATTTTGCTGTGCATTTGATATAGAGAAAACAAATGAGTTCATTAATTTAGATAGACTCACAATTTGGAAACTAAAAGCACAGAGAGGGATGGAAAGAGAGGAAGGAAGAAGCAAATGAGGGAAATATGCTGATCAGCACAAAAGCCAGGGTCCGTGCTATGCACCACAGCAGACCCAGAGAAAGTCAGACCCGTGACGCAGGAAGGATCAGGCAGGAGAAAGGGAGGATGGAGGAGGAGGAAGCAGGAGAAGGGGAGGAGGAGGGGAGGAAGGATACTCAGTTCAACACAGTCCAGATACCTAACTCCTATGATGTGAAAGAGGGTCAAGCAATAGACTTCATGAGTGACCTTGATCTTGTGTAGGGAAAGCTGCTTCAATGTTTGTAGTTCTGTCCAGCTTGACTCCAAATGCCTCAGGACACACTCTGTAAATTCTTTCCAAGAAAAATGAACACACACACACACACACACACACACACACACAGACCCTGAGGAGCTCTTACATAGTATATAGGAGGGGACTTCCCTGGCAGTCCAGTGGTTAGGACTCCACACTTCCACTGCAGGGGGCACTGGTTTGATCCCTGGTCTGGTCGGGGAACTAAGCTCCCCTATGCCTAGAGGCACAGTCAAACAAAAAACAAAGCCCCCCCCCCCAAAAAAAACCCAAGAAGCAAAGTGTTTGCAGTGCCGTTTATGAGTTAGCGTTAACTAAGGTCTGCTTTGAAGTTCACCTTCATTAGCTGTGTGACCTCCAGGAATCACCTCCACTGATTTATAAAATGAGGAGTGGGGTTGGCTGATTTTCCAGTTTCATTTCAGCCCTAAACATGTGTTTCTCTGCACGTCTGTTTTGATTGGATTCTGGATGTCTGGAATGATTTTTCCAGCATACCAGCCTATCAAACACAACCACAAACTAAAATAAGTTGGCTGAATGCAGAAAACAATTCACCTGGAAAACATCACAAATGATTTTGAGAGTTGAGTGAAAGCTCAGGGGAAAATGTTCTTGTTATCTCATGGATTCAGCCAGCCGGGGTCTTGTTCTAACACAGAAACTCCATGTAACTGGAGTCAAACTTGCTCCCCATCACAGTATGATCCTGGGTTCCTCTTCCCATATCTGCTCTGTCTCCTTCCAGCCTGAAAAGACCTCTGATCCTCGCTCTCCAGGAGACGGTGTCCTTGAAGTGAAGGCAGACTCCTGCGGAGGGGATGGATTCGGCAGTGACAAGTGAGCCAAGCTGAAGGTGAAATAAAAGGCAGACTTTCCTGGCTGAGGGATCCAGGCCACTCTGTCATTATCATGAGTCATCTGTCCCTAAGCCCCACAGCCTGTGAGTACAGTGAGGTCACAACTCAAATCTCACCAGTTTGACGTCCTGCCTGCTCAGCTCAGGACACTCTCAGAAGTCCCTGTGTTGTCTGGCCATCACATGCAGTCAAGGGCTACCTCACAGGGTCTTTGTCTTGAGCTTTGTGGCTATTGTTACTGCCCACCAGGCTGTGTGAGGCTAGACCATCTCACTGTTCCTCCCTTGGGAGCTCTGTGCAACCCCTGAGAGGGTGGGGGGTCTGAGCTTGGACTTCTAAAGCTGGGGGAGGCTGGGGCACCACCTTCTCCCCAAACTGGAGCCTGGCTTCTAAAGAGAAGTAAGGTGAGTGAATAATACCTCACTCCAGTTCCCCAGGCCCCACACCAGGCTTCTTGAGGTCCCATCACCAAGGCAACTATAGAAACGACCCCTTCAGTGTTCCCTGCCACTCCTCTCATCACGGTGCTAAGATCTAGGTCGTGCACCTGCATGAGGGATGACCCCCGCCCCCCACCTCAACGTTCCCACTTTCTCGGTGCAGCGGCTCCATGGTCATGAGCCCAGGCCCCCCTCTGTATGCTTCTGCCCCCTCTCAGCTCCGGCTTCCAGGTTCACAGTGCCATATGGTCCAGACAGCTGCTGGGGCCTCCTGCTTCCACCCACACTCCAGGTAGCAGGAAGAAACAGGGGCATGCAAATCAGGGGTCCACAACAGAGAGGGTGCACGTTCCAGTCAGATAAACCCCCTTTACAGACTTTTCCAGGATGTCCTGAACACTTCTGCTCATGTCTTGGTGGCCAGAACTTAGTCACGTGGCCACATCTCCTTGTAGGAGAGGCTGGGAGTTCTGTAACTAAGGAGAAAGGCAGGAGAGGATTAGGGTAGACAACTAGAAATCTCTGTTCTGGAAGGTCAAATAGTTAATGCTTTGGATGCTATCAGAGTCAGAGGGTATCATACATAGAAACATCATTCATCATGCATTTCACGGCAGAGAGTCATGAATTTAAAGCTTTATTTGGGAGACCACTCGGCTTATCAGAACATATCATGGGCTTTGGTTACAGTCACAGGTCTGTCTTTGAAAAAAGTGTGACCTCAGGTGAGACATATCAACTCCCTGATTGTACATCTGCAGATCTCCCAGTGGGTCTGTGGTCTCATGAGGTGGTGAGTGTTGATGGTATGTTGGAGTCTGAGACTGGGAAGGAAGGGGGATCCTCGGGGGTTTGAGGGTGTGGCATCATCGACAGCATCTTCCTCAATGGTGGCAGCAGGATCACAGACATCCTCTACATACCTTCCCAGGACCTGCTGTGGTCTTAGTGGCCTCAGAGTGTTAGCCTGCCCTGGCTGCTGTGACAAAATACCAGAGACTAGGCAGCTCAAGAAATAGACATTTACTTCTCACAGTCCTGGAGGCTGGAAGGCCAAGGTCATGGTCACCGCCAATTCAGTTCCAGATGCAGGGGGGCCTTCTTCCTGGCTGGCAGGCTGGCACTTTCTCTGTGTCCTCACAGGGTGGAGAGAGAGCAACCTCCATCCCCTCCTCCTCCTTTGAAGCCACTAATTCTATCAGAAGGGCCCCAGCCTCATGACCGCATCAACCCTAATTACCTCCCAAAGGCCCCCCACCTCCAAATACCATCTCACTGGGGGATAGGGCTTCAATATGTGAATTCGGGGTGGGACCCAATTCTATCCAAAGCACTGAAAGTGCAGTGGGATGTCAGGTGGGGAAAGACTCTGCAACACCATAGACAAGCAGTTCCCACGCAGCAGGAGGGGCCACAGGACACTCTCATATTCTTTTGCTTCCACCTTCTCCAGGTAGAGGCAGCACGGGAAGTTGGCTCTGAACTCAGAGCTGGTTCTGATTCACAGTCACTCTTCAGTGAGGGCCTAAATGAGTGGAAGGGAAAGTGGGAGATGTGTGCAGTGAATAAGGCCAGAATGGGGCTGCTTGGAGGGCCCCAAACAGGAGGCTGAATGGCAGAAACCCTCTCACCCAGCTGGATCAACACCAGTGCTTGTTGGGTTAATTTAAAAATACAGATTCTAAAGCAAGGGGCCATTAAAACATGATACGTACATCCTGTAAACATTTTACTTCAATTTGCAAGAGTTGAATGTACATTCATCCCCAATCTTTTGATGTAGGGCCAAGGCTTTTTCTTCACATAAGAGGCAAGTTCAGTACAGTCTGCCATAAATGCATTATTTATCATTTTCAGTTTCTGCTTTTTTTTAAAGTAGAGCTAGAACTTAAAGATATTTGCAAGGCAATGAGAGAGAACTAGACTTTTAGTTTTTTCTTTTTATAATTTCCCCCAAGCTTTAACAGTTGTCTCATCTATCCTCAATTCAACATGACCCTTCATCTAGTCTTTTCCAAGTATTCATCTTAGTTTTCACAAAGTTCTTTCACACTAATCTCATCAATTTTCATTTTGTTTAAATAAGTTTATGATCACAATAAAATGTACAACTGGCATTCACAAGTTTGGGAGCAAACACAGCTGATTCTTGTTAAGTACACGACTCAACCCCCCCAAGCCACTGGGAGCAGAAGTACCATCTAGAAGACGTGAGTGTCTAGAGCATTCTGTGGGCATTCGGCAGGGTGTTTACCGAGTCAGTCAATTCATCAGTTCAATCAGGAGAGTGTATACCACACATGATCCCCTGAGCAGCGAGAAGTCCCTAGAAATCAGATGGGTGCATTCCCTGGAGAGCTTGGCCACAGCCCGGAGGCCAGGGAGGGAGAACGTGGGAGGAGGAAGGTGATGTCCTCATGGTTAGTCTCCCAGGTTAGTGTTACCTCACCTGCATCACCTCCATCTCCATGCAGCCCAACCTCCTCCAACAGCACCAGCCTCATTCAGTGTCAACCACTGTCCAGAGTCTTCCACCAGGCCCAAAACTGACAGCAAGGTGGGGAACTGCTACATGACTTGGCTTCATCCTCACAGGCTTCTGGGGATGTACTCCTTTTTATCTTTAATTGTATTTTGTATTGGAGTATAGCCAGTTAACAGACAGTGTTGTGATAGTTTCAAGTGAACAGCAAAGGGACTCAGTCATACAGGTATCCATTCTCCCCCAAACTCCCCTCCCATCCAGACTGCCACATAACATTGAGCAGAGTTCCTTGTGCTATACAGTCGATCCTTATTGGTTATCCATTTTATTTTAACTGCATTTTAGTTTTTAACTTTTATTTATTTTTGGCTGTGCTGGGTCTTTGTTGTTATGTGCGGGCTTTTTTCTAGTTGGGGCGAGTCAGGGCTACTCTCTAATGGTGCGTGGGCTTCTCACTGTGGTGGCTTCTCTTATTGCAGAACACGGGCTCTAGGGTATACAGGCTTCAGTAACTGTGACATGTGGGCTCATGAGTTGCAGCTGCCAGGCTCTAGAGCACAGGCTCAATAGTTGTGGCACACAGTATTAACTGCTCCATGACATGTGGGATCTTCCTGGATCAGGGAATGAACCCATGTGTCCTGCATTGACAGGCAGATTCTTTACATTGAACCACCAGGGAAGCCCCTGGTTATCCATTTTAAATACAGCATTGTGTACGTGTCCATCCCAAACTACCTAACTATCCCTTCCTCCCACCCTTCCCCTCGGCAATCGTAAGATCATTCTCAATGTCTATGTGGTACATACTCCTTGTTATCTCCACCTACAGATGAGGAAACCAAGCCTTAGGGATGAATTGTGATTTGCCTAAAGTCAAACCACTGGTCAATGGGAAAGCAGGAACATGGTCCCACCGTCTGTCCACTCCCCCACAGTGAAAGGACCAGGCCTTGGAGAAGGGCTTCTGTATGAGCATAGGAAAGAAGGAAGTAGAAGCTGTTGGCAATGGGCAGATTACTGTGGAATGAGGAGTCCTCCCCAGAGGGCAGGCCCGAGTGATGGCATCAGTGTTACTCGCTGAGACACACCAGGGCCAGGGTTCCTGGAGTGAACAGGGGTAGAGAGGTGGCCAGGAGTAGGGGCTTTCCAGGCTGTGCAGGGTGAAGTGAGCCAGGAGAGGCAGACAGGGAGACCATCTCCACAAACACACACCAGGAGGCTAGTGGGTGATGGGGACTGTGCATGGAACTCAGGGCTGGAGACACCGCTGGGCTCCCCAAGAAGCAGTGGGTGCTGACAGAGCAGGGTTGAGGGAAAGGCCAGAGAATCAGTGATAGGATGGAGAGTTGTGCCTTAGAGACAAATCCTGTGCCCCTGATGGGTCAAGTATATGCTAATTTGGTCTCAAGGTTTGTGAGAAATTGTCAGTGGAAACTGTCAGTGAATATTTTAGGAAAAGTGTGTTCACCATTCACTCTGCACTGTTTGTTGTGCTCCGCTCTGCTCTGCTGGGCACGGGACTGTGATGGGACCCTGGGATATAGCCAGGAATGCAAAGGAGCCTGTGCCCTGAGAATCTATGCTCCGGCAGGGCAGAGGGGTCTCTGGGCTCTGCCCCTTCTCTGCCTGGATCTCCCTGAAGGAGGGTGCAAAGCATTGTGGGAGCACCAGTGGCAGAGGTCTAGGAGGTCTCCTGGAAGAAAGGAATTCACACTCAGACCCGAAAGATGGGTAGGATGCAGCCATTCCAAAGGAAACCCTAAGAGAAGGAAGAGCTGCTACAACATAGATGGACCATGAGGACATTGTGCTCAGGGAGATAAGCCAGTTATAGAAGGACAAATGCTGCGTAATTCCACTTACATAAGGTTTCTAGAGTGGTCAAACTCACTAGAGAGTGAAAAACTGGAATGGTGGTTGCCAGGGGCTGGCAGGGAGGAGAAGGGCAAATTCTTTTTTACTGAGTAGAGTTTCAATTTTGCAAGATGGCAAGTGTTCCAGAGATGGACAGGGGTGATGGTTGCATAACAATGTGAAAGCACTTAATGCCACAGAGCTGTGCACTTAAGGTGGCTAAGATGGTGAATTTTATGTTCTGTGTTGTGTTAGTCACTCAGTCATGTCCAGCTCTGCAACCCCATGGACTGTAGCCCGCCAGGCTCCTCTGTCCATGGGATTCTCCAGGCAAGAATACTGGAGTGGGTTGCCATTCCCTTCTTCAGGGTATCTTCCCACCCCAGGGATCGGATCCAGGTCTCCTGCATTGGAGGTAGATTTTTTACTATCTGAACCACCAGGGAAGCATATTTTACCCCAATTAAAAATTAGAGAGAGAGAGAGAAACAAAGGAGGAGCATGAGGCCAGGCCCCAGGCAAGGCAGAATGGGGAGCTTCTGGGAGCTCTGAGCTTGGTTGGCACAGAGCTGGGCCAAGGTGATGGTGGCAAGGACCCGGACATGAAAGGAAGGTGTTTGAAGGGCGGAAGTAGATGGCTTTTCAATGTGTTCAGAGATAAACAGGAGGAAAGGTCTAGTGATGGAGGGGCAAGTAGAAAAGATCAGTGTTTACATGTCTTTGCAAGTGGACAACATGCTTTGATGATGGGGCCTATGGCGCTCAACCCAGGGCTTACGTGGAAGCAGGGGTCAGCAGTGAGCCCCCAGGTGCCTGAGGAATCTGCACTCACCTGCTTCTTTTCCTCCAGGCCGCCCTTGGAACAGAGCAAGCACCCTCGGGGCACACCTGCGCTGGGGACCCCCAGCATTTACCAGAGTCTCCGGTGCGACCAGGTCCTCTGCCTATCAACGCTCCTGGAGAAGCCGGATTTGTCCATCCTTGGTGCAGATTTGTTTAACTTAGATTTTCTTACACAAGAAAAAGAAGGAAGTGAAGCTGCCCAGAAAGAGTACTGATCACATAGCAGTTTCCTCGTTTGAGTTCTGAAGAAACCAGCCTGCTATTTTCTTTCCTTGGCAAATTCTTCTTCCCCGGTTAATCAAGAAGTCTGACTGAGATTAAGCTTTGCCCGACAGGGGCCAAAAAAGAACAAAACAAGAAATGATTTCAGCCAACATGGGCCTTTTCCCAAAGCAATTAGAGCTTGGATTTAAGCAAACAAATCAGATTCGAGGTTTTCCTTCCTCAGAAGCCATTATTCCAGGGAGTAAAGATTGCCCAGACAGATGGGTCCTGAAACAGCTCCCCTAGAACCCCAAATATCACAACAGCAGCTGCCCACGGCTGGGCTGAGGACCGCAGGAGAGAAAAGGGAGGTGTTGATTAAAAAAAGTAAATAACAGCTTTGAAAGCCTGCTCTGTGCCAGGCAAACCTTGGTTAAGATCTCAGATGGATCATCTCGCTCACTCCTAATAGCACTGCCAGGAACGGACGCTGTTATTGTCCCATTTTTCCAACAGGGACACTGAGGCTCCAGGAAGCAAAGTGACTTGCCAGTGGTTCACAGTCAAGTAAATGATACAAGGAAATAAGAGCCCAGGCTCCTGACTATCAACAGCAGTGACTCTCAGAGAAGAGGGAATAACGTCGGAGGGTCAGTGGGTCTAGCACCGCCCTAGAGCAGTCATTTCAGAGCTGTAAGCCATCTCGGCAATAGTAGAAAAAGAATAACAACACAGCCGCTGCCGGTTACAGAGCACTTACTATGCTGATCTCTTCATGGACATCATTTAATCCTCAAAGCTGCCTGGAGAGGATATGTCCGCACTTTACAGATGAGAAGATCAGTCCTCAGAGAAATTAAATACTTTGCCCAAAATCACACAGCAAAGGGATAAAAGCCCTCAAATTCAAACCTAAGTTTGGCCCCAAACACTGGATTATTAATCTCTACCTCTGACTCAGAGCCATCATTTTACAAAGACCTTGTGGCAAAGAGAGCCCACAACTGCACAGCTGGGTAGTCTCCTGCCCCCCTCCCCCAATCCAGCATGTTCTAGGACCAACTCACCGCCTTGGGTCAGCCCATGACCGTATCCTTCTCAGAGGGGCAGGACAGTGCTGTCCTAGCCAGACCTATTTCACTGGACCTGGGTTCTACAGGACCAAGAAGAAGCATCCCCCCAGAGCCTGCACCCCATTCTACACCATGCTGCAGATCCCAGGAACTCGAGATCTCATGCCCAGGTGGCCCCGAGTCCACGTTTGGAGCCTGAGCAGCTTCCCCAGGATGTGTCCATCCAGAGAGGACCACACCGTCCCAGGCTCTCAAGGTGGCTGAGGGGCGGTGTTTGCTGGGTACAGACAGATATTGGACATTCTGGCTGGGGGTGCCTGCATATTCATGCTGAGGTCCTCATGGTGCAGGGAGAAGGAGGGCCAGCCAAGGGCTGGGAGCCAGGGGCTGGCTGTTCCTGAGTTGCCACATCCGCCACATAACTATGAGGGCCCCAAGAATTCTACATCCAAACTGGCCTTCCAGGGCTTCACAGAATGGCCAAGGTAGAAAGACCGAACACTCGCCATGTGCTAAATATTTTATTTCACAGTTTGTTAACTTGATACTCAACTTTTAAAAGCTGGGTCTCTGTCTGTACTCTTGTACTGGATCCCCCAAATACTAGGGGTGAGATTGCCCTGACTTCCTGTTCATTTATTGGATTCCTCTAACCCCACACCTCAAGACCCCAGGGACCCTCCTTGACAGACCATCCTTGCCAAGACTACTGGATCCTCACTGGGCACTTTTTGGGAGTCCCAGCCCTTCCTCCACTCCCACCATGACAGACAGTTGGCATGTGTCTGAATTGCCAGCTGCTCTGCTCCCAAGTTAAATTGCCTGATTTCCCCCATGATCTTTCTGACCCAACCAGCCAGGAACCCAGACCTGGGCCCCTCCAGCTGGTGCTTGTGGAGAACCTACACATCAGTGAGGACTTACCCACGAGGAAATCCAAGCTAAACAAACTTAGGCAAAAAAAAAAAAAAAAATGTATTGACTCCTAGAACTTCGGGAAAAACTATGACCAGGAATTTAAAAACCCCATCAGGACTGTCCTTCCAGCTCTCGCCCCTGCAGTGCTACCTGTCTTCTCTCTGCAGACCAGTTCCCTCCACGTTGCAGGAAGCAGGGCCACGACAATCTCCAGGTTTAATCTGCAGCCTTAGCTTCACAGAGAGATGGACTTTGAGTTCTCTCAGGTTCCAAGTCCCAGATTCCTAGCAAAGGCACTTGCTGGCAGATCCCCTGGTCCGAACTTACTTCAGCCTAGCCAACTGAAGTCTTGGGCTGGTTCCTTTAGAATGGCTTTTCTGGGGCTGCCCCAGTGGTTCAGCAGTTAAGACTCTGAGCTTCTAATGCAAGAGACAAGGGTTCAATTCCTAGTCAGGGAATTAAGATCCCACATGCCACTGGGCAAAAAAATTAAAATTAAAAAAAAAAAATAGAGCCATGGGGATGAAAAGGCCCTGCAGTCACTGTTACCCAGAAAGAAAAGAAGAGGACATTGGGTACACAAACAGTCCTCTGCATGTCCCTTAAAGTCTATGATCAAGTTCCATTGTCTCAGACGATGAGACTGTTTCTGTCTGTCTATCTGCCTACCCCTTCCCTCCTCATGCCCCTCGCCCTGCTTTCCCTTCCTTCCTTCCTGACCTGGGTTTGAATCCTGAGTTTTCTCCTTCACACTGAATCCAGGCTCCAGAGGCACAGAGGGGACTCAGTCCCAGCTCTGGCATCAACTTGCTAATGGGCCAGAGGAAATTATGACTTCATCCTTCTGCCTTAATTTCTTCAGATGTTAAAAAGGGAGTGGGGAGCAGACAGGTTTCCCCACTCTGTTTCTAGATTTTTGAGCAATCAGCCTAACTTGTCCAGACCTCTTTTTCCACCCTACTTTTCATAAACCTTTAAACTGGATTTCTATTTTAATGAAATATTCATTTTTAATCCTTGATTTTTTGAACCAAAGCATTTAGAGTTTAATCCTCAGGGTCCTAGCCTGACTGCCTGGTACTGTTTTCAACAGAGAGCTCAGCGTTAACGTTGTTTCGCTGAGGGCTGTGTTGCCTCTGTTAACTAATCCCATGAGGAAATAATGCCATTATACAAATTCAGCGGTGTTCAGAGTGAAACCCATCTTATAAATCAAGCCGAACAGGATTCCAGATACTTCCAGATGCCGCTTCCAATTGGTCTGGCCTTGTTGGAAGAAAACAGGGCAAAGTTATTAAACAAAGGAGTGAACATCTGACTTTTCTCTGTCCTGGCTCCTGAGTGGGGAATTGCCTCCTCCTTCCCAGATCTGACCCCAAGTTTGTGAGCCTGACAGCCCTGGTGTGAGTGACCTGCCATCAGTGATGAAGCCTAGTCAGGATCCTGTTCGCTAATCAGTGTTATCATAGGATTAGACTGTCTTCTCTCCTCTTGTCTGGACAACCCAAAAGAGCACTTCTTGGCTAAGCCTCAGGATACAAGCTGTTTGTTTTTTCTCCCCCTATTTGGTAGAAAATAGGAGCCATCAGGGCTTGCCTGGAGGTCAAGTGATTAGGACTCGAGCTTCCGCTGCAGGGGGGCACGCTGCAGGGGGCACTGGTTTGATCCCTGGTTGGGAGACTAAAATCCTGCACCGCTGCATGGTACCGCCGAAAAGAAAGAAAAAAGAAAGAAAACAAGGGTCCATCAGGGAGGGACTGTGGTCTTGTCTCCACTCTAGATGTTTAGGGGGAGGCTGGCTACAGTTCCTGAAAGTGTGGTCAGGTCCCTCTGAGATCCAGGGTGGTGCCAGGATCATTCTTCTAGACCCTGGAGGCCACTCTGAATCCTGACTGCTTGGGAGCCCCTTCCTGGGACCAACATCATCTTCCCTCCATCCCTCACACCACCACCACCATCCCCTCCCTGGCTGAGCTCAGGTGAAACCTGGGCCCGCCCTCCCCTCGGTTTCAAGAACCCCAAGAGAATATTTTGTAGTTTATCACACCTTCCTGGACCTCCCATCCTGAAACTCACCCATCAGCCTCCCCTCTTCCTTCTACCTCCTATTTGTGGACTCTCACGAAGAATGATGCCATCTGTGTGCATCTTTATGACGATCAGAGATGTTACTAGCTTAATTTTCCTAGACAAAACCAAAGCAAGCGCTCTGCATCTGGGAGATGTCTCTCTGGTGAGGCACAGGCAGGAAAACATTGCAAGAAAGATACAGGCAATATTTTTTTCATTCACGATGGAGCACTGTATGGACTGAATCATGGCCAGCCACAGATCACAAGTTCCAATTCCTGGAAGCTGTGAATATGACCTTATTGGGAAATAAGTCTTTGCACGTGTGATTAAATTCAGGATCATGGGATGAATTTACTAAGGATTTTTCAGGTGGGTCGCAGAGGCCATTGCCAGGTTCCTTATGAGAGGCAAAGGGAGATGACAGGGACACAAAAGGGAAAAGGTGAAGGATAAACAGAGGAAGATGGGAACACAAGCCAAGGAATGCCTGGAGCCACCAGAGGCTAGAGGAGGAAAGGGAAGATTCTGCCCTTGGAGGGAACCCTGGCCTACCAACAACTTGATTTGAGACTTCAGGCTTCCAGATCTGTAGGAGAATAAATCTCTGTTGTTTTAAGCCACACAGTTCGTGTTTACTGGTTACACCAGCCTCGGGAAATGAATACAGACTCCAAGGTTTCTAGAATGGGACATGGTTTTCCTTCTCAAGAATGTGAGAGAGACTTCCCTGGTGGTTCAGTGGCTAAGACTCCATGCTGCCAATGGAGGGAGCTGGGGTTCAACCCTGGTCGGGGAACTAGATCCCACATGCCGTAACTAAAAAAAAAAAAAAATCCTGTGTGCTGCAACTAAGACCTGGCACAGCCAAATAAGTATTTTTTTTAATAAAAAAGAAGGAAAAGAATGTGGTATCTGGCCAGCACCTGTTATTATTTCATTTATTCCTTTAGTTAACATTTCACCTATGCATCAGGCTGTACCCTAGGCTCTGGAGGACATGGAGAGTATAAGAAACTCTCTTTCTATCTTAGGAGCACGCAGAGCATTGGGAGAGAGAAATGTAAAGAGAACACTGTTGTTGTTGTTTAGTTGCTCAGTCATGCCTGACTCTTTGTAGCCCCATGGACTGCAGCACACCAGCTAGGCCCCCTTGTCCTTCACTATCTCCTGGAGTTTGCTCAGATTCATGTCCATTGAGTCAGGAGCAGACACAAAGGGAGCTCCCCAGAGGGAGTTAAGGGATGTTGGCAGGAGATTTGGCCAGAATTCCTGGGGAGAGAGAGGTCTAGGGAGGGGGAAAAGGGGTCGGGCTGTGGGAGGTGGGGCCAGTGGGGTGTATGTGTGTTTCCTTTTCTGGGAGCCCCCTGTTCTGAGAAATGACGCCCCCTCCACCCCACCCACGGCTTGCAGGGCAGTGGCCGAGCTCTTACAGAGCCCATCTCTGGGTATATTTGGTCCCCAGGAGGGTCCCCATTACAAGTGTTCTCTGGACTTTTTGACACAGGGAGGTGTGTGTCTGCCGGGGGCTTCCTGTCCTGCCCAGGAAGCAAGATTTCAGCAAGCACAGTGGGGAAGGGCAGGGGGCTTCGTGTTCTGTGTTCTGCAAGCTCTTTAATGATGTGCCATCAAACCTGGAGGCCTGCTTAGTGTGGTGAAGGCGACGGCCCCTCCAGAGGACCCAGGGCTGCTGGGCAGAGAGAAATTCCAGGAAGACAAGCACTCCTGGTGAGCGTGACCAGAACACATTAGCTGTGCGTGGGAAGTGTGTAGACCAGTTATGTGCAGGGCACACACCTATGTTCCATTAAAACAATTGCAATAGTCAAGCAGAGATCTTCTACTCTAGTTTTTAAATAATTAAAAAAATTTTATTTTATATGGAGTATAATTGGTTTACAATGTTGTGTCAGTTTCAGGTGTACAGCAAAGTGATTCAGTTATACATATGCAAGTATCTATTCTTTTTCAAATTCTTTTCCCATATAGGTTATTATAGAATATTGAGCAGAGTTCCCTGTGCTATAAGGTAAGTTCTTATTGGTCTAGATCTTATTTTTGTGGCTGTTAAGCATTGGGACTGTTTATGCCTGGACATATATTTCGTCCTAGTGGAAGAAAGTTTATGACCCTATCACTGGATCAACCCAGTGGCTTTTATAAAGATGTAATTTAACAAGTACATTCTACAAAATTTATATGAACCTTTTGGTTGATGAGTCATATTTAATGCTGCTTCCGTCTATTTAAGTGGATACAAGTACTAACAAAAATTATTTGATAAAGAGCCATCTGCTAGTTCTTCTAATAAAGCTATCCTTTAGGCAAAACGTTTACATATAGTACTGCTATTTTTGCTATTGTTTAGTTGCTAAGTCATGTCTGACTCTTTGCAATCCCATGGTCTGTAGCCTGCAAGGCTCCTCTGTCCATTGGATTTCCCAGGCAAGAATACTAGAGTGGGTTGCCATTTCCTCCTCCAGGGATCAAACCTGCATCTCCTGCTTGGCAGGCAGATTCTTTACCACTGAGTCACCTATAGTATTGCTGTAAAATGCCCCAAATTCTGAAACAAAACTGGTTTTATTTTTAAAAAGTGTTGAGCAGATTATGACAACCAAATGAAGCATATAATCCTTGATTGTACCTTGAATCCAAAAAAATAGTTGTAAAGGATATTTGGGGGACATTGGACCTGATAATACTATCATGCCCATGAGGGGGTTCTCGGACTTGAAACTGGACTTGCCGCTGGGAAGATGAGGTCCCTGTGCTAAAGAAGGTTTGTGGTGAAGATGTTGGGGTGAGTCTTGCAGTGACTGGTCCTGTGATCAGTGCACTAAGCTTTCAACTTTTCTAAATTAAAAGGTGGAGCATTAAAAAAAAAATGCTACCCTGGGAAGGGAGTAGAAGGGAAAAGAAGATTATTAAAGAAGGGAAAAGAAGATTATCAAAGCGACTCTTGCAGAGAAGTTTTTTATGTTAATAGACAATCCACCAATTCTGACAATCACCACATCTTTGGAACTGGGAAGACATTGTCCCCTGTTTATGACTGTCAAGTCGCCAAGATTCCCCAGAGACATCTGTGCCCCCATCTGGCTTTCTGAACATTCCCTGGCCCGGAAGTGGTTAGCAGAGAGGTGGCCCTGGGCAGTGAAAGCAGATGCTGCGTTTCCAGAAACCTATAGTGAGTGGCTGGTTGGTTCACTGAGCAGGAAGAAAGCCCCTGACTGCCTGTGTCATTTAAAAAGCCACACTTTCCACAGAAAACATGAAAGGGAAGAATTTTTTAAAAATCTGATGTGTTTGTGTGTGTGCAGTGGTGGGAGGTGAGGAGTAAACAGGATATCTACTGACGGTGGAGAAGAAAACTAGCAAGGGCCAGACAGAAGACAGATCCTCCTGGCCATGGCTACGGTAACCTTCACTGGGTGTCTGCCCTGCATCAACATCGCCAGTTAAAAGACTCTGGCTCCTTGGAAGAAAAGAAGCCTGGCACGCTGCAGTCCATGGGGTCGCAAAGAGTCGGACATGACTGAGGGACTGAACTGAACACCGAACACTTCTCTCCTTTAATCCTTACAACCACTTCATGGAGAGACAAACTCATCTCACAGAGGAAACTGCCCAGGAAAAACCAATGCCAAGGCCGTGCCGAGTGTAAAAAGTGGAGCCAGAACGTAAAGCCATGAGTGCTTGATGAAAAAGCCACACAAGCACTTACTTTACCATCCAGTGTGTGTGTATGTTAGTCGTTGAGTCATGTCCAACTTTTTGCAACCCCATGGACTGTAGTCCATCAGGCTCCTCTGTCCATGGAATTTTCCAGGCAAGAATAGTGGAGTGGGCTACTGTTTCCTTCTCCAGAAGATCTCCCAAACTAGGGATCGAACTTGGGTCTCCCACACTGTGGACAGATTTTTTTTACCATTTGAGCCACTGTTCAGTTCAGTTCAGTCATGTCCAACTCTTTGCGGCCCCATGGACTGCCAGGCTTCCCTGCCCATCACCAACTCCCAGAGCTTGCTCAAACTCATGTTCATCATGTCAGTGATGTCATCCAACCATCTCATCCTCCATCGTCCCTTTCTCCTCCTGCCTTCAATCTTTCCCAGCATCAGGGTCTTTTCAAATGAGTGGGTTCTTCTCATCAGGTGGCCAAAGTATTGGAGTTTCAGCTTCAGCATCAGTCCTTCCAATGAATATTCAGGGTTGATTTCCTTTAGGATTGATTGGTTGGATCACCTTGCAGTCCAAGGGACTCTCAAGAGTCTTCTCCAACACCACAGTTCAAAACCATCAATTCTTCGGCACTCAGCTTGCTTTATAGTCCTACTCTCACATCCACACATGACTACTGGAGAACCCATAGCTTTCACTAGATGGACCTTTGTTGGTAAAGTAATGTCTCTGCTTTTTAATATGCTGACTAGGTTGGTCATACCTTTTCTTCCAAGGAGCCAGCATCTTTTAATTTCATGGCTGCAGCCACCATCTGCAGTGAATTTGGAGCCCCCCAAAATAATGTTTCCCCATCTATTTGCCATGAAGTGATGGATGGGCCCAGATGCCATGATCTTAGTTTTCTGAACGTTGAGTTTTAAGCCAACTTTTTCACTCTCCTCTTTCACTTTCATCAAGAGGCTCTCTAGTTCTTCTTCACTTTCTGCCATAAGGGTGGTGTCATCTGCATATCTGAGGTTATTGATTTTTCTCCCAGCAATCTTGATTCCAGCTTGTGTTTCATCCAGCCTGGTATTTTGCATGATGTACTCTGCACTAGGGAAGCCCAACTGCCTTCTAACTCAGCTTGAACCAGGACTCAGTACAGAGGGGGTTGTTTCCTGATTTCTCTGCACTTTACTTATTTTTAATAATAAAAGACAAAACCACATTTGTAGGAAATGTCTGGGATGGAGGATGTGTTTGTACAGAAGTTGTTGGGGTGAGGGGTGGTAAACATCTATAGCCAGTGAGAAAAGGCTAAGTGCAGAAACACGTAAATGGGTAAGCACATCAGTTTATCCTTCGAATACGGCATCGATGATCAGAAAATGAAACTTCTAGTTCTTAGGGCTGAGATGTCAGTTATCACATAGGACAGCTCACAGTCCAGTTGTCCTTCGGTTCATACATTACAGTCATCTGGGAGACTTTCTTGATGCCTCAGTCCCATCCAGACCAATTCAGTCAGAATCTCTGAGGGTGGGTTTTATATTTTTATAAGCCCTTTTTATAAGCTTATTTTTATAAGCCCTTGAGAAATTCTGAAACACAGCCAGTGTTGTGAATCACTATTTCTAATACAATGGTCAAAGAAAAGGCAAGCTTGTTTCTTGTTCTTCAAAGGAACAATTGCAATTGTTAAACAAAAGCATCAATAAATAATTCCTCGCCTCCTTCTGATGCACTGATATTTTACTTTTTTTTTTTCTCTAGGAAAGATTCTGGTCTTGATCAGGTTTGAAAACACTAGATTAAGAATATTTATTTGGTATAGAAAAGCTGTAGTGTTTCATATAAGTACGAGCTTGGAAAACTGGGTACAGCCTTGTGAAAACACAGCAAATCCTAACATGATTGACCTTTATGGGTAACTTCAGAGAAAAGATTTGGAGAACTCACATTTAGAGTCTTCAATGAGGATGAAAGTGCGTTTTGACAGTGCTGATCAACTTCTCAGCCTGGGTAAGTGCATGCTATGGTCACTTTACTACCACATACAGAAGAATGTGGGCTTTGGAGTCTGTCAGAAGTTCTGATTAACCTTTTAACTTGGTCAGATGATCTTTCACCTCGTTTTCCCACCAACAAAAGAGCTGAGAGAATTATCATGACCCCTGAGGAAGCACAGAGCTGGCCCACTAGAATGCATTCAGTAAGTGCCAGTATACTTCCTTCTCTTTGTGTAGCATTTTGAAGTCCAAAGCTACTTTCCCTAGGGCAGAAGTCCTCAAGGGACAGGGTCATTTGTGGTTGTCTCAACAAGGGCTTCCAGTGGGTAGAGGGGAGGGATGCTGTTAAACATGCTTCAGCGTTCAGGGTGGCCCCCACAACAAAGAACTACCCAGCTCATACAAACTACTGTGTATAATAAGCCAGCAGAATACATCGTACAGCACAGGGAATATAGCCGAACGTTGCGACCTTAAATGGAGTATAAGGTGCACGTGTGCTCAGTCGTGTCCGACTCTTTGCAACCCCATGGACCGTAGCCTGCCAGGCTCCTTTGTCCATAGGGTTTTTCAGGCCAGAATTCTGGAGTGGGTTGCCATTTCTTACTCTAGGGCATCTTCCCGACCCAGGGGTCAAATCCATGTCTCCTGCATTGGCAGGTGGATTCTTTACCATTGCATCACTTGGGAAGCCCCAGGGTAAATGGAGTATAGTCTATAAACATTTTGGATCACTATGTTGAACACCTGGAACTAATATTGTAAATCAACTATACTTTAAAAATTCAAGTTAAAAAGTCCACGATGAACAAAATATCCCATTTTTACATAAAAACAAGTTGAGTGTTAAATTTTTTAAAAATTACCCAGATTAAAATATCAATAGAGTGGAGGCTGAAAGACCCTGCCTTAGAGGAATCCACATCAGAGATAGACTCAGTTTATGTTCTCTAGATTTGGATGAGGAAATGGAGATTCAGAAAAGTTACACGATCTGCCTAAAAACCTCAGTGCTGGAGCCAGTGGGGGTGGGAGCAGCAGTTTGGATTCTTGGATAAAAAAACCAAATCTTTTCCTACCCCCAAAATGTGCCTTTTTCATTATACTGCCACTAGTCCTTCAGCAGAAAAATTAAGGGGCCCATGTTATACTACAATTCTGGGAAAGTAAAACCACCAGCGACCGGCAAAGCTAAATTTATCCTGAAGTTTTCAGTTATACTGCACATGCTTATATTGTTCAAAGACCACATGCAGACTCAAAAATAATTGCGCTCCGTTGCTTCAGTTGTGTCCGACTCTGCAATCCCATGGACTGCAGCCCACCAGGTTCATCTGTCCATGGGATTCTCCAGGCAAGAATACTGAAGTGGGTTGCCATTTCCTCCTCCAGGGGATCTTCCCGACCCAGGGATCGAACCTGAGTCTCTTATGTCTCCTCATTGGCAGGCAGGTTCTTTACCACTAGTTGTCTTTTAGCAAGCACCCAGGGCTAGTAAAAATTAGACCACAACAAAGCCATTGCACATAGCAATAGCATGGGGAAACTTCCTCATCATCCTGCCCACTAGGAGAAAGCGAATCTCTCCAAACATTAAGACTCAGTGTTCCCCATAAAACTATGACGTGACTGTTTTGTGCTATGATTACATAAAGATATTCCTCCACAGCAAACACAAGCAAGACATAAGTCTGCATGTAAATTGACAAGTGGTTAACATCGAAAAAAATTTCTCAAAAGCTGCTGATAAAAGTGAGTGGTTGTTGGTCACGTTAACTGAATATGAAATTTATTTCTACTTTCAGAAAGTAACTGTCCACAGGCTACTTCATAGAGGGGTATATTACATTTCTTTTTGATAAGGAATCAAGGACAATGGAAATCAGGTCAGTTTCGGGGACATTACCCAAGAAAGCAAGTTAATTGTGGCTTTACCAGCGTTCAAGATGAACCAGACTCAAAGTTCAACTACTAGAATGACTAGACATTTTCAGAAACAGTCCTAAAGTGACAATCTAAAGGAAAATTATAATATCTACTCCTTTGTTAAATAGAACATTTACCCAAACTGATCTAGGTCCTGGGGATTCTAGGTGATTACTAGGTATGATATTAACAAGTATTCAAAATAATCAACGTGACAGTGTGTTCTCCCCACAGCCAAAAATGCAGTTCTATCTGCAAACTGTAGCAAGTTGAGCCACTTTTTTGAGATTCTGCTTCGTATTTACAGAAAAGTGACGCTATATAAAATTTCTGACCATTTACACTGGGTAATACTTTCTCTATTATCACCAGGTGGTATTTGGGGATAGATAGAAGAAAAAAAAAAGTTTTTCCATTCATACTTTAAAAAATCTTTGTTTTTATGAGCTTCCTGATTGTACACAGAGCATTGTGTTCACCTCTCAATGGGTAAATGTATACCCACTGAATGTGTTACCATGCATTAAGAGAACATAAGAAAAACCATGAAAAACCATGGATTACATATAAATCTAAGGTTCTAGATGGCAAAGCGGTAAAATGTTTAACTACCTGGCAAATAATTAAGATCCGTATGAAAGAAAGTGCAAGTGTTAGTCGCTCAGTCATGTTCAACTCTTTGGGACATTCAAACATTACAAATGCGAATGAATATTCCATTCATGAAACACAAATGAGCAAATTTAGTGTGTGGAAGTTATCACTACACAAATGAAGACATGTCACTTAGGGTAGAATGGCTGTCCTGAGTGTAGGCTTTACATTCTGATCAACTTCCTGTGTGATCATGTAAATTTCCTTTACCTCATGGGTGGCAACAGGTAGGTTAACTCCACCGTTGGTGAGGGAGGGGATGGCTGCACACTGGTGAGCAGTGTGGTTGTCAGTTATCCATCCTAAGGATGTAGGCCTTCTCCCTACCCAACCCCCAACACAGCCTCAGTTTTGTCCTGAGTTTCATTGCAGCATTGTTTAGATTATGATAAAGCCCACCCATACTGGAACTGGTTAAAATATTTCTATGTATGTATGTTTTTATAATGGGACTCAGTATTACTAACAGTGAAGTGGTTTACACCTGACCAAGAACTTCCCTGGTGGTCCAGAGGTTAATAAGACTCCGTGCTTCCAATGTAGGGGGTTTAGGTTCGATCCCTGGTCAGGGAATTAGCTCCCACATGCCACATGGCCAGTCCAAAAGAGTATATAGAACACCTGACCATTTTTTCCAAATCCTCCGATACACAGAGCTTTAAAAAACACATACCACATTCAAGAGAGAAAGGCTGGAAGAATAACCACACAAGTTTGTTTTTCTGGGTGGTAGATGAGTTACATTTAACTCTATAGTTTTAAAAACTTGTAATCAATATATGTTACTTTTTTATCGGGGCAGGGATCATTCTCATTTACAAAACCAATAGCATATGTAGGAAACAGCAAAGAAGTTGGATTTTCACAGTTTATATCATGCTGCCCCAATCCCGTTTTTAAATTAGTGACAAAACTGTTTAGAAATGACACCTTAAGATGAACTTTATTTTAAAGCTCATAAGAGGCTTCACAATATCAGTTACAAACAGAATCAATGTTTCTTCCATGGTACACCTTCACATGACAATGCACTGTATAACGAGAGATATATTTTAAAGATTTTGTTCTGCATGCTGCTAACACATTTCACTAGCTTTTGCTTTTAGTCAATGGATTTTTAATATAATTAATAACAAAGCAAAAGTCATATTCTATTGGACAGAATTAATTTTAGAAAGCCCTTATGAAATCAGATTTAGTCTTGTTTATAAACATCCACACCCACACACATGCTGCAATGGAGAGCAAAATGCAAGAAAACTACCTTGGCAGGAACAAATGCTTAAAGAGTTTAATCACAGCCCTCTTGAACAAGCAGTACACTTTATTTTCTCCAAAGACAAAAGTCAATTTCATCCTCAGTGATGCAAATGGTAATACTGCACAGAAGCTTAGTATGAATTCACAATTCCACAGGAATCTGAAAGTTACCAAGGCAATTTTCCCTTTTAGGATCATAAAGACTACAGACTTAAGCTTCTTCTTTTTCCATATAATACACAAAATTTCTAAACATCCTTAAAAAAGAAAATATAAATAGTCTCAGTATGTCATGTAGAATCACATACTATGGCAAAAATATTTTATTAATTGAAGGACGAAATCAGTTTCATGTCATCTAGTCCAAGTCCATATTAATGGAACTCTTCTCGTTAGGGTAACATTCTCCATTCTGATGTGGAGGTTCAGCACTGAAATTGTTTTTGCCGTCTAAGTCCTCTTCCTTTTTATCAGTACTCGGGCCATTTGGAGTTCTTTCCAGTTTGGGTGATTCGATTTTTGGTTTGGGTTGTGTTACAACAGGTTCACAAGTGTTATTCAACTCCTAAGAAAGGAAAACAAAACTAATAATCAGACTAACTCCAATATGTTTTCAATTACTTGCCTACATACTTAAACCAGTATTTTTCAACCAACTCCAGTCATACATATCTCAAAGAATTCTACTTGCTCAATACATTTGCCTAAAACTATAGCTTGAAGCCTGATCTAGATATGTAAATATTCTTCTACAATGTGTCAGGGACTTACTAACTATTCAGTTTATTATTAACCCATTTACTCCTCATAGCAATTATTAAAAGGTTATCTTCTCCTACAGAGGAGTCCTTAACCTTAACTTAACCTTAAGAACAGAAAAAGTAGTGAGCAAAGAGCTGGAATTCAAGCTTATAGCCCATGACCTCAAAGGCTCAAGTTAACCTTGTCTGTGTTTAAGTATTCTTCCAGACAGAGCACCTTCCTTGATTTTCTTACCAACTTCCTTCAAGCCTCATGAACTCAGCAAGACGTTCTCTGATAAAATACCAACCTGGGACTCTCCCCATCGCCAAGTGTCCTAGTCCCTTTTGACTATTTTCGCCTTGGCATTTAACACAACCTGATACCCTTCCATACTTGCTTACTGTCTTTACTGTGGAGGTCACTGGCAGGTGACCTCCACAGGAGTAGGGACTTTCCTTGTACACTGACAGTTTAACTCCTAGAACAATAGCTGGGTACATGGTAGAAGCTCAACAAATATATCTGTTGAACTAAATGAATAAATGAAGAAATAGAAATTGGACGAAACTTACAAGGCCTTCCCACATTCTGTAATATCAATAATGAACTATTAATAAGAAATCTGGTCTTGGGATGAGGTAAAAAGATTTAAGGAAAAATGGCTGTTTTCAAGGTTCAAATCATTGCAGCTGGAATCCCTAAGAAACCACAGCAGTAAACACTAGACAGTGACACTCACCTTTATTTTTGCTCTAATTTCCTGAGCACGTACAACGGGATCTTGATCAAGACTCTTTTTAGCCTGAGCATTCATGACATTATTCATCCACTCCATCACTTCATTAACAGACTTCTCAACCTTTTTCATTTCAGACTCATCAATATGGTTGTATTTCTCATCCTAAATGGAAACACATGGCCATTCTGTAGAATCAAGTATTTAACAGTAACTAACATCTAATTGGACCCAATTTTCCATGAAGTTCAAATCTATCAATAACTTCTCGTCTCACACACCAAAACCTAATTTCTGACTTAAGACCATTTGTTCACAATGAAGACTCCTCCACTTAACCACTAGCTTGTAAATCCAGGGTTCATGTCCTCACTGTGTACAGAGACTTACATTATTTCTAAAGTCAGCTGCTATCCTGGCATAGTGCTGCAGCCTCTGTCCTAGTTCTTCAAATATTTTCGGCCTTTCTTCAGCTTCTTGAAACCGAACTTTAATTGGAGTGCCGATTTTCTAAAACCGAATGTCATAAATTAGTATTCACAGTGATTATATTTTAGAAGTCTACAGTCTGAAACCCAAGTACCACTTTCCAGGGGACAGAAGGGCCTACCATTAATTCTTCCAGCTTGTCAACATACGCCTGCTTAGCCTGGTCCTCCCCTTCTTCATAAAGCCAGTTCTCAGTCTCTGTGAGCAGCCTCAAAAATTTTTGATGATCCTACAAACAGAACATGAAAATCAGTATTAGTGGCTACCTTACTTTAAAAGCTTTCATGACAAAATAGTCATCCTCAGAAGCGTTCAGTATCAAGTTTATCTTATTTCCAGGATGGCAAACCTGATTACCTGGATTCTCTTCACTAAAAAACATCAAGGTGCAAAAACATGCCACAACTTGCTCCAGACAGTCTTTTACACAGGGGAGGGAGTTAGTCTTAGGCTAGTCTCTCTTCACATAAGCATGTTTGAAAATTTGTGGTAAATTGCTCTTATGGATTTAAATTTCAGAAGTTCAATTTTGGACAATTTGTACACTAAAATGTCATCATAGAAGAGCAATTTTCTTCCTACTCTCCGAAACAATTAGGCCTTGATTAGTAACTTCCTACTCCCTTTCACAACCACCAAATACTAAAAGGGAACCTAGCCAAGTTGATAGTTCAATCACTGCACACAACCGTCACTCCTAATCAACTCAGAAAGTATGCGGTTATACTCTAGCTTTAGGTTGAGTACAGTTATACAAATCCACTCTGGATTTCTGTAACTAGCCCAATTTTTCTCCAAGGCCCATCTTCCATAGGCACGCTTCTGCTCTGGGATTTATGGTCCCTGACAAACTCTGGAATGACTGGATGAACAAGTCTTATGGATAAAGCAGTGACAGAGCAATCAAGGCTCTGAGGTCTTTGAAAGCAAGGATTTTCTATTTAAGCTTCTACCCCCCCCAATAACCGTGATGTTGCACACTGAATAAAAGTGCTGACAGTTCTTTCTTCAATGGTAAAGAGTAAACTCACTAGGATAATCTAGTATAAAACTGCACACTGCTAGTTAGCCTCTCTCCATGACTCTGTTTATATGATTTCTATTTCAAGTTGTCTGTTTTCAAAAAGCTCAAGTTACACAATCTAGTAGAGGTTTTAAATGTCAAATTTGGTATTAAGCACTTCAAAGTGAGATTATCTGAATAAAAACACAGCCCTAAACACACCTGTTCGCATATAAACTTTTCGTACGGTCCACACAGCTTGTCCCTGAACTCGTACACATACTCCTCCACCGCATTCTTGGCGTCGTTTCTCTCCTTTTCCAACTTATCCTGCATTATCATCTTACCCTGTCCAGAAACAGAAAAGGTTAATTCCAGTCCTCTGCTAAGTGCGAATGAATTTTAACTATTTAGATTCTGGAGTTAACAAAGTCAACAATTATACACTCCCCGTCCACCCAAATCAGTTTTAACAGTTCTAATTTATACCTCATTTAAGATTCTTCCAACAATTCCTACAAAGTTCTTCATCTTCTAAATACACAGAATGGGGTGTTTTGTTTTTTTTCTTTAACATTATATAGTAAATTGTATAGGGCTTCCCAGGTGGCACTAGTGGTAAAGAATCCACCTGCCAATGCAGGAGATCCAAGTGATGCAGGTTCGATCCCTGGTTCGATCCCTGGGTCAGGATGGTCCCCTGGCACAGGAAGTGGCAACCCACTCCAGTATTCTTGCCTGGAGAATCCCATAGACAGAGGAGCCTGGTGGGCTACAGTCCATGGGGTTGCAAAGAGTCAGACACAACTGAAGCTACTTAGCATGCACAAACAAACGTACCATCTATCAGACCGAAATAGGGATTTATTATTAAATTTCTAAACACAATGGTCCCATCTCAGTAAAGGAAAACAGAGTCTCAATCATTTCACCTATCCAAACTACAGAGAAGCACAGTGTATTTTAACAGAAATATTTTAGTGTGGCCAGAGATACCAATGGTATTGTGCTCTGTGCTAGAAGATATCAGCACTTAATTGCTTCACAAGAACTTGGGCAATCAATTTTACACCAAGCAGAATGATCTATGGTATAGATTTCTTTAATAAAGCTGCAAAAATATTAGGAAAAAAAAAACTTGCTAAAAATATTTAACTAAAAACCATTAGTTTTTGGCTTCATTCTGCCCCTAAAAGTTGTATGAAACTTATGAAATGTTAAGAATTAAAGCCATTTACCTAACAGGGCTAAACAAATAAATACATTCCAAAATAAAAATATTTAAGTGAAGTAATTACCTCTGTTTCAATATACATGTTCAGAAGGTCTTTCCCTAACTGCCAGACCAAGTTGGCTTCAATAGGCAGCTCAACATTCACCACCTTTATTTTGGGTTTTTTAGCTTCTGGAGGTTGGTCAACTTTCTTCTCATTAGCCTTGGGAAGAGGAGTTAAAAAAAAAAAAAGAAAAATTCTTAAATAGTCCTTGAATAACAGAAATATCCCTATCATACTTACTGAGGACTCAGGCAAAAGTGAAATCCCTAAAATCATAAAGCTGGAAGAATGTGTAAAATCATCTAACTCCCACCCACCCATTTTAAATCAAGGCTGCAATTACACTTACACCTGCCGTACTTCCCCCTTCAAGAATTCACCAGAACATTTTTCATCTCAAATTTAATCTCTCTGGCTAAAGCTTTTCTTCACAGGTCCTTAACTTTCTAATCCCTTTAAGCGATGTTTGTGACTTGGAAAAGTCAGAATTACTATTAAATTACCACTTCTTTAAATTATAGTCTATAATCTAATAGTAACCACAGATAAGACTCTGACCAGCTGCTAAGCATGTTAGGATCAACTCTATTCCTGTAATATATATTTGAGTGCCTATATTCCAGTTACAATTATCAGTACACGGATGAATGCCTTTTAAAATTCCCTGAATTTGGACATTATACACACACACATATACATCCATCTCATTTCCACTATCTGCCTTTGAGTTGTACCACTTTCTCATAAGCAACTCTGCAAGTCAAAAAAATGTTTACAGTCTTAGAACAGTAAATGGAATGATGTAGCAAATGCTACGTTTACTGTTAAGTTTTTCCAAAATACGTAAATACAGGGCTAAAGAAGTAAGTATCTCCTATGGCCTTTAATTTTCCAAGACGTTCTTAGCATTTTCATTTCTGCAGGTTCTTCTAGACACAAATGACAAAGAGCTCAACTTTAGCAAACTCAGCTGTAGAACAGATGGACGAAACCAAGGGGCCCTGAACATGCACCCTGACTGGCTGCGATGGTAAAACAGCAACAGACGAGCCCACGGGGCACAACGGGCACCGACACTGGGTCACCCGGGGGAGTCGTGAAGGATGCTGAAACTCCAGGCTCTCTATAAGAGAAACTGGGACTTGAAAGAGGCTCAATGGCTTGACAATCACAAGGACAGAGACTGTTTTTCAGGCGTGTTTTCCAGGCTTCTGTTTCTGCGTTCCTGAGAGATCACTTGTCTGTGAGGTGCTGAGAGCTGGGTCACTAGGAGGATCCTGTCAGCCCGCCTGCCGCATCCCTGTCTTCTCCCCTCCAGTGGGCATGAGAACTCCCCCGCCCCCACCCCCACAAGATACTGTGCATGCTCTGGGGGTCACGAAGCACAAGAAAGAAAAGTGACACCTACACCTGGCAAAAACACAGGAGTGTAACAGATATCGGGAATCAAATGGATGACAGCCGCAGGTATGGAGGTTAAGCTGGGATAAGACTAGCAGTACAACATTAAACCAACTGCTGACAAAACCAACGTATCACAAAATGGCATCCAACATGGCATGGACAAGGGACACTCCAAGGGGGTCTGTGATAACGTCCCAAAGGGTATGGCACTAGTGGTCCCACTTATAGCTAGGAACATGAGATGCTACCCAGGGTCGTGTTCTGACAGGTATGGAGACCACTGGCAGGAGCCAGTCAATGCTCAGCACTAGGTGAAGGGGAGAAACACAGAAGTTAAGGAGCCATCGCTGCCAGACCATCCACACCCAACTCTTCAAGAGGAGGCAGCAGCTTCTTTCAGAAATCAGAATCAGGACCCCCAAAAGGATCAGTCAGGGGATAGGAGCTTAAAACCAGGTACTTTTACTAAGAGTAACGTGTATTTGTACCCCAATGGACCATTCGGTAATTTATCTGAGGGTAAAGAATTCTATCCTCAGAATGAGAGAAAACCAAACTTCTAATGAAAGAATAATTTACATGCAACCTGCACAAAGAACGAAGTTCTGCAAAGCACAGATCTGGAAATAACAATGTAAACTTATTACCAGATCGTTGTAATTAATTTATATAAATTTGGCAGGCAATTTGAGAGGAGAAAAAAAGTTTACTAGACTCCTATAGCCCATGTATTTATCATCGGATGACTTCGAGTGAAAACTCATCACACAGCATTGAAATGTGTCTCTTTTGGATGCTGGCATTTGCAGGCACCTCTAGCACTAGAGAAGACAACAAAAGCTATGCATTCGCCCCTGGTTGCCTGGAGTGGCAGTTATTCAAGAGAAGCTTTCAGGTCCAAAAAGTAGGATAATTCAGCTGGAGTACCTCTCACTGGTTTCAGCTGAAACACATAGAAAATTAACAGGAGAAAAAAAAAATCCTATATAGAATAAGGTAACTTGGTGCTTGCTCTTGAAACTGCAGATTGAATGATATCATTAATGATCACATGTTGCAACATTGTCTAATGGAATGAACTAGAAGAGTCACTCACTTTGTCAGCATCTGGGATTTTGTTTTCTTCTGAGGTAAGTTCAGGTGAAGGGGGAGACTGTGAGGTTTGATGACCATCAGTTTGTACCTGGGGCTGTGTTCCAGCTTCATTGTTGTCTTGCTGGATATTTTTCTGAAATGAAAGCCCAGGCACAAAGGATGTAGAAAGCAGGTGCACTTGTATAAATTGAAAAGGTTATAGGGCACCAAAGACAGCACACTCGGTTTCTGAAGTCTTAGTAGGTGGGGGGGAAAGACACCGGATGAAAGCAGAGCGAACAAGTACTTGAGAACTTCTTAGATACTGTAAACCTGTAAGAAATTCTTTGGATGATAACAGTTAACATAATAGTTAAATAACACAAGTAGTAGGCATTTTGACTGATGTGATGACAAGAACTCTCCTTCAAGAAGCTCCCCCCTGGCACTGCGCAGATATTAATTCTCAAAAGCAAGTAGGTTTATTCCAGGCCTCTCTCCCAGAAATAAGCTCCCAAAACCTAACTTCACCAGCGGCCATCACCACATCTCAACGTATCTGCAGGTCAATGGACTGAGGAGGTACATAAAATAGCCAACAATCCATCATCCGTGGGCTCATCACTCCGGTTTAGAGAGACGCAAGACCCTCTCTGTCTCCGCTCTCTTTTCGTGACCCAACAGTCTACACCTCAAAAAAATCCCAGGAAAAGAACAAATGCTACATGTTAGTAGATGCCTCAATCGCCAGTAAATCAGAGCTTGTTATGATCTTATCCCATCTTAGGGAGAAGCCTGAAACATTCTAACTTTAACGACTGAAGTCTCTCATTAATTTTCTTCCAGAGCCTCAAGATCCTGAGGCAGACACTAAAGTACCAAAAGCAAGGCATTCCTGGTGTATACACATCTAAAAGGTACTAAGAAATTGGATACAACAGGCATTAGAATAATGGTGTCTGTAACCAGATGAGAAAGCACTGGTATGTGGCACTGGTCATTTAATTCATTACACTGAAGTTTTTCCTGATGAGAACAAAGCTAAAGCTCAGATGCTCCTGTTCCTTAAATGTTCTAGGAGTGATCACAGTGATAACAGTTCTCTGACCACCGGGATGTCACACTCGCTCATGGGAACTGAAACACTGTAACCGCCTACCTACCTCTTCATTTAAGCTATTTCTGGTTACTGTCTAGAAGTGAACTATAAGAGCTCATCTATTGTAAAGTTTCTCAGAATTCTTTGGTTGACCATGTAAAACTAGCACTTAGGCTAACAGAAGTCTCAATTAACATCATGAACAATTAACAACTTTCTAAACTCTAGTCGGATACTTCACTTCCTTCCTCCCACAACCCAGAAAACCATGTAAATACAAGCAAAGTATAAAATACCAAAACTGATTTTTTCCATATGATTAAAAAACAAAACAAACAAAAAAGTTTTAATATCTGGTATATATTTCAATGAACAGTTTTTTAGTCTTTTATTTCTTAATCATCAGTTGGCATTTGACTTCTCAATATGTGGCCTATGTCTTAAAAAATATAATGCCAAGAAACTTTGCCCACTCTGAATCAAACTGTCACATGCTGGTTCAAATAAAGCTACACAGAATTTAATCACAGTTCACCAAACTCCAGGCTGTACATTACCATCATCTAGTAATTGCTATTGTCATCATTAATGAAAATTTTAATTATCATGAAGAAAAATACACTTGAACCTTTTCCTACCCATCTCTTCGGGCTTAGAATTAAGTCAACTATATATTCAATCTCAAAGGCTTACCTACAAACTTACCTCGGAGTCTGGGTTTTCTGGTGGCCTCTGATTCTGACAGTCCATGTCGGCTTCGAGAGAAGACACTTCATTCTCCTCAGTTGGGACCTTCTCCACCATAGACGCGGTAGAGATGGTGAAAATGCCATGGGTGTTGACTCGCACTTTGACTTTCACTCGAGATTTTTCTCCATCCTTTTGTGCCGAAACATTCTGAACAATGAAGCGGCCTACAGCAAAAACAAATCGACAATTTCAGAACCAAATCTAAATCTATCACGCAGACAAAGGCTAAGAAAGATTGCGATTCCAAACTTCTATTTTCTCTACCGAGTTAGACTTAAGCCCTTTAGTGTATACCAGAAACATAACCTTTCAAAATAGACTCATAAGTACACAGTATACTTACAATACTTGGGATTAGTCTTAAGACGCCATAAAACCTTCAAAGGCAAGGGCACTCTCGTGACTTTCTATTTAATACTTCTGACACAGACACTGTGTGAGACACAGACCAGCCATCCTCACCTCCTCCTACCCCACTTTACAGGTGAGCACAACCTCAACCTGAAAATCCCAAGTATACGGCAAATGATACCAAGTGCTTGCCTCATTCTGATTCTGTAGGAACTTCAGGGTAGGGTATATTGTTTTCTGACTGATCTAAACATTTTCTTATGTTTCAAATAGGAGAGGTGAGCTAAAAACCTGTTATCAAAGCCTAAAATTATGATGCACTACAGAGCAGTTCCAGAGCATGACTGAGTAGAAATCAAGAGTGGTGACTCTGACCCAGACTCCCTGGGCTTGAATCCTGGCCCTGTGATGGCTATAAGTTACTTTATCTATGCTTCTGCAGTTTGAGTTCATAAGGGTTTAAAGCGAGCACTTACTATGGAACCAAGTGCTACATGTTAGTTATCACCTCTACCAATAATAGTGTTGTTACTACAAATACCACTGAAAAAAAACTAAGTGTTTTGAACTTATTATGTGCAAAGCACTACATGGGATTTAATAGTCTTGTATTTAAAGTCCTGTTTACACAAACACACAGAAAGTTAGATTTATTTACTAGGTCAGTGAAATAGGTTGGAGTTCAGTTCAGTTCAGTTCAGTCGCTCAGTCGTGTCCGACTCTTTGAGACCTCATGAATTGCAGCACGCCAGGCCTCTCTGTCCATCACCAACTCCCGGAGTCTACCCAAACCCATGTCCATCGAGTCGGTGATGCCATCCAACCATCTCATCCTCTGTCGTCCCCTTCTCCTCCTGCCCCCAATACTACCCAGCATTAGGGTCTTTTCCAATGAGTCAACCCTTCGCATGAGGTGCCCAAAGTATTGGAGTTTCAGCTTCAACATCAGACCTTCCAATGAACACCCAGGATTGATCTCTTTTAGGATGGATTGATTGGATCTCCTTGCAGTCCAAGGGACTCTCAAGAGTCTTCTCCAACACCACAGTTCAAAAGCATCAATTCTTCGGCGCTCAGCTTTCTTCACCGTCCAACTCTCACATCCTTATATGACCACTGGAAAAACCATAGCCTTGACCAGACGGACTTTTGTTGGCAAAGTAATGTCTCTGCTTTTAAATATGCTATCTAGGTTCGCCATAACCTTCCTTCCAAGGAGTAAGCATCTTTTAATTTCATGGCTGCAGTCACCATCAGCAGTGATTTTGGAGCCCCCAAAAATAAAGTCTGACACTGTTTCCACTGTTTCCCCATCTATTTCCCATGAAGTGATGGGACCAGATGCCATGATCTTAGTTTTCTGAACGCTGAGCTTTAAGCCAACGTTTTCACTCTCCTCTTTCACCTTCATCAAGAGGCTCTTTAGTTCTTCACTTTCTGCCATAAGGGTGGTGTCATCCGCGTATCTGAGGTTATTGATATTTCTCCCGGCAATCTTGATTCAAGCTTGTGTTTCTTCCAGCCCAGCATTTCTCATGATGTACTCTGCATATAAGTTAAATAAGCAGGGTGACAATATACAGCCTTGACGGACTCCTTTTCCTATTTGGAACCAGTCTGTTGTTCCATGTCCAGTTCTAACTGTTGCTTCCTGACCTGCACACAGGTTTCTCAAGAGACAGGTCAGATGGTCTGGTATTCCCATCTCTTTCAGAATTTTCCACAGTTTATTGTGATCCACACAAAGGCTTTGGCATAGTCAATAAAGCAGAAATAGATGTTTTTCTGGAACTCTCTTGCTTTTTCAATGATCCAGCAGGATATTGGCAATTTGATCTCTGGTTCCTCTGCCTTTTCTAAAACCAGCTTGAACATCTGGAAGTTCACGGTTCACGTATTGCTGAAGTCTGGCTTGGAGAATTTTGAGCATTACTTTACTAGCATGTGAGATGAGTGCAATGGTGCGGTAGTTTGAGCATTCTTTGGCATTGCCTTTCTTTGGGATTGGAACGAAGACTGACCTCTTCCAGTCCTGTGGCCACTGCTGAGTTTTCCAAATTTGCTGGCATATCGAGTGCAGCACTTTCACAGCATCACCTTTGAGGATTTGAAATAGCTCAGCTGGAATTCCATCACCTCCACTAGCTTTGTTTGTAGTGATGCTTTCTAAGGCCCACTTGACTTCACATTCCAGGATGTCTGGCTCTAGGTGAGTGATCACACCATCGTGATTATCTGGGTCATGAAGATCTTTTTTGTACAGTTCTTCTGTGTATTCTTGCCACCTCCTCTTAATATCTTCTGCTTCTGTTAGGTCCATACCATTTCTGTCCTTTATCGAGCCCATCTTTGCATGAAATGTTCCTTTGGTATCTCTAATTTTCTTGAAGAGATCTCTAGTCTTTCCCAGTCTGTTGTTTTCCTCTATTTCTTTGCACTGATCGCTGAGGATAATTAATGAAGGTTGGAGTAGACCTTCATTAATTATCAAATCACTAGGTTCAGGAAGTAACTGTCATAAGATCCAGTTAAAGAAACAGCATTAACCAAAGGGTATCCAAGAAGACTCACAGGAGAGATATGTAAGATGGCTCTGTAAGTCTGTACAGGTTTTTCAGTTTTGGTGACAAAATAAGAGATCTAATGTCAGGCTAAAGAGCTTAGATTTTATCCTCCGTTCAATGGGGACTACAATCCAGCCTGTCAAAATTTTAGTCTAGTCTATATTCAATGATTACTTAAACTATCTATCAACAAATACAAGAAAAAATTATTTTAAAATATAAAACCCTCCCGTGTCAGAACATTTTCAGTTTTAAGAATTAAGAAAGAAAACACAACTGGCTAGGTCAGACTCCTTCCAACAAGTCCACTATGAAATGGTGTTGGGCAAAGGCGAGTCCTGACAAGATCTAGCAATACTAGCCTATTTTATTCGGGAAAAGAGATACAAGAAGATGCCTGTAGGTCTCCCACAGATTTTCAGTGTTACTTTGGGGCAAAATAGATGGACAGTGTCAAACTTCTCAAAGAAAAATGTACCCAAAAAATGTACTTTTAAAAAAGACTACAATACAAAGGTACCTTTCGGAGACAGTTTCAATGGTTTCCAAGCCACGTTTTAAACTGAAGTAATGTTCTGCAAGTAACATTTCACCCAGAGCAAAGGTTAACACTAAAACTAGGTGATAATCTTCAAGTACAGACTGTATCAGAAAAGGAAATATACTCAAGTGTTCCTACACACACACACAAGTCATTTCATCTCTTTAGGCCAGTTTCAGTTCAGTTCAGTCGCTCAGTCGTGTCTGACTCTTTGTGACCCCATGAATCGCAGCACACCAGGCCTCCCTGTCCATCACCAACTCCCGGAGTCTACCCAAACCCATGTCCATCGACTTGGTGATGCCATCCAACCATCTCGTCCTCTGTCGTCCCCTTCTCCTCCTGCCCTCAATCCTTCCCAGCATTAGGGTCTTTTCCAATGAGTCAACTCTTCGCATGAGGTGGCCAAAGTATTGGAGTTAGGGCCAGTTTAGTCATCAATTAAAGAAGAGACCTCCCCATCTTCATTATTCCAAATTGAAACCATCCTCACATTTTCAATCATGTTCCACTTCACGTTTTCATTGCGTTCCACTCAACACTGCTAAGAGCAGAGTGTTTAAGTTGGTACACTAAATCTTCAAAAGAATAAATACAATTAATTGCTTACCTATTTTTGCTTCTGGATATGGAACTCCTTGAGGATCAGAATAGAAAGCTTCCAGCTCAAAAGGCCCACTTCTTAAGAATGTGAGAACTTTAGAGAAAGGAGCAGCATGGTTTCTACTGAACACTTCATGGACACTAAGAGGAAAGCAAAGGTACTCAGTACTTCAAGGGTTCAGGCTCACTGTGCTACACAAACAGAACAAACACAATCTAAAAGCTTTATCAACCCCATCTCACCATTTATAACCCCAAATGAGAGAAGTATTTTGGTAAGTTTGATTGCGAAAAGATCTCAGTTAATCAAACACTCTACCCTGAATGTCATAATATGTTCATTTTCTTTTATATATTAAAATCAAGTATCTGAACGTTATTTTCTCCTACATACCCCTCAGCATCTTCTGAATCGTGGCTCCAGACCAGAGATATTGGGAAAGGAACTGCATCAGTGACAGAAAATTCTCTAACTTTAAATGCTGGGGAAAGGATTGCACACTTAGAAAAAGAAAAAGAAAAAAAGACTATCATGAGCACATGAAAAATTTCACTCAGCTTTTAACATAAAGATCAATTCAAACAGGATGGGTAGGTTCAAATTCAAAACTGCTTACAGTGTGTATATATATATATATCTTAAGCATAAAGTATTTATCATCTAAACACTAGATATAAAGATAAATAATAGGGGCACTCACTAGATAAAAAGATAAATAATACAATAAATCTTCCAATACTGGAAGATCCTTGTGTCCCCACAGCCTTATTGATTTATTGAAAAGTAACTCCCTGGTGGTGTCTGACTGGGCACAGGACTCTGTCAGGATGAGATAAAGCAGAAGTGGTTTGAGGAATGACTCCCAGAGAAGATGCGAAGACAGTACCTGCAGTGCACACCCTCTGGCCACCGCTTCATCTGCATTGAGCGTCGTGCTAACATCTTTTCCAAAGAATTTGGCGATTTTTTCTTTCACAGCTGGAATTCGTGTAGTGCCTCCAACTATCTCGACAGCACTCACATCTTCTACTTTGAGCTGAGTTTGTTCCATCAGCAAATAAAGGGGAACTTCTATCTTCTGCAGTAAGTCAGCACAGAGCTCTTCAAATTGTGCCCTTGGCAGTTAAGAGGAAAATGTTAAGAAAATTGATCTTAAGGCCAATATCCTGCCCTACTTTTTACATAATTCTTATCAACCCAACAAACTTTCTTCTTCTCAGACACCCTGAATTCCACATGGGCCAGGTTTAGCCATACCATAATTCATAACTTTTTTCCTTAAAAATATACAAAATCCAGATGCAGAAGGCAGAATGAAAAGAATATTAGTAACTACAGAAGAAATCACTTTTATATTAAGATTTCCATTTTTAGTCCTTAATGTTTTATGTGATCCCATTTTCATTACTTTGAATATTTCCATTCACTTCAAAATATTTCTGTGAAATATTTTATGAAAACATTTTTCAATCACTGGCCCAGAAATAATACGAAAAAGACTTCACTATGAGGACACTTAGCACAAATCTTAAAAACCCTCTTTGCAGAAGCAATGCTAGTTCTAGTGATGCTGACAGCCTTTCAGGTAGTACAATCTTGAAATGTGGGCCAAGACTCAGAAGACCACAGTTAGAACTGACACCCAGACTACAGTTTCAGCAAGAAGTTCCTTCTATTTAATCTGTCAGAATTTGAGACACACCTGTTCATCTTTCCCGAAACGTCTTTGTCATTCATGAAGCACTCGATGTTCAGTGGTAGGTCTGTACTGTTAGAGCTCATCAGCTTTTTCAATTTTTCACACTCCTGATACAGACGAAGGAGTGCTCGAATTTTGGATTTTGCATCCAACTTGTACTTAGTTTTAAATTCTGCACAAAAATGTTCCACTAACTTTGCATCAAAGTTTTTTCCTCCCAAGAAAGGATCAAAAGCTGTTCCCAGTACCTAATTTAGTTAAAACAACAAATAATCTGGTTATTTTCAATCATATTTGTAACCAGAATCCTAAATGTTGCTAACTCAAACAATCAAAGAATAGGCTCAAAATTTCTGTTTAAACTACATGAAACCCAAGTCAATTACGATGTGTGTCACTATAAAATCCAAATGAAATGCTACATCTCTATGATATTTTTAATTCTAATGATTACATAGAAGATAATCTCAGAAAGTTTTTCTTTCCTAAGCAAGAACAATTAAGAGTATGTTAAGACAACTGCATTGTCTTTATGGAGATCAACCTTAGGAACAACTCTCTGTTAATAGCTTTATCTCAAACTCTTCATTAACCAGGAAGCTCAGTAGATTAAAGTAACAACAATTGTCACACATTAATATCTGGGTCACTTAGTTCCAATTTATGACCTTACCTTCAATTTTCCCTTGTTAAAGGCACAGGCAGAGACTTGAAAAGCTGAATGCCCCATATCAACAAAAACCACTATTCGAGGTTTCTCATCCAGGCTTGGGAGATCCTGTTTATAAATTCCATAATTCAAAGCAACTAAAAAGAAATTAGTATGTTTCAACACTTTGGTTCACATTCTTTCAGTAATTTCATAGTTACCAATATAATTACACATGCAGGGAACCTGACTATACTTCAACCAATTAAAGGTGAACACATTTCTTTTATATCTGACTTCATACTTCATCCCTTTCTGATTTTAGAACAATGTTCCATCACTTTTAAATATACGAACACATGTGACAGAGAAGACATACGTAATGCAAAAACAATGGCATGTAAACCACACGAAACCACACAGACAGTATCAGACTCATTACACAATACTTACATTTGAATCACAACCTGCTAGGAGACGGCTTATCCAAAAAAATTTAAGAATTTAATATATAACTACAGCAACTACAGTTCCTACCAACTGGATTCAAGGCAAATAACTGATCTACCTTAAACAATCTACGGTTCGTTTTTTCTGAATTTTGAAACCCCTGTGTATACTCAAGAACACACCTTTATCAATACTTTAAGAATCCTTAAATTATCTATTAAAAATATGCTAAACAAAGTCTTATTTGCTTTGCTTGAATACACTACGGTGTAACTGACTTGAGTCCATCCTTAATCACAATAAACTGACACAAGTGCTACTGAGTACTTTGCTCCCCATCGACTCATTCCTAGCAAAGTGCCTAGCAAACGGCACATCTTAAGTCAACATCTGACATAAGAGGAATGACCGACTCCCAACTACCAACGATTCGGAAACACATGAGGGGAAAAAAATTTTCCGCTAAATCAATAGTCGAGGTAGTTCTAAAACCCCATAATGAGGTTGTGGGAAAACTTGTTTCTCAACTATAAAAACAATAAAAGGAAATAAAAAAACTAAACCCAACACAACTAATTCAAAAGATTAAAAAATATACACAAGGGTTTCCTAATGAAAACAGATTCATCCATTTGACAAAGTTCCAACTTCTCATTAAAACAAGCATCTGAAAGACTAGAACTTTTGCTTTCAAATCTAAGTTTTTTAACAGGTGGTATTTCTACATGGAAGTGTTTGATAACAGGACCACGTGTGTCTTAACATTAGTTTCAATAGTATGTTAACTTTTACACAAAAAGTTTTTTTCTCACCAGCTGTCATGTCATTCATGAGTCTTAAACAGTTTAAGCCAACAATCTGTGCAGCATCTAAGACAGATCGCCTCTCAGCATCTGTGAAGAAAGAAGGGACCTGCAAACAAGAAGGGAAAAAATTTTAACTTTCCTAGAAAACCAAAATACATACAAATCCCTCACAACTACCAGTGATCAATTCACAACAGTCCAGCTAAACAGGTGCCTAGTCATGTCATGAAACCAAAAAAGGACTTTAGATTAAGTTTCTGGGTTAAGAAACAGTAACTACTTTTGAAAATATTGCCCTAAAATCTTATCAGGTTTATTATAACCAAACTTTAACCTGAAATAAAAACTAATCAAGATATTCATAAGATATATTACCAGTTCTTTAAATCTAACAAAGTTTTACATTTAAGTGGAAAAAATACTACTTCTAAAGTGGTCTTATTTCTACTGACATTTGGAAATTATTCTGCTAAGTCATCATCAAATGTAATTACACTATAAAGACTACAGGAATTTAAAGATAATACAAAGTTAATTCTAGCCACTGCTCTTTGGTTTGCTATTCGTTGGGTTTAAGCATTAGTAGATGGGGTACCTTTTAATTCAGCAGACCTGTTAAGATTACAAAAATGAAACTTTTTTTTGTCAAAGCCTGTTGATTTTTCTAAGAGAGAACAAAAAACAGCTCAAGGGACAGTTTCTAACGGTTCTGTCTTCTTCCTAGATGAACTCTTTTGATCACTTTCTAGGACACCATTTTAACTAGCACATTCTTCCAGAAGAGCATCTAATAATACATTCATATAATCACTTAACTGGAAAGTACCTAAGAGAAAACTTGGTACAGGAGCTTCCACATTTCCTCCCTAAGTATCTATAAATGCTTCCGAAAGAGCACCGAGAGCAAAGGTGGGTCTCTGCTCACCTTTCCAATCAGAACCCTTCTTTCTGCAGTTTTCCATATGAGGTTATTTAAAGGGAAGTGGGGGAGGAGGAATGACCACTGACTTAAAACTTTAACTTTGTGATAAGTCACTTCAGTCGTGTCCGACTGTGTGTGACACTGTGGACTGTAGCCCCCCAGGCTCCTCCGTCCATGGGACTCTCCAGGCAAGAATACTGGAGTGGGTTGCAATGCCCTCCTCCAGGGGATCTTCCAGATCCAGGGATTGAACCCACGTCTCTCACATATCCTGCATTAGCTGGCGGGTTCTTTACCACTAGTGCCACCTGGGAAGCCCCTCTTTAACAGCATTTCTCCAAGATATTCCTTTAGTAGAACACTTTCTGTCTTACAAGAGAAACTTCAGCCTTTCTGCCTCTCTTATCTCAGGATTCTCTCATATCCCAAGGTGCATCACCATAAAGGCTCCTGACGGGTCTGGGCAAGTCACCCTGCCAATAAAAGATGGCTCCTGTCCACTGCAAATCCTCCTGAATAACATAATTATCAACTGTCCATTGAAAGTAGTGAGTTTGCCAATGCTAAAAACCTAGGTCCTGTCACTACTGGTTGTTACTTTTTTTTTTAAAGGTATTTTTCATGTGGACCATTTTTATTTATTTTTGATTTTAATAAAATATTCTATTTAAACCCAACATATTCAACATATATCATATTCTTTATTTTACATTAACTCTTCAAAACCTGGTGTGTATTTTATGCATAAAGAACATCTCGGTTTTGACTAGATCCACTTCAAGTGCTCAGAAGCCATGTGTGGCCACTGGCTACCATACTGGAGAATACAGATTTAGAATCCTAGTAATTTAAGGATATAAGAACCTTAAAGTCATTTAATCTTTACCATAATAAACTTCTGATTTTCACCACATGAAAATTCTAACCCAGAGGAATAAGTAAGTTACTGACTCAGGTCAAACGATAAGTTCTCTTTTCAGAGTACACCACCCCCATAATTTTTCCATTTATTGGACATCTTTAGTAACCATCAGGCATATCACCATTTGCGAAGTATATAATATATTGGAAGACATGATAAAATTTTGCCAGCAGTTCAAAAACATTTAAGGAATGAAATCTTTTTTGAGTGATGTAGACCATTTTTCAAGTCTTTATTGACTGTTACAATACTGCTTCTGTTTTAGGTTTTGGCTTTCTGGCCTTTGGGCATGTGGGATCTTAGCTCACCGAACCTGCAACCCCTGCACCGGAGGGTGAAACCCCAACCACCGGACTGCCGGGGAAGCCCCATTTAAACTACTACTCACCAAGAACTCACTCACTGGTTCTCATGTGTGGGTGAACTCTCTCGTGGATGTATACAATTGTCTCTCAACACAGTAACTAACTTTAGAACATCCCCCAATTTGATCAGCCAGTCTATATTTTCAAAAAGCCCAACAGGAGATTTTGATATGCACCGCCACGCAAAAACTTTTGCAACTTCTGGCTAAAGATAGCATTCAAACCTACTCTGCAATGCTGCTAAACACTGCAGTGACACAGTCCAGCAGAATTCTGATCTCTGGTAGTAGAACAGCTTTCACACATTTAATACTAAAAAGTAACATGAAGAAGCCAAATTAAAATAGAACACATTGCCTTGCTGAATTCTACTTACTGAAATAACACAATCTGTTACTGGCTTCTTGAGGTTGTTTTCAGCAGTTTCTTTTAACTTAGTCAACAGCATGGCTGTGATCTGCTCCACACTGAACAGATGTTCTTCATCCATGTACATCACCTGTGTTGAGGAAAGAAAATGCTCTCATTACTGCAGTCCTTAAAGCTACATGCTACTAATATTAACTTCCAAACATCATTACATATTCTCTTCCAGAAAACCTTTATTGTTTTGGCTGTTTAAAAGGAAAGGGAAAAGGAAAGAGAAAAGGGGATAGGAAAGCAAAGCAGAAGGATAAAGAAAGATTCTTTCCCAGATGAAGAGGAGAAACGAAGCTGGGGCATATTTCCCCCTACTCAAAGTACTAGACCAAGCCTATAGACAGCAGTGAAGTTCCAATCTCACTGAAGAGATGAATCACGGAGACAAATATGCTTTTGTGTAGATCATAAGACAGGAATGCCTCTGTAGTTTAAAAAAAGGTTTCTGCTTGTATTACACTAGAGCTCTCCAAACAACTGCAAACGAGCTGCAGTGGAACAGACTGCTTTTGATATAACAACACAATCTAGACTTCTTTAGACACCAGAAATTCTGAATTTTTCTAATTGCCAAGACGTTGTAAGAACACAAACTAAGTTTTATCGCAGCATATACCATCCAAGTAATTCTTCAAGGATGATTTAAACATAGACCCATAGTTTAAGAGAAACTAGATAAAAAATAAAAGACCACCTTGTCCAATTACAGAAACCAAGTTAAATACTTGTTAAGAATTATGTACTTTTCTCTGTAGATGAACTGAACAGTTTCTTAGTAAGGAATCTAACATTGTTCAATTAAATTACCTTTATTCCAACTCCACCATTTTTCATCGGAACCAGATCATAACTTAAGTTTTCCTTCTCCTTGTGAATGAAGGGGTCATTGAATGCTCGGCCATGAAACCTCTTAAAATTAGACACTGTATTGTTTGCATGAGTGATTTGCTGGAAAAAAAAAAAAATTAAATTCTAATTTCAACATCTATCACTAGTTACAGCAATTAAAAAGTAAGTCACTTGTTCAACTCAAATCACCAGGATATAAGTAACTCCCCAAGCGCCCTGAATTTCTCCATCAATGAATACACTTTATTTTCTCTCCTTTTCCTACAGAAATGCCAGGAGGGAAGCAGTGTGAGGAATACACACACAGGCTTCCAAATCTGCAAGATGAACTCAAAGGTAATGAACCTCTCAACTAAAACTCTGGACAAGCCCAAGAACTCTATGTATCACTTTATTTCATTCCTTTTCTCCCACTGAACTTGTTTTATACCTAACGAATAACTGAAAAAGGGTAGTTAGAAAGCCCTATAATCCAATCACATTTTTCTAAAAAGGAGTTAACTGTTATACTCTATTAAGTCGCCAAGTGGCCAGGATAAGTTATTCTGAGCCACAAAATGTATGGATTGCTACTTTTCTTATCAATAGCATGGAATATCAATAATCTATACCAAAAAGTAGAAAAGGTAAGGATAGGCCAGTGGTCCATGATGTAAGGCTGAGCACTCTGGACTCTGAAAAAGTAAGGATGATTCAAACAGTTTCCATATGAGGAAATGCTTTCAACTGCTTGCAGATGTTTTTGATGATTAGGCTCTGGATATACAAAAGTCACACTTGATAGCATACTTCACTCAAACATGTTAGCAGTGGGAACCTTATTTAAAATCACAAAAATAATTACAATAAAAGATGAAAAACTAAGATTTCTAAAGTGACTAGTTTGAAAACAGCAAAACAGTTCACTGTTTACTTCTCTCTCTGATCTACTTCTTATAAAGGGGAAGAATACAGCTTGGCAACACTAGTTTTCAAATAACACGGACTATTTCAAACATTTTCTATGTACTAACATTCCTTGTGATTCTGGAACTGAGACGACAGATGTCTAGTCCTCTACAGGCTTGATCGAAGCCTCAGTGGATTCTCCTTGTGTAACAACAACACCGCAGTGGCTCTCGGGTCTGGGACGTGAGGCTTCTCTACGGCCAGTCAGGGAGGCCGTCGCCTCACCAGGCTCTCCCTTCTGAGTAGGTCACTCTGAGCAGCATGCCCATTTCTCTTCCCTGCTTTGTCTTTTCTTTCGTTCCTCTCTTCCAACTAGCCATGACACAGAATTTTCAGCGTTTTATAGAGGTTCGTTTCCTTTGTAGCAATACTATTTTTTGCATTTAAAAGAATTTTTTCAACCTTATTTTTTTTAATCATGTAAATCTAATGTGTAAGTTTAAGGTATACAGAGTATGTTTACTTTGGTACATTTACATATGTAGGACTGCTTTCAGTCCCTTTTTTAGATTTTCATATTTCGTATTTATTTTTTCTCCCCAAGCCCCAAAATTCAAGTTATAATGTGAGCCCTAAATGGGAGCCACATAGGTAAATTGTCAAGTCCTCTTAATAAGTAAAATTCCAAAAACTTATTTAGCCTAATATATCTAAAATACTGTCATTTCAACATGTACTCATTGTAGAAAACTGAGGAGATGGTTTTCTTTTTTATTTCATTTTAAGCCTTCAAAATCACATGTATTTCATACTTTACATTTTAATCCAGATTAGGCACATCTCAAGTGCTCAAGAACCGTACTTAATGGCTACTCTATAGGACACCACAGGCCTAGACAACAAGTTCTCCTTAATTACTAAGTAACTTGAAAACGCTTTTAAACGACAGAACTTCTTAGAAGTAAGTTCCTTCTATAAAAGGAATCTTTAACTCTTAAATGAGTATCATGAGAAACTTCACATGAAAGAATTTCATGTATCTCATTTAAAAAAATCAAATGTCTTAGAAAATAGGATACACATTAAAAACTAAGGATGGAAGATTAGAAAGTTAAAGTATATCTTATTCAATAAAACAAAAAGAAGAGAAAAGGAAAATAAGGAGGTAAGGGTTCATAAGTGGAGTAGGAAATGGCAACCCACTCCAGCATTCTTGCTTGGAGAATTCCACAGACACCGAAGCCTGGCGGGCTACAGCTGACGGGGCTGCAAAGAGCAGGACACGACTGAGTGGCTGAATGCACATGCAGGGGCTCCTAAGAAATGCCTGCCTTACAGCTCGCAACGCAAGACAGAGAGGCTGGGGTGTTTCATATTCCTGTATGTTTCTGGGATTTTACTTTTAAAACTTCTTCTTCTAAAAATGATCAGAATCCTCTTAAAGAACATACCTGATTTTTGGCTGCAACTCCAATTGTTCTGTTTTTTGATCCAAATGATATGACTGATCTAGAAAAGATGAAAAAATCCATGTTTCACAAACGTAAAGAAGCATAAATTTGGATTTTTTTTAACTGACAAGAGGAAAATTCCATTACAGATTTCCATTCTTAGGCAAGGGGGACACAATTTAGCACAATTTTGGAGTCTAAAGCTTTGGTCAGTTACTCTAAGAGGGCCCAACTTAACTGCTACTCTGAGAATCCTATCTAGGTGGCAGACATACACCCACTACTCCAACCCCAGCTCCCACTCCAGAATGCTCAAGGCTCAGAGGACATTTTCCAAGAGCACAAGTACCAGCATAATTCTCCAGGCTCCAATCATTACGAAGTGGACATTAACTCTGAAAATGTTTTGAACAGTTAAAGTGTATTATTAACTTGGTCCTAGACACCACTGACAAAAATAGGGTGTACCTACTTGGCAGTTATCAACTTCACAGAAATCTGAACATCACTATACTATCTATTGCTGTTCTAATAGACACATTTGACTCTTTAGAAAATTTTTATATAACGAGAAACAAGTGGGCCTAAATGATGCTTCCAGAGTTTAAAAGCACAAAAGAGGGTCCTATACAAAGACTCTACTTGAGCAAGTCAAGTAAAAATGATACAGAGCAAGTATCACAACAGAACCAAGTATAAATGCTGAGCAAAATGACTGAATAATCAGTTACATTTTGAGTCAGCTTTTAAGAGATGAAGTGACTTGTAACTGTGAAACAGCCTTCAGAGCAGTGGGAACAGAATGGCAGCACAGAGCAGAGACAAGCACAAGAGTCTTGTCAGAAGGATGGACGTGAATTAGGTTTTAGATTAGAAGGCAGAAAAAAAGTAAGCGCGATATGAGCAAAATGGGAATACACTGAGGGCATTAAATACTAAGCCAAATCAAATTCAAATTTGCTATAATAGAGACATCTCAGACCTAAATTATCTGAGCAGGTGCTAAATAGCCTCTGAAAAGCCAGAGAACTGTTGGAGCAAAGGCTGGACCTTTAAAATACCTTCCGAAAACAGTCACTCCCAACTCAAAGTAAACATACAGTTGCTGGACGAATTTTACTCATTTTCCAAGGGGAGAATAAAATTAATTACACCAAACAAATTAACAGTAGCCAACGCAGTTGAGTCTAACATCTATTATATAAAATATTACACTCCAATACTGTCCTCCGCTTGTATTTTTTGAGAGACACACCTGTCATCTTTAGTTTCACAGTGATCTCTATAACCACAAATACAATTTTTTCCTACAACAGCTTTTCTTCCTTTTATTGTACGAAAGAGAACAAAGATATAAACTGCACCTAGGCATGAAAACCTGAGATTCTGTCTTTTTCCTTACTATACCTCAATCAGAGACGTTGGCACAGCTAAAGAAAAGGCTGTAGATTTATAAAAAGGTTGATGCATGAGATGCTTAGGGAATAAGTCTTCCCAATGGTACCGACACTGTCACTGTTTGGGTATTTTCTCATTTCCATTCACTTTTATAAATGTTCATCTGCACTTAAATATTGATAGAAGCCCAGTCATTTCACTCTGGGCTCAATGCTTCATTCCTTATACATTATATTCAGAAATCAAGATCCTCTCCAAAAGAAGTTGCTTTTTAAAACGTTACCCTTTGCCCACCCCATGCCGCTGTAGAATATACCGTTTAATTCAGTGACAACATCCAGTTCTAGCGTACAAGTGTGCAATTTTTATTTTCTCTCCTTATTTAAGCTGTGCAAATTAAAAAAAAAAAACTAGAACACGATTCCTCTATAATGGCTTTCATAAAACGAGCAAAAAGGCCCTTTACATCTTTCACGAATGATCCAAGAGTGAGTAAGAAGATACACTCATCTATCATAGCAGTGAGTCTGTGGTCGCTAACAACAATCCACTGGGCTCACAGCACAAGAAGCAGCATACAGGCTCTGGAACCTTCCAGCTCATTTCGAGATTCACAATGCGGAAGAAAAGGCTCGGCAGCCCCAGCTCTGCGGTGCGCAAAAGACAGGCTCGGAAAGAGGGGGACGAGCTGGGGGCGGCTCAGCCAGCTCCGAGAAGCCGGGTGGGAAAACGGGGGCGGCCGCGGAAGGAGCTGTCAGAGGCTTCTCGCCAAGAAAAGGGAGCCAAGTCTCCGGCTTGGCCCCAGACCGGCTCCCAGGAGGAAGCCCGCCCGAAGTGACCACCCCGGGGAGACTCGACTCTCAGGCTTCCCTTGGCCCCCCGGAATCCCAGAGACACCCCCTCTCCGATACGCGGCTGCAGGCGCCCTCCCCTACCCGGCGGCCAGGCAGCTCGCATCCCGATCCCCACGGAGGGGCGCACCGCTCCCCACACCGCGCTCCGTTCGCCCCCGACGTTCCGCGGCCAGCCGCAAGCCCGGGTTCCCCAGGATCCCCAGCCCCCGCCGGCTTCCCCCACCACCAAGCTCCCACTTACGGGGTGCACCGATCGCTGAACTCGTTGGCGATGGTCTCGATGCCCCCGGCCCGGGCCACCGCGATGTAGCAGCTCTGCGAGCCTACGTCCAGCCCCACCACCGACATGGCCGGCTCTCGGTCCGCCTCCTCCTCGGCTCGGTCTGAGTCTGGGTCTGCGTCCTCCTGGCCGCCGCTTCCTGCCCCGGCCGCGCTCGGCTCCCGTGGGGTTCGCTCCTGTCACGCGGACGGACGGACACACGGACAGTCTGCCGGTCTGGCGCCTCCGGCTTCCCGGGGACAGTGGTGGTCCGCAGAGCAGTAGCCACGGAAGAAGGTGGCGCTTGGTGTCCGCGAGTCGCTCCACAGCTCGGGCTGCCGGCCCGGATTTTCCGCCGCTCGCTCACCGGCGCGCAGCTGAACTACCGACCCAGAAGGGGAGGTCCTAGAGCCTCAGCCTTATGTATCACACTGATCGGAACTTTCCAGAATCTGCGGCATTTACTCACCGGCGCCTCCACCGGCCCCTCCACGTGCTACTTCCGCTTCCTTCTTCTCGAGCCTTCTCGAAAGATTCTACCCAATGAGTGGCTGGTCCCTCTGGGGACGGCCGGCGTTGCCATGGCAGCCAGAAAGCCACTCCTGCGCTATTGGCTCAAGCTGGCCAGGCTGACCCGCCTACGCCCCCACCCGCCCTAGCTAGAGGCTCTTTGCTGTCCTAATAAAACGGGCAACGAAGAATGATTCGAAAACAATCATAACCTTCGTAATGTACTAGTGGGCGATGGTGTCTGACCCTTAGATTGGGAGAGGAAGCTCAGGTGGCGGAGACACACCCCCCAACTTCTGCGGAGACCCGAGACCCCCGTACGCTGGGGAGGCCGGCCAGCTGTCAGAGAGCATGTCGGGAACCGTAGTCCAGCTGGGAGTCAGTGTCGCCTTGCACGCTGGGATCTGTAGTCCCGGCCGCGGTGCGTGCTGGGAGCCGGCTTTGTCTTGGGAGGCTTTCGGGAGAGGCCGTGTTTCTCTGCTGCACTTGCGCGCTTTCTTCAGCCCCAGCGTTGTTTTGTTTTCGTGCTTGTTCGGTATCCGTTTCTATTATTGCCTTGATTACCCCACAGCTGGTGAATTATGACTTAGAAAAAGGAATTTCCGTTTCAGCTTCTAGTAACAATCCTAGAGTTTGTGTTAAATGCTCTTGTATTCATCAGCGGCAGTATATTCTTTTGTGGAATAAAATGTCAGCGTTTTTGTTTTACTTTTTATAAGCGAATTTTAGGTGTGGCGTAATTTGGAAAGCTATCTGTGGTACCACTTTCAGCTTAATTTTGCTCCATCTGACTTGAACAGACCTTGTTCTGCCTTGCCACTCCCGAGCCAAAATGATAAGTTTTGCTTTTCGCTTGGTCTGAAACAGCTTTTGTTTCTTTCCCTGAAAAGCTATATCCCTATTACTTACTTTTATTAAAAGGTGAGCATTAAAAATAGGAAAAAAAAAAAGTGGCAGTTTGCTGCTATTATCGAATCTTTTATACCCTTCAGTGTCTTTTTAAGTTTGCTCTTTGCTGACTCTGAGATACATAAAGATATATGAAATAGGTAGAAATTTAGACCTGAAGTTAGAAAAATTAAGAGTAAGGCAGTCCTAGGGGAGTGGGGAGGATATATGTAATCTTACACCCATTCACCTTTTTGTTTGGCAGAAACCAATACAACTTTATAAAGCAATTATCCTCCAATTGAAAAAAAAACAAAACAATGTGGCGGTCCTTTAGAGACAAGACTAGAAGGCCAGATTTACCTTACAAATAAAGTCAGTTGTACCCGTTGGCTCAGACAAGCTAGATAATGTTACATGCTTCAGTTAACTCACCTTGAAGATGGGAAGAATTTAGTAAAGGTGATTGTATTCATAAATTTGAAAGTATAGTTAGCTATATTTTTTGTTATTTTTTTGTTTCGCCTCTCCTTACCCCCACTTTTTTTTTTTCTGCATATCAAAACCTTATATTAAAATCCATGGGGACTTTCTTGGCTGTCCAATAGTTAAAGACTTCCCTCTTCCACTGCAGGGGGCACAGGTTCTATCCCTGAGCAGGGAACTAAGATCCCCCACGCCACATGTCATGGCCAAAAAAATTTTTTTTTTCCTGGAATCATAGCACTTTTGAACAGAAATAGAACTTTGAGATTTTTTTTTTGGTCTGCTTCCCACATTTATATGAGGAAACTGTTGTGCAGAAAGGAGAAAACAGTTCTAGGTCTTTGGAGCCAGAAGAATTTGGATCAGGTTCAAATCCTGGGGCAATACTGATATGCTTTATAATACAGCTTATAAGAGTACCAGGCCTCCTGAAGGTAGACTTTATGGACATGAATCGTGGCCATATATATTTCTCAGTAATTTGCCAGCTCTGTGACCCTGAGATAATTAGTAAGCCTTCCTGTGCCCCACCCCACAGGATATGTGTAATGATTGAAAGGACATGTAAAGCACTAAACATACGTCATTATTGCTTGATTTTCATATAATATTCTTCATATTCTCCCTTGGGCTTCAGTTTCAATATGGGTAAAATGGACATATACCTATCTTGTTGAGAGTTTGGAAGGGTTAGATATAAATAAAGCATCTAGTTTGGTAGTAGATATTCAGTTGTTGTTGTTGCTTAGTCGCTACGTCTTACCTAACAATTTTGTAGCCTGCCGGGCTCCTCTGTCTGTGGGGTTTCCCAGGTAAGAATATTGGAGTGGGCTGTCTTTTCCTTCTCCAGGGGATCTTCCCAACCCTTTTCTTCTGCATTGACAGGTGGATTCTTCACCATTGAGCCACCAGGGAAGCTCAGATATTCAGTAAGTTGTTGTAGTAGTAATACTATTCAAGAAAAGCAAGTGCTAGAACTTTGAGCTCAACTTATACTGTTGTTGATGCCAAGTTGTACATTTGTATAGCCCTCTTGTATTTAATCATTCCACTTATTTATTTATTGGAACAGGTGAATGAGTAGGGGCCATATGAACTATCACATGTATTATCTAATGATGCATTTATGACATGCTTGAAATCCTTATCATTTTTATTACCTTACTGTATTTTATTTATTTTGATTTATTATGTTTTATATATACAGTTTCTCACACTATTCCTATTATGGTGTGAGAAATTTTTGAATGAAACCAAATAAAAGTAATCCCAACAGATTACTATCTCATTGTGGATCCAGAGGTAAACAGGGAATGAAGGTGACTTTATCCTAAGTCTGCTGGTGGCTACTACTGCAGTTACTGTGTTTTTCCCCCCATATATGTCTTAGAGAACAAAGAGGGTTTTCAAACCTGGAAGCAGAAACAGCTCCCAAAGAGGAACAATGACGAGGACTTCCTTGGCAGTCCAATGGATAAGACTCAGTGCTCCCAATGCAGGCGGCATGGGTTCTATCCCTGGTCAGGGGACTAGGATATCACATATTATGCCACATGGAAAAAAAAAAGATAAAACAAAAATTCAAATATTAACATACGAAAAGAAAAGCCCAAATCAGAATGTCAAAAGATAATGTGCAATAGATGTAAAGGGCTGTGACAGATTTCCTTGAAAGGAAGGAAGAGATGGGCAAAGAGTGGATATATAGACAGAATAATATACATGAAAGTGCTCATTACTTTCAGCTTTTGATGTGAGCCAGTATGTTGTGATCTCCTCTGTATTCAGCAAGGTGCTGAATGCTGGAGGTTACAGAAGAAGTATCAAAGTTGTTCTAAATCAGGGTGCCTTTGGTAAAGCTTCTCTGTACTGTCAGTACCTGAAATCTTGTCCATTTCAGTCTCTTTCAGTATCTGCTTTCTAAAGGGTTTGTTTTTTTTCCTTCTCATACATTAACTTGAACTTTATTCTTTCAAAATTAATTGGTACTCATAGAATCTATTTTGTCTTGTTTTTAAGTCCATCCTAAAGGAGATCAGTCCTGGGTGTTCATTGGAAGGACTGCTGTTGAAGCTGAAACTCCAATACTTTGGCCACTTGATGCGAAGAACTGACTCATTTGAAAAGACCCTGATGCTGGGAAAGATTGAAGGCTGGAGGAGAAGGGGACGACAGAAGATGAGATGGTTGGATGGCATCACTGAGTCAATGGACGTGAGTTTGGGTAAACTCTGGGAGTTGGTGATGGACAAGGAGGCCTGGCGTGCTGCTGTCCCAGTCCATGGGGTCTCAAAGAGTCGAACACGACTGAGCGACTGAACTGAACTGAACTAAGTCATATTCAGTTCAGTTCAGTTCAGTCGCTCAGTCGTGTCCGACTCTTTGCAACCCCATGAATTGCAGCACGCCAGGCCTCTCTGTCCATCACCAACTCCCGGAGTCTACCCAAACCCATGTCCATCGAGTCAGTGATGCCATCCAACCATCTCATCCTCTGTCATCCCCTTCTCCTCCTGCCCCCAATCCTACCCAGCATACTAGATCACCTAAAAATAGGAATACATGGAAAAATCCTGAAGGAAACCAAGACTATGTTTTTTTTCTTCTAACCTACAAAGGATCATCATATTTTATAATAAATGTGGAGAAGCTAAAACTTAAGTCATGGGATAAAGCTCATATCTGTCCCTCCAAGCTCACTGAGACCACTTGCCCCTGGAGCACACGTGGCCTTTCACCCGACCTGGAGGCTTCTGTACATGTCTAGCCTAGAAATCTCTTCCTCAGGTTCCTGCCTAGGCAGCTCCTTCTCACTCTTCAAGGCTCAGTATAAATCTCATCTCCCACAGAAGTTCCTGAATGCCAACCTATAAGCACATCACCCTTTCCCAAGGAATACCCAGTGTTTGTTTAGTTATTAAGGTGACCCTGGCACCAGAGGGTAGTCACTATTTGGCTTGAGCCAATCAGCACATTCATTCCTCTCAACCACAGTCATTGGTTCGGGGTAGGCACGTGACTTACTCAGTCCAACCAGCTGACTCTCAGTACCATCACTTAGAAAATAGAGATGGGAGGACTTCCCTGGTGGTCCAGTGGCTAAGACTCCATACTCCCAGTGCAGGGGGCTGGGGTTTGATACTTGTTTGGGGTCCTGGATCCTGCATGCCAAAGATAAGAGTGTGCATGCCACAACCAAAAATTCCACATGCTGCAACCAAGACCCGGCACAGCCAAATAAATAATTTTTAAAGAAGAGAGATAGTAGGGATGGGAGCCTTACCTCTCTGCCCCTATCCATCTTTGTGCCCTCCACCTCCTCCTTTTTCCTCCAGGCACGATTTTGTGAGGTTATGACATAACAGTGATGTTACCATCCTCAAAAGGAAGCTGCAATGTGGAGTTGGATAGACATTGGAACCAGGGGCCTAAGCCAAACCCAAAACCCACCCCACCTCTGATTTGAGTTCCATGAACCATACATTTCCTTACAGTTTAAGTCAGCTTGAATTGGGAGTTTGTTACCTGCTGACAGGCTTCTCTGGTGGCTCAGATGATAAAGAATCCACCTGCAATGTAGGAGACCCAGGTTCAATCCCTGGGTCAGGAAGATCCCGTGGAGAAGAGAATGGCAACCCACTCCAGTATTCTTGCGTGAAGAATCCCATGGACAGAGGAGCCTGGTGGGCTACAGTCCATGGAGTTGCGAGAAGTTGGACACGAATGAGCAACTAACGCTGACAAAAATATCCTAATCTCCTCTGCAAGGGCTTCTTTGGCTCTATTATCTGAAGCGTCTCCTGGTTACCCAGTTACCCTCTATTGTTAATCCATTTATTTCCTTTCCAATGTGCACCACAAGCTGCAATTATCTTGCTTATTTATTTATTCATTAACCAATTTTTTTCTTTTTCAATTGTATGGCTCAGAAAGTCAGTGACCTTGTTTCTCTTATAAACTTATTTGGGAAAAGGGATATGTATCAGCTTTCCTGTAACACAGGCTTTTTTCAACTGTTGACATATTAGACCAGATAGTTCTTGGTTTTGTGTGTGTGTGTGTGTAGTGTGTCCTGTGCATTATAGGATGTTTAGGAGCATCCTAGGCCTCTACCCACTAGATACCGTAGTAGCAACTCTCCACCCCACCCCACCCCACCCCAAACTGTCCCTGATTAAGACCCACAGCTGTAAGATTTTATTTAAGCTTCATTGGTACAAAAAGGACATAGGCATTTTTAAAAAATATTTATTTATTTTATTTGGCTGCACCTGATGTTAGTTGCAGCATGCAGGATCTTCTAGTTGTGGCATGCAAACTCTTAGCTGCAGCATGTGGGATCGAGTTCCCTGATCTAGTTCCCTGACCCCAGGGATCGAACCTGGCCCCCTGGGAAGTACAGTGTCTTAGCCATTGGACCACTAGGGAAATCCCAAAAAGGCATAGCCTTAGGACATGTTTTTGAGAGAAAACAAAGTAATGTTTGATTTCTGAACCACAAGACTAAGAGATGGGAAGAATGATGACCTCATTATGAATGAAACAGGCAACGTCAGCTTGTATTTGGTTCAGTAGATGAGAAGGAGTTGGCTGCCCCCCATTTTAGCTACAGGACATGCTGGTTGTTGTGAAAACGTGACCTGTCCACCCCAAGGAGTTCATTTTGACTGCAATTGAGAAGTATTTTTGCAATTATAAATCATTTCCCTCAGGCAAGTATGTGTAACTCATAGTTTTTTCCTTAGTTTTTCCTTGCTTGTGAAGTAATAATGTGAATGCCTGCACACTTGCTGAAAATTATTAAATGATCATTTCTGATTACCTTAATCATTCTGCTTTACTAGAAAAAAGAAAGAAATTTAGTATTTGAATAAGCAGGATCATTGCTGCCTTACATACCATTCTCATTTTTCACCCTGAAAACTAAATTCACATGCCATAAATAGATCCCTTTTTCTCTTTCCTTTGTTTCTTGAAGCAAAGGAAGAAAGAGGAGCCTGTGTCTGCTCTGTTCTGAACTATAATGGGGTCAAGCCTTATACTTAAAGATGAGTCATTTCAGTACAGACTGTTTGGATTTGCCCTGTTGAAAGGAAGTATCTTCCTTTGGAAATAACCACCAAAATGTTGGTGGTGTTTTTTTTGAATCAGATAAATTCTGAAACCAGGATATCTCTGAGCTCCAGAGATGTTAGCATTTATGATGGATGCCACGTTAAGTTCTTGAACCCAAGGGTGTATTCAGTTCCTCCCAATGAATTAATAACCCACTCAGGAGGGTGGGAGTAGTAAAGTGAATAGCATTTTTCAGGATTTGTTTTTATCACTCATGTCGGGCTAGTCTTACCTCATTTGTACCACATGAAATGAAATCCCTCCTTCAAGACACTTTGGAAGAGCTGGCCACCTGATGGCAAAGTGAAATCTTGGCAAGAATGGATAGAATCACTAACAGTCAGTTGTCTCATGGTGGACAACTAGAACAATGTGGAAGAGAGAGAACTAAGGGTCATGCACATTAAAATTACTTTGTGTGCTGTGCTTAGTCACTCAGTCCAGGGGATCTTCCCAACCCAGGGATTGAACCCAGGTCTCCCAAATTGTAGGCAGATTCTTTACCAGATGAGCTACCAGGGAAGTCCTTTAATTTTCTTTTAATTACAAAGCATAAAAAGCAAAAAGAGTATTTCTTGCAACGCCAGTGTTTGTTTAGTTATTAACAACTAAACCCTGGCACCAGAGGGTGGTCACCGTTTGGCTTGAGTCAATCAGCACATTCATTCCCCTTAACCATAGTCATTGGTCAAGCACACCAGGCTTCCCTGTCCTTCACTATCTCCTGGAGTTTGCTCAAATTCATGTCCATTGAGTTGGTGATGCTATCTAACCATTTCATCGTCTGTCATCCCCCTCTCCGGAGAAGGCAATGGCACCCCACTCCAGTACTCTTGCCTGGACAATCCCATGAACGGAGGAGCCTGGCGGGCTGCAGTCCATGGGGTCACTGAGTCGGACACGACTGAGCGACTCCACTTTCACTTTTCACTTTCATGCCCTGGAGAAGGAAATGGCAACCCACTCCAGTACTCTTGCCTAGAGAATCCCAGGGACAGGGGAGCCTGGTGGGCTGCCGTCTATGGGGTCGCACAGAGTCGGACACGGCTGACGCGACTTAGCAGCAGCAGCAGCAGCATCCCCCTCTCCTCCTGCCCTCGATCTTTCCCAGCATCAGGGTCTTTTCCAGTGAATCAGCTCTTCGCATCAGGTGGCCAAAGTATTGGAGTTTCAGCTTCAGCATCCATCCTTCCAATGAATATTCAGGGTTGATTTCCTTTAGGATGGACTGGTTGGATCTCCTTGCAGTCCATGTGACTCTTGAGAGTCTCCAACACCACAGTTTGAAAGCATCAATTCTTTGGCACTCAGCCTTCTTTATAGTCCAGCTCTCACATCCATACACGACTACTGGACAAACCATAGCTTTGACTGGATGGACCTTTGTCAGCAAAGTAATGTCTCTACTTTTTAATATGGTGTCTAGGTTGGTCATAGCTTTTCTTCCAAGGAGCAAGTGTCTTTTAATTTCATGGCTGCAATCACTGTCTGCAGTGATTTTGAAGCCCAAGAAAACAAAGTCTGTCATGGTTTCTATTTTTTCCCCATCCATTTACCATGAAGTGATGGGACCAGATGCCATGATCTGAGTTTTTTGAATGTTGAGTTTTAAGCCAGCTTTTTCACCCTCCTCTCTCATCCTCATCAAGAGGCTCTTTAGAATGATGAGGCACTCCAAAATTATTACACCTTCTTCCTGCTGCTTTCTCCATCAGCAAGTGCAAGATTTAAGGTGTGTTCAGGGGAGTGAATGCTTCCAACCTCCTGGAAAGGGGAAAACACAGTATTGCCCTTAGGAAGCTGGTATTGCTGACTAAGGACCCTGAAACCAGCTATTTAAATTGTGAAATGTTAAGTCTGTTTTTCCTGAGGAAGTTTGTAAATTGTTATTTTTTTTTCTTTTCTTTCTTTTTCTTCTTCTTTTTGGGGGAGCCTCACCACAAGGCTGCAGAATCTTGATTCCCCGACCAAGCAATGAACCTGGCAGTGAAAGCACCACCTCCTAACCTAGATTGCTGGGGAATTCCCTGTAAACTGTTATTTTTCATTTAAACGAAAAATAAGGACACTCCACAAATACATTATTGCACTTTGTTTTATGCTTGCAAAATGTCTCTTCTGAGGAGTTCACCGTTTATCAACTCTTTTCATTTTTTGACAGTATAAATTTTTCCCTTGTTAATTAAAGAAAGGCACTCGTCATCCAGCTCTACAGGGATTCAGTCATTAACCACTGCAGTTGCTGACCTTCAATACACCTTGAAAATTCAGGAGAGAGATCAAGATGAAGCCCTCTGTGCTCTGGGAGAACTGGCAGAACAGGCCTTACGCACAGATATTTTCAGGAGAAAATTTCATGAACCCAATTTCTTGCATTTTCTCATACTTAGAAAAGCACTAAAATCATTAAGGTATCTGTGCCTTGTGACTAGCAGTAACCTTCTATCTACCAAAATATGTGCTTAGTTGCACCTCCCCCTTCTTGAAAATCACATGTGTGCTTGAAACAGAGTAGGACCCTATGGTTCTCCCCACACTTCCCATGTCTTCAGCCTGCCTTTTGTGTGTAGATAAACTTTAGCCAAAGAATAAGTTTAATCAGAGAAGTGAGAAAATGCAAAAAAAAAAAAAAAAAAAAGGAAAACATTCCAACAAGATTAAATAATAAGAGTTTAGTCACTAAGCATAGTCAAGGACTCTCTAAGGGCTACAGATAATATTCTGAGCCATGTCCTGTGAACTGTCTTATAGATACTGAAGCCCCCATCAGGCAGAGACATTAACTACGTGATGACAAGACTGTGGACATGACATAAGCGGCCACTATTCTGAGAACTGGCCTCAGAGATGGGAACAAACCGACCCTGGAACTAAAGGCTAACTGTACTTAAAACAGGATGCTGCTGCTCAAGCCACCGATGACTAATTTCAAGATGACTGTCAGAGTTGACTGTGCTGTTTCTGCATGCAGCCACCTCCCTCCATCTATAAAAGTTCTTGCCCGGATTGTCTTTGGGAGGGATCAGCCTTTGGACAGGAGTCCACAGTCTCCACTGGTTATAGGCCTCCAAACTAAAATAAACTTTCCTTTCCACCAGCCTGGCCTCTTTATTGGCTTTTGAGCGGTGAGTAGCTGGCCCCCCACTTTTAGTAACATGCTGAACACCCCCCCTTTTACCTATTGGGAGCTGTTCCTCAGAGCCCTCTGAGAGGGTGGCTCCTGGGCTATATCGTCCTCAAGAAGCCCCCAAATAAAACTGAAACTCATAGCTCTCAGGTTATGCATTTTTATTTCAGTTGACACCTTTGTCTCTGAAAGGAGGGAACAGGGTCAGCCCAAGGCAAAAAGGAAAGTCTGTCTTTAGCTCCTGACTCCTGCCTTTCTAAACGTCTCTCCAGCCTCCTCACCTACTATGGGTTGTATCTCCTCACTGTCCCAGAATGTAGGTCCCTGACCACCTGTGCCAAGGTTCTCAAGCCCTGTATACATGTCCTGTTCCTGTCTGATTTCTTCTTGGCCTTACAAGGGCTTGAGGGGCTGAACCAGCAAAAGGCAACCCCTGACCCATCTTACATCATCAGCTATTAAAAAAAGTGCCCCCTCTCTCCCAGAACAAACCACAGTGGACCGTTTCCCCCACCTCCAGCCCAGCACTGGCTTTGTTTTGTCTTCCAATGGTGAGGTCACCTCCTGAGGAGAAGTAAGACCAATCTCGGCTTATTACCACTGGGGCAGAGATGAAAGAAAGGACATTTTTGTTTCTCGAGAGTAAAGAAGCCCCAGCCTTACTATTGTGACCTATGACATGTCCTTGAGGATGGTGTTTGTCCTTGAACAGAATCAGAACTCTTCCTTGGGCAGAGTAAAGTGTGTCTGTGAGTAAGGAAATGAGGGGATGCTTGGCTGCAAAGAGGGGAGAGGGGACGCCAGTACTGAGGAGTCCTGGGCGAAGAAGCGTTCCATGTACCTTGTTGACTTTTTTCCTTCTTTTTTTAAATTTTATTTTTAATTGGAGGACAATTACTTTATCCTTGTTGACTTTTTTCAATAAGATTGGGGCTCTGGGACATTCATCATGATGCAATAAAACTGATATGGTCAGACCTTTGTGCTTTAAATATGTCTTTATAAGTTACATAGTGAAAATGCCTGTTAGTATGTAATCTGATGTGTTTTCTCCTAACTAGTTGACTCTGCACTCTTAGCTTCACCTACAGTGGATAAACACCTTCCTCCTGTAAGGCCTTCACTTCCACTTTGGACTGGAGATGTGAGGATGAAAGGCCTGAGGCCTTCCTTCTCTCAGGAAGCTAAAGTAGAAGAAGCTCTTAGAACAAGGTTCAGAGTCTGGCCAGCTGGGCTATGGATTCGGTGTTATGGTGAGGCATTTCAAGAAAATACCTTAGGCCCTGTGTCTAAGGTCCTTCTTTGGGACTGGAATGAAAACTGACTTTCCCAGTCCTGTTGCCACTGCTGAGTTTTCCAAATTTGCTGGCATATTGAGTACAGCACTTTCACAGCATCATCTTTTAGGATTTGGATAGCTCAGCTGGAATTCCATCACCTCCACTAGCTTTGTTTGCAGTGATGCTTCTTAAGGCCCACTTGACTTTTCATTCCAGGATGTCTGTCTCTAGGTGAGTGATCACACCATCGTGATTATCTGGGTTGTGAAGATCTTTTTTGTATAGCTCTTCTGTGTATTCTTGCCACTTCTTCTTAATATCTTCTGCTTCTGTTAGGTCCTTACCATTTCTGTCCTTTATTGTGCCCATCTTTGCATGAAATGTCCCCTAGGTACCTCTAATTTTCTTGAAGAGATCTCTAGTCTTTCCCATTCTATTGTTTTCCTCTATTTCTTTGTGTTGATAACTGAGGAAGGCTTTCGTATCTCTCCTTGCTATTCTTTGGAACTCTGCATTCAGATGGGTATATCTTTCCTTTTCTCCTTTGCCTTTCACTTCTCTTCTTTTCTCAGCTATATGTAAGGCCTCCTCAGACAACCATTTTGCCTTTTTGCGTTTCTAAGGTCAGATGAATCTGGGGTAAGAGCTGGCATTTACAACCTCTCGGGGGCAAATTACTTAATCTCTGTGAAATCGTACCTGAAATGTGGCTAGGAAACCTACCACATCATGGTTGTATGGAGACCAATTAAGTAATACAACATAAGCAAAGTGCCTGCCAGCAAAGGGAGCCTGCTGAACCGCAGCTGTGGTTGTTATTGCCTTAATGATCTAACCTCCTGTCACCTAAGACACGTCCTCGCTTCCTGCCTCTCAGAATCCTGCCCCAGCACAACGTGCAACGACATGTAGTTTCCCGGCCCTCATCTCTCACAGGGCGCTGCCTCTGTGGTTAGACAAGCAACTGTCAGGGATTTGTGCACAGGGCACCGCCTCTGAGGTTGAGGAGTGAGACCACACACCCCAAGGCCGAGCCACCCAGTCCTCCTGGACGTCGTGGGAAAGGATCGAAGACTAGCAAAAAGCCCCCCACCTCACAATAGGGTTCTTACCATTTTAACAAATAAGCAGACGTTCAGATTTCAAATTTTATTTTGCCTTGTGGTACACAAACCTGCTCATTTCTTCCTGACAACAGTTATAACAAACAGCTGTAAAATGAGCCTGAAATGGATATGAACTCATTTTGCTGGAAATAGGCGATGACCTGGTCCCATGTTTGATTTGCCAGCCTTGGGACCTCTCCAAGCACGTGGTGTGAAGACGAGGTACTAGTCCAGCCACCTTGAAGGTCAGGTCAGCCAGCACAGAGGAAGAGGGTGCAGATGAAGGGATCAGATGCTCCACGGGTTAACGGTGCTAAATGCTGGGCTGAGATGCTCAGCACAGATCCATCTCTTCCAGGAACCAGGATTCCAACTGTCATACACTTTAATCCCTTTGCTACTTACACCCTAGAAAATATGCCTACACTGTAATGCATGCTTATATATATATATATACACACACATATGCTGCTGCTGCTGCTAAGTCACTTCAGTCATGTCCGACTCTGTGCGACCCCATAGACAGCAGCCCACCAGGCTCTGCCATCCCTGGGATTCACCAGGCAAGAATACTGGAGTGGGTTGCCAATTCCTTCTCCAGTGCATGAACGGGAAAAGTGAAAGTGAAGTCACTCAGTCATGTCTGACTCTTAGCGACCCCATGGACTGTAGCCCACCAGGCTCCTTCGTCCATGGGATTTTCCAGGCAAGAGTACTGGAGTGGGGTGCCATTGCCTTCTCCGATATATACATATATATGTATGTATTTTCAGAGTGAGAGAAAACAGAAAGAATAAGAGGAGATTTTTGACTAAGGAAAAAAAAACAGTCACAGATTTCAAAAAGTTTGATAGATCTGTGTTAATATCTTCACAGATAATTCAAAATCAGAGAACCAGATTTTAGCAGGGAGTTTTAAATGTATCCTTTCTGCTGTTGAGAGATTCTTAAGAATATTCTGTATGTTGTAGATTTTAACTTTGTCAGGAAGGATTTTTTTTTTAAACATTTAATTCTATTACATTTCTCTTAAAGCCCTTTCCCCACTGTTACTTTTTAACATATTACATTTCTGCTTCACAGGTCACTACAGTAATACTGATAACATTTTCTAAAGGACTATTACAATACCATGAACTGCACAGACTAGTGAGCCACCCTGCTCAGCACTGGAAATATAGACATTTATCCATTCATCCAACAAATATCTGTGGAATTCCTTCCATGTAAAGCCATTGTGGAAGACTGCTAACAATTGATTCAAAGATCGTTATCAACAAAAAAGTGTTTGCCTACCTTCTGGGGCAAGGGATGCAGGGAGGAATAAGTGAAAGGCTACAGGGAATTATAGGTGAAACCAAGGACTTAGGGACCAGAAAGAGAGCTATGCTCAAATCTCAGTCTTCCTGTGTGACTCCAGGAAGCAGCGTAAGCTCTCTGATCCTCAGTATCTTCATCTTCAGAATATGGATCCACCATCATGCATTCAGCGAACATGTCTACTTTGTGCTAGGTACCAGTCCTTGTTAAATTCATTCACTTATGCTCTCTTGTTAACTGCTGACCCCAGTGCTCTGAGACGACTGGCCACGAGGTCCTCAACAAATGCTATTTTATGTTCTCCTGTCCAGCTAACTTATATGTTCATTTAATAAACTTTGAACCAAGCCCTGTGCTAGGAAGCCCTTGGTTTAAAGAAAAAAGAAATAAAGGCCACACCTCAAGCTTCCCAATCTAGTTGGAGACACAATCCATAAACCCATAAATTATCCAGTAATCATTGTAAGGAGAGCACTGTGCATGGAACATTATTGGGAATAGAAGTGAGGTACCTAGCCCAGCCCGGGGCAAGGGTGTGGGGTGGGGGAGGAAGCAGGTGACTCCTGAGCCTAGGTGAGGAGGCTGGAGGAAGGATCCTCCCTGTTTCTGCCAGATATGGAAGAACTAGTACTTGTGAGGATCAGCGGGTTACTGCTTCTGAAATAAGGAAGGAATAACAATGATGTAAAACTACAAGCATATCACAGTGACACAGTGACATTCCAGACTATCTCTGAGTATGAAACTGCAAGAGTTCCAAGGAATAGCAATGGCTCTTCAGGAAATGGATCTGACCAAATAAAACCCATACGGTCAGACCTTTGTGTTTTTAATTAATTAATTTCTGGCCGCTCAGCCTGGAAAATCCCATGGATGGAGGAGCATGGTAGGCTGCAGTCCATGGGATCTCGAAGAGTCGGACACGACCGAGCAACTTCACTTTCACTTTTCACTTTCATGCATTAGAGAAGGAAATGGCAACCCACTTCAGTGTTCTTGCCTGGAGAGTCCCAGGGACGGAGGAGCCTGGTGGGCTGCTGTCTGTGGGGTCGCACAGAGTTGGATACGACTGAAGGGACTTAGCAGCAGCAACAGCATGTAGGGTCTTAGTTCCCTGACCAGGGATCAAACCAGTGTCCCTTGCAGTGGAAGCACAGAGTCTTAACCACTGGGTTGCCAGGGAAGTTCTTTTTTGTTTTTAAACATGTCCTTACAAGTTACACAATGAAAATACCTATCAGCTTGACTCTTTTTTTAATCCTTCACATTCTTATTCAGAGTCATCTGGATGAGCTCAGTTTACCTGGCTTTTAGAAGCATGATAGAGTCACGTGGTTGGCAAAAGCTTCTAAAGTTATCAAAATGGTGCTTGTGTCCTGACTGCTTCTGGAGGAGGTGGCCCGCCACCCTCCTGACCTGGCCACTCACTATACCCCAACCCAAACCCCGTGCCCACCCCAAACGGGACCAGTGAAGGGAATTCAACGGGCTCAGGGCAGACACAGCATGGCCCTAGCTGGGAGAGCAGATGAGACATGAAAAAAAACCTCTGTCAAAGCATTCGTGAGGTAAGAGCAAACCCAAGTATATCTGAGACTAGAGGAGTGGGAGTCAAAGTGTAAATAAACTGTAAAAATGAGGATGCTTATGCAAAGAGTAGAAATCCTAGAAATGTGAATTTATTCTCTTTGCCACCCAGGGGAGCCAGAGATTCATGAAAATCTTACACAGAGCTGCCTAAGTTAAGAGCCAGGGACTAAAAATGCACTATTTCAGTTTGGGCTTTTGCAATTGTAGGCAATGAAAAACCAACTAACCAACCAAAAAAAGGAGAATTTATTGATTCACATAACTTGGAAGTTTTGACGTGTGTCTGGTTTGGGCTCAGCCATACCCAGGGGCTCTGGTGGGCTCATCACGGCTTGCGCCATCCTTCACTGTCCGTCTCCCAGCTGAGCTCTGCCCCGTGATGCTTGCCTGCCGTCCTGGTCCTTCCTCACTCGGGGACAAAGCCAGGCCCAGCTCTAGGGGGAACCAGTACTTACTCCTAGGAGAAGGAGAGAGGTGGGTGTTCTCATGTTTTCCAGATAACATCCAAGGTCCCGCTGAGATAGGTATTTTGTATTTCATCCTTGTTTTACAAACAAACCTGAGCTGGATTAAGTGATTCTCTGAACTGTTAAGTGATTAAGTGGTGGCATGCATGCTCAGTCGTTCAGTCCTGTCCAACTCTTTTGCAACCCCGTGGACTATAGCCCGCCAGGCTCCTCTGTTCATGGAATTTTCCAGGCAAGAATACTAGAGTGGATTGCCATTTCCTCCTCCAGGGGTGGAGGGACCGGTGGAGGTGGGTGTGGGCGTGGACACAGGAGGGTGTGAGGTGCTTTTAAGTAATTCCTCCATTTCTTCAAGCACAGCCTAAGTCATAAAACCTTCTATAGAGGTAAGTCCCAAAGAATGGAACAGAATTTTCATTCCGTGGGAGGCACAAGTTATTATCTGGTGTAGAGCAGTTTGTGGGGATGGAGTGGGCGAAGCGAGGCTTCAGGAGTGTGGATGGGACAGCGCGCCTGTCAAAGCCCACACGGAGCAGAGCCCAGCCCTCCGCTGGGGAAGTGGGGCAGAGGTGAGGGGCGGCGGTCCGGAGGCTGCTGTCAGATGCCAAGGCTGACTCAGGAGGCTCTCTTACCTTCTGGGGACTCACAGCCTTCAGGTGCTCATCTGCCTGTCAACTGGGACCAAGTTGCTATATCTTTCGGGGGTAGGGGGGAGGGTTGCCTTGATTCCAGTAGAGGTAGGAACAGCCAATCAAGATGACTGTCAAGCCAGTGAGGGCAGGGACTTACCCGTGGTCCCCGTGGGTGGGAGTTGGGGCACAATTTCGATCCCTGGTCAGGGAAATAAGCTCCCCCATGCCCTGTGGCCAAAAAACATAAAATAGCCAGTGGGGCAGAGGAGAGGACTGACTGGAAGAACTGGGATTGACTGTGTGTAGAGTGACCGAACTGGGATCTGGAGGTCTCTAGAAAGCAAGGATTTTTTTTTCATAAGAAAAGCTGACATTCCAGCTTCTCCTTGAAAGGTGGAGAATGTTCAGGAGGACACTTGTTGTTCTTCAGTCGCTCAGTCATGTCCATCTCTTTGTGACCCTATGGACTGCAGCATCCAGGCTTCCCCGTCCTTCACTATGTCCCAGAGCTTGCTCAAACTCACACCCATTGAGTTGTGATGCCATCCAACCCTCTCATCCTCTGTCGTCTCCTTCTCCTCCTGCTCTCAATCGGTCTTTTCCAGTGAGTCAGCTCTTCATATCAGGTGGCCAAAGTATTGGAGCTTCAGCATCAGTCCTTCCAATGAATAGTCAGGATTGATTTCCTTTAGGATTGACTGGTTTGACACTAGGTAATGGCAAATGAGGGAACGTCCAGAGCACAGGTGACTTGGAGACAGGTGAAAACTGAAGCCAGGCCTGGCTCTTGAAAATTTAATCCGTCTGTGACTTGACTCTAGTTATTGTAAGAGCACAGCCCAAGCCTTATAGTAATTGGTTTTACACTACTGGGGCGTCATTGGTTTCTTCTGATCTTACCTAAGAATTATAAAATATTGCAATTTATTTTAGTTATGAAAAAGAAGGAAAGAAAAAAAGATTGGGACCTCCCTGGTGGCCCAGTGGTTATACTCTCTGCTTCCACTATGGGTGGTGCAGTTTCAATCCCTGGTTGGTGAACTATGATCCTGCATGCTGTGTGATGTGGCCAAAATTTGAAATAAAGAAAAGAACAATGATGCACACAAGACTTTTGTGAGCTGTGTTTGGGTTGGTAATACTTGGGATACCCAGCATTCCCAGGTCCCATCCTGCCTTAGTCACTTCCTTCAGTTTCTGCAGATAAGCGCTCAGGCGAAAGGGACCCCTTTACTATGAGGCTCTTGCTTTAAAACTCCAGTGTAGAAATCTATCGGTGGTGGAGACCTTTTTACTTTGGCCAGCAGCAGACCTGAGGGGGAGCCTGGGCTGTCCTCCCAACCTCGATCCACACAGATTTACTGCTCTGATACTCATTTAACAAACATTGGTCGAGTGTCTACTACATGCCAGGCACTCTTCTAGGCACTTGGTCCTCATCAGTAAAGGACACACAAAAATTCTTACCCTCGTGGAACTTACAGCCTAAGATAAAAAGACTGACCGAGAAAAACGACAGCTTGTGGTAAGCACCATGAAGAAAACTGAAGCAGAGTAAGGAGGGAACGGGTGGTACAAGGATGTGTGTGTGTGTGTGTGTGTGTGTGTGTGTGTGTGTGTGTGTCCTCATGCACACATGTGTGTGCACTCCTACTTTAAATAGGGTGGTAACATGAGCAGAGGCCTGAAGGAAGGAGGGAGTGACATACAAATATATAAAGGAAAGCGTTCTGAGCAGAGGGAACAGTACACGCAGAGGTCCTGGAGTGGAAGCCTGGTTGGCATGTGGAAAGTGGAGCAAGAAGGCTAGTGTCCCTGAATGGAGTGGCCAGGGCAAAAGTGACAAGTGACGGGGTCCGAGAGGTATTGGGTGGGATTACGTATGATTGTCCGAGTCCTCATGGGCCACAAGAAGGTCTTTTATTTGTCCCTGAGGGATGTGTAAAGCCACTGGAGAGTTTGAGTAGAGAAGTGACAGGAGACTCAGGACTCTCAAAGGACCACTCTGGGTGCTCTGTGGAGTCCAGACCAGTGTTGTGCAATAGAAATATAACATGAGCCACAAAATGCGAGATATTTGTCATTTAAAATTTTTTCTAGTAGCCGTGGTAACAAGTAAAAGAAACAGGTGGAAATATTTTGATGTATGTAACTTAACCTAATATATCTAAATTATTAAGAGTACTAGCTGTGATCACTATAAAATTACTATTGAGGTTGTTAACATTTTTTACATACTCAGTCATCAAAATCTGGTTGTTTCACTCTTACAGCATCTCTTCGGAATAGTCACAGTTCAAATGCTTAATAGTCCTTTCTGGCTTGTGGTTACATAGCCAAAATTTGGTCTCTGTACCCTCCTCCCGCCCTGTACCAAAATGAATTTTGAGACAGAGTTTTGGGGGGGAGACGTAGAAAAGAGTAGCCTTATTGCTTTGCCAGGCAAAAGGGGCCACAACAGGATGATGCCCTCAAAGCTGTGTCCCAAACCTGGAGGGGGCAGTGAGGAGTTTTATAGTAATGGTTCAAGGAGGGCGTGATCAGCTCCTGGGCGTTCTTCTGATTGGTTGGTAGTGAGGTCACGGGACTGTGTGTGAGCTCAGTCGTGTCCGACCCTTTGCAACCCCATGAACCCACCAAGCTCCTCTGTCCATGGAATTCTCCAGGAAAGAATACTGGAGGAGGTTGTCGTTCCCTTCTCTAGGGGTAATGGGAGTCAGCCTTCTGGTTCCAACCTGTTTGGGGTCTGCGTGCTGGGGGGCAAAATACAGTTAACTTCTCCCACCTAGTGGGGTGTTTCTGTATCTGCAAAACAGCTCAAAGATACTGTTCCATGTATCCCTTGAAGGGGAACCAGGACCCTGCCCCAAGGCTCCACCATTGTTTTTTGACTGCTCTTCCATTGTCTCCGCATCCTGTCCCTTCCCTGATTAGCACCTGCTTGAAGAAATGGGAGTCAGACAGTTCTTGCAGTGGTGCAAATAAGAGAGAAGGGTGAATAAAGATGAGGCTGAGGGCATAAACACACCAGGGAGGAGCAATCTAGAGAGATCAAGGCTGCTCCCTAGCGCAGAGGGTAGAAGTTGATCAGTCTCCCACCCCTGCACCCCATAGGGAGGAGGAACTTTACTGGGAGTAACTCCGGGTCTGACACAAAACACCACGTTAAAAGAGTCCAAAAGTAGACTTTCGGCTTGGGCTGAGCATCGTAATCCCTTCCTCATCACACTCCAGCACCAGGAAAGCCCCACCATCTCTTCACCCCCAAATTATGTTGGAGACTTTATTAACATAGTTGGTGTGCCTGACACACTGCCAAACAAACTGAAACATCGGAGTCTGGAGGAGAGAAAGGTTTATTACAGGGCCAAGCAAAGAGATGAGGTGGCTCATGCCCTCAAAAGCCCCAGGTTTCCCAAGGGTTTCTGCAAAGTACTTTTAAAAGCCAGGGGGCTTCCCAGGTGGAGCAGTGGGAAAGAGCCCACCTGCCAATGCTGGAGACCAGGGTTCAATCCCTGGGTCAGGAAGATCCCCTGGAGAAGGAAATGGCAACGCACTCCAGCGTTCTTGCCTGGGAAATCCCATGGACAGAGGAGCCTGGCAGGCTATAGTCCATGGGGTTGCAAAGAATCAGACAGAGCAACTGAGCCAGAATGCAAGGAGGGGTTGTGGGGTTGCAGGGTACCTGATCACTTGGTACACAATCCTCTGACTGGCTGATGGTGAGGTAAAGGGTGGTGCCACAGGGGTGAACATTATCAGACTTAGACTCCAGGATGCCTGGGTCTCCACTGTCAAGTACTTAATATCTTCCATTTGGTTGGGGGGGGGGGCAGTGTTCATGTCTGCAAAACAACTGAGGAAATTTGCATCAAATACTATTATCTAGATACTTCAGAGAGGAGCTAAAGTGGAAGATAAGGAGGAAGTCCTGTCCCGGGAAGGCCCCATAGGTCCTGCTTGACCATCTTTATCAGCACTCCTCCATGAGGTGTGCCCTGGGGTGGGGGGCAGGTGGAAGATTTGTTTTCTCTTTGAGGCATGAATCTCCTGATTTGTGTTCTTGGTTAATCCCAAATGCATTCGATAATCAGGCTGGGTCAACCGTATTTTTATTCTTTAGAGGGGAGGCTGGGAGAGAATCCAGGGTTCCTCTCCCTACACCACATTTTGACTTTCATGGTTACAGGCACTTTTGTCGTCATGAGCCCTTTTTCTCATAAGAGATAAAAACTGTATTTTACTGTGACCTTGGTAAAAAGATGAATCTATTAATATTATATACGACATTTCCTTTGACTTAAAAGTTATTTTTTTCTTCTGATTTTAAGACAACATAAAACATTGTCCTGGGCCCCTAAAAGAATTGTGGGCCCCAGATACCATGCCTGCTGTGCCCAGTGGGGGCATTGACCCTTCACCCATCCTGTGCCCTCACCCCAACCCCCAAGAATCATTAAGGGCATTCGAGTCCCTCAAGACCTTTATAATGTGGCCTCTGAGTTAGATCAATCCCTGGGCAGGGGGCTAAGATCGCACTGCTGCGCAGTGTGGCCAAAACCAAAACTTTCACCTGTTTTCCCCCATAGAGAAAGTTAAAGGGACATGCAAAAGATGTATTTCAAAATATATATATTTATGTATTTATTTAGGCTGCATGTGGGATTTTTTTTTTTTCTTTTAGTTACAGCATGTGGGATCTAGTTCCCTGACCAAGGAATGAACCCAGGCCCCCTGCATTAGGAGCACAGTCTTAGCCAGTGGACCACCAGGGAAGTCCCTAAAATATGTATTATTTTTTCTTTTCCCCTATTCTTCAAAATCTGGCCTAAGCAGTCACAGGTGTTTGGTGAATTCTGCATTCTTTATTCAGTTGCTCAGCCCAGGCCAAGTTCAACAGATGTAACCCCTTCAATACCTTCCATGAGCCTTCCTGGGGGGAGGGGTCACCTGCAGTTTGGTTCTCCTCCTTCCAGGTACCTTGCGGGATAGTTCAGTTCAGTTCAGTTGCTCAGTGACTGAACTCTCAAAAGTTCGGTCTTTTTGAGACTCTTTGCGACCCCATGGACTGTCACCTGCCAGGCTCCTCTCTCCATGGGATTCTCCAGGCAAGAAAATGGAGTAAGTTGCCATGCACTCTTCCAGGGGATCTTCCCAACCCAGGGATTGAACCCAGGTATCCTGTATTGCAGGTGAACCACCCGAATCACCAGGGAAGCCTAAATGTGATTCAAACTGCGATCCAGTAGAGGCTGCCACCCCCACAGTGATTGCTGAGGAGCTGGGGGAATGCAAGAAGCAAGGTGAACAAGGAAACAAGATTGGCCCCAGATATATGAGGTGCATATGAAAGGAATGAATTCAGTGAGCCCAGAGGCTTGCATCTTCCCGTACATAAAACATTAAATTCCTTAACTTGGTACCTGATCTTTGATGTTCAGACTGCCTACTCCCTTTGTTGCAAACTTATATATATTCTGACTTCCCCTCCTAACTCCTTGGAGCAATTTTCTTGGAGGTATTGAGATGCTGTCTCCTGGGCTTGGAGTCCTAAACATTCCCACCAAATAAAATAACTCTCTACTTTCAGATTGTGACTATATTTCAGTCGAAAGTTTTATTTGGAGGGAATGTTTAGGACTTCAAGCCCAGGAGGCAGCGTCTCAAGTGACCCTGAGAGAATAGTTCCGAGGAGGCAAGAGGAGGAGCCAGGTTGTTTGGCCATAAAGGGCATTAAAAAATGATTGTTAATGAAAGAAAACCAGATATCCCAAGTTAAGGAATTTAGTGCTTTTCTATATATGGGAAGATGCAAGAGTCGGGGCTCGCTGAAATCCTTCCTTTGATGTGTACCTCAGGTATCTGGGGCCAGTTTCCAGCTTCCTCTGGGCTCATGTGGGCAGTGGCTGCAGTCTGAGGACCCTAGATGGCAGGAATTCTTTCCTTCCTGAGTTCCCTCAGAGCTCATCAGCTCACCACTCCCAGTGGCTGCAAGTGCTGGTGACTATGACATCCTTGCTTATTGATGTAGTAGGAAATTTTCCATTTCTTGTTATCATTATTGGAGAAGAGGAATTTTCAGACCTTCTTATCATTTTCAGCCTCCCTCCCCATAGTGGGTGGAATACTTTAAGCCACATTTGTTCTCATGCTCAAGCCCTTTAGTTGAGCATGAAGCAGAAGAACTTGCTTATCTGGTTGGTTAGAATTCGAGATATGCCCTGGCCTGGGCTTTGCTAGTAAGCTGTGCTGTTGGTCTGAAAGGTCTGGACTGACAAGACCTACTCTCTTTTTTGTATTCTGCCTCCTCAGGGCCTTGCCTGTCATTTCTGCCCATTTGATTGCCTGGGCAGGTGGACTTACTCTGTCCTAGCAACCTAGTCATCCCAGACTTGGAAGAGAAGCATTGGAAGCAAAAGGACTTAAGACTTACTTAAGACTTACTTAAGACTCCTAGCCTCAAACATATTCAATCTGATTTGTCATTTAGAAGCTAAGTCGTGTCCGACTCTTTTGCGACCCCATGGGTGGTAGCCCACCAGGCTCCTCTGTCCATGGGATTTCCCAGGCAAGAATACTGGAGTGGGTTGCCATTTCCTACTCCAGGGGATCTTCCTGACACAGGGATCGAACCTGCATTTCCTGCATTTGCAGCTGGATTCTTATCACTGAGCCACCAAGGAATCCCATTCAATCTTATGCATCCAGCCTAACTCCAGCTCAGCAGTGGGGGGTTGTTTTTCTACCAGTTCTTCAGCTAGTGTTCTTTGGGTATAGGACACTTAGGAATAAATCCTGAGGGGGAAGGATGAATGAACGGTCTATTACCCTAAACACCAACTCAAACCCTAAACAGCTCCTTTAATAGCATACAATCTACTATTAATTTCCTTATCTGTCGAATTTCCCAAACCAAAGCAGCATTCTAATAGCTCACCCATATTATTGTTTCCGAATAGCCCTTATCAGAAATGTAATGTTGTCCTGAGGGAGAAGTAAACAGAGAACAAAATAAAGAAAAAGTGCTCAGTCAAGACTCTTTATGCACCTATTTCAAATTCACTTTTTAGAAAAATCATTAAATGGTATGCTTTGGAGGCTTATTGGCAGGGAAATGAAGCCATAGAACAGGGTCCCCAATCTCCGGGATCTAATTCTTGATGATCTGAGGTGGAGCTGATGTAATAATAATAGAAATAAAGTGCATGATAAATGTAGTGTGCTTGAATCATCCTGAAACCATCCCCCAATCCAGTCCATGAAAAACTCGTCTTCCAGGAAATGGGTCCCTGGTGCCAAAAATGTTGGGGCCTGCTGCTTTAGAACTTCATACAGAGTCAACACTCACCATCACCTCCCCATCAGGCAGGTGCACTCAGGCTCCTCCGAGAACTCACACACTCAAGAGTTAACATTAACAATTTACATGTTAATACAACAACAATAACATGTCTGATGAGCTGGGCCATCAGTCGTATAATTTAAACGACTAAAATAGACATCATGAAGGACCACAACGTAATAGTATTTTTTTAAAGATTTTATTTTTTTAAACAAGTATTCATAGATACTTGTTTATACATTATTCAGATAATTCTCATAAGAAAAAACACTGAAACTTGAATGCCCAAACTGAATAAAATGCTCAGAAATGGGAATTGTGACTATTTAAAGTATATTCTTGTCGCTCTGTTTTTTCTCCAATGCAAGACTTGTGTGAATAACAGGGCTTTTGGCTTGGTTTGGGGAGAGTTTTACATTTGCAAATTAATGACCCAATCCTCACTGAAATGGTAATGTCCGAATACTTCATTTCTAAAACAAACCCAGATCTGGAATTTTTAATAGCCTGGGCCTGAGATTGGTGTTCATTTGTGCCCTGCGGCATACTTCCAAGACTGACAGGAAAAAACCCAACTGAGCACAATTGTTGGGACCATTTGAATGAAGGAGAGCAATTCATTTGAGTTTTACACTGCATTTTTTCAGTAAGTCATTTAATGCAGCAGTGTCTACAATCAGCCACTACTGAGAAATTATGGGAATTTTAAAGTATTTATAAAAAATGATTTATAATGTTATATGAGTTAATTCAACAGATATTTATAAGCACCTTTTTTGTGTCAGGCACTTTGTGGCTATAAAGACAAACTAGACAGGGTATTTTAACTTTTTATTTTTGTATTGGAGTATAGCTGATTAACAGGCTTCCCTGGTAGCTCAGCTGGTAAAGAGTCTGCCTGCAATGCAGGAGACCCCAGTTAGATTCCTGGGTCAGGAAGATCCCCCACTCCAGTACTCTTGAGCTTCCCTGGTGGCTTAGACTGTAAAGAATCCACCTGCAATGTGGGAGACTGGGGTTCGATCCCTGAGTTGGGAAGATCCCCTGGAGGAGGGTATGGCAACCCACTCCAGTATTTTTGCCTCGAGAATCCCCATGGACAGAGGAGCCTGGAGGGCTACAATCCATGGGGTTGCAAAGAGTCGGACACAACTGAGAGACTAAGCTCAGCACATGGCTGATTGGCAATGTTGTGATAGTTTCAGGTGGACAGCAAAGGGACTCAGCCATACACATACCTGTATCCTCCCCTAAAGTCTCCTCCTATCAAGGCTGTCGCCACTTACATTGAGCAGAGTTCCTTGTGCTATACAGTAGGTCCTTGTTGGTTACCCATTTTAAACATAGCAATGTGTATATGTCCATCCCAAACTCCCTAACTATCCCTCTTCCCATCTCCCCTCTGCCCCAGCCTTGCAACCAAAAGTTCATTCTCTAAGTCTGTGAGTCTGTTTCTGTGCAAAGTAAACAGGATTTTGAAAAAGAATTATAATAGGAGGTGATAGATGCTATGAATGTGATAGAATTATGCCTAGAGGGTGTGGTCCCAGGGTTGGGGTGGAGGATGGACAGGAAAAAAAATATTAGAACTTGTCTTTATCTCATACTTCAAGTTTTTCTATTTTTGTATGTTTTTAGATAGACATAATTGGTCCAATGACACACAATTTATAAATAGACATATGTAGCTATGGTATATAATTGGTCATTTAGAGAACACTGCTAAACAAGACCAGAAATAGGAATCATTTGATCTGATGTGTGGAGGACTCAAAATAATGTTCCCAAATGAGCATATTTGATCAGAATGCCCCAGGAAGCCTGGGCAGAAAAGTAAAGGGACCACGTTAGTCAGAAGAAAAGTACTGCAGTGTTTTTCACACGTGTGTGAGCGTGTGTGCTCAGTCATGTTTGACTCTTTGCAATCCAACGGCTCCTGGAGGAGCCCTCCAGGCTCCTCTGTTCATGGGATTCTCTATGCAAGAATACTGGAGTGGGTTGCCATTTCCTCCTCCAAGGGAACTTCCCCACCCAGGGATCAAACCCGAGTCTCCTGTGTCTCCTGCAATGGCAGGAGGATTCTTTGCCACTGAGTCACCCGGGGAAGCCCAATAACACATTTACAAAATGTGGAAAGGCTAAAGAGAGCCCTGCATCCGTGGTGGGACCAGTGAGGGGAGGAAGGGGCAGACTAGGTAGAAACATGGAGAAAGACTTTGCCAAGTTCTCAGACCTGTGTTTTACCAAGTGCAACGGACAGGAGGGGAGGAGAGAGCAGGATGGCTAACCCTTGCCCCTGTGGATCAGTCCATGGGGTTCTCTTCCTGGTGATGATGCTGAGTGGGTCTCTCTCTGTGGGAGGAAACAAGGAATGAGAATACACCCCTCTCCTGCCTCACTGAACCTCTAAAAGGTAGCCCTGATAGGAGAGGGTCTGGATTTTTCATTCTTGGACCATAATGGTCCTCCAGCAATCTATGGCCATATCCCTATCATTGATGACCACAGTGTTGATCTCAGACTTGGGGTTAGATAAGAATTATACTTGAACTCACTCTTTTTTCCTTTTGACTGTGCTGTACAGCATGTGGAATCTTAGATCCCTGACTAGGGATTGGACCCGTGCCCCCTCATTAATTAATTAATTTTAATTGGAGGATACTTTACAATATTGTGATGGTCTTTGCCATACATCAGCGTGAACTGGCCACAGGTATATATGTGTCCTTCCCCATCCCGAACCCTCCTCTCACCTCCCTCCCCACCCTATCCCTCTGGGTTGTCCCAGAGCACTGGCTTTGGGTGTCCTGAGAAGCAGGAATTCTTAACCACTGAGCTTACAAGGGAGGCCCCCCAGTTACTGAGAGGTCCTTTAAATTCTGTGCCTGCCATGTTCCTTCCTGCAATCTCTTCTCTTCCAGCACCACTCCCTCACTTTTTTCCCTATTCTCAACCAACCCCTGGGTGCTTCAGTGAGTCACTTTTGCAGCTTCTCTGAGCAGAGGTAAAAATGTGTTTTTAAGATTTGTGGTCTCCCTTCTTTTCCTTCTCTTCTGTCCCTCTCAAACTAGGTGTTAATGTACAGAGCAGGGAAACCCAAAACCAGGACTTGTCTCCTCTCAAATGCCAAAGAACCTGACTGATTTAAGCAAAGAGACTCCAACACCCACTTGACTTAAAGCTAGTAAAATACTATTTCCGAAAATTGTGTTTCAATTGTGTGAGACATTATCATGCCACGGCTATTGTTATTGAAGTCAGAGAACTGTAAAGGAAGTATATTTTTAGAAGAAAAGAGACATAAATCATGTTTTGGTTCTAGCTTTTTCGATTAAATGATGTGTGTGTCGCGAAGCCTAGCATTTCTCTTCTCGATTAATGAGATGTCCTCAGGGTTCCGTGGCCGCCTTTCTGGGGTCTGGTCAGCTGTACCCACCCCACCCAGGGACTTGCATCCTTACCAGCTCAGGGCCCACTCCTGGGCTTGCTACTGCCCTCTGCAGACAGCTCTCCTGTCTTCTCACCCCCGATGTCATCTCGTGCTAGAAGGCGTTTCCTGACAAGATGAACTGCAGGCCCACTGTCTTTTCACCTTCCTGCAAGTGTTTCTCTTACTTCGCTGACTCTATGTGTGTGGCTTTTTTTTTTATCCCTCCCCTTTTCTATCACTTTGGGTCCTTTCTTCATTTTCCGACTTCTATTCAAATCCCACCTTCTCCCTGAAACCATCCTTGATGATTCAAGCCAGAGTTTTCTTTCTCCCAAGAACAATTGCAACTGTTGGATTCATCTGGATTTCTCCTCTAACTGCCTGGTGCGCCAGTGTGGTTACCTGGTACCTAGTGAGGAGACATACACAGGTGAGATAACATATAGTTTTTTATAGTTATAGATAAAAACTATAGATATTTATAGTTTGCTTTTTTCTTTCTGGATATTTTGTGAGTTTCTAAAGGGCAGAGGCTAAGTTCTAAACACCGAATCTTTAGATTCCACAGGTAACTGATATCATATGGCATTTGTCTTCATCTCACTTCACGTAGTATGATAATATCTAGGTCTATCTATGTTGCCACAAATGGCATCATTTCATTCTTTTTGATGATTGAGTAATATTCCATTATATATGTATACATATAAACATTACATATCCATATATATGTATATATGACTAAATAAAAGGATATGTAGAGTTCCCTGGTGGCCTAGTGGCTAAGATGCTGGGCTTTCACTACTGTGGCCCAGAGTCAATCCCTGGTTGGAGAACTGAGATCCCACAAGTTGAACAGTGTGGCCAAAAAAAAAAAAAGACATACAAATGAGCTTATTTCTGAAACAGAAACAGACCCACCAATATAGAAAATAGTCTATATATAAAATAGATAACCAACAGGGGACTGTACTCAATATTCTATAATAGCCTATACGGGAAAAGAATCTGAAAAAGAATGTACATATGAATCATCGTGCTGTACACCTGAAACTAGTAAGATAGGTAAGTCAACTATCGGGGAAGGCAATGGCACCCCACTCCAGTACTCTTGCCTGGGAAACCCCATGGACGGAGGAGCCTGATAGGCTGCAGCCCATGGGGTCGCGAAGAGTTGGACACGACTGAGCAACTTCACTTTCACTTTTCACTTTCATGCACTGGAGAAGGAAATGGTAACCCACTCCAGTGTTCCTGCCTGGAGAATCCCAGGGATGGAGGAGCCTGGTGGGCCGCCGTCTATGGGGTCACACAGAGTCGGACACAACTGACACGACTTAGCAGCAGCAGCAGCAAGTCAACTATACTTCAGTAAAATAAAACACTGAAGCTTGTTGGTGCCCCTCACACCTGGCACAGCATCCGCAGAGCAGGTGTTGGGGTGTTCCAGGACGGAGGTGCAGAGGAAGGGTAGGTGGGGTGTCGTTCTGGGCTCAGCAGTAGCCAGCTCTCCTCCCTTCTGGTTACAGGCACTGTGCCTTCCCCACTTTGCAATGAAACCCCAGCAGGAAACATTTGTCTGCCTGCTGGTGCTTTAGCAATGATGGCCATGAAAAGGAACTTGAGCTGAGGTGGCAGTCAGCCCAGAGGTCACCCACAATGTGAAACAGCTGGCCTGGAGGGGCATCTGGGCCAGCAGCAGAACTGGCAGGACCAAGAGAGCCTTGGTAGCTGTAAGCCATTGACATTTGCAGGTTGTTACCTAAGCATAGCATTGCCCATCTAATGGATACTTCTTATTTAAATCCTTAGAGATTAAGAGGTTAAATATGTAATTGAGAGCCAAAGTGGGATGCTTGGAAATTTGGCACCTTAAATGCAACAAATCTAAACTAAAACAGGGAGCAATTCAGGGCAAGAAGGAGGGTTTTGGAGTCAGGCTGACCAGGGTTTGAGCCCTGGCTCCTACAAGTTACATGTCCTGAACTGGTAGTTGTCAAGCTTTTTGGTCTTAGGATCCCTTTGTACTCTTAAAACTTACTGGGGACCCCAAAGAACTTTTGTTTTTATGGGTCACATCTATGAATATTTGTTGTTTTAGATACAAGACCAAAGATTTTTAACAGTGACTTATTAATTTGTGTAAAAATAATTATAGTGGCACGTTCCTGGCTGTAGAGTGGTTAAGACTCTGCATTTCTACCGCAGGGGTGCAGGTTTGATCCCTGATCTGGGAACTAAGATCCCGCGTGCCTCAAGGTGTAGCCAAACTGCCCCCCCGACCCCCCGCCCCAGCCAAACCTGCACTATACCTAGGGCTTCCCAGGTGGCACTAGTGGTAAGGAATCTGTCTGCCAATGCAGGAGACACAGGAGATTCAGTTCAATCCCTGGGTCTGGAAGATCCCCTAGAGTAGGAAATAGCAACCCATTCCAGTATCCTCACCTGGAGAATCCCATGGATAGAGGAGCCTGGCGAGCTACAGTCCATGGGGTCACAGAATCAGACATGACTAAGCAACTGGGCACACAACCATGGTGCATATCACTCCATCACATGCTAATATATTTTTGTGATAAATAACTATCAGTCAGTCAGTCAGTCAGTTCAGTCGCTCAGTCGTGTCCGACTCTTTGCGACCCCATGAACTGCAGCACGCCAGGCCTCCTTGTCCATCACCAACTCCCGGAGTTTACCCAAACTCATGTGCATCGAGTCGGTGATGCCATCCAGCCATCTCATCCTCTGTCATCCCCTTCTCCTCCCGCCCTCAATCTTTCCCAGCATCAGGGTCTTTTCCAATGAGTCAGCTCTTCGCATCAGGTGGCCAAAGTATTGGAGTTTCCGCTTCAACATCAGTCCTTCCAATGAACACCCCACCCAAATTCTTTAATATCTAGTTTAATAGAAGGTGGATTCTCATATTTGTTTCTTTGTCTGTTGAGATATGCTGTTTTGGATGAAGTAAATGAAGATTCAGCTTCACAGGTACACAATTGGAAAACGGGTTTTTAATAATATTTCAATGAAATTGTGGGCATTCTTTGATATTACACCAAGATTCAAGACAATCAGGAGTTTCTTAAAGATTAGTTGCAACTTGAAACTGAAGTCTTATCAGGGAACTTCTGTATGGGGTTTAATTAAAACCCATTACTTTGAATGAAACTTTAAAAAAAACCCATTCATGATTTTGTAACATCTTACATAGGTCCTTTGGAAAATAGTTTCCCAGAAGTTGCAGGACTTAACAAATGTTAACTCATGTTGTTATACAGTATCAAAACATCACATTTATTAACACTATCATTGATGTCACTGAAAAATCTTCATGGATGGGGAGGCTTTGAAGCTCATGGCAGCAGAAACAAATTGTCCAAAATTCAAGTTTCATGTTAAAGCTTATATCTTATAGTTGTCACAAATAACATCAGCTGTTTTCTTTGAAGTGGAAGGTTCAGTTTATTTTTGAGAAAATGTTTTCCCGGTCCCTAAGGGTGAATTACCAGTTTACATGTCAGTCTGTCAACTAAAAACCACGTTCTGTAAAAAAAGCAGCTAGTTCAACTTGCAACTCAAGCATCATACAGGTGCTTTTCCTTGAGACAACATCGTAGTTTGATATACAGCAGAAGGACTTTTATGTTATGCCTCAGTTTCCCCCACAAAATGTTAAAAAGCTGTCTACTCAAGGGTGTAATTTAATAAAAGCATTAATTTGTCCTGCTGCAGCAAGGGTCCTTTTAAGTGATCTGGCTTTTTTGTTGTTGCCACTGCCTTGATTAGTGCTAAGGCAATAATATTTTTTCCCATAAGTGGTTTTGCAAGATTGGTGGAAATTCAACACAGGAAAAAAAGGTAACATTGTATCTGCCACTGCCACTGCCACTGCCACTGCCAAGTCGCTTCAGTTGTGTCTGACTCTGTGCGACCCCATACACGGCAGCCCACCAGGCTCCACCGTCCCTGGAATTCTCCAGGCAAGAATACTGGAGTGGGTTGCCATTTCCTTCTCCAATGCATGAAAGGGAAAAGTGAAAGTGAAGACCCGCAATCGTGTCCGACTCTTAGCGACCCCATGGACTGTAGCCTACCAGGCTCCTCCGTCCATGGGATTTTCCAGGCAAGAGTACTGGAGTGGGGTGCCATTGCCTTCTCCGAACATTGTATCTAGTACTATTATAAAAAAGTTTTGACCTTGTGAACCTGGGCATTTGAAAGGGTCCAGGGAACACCAAGAGGATCATAGACCGTATGCGAGAAATGCTGTCCTAATGTAAGTTGCCTGACCTCTCTAAAATAGGAATAAAGCTGTTTTGAGAAGTAAATAAAATATTATTTAATAAGAAATAATGCATGGAGAGCACCTAGTATTGTACTGGTACATAACAAGTGTTTGTTAAATGTTCACTATTACTATTAATCTAATCTATTGATATGTGAGGGTGTAGCTATCATTTATAATAGTAGTAATGATGATACGCTTTCATTTTTCTCCATAAACTCATTCCTTTGGCAGATCTCCATTATAGTTAATGTCTCCATCTGTCTCTTGTGGTCCTTCTCTCCACTCAAGCCAGAGTCTACTCACTCACAAACACTGCTGATGTGACCTCTGTTGGTCCTCAAGATGGTCCCTTCTCTGCCATTCCTACTGCCACCAGCTGGCTTACGGAGCATGGTTTGGTGGAAAGAGACTGCCACCAAAGACAGTTCTGGCTGTTGGTATTTGACCTGCCCAAGTTTACTAATCTGTAAAGTGGGAAAAATAGTCTTTATATCTATATCTATATCTATATCTATATATCTATATATATATATCTATATCTATATATATATCTTTTTTTCTAGTGAGGATTAAATGAAATAATAAATTTGAAAGTAACTGATACATGTATATGTATAGCTGATTCACTTTGCTGTAAAAGTAGAAACTAATACAACATTGTAAAGCAACTATATATGCCAATAAAAATTTAAAAATAAAAGTAAAAGATAAAGTAGCTGGTGGAGTGTCTAGTTATGGCAAATGTTCAGTGCATGTTAGTACATTTTAACTGTATAAATTCTTCCGACCTATGAGCATGGAATATCTTTTAATTTACTTGTCTTTAATTTCTTTTATTTATGTCTTACAATTTTCAGCGTACAGGTATTTCACCTCCTTGGTTAATTTACTCCTAGATATTTTTATTTTTTTGATGCAATTACAAATGGAATTGTTTTTTAAATTTCTCTTTCTAATAGTTTATAGGAACACAACAGATTTTTGTGTACTGATTTTTTTCTTTTCTTTTTTTTTACTGAACTCCTTTATGAGTTTTAATGGTTTTCTGATGAAGTTTCTAGGGTTTTGTGTACAGAAAATCATGTTATTCACAAAGAGCACAGATACCAGTGTTGGTAGGAATGTAAATTGGTATAGCCACTATGGAAAATAGTAAAGAGTTTCTTTAAAAAGTTAAAATAGAACTACCAGATCTGGCAATTTCACTTCTGGATATTTATCTGATGAAAACAAAAACATTAATTTTTTTAAAAAAACACCAATTTGAAAAGACATGCACCCTATTGTCACTGCAGAATTATTTACAACGGCCAAAAGATGGAAATGACCTAAGTGTCCATTGTTGGATGAATAGATAAATTGTGGTATATATAGAGTATTATTCAGGTATAAAAAAGAAATGAAATCTTGCTGTTTTGTGACAAAATGGGTGAACCTCAAAGGCCTTATGCTAAGTGAAGCAAGTCAGACAGAGAAAGACAAATACTGTATGAACCTTCTTTTCTTTTAATTGGAGGATATTTTCTTTTCAATGTTGTGTTGGTTTCTGCTGTACATTAATGTGAATCAGCTATAAGTATACATAAATCCCCTCCCTCTGGAGCCCCCTCCCACCCCCTGATCTATGTGGAAGTTAAGACATGCATACTCCAAGCTCATAGATGCAGGTTGGTGGGTACCAGAAGCAAGGGGGTAGAGGGAGGGAGAAATGGATGGATTTTTTTAAAGTTTAAATAAATTGAATTTTAAAATTGGATCATAGAGAGTAAATAAAATATACAAAATTGCAAAAAAAGAAGAGAGGGATGCTTCCTGTTGCTCTGTTGATACGCCTAAAAGGAGTGATTCCTGATCTTTACTGAGAACCAGAGGTTACGTGATTCTAGAAAGGAGAACAAAAGAACCAAGTGGATAATCTGTTTCTGATCAGAAGTTTCTAGAAGATAGCTTTTTTTGGTAGAGAAGAGTCTACACCTTTTTCTATCTTCAAAAAACCCCAACAGCTTCAGATATCTGGGCTTGTCCTGGGGGACTACAGAGATGGTAACCTCGGTTGTATTTCCTGTATCTTGGTTCAGGGCTGATAGTCTGTGGGAATTTAGTCTCTTTGGGTAAAAAATCCTGGTTCAAAGTGTGGCTTGATAGAATGGATTTCACTTATAGTCTTGGAATAGCTTTGAAAGCAAAGGGAGACAAGCTCATCAGAGGCGTGGAAGACACCCTCTGATTAATTGTCATCAGAGTGTTCTTCCTGAGCGCCTGCTGCACGGGAGGTGTGGCCACTGGGTCTACTCTGAGAGACGGAGGTCTTTACTTTCTCTTCTATAGGCGATAAGATTCCCCTCGTTTCCCTAAAGGTTAGGGCCTCAGGTGACGTGACTGATTTCTTCCCTAGAATCATGTGTGCACTGACTCTGGGGTGGGGCATGGCTGCAGTTGTGCTCAGGCCCTCAGTCGTGACAGACTCTGTGCGACCCCATGGACTGTAGTCCCCACCAGGCTCCTCTGTCCATGGGAGTTCCCAGGCAAGAATGATGGAGTGGGCTGCCATTTCCTCCTTCAGGGGATCTTCCCGAGTCTTCTGCATTGGCAGGTGGGTTCTTTACCACCGAGCCACCTGGGAAGCCCATGGGACATGGTTAGTGGATGGTTATATCATGGGTCTGATTATCACAAAGACCCAGTTTTAGACATTCTACTCCATTGTCAGACCTCAGGGCGGATTTTAGTTTGAGAAAATAACCCTCAAGGCGCATGCATAATTCATAAGGCCACTTTTCTGTGTGCAGAGGAATGGTTCTCTTGATGCCGTGTGAGAGGGCCCTGAGAATGGGGAGCTGGGGTCTGTCCCCTGGTCTTTGCTGGCACCGGGCAGGATGCCCACGCTGGACTGGGCAAGAAGCCTGCACCCTGTCACCACTGCCCCACACCCCAGACACCTCTGAGCTTTGCAGTGTACATGTGAGCTTCTGTCTGGATGCCCTTCTTTTTTCTCTCAGCCCAGAACCTCCCATTTCCCCTTTAAGACCCTGTCCAAAGGTCACGTCCGCTTTTATAATAACCAAATCCTATGGCCCTGATAGAGTCTGTTTTCCCCTCTGTATGTTCTGAAGTGTTCCCACCTGTGCTATAGTGTTTCATTATAGCAGGAACATTACTTCTCAACTTAAAAAAAAAATTATTGCATTTATTTATTTGGCTGTGCCAGGTCTTAGTTGTGGCACGTGGTATTTTTAGCTGAAGCATATGGGATCCAGTTTCCTGATCAGGGATTGAACCCAGGCCCCCTGCATTGGGAACCCAGAGTCTTAGCCACTAGGCCACCAGGGAAGTACCACTTCTGAATGTTTCTGTCTCTCTCACTGGACTGGGAATTCTTACAACTAGGGCCACGCTTTGTGCTTGTTTGTATCTGCCCCAGAGCTGAGCAATGGGCATGCCAGCTAGAAGGCGTTCATTGGGTCAGCATCAGTTGAATGAATGAATGAATGCAGTCCAGCCTTTGGGCCTGCTGCTGCTGCTGCTGTTAAGTCGCTTCAGTCGTGTAGGACTCTGTGCGACCCCAGAGACGGCCGCCCACCAGGCTCCGTCGTCCCTGGGATTCTCCAGGCCAAGAGTACTGGAGTGGGTTGCCATTTCCTTCTCCAAGGCATGAAAGTGAAAAGTGAAAGTGAAGTCGCTCAGTCGTGTCTGACTTCTAGCGACCCCATGGACTGCAGCCTACCAGGCTCCTCCATCCATGGGATTTTCCAGGCAAGAGGACTGGAGTGGGTTGCCATTGCCTTCAATGTATAGCTATTAAGTGATCAGAAACCACCTTTATAATAATCTCATAAACTTATGAGATTATTTGGTGATCCATGGTTTTCTCCATCTAGTATTATGTTCTCCTTTAGTATTTAGAAAATTCTTTTTAAAAATTACCAGTCTGTCTTAATCATGAGACGATAGCCCCCCACCCCCAAAAGAGGTGACTCCCTGGTTTTACCCCTGCACAGAGCAAGGGCATACTTTCAGGGGTGCGTGTGGAGATGGCACCTGGAATTCAGGTGAGTGAACCCCAGGAAGAGAGTTATGACCTGCTCATTTTCGTGATCTTACAGTGAATGAGATGAATATTTTTTCTGTTGAAAGGTCTCCCCTTAATGGTTGGTGGTTCAGGTGGCAAAAGAGGCACGGAGGCAGATGGTGTGTCACTGTGAACACTGGTGTCCCCACGGGCACGTCTTGTCCTAGGCACCTCTCAATCTGTGATTAGATGGGGAGGGAGCACTCCGAGCAAATCCACTGATCATGTGACTAGAGTAAGTGAAGAGTAATCCTTTTTAAAACGTGAGTTATGGAGCTCTGTGATGTGCCATTTATCTGTGTCTGCTGTGGGAAGGAAGCATGCCAGGGCAAGTTTACGACTTGGTGCTCTTGGCTGTATTTAGGGCTGTTTCCCACACCTTTACTACACATGGATGAAAACATTAAGCACCTAGAGCTGTTTGTTATCAAACATGGAGTAGATATGTGAACACATAGTAAGTAAGCTGCTTAATTTCTAGGTTTCTGTGTCTGTTTAAACACTTTAATGTTTTGTTTGTTTCAGTTTGAGTGGATTTTTATTTACGTATTTGGTTGTGCTGGATCTTAGCTGCATCATGTGGGATCTTTAGCTGTGGTGAACTCTTAGTTGCAGAATGTGGGATCTAGTTCTCTGAGCAGGGACTGAACTCCAGCATTGGGAGCGCAGACAGAGTCTTAGCCACTGGACTACCAGGGAAGTCTCTTGTTTTAATATTTAATATCTAATATATTCGAGAAAGCTTTTCTTGGAAGAAAGCTGAACAGCTCTGGAACCTGGAAGACTTCTAGAACTCTAAACCAGGCAGGTGAATTTTAAAGGACAGAAGGGATCGATGCTGCTGCTGCTGCTGCTGCTAAGTCGCTTCAGTCGTGTCCGACTCTGTGCAACCCCATAGACGGCAGCCCACCAGGCTCCCCCGTCCCTGGGATTCTCCAGGCAAGAGTACTGGAGTGGGTGCCATTGCCTTCTCCGCTAAACCAGGCAGGTGAATTTTAAAGGACAGAAGGGATGGATGCAGTCAGTCATACTCTGCAAAAGCTTCACTAAAAAATGCAAAAGGAAGGAATGCTGTGTTTCTTTTCCCTCTTAGAAAAATGGTGTTGACAGGGGGCCACAAACCTTGGCTGAATGACACCAAATAATACTATTGGCAGTCACACAAAATATTCAATCCCCAGTTATAAGACTTCAGTGTAAACCAAAGAGAAAAAAAACAACAAACCACCATTGCCTCAAGACATCTTTTTAAAACAATTGTAGCAGCTGTTGTAAGGGCAGAGGACCATACTGGCCCCAGGCACTCAAGGTCAACCCTCCCAGCGAGCATTCACCTTTATTGGTCGAAAGACAGCAAACATTCAGCACTTGCTTCTGTCTCGCCCACATCTCACTGGCATCCCTAGGGCCTGGCATTGGTCTTCACTTGATGTTCAGCAAGTGGGTGGACGCTGCGTGTGCATGTGGAAGATACTGGTGTTCAGAGGGTGCTTGGTGTAGTGAGAGGCACAGAGCGGGCATCCAAAAAATATGAGGAAATAGGAATGAAAACATGGACGTGACCTTCAGGAGGCCACGGTCGGATGAGTCCCGCCCCCTTCCTAGGAGGCAGCAGTGGGTTGAAGTTTCCAGGGGAGGTGTGTGTGTGTGTGTGTGTGTGTTGTGTGTGTGTGTGTGTGTTGAAGTTTCCAGGGGAGGCGTGTGTGTGTGTGTGTGTGTGTGTTGAAGTTTCCAGGGGAGGTGTGTGTGTGGGGGGGGGTGTTGAAGTTTCCAGGGGAGGTGTGTGTGTGTGTGTGTGTGTGTGTGTGTGTATGCGCGTGGTGCTGCAAGACCCTCGGGGGCTGCAGCTCCTCTGTAATTGCTTCCTTTTCCACCACCATCTTCCTCGCTGAGGAGGGCCACTCACCTGGGGGACAAGAGGGACTTTCCCAAGGAAGTTTCCATGGTCCCTCCACTTTTCTGCATTCCAATGTAATTTATTTTCTTAATCAGACTTTTGAATAAAATTCCACCCTTCCTCTTCCATTATGGTGAACACTTAAAATTACATTTACACAAACTTGTATTAAAAGCCAAATTCCAGGCCTAAGCTATTGGCAACATTCCCTTTCAAAAGAGAATATGAAGCAAATTAGTTGAGCTGATTAAAAACACCTTCATCAATGTAGAACTGTTGGTGCCAACAATATTAAGAGTTGAATTATTGATTTTTTTAATAACAGATGGTACATTAGCAGGGAGGGAAAACGATTCTCCTTCCTCTCCTTCCTTCCTCGGCCGCCCATCCCCCTTTTAGCTTCACTTTGGGGATAAGAAGGGACACTGATCTATTGTTGGCAATCTAGGAAAGGAAGGTGATGGAGCAAGGCAGGAGCGCACGAAGGCAGAGGATGCGGCCCAGGTTAAATGCTAGGAAGGAAAAGAAGTGGAGACCGCAGGGAACAGAGGTCAGACGCCTGAAGGAGGCCGCTGTCCCCGCGGAGGGGCGGACACCTCTACCGGCAGCCTGGCCCCTGGGGACCTTCAGGCCACAGCCGCGAGCCGGGAGGGCGCGGGAAGCGCGCACAAGGGCGCTCCCGCTACCGGCCGCCAGAGGGCGCGTCCGGAGCCAGCGCGGGGCCGGGGAAGGGAGGAGGGGAGCCGCGGAGACGGGTCAGCCGCGGCGGCAGGGGCGGCGGCGGCGGCAGCGGTGTAGCTCCGCTCCCCGCGCGTCTCCCGTCCCCGCGCCCGGATAGGGCGCGCAGCCCCGCCGCCAGGATGCGGCCGCCCGCCCGCCGCGGCCGCCGCCTGGCGCTGCCGGCACTGCTCTCGCTGCTCACCTGCTCCTTGGGTAAGTAGCGGGCGGCCCGGGCGCGCACCGGAGAGGCGTGGGCTCCCCGGGCGCAGCCGCCCGCGCCCCGCGTCCGCGCCAGGGGAGACGCCGGGCGGCCCAGCCCTGCCCTGCCCCGCGGGCGCCCGCGCCCCGCCGTCCCGTCCCCGCCGCGCCCGCGGCGGCAGCGCCCTCTCCCGGCGCCCTGGCCAACTCCGGCTCCCCGGGACCCTGGGTCCCCGGGGTGCTCCTGGCCGGCCCCTTTCGGCTCGCTGGGGTCCCGCCGCCGCTCCGGTTCGACTCGCGTCTCCGAGCTTCCTTCCGCCGGGAGCAGGCTGCCGGCCGGGCCGCGAGGGCGCGGCGCCCACCCCCACAGGAAGCGCGGAGTGAATCTGCAACTGCGAGAAACTTTGGAGCGAGGGAAGCGGCGGCCGCGGGCCCGCCCCCCTGCCTTCCGCCCGCGTCCCGCCGGCCCTCCGCGCCCCGCGCTGGCGGCGGAGGCTGGAGGCGGGCGGGAGGGCTCTGCGGCCCGGGCTCCCGCGCTCTCTGGCCCGCACCGCCTGCTCGGCCCGCGGGGGCAGCCAGCGGTGCACCCCCCACCTCGCCCGGGGCTCCCTGTGGGGGTCTCGCGGACCTGCCCGGGCCCCTTAGGCTGGGGTGTCCACCGGGCACCAGCCCCTTCTACCGGATCCTTGACCAGGAAGGGAGGACCGGGTACCCGGCTGGGCCTCTGGGTGTCGGTCGGGGCGCGGGGGAGGCCGTAGGGAGCTTTCCGGAGCCTGCATCTTCCTGGGGAAGAATTAGAGAACTCTGCAAACAGTGCTTGTCTGCTGCTGCTGTAATGCCCCTTCCCTTTTTTTTCTTCCGTGCTCCTCGCAAGAGCACCCCCCCCAATAAAATAATGTGATAAAAGTTAAAAAAAATCATTGCAATTGACTTTCATGGTTGAGATGTGCTCAAGTTTGAAACCTTGGAGGAAAAATATTCCTATTAGCATTCTCGGGGTTGTTGTCATCTCAGACTTTTTGTTTCCAGCCTGTTAAGAGGCAGTGATTTCAGATTTTTAGAAATGGCAGAATGGTGCAATTTCGGAAAAGACGTAGCGTCATTGTGCACTGCTGTTTCGGTAGCCCACCGGAACCTTGGCAGCCGTTTCTATTTGGACTTAAAACTCTCGAAATAAGGACCTTGACTGTGTACCCCTGGCCTGTCTATAGCAGTTCAGTAAGTGTGGGAAAAGCCAGTGAAATTAATTGGTAATTGTTCACACGCGTGATTAAGTAACAATGTAATTAAAAATGTTTGGGCACCTTGGGCAGCGAAGGCTGTAATTGACGATGGGGGCGCTACTGAACTTGGCGGGGATCTGCTTTAGCAGAAGCGTGCATTGCTGGGGTGGGGGCGCCCGGAGAGCAGGGCAGGTTGGAGGGGGCTAAGAGACTCCCGGCGGCATCAGTTGGCCTGCTGCCTGGACGTTTAGCACCTCACCAAATGGGGTGGGTGGGAGCTGAAATTGGCGTTCTATTTATAGCTCTGCACTTTGTAACTGCTGTACTGGGAATGTAATATTTGTGTGTAATATATTCACTATCGGGGCTGAAGTGCACACTTGTGTTGCGCTGTGGATCTGTTTTTCACTGCAGGAAAGGGAATGCCTGCACTTGGTAATATATTACTGGACATTCAGAATGAACTAAAATGTCCACACATTCTTGAGAGATGTGTTTTAGCCTTGTGAAGTTGTCAGATAAGCACAATAAATAAGACATAAAACCTATTAAAAGATCCCTGTGAGACATTTGGTGTTGTGAAGGGGATTTCATGGGTTGGTACAGACAGGAAGCTGTGTTCTTCCAAATCTGAAGTAAATCATGAGTTCCTTTTACTGTGGTCTGCTTTGATGTTGTGGAGGGACAGGGAGAAATAGAAAGGTGTGGTACGCAGCCTTCATATGTCTTCAAATCAGGATTCTTGGACTCTTGTTGACATAGAGAACATGATAGGAGTTCCAAGGCATGGGGACAATTCAGACAATGTAAAAATACCTTAAATATTCCTTGATGAGGGGACCTGACTGTGTATACTTTAGTTCTCCCACAAGCGTAGTGTGTTCATTTAAGCTTTCAGAGAAGTCAACATAGAACATTTATTTTAAACCCAGATGATTATACAGACAAAAGTCACTGCAACTTCAGTTCTAAAGTCCAGAGCCAGTACTGGTCTCAGAAGATTTATTCATGCCTCTGGGTCAGTCACTATGTGGCTTCTCCTTGCTTTGAGTCTCAGTTTTCTCCTATGAAACAGGAGGCATAGACTTGATAAAATACTAGAACTTTGCCATCTCTTACAGTGTCAACTGGTTTTCTTGCGGCAGAGTCTGTCCGCTATCCCCCAAACCCTTAGTTTTTTCCTGACTAAAAAAACCTCTTAGGGGTCCCCAGTCCCCAGGCCAGGGACTGGTACTAGGTTGCACAGCAGGAGATGAATACCGGGTGAACCTAAAACCACCCCCCCCACCAGGGAAAAGTTGTCTTCAACAAAACTGGTCCCTGGTGCCAGACAGGTTGTTGACCACTGTCTTAGATAATCAGCAGTGTTATGGAGTGAGTTTTGTCCTTCAAATACATATATTGAAGCATTGATCCTCAATACGACTGTATTTGGAGATGTGCCTTTAAGGAGGTAATTAAAGTGGCTCTGTTGTCAAGAATCTGCCTTCCTAGGCAGGAGATCCAGGTTTCTTCCTGGGTCGGAAAGATTCCCCTGGAGAAGGGAATGGCAACCCACTCCAGTATTTTTCCCTGGAGAATCCCATGGACAGAGGAGCCTGGTGTGCTACCGTCTGGGTTCACAAAAAAGTGGGACAGGACTTAGTGACTAAACAACAGCACAAGGTTAAAAGAGGTCATAAGGGTGGGGCTAATCTCGTAGGACTCTTTATAAGAGGTAGAGACTCCAGAAATGTTCACAGAGAAAAGGCTGTATGAGGACACGGGGAGGGATGATCATCCATCTTCAAGCCAAGGACAGAGGTCTCAGCAGAAACCAACCCTGCTGGCTCCATGATCTTGGACTTCCAGCCACCAGAAGTGTAAGAAATAAGTTTCTGTTGTTTAAGCCCCCTGCCCACCCCACCCCTCATAGTTTCTATTATGGCAGCCCTAGCAGCCCTTGCCGACAAAGGTCCGCCTAGTCAAAGCTATGGTTTTTCCCGTAGTCATGTATGGATATGAGAATTGGACCATAAAGAAAGCTGAGCGCCGAAGAATTGATGCTTTTGAACTCTGGTGTTGGAGAAGACTCTTGAGAGCCCCTTAGACTCCAAGGAGATCAAACCAGTCAATTCTAAAGGAAATCAGTCCTGAATATTCATTGGAAGGACTGATGCTGAAGCTGAAGCTCCAGTACTTTGGCCCCTGATGAGAAGAACTGACTCATTGGAAAAGACCGTGATGCTGGAAAAGATTGAGGGCAGGAGGAGAAGGGGACGACAGAGGATGAGATGGTTGGATGGCATCACCGACTCAATGGACATGAGTTTGAGTAGGCTCCAGGAGTTGGTGGTGGACAGGGAAGCCTGGCGTGCTGCAGTCTGTGGGGTGGCAAAGAGTCAGACACGACTGAGCCACTGAACTGAGCAGACTAATAATACAGGGGGTGAGGGGAAGGTGGAGGAGTGGTGGTGGCAGCAGTGTGTCCAGCGGAAAAACACTTTCAGTGGCCCTTGCAAACGGGTAGCCAGTGAGCTGTCTGCAGGGAGTTCTGAGTGCATCTCTTGGTAAAGTTTATTAAAAGTGACTGACCCAGCTGTGGTGCAGGCCTTCTGCCATTTCCTCCTCCTTGTTGCCTGTTAGGTGAATCTGATGGCTGGAGCTGTGGTGGCCATCTTGTGACCATGAGGTGACCTTGAAAACAAAAGCCAGTAGTTAACAATGGTGGAGCAGAAAGGATGGTACCACTTAGGTACCAGGTAGATGCAGAGCACTGTGCCAGCCCACCATTGCCTATTTCCACACATGTATTGCGTGAGATAACAATCTGTCTTGTTTAAGCCTCAGTTGTTGGGTTTTTTTTTTTTACTACATGCAGCCAAACCTAATTCTAATTGATAAATTTGTGAAGAAGCTTATTTGAATCAATGATAATAGTAACATTTATCTTTCTTATCCCTGTTTCTACTGAGTCAGGATTATATTTCTTAGCACCTGCCAAAATTAGGGGTGATTTTCCACTCTGAGCCAGATCTTGCTTGGATTCTTTTCATGGCAACAAATCAGACACTTTAGGACCCCAAGAGTCACACCTGGCTCCAGATTGCTTTGTGTTCTTCTGTTTTGGACTTTTAAGCTCTCCTCTTATTTCTTCAGCAGTACTCAGATATTACCGGCATAGATTTTAACCGTCAGGGTGGATTCTTTGTTGGACGCCAAGCTGGCGTGGCCCCCTTGGTCACCAGCTTGACCCAGGAGTTTGCCTGTAGCCAGTAGTCAGGCTCTTGGGATGAGGGGATGGAAGCAGAGGGAGGAGGAGCAGCTGTTTCAAATGGGAGTGGAGGAGGGGAGGAGATGTCCTGACCCTTGTGTTCAGTTCTTCTGAGGGAAACACTGTGGGCCCGGTACTTAAGCAAGTTGTAATTACTGACCTCATTTGGACCATTGCTGCTGCTAAGTCGCTTCGGTCGTGTCCGACTCTGTGCGACCCCATAGACGGCAGCCCACCAGGCTCCGCCGTCCCTGGGATTCTCCAGGCAAAAATACTGGAGTGGGTTGCCATTTCCTTCTCCAGTGCATGAAAGGGTAAAGTGAAAGTCAAGTCGTTCAGTTGTGTCCGACTCTTAGCGACTCCATGGACTGTAGCCTACCAGGCTCCTCCGTCCATGGGATTCTCCAGGCAAGAGTACTGGAGTGGGGTGCCATTGCCTTCTCCATTTGGACCGTTAAGGGCCAGCTTTTTTTGCTTTTCATTGGAAACATTATTTATAATAGTTTACAGATGTTACAGATTTTTGGCTCCTTGAGGCAGTACCAAGGGCTTCCTTGGTGGCCCAGATGATAGAGAACCCGCCTGCCAATGCAGGAGACCTGGGTTTGATCCCTGGGTCGGGAAGATCCCCTGGAGAAGGAAATGGCAACCCACTCTAGTATTCTTGCCTGGGAAATCCCATGGACAGAGGAGCCTGGTTGGGGACTACAGTCCAGAGGGTTGCACAGAGTTGGACATGACTGAGGGGCTGAGCACACACACACACACCTTTCCCAATATAAAGGAGAAGTCATAGTAGGCGTCAGGGATTCATTAGGCCTCTTATTGATTGAGAGTCTCCCTTAAGGCCACATCTCAGAGGTCTGATCACTAAGCTGCTTCCAGAGAAACCAGGTAAGTGCTGATTTGAACTACCAGAACATGTTAATAAGTTTTACATAGTATTAAAAGGAAAAACTGTACTCAGAGTTTCTTCATCTGTTTAGAAGGTGTTGAGCATCCAGTATATGCTAGACACTGGGGTTGTTGCAGGAAGAACCCTATCTAGCCTGTCTCTACTCTCATGGAGCCTGCAGTCTCGGAAGGGAAGGTGACATTGAATGGGAGCACCAGGGGCAGGACGGCGGTCTGCCCAGTGCTGTGGTGTTGTCCAGGGTGCTGTGACAGGTGTTTCAGGGACATTGTTCCGTCTCTCAGTCGTGTCTGACTCTTTGCGACCCTATGGACTATAGCTCGCCAGGCTCCTCTGTCCATGGATTCTCCAGACAAGAATACTGGAGTGGGTTGCCATGCCCTCCTCCAGGGGATCTTCCCTACCCAGGGATCAAACCCACGTCTCTTGTGTCTCCTGCATTGCAGGCGGATTCTTTACCGCTGCGCTACCAGGAACTGATGAGGCTTTACTGGAAGTCTGGAGCTGAGGGTCTCAATGGGGAGTGGGGATGGGGGCGGTCACCTTGCCCCCCCCAGGGAATCCTTGTCGCTACGGAGAGATTTCAGGACTGTCACAGGGAGTGGTTTGGCAGGGGCGCTGCTAAGCAACCCATAGTGCATGGGGCATCCCCTTCTCCCCTCAAAGAATCAGTTTTCCGGTCCAAACTGCCAATAACGCCAGGCTGGGAAGCCCTGAAGTTTCTCAAGGCAGGGCCTTGGAGCTCAGACCTGAAGGGGAAGCAGAGCTCAGCTACCATGGGGAGGAAGGAGGGGCCCAGGACAAGGCTCTGGCTGGAGGAAGCTGGTGGAGAAAGGACGGGACTGGACAGGGGAGGGGGCTGGAAGGTCCATGGGGGCCTCGCAGACCAGCGTAGGGATGTTGGACTTGGTCCTTAGAGCGGTGGGGAGCTGTTGCAGGGCTGTCATAGCGAGCAATGTGATTTGACATAACATGTTAAGAAACTCAAGCTGGTGGTTCTGTAGAACAGGGATGGGCGGGGCTGGTGTGGACGTGGGGGACGAGTGAGGAGGCTGCCGGAGTCAACCTGGTGAGAGCTGATGAAAAGTCAGAGGCGTGGTGGTTGACTGGTCCAGTGGGCCGAGAGGAGGGCCAAGGATGAGTCACAGGCTCCCGCTCGGAGTGTAGGTGGAGAGCAGAGCTGTTTACTGATACAGGCGCTGATGGAGAAGGACCAGATGTGGTCAACGGAAAAAATTGTTTTATTGTAGTTAAATATATATATAGCATAAAATGAATCATTTGAACCATTTTAAGTGTACAGTTCTGTGGCATGAAGTACCCAGACGGTTTTCTAAACTTTGCTTTTAATTTTAGGAGAAGGTGAAGATGAGGGGTTCTGTTGGACAGGTTGAGTTGGGGGTGCCTGTGAGATGCTCAGGTACCATGTCCAGTAGTAGTGAGATCCACTGAGGGTCTGAACCTCAGAGGAGAGGTCCGGACGAGAGAGATTTAAGGGGAAATTTGAGTTCATTTCTTTCTTTCTTTTTTTTTTAAAAGAAGAGAGCCTTGATTGACAACATAAACTTATTTAAACATTTATTAATACTAAAAATGTCTGTGTACTGAAATTGGAGAAGCAAACAGGCTTTATCTGTAAAGCTGATCTGATGTAGAACAGCAGGTTTAACCAAAACAAATGAGTTAAAGTATCGTCAAATAAGATTTGAATGCATCTCAACTATAGCAGTGCCAGTCTCTCCTAGGGATATGACTTACTTTCACTCCTAAAGGAATATTTTATGATCTTACAAGGTGATATGTTTTGGTTTACATCATTGCTTCCCATAAGAAGCTCAAAGCTCTTTACACATCACACTGAATTTATCTTCTCCAGATCCTCGAGGGTGGATAGGCAGGAGCTTGTTTGTCATTTATGAGATGAAGGAAGCAAAGGAAGATAAATGGCCAAAGCCAGTTGGGGGAAGGAAAAAGGAAAAAAAAAAGCGTTCTGTTCCTTTGAGTAGGTGTCAGACTTCAGCACCCTTGGGAACACTTCAGGGTCTTAAAGAGTCTCCTTTGTTAAAATGCAGATTTCTGGGTTCCAGCTCCAGCTTTTTCTGATTCAGGAGAGCCAAGACAAGGCCCCGTGGATCTGTGTCTTTATCAAGGCGCCAGGTGAGTTGTCTGCTGGCACATTGCAGAGCCCTGTTGGTACCACCCTGGCCCAGGTATGAACTGGGACTGTCACTGGTGGTTTCTGTGCTCGTCCATAGAATGTAAAGGTGACTGCGGGTTGCTTTGTCTTAAGGTGAAGTAAGGAGCTGTTATGGGGAAAGCAGAGTGTGGAGGTGAGGCCTGATACTCGGCATTCAGGGGCTCTGCCTTCTTGGGAAGGGAATGAGAAACCCCAGAATTGGAACTCCGAAGTCTTCCTCTGGTTCCAGTATCATTTGGCAGATTTATAGATGCTACTGGAGGGACTCTAGTGCCTGGAGCGTGAGGCTCAAAACCTGGAACAGTGGGCTGTTGGAGCAAAGGTTTTTGGACGATAAATGAGTTCCTGGAACGTCTCAGACTGTGGGTGCCATGGATTCAGTGGCACTGACTGGTGTGCTTTTGGGGACCCACTTTTTTTGTGTGGCTGTGCTGGGTCTTCGTTGCCACACAGGCTTTTCTCTAGTTGGGGGCTCCTTGTTTTGTGGGGCATGGGCTTCTCATTGCGGTGGCTTCTCTTGTGACCACTCCCCGGCTTCAGAGCACAGACTCAGAAGCTGTGGCCCTTGGGCTAAGCTGCTCTGCAGCCTGTGGGATCTTCCCAGATCAGGGATTGAACCTGTGTCTCCTGCATTGGCCGGCAGATTCTTTACCACTGAGCCACCAGGAAGCCCTGGGACCACATTTTACATTTCAAAACTAAGATACTAAAAGTCAGGCATAAGACGAGCCTGACAGTTGACTGCTGAATGTTTTCCAGCGGTGTAAAGGAGTTGGACGGAGCTCTGACTTCTTGTGTTTGCGTGTTTGCTCTCCCGGACCCCTTCCGGGTGTTCTAGGGGGTGGGGTGTGTGTGCAGGGTTCTTCTCCCCTCACCCACGACTCTGCCTGTGGATCCTGCTTATGACTCTCTCACCAAACTGCTTGAGTTGGAGTTTGCTTCTTTTCAGATCCTGAGTGGCATATGGGTTTTCATATCATCTGTTTAAATGAGATACGAATCAAAGAAGCAAAAGATCTTTTCCTTCCTAAAATATATAATTCTTTCCTTTTTCTCTTTTACCCCCTCCGTTTATTGTCCTTCCTGTACATATGCTAACCCTCTGGCATGTAAAGTATATTGGTCCTGGCAAATGTTGCTGCCGAGTGAGGGAAAGTCTGTGTTCCAGACTCCATTTCCCACTGATTCCTGGGAGGAAATGGGATGTGTTTCAGATGGAGTGAGACCCAGTGTGGGCAGCGGGGGGCTCAGGCAGGAGGAAAGGGGGGTCTGTGTGCTCCCTGCCTTGGGGGAGCCTCTCCTCTCCTGACTTCTCCCAACTGGCTGCATCCTTTGAAAAGGTTGGGAATCCCATGGAACACAGCGAAGGGGTTCCCGACCCTGAATGCTGCACAGTTCTCTACCTGCTGTGGTGGTGGAACGGCGCTGGCATCGTCCCCAAAGCAGGGGATCTCTTTTCCCGAGAATTTGCTGTTTATATTTGGTCCCTGAGCAAAAGTCTCTAGCTCTGCCGTCCATCCTTCTCGGGTGCTCTTAAGGAGAGGGCTCAGGAAACCCCTCACATGCCTGCCTTCTCTCTGCCTGGCCACGCCTTTCTGTCTCCTTGGTAGCTTAGTCCCTGAGATGTTGGGGTTCCCCTGCTCCCATCTTGAGCATCCAGCTTTGTGCTCTGGTTCCACCACGCCGCGGAGACGCCAAGCGTGGAAATTCCTCTTGTGTCTCTGCGCTGAGCTGCCCTGGGGACCAGGCTGCGATGGGGGTGTTGCTGCTTGAATCCCCTGCAGCATCTCGGGAAACTGGGAACCATGTTGAGTTTTCCCACAGTCTGCTCACTGTCCTTTATCCGGTAGCATCTGAATGGTGCCCCAGGCTTTCCCCGTCGCTTGGATCCAAAGCCTGGAGTCACCTGTACTGGTCTCCCTGTCGGCCCTCCCCTGCCCTCATCCACTCGTGGGGCCTGTCTCCAGACCTGGAGATGCTGCTGCTTTAACACCCCACCTGCTGTGCCCAGGAGTCGCCTCCCCTTCATTGGGTCCCTTAGCTCTCAGCGTCTGGCTCCATCACCCTCTGGCTGGTGTGTGTGTGTGTGTGTGTGTGTGTGTGTTGTTTGTCTCTCCACAGCCCATCCCACACGCTGCCTCTGGAAACTGGTCTCAGCCACACATTTCAGCACGGCATCCCCCTTCTTAAAAGCCTCAGAAAGCTTTCAGTGGCACTCAGTAAAACCGGACTGACCCCTTTCAGGATGTGGCCCTGCTGTTCCAGCCTCACCCCTGGCCCCAGTCACACCCCCACTCTACCCCCACTCTACCCCTGCCAAATGTCCATGCCCAGGTCACTCCCCTCCTCCCCCCAGGTGCCCACGCTCCAGGCACGCTGGACTGTTGCATGTGCTTCGTGGGCAGAAGCCTGTTTGCAGGCCTCCTCTTGTGCTTGGAGTCTCTGCTGCCTGGCATTGAACTTGCTGCCCTGCTGGGTGCTTTGCCCTCCCTCCTTTTCAGGGGCTCCCTGGGCAGTGGTGCCATCAGAGGGCGCCCGTCTGCCCTTGGTTGTTGACACAGGACTTGTCTGTGGGGTTAGATCTCCTTGGGGAGCCGCTGCTTCGTCATCATTGTCACCCAGCTCCTAGCATAAAGTGTGGCGCATAACACGGGCAGCCCCTCTTTGATTTTCTGTTGAACATGCGAAAGCATACATTAATAGTGATACTGACAGTAGCTGCTCACACCCAGAGCCCCTAGCACGTGCCAGGCAAGCCCCATTCTGAGCCCATGTGGTGTGTTGCGTGGGCTCACCCATGGGATCTTCAGCTGCCTTGGTTCTGCCCTTCTGTCCTCAGCCCCACAGAGGCACGGGCGCTCCATGCGGGGTGTCCCCCGCCCCCACATCCACAACCCTGGAGACAGTGGCTTTGTCAGAGGAGCGTGAGGAATGCAGGTGCTTGGGCACACGCCTTTGTTTCTGTTCCCTCTGCTGCCAGGGATTATCTTCAAAGCAGGTCGTTGGAACCCGTTAAATTGGCTGCAGGCCTTGCATCCTGGAGTTCAGGCCCCTTCAGAGGAGCTGGAATTAAACCTGGAAGCCCTAGGGAGCCAGGGCTGCCCGGGGTGGGGTTTGCCACTGAAACCTGTTATGTGAAGTAGGTCACAGCAGAGAACGGACCGGGGGGGGCCTTGAGCCTGGGGGCGCCAGCCAAGGCTCCCAGGGGTGGGCTCCGTCCCAGACAGCTGGGGTGGGGGCCTGGGACCACCTGGACCCATGGTGCTCGATTATTTCCTCCACCGACACCTCCTGCGCCTTTAGTCCTGCTGAACCTTCGCTAAACCCTTTCTGCCCATCTCACTTCATCCTGGCAGCTCTCCTCTGAGGGGGCCCCTTAGCGTCTTAGTGCTTCCGTGTTTGGCACTTGATTTGGTTGCTGTGGTAAAGGTTACAGGGAGAACTTGGGAGGGTGAGTTGGCCACAGGAACAAAGCAGGGCTGGGAGGCTCAGGGGTCTTTTCCTGCCTGGGCCGGTCCTGCTCCCTCTCTCCCCTAGGGGGATGGACGGAAGACAGTTAGTTAGTGTTGCTTAAATGCATCGCAATTAATTCCTCTCCCATTTCTTACACTCTAGGGCCGAGGCTAGCCTATAAATCTCAGGCCCGGGATCGCTGTAAAATTTGATGTATCTCTCGGGGTAGCGTTGGCTTGAATTATGTAAAGTTTATCATGAGAAAGGTCTTATTTCTATTGCCTGCCCTGATTTGCACTTTAAATATAGTTCCCTGTAGCAGTTACAGGAATGCATGTTGAAGATAGAAAAGGGAAAATTACTTTTTAAACAGCCGCTTGGCATAGAAGAACATGATTTACCTTTTAGAATATTTCTCCAAGTGTGCATTAAGGCCAGGCTTTCAAGAATATTTTTTCCCCCCACTGACTCTGGAAATTAGTATGAAGCCAAACAGCAAACACTGAGCCCCTGGCAGCCACCCCTCCTTGCTGGGGTCTCTCCCTCCCTCCTGCTGTGGGAGAGCCCCACTCTGTGTTCTTGTTAGGGTTGTTGAAGGTGACAGGTAATTTCTTACCTCACTCGCTAATTTTTCTCACTTTCCTCCTCTGTCAGCACCATTTCTCCTTCATTTCCACACTGCAAAAACTGGGATTTTGTTGGTAAGGTGTTAGTGGCTGAGTTGTGTCCGACTCTTTGTGACCCGTGGATTTCTGGGTCCATGGGATTTCCCAGGCAAGAATACTGGAGTGGGTTGACATTCCCTTCTCAGGGGATCTTCCCAGACTAGGGATTGAACCCAGGTCTCCTGCATTGCAGGCAGATTCTTTACCATCTGAGCCAACAGGGAAGTTGGTAGGAATTCTGTCAGTGATTCATTATTTTACATTTGGATTTGTTAATGAGATAGCATATCCTGTGCCTTCAAAATGCATCTGGTTCCTTGATGATTTGCTTTATTTAGATTATGGAAATGTAAAGATAAAACCAACTAGTGTTTTTCTTAATATTCATCTAATGGGGATTATCTTGCCATGTTATGATTTGCTGTTATGCTTGCAAGTAACTGCATTTCTTATGTTATTGCTTTAAATATTATATAATTTATTTCTGTCATGGGAAAAAGGAGTTTTTAATTTCATAGCAGAGTGATGGGGAGAAATAAGTTTTGTTTGTTACTTGTTTTTAAAGGATATTTTAATTTTTTGTTGTCATTTAGTGGCCGAGTCATCTCCGATTCTTTGCGACTCCATGGACTGTAGCCTGCCAGGTTCCTCTGTCCATGAGATTCTCCAGGCAAGAAACTGGAGTGGGTTGCCACGCCCTCCTCCAGGGAATCCTCATGACCCAGGGATTGAACCGAGTCTCCTGAATTGGCAGGTGGATTCTTTACCACTAAGCCACCTGGGAAGCCGGTATATTTTTTGCAGAGAATTAAAATCTAGTTTACCTTTCCCTCAGTTAAGCGTTGTCTGAATAAAAGTATGGTGTTTTTATTCCATAAAGACAAGGAGGATTTGTGGAATTCACTTGATTTATTGGGAGCATCTTTCTTGAAGGTAATTCTTACTTTAAACAGTAACACTGTCATCTAACTTAGCTGCTTGTTTATGAAAGGTGATGTGTTAGTAGTATTTAGAACCAATACATACTAAAGACACTTTTTCTTCAGTACAGAGTCTGTGTTCTGAAGGGCGAGGGCGTTTGTGTTGACACACTCTTCTTTTTCACAAGGCCACCTGGCCTTGGCAGAAAAATGAGGTTAAGACTAACCCTGCTTATTAGCTGAGGAGTCACTGAATCTGTTACATTGGGAAGGTTATTTTTTCTTGATAAAAGGAAATTCTAATCCAGAGAGCTTTGACTGTCCGTGCTCAGAATTAGGCATGATGAGGTTGGGGGAGGGCTTCCCCTGGTGGCTCCATGGTAAGGAACCCCCCTGCAAAGCAGGAGCCACAGGAGATTCTGGAAGATTCCTTGAAGGAGGGCGTGTCAACCCACTCCAGTACTCTTGCCTGGGAAATCCCATGGACAGAGGAGCCTGATGGGCTGCAGCTGGACGTGACCAAAGCAACTTAGCACAACAGGCACAAGGCTGGGGAGATGGATTTTTGAGACTCAGGAGTCCTGTATTAGATCGACCACAGTTTTTACCTCCTGTAGGTTGACACACTGTTCCATTTTCTAGAATTCTGTGATGCTGAGGGGTGTTGATGTGTTGCAACCTCCCTGTAAGATGTTTATTAATAATTCCATTTTTGGAATCTTCTTGAGGGTTTTAAATGTGTTTGCTAGTTTAGAGATAAGTAAAACAAAACCGAAATATTAAATACCCAGAAGCAGAATGTAAATGGTGTTTGATGTTAAATCTCTCCTCCCTTCTTAGAACTTTGTGAATGATTTGGGCTTTGCATTTGTTTTGCGGGGGGTGTGTGTGTGTGTGTGTAAAATGTGAAAGCAGGTCAGATCCTCCTGACCATGGATTAAGTGGGGGCACTAAAGTCCTTTGTTCTACCGGGTTGGTGATGGCAGTGTAAGGAGGAGACAGCCCCTAAACGATGGTTCGGGAAGACATCCGTTCATTTGTTCACTCATTCGATAAATATTTATTGACCTTCTTCTGGGTGCTGCCTGTGTTGTAGGGGGCAAACAGTACATAAAACCACATTCCTGCCTTCATGGAGGTTACATTAAACTAGCATAGAAGACAAGCAATAAACAAATAGCTATAGGCTGTGTCAGTGGTGGTAAATGCTCTAGAGAAGAATAAGGCAGAGTGGAGGGTGGGGAGGGGGTGCCTGGCGGGGAATGCTGTACTCTCCGGAGCAGGAGCCTCATACAGTGCCACCTAGGATCTCAATGCCCACAGAGAGGGTCATCTGGATTTTACCTGCCTTCTGAAATGTCATCCTGGAAGTGGAAGTGATTAAACCACGTTAGTCGTTTGCTTCCTATTGTGAATATGTTTTAGATTTGAGGCAGTGGATGTCTGGGGCTGGAGTGGGAGGATTCCAGGCATCAGGAAGGGTGGTCCTGTTTCCTGCTTCTGAGCAGGGTCTTCTCTGTTACCTAGAATCCTGTCCCGCCCACCCCCCATGCGCCTTGCACTACACTGCTGTTCCCTGGAATTGCCTGGCCAGCCCTTCCTACCTTCTTGCTCCATGGCATTGCTCGTTTGCTTTCTCTTGGGAATGCTAATTGGAGAAAGCAGACTCTATGAAATGCTTTCCTCTTAGCTTTTCAGGAGAAACGCACTGTAAAGTTAAGGTACTATGTTTTTGTCTGGTTAACCTTCCTGACTGGTTTATCATTTTACATCCTATTTTCCATGTGTTACTGTCAGGTTATTATTATTACTTTAATGTAGAGCCTAGATGTGTCTCTGGGGATATCTTTGTCTATTTATGGGCTCCAACTCAAGGTCATTCCAAATGGGGAATGATTCTACTTCGCCTCTCTCCCCTGGCCCCGTGGCTTTAGCCGGGTTCTGGTAACTCTCCCCGAGTGCCTGGAGCAGCTTCTGCACCGCAGCGCTGACCCAAATCCGCGGAGGCGGACAGCTTGCCCCAGATTTCGCTCCGCTGCCCACCGGGCTCTGGCAGGGATGTGAGAGTGGGAGTTTGCACTTCTTCCTGGTGGAATCTCAGCAATTCCCCTTTGCTTTGGAAGTTGTACTCCGTATGCCTCTGCCTTGTGGTTTATAGCTACAGATACAAATGGTATCCTCATTCTTTAGATGTAGTGTTTCCTTCACTGGGAGCCTGAGCCTGTTGACTTCACACCAGTGGATGCCCTTAAGTCTGGAGAAAGGCGGCCTTCGGTACTAGTTTGCAGCAATGCAGCTGCTTTTAAAATGAGCAAAATTTATTCTGTTAAAGTATCATTTTTTTCCCAAGACTTTCCAAGATTTTAAGCAAGACTGTTGAATATGAGAATGAATCTTAATTGCTGATTTTAATGTACAAATGTTTCTTATTTCTCCCTTCCCCCCAGCTTTTGCTTTGGTTTCTGAAGATATGAAGAAAGAGGCCAAACAGTCTAAGGTACTAATTTTAAAGTCAAATCTGTTCTTGCGGTCTGAGATTTGTCTGTATTTTCTTTAATGGGAGCTATAATGATTTCATCTTTCAACGAATTAATGAAATGTTGGTCAACATCGATTTTTGAATCCACAGCAGCAAGTCACAGATAGTCTTGCTTTAAAAAAAATCCTTTGTTAAGGCAGATCCACTTGGTTTTAAATTTTATCTTAAGAAAAAAGGTGTTCGGATATGGAGCTAGACATTTTAGAAGTCTTAAGTTGGATACTGTAGATTTTTTCTGGTCTTAGCACGTCTTAGGTGGTTGTTCAGTGGCCCAGTCACGTCTGACTCTTTGAGACCCCATGGACTTAACCTTGGACCTAGTTTTCCCAGCCTGTGAAACATGTGTGCTGTGTCGGGGTCACAAGTCCCTGAGTGCCCCTCACCTTGAGGTGACATTATGTGAGAGGGCATCCTGGGGACTGGCTGAGAGACCCCAAAGGTGACCACCAGGCTCCTTTTACAGTCAGAACCTGAAACGAAGATGTGGGGGACCCATGGAGAGAAAACAGCATTTTTCTAAATCTCAGAGCTGCTCCTCTCCCATCACTGGTTGCATTCAAGAACTGCATCTAAATTTTACCATTTGGGGTTGCATTAGATCAGTTTAGCATTTGAGAAAGAGAATGTTCTTAAAATATGAGTTGTTTTTGTCGCATTAATTAAGGCTCAGTTGAGTCTCTTTTTTACCCCACAATTGGGATAAAAGCGTTTTTAAATAGAATGTTTCTTTTACCAATAGAGTGTGATCTGTTCTAACTATACCATGGGGTTCCCACACAAGGGAAATGAGGAGAGTAATTCCTTATGGTTTTACGATTCTTTATAGTTAATAAAGCGTTTCAGATGTTTGATTCGGTTTGCTTTTCTCAGTGGTCATGTTATTGCTAAGCAAAGCAGATACTCGCATACAGAGCAGAGAAAATACATACTTAGAGAAGTGAGTTGGTCGAGGTCATGTGACTTAAAAGGTAAAGTCAGAATCCACACTTTCAGACTCCTTGAATTTTTCCTGCTGTAATTTTGTATTATGTTGTCATGTGCATTATCACGTGTTTGGCCATGATGAAGCTCATTATGAATTTAAGGGTTATTAATAGGGAATTAAAATTTTGTGTAATAAATTTAGGAATTATAGCACATACTTTCAAATATAGGTTTTTACTCATCTTTCCAAAAGAGGAAATACATATATTTTTGGCCTTAAATACATATATGAATGTAAGTAGAGATAAGGTAAGTCCTATATCTTTAGTGTCATTTTTTTCATGCAAAAGTATTAAAGTCCTTGAAAAGTGTCATTAACCCCATCTGTGCTTGGCTATGGAGCCAAAAAGCCATTAATCCCCCGAGGAGAGGCAGTGATGAAATGTCTACTGTAGCCCATGCCAAGGCTGGGAGATGGAGGAGAATCGATTTATCCAAGGTCATCTGGAGTCTGTCTGCAGATGAACCCAAGATAGGACTTAAGGCCCTTGACGATGACTGTGTTCACTGGGGTTGTCCTTGGCGTATCCCTTTCAGCACACCTGGGAGTTGTCACTGCTGCCCAGAAGGCCGCCCTCCGTCCTGCTCGCCCCACTGCTCACTGCGGTCAAGGGCCCTGGTTCCCTAGAACTGGGCCAGCCCTGCTCAGAGCTGGGGGCCTTCCCCAAGCTGATCAGATTCTCTGGTTGTCATCAGGTGGCTCCTCACAGGAATCCTGAGGCAGCTAGTGCCCTGCCGTGCCGCCTGGGGCCTGCCCTCTGGCCCAGGTGCCTCTCCTGGCTCCCGGGTCCCTGGCTCTGCTGAATTCTGGCCCACTCCGGCTTTCTGTGGAGCCTGCCCTTCCCACCTCATGCTCAGGCTACGTACGGCCTCAGCCAAGCTGCGAGGGTGACTTCCACCTGCCTTCCATCCTGTGCTGGCCTGTGATGCTGGACCCTGTGGGACATGGGCGTGGAGCCAGGCTCTGGAGCCAGACTCCTGTGATTCATGGTCCGTCTCCCACCCTGACCCCCAGCGGGACTCACCTACGCTCACTTCCCTCATCTGTAACAGGACTGCCCTCACAAAGCAGTTTTGAAGATTGTGTTGCATGTCTACCACTTAGATCAGTGCCAGTCCCTGTTTACATGTTTACCTGTTATGACAGCAAGAAAGGTCCCATGCAACCTTTCAAGAGGTTTCCACACAGGGCTGAGTGGTTGGTTGTGATCAAGCTGAATATGCCAGTTTAATTCTCTTTCTACTTAAAAGATTTCATAGCAAATTCTTGTGAGGCTTTTTTGTTTTTAATCTTCTTTTAATGAAGGATTTATAAACTAAGCATCACATATATGGATTGCAAATGTTCAAGTCTCTTGTGCTTTAAAGATAAAAGCTGCACTGAGGGGTGTCTTAGATCTGTGTTTTTCTGGCTAGGGTAGGAGCTGTCTTGGGGTGGGTGCCCTGGTAGCAGATGTCTTTCCTGTCTGAGTAGCAATTCCGTTGACCTAGAGAACTTTTGACAGTGAGCACGTTTTGATGGATACTGATGGTGTCAGAAATACACAGCAGAAGAGATAATAAAACAAACCATGTGTTTCTTCTTAGGAAGAACTAAGCCTTTTCACAAGGGAAGCTGGAGACAGAATTTTAAATGTTCTGTCAATTAGTTCATTTACTCTGATTTTCTTTCTCAAAGAGGAAATTAATGAAGACCATTTTGGTTCCATTTCAGTTCACCTAAATCAGGCAATCCTTGGATATTTTATTTTTACAGTTTACAAATCGAGCCGTTTGAAATGGTCAGTCATTTCTTACCTGTTGTATCCTGCAGTCAGATTCCCAGTGCTTAATAACAGAAAGCTGTGGAATTTCAGTTGATTTTCTTTGGTTTTGCCAAGGCATCTGGCAGAAAGTCTAGTTCCTGTTGCAGCTTGGCTGGAATCATTGAGTTCGGGACACTTTTTATGTGCAACTTTCGGTAAAGGTGACTTTTGTTGTAGGTATTATTAATACTTTTGCTGTTGCTGTTCAGTCACTCAGTCATGTCTGATTCTTTGAGACCCCATGGACTGCAGCATGCCAGGTTTCCTTGTCCATCACCAACTCCCAGAGCTTGCTCAAACTCATGTCCATCGAGTCGGTGATGCCATTCAACTGTTTCATTCTCTGTCATCCCCTCCTCCTCCTGCCTTCAATCTTTCCCAGCATCAGGGTCTTTTCAAATGAGTCAGCTCTTTGCATCAGGTGGCCAAAGTATTGGAGCTTCAGCTTCAGCATCAGTCCTTCCAATGAATATTCAGGAGTGATTTCCTTTAGGATTCACTAGTTGGATCTCCTTGCAGTCCAAGGGACTCTCAAGAGTCTTCTCCAACACCACAGTTCAGAAGCATCAAGTCTTCTGTGCTCATCCTTTCTTTATGGTCCAACTGTCACATCCATACATGACTACTGGAAAAACCATAGCTTTAACTATATGGACCTTTGTCAGCAAAATAATGTCTCTACTTTTTAATATGCTGTCTAGGTTGGTCATAGCTTTTCTTCCAAGGAGCAGGCATCTAATTTTGTGGCTGCAGTCACCATCTGCAGTGATTTTGAAGCCCAAGAAAATAAAGTCTGTCACTGTTTCCATTGTTTCCCCATCTATTTGCCATGAAATGATGGAACTGGATGCTATGATCTTAGTTTTTTGAATGTTGAATTTTAGGCCAACTTTTTCACTCTCCTCTTTCGTCTTCATCAAGAGGTTCTTTAGTTCCTGTTTGCTTTCTGTCATAAGGGTGATGTTATCTGCATATCTGAGGTTATTGATATTTCTCCCGGTGATCTTGATTCCGACTTGTGCTTCATTCAGCCCGGCATTTTGCATGATGTACTCTGCATATCTTTTAGCTTACTCTCAAAGTATGTTTCCACCTCATGATGCATGTTTTCTGAACAGTGCCTCTAGGGGAGGATTGAGCATGCATTACCGGAATTTGTAAGGAAGGAACGCTGGAAAGGAGCCAGAGACCTATATTTTAGTCCTGGCCTGTGGCTAGAGTGACTGTTAGATGTTGTGCAAATCCTGTACCTTTTCCGAGCCTCTTTTGTTTTATCTGCAGAAGGAGAATGTTGGATTGGATCATCTCCCATGCTATTTTAAAAAATTGTGGTAAAAGACATAAAATTTACCACTGTAGCCATTTTGAAGTGCACAGTAGACTAAGTATGTTCATACTGTTGCACAGGCAGTCTCCAGAACTCTCGTCATCCTGCAGAACTGAAACTTGGCCCCCATTAAACCACAGCTCTGCATTCCCTCCTGGCCCCTGGCCCTCTACCACCCTGCTTTCTATCTCTGAATTTGATAGCTCTAGGTACGTCACGTAGGTGGTGTCATACAGTCTCTGTCTTTTTATGACTGGCTTATTTCACTTAGCATCATGTCCTCAAGGTTCATCCACATTGTAGCATGTGTCAGAATTCCCTTTCTTTTTTAAAAAAACCTGTTTATTTATTTATATGGCTGTTTCGGGTCTTAGTTGTGGCACTCGGGATCTGTGGGCTCTTTGTTGTGGCGCACGAGTTAAGTTGCTCTGTGGCGTGTGGGATGTTAGTTCTCTGCCCAGGGATCGAACCTGTGTCCCCTGCAGTGGCAGATGGATTCTTAACCACTGGACCACCAAGGAAGTCCCAGAATTCCCTTCTTTTTTAAGGCTGATTAATATTCCGCTGTACAAAGAGGCCACAGTTTCTTTATCCATTCCAGTGCTACTTTTGGATCTGAAATTTCCAGTTTTCTATAATCTGTGTCTAGCAGCCAAAGGCATGGCCTGGCAAGGAAGAGGCAGCCTGGCCAAGGGGAAGCCGAGGGCTCCGTCCCCGGGCTCAGGCCGCGCTCCTGGCCAGAGAGGCAGTGAGTCCACACGCGCCCACCTAGGATGCTAGCCCGCCTCTGGTTGAGCCCATTTAGGGAAGTGGCTTGAGCCTTCCAGTCTTCTTAGCGGCTCTTCTGAAAAGTATGTGTTTTATCATCATTAGGTCAAGTGTCACTTGACCCCGAGGTATAGCAAGCAGATCAGTACATGACTCTGAGGTCCTCCACTCGGTGTTATTTCTACTCCTGAGACAAAGAGAATTTCAGAAAACATTGCCGAAGGTGGCCGCTCCCCTGTGTCCTCTCCCCCGTCTGCTGTTATGGTCCCTCCTGCATCCTGAGAGGACACATCTCAGTGGCAGTATCTTGGCTTGAAAGCTGCTGATGTTTTGTTGATAACGGCTCACAACTGCATTTCTTGTTGGAGTCGTGAGGGAAATGGAAAGATATTTGCCACCATCCAATTGTCATAATTATAGCGTGTAGCGGTTGGAAATGGAAAGGGGCAATTAGAGGGAGAATTCCTTCTGCCAGAGGAGACAATGAAGATGGCAGATTTAGCTGCTGACACTCGGCGCTTTGCTGGAGGAGTCTTTGAGGAGCTGGTTTGATCAGGATCAGGTACATCCGTGCTCACGCGCCCACGTCCACATTTTTGTGTTTGAAGCTCTGCGGCTCTGAGAGGTCCCTTCTGTGCTCAGGAAATCTTGTGAGCCCCAGGCTGACCCCCTCCCACCAAGGCTGCTTCTCAAGTAGGAGAGAATACGGTGGTGACATTGCTGATGGCAGCATGTCTGAGCCCCCAGATGATAAATACAGTATTTGGTAGAGCCCGTCTTCCCAAGGAATGCACAGTCAGAATGGGTACAGTCCTGATGTGTTTGTAATGCTTACCACGTATCAGGTTTTAAAATGATCTCTCCCAGGAACATTGTGAACCATTTTACACGAGAAGAAAGAGCCTCAGCTCAATTCGGTGACTTGCCCAAGATCACGCAGGAGAGGAACGGCCCCATAGGAGTCTTCTGTTCTGATGCAGAAGTATATTATTGCTGCTTTTCCCGCCTTAATTTTTGTCTATTTCTTTAAGGAAGCACTTCCAAGCTCTCCTTTTCCATGTCTTCCCCCCAGATGTTAATATGTACCATACATGTTTATTTCATGTATTGCTGTTTTTTTTTTTTTAATGTGATGAGATTGATCTTTTTCTCTTTTATTTAAAATACAGAATTTGGAGAAAAGTGATATATCAAAGAAAAATGACATAGGTGAGTAACGATTTCTTTTTTTTAACTTAAGAGTTGATACCCAGGGGGCATTTCTTGTAAATTACATTTCAGTGAAGTGAATTTTTCTTTCTGATTTTATTTATGTGATAAATATTGTTGGCCAAATACTTCGTCTTTTGCTCAGCCTAGTGTTTACTGTCATGAAAACACGAGGAGAACACATTTCAGGTGGACATATTGGAAGTAATAGTTCATAAGCTGGATTTATTTCCCTCAGCCACAATGTATTGAGCTGCTGGTAAAGATAGACTTCCGTGCTGGGGGGCCGCTGTGGGGAGTACAGCGGTGATGGAGATAGAGTCTGTTCTCAGGGGCGGACGCATACTTAGCGGGAGGAAGGGTCAGCTGTGGCCTTTGTCCTGTTCCCTCTGCCTGCAGCCGGGGCACCACTGCTGACCTGCGGGTCAGCTTGGTGACCACGTCTTCTGTTAAATCCTCAGGCGGAGGCGACTCCCGGCTTCTCTGCAGACACCGCACTTGTCTCTCAGCCCATCAGCTCCCAGTCTGCACTCACTGCCTTATAAACCCATCTTCTCCCCCATGTATAGTGAGCATCATCAGGGCTGTGACCCTGAGTTTGTTGTTGTTGTTTTCTGGATTCAGTTTTGGGAAACAGGCTCTAGGGTGTTGACGGGAGGGCGAGGCTGACCTCTGTATGTTGGGTCCCTTCCCCAAGTGTGTGTACTTGGTCATTGTGGGTCATCCCAGGGTGGGCTGTGGAGACCTGGGAGGTGAACCTTGGATGAGGGGGAAGGGACACTTTCTTTCCTAAGGTCCTCCTTGCCTGAGCCTGGATTCTGAGGAGTCTGGAAGGTGGGAGTAGCCCTGCTGGGTGGCGGGGGTAGGATGGCCTGTGCTTGGGCCCAGGTGTACAGGGACCACAGGGGCGCGGGCTGGAGTCTGGAGTCTTGAGAGTAGCCATGTTGAAGATTCACAGCTTGTCTTCCCTACGTGACAACACAACAACAACCCTGCGTGGTCAGCCACTCCTCAGGAGATTTAAAATAGAGATTTTACCTCTGCAGCCAACCCTGGTGGGTTTGGGCATTTGTCTGTGGTGGTTGTTTTTTTTTAATTTATTTGCTTTTTTATTGAAGGATACTTGATTTATAGAATTTTGTTTTCTGTCAAACCTCAGCATGAATCAGCCACAGGTATGCATATATCCCCTCCATGTGTTTTTTTTTGTGGAAACTGGTGGGCCTCCTCATTGCAGGTGTGTTTTTTTTTTTTTTTCAGATTTATTTATTTAGTTTAGGCCACACTGGTCTTCGTTGTCACGCTTGGGCTTTTCTAGTTGTGCTGCGGGGGCTGCTCTCTTGTTGGGGAGCATGGGCTCTAGGGTGTGCGGGCTTCAGTAGCTGCAGCACGTGGGTTCAGTAGCCATGCCTCCCGGGCTCTAGAGCACAGGCTCAGTAGTTGGGGCATGTGGGATCTTCCTGGGTCAGGGATCGAACCTGTGTCCTCTGCATTGGCAGGTGGATTCTTAACCACTGAGCCACCAGGGGAGCCCGTAGGTGGTTCTTAAATGAACAGTGGCGCTGGTCTGGAGCATGAGTTTCAGCGTACCTGGGAAGCTCCCCGAGCAGGTGAATCTACATTCTCGCAGTTGTATGTGGCAGAGTTGGTAATACTTGACTTGCTATCTGTTCATTTGAAGAAAGACCCAGAGGGCTTACCTGTCACACCCTTAATGTGAGTTGGTGGGATGGAGTGGTGTTGGGGTTTACTAAAGCAGCTGACCCAGCAGAATCTGCACCCAGGTCACTGTCTCATGGTCCACAGGGCCTGGTGACCGACACCAAGGCTGGGGTGGTCTTTTCATCTCTTTTGACTTAATGCCTAATCAGTACATTCACCAGTGACCATTGTTCTGGCCAGCATCACTGTAGTGGCTCTGTGTGTGTGTGTGTGTGTGTGTTTGTGTGTGTGTGTGTAGGCGTGCATGTGTGTGTATCCGTCTGCCTCACATCACAGGCTGCTTGTCATGTAGCTTTTGTCTGAAGAACATCACGTTGATTTCTCATCAGAAAAATGCCAGTGTGTAGAAGTCCGTGTTTCTAGATAGTTTCTAACCAAGACAGATTAGCACGTAGTGTGATGTTTGATATGGTGTATACTCAGAAACGAGACTCCAAGAACCTTGGGTTGCTTTACCTGCACAGAAGAGTTAACCCTCCTCTGTAGCCCTCTCTGGTTCTGTTTCCTGGAAGCTCTCCGCAGCCTCTGTCCACTTCAGCACCGCCTGGGTCCTCTCCGCACCCGTGACTGATGTCTTCATCGCCCCTTCTCACCCATCACACTCATCATTATTCTCAGGCACTTGGTGTGCCTCCCATTTATTGCTCATTCCTGGAGGAGAGACAGTGACAGTCTGTCTTGAGTTGTGACAGTGTTTGCAAGAGGCAGATCACAGTGGGTTTCAGGAAGTATCAGCCAAAGGATGGACTCGTCTTATTTGACTCCAGTGACCAGGCTGTGGGAGCTTAAGAGCTGGGGAGCTGAGCCACATGAATAGAGAAGACGGCTTCCGAGGTGAGCCCTGGGGTCTGGACTTGGTCAGCATGTGATGAACGCAGTCCACAGAGCTTAGGATGTATATCAGGAAATATTTCTTGGTGCTGATACAAAGAACAGGAGGGACTTCTCTGGTGGTCCAGTGGCTAGGACTCTGCTCTTTGCGAGGGCAAAATTCAACTGGGCTTCCCAGATGGTGCTTGTGGTAAAAAACCCGCCTGCCAATGCGGAGATGTAAGAGACTTGAGTTCCATCCCTGGGTTGGGAAGATCCCCTGGAGGAGGTCATGGCAGCCCACTCCAGTATTCTTGCCTGGAGAATCCCACGGACAGAGGAGGAGCCTGTTGGGCTATAGTCCATGGAGTCGCAAAGAGTCGGACACTACTGAAGTGAGTTAGCATGCATGCATGTTTGATTGTTGTCAGGGAACTAGATCCCACATGCTGCAACTAAGAGTTCAGATGCCACAACTAAAGATCCTGAGTGCTGCAAGTAAGACATGGTGCAACTAAGACCAGATAAATAAGAATAAATATTTTCTTAAAAACTAAAATACCTCATTTGGAAAGAAAAAGAATAGCAGGAATTTAAGAACTAAACTGGACTAGGTTCAAGATGGTGGAGTAGAAGGATGTGCGCTTCCTTCCCCCTGCAAGAGAACCAAAATCACAGCTAGCTGCTGAACAACCGTCAGCAGGAGGATGCTAGAACCCACCAAAAAAAGACACCCCGTGTCCAAGGACAAAGGAGAAGCCACAACAAGACGGTAGAAGGATGCAAGCACGATAAAATCAAATCCCATACCCACTGGGTGGGCGACCCACAAACTGGAGAACGTTAATGCCAAAGAAGTTCTCGCACTCGTGTGAAGGTTCTAGGCCCCACATCAGGCTCCCCAGCCTGGGGATCCCCAGGAAGCCTGACTTTGAAGGCCGGCAGAATTTGATTCTAGGTCCTCCACAGGACTGAAGGAAACAGAGACTCCACTCTGGGAGGGCACAAACTCATAACCAGACTGGACTACCCTGGTTCTTGTCTGGAATGGGGGTGGGGCTGAATGCGGTCGTCTGTCATTCGCTGTATCAGGGTTATAGGGCTGGGCACACCTGGGTACCCCTTCCTCTCTTGCCTCATACAGGTAACTCCCCTATGCATCTGTCCCTTACCTCACCGTGCAGCCACTTCTAACTGTAATATTTTCTGGTGCCCTGTGCTCCACTCGCTGTCGCAAACCTCTGCTGCTCCCTCAGTTGGAAAAGGCCTCCCTTGGGGTGCCCAGGACTCGGTACTCTTGTCACGTCCTCTGGGGAGGCCTTGCTCTCTGGGGTCTCAGGTGGCTCCGGGGCCCTTCCCCAGTTTGAAAGCTGTTAATCTGTAGACCCAACAGAGGAGGAGATGGTTGGATGGCATCATCGACTCAATGGACATGAGTTTGAGTAAACTCCAGGAGTTGGTGATGGACAGGGAGGCCTGGCGTACTGCAGTCCGTGGGGTTGCAGAGTCAGACACGACTGAGCAACTGAACTGAATTGAATCTACAGACCCAGCCTCTTTGTATGGCACATAGGTTCTTCCTGATCTGACCTGGCTGACGCTGCCTTCCTCTCTGACTTCATCACTGGCTGTGCTCTTCATCCTTTTCTCAGAAATGCCTGATGAACTCCCCAGTCACCCATTCAGGGCTCCTGCAGAGATGAGGTGGGCTGAGGGCTCTGTGATAACCCACTTCTTTCTCTGCCACTCACCTGCTCCCTTCTGTGCCTGCATCTACAGAAAACGGCTGCATTTCAGTTTTATTTTTTAATTTATATATATATATATATATATTTTTTTTTTTTCTTTTTCTGCATCCCATGGCCTGTGGGATCCTAGTTCCCCAAGCAGGGCTGGAACCTTCGTCCCCTGCAGTGGAAGCATGGAGTCTTAATCACTGGGACCACCAGGGAAGCCCCACTGCTGTGTTTTAAAGGAAACGCAGGGAGCATCCTTCCCAGAAGCTCTGCCTGCCCCGGCTCCCCGCCTCCAGACCCCCAGTGTCCTCTCTTGGCTCAGCAGGAACGCTCCATGTCGTCTTCTGAGCTGGACTCCTGTGCTGGAGCCATGCTTGCTCCTTTTGTACCCTGGACTCTTGTGCTAGGAGAGGCTCAGTGTTCGCTGAGTGCACACAGCATGTGAGATCCAAGCACGTGACAAAAGGAGGGGAAGTGAATACAAGTCATGGCGCAGGACAATAGATGGAAACGGGAGAATCTGCTCCCTCTCGTCTCACCAAGCCTCTTCCCCACATGGAAGAACTGCTGTGTGTGCGAACCGTGGGAACTTTGCTGATCTGGTAGAAGAGGTGGTGGGAGGTGATTCCTGCAGGGTTAACCTCTTGACAGATGGAGCTACTCTTTTAAAAAATCTTATTGTGAATTATTTTGAACATACCAGGAGCTACAAAGAGTCACATCCATGTATCTACCTCCCAGATTAAGAGACAAAACATTGCTAATGTGGCTGCAGCCTTCAAACCAGTATCTTGATTTTGGTGTTCATCACTCTCCTGTAGTCTTTTTTGTTTTTCCAAAAAATTTTTATTTATTTTATTTTTGGCCGTGCTGGGCCTTTGTTGCTGTGTGGGCTTTTCTCTAGTTGTAGTGAGCGGGGGCTTCTCCCTAGTGGTGTGCGGGCTTCTCATTGCAGTGGCTTCTCTTGCTTGGAGCTTGGGCTCTAGGGCGCACGGGCTTCAGTAGCTGTGGCTCCTGGGCCCTAGAGCACAGGCTCAGTAGCTGTGGCACACAGGTTTCTTTGCTCCATGGCATGTGGGATCTTCCTGGCTCAGTGATCAAACCCATGTCTTCTGCCTTAGCAGGTGGTTCTTTACCACTGAGCCACCAGGGAAGCTCCCCTGTAGTCATTTCTACTTTCACATCAGTTAGATATGTGTCTACATGTGTATATATATATATATATAGCATATATATATATATATAGCATATATATATATAGCATATATCCATTTTATATAGATTTATGTTTATGGTTTTGAAAACCATTGATTTACACTTATGGTCATTACCTACCACCTTGCTTTTTTCAATGTTCTGTCTGGAAGGTTCATCTCCAGCTTCCATCTGGGTTGATCCATATAGAGCCAGTTAATCTTTCTTGCTGTGTGAATACCACTGTGTGGTATTCCGTTTTGTGTATCTTGTTAGTGAGTGTCTGGTTTGCTTCCATCTTTTTTCTTTTCACACAATGATGCTGCTGTGAGCACTCTTGTTAACACATACGAGGGCTTCTCAAGGATGACTTATACCAGTGGAGTTTCTGGGTCATTGCAAATGTGCCTCTTGCACTTTATTACATTTTGCAAAAATTATTCTCTGAGGTTTATTGACTCCATTTTTGAACAGAAATAAACCTTGTTTCATTCTGATAAGTGAGTTATGTTAATGTTTCAGATGTAGTGGATTGGAAGTTACATTTCAGTTGAAGTAGAAGACACTTATTTGAGCATTATCTGTGTGTCTGATTTGTAGAGCCAGGATGCTGATTTAACATAGAGATAGTATGTGGAAGGTTCGAATTTATATAAACTCCTACATAGAAAGAATTAGGTCACATTCAGCAAGTTGTTCAAAAAGCATGTTGGATCATTTTTAGGATCTGGATGTCTCACTGTGGGGCTGTTTGTTGTATGAATATTTGAGTGAGTGAATAAATGAACAGAACTGTAGAGCTCAACACAAGAATGGTAAAATACAGTGGAATAAATAGAAACCAAGTTAGTGTCCTTGAAAGAAAAAGAGTTAGTCACTCATTTGTGTCTGACTCTTTGCAACCCCATGGACTGTAGCCCACCAGGCTCCTCTGCCCATGGGATTCTCCAGGCAAGAATACTGGAGTGGGTAGCCATGCCCTCCTCCAGGGGATCTTCCCAACTCAGGGATCAAACCTGTGTCTCTTTCATCCTCTGCATTGGCAGGCAGGTTCTTTACCACTAGTGCCACCTGGGAGTCAAGGTGTTAAAGGGAAGAGCTCACAGTGTGGGGAGGATCCCCATATTGGTTTATAGTCAACCTCGCCGGAGGCTGCAACTTTATGTGATGTCTGCCTTTGGCCAACACCCCTGTCTGGTGGCAGGGTCGTGGCACACCTGCAGTTTCTTTCCTTCATTACGAGCTCGGAACCTGGGCAGGCCTGACATGCTTTCCCAATGTGTGGTCTGTGCCTCCCCCTCTGCAGGTGAGACCCTTCTCTGGTCTGGAGCGGGTGACAGACCGGGGCTGCTTCCCTCCCAGCTGTGGTCAAGACCCAAACAGCCCTGAACCCAGGCTTGACGGGCAGCTCATTCCCACTGCAGCCCTGTTGCCCTGCAGTCGAGGCTGTGTTCCTGGAGACGAACTTCACCCTGGCCACGTGCCCCCTGAGGTCCCTGCTGAGTGTCACCTTGAAGGGCCGTCCGGAACGTGCTTGCGGTCGAGTGTCGGTTTGTGCGATTTGTGTGAAACAAAGTGGCACAGACTGTGTGGCTTCCACAGAGATGTGTCTCCGGGTTCTGGAGGTGGAAGTGGTTTCCTCTGAGGCCGCCCTCCTCAGCTTGGAAGTGGCCGTTTTCTCTCTGGGTCTTCACAGCAGCCTCCCTCTGTGTCTCTTGCCCAGATCACCTCTTTTCATAAAGGCACCAAGAGTATTGGGTTAGGGGCTTCCCTGGTGGCTCAGCTGGTAAAGAATCTGCCCTCAATGCGGGAGACCTGGGTTCAACCCCCTGGGTCAGGAAGATAACCTGGAGGAGGAAATGGCAACCCACTCCAGTCTTCTTGGCCAGAGAGTCCCCTGGATCAAGGATCCTGGTAGGTTACAGTCCTCTTTTTATAAAGGCACCAAGTATGTTGGGTGAGGACCTATACTAATGACCCCACGTTAACTTGATTGCTTGTGTAAAGACCCAGTTCCCAATAAGGTCACGTTCTGAGGTCCTGGGGCTGAGGATACTTCATCCCATGAAGCTTGGGGGTTGCAGTGCAACCCCTAATGGGGAGGCACACTGTAGGATTCTGTGTAATTGTTAAAAGGTTTCTTGCAAGCACAGTGGGTTTTCCATGACTGGGGAGGTGAGTGTTCTAGGCATTTTCATACTTTCTCACATTTACATTTGCATACTTTGTGACAGATGCAGGAACAAATTCACCGTTTGTTACCAGACTGGGTCTAGTACAACCAGCATATTTACTTGCTAACTTCTAGGAAGGAAGTTGCAGAGATCAGTTTAAAAAGAGAGATTTTGTTACTAGAATTACATATAAATTGATTTTCCCCCCCTAAGAGTTTATTGCCTGAAGGCATGCCTTGTGACTGTTTCTTTTCTTTTCGTTTTGATTTGTTTTCAAGTTTATTTCAGCTGTTCTTTTAAAAAGAAAAAAAGAAAACCTGAACAAATTTTTTTGTTGTTCTAGATTTAAAAGAAATTGTATTTGTCATCCAGAGTCAAAGTAATTCTTTTCATGTGAAGAAGGCAGAACAGTTAAAACAAAGCATCTTAAAGCAATCTGCAGATCTTACACAGGTATGTAAAGATGACTTGGGATGTCTGATTATTTTTTTGATACGTTTATGTTTTCCAAAGCTCTTGGTCCATGGAGAGTTAGTTCTATTTAGATAGAACACATCTTCTGGTTTGTTTTGCTGGCTTAATATGGACTATTTATTGTTTAAAATGCTCTAGTTAATTTCTAATGCTCTAAGTATCATGTTCTAAATTATTATATACATATTTTAACAGACATGTAAAAATGTATAGGACTAGCATGGTTTCATCATAAAATATGACAGAAAAAAGTGGAAAAAATAACTTTTTAAAGGCGGAGCTTAAAATAGCAAAGATGATTAATGTTCGAAATTTTGGTAACAGGTTCTGAGGCAATTTTTATGTTGAAATAACATTTTCATTAACCTTTGTGCAGTGCTTCTTCTATGAATTTCTTAATCTGTTTTTTGATTGGATATTATTAACTGAACTTCTGATTTCATTTATAATGTAATATCCTAGGAGGATTATGGAGAGAAAGATTGACACATCCAGGTATACTTTAATAAAGTTTAAAATAAGAGTGAACTGAATTTAAATCTGTTCTGCATATTGTGGGAGGTTTGGGGCAAAGGAAGATCTACCCACGCATGCAGCCATATAGAAGCATTCCTCCTTACCCAAGCAGAGAGAGTCCTCCCAGCCCACTACAGGGCTTGGTTGTGGCCTTGGCCTTCAAGACAGAAGTGCTTGTCTGGAGGTAAAAGCCATCAAGAGTTCTTCGACCAGAGACCTGTGTGTTTGGCGGATGGATTGCTTTCTGTCGGTGGGAACATGGAAGTAAAGGGTTGGAAATAACAATGGAAAAGTGAACAACCTTAATGGTGTTCAACGTCAGGGCACTGCTGACAGTGAGGTTTATTGTGTTTGTTCTTTAAATGCTGTACGTGAGAAATTCATCCAACCTCCCCAATGTCCCCACAAGGACAGATCCTGGTTCCTCTTCTTGGAGCATCAGAACTTCTCAAGGGACAGGAAAGGAGTGCAGGCTGTAGACAGGTGGGTTGTTTTGGTCGGGGCGGGGCAGTAATTAGAGATAGTAGCTTGATTAAAGTTCTCCTTTGTCTGGGCTTCCCCTATGGCTCAGTTGGTAAAGAATCCGCCTGCAATGCTGGAGACCTAGGTTCGATCCCTAGGTTGGGAAGATCCCCTGGAGTAAGGGAAAGGCTACCCACTCCAGTATTCTTGCCTGGAGAATCCCATGGACTGTAGTCCATGGGGTCGCAGAGTCGGACATGACTGAGTGACTTTCATTATTATTTGTCTGGAAACTCAACTTGGGGCAGTGTCTTCTACTAAACCTTTTCAGATTCCATCACAGAGGAACTCCTGTAGCAACCTTGCACGGGCTGGTCTTCCCCATGGGCTCTGGTAGAGGTGGATGCAGGGCAGCGGAGGGGGTGGGGGCGGGGGAAGTGGGGGCGGGGAGGGGAAGCCAGGAGCCCACATAGTTCCTCAGTGGGGTCCAGGCAAGTGTTCGTGGAACTGAACTCAACCAGGCCTTGGCAGTTACCCCAGACTGGAAGTCAGTGATAACATCAGGACAGAGTTATGCATCATTTGATTTCATGTATGGATGAAGGGCACAACTATCTCTGTGTAGCTTGTTCCCAGAAATACCTTCCTTCTTGGAGAGGCAGATTCATGTGTGTTTTCTTTATTTTGTTTTCTTTTTTTGGCTGTGACTGCAACATGCCAGATCTTAGTTCCCTGACCGGGTACTGAACCTGTGCCCCATCTAGTGGATGCGCAGAGTCTTAACCACTGGACCACCAGGGAAGTGCCTCATGTGCCTTTTAGATTATATACCTTCTGCATTTAATCCATACTGGTAGTCCTTACTGTTAATGTGATTGATTATATACTTTGCCAGCCAAGGCCACTTGATTAAGTATACCCCCAGTACTTCCTCTACTAGTTGCCAGCTCCTTTTTTGTTGTTTATTTAATTTTTTTTTTTTTTTGGTAAATGGGTACTTTTTTCATGCAAATAGGTACTCATCACTGTCTCCCTACCTGTCTTATCCCCTTTGCTCTTCTGGGAAGAGTGGCTTCCAGGGAACCAGGAACAGGACAGTGCTCCCAGAACTTTGTTTACAATGGGGAAAAGGCACATGGATACCTTTTGGAGGGAAGCAATAGGGATTATTATTATTATTATCAACGCTATGGTTTTTCTAGTAGTCATGTATGGATGTGAGAGTTGGACTATAAAGAAAGCTGAGCACAGAAGAATTGATGCTTTTGAACTAGTCCATCCTAAAGGAAATCAGTCCTGAATATTCATTGGAAGGACTGTTGCTGAAGCTGAAGCTCCAATACTTTGGCTACCTGATACAGAGAACTGACTTATTGGAAAAGACCCTGATGCGGGGAAAGATTGAAGGTGGGAGGAGAAGGGGATAACAGAGGATGAGATGGTTGGATAGCATCACCGACTTGATGGACATGAGTTTGAGCAAGCTCCGGGAGTTGATGATGGATAGGGAATCCTGATGTGCTGCAGTCCATGGGGTTGCAAAGAGTTGGACACGACTGAGCAACTGAACCGAATAGGGATTATAAAATGTTCCTTCTTCTTTCCTGTCCCTTAGGCAGAAGGTGCTGCTAGGGGCTGGGAATGCCTGCTTTTTCAGGGATCTGGGGCTCACATGCAGGACCAGTGGGTGCTTAAAACTGGCAGTAGACTCTGGGGAGGATGGTTATAGGTTCCTGTCTAAGCAGAGTGTGGCCGTTGTATATATGGATGGAGAACGTGTGCATCTCCCAGGAGTGGAGGCAGGGTGACAGCAGCTGAGGGTGTGGATCTGGCAGAACTGTGGTAACCTCCCGTGCTCCTTACCTTTTGCCAAGATGTCACATCAGAGCTTGTTAACTCTAGTCCCACCTCTGCTGCCGGCTTCATTTCCCACCCCTCGTCCCCTTGTATTTTCTTTGCCAGTAACTGCAAACTCCTTGGAGTCCCTGGGCCTACCTGGCTATGCCAAGCCTCTGTGACCTTGCACAGGACCCCCTTCATCTTGACAAGCTCCTGGGGATGCCTTTCTGTGCAGCGTCTTGACCCACAGGGACAAATTGCTTCCTCCTTGGTTCTGCTTTTATTGTATAGTTTTCACTTTTGTTCTATTTTTGTTCCATCTCTCTTTTATAAATTTTGAGAGCAGAGAATGTCTTATTGGTTTTTGACCCTCAGAACCAAGCACAGAGCTTTCCATGTTCAGAACCTGAGTCCTCAGTGAATATTCATTTAACTGAGTCCCTAAAATTAATCATCCAACTCTTTCCATATTTTCTTTTCTATTGTAATAGAAGTTTCCTTTTCTTTCTCTTATAGTATGGTCACTTTTTTCTTAAACTGTTTTTTAAAATTGAAGTTTAGTTAATGTACAATGTTGTGTTTCAAGTGTATGGCAAAGTGAGTCAGTTATATGTGTGTGTGTGTGTCTATACATACCTTACCTTATACACACGCACACACACACACACAGATATAAATTGTTTTTTCAGATTCTTTTCCATTATAGGTTGTTAGAAGGTATTAAATATAGTTCCCTGTGTTCCATAGTAGGGTTTTGTTGTTTATCTATTTTATATATAGTAGTATGAATATGTTAATTTCAAACTCCTAATATATCCTTCTCCCTTCCCCTTTGGTAACCATAAGTTTGTCTTCTATGTCTGTGAGTCTGTTTCTGTTTTGTAAATAAGTTTGTGTGCATCTTTTTTTTTTTTTTTAGTTTGCACATATATTTGTCTTTGGCTTACTTCACTTAGGATGATAATCTTTAGATCCATCCATGTTTCTGCAAAGGCATTTTGTTCTTCTTTATGGCTGAGTAGTATTCCATTGTATATGTACCACATCATCTTTCTCCATTCATCTGTTGATGGACACTTGGTTTGCATCCATGTCCTGGCTATTGTGAATAGTGCTGTCATGAACAGTTTTGAGTACACACACACACACACACAACACACAGATTCGTATGAAATCACAGGTTCTTTGAAGGCAGATGCTCTGGCTTGTTCTGCTTTTAATTCTCTCATAGTACCTTTTGCATAGTGAATATTCAGCATACAGCATTTGAATTGAATTCAGAATAAATGGAACAAATGAAAAGTAAGCATTATTTTAAGTAAATTATTTTATCTATTAAAATTATTTGTCTTAATTTTTAAATTGATTAGAGCCACCACCTCTTATATTAAATATAACAACTATTTTACTTCTCCCCAGGGAGCCACAGAGTTTAGGGAGAAGAGTAGAATAAAACAAGCATGAGTCGATGCTTGGAAAGTGTGATCTCACGCTCAAGTGGATCTTTGAGAGACAGTGTGGGAAAGAACCAGAACGTTTACTGACTGCTTTCACACAGCCAGCGTGACAATGACTAAGGAAGGTGGGAATTCACTCCCCCATAAACAGTCCACTTGAGGAGGGCAGGAGTCGGCAGCTCTGCTCTGCTTTCCTTCCGTCTGTTGCTTGCTGTAAGCTGAGGGGTCTTGTCCTTACCTGCATGGTTGAAGCTGGCTGACACCCTTACTTTGCATCCTGGTGTGTGGAGGACAAGTAGGGATCTTTTAAGGATATGACCTTGAAGTTGTTGTTCAGTCGCTAAGTTGTGTCTGACTCTTTGCGACCCTGTGGACTGTAGCCAGGCTCCTCTGTCCTTCACTGTCTCCCTGAGTTTGCTCAAATTCATGTCCATTGAGTTGATGTTGCCATCCAGCCATCTCACCCTGTCAGCTCCTTCTCCTCCTGCCGTCAATCTTTCCCAGCATCAGGGTCTTTTCCTGGGAGTCAGCTCTTCACATCAGGTGGCCAAAGTATTGAAGCTTCAGCATCAGTCCTTCCAATGAATAGTCAGGGTTGATTTCCTTTAGGATTGACTGGTTTGATCTCCTTGCGGTCCAAGAGACTCTCAAGAGTCTTCTCCAACACCAGATTTCATTAGAAAGCATCAATTCTTCGGCACCCAGCCTTCTTTATGGTCCAACTCTCACATCTGTACTTGACTACTGGAAAACATAGCTTTGACTGTATGGACCTTTGCCGGCAAAGTGATGTCTCTGTTTTTAATACGCCGTCTGTCTAGTTTCAGTGTGCTTCTGCTCAATTTGTATTGTGCTTTGCTTTCACTATTTGCTGTTTAGATCACCTGTTTAGCCAGTGACTTAGACAGCCACTAGGTGGCAATATTGGTTACATTTAAAGACACCTAATTAAGTATCATCATCAGGAAACCCCTCTCCCCATCTCGTTTCCATGGTCATTCGTGGAGTCTAGACTGAAGCAATAGGAAAGCTCCCTTTAATTATCAGAAGGTCTGTTTTTCTTATTCTGAAATTCGTTCCTAGCATGAAAGCCAGCTATGAGTATTGAAATAGTTATGACAGAACGTTGTTTTAGCACTTGGGTTTAATTTGCTCACAAGATCCAAGGTGTTATGACTTAAAAGTAATTTCATCTTTGGGTTAACAAGTCTTGTAGTTGAAATGGCTGGAACGATTTTAAGCATTTGTAACTGTACATGATGCTGGCTCATTTTTTTATCTTTGTAGAATTCTTCATGTTACTTATATGATTGAGAGTCGAATTTATTCCATGGGTATCATTTTGGAGATCCACAGATGGTTGAAAGCTCACATTGGGTCTGCAGACAGTTCTTCAAGCAGTGATGAGCTACCCTGAGCTTGAACTCCATGAAAATAGAAAAAGAAGTTACAGTGCAGAGAATTAAGTGCTGAGATGCACAAAATACAGGGCAGCAGGGCACTTTGAGAGGCAGGTAGTGGCTCCCTATTTATAGCGTGACTGAAACTTGTTTTAAAAAACTGACATGTTTTTTTTTTCCTTTTTTAAAAAAATTAATTTTCTTGAAGGATAAATGCTTTACAGAATTTTGCTGTTTTCTATCAAACCTCAATATGAATCAGCCATAGGTATACATATATCTCCTCCCTTTCGAACCTCCCTCCCAGCTCCCTCCCCATCCCACCTCTCTAGGTTGAAACAGAGCCCCTGTTTGAGTTTCCTGAGCCATCCAGCAAATTCCTGTTGGTTGTCTATTTTACATATGGTAATGTCAGTTTCCATGTTACTCTTTCCTTACATCTCACCCTCTCCTCCCCTCTCCCCACATCCATAAGTCTATTTTCTATGTCTGAAACTGACACGTTCTTAAGAAAGAATTGACGGCCTAGTCATCAGCCGAGGAAATGGAGGATGTTCGAACCCCAGGCAGAGTTATCAGGGCCTCTCTGGCACTGTGGCATGCAGCGGCCAGCTCCTCCTCCTTCAAGGGGTCAGCCCCATGGTTTGCCAGGTGTGTGCTGCGCCTCTAATGGGACAGGATGTCACCTGCAACCTGAACTTGATGTCTTCAGGTTGCAATTTTGGTTTCTTCCATAGATTTGCCCACCATGAGGATTCAGAACAGTTCCTTAGTGAGGCAGGAATCACCGGTAAGTTTTATCATGTGAATATTTATCTGATAGCCCAAAATATCTCTTCCTCCCACACCACCAGATGTCTAGAGCTGCTGTTTATTTATTCATTACGCCTGTTGGGTTGCACTTGACTACGAAATCTGCCAAAAATTAAGGTGCAAAAATTTAATGGTTTCTGTGGTTGTTCATCTGCTTTTAGCTGTTCTCTTTTGCTTTGGCAAGTCGTTGTCTATGCCTGTTTTGCCTCGAGATGCTAAAATGCAGTCTTACTGAAAACACAAGACGTTTTTCATTCTTCTCGTGACTATAGGAACCAGGAGCCTAAGCGAACTTTCTGTGTGAAACTTAATACTGTACTTGGAGTTGTTACTGGAGTGGTGACGCTAGTCTTGTTTTCTGAAACAATCTGGGTCATTGTGGACTGTCACTCCCATCTCTAGGTTTGAAGCCTATAGTGCAGTTCGTAATGGTTTTGAAGTCTATAATGAGACATTTCTTCTAATGAGGAAGCCAGCAGACTTTACCAAGTGTTTCCTGTGTGCAGAGAACCATTCTGGATTGTTGTGGAGCAGTCTGAGAGGAATTAACAAAGATACTCCAGTTCCTTGAATTATTTATAAGATAGATTGGTGGTGGTTGTTTTTCAGTCCCTCAGTCATGTCCTACTCTTTGTGATCCCATGGAATAAGATACATGGTAACAATCTCATAATAGAAAATGCAGGAGACCCAGCTTTGATCCCTGGGTCAGGAAGATCCCCTGGAGAAGGAAATGGCAACAACCCACTCCAGTATTCTTGCCCAGAGAATCCCATGGACAGAGGAGCCTGGTGGGCTATAGTCCACGGGGTCGCAAAGAGTTGGATATGACTGAGCACACACATAAGTAGAACTTAGAAATCAAGTTAAGTCTATTAACCTATCTATGCGACAAATATTAACTGCACAATTCTAGCTATATTAGGTACTTTCAAACATCTCTAGACAGTCCATGGGACCCCTGAAAAGACAATAGTCACGAAGCTGTTTAGGACGCAGAGCGGTGTGTAAAAAGCATGAGTGAATATAGTGCCAACAGTGCATGGTGAAGCTTGAGGAGATAAAGGGGGGACTTGTTTCAGGTCGGGAAGGGGGGATGGGAAATGAGCTGGAAGGATGGTGGTTTAGAACAGGGTACGGATCTGGAAGATGTAGACATGAATCATCAGTATGGTTGGCTTTGGGGTGCCTAGAGACCTAGGGTTTGTTTGGGGGGATGAGTAAAGCGTGTTTTAGCAGGAAGAGTGGTCTTTTTAGACTGAAATGGGTAGAAAGTAGAGCTGGCGAGGTGGGGGATGTGGTTGCCTAGTGCGGGGTTCCTGAGTGCACATCTCTAGAGAGAAGACTGCAAATTCGGAAGAAGTGCTACTGTTTTTCCTCAGATGTTTTCTCCCTGCATTACAGATGGAAGGGTAACGTGCTGTTACAGAGCCTGACTATTTAAAGAGACGCATGAATAAAAGCCAAGTGGGGGTGAGGCTGACGGAAGCCCATGAGGAGAGTGTGTGTGACAGTCTCTGATTTAATCAGGCACTTGAGTGTGTTGTGTCCTAAATACCTATTCTGTGTAGCGTCTGCGTGTCAATTATGTTATGACTTAGGTTTTTTGAACTTGAAAAAATTCCTTCTGGAGTGGATGTTTGTGGGAAAATTCTGGTTCTTTTGTTTGTTTGTTTGTTTTTTCTTTTGTTTTGTTAAATAAAAATGGGCGCTGACAGCTCAGTCTCTGGTGAAGACTCTACTGGAGAAGTTTGTGTCTATGGTCTGTGTTGTGATGCAGAGACTGTCCAATGAGAGGTTTTGTTTTTTTCCCCTCTCCTGCGTCCTGTGATCCAGTAACCATGGTTGATCCTAGATCATTTTTACTGCAGCTTCAGAAATGTATGAACATTTGCTTAAAATTATAGAAACCATTATTGTTCTCCTAAGGAATTTCTTTTTTAAATTCATTAACTTTTATTGGAGTATGGTGGCTTTACAATGTTGTGTTAGTTTCTGCTGTACAGCAGGGTGAATCAGTTACATGTATTCATATATCCCCTGTTTTTGGACTGCCTTCCCATTCAGGTCACCACAGAGCATTGAGTTCCCTGTGCTATACAGCAGGTTCTCACTGGTTATCTGTTTTATCCATAGTATCAATAGTGTATATATTTCAATCCCAATATCCCAATTCACAAAGGAGCTTCAAAATAAGATTAAATTGGAGGGCTTCCTTGGTGGCTCAGTGGTATAGACTCCGCCTGCCAGTGCAGGAGACACGGGTTTGCTCCTTGATCCGGGAAGATCCCACATGTCGCGGAGCAGTGAAGCCCAAGCACCAAAACTATTGAGCCTGTGCTCTAGGGCCCGGGAGCCACAACTGCTGAGCCCTTGTGCTGCAACTACTGAAGCCCACACACCTAGAGCCTGTGCTCGGCAATGAGAGAAGCCACCACAGAGAAGCCCGTGCACCACAGTGGAGATTACTCCTGCTCGCCACAACTAGAGAAAAGCCCACACAGTACTGAAGACCCAGCACAGCCAAAACTAAATGAGTAAAAAGATTTTTAAAAGAGATTAAATTTGAAACAGTGGAGAGGCTAAAGCATAGTTGTTTTTTTAAAGTAGGTTCTAGTAAAATAAAGACTTATGTATGTTTTGAAGACTCTGAAGTGTGACCTTTTACCTTAGCACAAGGCACAGGTCATGCTTGGTCGGGGAATCACTCTGAGTGAGGAACAGGGAAGAAGTCCCTGCAGGATGAGTACGTGGAGAGGTGGATGGGCAGAGCTTAGAATGAAGGCAGGACCTGGGAGAGGGGCAGAACCACAGATGAATTATGGATCCATTTTTAAGGCATCCTCCAAATACAGAAAAGAAAATTCAGAAGTGGATTAGGCTTACAACGTGGGTTTTACTTTTTAGGTGGGTATGGTGCCCCCATTGGGATTCCCTGATAGCTCAGTTGGTCAAGAATCCACCTGCAATGCAGGAGACCCAAGTTTGATTCCTGGGTCGGGAAGATCTGCTGGAGAAGGGATAGGCTACCCACTGCAGTATTCTTGGGCTTCCCTGGTGGCTCAGCTGGTAAAGAATCCACTGCAATGTGGGAGACCTGAGTTCGATCCCTGGGTTGGGAAGATCCCCTGGAGAAGGGAAATGCTACCCACTCCAGTATTCTGGCCTGAAGAATTCCATGGACTGTATAGTCCATGGGGTTGCAAAGAGTCAGACACGACTGAGCGAGTACATTTCATTTTATGGCAGATGTTGGATTACATTTTCTGTTTTAGGCCAAAAGGGGCCAGACTAGCTGCTTAGAAATCTTTGTACTCTCCCTACCCATAATAGCTTTAAAAAAAAAAAAGATGGAAAGAAAACTTCATTATTCAGAGACTACAAGATTGTGCATGAAGAAAAAAAAATGTACAAAACTAACAAAAGAGTTTATCAAGGTCACTAGTTATAAGGGTCAGTGTTTAAAAATCAGTTGTATTTCTATATATAAGCAGTGACAATTAGAACTGAAAATTTTAAAATGATATCATTTATTCATAGCATCAGAAAGCATTAAATACCCAAGGATAAATCTAATGAAAAATATTTAGGATTCTACATGCAAAGGTAGGAAACATTACTGAGAAAAACTGTTGTTCAATTGCTAAGTCATGTCTGACTGTGACCCCATGGACTGCAGCACGCCAGTCTTTCCTGTCCTTCACTATCTCCCTGAGTTTGCTCAGACTCATGTCCATTGAGTCGATGATGCCATCCAACCATCTCATTCTCTGTCGTCCCCTTCTCCTCCTGCCCTCAATCTTTCCCAGCATCAGGGTCTTTTCCAGTGAGTCAGCTCTTCGCATCAGGTGGCCAAAGTATTAGAGCTTTAGCTTCAGCATCAGTCCTTCCAATGAATATTCAGGACTGATTTCCTTTAAGATTGACTGGTTTGATCTCCTTGCAGTCCAAGAGACTTCAAGAGTCTTCTCCAACACCACAGTTCAAAAGCATCAGTTCTTCTGTGCTCAGCTTTCTTTATAGTCCAACTCTCACATCCATACATGACTACTGGAAAAACCGTAGCTTTGACTGGATGGACCTTTGTTGGCAAAGTGATGTCTCTGCTTTTTAATATGCTGTCTAGGTTTATCATAGCTTTTCTTCCAAGGAGCAAGCATCTTTTACTTTCATGGCTACAGTCCCCATTCACAGTGATTTTGGAGCCCAAGAAAATGAAGTCTGTCACTATTTCATTTTTTCCCCATCTATTTGCCATGAAGTGATGGGACCAGATGCCATGATCTTTGTTTTTTGAATGTTGAGTTTTAAGCAAGCTTTTTCACTCTCTTCTTTCACCTTTGTCAAGAGGTTGTTTAGTTTCTCTTTGCTTTCTGCCATAGGGTACATGTAGAATCCTGAATATTTTTCATTAGATTTATCCTTGGGTATTTAATGAGGTTGTTATTTCTCTTAGCAATCTTGATTCCAGCTTGTGATTCATCCAGCCCGGCATCTCTCATGATGTACTCTGCATCATGATGACTCCGCAAAGAGTTGAATGTGACTGAACGACTTTCACTTCACTTTGCATATAAGTTAAATAAGCAAGGTGACAATATACACCCTTGACATACTCCTTTCCCAATTGTGAACCAGTCAGTTGTTTCATATCTGGCTCTGTTGCTTCTTGACCTGCATACATGTTTCTCTGGAAAATTAAAGAAAGCCTAAATGAACAGAGAAAAAGCATACTGATAGATTGTAAGATTCAATAGTGTGTCCATTTCCCCCAAATTTATCAAGAGATTAAATGCAATCCCAATGAAAATCTCAGTAGATGTTTCACTGGAAATTGCCAGACTAACTCTAAGATTTACATGGAAATCAAATAACCAAAGTGAAGAGAACAGGCACTTCTAATTTTGTTGCCATTTTTGTGGTATGACCTTTATTTAAAACTTGGTAGAATTACAACAGTACAAATAAATGATTCTTTCTGCTTATTCACAGAAAGTTTTGGAAATCATTATTTTCTTGAGAAGAGTTAGGCTTTGGCTTATTAATTTAAAAAAACCTTATTTCCATGCGATAAGCCAGAAGAGCTGGGAGCAAAGCTTTTCATGGATTAGTGTGAAGAAGCTTAAGAAAATGGCCTTGTGTTTTCTATTTTTAGACTGTTTTTTTTTTTTGTCGGCAAGGAGGCAGTGTGAAGCACTTCCCTGAAAGGTGAGTCAAGTGGCTTTCACTAAGCTTCCCTTTTTTTTCTTGTTCAGTTGCTAAGTTGTGTCTGACTTTGCAACCCCGTGGACTGCAGCACGCCAGGCTTCTCTGTCCTTCACCATCTCCTGGAGTTTGCTCAAACTCATGTCCATTGAGTCAGTGATGCCATCCAACCATCCTGTCCTCTGTTGCCCCCTTCTCCTCCTGCCTTCAACCTTTTCCAGCATCAAGGTCTTTTCCTTTTTTAGGTGAGACCAATCGAATGCTTAATTTCTTAGTGAAGTTTGTTTTTTGTCATAATTGACAGGTGTTAGGTAATAACATTAAGTTATTTATTAAGCATTAAATTTTTATTACATTGCTATTGAATTATAATTTATGCATCCATTTACTAAGTCTTTGTGGAATATTGACTCAGGCAAGGCTTGGGCAAGATGCCTCAGAACACAGAGCGGTGAGACAGTCCACTTCCTCAGGGGCTTGCTTAGCAGTGATGAATTCCTCACATCTTGTTATGAACATGCCTTTCTGTTTGGCCCCCAGCATTCGGAACCCCTCCCTCACCAGCAAACTCAACCCCATGTGAGTCTGGTGGGAGTGGGCTCGGCCTACTAAAAACATCAGATGCATGCATCAGATGCCAGATTCGGGGTCTCCCCCACTCATGGAGGGCGTTGGACATTGTAACTTGGGATTCTGAGTCTGGAGCCAGTACCCATAGAAGTGGTCACTTTATTTTTTTAATTTAAAAAAATTTTTATTTTTTGGTCACACTGCGTGGCACGCAGGATCTTAGTTCCCCAACCAGGGAGCAGTGGAAGCATGTAGTCTTCACTGGACCTCCAGGGAAGCCCTGAAGTGATCACTTCAGCTCTCCCTCCCCTGGTGGTGACCTTGATGCGTGGAGTCTGGTGATGACAGTCAGGACCAGATGAGGCGGCAGCACATGCTGGTGTGTGGAGGAGGCCAGTGCTCTGGGGCAGGTGACACCCTGGGGGGTGACCTCTTTCTTGTGATTCCCTGTGGTCGTTCCCCTGCTGCCCTCCAGGAGGCCCATGCTGGGATGGAGAGACACTGCGCGTCCCTTCCTGCAGCCACATTAGCAGCCACCATGAGAACACAGGCCAGGCAGCAGCCTGCCCTGGTTGGAAAGTTTGGCTTTGTTGTGACATCTAAACTGAGCCTTGAAGTAGTGTTTGCTGGACTCCTGCCTGGGGTGGCTTCGAGGACTCTCACAGGTGGAGATGGTGAACTGGGGTCTCTTGGGATGTTAGCAGAGGGGTCAGCCACTCTGAGCTCACACAGCACCCTGAGTTTCTATTTGGGGAGGTGGACTTGGCGGGATTAGTGAGACTCCTAACACGTGGGGCTGGGGTCTGCAGTGGAGACCCTCGAGGAGGGTTCATGTCTGCAGGAGTGACCACAGCTGACTTTTATTGAGTGCTCGCTAGTGGTAAAGAACGTGCCTGCCAGTGCAGGAGACATAAGAGACTCGAGTTCAATCCCTGGGTCGGGAAGATTCCCTGGAGGAGGGCATGGCAACCCACTCCAGTATGCTTGCCTGGAGAATCCCATGGATGGAGGAGCCTGGAGGGCTACAGTCCATGGGGTTGCACAGAGTCGGACACGACTGCAGTGACTCAGCACGTGCTGTCATCTTAATTTTACTTCGTGCTCATGTCAGTGCACTCGGCCACTTTTGAAGCCTCAGCTCATCTACGTTATTATGTGGTTTCTGTAACTCGCCCCATTTTCAGAGAGGAAACCAGGGCATTGAGGGATTCAGCAACCTGCCTGTGCTCCCATCCCTAATAAGAGGTGCTGTCAGGTCTGCCTCTCAGTTCTGTCCTGTCTCCTGACATGCAGGTGGGGCCTTAACCTCAGGGCCAGGCAGCAGATCGCTGCAGCTGCTGTGTGCAGGTAACTCCATGCCTGTGCCCTCTCTCACTTTACCTGGCTGTAGTTTTTTTAATACCATTTTTTGTTGACCGTGTAGTCTAGATTTCTTTGCTTAATGCCTGCCTCCTTCATTAGAACTTGAGATCCAAGAGGGCAGAGACTCTGCTCTGTGTTTCCATGGTTGTTTAGTATGTTCCTAGAACAGTACCTGGCACGTATTAGTTGCTCAACAAATATCATACAATCAGTAATAATATTAGTAACCATCACATTCAAGCATGTGCCAAGTGCTTGGCACATATTAACTCACTTGATCCCCGGGACTGTTGTTACCCCCATATTAGAGGTGAGAGACCAGACCACAGGCAGGTCTGGGAACTTCCTCAAGGCTGCAGGGTTCAGAAGAGCTGGAGCTAGGATTCTGATGAAAGCACTTTGGCTCCAGAAATCAGGTCCCTAAAATGCTAAGCTTCACTGCCTTTCATGAATGAGTGAATGATTATTTAAAGCAAGTTTTATGAACTATAAAAATGTATTTAGTAGAGCATTTCAAAGTAAATAGTTAAAATAAATTATATCAGTGATGAGGTAATATTTTTCTCTTGTTAAGAAAATGGCAGTTAGTGGTTAAGACAAATTTCTGGGGGAAAATATATTTAATATAGGCTTAGGTTCTTGGAAGGTTTGTTATTATAGCATCACACATAATCTTCTGGTGCACAAATGAATAGTGTGTTTTAAAGGCTAGTAAATCTGTCTGATATATGTTCCCAACAAGATATTATACATCTCTATTATTATCCTCATAAGATAGGCCTACTTCTTATGGAAGAAATTATGGCAATAAAGAGATGTTAATTTTTTTCATGATTTATTTGTTATTCTAAAAGCTCAGTTCAGTGCCTAAAAGCTATATAATAGTTGGACTTTGGAAATGCAGTTGAACTGGGATCAGTCTTAAAACACAATTCAATCCTTTACAACGTTTGCCTAATACCGAACAAATGTCTTGGCTTTTGCTTTCTGAGTACTTGGTCTGAATAATGAGACCGAATTAGACCATAAACTCATGTACTGCCAGGCTTGTATTTTATATTAAGGTATGGGTGGTGCTAGTGGTAAAGAACCCACCTCCCAGTGCAGGAGACATAAGAGACCTGGGTTCAGTCCCTGGGCCAGGGAGATCCCCTGGAGGAGGGCATGGCACCCCACTCCAGTATTCTTGCCTGGAGAACCCCATGGACAGAGGAGCCTGGCGGGCGGTGGTCCACAGGGTCAAAGAGAGTTGGACACAACTGAAGTGACTTAGCACACATGCAGAGACACGTTACGAATTTTGGGAAATAGTCTGTTGACAAGGGAAAAGGAGAGCATCACAGACTTCAATTAGTGGAATTTTTTTTTTTTTTTTTCGAGAGAGGCAGAAGGACTAGACTGGTCCAAACCAAATTTGCCTAATAATTAAAGTTACTTATGACATTTAAAATATTAATCTGCTTTGATCCACATTCACATGTTGGCATTTTCATTCATACTACTGATATTTCTAGATATAAATTCTGAATGATTTCTCCCTCCATATCAAGAATAATAGGCTTTCCTCTCTCAGAGCATCTTTAGATGCTCAGCTGTGGAATCTGAACCTTTTCGTGAATGAAGATGATGCATATGTATGAGAGCCAGGTAACAAGGGAGAGTGTTGGTTTTGAATGTTTGGTTCTCAGTAATTATTAGTGTCTTTAAATGCGAATGTGCCCTGAGAAAAAATGTCCAAAGGAAGTTCTGTGGGAAGGTCCTCTAGGCTTTCTGACTTCAAAGTGCTTATTAGGATAGAAGCAGATGCCTGATAGAAATAAAGGTAGATTTTTGGTTCAATGAGACAAATAGAATTAAAGTATTTAAATTACTGTGATCAACTTTTCCATTTTTTAATTTTCCTTTTCTATCATTTACCCTTATTTGATTATTTGTATTTTTAGTTCCCTTATGCTTGCCTCTGAAATGGTATTATCTCATTTTCTATAGAATTTTACCTTCAGCTTTTAGGTCTGAAATAGTAGCATGGTTTGGTGACGAAGCATTCTTTAGATTGGTGAGAGGCAGTACTCCACACATCAGTGCCTTTGCTATAGCATCTAGCTTTTATTCCAAAGGGCTCTGTTGATAGAACATTTTCTTACTTTTTCCTTGATTTTTTGTTTGAAAACTCTTTCTTATTCAGCCAGGCATTACATTTTAAAAAACGATTTTTGTGTCCAAAAGTGCTGTAAGCTGTCGCTATGGTACTTAAAGGAGGTATAAGTATTGTGGAATTCAGACTTAAATTGAAGAAAGTAGGGAAAACCACTAGACCATTCAGGTATGACCTAGAGCAAATCCCTTATGAGTATACAGTGGAAGTGAAAAATAGATTTAAGGGACTAGACCTGATAGACAGAGTGCCTGATGAACTATGGACAGAGGTTCGTGACATTGTACAGGAGACAGGGATCAAGAAAATCTCCATGGAAAAGAAATGCAAAAAAGCAAAATGGCTGTCTGAGGAGGCCTTACAGATAGCTGGGAAGAGAAGAGAAGCGAAAAGCAAAGGAGAAAAGGAAAGATATTCTCATCTGAATGCAGAGTTCCAAAGAATAGCAAGGAGAGATAAGAAAGCCTTCCTCAGCTATCAGTGCAAACAAATAGAGGAAAACAACAGATTGGGAAAGACTAGAGACCTCTTCAAGAAAATTAGAGATACCAAAGGAACATTTCATGCAAAGATAGGCTCAATAAAGGACAGAAATGGTATGGACCTAACAGAAGCAGAAGATATTAAGAAGAGGTGGCAAGAATACACAGAAGAACTGTACAAAAAAGATCTTCACGACCCAGATAATCACGATGGTGTGATCACTCACCTAGAGCCAGACATCCTGGAATGTGAAGTCAAGTGGGCCTTAGAAAGCATCACTACGAACAAAGCTAGTGGAGGTGATGGAATTCCAGCTGAGCTATTTCAAATCCTCAAAGGTGATGCTGTGAAAGTGCTGCACTCGATATGCCAGCAAATTTGGAAAACTCAGCAGTGGCCACAGGACTGGAAAAGGTCAGTTTTCGTTCTAATCCCAAAGAAAGGCAATGCCAAAGAATGCTCAAACTACCGCACAATTGCACTCATCTCACATGCTAGTAAAGTAATGCTCAAAATTCTCCAAGCCAGGCTTCAGCAATATGTGAACCGTGAACTTCCAGATGTTCAAGCTGGTTTTAGAAAAGGCAGAGGAACCAGAGATCAAATTGCCAATATCCGCTGGATCATCGAAAAAGCAAGAGAGTTCCAGAAAAACATCTATTTCTGCTTTATTGACTATGCTAAAGCCTTTGACTGTGTGGATCACAACAAACTGTGGAAAATTCTGAAAGAGATGGGAATACCAGACCATCTGACCTGTCTCTTGAGAAACCTGTATGCAGGTCAGGACGCAACAGTTAGAACTGGACATGGAACAACAGACTGGTTCCAAATAGGAAAAGGAGTACGTCAAGGCTGTATATTGTCACCCTGCTTATTTAACTTATATGCAGAGTACATCATGAGAAATGCTGGGTTGGAAGAAACACAAGCTGGAATCAAGATTGCCAGGAGAAATATCAATAACCTCAGATATGCGGATGACACCACCCTATGGCAGAAAGTGAAGAAGAACTAAAGAGCCTCTTGATGAAGGTGAAGGAGGAGAGTGAAAAAGTTGGCTTAAAGCTCAACGTTCAGAAAACTAAGATCATGGCATCTGGTCCCATCACTCCATGGGAAATAGATGGGGAAACAGTGGAAACAGTGTCAGACTTTACTTTTTTGGGCTCCAGAATCACTGCTGATGGTGACTGCAGCCATGAAATTAAAAGACGCTTACTCCTTGGAAGGAAGGTTATGGCCAACCTAGATAGCATGTTTAAAAGCAGAGACATTACTTTGCCAACCAAAGTCCGTCTAGTCAAGGCTATGGTTTTTCCAGTGGTCATGTATGGATGTGAGAGTTGGACGGTGAAGAAAGCTGAGCGCCGCAGAATTGATGCTTTTGAACTGTGGTGTTGGAGAAGACTCTTGAGAGTCCCTTGGACTGCAAGGAGATCCAATCAATCCATCCTAAAAGAGATCAATCCTGGGTGTTCATTGGAAGGTCTGATGTTGAAGCTGAAGCTCCAATACTTTGGCCACCTCATGCGAAGGGTTGACTCATTGGAAAAGACCCTAATGCTGGGTAGGATTGGGGGCGGGAGGAGAAGAGGACGACAGAGGATGAGATGGTTGGATGGCATCACCGACTCGATGGACATGGGTTTGGGTAGACTCCGGGAGTTGGTGATGGACAGAGAGGCCTGGCGTGCTGCAATTCATGGGGTCGCAGAGAGTCGGACACGACTGAGCGACTGAACTAAACTGAACTGAAGTATTGTGGTATGGATAGAACAGACAGATAGAATATAAGTTATTACAGTCTCAAGTGTTAAAAACTGAGATAAGATCATTTGATAGAACATTTTTTGTTACCTTTTAAATTATTTTATCTCAGGGTGCTAATGAGGGCTTCCCAGGTGGCACAGTGGTAAAGAATTTGCCTATGTAGGAGATGCAAGAGACGTGGGTTCGATTCCTGGGTCTGGAAGATCCCCTAGAGGAGGAAATGGCAACCTGTTCCTCTCTTCTTGCCGGGATGATTCCATGGGCAGAGGAGCCTGGGGCACTACAGTCCATGGGGTTGCAAAGAGCCAGACTGAGCACACCCACAGCGTGCTAATATTTGGTTGGCCAAAAAGTTTATTTGCGTTTTTCTATAACACCTTGCAGAAAACTCTGAATGAACATTTTGGCCAACCCAATACATATGAGTATGTGTGTATCTAAGTCTGGGTCTGTGTGTGCATACAGACACAGAATACACATACACACACACACATACATATATACACATATGTGTATATATAAAACAAGAATAAAAGCTGTTGGTACTTTATGAGGATTAATAGACAAAACTTTCTAAGTAAAATGTTATTGTTGTTCAGTTGCTGGGCTCCCCTGTTGTTCACTATGTCCTGGAGTTTTCTCAAATTCATGTCCATTGAATTGATGATACCATCTAACCATCTCATTCTCTGTCATCCCCTTCTCCTCTTGCCCTCAATCTTTCCCAGCATCAGGGTCTTTTCCAATGAGTCAGCTCTTTGCATCAGGTGGCCAGAGTATTGGAGCTTCAGCATTAGTCTTTCCAATGAGTATTCAGTATTGACTTCCTTTAGGATTGACAGGTTTGATCTCCTCGCTGTCCCTGGGACCCTCAAGAGTCTTCTCCAGCACCACAATTTGAAAGCACCAGTTTTTCAGTGCTCAGCCTTCTTTATGGTCCAACTCTCACAAATGGCTTTGGCTTACTCAAGATCATGTTTCTTAGTATTAAGTGAGGACCTATTTTATATTTTGAGATATATTTGGAGATAGTTGTCAACATAGCACACTAGTTTTTGAAATATTTCTATTTGGAGATACAGAGGTACAGAAAACCTGACTGCCATTTTTGTGTTAACCAGCTGAAGCAAATATGAAATCCAGGCATGTGATTTAGTAAACAAAAAGTAATGAAGCTAGGAAAGACTGTAACCCACTAGTAATCCAGAGAGCTTATTTTAGTCTAGAATTTAACTCCTCCTTTGTACTGCCTAAATCTTTGTCTGCTGCACTTTTATCATCCTGACCTTCTTGGCATCTTTACCTGGCAAGTGCCCTCACAGTCTTTCTGCTGAGGTTACTTGTCTAGTGTCATCAATACTTGTTGCCATCCCTTATATATTTTCTATAACTTGCTATATAACTCAGAAGGGTGGTTCTTGTTTGAAAGCGAAATTTTTGTATTTATTTTTGCTGAAAACAGATTTTTACTTAAAAGATAGTTTAAAGTGTATATGTAATCATTTCATCATTCTGACACAAATATTTTCATTTTTCTGGCTCCCTTATGCTCTCTGTTCATCTATGATGTTATTTTGCATGGTTAGAGTTATGTCTGTTTTAATATTTTACATAAAGACATTCCCATTGTCATAATGTCTTCATTATTATAATTTCATTTGCTACATAACAGCTCATTTGCTACTTATTTTCTTGTAAGACTTTTTTTTTTTTTTTTAGTGTTTTCTGTGTTTCTTTTCTAGCTAGTGCATATTAGCATGCTCCCAATGAGTTTGAGAGAACTCCAGGAGATAGTGAAGGACAGGGAAGCCTGGCGTGGTGCAGTCCACGGGGTCACAAAGAGTTGGAGACGACATAGTGACTGAAAAACAAATAATTATTTGAAATGTTTATGCAAGTATTAATGTTATTAGTTGTCTTCACACATGATTTTTTTCTCTTTTATAATCCCCTGTGTATATGTGTGTGGTCTATATTTGTGTATGGCATATATGCTGCTGCTGCTGCTAAGTTGCTTCAGTTGTGCCCAACTCTTAGTGACCCCATGGACTGCAGCCCACCAGGCTCCTCCGTCCATGGCATTTTCCAGGCAGGAGTACTGGAGTGGGTTGCTAGTGCCTTCTCCAATGGCATATATGTGTATAAGCATATAACTATATATGTGTACATGTACAGATATGGCATATACGTGTGCATGTATAGCATATATGTGTATATAGCATATAGCTAGTATGTGTATATGTGTACATATAACAAATTTTGAAAGACAGTGAGAATTACTTCATTATTCAGAATCAATAGTAGGAAAGCCCAGAGTTATATTGGGTAGCTGCTAATTCCAGCTTTAGGGTTTGCTTTTCTCTGTAACATGCCATATTGTTAGTGTGATGTAACCTTAGGTTACTGTTTTTACATTTCATATTTGTACATGAAAGTTAAAAAAATACTATATAAAATGAAGAAGTAAGACTTATTTGATAGTCCAAGGATTTATATTGAAAATCATTCTTTCTTAAATAGTAAGCTTATATGAACTTCAAGAATGGTGTGGAATCTACTTTAGTATGATAATATTTCAAGTAGTTAAATATGTATCCTTAAAGTCTTTTCTCTGTAATAGTTACCTGGATATAGCTTGTATAAAGCACAGAATATGCTGATGTTTGTTGTGGGGGTGTTCAAGCATATTATATGTCTGACTTTTGGCTTGTCACAACTGGAAATAGATTGAATACTGCTTAATCGTTTTATATTTATAGCTTAAAAAATATGAGTCTCTATGTATATGTATGCATGTATACAGCCATAGTTTTGTCTATTTCTGGATCTTAGTTCTTACTAAGTTTATATAGATTTTGAAATTCCATCATTATGCTGTTACTGTTGTTGCCTGAATACTTAAGGATTCTATTTCCAGTATTCACAACTGAAGCTCTTTGTTATGATGGTGTTTTAGTGTTTTTAAGGCATATTCTAAATTTTTTTTCCTCACATGAGATAAACCGTATATTATTCCTTTCGTTTAGCCGAAGTGTTTTACTCCCCACTTTCCACGTGCTTCCCCCACTGGGCGCACAGTAAAAGCTGTGTTTATACCTCTGAGTTTTCCCTCACTTGCCCTGGGCTCGTCCCTTCCAGCCGCTTTTGCAGATATGCAAATTTCAGGGCTTCAGCACTGTCTGGAGCCTAGGTGAGGGGAGTTTGTGTGGGTTCAGTTAACATCCTTCATTCTAGTGGCTCCTGAAGAAAAAAAAAGAAAGTAGTATGAAGAATAAAATGTCAGATCTTTAAAAATACCTGGTTTGAAATTTGAGTCTTTCAAAGAAATCGTTGTGGTCATGTTGTATTATTTATTTATGTCTCTGCTTTGATGGTTGTTTCTTCAGGACATGCCCATAGTCCTCCTCCTTCACCAGCTGGCTCAGCAGGAAGGCGCGTGGACCATACTTCCGTTGTTACCGCAGTACGTTGCCCATGAAATGTGCTCGTTATTGGCATCTCTACCCGACACTCATAGGCTCCCTTGTTTTCTCACTAAGTGTGTTTTTCCCCGCGAGTCAGCAAGTAAAGTCATTGGACTGTATGCTTGCTACCTTAATCAGATTTCTTAATGATTGATTCTTAATCATGAATAGCTTTTATTTTTAAATGTTTCTTTCTTAAAAGATATAATGTCAGTATATTTGATATTTTGAGACTGATTTTGAGATCTGTTGAGCTGGGGTTTGTCACGGAAAGAGTTAACTTGAACTCTGGCTGTTCCATAAACCATTAGTATCTGGCTTTTCCATTGATATAAGCTGAAACTATACATGGAAGAAAAATATAGGGGAAAAATTCAGATTTCTTGCTATTTTGTGTGTCCTTTATTTGCTTCCTGCTTTCTCTTCCTTAATAAGTTTTAAACCTTGTTATAAACTCACTTTATAAAAATGATTACTAAAAAAAAAAAAAGAAAAAAATGATTACTAGAATCTTTATTTTTCTCAGCTTTTCTGTAATGTATAGCAGAAATTCATCATGGATTTTCTTCTGTGAAGAAGAGACAAGAATACAAATTGTACAACTCTTAGAAACACTCAGAAGATATGACCCATCAAAGGTAAATACAACTTCAAGTATTTTTATTTTGCATGGAGAAAGTGCTTAAAGGAAGTTTAATTTTGATTAAGAGGTTTTTCAGTCTAATAAAAACACTCAATTTAAAATTAAGAAGAACAAAATAAGCTGCTCTCACCCGGTGATATGGAGCATATTCTATGGAATGTGTATCTCAATAAACTTGCTTTAACTTTAAAGAAAAAAGAATGAAATAGCAGTTAAATATCTGGAAGCAATGTTAAATAATTCTCTTTGAGGTTTGGAGCTATCAGACAGATGGAACTTACAATGAGCCATTTTTAAATGGAAAAAACACTAAAACCAGTTTTAGAGAATTAAGAAAACTATAAACCAGAGTTAAGAAATAAGTTTAAATTGGTTATTTCTTTTTATCAACAACGACCACATGTTGGTTTAGGTGAGAAATAGCTTTTTGAGAATGAGCTGTGTATTGGGCACTGTGATAGCGGGAGCTTGGACAGACAGACGGGTCTTGGCTGGCTGGCTGGTGCCGAGTAGCAGGGGGTGATGGGCCACTGAAGAAGCAGTTACAGTTGAAAGTGAGACACCTTTTAAGGGAAACACTGGGCGTTAGAAGCAGCACAGCAGGGCATCCGCTCTCATCTGGGAAGGTCATGACACAATGTGACATTTAGCCTGAGTCCCATGGAGTGAGTAGGAGTTAATAGCAGAGAGAACTAATTCCAAGCAGAGGGAACAGTATCTGAGAAGGTCTCCAGGTGAGACAGGCTATGCCTTGTGAGGAAAGTCCACCCTTGCCTTCACACTGTAACATTGTATCTCATGCAGATAGGATGTCGCAAATGGATCGTGTTTACCTCTAAGTTCTGAATGCTGGACACAGTGTTTAACACTTTCTAGGTGGTCAGTGAATGTGTGTGTGTGCGTGTGTGTGTGTGTGTGCGCATGCTCAGTCCTGTCTGACTCTTTGCAACCTCATGGATTGTAGCCCGCCAGGCTCCTCTGTCCATAGCATTTCCCAGGCAAGGATACTGGGGTGGGTTACCACGCTCTCCTCCAGGGGATCTTCCTGACTCAGGGATAAAACCTGCATCTCCTGTGTCTCCTGCATTGGCAGGTGGATTCTTTACCCCTGAGCCCCCTGGGAAGCCCTAAATGTTTGTGCAGGACTGAGTAACTCTGAAACACCAGCTGTCCTGCTGGGCTACGTGCAAGGTCTCTTGAGGTTCACAGGCAGCTCTGGAGCTTTGTGGAGGGTAAATTAGGCTGTTCAGTTCTCTTGGAGAAGCCCAGGTTACGCCTTGATCACTTTATGGGATTCTTTCAATGTGGAATAAGCGGAATTGGGTCCTTTCTGGTACTGCTGGACACCCGCACCCCCACCCCCCCCACCCGTTCTGATGCCCACTCCAGAAGTGAATCAGATTCAATGAGGGTACGGAAAAGGAGCCATGGCTTCCAGGTGCCTGCGGGGTTTGTTGATGTGGACACACATAGAATTGGGCAACAGTGACCATTAGGTTGGTTTCTCAAATGCTGGAAAGTTTGTTACTACAATAAAACCACTGGTCTTGATGCTTTTTAAATGCTGTGAGGGCCCATTATGATTTCTCTTCATGCTTTTGATTTCTAGGCAAACACAGATATAATTGAATGAGAAGGTTGTTAGGTTAAACAAATAATTCCTTCAAAGGAGAGAAGATTTATGAACGTGTCTCATCCAGTCTTTTCAGATGGTGCTGAGCAGTGTCTGGGTGCTTTGTGCCATGTTTTATGTAAAACATTTGTTAGGCTTTTATGTTTTCCTTTGACTTGAGAAAAACTCCCAGCTCTTTTTTGGAATGTAGGAGTTTTAATGCCTTCTAGTGTTCGCTTCACCTGGAGATTATTTTTTCCATTAACTATAGCTCTAATTCTGTACAGAAGATGGTGACTCACTGTACTTTTTAATGAAAATTGGAATGATAAATTTAAAAGTTCAGAGCAAGTTCATGAAAAGCAAGTACAGAACAGAGGTAAAATAAGACATTTTCTTCTTTTGTGATCTCTACCACGTGAAAAAAGTCGAGGATGTTTTATTTCATTTAAAACTAGCACTGGGGAATAAAAATTACATGATGTTTGAAGTTAGCTCAAACCATTATTTTTTCTCCCGACCATATGAAATTTTAGGAAAAAAGTATAAAACAAACTTAGTTTTGACACTGACACAGACAAACTGTATTAAAATAATATGTGTTAGAGTATCATTATTTTGTTGGATTCTGACATTGTTTCCCTTCAATATCTTGTCATTCTCACTAATCAAATTTATGCTGTTATACAATATTTTAAATGAAAAACTTTAATCTTTATTAAAATAATTAATCTCAGTTAATTGCCTTTCTGGGTGATTTCTATAAATTTCTATATCTCATTGAAGTCTTTCTGTTTTTTTTTCCCCTACAGTATGCTTTTATTATGTGTGCATTTGCTGAAATGTCTTTAATTTTTAATTCTTAATAGAGGTAAAATATGAGTGCTGGCAAAGAGTAATTCTAAGCTACTAATAGAACACTGAGTTATTCTTTTACAGTTTGTCTTAATAGTCTTTATTAAGAAACCATCAAGAAAATCATTGGGCTTCCCTGGTGGCTCAGCTGGTAAAGAATCCACCTGCAGTGCGGGAGATCTGGATTCAATCCCTGGGTTGGGAAGATCCCCTTGAGAAGGGAATGGCTACGCATTCCAGTATTCTGGCCTCTGGCCTGGAGAATTCCATGGACTGTATAGTCCATGGGGTCACAAAGAGCTGGACACGACAGGGAGTGCTTCTTCACAGAATATGTATTGATTTCTCCCTTAGAGTAGTTTACGATATGCATGTGTGCTTATTTGCTCAGTTGTGTCCGACTCTGCGACCCCAAAGACTGCAGCCCACCAGGCTCCTCTGTCCATGCGGATTCTCCAGGCAAGACGAGAATAGTGGAGTGGGTTGCCATGCCCTTCTCCAGGGGATCTTCCCCACCCAGGATCGAACCCAGGTCTCCTGCATTGCAGGAGGATTCTTTACTGTCTGAGCCACCAGGAAAGCCCACTTTACAGTATAACGCCCCACAAAGATATTGAAAAACAGTCTTATATATTAGATAGCCAAACACTGCTATTAATCATTAAAATATAAAAACGTGTTCTGCATAAATTTATGTTTGGAACAGGAGATTATAATAGTGAAAGATTATTGAGAAAGGTGCTAAAATATACTGAAAATTGAAATGATAAACTTATCATTTATTTATGATGAAGTGTTTATTTTCTTTAAACAAGCTATATTTACATGGTATGTTAAATGTGATGATGTTCTTTCATGTTGGTTCATGTTTAGTCATTTGAATTTTTAAGAAGATATTGAATTTTCTATCTTAAGCCAAGGTTATTTGCTTTATAATTACTTCCCTTGCCCAGTGGTGACTTCATATATCCATAAAGTGTTGGGAAGAAATCCTCGGGTGGAACCAGGAACCTAGACACTCTATTACGTGTCTGCTTTCACGTCTGCTCATTTATGACTTGTTGCTGAACTGACCCAGACTGAGACGGGGAGGTGTTTGAAATACAGCCGTGAGCAGAAGAGGGCTCTTAGGAGACAGCACTGTCTCTCTCCTGCTTTTATTTTCTGATAAGGAATAGGGAGTGAGGTCGTGATGGCTGGATAACAGAAAATACTACCAAGCTTTAGAACTTCGGGTACTTGATTTAAACGATTCTGTTGACGTTTCTTTAATGGTTGCCTTTGAAAGCCCTCCCAGGATTGGTGCATCATTTAACACAAAACTCGGAGCACCTGGGACAGGTGAGGTAGCCTGCAGATATAGCGGCGAGCGAAATGGACACCACCCCAGGTCACAAGGAGGGAGTGATCATAATTATGCAGGGGAGACGGGCAATAGGCAGACCTGAAATACTGCATCAGATGGTAGTAAGTGCTGTGGAGCAAAAGAACACAAAATGAGAGGGATGACAGATAGACTGAGGGTGGACTTCCTTCTCTGTTTAGGGTATTTAGGAAGAACTTCAGAGCTCACGTCAGTTTGAGCCACGTGTGAAGGAGCCAAGGGAGTGAGTTTCATGCTCTCTGATCCTGTGCCCGCAGCCCACGTACCCAACAGGAGCTGTAGCCTCACTCGGTTCAAACATGAACTCTGCATTCCCCTTTGTTCCTCTCCTGTCTCAGTCTCCTGCCTCTTGGAAATGGCGTCCCTGTGTATCAGCTGTTCACAGGAAGAGACCAGGGACTGGACTCCCCTCATGTTGGCACATTCAGTGGAATCTCCTGCCAGGTTACACCTCTTGTCCGTCTTCTCTCTGTGTTAAAACTTCACTCTGGTCCAGGCTGCCATCATGTCCTTGACCGTGACTGGAGCATCCTAGCTCTTCTCCTGGTTTCCACTCTTGCCATCCCAGTAAATCTAGTAAGCCTGCTAATTCAGATCACCTCCCTCACCTGCTCAAAAACTCCCCCTGTGGTTTCCCACTGCCCCTGAGATGGCTTCACTAGGTGTAGAACTCCAGGTTGACAGTCGACAGTAGTTTTCTATGGCTGTAAAAATGCTTCATTCTTTTATTTCTCTCTTTTTTTGTTGTTGAAAAGTTAACTATATGTCTTGTTTTTCTTTGAAAGAAATATGTACACCCCTTCCCCCAAACTGCTTTTAAGGTTTTTCTCTTTGTTTTTTTTAACCAACATGTGCCTAGATGCCTTTTTTTTTTCTTTGTATTTTTCTTGGTTAGAGTTTATAGAGCTTCTTGAATCTGATGACTTTTGTCAGTTATCATTTTAGAAGAGTCTAAGCCTGTGTTTCTTCAAACATTGAGTTCCATTTGTCTCTCTTCCTATTTTGGGTTTCAAAATTTTACTTGCTTTTATTGAAGTATAGATGATTTACAGTGTTGTGCCAATCTCTGCTGTACAGCTGAGTGACACAGTTTTACACATTATATACATTCTTGTAATAAGCTTTTCCATTATGGTTTATCCCAGGAGATTAGATACAGTTCCTGTGCTATGCATTAGGACCTTGTTGTTTATCCTTTTAAATTTTAATAGTTTGTATCTACCAATCCCAAATTCCCAGTCTCCTTCCGTCCCTGGCCCTCTCCGCTTTGCCAACCACGAGTCTGATCTTTATGCCTGTGAACCCGTTTCTGTTCTGTAGCTAGATTCATTTGTGTCATATTTGAGATTCCACATATAAGTGATGTCACATGGTATTTGTCTTTCTCTTTTTGTCTTCATTTAGCTTGAATATCATGTATTTTAGAACTTTCACTGTGTCCCTGTTGCACTTCAGCTCTTTTTTGGTATGTTCCTCTTTGTTTTCTTTTTTGTGCATCAATGTGAATGTTTTTTACTGACTTACCTTCCATGTCATTAATTCTGTCTTCTGTTGAAAGTGAAAGTTGCTCAGTTGTGTCCAACTCTTTGCAACCCCATGGACTATAGAGTCCATGGAATTCTCCAGGCCAGAATACTGGAGTGGGTAGCCTTTCCCTTCTCCAGCAGATCTTCCCAACCCAGGAATCGAACCGGGGTCTCTTGCATTGCAGGTGGATTCTTTACCAGCTTCAGCTACCAGCTGAAGCCCTGGTATCTCTTGTATTGGGGTGGCCAAAAAGTCTCTTTGGGTTTTTCTGTATAAACTCAAACTTCTTGGCCAACCCAATATTATTAATGTCTGATATTCACTTGAATTCCTAATTTTAGCTATTGCATTATTTGGTTTTAGAATTTCCATCTGGCTCTTGTTTATAGGTTCTAGTTCTTTGGTAAAAATCACCTTTTCATCTATTTTCTTAACCATATTAACTGCAGAATCTTATTTGTGAAGCTCTAGTTCTCATTTTTCTGTTTTTGGTGTGGTCCTGTGTCTTGGCGTGCAGGGTTAATTTTCACTAAATGCCAGCTATTTGATGTGAAAAATTGAAGAGACTGTGGGTGGTATCTCTTCCTACAGGAAGATTTGATCTTCTTCGGGGTTGTAGACCTTGTTTGGGTAGGTCTGTTTACAGACCGCCCTTATCCATAGACCCTTTTCCCCCGGTAGACCCTGTATTCCAGCCTTGAGCTCCCAGAACTACTATTGAAGCTTTCCTCTGCTTAGATTTTAGCTGCTTCACTGCTGTTTTCCACTTGGTTCTTGTGTTTTTCTCTTGGTTTTCTTGTAGCCTAGGAGTTGAAGGGAGATTCAGGCAGAATTTTGGCGTCACTCCTTTGGGATCCCCATAAACCTCTACCTTCGTGGCAGCCTCCGGCTCCAGCTCTGTCTCTGCGGTGCAGCCACACAGGAGTCCCCAGTTGCCACTCTGTTCTGTGTGGTCCTTTGCTCTCGTTCAGTCACTCAGTCGTGTCCAACTCTTTGCGACGCCATGAACTGCAGCACGCCAGGCTTCCCAGTCCATCACCAACTCCTAGAGCTTGCTCAAACTCATGTCCATTGAGTCAGTGATGCCATCCAACCATCTCGTCCTCTGTCATCCCCTTCTCCTCCTGCCCTCAATCTTTCCCAGCATCAGGGTCTTTTCCAATGAGTCAGCTCTTTGCATCAGGTGGCCAAAGTATTGGAGCTTCAGCATCAGTCCTTCCAATTTAATATTCAGGGTTGATTTCCTTTAGGATTGACAGGTTTGATCTCTTTGCTGTCCAAGGGACTCAAGAGTCTTCTCCAGCACCACAGTTCAAAGACATCAATTTCTTTGTGCTCAGCCTTCTTTATGATCCAACTGTCACATCTGTACCTGACTACTGGAAAAACCATAGCTTTGACTATATGGACCTTTGTCGGCAAAGGGATGTCTCTGCTTTAATACATTGTCTAGGTTTGTCATAGCTTTTCCTTTGCTCCGAGAACCAGCAAATTCCTCGAGGGTAAAGAAGATGAATATGAGGTTCCCATGGGTGGGCTCCCCTGCTCTCTGGGATGTTGACCTTCTCATCCTGTTTGCCTCGGTTGCTTTCCGATGCCCTCAATCATTTGCTCTAAGAATTTCTCCAGCTTTTGTACTTGTTCTTGTTGGGAGAGTAGCTCTGACCCAGGCTGTTCTCTTGTGACATATGAACCCTGGTCTCTCTTTGGCTTCTCTTTCTTACCTTGTTTCCCATACCCAGTATCTTCCAGCCACACTGAACTAAATTTTTTCATTAAATATATATCAAGTTTTTTTCCCCACTTCAGGGACCTTATATCAACTGCCTCACCTGTTCTTTCCCAGATGTGTGCTCAGCTTAGTGATATTAAAGCTGAGTTCAACGGTCATCTCCTAAGAAGTTCCCTCTCTTTCCAGGGTGGTCCCCGTCACTCTGATTTTCATCGTAGTAGCACATGCAGTCACTATCTGAAGTCATTTTATTTTCCTGCTTGCTGTCTGTCTCCCCACTGTTGTATAAGCTCTGTTCCTGCCTGGTGTGGGATAAATGTTCATTGATGACAAATAATAAATGTTAATGAATGAATGAATAAAATAACCACTGATTCTGGAAGGAGTTTTCTGTTTTCTCCTTCCTCTCATCTTTCAGGCACCAGAGGGTGGGGACAGCCCTGCAGCCGTGGGCTCCATGCTGGCTCCTGCCGTGCCACTCACGGCTCTCTCCTGACCCCTCGTACCTGGGAGAGTTACGGTCCCTTTGGCAAATAAACCTCCTTGAATTATCCTAATTTGAGTGTGTCCTCTTTCAGCCTACTGACTCTGCTTTGGTCACTAAAAATAATCGAACCCAGGTCTCCCACATTGCAGGCACATCCTTTACCAGCTGAGCCACCAGGGAAGCCCAAGAATACTGGAGTGGGTAGCCTATCCCTTCTCCAGCGGATCTTCCCAACCCAGGGATCAAACCAGGGTCTCTTGCATTGCAGGCAAATTCTTTACCAACTGAGCTATCAGGGAAGCCAGTAAAAATAAATTAGTATATAAATTTCTACATTTGATTGTTTTTATATTCAAATTGTATGCATAGAATATCACTTTGTTCCTAAATTCATTAAATAAATGTTGAACTAAACAAAAAAAAGGAACAGTTTTCTTTAATAGTTTTTTGATAGGAAATATTCTATAAAATAACATTTTTGTGTTTATAATATAATGATGGCTAACATTTTGTTCATCCCGATGGTGTGATCTTAAATTGCTTTCTTCATACACAAAGATTATGCTGTATTCATTATCATATGAGTATTATATTTTTGTTAAAATTCTTTAAAAATATATAATCTGTGCTTATGCTCTATCACTCAGAATATTTAACTAAAACTAATGCTACTCATTTGTTTTGGGTCTTGCATGAATGACTTCTTAAAAATTTTTTCTATGTTTAACAGGAATGGTTTTTAGGAAAAGCATTACATGATGAAGAATCTACAATAATTCACCATTATGCCTTTTCTGAAAATCCTACAGTTTTTAAATATCCAGACTTGGCTGCCGGCTGGGCCCTTAGTATCCCCCTGGTAAACAAGTAAGAATTTATTAGACTTTCTTTTCATTTCACTTTGTGTATGAATCAACTTTTATTTCGCTAAGTGAGCTTTTCAGCAGAGGCAACGAGCGGTAGAGCTGGGAGGCGGGCAGCCGGAGCCAGACACAGAGGCTCCGTCCCTTGCTCGTCCTGTCTCAGGGCTCCCTGCTCTGTGCTTCCTCTCGCTCACCTGCTGCAAAATGAGGGGAATGATGAACTGTGAGACCGAGGAGGGCACACGAGTGCTCAGGACTCTACACCCAGGAGGGTGACCACTGCTGTCAGTGGACCTGGTGATCTCCAGGCGTGACTTTGTCAGTAAGGAAATGAATCCGTAGCATGCCTGTGGGGCTGGGTTGATGGCTGGTTATGTGCATGGATATATACACGAGTTTAAACGGGGCCTGGGCAGAAGATGCTGTAGATAATCGTACCTGGCTATTTGTGTGATAATCCCAGTGATGCTTTTGTGATGTGAAAGGAGAAGGTAAATTGTAATTCAGGGGAAGTATGGCTGTTGTCAGGCCTCTTAACCTAAATAATTCAGATTATTTGTGAGTTTTTGTTCTTTCAGGAATGGAGAGTTGATAATGCAATTGTGGTTTTTATTTCTGCAAAGATTAAAGTGTTTCTATTATTTTTTACACTAAGTGGCCTGTTTCTAGAGGTTGGAGCCCTAGAAAGCTTTTTAGCCCATTGTAGATATAGAAGGTAGTAGATATGTTGTCATCCATGGTTGCCCAAACTTCTGGACTGCTCCCTTGACATTTGAAAGTTCTTTAGTGTAATACTCTCCTTTGCAGTGTAAATGTAAGTGGCAGCAAAGTCCTCAGAGTGGATGAAAGGAATATTGTTGCTGGAATTGGAAAGGGAGATTGGTAGTTTATTGCTGCAGGAGTTCAACAGTGTTATTCAGGAGTCTGGTTCTCTCTAGAGTCTCTGGCTTAGCACACAGCATCATTTTATCCTAAATCTGTTTCACTTTGTGGTTTCAAGGCAGTAAGGGCTATGTGTTTCTTATCTATGGCCAGCAGGAGAGAGCCTCCAGCCGTGGAGTATGCTAATCTTTAGTCTCTAGTTGTGCATTTGTGTCAAGTGGCTTCAGTCGTGTCGGACTCTTTGAGACTCTATGGACCGAGCCCACCAGGCTCCTCTGTCCGTAGGATTCTCCAGGCACAAATACTGGGGTGGGTTGCCATTTCCTTCTCCAGGGGATCTTCCCCACCCAGGGATCGAACCTGAGTCTCTTAGGCCCTGCACCTGCGACGTCTCTAGTTGGATCCTGTCCAGTTAAAGTTGATGGGGACAACTTAAGGCGCCTACAACCTCTGGACCATAAACAGCTACCAGGGAACTTTAGAGCATCAGGTGGGATCAGACTGACTCTGACTCTGGAGACCTCTTTATTGACCTAAAAAAATTAATCAAAATCAGAATTCTCTTAGAAGGCTCTGTATTGTGTAGTTAGCCAACAGCGCCCACTGCAGGAGTGTTTATTCCCCATGTCTCCTTTCCTTGACTGATGACTTAGTAGGTAGGGCAATGATTTATAGTTACTTATGAATTTCTTCTGTTGAGTTAAGTTCAGTTGCTCAGTCATGTCTGACTCTTTGTGACCCCATGGACTGCAGCACGCCAGGCCTCCCTATCCATCACCAACTCCTGGAGTTTACTCAAACTCATGTCCATTGAGTCGGTGATGCCATCCAACCATCTCATCCTCGGTCATCCCCTTCTCCTCCTGCCTTCAGTCTTTCCTAGCATCGGGGTCTTTTCAAATGAGTCAGCTCTTTGCATCAGGTGGCCAAAGTATTGGGGTTTCAGCTTCAGCATCAGTCCTTCCAATGAACATTCATGACTGATTTCCTTTAGGATGGACTGGTTGGATGTCCTTGCAGTCCAGGGGACTCTCAAGAGTCTTCTCCAACACCACAGTTCAAAAGCATCAATTCTGCGGCGCTCAGCTTTCTTTATAGTCCAACTCTTGCATCCATACATAACTACTGGAAAAACCATAACCTTGACTAGACAGACCTTTGTTGGCAAAGTAATGTCTCTGCTTTTTAATATGCTGCTGGGTAGGTTGGTCATAGCTTTTCTTCCAAAGAGTAAGCATTGTTTTATTTCATGACTGCAGTCACCATCTGCAGTGATTTTGGAGCCCCCAAAAATAAAGTCTGACACTGTTTTCCACTGTTTCTCCATCTATTTGCCATGAAGTCTTGGGACCAGATGCCATGATCTTTGTTTTCTGAATGTTGAGCTTTAAGCCAACTTTTTCACTCTCCTCTTTCACTTTCATCAAGAGGCTCTTTAGTTCTTCTTCACTTTCTGCCATAAGGGTGGTGTCATCTGCATATCTGAGGTTATTGATATTTCTCCCGGCAATCTTGATTCCAGCTTGTGCTTCTTCCAGCCCAGCGTTTCTCATGATGTACTCTGCATATAAGTTAAATAAGCAGGGTGACAATATACGGCCTTGACGTACTCCTTTTCCTATTTGGAACCAGTCTGTTGTTCCATGTCCAGTTCTAACTGTTGCGTCCTGACCTTCATACAGGTTTCTCAAGAGGCAGGTCAGGTGGTCTGTTATTCCCATCTCTTTCAGAATTTTCCACAGTTTATTGTGATCCACACAGTCAAAGGCTTTAGCATAGTCAATAAAGCAGAAGTAGATGTTTTTCTGGAACTCTCTTGCTTTTTCCATGATCCAGCAGATGTTGGCAATTTGATCTCTGGTTCCTCTGCCTTTTCTAAAACCAGCTTGAACATCTGGAAGTTCACGGTTCACGTATTGCTGAAGCCTGGCTTGGAGAATTTTGAGCATTACTTTGCTAGTGTGTGAGATGAGTGCAATTGTGCGGTAGTTTGAGCATTCTTTGGCATTGCCTTTCTTTGGGATTGGAATGAAAACTGACCTTTTCCAGTCCTGTGGCCACTGCTGAGTTTTCCAAATTTGCTGGCATATTGAGTGTAGCACTTTTGCAGCCTCATCTTTCAGGATTTGAAATAGCTCAACTGGAATTCCATCACTTCCACTAGCTTTGTTCATAGTGATGCTTCCTAAGCCCACTTGACTTCACATTCCAGGATGTCTGGCTCTAGGTGAGTGATCACACCATTGTGATTATCTGGGTCGTGAAGATCTTTTTTGTACAGTTCTTCTGTGTATTCTTGCCACCTCTTCTTAATATCTTCTGCTTCTGTTAGGTCCATACCATTTCTGTCCTTTTTTGAGCCCATCTTTGCATGAAATGTTCCCTTGGTATCTCTAATTTTCTTGCAGAGATCTCTAGTCTTTCCCATTCTGTTGTTTTCCTCTGTTTCTTTGCATTGATAGCTGAGGAAGGCTTTCTTATCTCTCCTTGCTATTCTTTGGAACTCTGCATTCAAATGGGAATATCTTTCCTTTTCTCCTTTGCTTTTGGCTTCTCTTCTTTTCACACCTATTTGTAAGGCCTCCTCAGACAGCCATTTTGCTTTTTTGCATTTCTTTTTCTTGGGGATGGTCTTGATTCCTGTCTCCTGTACAAAGTCATGAGCCTCCGTCCATAGTTCTTCAGGCACTCTGTCTATCAGATCTAGTCCCTTAAATCTATTTCTTACTTTCACTGTATAATCGTAAGGGATTGGATTTAGGTCATATGGTCATACCTGAATGGTCTAGTGGTTTTCCCTATTTTCTTCAATTTAAGTCCGAATTTGGCAATAAGGAGTTCACGATCTTAGCCACAGTCAGCTCCCGGTCTTGTTTTTGCTGACTGTATAGAGCTTATCCATCTTTGACTGCAAAGAATATAATTAATCTGATTTTGATGTTGACCATCTGGTGATGTCCATGTGTAGAGTCATCTCTTGTGTTGTTGGAAGAGGGTGTTTGCTATGACCAGGGCATTCTTTCGGCAGAACTCTATTAGCCTTTGGCCTGCTTCATTCTGTACGCCAAGGCCAAATTTGCCTGTTACTCCAGGTGTTTCTTGACTTCCTACTTTTGCATTCCAGTCCCCAATAATGAAAATGACATCTCTTTGAGTGTTAATTCTACAAGGTCTTGTAGGTCTTCATAGAACCGTTCAACTTCAGCTTCTTCAGCATTACTGGTCAGGGCATAGACTTGGATTACCATATTGAATGGTTTGCTTTGGAAACAAACAGATCATTCTGTCATTTTTGAGACTGCATCCAAATACTGCATTTCGGACTGTTTTATTGACTATGATGGCTACTCCATTTCTTCTAAGGGATTCTTGCCCACAGTGGCAGATATAATGGTCATCTGAGTTAAATTCACCCATTCCAGTCTATTTTAGTTCACTGATTCCTAAAAAGTCGACGTTTACTCTTGCCATCTCCTGTTTGATCACTTCCAATTTGCCTTGATTCATGAACCTAACATTCCAGGTTCCTATGCAATATTGCTGTTTACAGCATTGGACCTTGCTTTCATCACCAGTCACATCCACAACTGGGTGTTGTTTTTGCTTTGGCTCCATCTCTTCATTCTTTCTGGAGTTATTTCTCCACTGGTCTCCCGTAGCATATTGGGCACCTACCGTCCTTGGAGTGGATCTTTCAGTGTCTTATCTTTTTTGCCTTTTCATACTGTTCATGGGGTTCTCAAGGCAAAAATACGGAAGTGGTTTGCCATTCCCTTCTTCAGTGGACCACATTTTGTCATTTCTTCTGCTCAAGTCACCAGAAAAACTGGTTACTTAAACATCTCATGATACTCACTTTCTTAGGCTTTCTCATCAGAAATACTTCCTCACTGGAAATACACTCTGCATCAGTTGAGTTTATTTGCTCAGTCATGTCTGACTCTTTGTGACCCCATGGACGGCAGCACACCAGGCTTCCCTGTCCATCACCAACTCCCGGAGCTTGCTTAAACTCATGTCCATCGAGTCGGTGATGACATCCAACCATCTCATCCTCTTCATCCCCTTCTCCTCCTGCCTTCAATCTTTTCCAGCATCAGGGTGTTTTCTAGTGAGTCAGTTCTTTGCATCAGTGAGTGTTGAAGTAACACTTTCCAACGTTTCCTGGTGATCCATCTAACATGATTTCCTTACCCCAACATCAATTTAAAAAAATTGCATGTTTGGAGAAATGCTTGTTAATTTTCAATAAGGTGATTTCTTCGAATAAGTGTTACTACAGAACACAGTTACTGGTTTCTTCTGTTGTTTTTCTACCAGCAAACCTTATCTTGATTTCCTCCAATATCTTACTCTGTTGACTGTCTCACAAGTGGAATTAGAAAAGTCAGTAGGAAGTTTTCCTAATACAGAATTGAGGGGTTTGACGTTTGTTGCAAGTTTCCAGTCTGGCTGCTTGTGTGATTAGAACTAAAAGCTGAATGTCAAATGTCTTTTTTGCCGGGAACTGAATATTTAACGAAGAAATATTTTCATGAAATAATTGGAATTTCTGGCCTTGTGGGTTCCTGAAATTCGCATTTGAAAAGCCCTCGAGTATAGCCCTGGAGAAGTCACTGGTGACCCACTTCAGTACTCTTGCCTGGAAAATCCCGTGGATGAGGAGCCTGGTAGGCTGCAGTCCATGGGATCGCTAAGAGTCGGACACCACTGAGCGACTTCACTTTCACTTTCATGCATTGGAGAAGGAAATGGCAACCCACTCCTGTGTTCTTGCCTGGAGAATCCCAGGGACGGGGGAGCCTGGTGGGCCGCTGTCTATGGGGTCGCACAGAGTCAGACCGACTGACACGACTTACCAGCAGCAGCAGCAGCGAGTATAGCCCTTGGTTGGTGTATAGAAAAATGAAACCTAGGTCCCATTACTGGGACTTGCCTCTTAAGTTATGTGAATTCCCTCTGCACACTTTTAGAACTGGGACTCCTTTGCAAGATGACTGGGTTAGGCTGCGGGTGTCCCATGAGGCTGACTCATCCAGGGGAAGCTCATGATATTGATTAACCATCACTGGTTTTGGCAGATTCCATGGGTTGCTAAAGGCAGCCACTTACAGATGTCAGTGTACACACTGATCTGTCTCCAGTCAATCAGTGCTTATCTTAAAAGAGTCTATCAGTGACTGTCACTTTCTGTCCTTCTCTGGTTTTCCTCAAAGGAAAATGTACAAGAACTGAATGAGAAAGAAACTTTGAAAGTCAGGAGTAGAGAGCCTGTTTAGGGTGACAGTTCAGAGGTGTTTATTGTCTGTTAAGAAGGGGCAGGGGTGGCATGGCCATCTGACATTGGAGTTTGATCACAGTTCTCTGTTCCTTGCCTGTGGCAGTAAGCTCAAGTATGACTTGTTTTTGGTCTTTGGAGTCTGAATGTGGTCTGATCAGATTTTGAAGGCACTTGTCATGAGTCCAAATTTCAAAGTTAACTTGAAACAGTGTATTTATAAAAACTGGCTCCAACCAAACAGAATTCGAGCTGGGCAAGATTCCGTGCCAGGGCAGGTTTTTTTCCTATTAATATATATCAGGAATGTACTGAGAATGCAGTCTCTTTATGTAACATCCTCACCCACTCCTACTCAGGGGTCCGTGGGCAGATAACAAGCAGGAATGTGACAGAGATTCTTTGGGGCTTTTTTAGGGCTGTCGGCTGTCAAGCCACATTCGTATAAGCTGTGAGACCAGTGCTTTATAACTAAACGTAAATTACAACCTGTGTCTTCCTTTATCTCTGTATGACACAGGGCGTCTAAAGCCTGTGCTCTGTGACAACCTGGAGGGGTGGGGTGGGGAGGGAGGTGGGAGGGTTCAGGATTGAGGGGACACATGTATGCCTATGGCCAATTCATGTTGATATATGGCAGAAACTAGCACAATATTATAACTATCCTCCAGCTAAAATAAATTTTTTTAAAAAAAGAAATATTTGTGCTTTAGCCAGGCTGAAAACTCAATAAGGACTTTGAAAATTTGTTACTACTTTTCTTTTTAAAATCACTGTGATTTCTTTGAAGTTAAAATATTTATTAAGTGAAAGTGTTAGTCACTTAGTCATGTCCAACACTTTGCGACTATGTTTGCAACAAGTCTTACCTTCATTTCCTGGTGCACAAATAATTCTGTTTTCATGGTCCTTTGCCATAAGGAAATGAAAGTCTTACTTTTACCTTAAAATTTCTATTTTTGTTTTCAAATATTAGAAAGTCTCAAGAATGTATTATTCTTTTTTGATGCCTATTTTGGTTTTTTAAAAAACCTCACATTGTCTCTTATTTTCTAGGCTTACCAAGAGATTAAAGAGTGAATCCCTGAAATCTGACTTCACGATAGATTTAAAACATGAGGTGGGTCATGAATTTGTTTGGTTAAAAGTCTTTGTATCAAGAATCTGTGTTTTTTTAAATGGTAATAAGATCATACACATCGATAATCAACTTAAACATAAATAGGTTTAATGCACCAACCAAAAGACATAGGCTGGCAGATGAAAACACCTGCATGTTTGCACTTCCACTTACCACATCACTCTATTTAACCCCCCAAATTGTATGTAATTATTTTATAGTGTTAGGTTAATCATGTTTCCATTATAGATTTAAATTATAATTATTTTTTGTCTGGCAATTGATTGTGAAAACTGATAAACATATTTTACTATTGTGATTATGTAGTATTATTCACTTAATACCATTATATTATGATTGGTTAACAGAAAATAGTAGAATTCTATATTACTAAAGTGAAAGTGTTAGTTGCTCAGTTGTATCTGACTCTTTGCGGCCCCATGGACTGTAGCCCACCAGGCTCCTCTGTCCATGGGATTTTCCAGGCAAGAGTACTGGAGTGAGTTGCCTTCTCCCCTGGCGAAGGATATTCCTGATCCAGGGATCGAACCTGGGTCTCCTGCATTGCAGGTGGGTTCTTTACTGCCTGAGCCACCAGGGAAGCCAGAGGTTTAAACTGAGCCAGTTTAAAAAACTTGTCATTAAAATACCTCTGGTCTAATTTGGTGCTTTGGTTGCTCTTATGCCTCCATCACGTCTCTGTGCTGGCGCTCTGCAGCAGGATGGAGCCATCTGGTCCCCTGGCACTTAGTGGACACTGGTCGCTAAGCATCCTGAGGCAGGTGGCAGGCGTACCATTGTGAATCCAGTAATCTCTGGTCATCAGTTAAGAAGGTCTCTTGGTGCAGCTTATTCGTGGGTACATCTGATGGCCAACCCTCCTTCTCTGCAGAGAATTCTGGGTCTTAGGACACTGGGGTCAGTCATGACATGTAACTCAGTCCAGCAGCACTGGCAGCCTGCCAGCAGCAGAAAGGGCACTCGAAGGATTTTCATTTGGGGGATGTTTTTTAATTATGAAAATACATGTCAGAAATCATTCTTTTCCATGAGAGGGAGGGAATGACTAGTTGAAAGCCAGGGTCTGTCTAGATATTTTTAATGAATAATCAGCTCAGGTATAGATCCTCAGGTTTGGAAAAAGAAAAAGAAACTCTTAACATACCCGAAAGGTATAAACCTCAGTCAGAATATCTGTGTTTAAGAGAGAGAACTTGACTGGTTGCCTGGATGTATCTCCCCAAGAAGACCCCCTTTGTTCTCACAAGAGTAAATAGCTTTCTTGAATTCTCTCCCTCTCCCCCTTTTCTTTATTATTTTGTAATGTATGAATGTTTCTCTGAATATATACTATGTAGTTTCGCATCCTTCTGGGCTTTATGTAAACAGAACTGTACCATGAGTATGATTATAATTTGACTTGAAACTCATCTGTGTTGGTATGTGCAGCTTTAATGAATTTATGATCACTTTCTATAACAGTCTGTCTCAGGACTATACCATGGTGCATTTACCCAGCCTCCTGGTAGTGGGCCTCTGGGTCACTACTGGCTAAAAAGTGCTATTACAGTCACTGCTTCTGTGAACATTTTTGACACATGTCATGGTGATCATCTGTAAGAGTTTCTCTATGGCAGAAGCTTTTAGATTATTTTGTGACTGGGACTTATTTGAACAATACATTTTTCATTGTGACTCAGTGTACTTGTGTGTTGCTGTTGTGTTTGGTTATTGATTTCCAGCTTAGCATGACTGGTCTGTGTAACAGTCACTTGAAATATTTTTAGGCTTAACTCTAAGACTAGGTTCATGTTCAGTTTTCACAAATGGAGAAAAGGATATATGTGCTCTGATTTGGAGGGTATATTATTCTCTTCATATCTATTAGGGCTTCCCTGATGGCTCAGATGGTAAAGAATCCACCTGCAGTGCAGGAGACCTGGGTTTGATCCCTAGGTCGGGAAGATCCCCTGGAGGAGGGTGTGGCTGCCCACTCCAGTATTCTTGCCTGGAGAATCCCATGGACAGAGGAGCCTGGCGGGCTACAGTCCATGGAGTCACAAAGGGTCAGACACGACTGAGTGGCTAACACTTTCACTTATATCTGTTAAAGAAGAAATAGATAAATCAGTTAATCTTGTGTGCTTTTCACATATTTCCTCCCTCTCTCCCTTCCTCCTTTTTTTTTGTTTTGTCTGCTTGATCTGTCATTTACTAAGGGAGGGATGTGAGAATCTTCCATATGAGTGGTGATAGTGTCTCTTTGTGGAACTGCCAACTCTTGCTATTTATAGTCTGAGGCTATGTCAGTAAGATGCAGACAGGTTTAGAATTGTCATGTTCTCTTGGTAAATTTATCTTTATCTCTAGTAACGCTTGTTGCCTCAGTGTTTATCTTGTTGATAGGAACACTCCTATACTAGCTTTCTTTTGGTGTTTGCCTCATAACTGTTTTTCATCGTTTTTCTTTCAGTACTTTCATGTCCTCATCTTTTGATGTGTTTCTCTTGAAGAGGATGTGCTTATCTTTTGCTCCCAGTTTGACAACCTTTATCTTCAAACCACGTAGCAAATGTACATTTACATTTTTCAGGATTTGTTGTTGTTGTTTAGTCGCTTAGTTGTGACCGACTCTTTTGTGACCCTGTGGACTGTGGAGCCACCAGGCTCCTCTATCCATTGGATTTTTGCAGGCAAGAATACTGCAGGGGGTTGCCATTCCCTTCTCCAGGCGATCTTCCTGACCAGGGATCGAAACCATGTTTCCTGCTTTGCACCTTGGTTCCCCCTCCCATTTTTCTTTTTCTAACCTTAACCCTTTTGGAAGTTCAGTCTCAGTGTCTGTTTCTTAATGGTTATTTTAAAGAACATGCATGCTTAACCTTGTTGTTATTTAGTCATTAAGTCTTGTCTGACCTTTGCCACCCCATGGACTGCAACATGCCAGGCTCCTCTGTTCTCCACCGTTTCCCGGAGTTTGCTCAAATTCATGTCTATTGAATTGGTGATGCTTACCTAACCATGGCTAATTAATCAATATCCAGAAAATTTAAGGACCTGAGAATATATCCCTCTCTCAACGTGGTGCTCTTTTGTCCAGTAGCTTTGTTCTGTCATTCCTTTTAACTCTGCAGCTCAGGTGTTCTCCTTACTTTATGCGGTTACCATTTGCATTAACTTAAACCCTGTATTTCCTCACTATTTTGTTTTGCTTCTGGACCCTGCTAATGGAGATCATTTTTATTCTTCTTGAAGTATATCGTTCAGAATTTCCTTTTTAGTGAGGTGGCAGATTCTCAGGTTTTCCTTTAAAGATAGTTCATTTCAGCTTTGTTCTTGAGGCATAGTTGCGTTGTGTGTTCAAGTCTAGGTTGTGAGACCTTTCTTCTCAGCACAGCAGTGCTGCTCCCCTGTGCCCTTTCTTCCGCTACTGCTGTTGTGTTGGGTGATAAGCCATCACTTTCATGTGGTTCCTTTGTAGCCAATCTGCTGTTTCTCTGGCTGCTTTTAAGATTGTTCTTTGTCTTTGGTGTTCTGCAGTTTTCACTTGTTCAGTCACTCAGTCATGTCTGGCTCTTTGCGACACCATGGACTGCACTCTTCCCTGTCCTTCACTGTCTCCCAGAGTTCACTCAAACTCATGTCTATTGAGTCAGTAATGCCATGATGAGATGGCTGGACGGCATCACCGACTCAATGGACATGAATTTTGGTGGGCTCCGGGAGTTGGTGTTGGACAGGGAAGCTTGGTGTGCTGCAGCTCATGGGGTTGCAAAGAGTCGGACACGACTGAGCGACTGAACTGAACTGAACTGAATGCCATCCACCCATCTCAGTTTCTGTCACCCCCTTCTCCTCCTGCCCTCAATCTTTCCCAGCATCAGGGTCTTTTTCAATGAGTCAGCTCTTCTCATCAGGTGGCTAAAGTATTGGAGCTCTAGCTTCAACAGCAGTCCTACCAATGAAGATTCAGGGTTGATTTCTTTTTGGATTGATTTAATCTTCTTGCTGTCCAGGGGACTCTCAGGAGTCTTCTCCAGCACCAGAGTTTGAAAGCATTAATTCTTTGGTGCTCAGCCTTCCTTATGGTCCAACTGTCACATCCATATATGACTACTGGAAAAACCATAGCTTTGACTCATGTCTCTGCTTTTTAATACACTGTCTAGGTTTGTCATAGCTTTTCTTCCAATGAGCAGTTTCACTATGGGGTGCGTGTGTGTGTGTGTGTGTGTGTGCGTGTGTGTGCGTGTGTGTGTGTGTGTGTGTGTGTGTGTGTGTGTATAGAGGGCTTCCCTGGTGGCTCAGATGGTAAAGAATCTGCCTGCAATGTAGGAGACCCAGGTTCGATCCCTGGGTCTGAAAGATCCCCTGGAGAAGGGAATGGATACCCACTGCCATATTCTTGTCTGGAGAATGCCATGGACAGAGGAGCCTGGCAGGCTACAGTCCATGGGGTCACAAAGAGTTGGACATGACTGAGTGGCTAACATACATACACATACCCCCCATATACTTTATTTTCTTGGGCTCCAAAATCACTGCAGATGGTGAATCCAGCCATGAAATTAAAAGACACTTGCTTCTTGGAAGAAAAGCTATGAAAAACCTAGACAGCATATTAAAAAGCAGAGACATTACTTTGCCAACAAAGGTCCGTCCAGTCAAAGCTGTGGTTTTTCCAGTAGTCATGTATAGATGTGAAAGTTGGACTATAAAGAAGGCTGAGCACTGAAGAAATGATGCTCATGAACTGTGGTGTTAGAGAAGACTCTTCAGAGTCAGTCACTTGGACTGCAAGGAGATCAAACCAATCAATCCTAAAGGAAATCAGTCCTGAATATTCAATGGAAGGACTGATGCTGAAACTGAAGCTCCAGTACTTTGGCCACCTGATGCGAAGAGCCGACTCTTTGGAAAAGACCCCTGGGAAAAATTGAAGACAGGAGGAGAAGGGGATGACAGAGGATGAGATGGTTGGATGGTAACACCAACTCGATGGACATGAGTCTGAGCAAGCGCTGGGAGATATGAAGGACGGGGAAGCCTGGAGTGCTGCAGTTGCAGAGTTGGACACGACGAGAGACTGAACAGCAACACCAATGTCTAGACGCAGACTATTCTCATCTTACTCAGCATTCATTGGGCCTTTCTATAATAGAATTGTTAAGCAATTAAAAAAAATTCTCAGCCACTGTCTTTTCAACTATTTTCTCCTCCCCTCTGTTACTCTTTCTGGAACTTTAGCTATATGCTAGAGATTTGGACTTCTCTTTCATGTTCCCCATCTCTATTTCTTGCTGAGCTACAGTTCAGATAATTTCGGGGGCTTCATCTTTCAGTTCCCTAGGTTTTATTCAGCTGTGTCTATAATAGGCTGCTTATCCTCACCATTAAAATGTTCATTTTCAGCTTATATTTTTCATGTCTTGACGTTCTAGATATTTCTTTTTCAAATTTGCTTTCCTATGTAATCTTTCAGAAATTTTGCTCATGTTTTAAAGTTTTTCTTTATAAAAATATATGAAACAGTAGTTTTCTAATCTATGTGCTTGATCACTCCAATCCCTAGATTCTTCTGGGTGGGCCTGATTAAGCTGTGTCCGCTAGCTCTTGCTCTTCATCTCCTGTCTTTGTTCTACTTTCTGTGATTTTTCTGAGTGCTCTTGCTCCTGGGGACTTCACCTGTGACAGTCCGCGAGTCCTATTAAGGTTGTGGGCTCCTCAGTAAGGCTTTGCGTTAGCTTTTGCCTACTTGCTTGAGACTCATACTGACTCAGGGCCACTCTGTTTAAGGTATTTTTGGACCATGTAGGTGACAGATTAGGGAGGTCTGGCTCTCGGTTACAAAATCTCAGGATAGCTGGAGATGATTTTTCCCTATCTAGTGCCAAAGTCCCAGTGGGGGTTTGCTGTTAGACACCCCCACTTGGGTGGGTCATGGGCTTTATTCTCTTTAACATGCCCAGAACCCAGCTGATACCTGAGAGGGAAAACGACCCTAGGGACCTTCTCTCCCAGGTTCTTACTTTCCATTTTTGTCTTCGTAAGCTTCACGTTTTGTGCCAGTTTAGCAGTACGTTAAAAAGCTTTTAAAGATATTTTATGCAGTATTTTTAGATAATTTCAGCCCGTTGGTTATTCAGGGTGTGTAATTACCATCCTGCAGGAAACCAGAGTCACGATGATCTTTCGTTTTATCTTTCTCTGTGATGTTTTAGAATCCTTAAAATAGCTTCCCTGGAATTGCTTGTGACAGTTTTGAAATTTTTTGGAGGTCGGAATATTGATTCTTTTTTAAAAGAATTAATTTATTGGCCGCACAGAGTCTTTGTTGCTGCTCAGTGGCTTTTCTGTGTGCTCTTTGCAGTGCACAGGCTTCTCACTGCGGGGGCCTCTCCTGTTGCAGAGCACAGGCTCCAGGCTTGCAGGGCTTAGCAGTTGCAGCACACTTGGTAGTTGTGGTGCACGGGCTTAGTTGCCTTGTGGCATGTGGGATCTTCCTGGACCAGGGACTGAACTCCTGTCCCCTGCGTTGGCAGGTGGATTCTTAACCACTGGACCACTAGGGAAGTCCCTCAGGATTTTGATTCTTAATTAATTGTTTATGGTTAATAAAAGATTTGATTGCTCCACATGAAATTATTGTCTTGGTGTTTGCTGTGCTAAGTTGCTTCAGTCGTGTCCGACTCTTTGCGACCCCACAGACTGTAGCCCTGCCAGGCTTCTCTGTCTCTGGGATTCTCCAGGCAAGAATACTGGAGTGGGTTGCCATGCCCTCCTCCAGGGGATCTTCCCGACCAGGGATTGAACCCGTGTCTCCCGCCTTGTCTCCCACCTTGGCAGGCAGGTTCTTTGCCACTTAGCGCCACCTATTGGGAAGCCTGCAGAATGCTGCCATGTTGATGTGGTTCAGCATGATGTTCTTTAGAGGAGGAGAGGTGTAGCTTTCCCTGGGGACACGGCGTGCCTCCTCCGTGGACGGCGGTGTTGGCTCTCGTTCACGCCGGTGTCCTGTGTGACAGATCGCGCTCTACATCTGGGACGGCGGGGACGGACTCCCTCTCACGCCCGTGCCTGAGTTCTGTACAGACGTTGTGGGCTCCTCCTGTGCTACCTGGTTCCAGTCTTCCCTGCCGCTTTGTGTGAGTAACAGAAGGACGGCTGCCTCGTGCGTCAAAGGGAAGTATACATGCTGTGCATGATGTTGCCCTAGCTGCTCACACACTGAACAAACACCGACACTTGCCACGTGCCCCGTGAGAACTATATATCACGTTTCTAGGGATGACAACCCCGTAAGGTAAGCACCATTGTTAACCTCTTGGACACACAAGAAGGGAGCCCCCCGGAGCTGCAGAGGCGTGGTCCCCGAGTCAGTTCTTTGGTTGAAGGTGTAGCACAGAGCTGTTGCAATTCCTGGTCTGTTTCCTAGAAAGGCAATGTCAGACATTTCCAGTTGTTCCTAAGCCCTCTCCTGAAGCCCACCTCTACCCTCCTCTCAGCCAGTGACCCCGCTCTGACCTCACCTGAGACTGTCCAGAATCCACCTGCTCATGCTGGGCCCTCGGTCCAGTCCCCAGGATGAACCTGCAGACCACGGACTCAGCTGGGTGGTTAGCAGTCCTTCCTCATAAGGAAAAGCAGATTCCCTGCCTCACATGTTGTCCGTTATTTCCAAGTCACTGACACAGAAGTCTGGGTTGCATTTTCAAAGAGAAGTATGTGTATTCTCTCTCTTTCTCTCACACACACACACACACACACACACACACACACACACACACACACACAGACACACACACACAGTAACAGTGGGAGAGACTCTGTACTGTTGGCATAGTACTTGAGAGGGAAATGTCTTTCCAGACTTTGTGCTTGCTTGTTCTTTAATGTTCTTCTGGAAAATCTGGAAGTGCCTTGAGTGGCATGACGAAACTGCAGTTGCATGTCGCTGTACACCAGCCCCAGATGATGCAGAATCAGGATTGAATGTCCCTACAGCCCTGAGATGGTGATAAACGGGTCAGCCCCCACCCCGGCCCCCACTGTGAAGCGCCCACAGCCTAGGGGGTGGATTGTCCACAAGCCTCTCCGTGACCCCTTCATCTGAGTGACCAGCTTGGGCTGGAGCCAGCGTAGGGCTCCGGGACCCCCCTCACCCGCCAGGTGTTTGACGTAATCCTGCCTTTGGCAGAGGACAGAGCACCGCTGTTGCCTAGACTTGCAACCATGGACCATTAAGGGCCATAAAAATACTGTAAACATCAAAGTGAGGCCAGGCTCCCTAAAGGGAGTCATCTCTTACTTTGCACTAAAACATCCTTCTACTTCTCTCTCCCTTTCAAACAAATTTTCACCGGCTGGAAAAAGGAAAGGGAAGGTAACCAACACTTACTGGGCACCTATGATGTTCATAATAACTAGTAGTAATAAAAGCAGCTGTGCTGGTGGTTATCATCCCAATTTCCTGAATGAGCTGGAAATTTAGAGGACATTCGTCCAGGTGATGCAGGGAGGATGGCACAGCTGGGATTCTGGTCTCCGTCTGGCTATGAGTGAGTGAGTGAAAGTTGTTCAAGTCATGTCTGACTCTTTGCGACCCCATGGACTATACAGTCCATGGAATTCTCTAGGCCAGAATACTGGAGTGGGTAGCCTTTCCCTTCTGCAGGGGATCTTTCCAACCCAGGAATCCAACTGGGGTTTCCTACATTGCAGGCGGATTCTTTACCAACTGAGCTATCAGGGATGACCCCCTCGCCCCGGCTGAGCAAAGCATTTGTGGTCCTCAGAGATACTGTCGTCCCCTGAAACTTGATTCTGGAGACAAGTTTGATGTCCCTGACATTGGTGAATTTGAACTCGAGAGCATGTGACAACTAATTTGGGTGTGCTGTTAAGATACATCGACTCACGTATGCATTTTTTTTTTTTAAAGGGAAATCCAGTGAAGAAGGAGGATATTTTTGTTGCAGTGAAAACATGCAAGAAGTTTCATGGTGATAGAAGTACGTTTTGGATTATTCATTTTTATTGAACTTTAAAAATCCACACTGCCTTTAAAAAAAAGGACAAATCACATATGAGCTCAACTCAAGAAGGGGATAATGACAGATATATTATTGGAAGTGCAAGCAGTTATATAATCAGTCTTCCTCATAGCACTTCAGTCACCAAGATCAATTAGAAAAGACAATTTTGTGTTGCAACATGAGAGGCTGTGGCCCTTCTAAGGACTGATTAGAGCAGTGTTTTAAATTGGAAATGAAAATGCTCAGCTGTGGCAATCTAGGAAACTGTAAGTGGATAATAATCCATTTTGCAAAACTGTCCTGTTATGTCCAAGTGTGGACTCTGAGCTGTGAAGAATGAGAGGGGATTTCTCAAGGTAACAGAATTTCAGAAAGAATGTCTTTCTCACGCTGTTCCTTCTTTTTATATTTATTTCACATGCACACATCAGAACTTTTAAGTAAGGATATGTATTTGCTCATGTGTAGATACACAGAGAAAAGGAAAAAATGTTTGTCTTACAAGCCATGGTTCCTTCTTAAGGAAATCCTGCACATAGATGTTTCTATTTAAATTTTTGATGCCATTACAGAATTCTGTGTTATAGTGATACTGTTTTTTAAAAAGCCTATCTTAAATATAAATACATAATTTATCTGTTTTTTCACCTTTAAACAGCACTTTTCTCAAATTGAGGATTAGACAGTCTTTTGCATTTTCTAATTTTAGCACATATTTTATTTTTTTTCCATGAAAAGACTCTCAGTTTTACCAAGAGTGTGATATTTATAGAGGAGAGATTTCTAAACCAGCTGTCATTTTTGTGGGATTGGAGCTAAGTGGGGAGTTCATTTATATAATTTATGTGATAATATGATATTTACAAATTATGCTTTAAAGAGGAACATATTTTACAGATAAAAGAATATTATAATTTGGAATTATGGCATTGTTTAAGACACTGACATCAATTCAGGTCTGGTTATAGTCAACACTATCTTAAAAGTACGTTTGCTATAAACCTTCATGGTTACCTAAAATAGTCACAATAAATTCTAAGTCCTATTAAATCAGTCTAAATAAATATATGCATTCATTATACAAGAAGTCCTAAAATACTATTAAAAATCAATATAGAACTTAAAAATTTCATTTATCATAAGTTTAACCTAGGTTTAATATCCTTTTGTTTTTTACATAATCTGGAGGGACGATTTTTGATAAATACCTTTCATTAAAAACAAATCAAGGGAACTGAACTAGACTGCTTTTCTTTTTTTTTTTAAACAGCAAGCAGAAATGCTCAAATTGATTGATTTGATATTGAAGCTGCCCTTGGAGTATATATCAATGTTAGGAATGGGGTGGTGGTATATTCTCTTTTGAAACACATTTTTCAAGTTGGCAGTAAAGTGGTAAAATTAGGGATGGTCTCTGTTGTAGGTTTCATATTCTACAGAAATGAAAAAGTTAATTTGGTCATTCTGAATAATCTAGTTTACTGCTTTCTTATTTTGCATAAGGTTACGATAATCCTTTCAGATATTTATCAAATGCTTTTTTGGATTTCAATTTTGAGTCAAAGGTTTATAAAAATTATAAAATCTTCCCAGTCTGTTAGGAGCATAAAGACTAAACCTCCCCAACCAGATGTACTGATTTACTGCTGTTAATTTGGGTCTGGGGTCATTGAAGCCTGAGATCTAAAAGATATCTTGAGAATTTCGCAGTGGAGTTGCTGTGGCAGGCTGTCTTTAAACTTGGACCTGTTTGTTTGAAAAGATAATATAAGGTGGCTGGATTTTAGGGACTCTGATGTCCATGTTGCCTGATGGACATAAAGTCTACCAGGCCAGGGGGCTCTGGCCCCTCTTTTGGAAACCTAGTTCTGTCACCAGTTGGTCAAGAGAATTTCCCAGTAATCGTATTAGTTTCAGTCGACAATGCCACAGTAACTGCTTCTAACTGCTAATCCTTTTTTTTTTAAAACACATTTTCTGGTGTTTTCCACATTTTTTTTTTTAAAAGTGGCAGTTTATTTATTTATATTTGGCTGTACCAGGTCTTCGTCTCCGGGTGCGAGCTTTCTCTAGCTGCAGCGATTGGAGGCTACTCTCTAGGTGTGGTGCAGAGGCTTCTCATTGCAGTAGTTGGGGAGCACAGGCTCTAGGGCGTGGGCTCCAGAGCACAGGCCTCAGTAGTTGTGGTGCATGGGCTTAGTTGCCCCACGGCATGTGGAATCTTCCTGGACCAGGGATCGAACTCATGTCTCCTGCATTAGCAGGTGGATTCTCAACCACTGGACCACTAGGGAAGTCCCTTTCACCTGTATTCTGTCATCTGATTTCATGTTGACAGCTCCCTGTGATGTGGTAATTATTGTTGTTCACTTGATATCCCAGAGAAAGAAAGTTGCCCATGGGATGACACACTGGCCCAAATTCATGCAGACTGAGCAGGGGAGCGGGGGCTCCAGTTTTCTGGCTCCAAATCCCCAGTTCTTTCTGCCACAGCAGAGCTGTGCTGTGAGCTCTTTGTGTGTGCATGCTCAGTCACAGTCGTGTCTGACTCTTTGTGACCCCATGGACCCCATGGGATTTCCCAGGCAAGAATACTGGAGTGGGTTGCCATTTCCTCCTCCAGGGGGTCTTTCCTGACCCAGGGATTGAATCCACATCTCCTGCATTGGCAGGTGGATTCTTCACCACTGCGCCACCTGGGAAATTTTTTTGGATGTGTTATGAACATAACGCTTGATAAATAGTATTTGATAGCTGTGTTGATGCTCTGCTGTGCTCAAGGTCAGATTTGACTTGGCTGGAAGCAGTGACAGGAGGCTTTTTACTTTCAATGGCAGTGAGGACGGCCAGGACTTCAAGTCCACAGATGATCTGAAACACGTGAAGCTGGGGAGTCAGATGACCCCCTCTCCTCGCGTATTACTGGTGCAGTCAAGCAGAACGCATGGACGCAGGGGCTTTGTTTTTTCTTTCTGTACACACTCTGGTAGAAACATTTGAGGTTACAGAAACCAAACAACAGTGAAGGAAGAAACAAACACAGGCAAGGCTGTGTTTTCTCTGAGCAGCTGAGAGCCGAGTGCACTGTCAGTGACCTCCCTGGAGGCGGTTCTCACTGTATGTGCTCTGGGTTCTGAGCGGAGTGGACACTCGTCACGCCGCAATCCTGGTTCCTCCAGGGGTGAGGATGTGAGGGATAGAACAGTCCAGTCAAGGCGAGGGAACGTGCACACTGAACTCACTTTTCATTCTTTTGGAAGAATCGATAATAAAGCCAAATTTCAAAATTAGAAAAAAATTCTTTTACATCTTACACTTTTTTTTGCCTAACAGTAAAGCAGACCTTTACGTAACGGCTTGTGTCTTGATTCTGATTTAGATGAATTAAAGCATCTTAGGACACAGTTAGCAAAAATATACCCTGTGTCTCGGCTTAAGAAAGCAGTACATGTCGACAGCATCGAACAAGCATGGTTTGCTGAGATGCAAGTGGTTGGTAGGGTTTTAAAGAAACTTTGGAGGTATTATATAAAGCAATGAACTGCCATAGCATGTGAGGTTAGGTTTAAGCAAGAAAAAGCACTCTGGAGTTAATAAAGCAGCTTCATCACTTCCTCTTGGGTTACTTGTTTTTCCTCGTGTGACATGAGCTGCCAGCAAACGTTAAGGATTTTCTGTGTGTCCTTCGGCCACGCGGTTCCTGGGTGGGTCCCACATATGTCATGGCAGCCTCCATTTCTGTTTGTCAGCTGGTGGGTTGTGAGGTGTTCCCCCTCCTGCCATCTCCAAGTAAAAAGGTTAAATTGCCATTTGCTCAGCCTTTAGTTCCTTATCACAGCCTCCTGAGCTCCTAAAATAAACACTTGACTCCTTTCAGCTTAAAAAAAACTGGTATCTTGACTGGATTGATCTTCTCTAGATGTGAACCCACTTATTCTAAAGATTGTGTCAGAGCTGTGTTCCCTCTGGTTGGAGAGGTTTATTGAAAACAGGAGGTTGAATCAAAATGCAGCCAGCCAGCTGGCAGGCCACATCCTGTGTTAGATGAAGTGAGTGGATTAATTATTTTTTTTAAGTTAACTTTTATTGGAGTCTAGTTGCTTTACATTGTGTTCCCACTTAATAGCAAAGTGAATCAGCTGTATGTATACACACAGCCCCTCTTCATGGGTCTCCCTACCATTCGGGTTGTCCCAGAGCACTGAGTAGAGTTCCTTGTGCTATACGGTTAGGTTCTCCTTAGGTATCTGTTTTATACATGGTATCAATAGTGCGTATATGTCAATCCCAACTTCCCAATTCTTCCCACTCATGGACTATTACTGAGCCATAAGAAGGAATGAAATTAGGTCGTTGTAGAGATGTGGCTGGACCTAGAGACTGTTGTACAGAGTGAAGTAAATCAGGAAGAGAGAAGTCTTCTGTATTAATGCATATATGTGGAATCTCGAAAACCTGTACTGATGATCTCATTCACAAGGCAGACGTAGAGACATGACGTAGAGAACAAACGCCCAGAGTGGCTTAATGCCTGAGGAGAGTTCAGTTCTCTCCCAGCTGCCGTGCAGGTGACGACGGGGGGCCAGAGTGCCCTGGCACTGCCGTGTCAGGTGGCCTTTCGTCTTAAAGACACCCCATCTCCAAACCAGGAATCAGCACAGTCTTGGTGTTGTCACTAAGCCTCTCCTAAGAGAAGAGAAACCAGAGCTTTCCTCTGTGCTCACTGACTTTCACACCGAGACAGAAGGTCTGTTTGTCAGTCAGAAAACACCGGATTCCTTAAATCAGAACGGTCATGCACAACTGGTTGTGTGGTAGATTTTGCTCAAGGGTCAGTTCCTTTTCGTGTGTAATCAGAGTTTTGCATGTCAGCCCGCCGAGAGTAGAAGGGACTTCTCTGTATCTCCTGCTTCTCGGCGGTGCAGCCAGGTGGAAGATGTATGCCATCTGGGCAGATTTTTTTTTTTTTTAATAGTACAGTTCTTTTTACTTTATCCTAATTTTAAATTATCTGTGGCAAACATTCTTGAAAGAGACATTCACTATTGTTTTATTATGTGGGAGGAAGTATGCTTCTCTGTATTAAAAATGAAACAGTAGATCATGTAACTATATTGAAATATTTTCTCCAAGTTTAATATCTTTAGGAATAGAGTGTCTTAATATAGTAGTATGAAATATAAATAATAGAAAGAATTCAGTTATTCACTATCCAAACAGTGATGATAAAATAGATGAAAATTTCTAAAATTTTAAGCAGTTTTGCATTAACTCTGGTTTAAAATAGTCTTTCTTCATCTGCTGTTGTAGAAGACTTCACCTTCAGTTTTTTGCACAGGCATTACCGTGATAAGGATCGGATAGGTGATAACATTGTTCACTGTTGGATGCTTTTGGGGTTCGAGACTCAGAACACGTTGCTGTGTTGAAATGGTCGGTCCATTTTTAAATGATGGGTGATGGTGGTACTGGTTTCCCAGGTGGCGCTAGTGGTAAAGAACCTGCCTGACAATGCAGGAGACTTTAGAGATGCAGATTTGATCCCTGGGTTGGGAAGGTCCCCTGGAGGAGGAAATGGCAACCCAATCCAGTATTCTTGCCTGGAGAATCCCATGGATGGAGGACCCTGATGGGCTATAGTCCATGGGGTCACAAAGAGTTGGACATGACTAAAGCACCTTAGCACGGTCTTGTACAAAGGCTGAATCACTGATAGAGATAAAAATCCTTCCTTTAAACTAGTTCCAGAAAGAGCCCTCAGCCTTTTGGAATCCCCAGAGCACCCAGTCTTCAGTCAGCTATTCATTGAGCACTTACTATGTCTCGGTCGTGTGGGGTGCTAGGCTCTGAGAAATTCATACCTCTGGTAACATTTCTGTTTCACCTGTTTCAAACCAAAACAGGAAACAAGTAGGTTAGTTGTGTTGTTCAGTCACTCGGTCGTGTCTGATTCTACTCCATGGACTGTAGCCCACCAGGCTCCTCTGTCCATGGGATTCTCCGGGCAAGAAGACTGAAGTGGGTAGCCGTTCCCTTCCCCAGAGGATCTTCCCGACCCAGGGATTGAACCCTGGTCTCCTGCATTGCAGGCAGATTCTTTACCATTGAGCCACCAGGGCAGCCTGTCTTGTCTGGGTAACTCCTACATATTATGTGCAAAGCCAAGGGCCACCTTAGGGCCAAGCTTGGTTTTTCTTGTGCTGGAATTTGGACAGAATAAGAATTTTTCTTTCTTTTTTCTTTTATTCTCCCTTAGAAACCTTATCTATTATTATTATTATTTCAAAATTATTTATTTTTAATTGGAGGATAATTTACAATGTTGTGTTGGTTTCTGACATACATCTGCATGAATCAGCCATGTCCCTCCATCCTGAGCCTCCCTCCCACCTCCCACCTCATCCCACCCCTCCAGGTTGTCACAGAGCACCAGGTTGAGCTCCCTGTGTCATACAGCAACTTCCCACTCGCTATCTGTTTTACGTATGGTAATGTGTATGTTTCACCACTACTCTCTCAACTTGTTCCACCCTCTCCTGCCCCCAACCTTATCATTTACGGATCTTTGTCCATTCTGGCATGGAGAAATCTTTATATCTGCCTTTTTTATGATTGCAGAAAATTGTATTTTAATATATAAAAATAATATTTAGTGGCTTAAAATAGGTAATTTGGAGGTTACTATAGCAAATGTCCAGACTGTGTAAGTCTCTTCTTTTTTAAGAACTGGTAAATAGTGGACTATGGAATGGTGTACTTTTGTATTTTCTGTGTATGGGCTATCTGAGTTTGTCTCCCAGTTTGCTGACTAGCATAGCTAGACACTTAACTTTGACATCACGTGGGTAGTTTTTGCATATCATTTATTTTTATTTAGGTTGGGGGGAAAAAAAGATAAATGACTTAATAAAGGTTCGAAATATTGAGCTGAAGATTTGGTTCATGAGAGTTGAGATTCTTAAATCAACAGTATAAAATCTAGTTTTTTTATGTTGATGATCTTTTCTATTAAAACAACAGTGGAATCCCTTTAAAACTGAGATGCACAGGTAGTAACTTAAAAAAACATTGTAGAAGAAAGTAATTACTGAGATAGTTGGTCAACTGAATTAGTATCAAATTGTGGTCAAGCTGATTTCTCTGTGTCGGGTGTGGAGTCACAGCTACCTTTGAGCATCTCACCCTAAAATACAGAAAATCAGCCAAGTTTTCTGTTGTTTGTGTTTATTAAAATAATTTATCTGTTCATGATACAGTTTTAGAATCTGCAGTGGTTTCCAATTTTATTTCTTCTACACTTTCCAAAAGTGCAACTCAATACTATCAGCCATCACATGTAGTGATTTTTTAAAAATTAATTTATTTATTTTATTTGGAGGCTAATTAGTTTATAATATTGTGGTGGTTTTTGCCACACATTGACATGAATCAGCCACTGGTGTACATGTCGTGATTCTTAGTGGCAGGGTCATGTCCTTTATAGGGTCGGGTGGTCCTGTTGGCATCTTTGGGTGGAGACACGTGTAGTTTGGAAAGGTTCCTCCCCTCCATTGTGAGAGTTGAGGCAAGTACACATCTCAGCTAGAACCAAAAACAGTATTCCGGTCCTTAGAAGTAATTACATTCCCACACCCCTAAAAAGCATCTAAAAACCCAGTTGTGAATTTCAAATAAAGCAGCCTGGGAAAAGAGAAAAATTAGTTAAAATTAACTTCTACAGAGCAGTCTGATCAGACTAGACAATGTATCTTTCTGTGGCAGCAGTGTGTTTATCACCAGCAGTGAGGAGGGCCTGTGCTGTTGGCCTTTCTCTGGGTAGGAAGGGAGCTCTAAGTCTTGGAACACCTGAAGAAGAACATGTAGTGGTTCCTTTCCTGTCTGGGAGGTCATCCCGTCAAGCTGGGATTCCAGCTTCTTGGGTGATTATGCCGGTGATGGTCCCCTCTCTCGTTTTTTCAGTCCCCATCGTGAAGCAGACTTGGGCGGGGCAGGCAGGTCACCTCGAATACTACAGTGATTACGCAGACAGCTCCATTCCGACGGTGGATCTGGGGATTCCTAACACAGATAGAGGTGAGTCCTCAGTCCTGACTGATCCTCTTACACAGAGTGTCTATTCTGTAAATATAGTAGCTTAGGATAAAAATGAAGTATTTTATAAATACTGTAATTTTTCCCTCGTGTGAGTTTCTTTCCTTCCTCCTCACATCTATATCCATGGATGTGGACTGATTCTTGCAGTTTTGCACTGCTTTTAGTATTAACAAAGGTTCTAAGTTTTTAGTTGGTCATATGTATGTGATTGACATACGTGACGATTATGCACATGACAGTTATGATAGAGTTTGATAACAGATTTTTTGTACCTTCATAATTCACTGTGGCCATAATGGGGTGCCTGTGTCTTAGGCACTCAGTCATGTCCGACTCTTTGTGACCGCATGGACGGTAGCCCTCCAGGCTCCTCTGTCCATGGGAATCTCCAGGCAAGATTACTGGAGTGGGTTGCCATTCCCTTCTCCAGGGGATCTTCCCGACTCAGGGATCAAACCCAGGTTTCCTGCATTGCAGACGATTCTTTACCACCTGAGCCACCAGGAAAGCCTCCCTCCCAGAGTTGATTTTTCATATTCCCATGCAAAGTGTCTCTTCATTTAATTTTAGCCATTTATTCAGCTAGGATTTGACTGTGGTGTGCTGGCCCCTGCTAGACACTAAGGGAAACAGGAATGAAGCTGATGGTTTCCATCTTCCAGAAGCTTATGGTCTGTTACGGTCCAGGATGCATTTTGTTTGTACTTCTGAGTAGCACTTAACCACATTCTACATGGGACATATGTAGTATATAAGTTCATATAGGCATATATAATAATATAAGTAAATTGTTGAAGTACACCTGTTTTTCTCTTCAGATCACAGGCTTTCTAATTCAAAACATTTTTTATTTCAAAAAATTGGAAGTATAAATTTGGCCACCTCACCTTCAGATGCTGTGTTTATTCATCTGAATTTTTATCCATTGTTCCTACACATTTTTCTTTAGTTTTCTGGTTCCCCCCAACCTTTTTATGAAAAAAAGAGTAGTAAGTTGATGATCTTGTTCTATAGAGTTAATTTATCTTGATTATTTTATGATACTGTCACTCATAATGCCTTGATTGATAAAGTACAGAGTAGAATCAGATACGCCATCCTGTAGTATTGATTATTCTGACAAGGTTAGTATATATATCACCAAGTCTGTCTGTTGCTGTCTGTCTTGGAAAAATGATTTCAGATTGAATTTTCTTTTTTTTTGTTTATCTTGCTTTTTAGACTCTAAATTGACTCTAATACTCATATATTGATGCATTCCTGATTTATTTTCAGTCGACCTTATTATTGCTTATATTTATATTCTACCTTATCCAAAAGGAATTTGAGATGGCCTTCAAAAATATATACCATAATGTGCTAAAATGTATTATGGTAACCATACTATAATGGTTAAAAATACATAAAGTGATCAAGAATAAGAAAAGTAAAGGTTAAACTGAGTGCTTTGTTCTCTACCATGTCACTTAATACTTTGTTGAATTGAGGGATTTATTCTTATTTATCGACTTGCATTCTCTTCCCAAGCATTTATTGCTGTCCTGGCCTCAGCATTTTCCATTAAAGTTTGCTATCTGTTGGCATGTAAGGGACTGTGCCTCTGATAGCACTGTATCTTTAGTGTACATCGTAGAACTGGCCACCATGTCTGGCATATTAGAAATGTCATAGCAAATATTTACAAAATAAATGATTGACAGTATAATATTGTATCTTGCACCATGGTTTCCCTAAGGTTGTAATGCCTGAGGTTCTAATATTTCTTTCAGAATAAGGAGGTCTAAGGAAAGAAGCCAGGCTCCTGTAATTTCTGCAAGACTTATCAAATTTCTTGTGTGTCTGGAATGAACTAGAGTGTTTCCTATACCTAACTTTGTGTAATTCCCCTCACCTCTCTAGGTCTTCAGTTCCTCATATATGAGATGAATGACTTGACTTCATGATTTTTATCGTTCCCACTGGTTCACTAAGTCCATGGAAATTAGAAAAGGCTGATTTTCAAAATTTCAAATTCCTAAGTGCATTCCAGGGTTTAAACTTTGACTCACAACGTTTTAAGGAAAGTAATACATTGTAAGTTTTCTTCTTACCTTTCCTAGGTCATTGTGGAAAGACATTTGCCATTTTGGAAAGATTTCTAAATCACAGCCATGACAAAATACCATGGTTGGTCATTGTGGATGATGACACATTAATAAGGTAAGGGGTCCTCTTGTCCTCAGGTGGCTTTAAATTCTACATATATTCATAGTCAGAAACTAGGATGGGTACTTCTGCTGCTGGCCAGCATGTAGAAATAGGGACTGGATTTCATCCTCACATCTGAAACAACACCTCCCCCCAAAGGACACAGTATCTGAAATGAGTTATTTTTAAAACATGGATAGTAGACAATACAGTATAATATATATAATAATTCAAACCTAAATAATTCAAACCTAAAATAATTTTAATGTTGAAATCAAACATCAGTCATATCACTAAATGTGAGTGGGTTTAACTCACCTAGTAAAAGAACAAACTTTTCAAAGTGCTTCATAAAACAAACCCCAAATCTATGCTTTATATGAAAGACACATAAACATAGTCACTCAAAAAGTCTAATGATAAAGGGATGGGTAAGGTTTGCCAAGCCAGTGGGAACAAAAAAAATAAAAAATTCAATTCCCAACTCAAGCTAGGAAAAGAATCACAAAGTCAACCCAGATAAACAAGGAAGAAAATAATAATAAAGATACATGCAGAAATAATGAGGTAGAGGTCAAAAAAGCAGAGGATCAAACTAAAGAGCCAAAATTTTGGTTCCTTGAAAAACAAAAATCAACAAATTGTATCGAGTGATTTCCAGTAGATACCATTATGTGGAAAAAGCCAAGTGCATAAGAATGTATTTTGTCTCCTTCCCTATGTGTGAGAAAGAAGAGGAAATACAACACAACCATGTGGACTTAGCTGTACAAAAAAAAAGTGGGCAGATAAACTGGAAATCCACGAAGTAGTTCCCACAGAGGGGTGGGTGGGAGCATGGGGTAGACAGAGTTGGGGTATGTGTGTCCCTTTTCTATCTCTTTGTTTAGTTTTGACTTTGGGAAGTGTGCTCATATTTTACCTATTGAAAAATAAAATGAATCTATAAGGACAGGGGAAAAATCAATAAGGATGAGGAGAAAGCTGAAACAGACAGACCAACTGTATTCCAGATGAAAACATAATCACACTGAAGGGAAAATATAAAGCAAATACTGCTGAAGATGGGTTTTAGAGCCGCACCTTCAGGGGTAGAGGAGTGGGAATGCCAAACAACTCCTGAGATTTCAGTCGGTCTGGTTTTTGTCATGAAGCAACTCTGAAGGTACGTTAGGTAGGCTGTAGGACTGAGTAGATGGCTAAGTGGTAATAGTGTTGGTTGGAAGCCACTGTTCTCAGTGTGGAAGGACATGGGATGGGCCAGGTCAAGCTGACAGGCTGGAAGACTGGAAGCAGAGAAATCTGCAAGAATTCATAATTTCTATTAGACTCATGGTTTTCACAGTGTGTGGGTGTGCGCACGCATATCTTTCTAGTTCTTCACACCGAGAAGACTATACGCAAAGATCCCCAGTAGCACTGAGCACCTAATGAACAGAACTAATACTGCAACTTTACTACTAAAAGGAACCGGGCCTTCTCAGAGAAATAGCTGATTTTAAGGTTGAGGCAAGGAAGCTTCCCTTGTAGCTTAGCTGGTTAAGAATCTGCCTGCAGTGCAGGAGATCCAGGTTCGATCCCTGGGTCGGGGAAGATCCCCTGGAGAAGGAAATGGCAACCCACTCCAGTATCCTTGCCTGGAAAACCTCATGGACAGAAGAGGCTGGTGGGTGGCAGTCCATGGGGTCGCAAAGAGTCAAGCACGACTGAGCGACTAACACTTACTCACTTACTTACTTAAGGAAGATACAGGAAGACATTTTAACATTTTTTTTTTTTTATGCCGGAGAGTTAGGAAGTGCTTAGGAAAAAAAGAACGAAAGAAAAGTGCATGTTAAGAGGACACAGGAGCAAGCTTGAAGAGGTTCCCGCTGGCGGAATCTGGGACAAGAGCATCAGTGTCATTGAGGATGATAATGGATTATGAACCATGACAATTAGGAGGCAGTGAGTTCGTGCTTATAATAAAAGAGTAATGAGGCAGATCCGGCTCCATAACAAAATACCAAATAATAAAATAATTTATGTTAAACAACAGAAATTTATTTTTCATTTTGGAGGCTGGGAAGTCCAAGATCAAGGTGCTGGCGAGGCAGGTTTCTAAGGCTCTTCTCTTGGTTTGAGGGTGGCCGCTGGCCTGGTGTGTGCTCGCGGGGCCTCTTCTTTGTCTGCCATGGAGAGTGTTCTCTGGTGTGTCCTCTCATATGGACCCGAGTTCTGTCGCATCCGAGTCCTACCCTGGTGACTTCACTGAACCTCCTTCTAGGCCCTGACAGCTTACGGGGAACCGTGTCAGATTTGTGATCTCTGAAGAAGAAGATTTCACTTTGAGACCAGGGACCAGGCTTGATCACTCAAGAGCTTTTGTGCAGCAGAATTTTATTAAAGTATAAAAGGGGACAGAGAAAGCTTCTGACAGAGACATCGGAAGGGGATGGAGAGTGCCCCCCTTGATAGTCTAAGCAAGGGAGTTACATACTTTTTAAATTAGTTATTACAGTAAATTGAAAGAATGTCTCAAGGTTGTAAACATCTTACTAGACCCACTCCCATAATTTACATTTTAAAATAACAGGATTAACCAGAAGGTTTTCAGAAAGGAGAACCTATCCTCAAGCAGGATACATTGTTGTTATATAATCCTTAGTACAGAGTTTAAACTGAGTTGTTTGTTGTGCAATCATCAGTTCTGGGCTTAAAGGAAACTTATGTGACTGAGACTAAGGAATGTAGATGAAAGAAAAAAGATGTTTGTCCTTTCCTCCTCCTTGAGAATTCCAGACCCCGTCTCCGCTTCTAGAGCCCCAGACCCCTTTCTCCTCCTTGGGGACCCTGGACTTCTTATCAACCTGCCTAGGAATTGACTCTCTCAGCCCCATCTCCAAATATAGTCACGTGGGGGGGTTAAGGCTTCAGCATATGAATATTGTGCGTGTATCACAGTTCAGTCCACAGCAGGCAGGTTCTGGCTAGCAGGGAGTGAGGAGTTCTCACTGGTTGATGGAGTTGGAAAAGTCATCTCTCTGACACCATCAGAGTAAAGACCGATTCAGGCAAGAATCACTGACGGATGCTAAACTAGGGATAAGTTTTGATGAGGACCAGGATACTTGCTAGTGTTAAAGTGTCTGCCGGAGACTCTGAGAAACAGCAAAGGGAAAACAGCAACTGTCCAGGGGAGACCCCGGGCAGCACTGTGTGATCAAAACAGACACTCCCAGTGGAGGACAGGCAGACACCGCAGGCCAGACAGCTTGCCTTCTTTATCCCTGCACCTGAGAATGCGTAACCTTGCCTTTGTTACGAAGAAACATCAGACGAACCCAAGACGAGGACAAATCTATTAAAAGGGAGGGTGGGCATTTATGTTTTAAAAATACCAGTGTCATGAAAGATTAAAAAAACTGAGAGGAGATGAAACTGAGAATAAAGTGAATGATAAATGCATTTTTCTGAGCAGCTCATGGATATTCCCACAGCCCTGTGGAAGCTGTCACTGTTGACACACGACAAGGAGGCATAGGGGCTGGAGGTATAAACAAACAGACACAGAAAGCCACGGATTAGGGAAGCCTCCCTGGAGGAGGGCGTAAGTACAGTGCAGTGGGGTGTCCCAATCTGAAGTCTCCTTGGAAAGCTTTGCTGCTCAAATTCCCTTCCCACCTTGCCTTCACCTGCCTGCCAAGGACTCATCTGTACTTTACCTTCCTTTTTTAGCCATCAAGTATTGTAAAAAATACCAGGTTGGTCTGAAAAGGTACACTGAGGAGTTCATTCAGTGGGGAGCAGGCCACTGGCCACCCCTCCTTCCTTGACCAGCCACCCTCCCCATCCACACAAGGCGGCCACCACTGGTCGGGGCTTGTGAGAGCTGGGGAGGAGACCCTTTTTTCTCAGTTTCTCTCCTGTTTCGGGTGATGGACAGTATACATCAAGTGTTTTTCTTTTTTTAAAAAAAATCTTGCTTCTGTAAGTCTCCTGAATTTCATCTCTGTGACTGACAGAGAGTATTGCAGAGCATAACCCGTGGGGTGTAAGAACCGTAAAATATGTATTCTGCAGACACATTGGAATTAAGGAACTGTCACTTCTGTTCCCTTGGGAATCTTAGCATCTCCAGGCTCCAGCACCTGCTAAGCTGCTACGACGCCCGTGAACCTGTGTTCCTGGGAGAGCGTTACGGCTACGGGCTGGGCACCGGCGGCTACAGCTACGTCACAGGAGGAGGAGGGTAACTATAGGCTTGGCTTTCTGGGAATTACACTTCTATTTCCAGGATGCAGGGGTGGGTCTGTGGCCACAGGCTCTAGGCTGATACCTGAGTGCTCTGTAAATGGGAGGGAGCTGTTACTATGACAGGAACGTGAACATTAAAAAGAACCCACAGTGAAGAACATTTTATGCCTTGAAGAAATTTTATATATATATATAAATGTATGTGTATATAGATGATATATATATAGGAATGTCAGGGAAGTTGGTAGGAATGTGATTGCTTCTAGGCAGCCGGTTAGTTTTGATCATCTGTTTGAATGAAAAAAAATTTTGGATATAGATTTTCATTTCAGAAAATAATTCATTAGACTTCTTAATTATCCAGTGCTTATTGATTATATTTGGGGAAAAGAGTAGTTACAGAAGTTTAGATTTAAGCAATTATGTGATATTTGTGTGGAATTTATGGGTTTTAAATATAGTTAAGAATCAATGCTTTTAAGTAAGCTTCTGCCTAATCTCTTATGGGGAGAGATTTTGATTTGATGTATGTAGGTGAATCAATCAAGCAGTCAGTCTGTTCTGTTGTTTCTATAGTATTTGCTGCTGGGTATTCAGGGAGATCTTATCCACTGTACTGATTTACATGTATTCAGCAGGTTTTGTTGAGTATCCATTATGTGGTGGGCAGCATTCACTGGATTGTAGATTTCTGAACCCTTGGATTTTTTATTCTCACTTTGCAATCCCCTAGGTTAGAACTGGGCTTACGACTACAGGGTGGTCTTCCAGGGGTTCCTGTGTTGGTCTGGCCTGGTTAGTGGTGACTGCAACATGGTTGTGGAGGTGGCCTTTCCTAGTGATAACCAGGCCCGAGCAGGTACTGATCTTTGTTGATCTACCTGAGGCCATTAGCAGTAGGAAGCAGGGGTCCACAGGGGCCTTGGAGAAGACACTAAAGTATCAAGCTGAGGAGTGTTGAGCTCGTCATCATTTAAGAAGGTTCCAGCTCTTTACAGCCTTGTGGTGATGCATTAGTATCCTGGGTGATGGGCTGGTGTCCATTAAGCCAGAGTTTCCCCTTTTGTAAAGGGTAGTGAAGGACAGAGAAGCCTGGCATGGTACAGTCCATGGGGTTGCAAGGGGTCAGACAGGACTGAGCGACTGAACAACTGTGCTTCATACTTGGGTTGATATATTTTGCAGCAGGAATGTGTTAATACTTTGACCCCAGAAGGGGCAGCCATAGCCTCCTGGCCCCCCCCCGCCCCTCGTCCTCCTCCCCACGGTGCTGTTGTCAGAGACTCTCTGTGGTCCTCTCTCTCCCTGCTCAGAGGCTGCGCTGCCTTCCTGTTGCTGTTTGTGTGAACCCTCTCCTACTGCAGGCATCTGACGAGAAGATGATCACTCAGATTTCAACCAGACTCACACTGACCTGGATTGGGCCTCACTTTTAACCACCTCTCATTGACCTAACCCCCAGCCCTCCCAGGTGCACGAGACCTGGCCTTGGGGCTATGGCTCTAGCCTGTCTTTCCTCCTGCCTTCCCATCCCCAGGCCCTCTCGCCTGGGCAAGGCTTTTCCCTGGAAGCCAGCTCATCTAGGCTTCCACTCACTCATCTCTTCAGCAGTTCCTTAGGTTAGTGTGATTTGTATCTTATTTGGATTTTTCTTTGCGGGACGAGGGGAGTGGGAGTCTTTCGCGCCCTTGTACAGCCCCTCATTTCCATTGGGATAAAGTCCAGTTCCTCACTGGGGCTCACCAGGCTTGCCTGTCTTGGCAGATGCTATTTTATCATCTTAGCCTCGTTTATCTGCACCCTCATCCTGAGAGAATTCGTGCTGAACCTCTTTCAGTTCCTCAGAGGCATTGTCTTTTAACCCTTCCCTCACATATGGCGTCTGCTGGTCTCTTCATAGCACAGTTCCCCACTCCCCCCACCCCCGCCCCTGGCCACCTGGCTAATCCTTCTGCTTCTTGAGGACAATATATCACTCTCAAGCCCTAAGCTAGTCTGGCTTCTGAATCTGGGTTTGATACCTTCCTCATATACACGAAGCACATTATGCCGACCATTATCATTTAATTGCCTATTTACTTTCCTGTTTTCCACCCAAATTATGAATTATTTGAGGGTGGCACCTGCATCTCATTTCTCATTCCATCCTCACATCCTATTTTGGAGGCGCAGTTTTACAGGGTTCAGGGGACAAATGAATAAGCAGATGCATGAACACTGGTACTGATCTTTATATGACTAACATGGACCAGTGTAATGTTCTGTTTGTAGCAGCACTTAACAAAGATGCAGAAACATTCTTCATGCGATGGTCTCATTTTTGCCTTTGATAAAAGCTGCAGGCATAATAGTTTCTCTGATGTTGCAAGAGACTTTTCTGATGATCTAGCTTAAGACCCAACATGCTTTTTTTCTAAACAGCAAGTCAGAATCAATCAATGGCTTTTAAAAACCAGTTAATGGATCACAACCAACATTTAAAACTAATGAAATATAGAACAGAAGAGAATAAAATAGATATATTATGTATTATGTTTTGTGTATTTTTCAGTTTTACACACATATACAAAACATAAATGGTTACATATGGACTGTGTTTCTTGTTTCCTCACTGTGGTTTAGAGTCAAGTAAGTTTTTGAAAACCATTGCTTTAAATCACCCTCTTAAGCCCCAGGGTTATCAGGGATAACCCAGGAGTGTGGACTCCAGTGATGTATGTGTGGAAAATGAGACCTTTGCAATATTAGAATCCAGTTGTCTGTTTTCCACTTCGTTGCTTACTCCTTGAAAGTTTGGGTAATTAGAGACAATTAGTTCAATAACTGTTTTCTTAAAAAATGTTTACATATGTTTGGGTATGAAGCTGTGGTCAGGATGTCATTGGTGTTTTGGCTCCTCCTTGGAAGAGGCCTTGGCACTGTTGCCCAGAGAGGCCACCATGACCTGTTCATTTGCTCAGAGCCCATGACAGGTCTGGCCTGTTTCTGACACACTGTATCTTCTGCAGGTGTCTTGATTTGCTGGTATGCCCTTGGGCAAGTCCCTGACTCCTATTTTAGTTTTACTTATTTTTAAATTATTTTTAAAATTACTATATTGTATATTAAAGGAAGTCATATTATTAGTCTTACAGCCTTTCAGCATCTTTTTTATAATTATTTTTTACTTTTATTTTTTTAACTGATGATTTACACAGTGTTGTGCTAATTTCTGCTGTACAGCAAAGTGACTCAGTTATACACATATAGACATTCTTTTCAAATATTCTTTTCCACTATAGTTTATCCCAGGAGATTGGATGTAGTTCCTGTGCTATTCAGTAGGACCTAGTACTTTATCCATTCTAAATGCAATAGCTTGCATCTATAAGGAGAAGGAAATGGCAGCCCACTCCAGTATTCTTGCCTGGAGAATTCCATGGACAGTGGAGCCTGGTGGGCTGCAGTCCATGGGGTCACAAAGAGTCGGACGTGACTGAGTGACTAACACCTACATCTATAACTCTAAACTCCCACTGCATCCCTCTTTCTCCCCCTTGGCAACCACAAGTCTCTTTTCTATGAGTCTGTTTCTGTTTTGTAGATAGATTCATTTGTGCCGTATTTTAGATTCCACATAAAAGCGCTATCGCATGGTATTTGTCTTTCTTTCTGACAACTTCACTTAATATGATAATCTCTAGCTGCATCCATGTTGCTGCAAGTGGCATTATTTCATTTTGTTTTTAATGACTAAATAGTATTCCATTGTGTGTGTGTGTGTATCACATCGTTTTTATCCATTCATCTGTTAGACATTTTAGTTTCCATGTCTTGGCTGTTGTGAATAGTGCTGTGAATACAGGGGTGCATATCTCTTTTGAATTATAGTTTTGTCTGAGTAGGATTGTTGGATCATATGGTAATTCTAGTTATAGTTTTCTGAAGAACCTCTATACTATTTTCCATAGTGACTGCATCAACTTACATTCTTACCTACAGTGTAAGAGAGTTCCCTGTTCTTCACACCCTCTCCAACATTTGCTATTTGTAGACTTTTTAATGATGGCCATTTTGACCAGCGTGAGGTGGTGCCTCATTGTAGTTTTAGATCCTCATTTCTGTAATAGTTAGCGATGTTGAACATCTTTTCCTGTGCCTATTGGCCATCTGTGTCTTCTTTGGAGAAATGTCTATTAAGGTCTTCTGCCCAGTGTTTGATTGGGTTGTTTTCCTGTTGGGCTGTATGAGCTATTTGTATATTTTGGAGATTAAGCCCTTGTTACATCATTTGCAAATATTTTCACCCATTCCATAGGTTATCTTTCTTTTATGACTTCCTTTGCTGTACAAAAGCTTCCAAGTTTGATTAGGTCCCATTTGTTTATTTTATTTCTATTGTCTTGGGAGGCTGACCTAAGAAAAATCATTGTACCATTTATATTAGAGAAGGTTTCACCTATGCTGTTTTCTAATTTTATGGTATCATGTCTTACGTTTAAGTCTTTAAGCCATTTTGAGAGTCACTGATGAATGCTCAATTTTTAAGAGAGGCAGTTCATGGTGAGTTTCAAACTTGCAGTTCCCTTTTGTATAGTTCATAGCACCATTTTTCTTCTTGTACAGCTATATTTCCTTGTATCTGCTTAAATAAAGAGCTTCTTTTTCCTCTTGTCATATTCCATCCAGTCTTCTGACATCTCAGCAAAGGCCGGGAGTGTCTTCCATGTTGCTGCTTCACCGGCCGTGGTCACTGGTGCTAGTTACACAGTTCTGAACTGAGCCCGGCTGAGCGGGAACGGATGTGTTTGCATCAGGGACTGTGCTCAAGGGCTCCGTCCTGTTTCTCTCCCTCAGGAAGAACTTTGCAAACACGGCTTTGTTCTCACTTGTTGGATCATCAGACCTTTATTGAGGACTTACTGTGAGACCCTCTATTTGACGATGGGAATATATGGATACATAGATAAGTTTTGTCGTCAGTAAAGTCTTTGCTTATTGGGAGTGAATTTTGAATCATCTTAGTCCTGTCAGCTCTTGGTTATTCAGATATGAAAACATCTAGTAGTACTCTAGGACCAGAAGGGAGACCAGAAACTGATCTGTATTTAAAAAGAGGAGAATTTACTGTAGGAACTTGGTACAAGAGTATTGGAAAGGGCCAGTGGAGTAAGAGGGAGCTGGTGGCTTTACCCAGAGCTCAGGAAGTGCTGTTGTCCCCGAGGCTGGAGGGGTGAAGGTGCTGGTTTCGGGAGCCCGTTGGTACAGGTTGCTGAGGCCACTGCTGCTGTCAGGTTAGCAACGCAGCCCCCGGGGTGGACCCGGGACTGGCTCCCACTCCTGCTTGGGAACCGTCCCTAAAGCTCTGCCAGCCTGTGCCCGCGCTCCTGGAGCCCGTGGCTGCCGCATCCCTAACCCCTGCCTCTGTATAGAGACCACCCAAGCCAGGAGCAGACAGTCTCCTCCAGGGATGTGCCCCTTGTTGTCAGGATGAAGCCGGGACATAGCAGGCCAGGGAGTCTGGAGGGTACTGCAAAGTTTCTAGCTTCCTGCAGCCCTGGGGAGAGCACAGAAAGGCAGGACGGTGTGAGTTCCACTAGGATGTACCTGGCGTATCAGGTCAAGCAGCGTTTTAGCACCAGTGGAGGCAAATTAGTCTCTTTCTCCCACCACCCTTCTCAAAATCACCTTAAGGAGGCTTCTGTGAGCAGGAATCACGTGGGCCACGCATGTTTTTCAGTTAGATTTGATCTCATTGTCAGTTATCACCTGTATGACTTAGGTACCTTGTGTATCTGGGTCCATCTGCCTGCTGGGGGAATGTTGGCAGATTTTGTTACTGATCTCATTAAGCATGTGTGAACTTACAAACTCTTCTAATTTTCCAATGACATACTAGAAAAAGAATAATGCCTATTTATTTGTGTATAAGATATATATGAAGAAATACAATTGCTTATTAAATATCTTAAAAGTGATTTTTATGAAACACTACTGATGTTAACATCTTTATGAGAAACGTGGCTCTCAACTCTTATTTCCTCAGTTAGATTACCAGTTGCAAGGACCTAACTGCCTTCTCTGTCTGCTCTGGCTTCCCCCAGAATGGTCTTCAGCAGAGAGGCCATCCGGAGACTTCTCGCCAGCAAGTGTCGCTGCTACAGCAACGATGCTCCAGATGACATGGTCCTGGGGATGTGCTTCAGTGGGTTAGGAATCCCTGTGACACACAGTCCTCTCTTCCATCAGGTGAGAAGAAGGATTTTATTCCTACCTCAGAGTAGGAGATGGGGATTTTTCTTTTCACTTGAAGATCCTACTTTTTTCTCTTCACATATTCTTCTGGAAACAGTCTTAAGAACTGTGTAGACAGGCTCCAGGGGGGACATCCTTAACTAGACCTGTTTGTCCAAAGGGTTGATGCTGTACCTGTACAGCATGAAGACAGAACACAGAAACATACGCAAAATGAAATGGTGTTTGACCTGCATCCTTGCATGCAGGACCAGGTAAAAGCTGTTCCTTCTCCCCACCCCCTTTTGTGTTAAAAAAAAAATTGATGGCATTTAGAAACTATCAGATGCTGTTTAGAAATATCAGGACTGACCCAATATTGTCCTGCTTACCACGCAGTGTTTGCAGTTCTCCACTGGCCTCAGTCTTTACAGCATTGGCTGCCTTTTTATTGGGCTTTCTCCCCTTTGGTTGCTTTTAAACTAATTAAATTTCAGTATAGTACTTCAATAAGTGTATATTCTAGGGGCTATAGAAGAGATGAGGTGATGTTCACAAGGGGTGGTTGGTGCTAATAAGGTCACCATCCTGCAATGTGGGGTAAGAAGGAAATCCTATTACATTATTTTTACATTTTATGTAAAAGTTTACAAAATAACCATAGCTCACACCCATTGTTGAGAAATTCAAAGCTTTTTGAAATTGGAAATATTTAAATGCACATGTATTTTAAGTGTCCTCCCTTACATTGAAAATAATAGTCTTCATGCTTTATTCAATAACCAGTAGCCATCTAGAGACTTGGGCATGAAAGAACACTGCAGGAGAACTTGAACAAGGCACAGAGAGTGCTTAAGTTACCAAGAAAGGCAGAATCCATTTTTTGCGTTCTTGAGGACTGCAAGGAAGGATAAAAAAAAAAAACTTTGCAAAAAGAAATGTCTGAGAAGCCACCTTCTTGGTACAAGTCAGAAGGTACTTTGCCATCTTTTAAAACCTTGAGCTTGTATGTGGTGTTCTGAGGACTTAGAAAAGCAGGTTATCCTCTCTGACCCCTCTCTCTTATTCTATCTCATAATGTTTCACTCACAGAAAGGAAGGATGATGAAAACTGTTGGTGTATAAGGGAAATAATTTGTCACTGGTAATATTACAGTCTTGGGGCTTCCCAGGTGGCTCAGTGGTAAAGAACCCGATGCAAGAGTTGCAGGTTCGATCCCTGGGTCGGGAAGATCCCCCGGAGGGAGGGCATGGGAACCCACTCCAGTATTCTTACCTGGAGAAATCCCATGGCCAGAGGAGACTGCTGGGCTACAGTCCAAGGGGCCGCAAAGAGTTGGACACGACTGAGCACACACAGCACACAGCATGGTCTTAGTGTTTTATAGCAGCTTCTTTAGGGAAGAATTCATTAGTAAATGAAGCGATAAGGAGAAAAGAAAGAAGGAAAATAATCAGTAAGTAAAAGTCCTTTGAAGGTAATTTAAAAAGTGTTATTTCCCATACTTTAAAACTCTTGATTTTGCTAATTCATATAATAAATTTTAAACCTTTCCAAAGTCATAAAGTATGCTTAAAACCCATCCTCCCCAACAGACACTGCTTTATCTTCCAATTCTTAAGCCTCTTTTAAGAGAGTTTGCTCTGATTTGGAGATTACTTTCCATTTGTAATGTTTGAACACTGGAAAGAGTTGGACATGACTGAGTGACTAACACTTTCACACCAGAGAGTGTATCTGTTCATATTGAGAAAGAGAGAAAATCTAGGATTCTTGGTGAGTTAGAGTGGGTGTGTGGAAACAAGCTTGGATTCAAAGTTGTCTGGGCCCCATTCCTTCTCTTTTGAGTCAGGGAAGGTTATTGTGAAATCACAGGTTCAGAACAGGCCTCAAGGAATGTCTAGTATAGCTCTCTGTTAAAAACAAAGTGTCTAGAGCATGTGGTTTTTCTGTGCTTCCAAAATTATATGCCAGTGAATCTTCTGCAGAAAATTGTCAAAATAACCATTTCAGGACTCTGGAAGTCAACCAGAAAGCATTGAGAAGCATGAAATCCTGAAAAACTACTGTAGTTTGGGGTAAGAGCAACAGAGTTGGAGGCCTTTCTGGCTGAAACCCCCAATCCTACCTGATTTCCATCCCAGCTTGGTTGGAGAGAGCAGCAGTTTGAGCAGTATTGGACCAGGTTGGAAAAAAAACAAAACAACAGGTTTCCTATCAGAGGGGGTGAACTTGATTGGAAAGAGATGAAAACCCACAGCTAAGATTGTCAAACTTAGGTAGGAAACAAACAAGAAAAACCTACATCTTCACAGGCCTGAGATTGTAGTTTAATTTATGGTGAAGAAATTACTTGTCAGAAGTTTAATATCTAATCCCCTGGAAATAAGAGCATCGTAGTGCTAGATGGCTTCCCTGGTGGCTCATTGGTAAAGAATCTGCCTGCAATGCAGGAGATGTGGGTTCCATCCCTGGGGTGGGAAGATCCACTGGAGGAGAAAATAGCAACCTACTCCAGTTTTCCTGTCTGGGGAAATCCCATGGACAGGGGAGTCTGGCAGGCTATGCAGTCCTTGGGGTCACAAAGAGTCGGACATGACTGAGTAACTAAACAAAGCAGGGCTAGATAAGCCAGCCGCAATACTCTGGCCCGCTGGGAAGCTCTGTGCATGCACATGGGGCAGTGGATGAGCCTGGGAGAGAGTAAAAGCCAAGGCATGTTTGAAAATCCACTGAAGTTTTAAACATCCTTTGCAATCCACACATAGACTGAAGGTTTATGAACTTGAGATGTCTGAGTCCAGTCTCTGCTTATATTATAATCTAATATAGTTGATTAGATTAAGTTGCTCAGGCATAGGAATGACTTCTAGAAAGTCATGCTAAAAAATAAAAATGAGAATTAAAGCTTGAAGAAAAAAGCAGCCACACACTCCAGGGAGAAGGAGTCTATGGTGAAGTTCAAGTAAGTTAGTCTTCTTATTATAAAGATTAGTAAAAGTGAACAAATTTGTGAGCTGCTATAACACATTATTTAAAATAGCCAGTTTCCAACCAATTATGGTGAAAGGTGCCAAGAAACATATTCAGGGAGAAATGTAGTCAACAGAAATGGACTCTGAATGGGGCTAGACATTAGATTTGACAGACAAAGGCTTCAAAGCACCTAATTAAAATTTTTTTTAAAAAAACTGTAGTCAAAGAATTAAAGGAAAATATTACAGTAACTCAACAAATAGCAAATCTTAATAGAAAAATAGAAACTTTGATAAAGAACCAGATAAAAACTCTATAGTTATAAAACCCAACAAATGAGAAATTATCTAAATGAACTTAACAGTAGATTGGAGATGCAAAAGAAACAGTAAGTTTGAAGGCAGATGAATAGAAATCACCTAATCCAAAGAACAGAAACAAGACTAAAGAAAAATAAACAGAGCCTCAAAATGGTAAAACAAAGTATACCAACATACATTTAATGGAGGTTCTTTTTTAAAATAGAAGGGAGAAAAAATGGGACAGCTTTTTTTTTTTTTTTTAAGAAGAAACAACATTTTCTCAGATGTTGTAATGAGAAACAATCTGTTGATCTGAGGAACTCAACAAGGACCTTATAGGATAATCAGGAAAAGAATTACACATGAACATGTTGTAGTTTAATCACTGAAAAACAATGACAGTGAAAATCTTAATTAAAAAAAACATGAAAATTGAAATTAAAATGTTATTGGCTAATGTCTCATTAGAAATAATAGAGACCTGAAGGCAGAAAGAAAAGGAAGAAATTTAACCAACAATTCTGTATCAGTAAAACTATCCTTCCAAAATGAAAGTGGAATAAAGACATTACCAGATAAACAAAAAGTGAGAACTTTTTGCTAGTAGACAATCCCTTCCCTTAAAAAAAAAAACTAAAGAAAATCCTTTGGGCTGAGAGAAAATGATACCATATGGTACCTGGAATATATAAGGGAGGGATTAAGTACACTAGAAAGACCATATGTATATACATGCTTGTGTATATATATACAAATGTATATAAAATTAAGAAAAAAATGGGTGTATGACCATAAAATATCTGTATGTGTATATACACATATCTTACCACAAGCACTGGAACAAAGGGAATCACTTTGCTGTACTCTTGAAACTAACACAACATTGTAAATTAACTATATTTCAATTAAAAAAAATGGTATAAAAAACTAAAAAAAAAAAAATACACCGTGCAACCAGCTGATCACAAGAGAGCTTGAGTGGCTATAGTAATATTAAAAGCAATACATTTTAAGAACAGAAATATTACTAGACAGAAAGTGGGACATTTCATGACAAAAGAAAATAAAACGATTATAAACACATGTATACAGCTAACAGATTTTCACAGTACATGAAACAAATGGACAGAATTGAAAAGAGAAATAGACAAGTATTAGCTACTTGACTTGTCACATAAAAAATATTTCATCTGATAATAAACATTCTTTTCAAATGTATATGGAACATTCTCCAGGATAGACCATAAGCTAAGTCATATTGTTTTGCCCAATATATTTAAAAGGATTGAAAGCATACATAATATACCCCCCAGAACAGTGGAATGAAATTAGAATCAACAGAAAATGGGGAAATTCCCCCAATATTTGGAAATTAAACAACACACTTTAAAATAACCCTTGGGTCGAAAAGAGAAATCATAAGGAAAATTAGAAAATACCTTGAATGGAATTAAAATGAGAACACAACATATCCAAAAATTTGAGTTCAGCTATAGAGTGATTAGTAGGAAATGTATAGTGTTAAATATGTTGTGCTGTGCTGTGCTTCCCTGGTGGCTCAGACAGTAAAAAATCTGCCTGCAATGCAAGAGACCTGGGTTTGATCCCTGAGTCGGGAAGATTCTCTGGAGAAGGACATGGAACCCACTCCAGTATTCTTGCCTGGAGAATCCCATGACAGAGGAGGTGGGTGGGCTACAGTCCATGGGGTCACAAAGACTCGGACACGACTGAGCAACTAACACTTTCACAAGATAGAGGGCTGGTAGGAAATTTATAGTTTTAAACATGTGCTGTGCTGTGCTTAGTTGCTCAGTCATGTCTGACTCTCTGCGATGTTAGAAAGGAATAAAGATATTAAATCAATAGTCTAAGTTTCTGCATTGAAAAGCAGAAAAATATAGAATCAAATCTGAACTATGTGGAGTAAAACATTAAAGATCAGAGCACAAATGATGAAATAGGAAACAGAAAATCAGTTAAGCCAAAAATTAGTTCTAATTTGATAAACCTTTAGCTAGCTTGACCAACAGAAAACCAGTTGGTTTGTTTTTGCTGTTGTTTGTTGGTTAGTTGCTAAGCTGTGTCCAACTCTTTTGCGACCCTGTGGACTGTAGCCCGTCAGGCTTCCTTGTCCATGGGCTTTCCCAGGCAAGAATAGTGGAGTGGGTAGCCATTCGCTTCTCTAGGGGATCTTCCCCGCCGAGGGATCCAACCTGAGTCTCCTGCATTGCATAAGAGAAGATGTAAGTTGCCAAACTCAGAAATGAAAGAGGGGCATCATTATATACCCTACCAAAATTATGCCAACAAATTAGAGAATTTAAATGAAGTGGAGAAATTTCTAGAATCACATTTTTTAAGCAAGTGTATTTCTCAAGAAGAAATAGAAGATGTATTTAAACCTATATACACTGATGAAATTGAATTAGAGAAGCAGCAAGAATGCTTCCCAACTCAGTTTATGATGTCACAGATGTACGTTGTATCCCCAGGAGCGAGCACTATGAAAATTACTTAAAAATAGCTAAAAAATTAACAAAGGAATTAAAATGGGACATCACAAAAGTAAACTACAGGCCAGTGTCACCCTTGAACACAGATGCAAAAATCCATAATAAAATGTTAACCAGCCAAATCTAGCAATATGTCAAAATTGTTGCTTGTTTTTCACACTTAAAAATGAACTGTTGGGAGGTACAATTACATCTAACAGGAAAAAATAAATCCATAATACCTTTGCCTCTATTGACGCAGATTCCAGAAGTGATTGCATCTCAGGAGTCATCCACGCAAGTGGTGTGGGCTTATTAAGCATTAGAATGTGCCAAATCATTTCTGATAAATGAGGTCACAGAAAAGAACAAGACAAAACCAGAAAAGTAGAGTTCACCCATAGCAGCATCTATGATGCTCAGCAGTCTGTACCGCCTCCGATAATCAACCTCTGGGCCCAGATACCAAATAGAAACGACACAGGCAGACGGGGTGCTGTGTACACAGAGAGGGAGACGGCTTAAAACTGCAGGAGGAGGACAAAATATAAACCTTATCTGTAGAGATAGCAGCTCACTGAATGGTGCAACAGATAGAGGTTAAAACTATTTTAGACGCTTTACAGCTGTACTGAGCTATGGTTTACATCCCATACACAATTCTCACACAGTGATGGTGTGAATGGCAGCTTGAAACATCTTAGCAAATTTCCAGAGTTAGGCCACCACAAACCTGGTTTTATGGCCCAATAGTCACGCCCCCACACTTCCCTTGAATGCATTTGCAGCCATTCCCCACTGCATTTGCAGACCCAGGACACCACAGGTTTGCTTTGTGTCTCTACTGCCATTACTGTTCAGTCACTAAATTATGTCTCTTTGCGACCCTATGGACTGTAGCACACCGGGCTTCCTTGTCCTTCACTATCTCCTGGAGTTTGCTCAAACTCACATCCATTGAGTCAATGATGCCATCCAGCCATCAACCATGTGTCTCTGTAGTGTTTCCTTTTCTCGACCTGTCCTTGTCCCTGATGAGATCTGTGTTTGCCTTCTCTGAAAGACATATACTTGATTCCACGTCAGAACAGCAGACAGGCAACGGGAACCCCCAGAACACCTTGCCCCACCTTGCCATACACACACCATGTATGGCCAGAGTTTCTGTAGACCTGGGAAGCAAGTTTTTCTGCCTCTCTGCAGAAGTTTTAATAGTAACTTAAATGACTTACCAAGGAGACCTTTTCATATTACCACGGTGGATCTCCCAGGGGCATGGCTGTGGAACCTAGGAGCAGAAAGCGGATGTGTTTGGAGCACTGTGCTGGGGGGGTAAGGAAGTAACTGGAGATGCAGAAGCAAAGAGCCTAGAGGCAGATTTTCCTGGAAAGGATTCTCCTTGCTGTTAGATTCCCATAACCCACACCAGCTCTGGAAGGAGAGCAGTCGATCCACGTATTTGCATGTTATTCTGAAGCAGGACTGTTTCTGGTGAGTGAGCGGGTGCGGTTCTCTGCTCTGTCTGCAGGCTCGGCCCGTGGATTACCCCAAGGACTACCTGTCTCACCAGGTCCCCGTGTCTTTCCACAAGCACTGGAACATCGACCCTGTGAAGGTCTACCTCACGTGGCTGGCGCCTGGTGAGGAAGGCCGAGCCAGGCGGCAGAGCCGAAGAGGCCTCAAAGAGGAGCTGTGAAGCATGGGGCCTGCGGGCACGGGTCGGAGGCTGAGACTCGCACTGTCCTGCTGGGCTGCATCTCTCAGCTCACCTGTGCGTGACACGCGGCGTTGGAAGCGTCCTGACTGCAGGTGGACCTGTGATGTGGTCATTTTTGAGTTGGGGGCGGGGAAGAAGTCATAGGGAAAACAGATATTTTTTTTCTTTTCTAGGGAAAAAAAATCACTTCCGTTGGCATTATGCAGTTCTTGTAATACACAATGATTACTGTGTATTTTTCAAGCTGTGAAACAGCAGCTTTATTTCTGTCACAGAAAAATAAATGGTACCAGAAGTCTCCTTCCTGTCTTTGCTCTTCATTATAATGGACGTGTCAGCTGGGCATGAGGCTGGAGAGACGTGACTGTCTTCACCATTATACATAAAATAAAGACGAGAAGGTGTCTTGACTTGAAGCTTACCATGGGGCCAACTTTTTAACCATACTGTTGATGATCGAAATGATTTCCTGGTAACTCAGTAGGAAGACTGCTGTATTAAGGATCATTCGTAAAACATCATAAAAGTCTAGCAATGAAAAAATCCCCTGGAGTTTGTAATCAGGGTTGAATATGTTTTATCTGTTTTTCTGTTTGTGCCTCATAAAGAGAGAATGAGAAGTCTTCTGCGAGAGTTTTCTGCTTCTTTAGAGGTTCATCTGTGTTTTATTTCTCCCTGAAGCCCTATCTTTATGACCTACTTATAACACAAAAGTGTGCTGACTGCTGCCAGAAAAGTGTTCTCAGTATTTAAAAAACAGCATTGTATTTTATTCAAGTCACTGAGCTCTGTGTCAAGTCTCAGCAAGTATACTAAATTAATTTTATCTGGTATTTTATTCTTATTTGTATGTTACTTAATGACTCCAGACTCAGAACGGACCTCCCCAGTGTCAGGGAGGGCTGCATGGTGATTTGGCAACTTCCCAGGGTTTTCAAGGAATGAAATCTGCAAACAGTATTTTGAAACTGCACTAATTTCTACATCATAGTTTTAATATATAGTAATTTAATACACTATTAATTTTTAAAGCTTATTCTGTATTTAACATTTAATTATATAATTCCATTTTTTAAAGGTATCTGCACAAAATTTGATTTTACTGTGTCTTAAACTAATTTTGGCATAGTAAAATACTTTTTTTAATAAAAATTATTAATTTTGCTTATAATGTTTTTATATCCAAGCACAGGGTTTTAAAGCTGTGCCACCAAACATACCCATGTGTGTGTTTTAACGATACATTTTTCTTGCAGCTTATATGGATTTCCAAAACAATGCAATAGTATTTACCATTTTTCCAAACTAGCCAATACCAGGACTGGTGTGTTTCCAGTGATAACTGAACACACTGGATTCATTTCTCTGAAAGTGGACTTTGTGGTCTGTCCAGGGAATGGCGCTAGCAAGAGCGGTTGCATGAGAAGCGCCTGAAGGATTTAAAGGTCCGGATTTAAACTTCAATACTGTTGTCACAGCTGGGATTCCTGTCGCTCTCACCGTCATAGGCACCTTCGTGGCGCCTGTGATAATGCGCCTGGAGGGCCGGGCTGCCTGACCCCGTGGAGAAAAGCCTTGAGCTCCAACTCGTGCCTGCCATTGTCACACTCAGAGAATAGTGTGTTCCTCTGACAGGACTGAACGTGAAGCATCTCTACGTGAAGGTCCTCGTCCAGCTTTCTCTGTTACGATGACCAGTGCCTTCTGCTGATACCGGGGTGCCTCCTCTGGTACTTTTAGGTGTTCTGTTAATTATGTTTACTTTTTGGAACTGTGTAAGCCTAACAACAAGTAAAGGAACTTTGCCTAAGTTTCTGATTTCTCCAATGTATTTATGAGTCCGAGTGGAGTGGGAGTGGGGAGGGGCGTGGGGAAAAGGAAATAATGAAATCAGAGGAGGAAGTTGGCAGCTGGGTAAACACAGTTTTTAAAAAGAAAACTAAAAACCTATCCTTTTGAGAAAACCACCACACACTGAAGATATATTTACACATGGTCTATAAAACCATTATCTATTTTACTATATAATGAATTGGAAATATTTTGGAACTGATTCTCATAGAGTTCATATCTTAAGAACTAGTTTTGAATCTGAACTTTCCTGAACTGTCCTTTGCATATTTTCTGTGCCTTTTAAATAGGAATTTACTTCAAATGGCTATTTTCATACTGGGGGTATCGCTGTCAAGGAGTTGCAGGTGGAGTCACTGGAATGACATTATTGCTTTTAAGCCACTTCTGCTGATAGAGCCAAAGCAAGCTGCCTGACTAAATAGGACTTTTACATCTTGTAGCAAAATAAGAAATCCAAACACAAACACCACCTTTACAGACTGCTTGGGAACAAAGGGCCGTGGCTTGCTAGGCTGCCAGTGATGCTCTGCACAGGTGTGTAAGTATCAGTGCTGAGTTTCCTCATTTGCTGAATACCTGCAGTGCTTCCACAAACATATCCATTACGATTGTTTCTGTAGTTTCCTCAAAAATTTATAACAGAGTAGATATTTGTAAGAATGTTTTTGGTGTCCTCCATTCATAATAAGAGATGGAACTTACCTGGACTAAAATGGATCAATCAGTAGATTCATTCAGCAACTATTTCTTAAACCCTTACTACATGTCAGATCTTCCAGGATGACCCTTGTCCTCTTGTCCTCACCATGTTATCCCTGGCATCCTTGAATGCCTGGCACACAGCAGGTGCTATCATTTTATGTCCCCAAGCTATCAACATGTCACCTGCAAATGTGATTTCCATCTATAGTAAGTGAAGGCTTCGGGACGTCCCTGGTCCAATGGCTAAGACTCCGCGCTCCCCATGCAGGAGGCCCGGGTTCCATCCCTGGTCAGGGAACTAGATCCCACATGCCACAACTACGAGTTCACACACAGCAACTAAAGATCCTGCATACCGAAACAAAGACCCAGTGCTGACAGATAAATATTAAAACAAAGAAAAAGACTGCTTCTGGCATTAAGTCTTTTAGCACATGTTTTCACTTTAAAGACACATATTCCTGGAAGGAATTGGGGTAGGTACAAGGGAAAAGGACATAAACCAGTAATAAGATGATTTATAATAATAATAAATGCTCTAAATTAGACACTGAGAACAGGGAGACAGAACCGGGTGGGGGTTGGGGACTCCTTTGGATGGAGTTGTCAGAGAGGGCTGCTGAGAAAGAGATGCTGAGTGAAGACCCCACTGAACAGACAGAGTCAGGAATGCAGAGGTAGATGTGCGGAGTGTCTAGAAAGGGGGGGCAGCAAACCTGAAGGCTCTAAGGTGGGGACAAATCTGGCATGTCTGAAAACAAAAGCGAGCCGGTGTGACTGCTTGGCTATTGTCACAGTTATCATTAAACATCCAGCTGATGTCAAATAAGCAGTTGCTATGGAAGTCTGGAGCTCAGTGCAGAAGTCAGAGCCAGTGTTATAATTTTGGGACTTAACCAGTAATTTTTAAAGGTTTTGGAAGCCCACAGGACTGGACAAGATTGCGTTGGGAGAGAAGGAAACAGAGTCAGCCTGAACAGGAGGGTCAGGGGGATGGAAGGGAAACTCGGGACAGGTTTGTCTAAAGGAAACCAAGGAAAGAGCGTTCTGAGAAGCAAGTGGTCATGTGCCACGTGTTGCCAAGAGGCCCATTAGGAGAGGAGGGGAAGGGACAGTGTGACCTAGCGGCATGGGAGTGACCTTGACGAGATGGCTCCCAGAAAGGGGGCAGAGTGGGAACTGAGACTGTAGGGAGCAAGTATAAACATTTGGAGGCGTCTATAGTTACTTTTTATGATTTCAAGACAGGCTAAGGTAGTTTGAGGGAAAACATGGGATCTCGGGAGTTTTTATTTTAAGGTGGGAGATTCTAGGAAACGTCAATGTGAGATGTGAGTCATAAGTAGAGGGAAAAGGATGTGTGCACTAGCGTCCTGGTGACATGGGCGGGGGGAACCCCAGAGTCCAGTGCAGAAATCCTGACAGGAGGGTCTACTGTCAAATGGGGGGGGACAGTGCAGGCACAGAGGAAGGTTTTTCGATTTGCTGACATGAAGATGTGGGTACTGACATTGATCATTTCTGTTAAGTGTGAGACAGGGTTATTTGCTGAGAATGTCTGACTTTTTACACAGGTTTGCTTTACAGAAATGGCAACATTAATAACAACGACAACAATGGCAACCACTTATGTGATGCTTATTATACTTGGCATGATTCCAAGTGTTTCACGCATTACGTTATTGACCCCTCATTAACAACCTCTTAAGTGAACACTAGAGCATTCCCCAGTTTATCCTGGCGGTAACTGAGGCATGGATTTACTATCCAGCTCAAGGTCACACAGCTGCTAAGTCAGTGAAGAGCTGGGTTTTGAACCCAGACATTTTGGCTCTAGAGTTTATTCATATAACCTCTTTGCTCCTTCACCTCTGTCAAGAACATGTAGCCTCTTCCCATACCGTACATCTGATTCTAAAACACTAGCACAGTTAAAGATGACCATGAATCCAAGAGATAGGGATTCTAACCCTAACTCTGGTGGTCCAGTGGCTAAGACTCCACGCTCCCAATGCAGGGGGCCTGGGTTCCATCCCTGGTCAGGGAACTAGATCCCACGTGCCGCAGCTGAGTTCGCATGCCACGACTAAAGATCCCGTACAGCCAGATAAATGACTATTAGAATCCAAGAGTTAATCATGAAGTAACTCTATGTAAGAGATTAAAGCCAAGTATGATTACATATCAAATTACAGAAGCAATATGTACTGGGAGGTGAAAAAAGGAACAAACTGGCTCACTGAAACTGAATTTTGAATTTTTGTTCTAGAACTCTGGAGAACAATACTCCAGTAAGAGTTAAAAGCCTCATACACTGTGACCCAGAAGGTCTCCTCTGAGGCACATACCCTAGTGAGACATATCCTTGTCCTAATAAGCTTGAACAAGAGTGTTCAGGATAGCATACACAGTTCAGGAGAGCTGAAAGTCTAGGTGTCCACCACTTGAAGAACTGGTAAGTTCTGGAATGTCTTTACAGTGTCACATAATGCTGTGGTTAGTATGGGTGAAATACAGCTACGTGACACGTCTCAATGTTAAGCAAGTTTTAAAAGATCACAGCATAAAACTTACAGTTGGATCTCCTTTATGGTGGCTCAGTGGTAAAGATTCTGCCTGCCATTGTGGAAGACATGGGTTCGATCCCTGGTCTGGCAAGTTCTCACAAGCCACGGGGCAGCTGGAGCCCGTGCACCACAACCACTGAGCTGCAACTACTGGAGCCCTAGAGCCCATGCTCTGGAAAAGGAGAAGCCACCTCAATGAGAAGCCTGAGCACCGCAATGAAGAGTAGCCCCCAGTCACCACAACTAGAGAAAAGCCCTCACAGCAACAAAGACCCAGCACAGCCAAACAGAAATCAAACAAACTACTGCTACTAACTCACATGATTAGGAACTTTAATAAATGCTGACAGGGATTTGGGCGTTGAGTTGAGATACAAAAAGAAGAAGCAGTTAACCAGGTAAAGGGTCAGGAGGAGAGCATTTTAGGAAGAAGAAACAGAAGATACAAACATTCTGTGGTGGAGGGATCACAGCTTCTTTGAGAACCTGAAGAAAGCCAGTGAGGCTGCCGTGCTCTGGGACTGCGTTTCACACCCCCGTGACTGGCTTTTCTCACAGATCTCTCCATGCGCTCACTGTTCCATAATAGGATCCCACAGAGTGTTCACTGTACGTATGTTTACACTGTAATTCATCTAAGGATTTCTCCAGTATCGGTTATTTTGATCATTTGCCATTTCCACATTTTGGATTCATTTTTATAAGAGATTAAACAGAAGCTTGCTCCTTGGAAGAAAAGCTGACAAACCTAGACAGTGTATTAAAAAGCAGAGGCATCACTTGGCCAACACAGGTCTGTCTAGTCAAAGCTATGGTTTTTCCAGTAGTCATGTATGGATGTGAGAGCTGGAGCATAAAGAAGGCTGAGTGCCGAAGAATTGATGCTTCTGAACTATGGTGCTGGAGAAGACTCTTGAGAGTCCCTTGAACACCAATGAGATCAAACCAGTCAATCCTAAAGGAAATCAACTCTGGACATGCATTGGAAGGACAGATGCTGAAGCTCTCATACTTTGGCCACCTAATGCGAAGAGCTGACTCATTGGAAAAGACCCTGATGCTGGGAGAGACTGAAGGCAAAAGAAGAAGAGGGCAGCAGAGGATGAGCCGGTTGGATGGCATCACCAACTCTGGATATGAGTTTGAGCAAACTCTGGGAGATAGTGAAGGACAGAGGAGCCCGGTGTGCTGCACTCCATGGGGCTGCAGAGAGTCAGACACAACTTAGTGACTGAACAACAACAAATATGTGGAATATAAAATATGACACGAACATATCTACAAAACAGAGACAGATTCACAGACATGGAGAACAGACTTGTGGTTGCCGAGGGGAAGAGGGGGTATGGAGGGAAGGATGGGAAGTTTGGGGTTAGCAGATGCACACTAGTCCATCCATACAGGATGGATAAATAACAAGGTCCTGCTATATTTTTAGCACAGGGAACTATATTCAATATCTGTGACAAACAATAATCGGAAAGAATATATATATGTGTGTGTGTGTGTAAATCACTTTGTTATACAGCAGAAATTAACACTATTGTAAATCAACTGTACTTAAAAGAAGTAAATCAATGTGATTAGTTTTATCTGTTTGGGAATGCTGTTTGCATTTATCAATTAGTTTTCCTTTCATGGTTGTATAAGGGCTAAAACATAAATTGTCATGGACTGAACTCTGCGTGCTAAGTTGCTTCCGACACTTTGCAACCCTGTGGACTGTAGCCCACCAGGCTCCTCTCTCCATGGGATTCTCCAGGAAAGAATACTGGAATGGGCTGCCATTTCCTCCTCCAGGGGGTCATTCTGACCCAGGGATTGAACCTAGGTCTCCTGCATTGGCAGGCGGGTTCTTCACTGTTTGAGCCACCTGGGAAGCCCAAGGTCATAAAACTTGGATTTTAATCCTGACTCTACAACTTACTATGTGATGCTGAACAAGTTGATTAACCTCTCTACACCTCAGTGTTCTCTTCTGTAAAATGCATAGAACCATAGTTCCTACCTTTTAGGGTTGTTGTGAGCAATAAATGAGTTAAATGATATAATCAATGAGAATACTCAGCACAGTATATAGAATCCTACATTAAAGCTGTGTCTTGTTTAAAAATTATTCATGCCATTTTGCTCCTTATCTTCCTAATTCTGATAAATTTCCCTAGTAAAACAAAAAAATTATTGATAGAGCCATATAGCTAACTTACAATTTTTCTGTGCTATTTGTAAATAGCTCTTATAATTGAAAAAAAAAAAACAACCTTAGAAATAAAGGATATAGGACATTCTAAAATTTCCAAGCAAAAGGGATTTAATTTAGTAAAGTTGCCAACAAGAAATCTTGGGGGAAAAATAGCATGAGCTATCCTCAGCAAGATTTAGCTTGGGTTGCTAGTTCTAACAAAGGTGCAAATTATTTGCTTGTAAAGCTGCACATACCTTTGGTATAGAAGAGTTGTAATGAGAATCACTTCACATGGTTTTCCAAGGACCCAAAGGATTAGTTAAAAATTCAATTTCCTTTTCACATTAGGCAACAGAATCATAACTCTCTGAAAACATAATACCATAAAACACATACTCGGACTTTTGGAGCACTCTGTAAACTATATACCCAAAGTTTCAACTTCCAACTGGGAAGAATGTGAGATGGAACGTGGGAACTTTTCGCCTAGCTGAGGATTTGCCATCTGTATTAGATTCCTACTGCTGCTGTAACAAACGACCGCAACTCAGCGGCTTAACACAACATTGGTTATTATCTTAAGAGTTCTGGGGGTCAGATGTCTGGAACGGGTCTTGCTCATCAAGTGTCATCAGGGCTGCTTTCCTCCTGGAGCTTCCAGGGGGGAACTCATCTCCTTCCCTTTAGGCGAGGGATTTATTTCCCTGCAACCCCCGGATGCTGCCTGCACCCCTCGGCTCCTGGCTCCCTCTTCCATCTTCAAAGATGGCAGCGTGTCATCATGTTTAAACCTCTCTCCACCTCTGGCCCTCCTGCCTCCCTCTTACTGGGTCCAGTGATTACACTGGATTGACCGGAAAAGCCCACGATACCCTCCCTGTCTCAAAGTCTTTACCTTTATCACATCTGCACACCTTTTGCCACCTGAGGTGACATGTTCACAGGCCCTGAGGGATGAGGTGGACATTTCTGGGGACCACGGTTCTGTCCACCACACCATTCCAGGCTCTGTTCTTCCTCGAAGTAGGATTTACTTGGGTGTGTTTCTGTTCAGTGCTACCTGGGGCTCCGTGGATGATGATGCTACATGTGTGACAAATGCTTTCTCTGCCAAATCAACTCTGTATGCATTTTTGTACAACTTGAACGAAACCGACATTGTCCTAAAACTCTGTTTTTAGTTTACAGCTGAACACCCTTCTCCCTGTCATCACACAGGACATGCGGAACCCACGGATGAGAGGCCCCCTGACATTTCTGTAACAGCTCATCATGTCGGTTTGCACATGATGATCACCTCCTGGTGTTCTCACATTTTGTTATGGAAGGTGGAGCACCTCAGAGAAATGCTGGCAACAAGGTGACATGAGAACTGCCTGCTGATGGTTGGAAGCCAGCCTCTTTTGTCATGCTACTGTTTCTTACTATTTCCAAGGATAAGGTCTCTGGATTGGCCCTTAAGATGCTCAGCACTAGCTAATTTAGAAAATTTCCACAGTGGCTCTTTAGGAACTACAGGTAAGGGGAATGACCTTATGGATGAAATCATAGCTAAATTTAAATAGAGTTCCAACAAACAGTTTTAGAAGCCTTTGCAAAAATTGAGTTCTTTGCCACTTTCACAGGGGATTCTATTCCAAGAGATGATTTAAACTGCAATTCCCCCTAAGAGTGAAAAATGGATTTAAACAGGGATATTCTGAAAAGCACAAATTAACAGAAGTTCTGCTTTTACATTGTGTGCCACGAATGACACGAGCCCTCACTATGAGACTTATGAAATGTGTTTTTCTGGCAGGAAACCTGGGAGTTCAAAGGAAGAAGAAAAGTAACTGTCCGAGAAACACGCTCACCAGCCCCAAACTAAGGGATGGACTTAGGGACACAAAGCGCAGCAAAAACGACACTTTTAATGATAGTCTCGCAAGATCGGGTGTCTGGTGGGAAGGCACCCTCAGGGCAGTTACAACAAGCAATTTGTTTCCTAACACGCAGGTCTCTCCCCCAAGTTCCTCATTGGCTGAGTACTACGGGATGTATAATCTTCCCAGATGTCACCTAAGTTTCATTATTTCCTTACAGGGTATCCTTCTTTCTCCCTTCTCAACTTACATCCTCATTTTTCAACAAAGACTTTCTTGCTAGTTTGTCCCTTCCCCAACATCCTGTTTACTTAGGGACCCTCCAGGTACATGAGCTGCATCACATCCACAAGCCATCAGGCAAGTTCACGGCCAGGGCACAGGCCACAGGTAGAGTTCTGTCTCTTTAGGATCCAGCCTGATCTCCCTCCCCCAACCTAAACTTTATCTAAAGAGTCCCGGCCTCAACTTTATCTAAAGAGTCCAGGCTTCAACTTTGTCTAAAGAGTCCAGGCATCAACGTTAACTTGAAAATGGACCACTTCAAGTTTCTATTTCTTACAACTGTTTTCAAATGATCCCATTTAAGTTCTATTATTTGCACTTTGAGGGAGCAGAGAACCAAATACCAAATCTCTGAGGAAACTGCCAGGCATCTGTGGGCCATGTGGTACCTCAAGTCAGATCAGACAGGCCCACAGAGAGTTAGGAAGCCTCAGGTGGTAACAGCCACCTGTGGGGAGGGGGAGCACAGGTTAGAAAAACACTGTGATAACTCAGAACCGTTCCCTGGAGATACTGCTTCTGCAGAAGATGGAGGAGCCAGAATCCCATGGTGACTCTGAAAAGACAAGGGAGCAGATTGGGTGGCTAGTCGCTGTAGCACACACAAAAATCACCCCAGAAGAGAAGTCCCTAACAAGTACAGAAATACAAAGAACAAGCCTGTGTTACTGAACACTGGAGGAAAAAGAAAATATGCTGGTGTCTTTGGGGGTGGGGTGGGGGTCACGTTAAATATTTTCCACCTTTCCCAGTTAGGTGCTACCTCCTGGCCTCTGCTACCCCTGGGACCCCATAATTCACACTGCATTTAGAGGCTCCAGCTGTGTGGTAGTGGTTCCCACTGCAATTTCTGCCCTACAGAGGAGAGCAACCACAGAGCACGCAGGGGTGCTGCGGCCCCTACCAAATCCACTGTCCACAATCATGGTAATGCTAAGGTAGTTAGAACAGAAAAATGAGTCCAAGATGGTTTACTCATTGGGTAAACAAAAGAAAAAGGCTGTGAAAGAGGGAGCCGAGGACTGGACTGAGAACCTCTGGCAGGATAAACATGCCCCAAACACCTCCCCTCCCCTGATTGGCCTTAAGCGTATGCCCCTTGGCATTCCCTTCCCTGATTGGTGGTGGGTACAAGCCCTATTTTGCATAAGGCAGGCTCCAGAGAGAACAGACAGAATGTATAAGACGGGAAGCAAGAAGGAGCCACTCCTATGGGGTCAGTCCTGAGGGTGCACTATCTGCTGCCTACTTGAACTATAACTAGTCTGTCGAAACAAGAAACTTGAGGGTACACTGTCTGCTGCCTCTTTAATAAATCCTGCCTACTTGAGCTGCAATTAGTCTGTTGTTTCAAATCCTTCCAAGAGCAGAGAAATCCCATCTGCTCGAGTTGTTGGTTAGTCTGTCGTTTCAAATCTTTGTTACGACAAGACAAGAGCCAAGGGAGATGAATAAACTGAACTGACAGTAATAGTGTGCTCTCTGGTCCCACTCAAGGTGGGAGAGCAGAGTCCATATGATAAATCCACTTTAACATTCCAACATCCCTCAATCTTGGATGCCTTTCTCTGCGGTCCACCAAGGCAGTCTACCAAGGCAGTCCTGGCATTTGCCATCGTTAGTCCATATTTCAGACAACCCACCAAAAAGAGCTCTTCCTCTCGGTTCCAGCTAAAACATTGTATTCAGAATTGTGCTTTGCAAGCCCATCTCAGCCTTATCCAATTTTACATTCCTTCCACCATGATTTCATGCCCTTGAGATCCATTCCCACACAGATTGTTTTCTATCTATATAAATGAGAAAGATCAGAGAATTCTTTTGGTAAGTATCACACAGCCTCAAATATTGGACGTCAGGGGAAAATAGCTTATAAAGGACTTGACTAGAATAAATGATGAAACTTGTGGATCAGCTCCTATGTTAAATTTTCTGAGTTTGATCCTTGTGCTATTCTTTATGTTTTTGTTCTTAGAAAATACATATAAATCTGGGCAGAAACAGCCACTAATCCTCTAAAACATGGCTGAACATAAACTGCACACTTACACTTAGAGCATTATTGTTCATGGAGCCCTTAAAAGGATTTTGAAAAATTACATTATTCTAGTTAACATTTAAACTATCTCGTCATAAGCTTTCCGAGGAGAATTATCCAAAACTTGTAAATAAGATAAAGATGATTCTGGTGAACTTTTTAAAAAATTAATTTATTTTTAATTGAAGGATAATGAAATCTAGAAAGATGGTACTGATGATTCTGTGAACTTTTAATATCTTGCTAAGAGTATTTTTTAACAAGTTAGTTTTGACTCTTTCAGGGAATGGAAGTTTGACTTAGTTTTACACTTGATTAGAGTCCAGTCATTTTACAATTTTACACTTCTGTAAAATTAGGTGCATTGATTTTTCTTCCGTCTGCTAGAGCAGATAATCTTAAGGGTCATGATTTTAATGTAGTATAGGAATTAGCCAATTTTGTTTCTAATTTAATAGTCTTGTTTCAGCATTCCTTCTCTTACTAACTACATAAAACCCCAGATTCTGATATCTTTTAAAAAATGGCTGGGTCTTCTCTAGCCATCCAGTGGTTAAAACTCCGTGCTTCCATTGCAGAGGGCGTGGGTTCGATCCTTGACTGGAGAACTAAGATCCTGCATGCAAGCCACCCCCCACCACACCCCCGCCAACAAAAACCTCTCCTGTTGGTCCCTTCTTTAATGGGTTAGCTAAAAGTGTTGATTCATCTGTTTGTATGGCAATTATGTTCTTAACATTTTGAGTTATGCTTTGACAGTTCAAATAATCATAAAACATGTAACTGTAGTATACTGTAAAAAATTGAAAACTGCTAAATCACCCTTTTGATCTATGCAGATGAATCCAAATACCACGGTGATTTAACACCTATCATCATTCTCTAAAAAATAGAGAAATGAGCTCATTTTTAACAAGCTGGAGCTTAAATCATGTTTTCCTCCTTAAACTCATGCCTATAATTCTCAAAAGTCATTAATAATCCTATCATACTTCTTGGCAAAAATATATATATATATAAATTATTTTTAAAAATTTCCTTTGACTCTAAAGATATAAATGTTAAAATAGTCTCAGTTGATTTATCATAATTATTATGAAAGCACAATTGATCAAAATAAGTTATATATGAGATGTTTTGATAGTTATTGATTATAAGAAAGTATTTTATTGGAAACACAGCTCACTGAAATTAGTGGAGCTTTATACAATGTTTCTATATAATCAAAGATGAATGTTACTTTTTGCTATTTTAATTTTGCTAATCCAATATGTAAACACCTCAGTAAGTAGATGGAAATGGAAATATTATCAGTATTATAGTACTGTCATTTAATTCTTTGAAATTCTCTGAGTTACATGCCAAAAATTACAATGTAGTTTATTCATACAAAATGATATTTAGTGATCTGTCAGCTAATAACTCCATTGCATCATCCTTCAATTTCGTTGACAGAAAAGAACTGGAAACCACCTGATTTACATAAAGATTTCTAGCTGGTCACTTCCCATGGCTGATACCAAGATTTTGAATGGATCTTTTATTTTGTGCCTAGGGGGCTTTCTACCTGGAGCAATGTATCCTAGTGAGATTAGGGGTAGCAGAGTGCAGGCCTTTCTTTTACAGAGTGAGAAGGGAGAAGTGAGAACTCTGCCCTGAAGTACAGAGTTCAGAGCATGGATGCAAGCGCAGATCTGGAAATGAATTAATCCCAAACCACTTACAGTTTGAAAGCTGCTACTCCCTTGTGATGCTGCCAAGCAGGATTCCCTTAGCCACCAATGCTGACCTTTCCAGGGGTTTAAGTGACTTCCCAGCACAGGTGTACTGAACCCATCCCACCATGCCATTTGTGCAGTTAGCCAATGTAATTCCTACAAGAAACTCATAAAATGAAGAAAACACAACCTAGAAATTTGTATTAGCATTTGACAACAGTTTTTTGAGGTGAGCACTTTTGAAAAGATGAAAAATATTCTCTGTCATCAGACACTAATGGCAGTGTTTTATTCTGACATATTAAAGAATGACTCATCTGCCTGGAATTAAGATGCAGAAATGTCATATCACATCTCCAGTGATATGAAGAACAGCAGTCAACCAGAGAAAGTTAGCAGAATGTTTGAAGAGTCTACTCAGAGCTATCATCATTTGCCGGAAAACATCAGTTCAACCCACACACAAGGGGAAAGATATGTAGTCCCTCCCCTTCTTCTTCCAACAAGCTCTCAAGGAGCTTGTATTTAAATTTCAGTGAACGATCTCTGAAATGTAAAGGAAACAAGTTTTTATATTCTCTTGTTACTATCCACTTCCAAATCATTTCACTCTACAACCTCACATGGGGCTTCCCTTGTGGCTCAGACAGTAAAGAATCCACCTGCAATGCAGGAGACCCAGGTTTGATCCCTGGGTCAGGAAGATCCCCTGGAGAAGGGAAATGGCAACCCACTTCAGTATTTTTGCCTGGAGAATCCCAGAGGAGCCTGGTGGGCTACAGTCCATGGGGTCACAAAGAGTCAGACACAACTGAGCAAATTTCACTTACTCACTTACTCACATGGAAGTCAGGGCTAATTTAATTAACTGGGAAAAAAGCAAAGACACATAAAGCTCCCCAAAATCATCCTAAGGCATGCAATGTTAACTTGTAGATGAGTCTTTGCTAATGAGGTTTTATATATATATATATATATAGAGAGAGAGAGAGAGAGGTGTGTGTGTGCACACATACGTTCATACATATATATATTCCAAGATTTCAGATTAGAGTGTTTATCTGCCCACTGATGTTATGAAGGAAGGCTATTTTAATGCAAGAAAATGAGTATGCTTCCTTGGCATGGACCAGGGGTCCCTGCCAGTCCCCATCTGTGAGGGGTCAGTGGTGAGCACACTCCTGTTTCCTTCTCCTCCTGGGACTCACTTGTCATCACGCTAACCCAGCTGAGAGAAAGGAGGAGACGATTACCCTGCTGCCCACCGGTGAGCAGCAGGCCTGCTGATGGCTTCCTGTGCCCGGTGGCCGAGGGGGAGGTCACAGCAAAACACCCTATTCCTCCCACCTCTGACCTAAGGAGCAAAGAAATGGGGTGGCAAGCGTTGAACACTTCAAGTCTGTATGAGTGGGTCCCCGTGGAGTGGGGGCAGGCTGTTCTCCTAATTCTTGGCTTTCATCATCTCCAGATGGGACTTTGAAGGAAAATGATCCATTACATCCAGGCTTTCATCCTCCCCACTAAGCAAATGGCTTGGCCTGGGACGCGGACGAAGGATGAAAAAAGAAAGCCACGACCAAACAGTTCGCCCCAAACATTTTCCCAAATGCTTTGGAAATTCAGGAAGTTTACAAGGTTTCTAGTGAGGAAAGGGAAGGTTTCTCTTTCTCAAATCAATTTTTTTTGTTTTGTTTCATCTGGTGCTCTGAATCCCTCAACCACAGAACTGAAGAATGCCTTCCTCTAGTTAGTTAACCGGTTCATTTTCAGGCTTCTTCAACTTAAGAGCTTTAAGTCCTCACCTCTCAAGGATCGTCAGGATTTCCTGAGGGGCTTTAAAAAATGCAGATGCTCAGGCTTCGTCCCTGCAGAGTCGGTGACGACAGGTGCGGCCTGGGGACCCTCCACAGCACAGCAAGGACTGAACTCTAGACATTCAGGCCCTCTGAGATATCCCCTCCATGGCTCGGATGATGGTGTAGGGAGGGCACTGCTGTTCATTCCTGGGAAGAGAGGCCCACGGTCTGACATCGTGTGTCCTGTTCCATTTGTTTTAAGGATTTCTGCCAACCTTAAAGGCAAGAACACCTTCCTCCCCCTCTTCTGAGGTGGCTCCCAGTTACGCTACGAAAAGCTATTTTGCTTCTGGGGCTCTAACTTAAGAGATACTTTGCTTTTTGTTTTTATAAATAAGAAACATCTTGTAATTGTTTCTGATTATAAAGGTGTATGTTCATTATTAAAAACAAAATGCAGAATATATAAAGAATAAAACCATCTGAAGAAGATAAAAGGCACATGTAATACGTACACCTGAAAAAACTGCAGTTCACACATATTGTGCAAAACACTACTTAATGTCTGATCACAAAATTGGGGTCATATGGTATAAATGGGTTTGTTGATTCTTTCACCTAATAACATTTCAGGAAGGTGCTTAAGGTCAACAAATCAATACAAAACCACATATGTGTGTGTGTTTGCTCTAATGACTGCGTTAATATTCCACCACACAGATGTACTGTAGTTTATTCAAAGAACCAGATTTTGATTTCACTGACTTTCTCTAATTTTCTCTTTATTTTCTCTTTCCAGCTTCCCCAGACATGATTTCATTTCCCTCTAGAAAACAGTTAGACTGGGGGCAAAAAACTTGATCCAATCAGGATTCGAGGTGACTCGAGGGGAACTTCAGGCTTTCCGAGGGCTGCCCTTGTATCTGGGGCTTGGTACTGCAGGATCTCGGGCTAAAAACCCGAACTGTTCATCAGGGCCCTTGTTTCCTGCTGCACCCTGATGTGCAGTTTTACCTCCTCAGCCCTGTTAGACTATTCAGACTGTTTCTTCAGGCAGCCTCTTAGCAACTATTTTCTGCTTACTTTCTTGGCTTCTAGACCCAGACTCATCTATGGTGTGGCAAACTCCTCGAGGACAAATGCAACACACCATAGTGCAGAACGTTGGGGCTCACTTCTCTGCAGTTCCCTTTACTTTATGATCTTGGCACCTCAAGCCCTGGCTGCCTTACTAACCGTGCATTCACTTCTGCCTCCCAACTCAAAAAATCTCTAGGCAGCTATTCTCTGCCCAGTCTCAACCTCCTGCACAGAAAATGAGCGTTTTCTCGAGGGTAAAGGGGACGAAAAAAGGTCAGCCTACCCCAGAATATTGCTGTTATTAACTTTAGGCTCTTAGCTCTTCAAAAGTAATTTTATTGGGCTGTGAAACAAATTATACATAAACTTAGAGGCTTAAAATGACACACTTTATTTCACAGGTTCTTAGGGTCAGGAATCCAGACACGGCTTAGCTGGGTCCTCTGTGTCAACTAGAGGTAGGATCGCCCCTTAAGGCGAGACCAGGGAAGGTTCCGCTCCCAGGTTCACTCAGGATTCACACTTGTGGGCTCCGGGCTGAGGGCCGTTCCCAGCCAGCTTCTGGCCACAGTCCCTCCGTTCCTGCCCCATGAGCTACTCCCCCACAGCTGCCCGCTCCATTGGCGTCTACACGCTGAGAAGCTACACGCTGGGAGAGCTTGCTAGCCAGGTGGACCTTAGTCTCATGTCGTGGAATCACAGAGTGACAGCCCGGCACTTTTGTGATACACTGGTTAGAGACCACTTAAAAGTCACACCCGCACTCAAGAGAAAGGGATCGCACAGAGGCATAGATTCCACTGCTGGGGACCATCTGAAGTCCACTATCATGGCCTGCCTGCCCTGGCCAATTTTTGATGACCAGATTCAAAAGCTTTCCCCCACCCCTCAGTTTTATTCTGTTTTTATAGCTTTCTTGATGGAAAGTTGGGTTTAATACAAGTTACTCTATCAGTGCTGCAAGCAGAAAAGTATACATGAACTTTTTTGTGGGAAGATACACAGAACATATAATGTACCATTTTACCATGTTAAAGTGTATGACGTAGCGACATTTAGTTCACTCCACAGTGTGTGCAAGCTTCAGCTCAGTTCAGTCGCTCAGTCGTGTCCGACTCTTTGCGATCCCGTGAATTGCAGCATGCCAGGCCTCCTTGTCCATCACCAACTCCCGGAGTTTACCCAAACCCATGTCCATCGAGTCGGTGATGCCATCCAACCATCTCATCCTCTGTCGTCCCCTTCTCCTCCTGCCCCCAATCCTTCCCAGCATTAGGGTCTTTTCCAATGAGTCAACTCTTCACATGAGGTGGCCAAAGGATTGGAGCTTCAGCTTCAACATCAGTCCTTCCAATGAACACCCAGGACTGATCTCCTTTAGGATGGACTGGTTGGATCTCCTTGCAGTCCAGGGGACTCTCAAGAGTCTTCTCCAATGCCACAGTTCAAAAGCATCAATTCTGAGGTGCTCAGCTTTCTTCACCATCCAACTCTCACATCTGTACACGACCACTGGAAAAACCATAGCCTTGACTAGACGGACCTTTGTTGGCAAAGCAATGTCTCTGCTTTTAAAAATGCTATCTAGGTTGGTCATAACCTTCCTTCCAAGGAGTAAGCATCTTTTAATTTCATGGCTGCAGTCACCATCAGCAGTGATTTTGGAGCCCCCCAAAATAAAGTCTGACACTGTTTCCACTGTTTCCCCATCTATTTCCCATGAAGTGATGGGACCAGATGCCATGATCTTAGTTTTCTGAATGTTGAGCTTTAAGCCAACGTTTTCACTCTCCTCTTTCACTTTCATCAAGAGGCTCTTTAGTTCTTCACTTTCTGCCATAAGGGTGGTGTCATCTGCATATCTGAGGTTATTGATATTTCTCCCAGCAGTCTTGATTCCAGCTTGTGTTTCTTCCAGCCCAGCGTTTCTCATGATGTACTCTGCATATAAGTTAAATAAGCAGGGTGACAATATATAGCTTTGACGTACTCCTTTTCCTATTTGGAACCAGTCTGTTGTTCCATGTCCAGTTCTAACTGTTGCTTCCTGACCTGCATACAGGTTTCTCAAGAGACAGGTCAGATGGTCTGGTATTCCCATCTCTTTCAGAATTTTCCACAGTTTGTTGTGATCCACACAGTCAAAGGCTTTGGCATAGTCAATAAAGCAGAAATAGATGTTTTTCTGGAACTCTCTTGGTTTTTCGATGATCCAGCGGATGTTGGTAATTTGATCTCTGGTTCCTCTGCCTTTTCTAAAACCAGCTTGAACATCTGGAAGTTCACAGTTCATGTATTGCTGAAGCCTGGCTTGGAGAATTTTGAGCATTACTTTACTAGCATGTGAGATGAGTGCAATTGTGCGGTAGTTTGAGCATTCTTTGCATTGCCTTTCTTTGGGATTGGAATGAAAACTGACCTTTTCCAGTCCTGTGGCCACTGCTGAGTTTTCCAGATTTGCTGGCATATTGAGTGCAGCACTTTCACAGCATCATCTTTCAGGATTTGAAATAGCTCAACTGGAATTCCATCACCTCCACTAGCTTTGTTCGTAGTGATGCTTTCTAAGGCCCACTTGACTTCACATTCCAGGATGTCTGGCTCTAGGTGAGTGATCACACCATTGTGATTATCTGGGTCATGAAGATATTTTTGTACAGTTCTTCTGTGTATTCTTGCCACCTCTTCTTAATATCTTCTGCTTCTGTTAGGTCCATACCATTTCTGTCCTTTATCGAGCCCATCTTTGAGTGAAATGTTCCCTTGGTATCTCTAATTTTCTTGAAGAGATCTCTAGTCTTTCCCATTCTGTTGTTTTCCTCTATTTCTTTGCATTGATCGCTGAGGAAGGCTTTCTTATCTCGCCTTGCTATTCTTTGGAACTCTGCATTCAGATAGGAATATCTTTCCTTTTCTCCTTTGCTTTTCGCTTCTCTTCTTTTCCCAGCTATTTGTAAGGCCTTCTCAGACAGCCATTTTGCTTTGTTGCACTTCTTTTCCATGGGATGGTCTTGATCCCTGTCTCCTGTACAATGTCACGAACCTCTGTCCATAGATCATCAGGCACTCTATCAGATCTAGTCCCTTAAATCTATTTGTCACTTACACTGTACAATCGTCATACCTGAATGGTCTAGTGGTTTTCCCTACTTTCTTCAATTTAAGTCTGAATTTGGCAATAAGGAGTTCATGATCTGAGCCACAGTCAGTTCCCGGTCTTGTTTTGCTGACTGTATAGAGCTTCTCCATCTTTGGCTGCAAAGAATATAATTAATCTGATTTTGGTGTTGACCATCTGGTGATGTCCATGTGTAGAGTCTTCTCTTGTGTTGTTGGAAGAGGGTGTTTGCTATGACCAGTGCGTTCTCTTGGCAAAACTCTTAGCCTTTGCCCTGCTTCATTCTGTACTCCAAGGCCAAATTTGCCTGTTTCTCCGGGTGTTTCTTGACTTCTTACTTTTGCATTCCAGTCCCCTATAATGAAAAGGACATCTTTTTTGGGTGTTTGTTGTAGAAGGTCTTGTAGGTTTTCACAGAACCATTCAACTTCAGCTTCTTCAGCGTTACTGGTTGGGGCATAGAGTTGGATTACTGTGATACTGAATGGTTTGCTTTGGAAATGAACAGAGATCATTCTGTTGTTTTTGAGATTGCATTCAAGTACTGCATTTCGGACTCTTTTGTTGACCATGATGGCTACTCCATTTCTTCTAAGGGATTCCTGCCCACAGTAGTAGATATAATGGTCATCTGAGTTAAATTCACCCATTCCAGTCCATCTTAGTTTGCTGATTCCTAGAATGTTGACGTTCACTCTTGCCATCTCCTGTTTGACCACTTCCAATTTGCCTTGATTCAATGGACCTAACATTCCAGGTTCCTATGCAATATTGCTCTTTACAGCATCGGACTTTGCTTCTATCACCAGTCACATCCACAGCTGGGTATTGTTTTTGCTTTGGCTCCATCCCATCATTCTTTCTGGAGTTATTTCTCCACTGATCTCCAGCAGCATATTGGGCACCTACTGACCTGGGGAGTTCATCTTTCATTGTCCTATCTTTTTGCCTTTTCATACTGTTCATGGGGTTCTCAAGGCAAGAATACTGAAGTGGTTTGCCATGCCTTTCTCCAGTGGACTACATTCTGCAGTGGCCCAGAGGAGCTACCCCGGGCTGGAGGCCAGGGGCGGCAGCCGAGAAGAGTTACCCCAGGTCCAAGGAGCAGCGGCTGCGTGGGCACAGGAGGGCCGAGAGGAGTTACTCCATATTCAATGTCAGGAGGGGCCGTCGTGAGTAGATACCCCTTGTCCAAGGTAAGGAGCAACGGCTGCCCTTTGCTGGAGCAGCCATGAAGAGATACCTCACGTCCAAGGTAAGAGAAACCCAAGTAAAACGGTAGGTGTTGCAAGAGGGCATCAGAGGGTAGACACAGTAAAATTATAATCACAGAAAACTGGCTAATCTGATCACACAGACCGCAGCCTTGTCTATCTTAATGAAACTAAGCCATGCCATGTGGGGCCACCCAAGACGGATGGGTCATGGTGGAGAGGTCTGACAGAATGTGGTGCAAGCATCACCACTACCTAATTCTAGAACATCTTCATCACCGCACATGGAAACCCTACACCCATCCATTGACACCACTCCTTTCTCCTCCAGGCCCTGGACACCACAAGTCTGCTTTCTGCCTCTATGAATGGGCCTATTATGAATATTTCATGTCAATTGAATCATACAATGTGCAGCCTTTTGTGTCTGGCTTCTTTCAGCATCACTGAAACCAAGGATCACCCATGTTGTAGCATGGTGTCCAGACTTCTTTTCTATTTATGGCTGAAATATGTAATTGTATGGATATGCTGTGGTTACTTTTAATTCATGCAGATAAATCCAGCTATAGCTCTCATTATGCCTTTTACTCTGTTTTGACTCAGAAACTTTAAAAAAAATTATTTTCTTTGAAGCATAATGGTCAAGTGTTACAACTGGATGAGCTTTGATAAATGTATGCATTTATGAAACTACTACCACGATCCTTATCACACAGAACACTTTTGTCTTAATGTTCCCTCGTGCCTCCTGTAGACAAGCCCATTGGCCTACCAGGGGCCCGGGACAGACACTGATCTGCTTTCTGTCACCACAGTTTTGCTTTTCCCAGAATTTCATATAAATGAAACCATTCAGTGCAGCATCCAAGGAATGGGGCTTCCATGGATAATATGGAAATTGGAGAGGAGAAGTTATCAAAGACAATTTTCCATTACAAAATTTCCCAAGGAGATAGAGAGACTTCAGTTTTCTAATTAAAAGGTCCTATTCTACATCTAGCATGATAAATAAAAAACAAAACATAAAGCAACACATAAGAACCTCTGACGCTTAGACACAGCAATATGAAATTTAACAGAACAGTAAAGGGCAATCTGAAAGATGAAGAAAACCACAGGACTCCTACAGGAGGGAGAGTAAGATGGGTGTCAAGCAATACAAGATGTTGGAATCAAAAGGATCAGTGCCTTTTAAGTGCTGAGAGTAAGTGATTCGGAACCTGGGATGCTACACAAGCCACACTGTCAATCAAGTCTGAAAAGCCAGTAAACAAACTATTAACTATGCCAGGATGCAGACATTTTATTTCTCATGTGCTGTATACTGCTTCTTAGGAAGCCCTCATGTTCCAGCCAAATGAGATAGTAAACAAAGTCTCCTCTTCAGCTGAACAGTAAGGGTCCCAGAGTTGACAGAACAAAGCAGGTTTAGAGAAAAATCAGTCCAGCTTGCTGCAGGAAGACAGACAACTCCAGGAGGGAGCTCTCCTGGGGAAAAGGAGGTCCATATGGCTTACAGAACTACTGAGGCAGGATGAACTCAAGAATGTGATGAAGGGAAGATATGCCAGAAAGGCAATTAGATACTCCATAAAGTAAAAGCTGTAAAGGAGACACACATGATTGTAACACCCTAGCTCTGCAGTGAACAGTATCTACGCAGAGATAACAATGTCATTATGTTACTGATATTTAAGACCTTAAAAATCCACCTATAGACAAAGAGGAGAGCAATTAATTCTTGTTCCAAATAGCATACAAAGCGTGTAAAAGTGCATATGACAAAGGGGTGAGGAGTGGGGAGAGGACGTGATGGAAGGGTAGGAAGGCTGTATGCTCACATTACAACCTGAAGTGTTGACAGATAATGTCTAGAGCTGATGTTCTAAGAAAGAGAAATTTAACTCTACTATCTGATGTTAAGAAAGGTAATTAGCAGAGAGATAAATAGGTGATATAACTATATTGGGGGCAGGAGGAGAATACCAGTAAGGGGATCCCTAAATTTGCTAAGTAAATAATGATAGTAAAAAGTATATCATCTAACCAGCAGTGTTTTAAGTGAATGGGTGTGTGTGCGTGTGCATGCTGAAAGACTTGGGCTTGGTGTGTTTGGGGAGTCAGAAAAATAAACATTGCATATATCTTTTATTGGGGCACTATTTTTATGAACATTTGTGGTAAATAGTAAAGCATTTGGTAAATGGTAGATTAAAAAAAAAGTATATCATCTAGAAATACACTGGCAAACACCGGAAGAGTTAGTGATGCCTGGGGATCTGAACTAGGGAGGAAAGGACTAGAATAAGAACTTCCGCTTGTGTTACTTTTTATAAAATGTGAAAACACAAGCATCTCAAAAGCAAGGTAATTTAAAAGATGGTACTGACTTGAGAACCAAGGTCCAGATTTATGAAAAACTCGGCAGATTGTAAAAACGAGTCAGATTTTACCATGATATGATCTTAGAAAATTTTTTCCAGGGAAAAACTTTACTACACTTTGCAGAAAACAAAGATTCCGAGGGACTGGGTGACATGGTTTAAGACATGACACAGGTTCTAGTAAGGCTGCTGCTGCACTGGAACAAGGAAGAGGGGACGAGGGCCTGGGCCAGAGCAGTGAGCCCTGGGGGTGAGGAAGGCTGGGGGGGCTGTGGGGGTGTACTGGGGTGGGAGGTGAAGAATCAAGGGACGCGGGCGGGCTGACTAAGGGAGGAAGACGATGAAGGGTTTAGACTTGGTCGCAGTGCACCTGAAATGGATCAAGTGGCCTTGGAAAAGGTCACCGGGCCAGCTGGAAACATGAGTGTATGGCTCTGGAGGGAGGGGTCGGGCAATAACACAAATCTGTCCACTGTCCACTGAAGCCGTGATCGTGGGTTAAACGGCTTAGACAGCACTCACAGGAGGAGCCTCGGCCAGGAGAGCGTCGCCAAAAACATCCGAGTCACCATGGCGCGTAGAGCGGCGGTGGCGTCCCGGGGCTGGACGCCTCCGTGGACACCTGGCCACCTGGCTCGGGCACAACTCTCCCGGCTGGACCTCCTCCTTCAAGGCTCAGGTTTTACTCTCAGAATTCCTGCCACAGACACTGTGGGAGACTCCTTTTATCTTCACGTTCTCTATCACAATTGTCTTGTTATGTGGCATGTAATGAGCACTTTATTTAGTGGCCAACAGAATACACAGGCTGTGAAAAATAACCAGAAAAGCAAATGAATTTTTCACTTAATTGTTATGTAGCAACAGGTAGAGTTTTAGGTGGAGTAATGAAGGCAGCTGGTTCTCTCAGTCAGTATATTTACTGGTACTTATTTTCCATGTAGTGCTGGGCCATGCTGCCTTCCTTGGATGTTGATTCCAATACAGGCAAGGTATCTCTTTACCTCTCACAGAATAACTTCAGAAGCAACTAGATATTTGGAAAAAGTGACAACGGTCCGAATGTTAAATAATAATCTGAACAATTTATTGATACACTTAAAGGGGAAAACAAGTGGAATTAAAGTGTTCAACTGCACTGCAACAGGCAAGGCTTGATAACTGTCTCCTTGGAAACCAATTAGTGCTTGACTTCCTGTGGCCACAAAGACAAGGAGAACTGGAGGGAACATAAAAACCAAAGGAAACTTTGAGTTGACAGATGGGTCATAAATATCAAGTTCTCTCAGTGGAGGCATGCATGCAGTCTCCTGCAAGATGATCTATACCAAATGCTTGGGCACACGGCTTCCATATGTCAAATACGCCATGAGATGGCTTACTCTCCTCCACTCTGGCCCAGCATCCATCCTCATTACTGCAGACTAACAGTTTGATAAATGATATTGCCTTCATTATTTCACAGCACCTGATTTATATATTTTCATCTTAAATGTGTCCACAGAGATAGTGGGTTGAATCATTTTGTTGACCTGAGGTTGAATGATAGGTCATTAGAGTCAGCAGACAGACACACACACACATAAATGGATAAGAAACAAAGGTAACCTGAAAATCCACAGCCAGCACAACCATCTAACAAAGACCCTCGCAGAAGTTCATTTGGCATTAAGTAAGCCAAGCTCTGGGCTTCCCGGGCGCTCGTGGCGCTCGTGGCGCTCGTGGCGCTCATGGTAAAAGAATCTGCCTGCCAATGCAGGAGATGCAAGAAACATGGGTTGATCCCTGGGTCATGAAGATCCCCTGGAGGAGGAAATGGCAACCCAGTATTCTTGCCTGGAGAATCCCATGGACAGAGGAACCTGGTGGGCTACAGTTCATGGATCGCAAAGAGTTAGACACAACTGCACACACAAAACAAGCCAAGCTGTCCTAGACAGGAACAATCATTTTCCAAATCAACCTGTACAGAAAGAAACAAACATTTGAATTCTGTGGTTTTAACTGACCAAACAAGAAAGTTCACAGAGGAGACAATGGGAAGTCCAGTCCTATTGTGGAACATTGACCTTCTTTAGTGTTCATTCAGGAGTCCCTCTTGGGCTGACTGGGTTCACCAATGAATTTGGATAATATAGAATTAGGTAGCAAAAGAATGCTGCAAGACCGAATTTAAACACTTGATAATTGTGCAGTTATGAGAGCCACTGGTCTGTGTCATGGTCTGGAATAATGAATCACAGCTTTGTTTAGACAGTAGAACAACTTGAAACCAAAGAATTTGTTTTAGAAACCCACAAATACTGAGTCTACTTCCTCATGACACCAGGAACCATTTCAAACACACATAATGATATATTTGGGAAAAATGCAATCAGGTTTAGCAGGATCACCCAACTAGAAGTTTACTGTTAGTATCTGTTGCTACTGATTCCTTAGATTTGGTTGTCTTCTAACCTCTTAACAGATTAGGTGGCAGCAGCTCACATGGGCGTGGACACTATTTATGGGAGAAAAATCTTAAAATCTAGAAAACATTTCTATTCATTTAGTTTCCCGCTACCCTAGGCAATCAGAAAAACAAAAACAACTGTTGTTAAAATCTGAGTACTTGAGCATGGTAACCCATCTCCTTGGGAAACTATTCTGTAGGAGTACCTTCTGGAGGATCACTGCAGTAGCAAAAATAGAAATCAAGGCCTAGGCATCAGAGCTGTGGGGTTCAAATCTGTCCTTTATTGAAGTCAACATTTGCTTAGTTTCATTTCAAAAAAGTTATGGAGTCTTTGATCTGTCATATTGACTCAAAAGCCAGCAAAATCTTCTGCCTGATTTAATGGTTGAATTAAGAGAACAGTGCATTGTCTTAATCTAGAAATTCAAGGGGGCTTCCCTGGTGGCTCAGTGGTAAAGAATTCACTTGCACTGACAGTGCAGGAGACATGGGTTCAATCCCTGGTCCAGGAAGATCACACATGCCGTGGAGGAACTAAGCCTGTGCACTGCAACTACTGAGTGTGCTCTAGAGCCTGCAAGCTGCAACTCCTGAAGCCCTTGTGCCCCAGAGCCCGTGCTCTGCAACAAGAAAAGCCACCACAATGAGAAGCCCTCGTACTGAAACTAGAGAGTAGTCCCCACTGGCTGCAGTGAGAGAAAAGCCTGTGCGGCAGCAAAGACCCAGCACAGTCCACGATAAACATTTCTAGAAAATTTAGAAATTCAAACCCTTTTGAACTACTGCCAATTTAAGTAAGTAAAAATTGCTATCATTCTCCCCAAGCCTATTTACAATATCTATAATTCACGTAAGAAAAGACATATTGAAACTGTCAACATTTACAGGGTAGGGCAGTGGATTTTAGGTGATAGCTGGCAATGCACAGAGCAGAAGGCTTAGGAGGAGGGGGAGAATACTAAGAGGGCAGGGGAGAAGAAAATTAACAAGAGATGCTGAATTTTAGAAAGAGTGGGGAAAAAAGTCTTAATTTTATTGAAGTATATTTGACTTACAATATTACATTAGTTTCAGTGTACATCACAGTGATTTGATATTTTTATATATTACATACCACAGGAAGTTATAACACTGACTCTATTCCCTGTGCTGTGCATCACATCCCTGTGACTGATGTACTAGTAGGTTGCTGCAAAAGTAATTGTGATTTTTGCATTGTTGGAATTTGCTGTTTGATATTGGAATATATTCTAAATAATGTGGTTATGTTATACATCATTTTAATGTGCATTTCTTGCTTTATGTTTTTTTGCTAATGACTTATTACTTGCTCTTTATTTCATATTTATTTTAGACTATGGCTATGATGTTAGACAAAAAGCAAATTCAAGCAATCTTCTTATTTGAGTTCAAAATGGGTCATAAAGCATTGGTGGTTCAGTGGTAGAATTTTCACCTCCCAAAATGGGTCGTAAATCAGCAGAGACAACATACAACATCAGCAATGTGTTTGGTCCAGGAACTGCTAACAAATGTACAGTGCAGTGGTGGTTCAAGAAGTCTTGCAAAGGAGACAAGTGCCTTGAAGATGAAGAGCATAGTGGATGGCCATCGGAAGTTGACAATGCAACTGAGAGGATCATCAAAGCTGATCCTCTTAAAACTACATGAGAAGCTTCTGAAGAACTCAACATCAATCATTCTACAGTCGTTTGGCATTTGAAGCAAATTGGAAAGGTGACAAAGCTTGATAAGTGAGTGCCTCATGAGCTTCGTGCAAATCAAAGAAATCACCACTATGAAGTGTCATCTTCTCTTATTTTACGCAACAACAATGAATCATTTCTTGAGCAGATTTAGATGTGCGACGAAAGTGGATTTTATGACAACCAGCAATGACAAGCTCAGTGGCTGTACCTAGAAAGAAGCTCCAAAGCACTTCCCAAAGTTAAACTCGCACCAAAAAAAGGCTCATGGTCACTGTTGTGTGGTGTGCTGCCCGTCTGATCCACTATAGCTTTCTGAATCCCGGCGAAACCATTACCTCTGAGAAGTATGCTCAGCAAATAGGTGAGATATATTGAAAACTTCAACTTAGGCTAAAAAGACATTAAAAAAAAAAAAGACTTATTTTTTACCAAGATATACTTTTTGCCTCCCCCCCAAATTTGGCAGGGCAAGAAAAGGCAGGTGCATGATTCTAGATCTAAAACTAGGAGTCGTCACTGGACTGGAAATCAAAACTGCAGAAAGAGCAGGTTGAGAGAACCTTACAAGAATCTCTGCTGAGAGAGGTAAGTTAGACAGCTTGCCTGCCAGCCCCCTCCCCCAGCCTTCCCATGAGCACAGGTACCGGGCCTTCTGACATGGGCAGGACAGGGCGAGGGAGTCCAGCACACTCAGCGCCCGGGGCCAGTCAACATCTATACCCACACCTGTCCACTAAGGGAACAGCCTTCAGCTCCCATTGGGAATACAGTCTGGTGTGGCGACAGGCTCCTGATGGGAGAAATGTCTTGAGTCTGTGTTGACTCTCACTGGCTAACCTTTCCTGAAGACTAGGCCAAGCCCTCTGAGCACACTTAAACTCTGGAGCTGGACAGAAGGTCTCGGACCAACTGCAGGTAGGGATACCCACATTCATTTTCTCCTTTTCTCTCTCCTCTCTTTCAGCATGGCTTTTGAGCCCCTGATGTGTGCCAGACCACTGTTCTTGGCACCCAAGATGGTTTGGAAACCGTCAAGGAGCTTCCATTCAAGAGGAGGGAAATGGAAAATTAAGATCCAATTTATTTTTCAGATTTTAAAAACCTCTATGAAGGACGTGGATTGGAGAAGGCAATGGCACCCCACTCCAGTGTTCTTGCCTGGAGAATCCCAGGGACAGGGGAGCCTAATGGGCTGCTGTCTATGGGGTCGCATAGAGACGGACACAACTGAAGCGACTTAGCAGCAGCTTGAAGGAAATGGATAGGATGATGAGATAGAGAATAACTTGTAGGAAAGCGGGTCAGGAAGACCCTTTCTGATGAAGTGACAGAGGGAAAGTGGCCCTACTGTTAAGGAAGGAGAGGCGGGGACCTTCTTTGTCCCGTGACTTAGCCAGCTACTGTTTCATGGATGCTGACAGAAGACACACGATGCTGGGAGACAAAGGACTTTGTTTCTCACGGCACAGAGAGCAGCGGGAACTCCACATGTCTGTGTCAGTTCCCTTCACCTCCCAATCCCACAGGGTGATGTGTGCATGTGGTGAGCACAGTGGGCGGGCATTACACACGAGGAACTCGGAGCTCTGAGAGCCCAGATCTTTTTAAGGAGCTCCAAGCAAACTGGCCCACTGTTGTCTTAGGAAGGTGTTATCTGTATTACATTGGACAGTAAACAAACCTGCCTAGGGCTCCAGAATGAGGCATAATTCCTGGCTTCCAAGGCTCTGAGCTCTCCAGACTTCCTTCAAAAGATGGTCTGGAGCAAAAGCTGTCAGTGCCTCAGCTTGTAAGACACACACAGATTGGAGTGACCTGTCTACCCATGATGCGGTTCTGAGAGATGATGGCCACCAGTAGGGCCAGACAGGTCCCCCCTCGGTTGGATGGGCCTTACAACTGCTTCCAGCCAATGAGCTATGAGCGGCCGTTACTGACGTGGTACATTCCAGAGCCCACTTTTCACTCTGGCTCGGGGATGTTTGAGACAGTGGCTGCTCAACCAGTCTGGGTCTCAAGGGGTCCACAGGGAGCAGAACCCTCAACTGACCCATGATCAACATGGAACATAAATAAAAATGAAACCTTTGTTCTTTAAGTCAGAGATTGCCATACTTCAACCCACAGGCAAAATCTGGCCTGCAGTCTGTTTTTGTGTTGCCTATGAGCTCAGGAATGCTGGGGTAATCTTTTTGTTATGGTTTCAGATAGGTGAAGCTCCATTTTTAACGTATGACATTTCCCTCTACAGATGTGAAAGAGTTAGGCATCTGTTGCGACCCCATGGACTATATAGTCCATAGACAGCAAGGAGATCCAATCAGTCCATCCTAAAGGAAATCAGTCCTGAATGTTCATTGGAAGGACTGATGCTGAAGCTGAAACTCCCATACTTTGACCACCTGATGGAAAGAACTGACTCATTTGAAAAGATCCTGATGCTGGGAAAGATTGAAGGTGGGAGGAGAATGGGACGACAGAGTATGAGATGGTTGGATGGCATCACCAACTCAATGGACATGAGTCTGAGTAAACTCCAGGAGTTAGTGATGGACAGGGAGGCTGCAGTCCATGGGGTCGCAAAGAGTCAGACACGACTGAGCAACTGAACTGAACTGATGAGCTCAGGAGGTGGTTTTTTTTTTTGTTTTTTTTTTAAGTATTGTGAAGAAAAAGCGGCAGCAAACAGAGAAGAACATGGTTCAGAGTCCTGTGTGGCCTGCAAAGGATAAAACATTTACTCTTTGGCACTTAATAGAAAATGCCCCCCAATCCATGGTTGATCTGGGCCAATCTGTCTGATGTGGAAGAAAATAAAAAAGATATAAGGGAAACCAAAATAAGAAAAGTGTTGGAAAAAGCAGTCAATGTCAAAGGCTATTGTATCAATGAAATAAGGTGAGTTTCTGAGAAGAAGTCATTGGCTTTGAGAACATGGCAGTTACTGGGGACTTGATAAGTGCAGGTCCATTTGGAGAGTCAGGGGAGAAAAAAAACACCAATTGGAGTGAGGAAGTTGAGTCACAAAACGAATACAACCGTTATCAAGGCTCACTGTGGACAAGGACAGAGACATGACAGGAATAGGTTGTGGCGTCAAAGGAGAGTTGCTTTATTAAGAGCGGAGAAAGCAGGGCCTCTGAATAATCTAAAGGGATCAGCCAGGTGGAGGGGGAGCTGATCTAAGAGAGCAGGAAAGACACAGGGTGACTGAAGGAGTGAGCTCCAAAGAGCAGAGAGGAAGTGATATGACCTCAGTGGGAGGACCCACCATCGTCAGGAGGAGGAACTCTTCTCCCGTTGCAACAGGAGAAAAATGAGTCTGCAAATGCAGGAGGACCTGTGGACTCAACGGTGAGAAGACGAGGGAGTTCTTGTCTGATGATTTCTATTTTTCAGTGAAATATGAGGCACCTTAGGGAGGGAGAAAGCTGTTGAGAAGAGGGTATGGGGTGTTTGAGGGGAGAAGAGAAATTTGAAATGTCTCAGACTGAGGGGTCTCAAGTTCCTATTGAGGAATCAGTGAGGAGGGCTGAGGCGCCTTTTGAGATGAAAGATCATGAATTTAAAGTCAGCATGAGAGTCTGGCTTTGTGTCATCTCCAGCAACTTTCAGTGTTTGGGTGCCAAGTGGAGAAAGTCAATCTTTTGATTCAAACATATTTGGAGTGCAGCCATTTGAGTGTAAATGAAAAACAGAATGGGCTGAGCTGCTCTGGGAGTTTTTTAAGGGTTTCTTGAAGGGTCCCTCCAAAGACACACTAAGCTGACTGCCAGGCACCCCACTTCAGCACAGTGGCCAAGGGTATGTGCTCCAGAGCCAGAGTGTCCTGGCAGAAATCCAAGCTCTGTCACCTGTAGACCTCAACCAGGCTATTTAACTTCATTCAGAACAAGGTTAGTGGTTGGACTCACCTCATATGATGGTGGTGAGATTTATATAAATGAGTTCTTCTAGTAAACCTTTAGAACAATGTCTGATCCATAGGAAGTGTTCCCACATGGTCTTGGTATCTAGCTGTATGCCACAATTTTCAGGTGACCTAGAAGCTGGATTAATATTAAATTTGCCGAAACCCTGCCTAGAAAGCTTGTGCTGTCCAGCTTTCATTTAAGCCAGGCTTTCTCTCTCTGGGGAACAAGAATAAACACATTGAGAAATGAAGGTGTTCCCTAAGGCTCAAGTCCACTTTGAAATGCTGAGTCATTTGCAGAATCCTCTACAGGGTGAGACTCTTCACACTGAGTGCTTTAGACTGGCATTCGCACGTGAGTATTTCCTGGCATTTTATTGGAAAGTGGACTCTGAGGGACAAAGTGGAGTGAGCTGGGGACCAGCAGAGGCATTTCCCTACACAGCTTCCTGAGGTGAATGGTGGGGGAAGACACCCACGGAAGGTGCCACAAGTGGCTGGCCCCTGCAGGCAGAGCAGAAAAGACCACGTGCCTGCAACTGTCTAATGTGATGAATGTACTGGAATCAGGAAGAGAAGCCCCTTTTTCCTGCAATGTCCCTCCACAGCACTTTACTGATAGAGCTTAACATCATGCTTGCTACAAAGGAAAAATGCTAAAATGGTCCTGCCCCAGGAGGCAGAGCAGGTAGTGGAGGATGGACTAGGGCTGAAAGACAAAGGTAACTTGTCCAAAGGACACCAGAAATACTGATAACATCAGTCTAATGAAGGTCTAGAAATGACTAAGAACTGTCTAGCTGCTGCTTCTGTTATATTTGCCTTGTAAGAGGCGAGATTTAAAAAACCAGACCTTGGGGAGGGAGGTGGGTGGGGGGTCCAGGAAGGGGAACACATGTAAACCCATGGCTGATTCATGTCAATGTATGGCAAAAACTATTACAATATTGTAAAGTAATTAGCCCCCAACTAAAATAAATAAATTTATAAAAAAATAAAAAATAAAAAAAATAAAAAACCAGACCTAAGCAGCCTAGTCTATAGTTCAAATGTCAAGATCAGGGTTATTAGCGAACTGTTTGCAGAGCAATGAGTAAGTTAGCCCAAGACAGTAGACGTGTCACCAGTGCTGAAGACTCGACAGTCAGTCATTAATTACTGTTAGGTCTGGAGATTCATCTACTTCTCTTATAGTTACCTAAAAGAAACAAAGATGTATAAAGGTTTATTTGAATGCTCTTCTGGTTTCTTCTGACTGAGCAATATTCTAGCTGCCAAGATTTCCCTTCCAGCAACCTGTCCATCACCAATTCTTTTCCACTTTGACTCCTCTCCTCTCTTAACCAGTTTCAGACAAAATGTAAAATAGGGAGTCCTCTTTCTAGGGCTACCCTTAGGGCATGTGGCTGTTGGAAAATATTTTTGCAGGGCACCTGTCTATATATGAACAACTTGATTAAAAATGCATTACAAAATTCATGGACCCATGCGAAAGATACTGATTTACTGATGAAGACTTAGAATAATGGGTAGAAAAGAAGGACTTATTATTTGATTATCTTCCCATTAGTGCATGTGAAGATCCTTTGTCCTGTGTCCTATGTGAGTGACACTCACCATCCATCAGTGTCTCAGCCCGATTCTGGTGGCCTGATCTCATGTGATCCTGTGAAAGAACTGCTGTGCCAGCCAGCAGGGACACCCTGCTCTCCAAGCTGTCTTTCTGGGACTGGGTTCCACTCCAGGGCCAGGGGCTGACTCTATTAGCATGACTTCAGGAGCCCCAGAGGACTTCTGGTCTACCCCTACACAGGCAGCAGAGGGCTGGAGTGTGCTCCCGAGAGAGAGGAGATGAGGACTGGACCCATGCAGGCCATAGTCTGGGCTTGGGACACCCAGTGCGGATGACATGGTGGGCCCCAGCAGGTGCCAGGTGTCATCAGGAAGGGCCATCCTTCATGGAGGGCACTCCATTCACTGCGTACTGGGGCCCAGAACCAGCCGCAGGATGCTACTTCCCTTATCCAAGGGCTACACTGCCTCTTTTCAGGTCTGGCTCACTGCGTCTTTGACCATGGAGACCAAATTCATTTTCTTCGTTGTAACTGGAGATATACAAAGTGGCTGAGTCACAGCCTGTCACACAGTGAGCTCGTGGTAGGGCCTAGACCACAACCCTGGTCCCCAGGCCAGTGACCACTCACTCTTTCACACCATCTTGCTCCTTCCCTGCAACATTCAATGCCTCTTTCTGTTCCCTGGTGTTATGGGCTGAAGGTCTGCGTCTCCCCACTGTGCATACCTCAAGTCCTAAACCCCAGTGTTGCTGGGTTTTGAGATAGGACCTCTAAGGAGGTGATTAAGATGAGATGAAATCATTAGGATAGGGCCCTGATCCCATAGAATTAATATCCTTAATAAGAAAATACCAGACAGCTTGCACACACTACCCCCAGTGAACAGGCACCAAGAAGAGGCCACATGAGGACACAGTGAGAAGGCGGCTGTCTATAAGCCTGGAAGAGAGGCCTACCATAAACTGAATTGTCTGGCACCTTGATCTTGGACTTCTGGCTTCCAGAACTGTGAACAGATAAATTCCTGTTGTTGGGGCCACCCAGCATTTTGTGGTATTTTGTTACGGTGGCCTCGGTTTCCTAGAGGATGTTTACCCCCTTCCAAAACCACCTTCCAGACTCCTCTCAGCAGACCTTCAAATTCTCCCATCGTCTCAGTCCTTCAGAGGCTTGCCTTCAGTTAGCACCCTGGCACATAAACCCGCAACAATGGTTATTAACATCATAGCTTCTAGCTAAGATACTTAATCAGGACTACTTCTGGATAATCCCCTAATTCCAAAGACTGGTTTTAACAGTGGGCTTGCAAAACACGAGGGCAGTCAGATTGAGGAAGTCAACTTTGCTTACACGGGCCTCCTAGAGGACCCTTGAACCCCTCTGAAAAGCAGCTGCCTTCTCTCTCGTGAAGGCCTCAACACTAACTTCCAGACTACAGCAAGCCTTTCGCTTTTTCTACTTAGAAGTATATCATTCATTCATTACTATATCATTTATTTGAAATTAGGCTATTACATAGCATGTGTTCATTTGAGTAACTGAAGTAGAACTTTAGTACTAGTAATGCATTGGGTTACAAGTAACAGGAAAATTAAACTCACAGAATCTTAATAAGAATTTTTCTCTTAAAAGTAGGCAGATTCTGGCTTTGCTTTAGCAGCTCAAAAATGCTATCAGGGACTCATTCTCTTTATACATTTTTACCTTGTCATTCTTAGCGTGTTGGCTTTTGTTCTCCTGCTTGTGCCTTATGAACAAAATTGACTGCTGCAAATTCAGAAATCATCCCTCATCTGAGGCTGAAAAAAGGGAGGATGTGTCAGAACTGTGCCCAGTGGCCTCTACTAGTTGCTAAAGGAGGCTTAGAAAGTAGCTATTTAGTTTTTTAAACTAATAGTGATGGTAAAAGAAGATGATAAGAAATAGATGCTGAGTGAGTCACGACTGGAAGAAATTGATTTGTGTTTAGAGATAGTGCTTTCACAAAATCAACCATTAATGCTAAAATGTATGGAGTGATATTTGTACATGATATCTTGGAAGCTTTCTGTAAATAATTTTGACTGAGAATTACTTTCTTTTCTCCAATTATAAAACTTGTGCATGTTTGACTTGCCTGTAGCTAAGATACAGAAAGCAGTGACAGGTCATTATTCCCACCACAACAAACAGAAGAAATTGAATGAACTGCAAGAGAACATGTTTTAAAAATAACATCAACTACTGGGAATAAAATAGGTCTAGAGGAACTGAATGCCAGAGTAGAAAGATCTCCTTTCCACTCTGAATGCAGATCTGTAGCTCTCTTCCTACTTCAGGCATTTGACAAGCGTGTGCATGGGCTCAGAACTGGACTCAGTACATTGCATAGGAACTCTCAAAGAGTAAAGAGAAACATTAGAGCTTTTGAGGGCCGGTGTGAAAGTCAATTCTGGGGCATTCCTATGGCAAAGACACTTTTTTCCTGCTGATTTCTTGTCGTGGCAGCTTTAATGGGTACTTTGGTAATAAGGGAGGTGCAAGCTGAGCTTGCAAGGGGAACAAAGTTCCTTGTACTCTGAAGGAGCACAGATGCCAAGATCACGCTGGAGAGAGGAGTGCAGGATAAACCAAGCACACCTCTCACCCTTGAGACATCTGAACCAGAGGTGAATTGAGTGTAACAAAATCTACAGCCTTTCCTCAGTGACACTGCTGGCTCCATCATGCTGATCAACATTTTATCTTACCCTGCCTGGCGGCCTGACACAGGAAAGGGCAAATCCTCTCTGGGGGGGAAAGAGCACTTACTTCAGTCTTTACACAACTTTTACACACAACAGTTTCTGGCAAGTAAAAAAAAAATATTACAATACTTGGGGAAAAATAGGTGACAATCAAGAGAAAAAAAAACAGATAAACAGATGACCCAGATATTATATTTGACAAGGTTTTATAACTATTATAATCATGCTAAAGAAAATAGGGACAGAAGGTGAACAAAACTGATGAAAAGATGGGAGAATTGCAACAGGGAAATGGAATCTGTTTATCTATCCCAATGGACACTCTAAACCCTGAAAAATGTAAAGAACTTATTGGGTGAATTTAATATGGCATCACCAACTCAATGGACATGAGTTTGACTAAACTCTGGGAGTTGGTGATGGACAGGGAAGCCTGGCGTGCTGCAGTTCATGGGGTTGCAAAGAGTCGGACATGACTGAGCGACTAAACCAAACTGAACAGTACACTAAACACATGAGAAGACACAAGTAGTGAACTAAAATTTGGGTCAATGAAATTACCCAAACTTAAATAAGCACATGGAGACAATGGAATTTAAAATAAAAATCTATGCAAAAAACTTGTGAAGAACACTGTCAAATCACGTAACATATGTGGCTGAAGTCCTAAAGGAGACAGGAAATGGGGTGAATGCAGTATTTGAATTTTCTAAACCTGACAAAAGATCTCAATCCACAGATTTAAGAATCTCAGTGCATCCCAAGCAAGAAAAATATAAGAAGTCAAACTGAGATACATCACAAGCCAAATCCTGAAAACTAACAAGGAAAACTAACTAAAGGGGGCAATCTTTAAAGCAGCCAGAGGAATGAAAAGACTCATTAACTTCAAAGGAACAACAATTAGATTGATAAACTTTTTAATAGAAACTCCGGGATCCACATGGCAATGGAATATCTTTAAGGTGCTAAAGGATCTCGTAGTCTTAATTCCGGGGACTCTATCAATTAGAAAGGAAGGTAGTAAAATAGATATCTGGAGACAAAAATCTAGACAATTCATTTCCAGCAGACCTACAATTAACAAGTACTAAACAAAAGTCTTCTAGCTGAAAGGAACAACCTGTGAAGGAAACAGAACTGCAGAAAGGAATGAAGAGCCCTGGAAAGGATAAATACGTGGCTGGATATAAGAGTATTGACCATTTAAACCAACAATAACAACAACTTGTGGGATTTAGATCTAATCTGTGACAACCCAAGTGCAAAGGGCAGAAGGGAGTAAATTTAGTTGTACTTGTTTACCATTTTACTCATGAAGAGGTAAAGTACAAATTTATGAGAGATGTAGATAAATCAAGAATGTAGATGGTAATTGCTAGAGTAATCAATAAAAGCAAAAGAAAAGCTAAACATCTAGTAGAGGAGATATAACGGAATGTTAAAATACTTAATCAAAAATAAATCAGAAAAAGAAAATATGAACAAAGAACAGATGTGACTGATAGGAACTAAGTAAAACCATGTAAATCCAACAATATCAGTAATTACCTTAAAAATAGAAACTGATTAAAAACTTTCATTTTAAGAATGAATTTTTTACTGGGTTAAGCATTAACATTCAACTTTATACTATCTAAAAGAAACACACTTTAAAATATAAAAAAAACCCTTTTAAGTTGAAAATAAAAGGATGGGGAAAAAAAAGGCAATGCACACATTGACCAAGAAAACAATGGGGCTTCCCTGGTTGTCCAGTGGTTAGGACCCAGCACTTCCACAGCAGGGGTGCAGGTTCAGTTCCTGGGTGAGAGCCCACATGCCAAGTGGCGGTCAAAAAAAAATGCCTTGTTTGCAATATTAACAGCAACAGAGGACATTTGAGGTGAAAATATTACCAAAGGCAAACATTTCATAAACATAAAAGGGAAAAATTAACAGGAAGACATAACCATTTTAAATGATTTCATCTAATAATATAGCTTCAAAATACTTACATAAAGCAAAAATTGAATGACATAAGAAGAGAAATAGAACAAATCCATCTTTGTAGTTGCAATTTTTAATAAACTCTTCTTGTTTTACAGTACAAGCACACAAAAAATCAGTGAAAACCCTCAGAAAACTAGAAATAGAAGGCAAATTCCTCAATATAAAAAGGGTGTCTACAGAAAATCCACAATTATTAGACTAATGTCACCAAATTATTTCCCCCCTAAGTTTAGGGAAAAGACTAGAGTTTTGACTCGCTATTCAACACTGTTTAGGAGATCCCACACGGCACAAGACCACAAGGAAAATGGAACAGCACAAAGAACGGAAATAGAAAAGTAAATTATATTTGCAGATGAAATGACCGTATTCAGAGAAAATTCAAAGACACTTAATAAGTACCATATCTAATGAATTTACCAAGATCATCAGATATAAGGTTGATATAAAAATTAACTGCATTTCTACACACCAGCAGCAATCAGAAAATAAAATTAGAAAAATAATGTTGTTTACAATAATATCAAAAATATCACCTCCTAGAAATAAATTTATGAAATAGTTGCAAGACCTCTACGCTGAAAGCCATAAAATGTGCTGAGAGATATTTAAAAGGAATTAAATAGAGATTTATCATTTCACATACTGAAATATTCAATATTATTAGGACTACAACAATCTCAAGTTGATCTACAGATTAAGTTCCAATCAGAATCTCAGATTTTTTCATGTGTAAAAGTTGACATACTGATTTCTAAATATACATGGAAGTGAAACTAACCTAGCATAGTTAGACCAATCTTGAGACAAAGTCTGAAGATCTATATGACCAGATTTCAAGACTCAGCAAAAAATTCATAAAAAGTTATTGGCAGAAGGATATAAATTAGACAAACTGAATGGGATACAGTCCAAAAATGGGTGCACACATATGTGGGCACTTTAAGACAAAAGCAGTAAATACAATTCACGAGGGAAATTATGCAGAGAAATTAGATCTCTCTGTGGGATGATATGAAGCAGCCATATAGACTGTGGTGGATGACAACATACAAAGCTTCAACTGAAAGTACACAGAAGAGTGGTCCTCAGCTGGGGGAGACATTTGGGGAGGTTGCTGGCCGTCACAATGGGGAAGGCACTCCAGACATCTGTATGCAATGGATGCTGCTAAACATGCTACAAGGCACAGGAGAGCCCCCCCCCAACAAGGAATCGTCCCGCCCAAAACGTGATCAGTACCACTGAGGCTGATAAGCCCTGGTCTAGAAGGAAGAACAGGAGACCCTTTGTGACCTCAGGTGGGCAATGGAGTGGTGAACAGACCATAAGATAAACTGTCCATAAAATAAAGAATGGACAAGTTTGGTTTCATTTGAATAAAACCATTTTTTCTATCAAAGAAAAGGATGAGGTAAGTTACAGACTTGAGCTACATGATCGATCCACACTTCGGACCAGGACTCTGGCAGGCAGACTCTAAAAATGGTCCCTCTACCCCCTAATTCTTGGGATTCAGGATCACACCCTTGGGCGATCTCCCCTGGAGTTGTGTGTGAGGTGGCGGGGGGGGGGGGCTGGGATGTGTGTGAGCATGCTCCATGAGCCTGCGAGAAGACACGCTCCCTGGCTGGCTAAAGGAAACAGGTCTTCTGGAAAGGAGGGAGGAGCAGGCTACAGGCAGCAGCGGCAAGGGGCTGAGGCCCGCAGGCCGGCCGACAGCCCATGGGGACCAGGCGCAGCCGACAACCGTGAGCCCGGATGCATGTCCTTCCCCAGATGAGCCCCAGTGAGCCCACAGCCCCGCCCAGCACCTTGACTGCAGCCTTGTGTGAGGCCCTGGAGGGAAGGCCCAGGGGAGCCAGGGACAGACTCCTGACCCATGTAGACTGTCAGGCGGTGAGCACGTGTTGTGCTGTGTCATCGGGTGTGCGGCAGTGCTGCTCTGCAGTAACATGTGATGCAGAGTCACAGCCAGGATGCCGCCTACATGCCTGAGACAAACACCACCCACCCAGCACGTCCACGGCGCTTGAACCACCCCTTGGCGGGAATTCCATGGGCTCATAAACACACATTTTTGGTGCTCTGCATCACTCATATCATGCCATCACAAGGGAAAGCCACAGCGAGACAAGCTACACGCCTACAACAAGGCTAAAAGGAGAAAGACCGCCAGTTCAGAGCATGGACGAGGATGGGAAGCAAACACTGAATTTTTGTGAAGTATTGCTTAAGAGTTTTAAAACAGCAGCCACTTTGGAAAATCTTTTGGCAGTTTTTACTAATAAACCAAGCATCTGCGCCAGGGTTCCACAAATGACAGCCCATGTGCCAAATCCAGCCTGCCACCTGCTTTTGTAAATAAAAGACCATTTATGACTTGCAAGGCTGAAGTATTTATTATCTGATCCTTTACAGAAAAAGTGTGTGCCGATCCCTGGTCTACACTATGTCTCAACAATGCCTTTCCTGAGGGCAACGTTCCGCAAAATGCATGTTCGAGGGAGTTCATTGAAGTTTTACTTTAACAGCTCCAAAAACCGAAATTCCCACCAAGAAAATTCCCATATATTCATATATGGAGTACTTTACAGCAAGCAAAGTATTAGTAGATGTAACATGTATGATGCTCTCATAGGTTGAGCAAAAGACACCAGACACAGAAGAGAACTGTGTAGTTCCACTTACACGAAATTCAAGAACTAGTAAAAATATCTGATAGAAACTGGCACAATGGAAACTGTTGGTGGCAGGGTACAAGGCACCTAGGGGAACCTTCTGTAGCGTTGGAAAGTCAACATTGTGACCAGTGCGTAGACACAAGAAGAGACTTTCTCTTCTTCGTTACCATGGCCCTCAATTAGAAACTGCATGTCTCCTACTGAAGGATATCTGGAAAGTGCAACAAAATTTTACAAGACATTGAAAAAGCAGGTACGTTCCCAGTATTTAGAAGGCAACTACTCTCAGGATTTTGCTTTACTTTCTTCTGTCTTTTTCTTTTTCCTTTTAACAGTTTCAAACTTACTGAGAAGTTGCAAAAACAAAACAGCCCTTTCACCCAGGTTTCCCCTTACCACTAGGTAATTCTGGGATGTATGCCTCCCCACCTCCAAACAAGAATGCTCTCCTCTGCTGCCACGAGGATTCCTTTTAAAACAAGACTGTCTGAAATAAACCAGAACCCCAAATGGTACTTGATCATTTTTCTGACGATGCACAGTGACTCAACATTAACTAGTATTTAACCGGAGCTAGGAGGGGAGGGAGCCCCCACCCACAGGCCGCATCTCACAAAAGTACCTGTGGGTGGGGACAGGGCATTTGTCCTAACTGCAAAAACAAATGTTAAGTTTTGGTCTCTGGTTTGATTTAAATGTTGCATTTGGTGGTGTGCAGTGTCACTGGTACAGAAAGGCTCTGGAGGATGCTGACCGCAGCACACGCCCATGGCCCTTCTGTTCTGGAGGCTGCAGACTGGCTCCTAAGTAGTGTTTTGTCAAACATGCTCTTCAGGCCCTTCTGTAGGAGTACAAAGTAGTCCCCACACTCCACAGCCCTCAGGTCGTGTCTGCTTTTCAGGGTGTCTCAAGGGTGACAATCCTAAAGACCCTAAAGGAAATCAACCCTGAATATTCACTGGAAGGACTGATGCTGAAGCTGACGCTCCAATACTTGGGCCACCTGCTGCAAAGAACTGACTCATTTGAAAAGACTCTGATGCTGGGAATGATTGAAAGCAGGAGAAGGGGATGACAGAGGATGAGATGGTTGGATGGCATCACTGACTTAATGGACATGAGCTTGAGCAAGCTCCAGGAGATGGTGATGGACAGGGATGCCTAGCGTGCTACAGTCCATGGGGTCACAAAGAGTCAGACATGACTGAGTGACTGAACAACAACAGCAACAAGGGTCACAGGCTTTTGTTCATCCTCCAGTAGGGTCTCAGTATTAGGGAACCATTGGAGGTCATTGTCAGTCGCCATAAGCAAGAAAGGAGTCTTTGGGCAAGGGGTGTTTCAAGGGCCCACTCTTCTGATCGTCAAATGATACAGAGAGCCCTGAAAGGCAGACGAGGTGTGGATCTGTGGACTAGTTGGGAGGTGGTAATTTGCCATCATCATCTTGCCCTGTAGTATCAGAAAGCCCGAGAGCAAGCAGCTGTCTGCCAACCCGAGCCGCGCCAGCATGGGGAGCGGGGACAGCTGGACACTTTTGGGGCAGATTTCCTTGTTGGAGAGACTGGCTCTGCCCAACGCTCTTTCACTGACAGCACGATTGTTTGTATGGCTGAAGTCCTTCTGCGCCCACTTTTACATATTTCATGTTCATCATTGGCCTCAAATTCTCCAACAGGGTGCTGGCAGCACTGTATGTGAGTCTCACAGCTGCTGGACAGCAGCTGCCCATTTTAATTCAGATGCTCAAATATTTCTAGATTTGACCCCTTCAGGCTGGCTCTTACTCTTTTTGTTCCTATAATTCTTGGAACCATTTTGCATTTTCTGGCCAAAAAAAAAAAAAAAAAATTGTACCCTTTCTAATCCACTGATGGGATCAGCTATTTCTCTGAGGAGCTCTGGTTCTTTTTGTGAAAGAGGACATTTAGAAGCCAAGTCTGATCTGAGCACTCAAGTGTGCTCATTGCTACTGGGTTTCCATTGCTTCTCGGCCTGGCCAGCAGACAGAAGGTGAAAATACACACCTGTACACAGATACAGACATAGATAACATCCACATACCCACAACACCTGTAACTGTTTCTATATCTATCTGTGCATGTATGTATCAACCATTCTGGAGCTGACACCAATACATCTAATTCCAATTCAATACTAGTGTTATTTGTAGCCCTGCTCTTTTCCATCTCGGTGAATCCCCTCTCAGATCTGATCAGGAGACTTTTTTTCAATTGAAGTTTAAGTCGGCGGGAGAACAGTCAAACTTGTGAGCCTGGGTGCCACCAAGGCAACAGACACCACACGGGAGTAGGTCATCAGTGGCTTTTCTGTAACTAGTTTATGCGCAGCTCAGCTTGTCTAAGCAGAACGCTTGCTGAGTCCGTAAGTCGCTCTTGCTGCACAGACTGAAGTGAGATGTGGTAGCACCCAGATGTGGGCATTGGCAATAGCATGCCAGGACCCAGGAGGTAAAGGGAGGTAAGAGCCCACCCTCTGCTCCGGAAGGAAGTGATTCTTCACACTCAATCTCCAGCCTAGCATTGGAAGGCTCCAGACTGCACTGGCCTATAAGGGGCACCCTGCTCCTGGCACTCTGGGGGCCTCCTGCAGCATCTGGCAGCTTGTTTCAAGGGTAAGTTAATCAGAGGTCCCCCTCCCTCCTCTTCAGGCAGCCAGAGCCTGACTCCTCTGCTCTCTGAGGAGTATCACGGTGAGGAGGCTGGACTGCTTGGGTCACATTCCAGAATCTAAACCAGAGACAGCAGTGATTAGCCTGCTGCTCGAGTTTGGCTCACAGACATTTTGTTTGAGCCCTTGTTTTTTTCCTTTTAAATTCTGAGTCTTCAAATAAAAATCAGATTTCTGACTGCTCTTGAAAAATATGAAGATGTGGCAACAAGGGCCCCATGTGCATATGCACGGACCCTCAGCTTGGATTGAGGAGGGGCACGTTTCTCCAGGGCTCCACGTGCCCCCATCAGGCCTCCTTCCATTGCCCTTCACCGTGGGACAGTGCCCTGCATAGCTGATGCGGATTGCTGTATCAGAGGGTGTGGGAGCGTCTCTTGCTTTGCGTCTGCCTTGATTCCACAGTCTCGTTTCAGGGCCACCTTGAGCCCACCAGCCTTCGGGGAAGCAGAAGCCCAGCACCCCGCAGCTGAGGCTAACTTTGGGCCAGCTGGGCGAGATGAAGCCAGGAAGAATGATGGCCTACACCAAGACTGGACTTCAAGTTCATTTTTGAGACAAAAGTGGAAAAGAAATCAGGCTTGCTGAGCATACCAACCTGTCCATTCCCCATGTACCCAGTTAGCACAGGAAGCACAAAGAGCTGAGGGACTCAGAGAGGTAGGCTCAAGCCGCACTGCTTGCTTTTCTGGGCGTACACCTGACCCCATTTCCCAGACAGCCCTCTGGTCAGCGTGAGGTCATGTGAGATGAGAGCCAGGTAGACACCCCTGTGGATGGCAGTGATGGACACAACCTCCTAATCTCGTCCTTACTCCTCCTCCCTCTCCCCACCTTCCACTCAAAAGCTCTTTGACTAAGGAGTCACAGATTCAGCAGAAGATTCTGAAGTCTGGAGGATGAGCCGCGGGTGAGGAGGAGCCCAGGTCCCCCCATGACCACGCGGAGCAGAGAGTTCCTCCTCTACCTCCTCATTGGACTCCAATGAGAGCAAGAAATAAACATCTATGGTTTTAAGCCATTGAGATTTGGGGGCTGTTAAAATAGTGTGTCCTGACTAGTAACACTGGCCTTGACTAGTACACAGAGATTAAGGGTTTAACCAAAGTACTTCCAGAAAGTTCAGTTTCTTTTGCAGTCAAACTTCTCAAATAAATGTTACATAACCGAATACTTCCAAATTGCTTCCATCTAATCACGGCCTTTTTACCAATAATCTGGTTTGTGTTTTTGTGGCTCACTTGCCAGAAATTTTAACTGCCAGACCCAAAATACTTTCCAGCTTTCATTTTACTTGTGCTCCTGTGGTATTGGACACTGTCAACCATACCCTTCTTCCCAAAGCTCCTCTCGAATCTCTCCACGTGCCCAAGAGGTGGGCTGTTCCATCTTCCAACTCCACCACCACTCAAGCATGTACTTTTTTTTTTTTTTTGCTGAGAATAAAGAGACTCTGGGGGCTTCCCTGGTAGCTCAGCTGGTAAAGAATCCGCCTGCAGTGCAGAAGACCCCAGTTCAATTCCTGGGTCAAGAAGATCTGCTGGAGGAGGGATAGGCTACCCACTCTTTCTTGCCTGGAGAATCCCCCTTACACAAAATAGAATGCTTGGAGTTGGCCTCATCTCTGTCCACAGTGGTTCCTTGCAATATCCAGAGTCTCTCTGTTGCTTCTGCCAGAGCTCTGCCATATGCCCATTTGGCCATGCTGAACTACATTTCCCAGAATCCTCCTTTCCCTATGCTTCCTGTCGGCTCAGCTCTGAGGAGATTCTCTCCACAGTTGGAGGACAGAAGGGGGCAGCCATTTTGTAACACACACACACACTTTCTAATCTGTTGATCCATCTTTCTGGCCTGAAACAGCAACGTGACTTGCGACTACTATCCCGCCCACCTCCCCACCCCCTGCCCTATCCTGGAAACTTCTTTCAGGTTCTCTGACTCCTGGGTCAGCTGTCCTTGATGAAGGACCTTGGCCTCTGCAGGATACTCGTTACCTAGGTCAGAGGCAACAAGACTCAACGTGGGTGAGCCAGTCCTCGTGCCGTGGGGTTCCAGCCTACTCATGACCTTCCTTCCTGACCACCAGCTTGGAGCTCTGGACTCCACAGCAATAGACACGGAGACAACTTTGCACAGACTACTTACTAAACCACCATGAGTACGTAAGCCAAGTCCCTTGAATAAATCCACACGTATTTATGTCTCATTAGTTTTGCCTCTCTGAGAAAACCTTGATGACACTACACAATACTCTTCTCTGTTGCTCTCCTAGGGCACAAGCCTTTGTCAAGGCTGGAGTCCCAGGGTCTGGGACAGGGCCTGCCGACATATATACCTGTAGCCTTTCCTCGCTAAGGCCCTGTGTCACCCTCCCAGAGACGTGCCATGCTATTCTGTGCAGCTCCCTGCCAAGGGAGGATCTATGACTTGAGCCCCTTTCTTCATCTGGTAGGGATCCCACTCGCTGCATGACTCTGTCCCATCGCCTTCACCCTGGAGTATCTAATGACACTTCCCCAGTGATCGCAAACAACAGGAAGAAGGCTTGACTTCAGGCCACTTCTGCTTTTAATCCCACTGAGGAAAGCTAGTACAACCTCTTACTTCCACGGAGTTGAGAGGTCCGTGTGCAAGGAAAAAATAAAGGGAAACAGCATAAACACTCCAGTAATTATCCAGCACTAAAGATGTGGATGGAGATGTGTTCCTTTGCTGGTGGTTCCTAAAGCCAGCTAGTCATTCCCAAATTATACCTGCTAACGTTGGGAACAGGGAATCTGTGTTTGTAATTTAAAAAGCTCTGTCAAATGGTTGTTATGCACAGATGAATGAAAAGTAGCTGTCTTATACCATGTTCTCCATATTCAATGCCAATTCTCTGAGTGGAACATTTGATGGCAGTGGATAGCAGATAACAATAATTACCCTAAACTAGGATCTGGTGTGTTGGCTACTCCATATGGCTAAATATGCATTTGAGTGTTCTGGAAGCCATGAGAGGCAGTATCTTATCCAATATTTTTATGCAATTGGGAGACAACCCCATGTGTGGGAGAACACAGCACTGGGGATTCTAATCAAATGAATACATTTTAGGGTTAGGCTTAGACATCACTGGGGCTGTACCTCACAGACTTGGGGGCAGGGGGCCAGAGTTGGGGGGAAGCCTTCACTTTTGCCTTAGTGCCTCCTAGGGCAGAGGGGAGGAAGCGTTCTTGCAGCTGTGGGTCGGACTGCCTGGAGCTGCCCTGGCAGGATTCTAAGAGGCTAGGGGAGTTTCAGTTCACTGGGGGAAAGAAACACAAAAGAAACAGGCAGAAGCATGATGATGGTGTTGGAGACTGTCCAGTAAAAAAGTAAAGCCTGTCTGGAGCACTGCTCTGAGCTGGGTTTCAGCAGTAGCATTCCTGATGGACACGAGAGCAACAGGGCTACGTGCAACAAACAACTGGCCAGACAGACCTTCTCTGTGAAGCAGTGGAGTTGCCAAGGGAGGTTTTCCAGAGGAGGTTGTAGGAAATTGAAGACATAATAACTGAAGATAAAAAGGTTGAAACTGACAGAAATAAGAATGCCCCCCAGTCTTATGCTAAAACACATTCGAAGAGGGAGTCCAGTGAAGTCTTTACAAAGAAATGATTGAGTCCGTGTTGTATTCTGGGAACCTTCCCCCAAACTTTGATAAGCCAATGCCATCACCTAGTGCTAAGAGCTCCAGAGAAGAAAGCCCCACAAATGTGTGGGTGCCAGACCCCAGTACAGAGGGGTGCCTGCACAGTGGGCTGGAGAGAACTACTCGCACAGAAGAGATGGAACTCAAGAAACTCGTTTCCAAACTAATACTGTCTCATTTGAGGAGGCGCCTGTGAGCACCAGAGAGGGACTAGACAGCTTTGTGAAATCCGGGTAGTAACAGGAATTTGGGGTGGGGGGAGCTCATTTTGGGTATCCAATTTATTGAATTCAGTTTCTTGCCAAGGAAGCTGGTCTCAAAAGCCATTTTCTAGTAGGGCTTTTTAAAGGAATGTTCTATGAGCGTCCCTGCTATGACTAGGGTAAGAAGCTATGTGTAAAGATGCCTTTACTCACCTGCTACACTGGCTAAACCAGTGAGACTCCCTGGAAACAGTCTCCGACATGAAAGAGATGGTTGAGAAAGAAGGCTCTCCCGCTCCAGTGGTACTTGGCATCTGAGTCACAGCCATGAACATTGGTGAGCAGGCAGAAGAAATCAAGAGCTTAATTCTACTGTCCTGGAGCTTATACATTAGTTGTCAATTAATACAGCTCTGCTGATTAGAGAGCCAGGAGAATCATGGCTTACCTCTGCCTCTGAAAATACTGAGAAAACACACAAAGTTCTCTTCCCCGAGGTTTATTTACCTTATGCTACTGCTGCGCCTTGGTTTCCCCCCCTGCATAACTGACAAAGCCTAAGCCTGGCTGTTTAAGATGTTTAACAAGTTAGTGATGAGAGGTCAGGACAAGACTGGGAAGTGGGTCACGTGCAGACTGGCTATGGGAGGGAGACCAGTGGACCCTGAGGAAGTGCTGAGTCAGCCCAATGACTTTTGTAGTTCACAAAAGTTACATCTCTATGGGCAAGTTGAATTTTGTTGAGGGCTAATTTTGAAAACAATAATGAATTCTTAACTGAGAATGTATTGGCAAGTGGCATTTAGGATTTACTGAAATAGCCAACTTGCTGGGTGCTTAAAATACTGTGCAGTAATCCTCACATCAACTAGCCTACTGAAGGCTAGTTTCCTGCCAGCAGGGAATCATCGTGGGTGCCCAAATCAGACTCGAGGGTGTCCTCTGGGGCACACAGGGCTGAAGTTTTAATTTCCCAAGAAGAACCCTTCAATGCAGAAAGAATTTGGAGTGAAAAGTGAAATGACAATTCCTCGACTGCTTCAGAATCTCCACAATGACTATGAAAAGTGTACACAGCTGGTCCTCGAATCACACAACAGAAGATCATCCAAGTTTTTATTGTTTTTTCCGCTTAGTGAGAATTGAGTATTGGTGCAGAAAAGCATGGTTGATGCCAATAACAGAAGTTTTGAGAAGGCCTCTCCCACACCTTTTTGAAACCCAGGCTGAAAGCTCTTCCCTTGCTGCAGATGGTAGAGACGAGGCCCAAGTCTATCAACTCCACTCCATGTCTTGCCTGATATCCCTGCTTCTGTCTGCAGAGTCAGGAAAATGTCTAATGTTTAATATCTGAATACAATATTTGATGTGTACACAGTAGAAGTATTCAAACTTCAAACCAGTATTGAAACCAAGTGTAAACCAAGAAAATGGTTTCTTAATCACAGACCTGGAAATGAATGTAAATTCTATTTTTGAGACGTGTGTTTTAAAAACTCCTGCCCCAAGATCATTGTTCAATGGGATCAACTGTCAAATTTATTCTAGTACAAGACCAAAAAAAGGAGAAGCCTGTCTAGAGTTAGGGGAGGAGGTGTGACAGCGGCTTTAAGGCTGTATTCTATGCTAAACTATATGATACTGTTCTTAAGAGAATCTGTAGAAATTGCTGGGCAGCTTTCTAAACAAAAGGTGTGTACAACAAAAGGGAGGAAATCAGGGCCCCCAAATAAGGCTGTTAAATTGTTGGTAAAGACAGGGGAGAACTAGTACTTTGTTAAGATTCAAAAGGAACTTAGTTTCAATAGTCTTTACCTGACATGATACTTATTTTCGTCAAAAAAAAAAAAAAAAGGATATTAAATGTCCCTTTTTGAATTGTCTTCTTGCATATATTTTTACAAACATTGTTCCCTTCATCTCTGTGATGTCTTACTGTTTAATTTAGTGACTTCTGCAGCATGGATTAGATGTTGACTTACTATATCAATGTGTGAGAAGAAAAAATTTAGAACATGGGAACTTTAATGAACAAATGCTTATTTTCTTTAAGTTTTGGAGTATAACTGTGTTTGGTGTTTTTTGGTTGTTGGTCATAAAAAGGAAATTAAGTCTCATTCTTCTAAATATTAAGGAAGAAACTGTTATAGATGCAAACTTCAGAAAAATAACGGGGAGGGCAGAAGCACAAGAATATTTTACTAGCAAAGTATATTTTTTCTTTGTTGCTTTTGTAATAGTGACAAGAACTAGGGAGGACTAAGGAAGTTCTAGAAAATGCAACCAATTTTACTTTAAAATGAGAATGTGTTTTTTTTGCATGCTATTTTTGATAAAACTTAAGTAATTTGCAGGGTGGTGGTGGTGGGGGGTGATGGATATATCTAGTTTCAATTCCCATTATCTTTACCAATTGTTCTAGACATAAGTGAGGGTTAGCTGGGTTAAGGGTCCAAGGTTAAGTCAAGGTTACAGTGTCCTGATTTGAGGCAGAGCTGTGGATCAGACTGAGACCTCAGTCAGAGAAACTGCCTCAGTAGTCAGTCTCTGAGCCACTCTTGAATTTTAAAGTGCCCCAGAATTTTTTATTTTTTGAGTATTTTGACAGAGTACTGATTATAAATTTATATATTCAGTGTATTTTAATCAATTCCAGTCATTCTTTTTGATGCTCACAGTGTCCCACATTTAATCACTTGGGGCCCTTCAATTGGCTACTGTTCATTTGACATTACCCATTAGTATCTGGGTACTTCTGTGCTTTCCAGAACAAAGCTCACCTTCTTCACTCCCTATCCCAGACCTGGAATCAGTCGACTCTTGTTTAGTAGCATGAGAATACAACACTATTTTGAAACCAAACTCTTGACACCGATGGGAAGCCAAAGGAGACATGGCATCATCAGGTGACATATGCTCGTTAAAACGTTAAACTCGAATCTGGGTGAGGCTTCAGCACCTTCTTCCAGTTTACTGGAAATGCAGAGAGTAGAAGATGGAATTAAATAACACGGAGATGAAAGCAGCAGACAAATCCAGACTCTTAGGCCACCTATCAGACACCTGGCCTGGTTTCTTCAACAAGTCAATGTCACAAACAATGTGGGGAAGACTGTCGTAGATTTGAAGAGACTTAAAATACATAAACATGGGGTTGTTACTTGAATTCCATTTTTCAAGAAAAACTATGAAGTCATTCTGGGAATTGTTGGGGAAATTTAATATGGATTCACAATTAGATGATACTAGAAAACTGTTAATTTTTTGAAGTATAACAATGGTATTGTGATTGTTCAGCTAAATATTTTTTGGTGATACAGGCCAAAATGTTTAAGGGTAAATTTAATGGTATCTGTAACTTATTTAAGATTATTTAGCAAAAATAAAAATCAAGATAAAGTGCTATATAACTATATATTACACATTTAGGAAGAAGATATGGTAAATTCAACAACTGTTGAAAGAATGTTGGACCTAGGTGATAGGTATTTATTGCACTATTTCTTTTCCTTTTCCATAGATTTACTTTTTTTTAACTGCTAAAAAAAGTTTTAAAAAAGGGGTGTGACAAACTCCCAGCCTTTGGGACACAGGAAGCTTCTTGCTCCTGAGAACATCATGCTAACATTTCTCCCTGCCTTTCCTGCCCAGGAGATGGTACAACCAGCCTTCCCAGCCTCCAAGTCAGAGGTCTTTCTCATCTCCTCTTCCTTCTTCAACCTTTTCATTCAATTAAGTACCACACTTTTTTCCAATTACCTCTTTCAAATATACTGTGGATCTGCCCCACCCGTGGCCACTATCCCAGGGCAGCCCAGGACTGACCTCCCTCCTCCATAATCATCTATCTGCTCCTCACATGAATTTAACCTCAGAGCCATCTTTGTAAAGTGCAACTCCACCTCTCGATGACTCCCCATTGCTTAGAGGATAAAGTCCAAGCCCCTAGCATGGTGTGTGCTGCGACACCTCCCAGCCCCGCTCCAGCGACATGGAGCCGGGCTTGCATGGTCTCCTCTTTGGATACCCTCTGCGTCCTCCTCTGCCCCTGGCCAGCTCCTCATGGGCATCCTGGAATTCCTGAAGGCAAGAGCCCTCCTTCCCCAGGACAGCTCCTCAGACCCCCTGCTGCCTCACTGGGCTGCAAAGTCCCTCGTAATAGTACGTTTACACCGCTGTTACTGCATCTGCTTGCAACTGTGTGAGGCGCTGGGTGTGTAGGGACTGGAGCCAAAGTGCCCTGCTACCCACCTACCATTGTGTGACCCTGGGCAAGTAACTTAGCCCTTTCATGCCTGCCACCTGGTCTGCGGAGTCAGGGTTGTAATACCAGAACCTAACTTACAAAGTGCTGGGCATGAAGGGAGCCTAGACGTGTCAAGCTTGGGAAATGGTGCCTGGTCCATTACAAGCACTCAATAAGTGTCAGCTATTAGTATTATCTCAGCTGTGTTCCTGTCTTCTTACTCCATGGCAAGCTCCGTGAGATGAGAGGTGGTGTTTATAGATACCACCATGTGCCAGGCACAGTGTTTAAGTGCCTGCACCTCATTTAATAATCCTCACAGATGAGCTAAGTGCCAATCCTTTCTCCCCGCTCCTGCCTGCCCCCTTTCCTGCCTCCTTCCCTCCCCCTGCCTCGCCCTCCTTCCCTTTGCGCTTCCTTCCTTGCATACACATTTTAGTGCGCTGCATGTGCAGTCTTTCCCAGTGTACAGATGAAGACACTAAGGTAAAGGAAGGACAAGGAGCCTCTCCACAAGCACCTGAGCCAGTGGCACGCAGCCCCCGGGCTGGGCTGCACTGCCTAACTCAGAGGTTGGTGTGTGCACCACTGGACCAAACGTTCTTCGCACCCACAGCACACAGCATGTTGACGGCTACTCAATGCTCACTAAGTGTTTGTGAAATGAACAAATGGTTAGTAAACTAAGTTAAAACAAGGGAAAGAGGAACATACAGAACTCAGGTTTGCGGGTGGGCACAATAGGCTCTGAACATGCAGGTGAGTAGCCTGCCCAGGAGATATCAGGGAAGTCCAGGCTCAATGGCAAGCCATGGCGGAGGCTCAAGAGGGGACCGGTGAGGATATGCATGCCCCTGTCCTTCAAAAGTCAGTCCCGCATTTTACTGAGCATTCACCTTAAACTGAAAAATCTGGGCAAATCTTCACTGAGGTGAATATTCCCTTGTGGTTATTGTGGAATTGTCAGCATTTTGGGGTGGCTCTCCTCTTAACCTCCATAATTCCTCAAAGATTACTCCAAGATGATGTCAAAAAAAAAATTCCTCGAAGATTACTCCAAGATGATGTTCAAAAATTCCCTCATGATTTTAGCTCTTCTGAGCAAGGATTTAAAGTAGTTGCTGTAAGTTCTCTTATTATTTCCATAGTGGAAAGGCTTCTCTACTACTTTCTCTGGGATTTTTCAGCTTGAAATTCATTCTCTTTGATGGTGTTACCTGAGGGGAAGGCCAGTCTCCGCTGGGTGGGGGTGGAAGGCCAAGGTTATGTCATCAGGAAGCCTTCCTGAGTGCCCGCTCTGGATCAAGCCCCCAGTCTCCATCGCCGTCATGTTAGCCTACATTGCTGTTGCTGCTGCTAAGTTACTTCAGTCGTGTCCGATTCTGTGCGACCCCATAGACGGCAGCCCACCAGGCTCCGCCATCCCATCAGGCTCCGCCATCCCTGGGATTCTCCAGGCAAGAATACTGGAGTGGGTTGCCATTTCCTTCTCCAGTGCATGAAAGGGAAAAGTGAAAGTGAAGTCGCTCAGTCATGTCCAACTCTTCGCAACCCCACGGGCTGCAGCCCACCAGGCTCCTCCATCCATGGGATTTTCCAGGCAAGAGTACTGGAGTGGGTGCCATTGCCTTCTCCGGTTAGCCTACATTACACAGTCCTAATAGCATTTTCTTTCTCTGAAATTACCTGAAGCCACAGACACTGAGAGTTTCCATTCCCTCCCTCGTGGAATGGAAGCTCTGTGAGGGCAGAGTCTGGAACATCGCTGCTCATACTGGGTGGGTTGGAGGTGCCAGATAAACACTGCTGAACAGATGAAATGGGGACACGTGGCATGGAGAAAGGAAGATGCAGAAAGAGGGGTACAAACACACAGGAAAGAGCCCCGATGTGGCCCCATGGGCCACACCTGCCATTGGGGCTTTAGCTTCTATTTTAATCGAAAATAGAATACCTTTTTACTCCATTATTCTATTGTTTTCTATGCTTTTTCGTTACCACCACTGGCCTGTGGGCTCTGAGAGCCTGGCAGAGCTTCCTAAGTCAGTGTGTCCTAGTCGGTCACTCATTCATTCATCCTCTGATTTCACTGGCTCATGGGGGCAGAGTGCGCCAGACTGGGGGAGTCTGGGAGCCAAGGGTCCTCATGCAGCAGACAAACGAAGAGGGACCGCATGTCGCAAGACTTTGACGTCCTAATTCTGCTTATTAAGCCTGAAATGCTTGCCTTCTCTCACTGGCCTGGAAGGTTCTACTAGAAGCTGTTAGCAACAGGAAAGTGACCCATTCTCTGAGGCCCAACTGCAGCTCCCAAGGAGACCTTCATCAATCTGCTTAGAATTTTTATTTAACTACTTTCAGAAAACATCTCACTGATCTGTCTTTTTAACTAAAAAACAAAAAATGAGGCTAGAAGTTTATATTTCTTTGCATTTAAGTGGAGTAATTTATGTTTCAAATTTGAAATAAATAACAGTCCAAATTCAATGACAACACTTTCCATTTTTAATGTTCATTGATAAAATATTTTTAAAATGTTATTTTAAAAATATTTGTTATTATTTGGTATAAAAAGACCTGTCATGCTCAAACTATGTGACATATGGGGAAAACACTGACTTCTTTTAAGAGAGCCACTGTTAGTATAAAAAAAAAATACTCTCATTTATTAACCAGATTCCAGAGTATCAGGTGCCTACTTTAAAGAGGATATTCACATGTGTTATTTAGAATTCTATGCCTGAGGCATCCATGAACATTATCATGGAATTATGAGGTCTGTTTTAAAACGCATCCTGTGTGTCCACCATCACCTCCGTCTCCTCCACATGGCCCGCCGTAACCCCGACTCCCACCCCAGCCTCCTCCTCCCTCTCCTCATCTTCGCTCTGGCCACACCGTCACGTCTTCTCCCATCACCCTCCTCCACCTCCCCCACCTCTTCCCACCTTGTCTACGTACACCACTACCATCAGCCCCCCAGTCCCTCTGCATTTCCCGCCAAGTGGACATTCCCTCAGGTGAGGAATCAGGGTCACGCAGCCTTCCTTGCCTGTCGGAAGTGCTTCCTACTGACTCTGTGCTGTTGCTGAGTGCTACCTTCCAGCTTGTGCTGTTACATGACCTGCTGACGGACCGGCAGAAGGAGCACAGAGATGGGACAGCGTGATTGGCTGTCTTAGTTACCCAAAGCTTCGGCTGGCAAATTCTTTCCACATTGTTTCTTTTTACCTTGTTCTATTCCAAAGGGCTGTACTGTCATGTCTAATTGCCTCATCAATATCTGAAAAAAGTGTTAATTTCTTACACACACAAAAAAGAGGGGAGGTGGAATCATTGGTTTCTTCCACTTGTTTCATCTATTTTGAGTTTATTAAATAAAGCTTTTACAATTGTTTTTCCAAACAGCATTCCTGGACTTTCGAGAGCTGACTCTTCACCTTTGACTCCGTGTGGTTTCAGCATAAGAGGAATGTCAGGAACAAGAGATCCTGGTGAGCCAGAGTTATTACAGGCAGCTGGAATGCTTGGCTGCACTTCATTATTTTTAGCAAAATGACAATTTTTCTTATTCCTTAACATCTGCAAGGATTATAAATTTGTTCTTAAAAACAATGGCAGTTTAACAAATACTGTATATTAATGCATGTCTAAGAAATCTAGAATAATGGCACCGATGGGACTACCTGCAGGGCAGGAATAGAGACGCAGATGTAGAAAACGAACTTGTGGACACAGAGCAGGAAGTAGCGGGTGGGAAGAATTCACAGAGTAGCACTGACATACATACACTACCATGTGTAAAGTCTAGCCAGTGGGAAGCTGCCGTATAGCACAGGGAGCTCAGCTCCGTGCTCTGTGATGACCTAGGGAGTGGGATGGGGGAGGGAGGTTCAAGAGGCGAGGATGTAGGTATACTTACAGCTGAGTAACGATATTGTACAGCAGAAACTAACAACGTTGTAAAGCAGTTATACTCCAATTGAAAATTAAAAAAAAAAACAATAGCAATTTGAAACATCACCCTCCAAAAAAACATAGTCATTAATATTTTCTAATGTGAGATCAGAAAGCAGACATGCCATTTCTTTTCAAAAATCACTTAGCTCAAGTTTGGAGTTTTCCGTACCATTTCTTCCGTCTTAGAGACCCCTCCTTCCACCCCGCACAACAGGTCTGTCTGGGAGACTAACCACGTACACATGCATGCCAGCCTCCAGGGGACAGTCCCTCTGCTGCTCTGACACAGGCTCACCCCTCACGAGTCGGCACCTCGAGGTGCCCAGCATGACCCTGGACAGCATCATTTTAGCATCTAGCTCAGTCAACTCACGGTCCTTTCCAGGGGAAATTTTCATGACCTCGGAACATTCATCACAGCATCAATTTGTCTCTTCTCTCGCTTGTCTATACCACAAGGCTACATGCCCCTACATGACTCACTATATTCTAGCATCTGGCATGAAAATATTTGTTGAATAGATAAACCATTAGAAGCTACATAGGAACAGCATGCTTCGTTCAGTACCTCTTGCAGGTTTCTTTGACAATGAAAAGGTGAGGCTATTGGCTGATAAGAGTTTCACTGACAAGAGTTCCCATCCCAGAGCGATAAACTAGCACAATCAGGAAGTTAAGACCGACAAGTCACCAGGCTGGGACTGAACAGCGAGCACTGGAGACACACCCAGTGCCACATTTAGGGATGGCGTGGTGAGGAATGACCGGGCTCATGGTATCCGAATGGGGCTGGAGGAGCCCCGCAGGGAGGACGGAGAGTCCTCTGATGAGAGCCACATGGAGGAGAGGAGTCTGATTAACTTATGGTGTTTCCATCTGTAGCTGAAAAGGTGACTGAGCATAACTTCAAGTGGCCACAAGGGGCTAAATGAAACAGTGGGATAAAAGGGGGCCAGAAATGTATACAGGTCTAGAAACCAAAATAAGGTTAGCACTGAGCACTATCCAACTCCAAGGAGATGATTGGCCATGGGAAATGTTCCAAGATAATTCAAAGCATGGCTCTAATCCATCTGGGGGGCACTCTGCAGCCCTGGCTGAGCTCCCGGGGTACTGAGAACGTGCATCTGTCCACCACATTTCTCCAAAGTGTTCTAGAGATCCTGGGAGATTCTCAGCATCTGTGGTTCAGGGGAGGCTCTAAAGGGGAAATTCTCCCAGGAAGAACTGGGTCGGCCAGGGGTCTGTTTGGAAGACCAGAGTTGCCCCCTCCCCAGAGTTTTTGCCATTCTACTGTCACTATTGGGCTGATTTCTCTGTTCTTAGTTAAATCAGGGGAGCAGTGGGAGAAAGACGAAAACAAGATCCTGTCGGGGTTGGCGATTCAGTGTGACAGCGTAGAGCAACCCTGAGCTCATCTAGAATCGGGCAACCATAGAAGAGAGGAGAAATGTGGAAATATTGTACCTTGGAGCCTTAAGACTTCGAAGCTGCTGGCTTCCCAGGCTCCTCTGGAGATCTGACCCAACTACTCGCTCACCCTGGAGACCCTCCCTCGCATCTTGCAGAACCTGCCCTTCTCTCGGTCCTCTTCCCGACCCATGGGCGGCTCATCGTCAGAGCTTGGGATGGGTTCTTCTCACACTACCTGATAGTCCCGCCCTGCTACGTCTCTGCCCCAGGGCCCTTTTTTCTCTTTTCAGTCTATGCTTGGCTGCTGGGCAAGCTCATGCATAGCATGACTTCAGCTACCATCTGCATGCTGATGACTCCTCAATGTTTATTTGTTCCTTTCCAGATCTCTGTTCTAGGTTCCTGGCTAAACAGAACCGCCCTGCTGAGTGTGCTCCTCAGGCATCTCAAATCCACCATTTTTCCTGCTTTCTCTCACCACCCAAACCTGTCCCCTCAGCTCCTGGTCCTTCCTGGGAGAAGCCATTAACGACGTCACCCGGAACCTGTCAGCTTCCATTGTCCTCTCCTCAATCTAGCATCAAACAGCAAGTTCTCTTGCCTTTGCCCCTGAAATCCATCCCTTCTCAGCCTTTCTACTCCTGGGCTGGTAGAAGTCAGCTCTTTTCTGGTTTCCAATCTCCATTATTACTCTCTGGCTCCATCTCTGTTGCTACTGTTGTGAATTTTCTATGGGAAAATAGAGGATTGGCTTTCCAGTTTTGCACAGAGTTCCCTGGCTACCAGACCCTCTCCTGGGACGTTGTCTTCCCGGAGACAGGCTCCCACCACTCTGCCTGCCTTGCTGCCTTCCATTTCCCCCACAACATTCCTGCACTACTATTCTTCTACTTCCTTTGGTAAGAAATACAGGTCCACGTCAAGACCATCACGGACTTGAATGTGAGCAAACGTGACTTTTTTTTTGAATACAGAACTCAGCTTTGCTTGAGTTGATCTGGGCTCCCTCGGGTTACATCCAAAGGCCTTCCCACTAAACTCTATCTTCCTTTTCCTGACCGGACCCCCAGCTTCCGGCTCAGGCTTCCTCTCAGAATTCCGACATCTCCTCAAAGGCCTGGGAACAGGCCGGTGATGAGAGAGCTGTGCTGCTCTCCTCCTCCTCCCCCTGGGGCGGTGTCCCCACCCCCCGGCCCCGGACATGGAAGAAACCCTCAGAATAGCCCATCCTCAACACATGTTACTTCTTTTCTGTGAGTTCACAATCTTTCATTTAAAGGGCTGTCTTCGGCAGTGATAGCCCAGGCTCCCAGGTTCCCACACTAGCTCATAGACCTGTAGGATGCCCAAGTATCTGAAGGCCGCACCCCTCAGAAATGGACCTTTCAGTCTCAGTTTTTCTTTGAAGCTGCTGGTCTGATAGGAATGGAATCCCGGTCCAATCAGAGATGCTCCCACTTGGCTCCCACCCTAGCTCAGGGTCTTGGCTAAGTTCAGGGGCTTTACAAAAGGGTCCTCTGGGTCACTCGCTTGGAGAATGTCCACTGTGATGTCCATTGTTGCATTGGGCCCACAGCTGCTGGACCACACAGGCTGGGAGTGGAGTGGCCCTGGGTCCCCCCTTTCGGCCCCCTTTCTGCTTCATTGGTATGCTGTGTCTCAGCCACAAAGGAACCAGCTTTGGATTCTTAGCAGTTTTTCGAGGCTGTCCAAGGCGACATCTTTTTGCCTACTCCTTTCATCCATCCATCTTTTGGGGTCTGGTCACTTCCCGCGGATTCCCCAGGAGATAGGGCATGTTCCTGCTTCGTATTGTCCCCTCTTCAGACCTCCTAGGGCTTGACTGGGAAAGTGAGGTCTCTTCCAGAGACCCACGACCTTGGTCTCACACCTGCTTCTCCCACTCCCTGCTCCCCTTCCGCCCTGGAGGCACGCCTCCTCTTGTCACTGTGGGGGTGGAGGGCAGCGGGAAGTCCTGCTCCTACCCAGCAGGCTTTCTCCAAAATCTTTTCAAGCCAAAGGCCGTTCAATTCCTATAAAGGTCTAGGCTCTTGCAGCTCCAAAGGCAGAAGGAGGACATGCGTCCTCTCAGCTCTCCATGGTCTCCTCTCTTTGCTGAGCACTGTGGGCCCCGTGTCTCACTGCTGAGCAGCGTCAGCCTGGGGATGGCCCTGCATCCCGGCCCTTTGCTGCCTCTGGAGGGTTGTGACGCAGGGCCCATGAGCGGCACAGCGGGCTGGAGGAGCACGGGTCAGGTCCTCCCTTGGAAGGGATGCACGTCCTAATGCTTGACCACTGTTGCCTTACGACCTTGAACCAGGACTAATGGAGCGTACGCATCATCTAAGGAACCCGTTTCAGGATCCAATTCAAGAGCTGGGCTTGCTCTCCATCCACCTCGCTCTCCCCTCTCCCTTTCACTCTTTTCCTGTTTGGCACTGAAAAGCCTCTGAGGCAGGGAATCTACTTGAAAGGGAACACAGAGAACATTGAGGCAAATGAGGCCGAGTGGCCCTCAAGGGCCAGGGTTTGCCTTCTCAGCTGGGTGTTTGATCACCCAGGACAGATGAATATGGGAGCCATGTGCTTCTAGGAGGAGGAGAAAAGGGTGGCTGTAACATCGCAGGGCTTGGGATGGGGGGTGGGGGAGGGGAGCTTTTAAGTATCTCTCTCAAGAAGCCCCTGCAATTAATTGCTTGTGGATCTAAAAACATGGCTGGAAATGCTACCAACCGTTGAAAGCAATCTGAGGACAGAGCAGAGAGGAGACCCCTGGAAAGGACAGAGCGCTTCTTCATGGGCTCCCCTGCGCCTCCAACTCTTGCTAGCTGGCGACCTGACATCTACTGAGCGCTTGCTCTATGCCAACAGACACTTCCTAAGAGCCCCACATGAACTAAACCATTCAATCTTCACAACAACTCTAGGAGGTAAGGACTCAAGAGGAGGAAAGTGAGGTGCTGAGATGTCACGGCAGGTAGAGCCACCACCCAGGCCCTTCCATCACCATCTGTCAGTTGCGAGGAGTTAGCTACTTGAGCTCTTGCCCCGCACTGTCGCTAAGGGCAGAGGAGAATGAATTTATGTCACCTCATCCTTCCCGCCGCTGACCACACTCCCCCCTCCCCAACCCCCTCAAACCTTACTCCGGGCCCAAAGCTGCCCCAAGGCGTGGAGTCTGTTTTGAAATCTCGTGTTTTTGTCTTAAAATTCAGGCAGGTTTGTAACTTAGTACGTGGTATGTCCATGTTTACTTTTGGACTCGCCCCCTACAGACACATGGCAACAACAGGCTCAGGATGACAGACCAGGCATGGGCCTAGCAAACCACAGCTGCCCTGCATCTCTGGAGGATGAAGTCCAGGCCAGCATGGGGGACAGCAGAGGAGATGCGCCCCCTGCCCCCCACCCCAGCCTGAGCTCCCAGGCCCCTCTCTCCCCCAGCTCGAGCTCCAACCAGGAACACATGCCAGGCTTCCCCTGCAGGGTGCCGGGCCCTCACTGTCCGTATCACCCACACACACCACAGGAGGCTGACCGGCACCCTTGGGTGGGCAGCCTCCTGACTTGTCACGCACAGCCTCTCCATGAACCCTCCCTGCTCTTGGAGCTGGGAACCCCAGCCAGGCTCAGGCACCTAGGGGTCTCCCTGCATCGGGCGGTGGGAACCATTCTGCAGTTCTAACGATAGTGAACTGATGACTCCAGGCAAATATCCACATTTTTTTCTAGTGACTGGTATGCTCCCAACCTTCTGTCACTTATATCCATACCTAAGCACCCTGCTTTTTTGGGAAGTGTGCGGATGGCATTATAGTACCAGGGTTATGAGCATAGGGGTTCTGGGGACTGAGAGGGGACGCCGGGCAGTAGCAGTGTCCACAGGACTGTGCACGTGGCTCATCACGTGGTCACTGTCAGTCACGTGTGTCCCCAGAGCCCTGGACCGCAAGCCCCGTGTAGCTGTCTCCCCCTTGTCTGTATGGCAAGAGCCAGAAATTGGAGAAATGGTTCAAGGGTCCTCAGTCCCCTGTGCGTAGACACGTGTCCAGGCTGGGAGGAGCTGTGTTCTGCCAACGCTCACTCTCCAGGGTCACCAGGCGACAGGGACCTTCCAAGTCACTGCTCCTTAGGGGCAGGGGGACTATGGCATGGGCAGGGGGCTGGGGGAGAGGGTTGGTACGTCACTTTAGAGCTAGAGGCCGCTGACTCCACAGAGGGAGAGTCAACCGTATGCCTCTGTTTGGATACAAAAACAGAAACCACTTGAAGTGCTTTAAACTCTTCTGGCCATTTCAGACACTTTTCTTTATCTGACACAGCAGAAACTACTTATGTTGAATCAAAACACACGCTGATAAGCAACTAAAGTCATCACAGTGACTTATATCTTGCTAGCATGCTCCTTTAAAGAATGCTGTCAAGACGGCATCTTTGGATTACCATCTCATAGACTAACCCTTCACTGCCTCCTCTCCAGGGGGTGGCACGGGGGTGTGGTTTTGTCTGAGCAGCTGTGTCAGTAGCGAGCTGGCCTTGGAGGGCACAGCCCCGCACGGCTGCAGGGTGGCAGGCTCCGGGTAGATCCGTCAACACACATGCAATTTGGACCGATATTCCTTTCTCACCTTGCTAAAACAATGTGTTCATCTGTAGAATGGGCATAGTAGCATCTTACCAACAGGACTGCTGTAGGGCACAAGTTCAGTACACGGCCTTGGCCAGCACTTAGTGGCTGTGGTTTGTACATTTACTGCCCAAAGTCCTACAGTTACTAAGATACGAGCGAGGAGGTTGGTTCTTAGCTCCTGCGCTGTTATTTTTTAATTCTTTTTTTATATTGTGAAATAAAACAACATACAGAAAAATGCATAAATCCATGCAGTTTAACAAGTACTTGTAAAACTGATACCTGTGCGCCCACTGGCGAGGCCAAGGAGAAGCCCTGAATGCCACCCCACCCCTGCCTTCCATCTGGGGCCCTTCCCACTGGCCAGGGGTCTCCCTGCCCCTCACTCCAGGCAGAGCCGGAATGGCTCCCTGGAAAGAAAACTTGAGCATGAGCCACGCTCCCCACAGCACAGCACTCGGGAGCTTCAGAAGGTCCCTAAGGACAGCTCCCCCATCCCACTCCCCACACAGAGATGGGGATGGCTCGGCTCCCCACGGGCTCCTTTTTCAACTACACAGAGTGACGAGCTCGCGTAGGAAGCCACCGTCCAATTCTCCTTTGTTTCCATGTCCTCTGCCCATCTTTCCTGATCGGAGACCAAGCTCTGCTGGTTCTCTTTGCTCCCAGTGTCTCCAGGCTCAGTTCCGTGGCCCCAGCACCACCCTTGCAGAGGGAGGCAATGGGTAACTGGTGTCCTGGCAGATTGCCTAGATTCAGGTACTATGTCCAGCGAGGATTTTATTTTCTACCAAATCACAAGGCTCCTGTTTGTGTTCCTGGCCCTTAGAGTACTAATTCTTGAGTTTGGTTTAATTTTGTTTTTGACTTTGGTCTCAAGAACAAAGTTTATCTCAGGATAAAGCTGTTCATTGTGAAAAGCTTCCTCTTTATTCTCCCATTTAGTATTAACAGAGCACACCTCTGTGGATGGCCAGGGCAGCGGGAGGCGCCAGGCCCAGTCCCTGACATTTGGACATGAGGTTTTCTGGGTAGGGTGGCAGTGGTGGGTGATCTTATCAAGGGCCACCCCAGTCCCTGGCCCAGTGCACAACCCTCAGCGACCACTCAGCTGCAGGAGTTCTTGGGCCACTGGAGCTGGGACCCTGGGTAACAGCCTACAACTGGATCAGAACCTTGCTTATACAAATGGGGATTTGAGGGATTTTTCAGGAAGTAATCCTGAGACCTCAGTATGACATATCCTTCTGTTCATGACCCATCCTGGTAGTCTGCAGTATGTCTGTAAACGCACTACTCTACAGACAACGTCAGCTACCTGGGCACAACTACGCAGCCCTGAGTAGTAAACACCAGCGAGAGATGCCCGCGTTACATGGAGTGGAGGAGGCTTGCCAGGCTCGTCCGCTGACCCAGAGACATCTGAGTATCTGTGTTACAGTATTTGCCCCTCCTCACCCCGGGCACACCTAATCATCACTCGGGCAGGTCCATATACATAAGGGCCCTTTCAAGGAGCAAATCCTTGAACTGTAGCAAACGTTTAGTAAAAGCATACTGAATTAAAGTTGAGTTATACAAGGCTGTGTTTCTTGGCATTAAAAGGGAAAATTGAAGAATTCCGATTAACAAAGGTATTTTGGCAATAACCAATAACCAGCAAAAATTCTGAATTCTTACTATATCTGGTCCTGAATTTCAACAGATGAAAAGCAAAAGCTTAGAGGCAAAGAGAAGAGGCATTGTGTCCAGATGCAAAACTACTTTCTTATGAAAGTACAGAAAGCACTATGATAGATTTTCTAAAAATCTACAGGAACTGGGCAAACTATTCAAAATGAATCAGGTGAATTGCATTCTTTATTTCCCCTAGATTGTCTTCTTGTTAATTTGGCAAATGAGAAAATTAAATTACCTTTTTGGTGAATTAAAAGTATCTTGCTAATGTTCCTGTCTAATCTCTTACAAAGTTAAGACCAAGCCAAATCAAAGACAGATGGAGCAATCACATTCCATCTTGTCAGTGTACCACAGAAGGCATCAGGAGCTGCTTTCCATTGGAGACAGAACTTGGTTCACAACACGTCAAACCTTCAAACTGACTTGGGTAGGGGTGGGGGTGGGTAATCAAGACAGAAATACGACAGTGTTTAGAATGGCAAGTTCCATGCTGGCCTGGAAAGTCACTACAGAGCTGTGGTGTGTAGCAGTTAAGAGCTAGTTAGTCTTATTCTTCCCACCACCAATGCATTCATTCTTAGGTGTGTTTGGGCAAATGTGCATATGAAGTCAAGTCTAAAGTAAAGGAGTGGCAGAGTAACAGCAGGAGCAGGAGGAAACGGAATGCTGAAGACGCGGAGATGAGAGCATGGCTGGAGAACAGAGATGAGTTGGTGACAGCAGGGGTGACAGGTGGGAAAGACGGGGGGAGGGAGGAGCCAGGGCCATCCAAGTAGGGTCTGTAAGCCAAGATAAGGAATTTGGACTTCATCCTAAGAGCAATGGAGGACCTCTGAGGGACTTTAAACAGCGAAGTGACAAGGATCGGACATGCATTTTAGAGACTGTAGCATTGTGGAGAAGAGATGAGAGGGGAGAGCAGTCAGAAGGGCATTACAGGTAAAAATGAGAACATATATTATCCTTCCATGTCCACGTTTCTGAAATCATATACCAAAATCTGAAATCATATAATAAAGTGAAATATCAGATAGAAATGACAAATCATGATTTTTGATAACTTTGGTAACAAATTTTATCCAATGGAACTTGACTATGGGATCAAAATCCCTGTGTCTCGGGTAATTTCTGCAACGCTGTCTAGCATCTGTCTCAAGCAGAAGAGATTTAGGATGTGATGGTCATGTGTATGACTAACCTCTCAAAGCACTTTTGGATCAAATAGGTTTTCATTGTTAGGGATAATGAATTTTTATGTCTCTTTGATATTTCTGGGAAACAAGTAATAGCCCAAGACCCAGGAATCTTCATAATCTCCAGATCTTGATACATGGTTGAATTCATGGCTTATTTTTGGTGGAAAAAAATCTGTTTTTCTTAATAGGATGAACTTATCCTAACTAGGCAGCTTGATTTTTTTTATCCTATCCTGAAAGATTGAAGAATGCTGGGAAAGAAAATGACTGAAGGTAATCCCAGCAAAGGTTAATGAATTTGTAGAATTTTGGAGCTTGGGATTGAAGGTTTTTCTTTGGTCAAGAAAAATAGAGTATTTATTTCAGTTCCTCCCCCCCAACTTAAGGGCACAATGTGTTCTGATACACACTATTACCTATGTTACGTAGATTATTATGATATATGTTCTAGTAATAGCTGGTAAGAATGATTTAAAATGGTGTCTCTAGCTTCCTTAATGTTTGAAAAATCATTCTGCTTTCAATTTTTCAATTACCATAATAAATCTCTCTCCTCTTATTCCTGAAGGAAATCATGGGAGAGGAAATTCAGTTGGCTTTCCTTTGAGAAGGGAGATAAACCAAGAGTTCCAAGACATAATCTGTCATTTAAAAGACATCCAGAAAAATAAAAGCTGTCTCGAGCTATCTACTTTTGTCAATTTTCTCCAAAACTCCAATTTAAACTTTGAATAATACAGTCTGTCTGCTTCAAATAAGATTAACTAGATAGATTCTAACTGGATAGATTCTCTGCAGGCACAGCTTCAGGCAAACTCATCATTTTTTCCTTTTCTGACGTCTTAGTCTAACCTCAAAGTGCCAGACCTGGGCATCCTGACAGTCTTGACTGGAAGGTGTCTGCTCTCCTTGGTTAATGCCTGGAAGCCTGGCTTCAGTGATTTCCTGCCTCTGAGAGCTGGACATCCAATAGCACCATCAATGTTGATCCTCTGACCTGAACACTGGAGGCAGTTACGAGGGATATGGCAGTGTTAGAAAACTCAAGGCTGGAACACCTCCATATTGGTGGGTTGGCTTGCTTTTCCTGTATTTTAATCCAATATTTATTGAACAGCTACCATGTGTGCACTGTGTCAGCAACATGGGAAGTTTAAAACATATGTAAGGACCATCTCTATCTCCCTAGAAGTTTTAACAGCTGGGGAGATGAGACACATATTAAATGGTAAGACTGTGTTTGCAAATGAAAAGCGAAGCAGACTTTTGGAGCATGGAGCAAGGACGACAAGTGCCTTTCAAAGGTAAAAGAGGTGGAAAGTAAACAGATGATGGAGTTACGTAGAGGAAGGCTTCGGAGGCAGATGACAGAGGAGAAACAGCAACCCGAGCAAAAACACAAAGGCCAGAGAGCAGTTAGCACGGTCCATCCGGGCTCGCTCTCTGTAGGAGCCAGAGTGACCAGACTGGGAGCGGGACAGGAGGTCACACTGGGAAGGAAGGCTCGGGCCGGACTGTGATAAACCGTGTTTCCTGCCCAGGAGCCTGATTTAACATATCAGCAATGGGATGTCATTTAGGGCTTTCAGTGAGAGGGTGGCATTCACCTCATACATGTTTTTTTTAATTAAAAATGACTTTTAAGTTAAAAGTGAAAAGAGAAGATGATGACAAAAATGAGGGTGCTCTTACATCAGATGTTAATGTCTGTCTTAGAGCTAGGAAGCTCTTCCTTCAATGCTGTCCAACATGCTAGTAAAAGAACCAGATGGAGAAGTGTCTTGTCCTGTGCTGGGTAATGGAATCTCAGGATTCTTTCTCTGGTGGTCCCTGAGTCTTGGGAGCAAGCAGCTTAATGAGCTACAGGAGTTAGGAGACACAGAAAAACACTGCAACAACGGCTTTCACAGGCCACACACACACGGCAGGTGACATAAAACAGCTGAGCCATCTCAGCTGCAGCTGCTTGTCCCCACCGCTGGATCCCCAGACCCACAAAGTTCCCAGGGATCACCCTCTCCAGCTCTGCCCAGCCTCCCTGAAATTTGGACACAGAGTCAAGGTTGGACAGTGACCCGCTCAAGTTCATTCAATCAGGAAGAATAAGAACCGGAAGCTCTTGTGTGCTTTCCTTAAACATCAAGGGTCCTTATCTGACGTGAATCTCTCATTTCTCTTTTCCCCACTTTTAACTCAATTTTGGAGTTCAATGTCTTGGCTACACTTTCCAGATCCTTCTTCCTGTGAACCCTCTAAAGGGGACCCCAGGGGAACAGGAGTCCGGTAGGTGAGCAGGTTACCCACAGGTTAGGTTATCAGGGTCCTGGGTGGCAAGTTAAAAAACAAAGAAGCAGAATGACCAGAGGCAGGCAGTTAGGTCTGAGGACCTGCTCTGTGTTTGCATTAATCACAGGCACAAAATTGGCAAAACACACTTGCCATCAGCCACTGAGGCAAGGGGATGGGGCTGGAAGGCTAAGGAAGAGGTTTCACGGCCTTTGGCTGTGTGGGAAGGGATCGTTGTCCATGCTTTGGGTTCGTGGGGACACTTTTCACCTCCACTTTCAAGCAGGAACTGACTTTTCATGTTAAATACATTAAACTCTACCCCCATTTTTTGTCCGATGGGGATTCTTTTCAGCTGAAGATCAGCTCCTGAGCTGCATTTGGATCATATTACTGTGGCATGGAGGAAGCAGCTGGGTCCCAAAGAGAATGCAATTGCCAAAGAGAACACAGAAACAGACACAGCAGGCTTGGGCTGGAGAGGCAACAGCAAACCTCGCCAGGGCCCAGTGTGGGGAAGCAGAGGCCAGGAAATAGTTGGGACGGGACGTCACACACAGGAGCTGTCCTGTGAGCACCTGTGAGCCAAGACCAGGACTCAGAAATAAGGACGAAGGCGACAGCTGGTGAAGATCTGATCAATGTACACACACGGGGAAGAGGATGCAGACTGGACCAGGATGATGCTCTTGTCCACTCTGGCTAAGAGTCACCACCCATTCCTAGTGGGGAAGAATTCCAGGTTCATACCCACAACCCCTCATACAATCCTTCTTAAGTTCAGAGCCAACTTCACCTGCGGCCCAGGGCACCCACTCCCCATTTGTGGTGACCCTGCCACGCTCCCTGCTCCGGGCTCCCACTTCTTTTCCCAGCAGAAATCCTATTTCTCCCCCTTCAGGATCCTTCTTCCAAACTGTTTCGCAGGACTTTACAGGGCGCTTTCATTTGTAATCTGAATATCCCTACTTTCAGGAAGGTTAAGTTCACTTTTCTTCTAGAAGTACCTGGAAGGAGTCATGGGGGTTTGCTTCAGAAAGGCCCCCATACTTTTAGAGTCCCCCCCACCCTCTACACAGGCCCAGCTGCTCACACTGCTGCCCAGCCCCGCTGGGTCACCACTCCACTCCACTCGCGTTCCCCTGGACCACAGCCCTCCCATCTCTGGAGCTCACTTCGCCCCTGGGGAAGGGTAGATGGGGAGACAAATTGGCTCAGGCAGGCACAGGCCCTCCCTGCCCTGTCTTTATTCACAGGGATTTCCTTGCAGGACTCCTGCAGTTTTTCCCTTCAGTCTGCTTTCTTTTGGGGACACTCAGTCCAAGCAGAAACATCTGAATATATATCGGTCTCCAACTCCTACAGAGTTCCTGCTCCATCAGGTGCATCAAGAGAAATGACTGGATGCTGGTCTGAGTGACAGTTAAGAACTTTCCTAAAGTTCTATGGCAGTTAAGAGGGGAGTCTGTCTGGAGCATCACAGCTGACCTCTGGGTCAACAGTCATGAGTTCTAAGCTCCTCAGCTCTGGTCTTGGATAAAAAAAAAAAAATGCCCTTTTCCATGCATGTAACAAACCTCATATAATTTTCATTTCGAAGTATTGTGTTCAGTCATACTGAGTATGTTGTTTTGCTATTTTCACATAAAATACCAAGTTAAGGAATGCCAGGATATTCTCTCTGCCACACTTGGATTGGCTAGACCTTCAGACTAGGTTCCCAGAGTTGACACGCCCAAGGGGGACAGCACTGTTGGGCTAACGAGGCTCATTTCTGCATGGGGTGGCACAGGGCCATCAGGGAGAAGTTGTGAGTAAAGGGGAAAGTTGACTGGGCAGGGATCAGAACATCAACAAGGACCATAAAGGGCTCAGAGTTCTGATACACCTGCGTAAGGGCAGGAAAAGTATGTGATTTTATCTTATGAGGGACACTGATGTGCAGTTTTCTTTTTGTATTAGTTTTGGTATCAGGTTAATACCAGCATCATAATACGAGTTGGAAAGTGTTTCTTTATGTTCTGTTTTCTGGAAAAGATTGTATAGAATTGGTGTTAATTCTTCGTGCATTTGGTTGAATTCTGTCATGAAATCATCAAGACCTGGAGATTTTCATTTTGAGGAGTTAAAACAAAAATTTTATGAGTTCAACTTCTTTTTTTAGTTACAAGGCTTTTCAAATTATCGATTTAATATTGGGTGATATTTGATAGTTTGAGCTTTTATGTATGTATGTATGTATAATTACATATAACATTATATTAGTTTCAGATTGCAATATAATGATTTGATATTTGTATATATTGTGGCATTATCACAACACCTGTCACTATTCAGAGTTACAAATACCTTGTGATGAGAACTTTTTAAGATTTACTCTCTTGGCAACTTTTAAATATGCAATATATTATTATTATGGAGAAGGAAATGGCAACCCACACCAGTATTATTGTCTGGAGAATCCCATGGGTAGAGGAGCCTGGCAGGCTACAGTCCACGGGGTCACAAGAGTTGGACACAACTTAGTGACTAAACCACCACATTATTATTAACTAGAGTTACCATGCTGCACATTACCATCCCTTAACTTAATCATTGTATAACTGAAAATCTGTGCCTTTTGACTTCCTTCACATATTTTGCCCACCCCTCACCTTTGGCAGCCACCAATCTATTCTCTGTTTTTTGGGGGGTTTTTCATTGCTATTGCTGCTATTTTAGGCTCCACATATTTGTCTTTGTCTGACTTATTTCACTTAGCAAAATGCCTTCAAGGTCCATCAATGGGGTCACAAATAGCAAGACTTCTTTCCTCTTTACAGCTGAGTAATACTTCATTGTGTGTGCCACACACACACCTTCTTTATTCATTCACCTACAATAGACACTTAGGTCATTTCCATATCCTGACTATTATAAATAATGCTGCAATGAACATAGGGGTACATCTATCTTTTTGAGTTAGTATCTTTGTTTTCTTCAGATAAATACTCAGAAATGGAACTGCTGGATCATTTAAAAAAATTTTTAGCAACTTCTAAACTGCCTGGGCTTCTCTGGTTCCATTCTTTCCATGCCTCTGGCTGGGGCTTCGGCTCTGCTCCTCTCAATACGGAGCTTCCATCACTGAGTCAAAGCTGCTGTCCAGTTGTTCTGTGTCCCAGCCACTGGGACAGGGCAGAGATTCTGGAGTCTTTTAAAGACATAGCTTGGAAGCTGCTCAAACTGCTTCTCACATCCTGTTATCAGAACTCAGTCTTTTAGCCACACCTATCTGCAAAGACTAAGGAATCTATTCTGCAGCTCCGTGTCCATACGTCCAGCTAAAACTTGGGGTATTCTGTTAGTAAAGGAGAACAGGCATGCAAACACAGGGGCGGGGATTCACAACCAGTTAGTGACATGAATATTCAGGTGTTCAGCTTTACAAGACAATGCCAAATTGTTTTTCAGAATGGTTAAATCAATTTACATCCATCAGTGGGACATAAATTTCCAATAATACACATCCCAACAATAGCTGCTGCTGCCAAATGTCTTATATATTTATTTTTAACCCATTTAACAGGTATAAAATATTTCATTATGATCTTAAGTTGCAGGTCCTTGATTACTAATGAAGGTGAATGTCAATATTTTCCCTTTAGTGAAATAAATTAGTTGTTCAAATCTTTTGCCCATTCCTTCCCACCCTAGCCCCAAGATGTTGTTTGTATTTTTTTTTTTTTTTTTTGTAGGAGATTTTTAGATTTTGTACAAAATTTTGAATACTGATCACTTGTCGATTATGTGTTGTAACTATCTTCTGCTTTTAGGGCCTCTTCTTTCACTTTATGATGTCTTTCATTTAACCTAAGTCCTTAATTTCAACAACATAATTTTGAATATTCTGCAGTTAGAGCTTTAAGTCTTGTTTAAGATGAATTTCCCTACTCAAAGGTTGTAAAAATGCTCTTTCATTTCCTTCTACAAGTTTAACTTTAGTTAAGCTTTTAAAATATCTAGAATCAATTTTTCATAAGGTATGAGATAGAAATCCAATCTGGCCTGTGTTTCCTGTGGATGTGAAATGTCACCTTTATCCCTTAAGTTGTGAGTCTTCTTATGAGCTTTACACAGATCCACTGACAGATATGTCTATCGTTGCATCCAGTGAAACAATGTTTTACTTTACCATAGACTTTTAATGAGTTTTGAGATTTGGTAGGTCAAGTCTTCTCAAGCATATTCTGGCTACTTTTTTTTTTCTTTTGCTATTTTTTTTCCCTACATTCTATTCTTTTAGAATAAATTGTCAAATTTCTCTAACAAAATGTCAGTTTGGATTTCAGCAAGCACTGCAAATAATGTACAAGTAAACTGGTGGAAATTGATTTCTTTACAATATTAACAAATTTACAATCTTTACAAAACACTGAATCTCTCTATTGAGTATATCTTTTTATTTAAGTAATCTTTAATGTCTTTCAATAACATTTTAAAATATTCTCTGAAAAGGTCTCTGTATACAGTTTGTAAAATTTATTCCTAGGTATGCTTTTTTTGTTGTTATTAATTTGGTTTCACTTTAAAAACTATAATTTCTAACTTGTTATAGAAATTGTGTAGAGTGAAAATGACTTTTGAATATTAATTTTAAACTTGGTTACCTCTGCTGCTGCTGCTAAGTCACTTCAGTCGAGTCCGACTCTGTACGACCCCATAGACGGCAGCCCACCAGGCTCTGCCATCCCTGGGATTCTCCAGGCAAGAACACTGGAGTGGGTTGCCATTTCCTTCTCCAATGCATGAAAGTGAAAAGTGAAAGTGAAGTCTCTCAGTCACGTCAACTCTCAGTGACCCCATGGACTGCAGCTGACCAGGCTCCTCCCGTCCATGGGATTGTCCAGGCAAGAGTACTGGAGTGGGTTGCCATTGCCTTCTCCATGGTTACCTGTATTATTGATTAATATAATTTGTAGGTTGTTGGGGGTTTTTATGTATACAACCTGATGTGAATAATGACACATTATTCTAATGTGTCATTTTCTAATTACTCTAATGTGTCATATTCTAATTCCTTTCTAACCCTTATTTATATTCTTTGTTTCTTCTTGTTGTTTTACGGCTCTGACCAGAATCAGGAGAACAGTGGAATGGGTATGGTGGAATTGGGCACCATTTTCTTACTCTTGATTTTCAAGGAAGTGCTTTTAATGTTTCACCCTTATGCCATTAGGTTAGGTTTTGAGTAGATAACCTTAACCATAGTAAGAGCATTCCCTTCTATTTCTTACCTTGAATTTACCAAGAGTTTCTTTTTTTCTTTAATTGTGAGTATGTGTGGAATTTTATCAAATGTACTCTGTGCCCCTACTGAAGTGTTAAGTGAAGTTTTTCTGTGTTAATGTGATGAACTATGTTTAGAGTTTTGCTTTTTTTTTAATGGTAACCATTCCTGCATCTGTAGAATAACCCCTACTTGGTCAGAATGTAGTGTTTATTCTTCATACTACTGGATCTAGTATACTCTTATCATGTCTAAGAATTTTTTCCATGTAGATAAATGAGTGATGTCATTCCATAACTTTAATTTATTATACAGTACTTGTCTGACTTTGGTGTCATAGTTCTCTGGCTCTTAGAGATAAGTTGAATAATGTTCCCCTATTTTTCTGTTTTCTGGAACAGTTTATTTAATATGAAATTGCTGTCCTTGTAGGCAATAATGAAAATTCTGGAATTTCAGGAAAAAAGTTTCAGTCCACCAATATGTACCCCTAGCACTGAAGTTTTCTTATACAAGCATATTAAATATTATATTTAAAGTAAGGGAGTTTTGGAGATGGAGAAGGCACTGGTGACCCACTCCAGTGTTCTTGCCTGGAGAATCCCAGGGATGGAGGAGCCTGGTGGGCTGCCGTCTATTGGGTCGCGCAGAGTCGGACACGACTGACACAACTTAGCAGCAGTTTTGGAGAAGGAAATGACAACCCATTCCAGTTTTCTTGCCTGAAGAATTCCATGGACAGAGCTCTGAGCCTGGTGCACTACAATCCATGGGGTCACAAAGAGTCGGACATGACTGAGCGACTAAGCACAAGGTAGTTTTAGATAGTATAAACTGTACTAGCTCTCCAATTGACTATAACTTTATTGAAAGAGCTTTTGATTTTTGGCATCCAAATGAGGACAGTGAAGGTAGCCCACTGGAGAAAGTTCCAGTGAGTCTGGTACATGCAAATGATAATGCTGGTAGCTGTTTCACTTGGGTTGAACAGACCACAATAACCATCATCAGAATTTTCTCTAGTCTCAGTATATGCATATTCATGTGCTTTAACAACATCCAGACCTTGTCCAGATAGTTTTTTTTTAATTGTCATGCAATTTCTATTTTCTTTTTCATAGGCTTTGAGCCTCTCCAAAATAAGTCTTAGTCTTTGATCTCCCATCAATCATTGTGCCCAACTGTCCAATTTTTTGACCTTGTTTAATTGTAGCCAAGTGTTGATGTCTTGTATTGGACACTGCTTAAGTTTGCAACAAACGTCTGAATTATAGCTTGTAGGCTAGAATTTTTGTTTAGGGGTGATTTAAAACAAATTTAGATCCCTTTTGTGATTCAATTTTGAAAATCATATTCCCAGAATGAAATTTTTAAAAATAATTTTATGAGAGTATAGCTGATACAAAATGTTGTGTTAGTTTCAAATGTATAGCTAAGTGAATCAGTTATACATATACATATATCCATTCTTCTTTTTTTTTATTACAGAATATTAAGAATATTTTTATTACAGAATATTAAGTAGAGTTCTCTGTGCTGCACAGTAGGTCCTTATTATCTATTTTATATATAGTGGTGTGTATATGTTGAACTCCTAATTTATCACTTCCCTCCCACATTTCCCTTTGATAACCATAAGTTTGACTTCAAGATCTCTGAGTCTATTTCTGTTTTGTAAATAACTTCATTTTTACCTTTTTTATTAGAGTCCACATATAAGTGATATCATATGATTTTCTTTGTCTGACTTCACTTAGTATGATAACCTCTAGGTTCATCCATGTTGCTGCAAATGGCATTAGTTCAATCTTTTTTATGGCTCAGTAGTATTACATTGTATATATGTATGACATCTTTATCCATTCCATTGTAGATGAATATTTAGGTTGCTTCCATGTGCTGTTTATTATAAACAATGCTGCAGTGAACACTGGGGTGCATCTATCTTTTTGAAGGTTTTCTTCAGATATATGCCTAGGAGTGGGATTGCTGGATCATATGATGTTTCTATATTTAGATTTTTAAGGAACCTCCATACTGTTCTCTATAGTGGTTGTACCAATTTACATTCCCACCAACAGTGTAGGTGAGAATGCACCTACATTTACTCCACACTCTCTCCAGCATTTATTGTTTGTAGATTTTTGGATAATGACTATTCTGACCTGTGTGAGGTGATAACTTCATTGTAGTTTTAATTTGAATTGCTCTAACAATTGGGGTCGCAAAGAGTTGGACACAACTGAGCGACTGAACTAAACTGAAAAATGAGTGAGGTGGAGCATTTTTTCATGTGCTTTTTGGCCTTCTGTATATCTTCTTTGGAGGAATGTCTATTTAGATCTGCTCATTTTTTGATTGGGTTGTTTGGCTTGTTTTATATCAAGCTACATGAGCTTTCTGTATATTTTGGTGATTAATCCTTTGCCAGTTGTTTTGTTTGCAAATATTTTCTCCCATTCTGTGGGTGGTTTGTTCACTTTGTTTATGGTTTCTTTTGCTGCACAAAAGCTTTTACATTTTAGTTAGGTCCCATTTGCTTATTTTTGCTTTTATGTTCATTAGGAGGTGGATCAAAAAAGATCTTGCTTCAGTTAATATCAGAGAGTGTTATGCCTATGTTTTCTTCTGAGAGTTTTACAGTATCTGGTCTTATATTTAGGTCTTTAATTCATTTTTAGCTTATTTTTGTGTATGGTGTTAGGGAATGTTCTAATTTCATTTCTTTTACATGTAGCTGTCCAGGTTTTTCAGCATCACTTATTGAAGAAACTGTCTTTTCTCCACTGTGTATTACTGCCATTGCAATAGATTAGTTGACCACAGGTGCACAGATTTATCTCTGGACTGTCTATTCTGTTCCATTGATCTATATTTCTGTTTTTGTGCCAGTATCACACTGTTAAAAAAATGAAACCAGTCCCTCTAAGATCAGGAACAAGACAAGGATGTCCACTCTTGCCACTTTTACTCAACACAGTTTTGAAAGTCCTAGACATGGCAATCAGAGAAGAAAAAGAATAAATGGAATCCAAATTGAAAAAGAAGTAAAACTGTTATTGTTTGCAGATGATATGATACTATCCATGGAAAATGCTAAAGAGGTTATCAGAAAACTACTAGAGCTCATCAATTGATTTGGTTAAGTTGCAGGATACAAAATGAATATACAGAAATCACTTGCATTTCTATACACTAACAAAAGATTAGACAGAGAAATTAGGTAAATAATCTTATTTACCGTCACATCAAAAAGAATAAAATACCTAGGAATAAACCTAAGGAGGTAAAAGACCTGAACTCAGGAAGCTATAAGCTGCTGATGAAGGAAATCAAAGATGATATAGACAGATGGAGAGATATACCATGTTCTTGGAATGGAAGAATCAATACTGTCAAAATGACTATATTATCCAAAGCAATCTACAGATTCAATGTAATTAATATTAAATTACCAATGGCATTTTTCACAGAACTAGAATTTAAACAATTTAAATTTGTATGAAAACACAAAGACCCTGAATAGCCAAAGTCATCTTAAGAAAGAAAAACAGGGCCGGAGGATTCAGATACCTGACTTGAGACTACACTACAAAACTACAGAATGATATCTTTGAACTATCCTTGAATAATCCTTTCACTAACAGAACTTTTCTCCAGGCCAGACGAAACTTCTGCCTGCTTCATCTGAACGATGGTTCAGTTTAAATTTATATAAAAGATAGATTTGCATGTCTTTCAGAGACATTATATATTGTTTACTTCTGTGGAAAAATAAAAATAAACTCAAGAACTCAACAAAATTAAAAGACACACTACTGTTATAAATTCTCAATAGCAAAAATGGAATTATATTTATATCAAATATGTAACTCATAGTCAATTTTCAACTGAACAAATGTTGACACTACCTGTGGTCCACTCTAACATATGACTGGAATAATCTGTTTCTCAAAAGTGTGGTAGAAAGTGCCCATAAAAGTGAAAGTGTTAGTCACTCATTCATATGCAACTCTTTGTGACCCCATGGATTGTGGCCCACCAGGTTCCTCTGTCCATGGGATTCTCTAGGCAAGGATACTGGAGTGGGTTGCCGTTCCCTTCTCCAGGGGATCTTCCTGACCCAGGAATCGAAGCCAGGTCTCCTGCATTGCAGGCAGATTCTTGACTACTGCCTCAGCCACCAGGTAGAACTTGCCCATAAAACCACATAAGTTACATACACAGTTGTGCATGCTCAGTCGCTTCAGTCATGTCCAACTCTGCAACCCTAAGAACCATAGCCCACCAGGCTTCTTTGTCCATGGGATTCTCCAGGCAAGAACACTGGAGTGGGTTGCCGTTTCCTCCTTCAGGGGATCTTTCCCACCCAGGGATCAAACCCAGGTCTCCAGTGCCTCCTGCAATGCATCCACACACCTGGCTTCATGTAATAACTGGTGAAAACTGAGTAACATCTCTAATCCAGTTAGGGCTGAGTTTGATGTTGCACTACAGTTATAAAAGGTAACACCACTGGGGAAAGAGAGTTCACAGAATTCTATTCAACTCTATTTTTGCAACTTCTTGTAAGCTTCAGTCAGTCAGTCAGTTCAGTTGCTCAGTCGTGTCCCACTCTTTGCGACCCCATGAACCGCAGCACGCCAGGCCTTCCTGTCCATCACCAACTCCTAGAGTCCACCCAAACCCATGTCCATCTAGTCAGTGATGCCATCCAACCATCTCATCCTCTGTCATCCCCTTCTCCTCCTGCCCCCAATCTTTCCCAGCATCAGGGTCTTTTCAAATGAGTCATCTCTTCACATCAGGTGGCCAAAGTATTGGAGTTTCAGCTTCAACATCAGTCTTTCCAATGAATACCCAGGATTGATCTCCTTTAGGATGGACTGGTTAGATCTCCTTGCAGTCCAAGGGACTCTCAAGAGTCTTCTCCAACACCACAGTTCAAAAGCATCAATTCTTCGTCACTCAGCTTTCTTCACCATCCAAATCTCACATCCATACGTGACCCCTGGAAAAACCATAGCTTTGACTAGACGGACCTTTGTTGGAAAAGTGATGTCTCTGCTTTTTAATACGTTGTCTAGGTTGGTCATAACTTTCCTTCCAAGGAGTAAGCGTCTTTTAATTTCCTGGCTGCAATCACCATCTGCAGTGATTTTGGAGCCCAGAAAAATAAAGTCAGACACTGCTTCCACTGTTTCCCCATCTATTTCCCACGAAGTGATGGGACCGGATGCCATGACCTTAGTTTTCTGAATGTTGAGCTTTAAGCCAACTTTTTCACTCTCCTCTTTCACTTTCATCAAGAGGCCTTTTAGTTCTTCTTCACTTTCTGCCATAAGGGTGGTGTCATCTGCATATCTGAGGTTATTGATATTTCTCCCGGCAATCTTGATTCCAGCTTCTGCTTCCTCCAGCCCAGTGTTTCTTATGATTATTTCAAAAACTAAAAAGTTAGTAAGAAAACACACAGGCCTGCTGCTTGATACTTTCATGTATTAAAAATGCTTTTTTTGGGGGGGGCGTTAAACACATAGAAAGCATGCTGCATTTACTTCTCAATCTAACTCACTATTGCTCATATTGATTAGGAATGGAGTCTTAAAAGACTTGTGTCAAAGAAGCAGGTTTCACATTTCTCTTTCTCAAACTTTGCTCTTAGAAAATTTGATCTCTGTGAAAGCAAGAATCATAGGTATTTAAAAAAAAAATCCCAGGGAGGTTAACCTACAGTTGTCTGTCATCCATCTTAACTCTACATTAGTATAATCTAGGTTTGACTGCAATTAAAGAGGCAGCAATGAAAGGGATGCCCAGAGAACTTCATAAAGATGATAGTTTAATCCATGAATAAGAAGTAATAATTGGAGCATTACTGTAGCAAATTCCATTACAGGCTTTACACTCTCAGGTTTCTAATACTAATTTAAAATCACTTTGATTCATCTGGTGCCAAAGTGTCACCACTGTATTCTGATCCCTGGAGTTCCAAAGATAATTCTGTGCTTCAACTGGAAAGCTCTCTGTCTGCTCCCAGGTGTAGAGCCATCCTTTCAGCTGACTGGAGGAAGGTCTTCTTTTGTCACCTCTCCCGTCTGTGCTGCACTAAGTGTCATCTCTCCCGCCATGTGGCCCTCCACTTGTCGTTTCAATGGACGGCTAGGCAGCTGTTAATAACAGGAGTCTATCCAGAAACACCATAATCAGAGACCACATTCAACAGCAGCTCAGAAAGTAGTGACTAATGTGAGGCTTTTAGCACCTATTGAATGCCATCCTTTTCAAAGAGGAGAGTCAAAGTGACTTTTTTGAAAAAACTCACTTTGTGAAATGACACAGTTCTCTATCCACTCTTTTTTCCCCTGAAATATAAAGGGTCCAGTTTCATTTGTGTGTTTATTAAAAAAAAAAAAAAGCTAATAGATACTTCAAGTCATTGGGGTACTTTCAATTCTAAAAGTCTCTTTCTAATGTTTTGAAGTTGAAATGGCAGAAACATTTTTATACACTTGGTGATTTCTTTTCCTGCCATGGGTTTCCCTGGATGTCTCAGGCTGGTCAACCATATTTATGTGCCTCAAATCCTTGTGACAGACACCTACCACAAGGATGGGAGAAGAAACTTAAGTGCCAGTGGAACATCTGACGCTGCCAGAGGTCTCTGAGACAGAAAGAATGAGCATGCTCTCCTGTGCCTTTGTAGGGAAGAAAAAGAGTCAGAGGGAACATGAACTGGGGCAGTATTCCAAGATGACGGGGCTTCCCACGTGGTTCAGTGGGTAAAGAATCCACCTGTAATGCAGGAGGTGAGGGTTAGACCCCTGAGTCAGGAAGATTCCATGAGGAGGGCATGGCAAACCCACTCCAGTATTCTTGCCTAGACAATCCCTTGGACATAGGAGCCTGGTGGGCTACAGTCCATAAGGTCACAAAGAGTTGGACACGACTGAAATGACTTAGCACGCACGCACACATTCCAAGGTGATCACCACCCACCGGGCCTCAAACTTGTATGTACACAGCAGGGGCTGACTCTGTCTCAGTTTCTTCAACCTTCCACCAAGCTTTCATTGATTTTCATTTTCTTCACACATAGACCATCTCCTTAGATTCCCAGGGAGCAGGCCATTTGGTGGAAGAAAGTTGAGTACCTCTAAAGGAATTCAAGTAAATTACTTTTTTAGTACTGTCATTTACTTCATTAAAACTTGACTTTGTCTAAGTCACTATTAGGAAAAAGAATTCTAATATTTCACACATTCCCTATATTTATCCTATAAATACAATATCTTATTTCCAATGACTCATCTTTGAGAAATAGGTGATGTTTTATAGACAGATAAACCCATGCTCACCAAAGACCAGGATCCTGATTTTAAACTCCCAGACCCCACTAGTTCCCAGCTATCCCTGCCACCCTTGATTTGACCTGCATCATCTCCAGCCTCTTAACTTTGAGCAAAGGGACCACTAATGACCTTTGTTTCAGAATCTCTTGTTTCAGAGGCCAGTCACTGGCAGCTGATAAAATATAAAGAGTAGAATCCTGTTTGACTTTTAAGAATGACAGGCAAAACTTGACACTGATGGCTCTTATCTTTGCTGGATTTCAGTTTGAAAATGTGAAGACACGTTTCTCACCATCTGAAGATCCGCTAACAATGGGGTCTGAATCCCTCATGATTATTATTATACTCTGATGGTTAGACGCAGATCTGGGCCACAGGATGGAAACAACCGTGTTGTTTCCCGTGTGGCCATGCCTCCCCTGGCCCCCTGCAGAAGATGCTCCATTAAGCCAGGAGCCAGCTCAGAGCTCTTTTATCCTTTGCTCTAAGGGAGACACAGCTGTCCAGAGTTGACCCTCCAGATAAAACCCATCTGCCACCCCTGAGCTGACAACATGTATAACCTGGAGTAGAGAGCTCACCAAACAAACAGGAGTTACAGATTCATAAAGACTAAAAGAGTAAAATGATTTCGGAACTATAGGAAATGATATTTTTAATGAGATAAAGTCAGAGAAAACTTACTGACCTCTTGCAGGATGTCTGAGGGACGATTTAGTAAGTGGGTGAGGGAAAGGACATTTAGAAAGAGGAATCCACTCCACCTTGCTTGAGCGTATTAGATATTCACAGGCCAAACGTAAATGATTGACCACTACTTGCTCTCTGTGTTTTGTCAGTTTGGCAAATAGATCAGTAATTGTATGGCAAGTCAGCAATCAATACGTGCGTCTGCATACTGTGTGCCACATAGAGAGTAAAAATCACTAAGAATGAGTATTGTTTAATGTTGGGTAATGCAGGTGGTGCTAGTGGTAAAGAATCTGCCTGCCAATGCAGGAGAACTAAGAGACGATGGTTCAATGCTTGGGTTGGGAAGATCCCCTCGAGGAGGAAATGGCAACCCACTCCAGTACTCTTGCCTGGAAAACCCCATGGACAGAGAAGCCTGGAGGGCTATAGTCCATGGGGTCACAAAGAGTCGGACATGACTAAAGTGACTTAGCACAATGCAAACTGCTGCTTCAACACAAATGACTATCCTTTTTAGTGAGGGACATTAATTTCTTCTTCTGTTAAAGCTCGACATCTAATCCCAAATATAAGACAGCATGCATGGCAGAACACAGACCCTGGCCTCAGCTCTGCCCTTTATGGCTTTGTGAAATTGGGTAAATTACTCCACCTTTAAAAATGAGGAAAATAATACCCACATCATATTGTTATTAAAATTAAATGAATTCATATTTGTACGTTGCTTAGAATAATGGCTGGCAAGCAGTACTGTCAGAACTTATTAAATCAACAAAAAAAATCTCTTCTTAAAGTGTGTTAACATGGAATAATTGTAGATGTTATCAAGTCTGGTTGAACTGCAATAAATATAATTATTTCTATCATTTAGCTAAAGAAACTAAGTAAGACCCAGCAAAATAAAATATCTTGTTTAAGGATCCAATACCTGGCAAAACTGAGATACTTAAATCAATTTACATAGAACACTGCCAAAGAGAAACACACACCAGTTCTCTTGCTTCCCTAATTAAAAAAATAAAAAATCATTAAAAGATAAAAAAGAGACGGGTAAATAGGCTGAGATTCCATCATTTATGCCCTGATAATGTAGGCCAGCACCTGTCTACATGGTTGGATCAAAGTATGTGACATGGACCCTCCCTTCTGCTGACTCACCCTGGCTCATCAACAGAAACTAGAGGTGAGACAGACGTAGGAGGTCCCCACAAGGCCCACCAATTATACAGGAGCATGACGGACATGAGAGTGATGCTAGCAGGGAGAACCACTGTTTCCTTTGTCCCGGGTAGTGGTGCTCAGCCCTGTTAATAACTGGATTATTTCTGTGTGCCATGTCACTTCAAAACAGTGGTAGACCAAAAGACCACCTTAACAACAATTACATTAAATACAAATGCTCTAAGTGTACCAAATAAAAGATAGTGATCATTAAATTGAACAAAAACATAAAAAACCTCAGACTCATACTCCCTTGAAATATCCTAACACAGATAGGTTAAAAGTAAAAGGATGTAAAAATGTGTACTAAGCAAACACTTTCCAAAAGGAAATTGGGTTATATCTATTCATACTAGACAAAGTGGATTTGAACAAGGAAAATTACAAGAACAAAGAAGCCTCATTACATAGGAATAAGGTGAATGCACTGAGAAGACATATCATCTTTAATATGTGTGCACACACAGAGAAAAACCAAAACCAAAAAAAACATATTAAAACACAACTGGAACAACGGCAGGGAGAAATAAATCCACAGTCATAGTTGGAGGCTTTCAGTTTCCTTTTTGAGCAATGGAACAAGGAGACAAAAAATCAGCAAGACCACAGAAGTACCAAACAATACCACTCCACTGAAAAACAGTTGAATACACATTCTTTTCAAGTGCATAAGGAACACTTGTCAGGACAGACCACATACTGGGTCATAAAACAACCACAACACATTTTTAAAAAATTAGGTATTGAAATCATACAAAGTATATTCTCTGACCACTGAGGAATTAATCTAGAAATCAACAACAGAAAAACATCTGGAAAAATCTCCAAATTCTTAGAAATTAATTATTTCTAAATAATCCATAGGTCAAAAAGCAAGTATCAAAGGAAATTTGAAAAGATATTAAATTGAGTGAAAATGAAAATACAACATATCAAATCTGTGAGATAAAGCTTAAAGTAGTGCTTAGAAGAAAACATGTCATTAAATGCGTGTATTAGGAAAAAAGAGGCCTCAAATGAATACTGATTCCATCTCAGGGAATTAGAAAAGAAGAGCAAAATAAACCAAACTTATAAGAAATAAATAAAGACGAGAGCAAGGGACTCTTGAGAATCCCATGGAGAGCAGGGAGATCAAATCAGTCTATCGTAAAGGAAATCAACCCTGAATACTCACTGGAAGGACTGACGTTGAAACTGAAGCTCCAATACTTTGGTCACCTGATGCAACGAGCTGACTCACTGGAAAAGACTGATGCTGGAAAAGATTGAGGGCAGGGAGAGAAGGCAGTGACAGAGGATGAGATGGTTGGATGGCATCACTGACTCAAAGGACATGAGTTTGAGCAAACTCCGGGAGATAGTAAAGGACAGGGAAGCCTGGTGTGCCGCAGTCCATGGGGTCACAAGGAGTTGGACACAACTTAGCAACTGAACAACAAAGGTAAGAGCAGAAAACCATAAAATTGAAAATAGCAAAAAGGTAAGAGCAAAAAGGTAAAATTGAAAATAGCAAAAAGGTAACATTGAAAATAGCAAAACAATAGTGAAATCAATAAAACCAGAAGCCGATTCTTAGAAAAGCTCACTAAAATTGCTAAACTTCTAAACAGACTGATCAAGAAAATGAGAGTAGAAACATATTACTATATCAGGAGTGAGAGAATGTTACCATTACAGACCCAACACACATTAAAATATTACAAGGGAAACTGTGAATAACTCTAACCACATACATTCAAAAACTCAGATGAAATGAAACAGTTCCTTGGAAGACACAAACTGCCAAAACTCACTGAATAAGAACAGATACAGTTTTGATAAGAGATTATATGCTCCAGCTTCATCTTTCTCAAAGCATAGAATTCTAGAATATCAGTGGTTATCACGTACAGCCCTCTGGGTCCCCTTTTTCTCCTTTCAGCCACTGTAGCTTTGCTGCTCCACATATTGACTGTACAAAGGGTTCTGAAGCTCCCACAAGTGTGAAAACCACTGATCAGAATCAAACTCCACCGTTTTACCGATAGTAAATCAAGATCCATGTCAAATTTACTGTTACTGCGCTGTACTGTATATGCCATTTATAAATTACCTATTATTCTGTTCTCTTCAAATTAATAAAGTGATTTCATGCAAAAAAAAAAAAAAGAAAAAAGAATAGATACAGTTCTATATCTGTTAAAAAAAGGTGAAGTCATAGTTAAATGGCACAAGTCAGTATGGACTAAGCAAAATAACTAAGACCAACTTGGGGATGCAGAGCTCTTTATTTTTTCCTCTAGTGAGGAACCAACTGGTTCCCCAATCTGGGATTTTTGCTGTCAGTTTATTTAGGGAAAGGTGCTGAGTAGTAGGCTGAGAACTACAGATTTTGAGCAAATGTCTTGAAATAGGAGACTGATATGACAAATGACTCTAAAGATCTTATTCTTCTTAAGGAGATTATTTTAGCAAATGTTACAGAACAGACATCTACTGGGCTTCCCTGTTAGCTCAGATGGTAAAAAAAAAAAAATCTGTCTGTAATGCAGAAGACCTGGGTTCGATCCCTGGGTTGGGAAGATCCTCTGGAGAAGGGCATGGAAACCCACTCCAATATTCTCACGTGGGGAATCCCATTGACAGAGGAGCATGATGGGCTCCAGTCCAGGGGGTTGCAAAGAGTCGGACATGACTAAGTGACTAACACACTGGAATAGACAGAATCTAGAGACAAGAATACTAGGAGAATGTTAGCAAAATGTACTGGTAAAGATTTGAGTGAGGCAGGCAGCTTTCGAAAATGAATGTAAGGGGCACATCCCTCGCGGCAGGTGTGGGGACTGAGCTGCGCATTGGAGGCCTCGTGGTCAAAGGCTTCTTTGTGGGGGCCAGGCCGCACCGACCCGGCTCCTTGGTGGAGAGGAGACGGGGGGCCGGGACAGCACCATTGCCGCCCGCAGGTGCGGGGCCCCGGAGTGACCCCAACTTCAAGAACAGGCCATGAGAATGAAGAAAAGAAACAGAAGCTTGCCAAGGAGAGAGCTGGGCTTTCCAAGCTACCTGACCTTAAAGATGCTGAAACTGTTCAGAAATTCTTCCTAGAAGAAACACAGCTTGGTGAAGAAGGACTAGCTCAAGGTGAATATGAGAAGGGTGTGGACCACCTGACAAATCCAACGGCTGTATGTGGACTGCCGTAGCAGTCACGGCAAGTGTTGCAAAAACTCTTCCACCACCAGTGTTCCAGATGATTCTCACTGAGCTCCCAACAATTAGTTAGAGAATTGTAAGTGCTCACAGCTTCGCTAAAGATGATGTAGGATGAGAAACAAATGTCGACATAATGATGTCAATGAAAGCATTCACTCGGGAGATGATCGGCTCTGGGGCAGGAAGGGCAGATAAGCCTGTTACGGACTGTCCTCCACACTGGAGCCTCCCAAAGTTAGTTTTTACACTGTGTAGATCCATTTGTCTGTTTTATTTATTTTTCCCAGTGAAAAGTGTATTTTTGCTAGAGAGCTTTTCATTTTATAAGTACCCTCTGAATTACTGAAATATGCATTTTGTTTATTCCTCAAATGTGTAATTAGAATGTACATATAACATCCCATTACTTACATTAAAAATACCCAGTGTTTAGTTTTGAAAGATAGGCCAAAAAAAGTGTAGAAGAAAACTGAAGAATGCACTTTTTTTTTTTTTTTAAGCTGATACATTTTGCTCTACATCAGAAAGTTGGCTGGAAACTTGTGTTGATCAAGACTGAGCATTAAAATAGATTATTTCTTTCCATTTAATCTCTTAAATATGTGCAATGTGCTGCTATGTTACAATAACTTCACCCCCACCCTTGAAATGTTTTCTTTAAATCAGTGGGTTTGATGTGTTCTGGATATTTATCTCCTTGTATTTTAGATAACATGTAGTTGCAGATAGCACCAGGAATTAGATCTTTGTACATTCTTAACCTGGCTGAGTAAGCTTTACCAGTTAATGTCTGCCTACTTGCCTCATATATAAAGTGAGGAAGTGGGTCTGCAAATTCAGCTTCTCATTCCTTTGGTTCTGTGCAGCATTTTCAAACCCTCTTTCTGAGGGAAATACCTGTTTGGGCAGCCAGCCCTTGCATTTGTTTATACTCTGAATTTTGCATGCTTGCCTGACTTAGTACTTCTGAATTGGTTTTTTAAAAGGTATAATGTGTTGATTTTCACTGAAATCATGGTTCTGTCACTGCTGCTGCTGCTGCTGCTAAGTCGCTTCAGTCGTGTCCGACTCTGTGTGACCCCATAGACGGCAGCCCACCAGGCTCCCCCATCCCTGGGATTCTCCAGGCAAGAATACTGGAGTGGGTTGCCATTTCCTTCTCCTGTGCATGAACAGGAAAAGTGAAAGTGAAGTCGCTCAGTCATGTCTGACTCTTAGCGACCCCATGGACTACAGCCTACCAGGCTCCTCCGTCCATGGGATTTTCCAGGCAAGAGTACTGGAGTGGGGTGCCATTACCTTCTCCGGTTCTGTCACTACTTTTATAAATTAACCTGAAATGTAACCTTCACGGTAACTGGGACGATATGCTTGTTCCCTTTTGCTTTTATCCTCAGTGTACTTCCTTAATCCCCTACCAGCCCTTATCTTGTATGAGAATAAGGTGTAACTTTGTGGCTGAAGGCTTGAATGAAGACAATGGGATCTTTTATTCTCTAAATAGTGACATATTATCTGTAGCCACAGACTCAATATCAGACCTAAGAATAAAGATCCTTGGTATAAAAAAAAAAATGAATGTGAGGGATAAACCTAAGAATTGGTATAGTTTGTACAAAACTACATGTTTATTTTTCTCCAAGTAAGTTATTTTTCTACAAGAGATAATGTATAGCTATGCTTTTGGGGGTAAAAAGCAGTATATAGTAAATATTTCTAAAGCATCTGGAAAAAGCTGCCTAGTTTAATACCCCTCTCCCTCATCTGTTTAAGGCAGTTTAACATGTTTTGAACTGGTTGCATTTTCCACAATGTTTTTGGTTTGGTTTTTTTTTTTGACATTAAAATGACTGAATTCTCCAAGCAGAAAATGAGAACCCTGAAATAGAGGCAGAATAACAAGTACTACCTCTGTTCCATCAAATATATAATTTAAATACACAATTAAGCTGCTCCTGTTTATGTGCTTTACCATTAAAATCTCCTTACCCTATACAAAAATCGAAATTACCCGACGGAAAATAACCAATTGGAGACTGAATGAAATGAGTCTGGTGGTCCCAGGGACAAGCACATTTAGCCAATGAGTGTCAGTAAAATCCATTTTTATGTGTAATTTTGAAAGTAAGCCTTTAGGTCAGCACAGAGTTTGTGCTTGTGCCAGGAGCTAAACAAATGTGGCCAAGAGAACAGCTCTAGCATAATGCTTTCAGTACTTCTTACTTCAGCCCCATCTGTTTAAACATTTCTGCAGTGGTGCCCAGAACAGCTTGTTGGTAGCATCTGAGGCATTTTCAAGGGGCAAATTTTTCTAAGGGCCAAATCAGCTTTAAAATATTCAGAAGGAAAATGGGATGGTCTTCTAAGCTCTTGCTACTCGAAGCATTGTTCACAGACAAGCACCTACCTATCCCGGAAGTCATTTCATCTGGAAGAAATGCAGAATCTTGGGCCCCATTCCAAACTACTGAATCAAAATGTCACTTCATTTTATCAAGACCTCCAGGTGACTGATATTGAAATCTGAGACATGGTGGTTTAAGCTCTTTGAGCAGGTTTTTGGAGGGGGGGTGTTGAGGGATGAGAGAATAAGGGCTGTTTTATTAATAAGAAGTAAGTGCTGATTCTTTAGGTGGGGGGTTGGCATCACAGCTGTGTGCCCCAAAGGAAAAGACCTCATTGAGAACAGCCTCTGCTGCCAGCCATGCTCAGACGTGTCATCTCTACTGTGGCACAGCAGAGCTCCCGGAGGCCTTTGGGATACTTGTCAAGTTCAGAGGCAGGAGTTTCAGTATCAGGCAGGTGGTATTAATGCTTTCTTTGCATATACTGGGTTGGCCAAAAAGGTCATTTGGGTTTTTCCATAAGATCTTATGGAAAAATCTGAACAACCTTCTTGGCCAGCACAATACACAGATCTACGTGTTTTTTGTAATTTGTTTTGCACCTATAAATTAACGACTCTTTTCAAGGGGCTGACCCATCAACACTTTTATCAGACCAAGATAAAATGATTAGATCCGTAAACAGTGTGACTTTTCAGTCACACAAAAAACCAGCTCTTTCCCACGGGAGGGACACAAAGTGAAAAGTTTCACTTCCTAACCCACGATCTGGAGAGATGCCAAGCAGTGTATTCAGGGTCCAAATTCAGTCTTTTTCTAATTTCCAAAGTGTAGTTCTGAGCCCAAATCCCTGGACACACATAGGACTCTGCCAGTAACACCCTGTTCAGGAGCAGGGAATCCATCGCGTTTTAGTCTCTGGCAGTCAGGACCTCCCTGTTCTGTTTCAAGATGAATCTTCCAGTTACATCTTTGTACACTTTGTTCTCAGGGATCTTTGTGGAAAGGACAGGCAGATTCAGATGTTCTAGCGGAGCTTGGCCCAGAGATTTTGTGCATGACAGAGCTCTGAGCTGGGCTTGGAGAGGGGCCCTCGCTTCTCCACTGGAGCTTGTGTCTCCTCCCTGGAGCAGCTCCTCTTGTGACCTTTAGCTGGTTCATCGATGTGATTCCATCTAGAAAGGACTATACAAAGTGGCATCTGAGTGTCCAGTGATGGTGGTTTAACCGTCTGCTTTTATTGACTGCTTACCCGGTCGGTCATTTCAGGGCTGCCTTATCATGCTCTGCTTGGATATTTACAATGTCCTTCACCGAATCATTCTCACAGGTTCTGAGGACCGTGCTGATGAGTTACCACATGGAAACCACACAGACTCCCTGGGCCCCCCCATTCCCACTGGAGACAGTGAGGAGCAGAGACAGGAGGCTCTGAAGACAAGAGCATCTGAGCTCTCGTCTCCTCGCGGTGCCGTCCTGGGAGGGTTACTTAAGCCTCCCTGAGCCTCGGCTTCTCACTGTGATGGGGAAAAATGGTATCTACTGTACAGCTGTCCTTAAGGATTAAGAGAGATAATACTCATTTAGCAAAACCACAAGCACTTAGGGAATCAAGAGGACTGTGCTCCCTTTCCTATCGATGGTGAATCTCTCAGTCTGGTTTCCCCAGAAAACTGAGCCTATGGCAAAACCGAAGTGCTAAAGCTTTGCTTGGACTTCCCCAGTGGCTCAGCCTTGAAAGAATCTGTGTGTCAATGCAGGAGCCGCAGGTTCAGTCCCTGGGTCAGGACAATCCCCTGGAGAAGGAAAGGGCAACCCACTCCAGTATTCTTGCCTGGAGAATCCCATGGACAGAGGAGCCTAGTGGGCTACAGTCCATGGGGTTGCAGAGTCGGACACAGCTGAATGCATGCACGCGTGTGCACACATTCCTTTGCTGAGGACACACTCAAGGGAGGCAGATGTGAAGGGACCAAGTGAGTGAGGGAGGAGAAGAGAGGCAGCGGGTCAAAGGCGTGCATGCCAAGCCATCCAGACTTTACCAGAGAAACATCCCGGCTGCTCAGAACACATGGGACACCCCCTGAGAGGGTGTGTGGACGCACTGGGTCCCCGCACAGTCCCTTGGGGAGGGGTAAAGGAGGAGAAGCCACCTGTTTGCTCCCATCTCCTGTTGCTGACTGGCCAGTCTCCTCCTTTTCTCCACCACTGGGTATCAGTTGCCCCAGAAGGGAGGTTCTGTCCCAAGAGCAGGGGCATCGAGCTCATGAAACGGCCTGAAGTAGCAATTTTTTACACCCGCCTCTCTGCAATCTGGAGCCTGGAAGATCCCTCCTGGAAAGCCAGTGGGGTGTGATGGGGGGCGCCAGTAAGGCCCTGGCATCTGTAGGGTAGCAGTGATGGAAGCACAAGGGCAGGAGGGGAGGGCCTGGTGGTGAGGTCAGAGGCTTGAAAGGAGGCACAGTTGGTTGGCCCTGCCTCCAGCAACACGGGAACAGCCGCTTGCTGCAGCAGGACCGCCTGCCTGGCAGCCAAGGGCAGTGAGGAATCAGCCTCCAATATGAGGATGGGGACAGAGCTCAGTGAGCCTGTTTGGTAAGGCTGTACCCAAAAGAATGCCACTGGTGCCAAGTGATCATCCTCGAGGGTCACCAGTAGCATCAAGTAGAAAAACAAGCCCAAACAAATCTGTGCAGTGCACACTGGGTCTGGTATTGTGAGAGCAGGATGTGGGTTTTCACCAGTCTACAAACATGGAAGGATGTGAAACTGGCTCATGACAGACACCGTTTGGGGGATTTTTAGTACAGGCGGTGTGTACGTGGTGAACTGCTCAGTGTATATGCACATGGGCTTTTAGAAGGTAGAAAAACACTTCATTTATTAAAACTTAAAAAAAAAAAATCTTGTCTCATACTTCATCTACAGAAACAAGCCAAGTGCCACCTCCTTAACAACGCCCGAGAGAAACAGAAGCTGCAGTGTGAGGGGTCACAGTGTACAGGCCTCAACTTGCAAGCTGGGCTACCTGTCTTTGAAGTCTAGCTGTGTCATTGAAGAGTTGTGTGACCTCAGGCAAGTTAACCACCCTGTGACTCAGTCTTCTCTACAAAGTGGGAGTGGACACAACCCCCTGTATTACAGGGTTGCCAGTGGGACACCACCTGTAAACTACAGTGCCTGGTATAGAACGAGCACAGTGTGTGCACTGACCACTACTACTAAATGAGTGACTCAGTATATAAGAGAAGTTTCAAACTTCAAATTGTGCTACAAAGCAGCAAGAAAATTCTGAAAAACAACAATCCACAAGATACCCAAACTTCAGAAATGATATGATTTGGTTCTTGTGTTAGAATGGTGTGTTACTGCTTTCTATGGGATGTTATGCTGGTCACGGGCCAGCCCTTGGTCCCATGAGGACTTTCGTTGTCATTGTTTCTATCCCATTTTTCCCTCTGGCATTTGATATATCTTTGCCAAATCCTTGAAATGGCTGATGCAGTCATTTCCTTCCTTAAAGGCCACGGCATGGGTGATGACCACTAAGATCTGTCAATAAGATAACCTGACTGGTGCACCCAAAGCCACCTCCTTAGCCTCAAATTGGAGACTGCATCTATGCATTTTGTCCATGGTGAGTTAAAAATGAATGTATCTTGTTCTTACATTGCTATGTGACATTTCAGAATTCAACAGCACATAATTATAGAAAAGTGTTCCAAACTACCAGTTTCTTTGAATACTGTACTTCACAACAATTCAGAGCCCTAAGCATCTTTATCAGTTATTTTCAAATGATTTCTTGGAGGAAGGCTGGTGTCTCAGCACTGCATGACTTTTCTCAACTGCTCCGAAAACTGCATTCAGATTCACTCCTAAGCTACTGAGCTTGCATCAAAGAATTCAGCCTTACAGCAAAAAAACGGCCTTTTCAATAAAAGTGATAAAAATAACTTAAATTTCCAGGGTGCTCTTCTTCTGAAAAATTCATAAAGCCTTTACAAGATTTGGTGAAAGGATTGTCATCCAGAAGAGATGGCATTTGATTGATACAGTTTCTCAAAGTTTAAATATATTTCTGAATATCTTTCTCATCTGCTGTAGCTGTATTTTCAGATGCAACTCATTTCAGTTTAACTTATTATGACACACATTTGTCTTGTTTTGCTTTTTTATGAAAACACAAACAGTAGAAGAGCTGAGTTCCTTTTCTTAGTTCTCTATGGTTCAGTCTCTCTGGATAACAGTTTGTTCCCAAGACCTTTCAGCTTGTTCAGCCACTCCCTGCTTCATCCTTCCCCTTCACTGCAGGGGTGTCCCCAGGGGGCACTGATGAATGGACACAGTGTTGATCCACCAGGACTCTGGGCCCACATTAACAGCCTTACTTTTTAATAGAGTGTCATATTCCACTGCCCAGGGTTCAGACCTCTGAGCTTGGCTTTTCCAGGAAGCTAAATCTCTAGCTTCCTCCCATTGTGTGATGGTGAAGACTCTCACCTGTATCCTTGGTGCATGTGAGTGCCTCACACACAGATCTGTGATGCTACCAAATGAACTGACATTTCTATACCCTGGAGTTCTCAACCTCTCAGTGTTTTTCAACATTTCTTTAATTTCATCCGCATTATCCAAAATTGCCAATTCTGCTTTAAATGTGTAATATGAAAATGTTTTCTATTTTTCAGAATCTTTATTTTTTTCTAATAATATATGTAATATATGTTCACTGTAAATAAAATTTAAATATCCACATGTAATTCCACCTCAAGGAAATGAATGATGCCCATACATTTTTTCAGTTTTGCTTTTGATTTTTTAAAAAAGATCAAAATTGGGATCATATTTGACTGGAATGAAGTTTAAGAAAAATTGGAACTTTTTCTTAAAGTGCTCTGAATGTCACCCACCAAGTATTTATAGATTTTCTACTGATTTAAGAAATTTTATATAATTTTGTGAACATTTCCCCAGGTGTTATTACTTTAAAAAAATATTTTCGAAAAACTGCATGAGTTTGCTGTTCGAAAGCATCTGAGGGTTTAGGTTCTCCTAAGCGCTCATGAAACTTTAGTTCAGTGATGGCTTGTGTTGCCTGTGATGTCACAGGAAGGAAAATAACAGTGGATCATGGCCCCTGGAAAGTGAAGGGACAGTTACAAACGTAGCTGACTTTGGTTTATGAGTATCAGTCAGGTCTCTACACAACAGAACCAATACAATACACACACACACACACACACACACACACACACATTTTTTTTTTTGGTAATAAATTGGTTCACATAATGGTGAGGGCTGGCAAACCTGCAGACCAGAAACTCGGGCAGGGTTTGTATGTCACAGTCTTGAGGTGAGGGGAAGTGGAATACTGTGCCCAAATTCATCAATCAGTGATCCCTTAACTAGTTGTTCTTTCGTATAGTCTGCAACCAGGCACTTAAAGACCAAAAGCCCAGAAGATGCTGTCTTGACCAAAAGCAAACTGATCAAAAGCTGTCTTGAAGAATAATCCAGAACTCAGAGACGTGCTTAAAGTCAAGTATTCCTTCCTGATTCTATTACTGAATCTATGTCAATTTAAGCAATTTCCATTTCTAAATGATTCTTATTTTAAAGGCCAAAACTCCACATTAGAATCGATCAACACTACTCACTACGGAACATTTAAGGAATAGGTTAATTCTCCCCTGTTATACTATCCAACAGCATAAAGAAATGAAAATCACCCCCATTTATTTTACAGACCTGAAGCCATAGCTTTAGGTTTCAAGAAGCCATGGCTCTGTCATGTCTTCACTGCTATTATTAGTGTGTGCGTGCTCCGTCGTGTCCGACTCTTTGCGACCCCATGGACTGCAGCTCTCCAGGTTCCTCCGTCCACGGGATTCTCCAGGCAAGAATACTGGAGTGGGTTGCCATTTCCTTTCATTTGGAAGCAAATCAGATCTTTCACAAATGCTCAGGGCTCTGCACAATGTATTACAGAAAGAAAATTTCAGAATAATCTGTATTATGAAGCACATGAAAAAGCTCCTGTAAACATCAGCCAGATGAGTTCAGAGCTTACCAGCCCAGGCACTGGCACAGAGAAAGCAGAACCAATGCTATTCAGGGATGAGATGTGTCTGGAGAAGTCATAAGATGGACAAGAGAGTTTAGGGTTTGGGCAAGAGTGGGATGGAGATGGTTTGCGACGAAATGTAAACCCCAGAGCAAGAGGCAGGGCTGGTTGATGAAGAGAAGACAAAGCACCTGTGAGCCAGCGGCTCCGCTCACAGCACCAAGGAGGAGCCGAGTCTGATGTTCCCTGGGCAGTGGGTACTCCGCAGGGCAGGGGTCTTCACCAGAGGTGGCAGAGAATGGTCCAGAAATGCTTTGGGAGAATGAGGAGAACAATGACCTCACTGCCTGACCCCAGGAACAACTACAATGATAATCATGAAGATGGACTATTAACAGTTATTGTTTCTTGAAGGCTTATTAGGTAGCAAATGTTGCACATGTATTTTTTTTAAATTAGAAATCTAGCAGTCTATTCACACTAAGTCAAACCAGTGGAATCAAAATATCATACATTTTTTATTGAGGCAAAAATTCCTCAGTTTTCTAAAATATATATATATACACTATACACATTATTTAGATATATGTATACAAAACAGAGCATCACAAGGACGCTGATACTGGAGAGGATAAATAACCAGAGGGATGACTCACACCTCTGAGTGCTTCCACACACTGAGGGAGAGGGCACAGACTTGTGATTCAGGGAAATTCGGTCCTGATCACTGTCAGTCTGTGGATTCTAACATGGATCAAAACAAAAGACAGCAGAAGATCAAGTGTTAGGTTGTTGGCCCAGATGAGGAGCCCAGGAGCAGAAAGGGGAAAGAGGGCAGAAGGCAGATTAGAAGCACTTAGAGAATCTGTCCCCAGGGCCTCTTTCATGTGCGGTCAGAGGCAGAGCAGAGAGAGCGGGCCTGGAGTCCATGAAAGACACTAGGCTAGGAGGAGAGCTGGCTGGCTTTATTTGTCTCTCCAGAGAGCTGGCATCACTGAATATATACATATTTTTTTTTTCTTTTTTTTTTCCCATTGACTATATATATTTTGCCCCCAATCTCTCATAAGGATAAGGCTTCTGGAGTCTTACATGTTATCAGCAAATATGTTTTGAGTCTCTACTGTGTGCTAACTCTGGTTGGTGCCCTGAGGGATACAAAGATGTAGAAAACAGGGCCCGTGCTCTCAAGAAACTGAGGGGCAAGTGGAGAATAAAGGTCATGACAAGTCAAGTAGTAACACGAGAAGTTAATGTTGAGACACAACAGAGTCATAATTAAGTACATGGCACTTGTGAAGTAAATGGTACGGATAAATAGTTGTCTGGATCCAGAGAAGAGAGGAAGACCCAGCTGCCATGCAAAGGTTTTAGTGGGGCCTGTGGAGGAGCTTTCACAGGGAGCGCGATGACCTCTAGACAAGTCAGGAGCAAAGAGCCTTCCAGACCTGGAGCAAGATACTGGCAAAGTCAGGGAGCGGGCAGCCAAGAAGCCAGAGGCAGCAGGCCCAAGCTAGGAAGGCCTTGAAGGTTGGGATACAGAGCCAAAGAAGCAGGACGTGTCCTGGGCACGGTGAGAAGCTGGGCGGGTGTGAACCCTCACTCTGTAAGTTGATTTCTCCTTAGAGGACTGGTCTTTAAAACAGTTCCATTTGGTTAGCTCAGGACACTCACAGTATCCAGTAAATTAGAGCCACTGATGAGGACCAGACACGAGGTTCCTCAAGGCCAGAGTCTGAGAGTTGTTAGCAACTGCTGTCTTGTGAGTTGGAGCATGAGACACCAAAAGCCTATCCAAAGGAACGCCTAACTTAGATGGGTTTGCCTTCTATGTTAAATGAGGGTTTTGGAGTAGACCTAAGAGGGAAAAATGCAGTAGGCAAAGCTGGGAGTTTATGGATCCACGAGAAGACACTGGGCAGGGCATATGCTGCAATTGACTGGTTCAAACCAGCCCAGGCAGGTGGACATGTTTCAGAGTTTGTGAGCTCTTGTGGCTTGAGGACAGGCAGGCCTGGTGTATCTGGCTTCAAGCTCATCACAAGGCCACACAAACATGCTAAGCCAAACCGGAAATGGTGACATCCCTCTTATTCTTGCATTCAAGTTGCATTGATGGACAAATGGCCATAAAGATAAGAAAGTGTTATGTGCATACAGGTGTTAAAACACACACACCAGACAATGACTAATGCGTGCCCTTACCTTGGAGTGCCCAAATAAAGACAAGCCACTTGAGGTGCAAAGGAATGTTGAGTGAAAATAGAATAAAATGCCCATTTCAGGTGTGGACAGATTAGTTTGTGAATTTAATTGCAGAAAGAAATGTTTATCAGTCTTCATATGACTTCTTCAAAGCCCTCTGTCTTTATTTTGCCACCACATTTCTATATTTGTGTTTTGGTAATTACCTTCTTCTTATTCTGATTTTTAAAGAATGGTGAAAATTATGCATTCAGACCAAAAGCCTTATAATCCTACCTTCCTTCTACATACCATCAGAATACTTAGACTCTCTCTTTGTTCTTCTATTACTTTTCAGCAAAGTCAATGTTACCTTTTAATTCAGTTTCACATGTTCAGCTAATAATCAGATCAGTCAATTATATGGGAGGAAGAAACACATAGGTAAAATTGGAAAAGGGGGGAAATAAGACTAATCAGAACTGCTTGCTTAGTAAGCCTTTTTTTTCCCCCTCTGCAAACACAAAAGTACATCTCAGTTCTATGCCCTCACAAAGGATTCTGAAACTTAAGTCAGAGATATTTTGAAAATTAATTGAGCTTTCCAGGTTCTTACAGGCAATTTTATAGCACACTCAATGGAATTGGAGATGCAGAGAGGACAGCCTTGTCTCTTCATTATTCTTGCCCTTGCTCTGGGCACGCTGGATGGATCACCAGCCTGTAGAAACCTATTTGTAACCATCTTGCTAGGTTCTCATCCCTGTGGAAGAGGCATCGAAGGAAGGAATGAATTCTTGTATCACCCAAAGTCCTGTCACTTGACAATGACCAGGGAATTAACAGCAAATCACCAATGAACGAAGCCATCACTGTGCACCACACCCCAGATCACTCCTGAGTTATTTCTCTGAAGAGTCTGTGAACTGATGTTTAGATTTCTGTCAGCACCACAGAAAACATCTATGATGCACTTCATGGGAGTACCAGACTGGACCCTGGCATTGCTCCTGAGCCCTGCTTTCCAGCACGCTGTGTGGAAAAGCACAGCACGCAGACTTCACCGTCTTAGAAAAGCAGCACCAGGCTGATTCACCTGGGTGTAACCAATTCTTAACAATCACTGTTTAGCACAAAAAGTGAGCAAAATGTCTGATGTGGGGAGGATGAGAAGTCTGAAGTTTTGGGGGAGAGATGGAAGTGAGCTCTGAAGGACAGGCTGGGATAACACATTTAGTAATTAAAGGCAAATCACTACCCCTCTTCTAGGAAATGAATCAGGATTTGGAAGAAGAGGGGCAAGTTTTATGATGTGTTAGAGCAGAGGGAAAGAGCTTAATGAACTGTGGAGGGGGACAGGAAGAGTTCCAAAAGTCAATGAACCGAGTCTCTCAGGACCAAGGAGCTCCACCTAGCACATGCCTGTCTACTGGAAACATTATGGTTTAAACATTGCTCAATGCTTGACGCCTCAGAACACCCTGTGCCCATCATCTGAGGTCAGTTTCATTTATCTCCGTCCCAGATCTCAGGAAGCCATGTGGCTGACCCCCCCTCCACTGACCCCACACCTTTCCGGGATCCCACACTGGACTACTCTCCAGCCACACTGGACCATTCTACAAACCCAAACATACTTTCAGTGGCTTCATTGTACATGCTCTTGAGGGGGTCCTCTCCTCTCTCCAAACACCTTTCTCTTTCGACCTTTTCAATGCTTATTAAATGTCAACTCTTTACAAAGGTTCTCCTGGCCCTTCTAAATGATTGTAATTGCTTTCTCCTCTGGACACCTATACCATTTTCTACTTGTAATGAAATTCAACCCATTTCATCATATATTATGGTTATCTTGCCCTAATCTGTCCCCATTTCCAATAGATGATTAAACGTGAGTATATGGATTTTTACTTCAATTTTCTCTAGATCCTTGCATGTACCTAGCACAATTTTTCTACACAGGACGTTTGTAATACATTCAGTTCAGTTCATTTCAGTAGCTTAGTCGTGTCTGACTCTTTGCGACCCCATGGACTGCAGCATGCCAAGCTTCCCAGTCCTTCACCATCTTTCAGAGTTTGCTCAAACTCATGTCCATTGAGTCAGTGATGCCATCCAACCATCTCACCCTCAGTCGTCCCCTTCTCCTCCCCACCCTCAATCTTTCCCAGGATCAGGGTCCTTTCAAATGAGTCAGTTCTTCGCATCAGGTGGCCAAAGTAATACATACTTGGTGAATAACACTGCGTTGGATTTTGGTGAATGATAATGAATCAGTGCTATGAAAATGGCTCCCTTTCTGCGGAGAACTCCTTTACTGAAGAGCAGGGCCAGGGTTCCACACAGCATGGGACTCGAGAGGCCAGATTATAAGTGGGGGTGGGGTGGGTTTGGTGGTAGGGGTTGCTGAATATGGGGCTGAGGGAATTCACGAGGCAGTACTGCACGGTGAAGCCAGAGTGGAGAGTGAAAAAGGGAGTCCAAAAGGAGTGTCACATGAAGAGGCAGCAGCCAACTGTTCACCACGAGTAAGCCGGCTGCATGGAGGATTGGCTAGAGGTGTGTCTCAGGAGCCTTCTCACAGTCACCAGAGCCGAAACGCTGGGATGTGGTTGAAGGGTTAAACAGAGTAAGCCCTTTAGGGCACGCTCCTCCTTGGGTGTTTCATCATTTAGGATGTCAAAGCCGGGTGTGTGCTGTTGTCTTAGTTTGGGTATCTTCAACGTAGTTTGGAAGAAGTTCTTTGGTAGGCCATCTTAATGACCTAGTTAGAGTCAGTTTTTCTTAATTTTCCTTTCAACAGTAAGCCTTCTAAGCATTCTTTCAATGCTCTGGGAACTATACCTGGCGAACAGCTTTCTCTAAGCCTCGTCTGACTGAGTGGGCTGGACGTGCCGCATTCGGGGGAGCTTTCCTGTCAGAGACAGAAGGCCGGAACTCACCAGCCTCCCAGAAGCTGGTTGTCAGCTTGCGTCTTTGGACTTTGATTTTTATTTTTTTGAGGTTCTAGATCTAGTGATAATGAGAGGAGGTATGGTGAAAAGAGCTCCACAGTAAACACCTAATACAAGCCCCACTTTTTTCACTGAAAAATTTTGTAGTTTAGCATTAGTTTCCGTGGACTTCAGATACCTTGCTTTTAAAATGAGATAATAATGCCAAGTAGTCCTGTTTATAAAGTCCTGCAAGTCATGAACTTTTTCTTGAGGTTTTCTTTCTTTTATCACTTAAGTTCATTAATATTTCTCAAGCACCTGTTTGTGTGGGACCCTGGACTGAAGTGCCCACATGCCACACCTTGGGCTTCTTATTCCATCGGACCAATCTGTCTTTCGGTACCAGTGCTTTCTATGGTCCTAGCATGTCTCTGCAATCTAGAAAAATATCGATACTGAAACCATAGGTATGTGTCTCATCACTTTATAAGTGTTTTTGTAAAAAGAAGATGACAAAAAGCACTACATGACGACGCTGCTCTAAGGATGAAGTGAGACGGGAGTTAGGAGGGCTGTGTGAACTGTGAAGGGCTGCGGAGGAGTCAGGGGTAACCATGACCATTTATTCTGCAGACTCAGCAGTCCCTCCTCCAGTCCTGGTCTGAATGAGGCCGAGAGAGGGAATGGGCAGGGGTTCCCATCTGGCTGGTGATGCTCCAGGCGTGTCTTCCCTCTAGTGGCCGTGATCCACAGCCTCTTTCTGGAAGGAGTGCCCTGAGAGGCCAGGGGAGGTGTGTCAGGGTGGGTAAAGAAGTTCTCAGAACGGAAACAAGGCTTGTTCTTACCCTTCCTCCCTGGAGGAGGCCAGCCCATTTCCCTTTACTTGTCTGCAGTCCCAGGTACAGCGCAGGGCACAGGCTTTGGGGGTAAACAAGCCCGATGCTGTCATCTACCACAGATCTGAGCCAATTCACCTAAACTCCTTTAGCCTCAGGCCCGCCACGTGAATGACAGAGAAGAACAAGCCTGCCTAATCTGAGCTGTTATGAAGGTTAAATGAGCTGATTTATGTAAAACAGCCGACACAGTATCTGGCAGGTATTAAGCATTTTTTTAAAAGGCTTTTGTTGCCTTCATATCTGGCTTTGGACATTGTCTATGATTTAATCATTTACTGGAGCTATTTATTGAGTGGGTATCAATAACCTCAGATATGCAGATGACACCACCCTTATGGCAGAAAGCGAAGAAGAACTGAAGAGCCTCTTGATGAAATTGAAAGAGGAGACTGAAAAAGTTGGCTTAAAGCTCAACATTCAGAAAACAAAGATCATGGCATCTGATCCCATCACTTCATGGCAAATAGACGGTGAAACAGTGGAAACAGTGGCAGACTTTATATTTTGGGGCTCCAAAATGACTGCAGATGGTGATTGCAGCCATGAAATTAAAAGACACTTATTCCTTGGAAGGAAAGTTATGACCAACCTAGACAGTATATTAAAAAGCAGAGACATTACTTTGCCAACAAAGGTCCGTCTAGTCAAAGCTGTGGTTTTTCCAGTAGTCATGTATGGATGTGAGAGTTGGACTATCAAGAAAACTGAGTGCCAAAGAATTGATGCTTTTGAACTGTTGTGTTGGAGAAGACTCTTGAGAGTCCCTTGGACTGCAAGGAGATCCAACCAGTCCATCCTAAAGGAGATCAGTCCTGGGTGTTCATTGGAAGGACTGATGTTGAAGCTGAAACTCCAATCCTTTGGCCACCTGATGCGAAGAACTGACTCATTTGAAAAGACCCTGATGCTGGGAAAGATTGAAGGTGGGAGGAGAAGGGGACAACAGAGGATGAGATGGTTGGATGGCATCACCGACTCAATGGACATGAGTTTGAGTAAACTACAGAAGTTGGTGATGGACAGGAAGGCCTGGCGTGCTGCAGTCCACAGGGTTGCAAAGATTCGGACATGACCGAGAGACTGAACTGAACTGTATGATAGCTGGATTCGACCCTTTGGACATAAAATAGTGAGCAAGCTAGATACAATCATTGCTCTCAGGGCGCTTGCAGTCCAACAGGGTTACTGAGTAAGAAATGACAATAAAGGGTAATAAATGCCATGAGAAGGGTCATGCAGAGTCCTTCCAGTGCTCCACCCTGGGTGGTCCTCTCCTCATTGTGTATGGGCTCCTGGGCGACCTCATTCATTGTCCTGGATCCAAGTAATGACTCCCAAGTAGAGACCTCCAGCACAATCCTTTCTAGACAAACCCAAACCATGTCTACTGGATCTCTCCTCTTGAGACAGGAGTCTGAACACCTTCAAACTTAACATGTTAAAAACAGAACCAAGCGGTGCCCCCTCCCCACCCTGGTCCTGAGCCACCACCACCTGCAGCCCCCTGTGAGACTGCAGCCCCCGGGTCTGCCTCACATCCCCTCAACAACCTGGCCCTGGTTCTACTTGTGCTTCCTCCTGTGTATCTCTTGAATCCCTCAGCTATCTCAGTTCCTGCTTTGAAATGGTCATTAAAGAGCAACTGCTAACTTTTATTGGACCTTTTTACTATGTACCAGGTTTTGTACCATGTCCTTTAAATGTATTCCCTCACTTGTTCACTACTGAGCAAGCTCCGGTGACGCTGAGTGTTACTCCTGTTTCTACAGATAATGGAGATGAGGTGCACAGAGGCTGAGCAGGCTGCAGAAGATCACGTGGATGGAAGTAAAGAAGCCTTGTAGCATGAAGCAGTGTCATCAACCAGCCACTCAACACGCATCCAGGCAGCTTTATCACCTCTTCTCTGGATTTCTACAACAGCCTCCACCCATGCCCTCTTCGAAGTTTCACTTTACCCTAGAGTGAGAGGATGTTTCTACCTGAAGTTCTTCAGTTGCTTCTGTTACCCTAAAAGTCCAAAGTCCGTAACATGTGTTTTGAGGTTATTCTCCATGAGGTTACCTCTGATGACTTTTTAGGGCCTTCTCATGCCTGCCCTCCCCCACCCACCACACAGCCCTAAAGCACTTTCTAGAGTTCCCACACACAGCTTTCTTTAACTCTGGGTCTTCTCACATTTCTTCTCTTTGGAGAATCTTACTCTCCTTATGACTGACCTGACTCCTTCTGTTCATCCCTCCCCTAACCCACGCCCCAGAAATACAATATTTTATTACTTAAGTTTCAGTTAGATGCCTCTTCTTCTAGGAACGCTACCCGATTCCCCAAGTCTGAGTGAAATGGGGCAGTGGGCAGAGTAATGGTTCCCCAGTGATAGCCATTTGTGAACCTGTCACCTTACACAACAGAAGGGGCTTTGCAGATGTGATTAAGTTATAGAGACTGAAGTGGGGCAATCAGCTGGGGCCATCAAGATGGATCCAATGTAATCAAAGGGTTCTTATAAGAGGAAATCAGAAGAGTCAGGATTGGAGAAGGCAATGTGACAAGAGAAGCTGAGGTCAGATTGAGGAAGCTATGAGCCAGGGAACTCAGGGAACAGGCAAGAATGCAGATATTTCCCTAGAGGCTCTACCAAACACAGCTCTGTGGACAGCAACAGTACGATGTTAGTCCAATATGACCCATTTAGATTAAGCTGCACATTTAGCTAATAAATTTGCCTTGCTTTAAACCACTAGGCTTGCAGTAATTTGTTGTAGCAGCAACAGAAAAATAATACAGAAGGTTTTCCATGTGCTTCCAGGCCTTTCTTTTCTACATCTTAAGACTCTTAAAATTCTATTTTAACAGTCTGATCATGTGTTTCTCTCTTCCCAGCAGCCTAGAAAGACCTGTAAGATAATATACTGAATCAATATTATCCCACTTACATTCTCAAGGACCAGGATGGTTCTTGGATCATCAGTTCAGTCACTTGGTCGTGTTTGATTCTTTGCGACCCCATGGACTGCAGCACGCCAAGCTTCCCTGTCTATCACTAACTCCCAGAGTTTTCTCAAACTCATGTCCATCGAGTCAGTGATGCCATCCAACCATCTTGTCCTCTGTTGTCCCCTTCTCCTCCAGCCTTCAATCTTTCCCAGCATCAGGGTCTTTTCTAATGAGTCAGTTCTCTGTATCAAGTGGCCAAAGAATTGGAGCTTTAGCTTCAGCATCAGTCCTTCCAATGAATAGTCAGGACTGATTTCCTTTAGGATGGACTGGTTTGGTTTCCTTGCTGTCTGAGGGACTCTTAAGAGTCTTCCCCAACCACAGTTCAAAAGTATCAATTCTTTGGCACTCAGCTTTCTTGATAGTCCAACTCTCACATCCATACATGACTACTGGAAAAACCATAGCTTTGACTAGACGGACCTTTGTTGGCAAAGTAATGTCTCTGCTTTTTAATATGCTGTCTAGTTTTGTCATAGTTTTATTCCAAGGAGCAAGTGTGTTTTAATTTCATTGGCTGAAGTCACCATCTGCAGTGATTTTGGAGCCCAAAAATAAAGTCTGCCACTGTTTCCACAGTTCCTCCATCTATTTGCCATGAAGTGATGGGAACAGATGCCATGATCTTCAGTTTTTGAATGTTGAATTTTAAGCCAGCTTTTTCACTCTTCTCTTTCACTTTCATCAAGAGGCTCTTTAGGTCCTCTTTGCTTTCTGCCATAAGGGTGGTGTCATCTGCATATCTGAGGTTATTGATATTTCTCCTGGAAATCTTGATTTCAGCTTGTGCTTCATCCAGCCTGGCATTTCACATGATGTACTCTGCATATAAGTTAAATAAGCAAGGTAATGACATACAGCTTTGACATACTCCGTTTCCAATTTGGAACCAGTCCGTTGTTCCATGTCTGGTTCTAACTGTTGCTTCTTGACCTGCATACAGATTTCTCAAGAGGCAGGTCAGATGGTCTGGTATTCCCATCTCTTTCAGAATTTTCCACAATTTGTTGTGATCGACACAGACAAAGGCTTTGGTGTAGTCCATAAAGCAGAAGTAGATGTTTTTCTGGAACTCTCTTGCTTTTTCTATGATCCAACAAATGTTGGCAATTTGATCTTTGGTTCCTCTATCTTTTTAAAATCCAGCTTGAACATCTAGAAGTTCACGATTCATGTACTATTGAAGCCTGGCTTGGAGAATTTTGAGCATTACTTTGCTAGTGCGTGAGATGAGTGCAAATGTGCAGTAGTTTGAACATTCTTTGGCATTGCCTTTCTCGGGGATCAGAATGAAAACTGACCTTTTCCAGTCCTGTGGCCACTGCTGAGTTTTCCAAATTTTCTGACCTACTGAGTGCAGCACTTTCACAGCATCATCTTTTAGGATTTGAAATAGCTCAACTGGAATTCCATCACCTCCACTAGCTTTGTTCATAGTGATGCTTTCTAAGGCCCACTTGACTTCACATTCCAGGATGTCTTGCTCTAGGTGAGTGATCTAGATAACACCATCATGGTTATTTGGGTCATGAAGATCTCTTTTCTATAGGTTTTCTGTGTATTCTTGCCACCTCTTCTTCATATCTTCTGCTTCTGTTAGGTCCATACCATTTTTGTCCTTTACTGTGCCCACCTTTGCATGAAATGTTCCCTTGGTATCTCTAATTTTCTTGAAGAGCTCTCTAGTCTTTCCCATTCTATTGTTCTCCTCTATTTTTTCACATTAATCACTTAGGAAGGCTTTCTTATCTCTTCCTTGCTATTCTTTGGAACTCTGCATTCAGATGGATATATCTTTCCTTTTCTCCTTTGCCTTTTGCTTCTCTTCTCAGCTATTAGTAAGGCCTCCTCAGACAACCAGTTTACCTATTTGCATTTCTTCTTGGGGATGGTTTTGATCATTGCCTCCTGTACAATGTTATGAACCTCATAGCTGGATATAAATTAATATTTGTTAAAGGAATGTTTGTCAAATGTATAGAAATGCTATAATTGATTTTCTTTGCTTCTCAGAGAATAATCTGTAATTAGAAGGTAAGTCAACCATATGTTTTCCTACTCACTGGAAAAGACCCTGATGCTGGGAATGATTGAGCGCAGGAGGAGAAGGGGATGACAGAGGATGAGATGGTTGGATGGCATCACCAACTTGACAGACATGAGTTTGAACAAACTCCAAGAGATAGTGAAGGACAGGGAAGCCTGGCACACGGCAGTCCATGGGGTCACAAAGAGTTGTACATGTCTTAGTGTTGTTCTCATTGTTCAGTCACTAAGATGTGTCCAACTCTTTGTGACTGAATAACAAGAACAACACAATATATGGAAGGAGCTATAGTTACTGCTTTTCCTTCATGAGATCATTCTTAGTTTGGGTTGGAGTCACTTGCATTTGCACACCTTGAAATCAACTTTCTCATAAAGTAATTTATTGCTTTGGCACTCCTGCAAGCACTATACCTCTTTTTAAAAAAATATTTCTAATTGGATGATAATTGCTTTACAATATTGTGTTGGTTTCTGCTATACATCAGCATGAATCAGCCATAGGTATACGTATGTCCCCTCCTTCTTAAACCTCCCTACCACCTCTCATCCCACTCCACCCCTCTAGGTTGTCACACAACCCCGGTTTGAGCTCCCTGAGTCATACAGCGTACTCCTACCGGCTATCTATTTTACATATGGTAATGTACATGTTTTCATGCTATTCTCTCCATTTGTCCCGCCCTCTCTTTCCTCCCCTCGTATACAAGTCTGTTCTCTAAGTCTGCGTCTCCACTGCTGCCCTGCAAATTGGTTTATCAGTACCATCTTTCTAGATTCCATATATATATATTAATATTTGATACTTGTTTTTCTCTGACTCACTTCACTCTGTATAATAGGCTCTAGGTTCATCCACCGCATTAGCACTAACTCAAATGTGTTCCTTGTTATGGCTGAGTAATATTCCATCGTATACATGTACCACAGCTTCTTTATCCATTCCTCTGTCAGTGGACATCTAGGTTGCTTCCATGTGCTGGCTATTGTAAATAGTGTTGCAATGAACATTGGGGTAACATGTTTTTTTCAAGTATGATTTTCTCAGGGAGGCTTCTTTTTAAAAGAAGCTTAAAATAAAGAGCATTCTCATCCATCAGCCTCTCCTCTTTGAACCCTAAGGTTAATGACCTCAAACTCCCTATGGCTGACAGGTGAGTAAGAATCATTTTGGGGAGCTGGTAAAGTCTGGTTCTCCAGGCGATTGTGATGCAGATCCAAGCTGGGAACTTCTGAGACTCAACCCTACAGCAAGACGAAGTGCAACTGTCACTTCTGCCACTAGATGTCAGGCTTTTACTCTGCACTCTCCAGTTAAAGCAGAGAAACCACCTAGCCTTGCCCCTCCCCCTTCAGCTCCCACCTCAAGGAAAATTCAATATGTTTTGGGCCAAGTGCTAGGACAGGTGTTCTCACATGCAACATCCCACTGAACCTCTCAACCACACAGCAAGTCAGGCATTATCCCCAAGCTACAGATGGAGAAACTGAGGCCCAATGGCCTAACCAGTAACTGGCTGAACTGGGGTTTAATTAATTGCAAAGCTCATGTCCTTTCCGTTTAACCATGCCACTTTAAGCCATCTGGCCTGGACAGCTGACTGTTTTGCATGCAGGAGGAGTTCAGGAAATATTTGTTTAACAAACAGACAAAAAACTTAAGCCAAAGAGCAGATCCAGGTGAAATCTCCAGGTTCCTCTTAAAGAATTTTAATTTAATTTATTAAATACTATATAAACAATTTATTTTTATTTCTATTTTTATAGAAGGGCAGGGATAAATTTAAAAATGAGTTACACATGGTACCTTTTACATTTTCTGGTAGTCTTTAGAGATAAACAAGGCAAAGTCCAATGTTGGACATGCCAAAAAAAAAAAAAAATAATAACCCTATTCAGGATAACCAGTGTGGCCACCTGCAAAAGTGGATTACTGTGAGGCTTGGAAGAACAGGTCCCTCTAGAGCTATGGCTCCACAGTTCTGTCCCTCAGAGGCTTCTGTTCCAGGAGGTGTGTCAGGAGCCTCCTCGGTGCTTGGTGAATGTGTGTGTGAGTGCCTGTGTGTGTGTGGAATCTGGGACAGATCAGAGGGACAGGACATTGAGGCCTTTCAGCCCCCATTTCAAAGAGAACACTCACATTTTATTGACTTTATGGGTCTGTACTTCACATAAGAGCTTTTAAACATGGTTTCTACCATCAGCAAGTGGAAACTGTTGACTGACAAGCAACTGTAATATTCTGAGCAGAATTCTAATCTGTACTAGCAATATGTTAAACAAAATACTTTGCACTTATTCTTAAGATTTTTCAGTTAAGGAAAAGATGTTTAAGGTTCTCAAGAAAAAAAAAATAAGGCACCAAAACAATTTGCCTTGGAAATCCAGAAACTGTTTAAGAAAGGTCCAGACAGAATTAGTCCCTTACCTACTCCATTGTTTTGTTTGCTTGCTTGTTTCTGTTAGAAGCAAATAGGATTTATTAACAAATGATGGATGGGACTAAATATGAAACACCCTCCTTTTTAGCAACTCTGTCCTGAGCCAGGGACATGACTGTGTGACAGAGGAGACTGTCACACGAGGGTCTGTGAAATGCATGGACTAAGGGGAGTGACATGGTGGACTTGTAAGCTGGTTGCTTAGTTCCCTAAACCTAAACCTCCTTCCTCCCCCTGTGCCCAGATTTTAAAGACTGTTAGACTCCCTTACATAAATCACAACCAGATCTTTTTTGACCCACCTCCTACAGTAATGAAAATCAAAACAAACATAAACAAATGGGACATAATTAAACTCCACACCTTTTGCACAGCCAAAAAACCATAAACAAGATGAAAAGATAACCCTCAGAATGGGAGCAAATATTTGCAAGCAAAGCAACTGACAAGGGATTAACCTCCAAAATATGCAAACAACTCATGCAACTCAATATTGCAAAAAAAAAAAAAAACAACCCAATCAAAAATTGGGCAGAAGATCTAAATAGACATCTCTCGAAAGTAGACATATAGATGGCCAACAAACACATGAAAAGATGCTCAACATCACTAATCATTAGACTATCACCTCACATCAGAATGACCATCATCAAAACATTTATAAAAATTTGCTGGAGATGGTGTGGAGAAAAGGGAACCCTTTTACACTGTTGGTAGGAATGTAAATTGGTACAGTCACTATGGAGAACAGTATAGAGGTTCCTTAAAAAGCTAAAAACAGAACTACCTAGCAATCCCACTCCTGGGAAACTCCAGAGAAAATCTAATTCCAAAAGATACATGCACCCCAATGTTCGTGTAGCACTACTTTCAATAGCCAGGCATGGAAGCAACCAAAATGTCCATAAACAGGAATGGATAAAGAAGATGTGGTACATATATACAATGGAATATTACTAAGCCATCAAAAGGAAGGAAACTAAGCCATTTGCAGAGATGTGGATAGACCTAGAGGTTGTCATACAAAGTGAGTCAGAATAACAAAAGTAAATACAAAAGTAAAAAAAAAAAAAAAGCAAAAATTCCGAGTAAATACCGTATAACCTCACTTATATGTGGAATCTAGATAAATGGTAAAAATGATCTTATCTGCAAAGCAGAAACACGGACACAGACATAGAGATCAAGTGTATGGCCATCAAGGGGGAAGGGGAGAGGGGATGAATTGGGACATTGAGATTGACACACATACACTGTTGATACTATGTATAAAATAGGTAATTAATGAGACCCTACTGTATAGGTCAGGCAATTCTACTCAGTGCTCTGTGGTGACCTAAATGGGAAGGAAATCCAAAAAGAAGGGGAGACATGTAAACATACAGCTGATTCACTTTGCTGTACGACAGAAACTAACAATACTGTAAAGCAAATATAGTCCAGTAAAAAAAAAAAAAAAAGTAAAGACTGTTAGGCAGGAGCTATTTTAAAGACTGGGATCAGTACATGGAGCCTGTATGATTCGCACCAAGTTCCCCTCTCTGAGCTGCTTAGGATCAAAAGGGAGGAAAAGTTAGAAAAAAAAATCAGTATTGAGTACATTTTGGAAACACTTGGCTGGAATAAATTAGAACCACATTTCCAGCATTAAGGTACAACAACCAAAGGAAACCACCTTTCTCCTCTTCGGAAACGAGATGCTGTCTGGAGTTTTGGGAACATTGAGACAGAGCTTCCAGTCACGGCTGCGACACTAGGTCCCACCAGGTCTCTGATGATCCTTCTGCACTTATCTCTCCTTGACCTGTACCCTTTCTCATCCCTTCACAGGGTACCAAGTCTTTTAGGAAGGTAGAAGGAAACAGCACCATTTCCTGGAGATTTTGCAGACACCAAACTTCCCCTGGTAAATTTGCAATGACCATCTCAGTCCTCAGGACAAATGGGCAAAACTGAGGATCTTATGTTTTAGGGAATGAAGGCCATTGACAATACTGGTTTATAAAACTAAACAGTTCTGTTTAGAACAGCTATTCCTGTTGTCCAACTTCCTTACATTCTCTAGTGTTTATACATTTCAAATGTATGCACTTGCTTATTCTTGCATATTTGACCATTCTTTAAAAAATGCTTCCCTGGTGGCTCATCTGGTAAAGAATCTGCCTGCCAATGCAGGAGATGCAAGAGACATGGGTTCGATCGCTGGGTTGGGAAGATCCCCTGGAGAAGGAAATGGCAACCCACTCCAGTATTCTTGCTTGGAAAATTCCATGGACAGAGGAGCCTGGTGGGCTACCGTCCATGAGGTCGCAAAGAGACACAAATGAGCAACTGAGCACATTTACTGAGACAGTGAGGAGCTGGGAAGGGGTAGCTGGTAGGTCGGAGGGAGGCAGGGCCTCCTCCAGGATGTAAGAGGAGCTTAATATCTGAATGCTCCGGGAGCCTGGATAACTGGGTCACCTCTCCCTCTATTTCCATCCAGCAGCCAGTCTAGGTCGGTGAGTCAGCAGATGAGTTAGCACCCAGAGTGCCAAAATCTGCTCAGTGTCACTGAAAAAACTCAGTTTGTTACAGTCGTAGATCAACGAAAACTGCTATCAAACTTCTATGCAAGACTCTATTAAATATTTTTTCCTCTCTCTCTTTCCCTTTCCTAAGGATTTTGGAAAAAGAAAATTTTAAGTACACACAGTTAGGATGAAGAGGAGAGGCAAAAGTTTAGGTTATTTGAAAGGGTAGTGGATTAAAAGAAAAGATAGATTTCCACTTTAAAAGTGCTGAGTGAGTTCAAGGACAATGAAACATAGAAAAGTCTTACTCTTCAAACTCAGAAAGTGATAGTTCATTGGCTTAATGGATTTTCGACTCAACCAAACTGCCTTTTAAAAAACAGCTAATGCTATTTTTCCAGTGGCCATGTACAGATGTGAGAGTTGGACCATAAAGAAGGCTGAGAGCTGAAGAACTGATGCTTTTGAACTGTGGTGCTGGAGAAGACTCTTGAGAGTCCCTTGGACTGCAAGGAGATCAAACCAGTCAATCTTAAAGGAAATCAACCCTGAATATTCATTGGAAGGACTGATGTTGAAGCTCCAACACTTTGGTCACCTGATGTGAAGACCCAACTCACTGGAAAAGACCCTGACACTGGGAAAGATTGAGGGCAGGAAAAGGGAGCAACTGAGGATGAGATGGTTGGATGGTGTCACCAACTCAATGGACATGAGTTTGAGCAAACTCCAGAAGATGGTGAAGGACAGGGAAGCCTGTTGTGCTGCAGTTCATGGGGTCATGAAGAGTAGGACACAGCTTAGTAACTGAACAACAACACTGTCTTTCTCATGACAAGCATTTTTTTCCACCTCAGTTTTTCATAAGCCTCAAGTTTCTTTACCATTAGGGTGGCTTCTGTAATATGGAGTTTGGTATGAATACGAGTCATTCTTCAACTTTTTGCTATGTCCAAACCTGCTATCCAGAATTACTTCCACAAGCACGCTTTAGTCTGGACTGCTGATTTTTCTTTGTAATATTCTCATGAAGCTAAAGTGATTCACTGACTCTTCAAAACTTGCTTGATAGTAGTGGAAATATTGAGGGTCACCAAGTCACCCATGGGGCAAAGGGCCCAGAATGTGCTAGCAACAATTCTTGCCTGATCACAATTTTGTCTACAGCTGCCCCCAACTGGTATTACATGTCAGCTACAGGAAAGTTGTTCCCACAGGAGGTGTATCTCTGCTGTGAGGTGTGAGGTGTGAGGTGGCTACGTGCACATTTCGGAAGGTCCTTTGCACTAGGGTTTACACATACCACCCTGGCATTTTCCCAGCAATGCTGTATTACAGCTGGGAGGTGGTGAGCTTCTGGGGCCACTGGGGACACAATAGGAAACTTGGGAAAGTGGAAGCAGAGCCCTGGAGGGCTGGCTGATGGTTGATCAGGTCATGCATCTATGTGATAGTCTGGGTTTGAAGAAACCTCCACGGTAGACAGTCGTATATACTTTCGGGAAAAGAAATTTGACAGCAAGTTGTTTACATGTTTACAGTGCTGTTGGAAGTGTTCTTAATCACAGCCCCGGGGAGACTGAAGATGATGTTTAAATTCTGGGCCCTACCAATCTGAGTGTTTGGGAATGGAAAGAGATGAGTCCTGAAAGGGTGTATTTCCACATTCCACATTCTGTATCTGGAAGTTATCCACGCTGTGGTTCAACAAACCGTATCTGATTCTTATGAATGCTTCATGCTTATTTGGGGAGACATTCCCCTTGAAGAAATATATTTGAAATGTCCATGCATCCTCATACTCTTCTGGAAAACAGATAAGTGGGACCCATCCAGCTCCTCTCTTATCACCCACTTCACTCCTCTCTTCCCAAACAAGCAAATCAAGCTTCAACACACATCACCATCAACAGACGAGGAAGCAGGGGTTGGGGGTGGTGGTGGTAGAGGGGGTCTGTATGCAGCGGGACAAGCATGGGACTGGGGCTCAGGAGGTAAATGATAGGACCACCTGCACTGCCACCAGCCAGCAGTGTGACGTTGGAAGAAGTTAGTTCACATCTTGGGGTTCTAATTCCCTCAACCGTAAAACACGAAGAGTAAGCCAGGTGATTTGTGGCATCTCTTCTAGCTCAGATCCCGGGATTAGAGTTCAGAAGGCAGCAGAAAGCCACAGCAAGAGGGCAGCACAGCGAAGGCTTCCCTCGTCTTCTCAGGGAGACCATCTGCACGTTGTGATTTGCAATGAAGAACTTTCAACCGGTAGACGTTTGCCGGCAGTGTGACTACAGCTTCCAAAATGAAAGGGGGAAAGGGAGGACTGAGACTAAAACAGGGAGAAGAGTTTATGATTTACCAAGAGAAACAGGTAAGGGACATTTATGGCAAGTTGAAAAACTATGTGTGTGCATCAAAAGAATCCATTCATGGTGTGTGGATGAGGAGCTGAGGAGGAGAAAGATGATAAATGACTTTTAAACAGGAGTTTGATCCAAATCAATTGACACAGTATTGTGTTTAAAGCAGTGTACAGTCCAGAGTGCTGGGGCAATAAGAACTTCTGGAGAGCCAAGTTTACTCAGATGGCTTTAAGCCTTTTAAATTTTATAATTCATTTTTAATGGGAAACTTTTTTAAGTGTACATGCCCTTGTTTTATGAGACAGAGCACACTAACTGGAATACACATAGAGATAATCCTTGGGTGCATAAGTATCAGTCATAACTCACTCTGTGTTTAGTTTGTTCATTATAACTGCAGACTCAGATGTAGACTCAGATGGTAGATTGTGGGCTGATGGAGTGTAGACACAGCTATGGTCCTGAAATGTGTTTTTTGTTATTACTACTTTGGAAAGTTCCTGGTATCAATGTGCATAATATTTATGTGCCTCCTTTTCATAAAGATGGCTGAAGCCATGACAGCTAAATGAATTCCTGAGTAGTTTAATGTAGCTGCCTCGCAGAACATTAATGATCTAATTAAGGCAACCTTTCTAATTGTCGCTGTGTGTGTGTGTGTGCTAGGTTGCTTCAGTTGTGTCCGACTCTATGTGACCCCATGGACTGTAAGCCTACCGGGCTTCTCTGTCCATGGGATTCTGCAGGCAAGCATACTGGAGGGGGTTGCCATACCCTCCTCCAGGGGATCTTTCCGGCCCAGGGGTTGAACCCGCATCTCTTATGTCTCCTGCATTGGCAGGTGGGTTCTTCACCACTAGCACCACCTGGGAAGCCCCCTAATTGTCACTATTGGTCCCTTTTACTTGTAAACTCTGTTCAGTTCACAGTTATGCTCTGATCACAGGCTCCTCATCAGCCCAGGCCATCCTCTCTCAAGGTCACTGGAAGTGCTTCTCTACATTTACTTCCAACAGGGCTTTTCACTTTGGGCTACAAAACTGCATTAACATCACAGCCAATCAGGGTCCTCTTTTCCTTCTGGCCAGTAAACAGACCTAGTGTACAGTGTTCATATTTAGGTACTGGACTCAAAAATTGGGGTTATTGACAGGTGGGTGTTCAAGAGCTGGTGTCTTTTTGCTACTGAGAAAATTAAAATCATTTACATGCATGCTTAGTCATTCAGTTATGTCTGACTCTCTGAGACCCCATGGACTGCAGCCTGCCAGTCTCCTCTGTCCATGGGATTTCCCAGGCAAAAATACTGGAGTGGGTTGCCGTGCCCGCCTCTAGGGGATCTTCCTGACCCAGGGATTAAATCTGCATGTCCTGGGTCTCCTGCATTGGCAGGTGGATTCTTTACCACTGACCAACCACACAACGCATCAATACATCAGTTATTGTTACATGATTTAAATTGTGTTGGATTTGTCTCTATGGTACATCCCCCAACCCCTCCAAGTATAACAAGCTTTCCCTACATGAGCTCCGATTCCAATGGTCAGGCCAGGTCCCTGAAGTCTGAGGATGGTGGACAACAGTGGGATCAGTACTCTTCACAGTGCAACTTGGCATCCAAGGTATGTGCTTATTTATTTCTCAAACAAAAAACAATCCCGAGACCACATAACTGATAAGGAGTTACTTCACTAAACTCTGGGTTACTTCACTAAACTTTAGATACAAATTTGTCTCAAAACAACCTATGACTTAAAACCAAAAGAGACCTTCATAACAAGTTCGGGGTAGGATCTATCAGAACACCTAATGTTTTTCCACTTTCCTATTTACTCAGGAAGTATTTAGTTTGTCGCATACAGGGCATGATATTGGAATTCTTTCCTCTGTATTATGTAGTTTAAAGCTTTCTATCAGTTATTGTTTTGTTTATGCATACTTTGGCTCTCTCCTCGTGAATTAATTTCAAATGTATCGCATTTTGCTATTAGCTTTTTTTTCAGTTTCGACTGATGTATTTATTTTGTCTGGAAAAAGTGAAAGTGAAAGTCGCTCAGTCGTGTCCGACTCTTTGTGACCTCGCGGACTATACAGTCCATGGAATTCTCCAGGCCAGAATACTGGAATGGGTAGCCTTTCCCTTCTCCAGGGGATCTTCCCAACCCAGGGATCGAACCCAGGTCTCCTGCATTGCAGGCGGATTCTTTACCAACTGAGCTATCAGGAAAGCCCTATTTTTTATTTTGCCTGGACTGCTACATAAAAATTCATTAACATACAGTCTATAGGATGACTGGCTTTTCAGGTGCCAGTACTCTCTGAAAAGCAACACTGCTATTTGCATTTATAGTATCACATAAAAGGCATATAGTTCTATATTCATCAGTACACTTGTTGCATTTTTCTATTTGCTGTGTCCATATATTTATTTTTAACCATATAGTTTTACACCTTTTGCCCAGAATTGTTGGGATATTGCTACATCTACAGATTATGATTTTTGTGTTGGTTCTAATAAACGGAATGATATTTTATGAGTAAAATAATGTTTCTCCTATAAAACCACAATAAAATAACTTTCAAAAGTTAAGCGTGACTTAAAAAATACTGAATATTCCTCTCAAATCTGGAAGTGTTTTGTAGTCAAGCATGTCTCTAAGCGTCTCTTCAGGACGTGTAGAAACAAATGCTACCACTTTTACTTTCATTTGTTGAAAGTTTAATCATTTCTGGGTGATTGCCTGTGAGAGACACCCCTACTTCAAAAGCCTTGCAGTCCAAACCTCTTCCTGGCACATCTTAAGAACTGACACTCACAGAAATTCACACAACACATGCATGTGTGGAAAGTCCCAGAAGCATAGGCTGCTCCCCACATTTTATCATCAGGGTTTCCACCCCGGTGTTCTCCTAACCAGACATCTGACGGCAGGAATGAGACAGCTGTAACTTTAACATTTTAAGTAAATCCACTTGTGAAACACTGTCCCACAAAGTGGAAAAGGATCTTTTATCCCAGAAATTTTTGCCACACTTTGACTAGAGTTCTTAAGCAGTTGCAATGTGTGATGGTGACTTTCACCTAGTGATTAAAAAAAAAAAAATTTCCCAGTTTAAATCTGCTTCCATTTAGCACATTTTTGGGAGAAGGCAATGGCACTCCACTCCAGTACTCTTGCCTGGCAAATCCCATGGACGGAGGAGCCTGGTAGGCTGCAGTCCATGGGTTCACTAAGAGTCGGACACGACTGAGCGACTTCACTTTCACTTTTCCCTCTCATGCACTGGAGAAGGAAATGGCAACCCACTCCAGTATTCTTGCCTGGAGAATCCCAGGGACGGGGGGGCCTGGTGGGCTGCTGTCTATGGGGTCGCACAGAGTTGGACACGGCTGAAGCGACTTAGCAGCAGCAGCAGCACATTTTTGTGTTTCTTTAAAATCATTTTTACTTCTGCTTCAAATTCAGGCACACTCAGAAAGGGGAAAAAGTGATTTGCTTTTATGATGGTGTAATACAATGCAGAAACATCACATACATTTATAACTTGAGATTTATACCACTACCAAATTCTAGAAGAGATCTAAGGTGTTATGTGGAGACATGGGTTTTGCTCTTATCTGGGAGCCTTGAAAATGTAATTTATGCTGGTGTTTTGTCCCATATGTTTACCACTCCTTGGCATCTGGTGAGTAATGTCTGTAAGTGGAACAAAACATACTGAAGGCATAAAACATCCTCTCATCTGTGAGGTCTTGGCAAGCACTGAGACAACTGCAAGAGGAAATAATTTGAAATTGTACACTAGGCGAAAAGAGCTTAATGGCCATTTTAATTTTAAAGAGGAACTCAGACCGAAAGATAGTTGTGTGTGTGTGTGTATGTGTTCAGTCCTGTCCAACTCTTTGCAACCCCATGGACTGTAGCCCGCCCGACTCCTCTGTCCATGGGATTCTTCAGGCAACAGTACTGGAGTGGGTTGCCATTTCCTTCCCCAGGGGATCTTCCCAACCCAGGGACTGAACCTGAATCTCCTGCGTTGGCAGGTGGATTCTTTACCGCTGTGCCACCTGGGAAGCCCTTTACAAGCTGAAATATAAAGTCACATTTTAAAGGGCGTTTCCACCAGGAACTGTCCAGGCCTTCCCCTCTGCACTCCCTGTGCACATCACACTTGATTCCTGGCATCCCTCTGGGAAAAGGAAACAAGCCAAGAAGGAAGGGCCGTGCCGGCACCGTTTCTGGTCCATTTAGGAAGGAGGTGACAACTTTACATGTTTTCATTTGCATGGTGTCATATCTAAAGACCTGTGGAAAAGATCAATCAGACAAGTTTGACATCGTGTAAACAATGCACCTTTTACACTAATCTCTCTTTCTAATCTGGCGTTACACATAGGGTAGTAAAATAAGGGGGAGGGGGAGTAGGAGGAAGGTAAAGCTGAAGAAGGAAAGACTGCTGCAGATCTCTGTGTTGGGGTTGGGAGGCAAGGGACTCACCACACATCTCATGGGTTGGCTGATGGTGGACAGCTGGTTTTCAACAGGATAACTGCATGCTTTGGCTCAGTAATTTCCTTTGGCAGAAAGACAAGCAGCGTTCTCACCACTCCTCCATTCTGTATCTGTGCCACCTGTCTTGGCACCTCCGTGTGTCCCTGCTTCCTCTGGCTACTCCTCTGGGACACAGCCTGGCTCCCACCGAGTCAGGGGAGGAGGCACAGACACAGAAGGAGAAGCAGCCGTGTGGAGGGAGGAAGGAAGCGTCGGGTCAATGCTAGAGGCTCCTCTCTGCAAGCCTGGCCAGCATGCAGCACCGGGTGGGGATCGTGGGCCTGGCCCTTGGAGCATCGGGAGGCGTGCCTACCGGGGGCTCGAAATCAGCATCACTTGTGCTTATTACGGACTCGCCTTCCTGGGCTCTCCCGTGGGTCATGGAAACTGCAGCCTCTGTGGGTGGGGCCCAGGAATCTGAATTCCTCATCGTCTCCTGAAATGATCTGGATGACCCAGATCTGACACCCACTGGGCTCTCATCTGAACTGTCTCTTGCTGACCATTTGGCACTGACACTACGGTTCCAAGGTCACTTGAATTTGTTCTGCTTTATCCCCTCTGAAGAGAAGAAACTCTTGAGTCACAGATGTCCAACAAAACTCTCTGAGAGACCGTCCTCATCAGCGCTGACATCCGCAGCATCCTGTCTTGGCAGGCATGGCATGCAGGTGTGGCCCGGTCATGGCCCGATGGCTGCCGGGCTGGGAGCACAGCTGGCCCCACTGCAGCCCGGCAGCTGCACCCTTCTCGCTGTCATGAGGAGGCTCGTGGGATGGGCAGTGAGGCAACCAGCCACGGGACTCACAGGCAGGCCATGGCCAGGAGATGGGTACTAGACAGAGGCAGGGAAAATCAGGTCAGGCTGGCAGGAGAACATGGTGGAGGACATCGGGACTGTCAGGAAGCTGGGGCAGGAGCACGCTGGATCAGAGTCAGCCAGGAGTCCAGCAGGTCAGAGACAGAGTCCGCCTTCCTGAGGGGGAGCAGAGCTCTGCAGAGTGACCTGCACTGCTGGACCTCTGGGGTGTTCCGGGGGAGGCAGGAAGTCTTCTACCCTGACAAACTACTGATGTGAAGTCCTGGAAACGCAGCCAGCCCTCTGAGACAAGCCAAATCCTTCTCAGAGAGTCCTTTCCTCACGGCTCAGAGCGTAACAAAGTGTAACAGTCTCTCAGGACCTCAATTTTCTCATCTGTAAGATGTGGGTGCTGAGTTGGAAAACCTCTACATTATCTTCTAGCTCTGTTTCTACAGAAACCAAACAAAATATTGGGTTACCAGAAGGTTCACTTGGGTTCTTCTGTAAGATGTTATGCAAAAACCTGAATGAAACTTTTGGCCAACCCAATAAATAAATGAGACAGGAAACAATGAAAAGAAATTTTACACAAGATAGGAGGGGAGGCAGAAGTTTCTGGAGAGGTGAGAGTCACTCAACGGAGGAAGGAAAGCCTGGCTAAAGGAAATTAAGAGCCAGATAAATAGGGCAAGGATGGGATGTGCCCAGAGTTCAAGGTCCACACTGGATCTGGTACCACAGGAAAAGGTGGGGCTCAGCTTGAGACCATCTAAGGTCAAGTCACAAACCAAACTGCTCAGTGCAGCCACAGCAAAGAACATCGTCCAAGCAAAATGACTCATGGTCCTCAACCTACTTTCAAAAGGACATTGTTACTTATGTAAAAGATGCCCATGGCAGTATTCACTTTGGTCAAATCTTCAGCAGTGTTGTACACTGACCTTTCAAATAGCAGGCACGCTGTCCACAGTATTTTTTTAGTTTATTTATTTTTAATTGAAGGATAACTGCTTTACAATACTGTGCTGCTTTCTGCCATACATCAACATGAGTCACCACAGGTACACACAGGTACCATCCGTCTTAACCGCCCCCCCCCCCAGGTTGTCACAGAGCCCCAGTTTGAGTTCCCTGAGTCATAGCCCATTGGCTATCTATAAGGGAGTGTATATGTATTTTTAAAAGTCTGAATAAATGGAAAGAAAATTCCACGTGCATGTTCTGTGCTGCAGCTTCGAGGTGCCTGGAGCCCCTCAGTTTCCCCGCGCATTTCTAGTTCCCCGGGGCAGAGAGCTGCTTATGGCGGAGCTACTGAGCCCTCCAGGCAGGCGGCACTGGGTTCCTTCAGCAGGGACACAGCTCTAAGGGGCAGGGACCGAGGAGTGCCCCTTCTGATGCATCTTAGCCCCCAGGCACCTAGAGACTCTGCCAGGAATGAGGCCTCCTCACAGCAGTGCACAGAACCCTCGTTCTGGAGCTTGACTTTGCCCTGGACTGGACTGTGCAAAACCCATCGGTGCCATCTCTCCCCTCAAACACAGTGGCCGACACCCCCTCTCACCCTCAACTCTCTCCTCTACAGCTCCTGGCAACACTGAGAGCTTTGACCTTGTCCACCCTGGGGTTCAGGGGACCAGGCTGGGCCCTTGCGCCGAGAGTTTCATGAGAGCACCCAAGTTTGCTCACGGAACGCAGCCCTCATCCCAGCTGCACCATTCTTGCCTCTGTCACAGAAACAGGCTTGAGGAGGGTGGAGGGAGAAAGTCACTTCTCACCACTTTAGAATCCTGATTCCAGCACTGTGGGGCTGCACACACTTTTATAGAACTGAGTATCCTTGATGGACAGAAAGAGGACGCACTTCCTCTTAGAAAGCTTTCCAAGACGGCTGCTGAACTAATGCTGGGAGAGCTGAAGCAGACTCAGGGCAAAGCCTTTCACAGGTGTGAGAATAAAAGGGTGAGACCTAGCAGGTACTTTCTTCTTGTGAACTGAAAAGCAGCCGTGTCCTCTCTGCTTTGGCTTCCCTGGTGGCTCAGACAGTAAAGAATCTGCCTGCAATGGAGGAGATCCGCATTTGATCCCTGGGTCAGGAAGGTCCCCTGGAGTAGGACGTGGCCACCCACTCCAGTATTCTTGCCTGGGAAATTCCATGGACAGAGGAGCCTGGCGGGCTACAGTCCATGGGGTCGCAAAGAGTCAGACACCACTGAGTGACTAGTACACACACAGAGACATCACTGCTACCATCCACAGTACTCGTCTCTCTTCAACTTTGTCCTTACGGGAAATTATATATATATATTCTAAAATTTTGACAGTTTTCATTTTCAAGTTCACAGTTGGTTCTTTTTCATCACTACTTGTACCTGTTTCATTTCTTATTTTTACATAACGGAGTTTGTTTTTAAAAAGTTATGCTTTATTTACTTTTTGAGCACATTTAGCGTACTTATTTAAAGGTTTGGCCAAAAATATTCTACAAACTTGAGCCTATAAAATACCCTACAGCGTTTCAGTGGCTGACTGTTGTCGGCTGTCTTTTTCCACATTAGATTTTAGAACGAGTTTGTCCCCCTCACACTAGCATAGGCGCCACTGCTCTCTTCTGCCCTCTGGAGTAGGAAGGGGCATTGAGTCAACAGCAGTAGCAGCTGGAAACAGCAGGGCCCTGCAGGCCGGCCGGAGCAGGCTCACTGCCTCATGTTCCCTGAACCCTCGGGCTGCTTTTTGAGATGCTCGGCTGGAGGAGGAAGGTGCACACGTTTTTCTTCGTTGTTGAGTGTCTTCACGATGAGGGAGTGTCCCACCTCACCCGCCTTCCTGCCCTGAATCTGGCTCCTGCCACATATGTGATGGAGAACTTTTGAGTCCTTCATCCTGTGGAACCTGACCTCCTGGGTGCCCAGACCCAGAGCCCAGCACGCTTTTGGTTTCAGTCAGCCTCACCCTTCTGCACCTCCATTCCATCTCTGGTCCAGGATGGCATTTCTCTCATTTTAAATTCTGGCTAAGGTCTTTCGTTTATCTCTTTAAATATGTTTCCCATTACTGCTATACTTTACTTCTTATTTCTCTGTTGGTGACCTCAAAGAGTGAACACGTGACTATACCTCCAAAAGTGTGGCTATGTTTCTGCATTAACTTATGCAAGTCCTGCTATCCTGCATGCATTTTACAAAGATTTGTTAGTTCCTTAATGTGCAGTTCATTGTTCTAAGTTCTATGTGAGTGTGTATATGTGGGGGGAGGCACAAAACATTTTGACTTCTGGGTCCTTTTAATTTAATATGGGATTAACTCTTATATTCAAATAACTATAACATGGACTGTGCACATCATCTTCTGAACCAAAAATCAGGATGCACAGTCTAGTTGTAATCATAATTATCATCTTCCTAATCTGTTTCCTCATCTAGAAAACTTTGACAATAATATCACCTACTACTTTGAGTAATTTTCAGGATTAAATAATACAATCCAAGTAAAGCACTTATTTAGCTCAGTATCTGGCACAAAGAAAGTACTCAGTGACATGAGCTATCAGTATCTTGATAGGCAGAAAGCCAGGCTCAATCACCATCAATTAAATATGTGTATGTGTGTGAGTATAGTAGTCACCTAGGCCAACTATTTTCATTTCGAAAATTTTCTTCTCTAAGTCAGATAGAGAGAAACAACATCACAGGATATCATTTATATGTGGAATCTTTAAAAACTGGCACAAATGAACTTATTTACAAAACAGAGTTACAGATGTAGAAAACAATCTTATAGGTAGTGGAGGGAAAGCGGGGGAGGGATAAAGTAGGAGATTGGGATTGACACACACACTACCAGATATAAAATAGATAATTCATAAAGGCCTGCTATATAGCACAGGGAACTCTACTCAATACTCGGTAATGACTTATATGGGGAAAAAAACATCTAATAAAGAGTAGATACATGTATAACTGATTCACTTTGTTGTACAGTATAAAGTAACAACATTGCACATCAACTGTACTCTAATAAGAATTAAGAAACAAATGAAAAAATTTTTAAAAACTAAAATTTTTTTTCTCCCCAGTTCTTGCCATCCCTGTGTGTCCCCTTCAGCATTGATTCCTGTGCATCGTCATCTCTGCCGGGGAGGGACTTCCAGCAGAATTACACACCCATGTTAACACAGGGAAGAGGCTGGTTTGTTCTGAAAGGGCTCCCCTCTGAAGGTGGGAGCTCACCATCTCCTTTTTGGGTGAAACCAGGGATAGCTTCTTGGGGCTCAGAAACAGGGCCCTGCGACAAAGAGGGTACTGGGGGTGGGCAGAGGGTAGGAAAGGAAGGAAGAAAATCAGGGAGAAGGACTTCTCTCTGAGAAAGCCTCTGAAAAATGACCAAAGGGAACCTTGAAGAGGGACTTTTAGGCCATCCTCTTGGCTCCAAGAGGAGCTGTGACTGGCAAGATTCCTTCTGCTAACAGGCCACCCTTGGACCCTGCAGAAACGGCCAAGTCTTGCCAGTTCTTTCAAAGACACAAGGGTGGTCCCAAGCCTGGTGCCTGGGGGCAGCAGACCCTGGACCACTGTAGGCTGACAGAGGAGAAGGCAGTGCCCGTCCCATGCATCTCCATAACTCGTGTGGGATATCTGGGCCCAAGAAGTGTCCTGGGAGTGGAGCCTTCACAAAATATTTAAAGTGGAGGCTCTTCTGGAAAATCTAAGATGAATAGACAACTAAGAAATCTAAGAGTGGAGTAGATGGCACAGAAACCGCTGGACAGGAGATGGGAGCAAGGGCAGCTCCTCTCCGATCAGAAAGGCCTGTGTCATTCATGAGATCTCTCTGAGAGAATTCAGCAACTTAAAACCGGAACGGGTGATGTGCCAAGTACTGAGAGCTCAGTTTTACTTATTTTTCCTGTTTTAACAACCACAAAGGCAGTTGAAAAGAGAAACAATGTTGGCTGCTGGCCTGTTTTACTGATGAAAATGAAACGGCTGTGGAGGAGGTAAAGGCCTGTACACATGGCCAGTTGCCCCTGGGGTCACGCCTAACAAGTCAAGTTCATTTGGGTGAACACAGAAAAAAAAAAAAAAAAGCTTGAATGTAGTCCAAGATTTAGAATGGATTTAAAGAAAAAAGTCAACCAGTCATGCTCATTTTTCATAATCTCGGTGTCATAGCAAGAATATTTTTGATATACCTGAGTTTCCGTAAATTAGAACAACCCTTCTGAGCAGTCACCTTATTTCAGCAGAAAGCAGGCAGTGTTAAGACTCATTTTTAGAAGTTCTCTTGGATTTGGTGAGGGGTAGATGACACCACCCTTATGGCAGAAAGCAAAGAAGAACTAAAGAGCCTCTTGATGAAAGTGAAAGAGGAGAGTGAAAACGTTGGCTTAAAGCTCAACATTCAGAAAACTAAGATCATGGCATCTGGTCCCATCACTTCATGGCAAATAGATGGGGAAACAGTGGAAACAGGGTCAGACTTTATTTTTCTGGGCTCCAAAATCACTGCAGATGGTGACTGCAGCCAGGAAATTAAAAGACGCTTACTCCTTGGAAGGAAAGTTATGACCAACCTAGACAGCATATTTAAAAGCAGAGACATTACTTTGCCAACAAAGGTTTGTCTAGTCAAGGCGATGGTTTTTCCAGTAGTCATGTATGGATGTGAGAGTTGGATGGTGAAGAAAGCTGAGCGCTGAAGAATTGATGCTTCTGAACTGTGGTGTTGGAGAAGACTCTTGAGAGTCCCTTGGACTGCAAGGAGATCCAACCAGTCCATCCTAAAGGAGATCAGTCCTGGGTGTTCACTGGAAGGACTGATGTTGAAGCTGAAACTCCAATCCTTTGGCCACCTCATGCGAAGAGTTGACTCACTGGAAAAGACCCTAATGCTGGGAAGGATTGGGGGCAGGAGAAGAAGGGGACGACAGAGGATGAGATGGCTGGATGGCATCACCGACTCGATGGGCATGAGTTTGGGTAGACTCCGGGAGTTGGTGATGGACAGGGAGGCCTGGCATGCTGCGATCCATGGGGTCGCAAAGAGTCGGACACAACTGAGTGACTGAACTGTACTGAACTGAGATAGGAAGTGGTAACAGCTCTGGGTTTTGCTGAGTCCCCTTCTGAGAATGTTTATTGAGGGCCCTATATCCCCAGGTGGGTTTCCCTGGTGGCGCAGCGGTAAAGAATCCGTCTGTCAATGCAGGAGACTCAGGTTCAATCCCTGGGTCAGGAAGAGCCCTTGGAGAAGGAAATGGCAACCCGCTTCAGTATTCTTGCCTGGAGACTCACATAGACAGAGGAGCCTGGTGGGCTACAGTCCATGGAGTCACAAAAGAGTTGGGCATGACTTAGCAACTAAACAACAACATACCCCCAGGCCATGTCACAAGACCTCCCCAAGTGTGGTGTGGCTTCCTTGTCCCCCAAATGCCAGATGCTGACATGCGACTTCATTAGTACACTCATGTCAAGAGCTGAAGAACATTTTAATTTCCTCCAAAATTTCTCTTCTCCCCAACATTGCAAATGAGAAAATACAGAGGGAGTTTTCTGCTTTCTGGGATTTGCAGGAGTGATGTCCTGGTGCCTGGGAAGATCTGGAACACAGCTCAGCTGCCAGGCTGGGCACAGACAGGCCCATAAGGCTTCTAAGGACTCGGTGGGGGAAGAGGGTGCTGTGCTTGTGGCTTCAATGTTTGAGTTCAGTTTTATGTTTTACTCCAGATTTTCAAAGATGTGAAGGCCCCATCCAAATGAAGCACGGCCATTCCAATAAGTCTCAAATGGAGGAGGGAGACTGAAATGTCATGACCGTGAGCGTTCAGAGATGCAGGTCTGAGGCCATGAAACAACTGGCTCTGCCAAACCCAAACTTGAAGCAGAGCAGCACTGAGGCGCTTTCGGCCAAACCCAGGCCCAGAACACCTGCCCAGATATGTGAGGTGGCTTAGAATTCATCTCAAAGTTGATCTGTTTCTCTACACTACCTCAAATACTGATACAGCATCGAAAAAGAACCAAGCCTCGAGCTGGATGACCAAGGATTCCTACTGGAAAGAAGGTCATTTTTCCACTTAACCATTCTAACTGAAAGATCTTTCATAGCATTATGTTCAGGTCACAGAATTCATAGGATCAGTATTTAAAAACAGGTTTCTTGGGGGCTTCCCTGGTGGCTCAGTGGTAAAGAATCCACCTGCCAAAGAAGGAGACATGGGTTCGATCCCTGGTCTGGGAAGATCCCACATGCCTGTGTGCCACGACTATTGAGCCTATGCTCTAGACCTCAAATGCCTCAATTACTGAAGCCCGCATGCCTAGAGCCCATGCTCTGCAACAAAAGAAGCCACCGTAATGAGAAGCCCACGCACCATAACTCGAGAGTAACCCCTACTCTCTGCAGCTAGGGAAAAGCCCATACAGCAACGAAGACCCAGGACACTAAATAATTTATATCGCACAGAGTCGGACACGACTGAAGCGACTTAGCAGCAGCAGCAGCAGCATGATAAAGCTTTGTTCTAGATAACACACTCCCTTTAAAAAAAAACAAAATACAGATGTTTTCAGTGTTTTTAAAAGTGTCACAATCCATTAATACCTGCAATTTGTTAACTGTCCTGATTTCTTCACTTTTCCTCTTTACTGCTCCATCTTACATTCACTGTTCTCAATTTCATCTTTTTCAGAGATGGCTTAATTTCCCACTTGCTTGCCACTTTTTGAGTATGGTGGCATTTTGATGATTTTGCTCTCATTGGTTTGATGTATTTCTTTGTTCCTATATCTTATCCCTGTGTTGAAGGCTCCATGTCCTTTCATAATTCATCATTTTGGAAAAATAGGCTTTGATATTTTCCAACTCTTTCTTTTTTCTTTAACATTACTTGCTACCTCATGTTTTTAGAATGATGCTTTTGCCAGATCTCAAGTACTGCCAAAAGGAATCAATTAACATTTTCTCTAGACTTTATCTTGGAAATAAAAAGATAAATAAACTTCTCCATGCTACAAAATAGAACATAAGATTCTCCTTGTCTTCACCATAGTCAATTCAGGTTTTGTATTTGAAAATAACCTCTAAATACAAAGGAAATTTCTAAACAAAAGAAAGCTATTAAGAAAAACCTCAAGAATTACTTTCTATAGTTAGTCACACAATACAGGAGAATAATCATGTGGTAGCCGGATTATTAGAGGAATACTTTCTTCTTCTTTTTTTTTTTTTTACTGGTTTAGACTATACAAAAACTCTGAGACTTAAAATAATACTGTCTTGTCTGAATGAGTGAAAGCAGAATATTCTTGACTGCATTAAAACAAACATGAGCTTTTCATTCTTGTGCTTCCATACCCACATCTGCTTGCAGATGTCAGGAAAAGTAATTACTCAGATATATAGTGAAAGAATGGATGTCTGGTTACATGGAGTTTCCGCATCCTCATCTGTGCTAAGATCTCCTTTGGAATGGTGTCCTTACAAAAGCCTTTGTAAGGAATCCGGTCACAGAATAAACGCTGACACGAAACCCAACTAACTGCAAGGTAAAAACATTAATGAGAAGTGGTCTGTTTAATTTTTCCTCTGTAGTGTTATCATTTTAATACCAGAAGTTTAAAGGCAGTTTCTTTTTCCTTTATGAGTATCCAGAAGCTATAAAATAAGATATTAACAACAGATAAGATTTATCACCAAAGTTACACGTGCTCCTGTGCTCAGTTGCTCACTCATGTCTGACTCTTTGTGACCCCATGGACTGTAGCCCACCAGGCTCCTCTGTCCATGGAATCTTCCAGGCAAATAATACTGGAGAGTGTTGCCATTTCCTACCCTAGAGGATCTTCCTGACCTGGGGATCAAACCTGTGTCCCTTACATCTCCTGCACTGGCAGGCAGATTCTTTACCACTGAATCACCCAGGAAACCCAAAGTTTTGTATGCAATTATCCATTTCAAGAGACCTGATATAGTCAGATACTACAGTGATGTTCCTGGACAACTGGAAATTTTTTGTTTGTTTTGTACAAAACCAACACTATCTCATCTATCCAAATATGCTATAGCCAGGCAGAAATAGGCTTAGAAATATTTCCATCATTAATAACTACCCATATCTACTTGTAAAGTCCTCAGTGTCTGTGAGATCACCCACTTCAGTCTTTTCTTTATACTTCATTTAAAAAAAAATATTGTCTTTTAACTTTTATTTTTCAAGTAATGTAGGAATGTATTCTCTTGAAAAATTCAGACATGAATTAAGCTAGTATTCCTCAGCCTTCCATTTCCAACCCTGGTTCCCTACCCAGAAGTAACCGCAGTTATCAATTTATTGTATAAAATTCCAGCCCTTTTATTTCTTCAACGCATTTTCATCTATAGCCATACAGTCATTTGATCGACTGGGCCCCAAAAGCATAATGACAAATGTTTCCCTACTCTTCAGGCATTTTTGTATTGCCTCTAAAGGGGGGGAGGGGGGGAGACTAAGCAAAAAATAATGTTTAAATCACTACCAAATTTAATATTGTCAAACTTCGTATTCGTGAACAAGTCATAACACATGAAAAGATTGGGGTTCCCCTCACTTTACAAATGTTCCCAAATAGAAATGATAGTCATTGAAAAATCATGGCTAACTGCAAATTAAATAAATTGCTTGTAACCAAAGTTTTTCACAAGCAAAATTGGAAAAATTCTTTCTCTTTTGGCAACAAAAATTTACATTTAATTTGAGAAATACATTCCAAATGAGGTGGAGCAGTGTCTTCAATATTTAAGATTGGTTAGGGCCTACAAATTTCTTAAATCAGCCCTGTACAAACATATAGCATTATTTAGGGTAAGTATGTATTTTTTTTTTAAACTTGCTTTATTCACGCAAATGGCTTAGGGATTTTAAATATGAGGAGATCTATAGCCACATGGTAGCTTTGTAACTGAGGATTCATATTTCACAATGCCCAAGGGGAAGGGGAGGGTGTGATGGTGGGTAGTTATCAATGGGAATCAGTGGACAAGATTGGTACTCAAAAGACTATCAAGCACAAGCAAGATGAAGAACTGTGTGATTACAAATAAAAGCCCTGAAAAAAGCAGGTATCACAGCACACAGCAGGCAGCCTACAGTGGGGAGAACCCACTGCACGGCAGATGGACTCTGCCCGGTCACTCGCTCACTCCACCAGTACATGCTGCTGAGCCCCTGGCATCTCTCCTCACAGTGCCAGGCCCTGGAGTGGAGCTCCAGCACACTCTATAGAGCTACACCATATACACTATGTGTATCACCACGCTACACATGGACTCACCGTCATGGAGCTCAGAGTCTCACCGGGAGGACAGACATTACACAACAACACGTGAAGACGTATTACAGGGGAAGGAAACCGGGTGTGCTAAGCAATTTTAAGTGTCCGGCAAGGTCCCCTTGAGGAAGGAAAAGTTAAGCCATAGCTGAGGAATAAGTCAGATTTTGCCTAGTCACATGGAGGGGTCAATCTGGAATGGGGGGGAAAATGGCATTACAGGCTAAGACTAGCACATGGGAAGTTCTAAAAGCAAGAGGAAAGATGGCCACATGTGACGGAAAACAGGAAAGGAGGCAGAGAAGATGGGCAGATGTCAGGGTCTGGAGGGCCTTGAAAGCCTGGTAAGGAGTTAAGTCTTCCATCTAAGGGCAACGGATGGTCTTTGAAGGGTTTTGAGCAGGGCTGTGGCCTGGGCAGATCTGTCTCCTAGCAACAGAACTAGAGTGATGATTGTGTGATGGATGGATTGGAGAAGAGCATCCTGGAGAAGGGAGACCAGTGCAGAGGTTGTTACAATAATCTGGATGAGGGACAAAGAAGGTCTGCACAAGGGTGATGGAGAGAAGTTCACTGATTCAAGAGAAAACAAGAGGCAGAAGCACCAGGACTGAGGCTGGGGAGTGAGAGATCAAGCCTGAGTTTCTGACTCCAGAGATGAGAACCAGAGTGGACTAGAAATCATCTTTTAGCCTGACTGGTGAAGGGTATCACCCATTCCTTAGTAGGGGTAAACTAGAGAATGATATTAGAACCTGGTTCTTTGCCTTTAAGTATGAATGGTAAAGAGCACATGCTTTCATTCCAGAGCATAGTTAGTCATTTTCAAGAATATGGTTTTTGTTATTTTTATCATCTTAAAGATGACACTATGTGGTTAAATTTGGGTCTCCCACTTTGCAATGGGCTTTCCTTGCAGAGGACGGTAAAGAATCTGACTGCAATGAGGAAGACCCTGGTTCGATCCCTGGGTCAGGAAGATCCCCTGGAGAAGGACATAGCTACCCACTCCAATATTCTTGCCTGGAGAATCCCATGGACAGAGGAGCCTGGTGGGCTACAGCCCATGGGACCGCAGAGTCAGGCACAATTGAGCGACCAACACTTTCACTTTACAATTGGGCTTCCCAGGTGGTGCTAGTGGTAAAGAATCTACCTGCCAATGCAGGAGATGTAAGAGACTTGGGTTCGATCCCTGGGTTAGGAAGATTCCACTGCAGGAGGAAATGGCAGCCCACTCCAGTATTCTTACCTGGGAAATCCCGTGGACAGAGGAGCCTGGCGGGCTACAGTTCCATGCAGTCACAAAGAAGTGAACATGACTGAGTGACTACCACTTCTTCACTTTTTGTTGAAAGTAAAATGAAGCAGGTCATATCTGCCTTTCTAAGCTCAGAGCACTGTAATGAGAATCACGGGCATTTACACATGTGAAGTCAAAATAGAGAACGTATCCAAATAGAAACACGTCTCCTTGACTCAGAATTCCATATCAGTACTCACGTACTTTTGCTTACCCTTCTGTAAAGTGTGTGTGCTCAGTTATGTCCTGCTCTTTGTTCTCATGCCCCCAGCTCATGTAAGAGGTTGGAATGGAACTGCTGGGAGAGGAGTGGCTGCTGTGGGTGCCTGATGCCAAGAGGCCGGGGGGAAAGGCAGACACACCAGGCTGGGTCAGGAGAGAGAGACCTACAGACCAGAGGCAAAGCTCCTGGTGTCTGTGCTGAGCCGGCACAGGCATTGGTTGTCAAACGACACCCAAATGGGCTCAGAGAAACAAGTATGTGTTTTGAAATGATTACGTTGTCATCACTCTGAGAAGCAATGTTACCTTAGGTGCCTCATTTTGAAAACAAGTGTCTCTAAGCAGGGCTGGGGTGAGCGAGGAGTCTGGGTGACCCCGCATGGCCGGGGCTCAGCCCGTGTGACCTCAGTGAGCTGCACCACCAGTTGAACCCGAGTCTGACCCTAAGCCCCCCTCCAGGGGCACTAGCGCTGACTGCCAGCTTCCCCATTTCACCCCGGGCTGCTCAGCAAACCTGTAACTGAATGAGGGCTCTTTTAGGACCTTGGACATACTTAGTAAGGTAGTTTTCTGAAATTCTGCTTTTAACAAAACAATTCTATTCACATAGCTCAAGGTGAGTGTGTGTGTGAGTGCGTGCACATGTGCGTGCATGTATGCTACATGAGTTTTTGCATTTTTGCTTTGCTTTTTAAAAAATATGACTACTTATACAAGTAAGAGATTCGACTAACTTTCTCTAGTGGAAAAAACTGTTTCAGCCAAAAGGATTTAGTTTAGAACATATGCAATATATTACTTCTCTTACACAGCAGGCCATGTCAAAAATAAGTGACATATTGCATGTTCTAAATAAACGATATCATTTTTATGAAAAAGCCTTTTCTTGAGCACATGCTCTTCTGTATTATGTACGAAAGGTCTCAAGTTACCACTACTATTTTAAGAACTGTCTCAAATATGTAGGCAATTCAGAGTCTCTAAACTGAAGAAAAGCAGTTTCCTTCCTCCTAATCTTTCCTTCTGAGTTTTTTGGGAAAACATTTCGGAATGGCTTGGTGACAATTTTGCTTGGAGAGCATTCCATGGTCAATTTAGAGTGCATAAATCTTGTTGCTTTTTCTATTTTTAAAATGCCAAGTCAATTACTGCCTTCCAAATCTGCCAAGCCTGCCAGCAGGGCACACTTGTGCCATCTATTCTTGGCCCCTGTGGGTCCTGGATCAGAATAAAGGCACTGGTCCATGTGGCTCTCCTGGTGGCTCAAGTTTGGAGGCACAGTGATGCCACACACCACACACGTCCCACACAGGAGATGGGAAGACTGGGCTCAGTGGTCCATAGAGAGATGCTAGACATGGAACTTTGATTCTACACCAAAAGTCTGGGAGCTAGCAGTCTTCGAGCTGCCCACAGAAAGTTTGTTTTGTCCACACAATGCTTTTCTTTTAAAATTATTACCAACATTTTAATATAGTGATATTTTTGTATTAAAGTTTGGATTTTAGCCTTTCAAGAAAAATCAGAAGATCTAGATATATGGGGTCGCTATTCCCCCATGGGAACAACCACCCTGTCTAGATGAGGCCCATGTTCTTTCCTCTATGAGGCCGCATTCCTCATGAAAGTGAAAGTTGCTCAGTTGTGATCGACTCTTTGTGAACCCATGGACTATACAGTCCATGGAATTCTCCAGGCCAGAATACTGGAGTGGGTAGCCTTTCCCTTCTCCAGGGGATCTTCCCAACCCAGGGATCGAACTCAAGTCTCTTGCATTGCAGGTGGATTCTTTAGCAGCTGAGCTATCAGGGAAGCCCAAGAATACTGAAGTGGGTAGACTATCCCTTCTCCAGGGGATCTTCCTGACCGAGGAGTCGAACAGTGGTCTCCTGCATTGCAGGCAGATTCTTTACCAGCTGAGCTATCAGGGAAGCTCTAGTTACAGTAATATTTTCATCATGGGGCTTGCACTGTTGTATTTCTCACACCAGACTGGCTTGCTATTTATGCTCATCTATAAGCATTTAAATTTGTGACTCCTGTTCTAGTACATTTTATTTTAAAACCCTGATTTGGCTTTAATTTACTTGCTTTAAGCTAACAAGAACTAAGTTCCTGTCCTGTAGACTTTACATGCAAGCATAATCATTCATTCATTCAACCTTTCTTGAGAACTTGCTGTGTTCAAGGCACTGTGCTCTAGAGGCTGGGATACAACACAAAATAACCCCAGTCCCTGCCTTCATGATTTTATAGTCCAACTATAATATCATTATCATAATAACATGATAATTACAGTCCAATTCAATTATAAAAATGGCAAATATTTGCTATGGGGAGGTAAATGGTTTTTACAGGAAAGGGGAAGACAAAACCTTAATACTACGTGAAACAACCAAGGAAAGTTTCCAACCATGAGACATGCTCTCTGCTCTTGGGGTGAGTGGATGCTGTGATGCTTCAGGTATACTAGCGCTGCAGAGCTGGGAGATGTCATGCAGGAATCACCTGTACTACTTGCTTTCTGAGATCAGGGTTCCACCGTGAAGCTACAATGAACCATCCTTTGATGACTGTGATGTCATCTCACGGTACCACAGGGCCCCCAGACTGTCTTCGGGAGCAGGTGCCACTGTGCTCTTCTGTATCACCGGGCAAGCCCCTGGTCTCTCTGGGCCTCACCATCCTCTTCTGGAAACTACCTCTAAGGCCTCTTCTAGCTCTCATACTGATGATTATGTATGAAAAGGCTAAAAACACATGACAAAGGATTCAGAGTATCAACAGGGCACCAAAGAATCTTTGAAGAATGGGTTAAGTTTGGTTAAGGAGAAGTTTTAAAGTCTGGGTCTTGAAGGAATTTGAGGATTTAGTTTACTGGAGAGAACTTCAGAGAGTGTCCTTGGTTGGAGATGAGAAAAAAAGGCAAAGATACAAAACGTGGGTCATGATAATAAAGGAACAGGCAGACCACAGGGCATGAGCTGACAGGAGGGAAGGCACCAGGGAAAAGCAAAACAGAAGCTCAGAGTGAGGCCTGTAAACTGAAGGCATTGTATCCTAAGGTAGAGAACTCAGTCTTGATACAGTAAGAAGGATTTAGGGAGTATTTTAAGACGATTATTTAGACAACTATATAGACCAGTCTAGTGCTTTCCCACCACCACCCCCAACATCACTAACTGTTTTCAAAGCCATTTAGCACCTGGGCAAAGCCTCCTCAGTTCTTATGCAACAACGGCCTATAGCTTTCAGGTCTTAAAAGACTTAGTCACAACCTAACATCAACTGAGCAGATAGAAATAAAACTATGATTGAAATAAAAGTATAATTGTAAATTACAAAGATGAGCCAATACTTATCCACCTCAAACTATTCCAAAGAACTGAAGAGTATGGAAATAGACCCATGTTTCTATAGGACCAATATGACCCTGATACCAAAACCAGACAAAGACACTAAACAAAGAAGAAAACTACATGATCAGCTCAATAGACAGAAAAATCATTTGATAAAATTCAATATCCATTCATGAGAGAGTGCCAAAAAAAAGAAGAAAACTACATGATCAGCTCAATAGACAGAAAAATCA